>NC_064829.1:110390934-112890934 GCF_024166365.1 Elephas maximus indicus
CAGTCTTGTGAGCTATTTTGATTATTGGCATCTTTGAAAATCTCACACACTGTCACTAGGTGGTTAGACTTGTTGCTAGGTATGTAAGCCCAGGAGTTTGTTTACCTATCTTGTGTGAACTCAGGTCAGGTGTTTAAGTCATTGTTCACCAAGTGTGTGGTACAGGATCTCACCTACAGTCCTAGATGGGCAGGGCTAAGTAGGGGTGATTAGAGTAGGCACAGTTATCTGGCTGCAGTAGGGGGTTATGTGCTGAGCAAGGTAGGGTGCTGATGACTGCCTGGGTGGAAGGCATGACCCTGCTCCCTAGAGGGTGTAGGTGGGTGGGTTTTGCAGCCAGACTTTGGGCACCCAGTGCTGTTGGCTGTGAGGACTGGGAGGCACCACTTATTCTTGGACCCCTGTCACAGTTGGCTAGGTAGAGTGGGTGAAGCTACCAGTCCTCAGGCTCCTGATATAGGTAGGTGAGGCCTCTGCTTAATGGGCAGGGCAGTGTCCAATCTCAAGAATCTGCCACTCCCCCTTAGCTGTTGCAGTTGAAAATAGACTTCAGGTATATACCCTATTGTACTCTGCTAACGAGGGCCTACGCTGTTGAAATGGGCCCACACAGGTCTAGGGACGGGTGAAAGGCATTCAAAGTCCGTGGGCCTCTTATGCCTGTGCCTATGCCTATGCCTAGGCAAAGGGGCTGTGCTGGCCCTGAGTTCCTGTCCTAGGGGAGCTGGCAGATTATTTTTTCCTGTTTGTTAATTTGTTCCCTCTCCAAAAACGGGAGAATGGCTCAGAGCAGGAGATGTGTCCCACTTCCGGCCCCGGGGGCACAGCAATCGCTGAAGCTGGAACAGACCAGAGCAGAGCAGGGAGGGGATGGGTAAACGGGAGAGAGGTATTTCTTAGAGGCGGGAAGGGTTTCTTTGATCCCACGTAGTAAATTAGACACTTGTACTTAACTTTCACTGATTCAGCTCCACTTCACCTCATTCATTTCTGGACTCTCTGCTGCTCAGTTTCTCACTGTGTGGAAGATGAGTCCCAAGCACTACTGCTTGCCTAAGCCCGTGCACACCAGACAATCCAGCCCGTGGGGTGCCGGCCACGTCAGGTCTGGCAAATTCTCGCTGCTTCTGAACTGTCTCCCTTTCCCTGCCACTCAGTCCGACTCCTCAGCTTCGTCTTTGATGTTCAGGGCTCCTAGATTGTCATATATAATCAATTCACTTTTTTCTTGGGGGTTTTGTTGTAAGAGGGACAACATGAAGCATCTGACTACTCCACCATCTTGGCCCCATCTCCCTCTTGGGTATTCCTGAGCCTTTCTCTGGCCTTACTTCCTCATGTGCCTCCTTCTTCCACAGCAATGATGTGAACATAGCCCGGAGCTGAAGAGCTTTAAAAATTAAAGGGCTTTTTTTTTATGGGGATGGGAGGATGAGAGTGATGATGTTTCTGGGGTAGGTTATTTTTCACCACTCTCTTCCGACAAACAAAGACTCCTTAGAGTTAAACCAGTTGGACACACACACACACCCACACACACAGGTGTTCTTGCCATAACAACAGCAGCATGTAGCATATTGTCTTAGTTTCTTAGTGCCACTGTACCAGAAATACCACAAGTGAGTGATTTTAAAGAACAGAAATTTATTTTCTCACAGCTTAGGAGACTAGAAGTCTGAATTCAGGGCACTGGCTCTAAGGGAAGGCTCTCTCTCTCTTTCTGTCTCTGTCTTTGTCAGTTCTGGGGGAAGGTACTTGTCTCAGTTTCTGTAATCCTGGCATTCCTCAGTTCCTTTTTGATCTCTGAGGGAGATCTGTCCCACATTTGTGCTTGCTTCTCTCTGTGTCTAATCTGTTCTTTTTATATCTCAAAAGCCATTAGGTTTAAGACACACCCTACACTGATATAGCCATGTAAGAATGGAGTGGGGGCAGCATCTGACCCCCTCTAACTTCACAAGGGGGAATGAGAATCAAGATTAACAGCCCAAGGCTGATTCCTAGGAGGCAGTGGTCAGACATGCCCCCTCTCTCTGCCATCTTTACAAATTCTGACACCAATTGTCCCTCCCATGACACTCTCTACTTCTCTGCTGGGTTTGATAATTCGTTGCAATGGCCACACAGAACTCACAGACAATACTCATGATTATGGGGTTTATTATGGAAGTAATAGGTTGCAGTTCAGGTTGAGGAACACTCAGAACACAGTCCATCCATCAGGACAGCCTTTTCTCAGCTGTGCCCACTTCAGGGCTCTCTCTGGCCCCTTGACCTCTGCCTTGCTTGGCAAGTGTTATGAAGCTCTTTTAGCTCTGCCAATAAGTGCCCAAAGGCACCCTACTCCACCAGTAATTCTCATTCCAAAGGCACTCAGTTTTCTTGCTCCATGGGCCAGGAAGCCCACTGGGCTGTATCCTGCCTATTTATCCTGCCACAGCTTCTCCGCCACTGCCTTTGGCTGTATGCACTGTTACAGCTCTCTCTCTGTCTCCTGGGTTCAGGAGCTTCTCAGCACAAGAATCCGGGGTCCAAGGGATGTGCTCTGCTCCTGGCTGTTCTTTCTTGGTGGTGGTGAGATCCTTTCTCTGCTCTGGAATTGGATCTCTTTTAAGGCTAGCAGGGTGGTAAAACTGACCAATCCCATCTTTAGGGTTCAATATACCTTATTAGCATGGTCTCACCCAATCATTTCGGTGGGAGTTACAAGACCATCACAAAAAAAAGCTATCCGTCACACCGCAGGCCATTACAAAGAAAACTCTCTTCCCAAATGGGATTACATCCACGGGTATAGGGGTTAGGATTCCAACACATATTCATGGAGGAACACAATTTAATCCACAGAGTGTGCGTTGACTGCCAGCTATGTGCCAAGTACTATGCTAAGCCCTTTATGCAGGGACTCATTCAACCCTGTAGACCACCATGTGAGATGAATGCTATGATGACCCCATGTTACAGATGAGGACACGGATGCAAAGGGAGGTTTAGGAATTTGTCCAAACTCACACAGTCAGGATATGGCAAAGGGTGGATTTGGATGCAGGCCAGTTGAGTTCCAGAATGCCTCTCATGAGGTTTCAGAGATTAGTCAGATAGAGTCCCTGCCCCAGAGGAGCTCTCGGGAGGAGGATTATTTTCAGAAGGAATCAAGTTTTCTGGGGAAAAGAAATAGAAGATGGGAATTTAGATGTCCCATCACCCTGACTCAAACTCTTGATGCCACTTGTGACTCCTTCCAGGACTCATGCAACCTGGCAAACACACGTGCACACGTGTCTGTATGTGTCTACATATGTAAATGAAGCAATGCTTTCTGTCTTACTCCATGAGAGGCCCTCTGGTATTTTTTATTCTATTTGTCTTAGGCTGGGTTCTCTAGAGAAGCAAAACCAGTAAAGTATATAAATATATATATAAAAAAATATATATAGAGAGAGAAAGAGAGATTGACATCAAGGAAATGGCTCACGCAGTTGTAAAGGCTGTAATGTCCCAAGTCTGTGGGTCAGGAAAGAAGCTTCTCCTAATTCACGTAGCTGCAGGGGCTGGTGAACCCAAGATTGGCAGGCCAGAGAGCAGGGCTGTTTGTCACAGGCTGTGAATATTGATGAATCCCAAGATCGGCAGGCAAGACCAAAGGTAAGCTGCTACCTCAAGTCCCAAGAACTGGAGGTCAGATGAACAGAGCCAGCTGCAGGATCCAGAGTGAGCAAGAGCCCTCTAGCCCTGCCAGCACACCCACCCACACTCAATGCAGACCCCATGCCCAAGGAAACCCCCTCCCCACAACTGATTGGCTACTCACAGCAGGTCCCATTATGGAGGTGATCACGTATGAACTCTCAACAGGGAAGTGATCACAAAATTATACGACTGCCAAAATACTTAGAATCATGGCCCAGCCAAGCTGACACACAATCTTAACCATCACACTATTTTACTTTATTTTATTTTTTTAAATACTGGTTGCAACCCTCTGAGTTGCTTTTACAAACCTACTGCTGTTGAATCGATTCTGACTCATAGCGACCCTATAAGACAGAGTGGAACTGCCCCATAGGTTTCCAAGGCTGTAAATCTTTACAGAAGTAGACTGCCACACCTTTCTCCTGTGGAGCAGCTGGTGAGTTTGAACTGCTGACCTTTTGTTTAGCAGCCCAGCGCTTTAACCACTGCACCATATTTATGAGCCATTAATGGAGCATGACCTGCAGTTGGAAGAACACAGGCCTAAAGGATAAACTCTAAGTGCCCTTGGGCTAGTCTTCAAGGCCCTTTGTAGCTTGGGCTCTTCCCTCCGCCCAATCTCATTTCTTATCACATGACACTAAACAGATCTGATTCTCCAAACTCACCAAACTCCCCTGACTGTTCTTGGATTATTTATGCTTCCAGGTCTTTGCACCAGCTGTTCCCTCTCCCTAGACTGCCTTTCCTGCCTTCTCTGCTGAAATGAAGGACTGTTGCTGTGGTGATACTGACAGGAATAAGAAGCAAACAGGAAGGAAAGAGTCCCTTTTCCCTCTGCCAGTCTTCTATTTCCCCCCTTGTTGTTGTTAACCATCATTGAGTCAGTTCCTGATCTGTGGCGACACCATGCACAACAGAATGAAATGCTGCCCAATCCTGCACCATCTCCATGATCGATTTCTGATCAGACTGTTGCAATCCATAAGATTTTCATTGGCTGATGTTCAGAAGTAGATTTCCAGGCCTTTCTTCCTAGTCCGTCTTAGTCTGGAAGTTTCACTGAAACCTGTTCAGCATCATAGCAACACTTGCAATTCTCCATGGGCAGACGGGTGGTGGCTGCGTGTGAGGTGCATTGGCCAGGAATAGAACCCAGGTCTGCCATACAGAAGGCTAGAATTCTATCGCTGATCCACCACTTCCTTCACTTCTCCCCCAGTGCTCCATATTTGCAGATGCTGAAAGGGATCCAGCTGGATACAGAGAAACATGATTTGCAAGGTTTCAAAAAAGATTATCACAAAGAAAAGCACAGAAAGGTGGCTTTGGGCTTAATATCCTCCATAGTATGTATTTACTATTTTGCATCCATAAGTTGCCTTCTACACATATTTGCACTTCGATACAATAAAATGACCTTATGCTTCTGAATACAAGATGTAATTATACTTTTTATAAATGAAGACACTTTAAACCTATTCTGAAAATAGGGAGACCAGAGCTCCCCACAGCCACACTACCCTCTTCTGAGTAATGTGAAGTTCTTCTCAAAATCGGTCACAATTCCATCCCGCTTTCTGTTTCCAAAAAATTAATCTGTAAGTTTAGAATTTCACTTCTGTGACTGAGTAAATGATACCAGACTAGCCCTCCTGCTGTAAACAACAAGAAAACTGGACAACATATATGAAACAACTTTTTTCAGACATTGAGCAATAGGCAGCTAGGACTGTGACACCTGAGGGAAGATAAATAAGGTGAGCCCTGTGATTGCCCCAGCTTACTGCCTGAAGGCACTTTCAAGACCACAGTACAAGAAAGAATAATCAAAATAGATAAGAGCAGTCTCACAAAGATAAACCAAAAAAACCAAAAGCTTAGCTGTTGAGTCAATTCTTACTCATAGCCACCTTATAGGACAGAGCAGAACTGCCCCATAGGGTTTCCAAGGAGCAGCTGGTGGATTTGAACTGTCAACATTTTGGTTATCAGCAGAACATTTAACCACTGTACAACCAGGGCTCACAAAGATGAGGAGATATATACTGGAGTTCTAGAAGTGTAAAATGGCTGGAATCTGTGGGGCGGAGAAATGGAGAGAAGGAAGCAACATAGAGAATAAGCCCCAGATCTATGCAGAGGAGATTCTTTAGCTGAATACTAAGCTGTGCATATAAAGTAGGCATACTCTGTGATGCTGGGCAAAGAACAAGTACTAGAGAGAACCATTTCTGGGAGGATACAAATTGACAAATTCCCAAAAATTACACAAAGTTAGGAAACATTTGAGCTCCAACCAGCTGGAGAAAAGTCTTCATTAAGCATGAAGAATATTCAGAAGATGTTACTAAAGTCACGCATTAGCAGTAGGGCTAAATTAGCCCTGAAGTCTTCACTAGAGATGCCCTAACAAAGCTTTGAGACCTCAAAGGATAAAACTGATAAATGAGAAGGTTGCCTGCAAAAACAAAGACTCAGCATTCTTCAAAACAAAACAAAATCCAGACTTGCAACAATGTAGCATTTACGATGTCCAGGATACAATCAAAATCAGTAAACATATGAGGAAACTTATAAATGCAATCTGGCACAAAAGCAAAAAGAAAAGTCATTCAATGGAAATAGACCTAGAAATAACAGGGATAATGGAATTAGATAAAAGAGAGTTCAAATCAGCTTAAATTTGTTCAAACTTCTAAAGAAAAACATAAAAACCAAAACCAAACCCACTGCCATTGAGTCAATTCCAACTCATAAACATAAAAAAAGAGGAGAAATAAAAGCTACATAAATGAACCAAGTGAGAGTAATAAAAAAAAAAAAGAGAGAGAGAGTAATAGAGCTGAAAAATACAATAACTGAAATGAAAAATTCACTGGGTGAGCTTGGGGTTAACTAGACACTGAGGGAAAAAAAAAGATCATGAAGTTTAAGATGTAGCAATAGAAACCACCCAAATTGGACAAAAAGAGGAAAAAGAAAAATAAGGAACGGTGACTCAGTGACCTCAGTGACAAGTCTAACAAACCATGTAATTGGAGTACAGAAAGGGGGACAGAAAGATATTTGGGAAATAGTGGCCAAAATTTTTCCAAATATGATAACGAATGCCAAACCACAGACTCAAAAGGTCAACAAATCTCAAGCATGATAAACACAAAGAACACACCAAGGCATATCATAATCAAATTGTTAACAACCAATAATAAAGAAGATAAATCTTAAAAATACAGAGGTGGGAAAAACACAATAAAACCAAATCCATCCAGATTGGTAAGGAAGAAGTAAAACTTTCCCTGTTCACAGATTATATGATCCTATACATTTTTTTTTAACATAGAAAACCCCAATGATTCCACAAGAAAGCCACTGGAAGTAAAAGGAGGATTCAACAATGTAGCAGAATACAAGATCAACACACAAAAATCAGTTGGATCCCTCTACACCAACAAAGATAAATTCAAAAAGGAAATCAGGAAAACTATTTACAATAGTCCACCAAATGATAAAATACTTAGAAATAAATCTAACCAATGAAAACTACAAAACACTACTGCAAGAAACCAAAAGAGACCTACATAAATGGAAAAGCACACCAAGTTCATGGACAGGAAGACCCAACATTGTGAAAATGTCAATACTACTCAAAGCAGTCTACAGATACAATGCAATCTCAATCCAAATTCCAACAGAATACTTTAACCAGATGGAAAAACTAATCACCAGCTTTATATGGAAATGAAAGAGAGCCTGGATAAGTAAAGCATTATTGAAGAAGAACAAAGTAGGAAGCCTCACACTACCAGATCTTAGAATCTACTATAAATCATGGTAGTCAAAACAGCCTGGTACTGGTACAACAACAGACACATAGATCCATGAAACATAACTGAGAGCCCAGATGTAAATTCATCCATGATCAGACCATCAATTACTCCTAGTCAAGTTCAAGTTGAAACTGAAGAAAATGAGAACAAGTCCACAAGAGCCAAAGTACGACCTTGAGTATGTCCCACCTGAATTTAGAGACCATCTCAAGAATAGATTTGATGCCTTGAACACTAATGACCGAAGACCAGATGAGGGGTGGAATGACATCAAGGACATCATACATGAAGAAAGCAAGCGGTCATTAAAAAGATGGGAGAGAAAGAAAGACCTAAATGGATGTTGGAAGATACTCTGAAACCTGTTCTTCAGCGTCAAGTAGCCAAAGCAAAAGGAAAAAATGATGAAGTAAAAAAGCTGAACAGAAGATTTCAAAGGGTGGCTCGAGAAGACAAAGTAGTGTTGTGATGACATGTGTAAAGACCTGGAGATAGAAAATAAAAAGGGAAGAACACGCTCAGCATTTCTCAAGCTGAAAGAGCTGAAGAAAAAATTCAAGCCTCGAGTTGCAATGCTGAAGGATTCTATGGGGAAAATATTAAACGATGCAGGAAGCATCAGAAGAAGATGGAAGGAATACACAGAGTCATTATACCAAAACGAATAGGTCGACGTTCAACCATTTCAGGAGGTATCATATGATCAGGAACCAATGGTACTTAAGGAAGAAGTCCAAGCTGTACTGGAGGCATTGGAGAAAAACAAGGCTCCGAGAACTGACAGGATACAAATTGAGATGTTTCAACAAACAGATGCAGAGCCAGAAGTGCTCCCTCATGTATGCCAAGAAATTTGGAAGACAGCTATCTAGCCAAACGAATGGAAGAGATCCATAATTTATGCCTGTTCCCAAGAAAGGTGATCTAACTGGATGCAGAGATTATTCAACAATATCATTAACATCACATGCCAGCAAAATTTTGCTGAAGATCATTCAAAAGCAGGTGCAGTAGTATATCGACAGGGAGTGGCCAGAAATTCAAGCTGGATTCAGAAGGGGACATGGAACCTGGGGTATCATTGCTGATGTCAGATGGATCCTGACTGAAAGCAGAGAATACTAGAAAGATGATTACCTGTGTTTTATTGACTACGCTAAGGCATTCAACTGTGTGGATCATAGCAAATTATGGATAACATTGTGGAGAATGGGAATTCCAGAATACTTAATTGTGCTCTTGAGGAATCTGCACATGGATCAAGAGGCAGTCATTCGAACAGAACAAGGGGATACTGCATGGCTTAAAGTCAGGAAAGGTGTGCCTCAGGGTTGTATCCTTTCACCGGACCTATTCAATCTGTATGCTGAGCAAATAATCCAAGAAGCTGAACTATTTTAAGATGAATGGGGCATCAGGATTGGAGGAAGACTCATTAACAACCTGCATTATGCAGCTAACACAACCTTGCTTGCTGAAACTGAAGAGGATTTGAAGCACTTACTGATGAAGATCAAAGTCCACAGCCTTCAGTGTGGGTTACACCTCAACATAAAGAAAACAGAAATCCTCACAACTGGACCAATAAGCAACATCTTGATAAATGGAGAAAAGATCAAGGTTGTCAAGGATTTCATTTTACTTGGGTCCACAACCAACACCCATGGAAGAAGCAGTCAAGAAATCAAAAGACACATTGCATTTGGTAAACCTGCTGCAAAAGACCTCTTTAAAGTGTTGAAAAGCAAAGATGTCACCTTGAAGACTAAGGGGCACTTGACCCAAGCCGTGGTGTTTTTAATTGCCTCATATGCATGCGAAAGCTGGACAATGAATAAGGAAGACCAAAGAAGAATTGACACCTTTGAATTGTGGTGTTGGTGAAGAATAGTGAATATACCATGGACTGCCAGAAGAACGAACAAATCTGTCTTGGAAAAAGTGCAACCAGAATGCTCCTTAGAAGCAAGGATGGCGAGACTATGTCTCACATACTTTGGACATGTCATCGGGAGGGATCAGTCCCTGGAGAAGGACATCACGCTTGCTAAAGTAGAGAGTCAGCAAAAAAAGAGGAAGACCCTCAATGAGATGGACTGACACAGTGGCTGCAACGATGGGCTCAAGCATAGCAACAATTGTGAGGATGGCACAGGACCAGGAAGTGTTTCATTGTGTTGTGCATAGGGTCGCTGTGAGTTGGAATTGACTTGACAGTGCCTGACAACAACAACAACAAGACAGGCAGCCGATCTTTGACAAAGGGCCAAAGTCCATTAAATGGGGAAAAGGCAGTCTCTTTGAAAAATGGTGCTGGCAAAACCGGATATCCATCTGTTACAAAAATGAAACAGGACCCATACCTCACACCATACATAAAAACTAACTCAAAATGGATCAAAGACCTAAATATAAAACTTAAAACTATAAAGATCACAGAAGAAAAAATAGGGACAATGTTAGGGGACCTAATACATGACATAAATAGATTACAAAGCGTAATTAAAAATGCACAAACACCAGAAGATGAACTAGATATATGGGACCTCCTAAAAATTAAACATTTATGCTCATCAAAAGACTTCTCCAAAAGAGTAGATAGCCTACAGACTGGAAAAATAAATTTGGCTACAACATATCTCTAAAATCTATAGAAAACTTTGAAGCCTCAACAACAAAAAGACAAACCCAATTTAAAAAATGGGCCAAGAATATGGACAGGCACTTCACCAAAGAAGACTTCAGATGGTTAGCAAACACATGAAGAAATGCTCACAATCATTAGCCATTAGAGAGATGCAAATCAAAACTATACTGAGATACCATTTCACCCCAACATTACTGGCACTAATCAAAAACAAACAAACAGAAAACAAATATTGGAGAGGTCATGGAGAGATTAGAACTCTTATACACCGTTGGTGGCAATGTAAAATGGTGCAACCATTTTTGAAAAATGACATGGCACTTCCTTAGAAAGCTAGAAATAGAAATACCATATGATCCAGCAATCCCACTCCTAGGTATATACCCTAAAGAAATAAGACCCACGATCTATGCACACCCATGTTCATTGTAGCATTATTCACGATAGCAAAAAACAGAGACAACCTAAGTGCCTGTCAACAGATGAATGGATCAACAAACTGTGTCACATACACACAATGGAATACTACATAATGATAAAGAGTAATGACGAATCCACAAAACATCTCACAATGTAAATGAATTTGAAGGACATTATGCTGAGGGAAATAAGTCAATCACAAAAGGTCAAACATTGTATGAGACCACTATTATAAAGAAATAAGAAAAGGTTTACACATGGGGGGAAAAACTTTGATGGTTACCAGGGATGGGTGGGGGTTGGAGGGAAAATTATCAAACAGATAGAAGACACTTGTTAATTTTGGTGAAAAGAAAGGCAACACGCAATATGGGGGAAGTCAGCAAACATGACCAAGGCATGGGAGGATACTGACAGGAACACAAGAACAAAGGGCAGCAACAGTAATTACTATAGCACAGACAATCCTGCAACAATAGTATTAGCAAACACTAACTTGTGAATGGATGCATAGCTAAATAGCTATGATACGAGATGTGGGAGAACATAAGGGAACACACCCATCTACAGATATAGGTCTGGTGGTGGATACCTCTACATACATAACTGTAGGTGATGCTTACGTATCAACATAGACACAAAAGTGCCACAGTCAGCCCAACTTCTTAGACATAACCAAACACCTCACGGGACAAAGTACCTAGGCTCAAAGGCAAAGGACCGTAGGCTTGGGGCATGTCTATGCCAACCGGTACAACACAGTTCATAAAAACAAAGTTCTGCATCCTACTTTGGTATCTGGACTCTTAAAAGCTTATGAGTGCCATCTAAGATACAACTATCGGTCTCTTATCATCCACAGCAAAAGAGAATTAAGAAAACCAAAGATCCAAAGGAGCAATTAGTCCAGAGGACTGAGATGAACCACATGAACCACAAGCCCATAGGACCCTGAGACCAGAAGACTATAGATGGTGCCTGGCTACTACTACTGACCATGCTGACTGAGGTCACAACAGAGGGTTCCAGACAAAGTGGCAGAAAAGTTGCAGAGCAACAACAACAAGAAAAATTCGCGCACACACACACAAAGACCGGACTTACTGGTCTGATAGAGACTGGAGGAACCCCTGAGACTATGGCCCTAAGACACCCTTCTAAGCTGGAACAGGAGCCGTTGTCAGAGACCACCTATCAGCCAAACCATAGACAGGCCCATAAAATGAACAGCACCTGAGAGGAACATATTCCTAGAACAATCCATCATACGAGACCAAAAGTGCAACATTTTCAAAAAAGCAAAGAGGAGAAGGCGGGAAGAGGCAGCAATTCAGGACGAAAGGAAATGGGAACCTAGGACAAAAGTGGGGAGCAGATACATTGTGGGAAATGGAACCAATGTCATGGAATACTTTGTGTACAAACTAGTGAATGGGAAACTAATTTGCTATATAAGCTTTCGCCCAATACATGACAAAAAATTAAAAAAAAAAAAAACACCAAACCCATTGCTGTTAAGTGAATTCTGACTCATGGCAATCCCACATGTGTCAGAGTAGAATTGCACGATGTAGGGTTTTCCATGGCTGTAATGTTGTGGAAATAGTTTGCCAGAACTTTCTTCCAAAGCACTGCAGGGTGACTTTGAACTTCCAAGCTTTCGATTAGTAGTTGAGCGCAAGCTGTTTGTGCTACCCAAGGATCTAAAAGTACGTTCTATATAGGTAAGCAAAGAATTACTACTGATCTCTTCAGAAGCATTTCAAGCCAGAGGACAATGATTTAACTTTTTTTTTCTCTCTTAAAACATTTTTTTTTTTTATTGTACATAAGGTGAAAGTTTACAGAGCAAATTAGCTTCCCATTCGATAGTTGGTACATAAAGTATTCCACGACGTTGGTTTCATTCCTCACAATGTGGCAGCACTGCCCCCATTTCCATCCTAGTTTCCCATTTCCTTTCATCCTAAATTGCTACCCTTTCCTGTCTTCACATCTTTGCCCTTGTGCAAAAATTGCCCTTTTTTAAAAATAATTTTTATTCTGCTTTGAGTGAAAGTTTACAAATCAAGTCAGTCTCTCACATAAAAACTTATATACACCTTGCTACATACTCCCAATTACTCTCCCCCTAATGAGACAGTCTGCTCTCTCCGTCCACTCTCTCTTTTCCTGTCCATTTTGCCAGCTTCTAACCCCCTCTACCCTCTCATCTCCCTGCCAGGCAGGAGATGCAAACATAGTCTCAAGTGTCTACCTGATCCAAGAAGCTCACTCCTCACCAGCATCCCTCTCCAACCCATTGTCCACTGCAATCCATGTCTGAAGAGTTGGCTTCAGGAATGCTTCCTGTCCTGGGCCAACAGAAGGTCTGGGGGCCATGACCGCCGGGGTCCTTCCAATCTCACTCAGATCATTAAGTCTGGTCTTTTGATGAGAATGTGGGGTCTGCATCCCACTGCTCTCCTGCTCCCTCAGGGGTTCTCTGTTGTGTTCCCTGTCAGGGCAGTCATCGGTTGTATCCAGGCGCCATCTAGTTCTTCTGGTCTCAGGATGATGTAGTCTCTGGTTCATGTGGCCCTTTCTGTCTCTTGGGCTCATAATCGCCTTGTGTCCTTGGTATTCATTCTCCTTTGATCCAGGTGGGTTGAGACCAGTTGATGCATCTTAGATGGCTGCTTCCTGGCGTTTCAGACCCCAGACGCCACTCTTCAAAGTGGGATGCAGAATGTTTTGTTAATAGATTTTATTATGCCAATTGACTTAGATGTCCCCTGAAACCATGGTCCCCAGACCCCCGCCTTCAAAACATTCAGTTTATTCAGGAAACTTCTTTGCTTTTGGTTTAGACCAATTGTGCTGACCTCCCCTGTATTGTGTGCTGTCTTTCCCTTCGCCTAAAGTAGTTCTTATCTACTATCTAATTAGTGAATGCCCCGCTCCCACCCTCCCTCCCTCCCGCCCCATAACCACAAAAGAGTGTTTTCTTGTCAGGTTAAACTATTTCTCAAGTTCTTATAATAGTGCTCTTATACAATATTTGTCCTTTTGCATCTGACTAATTTCACTCATCATGATGCCTTCCAGGTTCCTCCATGTTATGAAATGTTTCCCAGATTCCTCACTGTTCTTTATTGATGCGTAGTATCCCACTGTGTGAATATACCATAATTTATTTATCCATTCATCCGTTGATGGGCACCTTGGTTGCTTCCATCTTTTTGCTATTGTAAACAGAGCTGCAATTAACATGGTTGTGCATATATCTGTTCATGTAAAGGCTCTTATTTCTCTAGGATATATTCCAAGGATTGGGATTGCTGGATCATATGGTAGTTCTATTTCTACCTTTTTAAGGATTTCCAAAGAGGTTTTACCATTTTACATTGCCACCAGCAGTTTATAAGTGTTCCAATCTCTCCACAGCCTCTCCAACATTTATTCTTTTGTGTTTTTTGGATTAATGCCAGCCTTGTTGGAGTGAGATGAAATCTCATAGTTGTTTTGATCTGCATTTCTCTAATGGCTAATGATCGTGAACATTCCCTCATATATCTGTTAGCTACCTGAATGTCTTCTTTAGTAGAGTGTCTATTCATATCTTTTGCCCATATTTTAATTGGGTTATTTGTCTTTTTGTAGTTAAGTTTTAGAATCAGGCGCTGATCAGATATGTCATAGCTAAAAACTTTTTCCCAGCCTGTAGGTAGTCTTTTTACTCTTTTGGTGAAGTCTTTGGATGAGCATAGGTGTTTGATTTTTAGGAACTCCCAGTTATCTAGTTTTTCTTCTACATTCTTTACAATGTTTTTTATACTGTTTATACCATGTATTAGGGCCCCTAACGTTGTCCCTATTTTTTCTTCCATGATCTTTATTGTTTTAGATTTTATATTTAGGTCTTTGATCCATTTTGAGTTAGTTTTTGTGCATGGAGTGAGGTATGGGTCTTGTTTCATTTTTTTGCAGATGGATATCCAGTTATGCCAGCACCATTTGTTAAAAAAGACTGTCTTTTCCCCCTTTACCTGTTTTGGGGCATTTGTCAAATATCAACTGCTCATATGTGGATGGATTTAAGTCTGGATTCTCAATTCTGTTCCATTGGTCCATGTATCTGTTGTTGTACCAGTACCAGGCTGTTTTGACTACTGTGGCGGTATAATAGGTTCTAAAATCAGGTAAAGTCAGGCCTCCCACTTTATTCTTCTTTTTCAGTAATGCCTTATTTCTCCGGGGCCACTTTCCCTTCCATATGAAGTTGGTGACTTGTTTCTCCATCTCATTAATGAATGTTGTTGGGGTTTGGATTGGAATTGCATTAAATGCATAGATTGCTTTTGGTAGAATAGACATTTTTATAATGTTCAGTCTTCCTATCCACGAGCAAGGTATGTTCTTCCACTTATGTAAGTGTCTTTTGGTTTCTTGCAGAAGTGTAGTATACATTTCTTTGTATAAGTCTTTTACATCTCTGGTAAGATTTATTCCTAAGTATTTTATCTTCTTGGGGGCTACTGTAAATGGTATTGATTTGGTGATTTCCTCTTCGATGTTCTTTTTGTTAGTGTAGAGGAATCCAACTGATTTTTGTATGTTTATCTTATATCCCAATACTCTGCTGAACTCTTCTATTAGTTTCAGTAGTTTTCTTGAGGATTCCTTAGGGTTTTCTGTATATAAGATCATGTCATCTACAAATAGAGATACTTTTACTTCTTCCTTGCCAATTTGGATTCCCTTTATTTCTTTATCTAGCCTAATTGCTCTGGCTAGAACTTCCAGCACAATATTGAATAAGAGTGGTGATAAAGGGCATCCCTGTCTGGTTCCCGACCTCAGTGGGAATGTTTTCAGGCTCTCTCCATTTAGGGTGATGTTGGCTGTTGGTTTTGTATAAATGCCCTTGATTATGCGGAGGAATTTTCCTCCTATTCCTATTTTACCGAGAATTTTTATCATGAATGGGTGTTGAACTTCGTCACATGCCTTTTCTGCATCAATTGGTAAAATCATGTGATTCTTGTCTTTTGTTTTATTTATGTGGTGGATTACATTGATTGTTTTTCTAATGTTGAACCATCCCTGCATACCTGGTATGAATCCCACTTGGTCATGGTGGATTATTTTTTTGATATGTTCTTGAATTCTACTGGCTAGAATTTTGTTGAGGATTTTTGCATCTACGTTCATGAGAGATATAGGTCTACAAAGTTTCTTTCTTGTGGTGTCTTTAGTTGGTTTTGGAATCAGGGATATGGTGGCTTCATAGAATGAGTTTGGTAGTATTCCATCCTTTTCTATGCTCTGAAATACCTTTAGTAGTAGTGATGTTAACTCTTCTCTGAAAGTTTGGTAGAACTCTGCAGTGAAGCCATCCAGACCCGGGCTTTTTTTTGTTGGGAATTTTTTGATTACCCTTTCAATCTGTTCTTTGTTATGGGTTTATGTAGTTGTTCTACCTCTGTTTGTGTTAGTTTAGGTAGGTAGTGTGTTTCTAGGAATTCATCCATTTCTTCTAGGTATTCAAATTTGTTAGAGTACAATTTTTCATAGTAATCTGATATGATGCTTTTAATTTCAGTTGGGTCTGTTGTAATAACGCCCATTTCGTTTCCTATTTGGGTTATTTGCTTCCTCTCCTGTTTTTCTTTTGTCAGTTTGGCCAATGGTTTATCAATTTTGTTGATTTTGTCAAAAAACCAGCTTTTGGTCTTGTTAATTCTTGCAATTTTTTTTTCTGTTTTCTATTTCATTTAGTTCAGCTCTTATTTTTATTATTTGTTTTCTTCTGGTCCCTGTGGGTTTCTTTTGTTGCTCTCTTTCTATTTGTTCAAGTTGTAGGGATAATTCTTTGATTTTGGCTCTTTCTTCTTTTTGGTTGTGTGCATTTATTGATATAAATTGGCCTCTGAGCACCACTTTTGCTGTGTCCCAAAGGTTCTGATAGGAAGTGTTTGCATTCTCATTGGATTCTCTGAATGTCTTTATTCCATCCCTAATGTCTTCTATAATCCAGTCTTTTTTGAGCAGGGTATTGTTCAGTTTCCAAGTGTTTGATTTCTTTTCCCTGCTTTTCCTGTTATTGATTTACACTTTTATGACCTTATGGTCAGAGAAGATGCTTTGTAATATTTCAATGTTTTGGATTCTGCTAAGGCTTGCTTTATGACCTAATATGTGGTCTATTCTAGAGAATGTTCCATGTGCACTAGAAAAGATAGTATACTTGGTTGCTGTTGGGTGGAGTGTCCTGTATATGTCTATGAGGTCAAGCTGGTTGATTGTGGCATTTAGATCTTCCGTGTCTTTATTGAGCTTCTTTCTGGATGTCCTGTCCCTCACCGAAAGTGGTATGTTGAAGTCTCCTACTATTATTGTGGAGCTGTCTATCTCACTTTTCAATGCTGATAGAGTTTGTTTTATGTATCTTGCAGCCCCGTCATTGGGTGCATAAATATTTAATATGGTTATATCTTCTTGGTGTATTGTCCCTTTAATCATTAGATAGTGTCCTTCCTTATCCTTTCTGATGGATTCAACTTTAAAGTCTATTTTGTCAGGAATTAATATTGCCACTCCTGCTCTTTTTTTGATTGTTGTTTGCTTTATATATTTTTTCCATACTTTGAGTTTTAGTTTGTTTGTGTCTCTAAGTCTAAGGTGTGTCTCTTGTGGGCAGCATAAAGACGGATCTTGTTTTTTAATCCATTCTGCCACTCTCTCTCTCTTCATTGGTGCATTTAGTCCATTTACATTCAGGGTAATCATGGATAGGTGTGAATTTAGTGCTATCATTTTCATGTCTTTTTTTGTGTGTTGATAGTTTCTTTTTCCCACTTGATTTTATGTGCTGAGTAGATTTTCTTTATACATTTTCCTTTCCTCATATTTGTTGTTGTGGATTTTGTTTCTGCTGAGTCTGTATTTTTCCCTTGTATTCTGTTTTCATGAGTAGGATAGTTTGTCTCCTTTGTTTACCTTATTATTTACCCCTATTTTTCTAAATTTAAAACTAACTTTTATTTCTTTGTATCGCTGTATCTTCCTCTCCGTATGGAAGGTGTATGATTGCATTTCTTAGTCCCTCTTTATTATTTTAATGTTGTCTTCTTTTATATAATAACATCAATGTTACCCTGTTTTGGGCTTTTTTTTCTTTTATTTTTTTTATAATTTTGCTTTGTTTTTTTGGATTTCCCTGTCCAGTTGACTTATGTTTGCTCTGCCCAGTGTTCTAGTCTTGGATTGATACCTGATATTATTGATTTTCTAACCAAAGAACTCCCTTTAGTATTTCTTGAAGTTTTGGCTTGGTTTTTACGAATTCGCTCAACTTGTGTTCATCTGGAAATGTCTTAATTTCACCTTCATATTTAAGAGACAGTTTTGCTGGATGTATGATTCTTGGCAGGCAATTGTTTTCCTTCAATTTTTTAAATTTGTCAGCCCCTTGCCTTCTTGCCTGCATGGTTTCTGCCGAATAGTCCAAGCGTATTCTTATTGACTCTCCTTTGTAGGTGACTTTTCTTTTATCCCTCGCTGTTCTTATACTTCTCTCTTTATCTTTGGTTTTGGCAAGTTTGATTATAACATGTCTTGGTGGCTTTCTTTTAACATCTACCTTATGTGGAGTTCTATGAGCATCTTGGATATCTTCTCATATTTCGCGATATCAGGGAAGTTTTCTGCCAACAAATCTTCAACAGTTCTCTCTGTGTTTTCTGTTATCCCTCCCTGTCCTGGTACTCCAATCACTCATAGGTTATTTCTCTTGATAGAGTCTCACATGATTCTTAAGTTTTCTTCATTTTTTTATATTCTTTTATCTGATTTTTCTTCAAATATATTAGTGCCAAGTGATTCATCTTCGAGTTCAGAAATTCTAGCTTCTACTTGCTCAATTCTGCTCCTCTGACTTTCTGTTGAGATGTCTACTTCTGTAATTTTATTGTTAATCTTCTGAATTTCTGATTGCTGCCTGTCTATGGATTTTTCCAGCTTATTAAACTTTTCATTATGTTCCTGAATAACCTGATATCTTCAGTTGCTTTATCTGTGTGTTCCTTGGCTTGTTCTGCATATTGCCTCCTTTCCTTCCTGATGTCTTGAAGGGTTCTGTATATAAAACTTTTGTATTCTGCCTCTGGCAATTCCAGGAATGCACTTTCATCTAGAAGATCCCTGGATTCTTTGTTTTGAAAGTTGGGTGAGGTGATCATGGTCTGTTCCTTTATGTGACTTGACATTGACTGTTGTCTCCAAGCCATCTATAAGTTATTGTATTAATTTATGCTTGCTTACTGTGTCATAGGTTCTTGCTTTATTTTGTTTTGGTATACCCCTACGGGTTCCTTGAGTGAGCTAGGTTGATTTTTTTCACCTTTGGAGCTCTGATGTCTAGTCCCCAGATGGCTAGAGATGTTATCAGGTATATCAGTCTAGGAGTCCATTCACTTTTCTTGTATGAATTCAGCTCAGGTTTCCAAGTAGCTGATCATCAAGTGTGTGGTACAGGCACTTTCCTACAGTCTTAAAGGGGCAGGGATGATTGGCATATATACTGGTATCTGATTGCAGCAGGGGGTCATGCTCTGAACAAGGCAGGGGGCTGAGAATGGACCCCCACGTGTCTCTGAGGAAAACACATGTCAGTTCCCTAGATTATGCTGGTGGGTGGGTTCTGCAGAGGCACCATGGGCACCCAAAGTTTTTGGTTGTAAGGACTGGGAGGTACCAGTTATCTTTGGACCCCTGTTGCTGGTGGCTTGGTGACCTGAGTGAAGCTACCAGTCCTTAGGTCCCTGATGTGGGTAGATGGGAACCTTGTTTAATAGGCAAAGCAATGTCACCGCTCCACAGCACAGCTGAAATGGTTGGGGTCTGCCAATAAGGGTAGGTCCATGCAGAAGGGAAAGGTGCTCAAAGTCCACGGATGGTTTACGCCTGGAAAGGATCTGCTTCTGTCCTGACCTCCCCCAGTTAGTGGAGCTAGCAAATTATCTTTTCCCCCAAATGCAAATTTTTTCCTTCCCCAAGGCTTGGGGGATGGCTCTAGGTGCTCAACAGTGCCTATCTCTGGCCCAGGGAATTGAGCCGGTATATCCGGTTTGCGGGTGGGGTGCGTGTTAAAGTATACAAAAGTACTTAGCTTTTGCCGAGAGCAACATTCTTCTCAGGTTCTGGACTTGTGAGTGGGCTGTGTAGCTGGCTGCTTTTCACTGAGGAAACTGTGGCTGAACGCTGGTACCAGCTCTCCGCGGCCGCGCTCCCAGAATGGTGCCTGAGGGCTCCCCGAGATTCAGGTCCAGTAACTCCACTCTGCTTCTGAATGGTCTCTTCCTTCTGCTACCTCTCAGTTCATTTTCTAGGCTTGCCTTTGAAGCTCAGGGCCCCCAGCTTGTCACATGTATACACATTTCACTTGTTTTTTCGGGTCTTTGTTGTAAAGAGGGCTCACCGGAAGCATCTGTCTATTCCACCATCTGGCCCCACCTCTGATTTAATATTTTTTACTTGCTATCAACCCAGAACTATATTGAGGGAAAGTACCTTTCAAAAGTAACGAGAAAATACATTTTCACACAAAGACTAGGCAAATCTTCTCTGTCAGAACTACACTAACAGAAATGTTAAAGGAAGTTTTTCAGACGGAAAGAAAAATTGCTTTAGCAAGGATCACTGGAGGCCGGAGGGCAGACTGTCAGAGTCAGCTTCTAAGATGGCCAACAACGATCCTTGCTCCCCTTTCCCTTGAGCTTGGATTGGGCTTAGTGACTCACTTCTAATGGATAGAATATGGAAAAAGTTGTTTTTGGTGCACAAAAACTGGGATATAATAAATATTTGTTGTTTTAATCCACTGAGTTTTGGGGTGATTTTTTATGTAACAATAGGCAACTAACATTTGGGAGTGGGTTGCTGCCAGAACAAACACCTAAGTATGTGGGAAAGGCTTTGGAGCTTGGCAGTGACAAAGGCTTAAATAATTAGAGGAGTGTGTTAGGAAAAGCCTAAGTCACCTTGAAAGGATTTCTGGTAGAAAGCTGGATTTTGAGGATTCCACTAGTGAGGGCTCAGAAGGAAGAGAGGAATATGCTGCTCAAAACTGGAGGAAAGGAAATCCTTGTCATGTAATTACAGGAAGCTTAGCAAAAGTGTCATCTGAAGTTACATGGAAAGCAGAAAATGTGCCTAGTAAACTCAGGGTTCTAGCTAAGGAGACTTCCAAGTAAAGTGTTGAAGCTGCCACCTGGTTTCTTCTTGTTGCTTATAGGGAAATGCAAGAGGAGAGAGATAAATTGAGGTAAGGACTGTTAAACAACAAGAAACCAGGACTTGATGATTTGAGGAATTCTCAGCCTATCCAGATGATAAATGATGCTAAAATTAAGAAATGGCCACCAAGCAAAAATGAAGATACTGAAGAGGAAGCGCTGACTGAAGATGAAGCCAAGTGCGTGGTTGTAAAATCTTTTGTTAAGATCTCAGAAAGATCAAATCCTCAGAGTCACACAAAAGGCCCTTTCAAGAGATTAAGGGTGTACCTCACAGATCCTTAAACAACAGGGCCTCTAAGAAAATTGAGGTCTTATATCAGAGAGACTTACTGGTATTTTTGTTTGTTTGTTTGTTTTTGGGGGGGTGGGACCTCAATGAGGTTCACAGGAGGCCCATTTTTTAGAGAATTACATCAATAGTGACACTGCCAGCCTGGACTTGCTGGACTTCCCCAGGCTTCTACTGGCAGAAGTCAAGCTGAAAAAAATCTACTCAACTGCAGATATGTACTACCTGGAGGGGAATTTGCATGCAGATTTTGGGGTGCTCCCCTGAGTCTGCTATCTTTTTGTATTTCCTCCCTTGACTTCCAACAACACTGTAGTGTTTGTTTACCTCAGTGATACTGCTCCTACCTGTTTCAATTCTATTTTACCACATGCAATGCAGAATGGGAAGTGCTCTCAGAAGGAAACCGAGATAGATGTGGAGTTCACATAGTTTTCATCTCTTATTTCAACTATCATGCCCCCTCCAGTATCTCCTTTGTTTAGTAGCTCTTTAGTGTCTGAGAGCAGTTGATTTTATATCTGGCAGGAGGTATAAAACTTGTCTGTCATTACCAGAACCAGAAAATTCTTAGGTCTTTCTTAATCAGTGGTTCCCCCTCTTTCTTCTGTTTTTAATGTGCCTTTTATTTATTGAGGAAACCAGGTCATTTGTTCTTTAAAATTTCCCTTATTCTGGGTTTTGCTGGTTTCATAATCATGGTGTTTTTCAGCATGTTTCTCTCTCTCTTTTATTTCCTCTAAATTTTCAGACATATCTAGGGACTTTAGCATATTCAAGCTTGATTTTGAGCAAGAGTATTTCACAGGTGGTGCTTAACTTCTTACTGCATCACCTAAAGCCTGGTTGTCTCCCTTTAGTTGACATTAAGGTGGATAAGTGAGTTCATCTATTTCTAGGGTCCAAATTTCTCACTAAATGAAACCAAACCAATAAATAAATAAATAAACCCATTGCCATCAAGTCAATTTGGATTCATAGCAACCCTGTAGGACAGAGTAGAACTGCCCATAGGGTTACCAAGGAGTGACTGGTGGATTCAAACTGCGGACCTTTTGGTTAGCAGCCAGACTCTTAACAAGTTTGCCACCAGGGCTCCGAATAAAATGAAGACTCCATAAATAAATGGATGATTCACAAAGGGGTGGGAAATGTACAACATAAACTTGTAATATCTGGTCATACCAGCAAGTAAAACCAAAACGGGAGGAGTGGCTGGTGGATTCGAACTGCCGAACTTTTGGTTAGCAGCCGAGCTCTTAACTACTGTCCCGCCAGGGCTCCTAAAGAAAACTAGAAAATATTTTCAACGGAATGAAAATGAAAATACAACATATCAAGAAATCTGTCGAATGCCAGCACCTGGGGTCTTAAAAGCTTCTGAGTGGCATCTAAAATACTCCACTGGTCTCACCCCATCTGGAGCAAGGGAGAATGAAGAAAACCAAAGATACAAGGGAAATTTAGTCCAAATGACTGACAGACCACAAGTACTATGGCCTCCACCAGACTGAGTCCAGCACAACTAGATGGTGCTTGGCTACAACCGCCAACAGTTCTGACAGGGATCACAATAGAGAGTCCCGGACAGAGCTAGAGAAAAGTATAGAAAAAAATTCTGACTCACACACACAAAAAAAGACCAGTCTTACTGGTCCGACAGACTGGAGAAACCCCAAGAGTATGGCCCCCGGACACCCTTTTAATTATTTATTTTTTAACTTTTTTTAAATTAATTTTTATTGTGCAAAGTGAAAGTTTACAAATCAAGTCAGTCTCCCACACAAAAATTGTTATACACATTGCTACATACTCCCAATTGCTCTCCCCCTAATGAGACAGCCCGCTCCCTCCATCCACTCTCTCTTTTCACGTGTATTTCGCCAGCTTCTAACCCCCTCTACCCTCTCATCTCCCCTCCAGGCAGGAGATGCCAACCTAGTCTCAAGTGTCCACCTGATCCAAGAGGCTCACTCCTCACCAGCATCCCTCTCCAACCCATTGTCCAGTCCAATCCATGTCTGAAGAGTTGGCTTTGGGAATGGTTCCTGTCCTGGGTCAACAGAAGGTCTAGGGGCCATGACCACTGGGGTCCTTCTAGTCTCGGTCAGACCGTTAAGTCTGGTCTTTTTATGAGAATTTGGGGTCTTCATCCCACTGCTCTCCTGCTCCCTCAGGGGTTCTCTGTTGAGTTCCCTGTCAGGGCAGTCATCGGTTGTAGCCAGGCATCATCGAGTTCTTCTGGTCTCAGGCTGATGTAGTCTCTGGTTTACATAGCCCTTTCTGTCTCTTGGGTTCGTAATTACTTTGTGTCCTTGGTGTTCTTCATTTTCCTTTGCTCCAGGTGGGGTGAGACAAATTGATGCATCTTAGATGGCCACTTGCTAGCGTTTAGGACCCCAGCCACCACTCTCCAACGTGGGATGCAGAATGTTTTCTTAAAAGATTTTATTATGCCAATTGACTTAGATGTCCCCTGAAACCATGGCTGGGTACCCTTTTAGCTCAGCAGTGAAGTCACTCCTGAGCTTCACCCTTCAGCCAAATAGTAGACAGGCACATAAAACAAAACGACACTAAATGGGCACACCAGGCCACGCACAAGGATGAGAAGGCAGGAGGAGATAGGAAAGCTGGTAATAGGGAACCCAAGGCTGAGAAGGGGAGAGTGTTGACGTGTTGTGGGGTTAGTAAACAATGTTACAAAACAACATTTGTACTAATCGTTTAATGAGAAGCTAGTATGGCCTATAAATCATCATCGAAAGTACAATAAAAAGGAAAAAAAAAATCTGTGGAATGCTGTTTAAGGTGTGCTTAGGAGAAAATCTATATGATTAAATGATTACATTAGAAAAGAAGAAAGGACTCAAATCAATAATCTAAGCTCCCATCTTATAATAGGCAGAATGGTCTCCAAGACTCACACCCCTGGTGTTCATACCCTAAGTGGAACTGGTAAATATTATGGGATATCATCTATGTGATTATATTACAACATGGAAAAAGGGATTTTGCACCTGTGATGAAGGTTCCAAATGAGTTGACTTTGAGTTAATCAAAAGGGAGATTATCCTGGGTGGGGCTGACCTAATCAGGCGACTCATTGCATGAGGTTGAAGAGACTTGACACGAGGAAGATTCTCTTGCTGTCCCTGAAGGAGAAAATGGCCATGTTGTGGAGAAAGCCATGTGTCAGGGAACGGCAGACAGCCTCTGGGAGCTGAATGTGGCCCCCAGTTGACAGCCAGTAAGAAAATAGAAACCTCAATTTATAACCACAAGGAACTGAATTCTATCAATAACCAGTGAGCTTAGAAGAGGACCTCAATCCTCAGATGAGATAACAGCCCTGACCAGCACCTTGATTTCTGCCTTGTGAGACTCCGAGGAATGAGCCCAGATACTCTGTGCCCAGACAGCTGACCAACAGTGAGGTAATTGTGAGGTGCTAAATGGGTGTTGTTTTAAGCCACTAAATTTGTGGTGATTTGGTATGCCACAATAGAAAACTAACATACACCTTAAGAAACTAGAAAAAAAAATAACAACATAAAACCAATACAAGGAGAGGGAAGGAAATAACAAACAGCAAAATACAATGAAATTAAAAGCAATAAGATGGAAAAAATCAATAAAATCAAAAGCTAGTTCTTCAAAAACTTAATAAAATTAATAAACTTGTACCCATATTGACCACCACAAAAAAAAAAAAAGGAAGAAAGCACAAATTACCAACATTAAGAACAAAAGAGAATATATCACTCTTGAACCTCTTGTTAGTTGCCACTGAATTGACTCCTACTCATGGTGGCCTTGTGTATGAAAGAATCAAACATGCTCAGTCCTGGGCCATCTACATGATCTTTGATATGTTTGAGCTTGTGGTTGAGGCTGTTGTGTCAGTCTATCTCATTGAGAGTTTTCTTCATTTTCACTGGCCCTCTACTTTACCAAGCATGATATCCTTTTCTAGTGATTGGTCTTTCCTGATGATGTGTCCAAAATAAGCAAGACAAAGTCTCATTGTCCTAACTTCTAAGGAACATTCCAATTGTTTTTCTTCTAAGAGTGATGTCATGGATTGAATTGTGGCCTCCTGAAATACCTCTCAACTAAGCTGGGCTATGAATCCCAGTATTGTGTGATTATCCACCATTTTATGTGATTTCCCTATGTGTTGTGGAAACCTCGGTGGTGTAGTGGTTAAGTGTTATGGCTGCTAGCCAAAAGGTCAGCAGTTCGAATCCACCAGGCACTCCTTGGAAACTGTATGGGGCAGTTTTACTCTGTCCTATAGGGCTGCTATGAGTCGGAATCGACTTGACGGCAGTGGGTTCGATGTGTTGTAAACCCTATCGCCATGATGAAATGAGATGGATTAGTGGAAATTATATTGATGATGTCTACAAGATTAGGTAGTGTCTTAAGCCAATCTCTTTTGAGATGTAAAAGAGAGAACCGAGGAGGCAGGGCCAAGATGGCTGACTAGGTAGAAGCTACCTTGGATCCCACTTGCAACAAAGACTCAGAAAAACAAGTGAATCGATCACATACATGACAATCTACGAAACCCGACCATCAAACACAGGTCTAAAGAGTTGACCTGAGTGACAGAGACTGAGAACGAACAACCATGGGGAAGCAGCAACTGTTTTCGGAGCCTGGAGCCAGCGTTCCAGTCAGGAAACCTTGACGCCGAGCTTTGGACTAGGCACAGGGGAGCTGAGCACAGCATCCTGAGAGGGCGCAAACACGGGGCACAACCCTAGCCCCCGGAAGTGACCCCAGGGGAAGCCCAGCCGGTGCACGCAGGCAGCGCAGGGATGCGGCTGACAGGAGGAGGAGTCACCGGGAGGCAGCGACTGATTTTGGAGCTGGGAGTGCAGTGTCCCAGCTGGGGAACCTTGGCGCTGTGTTTTGGACTGGGAGCAGAGGAACTAACCACGGCTTCTGAGACAGCGCAAGCACAGGACTCGGGCCTGACCCTCAGGGGCAATCTCATCCCGGGAGGGAGCCTGGCCGGTTGGAGCAGGCGGCATAGCGGTGCAGCCGGTGGGAGAAGCACCCGAGAGGCAGTGACTGATCTTGGAGCGGGGAGAGCAGCGTCCCAGCCGGGCAGCCGTCCCACCGGGAGTTTGGCGGGAAGCGGGAGTGGCGCGAGCGTGGGGATCAGCTATATTTCCCTAAAGCCACCCCGGGGGGAGGCCCAGACGTTCGTGCTGGCGACGCCCACCCAGTTCGCGCGAGCGGTGCTGCGCACCAGAGGGAGAAGTCCCCGGGAGGAAGTGACTGGTCTCGGAGTGGGGAGAGCAGTGTCCCAGCCGGGGAGCCGTCCCGCTGGGATTTTGGCGGGCGAGGGCAGGGCGTGAGCGCGGGGACCAGTTATATTCCCCTGAATAGACCCCGGGGGCGGGCCCAGCCGTTCCTACAGGCGATGCCTACCCAGTTCGCGCGAGCGGAGCAGCGCACTGGAGGGAGAAGTCCCCGAGAGGAAGTGACTGGTCTTGGAGCGGGGAGAGCAGCATCCCAGCTGGGGAGCCGTCCCGCCGGGATTTTGGCAGGCACAGGTGGAGCGTGAACGCGGGGATCAGCTCTATATTCTGAGGTGCTACACTCCTAGCTCTCTGATCCCTCCCCCACCATCCCCAGGTGGCTCCATTAACATCCGAATACCCTGAGCCAGAGGGAGAATTCAGATAGGGATCTGACTGCATTTTTTTTTAGCTGATTACCTGGAAAAACTCAGTTCCCAGTGATGGCTCGGAGACAGCAGTCCATATCAAACCACATAAAGAAACAGACCATGACAACCTCTCCAACCCCCAAACAAAAGAATCAAAATCTTTCCCAAATGAAGATACAATCCTGGAATTATCAGATACAGAATATAAAAAACTAATTTACAGAATGCTTCAAGACATCACAAATGAAATTAGGCTAACTGCAGAAAAAACAAGGAACACACTGATAAAACTGTTGAAGAACTCAAAAAGATTATTCAAGAACATAGTGGAAAAATTAATAAGTTGCAAGAATCCATAGAGAGACAACATGTAGAAATCCAAAAGATTAACAATAAAATTACAGAATTAGACAACGCAATAGGAAGTCAGAGGAGCAGACTCGAGCAATTAGAATGTAGACTGGGACATCTGGAGGACCAGGGAATCAACACCAACATAGCTGAAAAAAAATCAGATAAAAGAATTAAAAAAAAATGAAGAAACCCTAAGAATCATGTGGGACTCTATCAAGAAGGATAACTTGCGTGTGATTGGAGTCCCAGAACAGGGAGGGGGGACAGAAAACACAGAGAAAATAGTTGAAGAACTCCTGACACAAAACTTCCCTGACATCATGAAAGACGAAAGGATATCTATCCAAGATGCTCATTGAACCCCATTTAAGATTGATCCAAAAAGAAAAACTCCAAGACATGTTATCATCAAACTTGCCAAAACCAAAGATAAACAGAAAATTTTAAAAGCAGCCAGGGAGAAAAGAAAGGTTTCCTTCAAGGGAGAATCAATAAGAATAAGTTCAGACTACTCAACAGAAACCATGCAGGCAAGAAGGGAATGGGACGACATATACAGAACACTGAAGGAGAAAAACTGCCAACCAAGGATCATATATCCAGCAAAACTCTCTCGGAAATATGAAGGAGAAATTAAGATATTTACAGATAAACACAGGTTTAGAGAATTTGCAAAAACTAAACCAAGACTGCAAGAAATGCTAAAGGAGATTGTTTGGCCTGATGACCAATAATATCAGGTACCAGCACAATACAAGGTCACAAAACAGAACGTCCTGATATCAACACAACTCAAATAGGGAAAGCAAAAAAACTAACAAATTAAGATTAATTCTAAAAAATAAATAAATAAACAAAATAATACACATAACAGGGAATCATGGAAATCAATAGATAAATGATCACAATAATCAAAAAGAGGGACTAAATATAGGAGACATTGAACTGCCAGATGGAGAGTGATACAAGGCGATATAGAACGATACAAGTTAGGTTTTTACTTAGAAAAATAGGGGTAAATAATAAGGTAACCACAAAAAGGAATATCAATTCCATAACTTAAGATAAAAGCCAAGAAAAACGTAACGACTCAACTAACATAAAGTTAAACATTATGAAAATGAGGATTTCACAATCTACTAAGAAAAACGTCTCAGCACAAAAAAGTATCTGGAAAAATGAAATGGCCAACAACTCACATGAAAAGGCATCAAAATGACAGCACTAAAAACTTATTTATCTATAATTACGCTGAATGTAAATGGACTAAATGCACCAATAAAGAGACAGAGAGTCACGGACTGGATAAAGAAACACGATCCATCTATATGCCGCCTACAAGAGACACACCTTAGACTTAGAGACACAAACAAACTAAAACTCAAAGAATGGAAAAAAATATATCAAGCAAATAATAAGCAAAAAAGAAGAGGAGTAGCAATATCAATTTCTGAAAAAATAGACTTTAGACTTAAATCTGCCACAAAGGATAAAGAAGGACACTATATAATGATAAAAGGGACAATTGATCAGGAAGACATAACCATATTAAATATTTATGCACCCAATGACAGGGCTGCAAGATACATAAATCAAATTTTAACAGAATTGAAAAGTGAGATAGACACCTCCACATTTATAGTAGGAGACTTCAACACACCACTTTTGGAGAAGGACAGGACATCCAGTAAGAAGCTCAATAGAGACATGGAAGACCTACTTACAACAATCAACCAACTTGACCTCATTGACTTATACAGAACTCTCCACCCAACTGCTGCAAAATATACTTTTTTTTCTAGTTCACATGGAACATTTCTCTAGAATAGACCACATATTAGGTCATAAAACAAATCTTTGCAGAATCCAAAACATCGAAATATTACAAAACATCTTCTCAGACCACAAGGCAATGAAGCTAGAAATCAATAACAGAAAAACCAGGGAAAAGAAATCAAATACTTGGAAAATGAACAATACCCTCCTGAAAAAAGACTGGGTTATAGAAGACATCAAGGAGGGAATAAGGAAATTCTTAGAAAGCAACGAGAATGAAAATACTTCCTATCAAAACCTCTGGGACACAGCAAAAGCAGTGCTCAGAGGCCAATTTATATCGATAAATGCACACATACAAAAAGAAGAAAGAGCCAAATGCAGAGAACTGTCCCGACAACTTGAACAAATAGAAAGTGAGCAAGAAAAGAACCCATCAGGCACCAGAAGAAAACAAATAATAAAAATTAGAGCTGAACTAAATGAATTAGAGAACAGAAAAACAATTGAAAGAATTAACAAAGCCAAAAGCTGGTTCTTTGAAAAAATTAACAAAATTGATAAACCATTGGCTAGACTGACTAAAGAAATACAGGAAACGAAACAAATAACCCTAATAAGAAACGAGAAGGACCACATCACAACAGAGACAAATGAAATTAAAAGAATCATTTCAGATTACTATGAAAAATTGTACTCTAACAAATTTGAAAACCTAGAAGAAATGGATAAATTCTTGGAAAAATGCTACCTACCTAAACTAACACATTCAGAAGTAGAACAACTAAATAGACCCATAACAAAAAAAGAGATTGAAACGGTAATCAAAAAACTTCCAACAAAAAAAAGTCCTGGCCCAGACGGCTTCACTGCAGAGTTCTACCAAATCTTCAGAGAAGACTTAACACCACTACTACTGAAGGTATTCCAAAGCATAGAAAAAGACGGAATACTACCCAACTCATTCTATGAAGCTACCATCTCCCTGATACCAAAACCAGGTAAAGACATTACAAAAAAAGAAAATTATAGACCTATATCCCTCATGAACATAGATGCAAAAATCCTCAACAAAATTCTAGCCAATAGAATCCAACAGCACATCAAAAAAAATAATTCACCCTGATCAAGTGGGATTTATACCAGGTATGCAAGGCTGGTTTAATATCAGAAAAACCATTAATGTAATCCATCACATAAATAAAACAAAAGATAAAAACCACATGATCTTATCAATAGATGCAGAAAAGGCATTTGACAAAGTCCAACACCCATTTATGATAAAAACTGTTACCAAAATAGGAATTGAAGGAAAATTCCTCAACATAATAAAGGGCATCTATGCAAAGCCAACAGCCAATATCACTCTAAATGGAGAGAACCTGAAAGCATTTCCCTTGAGAACGGGAACCAGACAAGGATGCCCTTTATTACCGCTCTTATTCAACATCGTACTTGAAGTCCTAGCCAGGGCAATTAGGCTAGACAAAGAAATAAAGGGTATCCAGATTGGCAAGGAGGAAGTAAAGCTATCACTATTTGCAGATGACATGATTATATACACAGAAAACCCTAAGGAATCCTCCAGAAAACTACTGAAACTAATAGAAGAGTTTGGCAGAGTCTCAGGTTATAAAATAAACATACAAAAATCACTTGGATTCCTCTACATCAACAAAAAGAACACCGAAGAGGAAATAACCAAATCAATACCATTCACAGTAGCACCCAAGAAGATAAAATACTTAGGAATAAATCTTACCAAGGATGTAAAAGACCTATACAAAGAAAACTATAAAACTCTGCTACAAGAAATTCAAAAGGACATACTTAAGTAGAAAAACATACCCTGCTCATGGATAGTAAGACTTAACATAGTAAAAATGTCTATTCTACCAAAAGCCATCTATACATATAACACACTTCCAATCCAAATACCAATGTCATATTTTAAGGGGATAGAGAAACAAATCACAAATTTCATATGGAAGGGAAAGAACCCCCGGATAAGCAAAGCATTACTGAAAAAGAAGAAGAAAGTGGGAGGCCTCACTCTACCTGATTTCAGAACCTATTATACAGCTACAGTAGTCAAAACAGCCTGGTACTGGTACAACAACAGGCACATAGACCAATGGAACAGAATTGAGAACCCAGATATAAATCCATCCACATATGAGCAGCTGATATTTGATAAAGGACCAGTGTCAGTCAATTGGGGAAATGGTAGTCTTTTTAACAAATGGTGCTGGCATAACTGGATATCCATTTGCAAAAGAATGAAACAGGACCCATACCTCACACCATGCACAAAAACTAACTCCAAGTGGATCAAAGACCTAAACATAAAGACTAAAACGATAAAGATCATGGAAGAAAAAATAGGGACAACCCTAGGAGCCCTAATACAGGGCATAAACAGAATACAAAACATTACCAAAAATGATGAAACCAGATAACTGGGAGCTCCTAAAAATCAAACACCTATGCTCATCTAAAGACTTCTCCAAAAGAGTAAAAAGACCACCTACAGACTGGGAACGAATTTTCAGCTATGACATCTCAGACCAGCGCCTGATCTCTAAAATCTACATGATTCTGTCAAAACTCAACCACAAAAAGACAAACAACCCAATCAAGAAGTGGGCAAAGGATATGAACACACATTTCACTAAAGAAGATATTCAGGCAGCCAACAGATACATGAGAAAATGCTCCCAATCATTAGCCATTAGAGAAATGCAAATTAAAACTACGATGAGATTCCATCTCACACCAACTAGACTGGCATTAATCCAAAAAACACAAAATAATAAATGTTGGAGAGGCTGCGGAGAGATTGGAACTCTCATACACTGCTGGAGGGAATGTAAAATGGTACAACCACTTTGGAAATCCATCTGGCGTTATCTTAAACAGTTAGAAATAGAACTACCATACAACCCAGAAATCCCACTCCTAGGAATATACCCTAGAGATACAAGAGCCTTCACACAAACAGATATATGCACACCCATGTTTATTGCAGGACTGTTTACAATAGCAAAAAGCTGGAAACAACCAAGATGTCCGTCAATGGATGAATGGGTAAATAAATTGTGGTATATTCACACAATGGAATACTACGCATCGATAAAGAACAGTGACGAATCTCTGAAACATTTCATAACGTGGAGGAATCTGGAAGACATTATGCTGAGCGAAATGAGTCAGAGGCAAAAGGACAAATATTGTATAAGACCACTATTATAAGATCTTGAGAAATAGAAAAAACGGAGAAGAACACATACTTTTGTGGTTACAAAGGGGGGAGGGAGGGAGGGAGGGAGAGGGTTTTTTATTGATCAATCACTAGATAAGAACTGCTTTGGGTGAAGGGAAAGACAACACTCAATACAAGGAAAGTCAGCCTAATTGGACTGGACTAAAAGCAAAGAGGTTTCCGGGATAAAATGAAAGCTTCAAAGGTCAGCGGAGCAGGGGCAGGGGTCTGGGGAACATGGTTTGAGGGGACTTCTAAGTCAATTGGCAAAATAATTCTATTATGAAAACATTCTGCATCCCACTTTGAAATGTGGCGTCTGGGGTCCTAAATGCCAACAAGCGGCCATCTAAGATACATCAATTGGTCTCAACCCACCTGGAGCAAAGGCAAAGGAAGAACACCGAGGTCACACAACTAAGAACCCAAGAGACAGAAAGGGCCACATGAACCAGAGACCTACATTATCCTGAGACCAGAAGAACTAGTTGGTGCCCGGCCACAATCGATGTCTGCCCTGTCAGGGAGCACAACAGACAACTCCTGAGGGAGCAGGAGACCAATGGGATACAAACCCCAAATTCTCATAAAAAGACCATACTTAATGGTACGACTGTGACCAGAGGAATCCTGGAGGCAATGCTCCCCAGACCCTCTGATGGCACAGGACAGGAACCATCCCCGAAGACAACTCATCAGGCATGAAAAGGACTGGTCAGCGGGGGGGAGAGAAAGGCTGATGAAGAGTGAGCTAATTAAATCAGGTGGACACTGGAGAGTGTGTTGGCAACTCTTGACTGGAGGGGGGGTGGGAAGATAGAGAGAGAGGGAAGACGGCAAAATTGGCACGAAACGAGAGACAGAAAGGGCTGACTCAATAGGGGGAGAGCAGTGGGAGAAGGGAGTAAGATGTATGTAAACTTACATGTGACAGACTGATTGGAATGGTAAATGTTCACTTGAAGCTTAATAAAAATTAATTAAAAAAAAAAAAAAAGAACTACAGGTGCGAGCCAATACGTCGGCAGTTCAAATTCACCAGCTGCTCCTTGGAAACACCACTCTGTTCTATAGGGTCTCTGTGAGTCGGAATCAGCTCAGTAGCATCAGGTAAGAAAAAAATCCATGTACATAAATTCAAAACCTTAAATGAAAAGGACCATTTTGTTGAAACTCACTCAAAAAGAAATAGATAAACGGAATAGTCCTTTATCTATTAAAGGAATTAAATAGTTTAAAACCATTCAAAAAGAAAACTACAGGCCCAGATGGTTTTACCGAAGAATTCTACCAAATGTTTAAGAAAGAAATAACACTAATTGTTCACAACCTTTACCAGAGAAGAGGAGAAAACACTTCCAAACTCATTATGAGAGACCATCACTACCCTTATACCGAAACCAGACAAAGACAGTACAAGAAAACTATATACCAAAGTTATGGATTGAATTGTATCCCCCCAAAAATATATGTCGTGAATCCTAACCTCTATGCCTGTGGTTATAATCCCTTTTGGGAATGGTCATCTTTGTTATGTTAATGACAGTGTATTAGTGTATGAGGTGTTCTGAGTCAATCTTTTTGCAAAATATAAAAGGCAGAGATTAAGGAAGCATAGATAGGGGAAGAGAGATGCCAAGTCACACGAATACCGCCCAGGAGCAGAAGCTCAAATAGACAAGGACCTTTCTCCAGCGCTGACAGAGACAGAAAGCCTTCCCCTAGAGCTGGCACCCTGAATTCGGACTTCTAGCATAATAAAATGTGAGAAAATAAATTTCTATTTGTTAAAGCCACCTATTTATGCTATTTCTGTTATAGCAGCATTAGATAACTAAGACAACCAGCATCACTCATAAACACAGATGCAAAATCCTCCACAAAATATTAACAACTCATATATCATACTTGTTGCTGTCAAGTTGACTCCAAGTCACAGTGACCCCATGTGTATCAGAGTAAAACCGTTCCACAGGGTTTCGTTGGTTGATTTTTCAGAATTAGATCATCTGGACATTCTTCCGAGGCACTTCTGGGTGGACTTGAACCTCCAACCTTTAGGTTAGTAGCCAAGCACATTAACCATTTGCACCATTCAGGGAACGAATATATATATACATCATGACAACCAAGCGAAGTTCATCCAAAAAATGCAAGGCCAGGCTGGTTCGATGTTTAAAAATCCATCAATGGCACCCACAAGTACTGTGCTCCTTTAAAAATTGTCTATATAATATTCAATACAGGGAAGGTCAGCTCAACTGGACTGCACCAAAAGCAAAGAAGTTTCCGGGATAAACAGAATGCTTCGAAGGTCAATGGAGCAAGGGCGGGGGTTTGGGGACTATGGCTTAAGGGGACTTCTAAGTCAATTGGCAAAATAAATTCTAATATGAAAACATTCTGCATCCCACTTTGAAGTGTGGCATCTGGGGTCTTAAATGCTAACAAGCGGCCATCTAAGATGCATCAATTGGTCTCAATCCACCTGGATCAAAGGAGAATGAACACCAAGGTCACATGATAACTATGAGTCCGAGACAGAAAGGGCCACATGAACTAGAGACTTACAATCATCCTGAGACTAGAAAAACTAGATGGTGCCCGGCCACAACCGATGACTGTCTTGACAAGGAACACAACAGAGAACCCCTGAGGGAGCAGGAGAACAGTGGGATAAAAATGCAGACCCCAAATTCTCATAAAAAGACCAGTCTTAATGGTTTGACTGAGACTGGAAGAATCCCAGTGGTCATGGTCTCCAAACATTCTATTGGCCCAGGACAGGAACCATTCCCAAAGACAACTCATCAGACATGGAAGCGACTGGACAATGGGTTGGAGAGAAATGCTGATGAAGAATGAGCTACTTGTATCAGGTGGACACTTGAGACTGTGTTGGCATCTCCTGTCTGCAGGGGAGATGGGAGCATAGAGAGGGTTAGAAACTGGCAAAACAGTCACTAAAGGAGAGACTGGAAGGACGGAGCGGGCTGACTCATTAAGGGGAGAGTAAATGGGAGTACGGAGTAAGGTGTATATAAGCTTATATGCGACAGACTGACTTGATTTGTAAACTTTCACTTAAAGCACAATAAAAATTATTTTTAGAAAATTGTCTATACGAGACCAAATGGTCAACAATTATTTTACAACAAAGATGAGACAGTAAGGGGGCAGGGAAACTAGATTAATGGACATGAAACGAGAATGGAAATAATGAGAACGTTCATGCATTGTGAAGAATGTAACCAGTATCACTAAATAATTTGTGCGGAAATTGTTGAATGGATCCTAAACTGGTGTATAAACATTTACTGAATACACAATAAAATATTATTTTTAAAAAATCAATGGTACTCACCAAATTAGCAGACAAAAAAAAAAAGTAAGTAAAATAAAACATGTGATCATCTCAATAGATGCAGAAAAAAAAATTTTTAATCTCCATTCATGATACAAACTACTGATTACCATAAATTTGGTAGCTTAAAACAACAGAAATTTATTTTCTCATAGTTCGAGAGGCCTAAGACCCAAAATCAGTTTCACTAATCTGAAATCAAGGTGTCCTTGGCCAGGCCGTACTCCTTCCAGAAGCTGTAAGGGACAGTCCATTGCTTGACTCTTCCAGCTTCCTGTAGATGTCGACATTGCTCAACTTGTGGCCTCTGTGGTCACATTGCCTTCCTTTTTTCTGCTCATGGTCAAATTTTCCTCTGCTTTTTCCCTCTTACAAGAGTACTTATGATTTAGGGACCCCTGGATAATCCAAAATAATCTTCCCTTCTCAAGATACTTCATTCAAAAGTGTCTGTAAAGATCCTTTTCCCATACAAGGTACCATTCATACGTTCCCATATTAGGATCTGGATATATCTTGGAGTCATTAATCAGCTTGTTATAGAGCTCTTAGATATGACACCAAAAGTATGATCCATAAAAGAAAATATTGATAAACTGAACTTTTTCAAAATTAGAAGTATTTCCTCTGCAAAGAACACTGTCAAGAGAAGAAAAAGATGAGCCTGACTTGGAGGAAATACTTTCAGCTCACATACTGGACAAAAGACTTGTACCCAGAATATACAAAGTACTCTCAAAACTTAATAATAAGGAAAAAAATGGCCCAATTTTAAAATAGGCTAAAGATTTGAATAGGCACTTCCTCTGAGAAGATCTACAGATGACAAATTAGCACATGAATTGATGCCCAACACCACACATTGTTGTTGTTGTTGTTGTTGTTAGGTGCCATCGAATGGGTTCCAGTTCATAGCGACCCTATGTACAACAGACCAAACACCGCCCCGTCTTAAGCCATCCTCACAATCCTTGTTAAACTGGAGCCTATCTTTGCAGCCTGTGTCAATCTATCTCAGTGAGGATCTTCCTCTTTTTCGATGACCCTCTACTTTACCAAGCATTTACCTCCTGATAACATTTCCAAAGCATGTGAGACGTAGCTTCACCATCCTTGCTTCTAAGGAGTATTCTGCTGTACTTCTTCCAAGGCACATATTTTCTTTCTTCTGGCTGTCCAGGGTATATTCGCTAGTCTTCACCAACGCTGTATTTGAAAGGTGTCAATTCTTCTTCAGTCTTCCTTATTCATTGTCCAGCTTTCGCATGCATATGAAACACCAGGGCTTGGGTCAGGTGCGCCTTAGTCCTCAAAGTGACATCTTTGCTTTTTAACACTTTACAGAGGTCTTTTGCAGCAGGTTTGCCCAATGCAATTGGTCCCATATTCATTAAAAAACCAAAACCATACCCACTGCTGTTGAGTTGACTCCAACTCCTAGTGACCCTATAGGACAGAATGGAACTGCCCCATAGAGTTTCCAAGGAGTGGCTGGCAGATTCGAACTGTGGACCTCATGGTTAGCAGCCATAGCACTTAACCACTGCGCCACCAGGGTTTCCCCATATTCATTAGGGAAATGCAAATTAAACTGTAATGGGGTACCCTGCATACCTATTAAAATCACTGTAATAAAAAATACTGACCCATTTGAAAGTATAGATGAGAAGGCTGGGGGCAAAGAGTTTATTAGAAGTGAAAGTACTGTGGTTGTTGGGTGCCATCAAGTCAGTTTGGACTCATAGTGACCCTATGTACCACAGAGCAAAACACTGCATAGTCTTGTGCTATCCCCACAATCATTGTTATGCTTAAGCCCATTGTGGCAGCCGCTGTGTCAATCCATCTCACTGAGGATCTTCCTCTTTTTTGCTGACCCTCTGCTTTACCAAGCATGATGTCCTTCTCCAGGAGCTAATCTGTCCTGACAACACATCCAAGTATGTGAGATGTAGTCTCACCATCCCTGCTTCGAAGGAGCATTCTGATTGTACTTCTTCCAAGACAGATTTGTTCATTCTTTTGGCAGTCCGTGGTATATTCAGTATTCTTTGCCAACACCACAATTCAAAGGTGTTCATTCTTCTTCGGTCTTCCTTATTCATCATCCAGTTTTCACATGCATGTGAAGCGACTGAACACACCATGGGTTGGGTCAGGAGCACCTTAATCTTCACGGTGACACCTTTGCTTTTCAACACTGTAAAGAGGTCTTTTGCAGCAGATGTGAAGCTTCTAGGACAGAAATAATGAGAATGTTGACACTGTGTGAAGAATGTAATCAATGTCACTGATCATTTACGTCTAGAAACTATGGAATGGGAATAGATTTGCTGTGAATATTTTCACAACAAATAAAATTAAAAATTTTTTTTAAAATACTGACAATACCTAAGTGCTTGTGAGAATGTGGAGCGACTGGAGCCGTTCTGCATTGCCAGGGAAAAAGCAAAACGACACAGCTACTCTAGAAAACAGTTTGCAAGTTTCTTTGCGAGTTAAATATACCCTTAACCAGATGGCCCAGCAATCACATTTCTGGGTATTTATCCTCAATAAATGAAAGCTTGTGTTCACACAAAACCTGTACATGAACATTTACAGAAGCTTTATTCCTAATTACCGGAAACAGGAAATAACCTAAATGTCCTTCCAAGTGTAAATGAACAAACCGTGGCACATCCACACAGCAGAACTTACTCAGCCATAACAAGAATGAACTATTGATACACACGACTTGAATGAGTCTCAAAAACATTACACTAAGTGAAAGACCCCGGTCTCAAAAAGTTACATACTGTATGATTCCATTTACATGGCATTTTGGAAAAGGCAAAAATGTAACAGAGAATGGATCTGCGGTTGCCAGGAGTTAGTGGTGGGAGGAAGAGCCCAAAACAAAGGGACAGCATTAGTGGTGTTGGGATTGTTCTGGATCCTGTTTGCAGTTATCAGAATCTATGCATTTGGAAAACCTCATAGGACCACACGCCCCCCAAAAAAGCAAATTCTACTATATGTAAAATAAAAAAAAAAAGTTTTTTAAGGAATAACAAGGATGTTAAAAACTCAGCAGATTTATTTAAAAAAAAAATGCCTCACTGAAGATAACCTAAAATATCCTCTGAATGTGAGGTAGCTCCAAGAAGTCAAATGAAATGTGACCGTAAACGCTTATGTGCATAAACGCTTGACCATGGAGCCTCATGAAACCATGAGCCAAGAGACACTGGAAATTGGAAGGGCTTTCTCTAAAGCAAGGTCCTTGGTTTGTGGCACCATGGAAGAAAGGCCTGGTGATCTGCTTCCTTAATCGTTAAAGCCAAGAAAACCCTATGGAGCAGTTCTACTCCGTAACACATGGGTCACCATGAGCCGGAATCAACTCAACAGTAATGAGTTTGGGGTTTTTTGGTGTTCTCCAAAGCCCACTTCCATAGAATTCATGGCAGCCAAAGGCTGGGTGTTGATGCAATGCCATGTTAGTTGTCTGTTGAAAAGGTTTCACCTCCAAAGGATTAAAATTGAGCTGGAAAAAATGCGTAAGGAAACATCAGACAAATCCATATTGACGTCTGGACAGTTTCCAAAACAACTAGTCTATATACTTTTCAAAAATGTCATGGTCAAGAAAGGTAAAAGCTGAGAAACTGTTCCAGATTAAATGAGGCTAGAGACACAAATGATCCTGGTTTAGGTCCTGAACTGATTGAAAGAGGTGATTGTTACAAAAGTCATCATTGGGACAGACTTGCATATATTTTAATACACCACCACCCACCCCCAGCCCCCGAGCCGGCTACAGCAGCTGACTTCCCTGGGCCTGAGGTAGGCCGATTGAGCACCTAGAGCCATCCTCCCGGCCTTGGAGAAGGAATAAAGTTGCAATTGGGGAAAAAGATAATTTGCCAGCTCCACTAACTGTGGAAGCTCAGGACAGAAGCAGCTCCTGTCCAGGCATAAAAGGTCCATGGACTTTGAGTACCTTTCCCCCCTGCATGAACATGTGTGGGCCTATTTCAGGAGAACAGGCCCTCATTGGCAGACTCCAACCTTCTCAGCTGTGCAGCAGAGAGTTGGGTGTCTGATGTTTGACATTGCTTTGCCTATTAAACAGGGTCCTCACCTACCCACATCAGGAGCCTAAGGACTGGTAGCTCCACTCAGGTCACCCAGCCACCAACAACAGGGGTCCAGGGATAACTGGTACATCCCAGTCCTTACAACCAAAAACACTGGGTGCCCATGGTCTGTCTGCAGAACTGGCCCATCTGTACACTTTAGGGAGCAGGGACACACTTTCCTCAGAGACACATGGAGGATAATTCCCAGTCCCCTGCCTTGTTCAGAGTGTGACCCCCAGCTGCAACCAAATACCGGTACCTACACCAATCACCCGAGCCACTCTAAGACTGTAGGACAAAGCCTGTACCACACACTTGATATCAGCTACCTGGAAACCTGAGCTGAATTCATGCAAGAAAACTGAACGGGCTCCTAGACTGATATACCTGATAACAGCTCTAGCCAACTGGGGACAGGATGTCAGAGCTCCAAAGGTGAAAATAATCAAGCTAGCTCACTCAAGCAACCCATTTGGGCATATCAAAACAAAACAAAGCAAGAAGCTACGACATAGTAAGCAAACATTAAATAAACTAATACAATGACTTATAGATGGTTCAGAGACAACAGTCAATATCAAGTCACATAAGGAAACAGACCATGATTGCCTCAACAAGCTCTCAAAACAAAGAACCCAGTGATCTTCTAGATGAAAGTCCCTTCCTGGAATTACCAGAGGTGGAATACAAAAGATTAATATACAGAACCCTTCAAGACAGCAGGAAGGAAATGAGGCAATACGCAGAAAAAGCCAAGAACACACAGGTATAGCAACTGAAGAAATTAAAAAGATTATTCAGGAACGTAATGAAAAATTTAATAAGCTGGAAAAATCCATGAACAGACAACAATCAGAAATACAGAAAATTAACAATAAAATTACAGAAACAGATAACTCGATAGAAAGTCAGAGAAGCAGATTTGAGCAAGTGGAAGCTAGAATTCCTGAACTTGAAGATAAATCACTTGACACTAAAATATTTGAAGAAAAGTCAGATAAAAGAATTAAAAAAAAAAATGAAGAAACCTTAAGAATCACGTGGGACTCCATCAAGAGAAATGACCTACAAGTGATTGGAGTACCAGAACAGGGAGGGATAACAGAAAATACAGAGAGAATTCTTGAAAATTCATTGGCAGAAAACTTCCCTGATATCATGAAAGATCAGAAGATATCTATCCAAGATGAACACCAAACTCCACATAAGGTACATGTTAAAAGAAAGTCACCAAGATATATCATAATCAAACTTGCCAAAATCAAAGATAAAGAGAGAATTTTAAGATCAGCTAGGGATAAACGAAAAGTCAGACACAGAGGAGAGCCAATAAGAATAAGCTCAGACTACTCGGCAGAAACCATGCAGGCAAGAAGGCAATGGGATGACATATTTCAAAAATTGAAGAAAAAAAATTGCCAGCCAAGAATCATTTATTCAGCGAAACTGTCTCTCAAATATAAAGGTGAGATAAGGACATTTTCAGATAAAGAGAAGTCTAGGGAATTCGTAAAATCCAAACCAAAACTACAAGAAATACTAAAGGGAGTTCTTTGGTTAGAAAATCAATAATATCAGGTATCGATGCAAGACTAGAACACTGGGCAGAGCAATCAGAAGTCAACCTAGACAGGGAAATCACAAAAATAAATCAAGATAAAAAGAAAAAGTTCAAAACAGGGTAACAGCGATGTTATTATGTAAAAGAAGACAACATTCAAACAATAAAGAGAGACTAAGAAATATAGTCATAGATCTTCCATATGGAGTGGAAGATAAGGCGATACAAAGAAATAAAAGTTAGGTCTAAATTTAGAAAAATAAGGGTAAATAATAAGGTAACCACAAAGGACACAAAGTATGCTACTCATCAAAATAAAATATGAGAAAAACATAGAGACTCAGCAGAAACAAAATCAACAACAATGAATAAGAGGAAAAGACAACATATAAAGATAAACTACTCAGCACAAAAAACTAAGTGGGAAAAAGAAACTGTTAACAACAGACCAAAAAAGATATCAAAACGACAGCACTAAATTCATACCTATCCATAATTACGCTGAATGTAAATGGACTAAATGCACCAATAAAGGGACAGAGAGTGGCAGAATGGATTAAAAAAAACATGATCCGTCTATATGCTGGCTACAAGAGACACACCTTAGACTTAGAGACACAAACAAACTAAAACTCAAAGGATGGAAAAAAATATGTCAGGCAAACGACAATGAAAAAAGAGCAGGAGTGGCAATATTCATTTCTGACAAAATAGACTTTAAAGCTAAATCCATAAGAAAGGATAAGGTAGGAAACTATCTAATGATTAAAGGGACAATACACCAAGAAGATATAAGCATATTAAATATTTATGCACCCAATGACAGGGCTGCAAGATACATAAAACAAACTCTATCAGCATTGAAAAGTGAGACATCTCCACAATAATAGTAGGAGACTTCAACACACCACTTTCAGTGAAGGGCAGGACATTCAGAAAGAAGCTCAATAAAGACACGGAAAATCTAAAGGGCACAATCAACCAGCTTGACCTCATAGACATATACACAACACTCCACCCAACAGCAACCAAGTATACTTTCTTTTCTAGTGCACATGGAACATTCTCTAGAATAGACCACATATTAAGTCATAAAGCAAGCCTTAGCAGAATACAAAACGTTGAAATAATTCAAAGCACCTTCTCTGACCATAAGGCCATAAAAGTGGAAACCAATAACAGGAAAGGCAGGGAAAAGAAATCAAACACTTGGAAACTGAACAATACCCTGCTCAGAAAAGACTGGATTGTAGAAGACATTAAGGATGGAATAAAGAAATTCAGAAAATCCAATGAGAATGAAAACATTTCCTATCAGAACCTTTGGGACACAGCAAAAGCGGTGCTCAGAGGCCAATTTATATCAATAAATGCACACAACCAAAAAGAAGAAAGGGCCAAAATCAAAGAATTATCCCTACAACATGAACAAATACAAAGAGAGCAACAAAAGAAATCCACAGGCACCAGAAGAAAAGAAATAATAAAAATTAGAGCTGAACTAAGTGAAATAGAAAACAGAAAAATAATTGAAAGAATTAACAAGACCAAAAACTGTTTTTTTGAAAAAATCAATAAAATTGATAAAGCACTGGCCAAACTGACAAAAGAAAAACAGGAGAGGAAGCAAATAACCTGAATAAGAAATGAGATGGGCAATATTAGAAATTAGAAGAATCATATCAGGCTACTATGAAAAATTGTATTCTAACAAATTTGAAAACCTAGAAGAAATGGATGAATTCCTAGAAACACACTACCTACCTAAACTAACACAAACAGAGGTAGAACAGCAAAAGAGACCCATAAAAAAAGAAGAGATTGAAAAGGTAATCAAAACACTCCCAACAAGAAAAAGCCCTGGTCCAGAGAGCTTCACTGCAGAGTTCTACCAAACCTTCAAAGAAGAGTTAACACCACTACCACTAAAGGTATTTCAGAGGATAGAAAAGGATGGAATACTCCCAAACTTCAAAACCAAAAATCCCACTGCTCTAAAGTTGATTCCGATTCATAGCGACCCAATAGGACAGAGTAGAACTGCCCCATAGAATTTCCAAAGAGCGCCTGGTGGATTCGAACTGCCTGCCTTATGGTTGGCAGCCATAGCTCTTAACCACTACACCACCAGGGTTTCCAAAGGTATTTCAGAGCATAGAAAAGGACAGAATACTACCAAACTCTTGCTATGAAGCCAGCATATCCCTGATACCAAAACCAGGTAAAGACACCACAAAAAAAGAAAATTAAAGACCTATATCCCTCATGAACACAGATGCAAAAATCCTCAACAGAATTCTAGCCAACAGAATTCAACAATGTATCAAAAAATAATTCACCATGATCAAGTGGGATTCATACCAGATATGCAGGGATGGTTCAACATTAGAAACACAATTAATGTAATCTATCATCTGTCCTATAGGGTCACATATAAAGTAAAGACAAGATCCCATGAATTTATCAATTGATGCAGAAAAGGCATGTGACAAAGTTCAACACCCATTCATGATAAAAACTCTCAGCAAAATAGGAATAGAAGGAACATTCCTGAACATAATAAAGGGCAATTATACAAAGACAATAGCCAACATCATCCTGAATGAAGAGAGCCTGAAAGGATTCCCACTGAGATAGGGAACCAGACGAGGATGCCCTTTATCACTGCTCTTATTCAACATTACGTTGGAGGTCCATGCCAGAGCAATTAGGCTAGATAAAGAAATATATGGCATCCAGATTGGCAAGGAAGAAGTACAAGTATCTTTATTTGCAGATGACATGGTCTTACACACAGAAAACCCTAAGGAATCCTCCAGAAAACTACTGAAACTAATAGAAGAGTTCAGCAGAGTATCGGGATATAAGATAAACATACAAAAATCAGTTGGATTCCTCTACACCAACAAAAAGAACATCAAATAGGCAATGACCAAATCAATACCATTTACAGTAGCCCCCAAGAAGATAAAATACTTGGCAGTAAGTCTTACCAGAGATGTAAAAGGCTTATACAAAGAAAACTACAGTACACTTCTGCAAGAAACCAAAAGAGACCTATATACGTAGAAAAACATACCTTGCTCATGGATAGGAAGACTGAACATTATAAAAATGTTTATTCTACCAAAAGCGATCTATACATTTAATGCAATTCCGACCCAAATTCCAACGACATTTTTTAATGAGATGGAGAAACAAATCGCTAACTTCATATGGAAGAGAAAGAGGGCCCAGATAAATAAAGCATTACTGAAAAGAAAAACAAAGTGGGAGGTCTTACTCTACCTGATTTTAGAACCTATTATACCACCACAGTAGTCAAAATAGCCTGGCACTGGTACAACAACAGATACATAGACCAATGGAACAGAATTGAGAATCCCAATATAAACCCATCCACATATGAGCGGCTGATATTTGACAAAGGCCCCAAAAACAGTTAAATGGGGGAAAGACAGTCTTTTTAACAAAGAGTGCTCGCATAACTGGATATCCACCTGCAAAAAAATGAAACAAGACCCATACATCACACCATACACAAAAAGAAGCTCAAAATAGATCAAAGACCTAAATATAAAATCTAAAACTATAAAGATCATGGAAGAAAACATAGGGACAATGTTAGGAGCCCTGATACATGGCATAAACAGTACACAAAACATTACTAACAATGTCGAAGAGAAACTAGATAACTGGGAGCTCCTAAAAATCAAACACCTATGCTCATCCAAAGACTTCACCAAAAGAGTAAAAAGACTACCTACAGGCTAGGAAAAAGTTTTTAGCTCTGACATTTCTGATCAGCGTCTGATCTCTAAAACCTGCATGATACTGCAAAAAATCAACTACAAAAAGACAAATAACCCAATTAAAAAATGGGCTAAATATTTGAACAGACACTTCGCTAAAGAAGACATTCAGGTAGCTAACAGATATATGAGGAAATGTTAACGTTCATTAGCCCTTAGAGAAATGCAGATCAAAACTACAATGAGATTTCATCTCCCTCCAACAAGGCTGGCATTAATCCAAAAAACACAAAAGAATAAAAGTTGGACAGGCTGTGGAGAGATTGGAACACTTCTACACTGCTGATGGGAATGTCAAATGGTACAACCACTTTGGAAATCGATTTGGCATTTCCTTAAAAAGCTAGAAATAGAACTACCGTACAATCCAGCAATCCCACTCCTTGGAATATATCCTAGAGAAATAAGAGCCTTTACACGAACAGATATATGCACACCCATGTTTACTGCAGCACTGTTTACAATAGCAAAAAGATGGAAACAACCAAGGTGCCCACCAACGGATGAATGGATAAATAAATTATGGTATATTCACACAATGGAATACTACCCATCGATAAAGAACAGTGAGGAACCTGTGAAACATTTCATAACATGGAGGAACCTGGAAGGCATTATGCTGAATGAAATTAGTCAGTTGCAAAAGGACAAATATTGTATAAGACCACTATTATAAGAACTTGAGAAACAGTTTAAACTGAGAAGAAAACATTCTTTTGTGGTTACGGGGGTGGGGGAGGGACGGTGGGAGGGGGTATTCACTAATTAGATAGTAGATAAGAACTACTTTAGGTGAAGGGAAAGACAGCACACAATACAGGGGAGGTCAGCACAATTGGACTAAACCAAAAGCAAAGAAGTTTCATGAATAAACTGAATGCTTCGAAGGCCAGCGTAGCAGAGGCAGAGGTCTGGGGACCATGGTTTCAGGGGACATCTAAGTTAATTGGTATAACCAGAGACTCCATCAGCCTGAGACCAGAAGAACTAGATGGTGCCCAGCTACCACCAAGGACTGCCCTGACAGGGAACACAACAGAGAATCCCTGATGGAGCAAGAGAACAGTGGGATGCAGCCCTTAAATTCTCATTAAAAGACCAGACTTAAAGGTCTGACTGAGAATAGAAGGACTCCAGAGGTCATGGTCCCCAGACCTTCTATTAGCCCAAGACTGGAACCATTCCCAAAGCCAACTCTTCAGACAGGAATTGGACTGGACTATAAGACAGAAAGTGATACTGGTGCAGAGTGAGCTTTTTGGCTCAAGTAGACACATGAGACTATGTGGGCAGCTTCTGTCTGGGGATGAGATGAGAAGGCAGAGGGGGACAGAAGCTGGTTGAACAGACATGGGGAATACGGGGTGGAGAGAAGGACTGTGCTGTCACATTAGGGGGAGAGCAGCTAGGGTTACATAGCAAAGTGTGTATAAGTTTTTGTATGAGAGACTGACTTGATTTGTGAATTTTCATTTAAAAAAGAAAACCAAACCCAGAGCCATTGAGTCGATTCCGACTCATGGAGACCCTATAGGACAGAGTAGAACTGCGCCATAGAGTTTCCAAGGAGAGCCTGGCGGATTCGAACTGCTGACCCTTTGGTTAGCAGCCATAGCACTTAACCACTACATCACCAGGGCTTCCAAGTTTCACTTAAAGCACAATAAAGAAAATAATAAAATAAAAAATAGCCACCACCCAATCATTCAATGCACAGAAAGGAGGAAAGAGCCTGGGGTCTGCCACTTATTCTGTGTACCCTTGGGCAGGTAGTCTCTGCTAGCTGATGCTCAGTTCGCTATCTTGAGAAAATTGAAGAGTCAATGAGATGATGCATTTGTTTGTTTTAATCCCGGCAGATTTAGAGATAAATAGACCTTGCCCTCTCAAAGCTCTCAGTCCAATGGCGGAGACAGCTCTGTCATCAGGCAGTGACATTCTGGACTGGGCAGTGTTGTGACTGGAAAACCCGGGGAGCTATGGTAGCCCAAAGGAGATGCATGACCCACCTGGAGGTCAGGTAATTCTTCCTAGTGTAGAGACTTATAAAATCTCTGTCTCTCCCAGTGGGCCTTAAGAAAGGGAGACTCAGTACAATGGCGTCAGTGACTGGGTGCCAATTAAGCTATCCCCCTTCTGTTTCTCCCAGGCATTACCTTCTCCAATAGTGACAAGTGGAAGGTCCTAAGAAAATTTGCTGGCCAGCATAACTTGTTGATGGGAGAAAGGAGCCTAAAGAAGTGGATCCTGGAAAAAGTCAACTTTCTGCTAGTAGAGCTAAGGAAAACTGAAGGTCAGCCCTGGTCCTGGCCCATTTCCACCCTACCTTTCAGACCCACCATGTATGGAAGCACAGACTGCACTGCACAACTCTTGGAGGCTTAATTCACTTAGACTATAATGTGAATGGCATACCTTGAAGTTTTGCAACAGAATATTCAAGCTTGTGGTGATGTATCCCCTGAGGAGTGTTGGCAAGATATGCTAGATGTGGCAGCAGCAGCATTTGGTACCATTATCTGTCCCTGGATGGTATTTTGGAAACCCTGGTGGTGTACTAGTTAAGAGCTATAGCTGTTAACCAAAAGGTAGTTAGTTCAAATCCACCAGGCTCTCCTTGGCAATTCTATGGGGCAGTTCTAATCTGTCCTATAGGGTCGCTATGAGTTGGAATTGACTTGATAGCAATGGGTTTTTTTTTGTTTGTTTTGGGTGGTATTTGGAGCCAGCATGGGTAGGAGTCCTAGTGGCGTAGTGGGTAAGCATTCAGCTGCTAACCAAAAAGTCAGCAGTTCGAATCCACCTGCTGCTCGTTGGAAACCCTATGGGGCACTTCTACTCTGTGCTACAGGGTCGCTATGAGTTGGATTCGACTTGGGGATAATGGGTTTATGTGTAATTGTGAGGGTGAAGATGATGAAGATGATATTTTTGAGCACTCACCAGGTGTCAAGTTTTGTGTTAATCACTTTTTCATGCAAGAGTTTCCTTAAGCCTCATAATAGTTTTTCAGATGAGGAAACAGAGGCAAAGAGAGATTTAAATAACTATCCTGAAGTCAGAAGGCTGCTAAGTGGGGAAATCAGGACTCAAACCCACGTCTAACTAGAGTCCACACTCAACCAATGTAATTTACATCTAAGACATTATCTCTACAAAGCCCACTAATAATGTGCACTTAGTATAAGTCATACAGTGTGCTAAATGCTTCACACATACCAGATCATTCCATCCTCGCCATAAGCCTTTAGGATGGTATCATGGATTGGATTATGTCTCCCCAAAATATGTGTCAACTTGGCTAGGCCATGATTCCCAGTATTGTGTGGTTGTCTTCCATTTTGTGATTGTAATTTTATGTTAAAGAGGATTAGGGTGGGATTGTAACATCCTTACTGAGGTCACATCCCTGATCCAACATAAAGCGAGTTTCCCTGGGGTATAGCCTGCACCACCTTTTATGTTATAAGAGATGAAAGGAAAGGGAAGTGAGCAGAGAATGGGGAACCTCATACCGCCAAGAATGAAGAGCAGGAGCACACGTCCTTTGGACCCAGGGTCCCTGTGCCTGAGAAACCCCTTGGCCAAGAGAAGACTGATGACAAGGACTGTCCTCCAGAGGTGACAGAGAGACGCGAAAGCCGTCCCCTAGAACCAATGTCTTCATTTTGGACTTCTAGTCTGCTAGACTGTGAGAAAATAAATTTCTCTTTGTTAAAGCCATCCACTTGTGGTATTTCTGTTATAGCAGTATTAGATGACTAAGACAGATGGGTACTATTACCGAGGAGGAAACTGAGACCCGGAGAGGTTAAATCATTTCCCCAAGGCCACAGTCAGGAAGTGGAGGAGCCAAGATTCAAAGCCAAGTCAAAATCTGTGCTTTTCCACACCATTCTGGGTACGGATTCAAGGAAAAGAGTTAACAGTAATGGTAATCACTTACATAGCACTTATGGGACTTTTGCTTCTGGCCAAGATGGGGTAACAGAGACAAGTTTTATCTTGGATCACTTAAATCAATTAAAAATGTTTTAAAAATACGTGAAACAATGTTCTTCAGTCATTTGACCACAGGCATCATAGGAAAATGAGCCTGAGAGAGGAGAAACAAATAAGCTGATCTCTATAATTGTCCCAACTTATTGCCTGTAGACAGTAGCCAATAGACAGTTTCCAAGCTGCAGCACAAGGAAGGGGAACCCAGGTGAAGCCCCAAAGTCTTCCTGTGTTGAGTAAACAGAGCTGAGGAGTCCAGGGAAGCCAAGGTGGCTAGAGTTGTCAGAGAAGCCTACCATGAAGGAGAGAGCTGCACAGACTGAGAGCTCGGGAGATCTGCAGAGGGTCTGCCTCTGGTGCAGCTAAGACTGATTAGCATGTGTGTGTAAGGAGTGAAGAAATCCATCCAAAAGAAGCAGAGAGAACAATCCTCATAGCTTGCTTAGGCTGGGAACATTTCATGCTTCCCCTTACAGAGTTGAAAACGTCATCATTTATGGGGCAACTGGTAGAGTAGTCAGAAGGGTATTATCTCTCAGTAGTCGTCCAAAATTATTTCTAGAGTAAAACATACTCTAGTCCCATCTAACAAACCTTATAAGTAAGTTTCAAAAGAATCAAGTGTTTCCAAGTAACTCCACTATATCCCATAATAGTTTAAAACTACATATAAAAATACAAACATATCCAGCACTCAGTAATGTCTAGTATCAAAAATTGCCAAGCAAGCAAAGAAGCAAGAAAATATGGCTGTATTAGTTATTACTGTGTAACAAATTACACGAAAAATAAGCAACTTGGTATTTACATAGTAGCAGAAAAAAATAGTATAACTGTAAGAGGTAACACAGAATTGCATACTGTGTGCACACTATACCTCAGAATGACTATAGATAGGACGTCCGTGGCTAAGAACCTGGATGCCGAAACCAAACCTACAGGGTTTGCATCACAGCTAATTAGCTGTGTGACCTTCAGCAAGCCACTTAACCTCTCATCTCATCTACCACCTCAACTCACACCCCACCCCTACTCGAGGGAGTCAGAAGTGCCTGGGAGAGTTGCTGCCGAGAGCTCTTCCACTACCTCACGGCCATCCGGCACAGCGTCTCACTTTAGCCACTGGGGGCCCCCAAGGACATCAACCTGACCCCAATCGGCTCTGGCCACCAGCAGGCTGCTGTGGTCCTTCCAGATGTGCCTGCACATGCCCTAAGATCTAATTCATAGTGGCTGGCAGTGCTTCTCTTTGTCACACTCTATTTCCCCTGTATCCCTCTTGCTTTCAACCTCCCGCCCCCACCACCCCACATACACACACACACCAACTTGGTCTTCCACATGCTCCATCTCCCATGGTTACTTACCAACCCACAGTCAGCAAAAGAAATTAGGAAGAAGTCTATGCCTCTGTTTTAGCCACTTGCAGAGACTGGAAGTTGTCTACATCTCAGACTTCTCTGCACTTTTTGTTTCATTTCCAAATAAACTTATCTTTGGAATGGATGCAACATGGTCTGCCTGAGTTAAAAGCAGGAGGATGATTCCTTGGGAAAGAGGGAAGGGAAGTCACACTCTTCCTGGAGAAAGGCAAGGAGCTGTAATTCCTTCTGTCCTCACCCTCAGGGAAGCCCAGGCGGTGGAATCAGATTTTTTTAGGGCAGGCTGGGACATAAACACAGTGGAGGACCAAAGACAAGGAGCCGAGACAGAAAAACCAAGGCAGAGGGAGAAAAAGACACTAGCTCAAAGAGAGACACCTGGACAGAAAGAGAACAGGCAAGCAGCACAGGGGTGTACAAACAGAGATACAGGCGTAAGCCAACAGAAAGTGAGAAACAGAGAAAGAGACACGGGAAGAGACCGAGGAATAATGTCTTATACATATCAGATCAGAATTGCTTGGGTAAAAAAGTAAGCATAAAACGACTAGTTATGGGAGTATGAATACAAGTTGGAATTAAATAATGGAGAACAAAAACATAAAACAGAGGACTGGGTTCATCAGAATTTACAGATTCTAAGGTCCTTGTATTATTTGGGATTGTTTTGTTAAGTCAAGTATGCATGAGTAAGTTTTAAAAGACGATAAGAATATTGTATATAATTTCCAAAAAATTTGATATGGAAAAAAAAGGTAAGAGTAGAGAAAAACCCAATAAATCCAATAATGCTCTCAAAATTGGGGAAGAGACCAAAAGAAGGTATAGTAAAAGATGTTGTTGTTGTTGTTGTTAGGTGCCGTCGACTTTGCTCCGATTCATAGCAACTCCCTGCGCAACAGAACAAAACGCTGCCTGGTCCTGCACCATCCTCACGCTCATTGTTACGCTTGAGCCCATTGTTGCAGACACTGTGTCAGTCCACCTCCTTGAGGGTCTTCCTCTTTTTCGATGACCCTCTACTTTACCAAGCATGGTGTCCTTCTCCAGGGACTGATCTCTCTTGATAACATGTCCAAAGTATGTGAGAAGAAGTCTCGCCATCCTTGCTTCTAAGCAGCCTCATGGCTGTACTTCTTCCAAGACTGATTTATTTATTCTTTACCAACACCATAATTGAAAGACATCAATTCTTCAGTCTTCCTTATTCATTGTTCAGCTTTCCAATGCATATACAGTGACTGAAAACACCATGGTTTGGGTCGGTGTTCGAGGTAACATGTTTACTTTTTAATGCTTTAAAGAGGTTTTTTGCAGCAGATTTACCCAATGCAATGCGTCTTTTGATTTCTTGACTGCTGTTTCCATGGCTGTTGGCTGTAAATGCAAGTAGAATAAAATCCTTGACAACTTCAATCTTTTCTTTGTTTATCATGATGTTGCTTATTGGTCCAGTTGTAAGGATTTCTGTTTTCTTTATGCTGAGGTATAATCCATACTGAAGGCTGTGGTCTTTGACCTTCATCACTAAGTGCTTCAAGTCCTCTTCACTTTCAGCAAGCAAGGTTGTGTCATCTGCATAATGCTGGTTGCTAATGAGTCTTTCTCCAATCCTGATGCCATGTTCTTCTTCATATAGTCCAGTTTCTTGGATTATTTGCTTAGCATATGGATTGAATAAATATGGCAAAAGGATACAACCATGACGCACACTTTTCCTGACATTAAGCCAGGCAGTATCGCCTTTTTCTGTCTGAATAACTGCCTCTTGATCTATGTACAGGTTCCTCAGGAGCACAATTAAGTGTTCTGGAATTCCCATTCTTCACAATATCATCCATAATTTGTTATGATCCACACAGTCCAGTACCTTTGCATAGGCAATAAAACACAGGTAACATCTTTCTGGTATTCTCTGCTTTCAGCCAGGATCCATTTGACATTGGCAATGATATCCCTGGTTCCACGTCCTCTTCTGAATCTGGCATGAATTTCTGGCATTTCCCTGTTATATACTGCTGCAGCTGCTTTTGAATGATCTTCAGCAAAAGTTTACTTGTGTGTGATATTAGTGATATTGTTCAATGAGTTAGGCATTCAGTTGGATCACCTTTCTTTGGAATAGGCATAATATGGATCTCTTCCAGTCGGTTGGCCAGGTAGCTATCTTCCAAATTTCTTGGCATAGATGAGCGAGCACTTCCAGTGCTGCACCCATTTGTTGAAACATCTCAGTTGATATTCCATCAATCCTTGGAGCCTTGTTTTTCCCCCATGCCTTCAGGGCAGCTTAGACTGGCAATGTTTATATTAATTGCAGTCAATTCTTGTTATTCTTAGTAGTTGTCTTCTATCAAGTTGCCCCACACACTGAATTAGTGAGTACTGAACCATCACACCTGGGGGAAATAATAGGTTAGGTTTCTGCGAGTCTGTGCTCACAATATTTTCATCAGCTGATCAATATATAGCCTTGTTTTATGTGTGTTTCTGTTTAAAGACAATTTATTTAAAATGTATCTTTGATTCATTAACACTGAACTCATAGCCAGCTGTGCTATAACTCATGCTTGAACGAATGTTATCTAACACATGCATTTTCTTTGTAAAGAGCATTGCAGCCTTCTTGCAGTTGAGAACTTTATACAGCACTTCAAGACTACCCTTCAAGGGCCATTTTAAATAGCAAGATCACAACAACAACAACAAAGCACAAATATGCAAAAAAAATGGCACTAAATATGAGCGCTTAAACTAAGTATGAGAGCTTAAACAAGTAGGTTTGTTCGACTTCAGCTGGGGATGTGCTCATAGGGGGACTCCAATTCATCACCACTCAGCACACATCCACAAATAACTGCAAATTGCCATGAGTGTTGATTCCAAACCAAAACCACAACCACTGCCATTGAGTCGGTTTCGACTCGTAATGACCCTACAGGACAGAGTGGAATGGCCCAATAGAGCTTCCAAAGAGCAGCTGGTGGATTCAAAGTGCCAACTTCTTGGTTAGCAGCCTAGTTCATAACCCCTGGGCCGCCAGGGCTCTGACACCCTACTACTTATAAATTACTTTGTTAATTAATGTATTCAGCACTTTACACAGTGTGAGGTATGTTGCCTCTTGTAGATCATTCGATTGTTATAAAGCAACTAGTTGTTTATCTTGCAACAACTCATTGAAAATTTACCAAAATTAACCATATATTAGGTCATATATTCTTGTTGTTGTTAGGTCAAGTTGGTTCTGATTTATAGTGACCCTCTGCACAACAGAATGAAACACTGCCCAGTCCTGCGCCACTCTCGCAATCGTTGCTATGATTGAGCCCATTTTTGCAGGCACTGCGTCAGTCCATCTCATACTTACCTAAAAAAGTTTCAAAAGATGAAAAATTTCAGAGCACGACCACAATAGAATTAAGCTAGAATTCAACTACAAAATTATAGTTACAGAATTCCTAACAGTCTGTATATTAAACTTTATACTTCTAAATGATCACTGGGTCAAAATAGAACATAATTGCACCAAATGATAATGAAAATATACATGAGAACCTTTGACAAGCAACTGTATCAGTGTTTACGGAGAAAGCTTTAGCTTCAAATGTCTATAATAGAAAAGAAGACTGAAAATTAATGATTTAAGGTTTCAACTTATTAAAATGAAAAAGTAAAGACATCAAACAAAAAAGCAGTGTAACAAAAAAAATGTAGAAAGTAATTAAATAGAAAGCAGCATAAAATAGACAAAAATCAATAAGACCAAAGTTAGGTTGTTAAAATGATTACTAATGCACGAAGGCCCTCGTTAGCACAGTAGAACAGGGTATATACCTGAAGCCTATCTTCAATTGGAACAGCTAGGGGCGAGTGGCAGATTTGTGACATTTGACACTAGGGTCCTTACCTACCCACCTCAGGGGCCTAAGGATTGGTGGCTCCACCCATTCCACCTGTTAACCCAGAACTAAAGCCATTCCCGTAGCCCACTCTTTAGACAAAGATTAGACTGGACTATAAAACATAAAATACATGTGAAGAGTGTGCTTCTTAGTTCAAGTAGATATACAAGAATAAATGGGCAGCTCCTGTCTGGAGGCAGGATGAGAAGGCAGGAAGGAACAGGAGCTGGTTGAATGGTCACAGGAAACCCAGGTGGAAAGAAAGAGTGCTGTCACATTATAGGGATTACAACTAGGGTCGCATAACAACATGCCTATAAATTTTTGTATGAGAAATTAACTTGAGCTGTAAACTTTCACCCTAAAGCACTCCCCCCACCCACAAAAAAGAATACCCAAGTGGTCTTAAAAGCTTGCATGCAGTCATTCAAGGCACAATAATATCATCACAGCAACAGCTCTTCATTTCAGCGGAAAAGGCAGGAGCAGCAGAAGAAGAACGAGAGTCAGGAATAGGTGGAGGATATGGGACGTGTGGCTACTTGTCTCCATGAACCACTGCCTCCTTTTCCATGAGATCAGAAAAACTGGATGGTACCTGGCTGCCATTACCGAACAGTTTGATCAAAGATTCTATCAAAAGGGGGAATATGCAGAACAGAATTTCAAATTCTCATAGAATTCAGAATTTCTGGAGCCATGGAGGCTAAACAAACCCTTGAAACTATTGCCCTGAGATAATCTTTAAACCTTGAGCCAAAAATATTCCCTGAAGTCTTGTTAAAACCAAACAATAATTTAGCTTAACTAGTAAAGAATGTCTCCCTTGAGCATTGTGCTCTTTCAAAATCTTCCTATATGGGATCAAATTGACAACAGCAACTTGAAAGATTAGATAGGAAACGTACTGGGTGGTGAGTTTATGTTAATGGGGGAGGAACAATTCGGAAAAGGAAAGTGAGGATGGTTGCACAACTCAAAGAATGTAATCAATGTCACTGAATTGTATATGTAGAAATGGTTGAATTAGAGTATGTTTTGTTGTGTATATTTTCAGCAACCCATTCCTGCTGCTGTCGGGTCAATTCCGACTCATAGCAACCCTACAGGACAGAGTAGAATTGCCCCACAGAGTTTCCAAGGAGTGGCTGGTGGATTTGAAATGCCAACCACCACCACCAACAAAATAAATAAAATTAAAAATAAAATGATAACAGAAAAAGAACATCCGAGAACTTATTAGCAGAGCCTAGACCAGAATTCAGGCTCCTGTTCCCTCAAGCCCCCAGCTCGATGTCTTTGCTGGGTTGATGAGTTGGCCCTTCCAGAGCACCAAAGCTGAGAGGGTCCTGTTTGTACAAGTGTGACTGGGTGTTGGTGGCTGGAATGCAATTTCTCTCAGCGCATCCGATAATGCTTGGATATGCTCATGCTTTCTACTTTCACAGGGTGAATTTGAAGATTAAGGGGGTTAATATTTACTTTCTCTTCCCTCTCCTCGCCCCCCTTGTAGGGCAAAGATCTCCTAGCTATTCTATTTTCCCTTAGAGGTGCCTCTTGTTGGCAGAGCCCAGCTAGCTCTAGCTCCCACTTTCCTCACTCCACTCTCTCTCAGAGGGAACGTTCAGCTTGGAGGACTGACAATTGGCTATGGCAGGAATGCAGTTCTCAAAGATGTGTGCAGAGGAACCCCTGATGCCAAAATTCTGAGCACGAATGGTTCCAAGCATCTAAGTTTCTGAGTCTAAGGTTCTGGGAATCTGAGATTCTGTGATTCTGAATTGTGGACTCTGCAGTTTTAAGATTTGAAAGTTTTGTTTCTCCACAGTTCTAAGATTCCGCGAGTCTAGGTTTCTGGAAGCCTCTTAAAGTCACCTACACATGGGTGGATGTGGTTTGACTCTGACACTGGGTTGTCAAATGCTGTTGTTGTTAGCTGCTGTTGACTCGGCCCCTGACTCATGGCGATCCCATGCACAACAGAAAGAAATGCTGCCTGGTCCTGTGCCATGCCCATGCTCCAATGTTCTCCCATATTCCCTGGAAGTGTTTCTCTCCCCCACCCACTTCATTAAGAGTTCAGATTCCTGTCTTCCTATCCAATTCTGAACCGGATACAGTGGTCTTACCTGGTGGGGGCACACAGTATGTATTGGCATCCAAGTGTTCATGAGTGGGCGAGAGTGTAGTGAAGGCTAGCCAGCTGCCCACCAGAGCAATGGAAAAATCCCTTGATAGAGGTGTTCAGATTGTGTAATAATATGCTAAGCTGTTGTTGTTTTACTTGAGAAAGTGGTGCCTTTTTAGAATTTGCCTCAAGGACTCAGACTATGCCAAGCCATCCCTGCACAGATCTGGGTTCAAGGACTTGCATTCTGTGAGACCTAGATGGAGGGTTATTAAACTTTCTGAACCTCGGTTGTGTCACCTGTAAAGTGGGCATGGACACTGTTCCCTATAGGGTAGATTTGTGAGCTTTACGTGATGTGAGCATGTAAGGCTTTTTAGCACAGAGCTGACACAGAGTACTTGCTTAATAAATAATAGTGGTTATTATTATTTTTATCCACAATATAGCTCTAAGGTTTTCCTCCCTCCCATCCCACCTCTGAAGGATCTGTCTCTTGCAAGTGTACACAGAGAGCTCATCTTGTTTCTTCTTGTCTTCTTAACCACCGTCCCCCTTCCTTTTCCTTCAGTCCCCCTTTAGCCTCACCCACCCACTACCCTTGCCCGCTAACCCCTCCCTCTCCCTACTTGTCCCTCACACTAGCCCGGCCCCGTCTTAGTGCCCACTCAGCGGGGCAAGAAGCTCATGGTGTAGGTTCGTGGGATAGTGGCAAAGCCCACGTGTTTGGGAGACACATCGATGTCCTTGGACGACTGCGGGGACTTGAAGCAGAAGTTCTGCAAGATGGTGGTAAGGAAGACAAAGAGCTCCATTCTGGCCAGACCTTCCCCAAAACAGTACCGCTTTCCTGGAGAGGTGAGGTGGGAGGCCCGGAGGTGAGGCGACAGCACTGCTGCTGCGTCACCCTACTACAGAGTCCTAGCAACATTCTCCCAGGGAGGAAGGGCTGGATATTGTAGCCTGAGAGACTTTCAGGGCAGACTGTAATCCTCTCAGAGCCTCAGTTTCCCCTGTAGATGAGATGGGGGTGATCTCTGCCAGCCTCTAGCAATGGGAACTTTAGATGCTGCTTTCTCCCAAATATGGCTGCTATACCGTCATATCCTTCTTAGGAATCTGGAGTCTTTGTTGTATGACCTTAGACAAATTTCTGACTCACTGTGGGCCTTCATTTCCCCCATTTCTGAAACGGTATGATCATCCCTTCCTTTTTGCCTGAGTGCAGGTGCTTGGTATTAAGGGAGGTTGCAGCTGGGTGGCTCGAGGGTAGCTTCTAAGAGGGACTTCTGGGCTGGAGAAAGATGCTGGGCTATACCTCAGAGGAACTGACTGGGATGAGGGAGGCCCCTGGTGGTATGTGGGGTGGTCTGGTAGCAGCCCGTGGTCTCTTACCAATGGAGAAGGGCACAAAGGCGTCGTTCTTCTTAAATTGCCCTTTCTCATCCAGGAAGTGCCGGGGGTTGAAATCTTGGGGGTTGGAGAAGAACTTGGTGTCTCTCAGCACAGAGCCCAGCATAGGGAACACTTCTGTGCCCTGGTGGGGAGGAGAAAAGGGGATTTGTTAAGGGCAAGTGGGGGGTGGGCATGCTGAAAGCACATGGGAGTCAGGAGATTTAGGGGGCCAAAAGTGAAGAGAAATGGGGGCATGGAAGTTAGGATCCTCCAAAGAACTCTGCAGGCTTTGAATTTTTTGTCCCCTGAGACAAGAAGTTTGGGGGACATGGGATCTGTGTCTCCTGTGGCAGGAATTTTGGTGGTTATGCGGTGTCATGTTCCCCAAGACAGAAACTTTGGGGAACATGGGGTTCGTGTCTCCTAAGACAGGAGGCTTGGGGACATGGCGTCTGTGTCTTCTGAGGCAAGAGGTTTGAGGGACATGTGTTCATGTCTCCCAAGGCAGGAAGTTTGAGGGAGATATAGGGATTAGGGATTAGAGTTCCCGAATGGGAAGGCTGAAAGTGGTTGGGAAAGTCTTTGACTGAGGGAGTGGACATGGGCTGGAAATTTTCTAAGGGTACAGGGGTCACAGGTTTGGAAGGTTGGGCAGAGCAGCACCTTGGGGATGAAGAAGTTCCGAAACTTGGTGTCCTTGGTGACCCTGCGGGCCACCCCCATGGGGATCATGTCTGCAAATCTCTGGATCTCATGGATCACAGCCTCGGTGTAGGGCATCTTGGCCCGGTCCTCAAACTTGGGCTGACGGTTCTTGCCAATCACCCGGTCAATCTCCTCGTGCAACTTGGCTGGGGGAGGAGGGAGGATGCATTTAGGCACCTAAAGGTCTCAGGACAGACAGGATAGTTGAAATATTTAAAACTGGTGTGATATGGATGCCGTTCTTATTGTTACTTGCTGTTCGATTGATTCCAGCTCATGGCGACCCTGTTCGTGCAGAGTAGAACTTTCGCATAGGATTTTCAAGGCTGTGACCTTTTGGAAGCAGATCGCCAGGCCTGTCTTCCAAGGTGCCTCTCGGTGGGTTCTAACCACCAACCTCTCAGCTATTAGTCAAATGGTTAACTGTTTTTGCCATCCAGCCTACCTTTGACATGGATGTAGACCATCCACGTGGCTGGAGCAGGGCCCTGGGAGCTGTTTGTGCCAGAATCATAGAGAAGGTGCAAGGGATCTGGGATGGACTGGAGTAGCGGGCAATTGGTACTCATTGTGCTCAGCACAAGAGCTAGCAGTTCAGACATTTTCAGTGTTTTAAACTTAGCTGGTGCCTATCAGCTGAATATCACCCCTGTCTCTGGGTAGCAGGAGCCCTGGAGGTGCAGTGGTTAACAGCTTGGGAACTAACCAAAAGGTCAGCTGTTGGAACCCACCAGCTGTTCCTTGGAAACCCTATGGGGCAATCCTACCCTGTCCTATAGGGTCTCTATAAGTTGGAATCGAATCGATGGCAGCAGGTTTTTTGGTTTTCTGGGTATCAGGGGGTGTCTGAGGGTCCAGGGATCTGAGAGAGATGAGGGCATTGTAGTGGGTTCAGAGAATTTTTGAGTCCGAGGTAAAGCTCCCTCTAGCCTCACCCTGCACATCTGGGTGCTTCATGAGCAGTAGGAAGCCGTAACGCAGGGTTGTGCTGACGGTCTCTGTGCCCGCAAAGAAGAGGTTTAGCGTGGTCAGCACCAGGTTCTTCATGTAGAACTCTGTGTTGGGGTTCTTCTTCTCCTGTGGGGAGAGGAGGTTTCAGGCTGAGCCCACTCCACACTCCTCAAGGGCCTTTTGGGGATTTTCTCTACGGACCTACCTCACTTAGATCTCTAAGGTCTCATTTCTTCAGACCATAAGTGGGAAGAGGGACATGGATCTACCATGCTTTCTCTGGTCTCCAAGCTCTCACACTGTTTCCCTGGCTCACTATCTGCCTTTAATTATCACTTTTTATGATAGAAACATTTAGAAAGAGAAGGCTAGAGAGGGACACTGCATAAGAGAGAGGGACAGAGATGGCCAGATAGGCCGAGTCAGAGAGCATCAGAGATAAAGTCCAATTTTCAGAGACACAGAGTTTTAGCAACAGCATCTTCTTCCTTTCACTAAAAAACTTGAAGCTTATTGTGGGAGGCTCTCCTCCTTTAATCCTTTTATCCTGAACTTCAGACTCCTTAAAGCCCATCTCCTTTCTCAGAGTTGGGAGACTGGCAACCAGATGGGGATGAAGACCTTCCAATATCACATAGTAAAGCCAGGTCACAGTCCACAGAGATGTGTCTGCTAACCAGGGTACAGAAGGTAAGAGAGCATGGTGACTGAAAATGCCAACCTTAGAATCGGGAGCCTAGGATTTGAGCTACACTCCGCCACTTCCTGGCTGTGTGACTTCGGACAACTCACTATGCAACCTGGGTCTCAGTTTCTTCATTTGCAAAATTGGGGTCCCAACAGAACATCCTTCAAGGAGCTGTTGTGTTAAATAGGCAAATCCTATAAAACACTTAAAATAGCAACTGGCATTTGGTAGGGCAATAAACCCCTCCTCCCCCGCCAGAAGGAAACCCTGGCAGTGTAGTGGTTAAGTGCTACAGCTCCTAACCAAAAGGTCAGCAGTTTGAATCTACCAGATGCTCCTTGGAAACTCTATGTGGTAGTTCTACTCTGTCCTGTAGGGCCGCTATGAGTTGGAATTAACTCAACAGCAACGGATTTGGTTTTCTTTTTTTTTGGCTCCCCCCCACCCAAAAAAAAAAATCCAGTTGCCACTCAGTCAGTTCCAACTGATTTCGACCCCACTCGTTTCAGAGTATAACTGCCCTCCAGAAGGGTTTTCATGGCTGTGACCTTTGGAAGCAGATCACTAGGTCTTTCTTCTAAAGAGCTTCTGGGTGTATTTGAACCACCAGCCTTTCAGTTGGTAGCCCAGTGCTTAACCACTTGTGCCACCCAGACAACCTGGTTGTGCAATAGTACTACACTATTCCTTTTCCTCATTTATTGACTATCCCATTACTTGACGTTTCTCATTTATGACAACAGTAAAAAATCTAGAATCCAACTATTTTGCACATTAATGATGGGTGTCTACCAGTAATGCATGCTGAGGTATGAGGCAAGAGTAATGCTGACTTTGATGGTTAAGGTTATGTGTCACCTTGGCTGGACCATGATTCTCAGTGGTTTGGCAGTCATGTAATGATGTGATTTGGCAGTTAGGTAATGATGTAATTTGAATGTTATGTAATGATGTAGTCATCCTCCATTTTGTGATCTGATGTGGTCATCCTCCATTTTGGCATAATGCTGATTTTGCATAATGACTCGGTCTTTGGAACCTAATCATGTTAGTAAGTGAGGAGAGGGTGTACTATGATTCACAGGCACAGGTCCCGCCATGGGTAAGAGTTCAGTCAATAGAGCAGTGGTGATTAATTATAATCAAGATTATGGGGATTATTGTGATGAGGGGCTAGTCTCAATGGGTCTCTGTGCTCCTCCCCAGATTGATTTCCCTCTGCCTGGCTTTGGAAACCAACCCTCCCCCGCATCATTTGCACTGGCTGCTTGAATGCACCTCCCGCATGCGGATGAGGAAGGAGTCAATGAAGTCCCGTGGGGAGTTGGGGTCCAGTGTGCGCTGGTTCTGCTCCACCTTCTTGGTTATGAAGTCCTCCAGCCCCTGCAGCTCCTTAAAGGCCTGTTGCTGTGGCCCTGGTAGGTATTTCATTACCGAGTAGAACATGTCATAGAGCTGGAGATGGGGAGAGGAGAAAGGAAGGGCAGCAGTCAGTGGGCAGAATCCAATGGGAGAGGAACTTTTTCTCAGGGAAAGGAAGGTACTGGGTCCAAGACACTTGTCCAGGTATCTAGGTGAGGCTGGATGGAAGTGTATGTCTAAGTTTACAGGTGAGTTATGTGTGAGGGTACCTGCCCAAGAGTTTAGGTGAGATGGATTGGGGCACACATCCAGGTTTCATATATTCAAGGGAGGTTGGTTTGGTAAGTATCTGTCCAGGTGTTTAGGCACTCAGGTGGGCTAGGTTGGAGACACTTGTCCAGATATTTAGATATTTAGAGGATTTGGATTGGGGGCTTCTGTACAGGTGTTTATGTGTGAAGTGGGACTGGTTTCAGGGGTACCTATTCAGGTGTTCAGATATTTAAGTGGGCTGCCTAGGGTGCACCTCTGTAGGTGTTCAAGTGGGCTGGATTGGGACACATTTATTTGGGTGCTTGAGGAGAAATCTGTACAGGTGTGTAGGGGTCTTATTGGGGTACCTGTCCAGGTGTTCAGGTATTTAAGTAGACTGGGTGGAAGGCACTGTCTAGGTACTCGGGTGGGGGACACCTGCATAAGTGTCAGAGGATTTGGGTAGGCTAAATTTTGCAGCACCAGGGATTCAGGTGTTTAGGTATTTGGGAGGTGAGCTGAGTAGACAGCACCTGCTAGATATTAAGGTAAGTTGAACTGGGAACACCTAGGGAGAGAGCTGTGCTGAGGGCATTTATGTTGAGATATCCAGGTGTCCTTGGAGCCTGGGTATTGGGGACTTCTCCTGAGTTCTGGCACAACTGTTCAGTTTTCCAGGAGTGGGGCTGGTTTTGAGTAGGGGCTATCTTGAGGAGGAGTACCTGCCTCTGTGTGGGGGAGCAGCTGGCAGGTTGTGCTAGAGGCATGGTAGTGCCTGGCAGAGACGGTTACCTGTCCGGTAGCGGTAGCTGTGAACTGGAAGCTTCCCAGCATCATACGCAGCAGTGAAAGGAACTCTTTATCTTCATAGTCAAACCGGTCTCCGAAGACGATGGAGCTGATGACATTGGAGACAGTTCGGCTCAGGAAGTAGGTGGGATCAATGAAGGTGCCTGGGGAGGGGAGGAGTGGAGGAAGGAGGAAGAGGGGGTTGGGGAGTCAACTCTGGGATCTGATGCCAGTCTGAGAATTCCAGAAGGTCACTGAAGTGATCAGGCCCCAGAGCTGGGAGTCTGGACTCCTTTCCCCAACCTGTTCCCTGCTTGGGCCAGAGCGCACGGGTCCTTCCCGCTGGGTTTTTCCCTTCTCCATCCCGAGCACTAACGGGTCTCCATGTACCGCGCGTGCCCCGGAAGGTCTCGATGAGGAAGCCGGCCTCCTCCTGGATACGCTCCTCAATGCCACGCTTTCCCACGCCGAAGTCCCGCAGCGTGGTGATGGAGAAGCGCCGGAGCTGCTTGGCTCGCTCCCCGTTGCTGAACGCCACTCCTGGAGGGGGGTGTACAGGGGTGTCTAGGTCAGAGACGGACAGGGACAGGGCACAGACCAGCCCAGACGACTTCTGAGAGTTGGGGAGAAAGAGGCAGACACAGAGCCAGAGAAAGGACACGGAGCCACAAACTAGAAAGAGAGAGAGAAACTGAGTCAGAGACAGAGAGATGCAGAAAGAGAGAGACCGAGTTGGAAGAAGAGAAACAGAAGAGAGAGACAGAAAGGCCAGACAGATAACACAGAAACAGAAATATACAGAGATTCCTGCCTGAAGAGAGAGCGGCAGAAAGAGGAAGAGGAGAAATGAAATAGTGGAGAGCTGAGAGGTTGAAATAAAATTGTGAAGAATTCTATAACTGAGCTGGAAAAGAGAAAAAATTAGGGAGAGAGAAACAGAGGCACAGGGTCTGGCAATTGTTACCAGGAGACAGACACAGGGGTTTTGAAGCAGAAAGTCCCCAATCCAAATCCTCTAAATACCTAAATATGTGGACAAGTGTCTCGAACCTAGCCTACCTGAGTGCCTAAACACCTGGACAGGTATCAATCAACCCAACCTCACTTGAATAGATGAAGACCTTGATGTACGCCCCAATCAATCTCCCCTAAATTCGTGGACAGATACCCTCACACTTAACCCACCTGAAAACTTAGATATATACTTCCATCCAGCCCCACCTAAGATCTTAGTGTAAGATCCTAAGACAGAGGAAGGAGAGAGAAAGAGGCAGGGAAACACTAGAGAATACAGAAGCAGAGAAAGACAAAGGTATAGGGTCGCTATGAGTTGGAATCCACTCAATAGCTATGGGTTATACAGAGGTCCGGGGCTCCCAAACAGAAATACCAAGAGATTCTACTAAAAGATGGAGAGATACACAGAAAGAAGAGACATCTTTTGAGAGAGAAACAGGGAGATAAAGACAGAGAGAGGCAGGGAGAAATGGAACCACAGAAACTGTAAAACAGGTTAGAGACAGACCAGGGAGAGGCCACAGGGAGCAGGGATGGGGAGCCAAAAGACCTGAGGGAGGGGCCTGCCACTCTCTGGAATGGGCAGGTTAGTTAAGGGGAGAAGCTGGGGAAACTGAGGCCGTTGGGTCTGCCTGACCACATCCCTACCGGGGTCTCCTCACCGTAGCCTTTGAAGAGCCAGTCGAAGGTGGCCTGCTCGCCTCGCCCACTGAATTCCTCAGCCTGGTCCACCAGAGCCTCCTTCACAGCGTCGTATCCGCACAGTACCACAACCCGCCGGGACCCCAAGTGGACCGTGAACACCAAGCCATAGCGCTCACTGAGCTGGTGGAGGTGGGTGAGAGTGGTTAGAGGTAGGAGCCCCTACTTCTGACCTGGCCCTGTACCCAGACCCTGGAAACTAGGGTCCATTTTCCCCAGGTTCTAACAGTGAAGTGGCTGAACATCCCAACATCTGGTTTTTCCGGGCTAGGCCCCTGATATGGAACCTTCAAAACTCCCCTGTCCTAGGACTCTGGTCCAGTTTGGTCAGTCCCCTACCACAAAGTCTTCCCCATTTCTGACCCCATTACACCCATCGCCCTGCCTCATGACACCTTCATGAGGGAGTTGTACATCTGCTGTGTGTTCAGCTGCAGGTAGTTCCCGATGAAAGGCAAGGGAGTGGGACCAGGGGGAAGCTTCCCCCAGAGCTTCCTTTGTCGCCAGACAGACATCAAGACCATTACAGACAGGCAGGCCAGCAAAGCCACCAGAAGCATCCCTGAGGCCAGCATGGTGGCAGTGAGAGTGATGATCGAATATGGATGGCTTGGGGTGATTTGCCTTTATACTACTTGGGGAGAGGGGTGGACTTTGGTCCTGATTATGTAATTATCTCATTTCCCCTCCCACTTACACCTCCCACCCTGCATCTCGCCTAGCTTGGGACACAGCCAGCAAGGGAGGAGGAGAAACTCAGGGCAGATTAACAGGGAGTGGGACCCAAGACTGAATTTGTAATACCAGGGCCTTTAAATTTTGGGGGAGAGGAAATAAACTCCAGAACTGAATGTTTTGGTGCATCTGCACAGGGGAGCCCCTCAGCTTTGCATTTGGAGTCTCAGGATGGATTTAGGAGTCTCAAAAGAGAAGACTCCAAAGATATGGATTCAAGGGTATTGGAGTGAGACAGGATGTGTGGCTGTGGATTTTTTTTTTTTGTAATAAGAGATGTAGATTTAAGGGTCTCTGGAGGGGAGATTCCAGGGACATGGATTTGAGGGTCTTGGAATGAGGAAGGACTGATGGTTGTGGATGTGGAGTTCCTGAGAGCCCAGCAGTGTCCTGGAGTCAGCCTTGGACCCCAGGTGTTGACCTCCATTTTCTTGGATTCAGTGTTGTCTCTTGATGCCCAGAATCCTCACTGAAGCCTCAAAGTGAGAACAGAGTGGGTGCCATAGAACCTCCACTGTCCACCTCTGGTTGGGAAAGAAGTGGGGGAAGGTAGAGTGACAGAGTCACGTTTCACTGGAACTTGCCAGAGAATTGGAGAAGAGTAACTCATGGTCTCTGGCAGAGGGACCGGCCAAGTCTTGGGAAATTACAACTTCCAGTATGGTACCAAAACATCCCACCTGTTTCAAAGGTTATAATTTACAAAGAGTCCCACCGGGACCCTGCCCTAATCCTTAGGGAAGCCCACAAGGTTGATTGTACCATTTCTATCATTATTCTTGTTATTATTATTCTTAGTGTTTCCCATTTTATATATGGGTATACTGATGACAAGAAGCAGGGAGTGGGCAGGGAGCGCACATGTGAGGGGCCATTAATCCAAGGGTCTTGAGTTCCTGTCTCTCTCTTGCATTCTTAGTTTACCCCTTCTCTGGGCCTTGATTTCCCCAACTGTTGAAAAGAAGTATTTGGGAACAGAAGGTTATATTTGAGAGTCTCCTTTTAGGGTGATTCCTGGTTTCTCAAGGGCTGCTATTAGCAGGAGGAGCCCTGGTGGTGTAGCAGTTAAGAGCTCAGCTGTTAACTAAAAGGTCAGCAGTTCAAATCCTATGAGGTAGTTCTACTCTGTCTTCCAGGGTCGCTATTAGTTGGAATTGACTCAACGGCAATGGGTTTTTATTAACACGTAGAGAGAACTGTAGCAGGAAATATTTGGGTAAACCTAATGTTGGGAACCCTGGGATGCTGTTGGCACAAGTAGAGAAAGATTGGATGGCCTACTGTCCTTCCTTCCTTGAAATTCTTCCTTAATAATGACATTTACCCATTGTTGGGTGGTTACTGTATTCCAGGAACATTATGTCTGTGTATTTGTGATCTTAAAGAGCCCTGGTGGCACAATGGCTAAGCGCTTAGCTACTAACCTAAAGGTCAGTGGTTTGAACCCACCAGCTGCCCTGTGGGAGAAAAATGTTTCTTTCTGCTTCTGTAAAGTCTTGTAAACCCTATGGGGCAATTCTACTCTTTTCTATAGGGTTGCTATGAGCTGAAATTGGCTTGATGGCAATGGGTTTGATGTTTCGTTTTGGTTATTCGTGATCTTATTGAATCTTTATAACAGTGGGGGCTAGTTCCTTAGCATCCTCATTTTGCAGAGCAGAAGACCAAACTACTTGCTCAGGTCACACAGGTAGTAAGTGAGGTTGCTAGGATTTGACCTTCTTCCCTTCTCTCTTTTTTGACCTGCCTAGCCCACCCTGAAGGTCCAGCAGGGATCAAGTGTAGCACCACTTGGGTGCTGAGATTGGCACCAGCATTGGATACAGGGATTACACTCATAGATTTTGATATCGGCATCCAGGTAGGCCTGGGAGGGTTTATACTGTTGGCATTGAGATTGCCCCCAAGTGGACCCTGGGATTGAAAACAAGTTGGCACTGAACTTGATTTCAGGAGAAAATTAATGGAGCCACTTCTCATGTCAAGAGGGCCCTGAGCGTGGGCCCAGGTGGTCATTGAGGTTGGCTTCAGGAGGACATATGGGTGGTACCATATAGGTTCTAAGATTGGCTCTAGCAGGCCAACCTCAGATGGGTGCTGGGATTAGTAATATGTGAGGCTGACATTGGCCTTAGCCAGGCCCTAAGGGGGACCCCAGATGGGCACTGGGCTGGCTTTGAAGGTTGAACCAGGAAAGACAGAAGGTAGGCACCCTGCTAAGGTCTCTAACCTTGGGTGAGTGGAGATGGGTGATGTTTGCGCTCCCAGGACTGGCGTCTTGCTCAGACAGTTCAGGCTTCTGGGCTCTGAGACCTGTGGGTAGGGAACAAAGAGCGGAGAACAAAGCAGAGAGAGGAAAGTTGGTTGTTGGTTTTGGAGGGGGATGATGTGGGAAAGAGGATTAGCATGGGTTTGGCAGGTATCAGTCCCCTTAATCCCGATCACCAGCCTGCACCTGGGCTGGCTCCAAGCCTGGGCCCCTCCCGTTCCCCCTCATTTCTTGAAATGGAGGGTGGTAGAAATTTGAGGAGTTTGTTTCTCGACGATATTGGCACCAGGGAGGGTACTAAGTGTTTGGCAGGCTGCCATGAGCTGGGCAAGGGGTGGAAGGGTCAGATAGCACAGAATCAAAGTACAGAGGTACTTGGGGACAGAGAAGTTATGCTAGTTTGGCCTTGTTGATGAAGATGGAATGAGAGGTCAATGTCTGAAATCACATGCCTTACCTCCTGAGGCAGGACATGTGCCGGAAGGTGGTGGCTCAGGGATGGTCTCCCAGTGTTCGCTAGTTGTGAAGCCAGGCAAAACCCTTCCCCTCACTGGGCCTCTGTTTCCCTTTCTGAAAGGACTGTATAGTGGTTAAGAACAAATTTAAGACATGGATTGGAGTTCTAGCCTTATACCTTCATTGAAGCATGATCTCCAATTAGTAACTTCACGTCTTTGAGCCGTATGGGGTGAGCCATATGGGGCCAAAGACAGCACCTGCCTCTTGGGTTTTTTGGTGAGAAGCGAATGGTTACTTCATGTAAAGTACTTAAAAAAAAATAAAAAACGTACTTAGGGGGTCATAAATGCTCAATAAGTGTTAGCTGTTCTTATTAATAACCTGTAGGATGAAGGAGATGGAGGAGAGACTCTCTAAATTTCTGGCTTTTACATTCTCTGGTCTAAAGTTGCCAAAACTTTGGGAAAAGGAAAAGGTAGAGAGAGAGTCTGGGAGAAACTCTCTTCCTATACCTTCCTCAGCACAGATAAGCCTTATCCCGTGGAGCTGTAAATAGGAAACTGATCTTCTGGGAAACTTTCTGGAGGAGTGGTGTGGATTAGGCAGTACATGGAGAATTGGTGAAGTTCCCTGGGTGGGTAAATGGTTTGCATTTGACTACTGATTGAAAAGTTGACAGTTTGAACACACCCAGTGACACCTTAGAAGAAAGACTTGTCAACCTACTTCTGCAGAGATTACAGCCAAGAAAATCCTATGGAGCAGTTCTACTCTGTGACGCATGGGGTTGCCATGAGTTGTAATTGACTCAACACCAATGGGTTTTTTTTTGTTGTTCATTTATTTTTGGGGGTTTGGAGAATGGGCGGGTGAAGGTTAGACTCTCAGGTTATTTTGGACAGACAGGGAGCCCTGCATAGGACTTTGTCCATCTGTCTTTCTCAGTCCCTCTTCTCTGGTCCCGGACTTTTTTTTTCTCTCTCTCTGCTTCCCTGCAGGTCAGCCTGTCCCTCCACCTCCTCATGTGCTTCTGGGTCTGTTCATGATTTTTTCATTTCATCTGGTGGGTTCTCCTAGATGGCTCTGTCATGTTTGTCTTTATTCATATATATGCCTGTGTGTGCCATTCGGGTGTCTGTGTATATCTGTGTGCACATGTGTTTCAGGGTGACGGTATTGATAAATGAATTTATGTATACACCTGTATTTGTGGTGTGTGTCTGAGTGTGCATGATAAGTGAGTATCCATAGCAGATTGTCTACACGTACATATGTTTATGACTGTGTGTATGCATGCCTGTATACCTGAGTGCACACCAATCTCTGCATCTGTTGGTGTGTGTGGAGCATGAGCGTACACATGCCTGTTGGGGTTGTTTACTTGTGTGTTTCTGTGTCCAGGCTGATGTCTGGCTGCATAATGACGTCTGTGTGTGTGCGTGTACCACTGGGTGATACATATGAGTGTGTGGATGTTTCTCTGAGGCACTCTGGGGTAGGAGTGTAGGCATTTGGGTCCACGTTGCCTACCCGTGAGCTTCTTTGTGTTTAGATTCAAACATAGCCCTGACCTAGCTCCATTTCCCTTCTCAGAAAACAAACAGTTCCATTATCTTTCAGGGTATTTACCTCCCTCCATTTTCAAGGATCACACTAAGTAGAAAAAGTCTCCATGGGACAGGGGACACGTGTGTTGTGAGAGCATTCTCTAGGCTAGTTACTTTCCGTTGAATAATTTAAATATCCTTGAAGAATGTTCTCTTTCCCACAGCATCACCCCAGCCTTTGAAGCAATTCAGCAAATTTAACAGAAGGATTCAGCCAGTGCTCACTGAACCCACAGCTCCATGCCAGCCCTGTGCTCAGTGATGCTGAGAACACAGAGGGTGACTGAGACAGCCCTGGGGCTTGCCTCATGCAGCTGTCAGTCTGCAGAGGAGACAGACCCCTATGAGACAGTGGAAGCTCAGAATGGACAGTGCTGGAAAGGGGAAACATAGGCGGAGATGTTGGGCCTGGAACAGGGGAAGCACAGGCAGAGGGGTCTGGCCCAGAATGGGGAAGGCTCCCATGGGACCTGTGGGAGCCCAGAAATGGCACCTGACTCAACCTGGCGGGGAGGAGTTCAGGGAAGACCATATGAGGGCTAAGTAGGAATTTTTCATGGACAGTGGGGTGCTATGGATTACTTTTCTGTGGCCTTCCTTCCCATGGTCTTGTGACTTCCACGCAAGTGATTGTGTAGGACTGTGCAAATAAGGCAATTGTGGCCCACTGAGGGAATTGCTCATTTTTTCCTTAAAAGAGGGCCAATTTCAGAGCAGAAAGAGAGGATCCCACCACCACTTAGGAAGAACAGGCAGGAGTGGAGAGCGTGTCCTTTGGACCCAGAATCCCCGCTCTTAGAAGCTCCTACTCCAGGGGAAGATTGATGACAAGGACCTTCTTCCAGGGCTGAGAGAGAGAAAAAGACTTCCCCTGGAGCTGGCACCCTGAATTTGGACTTGTAGCCTCCTAGACTGTGAGAGAATAAACTGTTTATTGAAGCCATCCACTTGTGGTATTTCCGTTACAGCAGTACTAGATGACTAAGACAATCATCTTTATCACATTATTCATTTAAATATAGTTATTTTGGTATTTCATTTTTTCTTTTAGAGAGAGAAAACAGCCTGTATTTTCCTAGTGGAATTAAACAGCCCAGAATGGTATATTTCAGCAATTTTAAGGCATTGTATTATTTACCTAAAGACCAAATATGATAAATCTGTTTTAAGTATTTTGTGTTGATCCGTAGCATGGACCTATCACAATGTTCCTGCAGATATGCTATTAAAGGTTATGAAATCCCTACACACTAGCTGGATTTAAGACTCAGACATGTAAAAAAAAATAGAGAGCATTGTGTAGCAAAAGCTAAGCCAGCAGCATGTTGGGAGTTCATACGCCTCAGTGCTGCAGCCCACGGCTTCCAAGTACTTCACAGATACCTTGGAATGCATAGTTTTTTCTGCTTTCTTATTCAGGAGATTGGCAGTTTGTGAAATAATTTGGATTTCCCTGTATCCTGTGTGTGGGGTTGGCTGGTTCCAGAGCCAGCATAGGAGGAACAGCCCTGTGCTCACATCCTCCACAGAGGACCAGCCCAGGAACTTCAGACAGGTGAATGGACAAAGCATCTTCTGGAGCTGTCTCTACTGGGCAGTGTGCTACATTCCGTTGTCATCCAGGACATCTCAGAGGGTGGATTAGTCCTGTGTCATGGATTGGCCACGAACTGCATGAAGAATGAACAATTCTGTCTTGGAAGAAATACAGCCAGAGTACTCCTTGGAAGTGAGGATGGCGAGACTTTGTCTCACGTACTTTGGATATGTTATCAGGAGGGACCAGTCCCTGGAGAAGGACATCATGCTTGGTGAAGTAGAAGGTCAGCAAAAGAGGAATACTTTCAACAAGATGGACTGACACAGTGGCTCCAAGAATGGGCTCAAACATGGCAATGATTGAGAGGATGGTGCAGGACTGAGCAATATTTCATTCTGTTGTACATAGGGTCGCTGTGAGTTGGAGCCAACACCTAACAACAAACAACATAGATTTAACAGTGTCCCTCCAAAATATGTATCAAGTTGGCTAGGCCATGATTCTCACTATTGTGTGGTTGTCCTCCATTTTGTGATCTGATTTTAATTGTCCTAAGTGTTGTAAATCTTAATCTCTGCCTGTGGTTAATGAGGCAAGATTAAAAAAAAAATTAAAGAGGATTAGGGTGGGATGCAACACCCTTACTCAGATCACAGTCCTGATCCAATGCAAGGGGAATTTCCCTGGGATGTGGCCTGCACCATCTTTTATCTTACAAGAGATAAAAGGAGAAGCAAGCAGAGAGACAGGGGCCTCATGCCACCAAGAAAGAAGCATCAGGAGTGGAGCACATCCTTTAGACCCAGGGTCCTTGCGCTGAGTAGCCCCTAGATCTGGGAAAGATTGATGACAAGGACCTTCCCCAAGAGCTGACACAGAGAGAAAACATGCCCTGGGAGCTTGTACCCTAAATTTGGACCTCTAGCCTCGTAGACTGTGAGAGAATAAATTTCTGTTTATTAAAGCCATCCACTTGTGGTATTACTGTTATAGCAGCACTAGCTAACTGAGAGAGAATTTGGTACCAGGAGAGTAGGGTGCTGCTCTAACAGATACCTACAATGTGGAAGTAGTTTTGAAACTGAACGGGTAGAGGCCAGAAGAGTTTTAAAACTGCCAAACGGTAGTAGCCTAGATTGCTTTGAAGAGACTGTTGGTGGAATTATGGACATCAAAGACAATTCTGGTGAGGACTCAGAAGAAAGTGAAGACAGGTGTAACACCAGAGACGGTGCAGACAGCAAGAAGCAGTGGCAGAGAAATGTCAGCCGCAGAACCAGGATACTTCAGGGAGATAGTGTTGGAGCCAACACACATGGAGCAAGAGAGCTGATTGCCTCTGGGCAGGAGTCTTCCTGGTGGAGTGGGGTGCCTCTGGGCATTTATTGCTGGAGGTAGGCCTGCTGACCCACCGTGCGAGAGCTGAGTGCCTTCCAGCCAAGGTTTACTGGTGGAGTGGGATGCCTCCAGGCACTTATTGGTAGAACTAAAGAGCTTTGGAACTCTTGCCCAAGCAGGGCAGACGCCAGGCCAGCCCAAGGTTCTGAGAGGCCGAAGGCCAAGGGAAAAGGAAGCAGAAGCTGAAGAGACAAAAAACACAGGAAGAAGAACTGTCTCAGTTTCAAAGGGTAGGGCCATGACCTCTGGGGTCTCAAAGGGTGGGGCCATGGCCTCTGGGTTTTCAAAGAGTGGGGCCACAGCATCCTAGGTTTCAAACAGTCAGATCTTCACCAACTAGGTTCTAGGGTGTGGGGCCATCATTCAAGAATTCAGTGAGATGGGGCCAGATCTGCTGCCCAAAGCTGAGGGTTCAGGGCTGCCACTCAGATGGACAAGAAGAATGGGGCTGCCCAAATGCGAGGGAGCAGAATTCCTATTTTGGTGGACCTGGAAGGCAGAGCTAAAGCCCAGGGCTGAGGAGCCTTCACCCAGAATCCGGAAAGTGTGGCCAACACCCAAAGCTTGTAGGGCAGGGTTGTTGCTTAAATGTTCTCAGAGAACAGAGGATTATTTTCAAGCCTCGGTAGCTAATGTAATGTGTTCTGCTGACTTGCTTGGTGCATGTTATCCCTTCTTTCCCTCCAGTTTCTCCAATTTGTGATGGCAATGTCTACCTTGTGCCCCTTCCACCATTGCACTGTAGAAGCAGGTAACTTGTATTCTAGGTTTCACAGATGAGGAGACATTTTCCCCCAGGAGATTTTGGACTTGGAGTTGATTTAATACTTTTTTGAATGATATGATGGACCGCATGTGTTTTACATGTGGCAAGGACATGGATTCTTGGGAGCCAAAGGGTGAAATTTCATGGATTGAATAGCATCACCCCCAAAATATGTGTCAATTTAGCTAGGCGTGTTTCTCAGTATTGTGTGGTTGTCCTCCATTTTGTGATCTGATGTGATTTTCCAATGTGTTTTAAATCCTTATCTCTCCTTATGGTTAATGAGGCAAGATTAGGTTATGTTAAAGAGGATTAGGGTGGGATGTAACACCCTTACTAAGGTCACAGCCCTGATCCAATGTAAGGGGAATTCCCTGGGATATGGCCTGCACCACCTTTCATCTTCTAAAAGATAAAAGGAGAGAGAAGCAAGCAGAGAGATAGGGGCCTCATGCCTCCAAGAAAGAAGCATCAGGAGTGGAGCACATCCTTTGCAGCCAGCGTCCCTACGTTGAGAAGTTCCCAGATTGATGAAGACTGATGACAAGGCACTTCCGCCAGAACTGACAGAGAGAGAAAGCATTCCCTGGGAGCTGGCACCCTGAATTTGGACTTCTAGCCTCCTAGACTGCGAGGCAATAAATTTCTGTTTATTAAAGCCATCTACTTGTGGTATTTCTGCTATAGCAGCACCAGATAAATAAGGCACCCTGCGTTGGCACAGTCCAGAAAGTGGGTGATTCCAGCCTAAAACAGGCTTTCTAGGGCTGGTGGGATATTCTTGTTGGGATTATATGTAAGAGAGTTGCCCAGTTCTCAGGTTTTACAGAGGGAAAAGCATGAGTTGTTTTGCTGTAAGGACAGCATTCTAAATCATCAGCTCAGACTAAAAGGTGTGCCTTTTGTCAGATGTGAGGGTGTTTTTTCCTGTTTCCTTCTGGCCGCTGTATTCAGTTAGCTTATTCATTGCACATAGGAATTTACAAATATCAAGGAAAGGGCAGAAACAAAGCCATGAGCTAGCAAGTTACCATATCCCAGCTTTTCTTCCCAGCCTTTAAGGCACTTTTTGAAGTTGGGGTTGAGCCCTAAATTCCCAAGAGCCCTCAGCACACCAAAGATCACTGAACTCATATCAGGATGCAGCTGTCGGGCACTTTCACAGCTACCATGTCAACATCCCATCTCTTACTCTTGCGTCTCCACGCAGATACATGTGGAGTGAGCTCCCAGCTATCCACTTGTGATTCCTAAATATTTTATTTTAAGGAAGTCCTGCTTTGACCTTTGCCAAACTTTTGAGCTCCCTCAGGGAGCAGAAGCTTAACGTCAACAGCTTTGGCCATAATCAAACAATAATACAAAAGGGAAACTCACATAGAATCCAAATTATGTGTTGCAATCCAAATCATCCACGGAATGATTTCTCAATTGATCTTCCTCTTGCTTCAATGGAGCATGCATGTGGACGGTTGAGCTCCTTAAATATACCAGCCACCTCCATCACTGTCCTATGCTAGTATAACAGAGAGGAGCCCTGGTAGCCCAGTGACGAAGTGTTTGGCTGCTAACCAAAAGGCTGGCCGTTCGAATCCACCTGCTGCTCCTTGGAAACCTTATGGGGCAGTTCTACACTGTCCTACACGGTTGCTGTAAGTTGGAATTAACTCAATGGCAATGGGTTTTTTGCTTTTTAGTATAACAGAGAAGTCAGTAGTTATGGTCAGAAAGGAGGGTGGAGTGGGAGCAGTGTCAGGATTTGGGATTTCTATGTTATGTGCCACAGGATATAAACAACAATCTTGAAGTCCTAACACACTATTCTAGAAAGTACAGTGGTGATTGGTATGCAAGGATTTGAAAATTTAATGGAAAAGTACCAAGTTTCTGAAATTCAATATTTTTATGAATTAAAAAAAAAATTGCAGCCTTGAGAACCCTCCGGGGCAGTTCTACTCTGTCACATGGGGTCACTATGAGTTGGAATCCACTCAAGGGCACACAACCACCACAAAGTGAACAATTCAGTGGCATTTAGTACATTCACAGGGATGTACAGCCACTACCTCTAGTTCCAAAACATTTTCAAATGAGAATCTTAAGTGAGCCTCCTTGCTTTAAATTTAAATACCAGCACTGTTAATAATGATGTCATTCATTGAGCTTATTATCTTACTTTGCAAAGTTTTCTGTGAGCATGATCTTATTGTCTTCACAGCAAATGGGTTGGTTTTATCACCCCCATTTTGCAAATGAATTAAGTAAGGCCTCAAAAATTGGGAGTGACTTGCTTTGGGTTTCACAGGTAGAGCCTAGACTTGTTTGTGTGACTCTCAGTTCTATGCTCTTAACCACTACTCAGCACTCCTGAACCCTACCTTTTTTCTTTTATGAAAAAAGTTTTTTTATAAAAAAAAAAAAAAAACTACACCTAATCACCTGTGGTTCTTGAGAAATTTCCCTGTAAGCCTGAAACAAAAGATTCCAAAAAGTTTTTTTAAAAGTCTTAATAAGAGGGAGACTTGACCTCTCATTTTTACATTCACTGGAACCTTAACCAAACACCTGGTCAACCAGTGTTACCACTCAGGGCATTGCCAGTAAGGTGGTGAGTGAGTCTAGAGAACAAGGTGTTGTGATCAGAGAGGGAAATGCTTTTGTGTTTCAAATTTGAGAGGTAGGGCACCCTGAATGACGCCAAGGATTAGGGTTGGGCTGTGAGAGTTTCAGCTGAAATGGAGCGAAGAAGGCCGAAGAAGAGAAGAAAGTCAACTATCTCACTCTCTGGCTATTTGGACAGCTCATGCTCATGGCCACCCTACCAGGAGAATGGCAGAACTTAATAGCTGCTTTTAAAACCCTTGTTAGAGGTGGGAGAGAGATTTCCATTATAATGGCCAGAAGGCACATGAAGCATGGTTAAGTGTGATCAGAGCTAGGTATGGAAAGGGTAAAGAAGAGAAAGAAGAGGCTCCAAGGATGAAGGATTTTTATAAGAGGATGGAGGGGGTCATAGTCTAGAAGAGCAGTTAGGCGCTTCTGTTTCTGATGATGGTTGAGAAGCTCCTATTATGTCAGGCATTCGGCAAATAAGAACTATACACTCTGAATAAAATATTAAAAAAAAAAACAAAAAACCCTGAAGTCACTGGAGAGTGAACAAAAGCAGGCAGATACTGAGGAGGTTGGAAGGGAATTTCCCATTTATTATAGCTTTTGGCCTGAAGGCAGGCAGAACCTGGTCAGCACCAAGTGGGGTGGCTAAAACACAGATAGAAACCTTGTAGTTTTTCTGACTTGAAGAGCTAGAAGGCAAAGTTCAGGGTGAGCAAAGAACCTGATGGTTGAATCTCAAAAAAGGAGAGTCAGAGAGGGGGAACCCCATATTCTGTATATAAACTCTGTCGGCCTTTCTGGCTGATTGTTGAACCACTCATGCGCTGGAAAACTCCAAGGTGCCCAGCTAAGGCTAAAAGAAATGAACTGAGATTTCAGAATTGAGTTTTGAGTTCAGCCAAGTTAACTGCCCTCTGAAACTGACAAACAAAATCAGTATTCTTCCTCAGAACACAACAAATTCCAGTCTTTACAGTATATCACTAATGTCGAGAATGAAATCCCAAATTACTAGGCATACAAAGAAACAGGAAAATGTAGCCCATACTGAAGAGAAAGGCCATTGATAGGGACTGATGCTGGGATGATCTTAATGTTGGAATTTTCCTGACAAGTTATTATTTTTTTTTAATAATTTTTATTGTGCTTTAAGTGAAAGTTTACAAGTCAAGTCAGTCTGTCACATATAAGCTTATATACACCTTACTCCATACTCCCACTTACTCTCCCCCTAATGAGTCAGCCCGCTCCCTCCTTCCAGTCTCTCCTTTCGTGACCGTTTTGACAGTTTCTAACCCTCTTTACCCTCCCATCTCCCCTCCAGACAGGAGACGCCAACATAGTCTCAAGTGTCCACCTGATACAAGTAGCTCACTCTTCATCAGCATCTCTCTCCAACCCATTGTCCAGTCCCTTCCTTGTCCGATGAGTTGTCTTCAGGAATGGTTCCTGTCCTAGGCCAACAGAAGGTTTGGGGACCATGACTGCCAGGATTCTTCTAGTCCCCAGGCCATTAAGTCTGGTCTTTTTATGAGAATTTGGAGTCTGCATCCCACTGTTCTCTTGCTCCCTCAGGGGTTCTCTGTTGTGCTCCCTGTCCGGGCAGTCATCTAGTTCTTCTGGTCTCAGGATGATGTAAGTCTCTGGCTCATGTGGCCCTTACTGTCTCTTGGGCTCATAGTTATCGTGTGACCTTGACGTTCTTCATTCTCCTTTGATCCAGGTGGGTTGAGACCAATTGACGCATCTTAGATGGCCGCTTGTTAGCATTTAAGACCCCAGACGCCACACTTCAAAGTGGAATGCAGAATGTTTTCATAATAGAATTATTTTGCCAATTGACTTAGTAGTCCCCTTAAGCCATAGTCCCCAAACCCCCGCCGTTGCTCCGCTGACCTTTGAAGCATTCAGTTTATCCCGGAAACTTCTTTGCTTTTGGTCCAGTCCAGTTGACCAGACCTTCCCTGTATTGAGTATTGCCCTTCCCTTCACCTAAAGTCAGTAAATAACCCTCTCCCACCCTCCCGTCCTCCCCCCCTCATAACCACAAAACTATGTGTTCTTCTCGGTTTATACTATTTCTCAAGATCTTATAATAGTGGTCTTTTTTTTTTTTTTTATAACTTTTATTAAACTTCAAGTGAACGTTTACAAATCCAATCAGTCTGTCACATATAAGTTTACATACATCTCACTCCCTACTCCCACTTACTCTCCCCCTCTTGAGTCAGCCCTTTCAGTCTCTCCTTTCTTGACAATTTTGCCTGCTTCCCTCTCTCTCTATCCTCCCATCCCCCCTCCAGACAAGAGTTGCCAACACAATCTCAAGTGTCCACCTGATATAATTAGCTCACTCTTCATCAGCATCTCTCTCCCACCCGCTGACCAGTCCCTTTCATGTCTGATGAGTTGTCTTCGGGGATGGTTCCTGTCCTGTGTCAACAGAAGGTCTGGGGAGCATGGCCGCCGGGATTCTTCTAGTCTCAGTCAGATCATTAAGTTTGGTCTTTTTATGAGAATTTGGGGTCTGCATCCCACTGATCTCCTGCTCCCTCAGGGGTCCTCTGCTGTGCTCCCTGTCAGGGCAGTCATCGATTGTGGCCGGGCACCACCTAGTTCTTCTGGTCTCAGGATGATGTAGGTCTCTGGTTCATGTGGCCCTTTCTATCTCTTGGGCTCTTAGTTGTCGTGTGGCCTTGGTGTTCTTCATTTTCCTTTGCTCCAGTTGGGTTGAGACCAATTGCTGCATCTTAGATGGCCGCTTGTTAGCATTTAAGACCCCAGACATCACATTTCAAAGTGGGATGCAGAATGATTTCATAATAGAATTATTTTGCCAATTGACTTAGACGTCCCCGCAAACCATGTTCCCCAGACCCCCGCGCTTGCTCCGCTGACCTTTGAAGCATTCATTTTATCCCGGAAACTTCTTTGCTTTTGGTCCAGTCCAATTGAGCTGACCTTCCATGTATTGAGTGTTGTCTTTCCCTTCACCTAAAGCAGTTCTTATCTACTGATTAATCAATAAAAAACCCTCTCCCACCCTCCCTCCCTCCCCCCCTCGTAACCACAAAAGTATGTGTTCTTCTCAGTTTATACTATTTCTCAAGATCTTATAATAGTGGTCTTATACAATATTTGTCCTTTTGCCTCTGACTAATTTCGCTCAGCATAATGCCTTCCAGGTTCCTCCATGTTATGAAATGTTTCAGAGATTCGTCACTGTTCTTTATCGATGCATAGTATTCCATTGTGTGAATATACCACAATTTATTTACCCATTCATCCGTTGATGGACACCTTGGTTGCTTCCAACTTTTTCCTATTGTAAACAGTGCTGCAATAAACATGGGTGTGCATATATCTGTTCGTGTGAAGGCTCTTATTTCTCTAAGGTATATTCCAAGGAGTGGGATTTCTGGGTTGTATGGTAGTTCTAGTTCTAACGTTTAAGAAAACGCCAGATAGACTTCCAAAGTGGTTGTACCATTTTACATTCCCACCAGCAGTGTATAAGAGTTCCAATCTCTCCGCAACCTCTCCAACATTTATTATTTTGTGTTTTTTGGATTCATGCAAGCCTTGTTGGAGTGAGATGGAATCTCATCATAGTTTTAATTTGCATTTCTCGAATGGCTAATGATCGAGGGCATTTTCTCATGTATCTGTTAGCTGCCTGAATATCTTCTTTAGTGAAGTGTGTGTTCGTATCCTTTGCCCAATTTTGATTGGGTTGTTTGTCTTTTTGTGGTTGAGTTTTAACAGAATCATGTAGATTTTAGAGATCAGGCGCTGGTCGGAGATGTCATAGCTGAAAATTTTTTCCCAATCTGTAGGTGGTCTTTTTCCTCTTTTGGTGAAGTCTTTAGATGAGCATAGGTGTTCGATTTTTAGGAGCTCCCAGGTATCTGGTTTCTCTTCGTCATTTTTGGTAATGTTTTGTATTCTGTTTATGCCTTGTATTAGGGCTCCTAAGGTTGTCCCTATTTTTTCTTCCATGACCTTTATCGTTTCAATCTTTATGTTTAGGTCTTTGATCCACTTGGAGTTAGTTTTTGTGCATGGTGTGAGGTATGGGTCCTGTTTCACTTTTTTGCAAATGGATATCCACTTATGCCAGCACCATTTGTTAAAAGACTATCTTTTCCCCAATTAACTGATACTGGGCCTTTGTCAAATATCAGCTGCTCATATGTGGATGGATTTATATCTGGATTCTCAATTCTGTTCCATTGGTCTATGTGCCTGTTATTGTACCAATACCAGGCTCTTTTGACTACTGTGGCTGTATAATATGTTCTAAAATCAGGTAGAGTGAGGCCTCCCACTTTCTTCTTCTTTTTCAGTAATGCTTTACTTATCCGAGGCTTCTTTCCCTTCCATATGAAGTTGGTGATTTGTTTCTCCATCACAATAAAAAATGACATTGGAATTTGGATTGGAAGTGCATTGTATGCATAGATGGCTTTTGGTAGAATAGACATTTTTACTATGTTAAGTCTTCCTATCCATGAGCAAGGTATGTGTGTTTTTCCACTTATGTAGGTCCTTTGTAGTTTCTTGCACTAGTACTTTGTAGTTTTCTTTGTATAGGTCTTTTACATCTTTGGTAAGATTTATTCCTAAGTATTTTATCTTCTTGGGGGCTACTGTGAATGGTATTGATTTGCTGATTTCCTCTTCGATGTTCTTTCTGTTGATGTAGAGGAATCCAAGTGATTTTTGTATGTTTATCTTGTAACCTGAGGCTCTGCCAAACTCTTCTATTAGTTTCAGTAGTTTTCTGGAGGATTCCTTGGGGTTTTCTGTGTATAAGATCATGTCGTCTGCAAATAGAGATCATTTGACTTCTTCCTTGCCAATCTGGATGCCCTTTATTTCTTTGTCTAGCCTAATTGCTCTGGCTAGGACCTCTAGCACAATGTTGAATAAGAGCGGTGATAAAGGGCATCCTTGTCTGGTTCCCATTCTCAGGGGAAATGCTTTCAGGCTCTCTCCATTTAGAGTGATGTTGGCTGTTGGTTTGTATAGATGCCCTTTATTTTGTTGAGGAATTTTCCTTCACTTCCTATTTTGGTGAGAGTTTTTATCATGAATGGGTGTTGGACTTTGTCAAATGCCTTTTCTGCATCATTTGATAAGATCATGTGGTTTTTGTCTTTTGTTTTATTTTTATAGTGGATTACATTAATGGTTTTTCTAATATTAAACCAGCCTTGCATACCTGGTATAAATCCCACGTGGTCGTGGTGGATTATTTTTTTGATCTCTTGTTGAATTCTATTGGCTAGAATTTTGTTGAGGATTTTTGCATCTATGTTCATGAGGGATATAGGTCTGTAATTTTCTTTTTTTGTGGTGTCTTTACCTGGTTTTGGTATCAGTGATATGGTGGCTTCATAGAATGAGTTAGGCAGTATTCCATCGTTTTCTATGCTTTGAAATACCTGTAGTAGTAGTAGTGTTAACTCTTCTCTGAAGGTTTGGTAGAACTCTGCAGTAAAGCCGTCCGGGCCAGGGCTTTTTTTTGTTGGGAGTTTTTTGATTACCTTTTCAATATCTTTTTTTCTTATGGGTCTATTTAGTTGTTCTACTTCTGATTGTGTTAGTTTAGGTAGGTAGTGTTTTTCTAGGAATTCATCCATTTCTTCTAGGTTTGCAAATTTGTTAGAGTACAATTTTTCATAATAATCTGATATGATTCTTTTAATTTCAGTTGGGTCTGTTGTGATGTGGCCCTTCTCGTTTCTTATTTGGGTTATTTGTTTCCTTTCCTGTATTTCTTTAGTCAGTCTAGCCAATGGTTTATCAATTTTGTTAACTTTTTCAAAGAACCAGCTTTTAGCTTTGTTAATTCTTTCAATTGTTTTTCTGTTCTCTAATTCATTTAGTTCAGCTCTAATTTTTATTATTTGTTTTCTTCTGGTGCCTGATGGATTCTTTTGTTGCTCGCTTTCTATTTGTTCAAGTTATAGGGACAGTGCTCTGATTTTGGCTCTTTCTTCTTTTTGTATGTGTGCAATTATTGTTATAAATTGACCTCTGAGCACTGCTTTTGCTATGTCCCAGAGGTTTTGATAGGAAGTGTTTTCATTCTCATTGCATTCTGTGTATTTCTTTATTCCCTCCTTAATGTCTTCTATAACCCAGTCTTTTTTGAGCAGGGTATTTTTCAGTTTCCAAGTATTTGATTTCTTTTTCCTGATTTTTCTGTTATTGATTTCCACTTTTACGGCCTTGTGGTCTGAGAAGATGCTTTGTAATATTTCAATATTTTGGGTTCTGCAAAGGTTTTTTTTATGACCTAGTGGCCTATTCTAGAGAATGCTCCATGTGCGCTAGAAAAAAAAGTATACTTTGCACCTGTTGGGTGAAGTGTTCTGTATAAGTCTATGAGGTCAAGTTGGTTGATTGTAGCAATTAGGTCTTCCGCGTCTCTATTGAGCTTCTTACTGGAAGTCCTGTCCTTCTCTGAAAGTGGTGTATTGAAGTCTCCTACTATAATTGTGGAGGTGTGTATCTCACTTTTCAGTTCTGTTAAAGTTTGTTTTATGTATCTCTGACAAGGTTTTTTAAAGCAGCTATTATGTCTATGCCCAAGGATGTAGAAATAGTACCGAAGAGCAAGAGGTATTGACCCTAACTTCTGACCCTGAGGCTCTTTGGGCGTAAAAGAATGAGTAACCTTCATTTGAGATGGTGTTAGGGAAAGGTGTGCTCTTGAGAGGAAAGTCTGTTTTGAGCAAGACTGGGAAATGGAGGACAAATCTGGCTCTCCTCCCTTTATGTTACTTATCAGGACATCTGGGTGGAGTAAAGTTAAATATTAAAAATAAAATCTAACCATAGGACTTGTTCTTTTTGGAGGTGGGGTCAAGTTGGTTCTCAAACATAACGACATTCTGTACAATAGAATGAAATGCTGCCTGACCCTGTGCCATCCCCGCAGTTTTTGCTATGCTTGAGCTTATTGTTGCAGCCATTGTGTCAATCCATTTTGTCAAGGGTCTTCCTCTTTTTCTCTGGCCCTCAACTTTACCAAGCATAATATCCTTCTCCAGGGACTGGTCCCTCCTTATAACGTGTCCAAAGTATGTGAGATGAAGTCTCCCCATCCTTGCTTCTAAGGAGCATTCTGGCTGTACTTCTTCAAAGATAGATTTGTTCAACCTTCTTGGCCAAAAAAAAAGGGTATATTCAATATTCTTCACCAACACCATAATTCAAAGGCATCAATTCTTCTTTGGTCTTCCTTATTCATTGTCCAGCTTTCGCATGCATATGAGGTGACTAAAAACACCATTGCTTGAATCAAGCACACCTTAGTCCTCAAAATGACATCTTTGTTTTTCAACACTTTAAAGAGATCTTTTGCGGCAGATTTGCCCAACGCAATATGTCATCTGATTTGACTGGTATATCCATGGGCATTGATTGTGGATCCAAGTCAAATGAAATCCTTGACAACTTCAATCTTTTCTGTTTACCATGATGTTGCTTATTGGTCCAGTTATGAAGATTTTTGTTTTCTTTTTTATGTTGAGGTGCAATCCATACTGAAGACTGTAGTCTTCGATCTTCATCAGTAAGTGCTTCAAGTCCTCTTCACTTTCAGTAAGCAAAGTGGTGTCATCTGCGTATAGCAGGCTGTTAGTGAGTCTTCCTCCGATCCTGATTCTGTGTTCTTTTTCGTATAGTCCAGCTTCTCAGATTATTTACTCAGCATACAGATTGAATAAGCCCTGACACATACCTTTCCTGACTTTAAACCATGAACTATCCCCTTATTTGGTTCAAATGACTGCCTCTAGGTGTATGTACGGGTTCCTCATGAATACAGTGTAATGTTCTGGAATTCCCGTTCTTTGAAATGTTACCCAGAATTTGTGATGACCCACACAGTTGAATGCCTTTGCATGTTCAATAAAACACAGGTAAACATCTGTTTTAGGCTGGGTTCTCCAGAGAAGCAAATCCAGTAAAGCATGTACCCCCCCCCCCACACACACATGCAGATTTATGTCAAGGAACGCCATGGCTCGTGCCATTGTAGAGACTGAAATGTCCAAAGCCTGTGGGTCAGGAAAGAGGCTTCTTCTGATTCACTTAACTGCAGGGGCTGGTGAACCCAAGATCAGCAGGTCAGACATCAGGGCTCTTGCTCACAGGCTGAGAAGATTGGCAGGCAAGATGGCAGGTAAGCTGCTAGCTCAAGTCCCAGGGACGGAAGGCCAGATGATCAGGAGCCAGCTGCAGGACCCAGAGCAAGCAAAAGCCCACGAGTCTTGTCAGAAAGTCCACTTATATTCGATGCAGGCCAAACCCCCAAGGAAACTTCCTTTGAACTGGTTGGCTACTCACAGCAGATCCCATCATGGAGGTGATCACATTATATCAAATCACATCATCATAGGACTGTCAAGCTACATCATAACTGCCAAACCACTGAGAATCATGGCCCAGCCAAGTTGACACACAGCTTTAATGATCACAACATCTTCCTGGTATTCTCTTCTTTCAGCTAAGATCCATCTGACATCAACAATGATATCCCTCATTCCATGTCCTCTTCTGAATCCAGCCTGAACTTCTGACAGTTCCCTGTCAATGTATTGCTGCAACTGCTTTTTGAATAATCTTCAACAAAATTTTACTTGTGTGTAATAGTAATTGTATTGTTCAATAATTTCTACATTCCGTTGATCACCTTTCTTTGGAATGGACACAAATATGGATCTCTTCTAGTCAGTTGGCCAGGGAGCTGTCATCCGAATTTCTTGACATAGATGAGTGAGCACTTCCGGTGCTGCATCTGTTTGAAACATCTCAGTTGGTATTGTTTCAATTCCCGGAGGCTCGTTTTTCACCATTTCACCTCAGCGCCCCTTGGACTTTTTCCTTTGGTACCATCAATTCTTAATCATATTGCTACCTCTTGAAATGGTTGAACATCGACTAATTGTTTTTGGTACAGTGACTCTGTGTATTCCTTCCATCTTCTTGTGATCCTACCTGCGTCCTTCAATTTTTAGTCCATAAAAAAAAAAAATAGAGTCCTTTAATAATGCAACTGGAGGCTTGAATTTTTTCTTCAGTTCTTTCAGCTTGAGGAATGCTGGGCATGTTCTTCCCTTTTGGTTTGCTAACTCCAGGTCTTCGCACATTTCATTACAATTATTTTGTTTTCTCGGGCCTCCCTTTGAAATCTCCTGTTCAGCTCTGTTACTTCATTTCTTCTGTTGGCTTTAGCTACTCTACATTCAAGAGGAATTTTAGAGTTTCTTCTGACATCCATTTTGGTCTTTTCTTTCTTTTCTGTCTTTTTAATAACCTTTTGCTTTCTTCATATATGACGTGCTTTATGCCATTTCACAACTTCTCTGGTTTTTGGTCATTAGTGTTCAAGATGTCAGATCTATTCTTGAGATGGTCTCCACATTTGGTGGGGTATATTCAGGTCATCTTTTGGCTCCCATGGACTTGCTCTAATTTTCTTCAGATTCAGCTTGAACTTGCGTATCAGCAGTTGATGATCTGTTCCACAGTTGGCCCTTGCCCTTGTTCTAACTGATGATATTGAACTTCTCCATCATCTCTTTCCACAGATGTAGTCAACTTGATTCCTGCATATTTCATCTGGAGAGGTGCACGTGTACAGTCACCGTTTATGTTGTTGAAAAAAGGTATTTGCAATGAAGATGTTGGTGTTGCAAAATTCTGTCATGCAATCTCCGGCGTCATTTCTATCACCAAGGCCATATTTTCCAAATACTGATCCTTCTTCATTTCCAACTTTGGCATTCCAATTACCAGTAATTCTCACCACATCTTTTTTTTTTTAATTATCATCCTTTAGGTGAAAGTTTATGGAGCAAATCCGTTTCTCATTAAAAAATGTATACGAATTTTTTTTCATGGCATCCGCTGCAATCCCATGTTGTGTCAGTACTCTCCCCCTTTCTCTTTCCACCCTGGGTTCACCTTGTCCTTTGGTACAGTTTCCCTGTCACCTCCTGCCTTCTCATCTCTCTTCCTGGGCTGGTGTTACCCATTTGATCTCATATACTTGATTAATGTAAGAAGCATATTCCTCAAGTGTGTTGTTATTTGTCTCATGGGCCAGCCTAATCTTTGGCTGAGAGGAGAACTTTGGGAATGGCTTCAAGCCTGAGTTAGATGAGTGTCCAGAGGCCATAGTCTTGGGGGTTCCTCCAGTCTATGTTAGACCAGTAAGTCTGGTATTTTTCTGAATTTGATCATTTGTTCTACATTTTTCTCCTGCTCTGTCTGGGACCTCTATTGTAATCCCGTCAGTGCAGTTGGTAGTGGTAGCTGGGCACCATTTAGTTCTTCTGGTCTCTGGGTTGTGCGGCTGTGATTCATGTGTTCCTTTAGTCCTTTGGACAAATTGCCCCCTTAGGTCTTTATTTATTTATTTTTTTCTTCGTTCTGGACTAGAAGCGACTGATAGTTGTAACTTAGATGGCCACATGGAAGCTTTTAAGACCCCAGACACTACTCACCAAAGTGGGATGTAGGACACTGTCTTTAAGAACTATGTTCTGCCAACTGATGTAGATGTCCCCGGAGTCTATAGTATCAGTGCATCTTGATTGCATGTTCACTGAATTTCAGACTTCAGAAGTTGGTAAAAATCTTCAATTTCCTCAACTTTGGCATTAGTGGTTGGTGGTTATATGTGAATAATAGTCATATTAACCAGTCTTCATTATAAAATCGTATGGATATTATCACTGACAGCATTGTGCTTCAGCATAGATCTTGAAATGCTCTTTTTGGCTATGAATGCAATGTTGTTCCTCTTCAATTCGTCATTCCCAGCATAGTAGACCATATGATTGTCTGATTCAAAATGGCCAGTACCAGTTCATTTCAGCTCACTAATGCCTTGTTGTTAGGTGCTGTCGAGTCGGTTCCAACTCATAGTGACCCTGTGTACAACAGAATGAAACATTGCCCACTCCTGTACCATCCTCACAATCGTTACACTTGAGTCATCCTTGAGCCACTGTCAGTCCATCTCATTAAGGGTCTTTCTCTTTTTTGATGAGCATCTACTTTACTAAGCTTGATGTGCTTCTCCAGGGACTGATCCCTGCTGATAACATGTTCAAAGTATGTAAGACATAGTCTCACCATCCTGGCTTATAAGGATCATTCTGGATGTACTTCTTCCAATGCAAATTTGTTTGTTCTTTTGGCAGTCCCTGGTATATTCAATATTCTTTGCAAACACCACAATTCAAGGGTGTCAATTCTTCTTTGGTCTTCCTTATTCATTGTCCAGCTTGGACATATGAGGAGATTGAAAACATGGCTTCAGTCAGGTGCACCTTAGTCTTCAAGGTGACATCTTTGCTTTTCAATGCTTTAAAGAGGTCTTTTGCAGCAGATTTGCCCAGTGCAATGGGTCTTTTGATTTCTTGAGTGCTGCTTCCGTGGGTGTTGATCGTGGATCCAGGTAAAATGAAATCGTTTACAACTTCAGTCTTTTCTCCGTTTATCATGATATTGCTTATTGGTCCTGTTGTGAGGATTTTTGTTTTCTTTATGCTGAGGTGTAATCCACACTGAAGGCTGTGGTCTTTGATCTTCATTAATAAGTGCTTCAAGTCCTCTTCACTTCCAGCAAGCAAGGTTGTGTCAGCTGCATAACCCAGGTTGTTAATGCATCTTCCTCCAATCTTGATGTCCCATTCTTCTTCGTAGAGTTCTGCTTCTCTGACTATTTGCTCAGCATAAAGATTGACTTGGTATGGCAAAAGGATACAACTGTGGTGTACACTTTTCCTGACTTTAAACCACAAGGTATCCTCTTGTTCTGTTCGAATGACTGCCTCTTGATTTGCGTACACATTCCTTACAAGCACAATTAAGTGTTCTGGAATTCCCAATCTTCGCAAAGTTATCCATAATTCGTTATGATCCACACAGTTGGATGCCTTTGCATAGTCAGTAAAACACAGATAAACATCTTTCTGATATTCTCTACTTTCAACCAGGATCCATCTGACATCAGCGATGATATCCCTCAATCCACAACCTCTTCTGAATCCTGCTTGAATTTCTAGTAGTTCCCTGTGAATATACTGTTGCAGCCACTTTTAAATGATCTTCAGCAAAATTTTACTTGTGTGTGATATTAATATTGTTCAATAATTTGCACATTCTGTTGGATCACCTTTCTTGAGAATTGGCATAAATATAGATCTCTTCCAGTTAGTTGACCAGGTAGCTGTCTTCCAAATTTCTTGGCATAGATAAGTGAGCACTTCCAGCCATGCCTCCATTCGTTGAAACATCTCAGTTGATATTCCATCAATCCCTGGAGCCTTGTTTTTTGCCAATGCCTTCAGGTCAGCTTGGACTTCTTCCTTCAGTACCATCGGTTCCTGATCATATGCTACCTCCTGAAATGGCTGAACTTCGACCAATACTTTTTGGTAAAATGATTCTGTGTATTCTCTCCATCTTCTTTTGATGCATAAACCCTGATGACATAGTGGTTAAGAGCTAAGGCTGCTAACCAAAAGGTTAGCAGTTTGAATCTACCAGGTGCTTCTCAGAAACTTTATGGGGCAGTTCTACACCATCTTATAGGGTTGTTATGAGTCAGAATCAACTCAACGGAAATGGGTTTGGGCTTTTTTTTTTTCTTTTGCTGCTTTCTGTGTCACTTAGTATTGCAACTTGAGGCTTGAATTTTTTCTTCAATTCTTTCAGCTTGAGAAATGCTGAGTGTATTCTTCCCTTTGGTTTTCTATCTCTAGCTCTTTGCACATGTCATTATAATACTTTACTTTGTCTCCTTGAGCCGCCCTTTGAAATCTTATGTTCAATGCTTTTATTTAATCACTTCTTCCTTTCGTTTTCTCTACTCGATGTTCAAGAGCAAGTTTCAAGAGTTTCTGCTGGCATCCCCTTTGGTCTTTTCTGTCTTTCCTGTCTTTTTAATGACTTCTTGCTTTCTTCATGTGTGACGTCCTTGATGTCATTCCACAACTCGCCTGGTCTTTGGTTATTTGTGTTCAACGCATTAAGTCTATTCTTGAGATGGTCTCTAAATTCAGGTCGCGTATACTTAAGCTTGCGCTTTGGTTCTTGTCGGCTTGTTCTAATTTTCTTCGGTTTCAACTTGTACTTGCACACGAACAATTGATGGTCTGTTCTGCAGTGGGCCCCTGGTCTTGTTCTGAGTGATGACATTGAGCTCAATATCACCTGTCAGAACTAATGCCTTAAACAGGGTAAGTTACACCTAAGAATCAACAATAACAAAAAATATATACCAGGGAAAAGATAGGCAAAAGACACAAACACTCATTTCACAGAAAAGGAAGTATAAATGACCCATAACATGTGGAAGATACTTAGCTGTACCAGTAATTGGGAAAATGCAAATTATAACTAAAATGATTAACCATTTTGTTTTTACCAAATTAGGGAAATCTAAAAGTGTCTGATAATATCAACTGATAGAGAATACGTGAAGCAATGGGAACTTTTTCCAGTACTAGCGGAATTGCAAATTGTGCAGTAATGTTGGAAAAGTTCAGCTTTATCAAACCAATTTGACTCAATAATCTCCCTCTTAAATTTATGTATCCTGGAGATACTCTTACAAGTTTGCACCAGGAGACATATAAGAAAGTCATGAAACAACCCAAACGTCCATCAATAAGAGAATGGATAAAGAGACTGTGGTATTTTCATAAAATGAAATTGTTTATACAATATGCAATCCATAAGGAACTACAGCTACTTGGATCAACATGGATGAATTACAGAAACATAATATTGAGTGGAAAAAGCAAATAACAAAAGCATACATCTGGTGTGATCCCATTTTAAGACAAAACCTTGTCTTGTAGATTAAGTTCTTCCTCATTAACATGCTTATCGCACCTCATTAACATCATAGAGGTAGAATTTACAACACATAGGAAAATCACACCAGATGACAAAATGGTGGACAATCGCCCAGTACTGAGAACCATGGCCTAGCCAAGTTGACACACATTTTTGGGAACACAATTCAATTCACAACACTTGGGTTAAGCCAAGATGCTTTAGACACAACAGCAAATGCATAATCCATACAAGTAAAAAAATTGTAAGTTGAACTTTGTCAAAAGTAAAAACTTCTGTTCTTCCAAATACACTGTTTAGACTATGAAAAGATAAGTCATAGGCTAGGAGAAAATATTTGCGAATCAAATATCTGAGAAAGAACTTGTATTTAGAATATTAAAGAAATTGAAAAATTCAACAACAATTTTTTTTAAATAGGCAAAGGATTTGAACAGATGCTTCACCGATAAGATATATGGATGACAAATAAGCATATGAGAAGATGCTCCACATCATTAGTCATTAAGGAAGTACAAGTTAAAACCATGAGCTAATGAGTGCAAGTTAAATATTATCACACCCTATAGAATGGCTAAAATCAAAACAACTGACAATACCAACTGCTGGTGAGGATACAGAGGAACTGGAGTGCTCATACATTGCTGGTGGGAATGTAAAATGGTATGTTATTGTCAGTAGCCATCAAGTTGGCTCGGACTCATATAGGACCCTTGCACAATAGGAGAAAATATTGCCTGGTCCTGCACCATCTTCAGGATTGTTAGTATGCTGGAGTCCATTGTTGCAGCCATTGTGTATTTTGAGTGCCTTCCAACCTACGGGACTCATGTTCAGCACTATATCAAACAATATTCTTTTATGATCCATAGGGTTTTCATTGGTTAATTTTGGGAATTAGATTGCCAGGAACTTTCTTTGTAGTCTGTCTTAGTCTGGAAGTTATACTGAACCTGTCCACTGTGGGTGAGCCTGCTGGTATTTGAAATGCCAGTGGCGAAGCTTCCAGCATCAAAGCAACATGCAAGCTACACAGTATGACAAACTGACAGACAGGTGGTTGGTAAAATAGCATAACCACTCAGAAAACAGTTAGGCAATTTCTCATAAAGCTAAACATAAATTTGCCAAAATACCCAGCAATCCCATTCCTAGATATTTAGACAATTGAGAGAGATGGAAACTATTTATTGTTAGGCACTGTTGAGTTGGTTCTGACTCATAGCGACCCCTAAGTACAACAGAACTAAGCACTGCCCAGTCCTGCGCCATGCTCACAATCTTTATTTTACTTGAGCAGATTTTTGCAGGCACTGCATCAGTCCATCTCATTGAGGATCTTCCTCTTGTTTGCTGACCCTCTACTTTACCAAGCACGATGTCCTTCTCCAGGGACTCATCCCTCCTCATAATGTGTCCAAAGTACTTGAGACATAGTCTCGCCATCCTTGCTTCAAGGAGCATTTTGGTTGTGCGTCTTCCAAGACACATTTGTTTGTTCTTCTGGCAGCCTATGGTATATTCGATATTCTTCACCAATACCATAATTCAAATGCATCATTTCTTCGGTCTTCCTTATTCATTGTCCAGCTTTTGCATGCATATAAGGAGACTGAAAATACCATGGCTTGGGTCAGGCACACCTTAGTCCTTAAAGTGACATCTCCATTTTTTAACAAGTTAAGGAGGTCTTTTGCAGCAGATTTGCCCAATGCAATGCGTAGTTTATGTTGCTTAAAAATATGAACTTTATTACGGGGCCTGAAGATGCCTGGGAAGTTTCAGGTAGATGGAGAGGTTCTAAAAGATGAGGTGCTAGCCCCTAAACTGGTATCTCTGTTTTTGTTTGCATCCCAATTCCTGAAGTCTCTTCTCCCAAGAAGCAGCTTGAGTGACCTTTGGAAAATGTGTCAGTGTAGTTCAACCTCTGACCACTGACCCCCTCGAGGACCCTCATTTTGCTCAGTAAAAGCAGAAGTCCTCATGTGGTCCACAAGATCTCCCACGATCTGGCCCGTGGTAACTTCCTGACCCCATCTTATTATTCCTACTCTCTCCCTTCCTCTTCCACTCCAACCACATTAGACTCCTTTTGGATTTTTGATCACACTCAGGCTCCTGCCTTTACAACTCTGAGATTTTTTTTTAAATCTCTACCACAAACGCTCCCTTCCCAGATACCATATGGCTTGCTCCTTGTGAGAGTGCCCCTGGCCACTGGTACACATTTCTAAACCTGGAATTCCCTATCCCGTTTGCCTGCTTTACTTTTCTAACATAATAAATGATTTGCTTATTTTATTATTTATTGCCTACCGTCCCCACTAGAATGTAAGCTCCACGAGGGCAGAATTTTTTTGTGTGTACTTCAAGTGAAAGTTTACAAATCAAGGCAGTCTCTCATGCAAAAATTTACATACACCTTGCTGTGTACTCCTAGTTGCTCTCCCTCTAAGGAGACAGCACACTCCTCCTCTCCACCCTCTACCCCCCATGTCTATTCAGCCAGCTCCTGTCAGCCTCTGCCTTCTCATCTCCCCTCCAGACAGGAGCTAGGGCAGGATTTTTTGTCCATTTTGTTCACTGTTTGGATCCCAAGTACCTGGAGGGTGTGCTGTGCTGGCCCACGCTGCGTATCTCATAAACATTGAATAAGGAGGGAAGGCTTTCATTAACTAAGTTGATAAAGTTTAAAAATAGAATCATAGCAGCTGGGGGAAGCTAAACTATTCTTCAAAATGGAGTGAGGAAAATTTCAAGTTAAGAGTAATGGTGAGAAAGACCAGAAGGCAGGTGTTTCCAGGAAGAGTTGATGGGGAAGGGTGTGCTTAGGAAGAGGACAGTTGAGGCAGGGGTATTATCCAAGTTGCCCAACCAGTGAGTGTCTCAGCTGTGGCCTGGGGAAAGCATAATTAATAAGAGGAAAATCTAAAGGTCCATTTGAAGTTGTTTGCTGTGCCCTACAGTGAAGTTGGAGCCTTGGTGGTGCAGTGTTTAAGAGCTCAGCTGCTAACCTAAAAGGTCGGCAATTGGAATGCACCAACTGCTCCTTGGAAACCCTGTGAGGCAGTTGTACTCTGTCCTATAGGGTATGAGTCGAATCAACTCATCGACAACAGGTTTGGTTTGGTTTGGACAGTGAAGCTACAACACACAATAAATTTAACTACATTGAACAGTTTGAGTTCCTAGGTACTTTTTTTCTTTGTTTTTTTCTTGTGAAGGGAGATAAGAATCAAGAAGAAAAGATTGTGACCCACGTTTGGGTCATTATCAGGTCATTTTCAGGCCAGAGACAAAGGTAAAGAATGGACAACAAGAATTTGGTGGAGGCAGAAAGCCTAGCAGGAGATGACCATGAGAAGGTAAACGCTGCAGGAGATTTTATAGAAATGTTGGGTGGAGCTTTACTTTTGCACTGGATGTAGAAGATGTACTCGTACCCATTGCCGTCCAGTCCATTCCGACCCTATAGGGCAGAGTAGAGCTGCTCCATACAGTTTCCAAGGAGCGCCTGGTGGATTCCAACTGCTGACCTTTTGGTTAGCAGCTGTAGCTCTTAACCACTACACCACCAGGGTTTTCAGAAGATGTACAGCTCTATATTTTCAGTCACCCTAGCAAACCTCTGCTCCATGGTAGAAGTAATTGTGCCCGTCTCTTACGGATACTGTGAAAATCTAGTGAGATGCGTATGCACACATGAGCTGACATTGTTCTCTGATTTCTCCCTTCTCTCAACAGGGGGCTCTCAGCTGCCAAGAGGCAGCACTCATAGGTGGGGGTGGGGTGAGGTAGGGAGATGTTGCCCAAGCTGGAGAATTTAGGGGTGATGTTGATGTCCGAGTGGCAATAGCTGGCACAGAGAGAAGTTCTGAAGGATGGAGGAGAAGTAGAGAAAGAATTCCGTGTGGACCAAGGCCTTGCCCAGGCTGATGTGTTTTCTAGGGGAGACCAAAGGTCTGGATACTGGGTGGTGGGCACTTTCTTGCCTGACCACCTCTCCAAGCCTCAGCTCCCTCCTTAGCACCTGAGAGTCACTGTAAACAGAACAAAACAAAACCCATTGCCATCTAATACATTCTGACTCCTGGCGACCCCTGTGTCACAGAGTAGAGCTGCTCTGTAAGGGTTATTGGCTGTAATCTTTACAGAAGCAGATCACCAGGCATTTCATTCTTGGCACTGCTGAGTGGGTTCCCACCACCAACCTTTAGGTCAGTAGTCACCACGGTATCCATTTTAAGAGTTTGTGCAGTACATTTATCAGCTAGGGGCTGGGACACAGTAGGGGGCTCAACACATGGCCCTACTTCTCTTATGGTCAGATTCCTGGATGAAACAAAGGTTGAGGGATGAATGTAGGATGTTCCTGGGGAAAGCTCTGTTGCAGTCAGTTGAAACCCTATAGCAACCTATCCAAGGAAAAAGCCACAAAGGCTTCACTCTACTTGAAACCGGCCCTGTTCATCCAGGAAGTGTTGCAGATAGAAAGCATCTGGGTAGTGAAAGCATCTGAAGTCTTTGAGGACTGAACCAAGCAGGGGAAAGGCATCAGTGCCCCTGGATTGGAGAAAGGGACAGTGAGGGGATATTCAATGTCGACGTATGGGGATAGAGAACCAGAAGAGGAGAAGGGTCTAGAGGAGGGAGAAGGGTGACAAGGAGGGTTCACGCCACCTTGGACAGAAGGAAGCCTCGGAAATGAGTGTCCCAGATGACCTTGTGGGGGATGCCCATAAGCACAATGTTTGTCAGTCTCTGTATCTCTTGGACCACAGCATCCGTGTAGGGCATCTTGACCCTGCCATCCACACTTGGAACCTGGTGTGGTCTAGTCACCTGGTTTATTTCTTCATGGATCTCAGCTGGCAGAAGCCAGAAGCATAGCAGAGAAGGGTGCAGAGAAAGGGCAGGAGGTGTTTGTGTTAGAGTACTGAACTTGGAAGCTAGGAAGGGCCATGCGTTCATATCTCCAGCAGACAGTGGGCTCTGAGAGTGCTGGCCGTGAGTTTTGGATTGCCTCTTTATACCTAATACCTGGCATGTGGGTAATACTCCATCAGGATCCATCAGACCACTGGGAGATACACAGGCCGGAGGCTTGAATGCCAGCTGGGGTGTTTGGTGTCAATCTTGAAAGCACCAAGGAACCATGTCTCAAAAATAAACAACTCACCACACCATTACCAGATTGCTATGCAGATTAAAAAAAAAATTATGAATAGCGTTGTGAAAATGGGAATTCCAGAACACTTAATTGTGCTCATGAGGAACCTGTACATAGATTAAGAAGCAGTCGTTTGAACAACACAAGGAGCTACTGCATGGTTTAAAATCAGGAAAGGCATGCGTCAGGGTTGTATGCTTTCACCATACTTATTCAGTGTGTATGCTGAGCAAATAATGTGAGAAGTTGGAATATATGAAGAAGAATGAGGCCTCAGGAACGGAGGAAGACTCATTAACAACCTGCAATATGCAGATGACATAACCTTGCTTGCTGAAAGTAAAGAGGACTTAAAGCACTTACTGATGAAGATCAAAGACCACAGCCTTCAGTGTGGATTACACCTCAGCATAAATCAAAAATCCTTACAACTGGACCAATAAGCAACAGCATGCTAAACGGAGAAAATATTGAATTTGTGAAGGATTTCATTTTACTTGGATCCACAATCAACACCCATGGAAGCAGCAGTCAAGAAATCAAACGCCACATTTCATCGGGCAAATCTGCTATAAAAGATCTCTTTAACATGTTAAAAAGCAAAGATGTCACTTTAAGGACTGAGGTGCGCCTGACCCAGGCCCTGGTATTTTCAATCACCTGATATGTATGCGAAAGCTTGACAATGAATAAGGAAGACCAAAGAATTGACGCCTTTGAATTACCCATGGACTGCCAGAAGAATGAACGAATCTGTCTTGGAAGAAGTGCAACCAGAATGCTCCATAGAAGGGAGGATGACAAGACTTTGTCTCACTAGCTTTGGACATGTTATCAGGAAGGACTAGTCCCTAGAGAAGGACATCATGCTTGGTAAAGTAGATCATTAGTGAAAAGGAGGAAGATCCTCAATGAGATGGATTGACAGTGAGCTCAAACATAGCCGCTATTGTGAGGATGGATTAGGGCTGGGCAGCATTTTGTTCTGCTGTACATGGGGTCACTATGAGTCAGAACCGACTTGATGGCAACTAACAAAAACAACAGCAGGTACACTCACAATTTTGTGGAACCACCATCTCTCCATTTAGCTCAGAAATACTTTCTTCACCTCCAAAGGGGACCCCGGTAAGCAGTTACTCCCTCTTCCTTTCTGCTCCCCAGACCCTGGCACCACTAACCTGCTTTCTGTCTACGAATTTAACTATTCTGATGTTTCATACAAATAGAATCGTACAATACGTGACCTTTGGTGTTTGGCTTCTTTCAGTGAGCATAATGTTTTTGAGACTTATCCACCTTTTAACAAGTATCAATATTTCATTCCCTTTTATGGCTGAATAATATTTGATTGTGTGGATATATCACATTTGTTTATCCATTCATCAGCTGACATCCACTTGGGTTGTTTAGCTCTTGTGAATAGTGGTACTATTATCCATGTGCAAGTATTTGTTTGAATACCTGTTTACAATTTCTTTGGGTATAGAGTAGGAGTAGAATTTCTGGGGCATTCGGAAGAATGACCTGGAGATCTACTTCTGAAAAATCAGCCATTTGAAAACACTATGGAGCACAGTCTACTCTGACACACATAAGGTCGCCATGAATTGGAATTGACTCCAGAGCAATTGGTTTATGAATTGAATTGTGTCCTACAAAAACGTGTGTCAACTTGGCTACGCCATGGTTCCCACTATTGTGTTGTTGTCCTCCATTTTGTGATCTGATGTAATTTTCCTGTGTTGTAAATTCTAACCTCTATGATGTTGATGAGGCAGGATTAGAGGCAGTTGTGTTAATGAGGCAGAACACAATCTACAGATTAGGTTGTATCTTGAGTCAATCTCTTTTGAGATATAGAAGAGAGAAGCAAGCAGAGAGGAGAGGGACCTCATACCACCAAGAAAGCAGTACAAGGAGCAGAGCACATCATTTGGATCCAGGGTGCCTACAATGAGAAGCTCCTAGACCAGAGGAAGGTTGATGACGAGGACCTTCCACCAGTACTAACACAGAGACAGAGAAAGCCTTTCGCAGGAGTTGCTGCCCTGAATTCGGACTTCTAGCTGGCTAGACAGTGAAAGAATAAATTTCTGTTTGCTAAAACCGTCCATTTGTGGTATTTCTGTTATAGCAGCACTAGATAACTAAGACAGAGATTCTATGTTTAACATTTTGAGGAAGCACCAAACTTTCCCACAGTGGCTGCACAATTTCACATTCCCACCAGCAATGTATGAGTGTTCCCATTTCTCCACATCGTCACCAACACGTGTTGTTTTCGTGTTTATTGTTGTTGGCATAACCACCGTAGTTGGTGTCAACATTTGCATACAGATTTTTGTGTTACCATAGTTCTCATTTCTGTCAGTTGTATACATATTTAGAAGTAGAATTGCTGAGTCTTTTGGTATATGTATGTGTAGTTTTATAAGAAACTGCCAAACTGTCTTCCAGAGTGGTTACATCATTTTACATTCCACCAACACTGTATGAGGGTTCCTGTTGCTCTGCATCCTCACCAGAAGTTGATTTGTCAGTTGTTTTGGTTTTAGCCATTCTGTAGGGCGTAGTGGAATTTCCTTATGGTTTTAATTTGCACTCCAATGGGAAACCCTGGTGGCAAAGTGGTTAAGAGCTATCACAGCTAACCAAAAGGTTGGCAGTTCGAATCCACCAGGCACTCTTTGGAAACTCTATGAGGCATTTCTACTCTGTCCTATAGGGTCACTATGAACTGGAATCGATTCGACACCAATGGGTTTATGGGTAATGAGTAATGGGAGTTCCTGACTTGTGCAAAAGGCTAATGCACTCAACTGCTAGGTTTGAATCCATCCAAAGGCATCTTGGAAGAAAGAAGTGGTGAACTTATAAAAACTCGTGTGTTAGTCATCTAGTGCTGCTATAACAGAAATACCACAAGTGGATGGCTTTAACAAAAACTTTATTCCTTCACAGTCTTGTGGGCTAGATCAGGATGGCAGCTCAAGGGGAAGGCTTTCTCTCTCTGTCGGCTCTGGAGGAAGACCCTTGCGATGCATGAGTCTTCCCTTGGTCTGGGAGCATCTCAGGCAGGAACCTCAGGTCCAAAGGATGCGCTCTTCTCCTGGCACTGCTTTCTTGGTGTTATGGGGTCCACATGTCTCTCTGCTCGCTTCTCTCTTTTATATCGCAAAGATACTGGCTCAAAACACTATGTAATGTTGTAGACCTCATCAATACAACTGCCACTAATCCATCTTAAAACATCATAGTGACAGGATTTATAACACATAGGGATAAAATTGTAGACAATCATACAAGGGAATCATGACCTAACGAAGCTGATAGATATTTTGGGGGGATACAATTCAATCCATGAGACCCAGACATTGAAAACTCTCTGGAAAACAATTCTACTATGACACACATGGATCACCATACCCCACATCCAATACATCAGAGATCCTGCTGGCTCCGTCTTCACAACAGAGCCTAAATCCACCTACTTTTCCCCACTTGCACTGGTTCTACTGTGTCTAAGCTAAGATCACTGCTTTCAGGAGCCTCCAAATTTGTTTTTCTGCTTTTGTTCTCATCCTCACCCCCCGTCTATTTTCCATGCAGCAGCTAGAGGGAGCTTTTTGAAACAAATCAGTATATATCACTCTCTGCTCCCCACCAACTCTCATCCCCCATCCACCCCAAAGAAACCCCATCTTATTCAGAGTAAAATCCAAAATCCTCGTAATGGCCCAAGTCCCATGTGATCTAGCCTTAATAACTTCCTGGCCTCATCTCCTCTACTCCTCTCTATTTTTTTCTCCATTCTAGCCCCTTTGTGGATTCTTAAAAAAAAAAAAAAACAAACAGACAAAAAAAAAACCCAGACATGTTCCTGCCTTTTTAATCACTCTTCCAGGAAGACTCACTCCCCAGATACCAGCATAGCTTGCTCCTCCACTGGCTTGTGAGACCTCCCCTCATCACTGACACACAATTCCAGACCTGGAATTCTCTATCCAGTATACCTGCTTTACTTTCCTAACATAGTAAATGGTTGGCTTATTTATCATGTATATTATTTATTGTGTATCTTCCCCACTAGAAAGTAAGCTCCATGACGATAGGACTTTGAAAAAAAAATTTTTATTGTACTTTAGATGATGGTTTATACAGCAAATTAGTTTCTACATTAGACAATTAATACATATATTCTTTTGTGACGTTGGTTGCCAACCGAGGACGGGATTTTTGTCTGTTGTGTTCACTGATGGATTCCAAGTACCTGAAGGGTGTGCTGGCACATGTTGAGTATTCGATAAATATTGCTTGAATAAATGAATATATAAAAGAAGACGTTCATTAGCTGATAGTTGAGGGACATGAAAATGGGATGATAGAACCTGGCAGCAGGTGAATTATTCTTCAAAATGGAGTGAGGAGAATTTGGGAGTGGTGGAGAGAGCAACCAGATAAGGATGATGGGGGTTGTGTTTAGGGGCAATGACCGGGCACGATGGTTGAAGCTGGGGTATTCCTCAAGACAGCCCAACCAATCAGAGTTCTGTGATGTGGGCTGGAGAAATAGTGATTAATTACAGCAGAATCTAAAGGTCCATTTTGCTTTCTACACTGAAGTCACACACAACAATCAACATCCTACATTCAACAGATTTGCGTTCCTGGTTGCCTTTTTTTTTTTTTTTTTTTTTTGCCTTTTGAAAGGAGAGTACATTCAAGGAGAAAGGGTTATGACCCACATTTGGGTTAACATCAGGCCAGAGGCAACAGGACTGCATAAGGGTGAAGAATAGACAAGGATTTGGTGGAGGCAGAAAGTCTAGCAAGTGGTCATGAGAAAGTAAATCTGAGAATTTTGCAGAAATGTTGGATGGGATTTTGATATCTTACTGAGTGTACAAAATATAGAGTTCTATATTTTCAGGGTGATCTTGGAACACCTGTGTTCCATGGCAGGTAATAATGCCCATCTCCTATAGATGCTGTGGAGATTTAGTGAAACAAGGTGGTTGGCTGCACCTGTACATGCAGGCAGATATTGTCCTCTGACACTGCTCTCTGAACCCAACAGGTGGCACTCAGTGGGCCACCAGGCAGAACTCATAGGTAGGGGGAATATTGCCAAATCCGGAGATTTTGGGGGTGATGTCAATGTCGGCAGGCGGCACTAGAGGACGCAGGGAGAAGTTCTGAAGAATGGAGGTGAAGTAGAGAAAGAGTTCCATTCGGGCCATGGCCTCACCCAGGCAGACGCGCTTTCCTGTGGGCACAGGGGAGGGTAGAATATCAGCTCACACAAGCACAGGATAATGGGACGGGGCATGGGGAATTTGGGCCAGACCACCTTTCCGAGCCTCAGGTGCTTCCAGTGCACCTCAGTGGGTCACACTAGAACGCACTTAAAGGGTTCATGTATTACCATGCCCAGCTAAGGGGCTCAACACTTGGCATTACTTCTCTTATACTCAGATCACTAGATAGACCAAGGGTCGGGGGAAGGATGTAGGGTGTTCCTGGGGGAATTCCAGTCCATAGCAACATACCAGAGGAAAAAGGAACAAAGGCTTCATTCTTCTTGAAACGGCCCTGCTCATCCAGGAAGTGTTGTGGATAGAAAGCATCTGGGTAGCGGAAGTATTTGGGGTCTTTGAGGACTGAACCAAGTAGGGGAAACACATCGGTGCCCTGGATTGTAGAAGGGGACAGTTAGGGGATATCCAATATTGAGGTATGATGGTAAAAGGGTAGGGACACATAAAAGAAGAGAAGGTCAGGAGAGAAGACAGGGTGATAGAGTGGGTTCAACCCCACCTTGGGCAGAAGGAAGCCTCGGAAATGAGTGTCCCGGATGACGTTGTGGGGAACACCCATAGGCACAATGTCTGTCAGTCTCTGTATCTCATGGATCACGGCATCTGTGTAGGGCATCTTGACCCTGTCATCCACACTTGGAATCCGGTGAGGTCCAATCACCTGGTTAATCTCTTCATGGATCTTGGCTGGAAGAAGTCAGAAACAGCAGAGAAAGGGCAGGATGTGTTTGTGTTAGAGTATGAAACTTGGGAGCCATGAAGGGCCATGCTATCATACCTCCAGCAGACAGTGGGCTCTGAGGGCACTGGCTATGAGTTTTGGATTTCTTGTTTGTACTTAATTCCTGGCACAGGGGTGGTACACTATCATTATTCTCCAGACCATTGAGAGGGAGACGGCCTGGAGCCTTGAATGCCATTTGGGGCATTTGCTCTTGAAAGCACTGAGTAACCATGGGAGACTGATGAGCAGGGTAGTGTACTCATACTAGCTAGATTTTCATCAACATTTTTAGCAGGATGGGAAAAAAACAGATAGGCAACTAAGACAGGGTTGAAGCAAATGAGAAGCAGTTATGGGATAGTGATTAAAAGCATCCTTGGTGGAGTTGCCCTTCTGTCACTTCCTGAATGAGTGACCTTGGGCAAAAAAATCTTACCTATGATCTTCTGTTTCTTCATCTTGAAAATGGATGTGATAGCTATACCAAGATCATAGACATTTGAAGATTATATGAAATTGAATGTGCAATAAACTAAGACATGCCTATATGCGGAAGGTGTTAGGGGTTCAATTATGTTCTCCAAAGATATGTTGAAGACAATCCCTGGTACCTGTGAATGTAACATTATTTGGAAATAGGGTCTTTGCAGATGCAATTAGTTAGGTTATCATGAGATCGGACTGGAGTAAGGTGGGCCGGTATGATTGGTGTCCTTATAAGATAAGGAGAAGAGACACACAGAGACACGGAATGATGACAGTCATATGAAGACAGAGATTGGAATTAAGCTGCTACAAGCCAAGGAACACTGAGTGCTACCAGAAACTAGAAGAGACAAGGAAGGATATTCCCCTAGAGTCTTCAGTGAGAGCATGACTCTGCCAACACCCTGAATTTAGACCTCTGGCCCCCAGAAGTGTGAGAGAATAGATTTCTGTTCTTTTAAGCCACCCAGTTCGTTGTACTTTGTTACAGACACACTAGGAAACTAATGTAGAAGGTGTCCCGTAAATATTTGATTATTTATAGTAGTGAAAGACAAACTAGAACAAGAAGGGTGAGGTTATAAAAATGTGAGTGCAAACAAGTTAGCCTATCCCACCATCTGAACCAGGAAAAATCTGTTGCCTTGTTTTAACTTTATTGGGATTGAAAGGGGCTAAAATTGAGGAGATGTCTTAAGGAAGACAATGAGGCACTCATCTTGGTAGTTCCACAAACAGACCAGACTGCCACTTATCGGAGATGAATTCTACTTAGTTCTGGCACTGTGGTAAGCAGAATAATGGTCACCAAAGATGTCTATCTCCTAGTCCCTGAAACCTGTGACTATTAACTTATATCACAAAAAGGTCTTTGCAGATGCATTTAAATTAAGGATCTTGAGGTGGGAAGATTATCCTAGATTATCCAGGTGACTCTTAAATATAATCACACGTGTCCTTATAAGAAGGAGGCAGGAGGCTCAAAGTTAGAGAAAGGGATGTGAGAATGAAAACAGAAAAAGATTTGAAGATACTAACTGATGGTTTTGGAGATAGATGAATGGACTATGAGTCAAATATACAAGGATTACAGCTCTAGCAACTGGAAACGCAAGGAAGTAGGTTCTACCTTATAGCTTCTAGAGGGAGAATGGCCCTGCTGGCACCTTGATTTTGGTCTAGAGAAAGCCAGTTTAGACTTCGATTCCAACTCATAGTGACCCTACAGGACAGAGTAGAACTGCCCCATAGGGTTTCCAAGGAGTGGCTGGAGTCGCTGACCTTTTGGTTAGTAGCCGAACTCTTAACCACTGTACCACCAGAGTTCCTCCAGAGCTATAGGGTAATACATTTGTGTTGTTTTAAGCAACTAAGTTTGTGGTAGTTTTTCACAGCATCAATGAGAAACTAATATAGGCATCAAGTAGAAGATTAAATTAAATGGCCTTCCATGGATGAGATTCCAAGATTTTGTACTCATTATTTTTGGAGGGTCTATAGCACACTGAGTATAGCTTGAAAAGTCTCAGACTGTAGGATTCTAAGGTTTAAAAGCATGTCTTTCTTCCTGCTGGGAGTCGGGGCACCAGGAAAACATGTTGAAGAGAACCCTTACCTTCCACTTCAGGATGTTTCATGAGCAACAGGAATCCATAGTGAAGGGTGGAGCTCACGGTCTCCGTGCCAGCAAAGAAGAGGTTGAGAGTGGTGAGGACTAAATTCTTGAGGTTGAATTCTGTGTGGGGGTTATTTGTATCCTAAAAGTGAGGAGGACAATAAACAGAATCACCCTTCCCTGTATGTCTTCCTATTTCCTCCCTGGGTTAAGGGAAGGGTTTTGTGAAAAGACAATATCTGGGTAAAGCATGTGGGTATCTGGGGTAGAACATTCCAGGCAGAGGAAACAGCAAGAGCAAATGTTCAGAAACAAGGGGTACTGTTATTTTAGAGGGACAACAAGGAGAAAGCCAGCGTGGTTGTAGTAAGGTGAATAATGGCAGAATGGAAGGACAAGAAAGTAGAGTTCTTTGTGAATTTGAAAGTTCTAGGACATGATGGTGTATAATTCTAAACTTCTGAGTGCTTAGGTTCTATGACATAAAAATATAAATTTCTGAACTTCTAAGATTCTACGAATCATAAATATTGAACTTCTAAATTCCTAAATCACCAAAACATTTAACATCTAAGTTTCTCAAATTCTAAAATTCTAAAACTATCATTCTACTTTTCTACAGATTTATCTCGCTGGCATATATGATTAGAAAGGTATATGGTTTTAATTGTCCATGATTATAACACTTTAAGATTCAGTGATTTATGCTAAATTTTTGAGAGTTTACACTTTAATGGTTTCTACATTTTATTTCTAAATGCAAGAAAACCATGTGAAACAATACTTGCTCTTTTGTCCCCAATGTGTTTACATATAGTTTTATTGAGACAAGGCCTAGGAATTGAGAAAATGAGAGGAAAGTGTTGGTGGAAGGGGAAGAGGTACCTGGTGCATCTTGATGATGAAGCAGTCAATGAAGTCCCGAGGATGTTGGGGGTCAAGAGATGCTTCGTTGATCTTGACCCTAGAAGCAATGAAGTCCTTGAGCTCCTCTATCAGATAGTAGATTCGATTGTGTCTTCCTGGAAAATACTGCATGATTCCGGAATACATATCATACAGCTGTGGGCAATAGAGCAGAGAAGATTCGTCACTGATGGGGCTAGCATGAGCTGAATCTAGAACCACAAAGCTGGGCTCAAACTCTAGCACGGGGTCTGAGGCTTGGGCATGTCCCTTCACTCTTTGAGACTCGATACTTGCGTCCCAGGATGGGGAGGATTAAGTCAGTTATAAGCAGGTGATTATGTAATTGAGTTTGGGGTAGGGCGGACAGAGAAGTGGCTGGTAGGCACCTGTGCCCAGGGTGTGCTCATCTCGATGAAACTCTCGTTGATCAGCCTCAGCAGTTTCAGGAACTGCTTGTCCTCATAGTCAAAGCGGCTTCCGAAAACGACAGAACTGATGACGTTGGAGACAGTGCGGCTCAGGAAGAAGGTGGGGTCGATGGGGGCACCTGGTGATGAGAATTGTCTACGTTGCAGGAAATTATTGGGAACATGGGATGTGGAATCGCTCAGTCCTGCATGGAGTCCTAGCTTTAAGACTTAATATCATGTGTGAGTCACTTCATTGTTGTTGTGATTTTGAGCCTAGATTTCCCAATCTGCAATTTTTTTTAATAGCCACTTTATTGATTTATGAGAACTCAGTACAGTGGTACATGTAAAGTGGTTGGCACACTGCCTTGCATGCATTAATTACTCAATAAACGCTAGAAAGCCTTGACATTATTATTTTTTTGTACGTGTTTGGGGGATAGTGTTACAAATTTGGGAAAGAAGTACTAGTAAGAGATATATACAAAAAAGAATGACTGGATTCTGAGTCTTGCTCTACCATTGGTTCTATTTGGGCTATTAAGAATATCCTCCCCTATGCCTCAGTCGTCTCCATCTGCAGAATAGGATGCTGGTGTCATGTCAGTGGATTTTGGGACATTTTCCACAGAAAAATGTACATACTCACATATATGCAAATTTGAAAATGTTTCTGGGCATAGCTAGATGTTCAAGAAATCTTTTTCCAGAATTCTATATATGTAGATTTGACTTGTTGGACACTAATGACAAAAGACCAGATGAGTTGTGGAATGACATCAAGGATATAATAAATGAAGAAAGCAAGAGGACATTAAAAAGACAGGAGAGAAGGAAAAGACCTAAATGGATGTCAGAAGAGACTCTGAAACTTGCTCTTGGAAGTCAAGTAGCTAAAGCAAAGGGAAAAATCTTAAAGTAAAAAAGCTGAACTGAGTATTTCAAAGAGTGACTTGAGAAGAGAAAGTAAAGTATTACCATGACATGTACAAAGAACTGGAGATGAAATACACAAAAGGGAAGAACATGCTCAACATTTTTCAAGCTGAAAGGACTGAAAAAATTCAAGCCTCAAGTTGCAATACTGAAGGATTCTATGGCGAAAATATTGAACAACGCAGAAACCATCAAAAGAAGATGGAAGGAATACTCAGTGTCACTATACCAATAAAAATTTGCCCAAGTTCAACCATTTCAGGAGGTAACATATGATCAGGAACCGATGGTACTGAAGGAAGAAGCCCAGGCTGCACTGAAGGCATTGGTGGAAAACAAGGCTCCAGGAATTGACGGAATACCAATTGAGATGTTTCAACAAACGGATGCAGCTCTGAAAGTGCTCACTTGTCTATGCCAAGAAATTTGGAAGACAGCTACCTGGCCAACTGACTGTCAGAAATCCATATTTATGCCTATTTCCCAAGAAAAGTGATCCAACCGAATGCACAAATTATTGAACAATATCATTAGTATGACATGTAAGCAAAATTTTACTGAAGATCATGCAAAAGTGGCTGCAGCAGTATATCAATAGATAACTGCAGAAATTCAAGCTGGATTTAGAAGAGGATGTGGAACCAGGGATATCATTGCTGATGTCAAGTGGATCCTGGCTGAAAGCAGAGAATACCAGAAAGATGTTTACCTGTGCTTTATTGACTACGTTAAGCCATTCAACTATATTGGTGAAGAATATCGAATATACTATGAACTCCAAAAGAACTGTCAAATCTGTCTTGGAAGAAGTACAACTGGATTTGCAAGACTCCATCTCACATACTTTGGACGTATTACCAGGAGGAATCAGTCCCTGGAGAAGGACATCATGCTTGGTAAAGTAGAGGGTCAGCGAAAAAGAGGAAGACCTTCAACAAGATGGATTGATACAGTGGCTGCCGCAATGGGCTCAAGCACAGCAACAACTAAGAGAATGGTACAGGACCAGACAGTGTTTTGTTCTGTTGTGCACAGGACCTCTATGAGTGGGAACCTACTGGACGGCACCTAACCGCAACCTAACGATATAGATAGTCAAAGCATTCACATAGATGCTGTTAAGCAACCATGGAGCCCAGGTGAGGAATCTGATTTAGAGAAAAATTTCTCTCTATCTCTTATCTATTTATCTTGGTATTTCTCAGCTTCTGTGTCTTTTCTCTCTAGACCTCAGTGGTTTCTGACTTTATTTTTGGATGGGATTGGACTCTGTAAATAATGTAATGAAATTTAATGATGTATCCAGCAAAAGGCACAAGCTCATATATCCCCAAAGTAGGCATACAATTTCAGGAGTTCACAGACTCCCTCAGATTCATTGAGATTGAGGTTCTCTGGACAAGGTCTTTCAATTTTTAACATTGAACCTGACTAGAAAAATCTGTGAAGCTTAAATCAAACTTTTTGTCCACTCCCATTATAGTACTTCCTCCCACCAAGGCCTACCTTTTCTAAACTGAGCTTTCTACAACCACCTGGTCCCCTTATAGCTCTCCTCTGTGTGACCCCAGTACCGTCGGTCTTCCGTAATGCCTCCAGTAGGTAGCCAGCCTCCTCCTGGATCCGCTCCTCAATGCTTCGCTTTCCCATCCCAAAGTCCCGGAGAATGGTCAGGGAGAAGCGGCGGAGAATCCTCCATCGTTCACCATTAGCCAGGGCTACACCTGCCAGAATCTCAGTGTCAGGCCATTGCCTCCTCTCACCCCCTTATGTCTCCAACTCTTGCTGGACCATGATGAAGACATATCATGAAAGCTCTAAATTCTTCTCTCCAGGACCCCCTCCTAATTTCCCAGTCTGGATGGGGAGACTAAGGTTGCCTTTCTATAGGATCCTCAAATATAGCCTAGGGCTGAAGTGAGGGAAAAGGGAATCAGAGTAGAAAGAACCAGGGGATATCAAGGAGACCTTCTCAAAGGGGAGAGAGCTGGATAAATACTTGGATGAATGCGTAGGAAGTTTGGATAGTAATGGATAAAATGTCATGTGGAGCACCCTGAAATGGGCAAGCACCCTCTATTTTCTATATACCTCTTGTAGTCTCTGGACATGTTCCTGTAAGTACACACAAGCTCAGACCTGGGCATCAACATATTTACACAAAAGGAGTTATTACTCAGTAAGAAACATTTAGAGATTCCCAACCTAATTCTTCCCCATGATTCTTCTACCACATTCCTTCCCCTCTCCAATGCTCCTTCTTCTTAACCCCATCCAAATTTCTCCCCTTCTGCATCCAATACCTTTTTCCCCCCAACTGAAAAACAAAAAGAAGCATTTAGAATGGACATTTGGAAAGCTAATGAGAGAGTAGGTGGTTGGATAGAAGGAAGAGCTTATGACTGGACTGATGTATGGATAGAAGAGCTAATGGATGGGTGAACAGTTAATGGATGCATGATTTGAGAATTGAATAGATAAATGGTTGTAAAGATTAATAAATGAATGAATGAATGAATGGAAGTATAGGTAGGTGAAAGGATAAATGGCAGGTAAAGGATAGATGTCTAGATATTTGTATAGAAAGAACAATGAATAAATGTATCTTTGGGTGGATTATGAATCAGTGAATAAGTGGGTAAGTGGACGTAAAGGTGGAGGGAGAGATGGATGGATGGAGTGAATGAATGATGTGAGGCTACTTGTAACTGAAGGGTATGAGTAGATACAGATGGATGTGTGGGTAACCCTATAAGTGAGTTTACCTAAATAGGGGATGCAAGAGCCTATGTGTTTAGAAAGGTATGAAGGAAGGTTGGCCATGAGGGCATGTGTGGGTACACAAAGAGTATAGCTACTCCATTAAAAGTTAGAGCAGAAGTAGCACAGCAAGCACTCTGGAGTCAGTAAATTGAGTTCAAATCCTGGTTTTTCTATTTATTCACTCTGTGACATTACCTGAGATTTCTCACCTTCAGCTTCCTTATTTGACAAGTTAGTACAACATTAGCAATTCTCTCAAGGAGTCCGTGCAGTATTGCATGTAGAGTTCTTATCAAAGAACCTCGGGCATAGGAAGTACGTTATAAATATGTCTGTTGTTATCATTGTTGTTACCTACCATGACCTAGGAAGTTTCGCTCTATGGAAGCCAATTCTCCACGGCCACTGAAATCATCTGCTTGGTCTACCAGGGCCTCCTTCACTGCTTCATGTCCACATAAAACAACTACTGGCCTGGGTCCCATGTACACAGTGAACACAGGGCCATATTTCTCCTTGAGCTAGGGGTGGAAGAGGACAGAAGAGGAAGATGCTGGTTACTGCACCAAGTGTAGATCAATCAAGGATTGTAGGGGTGGTGATTTCAGGAGGTCACTGACGACGGTAGGAAGAATAAAGTGTAAGCCCTGGGTTTGGAAAGACTATTGAGAAAAAGACATAGAAGACTGGGTTCCTGTTATCTTGGGCAAGTCTTATCACCTCAAGCCTTAATTTCCTCATCTGTAGAATGATGAGGAAATGAACTCCAAGACCTATGCTTCTCTTTCCAAAATGCTAAATTACCAAAATCCTAAGATTATCATGATACTGAGTATCAAAGTTCTAAGACGAGGTCAGTGTGAGTGTCCTTGTGTTTAAGAATGTAAGTCCTTAGATTCTGAGAGTCTGAAGTCCCAATATACTAGAAGTCTGTGCTACCAAGGTTTTGAGAGTCTAGAATTCTAAGATTCAGAAAGTCTGCGTTTCCAAGATTCTGTGTTTTCTAAAGTCATAAGCTTCTAAACATAACTGGCTACAGAATTAAATGCTTCCATCCCTGCCCAAGATGAGGTAAACAGACTCACCTTCATGAAAGACTGAAAGGTGGTGTCAGTGCGGACTTGCAGGATGTTTCCCAGGAAAGGCAGCGGCATGGGGCCTGGGGGCAGCTTCCCTCCCTTGCTGATTCTATTCCAGGCAATGAGGATAATCAGACAAGAAAAGCAGAGTGCTAGAAAGATAGTGAAAGCCCCTCCTAGCTCCATGGTGCCAGGCGGAGAACCTGTATACAGGGCCCCAGATCCTACCTAAATAGGTTTTGGGAGATCAGCTTATCCAGAAGTGTGAATACCTGGAATTTTAGCTTTCTGGGTGTTGGATGCCATCAGGGAAGAGTTTGCTTTGTTGTAAAGTAGTTATATAACCTCTAATCTCCTACCTGAGTAAATGTATATCAAATTCTTCCAAGAAAATCCTCTGGGGCCGTCCCTTCTCTTCACATTTTTAGCCCCCGGTCCTTTACTCCCCAGATCAATGCCTAGTCTCTACATCTTTTCGTGGGGTGTAGGAGTCAGGTGAACATCATTACTAGGCTCTTATGTTTGGGAGTAAGACAATCTGGGTTCAAGTTTCAGCTCCATCTTTTCCTTAATAGACAAGTCACTTAACCTTTCTGTGCCTCAGTTTCCCTACACATCAAATATGCTAACCATAGTGTTTTGGAAAGTCTTGTTAAAAAAACAGGCATCGCCCATACACAACTCATAGGCTGCTGCATCCCCTATTACCTAGACTCATTTATAGGGTTACCCATTCATCCATCCCCATCTACCTATACCCTTCAATTCAAGTAGCCTCACATCATTTATTCATTCCATCCATCCATCCGTCAATCCATCTGTCCTTACTTTCTCTTTGCCAGACCCAAATTAGTCAGGATTGTTTTTCAATAAAGAAAATGAAACAAAGATTTAGAATACCAGGAGAAATCAATCAAAATCAATTCAACAAGTTGTTTTGTTTACTAGTAAAGATAATATTAAGTAATAATAATCAAAGATTATCTGTGCTGGTTTATCAGACCCTTGCTGGTGAATGTGTGTGTGAGTTTTCAAAGTCTAAGATGTAGAGACCACTACTCACCCCAAAGCTCTAGAGGGGAAGATCACCTCTAGCTAGACACATGCATGGCATAATCCCTAGAGAAGGACATCATACTTGGTAGAGAGTCAGCAAAAGGGAGGAAGACTCTCAATGAGGTGGATTGACATAGTGGCTGCAACAGTGGGCTCAAACATAGCAAGGATTGTAAGGATGGCACAGGACCAGGCAGTGTTTCATTCTGTTGTACATAGGTTCACTATGGGTTGCAACCGACTCGAGGGCACCTAACAACAACAACAAATAATCTAAGTCGTTCTCAGCACTTTTTCTTTTTTTTTCAAAAGATGGTAAATCTCCTTTACAGACCTGAAATGGAATTCCCTGGTATTATATCCTACCTACACATGTGATTAAACAAATTTCAATGCCCTTATCATGTCTCTGGATTCTCAGACACATTCTCTAGGAAATTGAATCCCTGAGAGAATCTGCAGGTTTTGGTAATAGGGCTTGGGTGGCTGGGCAATTCATCCTGTGTCCAAGAGAGACAGTGAGAATTCTGGAAAAACCAAATGAGTCATGCAGTTCAACCTTCTAGGTCTTGGATCTTCTCTATTGATGTGTTTTCTGGGACTAGAGATTCAGCTTTAGGCTGCCTTCTCTTTAACATTCCTAGGCTTCACCTCCTCCTTCCAATCTGACCCCACCGCCACCCACACACACACAGGTACAAACATTCATGACTTGACTTTTACCTATCCTGTGGTGGTATTTATGTGGTGGTGGTGGAGGAGGGATAGTCTAGTCTTCCCATTCAGACACCTGCAATCAGGAGTGAAGGTGCTTAAAATAAAGGTTGGAAGCAAGTTAAAGAGGAAAAATGACTGCAGAGAACTTGACTACAGAGAAACCCAGAGAAGGGCAGCTTATGTCAGACAACATGTGATAGAGATAGAGACCGAGACTGACAGAGATGAATAGAAAAGAGAGGTGAAGAGAAGAGAACCAAAGTCAGATGAAAATAGAGATGAGAGAGGGTGGGGAGGATTGAGATTGAATGAGCCAAAGATAAAGGCCCAGGTAGACACAGGCTTTTTTTTTTTTTTCCTAAAAAAAAGGAAATACAAAGAAACAGAAAGAAGGCGATAGAATCAGAAGGAAAAACAAACAGAAAAAAATTTCATTGAGGACCAGATAGTGACTGAGAATGTGACACAGTTTTTAAAGAAGGAAACAGAAGAACTTAAGAGCTAGCTCTTCCTTCTTTTCCGTCTCTCTCACACACACCGAAAACAATGACAGAAAGGACTCAGAGACAGAATTCAAAATAGGAAAAAAAAAAAAAAAAAAGGCAGACATGGAGGATGACAGAGAGACAGAGGCAAAGAAACAGATGCAGAGACAGAGACAAGCTCAGGGCTGAGTGAGAAAGTAAGAGGATGATTTGGACTCCATGGAGTGGGTACATGAAGTGCGGGATCATTTTAGGGCTACTCACACATCCCTCCTTATGGAACTAAGTGATGTTGTGATGCTGCCAAGGCTATCGCTACTTATTTATTACGTACCAGCTTTGTGCCAGTCACCAAGCTATGTGCTTGACAAGCAGAATATCTTCTGATCCAAACAACCACTTTACAAGGCAGGGCATGTGGTCAGAGGTGACTCAAGTAACCCTAACACAGTGTTCTTAACCTAAGATGGCTGGATGGACTTGAAGGAGGTCTGTGAAATGCTCTGGAATGGTATGTACCATTGGACAATACCTTGCCTACCAGGAGAAATGCATTCAGATGTTTTGGAGTAATTGGAAGTAAAGTTCTCATGGCCATCTGGTTTGATACATCAATCTATGTATGATCATATTTGAGAAAATGTTTGTATTTCAGAGATATCTTGATGTCCCCCAATATCTGTTTCCCCCTTCTACCACAGTATTCGATCATATCCAGACACATGGCTATCCAGAATAAGACAATATTTCCCAGACTTCCTTTCAGCTGGGAGTGGCCATGTAACCAAGTTTTGGTCAATAGGATGTGAGTAGAGATGGTGTGTGTAACTTCCACATTATGCTCTTCAAAGGAGGGGGCAGGTTTTCCTCCTGAATATTTCCTGCTTCTGGTGGCTGGAATGATGATATGAAGGTGGAGAGGTAAACACCCTAAGGAAGGATGAGCAAAAATATGGAAGGAGCCTGAGTCTTTGACACCATTGAATTACAGATGCTGGAACTATCAAACATAGTTAAAATAACTATGATAAGTATATTAAAGGCTCTAATGGAAAAGGTAAACAGCATGCAAGATCAGATAAACAATTTCAGCAGAAGTGTAAATTACAAGAAGCAATTGAATGAAAATGCTAGAAATAAAAAACGAAGTAGCAGAAATCAATTTGACAGTTTCTTATAAATTTAAACATACATTTATCTACTGTACTCTTTGATATTTACTCAATAATTTAAAAACTTAATAACCAAAACAGGCAAAAAACCTCATTGCTCTCAAGTTGATTCGGACTCATAGTGACTGTATAGGACAGAATAGAACTGTCCCATAGGGTTTCCAAGGAGCAGTTGGTGGATTCGAACTGCTGACCTTTTGGTTAGAAGGTGAAATTTGTATGTGAATATTTACACCACCTTTATTCATAGTCGTTAAAAGCTGGAAGCAGCCAATACATAGATGAGAGGATGATTTGGGCTCCACGGAGTGGATGCATGAAGTGGAATCAGGACTTTTTAATACGTTTTTTAGTCACACATCCCTCCCTCTGGGACTAAGTGATACTGTGATGCTGCCAAGGACATCTTTATTTATTTATGTACCAGCTTTGTGCCAGGCCCCAAGCTGAATGCTTGCCAAACAGGGGTAAGAATTACCAACCTGTGGTACATCCGTACAATGGGATTCTCTTTGGCTGTTAAAACGAACAAGCTTTTGACTCTCTTAACAGCATGGATGATCCTTAAATGCATTAAACTAAGTGAAAGAAAGCAAACACCAAAGGCTAAATATTGTATGATTCCATTTATATCACATTCTTAAAAGTACAAAACTACAGGTGTGGAAAAAGAATTAGAAGTTGCCAGGAGTTAGGGGAGGGAGGAGTAGTTGACTACAAATGAGAGTCACATGGAAAAATTTAGGGTCAAATAACTGTTATCTACCACACTGAAGGAGCCCTGGTGGCACAGTGGTTAAGAGCTTAGGCTGCTAACCAAAAGGTCTGCAGTTTGAATCCACCAGCCACCCCTTGGAAATCCTAAGGGGTAGTTCTACTCTGTCCTATAGGGTCGCTTTGAGCTGGAATCTACTCAACAGCACTCAACAACAACATATAAAGTATTACAGCCAAGAAAACCCTATGGAACAGTTTTGCTCTGTAACACAGAGTTGCCATGAGTCGGGATCCACTCAGAGACAACTGATGCCAACAACATTACTAAAGAAAGAAGGAGTGAATAGATGTAGGGAAAGAATTCATAGTGTCTGACTTAGTAACTGACTGAGGGCTGGTGGGGAAACAGAAGGAAAACACCATGCAAAGAGCGAGGTTGATAGTTGATATTCAGCAGATGCATGTGTCCTTATGAAAGTTTGAGAGGAGGGGCTGGGGTCCCAGAAAGCTACTTAGACGTAGCAGAAATAAATGCTTTTGGGCTTGCTGCCACTTTTGCTCATGTGATTCCTGATGGTCAGGAAACGCAAAAAGGGCGAAGGCCCCACAAATCTCATTGGCACCAGGAGGAAGAAACTGTCCTTGGCCATGGGCCCTGGTTACAAAGACCCTGGGATTTAGTTTCTTCAGTAGCCTGAATACTTTTGGAGTAAGTTTCCTGGGGGTGGGTCCCACAAGGGCGTTTACTGAGGTTGTGAAGTTACGAAAGCTTCTAGTCACTGCCCTGAGCTCACCACTGAGCGCCGAGCTCTTGGGGCCATTCTCTTGTCTTCATTCCTACAGCACCTCGTGCACTCATGACCACACCCTCCAGTGTTGTCCTCTGAGAGCAGGTCTAAGGTTGCGGCTGAAAGCACACACTCTGGGGCCAGGTGGAACTGGGTTCAAGTCCTGCCTCAGCTACTTTCTTGCTGTGTGTGACCTTGAGCAAGACACGTCACTTCTTTGAGACTCAGTTTTCTGTAAAAAGAGAGTACCAGTAATAATACCTTCCTCACAAGATTGTTGTGTAGATTAAATGTACTTAAAGTCATTAGTGTGGATCCCTGGTGGCAAAGTGGTTAAGAGCTCAGCTGCTAACCAAAAGGTCGGCAGTTTGAAGCCAGCGGGTGCTCCTTGGAAACTCTATGGAGCAGTTCTACTCTGTCCTATAGGGTTGCTATGAGTCAGAATTGATTCGATGGACTTAACAACAACAAAGTCATTAGCATGGTGCCATTATTATTATTCGACAACTGTTCTCTAACATAGGATCTTTACAAAAAAAAAAAACAAAAAACCCAAACCCATTTGCCATCAAGTCGATTTCTACTCATAGTGACCCTATAGGACATTGTAGAACTGCCCTATAGGGTTTCCAAGGAGCAGCTGGTGGATTTGTACTGCCGACCTTTTGGGTAGCACCTGAGCTCTTAACACTGTGTCACCAGGGCTCCATAGGCTCCTTAGCCCTTTGAAATATGTTCTCAGGGAAAAATTTATTATAAGAGGTGGGGAAGGGGCAATAGTTAGAGCAGGGAGGCTGAGTAGTCAGGCCGAGGGTAGACTGAGGCTGATGGCAATGGGTAGTGGATAGACTACAGCATGAACTTTCAGTTGGGTGCTGGACCAACAAAGGAGGCAGGGAGAAGGAGGGGATTACCCATTCCTGAGCATTTCTTGTGTACCACACTGTGCTAAGTTCTTTGGTTTGCTGTGGTGGAAAAACCACTAGTCTGTTTAAGTTTAAAAACAGAGTTTTATTATGGTGAAAAAAGCATTTTGCAAAATGGAAAACAGTGCCAGAACAATCTGAACAAAGTGCCCCAGAGGCTGCAGTAATACAGGAGCTTCTAAAGGAAAAAAAAAAGCAAACAGAAGGGTACAGCTAAAACATTTTTCATTGGTTGACATTTACGAAGTTGCAGGTGGCAAAGTCTAAGCTAACGCCTTTGCAGGAGCTGGACTCCTTTGCAAGGTTGGCTCTTGGTGATAGATAGGATCTGGCTGACTATGAGTTTCCTGGAACATTTAAAATATACAGAACAGTGTAAAGGAATCAGAAAAAAAGTTTTTTAGGTGGTCTAAAGGAAACCTGGAGCCCTGGTAGTGCAGTGGTTAAGAGCTTGGCTGCTAACCAAAAGGTCGACAGTTCAAATCCACCAGCCGCTCCTTGGAAACCCTGTGGGGGCAGTTCTGTTCTGTCCTATAGGGGTGCTACAAGTCAGAGCCGACTCGATGACAACAGGTTTGGTTTGGTTTTTGGTTAAAGGAATCTTGCCTTAGCCACTGAATCACGCATTTAACATCTTGTCTCACGCCTGTAGAGGTCTGAATTATCTTCTTCTGACATCGGCTATTTCTAAATGCAAGCTTTTCCTTTAGCAGAATAAAAAATAAGGTAGGTAAAATTGCATTTTTTCTATAGAATTGCTTATTTCTAGGTCAGAGGCACAGTGGAAATTTTACAGGAGTGATAAACTGCATCATATCACAGAAGCTGCATTTAGAAATCTGAGATGGAGTCGCTTAGGACAAGGAGAGAGTTGGTCCAGACCCCAGCCAGAAGTTGCAGTCATGTCAATAGCTGTCGTTTAGGAATGCTCTTCCTCAAATTTCATGCCCTCATTGAATCTTCACGTGTTCGTGTGTCAGTCCCATTTTGTGCATGCACAGAGAGAGACTTGCCCAACTCATATGGCTCTCAAGGGGCAGAGCTGGGATTGGTCTACCAGTTTGCACCTCCAGGAGCTATCTTCCACCAGGGGACAGTGACTTGCATAGGTCTCCTCTCTTCAGGCTGCCCTGGGGGTGGGGAGGGGCTGAGGGATGGGACAAGCTGGTATGTAACAGGGAGGGAGTAGGAAATGATGAGGTATGTGGGTGGGATGTGGAGAAACCAAGTGCTGAAGTGTAGGTGTTGGGAGTCTGTAGTTGTTATCATTGTTCTTGTTGTTAGCTGCCGCAGAGGCAGTCTTTGACTCATGTGACCCTGTGAATACTGAAACGAAATGCTGCCTGGCCCTGTGACATCTCCAGAGTCGGTTGCAAAATGGACCATTGTGATCCATAGGGTTTTCATTGTCTGATTTTCAGCGGTAGTTTGTCAGACCTTTCTCTTAGTCCATCTTAGTCTGGAAGTGCTGCTGTTACCTGTTCAACACCATTTTTCAACCTGTTCAACAATGTTGCTGTGTGCCATCAAGTTGATTCTGACTCATAGCAACCCTATAGGTCAGAGTAGAACTGCCCCGTAGAGTTTCCTAGGCTGTGATCTTTACGGAAGCAAACTGCCACATCGTTCTCCCTCCGAGTGGCTGGTGGGTTCAAACCACCAACCTCTTGGTTAGCAGTCCAGCACTTAACCATTGCGCCATGTGCAAGGCCTCCACTGACAGACGAGTGGTGGCTGTGCGTGAGACGCATTGGCTGGAAATCAAACCCTAGTCTCCCGTATGGAAGGCAAGAGTTCTACCACTGAACCACCAATGCACTGGTTGGGAGTATAAGCTGCTTAATATTTTTTTCTGGTGGGTAAGATGGTGATCTATGTGATTTCCTGAAGCACCATGGTGATCAAGACCCACTGGGAGGAGGTGGGAAGGAAAGCACTTCTTTCTTTGTAGGAACCCAGTACTGGGGAGGAGACCAGGCATTCTTCCTTCTGTTCTCAGGGGTCTTGGTTCTGGGAAACTGGATCCCCCAGGCCTCAACCTGGCTGATTTGAGTGACTTCCCAAAATTTCCACTGGCATCTTGGTTCCATAGCTTTGTGCCATTTCTGGGTGGTGGAGGAGAGCCCTGGCACCTGCCTACCTCTTATGGGAAGTCCACCCTTACTGCAACCTCTGGCTCCCAGTCGATGCTCCTCACTCCTTCCTGTCCTGTACTGTTTATTCTGACTCTCCCCAGGCTAGGTGCAATGGGTAACTTTTATATGGTCTTTCTAGCCATGGCCTTGTAACTCTTGCCCAACCGATTGGCTGGACTGTTCAAATAAGGTTAATTATGGCCTACCAAGGGGATTGGTCAGTTTTGCCATCCCACTAGGCTTAAAATGAGCCATCCCAGAAGCAGAAAGAGAAGATATCACCACCACCAAGAAAGAAGAGCCAGGAGTGGAGTGTGTCCTTTGGACCTAGGATTCCTGCACTGAGAAGCTCCTGGAACCAGGAGACTCAGAGAGAGAGAGAGCCGTAACAGTGAAGATGACAAAAAGTGGCGGCAGAGAAACATGGCAGCAGAGACTGGCAGGAGAACACGCAGTGGGCTTCCCAACCCATGAAGTGAGAAAGCTGAGTGGCTTTGGGCAGGAGGCTTGCTGGAGGAGGAGAGTGCCTTTGGGCACTTGGTGGAGCTAGGTTTGCCAACCCATGGAGCTGGAGCTGAGCACCATCGGGCCAAGGCTTACTGGCAGAGTGGGATTCCTTGGGGACACCTATCAGCAGAGCTAAAAGTGCTTTGTAACACTTGCCTGAGCAGGTAGAGGCTGCGGAGCCAGGGAGAGGCGTGCCCGCCGGCACGGCTGAGAAGAAGCTGTCCTGATGAAAGAACTGTATTCTCAGGGTTCCTGAACCTAAACTGTAACCTGTTACTTCCCTAATAGATGTCACAACTGTGAGTATGGTCTGTGAGTTCTGTGTGGCCATTGCAACGACTTATCAAACCCAGCAGAGAAGCAGAGTGCTGTGGAAGGAACGGTTAGTGTCAGAATTGGTAAAAAAGGCTGAAGGCATGTCTGACCTCTGCCTCAGAGGTATCAGCCTTGGGCTGTTGATCTTGATTCTCCATCCCCCTCATGAAGTTAGAGGAGGTCAGAAGCCTCTGTCATACCGTTTGTACACCAGGTGAGGGGAGGGAGTGATATCTGATCTCTCCACTCAATCCTGGAAGAATGGAACTGGGAGCTCTGTGAGGCCAGGTTGATGGACTAGGGAAATAAGAGAAGGCTTTAAAAAAAAAAAAAAAAAAAAGAAGGGTGAGAAGGAAGAAAATGTTCCCTCCTGGCCTCCTCCTCAACCCTCACCGCCCAGGGTTCATAACAATTACATAATCACTCTGCCTCACCCTCTCCCACAGGCAGCGAGCCAGAATGAGGGGTATCTGGGCAATAAGCATGAGAGAAGAGAGTAAGAGAAAGACTTCAGAGAGACAGAGCCAAAAAACAAGAGAAAGAAAGAGAGGCAGGGAGAGAGGGAAAGAAGAGGAAGGTGCAGAGAAAGAGACACAGACAGAAAGGAGAGATAAAAAGAGAGGGAGTCTCTACAAAGAGACATGAAAGAACCTAATGCCTAAAGCTAAGAGAAAGAAGCCAGTCTGGAAAGGCTACATACTGTATGATCTCAACTACATGACATGCTGGAAAAGGCTAAACTGGAGAGAGTAAAAAGATTCATGGTTGCCAGGGGTCGGGATGGGGGAATGACCCCGGGGGGAGAACACAGGATTTTTAGGGCTGTGGAACTATTCTGCAGGATGGTGTAATGGTATTATCCTGCATTTGTCAAAACTCAGCACTGTACAACACGAAGAGTGAAGGGCTAATGTAAACTATTGACTTTAGATGATAATAATGTATCAACATTGGTCCAACGATTATCACAAATGTACCACACGAACATACGGTGTTAATACAATAAAACTTGAAAGAGCCGGAAGCTGTGTAAGGTGGAAAAATCTGCCAGAGAAGGAGAAAGCAAATATTTTCCACTCATAGAGAGTGATAGAAAAGTGCTAAGACTGCACCCTGTCGAAGGTGGAAATATTGCAAGACCTGGAAAAACAAGACAGCCCCATTGACTTCCGGCTCTCACGGGTTTCACTGTAATAGGAGAATCCGTGGGGGATGGGGAGAAGAAGATATGGGAATTCTCTGTACTTTCTGTGGAATTTTTCTGTAAGTTTCTCTAAAAAGAAAAAACAAACCCTTTGCCGTTGAGTCGATTCCAACACACAGCCTCCCTAAAGGGCAAAGTAGAATTGCCCTATAGGGTTCCCAAGGAGCAGCTGGATTGAAACTGCTGACCTTTTGGTTAGCAACCAATCTCTTAGCCACTGTGCCACCAGTTTCTCTAAAAGTGTCCTAAAAACGAAGTGTATTAAAAGAAAATAAAGGAGGAAAGAGGGAGGGAGAAGGAGAAGAAAGAGGGAGAGAATGAGTAATTAGGACCCAAAGAAACAGGGAGAAGGAGTCAGAGAAAGACACAGAGAGAGAGAGGCAGAGCCAGAGATGGAGAGACACATAAAGAGAAAGGAAGAGATGGACACTCGTTCAGAGATGTGTAGACAGAGACAAAGACTGAGAGAGAATCGGAGACAGGGAGAAATCTAGGGAAACAAGAAATAGAGATTTAGAGGAGAGAGCCAGAGAAACAGACTGAGACAGAGGCCAGAGAGAGGGACTAAGAGACAAAAGGAAAAGTAGAAACAAGTCAACGAAGGAGCCAGAGACTTGCCTGGGGCAGAGAGAGATTGGCAGCAGGGAGGAGAGACCCATCCAATCAAAGGGGAAGGTGCCCTGGCTAAGACTTGCCAGCTTGGCCTGGAAAGTCTTGTGAACTGCCAGCATAGGCATTATTTTTCCAGCACCTCTTATTGCCAGGCCCTGACAGATCCGATCTCTTTTAATCCTGACAAGAAACCTCAGTGTTGAGGATGATTACAGCTATGGGTTATAGGGCACCACGAAAGGTCCCAGGCACACTCTAAGTACTTGGCACATAACACACCTAACCCTCACAGCAACCCTACCTGATAAGTGCTATGATTACCTCCATTTTACAGAGGAGGGAAACTGAGGCACACAGAGTGGTTAAGTCTCTTCTCAAAGTTGGATCCTAGTGACCAGGATTCAACCCCCTGGCAATCTGGCTCCAAAGCCTGGCATTTTAGCTCCTCTACACAGATGCATGAGCCATCATGAAGCTGAGGATCAAAGAGAGTGGCCTGCAGAAGACACAGGGTCAGGGGTGCAGCCCTACACAGTGACAAGCCACCCCCATGCACTGGACAGAGCTCTGGAGACCTAGATTCCAGTCCAGCTTTGTCACTTTGTGCAAGTCACTTTATTTATGCCTCAGTTTCCACATTTGCAAAGTAGAAATTGTAGTTCCTATGACTCTTCCCTCCTCACCAGAGTTTAAGGAAGATCAAAGATGACAGCGACATGCTAGTGCTATAAAGAACGCAGTAACTATTATTCTCTGTGTCCAGCTACTGCAGCCCACTCAGCTTTCCAGGCTCCACCCAGCTTCCCAGCCCGACTCTCACCTGGCTGTCTCCTCGTAACCCCATGACAGTCTCATAGGAAGGCGGGCAATCAGTAGGGTACAAGGGCGCTGGGCTGTCCATGGATCCATTGTAGGTGATGCTGGCAGGTTGAGGGACAGTGTTAGAGCCTGGAAAAAAAACTCCTACCCCACCGAGATCCCTCCCCACCGGTCCAAACTCCAGCTACAGCCTCCTCCCTTGGTTTCCCCAGCAAGACCTGCCAGGCCTCACCTCTGTGCATCTGTTTCCGAGCTGCAGGTATACTCCGGGGGATAGTAGGGTGGTGGGGGCACAGGGGGTACAAATTCCTCCAAGTCCAGCATGGTGTGTAGAAGAGGGGCTGGGGGTGAGGATGCACAGCCCAGAGGCCCCAGGGGCCCGGAGACTGAGCGCTCAGGGGCCAGCTGCTGCAGGGCAAGCAGACCAGAGGGAAACCTTGGTGGTGTAGTGGTTAAGTGCTACAGCTGCTAACCAAAAGGTCAGCAGTTCGAATCCACCAGTCACTCCTTGGAAACTCTATGGGGCAGTTCTACTCTGTCCTGTAGGGTCGCTATGAGCCAGAATCGACTCGACGGCAATGGGTTTGGTTTGGTTTTTGGGTTTACTCTCAAGAGCTACCACCCGTCTGTCAGTTTGTTGTGCTGTGGTGGCTTTCATGTTGCTGTGATGCTGGAAGCTATGCTGCTATTTCAAATACCAGCAGGGTCACCCATAGTGGACAGGTTTCAGCAGAGCTTCCAGGCTAAGGCAGACTAGGAGGAAATGCCTGGTGATATACTTTCAAAAGTTAGCCAGTGAAAACCTTATGGATCACAACGGAACATTGTCCAACTCACTGCTTTGGACTCATCATCAGGAGGGATCAATCGCTGGAGGAAGACATCATGTTTAGTGAAGTAGAGGGTCAGCGACGGTGAGAGAGATCCTCAGAGAGACGGATTGGCACAATAGATGTGCCGGTGACTGTGAAGATGGCGCAGGACCAGGCAAAATTCCATTCTGTTGTACATAAGGTTGCCATGAGACAGCAACTGTCTATCTACTCCTGAGAGAGATCTGGGGACTCTAGGGATGTGGCCCCCAAATTTGGAGAAGTGGGGGCTTTAGCCTGGAGTCCATGGGTCACCAAAACGAGCCTTGTGAATGCCCCAAAATGGTCACACAACACAGGGCCAGGTCATACCCCGAGAAGCTGTGTACAAGTACTGTAGGCCCCTGGAAGGTACAGCTCTTTTTAATTCTATCGTGGTAAAATACATATAAATTTTTTCATCTCAGTCATTTTTAAGTGAACTATTAGACATTAGTTGCATGTACAGTGTTGTGCAACCACCAACACTATCTATTTCCAAACGTTTTTCATCAACCCAAACAGGACCTCTGTACCCATTGTCTTAGTCATCTAGTGCTGCTATAACAGAAGTACCGCAAGTGGATGGCTTTAACAAAGAGAAGTCTATTTTCTCACAGCAAAGTAGGCTCAAAGTCCAAATTCAGGGTGTCAGCTCCAGGGGAAGGCTTTCTCTCTCTGTGGGCTCTCAAGGAATTTCCTGGTCCTCAGTCTTCCCCTAGTTGAGGAGCTTCTCAGGCACAGGGACCCCAGGTCCAAAGGATGTGCTCTGCTCCTGGCACTGCTTTCTTGGTGGTATGAGTTCTCTGACTCTGCTTGCTTCCCTTTCCTTTTATCTCTTAAGAGATAAAAGGTGGTGCAGGCCACACCCAGGGAAACTCCCTTTACTTTGGATTAGGGAGGTGACCTGAGTAAGGGTGGTGTTAAAATCCCACCCTAATCCTCTTAACATTAAATTACAATCACAAAATGGAGGACCACCACACAATACTGGGAATCATGGCCTAACCAAGTTGATACACACATTTTTGGGGGGACACGATTCAATCCATGAAACCCACTAAGCAATAACTCTCTACTCCCCACTCCCTGCACCCACCCCCTGCCCCAAGCCCCTGATAACCTCTAAAATACTTTGGTTTCTATAAATTTGCCTCTTCTAGATATTTCATATAAAAAACCAAACCAACCTCGTTGCTATTGAGTCCATATTGACTCATAGGGATTATGCAATATCTATACAAATATTATACAATATTTGTCTTATTTATTCCACTTGTTTATTCTAGCTCTTATTTATTCCACAGATATTTATTGTAATCCATAGTATATATCAGGTACTGCCCTAGGAGCTGGAAAGTCCTCAGGGACCAAAGCAAACAACCACCAAAATAAGTAAATGAGAATCCTTACCCTCACACAGCCGCTGTTTTAGTAGGAAGGGAAGTCATCAGAACAAATGTCTGATAACTCTTGGAGTTTGTCAAGCCTGCGCTGGCCTCAAGGGCTTTGCCCTTGCTGTTCGTTCTCCTGGGAATGCTTTTCTCCAGACCTTCCCATGACCGACTCTCAAAAGTCACCTTCTCAAAGAAGCCCTCCCTGACCACCCAATCTAAAGTAACATGCACCAGTCAGTATCCATCACGTTTCCTTGTTTAAACTTCTTCATGGTATTTAGCACTAGCTGAGATCAACTTGGAACCCTGGTGGCACAGTGGTTAAGTGATACGGCTGTTAATCAAAAGGTCGGCAGTTTGAATCCACCAGCCGCTCCTTGGAAACCCTACGGAGCAGTTCTACTCTGTCCTATAGGGTCGCTATGAGTTGGAATCTACTCTGCAGCAACTCTTGCTCATCCAATGTACTGCTGGCTTTTAGTCATCTCTCATGCTTGAATTTACAAAATTTATTCAGGGAGGAGCCTTGGTTTTCTTGTTCTTTGCTATAGGCCCTGTGCTGACTGTACCTGCCATGTAGTATGTGCTCACTAAACCTTTGTTGAGCCAACGTGGGAAAGAGTTTGACAGTTCTTTAAAAAGCTCAACATAGATCTATGACCCAGCAGTCCTACTCCCAAAAGAGTTGAAAGCAGAAAAACAGATACTTGTACACCAATGTTCATGACAACATGATTCACAGTAGTCAAAAGGTGGAAACAACCCAAGTGTCTATCAACAGACGAATGGATATACAAAATGTGGCATGTCCATACAATGGAATATTATTCAGCCATAAAAAGGATTGAAGTTCTGATACATACTGCAACATGAATGGACCTTGAAAACATTATGCTGAGTGAAATAAGTCAAACATACAAAAAAACAAATATTGTATGATCCCACTTACGTGAGATATTTAGAATGGGCAAATGCATAGAGACCAAAGTTTATTAGTGGTTGCCAGGTGTAGGTGGGAGTAGGAGATGGGGAGTTATTGCTTAAAGGGTGTTGAGTTTCATTTAAAACCCGCTGCCATCGATTCCAACTCATAGTGAGCCTGTAGGGTCTTCAAGGGATGGCTGGTGGATTCGAACTGCTGACATTTTGGTTATCAGCGGAGCTCTTAACCACTGCCCTACCTATTTGGGGTGACGAAAAACTTCTGGCAAACTTTTTGTTATATATGTTTGGGATGGTTAAGATTATGTGTCCACTTGGCTGGGTCATGATTCTCAGTGTCTATATGTGATCACCCCCATGATGGGATCTGTGAGTAACCAATGAGTTGAAAGGAGTTTCTCTGGGCACGTGGCCTGAATCCAAATATAAGTGGACATTCTGGCTTTCGCCTCCTCTGGATCCTGTGGCTGCCTCCTGTTCGTCTGACCTCCGGTTCTTGGAACTTGAGCTAGCAGCATATCTGCCAATCACAGGATTCCTCAGTCTTCACAGCCTGTGAGCAAGAGCCCTGCTCTCTGACCTGCCAATCTTGGGTTCACCAGCCCCTGAGCTACATGAATCAGGAGAAGACTCTATCTTAATTCACAGACTTGGGAAGTTCCAGCCTCCACAATCGCGTGAGCCATTTCCTTGATATAAATCTCTCTCTATATATATATATATAGGGCCGCTATGAGTCAGAATCAACTCGATAGCAAAGGGTTATATATACATTTATACACTTCACTGTTTTGCTTCTCTATAGAACCCAGCCTAAGACAATATTTTACCACAATAAAATAAACAAAACCTTTGTTCTTCAGTAATGATGACTAACTCACGCAGTACTCATAGCCCCGTAGGCTTTCCAAGGCTGTAAATCTTTAGGGAAACAGACTGCCACAACTTTCTCCCGTGGAGCAGCTGTTGGGTTCCAACAGACCTTTTGGTTAGCAGACAAGAGAGTGCTTAACCATTGCGCCACCACGGGTCCTTTATATAAGGAAAGTGGGAGAGTAAAGGAGAGAAGAGAAGAGACAGCCAGGAGGGGAAGGACATCAGGCACACGTGTCAGAAGTCCAAAGGCAGGAAAGACAAGAAGACAGGGAGGAAGGTAGAGAGAGGAGGGAGAGGCTGGCTCCCCAAATCCTAGCTAGATCCCTCTGCCTGCACCTCTCCCATCCAGGCCCTAAATCTGGACTATCCGTGTTTGAGGACAGGTTTGTGACAGCCACCGGACTGTGTGCTCTGGGAGGGCAAGGTCCCAGGCTGTCGCAGCCATTGTTGTGTCCCCTGCCCCTTGAGAGGCTGCTAAGTAAATATTTGCTAAAGGACAGCTTAAAAAGACAACAGGCTACTGCAGTAGTCCAGGTTCAAGATGATGAAACCAGAGCTGAGGCCGGAGAGAGTGCCCAGGGGAGGGTGACTGAGCCCTCTCTCTGCTTCTTCCTCCCCCACCCCCCACCCACATGCTGTCCCTCTCCCCAGCCCCACCCTCAATCAGCTCCTGCCTGACCTGGATGGGCATCGGATTTCTCAACCTCAGTTCTGGTTCATGTTGTTCAAACAGTTTCCTTCCCAAACAAAACAAGCTGCAACCTTGGCAGGGTCTATGCCTGCGGGGCGATGGATCACTTTCATGTGGCCTTTCTCACCATGGTCTTCTAACTCCCACCCAAGTGATTGGGTGGGACTGTGCAGATAGGGTAATTGTGGCCCACCAAAGAGATTGATCAGTTTTGCTTGAGGTGAACCATGCCAGGACAGATAGGATCCCACCACCACCAAGGAAGAACAGCCAGGAGGAGAGAGTGCCGTGGAAGGGATGGTTGGTATCAGAATTGGTAAAGATGGCAGAGTGAGGAGAGGAGGCATGTCTGACGTTCGCCCTATAGGAATCAGCCTTGGGCTGTTGATCTTATTCTCCTTCCCCCTCATGATGTTAAAGGAGGTCAGATACCACCCCAGGCTGTTTTCACAATACCCTTCTCCGCTGCACCCTCAGAAGAAGAGGAGTTGATTTGTGGGAGTGGTGGAGTGAGCAGGACAGGGTCCCCTGGCCAGGTGACTCTGTAGGGTCAAGGCTTGGAGTGGGTGCTGTGGTCCTGGAGGTGGTAACCCTGGGCTTGTATGCCCCCTGTGGGAGAAGCATTGAAACTGTACTGTTCAGCTGGGAGGTAAGAAAGCCTGCTGGGAGATTGTTAATGGGGAGCTCCAGAGATGGCAGCCCCGCCAATCTCTGGCTGACAGGATCTGCCCTGAGGGCATCACCGTATTTGCTGTTCTTCTGTAATGTTCCAAAAGGTCCATACCAGACCTCGGGCTCTGGCTGTCAGGCAGTTAGAATCTTGAGATCTCAATCTCTCTTTCTCTTCCCTTCCCTCTGCCTCTCATTCTCTCACCCTCTCTCTACCTCTCACATCTGTCTTATTCTCTCTCCCTGTCTTTCCCATTCTCCTTCTCTATGTGACTCTCATTTTCTCTTTTCTCTACCTCTCTTCTCATCTGAGCAACCCCTTTCCTCCTCTTCTCCCTCTTTCTGTCTCTACATCTCTTTCCCCTCCTATCTCCATCTCTCTCTCCTCTCTCTCTTTCTTCTGTCTCTGCTAGCTCTCTCTCTTTGCTGCTCTTTATTATTTATTTATTGTGCTTTAAGTGAAAGTTTACAATTCAAGTCAGTTTCTCATATAAAATCTTATACATACATTGTTATGTGACTCTAGCTGCTCTCCCCCTAATGTGACAGCACACTCCTTCTCTCCACCCTGTATCTCCCATGTCTATTCAACCAGCTCCAGTCCCCCTCTGCCTTCTCATCTTCCCTCCAGGCAGGAGCTGCCCACATAGCCTCACGTGTCTACTTGAGCTAAGAGGCACACTCCTTGCCAGTATCATTTTATGTCTTATACTCCAGTCTAATTTTTGTCTGAAGAGTTGGCTTTGAGAATGGTTTTAGTTTTGGGCTAACAGAGAGTCTAGGGGCCATGACCCCTGGGGTCCGTCTCTTTGCTGCTCTTTAAATCACTCTCTATTTCTCTCCCGCCTCACCCTCTTTTTTTCTCTGTTTATCCTCTTTTTCTCAGGGCCTATCTTCCTCCTTGATTACTGAGTGAAAGAGGCTTTGGGTATCCAATTTGTCAGCTGTGGTTATTTTAGTGAGGAAGTAGGGGAGGGAGAAGCTGGCAGGTGAGTGGTAGGTGAGTAACCTTATGCTATAACTGCAATAGAACCCAATAAAATTTTTTAATATAACTTATTTTTTATTGTGGTAAAATATTTTTAATAGAAAATTTACCATTTTAACCTTTTTAAAGTATACAACTCAATGGCATTAAGTATATTCACAATGTTGTACAAGCATCACCACTATAGACTTCTAGAAATTTTTCACCATTTCAGATGGAAACTCCATACCCATTAAGCAGTCACTCCTCACTCCCCCTTTCCCAAGCCCCTGGCAAACACTAATCTACTTTCTGTCTCGATGGATTTGCCTATTCTGGACCTTTCATATAAATAGAATCATATGATATGTAACCTTTTTGTCTGGCTTTTTTCACTTAGTGTAATGTTTTTGATGTAATGTTTCATCCATGTTGTAGCATGTATCAGTTCTTCATTTCTTTATAAGGCTGTACAATGTTGCATTGTATGGTGTCTTAGGCTGGTTCTCTAGAGAAGCAAAACCAGTAAAGCGTATAAATACATATATAAAGGGAGAGAGAGATTTATATCAAGGAAACAGCTCATGCAACTGTAGAGGGTGGAACGTCCCAAGTCTGTGGATGATGATAGAAGCTTCTTCTGATTCACATAGCCACAGGGGCTGGTGAACCCAAGACTGGCAGGTTGAAGAGCAGGGCTTTTGTCATGGGCCGTGAAGATCTCCGAATTCCGAGATCAGCAGGCAGGACTGCAAGCCTTGTCTTGATTCACGTAGCTGCAGGGGCTGGCAAACCCAAGATTGGCAGGTCGGAGAGCAGGACTCTTGCTCACAGGCTGTGTAGATTGATGAATCCCAAGATTGGCTCAAGTCCCAAGAACTGGAGGTCAGACGAACAGGAGGCAGCTGCAGGATCTAGAGAGGGCAAAAGCCGGAACGTCCACTTATATTCAGATACAGGCTACAGGCCTGAGGGAACTCCCTTTCAACCAACTGGCTACTCATAGCAGATCCTATCATGGGGGTAATCACATATAAACACAGAATCATGGCCCAGCCAAGATGACACATAATCTTAACCACCACATATGGGTATGCCAAATTTTGTTTATCCATTCATCAGTTGATGGACATTGTTGTTGTCAAATTATTGTTTCATGGATACTGCATGTTATGGATTGAATTTTGCCTCCCCTTCCCCAAATATGTGTTCTAGATCCTAACCCCTACAGTGGTTATAGGTGCCCTGGTGGTGCAGTGCCTAAGAGCTCCAGCTGCTAACCAAAAAGTTAGTAGTTTGAATCCACCAGCTGCTCCTTGGAAACACTTTGAGGCAGTTCTACTGTGTTCTATAGGGTCTCTATGAGTCAGAACTGACTTGATAGCAATAGGGTTTTTTATAGTGGTTATAATCCCATTTGGGAATGGGTTTTCTTTGTTGTGTTAATGAGCCAGTATTAGTATAAAGTGTGTCTTAGTCAATTTCTTTTGAGATATAAAAGAGTATATTAAACAAGCATCAAGGAAGCAGAGATGGGGAAGATAGATGCCAAGCACAAGAAGATTGCTGAGGAAAAGAAGCTGAAAGGACCTTCTTCCAGAGTCAACAGAGAAAGCCGTCCCCTAGAGCTGGCACCTGAATTCAGACTTCCAACCTCCTAAACTGTGAGAAAATAAATTTCTATTCATTAAAGCCACCCATTTGTGGTATTTCTTTTATAGCATCATCAGATAACTAACATCAAGCTTCTGTTGGGGTGATGAGAAAGTTTTAGAAACAGTGGGGAAGGTTGCATAATGTTGTGAACGTAATCAGTGTCATTGAATTGCACACTTAAAAATGGTTAAAATGGCAACTATCATGCTATGTATATATATTTGACCACAATAAAAAAAAATTTTAAGTTAACCATGCTGTATTAACACGCATATATTCCAACAAGAGAATATTCCATTTTCTTAGTTATCTAGTGCTGCTATAACAGAAATACTACAAGTGGATGGCTTTAACAAAGACAAATTTATTCTCTCACAGTCTAAGAGGCTGGAAGTCTGAATTCAGGGTGCCAGCTACCCGGGAAAACTTTCTCTCTCTGCTGGCTCTAGGTGAAGGTCTTTGTCATCAATCTTCCCCTGGTCTAGGAGCTTCTCAGTGCAGGGACTCTGGGTCCAAAGGATGCACTCCCCTCCTGGTTCTTCATTCTTGGTGGCCTGAGGTCCCCTTGTCTCTCTACTCACTACTCTCATATCTCAAAAGAGATTGACTTAAAATACAATCTAATCTTGAGTCCTGCTTCATTAACATAACTGCCTCTAATCCCGCCTCATTAACATCAAAGAGGTAGGATTTACAACACACAGAAAAATCACATCAGATGACAAAATGGTGGACAATCACATAATACTGGGAATCATGGCCTAGCCAAATTGACGCATGTTTTTGAGGGACACAATTCAATCCACAGCACCTGCTATTGTGTGTGTTTAGATGTACATTCAGGACATGCCTACCATGTGCTGTCTGTGATGTATCTGTCACTTTGTTCTGTGCCATCTCTGCTTCGTACAACATAGAAGAAGCCATAGAAGGAAATCGGAGGCATGATTCTAAGATTTGATGCAGTTTCAGATACTTTTAAGACCACTGTGATGGTTAATGTTATGTGTCTACTCAGCTGGACTATGGTGCTCAGTTGTTTGGTCAAACACTAGTCCAGATGTTGGTATGCAAGTGTTCTGTAGATGTGATTAACAGTTATAATCAGTTGACTCTAAATAAAGAAGATTGCTCTCAATAATGGGAATGGGCCTCATCCAATCAGTTGAAGACCAGAAGAGCAGAAACTGAGGTTTCTGGAAGAAGAAAGAATTCTGCCTCAAGACTATAACATAGATGTCCTGCCTGAATTTCCAGACTGCTGACCTGCCATATAATTTCAGACTCAAGACTGCAACATCAAGTGGTTCCTGAGTTTCCAGCCTGCCCTACAAATACTGGACTTGCCGACCCCCACAATCATGTGAGCTGATTCCTTAAAATAAATCTTTATGTACTCAAGTAAGCCCAAGTGAGCTGTGCCAAGAACATCCCACCCATACTGTTTACCTGTCGGATCCTGGGTGATATAAACAAAATGTAAAGCCGTACGAAATATGAAACGGCTGAGACTAGGCAAACTGGGCAGCTATGATACAGGTGAAACTTGAGCATCAACATGCAAAGAAATGTGCTGGACGGATACAGCTACATTGCACCTGTGTGACCCGCAAACCCAAACCCATTGCTGTCTAGTCTATTCTGACTCATAGCGACCCTATAGGACACAGTAGAACTGCCCTATAGAGTTTCCAAGGAGTGGCTGGTGGATTTGAACTGCCAGCCTTTTGGTTAGCAGCCATAGAACTTAAACATTACGCCACCAGGGTTTCCACAAGCATGGTACACACTTTTATTTTCCAATTAATCACTTGAGGCTTCACATGCCTGTGTCTGTCCCAAACTGCCCAAGAATCCAGGGACTTATTCGGTCCAAAGATGTCAATTTTGACTCCAGAAGACAGGTAGAGAGAGAGTGGCACAGTCTCCTGGGTTCACATATGCCTTCACTTCCAGATGATGTTTAAATTGGGTACTGCCCCACCCACTCCATTGGCATGGCAATACCCTCTCTTGTTGCATCCAGCAGAGCATAGATGACACACTCACAGGGTCAAACAAAAAGGAGGTTAATGCAAGGCCTATCTACAGAGGGGGACAGTGGTGGCTCAGTGGTAGAATTCTCGCCTTCCATAAGGGAGACCTGGGTTCATTCCCAGTCAATGTGCCTTAAGCACAGACAACACCGCGGAGGCTTGCTTGTTGCTATGGTGCTGATCAGGTTTCAGCAGAGCTTCCAGACTAAGGCAGACGAGGAAGAAAAGCCTGGTGCTCCACTTGCAAATATCAGCCAAAGAAAGACTTATGGAGCACAAGAGTCCAGTCCTGGGGTCACATGAGTTGGGGCCAACTCAGTAGCAGCTAACAACAACAACATCTACAGAGGTGTAGGCAGGGTCAAGGGAACCATCAAGGGATGGTAATAGTGAGAAGCTGTTCTCACCTCTAAGCCTGAAGGGACAAGAGGAACATGAGCTATTACCGGATCCATGGAAAAGAAGCTATGGACCAATGGCTGGACAGGAATGCAGCCATTGCCAAAAACATGGTGAGGCAGAAAGGAACCTCTCTCTTATTCTGGGGCCTTCTGTTGGTTGAACCCAACCAGAAGTCAAAAACCAAGGGATCCTTCAGGTTCATAGAAGTCAACCCCACCCTACCCCAGAGCCCAGAGTTGGGCAGAAAATGGGGCTGGGGGAGGGGGCCAAGAGAATATCCAGTACACTTCACCAAATGTCTAGACAGAGCGTTTCGGTACAACACTTTGTCTCCATAGGTCAAACTCATATCCTCTGCCACTGTTTCTCAAAGCATGCTCACCATGCAACAGCAATGATTGGGTTGGTAATTAACTCAGGCCCACCCTGGATCATCTCCCTTTTGATGAATTCAAAATCAACTGATTTGGGACCTTAATTACCACTTCTCCTTTGTCATATTCTACTGGCTCGAAGCAGGTCACAGGTTCTGCTAACACTCTGTTGAGAAAGAGAAAAGAAGTCCCTGGTACCAAGGAACTGGTGTGGTACTCTCCGCTAGGCTGTGGTATTGCTGTGGGATAGCCTGGCACTCACAGCTAGGTCTTAGTGCTCTCTTGTTGAACATAAACAGTTTCATAGAACATCAACTTCAGACAGGGCCATAGACAAAATCAATGATCACATGTTGTGATCATGTCTGAGCACAGACAAAACATGAACATTGTCCAAGCCACAAAGTGCCAAATATCCTCTCTCTCAGCTAGTATGAGTGGCTGCTGCTTCTTTTGTAATTACAACTTTAGCCTCTGTGGAGTCTACCCTCTCTATAGATAAATTACATGTGGAGGAAGGTACTTCTCCTCAATCTTCCCCTGGACTAGGAGCTTCTCCTCACAAGAACCCCAGGTCCAAAGGATACTCTCTGCTTCTGGTGTTTCTTTCTTGGTGGTATGAGGTCCCCTCACTCTCTGCTTGCTTCCCTTTCCTTTTATCTCTTGTAAGATAAAAGGTGGTGCAGGCCACACCCCAGGGAAACTCCCTTTACATTGGATCGGGGGTGTGACCTGAGCAAAGGTGTTACTTCCCACCCTAATGCTCTTCAACCACAGGCAGAGATTATGATTTATAACACATAGGAAAATCACAAAATGGAGGACAACCCACAGTACTGGGAATCATGGCCTAACCAAGTTGACACATATTTTGGGGGGATACAATTCAATCCATGACAGTGCCCAATAACATATATTTATAAATGTTTTTATGCATTTGTGTTTTAAGTCATGTAGGCTATAACAACTGGAGTTATAAACCAAAAATACAATAAGCTAGGCCTTTATATTTGCCCATAAAATTATCTTTACTAGAGATCTTTATTTCTTCATATAGCTTCAAGTTATTGTCTAGTGTCCTGTTGTTACAACCTGAAGGACTCTCTGTAGCATTTTTTGTGGGGCAGATGTACTAGTAATAAAACCCCTTAGCTGTTGTTTATCTGACAATGTCTTAATTTCTCCCTCATATTTCTAGGACCGCTTTCAGGAAAGTCCTACTGCTTTTACACCCTGCACGAATTCTGAGACGGGCAAAATGGAGATGAGCACCTTGTGTCAGTCCTTCAGGTAACCCCCAGACGGATTGGGACAGACACACAATAGTTTGTGAATAAAATCTCTGTTTCCCTATCCAAAGTATGGGAAAACATTCCTCCCTGGGAATGCAGGCTGCCACAGCTTTTTAAAATAATTTTTATTGTGCTTTAAGTGAAAGTTTACAAATTAAGTCAGTCTCACATAAAAACCCATATGCACCTTGCTAAAAAAACTACACACTCCCAATTAAAAACCCAATTACTCTCCCCTTAATGAGACAGCCTGCTCTCTCCCTCCACTCTCTCCTTTCCTATCCTTTTCGCCAGCTTCTAACCCCCTGCACCCTCTCATCTCCCCTCCAGGCAGGAGATGCAAACATAGTCTCAAGTGTCCACCTGATCCAAGAGGCTCACTCCTCACCAGCATCCCTCTCCAAGCCACTGTCCAGTCCAATCCATGTCTGAAGAGTTGGCTTCGGGAATGCTTCCTATGCTGGAGCAACAGAAGGTCTGGGGGCCATGACCACCGGAATCCTTCCAGTCTCAGTCAGACCATTAAGTCTGGTCTTATGAGAATTTGGGGTCTGCATCCCACTGCTCTCCTGCTCCCTCAGGGGTTCTCTGTTGTGTTCCCTGTCAGGGCCGTCATCGGTTGTAGCCAGGCACCATCTAGTTCTTCTGGTCTCAGGATGATGTAGTCTCTGGTTCAATGTGGCCCTTTCTGTCTCCTGGGCTCGTAATCACCGTGTCTCCTTGGTGTTCTTCATTCTCCTTTGATCCAGGTGGGTTGAGACCAACTGATGCATCTTAGATGGCTGCTTGCTAGCATTTAAGACCCCAAACACCACTCTTCAAAGTGGGATGCAGAATGTTTTGTTAATAGATTTTATTATGCCAATTGACTTAGATGTCCCCTGAAACCATGGTCCTCAGACCCCTGCCCCTGCTACACTGGCCTTCGAAGCATTCAGTTTATTCAGGGAACTTCTTTGCTTTTGGTTTAGTCCAATTGTGCTCACCTCCCCTGTATTGTGTGCTGTCTTTCCCTTCACCTAAAGTAGCTCTCATCTACTAATTAGTGACTACCCCCTCCCACCCTCCCTCCCTCCCCCATCTCGAAACCACAAAAGAGTGCTTTCTTCTCAGTTTAAACTATTTCTCAAGTTCTTATAATAGTGCTCTTATACAATATTTGTCCTTTTGCAACTGACTAATTTCACTCAGCATAATGCCTTCCAGGTTCCTCCATGTTATGAAATGTTTCCCAGATTCCTCACTGTTCCTTATCGATGCATAGTATCCCATTGTGTGAATATACCATAATTTATTTATCCATTCCTCTGTTGATGGGCACCTTGGTTGCTTCCATCTTTTTGCTATTGTAAACAGTGCTGCAGTAAACATCGGTGTGCATATATCTGTTCGTGTAAAGGCTCTTATTTCTCTAGGATATATTCCAAGGAGGGGGGATTGCTGGATCGTATGGTAGTTCTATTTCTAGCTTTTTAAGGAAGCACCAAATCGATTTCCAAAGTCGTTATACCATTTGACATTCCCACCAGCAGTGTAGAAGTGTTCCAATCTCTCCACATCCTCTGCAACATTTATTCTTTTGTTTTTTTGCATTAATGCCAGCCTTGTTGGAGTGAGATGAAATCTCATTGTAGTTTTGATCTGCATTTCTCTAATGGATAATGATTGTGAACATTTCCTCATACATCTGTTAGCTACCTGAATGTCTTCTTTAGTGAAGTGTCTATTCATATCTTTTGCCCTTTTTTAATTCGGTTATTTGTCTTTTTGCAATTGAGTTTTTGCAGTATCATGTAGATTTTAGAGATCAGGCGCTGATCGGAAATGTCAAAGCTAAAAACTTTTTCCCAGTCTCTAGGTAGTCTTTTTACTCTTTTGGTGAAGTCTTTGGTGAAGTGTTTGATTTTTAGGAGCTCCCAGTTATCTAGTTTTTCTTCTGCATTCTTTATAATGTTTTCTATACTGTTTATGCCATGTATTAGGGCTTCTAACTTTGTCCCTATTTTTTCTTCTGTTGTCTTTATCATTTTAGATTTTATATTTAGGTCTTTGATCCATTTTAAGTTAGTTTTTTTGCATGGAGTGAGGTATGGGTCTTGTTTCATTTTTTTGCAGAAGGATATCCAGTCATGCCAGCACCATTTGTTAAAAAGACTGTCTTTTCCCCATTTAACTGTTTTGTGGCCTTTGTCAAATATCAACTGCTCATATGTGGATGCATTTATATCTGGATTCTCGATTCTGTCCCATTGGTCCATGTATCTGTTGTTGTACCAGACCAGGCTGTTTTGACTACTGTGGTGGTATAATAGGTTCTAAAATCAGGTAAAGTAAGGCCTCCCACTTTGTTCTTCTTTTTCAGGAATGCCTTATTTATCCGGGGCCTCTTTCCCTTCCATATGAAATTGGTGATTTTTTCTCCATCTCATTAAAGAATGTCGTTGGGATTTGGATCAGAATTGCATTAAATGTATAGATGGCTTCTGGTAGAATAGACATTTTTATAATGTTAAGTCTTCCTTTCCATGAGCAAGGTATGTTCTTCCACTTTTGTAAGTCTCTTTTGGTTTCTTGCAGAAGTGTACTGTAGTTTTCTTTGTATAAGTCTTTTACATCTCTGGTAAGATTTATTCGTAAGTATTTTATCTTCTTGGGTGCTACTGTAAATGGCATTGATTTGGTGGTTTCCTCTTCAATGTTCTTTTTGTTGGTGTAGAGGAATCCAACTGATTTTTGTATGTTTATCTTGTATCCCGATACTCTGCTGAACTGTTCTATTAGTTTCAGTAGTTTTCTGAAGGATTCCTTAGGGTTTTCTGTGTATAAGATATGTCATCTGCAAATAGAGATACTTTTACATCTTCCTTGCCAATCTGGATGCCCTTTATTTCTTTATCTAGCCTAATTGCTCTGGCTAGGACTTCCAGCACAATGTTGAATAAGAGTGGTGATAAAGGGCATCCTTGTCTGGCTCCCTATCTCCATGGGAATGTTTTCAGGCTCTCTCCATTTAGGGTGATGTTGCTGTTGGCTTTGTATAAATGCCCTTTATTATGCTGAGAAATTTTCCTTCTATTCCTATTTTGCTGAGAGTTTTTATCATGAATGAGTGTTGAACTTTGTCAAATGCCTTTTCTGCATCAATTGATAAAATCCTGTGATTCTCGTCTTTTGTTTTATTTATGTGGTGAATTAGATTAATTGTTTTTCTAATGTTGAACCATCCCTGCATACCTGGTATGAATCCCACTTGGTCATGGTGAAATTTTTTTGCTATGTTGTTGAATTCTATTGGCTACGATTTTGTTGAGGATTTTTGCATCTACATTCATGAGGGATATAGGTCTATAATTTTCTTTTTTTGTGGTGTCTTTATCAGGGATATGGTGCCTTATTAGAATGAGTTTGGTAGTATTCCATCCTTTTCTATGCTCTAAAATGCCTATAGTAGTAGTAGTGTTAACTCTTCTCTCAAAGTTTGGTAGAACTCTGCAGTGAAGCCCTCCGGACCAGGTCTTTTTTTTTTTGTTGGGAGTTTTTTTTCTTTTTTTTTTTTTCAATCTCTTCTTTTGTTATGGGTCTATTTAGTTGTTCTACCTCTGTTTGTGTTAGTTTAGGTAGGTAGTGTGTTTCTAGGAATTCATCCATTTCTTCTAGGTTTTCAAATTTGAGTATAGTTTTTCATAGTAATCTGATATGATTCTTTTAATTTCAGTTGGGTCTGTTATAATATCGCCCATCTTTTTGTTATTTGGGTTATTTGCTTCATAATCTGTTTTTCTTTTGTCAGTTTGGCCAATGGTTTATCAATTTTGTTGAGTTTTTCAGAAAACCAGCTTTTGGTCTTGTTAATTCTTTCAATTCCTTTTCTGTTTCCTATTTCATTTAGTTCAGCTCTAATTTTTATTATTTGTTTTCTTCTGGTGCCTGTGGGTTTCTTTTGTTGCTCTCTTTCTATTTGTTCAAGTTGTAGGGATAATTCTTTGATTTTGGCCCTTTCTTCCTTTTGGATGTGTGCATTTATTCATAAAAATTGGCCTCTGAGAACCGCTTTTGCCGTGTCCCAAAGGTTCTGATAGAAATTGTTTTCGTTCTCACTGGAGTCTATGAATTTCTTTATTCCATCCTTATTGTCTTCTATAATCCAGTCTTTTTTGAGCAGGGTATTGTTCAGTTTCCAAGTGTTTGATTTCTTTTCCCTACTTTTCCTGTTATTGATTTCCACTTTAGGGCCTTACTGTCAGAGAAGATGCTTTGTAATATTTCAATGTTTTGGATTCTGCTAAGGCTTGCTTTATGACCTAATATGTAGTCTATTCTGGAGAATGTTCCATGTGCGCTAGAAAAGAAAGTATACTTGGTTGCTGTTGGGTGGAGTGTTCTGTATATGCCTAAGAGGTCAAGTTGGTTGATTATGAATTTAGATCTTCTGTGTCTTTATTGAGCTTCTTTCTGGATGTCCTGTCCCTCACCGAAAGTGGTGTGTTGAAGTCTCCTACTATTATTGTGGAGCTGTCTATCTCAGTTTTCTATGCTGTTAGAGTTTGTTTTACTTGTCTTGCAGCCCTGTCATGGAGTGCATAAATATTTAATATGGTCATTTCTTCTTGGTGTATTGTCCCTTTAATCATTAGATAGTGTCCTTCCTTATCCTTTCTGATGGATTTAACTTTAAAGTCTATTTTGTCAGAAATTAATATTGCCACTCCTGCTCTTTTTGGATTGTTGTTTGCTTGATATATTTTTTCCATCCTTTGAGTTTTAGTTTGTTTGTGTCTCTAAGTCTAAGGTGTGTCTCTTATAGCCAGCATATACACAGATCTTGTTTTTTAATCCATTGTGCCACTCTCAGTCTCTTTATTGGTGCATGTAGTCCATTTACATTCAGGGTAATTATGGATAGGTATGAATTTAGTGCTATCATTTTGATGTCTTTTTTTGTGTGTTTACAGTTTCTTTTTCCCACTTGATTTTATGTGCTGAGTAGATTTTCTTTGCATATTTTCCTTTCCTCATATTTGTTGTTGTTCATTTTCTTTCTGCTGAGTCTGTATTTTTCCCTTGTATTTTATTTTGATGAGTAGGATAGTTTGACTCCTGTGTGGTTACCTTATTATTTATCCCTATTTTTCTAAATTTATAACCAAGAGTGGGCAAGACCAAGGTGGCCTCTGGGCTGGAGGGCAATTTGGGCTGCATCCTGTTGACTGCAGCCTCAGTGGAAAAGGGAGGGGCCCAAAGAACTGCCTCTTGCATGGTGGTAGACCATATAATCATTCACAAATATTCATGGCACATCTCTGGGTGGATTAAACAGCTCAGTGCTGAACTTGAATGTTGGACTTGCTTTGACCAATGGAAAGAAACAAAAAACAGAAAAACCAAACCAGTTCCCGTCAAGTCAACTCCAACACGTGGTGACTCCGTGTGTGTCAGAGTAGACCTGTGCTTCGTAAGGTTTTCAATGGCTGATTTTTCAGAAGTAGATCACCAATCCTTTCTTCCAAGGCACCTCCAAGTGGACTTGAACCTCCAACCATTCAGTTAGCAGCCAAGTGCATTAACCATTTGCACCACCCAGGGACTCATGGAAGTGAAGGCTAAATTGCTGTGCTGCTTTCCCTGTTTCTGCCTGAGTCAGGATGGAGCCCCATCAGCCTGAGTCTGTAGGTGATTGTGATGAATGTTGTCCGCCTGCTGCCCTGCATGGCAATGTTGCATGTGCATGAAATGAACCTCTTGTCTTTAAGCTGCTGACATATTCAGGCTGTTTGCTCTTGAACCCTAACCTGCCCTAACGAGCACAGACCATGACTCCCTAGGGAGGCTTGGTCAGATCCCCTGCCTTCCCTGGGCCTCTCTTATTCCAGCTTTAGTAAGGAGTGTGTGATTCAACACTAAGACAGCTATTATTTCTAAGAGGTCAAAAGAGAAAAACAATTCTAGCATCTTGACAGGAGCTGAAAAGATACTTAAGACAACTCAATACCCAATCCTGATTTAAAAAAGAAGAACCTGTTGTAAAATGGGGGAGGGGGGGGATTTTTTTCCTAATTTGAATTAAAATTGAAAAAAGGGTGTGGTAGAATAACCTAAAAATATCTGGAAAAGACAGATAGCCAGCATTAAGTTTAGTAGAGAAAATGGAAAATAGTCTCCCTAAAGCGAGGAATAAGGAAAGATTGCTCACTAACACTACCATTATTTAAAATAATACTGGAAGTACTAGGTCAGGGTCTTAGAGGAAAATTGACACAAGGATTTAGTGAAAAAAGGGATTAGGTTAAAATATCATCATTTGAAGAGGCTAAGACCAATTATCTAGAAAACCCAAGTGAATCAATGAAAAACTGTTAGTAATGAAAGCATTACCTGGAAGTTGCCCAGTCACAACAGAAATACACAAAAAATCTGGCCACCTAAGATACAACTGGTGAAGAATATTGAATATACATGGACTGCCAAAAGAAAGAAAAAATCTGTCTTGGAAGAAGTATAACCAGAATGCTCCTTAGAAGCAAGGATGGCAAGACTGCGTCTCACATACTTTGGACACATTATCAGGAGAGATCAGTCCCTGGAGAAGGGCATCATGCTTGGTAGAGTAGAGGGCCAGCGAAAAATAGGAAGACTCTCAACAAGATGGATTGACACAGTGGCCACAACGATGGGCTCAAGCTTAGCAACTATTATGAGGATAGCACAGGAGCAGGCAGTGTTTGGTCCTGTTGTACATAGGGTCCCAATGAGTTAGAACCGACTTGATGGCACCTAACAACACCAAGATACAATTATTGGTCTCTTCCCATCTGGAGCAAAGGAAAGTGAATGAAACCAAAGACTCAAGGAAGAAATTAGTCAACAGGACTAATGGCCCATGTGAACCACAGCCTCTCCTAACCTGAGACTGTAAGAACTAGATGGTGCCCAGCTACTACTACCGAGCATTCTGACCAAGAACACAATAAAAGTTCCTGGTTAGAATGGGAGAAAGATGTAGAACAAAATTCAAATTCATAAAAAAGACCAGAATTTACTGAACTGATAGAGGCCAGGGGAATCCCAAGACTATCACCCTAAAATACCCTTTTGACCTGGAACTGAGGCCACTCCTAGGGGTTACCTTTCAGCCAAATAATAGATTGGCCTATAAACAACAACACCCATGAGGAATGTGCTCCTTTAAACAATTAACTATTTGAAACCAAACAGTCAACATTTACACAAAAGCAAAGATGAGAAGGCAAGGAAGGGTAGGGAAACTGGATGGACTGAAACAAGTCAGGCGGGATGGAAATAGTGAGTGCTGACACATAGCAGGGATTGTAGCCAATGTCACGGAACAATTTGTGTACGACTTGTTGAATGTGAATCTAATTTGCTGTGTAAACGTTCACCTAAAACACAATTAAAATGTTCAAAAATAAATAAATGAAATAAATACACAAAAATCAATGGTTTTCTAATAAACTAATTGAAACAATTAAAAATATGTTACAAGAGGTTCTGTAAACAATAGCAACAACCCCTTCCCATGTATCTTAGGAACAAATTTAGCAAGAAAAATGTAAAACCTAGTAGAAAAATGGAAGCAAATACACCCTCAAACAATATGAGTCAACTCAATGGAGAAATACAGTATCTTTTTGTCTGGGATACCTCAAATTGTAAAGTTGTCAAGGCGATCCAAATTAATCTACAAATTTAAATTAATCCTAATAAAATCCCAGTGGGCCTTCGAGACCTTGAAAAAATGATTCTAAAGTACTTTTGGAGAAAAAATGCCTCAGACGATGTTAGATGAGCCATGAAGGTATCGGATAAAGAGCAACAGAAGGAGACTAACAACAACAAAAAAAAACCCTAGCCATTGAGTCAATTCCGACCCATAGCGACCCTAGAGGACACAATAAAACTGCCCCATAAGGTTTTCAAGGAGCAGCTGATGGATTCGAACTGCGCCACCAGGGCTCCAGAGGAAGACTAAAAACTGTTGCCATCCAGTTGATTCTGACTCATAGTGACCCTATAGGACAGAGTAGAACTGCCCCATAGGGTTTCCAAGGAGTAGCTGGTGAGTTTGAACAGCTGATCTTTTGGTTAGCAGCCGAACTCTTAACCACTACACCACTAGGGCTCCAGAGGAAGACTAAAACTAAAGAAAAAAAAAAAACTAGCCCCTGTAAAATATTAAAACATATTATACAGGTATAATAATGCCAAAACATTGTGGTATAGCCAGAAGAGACCAACAGATCCATGGATAAACCAGAAATAGACCCCAGGAGATTTAAGAATTTAGTATATGATAAATCTCAAATCAGTGGGGAAAAGATGAATTGTTTGATACATGATTTAAACAGGGCATCTTCACTATTCTGTGAGTGAATACTCCTCAAATTTTTGTGCTCCTTTGCCTCATCCTTGGATTTAAACAACTGGCTAGCAGAAAAAAAGTAAGCAAATTAAATTTTCTTGTGTTCCCGTCCCTTCCTTTTCTTTTCTCCTTCCTACCTTTCTTTCATCTAGTTTCCTACCTATCATCTGCCTACTCATCTATCAACTACCTCTGTGTGTGTGCACACATTAATAAAAATTTTGGAAGGATGCACTCCAAAATATTAACAGGTCTGTTTCTGTGTGGTGAATCTCACTTCCAACTTTATTTCTTTGTGATTTACATACAAGTATAAAAGTTAGCAGGGAGAGGTAAAAAAAAAAAAAAAAACAATAAAGTTATTTTCATTTTGAAAGGAAAAAAGAAGGGGCTGCCTTCCTCATTTGTTGGTATATAACAGATGCTCAGTAATGGATCATTTATCTGTGCTCTGTATATGTGTGTGTGTCTGTTTTTCACTTCATCTATCATCAACTTAGTTTCTATCTTTCTCCCCTCTTTCCTTCCCTTTCAGACTATCTTTGTCTCTGTAGATGTCTTGCTTACTGTTTCCTTCAGAATCCTTGGTGTTTTTTAAAAAAAATGTTCACCCTGCGTTTGAGGTGCACAAAAGGAGAATATCACAGGCAGAAGAGGGGATGAGCACTTGTTCCTTGTGGGGAAGGACAGAGCTTACCCATAGAGAATGGGATGAAGGATTCCTGCTTCCTGAAGTTGCCGTCCCCATCCAGGAAGTGGCCAGGGTGGAAGGCGTCTGGTTTCTCAAAGTGCCTTTGGTCAGGGAGGACAGAACTCATGATAGCGTACGTGGTAGTGCCCTACAAGGACATCAAAGTTGAGGGAACTCAAGTGGCCATCAACATGGAGTGGCTGAATCAATTATGGTGCGTCCACAACTGACAATCACAGCACCCACTCTGTAGCTCTACAGTTGGTAGACAAAATATTGAAATAATTCTTCTCACTGGGCTAATAGTTGTGTCCCAAACCTTCTAGATACCTCCAACCATCCACCATGATCTTTCTTCCCCAAGGCCCTCTGGACTTGTCCACTATTTCTCAACTGAAAGGTTCATATCTGGATCAGCAGAGGCCTCCAAGAACCCAACTCCAGCACTAGGGCTGAAATTTAACCTGATGGGTTGGTGCCCATGGGGTGATTAGATACTGTGACTATCACCCCTAGGTACATCCATATTCAGGAATACTATGCAACTATGAAAAAATGAGTTAAAGATATGCCTATGATGTACTGTTACATTAAAAAAGGAAAGCCCCCCAACATATACAGAGACACACACACAGAGCAATAAAAAACAAGTGGCAAAGTGTGTTGGTATGAACATATAGACAGTTGGGGAAGGAGACATGCCACACTGTAAGCGCAAGTTGCAAAGTGATAGAAATCGTGTGAACTATTTCTTGGATATATGTAGACATACGCTTTACATGTTAATATGAAATTAAAGTGTGAAAGAAGAAACATGAGACTGTGAACACCTTCTCATGAAGGAGGGAGGTAGGGGAGATGATTAAACAGATTTAAAAAAAAAAAAAGCTTATTGTATAGCATGGGGCCCTGGTGGCTCAGTGGTTAAGCATTTGGCTGCTAACCAAAAGGTCAGCAGATGAGTCCACCAGCCACTCCTCAGAAACCCTATGGCACCGTTCTACTCTGTCCTATAGGGTCATTATCAGTCAGAATCGACTCAATGGCAACAGATTTATTGTATAACAAGTTTCAATAAATACACAGTACTTTTTAAGTAAAAGAAAAATCTAATATGCTTATGAATTGTGGTGTTGGCAAAGGACATTGAACGTACCATAGACTGCCAGAAGAATGAACAAATCTGTCTTGGAAGTACAGCCAGAATGCTCCTTAGAAGCAAGGATGGAACGACTTCACCTTATGTACTTTGGACATGTTATCAGGAGGAATCAGTCCCTGGAGAAGGACATCATGTTTGGTAAAGTAGAGGGTCAGCGAAAAAGAGGAAGACCCTCAACAAGATGGGTCAAACATAGCAACGACTGTGAGGATGGTGCAGCACTGGGCAGTGTTTCATTCTGTTGTACATAGGGTCGCTATGAGCTGGAACCAGGTTGACGGCACCTAACAACAACAACAATAGAGGTAAAATAAATAAATAAATAAGATAGAATAGATCGGAGAGGGCTTTTCTGTATTTCCAAAATCTTCCACCCTCCACAGAAATCTGAATGTAAAAATTCTGATTGTAGTCCAAGGACCAGAGACATGAACCCTAAGACTACAGGCAGCCAGAACCTCTGTCCAAGATTCTGTTTCCCTGCAGGTCTCACCTTAGGGAAATGGGTGTCCCTGAGGACACAGTGGTAGATGCCAGTGGGGGTGAGGTCACTGTATCTGTGAATCTCATGGATGACGGCATTTGTGTAAGAAATTTTGTCCGTGTCTTGAAGGGCTGGGAGGCAGTGTGGGCCAAGCACCCTGTCGATCTCTGCGTGGACCTTCTCTGGGGGGTAAGGGCAGGGTTTTATCACTGAATGCCTATAACACTAGACTCAATCAAGGGACCCATGAAAGGACCTGCAGGAGGGAGTGGGGAGGGTCTTATGAACTCTAATAAAAGCTTGGGTTGTTGCTCCTTCTCAGTGAAGAGAGAGGGAAGTAAAACCGATGCTTTCTTTATGCGGAAGTCTCCCATGATGTCTCCACTTCAGGGAGGTACACTTGGGGTAAAGGTGTTGCACAATGAGATCAAACTGTTGTGGTTCACAGGGCTTTCACTGGCTGATTTTTTAGAGGTAGGTCACCAGGCCTTTCCTCCTAGTCTGTCTTAGTCTGGAAGCTCCACTGAAACCTGTTCAGCAACATAGCAGCACGGAAGCCTCCACTGACAGATGGGTGTTGACTGCACTTGACAAATGGGGGGAAGTTTATTCAACACTTAAGGTCAACTTTTCCTCTTTCATTCTCTTTCTCCCTACCTCCTTTCCTTCTTTCCTCCCTCCCTCCCTCCCTCCCTTTTTCCTTTGTTTCCCTTCCTCCCTCTTTCCCCCTCTTCCCTTCATCCCTTTCTCTCTCCCTCCCTCTCTTTTTACACTAAGACTGAGTCATGGCTGGGATTGGTGGAAGATCTGTTCACTAACTGGCTCTGTGATCTTGAATAAGTCACTTCCCCACTCTGGGCCTTCAATTTCTTACCTGTAAAATAGATGAGAGTTTCTCAAAAATCTGGTCTGCGTACCACCAGCATGAGAACCAACGGAGGGGTTTCTAAATTTGTTGTAAACCAGCAATAAACTCCAAATAGTCAAGTTCTTTGTCCATTTCAAAGTGCGTGGTCAAGAGCCATGTGCTTTTGTAGACTACAAAATGTTTTTTGAATAGTGATGGTTTGTAAACTGTAAGGCACTTTGCAGTTGCCAAGTCCTCCGCAAATGATAAAATACTTCAAGCACACAAAAGCCCCTTCTAAAATGAAGGATGCTTCCTTGAATGAAAATTATTTTGTAAACTGTGAAGTGTCTTATCAGCTTCAAAGGGCTGTGTCGGTGGCACAGGTTTATTATAAATTACAAATCTCTGCAGGGTTTTTATTTTTCAGACACGCCAAGACGGAGTTTTCTGTCTCACCCATCAATCTACCTACCACCTTCCACCATAGCCACAGAGACCCTCCCTCCTCCCCTGGCCAACCCACCAGAAGCCCAGCTCACCTAAGACGTCAGGGTTCTTGACAAGGAGTAGAAGCCCATGGCACAGGGTGGTGCTGCAGGTCTCAGTGCCAGCTAAGAAGAGTGAGAGGACGGTGTGGACGAGATTCTTATGGTGGAACTCACTCTTAAGAATGGAGCATTCCTGGGGGTGATGTGTCTTCTTTTCAACCCACCCCCATGTTTCTCTGTGCCAGTTTTCTTTTTCTTTTTTCTTTTTCTCTATTCAAGGCCAATAGAGTGGCCAAATGCATGGGCTATGGAGCCAAACTGCTTGGGTTCAAACCCAGGCCCTACAGTTTCTTAGCTGTGTGTCTTTGGGCAAAAACCTTAACCCCTCTGTGCTTTAGTTTCCTCATCTGGAGTGGTTTTAATAAAATGTATATAAGTGCTCAATAAACATCAGCGATTAATATCTTTATTTTATAATTGTTGTTATCCCTCTCTGTCCTTGGGTATTTTTGCCCTCCTGATTGGCCCTTGCAGCAACTATCCGGGAGTGATATTAAAAATATTTAATTAGTGTGGCACTTCCCAGAGGCAGTGGTATTTTAGTGGTAGAATTCTCACCTTTCATACGGGAGACCCAGGATTGATTCCCAGCCAATGCACCTCACGCGCAGCCACCACCCTTACGTCGGTGGAGGCTTGTGTGTTGCCGTGATGCTGAACAGATATCAGTAAAGCTTCAGACTAAGACAGACTAGAAAGAAAGACCTGGGGATCTACTTCTGAAAATCAACCAATGAAAACCATATGGATCACAAAGGTCCTATCTGCAACCAATCATGGGGATAGCACAAAACCACGCAGCTTTTGTTTAGTTACACATAGGATCGCCATGAGTTAGCAGACTCCATGGCAGCTAACAACAACAATATGGCACTTCCCAAACCAATTAAAAAAGACATGGGCCTCCAACCAATCGGAATAGGCATGGGCCTCCAACCAATCAGAATAGGCACCGGCCTTCAACCAATCAGAATAGGCACGGGCCTTCAACCAATCAGAATAGGCACCGGCCTTCAACCAATCAGAATAGGCATGGGCCTTCAACCAATCAGAATAGGCATGGGCCTTCAACCAATCAGAATAGGCATGGGCCTTCAACCAATCAGAATAGGCACGGGCCTTCAACCAGCCAGAATGGGAAGAAGAAGAGAGGAAATCAGGGTCTCAGAGGCCCCTTGCTGGGTCAGATGTTAATTCTTTAGTTGCTGCCTCTTAGCTGGCATTGGGTGGGGCCTGGTTTGTCTGAGGAAGGAAGGGGTAGATGGAAATCTTGGGCCAGTGGCTGTTTATCAATCCATAAGGAGGTATTTCAATATTTAAACAATACATGCGTCATACCCAAACATACTAACTCAATATCAGTGCTGTGTCCATCACTCCCTTTCCCACCTACCCCCAGTCCATCTTGGCCCTTGCCTTGTCCATGCAGAGCAAGAAGGAATCAATGAAGTCATGGGGGGGCACTGAGGCCCAGGGATTTCTGGTTCTTCTTGATGTTCTCTCGTTCAGTTCTTCAACGATGCTGTACAAAAGTTCGTGGGTGCCAGGAAAGTGTTTCAAAATGGCAGAGAAGAGCTCAAACACCTAGAGGAGTAAGCAAGGCTTCAGAGTCTATTCTACCCTCTCTAGACTGCGGGTCCAGGGCTTCCACAATGAGGTTGTGCCCTGCACAAGGGAGCAACATCCAAGGGGCACCATTCACTCTGTAGACTTGGGGAATGTGCCTTCCAGCTAAGCGTGCATGCACATATGCACATGTGCACAAACACACTCAATGGTACACTTTCCAATCACCCTCTTAAATCCACTGAATTTTCTTCTCTCACCCTTCCACCCTTTTCAGAAGCCCAATTCTTATCCCCAACCTGACTCATCTAGAAAGGTGTAGGGAGTGAAGTGTATGCAAGGCTTGTGCGCTCTGGAGTCTAGGGACATGAGTGTGTGTACAACTATGAAAAATGAAGTAGAACATAGGCATTAACCTGAAGATATGTCCACAACATACTGTTAAATAAAAAAAAGAAAGCCCCTCCCCATTCACACAGTAATAAAAAACAAGTGGCAAAATATGTTGGTATGAAGGGGAACAATCAAACTGTAAACGCCTTCTCATGAAGGAGGGAGGTAGGGGAGATGAGGGTAGGGGAGTGTGTGTGTGTGTGTGTGTGTAAAAACATGAATACCTGTGTGCATGTAACTGGGACTTGGAAAGTTCCCCTGGCAGAGCTATTGGGGTTGTGTAATAATAAACTAACTTAAACACGGTTTTTCCTTGAAGAAGGGGCATAATTTTCTAATTTCCACAAAGGCACTACATAAGCTAGCAGCAATCTTTTGGGTGTTATTGTTCCTCTGATGCAGGGAAGACACTAAAATAAGCTCCTTCCCTTTCAGAAAAAATGAATTCTTTGTGCTCTCTTCGTTCCATGCTCAGGACAGGCAGAACCTGGCCCCTTACCAGGGCCCGCCCATCTGATTCCAGACTCACCTGGCTGTAGAAAGAGCTGAGGAGGGCAAAGGCATTGCTCAATAAATGTAGCAGTCGTAAGAACTTGGGGTCCTGGTAATGAAAGCGCTCACCAAAGATGACGGAACAGATGATGTTGGCTGTGATGGAGTGAAAGAGGACAGTGGGTCCAGATAGGCCCCTGGGGATGAGAGGTCTGTTATAGGGGGCTCAATGCCCCCTGCACTGGACTTGCTGGTAACTCTGATCTGACTAGTACCATCTTATCTTATTTTATTGGTTTCCCTGTATCTGAGCTTTTCTCTCTGGGAATCTCCTTCCCTGTGTCTCTTGTCAATTACTCAGTCTCTGTCTTGGTGCGATTTTGTGTGAGTGTCTGATTTTCTCTGGCCTTGTCTCTCTTTCTTTGAGACTCGGTCCCTTCTTTTCAATTCTTCTTAGTCTCTTTATGCCCCCTCTTTCTTTCGGTCCCCCTTTCCTCTGCTTCGGAAACCCTGGTGGCACAGTGGTTAAGTGCTACGGCTGCTAACCAAAAGGTCGGCAGTTCGAACCCACCAGGCGCTTCTTGGAAATTCTATGGGGCAGTTCTACTCTGTCCTATAGAGTTGCTATGGGTTGGAATCGACTCAACGGTAAAGGGGTTTTTTCTCCTCTGCCTCATTGACATTTCGTGTCTCCCCTGGACTCTGTTTCCATCTTTACCATTTTATTTCTCAATCTTCTTCAAATTTCTGTTTCTAGATCATTCTTCGTGTTCTTTCAGTTCCTTCCATGCCTGCCTTCCCTACCTCCCTCCCTCCTAGTCTTTGTTTGTTTCTCCATCTCCCTCATTCTCTTTTTCAGTCTCTGCCTCACTTTCCTCTCTCTCCCTGAACACATCTCCTCATCTGTCTCTGTCCCTGTGTCTCTGTCAGTCGTATTTTCTTTCTCCCTCTCTCTGTCCCCACCTTGCAGACCCCCCATTTGCCCCTCCAGCACTCTGCCCCAGCCCCACATTCTGGGGCTCACCCTGGGTCTTCTGCAGCTCCTCTACCAGACACTTTGCCTCCTCCCTGATCTGCTTGTCGATGCTCTGTATCCCCATCCCAAAGTCCTTCATGGTAGCCACAGAGAATAGTTGAAGGACTTTCCAAGGCTTTCCATTGGCGAAGGCCATCCTTGGTTTGGTGGGAGGGGGTTTGTGGAGGGAAGGTTGGGAGGGCAGATTGCATACTCCCTTGCCCTCTCTCCAGCGTCCTCCCCTGCCGCTACTCACCTGTTTCCTGGAAGATGGGTTCAAGGATGGAGATATGCCCTCAGCCTAAGAAAGCCTCGGCCTCGTCCACCAGGGCCTCCCAAATTGCCTCAAACCCGAACAGGATCACAGCTGGCCGAGGCCACCAGTAGAGGGTGAACACACCCCCATATTTCCCCCGGCAGCTGTGGGGACAGGATGTAGATCTGTCTCTAACTCAAGAGAAGGGCTGGTCTTCCACTTCTCACATCTGGGCCACACCTTCATGTTCAGCTCCATCAGGGAAGAATGGGGGCTTCCACTTGCTGGCCTCAATCAAGCCTCCCACTCACAGTCTTGCCCCAAGTATTCTCATCTCTCAGCACTCCCAAGAACCCACCTAGCTTTGAATTTTAAGAATTACAGACAGTTCCACACCTGAGCTGCAGCTATTTCTTCCCCAACTCACCACTCCAACTCGAAGCCTAGGGTCTACCAGAATTTCCTTCTCCAATCTACCTTGCCTCATAAAAATTCCAGAAGCTTCACTAGTGAGCACATTGGACCAGGTTGTGGCTGGAAGAAGTCCCACCCAAAATTAGACTCCCAACTGCTTTGCTCCCTGTTTCCCACCCACCCAGCCACCTCCTGCCTTTCCATTCCTTCCTTCCCCCATCTCACCTTCTGGAAGGACTTAAGAAGGACTTTGTGGCCTACTAGTAAAATGTTCCCCAGGAAGGGCAGTGGCGGGGGTCCAGGTGGGAGGTGGCTCCTGGAGGCGGGGCGTTCCCAGGCCCAGAGTAACAGAAGGCCAGTGAGAATTAAGAGGAGCAAGAAGATGGACAGCACTATGGTCCTCAATGTGCCTGCCTTCCATGCCTCTTAAAGGCAGGCTGCCCAGTTTGTTGTTTTGTTCCCGTGGTTTGGGGGAGAGGCCATGCCAGATGTCTACCTTGGCAGAGCTCCTGGGGACTCTCCAGAGGTTACAGGATCCCCAACGTGGCAGGAGCTGTGGAAACCAGGACGTTTAGTGTCTCCAGGTCGGGGTCCAAAGCCGGCTTCCCACTGGCTGGCTAGAGGCATCTCAATGGGCCATGCCATTGACTGAAAAGCATTTCCCTCAGGAAAGAGTGGATGCAAGCTGGTGGAATGTGTGGAGGTTGGGCTTAAGGTGATTTCCCTGTACAGGTGGCTGGCTCTCAGGCAGTTTTGTCAAAGGGTGGCATGGTGGTATGAGATCCTAACTGGCAGGCAGAATTGGGGGCATCCTGTGCCCATTGGGAAACAAGGGTTTATTTTGGGCATCCGAAGAGAGTGAGACATGGAGAAGGAGGCAAGGTCTAATGGGACCTTGGCCTTGTGGGGGACTGATTTAGCCATTTGTTCTTTGATTCATTGATTCATTCATTCCTCAGCAAATATTTTGAACACCTGTCTTATGTCATGCGTTGCTCCAGGTGTTGAGCATACAGGGATGAACGAAACAATAGCACTGAGGTGAGGAAGAGGTTTTCTCAGGTCCCTGCGGACCTGACAATAAATGAGTCACACGCAAAATGCGAACAGATTGCCACCTGGCTCCGGCATGTCAGGCTTTGGATGTTTATTTGAATCTCAGGGGATTTGAAGGGATCATCAGAGAGGACAGGGCACCAGAATCCCACAAAATAGAGGGTATGGGTTGAGGAGGGCCTTTCATGGAGGGAAGAAGTAGACAGCTAAGAATGAGGGTAAGGGAGGAAGATTCCCAGGTCAAGACGTTGCAAGGAAGAGTGGGTTCTAGAGCCAGACAGGCAGCCTGTGAGTCTTACTCCTCTGATCACTAGTGATGTGCCCTTGGACAACTGACGCCATCTCCTGGCCTCTGTTTACTCATCTGTAAAATGGGCATGTTCATTGCACCCACCACACAGGGCGAATGAGAGGAGGATTAGAGTGAGCTCATGTATGCAGAGCCTTTTAGCACAACTTATGGAGCACAAGAGTTAACAAATGGAGGCTGTGACTGTCCTGTGCAAAGGGAGAAATCATTCAGCATGAGTGGTGGCCGGGGAGGCACAACTACACAGAAATCCTGAGCCAAGTTTCCCCCTTGAGCCCTGGTCTCCTTAGCCACACCAAGGAAGGGGTTGGGCTGTCTTCGAGGCTGCTTCCAACCCCTGAAATTCTATTTCTAGGGAAAGGAAAAGACCTTCAGGACTCTTTAGAAAGACTGAAGTATGATGAAAGTGAGACTGCAGAAAGAACTTTCCAATGGAAGTGGCCACCAAGGAAGGGGAAGAGTGCTGGCTTGTACCAGGTCTCTCAGAGGCAGGAAGACTTGGAGGAAGTCAGGGTCCATTCTCTAGAGGTGGGAACACTGGATGACCCTGAAATCTTCTGACGTCTGCCCTTGCCCCCTCAGAGGGCCAGGAAGCAGATCTGGTACATGGGGGGCATTTTGCCAAAACCACTCTCCAGCGGCATGAGGCTGACGTCCTTGGGGGCCACAGGGCGGGCCACAGAGAAGTTCTGGAGGATAGTGGTGAAGAAGAGGAACAATTCGGCCCTGGCAATGCCTTCACCAAGACAAATGCGCTTCCCTGTGGGTACAGAGGAGGGAGAGATTACCAGTGTGGGCACGTGGCAGGTGCACATTCCATGCGGAATCCTTTGTCCTGTCACATCCCAAAGCCCAGACACCTGTATCCATTGCCAGAAATTTGCATGGAGTTGTCCTGTCATCTATGGTTCAGGGTGGACTTTTGAGAGTTCCTGAGCCCTTTGAAACAGGGGGCAAATCTTTGAGTGGGTATGACATGTGCATCTTTCCAGGAGAGAACTTGTAGCTTCTATTAGATTCCCAAAGAGGTCAGTGGTCCCAGAGAGGGCGAGGACCCAGTTCTGGCTCTCTGTGTGTATGTGTGTGTGTGTGTGTGTGTGCGTGTGTGTGTGTGTGTGTGTGGTGACTCCACATGTGTAGATGTGTGTATACTTCTGACTTAACACCTTCAATATTCTTCTTTTCTAATATGGGGATAATGTTACCTACCTCATAGGGCTGTCAAGAGGTTAAAGGAAGGAATTAATGTTTGGTAAGTGACTTTCTTTTTAAGTGACTTAGAATAGCATCTGGCCCATATCCAGTGTAGCTATCACTTTGTGTGTGCCTCTGGGTGTCGGGGGCAGAGTGTATGTTGTGTTGTGGGTATCTCTGGCATTCTGTGTATACCTATGTCTTTCTCAGCCTGAAGCTCCTGGACTTCAAGAATTCTGAAAAATCCCAAATTTTATATAAAATTTCAGAGTGAACGAGGGTGACGCACATGAAGAAGAGGTTCATGGCTTCCCTTGGACTCTCAAGGGGATAAGGAACCTCCATTAGGTTATAAGCCATGGGCTCAGAGAGAAATGAGAACAAAGGGATCCAGAAAACAGAGGCAGAGACACGGAGCAGCTCTCTCCCTTTACTTCAGGGATTCTTAATTTGCAAACTGACCACCTTTGAAAGGTCATATCAAGAATGAGTCTCCACCCCTGGACACTCTGCTAACCCAGAGCTGAAACCATTCCCAAAGCCTACATTTCAGACAAAGATAAGACAGGCCTATAACACAAAAAATAACACACGTGAGAAACGTGCTTCTTAGTTCAGTCAAATATATGAGACCAAGTGGGCAACTCCTGTCCAAAAGCAGGATGAGAAGGCAAGAAGGGACAGAAACTGGATGAACAGACATAGGGAACCCGGGGTGGAAAAGGAGAGCCTGCTGTCACATTGTGGACATTGCAACCACTGTCACAAAACAATATGTGTGTAAATTTTTGAATGAGAAATTAACTTGAGCTGTAACCTGTCACTTAAAGCACAATAAAAAATAAAAAAAAGAATAGATTTCTAGGAATACCCAAGGCCTTCCAAATTGTTGGAAGATTATTCCTGCCTGGTATCTAAGGAAGGATCCACACATCTTTTTGGCAGATCCTTAGAGGAGGTGGGAGCCTAGAAGTGCTCAGGGCAAGTCTCGGGCTGGTTCTTCTCCTGTAACTGGTTCTGTGACCCACCTCTTCCCAGGACAAGCTGACAGGCTAATTAATGCCTTCTGCCTCCATCCCAGTGTGCCCTTCTCATCCCTGGGGCTGTCCTACTGGCTCCATCTTAACACCCTGTGGCTCCAGTTGTTTTCTTTCTGCCCGTGGCAGTCTGTCTGTCTTTTTCTCCGTCTATACTTTTAGGACTGTTTAACTCTTTCTTTTCTCTCTTTCTGCTTTCTTGTCACATCTTGCTGAGCTCCCTGCTTCTCTCTCATTCATTCTGTCTCCCTCTTTTCATCTCCCTCTACAGGTCTCTCATCTTTTGTTCACTCACCGTTTCAGTCTCTACTATGCCATTCTCTTTCTCTGTATCTCTTATTCTGTTTTTCTTACTCTTCTTCTATCTTTTTCTCCTCTTCCTCCTCCCCTTTCTTCCTCTCTCTCTGTTATTCATTGCCCTCAAAGTCTATTTTCCCTCATTCATTCTTTGCATGCTTTCGTCTCTGTATCTTTCTGCCATTCCCTCGCCTTATCTCTGTCGGTCTCTCTCTCAGTGTGTCTCTCTTTGTCCCTCTTTGTTTCTCACTGTCCTTATTGCTCTGTTCTCAACCTGTCTTTATCTTTATTTCTCTGCATCTCTGCCTCTCAGCCAAAAAGAGGAAGACCTTCAACTAGATGGGTTAACACAGTGACTGCACAATGGGCTCGAGCATAACGATGGTGCAGGACTGGGCAGTGTTTTGTTCTGTTGCACAAAGGGTCTCTAGGAGTTGGAACCAACTTGACTGCACCTAACAATAACAACTGCCTTTCTCTAAACTCAGGATAGGACGCTCAGATGCAGAGATTGATCCCCATCCCACCTCCCCATATGTTCCCTGACTCTCATTAAAGATGAAATGAAGGGAGGCCATTGACACTAAGCAGGGCCAGGGTCTGGGTCACTGAAGTCTCTGATGAAACTAAGACTGGAGTCTGGGCTCTTCTTTTCTCCCAAAGGATGAGAACCCTGGGTGTTGGGATTTTCTCTGGATGGAGGCAAAGAGTGGAGGATGCGGTCAGAGACAAGTCAGAGTATGTCAATCTCCTCCCCAGGCTCCCCAGTGCCCAAAGAATAAATCTTTATTCTTCCTCCAGGCTTCAAGATGCCCAGCTGAGCTCTTCACCCTTATCCCATCCCGTAAACTATATACTAGGCCCACTGGATTTCTTATAGTGAAATCAAAAGTTTTCACTATCTCTCTGCCCACCCCCACTCAAGAAAAACAACAACAAGGGAACCCTAGTTATAGAAGTGGTCAAGTATTGGGATTAAGAGAACCCAGGATGCCCACACAGGAGAGATGCAGGAGCCCAGCGGATCTCACCTTGGGGATGATGTACCCTCGGAAGTAAGTGTCTTTGGTGACCATGTGGGGTACGCCAATGGGGAGGAAGTCCCCAAATCTCTGAATCTCATGAATGACTGCGTCGGTGTACGGCATTTTGGCTCGATCATCGAGAGCTGGAGGGTGATGTGAGCCAATTACCTGTTCAATCTCCTTACGGACTTTTTCTGCACAGAAGAAGGGACCGACGAATCCCTGACTCACTTCACTGGAGCAGGCATTTCAAAGAGGCATTCACTGGGGACACTGCTTTCTATGGGTCTATATGCCACGGAAAATCTCCAGTAAAGGATTAGACCATGGACACCCCTCAGAACAATCAGTTGAGAGAAGGTGGAGAGGGAAGCAACAAAGATGCATACCCTTTGAAATGTTATGGATTCTCTTTTCACATGTGCAATTATACACACACACACACACACACACACACACATATACATGTCTTCAATCTAAAGTGAAATCACTTTTGACTTTCCCTTGTGGGTAAATATTCTTGCAGATTCAAGTTACCTATAAAAGAGTTTTTTGTGGAATTTCTCCCTCTAAGATTAGTAGAAAACGAACTAATATTTATTGTTTGTGTTATATGTGAGGTACTGTGCTAGGCCCTCAGGAATATAACAGCGGAACAGATGAATAGATTAATTCTCGAATAGCTAAATAAATAAGTGAATAAGTACACCAATCAATCAATAGGCGGCTTTATTCACAACTGGAAAGGTTGATGAGTGAACAAATCAATGAATGGATTATGTATTCATGTGCCAGTCAATAGATCAATTAATGAATCATGGATTAAGAAATGATCCATAGACAAATGAATGAAACCAATGAATGAATAATTCAGACAAATGGATGAATGGCTTGATTGATCGAGGAAAAAATGAACAGATCAATTAATGAATGAATGAGTATATAAAGAAATAAATGGATGGGTGGCTTGAATGATTAATAAATTAATGATTGCATAAATAAATAAATGACTTATTAAGTAGATAAATGAAACAATGTATGGATGGAGGATGAATTTAAAGAACAATTGATGGAAAGATTAAAGAAAAAGCATAATTCATAGACGGATGAGTCAATCCATAAGTGATCGAGGGTGAAACTATTGAGAGGACAGATCAGCGGATTATCCATCCATTAACAAGGCCGATTCAGCTGGAAACTATTCTAAAGCCTGCAGTGCCCCTGAGGTCAGAAGCCAGCACTACCTCTCTTATCCACCCAGGACCCCTAGTTCCACTTCTGCAGCCCAAAAGGGGGTCAGAAGGTCCCTCTGGGATTGTCTGTCCCCGCTCTGCCCACCTGCGATGTGGGGGTATTTGAGCATGAGCAGGAATCCGTAGCAGAGAGTGGTGCTGGTGGTCTCAGTACCACCAAAGAAGAGAGACAGTGCGGTGAGAATGAGGTTCCTCTGGTGGAACTCAGTGTCGGGGTTGGACTTCTCCTGGGTAGGAAAGCAGGGCTTGGGTCAGGGGAGGCTTGTGCCTTGCAGCACGCACATCTCTTGGCTCCCTTCTCCTGTTTCTGGGCCTCTCCCACTATCTGGCTTTGTGCAGTGTGTCCAGCAGTCTCTGTCCCTGACTTTCTCAGTCTATTTTCTCTCTGTCTTGCTCTGTTTCTATCTTTCCAGCCTTTTGGCGAGCTGGTCTTTGTCTCCCAACCTGTCTCCCTCTCTCTCCTCCATTTCCATCTCAGTTTCTCCTCTTTGCCTTCTTCTATTCATCTCCATCCTCTTTCCCTTCCTCATCTTCTTTTCTCCCGTTTGCTGTTCCCCTCTCCACAACCTCTGTTCTTGACGCCCCCTCCCCACTCTCCTGCTCTTTTCCTTTCCTTTCCCTTCTCTCCTACACCTTCTCTTCCTTCCCTTCCCTCCCTCCCCTCTCCCCGACCCCACTTTGTCCATTCGGAGCAGGTAGGTATCAATGAAGTCCCGAGGGGTGCTGGGGTCCAGGGTTTCCCGGTGCTTCGCCACACTGCAGCTGATGAAGGTGTTGACTTTCTGCAGGTTTTTGTAGACTTGCCGGTGTGGGCCCGGAAAGTGCTTCAGGAAGTCCTGGAAGAGCTCAAACACCTGAGAGAAAGGAGTGGCTGTGATGTGAGGTCCACCTGGGGCTGAGCTAGTGGGGTCACAGGGAGAGGGCAACTCTCCTGAGTCCTAATACCTCCCCAAGGAATCTCTTTCTCTCTTTCTCTAAAAGAGAGATGATTCAGAGATATAGAGATAGATCTGACTCTTTGTCATCTAATAGCTATCTTTTGACTCCAGTTCTTTGCATTTGTAGTCTGTCTCTGTCTCTTTATGCCCTCCTATATCTTTCTTTATCTTCTATCTCTCTCTCTCTTTCTGGTTTTCTCTCTTGCTTACAAAGTACGTGTTTTTTTTAACCTATTATTGATCAGTTGATCAGTCCATTGATCTGAGCCCCTCACTTTGATTCTATGTCTCCATTGAGCTAGTTTCCTCATATTTGTCTCTTTCTGCATCTTCCTACCTCATCCACATTTCTTTTTGTTTGCCTCACCTCCCTGACTCTCTCCTTCCCCCCTTCTTTCTCCCTGAGTGTCTTGTTTCCAGCTCTCCGTGCATCTCATTGTGTACCTCAGCCTGTTTAACTGCTTTTCTCAGACTTCTCCCTGCCTATTTCCACCTCTCTGCGTCTCTCTTGCTGGGTCCTGCATTGATGAATTGGTGCTTGCACAAGATGAGCCTGCTGACTACTTGGAACCATTTATTTATTTTGGAGCATATTTCTACTGCTTTACCTGATAATAAATGTAGCTAACAATTGCCCTGAAATGCAGAACTGTATAGGAAAAGATGTAAGATTCATCCTTAATCTCTCCTTTTAGAGACAGTCATTGTTAACTATTCGGTGGGTCTCCTTCCAGACCTCTCTGTCTCTCTCTTTATAGTCTCAGTGGGAGGAGCACACTGGAATCACCTATGGTGCTTGTCTCAGGTACTCAATCTGGACCCCTTCCCAGGCTTGCTAGATCAGAGGCCCCGGTAGGAGGTCCTGGGAACCTGATTTTGTGACAATCCCATACACCAATCTGATATACACCCCTGGTTAAGAACTACTGCTGTGTGTGCTATGCAGTATAATTTTTTTTTTTACTGTCATAAAAAACAGAGATAACACAACAATTTGCTAATTCAGCATTTGTCACTTATACAGCTCAATGAAACCAATGGCACTAATCACATTGTGCAACCATCACCAATATCACTTGCCATATTTTCCATCCCCGTAAACATAAATGCAATGTTAGCTAAACACAATTTAATTTTTTTAAATATGCAATGGATGTATTTCCAGGTTAGTCAATGAAGAGAAGTTTCATTATATTGTTTTAGAAGAGGAACATATTACTTTATAATCCGGGGGTTGGGGGGAGACAGTTTAAAAAAACAATAACAGAAAGAGGGAGAAGGAGAAGTGGGAAACAAAGGAAGAAATGGGGTTTCTTATTTTCATGTATCATTAAATTTCTTCAGGTGAAGGAAGGGTTTTGCCAAAGGCAAAGATTCAAAGTCAGAGCACATCAGACGAGTAGAGACTTTGAAAGCCTGATTCTTTCTCTCATTCTTTTCACCTCTGCCTCTCAGGATCTCTTTATCTTTGCCCTTCTTTGTCTTGCTTTCTCTCTGTCCTCTCTCATTTCCTATTCTCTTCCCTCCCTTCCAAGACCTCCTAGTTGTTTGGTCTCTCTCTCTCCGACTCTGATGACCCCTTGGTGGTGCAAATACTTAGAATGCTCTGCTACTAACAGGAACCATGGTAGTTCATGTTCACCCAGAGGTGCCTCAGAAGAAAATCCTGGTGATCTACTTCTGACAAATCAGCCCCCGAAAACTCCATGGAGCACAGTTATGCTCTGACACACATGGGGTCAGCATGAGTTGGAACTGACTCAACTGCAACAGTTTGGGGAGTCCCTGGGTGGTGCAAATAGTTAATGAGTATGGCTGCTAGCCAAAAAGTTGGAAGTCCCCACCCAGAGGTGCCTCAAAAAACGGTTCTGGTGATCCACTTCTGAAAAGTCATACACTGAAAACCCTGTGGAGCACAGTTCCACTCTGGCACACATGGGCCACCACAAGTTAGTGTTGACTCCAGGGCAATTGGTTTTTTCTCTCTGACTCTACCTCTCTCTATTTCTACCTCCCCCATCGCTCTCCCTTCTTTCTCTTAGTCTCTCATTCCCTCCTCACAGTCTCTCCCTCTCTCTAGGCTCCCATGTCTCTCTCTGTGTTGTCTCATCCCATCTCCCAGTCCTACACTGCATTCCTGTGCCCTAAAAGAAGATCAGTCCTCTCCCTGCCCTGGATGCTCACCCTGTCCCCACCCTCCCTCCCTCACTTCCTGACCTGGCTGGAGAAGGAGCTGACAAGTGCAAAGGTCTGGTAGAATGCATCCAGCAACCGAAGGAACTGGGGATCTTTGTAGGCAAAGCGTTCTCCAAAGACAATGGAACAGATGATGTTGGCGGTGATGGCATGGAAGAAGAAGGTGGGGTCCAGGAGAGCTCCTAGGAGGAGAAGAGGGCAGATCAGGCAACAGGAATTCAGGGCCGAGGGGTGGGCATTTACCTGTTGCCTGTCTCTGTGTAACTGTCCTCCACTGCTGAGGAATGATAGCATCTAATACTCACTAGGTCTTCTCATGCACCCTGACCCATTCTAAGCACTTCACCCATTGTATCATTTAATTCTCACCACAACCCTGTGACACAGACTCAGTTCTTTTAATTTCTCCATTTTATAAATGGGCAGACTGAGAAGTTAAGTTATTTGACTAAGGTTGCTCAGCTACTAATTGCTGGTGCCAGCGTTCAGACCTAGACAACCTAGTGACAGAATCCTTGCTGTTGGTTGTTACCCACCGTCTCCTTGGAGACCTCAGCTCTGTGTATCTCTACACAGTTCTGTGAACAAGCGAAGTCCCAGGGGCAGAGGATGTTCAATTGATTAATTGTGTAGATTAAAAAGACCTGATCTCTCCATCCCTATCTATGACTCCACCTTCTTTTCCTCTCCCCACCTCTAGGGCACTCTGGTCTTCACTTACCTGTTGATGCCTCGATTGGCGACGTTCTGCCCCATCCCTATTTGAAGGACGCGGTGGTGTGTTGGGAGACCAAGAATATCCAGTTGCTGCAGACTCTCCCTCTCTGGGTCTCGCCTTGTCTGTCTTCCCTAGTTTCTCTCTGTAGAACTTTTTCTGAGCCTTGTCTGTCTGTCTAGTGTGTGTATATATATATATATATATATATATAGCAAAAAGATTGCCATTTCAACATTGTTTACATGTACAGCTGAGTGACATTACCTTATGTTCATCATGTTGTTCGACCATCACCCATATCTGTTCCCATATATTTCCACTGCCCTTAACAGAACCTCAGTGTCCTCTAAGCATTGAGTTCTCCTTTCCCCTTCCTCTGCCCACCCCTGGTGACCACTAATAAACTTTGTTCATATACTCTTGTCTATTCTAGATATTTCACATAAGTGGGATCATACAATAGTTGTCCTATCACTTTATGCCCACTAGGATGTCTACGATTAAAAACAAAACAAAACAGAAAACAACAGATGTTAGTGAGGATGTGGAGAAAATGGAGACCTCACACATTGCTGGTGGGATTGTAAAATTGTATAGCTGCTGTGGAAAACAGTTTGGAAATTCCTCAAAACCATTTTTTTAAATAACCCTCATTGTGCTTTAAGTGAAAATTTACAAATCAAGTCCGTCTCTCACACAAAAACCCATATACACCTTGCTACACACTCCCAATTACTCTCTCCCTAATGAGACAGCCCGCTCTCTCCCTCCACTCTCTCTTTTCGTGTCCATTTCGTCAGCTTCTAATCCCCTCCACCCTCTCATCTCCCCTCCAGGCAGGAGATGCCAACATAGTCTCAAGTGTCCACCTGATCCAAGAAGCTCACTCCTCACCAGCATCCCTCTCCAACCCATTGTCCAGTCCAACCCATGTCTGAAGAGTTGGTTTCAGGAATAAAACCATTTTTTTTAATGTTATATTATGTTCTTCAAAAATTTAAACATAGAACTACTATGTCTCTCTAATTTTCTCTGTCTCAAATTCTCTCTGCCTCTGAGGCTCTTCCACTATCTGTTTTGGTCCTTGCTTGTATCTCTGTTTTTCTTGCTCCCTCCATCTCTGACTCTTTCTCCTTCCCAGTCTCTCTGTCTTTGTCACTCTGTATCCCTCTGCCTTTCCACCTCAATCTCGCTGCTTCTATTTCTTGATTGCTCCCTTTGATTCTGCCCCTCCTGTCTAGTCTCTAGATTTATGTTTCACAATCTCTGGAGAGGTTTTTAATAAGGAAAATGGCAAAGACCTGAAATAAATGAGATGGAGGTGTACACAAAGGACTGTTAGTTGCTGTTAGGTGCCGTTGAGTCAGTTTTAACTCATAGTGACTCTATAGGACAGAGTAGAACTGCCCCATAGGGTTTCCAAGGAGTGGCTGGTGGATTTGAACTGCTTTGGTTAGAAGCCAAGCTCTTAACAACTACTCCGCCAGGGCTTCACACAAAGGACTACCACCTATATGTTCCAGCTAAATGCCTGAGCTCCTTTGGAGAATCCAGAAACAACTGAACGTTTCTTTGATGACCCATCCACTACTCAAGGCCAGGATACTTCAACTGGCCTATGCTCACTCCTAGCTCATGAGCAGCTCAATCAAGGAAAGGAAAACACGGTTGGTTATTTCCAATATATCTGTAGTTTTCCCTTTTCTTTTTGTTTTCTTTTATATAAATATTATATTGCACTACACTATACCATACCATTAAACCCTGTAGCCATAGAGTCGATTCCGACTCATAGTGACCCTATAGGACAGAGTAGAACTGCCCCAAAGAGTTTCCAAGAGTGCCTGGTGAATTTGAACTGCTGACCTTTTGGTTAGCAGCCATAGCACTTCACCGCTGCACCACCAGGGTTCCATACCATATCATATTTTGCACCTTGGTGGTACAAATGATTAAGCAGTTGGCTGCTAACCCAAAGGTTGGCAGTTCCACCCACCCAGCAGCTCCATGCAAAAAAACCCTGGCCATCCACTTCCGTAAAGATTACAGCCCTGAACACCTTATGGGGCAGTTCTGTTCTGTCACGTGAGGTTGCTATGAGTAGAAATTCACTCTATGGAAAATAACATGTGTTAATCCATGTACTGTTTCCCTTGAATACGAGTAAATAGTCTGTGTCTTCGAGTTATTCTTTGACACCCGATAGACCCCCAAATCTCTCTCTCGTTCTGTGTTTCTCTCCTACCCATCTCTATTCCCCTCTCTCTCTGTCTCTCTATCTGATAGTCTCTCGGTCTCCATCCTTCCCTATCGGTACCTCTGTTTATCTGCCCACATATACATCTCTGTCTTTCTATTGCTATGTACCCCACATCTCTCTGTGTTTCACTATCTTTCTTTCCTACCCCCCTCTCTCTCCAGGGCTCACCCTTGGATTTCCGCAGCTCCTCCACCAGACACTGAGCCTCCTCCTGGATCCGCTCCTCCACGCTCCGCTTTCCCATCCCGAAGTCCCTCATGGTGGCCAGGGAGAATCGCCGGAGGGCCTTCCAGCGATCCCCGTTGGCAAAGATGACACCTGGGGGCATGAAAGAGGCTTGGGTTGCAGAGGAGTTTGGAAGGAGATGCCGAGCCCCTCTTCACCCCTTGTCTTCCCTTCCCAGCCTCATTCTCCCTGATTCCCATCCTCCACCCCACCCCTCAGTGTGTTTGAGGCTCTCACCATATCCCTGGAAGACTTGCTCAACATAGGCGACATCCGCCCGGCCAGAGAAGGCCTCAGCTTGGTCCACTAGGGCCTCCCGTATGGCCTCTGTTCCACACAGCATGACCACAGGCCTGGGCCCCAGGTACACCGTGAACACATCCCCGTACTTCTCTTGGAGCTGCCAAGCATACCCAAACCCAGGGTTGCTAATTAGTCAGTATGCATCTCTAAGGCCATAAAAACAAACAAACAAAAAAAAAACAATTGCCTTAGAGTAAGTTCTCACAGTGACCTAATGTGTGTCAGAGTAAAACTGTGTTCCATAGGGTTTTCAATGGCTGATTTTTCAAAAGTAGATCACTGGGACTTTCTTCCAAGGCACTTCTGGGTGGACTCGAATCTGCAGCCTGTTAGTTAGCAGCCAAGAGTGTGAACGATTTGCACCACACAGGGACTCCTAAATAGTGAAAGCACTTGCATATAGGTTGGTAATGAGTCACTGTCCCACAAAGCTCCTCCCTGGGCTCCTCTTCCCCCTTCTCAGGACCCACGTGACCTCCCCAGGACCCAGCAACTAAAGGATAACTTTGGTGCAGCCAAGGTCTGCTGTGATCGGTTGATGCCCAAAGCAATACAGATGGTTAAGTATTTCTAATATCACCCCTGCCCATATCCTTGAGGCTGACCATATCTCCGTGGCATCACAACTAAAAAACCATCTTTCTTGTGACCCAACCTGCTATCTGCCTGCTGATAATTCCTGCAGAGAACAACCCACTTTGTAGACAAGAAGGCAGAGTACAGCCCTCTGATGGTGATCATGAAATACGAAAAATTTTTTCAGTACACCTGACTGGGAAACTGCTTGACTGCATTTACTGAGGCTGAACAGACATATGCGTACTCAAGAATCCAACAATTTCATTCCTAGATGCATGCCCAATGGAAAGGTGTACATGTAGTTGCAAAAAAAAGCAACAAGGACAGTCATAGAAGCCTTATTATTAATATGCTCATCAGTATAGAGATGGAATCAATGGATAAATAGTGATGTACTTGCAATACTACACAGCAAAGAAAAATAACAAACTACTGCTATACACAACAACATGGATGACTCGCACAGACATAATATTGAGTTAAAGCAACTAGACAGAGAAGGGTCCATACTTCTTAATTTGATTTATATAAAGTTCAGAAACAGGCAAAATTAATCTATGGTGTCAGGAATAGCGTGCAGGGTAGTGGCTAGAAAAGGTTGTGAGTGGGCCAACTTGTTCTCTCTTGCTCTATACATCGATCACATGGGAATGTTCAGTTTGTGACTATTCCTTGAGCTGTGCACTTAAGAGTTGTGAAATTTTTAGGAGATGTTGAACTTCTACAAAAATATACTTAAAATCATAAAGAATGTTAAGTTGACTTAAAAATCTCTCACACTGATCTCTGCATAGCCTCCTCACAGGTCTCCCTGCTTCCATTCTTATTTCCTCTACAATCATCTCACTCCATAAAGCCAGAGTCATCCCATTAAAACAAAATTAGTTAATATCCCTAACCTGATCCACCTGCTCCAATGCTCCCATGCACTTAAAATAAAATTGGAAACACACAAAATAGGGGAAGTCAGCACAATGTAACCAAGGCAAAGCCATAGAAGCTTCCTAGACACTTCCAAACACCTTGAGTGATGGAGTTACTAGGGTGGAGGTTTATAAGAGAATACTGTGAACAATTGTAAGCCAACTAATTAGATAATCAAGGTGAAATGGACAAACCCCCAGAAACAGAAAAATTACCTGAACTGACTCAAAAAGAAATAGAAACTCTCAATAGGCCTATAACAAGTGGAGAGATTGAACCAGTAATCAATAACCTCCCAACAAAGTAAAGTCCAGGACCAGATGGCTTCACTGGGGAATTCTATCAAATATTTAAAGAAAAAAAAAAACCCTAAAACTAAAGGGATGATAAGCCTAAGATTCAGGAATGTTGTTGCCAATGTGGAAGGGGACAGAGGAGTACAGGGTAGCTGAAGTTACTCTCAGTATTGTAGTTCTCCTGTGGAGTTGTGGGCCCATGGGTGTTAATTACATTATTAATAAATACATAATTAAAAATGAAATCATGGGTAGAAAGCAGTGATTGAGAGCCTAATAAATACTTCACAAGTGCAAGCTACTATTATAGTGAATTATGTTCTTTGTTGATAATCACCCTATACCAAGCCTCCCAGCAGTCTTTCCCTTCCCTTTCTGCTCTCCCTCCCTCTTCCCCATTTCCCTAGCACTGACAGGAGCGAGTGTTTGGTGACTCTTCCTCTTTTTTTCTCTCTGCAAGTGGCAGGAAGCCACCCTGGCACTCTACAGAGGGACGGGGAGAAGAGTGAAATACTATGGCCGTGGCTTGCACCTAGACACTTTCATAACCTTTTGCCCACTCCAAGGACAATGCCTACACACTTTCAATTGAAGAGGAAGACCTTCTGACAAAGTGGCCATAATCCTCCATGCTTCACCTCCATGCACCTTACAGCACCTTACATACCAACCTTCACATGCTCCACCCTGAACCTGAAAGGATACCCCACTCTTTCTTAAGGATCCTTGAGTGATCTCCAAGCACTGAGGCAGGGACCAGCCCAACATCTGACCCCGTCCATCTGGATCTCACCTTCAGGAAGGATTTGAGTAGGCCTCCTCTGTCCATCTGCAGAAGGTTCCCCAGGAAAGGCAGAGGACGTGGGCCTGGTGGGAGGTGGCCCTGGGCCTTTGGGTAGCTCCTGGCCAGGAGAAGTAAGAGGCCTGTGAAGAGAGCCAGGAGGAGGAGAATGCTGAGCTCCATGGCCTTAGTCTGAGTGTATTCCACCCCTCATCGAGTCAATTTTGAAGCTGGGGCTTTTATCTGAACCTGCCTCCCTGCCCAATTATGTAATTCTTTTCATTCCTGCCTCTCCTCACATCATTGTCCAATAGTGTGAACTTAGAAGAATCCATACTTACTGCTCAGGCAGCCTGGTAATCTGCTTACTCCCTCGTCCTTCACACCTTTGCCTATTACGTAAGGTCACCACCTACCCACAGCAGAGACCTAAGGACTGGTAGTTCCGCTCAGGTCACCCAGCCACCTGTGACAGGGGTCCAAAGATAACTGGTGCCTCCCAGTCCTTACAACAAAAACTTTGGGTGCCAATGGTCATTCTGCAGAACAAACCCACCAGCAGCACACTCTAGGGAACAGAGACACATTTTCCTCAAAGACACTCGGGGGTTGGTTCTCACCCCCCTGCCTTGTTTAGAGCATCACCCTCTGCTGCAATCAGATACCAGTATATATGCCAATCACCCCTGCCCCTCTAAGACTGTAGGACAGAGACTGGAACACACACTAGATGATTAGCTACCTGGAAACCTGAGCTGAATTCATACAAGAAAACTGAATGGACTCCTAGACTGATATACCTGATAACAGCACTAGCCAGCTGGGGACAGGACACCAGAGCGCCAAAGGTGAAAATGATCAAGCTAGCTCACTCAAGCAACCCACAAAAGAAAACAAGCAGCTAAGACACAGTATGCAAGCATAAACTGATAAAATAACTTACAAATGGCTTGGAGACAACAGTCAATATCAACTCACATAAAGAAACAGGCCATGATCACTTCAACAGGCTCTCAAAACAAAGAATCCAGGGATCTTCTAGATGAAAGTGCATTCCTGGAATTACCAGATGCAGAACACAAAATTTAATATACAGAACCCTTCAAGACATCAGGAAGGAAATGAGGCAATACCCAGAACAAGCCAAGGAACACACAGATAAAGCAATTGAAGAAATTAGAAAGATTATTCAGGAACAAAATGAAAAGTTTAATAAGCTGAAAAAATCCATAGACAGGCAGCAATCAGAAATTCAGAAGATTAATAATAAAATTACATAATTACATAACTCAATAGAAATTCAGAGGAGCAGAATTGAGCAAGTAGAAGCTAGAATTTCTGAACTAGAAGATAAATCACTTGGCACTAATATATTTGAAGAAAAATCAGATAGAAGAATTAAAAACAAGGAACCTTAAGAATCAAGTGGGAGTCTATCAAGAGAAATAACCTACAAGGGATTGGAGTACCAGAACAGGGAGGGATAACAGAAAATACAGAGAGAATTGTTGAAGATTTGTTGGCAGAAAACTTCCCTAATATCATGAAAGATGAGAAGATATCTATCCAACATGCTCATCGAACTGCACATAAGGTAGATGTTAAACGAAAGTCACCAAGATATATTATAATAAAACTTCCCAAAACCAAAGATAAAGAGAGAATTATAAGAGCAGTGAGGGATAAAAGAAAAGTCACCTACAAAGGAGAGCCAATAAGAATAAGCTCAGACTACTCGGCAGAAACCATGCAGGCAAGAGGTAATGGGATGACATATTTCAAAAGTTGAAGGAAAAAAATTACCTGCCAAGAATCATACATCCAGCAAAACTGTCTCTTAAATATGAAGGTGAAACTAAGACATTTCCAGACAAACACAAGTTGAGGGAATTCGTAAAAACCAAACCAAAACTACAAGAGATACTAAAGGGAGTTCTTTGGTTAGAAAACCAATAATATCAGGTATCAGTCCAAGACTAGAACACTGGGCAGAGCAATCAGACGTCAACCCAGACAGGGACATCCAAAAAAACAATGCAAGATTATTTAAAAAAAGCTCAAAACATGGTAACAGCAATGTTATTATATAAAAGAAGACAACATTAAAATAATAAAGAGGGACTAAGAAATGTAATCATACACCTTCCATATGGAGAGGAAGATACGGCGATACAAAGAAATAAAAGCTTTAAATTTAGAAAAATAGGGATAAATAATGAGGTAACCACAAAGGAGACAAACTATCCTAATCATCAAAATAAAATACAAGGGAAAAATACAGACTCAGCAGAAACAAAATGAACAACAGCAAATTTGAGGAAAGGACAATATATAAAGAAAATCTACTCAGCACATAAAATCAAGTGGGAAAAAGAAACTGTCAACAACACACAAAAACAGAAATGAAAACGATAGCACTAAATTCATACCTATCCTTAATTACCATGAATTTAAATGGACTAAATGCACCAATAAAGAGACAGAGAGTGGCACAATGGATTAAAAAACAAGATCCGTCTCTATGCTGCCTCCAAGAGACACATCTTAGACTTAGAGACACAAACAAATTAAAACTCAAAGGATGGAAAAATATATATCAAGTAAACAACAATCAAAAAAGGGCAGAGTGGCAATATTAATTTCTGACAAAATAGACTTTAAAGTTAAATCCATCAGAAAGGATAAGGAAGGACGCTAAATAATGATTAAAGGGACAATACACCAAGAAGATATAACCATATTAAATATTTACGCACCCAATGACAGGGCTGCAAGATACGTAAAACAAACACTAACAGCATTGAAAAGTGAGACAGACACCTCCACAATAATAGAAGACTTCAACACACCACTTTCGGTGAAGGACAGGACATCCAGAAAGAAACTCAATAAAGACACGGAAGATCTAAATGCCACAATCAAACAACTTGGCCTCTTAGACATACATAGAAACAAATCACCAACTTCATATGCAAGAGAAAGAGGCCCTGGATAAAAGAGGCATTACTGAAAAAGAAGAACAAAGTGGGAGGCCTTACTTTACCTGATTTTAGAACCTATTATACCACCACAGTAGTCAAAACAGCCTGGTACTGGTACAGCAACAGATACATGGAACAATGGAACAGAATTGAGCATCCAGACATGAATCCATCCACATATGAGTAGCTGATATTTGACAAAGGCCCCAAAACAGTTAACTGGGGGAAAGACAGTCTTTTTAACAAATGGTGCTGGCATAACTGAATATCCATCTGCAAAAAAATGAAACAAGACCCATACCTCACTCCATGAACAAAAACGAACTCAAAATGGTCAAAGACCTAAATGTAAAATCAAAAACAATAAAGATCATGGAAGAAAAAATAGCGACAATGCTAGGACCCCTAATACATGACATAAACAGTATACAAAACATTATAAAGAATGTAGAAGAAAACTAGAACACTGAGAGCTCTTAAAAATCAAACACCTATCCTCATCCAAAGACTTCATGAAAAGAGTAAAAAGGCTACCTACAGACTGGGAAAAAGTTTTTAGCTATGACATTTCTGATCAGCACCTGATCCCTAAAATCTACATGATACTGCAAAAACTCAACTGCAAAAAGACAAATAACCCTATTAAAAAATGGACAAAACATATGAATAGACACTTCACTAAAGAAGACATTCAGGTAGCTAACAGATATATGAGAAAATGTTCACAATCATTAGCCATTAGAGAAATGCAGATCAAAACTACAATGAGATTTCATCTCACTCCAACAAGGCTGGCATTAACCCAAAAAACACAAAAGAATAAATGTTGGAGAGGCTGTGGAGAGATTGGAACACTTCTACACTGCTGGTGGGAATGTCAAATGGTACAACCACTTTGGAAATCGATTTGGCACTTCCTTAAAAAGCTAGAAATAGAACTACCATACAATCCAGCAATCCCACTCCTTGGAATATATACTAGAGAAATTATACCTTTACACGAACAGATATATGCACACCCATGTTTATTGCAGCACTGTTTACAATAGCAAAAAGATGGAAGCAACCAAGGTGCCCATCAATGGATGAATAGTTCAATAAATTATGGTATATTCACACAGTGGAATACTATGCATCGATAAAGAACAGTGAGGAACCTGTGAAACATTTCATAACATGGAGGAACCTGGAAGACATTATGCTGAGTGAAATTAGTCAGCTGCAAAAGGACAAATATTGTATGAGACCACTATTATAAGAACTTGAGAAATAGTTTAAACCGAGAAGAAAACATTCTTTCGTGGTTACGAGAGGGGGGAGGGAGGGAGGGTGGGAGAGGGGTAGTCACTAATTAGATATTAGATAAGAACTACTTTGGTTAGGTGAAGGGAAAGACAGCACACAATACAGGGGAGGTTAGCACAATTGGATTAAACCAAAAGCAAAGAAGTTTCCTGAATGCACTGAATGTTTTGAAGGCCAGCGTAGCACGGGCAGGAGTCTGGGAACCTAGGTTTCAGGGGACATCTCAGTCAATTGGCATAATAAAATCTATTAAGAAAACATTCTGCATCCCACTTTGAAGAGTGGCGTCTGGGGTCTTAAACGCTAGCAAGCAGCCATCTAAGATGCATCATTTGGTCTCAACCTACCTGGATCAAAGGAGAATGAAGAACACCAAGGACACAAGGTGATTACTAGCCCAAGAGACAGAAAGGGCCACATGAACCAGAGCCTACATCATCCTGAGACCAGAAGAACTAGATGGTGCCTGGCTACAACCGATGACTGTCCTGACAGGGAACACAACAGAGAACCCCTGAGGGAGCAGGAGAGCAGTGGGATGCAGACCCCAAATTCTCATAAGACCAGACTTAATGGTCTGACTGACTCTAGAAGGACCCCGGTGGTCATGGCCCCCAGACCTTCTGTTGGTCCAAGAGAGGAAGCATTCCTGAAGCCAACTCTTCAGACTTGGATTGAACTGGATAATGGGTTGGAGAGGGATGCTGGTGAGGAGTGAGCTTCTTGGATCAGGTGCACACTTGAGACTATGTTGGCATCTCCTGCCTAGAGAGGAGATGAGAAGGTGGAGGGGGTTAGAAGCTGGCGAAATGGACACAAAAAGAGAGAGTGGAGGGAGAGAGCGGGCTGTCTCATTAGGGGGAGAGTAATTGGGAGTGTATAGCAGGGTGTATATGGGTTTTTGTGTGAGAGACTGACTTGATTTGTAAACTTTCACTTAAAGCACGATAAAAATTATTTTAAAAAATAGCATATTGCCTGGCACAAATGCACTTAATAAATGTGTTATGTGGCAAAAAAAAAAAAAAAAAGAAGGTACAATTTATTTAAGGATAAAAGTTAAATGTATGTGTCATTAGCAAATTGAGCTTTCTGTGAACTGGTTTTACTCAAACCAGATGGTTCTTGTCCCTCTTAGTATTTCCAACACCTTGCCTAGTAGACTGCAATATTGCATAGTGATTAAGAGATCTAGCCTTGTAAACAAATAGACCTAGATTCCTGTCTTGGTTCTAGTTGGAAACCTCTGTTTCTTCATTTGTATACTGTAGATGACAATGTAATCTATCTTATAGAGTGTTGGGAAATTAAGTGAGGTAAGATATGAAGGTCACTTAGCATGTTCTTGGCATACAGCTTTCAATAACCATCAGCTATAACAATAATAGTCTTTATTATAAGCAAGTTTGTTATGTCACTTATTTCCTTTCTGTTTCTATGTCTTCTCCCCAAACTATGTTCCTGAAGCCCCTCCTGATAGGCAGAATGCTAAAAACAAAACAAAACCAAGCCCAGCGCTGTAGAGTTGATTCCGACTCATAACGATCCTGTAGGACAGAGTAGAGCTGCCGCATAGAGTTTCCAAGGAGTGCCTGGTGGATTTGAACTGCTGACCCTTTGGTTAGCAGCCATACCACCTAACCACTACACCACCAGGGTTTCCAGGCAAAATGCTATTTGACATAAACTCCTGGACACATTCAGAATGTAGGCTCCAGAGGGTCAGAGTTAGACTGTTTTGCTGACAGCTATATCCCCTGTACTTAGAACAGTGTCTGGCATATAGTAGGTGTTTCACTAATATTTGGTTAATAAGTGGACCACTTGGCCAGATTTGCCCTCCATTTCGCAGTCTTGCTCAAAACAGGCTCTCCTCTCAACAACACACCTTTCCTTACCACCATCTCAAATGAAGGTTGCTTATTCTTTACCTCCAAGGTGCCTCAGGGTCAGAAAGTAGGGCCAATACCTGTTGCTCTTCAATACTACTTCTACATCCTTGAGCATAGACATAATAAAAAAAAAAAATAGCTGCTTTAAAAAACCTTGTCAGGAAAATTCCAACAGTAAGATCACCCCAGCATCTGTCTCCACCGATTGCCTTTCTCTTGAGTATGGGTCACATTTTCCTGTTTCTTCATTTGCCTTTTAATTTTGGATTTCATCCTTAACATTGAAGGAGATACACTGCAGAGACTCTGGATTTTTTCATGTTCTGCTGAAGAATATTAATTGTGTTTCTGTTTGTTTCAGAGGGCAGTTAACTTGGTTGAACTCAAAAGCTCAGTTCTGAAATCTCAGTTCATTTCTTTTAGCCTAAGCTGGGCACCTTGGAGTTTTCCAGCACGTGAGTGGTTCAACAATCAGCCAGAAATGTGGACAGAGTTTATATACACAATATGGGGTTCCCCCTCTCTGACTCTCTCTTTTTTTGAGATTCCACCACTAGGCTCTTTGCTCACCCTGAACTTTGCCCTCTAGTTCTTCAAGGCAGAAAAACTACAAGGTTTCTGTTGAAGCTTTAGCCACCCCACATGGTGCTGACCAGGTTCTGCCTGCCTTCAGACCAAAAGCTATAATAAACAGCAACTTTCCTTCCAGCCTCCTCAGTATCTGTCTGCTTTTGTTCACCCTCCAGTGACTTCAGGGAGTTGAGTTTTGTTTTTTTTTTTAATATTTTACTCAGAGTGTATAGTTGTTCTTTGAGGATGGCTGATAGAATAGGAGCTACTCAACCATCACCAGAAACAGAAGCTCCTCAGTCACTTCTAGACTATGACCCCCTCCACCCTGATAAAAATCCTTTGTCCTTGGAGCCTCTTCTTCTTTCTCCTTTCCCTACCTAGCTCCAATCACACTTAACCATGCTTCATGTGCCTTCTGGCCATTATACATCCTGTGTAATGGAGCTCTCTCTCTCCCAACTCTAACAAAGTTTTTAAAAGGAGCTATTAAGTTCTGCCATTCTCCTGGTAGGGTGGCCATGAGTATGAGCTGTCCAAACAGCCAGAGAGTCAGATATGTGACTTCCTTCTCTTTTTCACCTTTTTCACTCCATTTCATTGTTGGAGCCACTGTGTCAGTCCATCTTATTGAGTGTCTTCCTCTTTTTTTGCTGACCCTCTGCTTTACCAAGCGTGATGTCCTTCTCCAGGGACTGTTCCCTCCTGATAACATGTCCGAAGTACATCAGACAAAGTCTTGCCATCCTCACTTCCAAGGAGCACTCTGGCTATATTTCTTCCAAGACAGGCTTGTTTGTTCTTCTGGCAGTTCATGGCCAATCCACGACACAGGACTAATCCACCCTCTGAGACTTCCTGGATGACAACGGAATGTAGCACCCTGCCCGGTAGAGACAGCTCCAGAAGATGCTTTGTCCATTTACCTCTCTGAAGTTCCTGGGCTGGTCCTCTGTGGAGGATGTGAGCACAGGGCTGTTCCTCTTATGCTGGCTCTGGAGCCAGCCAACCCCACACACAGGACACAGGGAAATCCAAGTTCTTTCACAAACTGCCAATCTTCTGAACAAGAAAGCAAAGAAAACTATGCATTCCAAGGTATCTGTGAAGCACTTGGAAGCAGTGGGCTGCAGCACTGAGGCGTGTGAACTCCCAGCATGCTGCTGGCTTAGGTTTTGCTATACAATGCTCTCTTTTTTTTTTTTACATGGCTGAGTCTTAAATCCAGCTAGTGTGTAGGTATGTCATAATCTTTAATATGCATATCTGCAGGAACACTGTAAGAACTTCATGCTGTGGGTCAACACAAAATACTTAAAACACATTTATCATATTTGGTCTTTAGGTAAATAATACAATGTCTTAAAATTGCTGAAATATACCATTCTGGGCTGTTTCATTCCACTAAGAAAATACAAGTTGTTCCCTCTCTCTAAAAAAAAAAAGAATACCAAAATAACTATATTTAAATAATGTGATGATGATTATTGTCTTAGTTATCTAGTGCTGCTGTGACAGAAATACCACAAGTGGATGGCTTCAACAAACATAAGTTTATTCTCTCACAGTCTAGGAGGCTACAAATCCAAATATAGGGTGTCAGCCCCAGGGGAATTCCTTTTCTCTCTGTCAGCCCTGGAGGAAAGTTCTTGTCATCAATCTTCCCCCAGACTAGGAGCTTCTCAGTGGAGGAACCCTGGATTCAAAGGGCGAGCTATTCCCCTGGCTCTTGTTTCTTGATGGTATGAAGTTTCCCTGTCTCTCTGCTGGATTCTCTCTTTTATATCTCAAAAGAGATTGGTTTAAGATACAAGCTAATCTTGTAGATTGAGTCCTGCCTCATTAATATAACTGTCACTAATCCCACATCACTAATATCATGGAGATAGGATTTACAATACATAGAAAAATCACATCAGATGACAAAATGGTGGACAATCATACAATACCGGGAATCATGGTCTAGCCAAGTTGACAGATATTTTTGGGGAGCACAATTCAATCCATGACAATGATATTAAAAAATTTACAATAAGGCCAAAGCCCTCTCTGTGTGCTCCTTGTGTTGTGTGCATTTCATATGTGAACTCCAATTAAAAGAAACAAAAAGAAGATTGCCATGTGGGGCAAGGTCATAGATTTCAGGCACATTTGTAGGCATAAGCCAGGTTTTTCCTGAGAGTTTTGGGTTAGACTGGGGGTAGAAAATAGAAAGTTGGTTGATGAGGTTAGCCGAGTGAGCAGGGAGATGTAGCTGTCAAATAGCTCTGTTCTGCTCCTTCCATCTTACATGTCGTTAGGGACTGAATTATATCCCCCCCAAATATCTGTTAATTTGGCTAGGTCATGATTCCTAGTATATGATTGTCTACCATTTTGTCATCTGATGTGATTTCCCTATGTGTTATAAGTCTTATCACTACGATGAAATGACATGGATTAGTGGCAGCTATATTGATGAAATCTACAAGATTGTTCTTGTTGTTAGGTGCCGTCAAGTTGGTTCCAACTCTTAGCAACCCTATGGACAACAGAACGAAACACTGCCCGATCCTGCGCCATCCTTACAATCGTTGTTATGCTTGAGCTCATCGTTGTAGCCACTGTGTCAATCCACCTCGTTGAGGGTCTTCCTCTTTTCCCCTGTCCCTGTACTTTGCAAGCATGATGTCCTTCTCCAGGAATCGAACCCTCCTGACAACATGTCCAAAGTATGTAAGACGCAGTCTCGCCATCCTTGCTTCTAAGGAGCATTCTGGTTGTACTTCCTCCAAGAGAGATTTGTTCCTTCTTTTGGCAGTCCATGGTATATTCAATATTCTTCGCCAACACCACAATTCAAAGGCACCAAACCTTCTTCGGTCTTCCTTATTCATTGTCCAGCTTTCACATGCATATGATGCAATTGAAAATACCATGGCTTGGGTCAGGCGCACCTTAGTCTTCAAGGTGACATCTTTGCCCTTCAACTCTTTGAAGAGGTCCTTTGCAGCAGATTTACCCAATGCAATGCATAGTTTGATTTCTTGACTGCTACTTCCATGGCTGTTGATTGTGGATTCAAGTAAAATGAAATCCTTGACAACTTCAATCTTTTCTCCATTTGTCATGTTGTTGCTCACTGGTCCAGTTGTGAGGATTTTTGTTTTCTTTATGTTGAGGTGCAATCCATACTGAAGGCTGTGGTTTTTGATCTTCATTAGTAAGTGCTTCAAGTCCTTTTCATTTTCAGCAAGCAAGGTTGTGTCATCTGCATAACACAGGTTGTTATTGAGTCTTCCTCCAATCCTGATGCCCTGTTCTTCTTCATAAATCCAGCTTCTTGGATTATTTGCTCAGCATACAGATTGAATAAGTACGGTGAAAGGACACAGCAGTGACGCACACGTTTCCTGACTTTAAGCCATGCAATATCCCCTTGTTCTGTCCGAACAACTGCCTCTTGATCTAGGTAAAGGTTCCTCATGAGCACAATTAGGTGTTCTGGAATTCCCATTCTTCGCAATGTTATCCATAATTTGTATTGATCCACGCAGTCAAATGTCTTTGCATAGTCAATAAAACACAGGTAAACATCCTTCTGGTATTCTCTGCTTTCAGCCAGGGTCCATCTGACATCAGCAATGATATCCCTGGTTCCATGTCCTCTTCCGAAACCGGCCTGAATTTCTGGCAGTTCCCTGTTGATACACTGCTGCAGCCGTTTTTGAATGATCCTTAGCAAAATTTTGCTTGTGTGTGATATTAATGACATTGTTCTATAATTTCCACATTCAGTTGGATCAACTTTCTTGGGAATAGGCATAAATATGGATCTCTTCCAGTCAGTTGGCCAGGAAGCTCTCTTCCATATTTCTTGGCATAGACAAGTGAGCACCTCCAGCACCGCATCTGTTTGTTGAAACATCTCAATTGATATTTCATCAATTCCTGGAGCCTTGTTTTTTGCCAATGTCTTCAGTGCAGCTTGGACTTCTTCCTTCAGTACCATCGGTTCCTGATCATATGCCACCTCTTGAAATGGTTGAACATCGACTAATTCATTTTGGTATAACGACTCTGTGTATTCCTTCCATCTTCTTTTGATGCTTCCTGCATCTTTTAATATTTTCCCCATAGAATCCTTCAGTATTGCAACCCGAGGCTTGAAATTTTTCTTCAGTTCTTTCAGCTTGAGAAACACCGAGTGTGTTCTTCCCTTTTGGTTTTCCATCTCCAGCTCTTTGCACATGTCATTATAATACTTTACTTTGTCTTCTCGAGAGGTCCTTTGAAATCTTCTGTTCAGGTCTTTTACTTCATCAATTCTTTGTTTTACTTTAGCTGTTCGACATTTGAGAGCAAGTTTCAGAGTCTCCTCTGGCATCCGTCTTGGTATTTTCTTTCTTTCCCATCTTTTCAATGACCTCTTGCTTTCTTCATCTATGATGTCCTTGATGTCATTCCACAACTCGTCTGGTCTTTGGTTACTAGTGTTCGATGCATCAAATCTATTCTTCAGATGGTCTCTAAATTCAGGTGCGATATACTCAAGGTTATACTTTGGCTCTCGTGGACTTGCTTTGATTTACTTCCGTTTCAGCTTAAGCTGGCATATGAACATCTGATGGTTTGTTCCACAGTCAGCCCCTGGCCTTGTTTTGACTGATGCTATTGAGCTTTTCCATTGTCTCTTTGCACAGATGTAGTCAATTTGATCCCCATGTGTTCCATCGGGCAAGGTCCATGTGTATAGTCAGGGTTTATGTTGGTGAGATAAGGTATTTGCAATGAAGAAGTCGTTGGTCTTGCAAAATTCTATCATTCGATCTCTGGCATTGTTTCTATCACCAAGCCCTATTTTCCAACTACTGATTCTTCTTCTTTGTTTCCAACTTTTGCACTCCAATCACCAATAATTATCAATGCATCTTGATTGCATGTTCGATCAATTTCAGACTGCAGCAGCTGACAAAAATCTTCTGTTTCTTCATCTTTGTCCTTAGTGGTTGGCGTGTAAATTTGAATAATAGTCGTATTAACTGGTCTTCCTTGTAGGCGTATGGATATTATCCTATCACTGATAGTGTTGTACTTCAGGATAGATCTTGAAGTGTTCTTTTTGATGATGAATGCAACACCATTCCTCTTCAAGATGTTATTCCCAGCATAGTAGACTATGTGATTGTCCAATTCAAAATGGTCAATACATTCCATTTCAGCTCTCTAATGCGTAGCATATTGATGTTTGTGCGTTCCATTTCATTTTTGACCATTCCCAATTTTCCTAGATTCATACTTCGTACATTCCAGATTCCTATTATTGATGGGTGTTTGCAGCTGTTTCTTCTCATTTTGAGTTGTACCACATCAGCAAATGAAGGTCCTGAAAGCTTTACTCCTTCAGCGTCATTAAGGTAGACTCTACTTTGAGGAGATCGTGTCTAAGCCAATATACTTTGAGATATAAAAGAGAGGGGTGAGCAGAGAGACATGGGGACCTCTTACCACCAAGAAAGCAGCTTCGGGAGCAAAGCACGTCCTTTGTGTCTGAGGCTTGTGCCCTGAGGTGCTCCCAGACCAAGGGAAGACTGAGGAAAATAACCTTCCTCCTGAGCTGACAGAGAGAGAAGACTTCCCCTGGGGCCGATGCCCTAAATTTGGACTTCTAGCCTACTGGACTGTGAGAGAATAAATTTCTCTTTGTTAAGGCCATCCTGTTGTGGTATTTCTGTTATAACTAAGACACATGTCCAGGTCTTTGTTAGTGTGGGTATCTTTGACTCCTACCTGGTGAACTCATCCTGTAAAACCCAGTTCAAGCAACATCTCCTCTACAGAGCCTTCTCAATCCCCAACCGTAAGCAGTAATAATAATTAATAAGATCAGTGAGGACTTAATTTATTTGGGCCTGCTCTCCCACTAGTCCCAGAAATCCCTAAGAATGAGGACTGTGCTTAGTTCACCAACATGTCCAAAGCTACACTCATCTTCTATATCTCCTATTTCAAACTTGCTCCTTGTCTCTGTCTCTAAACCAGTAAGTGACACTACCATCTATCCCCTATGCTGGACTCCACCCTAACACTTACCCCTGCACAACCAACATAACCTAAGCAACAATTACTGTTTCCTTCCATCTCTGTCTCCAATTCATCCCTTCTGCCCATCCTTATGGCTCTGATCCAGTCAAGGCCCATCCTCTCTCACCTGGATTCCTGTATTAACCATCCCCTCGTCCCTCAACTTCTAGTCTCTTTACCTTGAAAAATCAGAAGTCTTTCTGAAACACAACTTTTGTTCTCCTACTTAAAACCCTTCTGTGGCTCCCCACTGCCCTCAGGACAAAGTCCAGGCTCCTTACCAAATCACATAAAGCTCTGTATGATCTGGCTCCTGCAGATGGCTCTGCTCTCAACAGGGAACATGGCCCCAAATCTCTAAGCTCTAGTCACACTCAACCATGCTTCATGTGCCTTCTTGCCATCATCCATGCTGTTTGCTCTGCCAGAAACGAATTCTCCCAAGTCTATCCCTCTGTGAAAATGGCATGGGGGCAGCGTCTGACCTCCCCTAATTTCACACGGGGTAAGGAGAATCAAGATCAACAGCCCAAGGCTGATTCCTAGGAGGCAGAGGTCAGGCATGCTTCCTCTCTCCACCATCTTTACCAATTCTGACACCAACTGTCCCTTCCACAGTGCTCTATCATTGGATTCGATAAATCATTGCAATGGCTACACAGAACTCACACAAAATACTGTTATGGGGTTCATGAGGAAAGTAGCAGGTTACAATTCAGGTTCAGGAATGCTTAAGATGCAGTTTTTCCATTAGGACAGCTTCCTCCCAGCTGTGCTCACAGGCATGTTTCTGTGGCCCTCAGCCTCTGCCCTGCTTAGGCAAGTGTTACAAAGCTCTTTTAGCTCTGCTGATAAGTGCCCAGAAGCACCCCACTCTGTCAACAAGGCTCTTGCTGAAAGACAGCTTCCTCATTCTGTGGCTAGGAAGCCCACCATGCCATCTCCTGCCATTGTTTCTCTGCCACTGTTCCTCAAGGGCTCTCTCTCTTTGTTTCCTGATTCTAGGAGCTTCTCAGCATAGGGGTTCTGGGTCCAAAGGGCATGCTCTCCACTCCTGCCCGTTCTTTCTCAGTGGTGGTGGGATCCTCTCTCTCTGCTCTGGAATTGGCTCTCTTTTAAGACAAACCTGAGCAATTCCCTTGGTGGGCCACAATTGCCTTATTTGCACAGTCCCACACAATCAGTTGGGTGGAAGTTACAAGACCATGGCTAGAAAGGCCACAGAAAAGCAATCCATAGCACCACACTATCCATGAAAAATTCTTGCTTTGCCCTCACATGGTCTTCCCTGAACCCCTCCCCCCAGGTTGAGTCAGGTGCCATTTCTGAGCTCCCACATGTCCCATGGGAACCTCCCCCATCCTGGCCCCAACCCGTCTTCCTGTGCTTTCCCTGTCTCAGCCCTAACACCTCCGCTTATGCCTCTCCTTTTCAGCACTGTCCATTCTGAGCTTCCCCTGTCTCATAGGGGTCTGTTTTCCCTGTGGAGTGAGAGCTGCCTGAGGGCAGGGCCCAGGGCTGGCATGGAGCTGCAGGTTTAGTGAACGGTGGCTGAGTCACTCTGTGAAATTTGCTGAATTGCTTAGGAGTTTGGGGTGACACTGTGGGAAAGAGAACATTCTTCAGGGATATTTGAATTATTCAGTGAGAAGTAACTGGCCTGAAGAATGCTTTCATAACACACCTGTCCCATGGAGGCTGTTCCTACTTAGTTTTGATCCTTGAACACGAAGGAACTGTGTGTTTTCTGAGAAGGGAAATGGAGCTGGGCCAGGGCTACATTTGAATCCAAACACATGGAAGCTCATGGGTGTGCAACGTGGACTCAAATGCCTACACTCATACACTAGAATGCCACATAAAAACATCCGCACACTCATATGTATCACCCAGTGGTACACGCGCACACACAGATGTCATTATGCAGTCAGACATCAGCCTGGATTCACAGAAACACACAAGTAAACATCCCTCAATAGGCATGTGTACACTCATGCTCCACACACACTGAAAGATGCAGAGATTGGTGTGCACTCAGGTACACGGGCATGGACACACACAGTCATAAACATATGTACGTGTAGACAAGCGGGTATGGATACTCACTTACCATGCACACACCACAAACACAGGTATATACATAAATTCATACAGCAATACGGTCACACTGAAACACATGTGCACACAAACATACACAGACACCCAAATGGCACACACAGGTACATGTATGAATAAAGATAAACATGACAGAGGCATCTAGAGAACCCCCCAGAAGAAACGAAAAATCATAAAGAGACCCAGAAGCACATGAGGAGGTGGAGAGACAGGCTGACATTCAGGGAAGCAGAGAGAGAGAAAAAAAGACAAAGTCAAGGACAAGGGAAGAGAGACTGAGAAAGACAGATGTACAAAGTCCTATGCAGGGCTCACTGTATGTCCAAAACAACCTGAGAGCCTAAACTCCACCTGCCCATTCTCCAAACCCCAAACAAAAACCTGTTGCCATTGTCGATTCCAACTCATGGCAACCCCATGTGTTACAGAGTAGAACTGCTCCATAGGGTTTCCTTGGCCGTAATCTCTACAGAAGCAGGTTGCCAGGTCTTTTTTTCTGAGGTGTTGCTGGGTAGGTTCAAACTGTCGACTATTTAATCAGAAGTCGAATGCAAAACATTTCCCCACCCAGGGGCCTTCACCAATTCTCCATATACTGCCTGATTCACACCACTCCTCCAGAAAGGTTCCCAGAAGATCAGTTTCCTATTTACAGCTCCATGGGATAAGGCTTATCTGTGCTGAGGAAGGTATAGATAGAGAATTTCCCCCAAACTCTCTCTCTACCTTTTTCGTTTTCCAAAGTTTTGGGAACTTTAGGCCAGAGAATGTAAAAGCCAGAAATTTAGAGAGTCTCTCCTCCATCTGCTTCATCCTACAGGTTAATAATAAGAACAGCTAACACTTACTGAGCACCTATGACCGCCTAAGTACTTTTCATGCAGAAACCATTCACTCCTCACCAAAAACACCCAAAAGGCAGGTGTTGTCTTTGGCCCCATATGGCTCACCCCATAAGGCTCAAAGACATGAAGTTATCTATTCCAGATCACACTTCAAGGAAGGGGTAAGGCTCGGACTGCAATCCATGCTTAACTTTGTTCTTAACCACCGTACAGTCCCTTCAGAAAGGGAAATGGAAGCCCAGCAAGGGGAAGCAATTTGCCTGGGTTCACTACTAGGTCACGCTGGGAGACCATCCCCGAGTCACCACCCTTGGCATGTGTCCTGCCTCAGGAGGTAAGGCACATGATTTCAGACACTGCCCTCTTGTTCCCTATTCATTGACAAGGCCAAAGTAGCATAACCTCTCTGTCTCCAAGTACCTTTGTGCTTTGATTTTCTACAATCTGACCATTCTGCCCATCGCCCAGCTCATGGCAGCCTACCCAAACCCTCAGTACCCTTCCTGGCACCAACCTCTTTGAGAAACAAACTCCCCAAATTTCCACCACCCTCCTTTTCAACAAACAAGGGGGAACAGGAGGGGCCGAGGCTGGTGATCAGGGTTAAGAGGACTGATGCCTGCCAAGCCCATGCTAACACTCTTTTCCACATCATCCCCCTCCAAAACCAACAAACAACTTCCCTCCCTCTGCGTTGCTCTCTGGCCTTTCTTCCCTACCCACCGGTCTCAGAGTCCAGCAGCCTTAACTCTCTGAGCAAGATGCCAGTCCTCACCCACCTCCACTCGCCCAAGGTTGGAGGCCTTTAGTGGTGTGCCCACTTTGTGTCTTTCCTGGTTCAACCCTCAAAGCCAGCCCAGTGCCCATCTGGGTCCCTCTTAGAGCCTGGCTAAGGCCAGTGTCAGGCTCACATATTACTAATCCCAGCACCCATCTGAGGTGGGTCTGCTGGAGCCAATCTCAGAGCCTATATGGTACCACCCATATGTCCTTCTGAAGCCAACCTCAATGACAACATGGGCCCACTTTCAGGGCCCTCTTGACATAAGAAGTGGCTCCATTAATTTTCTCCCGAAATCAAGTTCAGCGCCAACTCATTTTTAGTCCCAGTGTCTACCTGGGGACAATCTCAATGCCAATAGTATAAACCCTCACAGGCCTACCTGGATGCCGATATCAAATCCTACCAGTGTAATCCCTGTATCCAATGCTGGTGCCAATCTTAGCACCCACCTGGTGCTAAACTTGATCCCTACTTGACATTCAGGGTGGGCTAGACAGGACGACGAGGGGAGAACTGAAGAAGGTCAAATCCTAGCTTCCTCACTACCTGCGTGGCCTCGAGCAAGTGGAGTTGTCTTCTCATCTACAAAATAAGGATGCTAAGGAACCAGCCCTCAATGTTATAAAGATTCAATAAGATCATGAATAACCAAAACCAAAAACCAAACCCAATGCCTGTCAAGCCAGTTTTGACTCATAGCAACCTTACAGGACAGAGTAGAACTGCCCCATGGGGTACAAGACTTATGGAAGCAGATAGCCACATCTTTCTCCCACAGAGCAGCTGGTGGGTTTGAACCACTGATATTTTGGATAGTAGCTGAGTGCTTAACCATTGTGTCACCAGGGCTCTTTAAGATCATGAATACATAGACAATCTTGGAAGACAGTAACCACTCAACAAAGGGTATCTGTCCTTATTATTAAGGCAGAATTTCCATGAAGGAAGGACAGTAGACCATTCGATCTTTCTCTGCTCCTGCCAACATCATCCCAGAGTTCCCAACACTGGAGTTTATCTAAATCTTTCCTGCTATAGTTCCCTCTACCTGCTAATACAACCTGTTGCCATTGAGTCAATTCCAACTAATAGCGACCGTATAGGATAGACTAGAACTGTCCCATAGGTTTCCAAGGAGCAGCTAGTGAATTTGAACTGCTGACATTTTGGTTAACAGCCGAACTCTTAACCACTACACCACCAAGGCTCCACCTGCTAATAAAAGCCCTTGAGAAATGAGGAATCACCCCAAAAAGGAGACTTAAAACACTCTCAAATATAACCTTATGTTTGCAAAAACTTCCTTTCCACGGGTAAGAAAACCAAGGCCCAGAGAAGGTGTAAACTAAGAATGCAAAGTAGAAAAGACAGGAATTCAAGGCCCTTGGCTTAAGGGCCCCTCACATGTGCACTCCCTGCCCACTCTCTGTTTCCTGTTGTCAGTATGCCCATATATAAAATGGGAAACACTAAGAATAATAATAACAATAATAGTGATAGAAATGGTACAGTCAACCTTGTGGGCTTCCCTAAGGATCAGGGTAGGGATCTGGTGGGACTCTTCGTGAATTACAACCCTTGAGACAGGTGGGATTTTTTGGTACCATACTGGAAGTTGGTATTTTCCAAGACCCGGGCAGTCCTTCTGCCAGAGTCCATGAGTTATTCTTCCCCAATTATCTGGCAAGTTCCAGTGGAATGTCACTCTGTTATTCTACTTTCCCCCACCTCTTTCCCAAACAGAGATGGACAGTGGAGGTTCTATGGCACCCACTCTATTCTCGCTTTGAGGCTCCAGTCAGAATTCTAGGCACCAAGAGGCAACACTGAATTCAAGACAAAAGGAGGTCAACACCTGGGGTCCAAAGCTGACTCCAGGACACTGCTGGGCTCTCAGGAACTCCACATCCACAACCATCAGTCCTTCCTCATTCCAAGACCCTCAAATCCATGTCCCTGGAATCTCCCCTCCAGAGACCCTTAAATCTACATCCCTCATTACAAAAGAAAAAAAAAAATCTACAGCCACACATCCTGTCTCACTCCAATACCCTTGAATCTAGATCTTTGGAGTCGTGTCTTCTAAGACTCCCAAGTCCATCCTGAAATTCCAAATACAAAGATGATGGGCTCCCCTATGCAGATACATCAAAACACTCAGTTCTGGAGTTTATTTCCTCTCCCCCAAAATTCAAAGCCCTGGTGTTACAAATTCAGTCTTGGGTCCCACTCCCTGTTAATCTGCCCTGAGTTTCGCCTCCTCCCTTGCTGGCTGTGTCCCAAGCTAGGTGGGATGCAGGGTGGAGGGTGTAATTGGGAGGTAAAATGAGATAATTACATAATCAGAACCAAAGTCCACCCCTCTCCCCAAGTAGTATAAAGGCAAATCACCCCAAGCCATCCATGTTCGATCATCACTCTCACTGCCACCATGCTGGCCTCAGGGATGCTTCTGGTGGCTTTGCTGACCTGCCTGTCTGTAATGGTCTTGATGTCTGTCTGGCGACAAAGGAAGCTCTGGGGGAAGCTTCCCCCTGGTCCCACTCCCTTACCTTTCATCGGGAACTACCTGCAGCTGAACACACAGCAGATGTACAACTCCCTGAAGAAGGTGTCACAAGGCAGGGTGATGGGTGTAATGGGGTCAGAAATGGGGGAAGACTTTGTGGAAGGGGACTGACAAAACTGGACCAGAGTCCTAGGACAGGGGAGTTTTGAAGGTTCAATACCACGGTCCTTGTCAGGAAAACCAGATGTTGGGATGTTCAGCCACTTGACTGTTAGAATCTGGGGAAAATGGACCCCAGTTCGTGGGGTCTGGGTACAGGGCCAGGTCAGAGGTAGCGGCTGCTCCCTCTAACCACTCTCACCCACCTCCACCAGCTCAGTGAGCGCTATGATTCAGTGTTCACAGTTCACCTGGGGCCCTGATGGGTCGTGGTACTGTGGGGATTCGATGCTGTGAAGGAGGCTCTGGTGGACCAGGCTGAGGAATTCAGCGGACGAGGTGAGCAGGCCACCTTCAGCGAGATCTTCAAAGGCTATGGTGAGGGGACCTGGGTGGGGATGTGCTCAGGCATACCCAATGGCCTCAGTTTCCCCAGCTTCTCCCCTTGACTCACCTGCCCACTCCAGACTGTGGCCAGATTCCGCCTTCAGGTCTTTTTGATCCCCATCCCTGCTCACTGTAGCCTCTCCCTGGTCTGTCTCTAACCTATTTTAGAGTTTCTGTGGTTCCATTTCTCCCCGCCTCTCTCTGCCTTTATCTCCCTATTTCTCTCTCACAAGATGTCTCTTATTTCTGTGTATCTCTCCATCTCTTAGTAGAATATCTTGGTATTTCTGTTTGGGAGCCCTGGACCTCTGTATAACCCATAGCTGTTGAGTGGATTCCTACTCATAGGGATGTTTGTCTTTTTCTCATTCTCTGCTTCTGTGTTCTCTGCTGTTTCTCTGCCTCTCTGCTTCCTCTGTCTTAGGATCTTACACTAAGATCTTAGGTGGGGCTGAATGGAAGTATATATCTAAGTTTTCAGGTGGGTTAAGTGTGAGGATACCTGTCCAAGAATTTAGGGGAGATTGATTGGGGCACACATCTAGGCCTTCATCTATTCAAGTGAGGTTGGGTTGATAGATGTCTGTCCAGGTGTTTAGGCACTCAGGTAGGCTAGGTTGGAGACACTATCCCCATATTTACATATTTAGGGGATTTGGGTTGGGGGCTTTCTACTTCAAAATCCCAGTGTCTCTGCCTTCTGGTACCAGTTTCCAGATCTTGACTCTCTATTCCTCTCTCCCTAGTTTTTTCTCTCTTTTCCACCTCAGTTTTAGAATTCTTCACAATTTTATTTTAACCTCTCAGCTCTCCAGGTATTTCATTTCTCCTTTTACTCCTTCTGCCACTCTCTCGGGGCAGAAATCTCTGTATCTGTTTCTGTGTTATCTGTCTTGCCTCTCTGTCTCTCTCTTCTATTTCTTTTCTTCCAACGGTCTCTAAACCTTTCTGCATTTCTCTGTGACTCTGAGTTCTTTCCTTTCTCAAGTTTGTGGCTCTGTGCCCTTTCTCTCACTCCCTCTCTGCCCCTTTCTCCCCACCTCTCAGAAGTCCTCTGGGCTGGTCTGTGCCCTGTCCCTATCCTTCTCTGACTTAGGCACCCCATGCACCCCCCTCCAGGAGTGGCGTTCAGCAACGGGGAGCGCGCCAAGCAGCTCCGGCGCTTCTCCATCACCACGCTGCGGGACTTTGGCATGGGCAAGTGCGGCATTGAGGAGCGCATCCAGGAGGAGGCTGGCTTCCTCATCGAGGCCTTCCGGGGCACGCGCTGCTAGCTGGGACCCTGGAGGGCGCGGGAAGGAAAAGGGAAAAGCTTGGTGAGAAGGACATGTGAGGTCTGGCCCCGAACGGGGACCAGGTTGAGGAAAGGCATCCAGGCTCCCATCTCTGGGGTCTGATCACTTCAGTAAACTTCTGGAATTCTCAGACTGGCATCAGGCCCCAGAGTTGACTCTCTCCCCAATCCCTGTCCCTGCCTGCCTCCGCTCCCCACCCCCGCCCCCCTTCGAGGCGCCTTCGTCGATCCCACCTACTTCCTGAGCCGTGTGGTCTCCAATAACATGGGCTCCATCGACTTTGGGAACCTCTTTGCCTATGAAGATAAAGAGGCCCTGTCACTGCTGCGTATGATAATGGGAAGCTTCCAGTTCACAGCTATTGCTACCAGACAGGTTACCAGTCTCTGCCAGGCCCTGCCATGCCTCTAGCACAACCTGCCAGCTGCTCCCCCACACAGAGGCAGATACTCCTCCTCAAGACAGCCCCTACTCAAAACCAGCCCCACTCCTGGACAACTGAACAGTAGCACTAGAACTCAGGAGGAATACCCAGGCTCCAAGGACACCTGGATATCTCAACATAAATGCCCTCAGCACAGCTCTCTCACCTAGGTGGTCCCAGTCCAACCAACCTTAATATCTAACAGGTGCTGTCTACTCAGCCCATCTCCCAAATACCTAAACACCTGAATCCCTGGTGCTGCAAAATTCAGCCTACCCAAATCCTCTGACACTTATACAAGTGTCCCCCACCAGAGTATCTAGACAGTGCCTCCTACCCAGCCTACTTAAACACCTGAACACCTGGACAGGTACCCCAATAAGACCCCTACACACCTGTACAGATTTCTCCTCAAATACCCAAATAAATGTCTCCCAACCCAGCCCAAGTGAACACCTACAGAGGTGCACCCTATGCAGCCCACTTAAATATCTGAACACCTAAATCGGTATCCCCGAAACCAGTCCCACTTTATACATAAACACCTCTACAGAAGCCTCCAATCCATGTTCCCTAAATACCTAAATATGTGGACAAGTGTCTCCAACTTAGCCCACCTGAGTACCTAAACACCTGGACAAGTACCTACCAACCCAACCTCCACTGAATATATGAACACCTGCATGTGTTCCCCAATCCATTTCACCTAAACTCTTGGGCAGGTACCCTCACACATAACTCACCTGTAAACTTAGATATACACTTCCATCCAGCCTCACCTAAACACCTAAACACTTGGACAAGTGCCTTGAACCCAATACCTTCCTTGCCCTGAGACAAGGCTCCTCTCCCATTGGACTCTGCCCACTGACCGCTGCCCTTCCTTTCCCTTCTTCTCTCCCCACCTCCAGCTCTATGACATGTTCTACTCAGTAATGAAACACCTACCAGGGCCACAGCAACAGGCCTCGAAGTTGCTGCACGGGCTGGAGGATTTCGTAACCAAGAAGGTGGAGCAGAACCAGCGCACACTGGACCCCAACTCCCCACGGGACTTCATCGACTCCTTCCTCATCCGCATGCAGGAGGTGCATTCAAGCAGCCAGTGCAAGTGATGGGGGGAGGGGTTGGTTTCCAAAGCCAGGCAGAAGGGAATCAATCTGGGACGAGCATAAAGACCCCTTGAGACTAGCCCCTCATCACAATAATCCCCACAATACTGATTATAATTAATCATCACTGCTCCATTGACTGAGCTCTTGCCCATGGCAGGACCTGTGCCTGTGAATCATAACACACCCTCTCCTCAGCTGTGTACATGATTAGGTTCCAAAGACCAAGTCATTATGCAAAATCAACGTTATGCCAAAATGGAGGATGACCACATCAAGTCACAAAATGGAGGATGACTACATCATTACATAACATTCAAATCACATCGTTACATGACTGCCAAACCACTGAGAATCATGGTCCAGCCAAGGTGACACATAACCTTAACCTTCAAAGTCAGTGTTACTCTTGCCTCACACCTCAGCATGTATTACTGCTAGACATATGTCATTAACGTGCAAAAAGTTAGACAGTAGATTTTTTACTGTTGTCATAAACGTGAAATGTCAGCTAACGATAAATGAGGAGAAGGTGTAGTGCCCTGCGATTTCACTACCAGGTCCTTCAGGTGGCACAAATGGTTAAGCACTGGGCTACCAACCAAAAGGTTGGTGGTTCAAATCCTCCCAGAAGCTCCGCAGAAGAAAGACCTGGTGATCTGCTTCCGAAAGGTCACAGCCATGAAAAACCCCCAGAGGGCAATTATACTCGGAAACACATGGGGCCAAAATCAGTTGGAATTGACTCAAGAGCAACTGCGATTTTTTTGTTGGGGGAGGAAGGTCTTATTGCCCTGCAAAATGCCAGTCACTATTTTAAGTGTTTTATAGCATTTGCCTATTTAACACAACAGCTCCTTGAACGATGTTTTTGTTGCAATCCCAATTTTACAAATGAAGAAACTGAGGACCAGATTGCATAGTGGCTTGTCTGAGGTCACACAGCCAGGAAGTGGCAGCGGGTAGTTCAGACTCTAGTCTCCTGACTCTAAGGCTGGTGTTTTCAGCCACCATGCTTTCTTCCCTTCTATACCCTGGTAAGCAGACACACTTGTGTGGACTGGTGATCTGGCTTTACTATGTGATATTGGAGGGTCTCCACTCCCATCTGGGTGCTAGCCTCCCAGCCGTGCTGAAAGGAGATGGGCTCTATGGAGTCTGCAGGTCAGGGTAAAAGGATTAAAGGAGGAGATTCCCCCACAATAAGCTTCAGGATTTTTAGTGAAAGTAATAGGATGCTGTCGCTAGAACTCCGTGTCTCAGAAAATCGGACTTTATCTCTGAGTCAGTCTGTCTTGCCATCTCTGTTCCTCTCTCTCACACACTCTCCCTCTCTAGCCTTCTCTTTCTAAATAATTCTACCATAAAAAATGAGAATTAAAGGGCTGATACTGAACCATGGAAAGAGTGCGAGAAGAACATTCAGGGCAGAGCCAACAGAGCCTAGAGACCAGAGAAAGCATGGTAGGTCCATGTCCCTCTTCCCACTTCTGGTCTGAAGAAAATGAGATGTCAGGGATCTAAACGAGGTAGGTCTGTAGGGAAATCCCCTGAAGGGCCCTTCAGGAGTGCATTGTGGGCTCAGCCCAAAGCCTCCTCTCCCCACAGGAGAAGAAGAACCCCAACACAGAGTTCCATATGAAGAATCTGGTGATGACCACGCTGGCCCTCTTCTTTGCCGGCACAGAAACCATCAGCACGACCCTTCGCTGGGGCTTCCTGCTGCTCATGAAGCACCCAGATGTGCAGGGTGAGGCTGAAGGGATCTTTACCTCGGACTCAAAAATTCTCTGAGTCCGCTACACTGCCTCCCATCTCTCTCATATTCCTGAACCCTCAGACACTCCGTTACCCAGAAAATAAAAAAAACTGGTGGCCGTCGAGTTGATTCCGACTCATAGAGACCCTATAGGACGGGGGTAGAACTGCCCTATAGGGTTTCCAAGGAACACCTGGTGGATTCGAATTGCTGACGTTTTGGATAGCACCTGAGCTCTTAACCACTGCACCTCCAGGGATCCTACTACCCAGAAAATAGGGTTCTATTCAGCTGATAGACACCAGCTGACTTTCAAATATTGAAATACTGAAAATGTATGAACTGCTAGCTCCTGTGCTAAGCCCACTGAGTACCCACTGCCTGCTACTCTAAACCATCCCCAGATCCCTTGCACCGCCTCTATGATTCTGGCAGAAACGGGCTCACAGACCCCTGTTCCAACCACGTGGATGGTCTACATCCATGTCAAAGGTAGCCTGGGTATCACAAGTGGTTAAGGGTTTAACAAATAGCTGAGAGGGTGGTGATTAGCACCCACGCAGGGGCACCTCTGAAGATAGGCCTGGTGATCTCCTTCCGAAAGGTCACGGCCTTGAAAATCCCATGCGGCAGTTCTACTCTGCACATACGTGGTCACCATGAGTGGGAATCGACTCAACAGCAAGTAACAATATGAACAGCACCCATGTCATACCAGTTTTAAAAATTTTGATGATTGTCTTTGTCCTGAGACCTTTAGATACCTAAATACATCCTCCCTGTTCCTGCAGCCAAGGTGCATGAGGAGATTGACCAAGTGATTGGCAAGAGCCGTCAGCCCAAGTTTGAGGACCGGGCCAAGATGCCCTACACCGAGGCAGTGATCCACGAGATCCAGAGATTTGCAGACATGTTCCCCATGGGGTTGCCCCACAGGGTCACCAAGGACACCAAGTTTCGGGACTTCTTCATCCCCAAGGTGCTGCTCTGCCCAACCTTCCAAACCTGTGACCCCTGTACCCTTAGAAAATTTCCAGCCCATGTCCACTCCCTCAATCAAAGACTCTCCCAGCCACCTTCAACCTTCCTGCTCGGGGACTCTAATCCCTGTATCTCCCTCAAACTTCCTGCCTTGGGAGACATGAACATATGTCCCTTAAACCTCCTGCCTCAGAAGATACAGACTCCATGTCCCCAAACCTCCTGTCTTAGGAGACACAAACCCCATGTGCCCCCAACATTCTGTCTCAGGCGACACAAAACTCATAATCCCCAGAGCTTTTTGGAGGATGCTGGCTTTCATGTCCTCATTTCCCATCACCTTGGGCCCCCTAATTCTCCTTCTGACTCCCATGTGCTTTCAGCATGCCCACACACCACTCGCCCTTATCAAATCCCCTTTTCTCCTCCCCACCAGGGCACCGAAGTGTTCCCTATGTTGGGCTCTGTGATGAGAGACACCAAGTTCTTCTCCAACCCCCACGATTTCAACCCCCAGCACTTCCTGGATGAGAGAGGGCAATTTAAGAAGAACGATGCCTTTGTGCCCTTCTCCATTGGTAAGAGACCATGGGCTGCTGCCAGACCACCCCACATACCACCAGGGACCTCCATCATCTCTGTCAGTTCCTCTGAGGTGTAGCTTAGTATCTTTCTCCAGCTCAGAAATCTCTCTTAGAAACTACTCTCAAGCCACCCAGTTGCAACCTCCATTAATACCAAGCACCTGCACTCAGGCAAAAACGAAGGGGTGATCATACCATTTCAGAGGTGGGGAAATCAAGGCCCACAGTGAGTCAGAAATTTGTCTAAGGTAACACAACAAAGACTCCAGATTCCTAAGAAGGAGATGCCAGTATAGCAGCCATATTTGGGAGAAAGCAGCATCTCATGTTCCCATTGCTATAGGCTGGCAGGGATCACCCCCATCTCATCTACAGGGAAACCGGGGCTCAGAGAGGATTACAGTCTTCCCTGAAAGTCTCTCAGGCCACAATATCCAGCCCTTCCTCCCTGGGAGAATGAACCTGGGACTTGGTAGTGGGGTGAGGTGGCAGTGAGTCGCCTCACCTCCGGCCCTCCCATCTCACGTCTCCAGGAAAGCGGTACTGTTTCGGGGAAGGCCTGGCCAGAATGGAGCTCTTTGTCTTCCTTACCACCATCTTGCAGAACTTCTGCTTCAAGTCCCCACAGTTGCCCAAGGACATCGATATGTCTCCCAAACATGTGGGCTTTGCCACCATCCCACGAACCTACACCATGAGCTTCTTGCCCCACTGAGTAAGTGCTAAGACAGGGCCTGGCTAGCGGATTGGACAAGTGGGGAGAGGGAGGGTCTAGTGGGCAGAGCTAATGGGTGGGTAATGTTTAATGGGGGCTGAGGGAAAAGGAAGGGGGAATGTGAATAAGAAGACAAGAAGAAACATGATGAGGTCTGTGTGTTCATTTGCAAGAGACAGATCCTTCAGAGGTGGGATGGGAGGTAGGAAAACCTCACAGCTACACTGTAAATAAAAGTGATAATAAACTCAACTCAGCGCCATCGAGTCGATTCCAACTATTAAGCCTGAATATGTCTGTCAGTTTGTGGTACTGTGGGGGCTTTCGTGTTGCTGTGATGCTGGAAACTATGTCACCGGTATTCACATACCAGCAGGGTCACCCATAGAGGACAGGTTTCAGCTGAGCTTTGAGACTAAGAAGAAGGACCTGGCAGGCCACTGAAAAGTATTAGCTAGTGAAAAACTTATGAGTAGCAGTGGAACATTGTCTGAAATAGTCCTGGAAGATGAGCCCCCAGGTTGGAAGACACTCAGAAAACGACTGGGGAAGAGCTGCCTCCTCAAAGTAGAGTCGACCTTAATGACGTGGATGGAGTAAAGGTTTCAGGACCTTCATTTGCTGATGTGGCATGACTCAAAATGAGAAGAAACAGCTGTAAATATGCATTAACAATTGGAACCAAGAATGTATGAAGTATGAACCTAGGAAAATTGGAAATCGTCAAAAATAAAATGGAATGCGTAAACATCAATATGCTACGCATTAGTGAGCTGAAATGGACTGGTATTGGCCATTTTGAGTCAGACAATCAAATAGTGTACTGTGCTTGGAATGACAACTTGAAGAGGAATGGTGTTGCACTCATCATCAAAAAGAATATTTCAAGATCCATCCGGAAGTACAACACTGTTGGTGATAGCATAATATCCATACGCCTACAAGGAAGACCAGTTAATACGGCTATTATTCAAATTTACTCACCAACCACTAAAGCTAAAGATGAAGAAATAGAAGTTTTATCAGCTGCTGCAGTCTGAAATTGATCGACTATGCAATCAGGATGCATTGATAATTACTGGTGATTGGAATGTGAAAGTTGGAAACAGAAGAAGGATCAATAGTTGAAAATATGGCCTTGGTGATAGAAACAATGCCAGAGATCGAATGATAGAATTTTGCAAGAACAACGACTTCTTTATTGGAAATACCTTATCTCACCAACATAAACCTCGACTGTACACACGGACCTCACCAGATGGAACGCACAGGAATCAAACTGACATCATCTGAGGTGGAGCCAAGATGGCGGAATACACAGATGCTTCTCGCAAGCGCTTTTTACAACAAAGACCCCCAAAAAACAAGTGAAACGAGTATATTTGTGACAAGCTGGGAGCCCTGAGCTTCAAAGGTAAGCTTAGAAAATGAACTGAGGGGTAGGGGGAGGAAGAGACCATTCAGAAGGAGAGAGGAGTTACTGGACCTGAATTGTGGGGAGCCTTCAGGCGCCACTCCCCGAGCGGAGGTCTGACGCTAGCAATCGGTGGCAGTTTCCTCAGGGAGAAGCAGCCAGCCACACAGCCCACTCACACCTCCAGAACCTGAGGAGAGCGTCGCTCTTGGCAAAAGCTAAGTACTTGTGTATATTTTAAAGTGCCCTCCCCATCCAGAAACCGGGTACCGCGGCTGAATTCACTGGGCCTGAGAGAGGTGCTGCTGAGCACCTAGAGCCATCTTCCCAGCCTTGGGGAAGGAAAAAATTTGCATTTGGGGGAAAAGATAATTTGCTAGCTCCACTAACTGGGGGAGCTCAGGACAAAAGCAGCTCCTGTCCAGGCATAAACCATCCATGGAATTTGAGCACCCTTCCTTTCTGCATGGACCTTGTGGACCTATTTCGGGAGAGTAGGCCCTTGTTGGCAGACTCCAGCCATTTCAGCTGTGCGGTGGAGAGGTGGGTGTTTGGTGTTTGACATTGCTTTGCCTATTAAACAAGGTCACCACCTACCCACATCAGGGACCTAAGGACTGGTAGCTCCACTCAGGTCACCCAGCCACCAACAACAGGTGGCCAAAGAAACTGGTACCTCCCAGTCCTTACAACCAAAAATTTTGGATGCCCATGGTCCGTCTGCAGAACCCACCCACCTGCATGCTCTAGGCAACAGGGATGCACTTTCCTCAGAGACACTTGGGGGTCAGTTCTCAGCCCCCTGCCTTGTTCAGAGAGTGACCTCCTGCTGCAATCAGATACCTATATATACGCCAATCACCCCTGCCCCCTAAGGCTGTAGGACAGAGCCTGTACCACACACTTGTATCAGGTACCTGGAAAACTGAGCTGAATTCATACAAGAAAACTGAATGGACTCCTAGACTGATATACCTGATAACAGCTCTAGCCATCTGGGGCCAGGACGTCAAAGCTCCAAAGGCGAAAATAATCAAGGTACTTCATTCAAGCAACCCATAGGGTATACCAAAACAAAACAAAGCAAGAAGCTATGACACAGTAAGCAAGCATAAACTAATACAATAACTTATTGATGGCTCAGAGGCAACAGTCAATATCAAGTCACATAAAGAAAGAGGCCATGATCACCTCAACAGGCTCTCGAAACAAAGAAGCCAGGGATCTTCTAGATGAAAGTGTATTCCTGGAATTGCCAGAGGCAGAATACAAAAGTTTAATGTACAGAACCCTTCAAGACATCAGGAAAGAAAGGAGGCAATACGCAGAACAAGCCAAGGAACACACAGATAAAGCAAATGAAGAAATTAGAAAGATTATTCAGGAACATAATGAAAAGTTTAATAAGCTGGGAAAATCCATAGAGAGACAGCAATCAGAAATTCAGAAGATTAACAATAAAATTACAGAATTAGACAACTCAAGAGAACATCAGAGGTGCAGAATTGAGCAAGTAGAAGCTAGAATTTCTGAACTTGAAAATAAATCACTTGGCACTAATATATTTGAAGAAAAATCAGACAAAAGAATTTACAAAAATGAAGAAACCTTAAGAATCATGTGGGACTCTATCAAGAGAAATAACCTAAGAGTGATTGGAGTACCAAAACAGGGAGGGATAACAGAAAATACAGAGAGAATTGTTGAAGATTTGTTGGCAGAAAACTTCCCTAATATCGTGAAAGATGAGAAGATATCTATCCAACATGCTCATCGAACTCCACATAAGGTAGATGTTAAAAGAAAGTCACCAAGACATATTATAATCAAACTTGCCAAAGCCAAAGATAAAGGGAGAATTATAAGAGCAGTGAGGGATAAACGAAAAGTCACCTACAAAGGAGAGCCAATAAGAATAAGCTCAGACTACTCGGCAAAAACCATGCAGGCAAGAAGGCAATGGGATGACATATTTCAAAAACTGAAGGAAAACAATTGCCTTCCAAGAATCATATATCCATCAAAACTGTCTCTTAAATATGAAGGTGAAATTAAGACGTTTCCAGATAAACACAAGTTGAGGGAATTCGTAAAAACCAAGCCCAAACTAGAAGAAATACTAAAGGGAGTCCTTTGGTTAGAAAATCAATAATATCAGGTATCAATCCAAGACTAGAACACTGGGCAGAGCAACCAGAAGTCAACCCAGACAGGGACATCCAAAAAAACAAAGCAAGAGTATTAAAAAAAAAAAAAAAGCTCAAAACAGCGTAACAACGATGTTATTATAGACAAGAAGACAACATTAGAATAATTAAGACTGACTAAGAAATGTAATCATACACCTTCCATATGGAGAGGAAGATACGGCGATACAAAGAAATAAAAGTTAAGTTTAAATTTAGAAAAATAGGGGTAAATAATAAGGTAACCACAAAGGAGACAAACTATCCCACTCATCAAAATAAAATACAAGAAAAAAATACAGACTCAGCAGAAACAAAATCAACAGCAACAAACATGAGGAAAGGACAATACGTAAAGATAATCCAATCAGCACGTGAAATTAAGTGGGAAAAAGAAACTGTCAACAACACACAAAAAAAGACATCAAAATGATAGCACTGAATTCATACCTATCCATAATTACCATGATTTTAAACGAAATAAAGGCACCAATGAAGAGACAGAGAGTGGCAGAGTGGATTGAAAAATAAGATCCGTTCATATGCTGCCTAAAAGAGACACACTTTAGACTTAGAGACACAAACAAACTAAAACTCAAAGGATGGAAAAACTATATCAAGCAAACAACAATCAAAAAAGAGCAGGAACTAAAAGCAAAGAGGTTTCCAGGATAAAATGAAAGCTTCAAAGTTCAGTGGAGCAGGGGCTGGGGTCTGGGGAACTTGGTTTGAGGGGACTTCTAAGTCAATGGGCTAAATAATTCTATTATGAAAACATTCTGCATCCCACTTTGAAATGTGGCGCCTGGGGTCCTAAATGCCAACAAGCGGCCATCTAAGATACATCAATTGGTCTCAACCCACCTGGAGCAAAGGCAAAGGAAGAACACCAAGGTCACACGACAACTAAGAACTCAAGAGACAGAAAGGGCCACATGAACCAGAGACCTACATTATCCTGAGACCAGAACAACTAGTTGGTGCCCAGCCACAATCGATGTCTGCCCTGTCAGGGAGCACAACAGACAACTCCTGAGGGAGCAGGAGACCAATGGGATACAGACCCCAAATTCTCATGAAAAGACCATACCTAATGGTATGACTGCGACTAGAGGAGTCCCAGAGACAATGCTCCCCAGACCTTCTGATGGCACAGGACAGGAACCATCCCCGAAGACAAATCATCAGGCATGAAAAGGACTGGTCAGTGGCGGGGGAGAGAGATGCTGATGAAGAGTGAGCTAATTAAATCAGGTGGACATTGGAGAGTGGGTTGGCAACTCTTGACTGGAGGGGGGATGAGAAGATAGAGAGAGAGGGAAGATGGCAAAATCGGCACGAAACGAGAGACTGAAAGGGCTGACTCAATAGGGGGAGAGCAAGTGGGAGAAGGGAGTAAGATGTATGTAAGCCTACATGTGACAGACTGATTGGAATGGTAAATGTTCACTTGAAGCTTAATAAAAATTAATTAAAAAAAAAAGAGCAGGAGTGGCAATATTAACTTCTGACAAAATAGATTTTAAGATAAATGCATCAGAAAGGATAAGGAAGGACACTATATAATGATTAAAGGGACAATACACCAAGAAGATACAACCATATTAAATATTTATGCACCCAATGACAGGGCTGCAAGATACATAAAACAAACTCCATCAGCATTGAAAAGTGAGATAGACAACTCCACAATAATAGTAGGAGATTTCAACATACCACTGTCGGTGAAGAAAAGGACATGCAGAAAAAAGCTCAACAAAGAAACGGAAGATCTAAATGCCACAATCAACCAACTTGACCTCATACGCATATACAGAACACTCCACCCAACAGCAACAAAGTATACTTTCTTTTCTAGTGTACATGGAACATTCTCTAGAATAGACCACATATTAGGTCATAAAGCAAGCCTTAGCAGAATCCAAAACATTGAAATAATTCAAAGCATGTTCTTTGACCATAAGACCATAAAAATGGAAACCAATAACGGGAAAAGAAATCAAACACTTGGAAAGTGAACAATACCCTGCTCAAAAAAGAGTGGATTATCGAAGACATTAAGGATGGAATAAAGAAATTCAGAGAATCCAATGAGAATGAAAACACTTCCTATTAGAACCTTTGAGACACAGCAAAAGCGGTTCTCAGAGGCCAATTTATATCAATAAATGCACACAACCAAAAAGAAGAAAGGGCCAAAATCTAAGAATTATCCCTACAACTTGAACAAATAGAAAGAGAGCAACAAAAGAAACCCACAGGCACCAGAAGAAAACAAATAATAAAAATTAGAGCTGAACTAAATGAAATAGAAAACAGAAAAACAATTGCAAGAATTAACAAGACCAAAAGCTGGTTTTTTACAAAATCAATAAAATTGCTAAAGCACTGGCCAGACTGACAAAAGAAAAACAGGAGAGGAAGCAAATAACCTGAATAAGAAATGAGATGGGCGATATTACAACAGACCCAACTGAAATTAAAAGAATCATATCAGATTACTATGAAAAAGTATACTCAAACAAATTTGAAAACCTAGAAGAAATGGATGAATTCCTAGAAACACACTACCTACCTAAACTAACACAAACAGAGGTAGAACAACTAAATAGACCCATAACAAAAGAAGAGATTGAAAGGGTAATCAAAAATTCCCAACAAAAAAGCCCTGATCCGGAAGGCTTCACTGCAGAGTTCTACCAAACTTACAGAGAAGAGTTAACACCACTACTACTAAAGGTATTTCAGAACATAGAAAAGGACGGAATACAACCAAACTCATTCTATGAAGCCACCATATCTCTGATACCAAAACCAGGTAAAGACACCTCAAGAAAAGACAATTATAGACCTATATCCCTCATGAACGTAGATGCAAAAATCCTCAACAAAATTCTAGCCAATAGAATTCAAGAACATATCAAAAAAATAATTCACCATGACCAAGTGGGATTCATAGCAGGTATGCAGGGATGGTTCCACATTAGAAAAATAATTAAAGTAATCCATCACATAAATAAAACAAAGGACAAGAATCACATGATTTTATCAATTGATGCAGAAAAGGCATTTGACAAAGTTCAACACCGATTCATGATAAAAATTCTCAGTAAAATAGGAATAGAAGGAAAATTCCTCAGCATGATCAAGGGCATTTATACAAAGCCAACAGCCGACATCACCCTAAATGGAGAGAGCCTAAAAGCGTTCCCACTGAGGTCAGGAACCAGACAAGGATGTCTTTTATCACCGCTCTTATTCAACATTGTGTTGGAGGTCCTAGCCAGAGCAATTAGGCTAGATAAAGAAATAAAGGACATCCAGATTGGCAAGGAAGAGGTAAAACTATCTTTATTTGCAGATGACAAGATCTTACACACAGAAAACCCTAAGGAATCCTCCAGAAAACTACTGAAACTAAATGAAGAGTTCAGCAGAGTATCGGGATACAAGATAAACAAACAAAAATCAGTTGGATTCCTCTACACCAACAAAAAGGACATCGAAGAGGAAATGACAAAATCAATACCATTTACAGTAGCCCCCAAGAAGATAAAATACTTAGGAATAAATCTTACCAGAGATGTAAAAGACTTGTACAAAGAAAACTACAGTATACTTCCACAAGAAACCAAAAGAGACTTACGTAAGTGGAAAAACGTATCTTGCTCATGGATAGAAAGACTTAACATTATAAAAATATATATTCTACCAAAAGCAATCTATACATTTAATGCAATTCCAATCCAAATCCCAATGACATTCTTTAATGAGATGGAGAAACAAATCTCCAAATTCATACGGAAGGGAAAGAGGCCCCGGAAAAATAAGGCATTACTGGAAAAGAAGAACAAAGTGGGAAGCCTTACTTTACCTGATTTTAGAACCTATTATACCACCACAGTAGTCAAAACAACCTGGTACTGGTACAACAACAGATACATGGACCAGTGGAACAGAATTGAGAAACCAGACATAAGTCCATCCACATATGAGCAGTTAATATTTGACAAAGGCCCCAAAACAGTTAAAAGGGGAAAAGACAGTCTTTTTAACAAATGATGCTGCCATAACTGGATATTCATCTGTAAAAAATGGAACAAGACCCATACCTCAATCCATGCACAAAAACTAACTTAAAATGGATCAAAGACGTTAATATAAAATCTAAAACGATAAAGATCATGGAAGAAAAAATAGGGACAACGTTAGGAGCCCTAATACATGGCATAAACAGTATAAAAAACATTATTAAGAATGCAGAAGAAAAACTAGATAACTGGGAGCTGCTAAAAATCAAACACCTACGCTCATCCAAAGACTTCACCAAAAGAGTAAAAAGACTACCTACAGACTGGGAAAAAGTTTTTAGCTATGACATTTCTGATCAGCGTCTGATCTCTAAAATCTACATGATACTGCAAAAACTCAACTACAAAAGGACTAAAAACCCTATTAAAAAATGGGCGAAAGATATGAATAGACACTTCACTAAAGAAGACATTCAGGTAGCTAACAGATATATGAGGAAAAGTTCATGACAATTAACCATTAGAGAAATGCAGATCAAAACTACAATGAGATTTCATCCCACTTCAACAAGGCTGGCGTTACTACAAAAACACAAAATAATAAATGTTGGAGAGGCTGTGGAGAGATTGGAATACTTCTACACTGCTGGTGGGAATGTCAAACGGTACAACCACTTCAGAAAACAATTTGGCACTTCCTTAAAAAGCTAGAACTGGGGGGGGCCAAGATGGCTGACTAGGTAGACGCTACCTCAGATCCCTCTTGCAACAAAGACTCGGAAAAACAAGTGAATCAATCACAGACATAACAATCTACAAACCCTGGACAACAAACACAGATTTAAAGAGTTGACCTGAATGACAGAGACGGAGAATGAACAACTACGGGGAAGCCGCGACTGTTTTAGGAGCCTGGAGCCAGCGTCCCAGTCAGGTAACCTTGGCGCCGGACTTAGGACTGGGCCCAGGGGAGCTGAACACAACATCTTGTGAAGGCGCAAACATGGGGCACAGCCCTACCCCCCTGAACTGACCCCAGGAGGGGCCCAGCCGGTCCACGCGGGTTGCGTGGCAACGCGGCTGCTGGGAGAAGTCCCCGGGAGGCAGTGACTGGTTTTGGAGCCGGGAGTGCAGCGTCCCAGCCAGGGAACCTTGGCGCTGGGCTTTGGACTGGGCACAGGGGAGCTGAACACGGCATCTGGTCACGGCGCAAACACGGGCCGCAGCCCTACTCCCCTGAACTAACCCTGGGAGGGGGCCCAGCCTGCCCGCGGGGGTGGTGGGGCAACGCGGCTGGCAGGAGGAGAAGTCCCCGGGAGGCAGCGACTGATTTTGGAGCCGGGAGTGCAGCGTCCCAGAAGGGGAACCTTGACGCTGGGCGTTGGACTGGCAGTGGAGGATCTGACTGCGGCTTCAGCGGGCCAGATCCTCGGGGGCAATCTCCACACAGCCAGCACACATAAGCGACATGCCCCTCGGGAATCTCAGATAAAATAGTCATCCCAAGCAAGATAAGCAACTTTGGCTATATTCCGGGGTGCTACTCTCCTGTTTTTCTGAACCCTCCCCTCCCCTTCCCAGGCGGCTTCATTAACATTCGAATTTCCTGAGCCAGAGGGAGAATGGCTCCGGCTCCGCGGCTTTGCTTTTCCTTTTTTTTTTTTTTTGGTCTTTTCCTAACCCATTCTTCCGGCCTGAGAGAAGCAACCACAAAAAACCCAGGAAGCAAAAATCCTTCCCTAATTGGACTAAAAACACAGAACCAGCTCCAGCAAAGCATATATGATCCAAATCTCGGGCTTCCCTCCTTACAAGGAACAAGGTGGCTGTTATAATGCAAAGGCAGTTCTGATGGGGATCTGACTGCATTTTTTTTAGCAGATTTACTGGAAAAACAAGTTCCCCAGGTCTGATATCTCTGCTTATTCAACAGAGCCCTAACTGACCCACAACACGGAACTGAGGGCTGAAGCTCCCCCCAGACCACCTAGCCTCTTGCCTTAGGGGTCTAAGGAGGGTGACATCTACCAATCAGTAGAGGTACTTGCATTGGGGGCCGAAGGTACAGCTGCAGTGCCCTCCCACCAAGGTGCTATAGGAATAGAGACACACCTACCTCACCGACACTTGGCGGAAGCCTGTCAGCATTCTGCCCCCCTGGAGTGTAAACCCCAGCTGCTAATAGAATCTGGTGCACACAACTATCACCACTACTTCTCAAGGTGGATAGGTGTTAGGGTGCAGCACACACCTGACGACCCATAATCAGATTCTAGTCAAGAATAGTGAATAGACTCAGGCATATATATCTGACAACAGCCCAAACCAGCTGGTAATAGGTCACAAGTAAGTCAAGGGCTACAACAAACAAGACAGCACAATCTAGTAGCCCATCCACATATATTGAAAGAAAACAAAACAAGATAAGACTCAGTGAGCAATTATAGAATAAACCACTACTATATCTTTTTTTTGGCTCGGAGACAGCAGTCGATATCAAACCACATAAAGAAGCAGACCATGACAGCTTCTACAACCCCCCAAACTAAAGAATCAAAATCTTTCCCAAATGAAGATACGATCCTGGAATTATCAGATACAGAATATAAAAACCTAATTTACAGAATGCTTCAAGACATCAGGAATGACCTCAGAAATGAAATAAGGCAAACTGCAGAAAAAGCCAAGGAACACACTGGTAAAACAGTTGAAGAACTCAAAAAGATTATTCAAGAACATAGTGGAAAAATTAATAAGTTGCAAGAATCCATAGAGAGACAGCATGCAGAAATCCAAAACATTAACAATAAAATTACAGAATTAGACAACGCAGTAGGAAGTCAGAGGAGCACACTCGAGCAACTAGAATGCAGAGTGGGAAATCTGGAGGACCAGGGAATTAACGCCAACATAGCTGAAAAAAAAAAACAGATAAAAGAATTTAAAAAAATGAAGAAACCCTAAGAATCATGTGGGACTCTATCAAGAAGGATAACTTGCGGGTGATTGGAGTCCCAGAACAGGGAGGGAGGACAGAAAACACAGAGAAAATAGTTGAAGATCTGCTGACAGAAAACTTCCCTGACATCATGAAAGACGAAAGGATATCTATCCAAGATGCTCATCGAACCCCATTTAAGATTGATCCAAAAAGAAAAACACCAAGACATATTATCATCAAACTTGCCAAAACCAAAGATAAAGAGAAAATTTTAAAAGCAGCCAGGGAAAAAAGAAAGGTCTCCTTCAAGGGAGAATCAATAAGAATAAGTTCAGACTACTCAGCAGAAACCATGCAGGCAAGAAGGCAATGGGATGACATATACAGAGCACTGAAGGAGAAAAACTGCCAGCCAAGGATCATATATCCAGCAAAACTCTCTCTGAAATATGAAGGCGAAATTAAGATATTTACAGATAAACACAAGCTTAGAGAATTTGCAAAAACCAAACCAAAGCTACAAGAAATAGTAAAGGAAATTGTTTGGTCAGAAAACCAATAATATCAGATACCAGCACAACACAAGGTCACAGAACAGAACATCCTGATGTCAACTCAAATAGGGAAATCACAAAAACATATTAAGATTAATTAAAAAAAAAAAAAAGCTCAAAACAGGGAATCATTGAAGTCAATATGTAAAAGATCACAATAATGAAAAAGAGGAACTAAATACAGGTGGCATAGAACTGCCACATGGAGAGGGATACAAGGCGATATAGGACAATACAAGTTAGGTTTTTACTTAGAAAAATAGGGGTAAATATTAAGGTAACCACAAAGAGGTATAACAACTCCATAACTCAAAATAAAAACCAAGAAAAACCTAACGACTCAACAAACATAAAGTCAAATACTATGAAAATGAGGATCTCACAATTTACAAAGAAAAACGTCTCAGCACAAAAAAGTAAGTGGAAAAATGAAATTGTCAACAACATGCATAAAAAGGCATCAAAATGACAACACTAAACACTTATTTATCTATAATTACGCTGAATGTAAATGGACTAAATGCACCAATAAAGAGACAGAGAGTTTCAGACTGGATAAAGAAACATGATCCGTCTATATGCTGCCTACAACAGACACACCTTAGACTTAGAGACACGAACAAACTAAAACTCAAGGGATGGAAAAAAATGTATCAAGCAAACAATAAGCAAAAAAGAAGAGGAGTAGCAATATTAATTTCTGACAAAATAGACTTTAAACTTAAATCCACCACAAAGGATAAAGAAGGACACTACATAATGATAAAAGGGACAATTGATCAGGAAGATATAACCATATTAAATATTTATGCACCCAATGACAGGGCTGCAAGATACATAAATCAAATTTTAACAGAACTGAAAAGTGAGACACCTCCACAATTATAGTAGGAGACTTCAATACACCACTTTCAGAGAAGGACAGGACATCCAGTAAGAAGCTCAATAGAGACACGGAAGACCTAATTACAACAATCAACCAACTTGACCTCATTGACTTATACAGAACTCTCCACCCAACTGCTGCAAAGTATACTTTTTTTTCTAGCGCACATGGAACATTCTCCGGAATAGACCACATATTAGGTCGTAAAACAAACCTTTGCAGAATCCAAAACATCGAAATATTACAAAGCATCTTCTCAGACCACAAGGCAATAAAACTAGAAATCAATAACAGAAAAACTAGGGAAAAGAAATCAAATACTTGGAAAATGAACAATACCCTTCTGAAAAAAAACTGCGTTATAGAAGACATTAAGGAGGGAATAAGGAAATTCATAGAATGCAACGAGAATGAAAATAATTCCTATCAAAACCTCTGGGACACAGCAAAAGCAGTGCTCAGAGGCCAATTTATAGCGATAAATGCACACATACAAAAAGAAGAAAGAGCCAAAATCAGAGAACTGTCCCTACAACTTGAACAAATAGAAAGTGAGCAACAAAAGAATCCATCAGGCACCAGAAGAAAACAAATAATAAAAATTAGAGCTGAACTAAATGAATTAGAGAACAGAAAAACAATTGAAAGAATTAACAAAGCCAAAAGCTGGTTCTTTGAAAAAATTAACAAAATTAATAAACCATTAGCTAGACTGACTAAAGAAATACAGGAAAGGAAACAAATAACCCAAATAAGAAGCGAGAAGGGCCACATCACAACAGACCCAACTGAAATTAAAAGAATCATATCAGATTATTATGAAAAATTGTACTCTAACAAATTTGCAAACCTAGAAGAAATGGATGAATTCCTAGAAAAACACTACCTACCTAAACTAACACAATGAGAAGGAGAACAACTAAATAGACCCATAACAAAAAAAGAGATTGAAACAGTAATCAAAAAACTCCCAACAAAAAAAGCCCTGGCCTGGATGGCTATACTGCAGAGTTCTACCAAACTTTCAGAGAAGAGATAACACCACTACTACTAAAGGAATTTCAAAGCATAGAAAATGACAGAATACTACCCAACTCATTCTATGAAGCCACCATCTCCCTGATACCAAAACCAGGTAAAGACATGACAAAAAAAGAAAATTACAGACCTATATCCCTCATGAACATAGATGCAAAAATCCTCAACACATTCTAGCCAATAGAATTCATCAACTTATCAAAAAAATAATCCACCACGACCAAGTGGGATTTATACCAGGTATGCAAGACTGGTTTAATATTAGAAAAACCATTAATGTAATCCACCATATAAATAAAACAAAAGACAAAAACCACATGATCTTATCAGTTGGTGCAGAAAAGGCATTTGACAAAGTCCAACACCCATTTCTGATAAAAACTCTCACCAAAATAGGAATTGAAGGAAAATTCCTCAACATAATAAAGGGCACCTATGCAAAGCCAACAGCCAACATCACTCCAAATGGAGAGAGCCTGAAAGCATTTACCTTGAGAATGGGAACCAGACAAGGATGCCCTTTATCACCGCTCTTATTCAACGTTGTGCTAGAACTCCTAGCCAGAGCAAGTAGGCTAGACAAAGAAATAAACGGCATCCGGATTGGCAAAGAGGAAGTAAAATGATCTCTATTTGCAGATGACATGATCTTATACACAGAAAAACCCAAGGAATCCTCCAGAAAACTACTGAAACTAATAGAAGAGTTTGGCAGAGTCTCAGGTTATAAGATAAACATACAAAAATCACTTGGATTCCTCTACATCAACAAAAAGAACACCGAAGAGGAAATAACCAAATCAATACCATTCACAGTAGCCTCCAAGAAGATAAAATACTTAGGAATAAATCTTACCAAGGATGTAAAAGACCTATACAAAGAAAACTACAAAGCTCTACTACAAGAAATTAAAAAGGAGATACTTAAGTGGAAAAACATACCTTGCTCATGGATAGGAAAACTTAACATAGTAAAAATGTCTATTCTACCAAAAGCCATCTATACATACAACGCACTTCCGATCCAAATTCCAATGTCATTTTTTAAGGTGATAGAGAAACAAATCACCAACTTCATATGGAAGGGAAAGAAGCCTCAGATAAGTAAAGCATTACTGAAAAAGAAGAAGAAAGTGGGAGGCCTCACTCTACCTGATTTTAGAACCTATTATACAGCCACAGTAGTCAAAAGAGCCTGGTATTGGTACAACAACAGGCACATAGACCAATGGAACAGAATTGAGAATCCAGATATAAATCCATCCACATATGAGCAGCTGATATTTGACAAAGGCCCAGTATCAGTTAATTGGGGAAAAGATAGTCTTTTAACAAATGGTGCTGGCATAAGTGGATATCCATTTGCAAAAAAGTGAAACAGGACCCATACCTCACACCATGCACAAAAACTAACTCCAAGTGGATCAAAGACCTAAACATAAAGACTGAAACGATAAAGATCATGGAAGAAAAAATAGGGACAACCTTAGGAGCCCTAATACAAGGCATAAACAGAATACAAAACATTACCAAAAATGACGAACAGAAACCAGATACCTGGGAGCTCCTAAAAATCAAACACCTATGCTCATCTAAAGACTTCACCAAAAGAGTAAAAAGACCACCTACAGATTGGGAAAGAATTTTCAGCTGTGACATCTCCGACCAGCGCCTGATCTCTAAAATCTATATGATTCTGTCAAAACTCAACCACAAAAAGACAAACAACCCAATCAAGAAGTGGGCAAAGGATATGAACACACACTTCACTAAAGAAGATATTCAGGCAGCTAACAGATACATGAGAAAATGCCCTCGATCATTAGCCATTAGAGAAATGCAAATTAAAACTACGAAGAGATTCCATCTCACTCCAACAAGGCTGGCATTAATCCAAAAAACACTAAAGAATAAATGTTGGAGAGGCTGCGGAGAGATTGGAACTCTTATACACTGCTGGTGGGAATGTAAAACGGTACAACCACTTTGGAAATCTATCTGGCGTTATCTTAAACAGTTAGAAATAGAGCTACCATACAACCCAGAAATCCCAATCCTCGGAATATACCCTAGAGAAATAAGAGCCTTCACACAAACAGATGTACGCACACCCATGTTTATTGCAGCTCGGTTTACAATAGCAAAAAGCTGGAAGCAACCAAGGTGTCCATCAACGGATGAATGGTTAAATAAATTGTGGTATATTCACACAATGGAATACTACGCATCGATAAAGAAGAGTGATGAATCTGTGAAACATTTCATAACATGGAGGAACCTGGAAGGCATTATGCTGAGCGAAATTAGAGGCAAAAGGACAAATATTGTATAAGACCACTCTTATAAGATCTTGAGAAATAATATAAACTGAGAAGAACACATACTTTTGTGGTTAAGAGGCTGGGAGGGAGGGAGGGTGGGAGAGGGTTTTTTACTGATTAATTAGTAGATAAGAACTGCTTTACCTGAAGGGAAGGACAATACTCAATACATGGAAGGTCAGCTCAACTGGACTGGACCAAAAGCAAAGAAGTTTCCGGGATAAAATGAATGCTTCAAAGGTCAGCGGAGCAAGGGCGGGGGTTTGGGGACCATGGTTTAAGGGGACTTCTAAGACAATTGGCAAAATAATTCTATTATGAAAACATTCTGCATCCCACTTTGAAATGTGGCGTCTGGGGTCTTAAATGCTAACAAGCAGCCATCTAAGATGCATCAATTGGTCTCAACCCACCTGGACCAAAGGAGAATGAAGAACACCAATGTCACACGATAAGTATGAGCCCAAGAGACAGAAAGGGCCACATGAACCAGAGACCTACATCATCCTGAGACCAGAAGAACTAGTTGGTGCCTGGCTACAATCGATGACTGCCCTGACAGGGAGCACAACAGAGAACCCCTGAGGGAGCAGGAGATCAGTGGGATGCAGACCCCAAATTCTCATAAAAAAGACCTTAACTAATGGTCTGACTGAGACTAGAGGAATCCGGCAGTCATGGTCCCCAAACCTTCTATTGGCACAGGACAGGAACCATCCCTGAAGACAACTCATCAGACATGAAAGGGACTGGACAGTGGGTAGGAGAGAGATGCTGATGAAGAGTGAGCTAATTATATCAGGTGGACACTTGAGACTGTGTTGGCATCTCCTGTCTGGAGGAGGAATGGGAGGATAGAGAGAGTTGGAAGCTGGCAAAATTGTCACGAAAGGAGAGACTGGAAGGGCTGACTCCTTAGTGGGAGAGCAAGTGGGAGTACGGAGTAAGGTGTATATAAACTTATATGTGACAGTCTGACTTGATTTGTAAACGTTCACTTGAAGCTCAATAAAAGTTAATAAAAAAAAAAGCTAGAACTAAAACTGCCATAGGATCCAGCAATCCCACTCCTCGGAATATATCCTAGAGAAATAATAGCCTTTACATGAACAGATATATGTTTATTGCAGCACTGTTTACAATAGCAAAAACATGGAAGCAACCAAGGTGCCTATCAACAGACGAATGGATAAATAAATCATGGTATATTCACACAATGGAATACTATGCATTGATAAAGAACAGTGAGGAATCTCTGAAACATTTCATAACAGGGAGGAACCTGGAAGGAATTATGCTGAATGAAATTAGGCAGTTGCAAAAGGACAAATATTGTATAAGATCACTCCTATAAGAACTTGAGAAATTGTTTAAACTGAGAAGCAAACATTCTTTTGTGGTTACCAGAGGAGAGAGGGTGGGAGGGTGGTAGAGGGGTATTCACTAATCAGTTGGTAGATAAGATCTACTTTAGCTGAAGGGAAAGACAGCACACAATACAGGGGAGGTCAGCACAACTGGACTAAACCAAAAGCAAAGAAGTTTCCTGAATAAACTGAATGCTTCGAAGGCCAGTGTAGCAGGGGCAGGGGTTTGGGGACCATGATTTCTGGGGACATCTCAGTCAATTGGCATAATAAAATTTATTAAGAAAACATTCTGCATCCCACTTTGAAGAGTGGCATCTGGGGTCTTAAACGCTAGCAAGCAGCCATCTAAGATGCATCAATTGGTCTCAACCCACCTGGATCAAAGGAGAATGAAGAACACCAAGGACACAAGGTAATTACGAGCCCAAGAGACAGAAAGGGCCACATGAACCAGAGACTACATCATCCTGAGACCAGAAGAACTAGATGGTGCCCAGCTTCAACCGATGACTGTCCTGACAGGGAACACAACAGAGAACCCCTGAGTGAGCAGGAGATCAGTGGGATGCAGACCCCAAATTCTCATAAAAAGACCAGACTTAATGGTCTGACTAAGACTAGAAGGACCCCAGAGGTGATGGCCCCCAGGCCTTCTGTTGCCCCAGGAGAGGAAGCATTCCCAAAGCCAACTCTTCAGACATGGATTGGACCGTACAATGGGCTAGAGAGGGATGCTGGTGAGGAGTGAGCTTCTTGGATCAGATGGGCACTTGAGACTATGTTGGCATCTCCTGACTGGAGGGGAGATGAGGGGGTTAGAAGCTGGTGAAATGGACACAAAAAGAGAGAGTGGAGGGAGAGAGTGGAGAGAGAGAGTGTGGGGAGAGAGTGGAGGGAGAAAGTGGAGGGAGAGGGTGGGCGGTCTCATTAGGGGGAGAGTAACTGGGAATGTGTAGCAAGGTATATATAAGTTTTTATGTAAAAGACTGACTTGATTTGTAAATTTTCACTTAAAGCACAATAAATATTATAGAGAAAAAGATTATCTAGAAAAAAATTGACTACTTCTGTGTTAAGAGACGATGGAAAAGCTCAATATCATCAGTCAGAACAAGGCCAGGAGCCAACTGTGGAACAGACCATCAGCTGTTCATATGCAAGTTCAGGCTGAAACTGAAGAAAATCAGAGCAAGTCCACGAGAGCCAAAGTATGACCTTGAGTATATCACACATGAATTTAGAGACCATCTGAAAAATAGATTTGAGACATTTAACACTAGTGGCCAAAGACCAGACGAGTTTTGGAATGACATCAAGGGCATTATACATGAAGAAAACAAGAGATGATTGAAAAGACAGGGAAGACAAGCCCTAGATGGGTGTCAGAAGAGATTCTGAAACTTGCTTACAAATGTTGAGCAGCTAAAGCAAAAGGAAGAAATGATGAAGTAAAAGAACTGAACAGAAGATATCAAAGGGCAGGTAGAGAAGACAAAGTATTATAATGACATGTGCAAAGAGCTGGAGATGGAAAACCAATAGGAAAGGACACGCTAGGCGTTTCCCAAGCTGAAAGAACTGAAGAAAAATTTCAAGCCTCGGGTTGCAATAGTGAAAGATTCTATAGGGAAAATATTAAAAGACGCAGGAAGCATCAAAAGAAGATGGAAGGAATACACAGAGTCATTATACCAAAACGAATTAGTCGATATTCAACCATTTTAAGAGGTGGCATATGATCAGGAACCGATGGTACTGAAGGAAGAAGTTCAAGCTGCTCTGAAGGCATTGGCGAAAAACAAGGCTCCAGGAACTGATGGAATATCAATTGAGATGTTTCAACAAAAAGATGCAGTGCTAGAGGTACTCACTCGTCCATGCCAAGAAACATGGAAGACAGCTTCCTGGCAAACTGACTGGAAGAGATCCAGATTTATGCCTATTCCCAAGAAAGGTGATCCAACCGAATGTGGAAATTATAGAACAATATCATTAATATCACACGCAAGCAAAATTTTGCTGAAGATCATTCAAAAATGGCTGCAGCAGTACATTGACAGGGAAATTCCAGAAATTCAGGCTGGCTTCAGAACAGGACATGGAACCAGGGATATCATTGCTGATGTCAGATGGATCCTGGCTGAAAGCAGAGCATACGAGAAGGATGTTTACCTGTGTTTTATTGATTACGCAAAGACATTCGACTGTGCGGATCATAACAAGTTCTGGGTAACATTGCGAAGAATGGGAATTCCAACTAATTGTGCTCATGAGGAACCTTAACGTAGATCAAGAGGCAGTTGTTTAGACAGAACAAGGGGATACTGATTGTTTTAAAGTTAGGAAAGGTGTGTGTCAGCGCTGTATCCTTTCACCATGTCTATTCAATCTGTATGCTGAGCAAATAATCTGAGAAGCTGGATTTAGGAAGAAGAACGGGGCATCAGGATTGGAGGAAGATTCATTAACAACCTGCGTTATGCAGATGACACAACCTTGCTTGCTGAAGGTGAAAAGTACTTGAAGCACTTACTAACGAAGATCAAAAACCACAGCCTTTAGTATTAAAAAAAAAAAATTTTTTTTTTTTTTTTTTTAGTATGGCTTGCACCCCAACATAAAAATCCTCACAACTGGGCCAATGAGCAACATCACAATAAATGGAGAAAAGATTGAAGTTGTCAAGGATTTCATTTTACGTGGATCCACAATCAATAGCCATGGAAGCAGCAGTCAAGGAATCAAACTATGCATTGCATTGGGTAAATCTGCTGCAAAGGACCTCTTCAAAGTGTTGAAAAGCAGGGATATCACCTTGAAAGCTAAGGTGCACCTGACCCAAGCCATGGTATTTTCAATCACATCATATGCATGTGAAAGCTGGACAATGAATAAGGAAGACCGAAGAAGGTTTGGTGCCTTTGAATTGTGGCGTTGGGGAAGAATATTGAATATGCCATGGACTGCCAAAAGAAGGAACAAATCTGTCTTGGAAGAATTACAAACAGAATGCTCTTTAGAAGCAAGGATGATGAGACTGCATCTTACATACTTTGGACATATTGTCAGGAGGCATCAGTCCCTGGAGAAGTACGTCATGCTTGACAAAGTACAGGGCCAGGGGAAAAGAGGAAGACCCTCAATGAGGTGGATTGACACAGTGGCTGCAACAATGAGCTCAAGCATAGCAGCGATTGAAAGGATGGCACAAGACTGGGCAGTATTTCGTTCTGTTGTGCGTAGGGTCGCTATGAGTTGGAACCGACTTGACGGCACCTAACAACAACAATCTTTATTAAGCAAGTACTCTGTGTCAGCTCTGTGCTTAAAAGCTTTACATGCTCACATCACATAAAGCTCGTCCACGCCCTTTTTATAGGTGACAGAACTGAGGTTCAGAAAGTTTAAGAAGCCTCTATCAAGGTCTTACAGAACGCAAGTACTTGAACCCAGATCTGTGCAGGGATGGCTTGGCTTACCCTTCAGTCTTTTAGGCAGATTCTAAGATGGCACCACTCTCTAAAGTAAAAGAACAGCGTACCATATTATTACACAATCTGAACAGCTCTATCCAAGGGATTTTTCCAACACCTTGGTGGGCAACTGACTTGGCTTCACTACACACTTACCCACCAAGCTCTTGTCTACTCATGAACACCTTGGATACCAACACATGCTCTGTGCCCCCCACCAGGTAAGACCACTGTATCTGGTTCAGAGTTGGATAGGAGGAGAGGAAATAGACCTCTTAATGAAGTGGGTGGGAGAGAGAAACACTTTCAGGGAATGTGGGAGAGCTGTGGATCATGGGCATGGCACAGGACTGGGCAGCACCTCTTTCCTTTGTGCATGGGGTCACCATGAGTCAGGGGCCGAGACAACAGCAGTTAACAACAACAGCATTTGATAACCCAGTGTCAGAGTCAGACCACGTGCATCCATGTGTAGGTGACTTTAAGAGGCTTCCAGAAACCTTGACTCACAGAATCTTAGAACTGTGGAGTAACAAAACTGTCAAATCTTAGAACTGCAGAGTCCACAATTCAGAACCACGGAACCTCAGATTCCCAGAGACTTAGATGCTTGGAACCACTGATGCTCAGAATTTTGGCATCTGGAGCTCCTCTGTTCACATATTTGAGAACTTCATTCCTACCCCATAGGCAATTGTCGGTCCTCTAAGCTGCATGTTCCCTCTGAGAAAAAGTCGAGTGAGGAAAGTGGGGCTAGAGCTAGCTCCACTCTGCCAACAAAAGACACCTCTAAGGGAAAATAGAATAGCTAGGAGATCTTTGCCCTGCAAGGGGGATGAGGAGAAGGAAGAGGGAGTAAGTATTAATCCCCATAATCATCAAACTCAAGCTTCAAAAGTAGAAAGCAGGAGTATATTAAAGCATTACCACAGGTGCTGAGGGAAATCACATTCCAGCCACCAACACCCAGTCACACCTGTTCAAACAGGACCCTCTCAGCTTTGGTGTTCCAGAAGGGCCAACTCCCCAACCCAGCAAAGGCCTTTAGCTGGGTGCTTAGGGGGACAGGAGCCTGGATTCTAGTTCAGGCTCTGCTAATAACTTCTTGGATGTTCTTTTCTATATTTATTTTGTTAGTGGAGGTGTTCGGCAGTTCGAATCCACCAGCTGCTCCTTGGAAACCCTGTGGGGCAGTTCTACTCTGTCTTGTAGGGTCACTATAAGTCAGGATTGACTCAGTGGCAACAGGAATGAGTTGTTGAAAATATACACAACAAAACATACACCAATTCAACCATGTCTACATGTGCAGTTCAGTAACATTGTTTGCATTCTTTGAGTTGTGCAACCATCCTCACCCTCCTTTTCTGAATTGTTCCTCCAGCTTAACACAAACTCACCACCCACTAAGTTTCCTATCTAATCTTTCAAGTTGCTGTTGTCAATTTGACCCCATATGGGTAGATTTTGAAAGAGCACAATGCTCAAGGCAGGCATTCTTTACCAGTTAAGCTAAATTATTGTTTAGTTTTAAGAAGACTTCAGGGAATATTTTTGGTTCAAGGTTTAAAGACTATCTCAGGGCAATAGTTTCAGGGGTTCATCCAGTCTCCATGGCTCCAGGAAGTCTGGATTTTAAGAGAATTTGAGAACCTTTTCTGCATTTTCCCACTTTTGTTGAGGATTCTGCTACAGAATCTTTGACCAAAATATTCAGTAATGGTAGCCGGGCACCATTCAGTTTTTCTGGTCTCACGGCAAAGGAGGCAGTGGTAATGGAGACAATTAGCCACACATTCCGTATCTTCCTCCTATTCTGACTCTCTTTCTTCCTCTGTTGCGTCTTCTTCCTCTCCTGCTCCTGCCTTCTCTGCTGAAATGAAGAACTGTTGCTGTGATGATGTTATTCTGCCTTGGATGATCGCATGAAGCTTGTAAGACCTCTTGGGTATTCTTTTTCTTTTTTAAAGTGCTTTAGGTCAAAGTTTATAGCTCAAATTAACTTCTTATACAAAAATTTATACACATATTGTTATGTGATCCTAGTTGCAATCCCTATCATGTGACAGCGCACGCCCCCTTTCCACCCCCAGTTTCCCATGTCCATTCAACTAGCTCATATGCCTTTATGCCTTCTCATCCCACCTCCAGATAGGAGCTGCCCATGTAGTCTCATGCATTTGCTTGAATTAAGAAGCACACACTTCATGAGTATTATTTAATATTTTAATTAAAAAAAAAAAAAAAAAACCAAACCCATTGCTGTCGAGTCAATTCCAACTCATAGCAACCCTATAGGACAGAGTAGAATTGCCTCATATAGTTTCCAAGGAGCGCCTCGTGGATTTGAGCTGCAGACATTTTGGCTAGCAGCCATAGTTTCTAACCACTATCTTTGTCTGAAGAGTTGGCTTCGGGAATGGTTTTAGTTCTGTGCTAACAGAGAATCTGGGGGCCATGTCTTCTGGGGTTCCTCTAGTCTCACTCAGACCATTAAATATGGTCTTTTTACATGAATTTGAGTTCTGCACCATGCTTTTCTCCTGCTCTGTCAAGGACTGTCATGTTCCCTGTCAGGGCTGACATTGGTGATAGCCAGGCACCATCTAGCTCTTCCGGTCTCAGGCTGATGGAGTCTCTAGTTTATGTGATTCTTTTGTCTCTTGGGCTAATATTTTCTTTGTGTCCTTGGTGTTCTTCATTATTCTTTGCTCCAGAAGGGTTGGGACCAATTGATGCATCTTAGATGGCCGCTTGTAGCCCCTTAAGACCCCAGATGCCACTCACCAAAGTGGGATGCAGAACATTTTCTTAATAAACTTTGTTATGCCAGTTGACCTAAACGTCCCTCAAAACCATGATCCCCAGACCTTCACCCCTGCTATTCTATCCCTCAAAGTGTTTGGTTGTGTTCAGGAAACTTCTTAGCTTTTGGTTTAGTCCAGTTGTGCGGACTTCCCCTGTATTGTGTATTGTCCTTCCCTTCACCTAAGATAATTCTTGTCTACTATCTAGTTAATGAATTCCCCTCTCTCTCCCTCCCCACCCTCATAACCATCAAAGAATGCTTTCTTCTGTGTTTAAACCTTTTTCTTGAGTTCTTATAAGAGTGGTCTCATACAATATTTGTCCTTTTGCGTTTCACTAATTTCACTCAGCGTAATGCCTTCCAGATTCATCCATCTTATGAGATGTTTCCAGGATTCATCGTAGTTCTTTATCTTTGTATTGTGTGAATTACAATGTTGTACTGTGTGAAGTATTCCATTGTGTGAATATACCATAATTTCTTTGTCTATTCTTCTGTTGATGGGCACTGTCTTAGTCATCTAGTGCTGCTGTAAAAGAAAATACCACAAGCGAATGGTTTTAACAAAGAGAAATTTATTTCTTCACAGTAAAATAGGGTAAAAGTCCTAGTTCAGGGTATTTGCTCCAGGGGAAGTCTTTCTCTCTTTGTCAGCCTTCTCATCAATCTTTCCCAGACTAGGAGATTCTCTACCCAGGGACCCCGTGTCCAATGGACGCGCTTTGCTCCCATCATTGCTTTCTTGGTAGTATGAGGCCCCCTCTCTGCTTGCTTCCTTTTCCTTTTTATCTCTTAAGAGATAAAACTTGATTGCAGGCCACACCCCAGGGAAATTCCCTTTACATTGGATCAGGGCCATGACCTGGGTCAGGGTGTTACAATCCCACCCTAATCCTCTTTAACATAAAATTACAATCTCAAAATGGAGGACAATCATGGCCTAACCAAGTTGACACATATTTGGGGGGGACACATTTCAATCCATGACAGGCACCTATGTTGTTTCCAACTTTTTGCTGTTGTGAACAGTGCTGCAGTGAACATGGGTGTGCATGTATCTATTCCTGTGACAGCCATTATTTCTATAGGATATATTCCAAGGATTGCTGGATCATATACTTCTATTTCTAGCTTTTTAAGGAAGTGACAAATCTATTTCCAAAGTGGTTGTACCATTTTACATTCCCACCAGCAATATATAAGTGCTCCAGTCTCTCCACAACCTCTCCAACATTTATGATTTTGTGTTTTTTGGATTAATGCTAGCCTCCTTGGGGTGAGATGGTATCTCATTGTAGTTTTGATTTGCATTTCTCTGATGGCTAATGATGGTAAACATTTCCTCATGTATCTGTTAGCCACCTGAATATCTTCTTTGGTGAAGTGCCTTTTCATATTCTTTTCCCATTTTTTCATTGGGTTATTTATCTTTTTATGGTTGAAGTTTTGCAATGTCTTGTAGCTTTTAGAGTTTAGTCCCTGATTGGAGATGTCGTAGCTAAAATTTTTTTCCCAGTCTCTGGGTTGTCTTTTTACTCTTTCGGTGAAGTCTTTTGATGAACATAAGTGTTTGATTTTAAGGAGTTCCCAGTTATCTAGTTTTCTTCTGATGTTTGTGCATTGTTAGTTATGTTTTGTATCCTGTTTATGACATGTATTAGGGCTCCTAGCATTATCCCTATTTTTTCTTCCATGATTTTTCTCATTTTATATTTTATATTTAGGTCTTTGATCCATTTTGAGTTCGTTTTTGTTCAAGGAGTGAAGTATGGGTCTTCTTTCTTTTTTTTTTTTTGTAGATGGATATCCAGTTATGCCAGCACCATTTGTTAAAGAGACTGTCTTTTCTCCATTTATTGGATTTGGGACCTCTGTCAAATATCAGCTGCTCATAGGTGGATGACTTTACGTCTGGATTCTCAATTCTGTTCCATTGGTCTATGTATCTGTTGTTGTACCAGTACCAGGCTATTTTTACTACCGTGGCAGTGTAATAATTTCTAAAATCAGGTAATGTGAAGTCTTCCACTTTGTTTTTCTTTTTCAGTAATGCTTTACTTTTTCGGGGCCTCTTCCCTTTCCATATGAAGGTGGTGATTTGATTCTCCATCTCATTAAAAAATGTCGTTGGAATTTGGATTGGGATTGCATTGTACCTGTAGATTGCTTTGGGTAGAATTGACGTTTTCAAAGTGTTGAATCATCCTATCCATGAGCAAGGTATGTTTTTCCACTTACAGAGGCCTCTTTTGGTTTCTTGCAGTAGTGTCTTGTAGTTTTCTTTGTACAGGTCTTTTGCATCTCTGGTTTGACTTATTCCTGAAGTATTTTATCTTCTTGGGGGCTATTGTAAATGGTATCGATTTGGTGATTTCCTCTTCGAAGTTCTCTTTGTTGGTGTAAAGGAATCTCACTGATATTTGTATGTTTATCACATATCCTGATACTTTGCTGAAATCTTCTATTAGCTCCAGTAGTTTTCTTGTGGATACTTTGGGGTTTTCTGTGTATAAGATCATATACCATGGGCAAATAGAGATACTTTTACTTCTTTCTTACCAATTGGGATGCCCTTTGTTTCTTTTTCTTGCCTTATTGCTCTGGCTAGGACCTCCAGCACAATGTTGAATAAAAGTGGGGATAAAGGGCATCCTTGTCTGGTTCCCATTCTCAAGGGGAATGCTTTCAGACTCTGTCCATTTAGAATGGTGTTGGCTTTTGGCTTTGTATAAATACTGTTCATTATGTTGAAGAATTTGCTTTCTGTTCCTATTTTGCTAAGAGTTTTCATCATGAATGGATGTTGGAGGTTTTTTGGTTCTTTGTTTTGGTCACTTGCTGAAAGCATCATGGTCTGCCTGTTTATGTGATTTGATATTGACTGTTGTCTCTGAGCCATCGATAAGTTGTTATATTTATTTATTTCATGTTTGCTTACTGTGTCCCGGCTTATCATTTTGTTTTGTTTTGATAGGCCCAAATAAGCCGGTCTTGTGAGCTATTTTGATTATTGGCATCTTTGAAACTCTCACACACTCTCACTAGGTGGTTAGACCTGTTGCTAGGTATGTAAGCCCAGGAGTTTGTTTACTTTTCTTGTGTGAACTCAGGTCAGGTGTTTAGGTCATTGTTCACCAAGTGTGTGGTACAGGATCTCACCTACAGTCCTAGATGGGCAGGGCTAAGTAGGGGTGATTAGAGTAGGCACAGTTATCTGGCTGCAGTAGGGGGTTATGTGCTGAGCAAGGTAGGGTGCTGATGACTGCCTGGGTGGAAGGCATGACCCTGCTCCCTAGAGGGTGTAGGTGGGTGGGTTTTGCAGCCAGACTTTGGGCACCCAGTGCTGTTGGCTGTGAGGACTGGGAGGCACCACTTATTCTTGGACCCCTGTCACAGTTGGCTAGTAGAGTGGGTGAAGCTACCAGTCCTCAGGCCCCTGATATAGGTAGGTGAGGCCTCTGCTTAATGGGCAGGGCAGTGTCCAATCTCAAGAATCTGCCACTCCCCCTTAGCTGTTGCAGTTGAAAATAGACTTCAGGTATATATCCTATTGTACTCTGCTAACGAGAGCCTACGCTGTTGAAATGGACCCACACAGGTCTAGGGACGGGTGAAAGGCATTCAGAGTCTGTGGGCCTCTTATGCCTATGCCTATGCCTATGCCTATGCCTATGCCTATGCCTATGCCTATGCCTATGCCTATGCCTATGCCTATGCCTATGCCTATGCCTATGCCTATGCCTATGCCTATGCCTATGCCTATGCCTAGGCAAAGGGGCTGTGCTGGCCCTGAGTTCCTGTCCTAGGGGAGCTGGCAGATTATTTTTTCCTGTTTGTTAATTTGTTCCCTCTCCAAAAACGGGAGAATGGCTCAGAGCAGGAGATGTGTCCCACTTCCGGCCCCGGGGGCACAGCAATCGCTGAAGCTGGAACAGACCAGAGCAGAGCAGGGAGGGGATGGGTAAACGGGAGAGAGGTATTTCTTAGAGGCGGGAAGGGTTTCTTTGATCCCACGTAGTAAATTAGACACTTGTACTTAACTTTCACTGATTCAGCTCTACTTCACCTCATTCATTTCTGGACTCTCTGCTGCTCAGTTTCTCACTGTGTGGAAGATGAGTCCCAAGCACTACTGCTTGCCTAAGCCCGTGCACACCAGACAATCCAGCCCGTGGGGTGCCGGCCACGTCAGGTCTGGCAAATTCTCGCTGCTTCTGAACTGTCTCCCTTTCCCTGCCACTCAGTCCGACTCCTCAGCTTCGTCTTTGATGTTCAGGGCTCCTAGATTGTCATATATAATCAATTCACTTGTTTCTTGGGGGTTTTGTTGTAAGAGGGACAACATGAAGCATCTGACTACTCCACCGTCTTGGCCCCATCTCCCTCTTGGGTATTCCTGAGCCTTTCTCTGGTCTTACTTCCTCATGTGTCTCCTTCTTCCACAGCAATGATGTGAAGGTCAAAACATACCCCGGAGCCAAAGCGCTTTAAAAATTAAATGGCTATGGGGATGGGAGGATGAGAATGATGATGTTTCTGGGGTAGCTTATTTTTCACCACTCTCTTCTGACAAACCAAGACTCCCTAGAGTTAAACCAGTTGGAGACACACACACACACACACAAACACAGGTGTTCTTGCCATAACAACAGCAGCATGTAGCATGCTGTCTTAGTGTCTTAGTGCCACTGTACCAGAAATACCACAAGTGAGTGGTTTTAAAGAACAGAAATTTATTTTCTCACAGCTTAGGAGACTAGAAGTCTGAATTCAGGGCACTGGCTCTAAGGGAAGGCTCTCTCTCTCTTTCTGTCTCTGTCTTTGTCAGTTCTGGGGGAAGGTACTTGTCTCAGTTTCTGCAATCCTGGCATTCCTCAGTTCCTTTGTGATCTCTGAGGGAGATCTGTCCCACATTTGTGCTTGTTTCTCTCTGTGTCTAATCTGCTCTTTTTATAGCTCAGAAGTCATTAGGTTTAAGACACACCCTACACTGATATAGCCATGTAAGAATGGAGTGGGGGCAGCATCTGACCCCCTCTAACTTCACAAGGGGGAAGGAGAATCAAGATTAACAGCCCAAGGCTGATTCCTAGGAGGCAGTGGTCAGACATGCCCCCTCTCTCTGCCGTCTTTACAAATTCTGACACCAATTGCCCCTCCCATGACACTCTCTACTTCTCTGCTGGGTTTGATAATTCGTTGCAATGGCCACACAGAACTCACAGACAATACTCATGATTATGGTGTTTATTATGGAAGTAATAGGTTGCAGTTCAGGTTGAGGAACACTCAGAACACAGTCCGTCCATCAGGACAGCCTTTTCTCAGCTGTGCCCACTTCAGGGCTCTCTCTGGCCCTTTGACCTCTGCCTTGCTTGGCAAGTGTTATGAAGCTCTTTTAGCTCTGCCAATAAGTGCCCAAAGGCACCCTACTCCACCAGTAATTCTCATTCCAAAGGCACTCAGTTTTCTTGCTCCATGGGCCAGGAAGCCCACTGGGCTGTATCCTGCCTATTTATCCTGCCACAGCTTCTCCGCCACTGCCTTTGGCTGTATTCACTGTTACAGCTCTCTCTCTGACTCCTGGGTTCAGGAGCTTCTCAGCAGAAGAATCTGGGGTCCAAGGGATGTGCTCTGTTCCTGGCTGTTCTTTCTTGGTGGTGGTGAGATCCTTTCTCTGCTCTGGAATTGGATCTCTTTTAAGGCTAGCAGGAAGGTAAAACTAACCAGTCCCATCTTTAGGGTTCAATATGCCTTATTAGCATGGTCTCACCCAATCATTTCGGTGGGAGTTACAAGACCATCACAAAAAAAGCTATCCATCACACCGCAGGCCATTACAAAGAAAACTCTATTCCCAAATGGGATTACATCCACAGGTATAGGGGTTAGGATTCCAACACATATTCATGGAGGAACACAATTTAATCCACAGAGTGTGCGTTGAGTGCCAGCTGTGTGCCAAATACTATGCTAAGCCCTTTATGCATGGACTCATTCAACCCTGTAAACCACCATGTGAGATGAATGCTATGATGACCCCATGTTACAGATGAGGACACGGATGCAGAGGGAGGTTTAGGAATTTGTCCAAACTCACACAGTCAGGATATGGCAAAGAGTGGATTTGGATGCAGGCCAGTTATGTTCCAGAATGTCTCTCCTGAGGTTTCAGAGATTAGTCAGATAGAGTCCCTGCCCCAGAGGTGCTCTGGGGAAGAGGATTATTTTCAGAAGGAATCAAGTTTTCTGGGGAAAAGAAGTAAAAAAAAAAAAAAAAGTAGAGGATGGGAATTTAGATGTCCCATCACCCTGACTCAAACTCTTGATGCCACTTGTGACTCCTTCCAGGACTCTTGCAACCTGGCACACACACGTGCACACATGTGTCTGTATGTGTCTACATGTGTAAATGAAGCAATGCTTTCTGTCTCACTCCATGAGAGGCCCTCTGATATTTTTTATTCTATTTGTCTTAGGCTGGGTTCTCTAGAGAAGCAAGACCAGTAAAGTATATAAATATAGAGAGAGAGAGAGAAAGAGAGATTGACATCAAGGAAATGGCTCATGCAGTTGTAGAGGCTGTAATATCCCAAGTCTGTGGGTCAGAAAAGAAGCTTCTCCTAATTCACGTAGCTGCAGGGGCCGGTGAACCCAAGATTGGCAGGCCAGAGAGCAGGGCTGTTTGTCACAGGCTGTGAATATTGATGAATCCCAAGATCGGCAGGCAAGACCAAAGGTAAGCTGCTACCTCAAGTCCCAAGAACTGGAGGTCAGATGAACAGAGCCAGCTGCAGGATCCAGAGTGAGCAAGAAACCTCGAGCCCTACCAGCACACCCACCCACACTCAATGCAGACCCCATACCCAAGGAAACCCCCTCCCCGCAACATGACTGCTACTCACAGCAGATCCCATTATGGAGGTGATCGCGTATGAAATCTCAACAGGGAAGTGATCACAAAATTATACGACTGCCAAAACACTTAGAATCATGGCCCAGCCAAGCTGACACACAATCTTAACAACCATCACACTATTTTACTTTATTTTATTTTTTTAAATACTGGTTGCAACCCTCTGAGTTGCTTTTACAAACCTACTGCTGTTGAATTGATTCTGACTCATAGCGACCCTATAAGACAGAGTGGAACTGCCCCATAGGTTTCCAAGGCTGTAAATCTTTACAGAAGTAGACTGCCACACCTTTCTCCTGTGGAGCAGCTGGTGAGTTTGAACTGCTGACCTTTTGTTTAGCAGCCCAGTGCTTTAACCACTGCACCATATTTATGAGCCATTAATGGAGCATGACCTGCAGTTGGGAGAACACAGGCCTAAAGGATAAACTCTAAGTGCCCTTGGGCTAGTCTTCAAGGCCCTTTGTAGCTTGGGCTCTTCCCTCCTGCCCAATCTCATTTCTCATCACATGACACTAAACAGATCTGGTTCTCCAAACTCACCAAACTCCCCTGACTGTTCTTGGATTATTTATGCTTCCAGGTCTTTGCACCAGCTGTTCCCTCTCCCTAGACTGCCTTTCCTGCCTTCTCTGCTGAAATGAAGGACTGTTGCTGTGGCGATACTGACAGGAATAAGAAGCAAACAGGAAGGAAAGAGTCCCTTTTCCCTCTGCCAGTCTTCTACTTTCCCCCTTGTTGTTGTTAGCCATCATTGAGTCAGTTCCTGATCTGTGGCGACACCATGCACAACAGAATGAAATGCTCCCCAATCCTGCACCATCTCCATGATCGATTTTGGATCAGACTGCTGTAATCCATAAGATTTTCATTGGCTGATGTTCAGAAGTAGATTTCCAGGCCTTTCTTCCTAGTCCGTCTTAGTCTGGAAGTTTCACTGAAACCTGTTCAGCATCATAGCAACACTTGCAATTCTCCATGTGCAGGCGGGTGGTGGCTGCGTGTGAGGTGCATTGGCCAGGAATAGAACCCAGGTCTTCCATACAGAAGGCTAGAATTCTATCGCTGATCCACCACTTCCCTCGCTTCTCCCCCAGTGCTCCATATTTGCAGATGCTGAAAGGGATCCAGCTGGATACAGAGAAACATGATTTGCAAGGTTTCAAAAAAGATTATCACAAAGAAAAGCACAGAAAGGTGGCTTTGGGCTTAATATCCTCCATGGTATGTATTTACTATTTTGCATCCATAAGTTGCCTTCTACACATATTTGCACTTCGATACAATAAAATGACCTTATGCTTCTGAATACAAGATGTAATCATACTTTTTATAAATGAAGACAGTTTAAACCTATTCTGAAAACAGGGAGACCAGAGCTCCCCACAGCCACACTACCCTTTTCTGAATAATGTGAAATTCTTCTCAAAATCGGTCACAATTCCATCCCACTTTCTGTTTCCAAAAAATTAATCTGTAAAGTTAGAATTTCACTTCTGTCTGTGACAGAGTAAATGATACCAGACTAGCCCTTCGGCTGTAAACAACAAGAAAACTGGACAACATATATGAAACAACTTTTTTCAGACATTGAGCAATAGGCAGCTAGGACTGTGATACCTGAGGGAAGATAAGTAAGGTGAGCCCTGTGATTGCCTCAGCTTACTGCCTGAAGGCACTTTCAAGACCACACTACAAGAAAGAGTAATCAAAATAGATAAGAGCAGTCTCACAAAGACTAAACCAAAAAAACCAAAAGCGTTGCTGTTGAGTCAATTCTGACTCATAGAGACCTTATACGACAGAGTAGAACTGCCCCATAGGGTTTCCAAGGAGCAGCTGGTGGATTTGAACTGCCAACATTTTGGTTATAAGCAGAACACTTAACCACTGTGCAACCAGGGCTCACAAAGATAAGGAGATATATACTGGAGTTCTAGAAGTGTAAAATGGCTGGAATCTGTGGGGCGGAGAAATGGAGAGAAGGAAGCAACATAGAGAATAAGCCCCAGAAATATGCAGAGGAGATTCTTTAGCTGAATACTAAGCTGTGCATATAAAGTACGCATACTCTGTGATGCTGGGCAAAGAACAAGCGCTAGAGAGAACCATTTCTGGGAGGATACAAATTGACAAATTCCCGAAGATTACACAAAGTTAGGAAACATTTGAGCTCCAACCAGCTGGAGAAAAGTCTTCATTAAGCATGCAGAATATTCAGAAGACGTTATTAAAGTCACGCATTAGCAGTAGAGCTAAATTAGCCCTGAAGTCTTCACTAGAGATGCCCTAACAAAGCTTTGAGACCTCAAAGGGTAAAGCTGATAAATGAAAAGGTTGCCTGCAAAAACAAAGACTCAACATTCTTCAAAACAAAAGAAAATCCAGACATGCAACAATGTAGAATTTATGATGTCCAGGATACAATCAAAATCAGTAAACATATGAAGAAACTTATAAATGAAATGTGGCCCAAAAGCAAAAAGAAAAGTCATTCAATGGAAATAGACCTAGAAATAACAGGGATAATGGAATAAGATAAAAGAGAGTTCAAATCAGCTTAAATTTGTTCAAACTTTAAAAAAAAACATAAAAACCAAAACCAAACCCACTGCCATTGAGTCAATTCCAACTCATAAACATAAAAAAAAAAAAAAAAACACAGGAGAGGAGAAATAGAAGCTACATAAATGAACCAAGTGAGAGTAATAGAGCTGAAAAATACAATAACTGAAATGAAAAATTCACTGGGTGAGCTTGGGGTTAACTAGACACTGAGGGAAAAGAAAAGATCATGAAGTTGAAGATGTAGCAATAGAAACCACCCAAATTGGACAAAAAGAGGAAAAAGAAAAATAAGGAACGGTGACTCAGTGACCTCAGTGACAAGTCTAACAAAACCATGTAATTGGAGTACAGAAAGGGGGACAGAAAGATATTTGGGAAATAGTGGCCAAAATTTTTCCAAATATGATAACGAATGCCAATCCACAGACTCAAAAGGTCAACAAATCTCAAGCATGATAAACGCAAAGAACACACCAAGGCATATCATAATCAAATTGTTAACAACCAATAATAAAGAAGATAAATCTTAAAAATACAGAGGTGGGAAAAACACAATAAAACCAAATCCATCCAGATTGGTAAGGAAGAAGTAAAACTTTCCCTGTTCACAGATTGTATGATCCTATACATACATAGAAAACCCCAAGGATTCCACAAGAAAGCCACTGGAAGTAAAAGGAGGATTCAACAATGTAGCAGGATACAAGATCAACACACAAAAATCAGTTGGATCCCTCTACACCAACAAAGATAAATTCAAAAAAGAAATCAGGAAAACTATTTACAATAGTCCCCCAAATGATAAAATACTTAGAAATAAATCTAACCAATGAAAACTACAAACCACTACTGCAAGAAACCAAAAGAGACCTACATAAATGGAAAAGCATACCATGTTCATGGATAGGAAGACCCAACATTGTGAAAAATGTCAATACTACTCAAAGCAGTCTACAGATATGATGCAATCCCAATCCAAATTCCAACAGAATACTTTAACCAGATGGAAAAACTAATCACCAGCTTTATATGGAAATGAAAGAGAGCCTGGATAAGTAAAGCATTATTGAAGAAGAACAAAGTAGGAAGCCTCACACTACCAGATCTTAGAATCTACTATAAATCATGGTAGTCAAAACAGCCTGGTACTGGTACAACAACAGACACATAGATCCATGAAACATAACTGAGAGCCCAGATGTAAATTCATCCATGATCAGACCATCAATTACTCCTAGTCAAGTTCAAGTTGAAACTGAAGAAAATGAGAACAAGTCCACAAGAGCCAAAGTACGACCTTGAGTATGTCCCACCTGAATTTAGAGACCATCTCAAGAATAGATTTGATGCCTTGAACACTAATGACCGAAGACCAGATGAGGGGTGGAATGACATCAAGGACATCATACATGAAGAAAGCAAGCGGTCATTAAAAAGATGGGAGAGAAAGAAAGACCTAAATGGATGTCGGAAGATACTCTGAAACCTGTTCTTCAGTGTCAAGTAGCCAAAGCAAAAGGAAAAAATGATGAAGTAAAAAAGCTGAACAGAAGATTTCAAAGGGTGGCACGAGAATACAAAGTAAAGTGTTACGATGACATGTGTAAAGACCTGGAGATAGAAAACAAAAAGGGAAGAACACGCTCAGCATTTCTCAAGCTGAAAGAGCTGGAGAAAAAATTCAAGCATCGAGTTGCAATACTGAAGGATTCTATGGGGGAAAATATTAAACAATGCAGGAAGCATCAAAAGAAGATGGAAGAAATACACAGTCATTATACCAAAAAGAATAGGTCGACGTTCAACCATTCCAGGAGGTATCATATGATCAGGAACCAATGGTACTTAAGGAAGAAGTCCAAGCTGTACTGGAGGCATTGGAGAAAAACAAGGCTCTGAGAACTGACAGGATACAAATTGAGATGTTTTAACAAACAGATGCAGAGCCAGAAGTGCTCCCTCATGTATGCCAAGAAATTTGGAAGACAGCTATCTAGCCATACGAATGGAAGAGATCCATAATTTATGCCTGTTCCGAAGAAAGGTGATCTAACTGAATGCAGAGATTATTCAACAATATCATTAACATCACATGCCAGCAAAATTTTGCTGAAGATCATTCAAAAGCAGGTGCAGTAGTATATCGACAGGGAATGGCCAGAAATTCAAGCTGGATTCAGAAGGGGACATGGAACCTGGGGTATCATTGCTGATGTCAGATGGATCCTGACTGAAAGCAGAGAATACTAGAAAGATGATTACCTGTGTTTTATTGACTACGCTAAAGCATTCAACTGTGTGGATCATAGCAAATTATGGATAACATTGTGGAGAATGGGAATTCCAGAATACTTAATTGTGCTCTTGAGGAATCTGCACATGGATCAAGAGGCAGTCATTCGAACAGAACAAGGGGATACTGCATGGCTTAAAGTCAGGAAAGGTGTGCCTCAGGGTTGTATCCTTTCACCGTACCTATTCAATCTGTATGCTGAGCAAATAATCCAAGAAGCTGGAATATTTTAAGATGAATGGGACACCAGGATTGGAGGAAGACTCATTAACAACCTGCATTATGCAGCTAACACAACCTTGCTTGCTGAAACTGAAGAGGATTTGAAGCACTTACTGATGAAGATCAAAGTCCACAGCCTTCAGTGTGGGTTACACCTCAACATAAAGAAAACAGAAATCCTCACAACTGGACCAATAAGCAACATCTTGATAAATGGAGAAAAGATCAAGGTTGTCAAGGATTTCATTTTACTTGGATCCACAACCAACACCCATAGAAGAAGCAGTCAAGAAATCAAAAGACACATTGCATTTGGTAAACCTGCTGCAAAAGACCTCTTTAAAGTGTTGAAAAGCAAAGATGTCACCTTGAAGACTAAGGGGCACTTGACCCAAGCCGTGGTGTTTTTAATTGCCTCATATGCATGCGAAAGCTGGACAATGAATAAGGAAGACCAAAGAAGAATTGACACTTTTGAATTGTGGTGTTGGTGAAGAATAGTGAATATACCATGGACTGCCAGAAGAACGAACAAATCTGTCTTGGAAAAAGTACAACCAGAATGCTCCTTAGAAGCAAGGATGGCGAGACTATGTCTCACATACTTTGGACATGTCATCAGGAGGGATCAGTCCCTGGAGAAGGACATCACGCTTGCTAAAGTAGAGAGTCAGCAAAAAAGAGGAAGACTTTCAATGAGATGGACTGACGCAGTGGCTGCACGATGGGCTCAAGCACAGCAACAATTGTGAGGATGGCACAGGACCAGGAAGTGTTTCATTCTGTTGTGCATAGGGTCGCTATGAGTTGGAATTGACTTGACAGTGCCTGACAAGAACAACAACAACAACAACACAGGCAGCCGATCTTTGACAAAGGGCCAAAGTCCATTAAATGGGGAAAAGGCAGTCTCTTTAAAAAATGGTGCTGGGAAAACCGGATATCCGTCTGTTAAAAAAATGAAACAGGACCCATACCTCACACCATACATAAAAACTAACTCAAAATGGATCAAAGACCTAAATATAAAACTTAAAACTATAAAGATCACAGAAGAAAAAATAGGGACAATGTTAAGGGACCTAATATATGACATAAATAGATTACAAAGCGTAATTAAAAATGCACAAACACCAGAAGATGAACTAGATATATGGGACCTCCTAAAAATTAAACATTTATGCTCATCAAAAGACTTCTCCAAAAGAGTAGATAGCCTACAGACTGGAAAAATAAATTTGGCTACAACATATCTCTAAAATCTATAGAAAACTTTGAAGCCTCAACAACAAAAAGACAAACCCAATTTAAAAAATGGGCCAAGAATATGGACAGGCACTTCACCAAAGAAGACTTCAGATGGTTAGCAAACACATGAAGAAATGCTCACAATCATTAGCCACTAGAGAGATGCAAATCAAAACTACAATGAGATACCATCACACCCCAACATTACTGGCACTAATCAAAAACAAACAGAAAATAACAAATATTGGAGAGGTCATGGAGAGATTAGAACTCTTATACACCATTGGTGAGAATGTAAAATGGTGCAACCATTTTTGAAAAATGATATGGCACTTCCTTAGAAAGCTAGAAATAGAAATACCATATGATCCAGCAATCTCACTCCTAGGTATATACCCTAAAGAAATAAGACCCATGATCCATGCACACCCATGTTCATTGTAGCATTATTCACGATAGCAAAAAACAGAGACAACCTAAGTGCCTGTCAACAGATGAATGGATCAACAAACTGTTTCATATACACACAATGGAATACTACATAATGATAAAGAGTAATGACGAATCCACAAAACATCTCACAATGTGAATGAATTTGGAGGACATTATGCTGAGGGAAATAAGTCAATCACAAAAGGTCAAACATTGTATGAGACCACTATTACAAAGAAATAAGAAAAGGTTTACACATGGGGAAAAAAAAAACTTTGATGGTTACCAGGGATGGGTGGGGGTTGGACGGAAAATTATCAAATAGGTAGAAGACACTTGTTAATTTTGGTGAAAAGAAAGGCAACACGCAATATGGGGGAAGTCAGCAAACATGACCAAGGCATGGGAGGATACTGACAGGAACACAAGAACAAAGGGCAGCAACAGTAATTACTATAGCACAGACAATCCTGCAACAATAGTATTAGCAAACACTAACTTGTGAATGGATGCATAGCTAAATAGCTATGATACGAGATGTGGGAGAACATAAGGGAACACACCCATCTACAGATATAGGTCTGGTGGTGGATACCTCTACATACATAACTGTAGGTGATGCTTACGTATCAACATAGACACAAAAGTGCCACAGTCAGCCCAACTTCTTAGACATAACCAAACACCTCACGGGACAAAGTACCTAGGCTCAAAGGCAAAGGACCGTAGGCTTGGGGCATGTCTATGCCAACCGGTACAACACAGTTCATAAAAACAAAGTTCTGCATCCTACTTTGGTATCTGGACTCTTAAAAGCTTATGAGTGCCATCTAAGATACAACTATCGGTCTCTTATCATGCACAGCAAAAGAGAATTAAGAAAACCAAAGATCCAAAGGAGCAATTAGTCCAGAGGACTGAGATGAACCACATGAACCACAAGCCCATAGGACCCTGAGACCAGAAGACTATAGATGGTGCCTGGCTACTACTACTGACCATGCTGACTGAGGTCACAACAGAGGGTTCCAGACAAAGTGGCAGAAAAGTTGCAGAACAACAACAACAAAAAAAATTCGCACACACACACAAAAAGACCGGACTTACTGGTCTGATAGAGACTGGAGGAACCCCTGAGACTATGGCCCTAAGACACCCTTCTAAGCTGGAACAGGAGCCGTTGTCAGAGACCACCTATCAGCCAAACCATAGACAGGCCCATAAAATGAACAGCACCTGAGAGGAACATATTCCTAGAACAATCCATCATACGACACCAAAAGTGCAACATTTTCAAAAAAGCAAAGAGGAGAAGGCGGGAAGAGGCAGCAATTCAGGACGAAAGGAAATGGGAACCTAGGACAAAAGTGGGGAGCAGATACATTGTGGGAAATGGAACCAATGTCATGGAATACTTTGTGTACAAACTAGTGAATGGGAAACTAATTTGCTATATAAGCTTTTGCCCAATACATGACAAAAAATTAAAAAAAAAAAAAAACACCAAACCCGTTGCTGTCAAGTGAATTCTGACTCATGGCAATCCCACGTGTGTCAGAGTAGAATTGCACTATGTAGGGTTTTCCATGGCTGTAATGTTGTGGAAATAGTTTGCCAGAACTTTCTTCCAAAGCACTGCAGGGTGACTTTGAACTTCCAAGCTTTCGATTAGTAGTTGAGCGCAAGCTGTTTTTGCTACCCAAGGATCTAAAAGTACGTTCTATATAGGTAAGCAAAGAATTACTACTGATCTCTTCAGAAGCATTTCAAGCCAGAGGACAATGATTTAACTTTTTTTTTTCTCTTCTAAAACATTTTTTATTGTACATAAGGTAAAAGTTTACAGAGCAAATTAGCTTCCCATTCGATAGTTGGTACATAAAGTATTCCACGATGTTGGTTTCATTCCTCACAATGTGGCAGCACTACCCCCATTTCCATCCTAGTTTCCCGTTTCCTTTCGTCCTAAATTGCTACCCTTTCCTGTCTTTACATCTTTGCCCTTGTGCAAAAATTGCCCTTTTTTAAAAATATTTTTTATTCTGCTTTAAGTGAAAGTTTACAAATCAAGTCAGTCTCTCACATAAAAACTTATATACACCTTGCTACATACTCCCAATTACTCTCCCCCTAATGAGACAGTCTGCTCTCTCCCTCCACTCTCTCTTTTCCTGTCCATTTTGCCAGCTTCTAACCCCCTCTACCCTCTCATCTCCCCGCCAGGCAGGAGATGCAAACATAGTCTCAAGTGTCCACCTGATCCAAAAAGCTCACTCCTCACCAGCATCCCTCTCCAACCCATTGTCCACTGCAATCCATGTCTGAAGAGTTGGCTTTGGGAATGCTTCCTGTCCTGGGCCAACAGAAGGACTGGGGGCCGTGACCACCGGGGTCCTTCTAGTCTCAGTCAGACCATTAAGTCTGGTCTTATGAGAATTTGGGGTCTGCATCCCACTGCTCTCCTGCTCCCTCAGGGGTTCTCTGTTGTGTTCCCTTTCAGGGCAGTTATCGGTTGTAGCCGGGAACCATCTAGTTCTTCTGGTCTCAGAATGATGTAGTCTCTGGTTCATGTGGCCCTTTCTGTCTCTTGGGCTCATAATCGTCTTGTGTCCTTGGTATTCTTCGTTCTCCTTTGATCCTGGTGGGTTGAGACCAATTGATGCATCCTAGATGGCTGCTTCCTGGCGTTTCGGACCCCAGACGCCACTCTTCAAAGTGGGATGCAGAATGTTTCATTCATAGATTCTGTTATGCCAATTGACTTAGATGTCCCCTGAAACCATGGTCCCCAGACCCCTGGCCCTGCTACACTTGCCTTCAAAGCATTCAGTTTATTCAGGAAACTTCTTTGCTTTTGGTTCAGTCCAATTGTGCTGACCTCCCGTGTATTGTGTGCTGTCTTTCCCTTCACCTAAAGTAGTTTTTATCTACTATCTAATTAGTGAATGCCCCTCTCTCACCCTCCCTCCCTCCCCCCTCATAACCACAAAAGAATGTTTTCTTCTCAGTTTAAACTATTTCTCAACGCCTTGTAATAGTGGTCTTATACAATATTTGTCCTTTTGCAACTGACTAATTTCACTCAGCATAATGCCTTCCAGGTTCCTCCATGTTATGAAATGTTTCACAGATTCCTCACTGTTCTTTACCAATGCGTAGTATTCCACTGTGTGAATATACCATAATTTATTTATCCATTCATCCGTTGATGGGCATCATCGTTGCTTCCATCTTTTTGCTATTGTAAACAGAGCTGCAATTAACATGGGTGTGCATATATCTGTTCATGTAAAGGCTCTTATTTCTCTAGGATATATTCCAAGGAGTGGGATTGCTGGATCGTATGGTAGTTCTATTTCTACCTTTTTAAGGAAGCGCCAAACCGATTTCCAAAGAGGTTGTACCATTTTACATTGCCACCAGCAGTACATAAGTGTTCCAATCTCTCCACAGCCTCCCCAACATTTATTAGTTTGTGTTTTGGGGATTAATGCCAACCTTGTTGGAGGGAGATGAAATCTCATTGTAGTTTTGATCTGCATTTCTCTAACGGCTAATGATCATGAACATTCCCTCATATATCTGTTAGCTACCTGAATGTCTTCTTTAGTGAAGTGTCTATTCATATCTTTTGCCCATTTTTTAATTGGGTTATTTGTCTTTTTGTAGTTAAGTTTTGCAGTACCATGTACATTTTAGAATCAGGCGCTGATCAGAAATATCATACCTAAAAACTTTTTCCCAGTCTGTAGGTAGTCTTTTTACTCTTTTGGTGAAGTCTTTGGATGAGCATAGGTGTTTGATTTTTAGGAACTCCCAGTTATCTAGTTTTTCTTCTACATTCTTTATAATGTTTTTTATACTGTTTATGCCATGTATTAGGGCGCCTAACGTTGTCCCTATTTTTTCTTCCTTTGTCTTTATCATTTTAGATTTTATATTTAGGTCTTTGATCCATTTTGAGTTAGTTTTTGTGCATGGAGTGAGGTATGGGTCTTGTTTCATTTTTTTGCAGATGGATATCCAGTTATGCCAGCACCATTTGTTAAAAATACTGTCTTTTCTCTATTTAATTGTTTTGGGGCCTTTGACAAATATCAACTGCTCATATGTGGATGGGTTTATGTCTAGATTCTCAATTCTGTTCCATTGGTCCATGTATCTGTTGTTGTACCAGTACCAGGCTGTTTTGACTACTGCGGCAGTATAATAGGTTCTAAAATCAGATAAAGTAAGGCCTCTCACTTTGTTCTTCTTTTTCAGTAATGCCTTATTTCTCCGGGGCCTCTTTCTCTTCCATATGAAGTTGGTGACTTGTTTCTCCATCTCAGTAATGAATGTCGTTGGGGTTTGGATTGGAATTCTACTAAATGCATAGATCGCTTTTGGTAGAATAGACATTTTTATAATGTTAAGTCTTCCTATCCAGGAGCAAGGTATGTTCTTCCACTTATGTAAGTCTCTTTTGGTTTCTTGCAGAAGTGTAGTATAGTTTTCTTTGTATAAGTCTTTTACATCTCTGGTAAGATTTATTCCTAAGTATTTTATCTTCTTGGGGTCTACTGTAAATGGCATTGATTTGGTGATTTCCTCTTCGATGTTCTTTTTGTTAGTGTAGAGGAATCCAACTGATCTTTGTATGTTTATCTTGTATCCCGATACTCTGCTGAACTCTTCATTTAGTTTCAGTAGTTTTCTGGAGGATTCCTTAGGGTTTTCTGTATATAAGATCATGTCATCTACAAATAGAGATACTTTTACTTCTTCCTTGCCAATCTGGATGCCCTTTATTTCTTTATCTAGCCTAATTGCTCTGGCCAGAACTTCCAGCACAATATTGAATAAGAGTGGTGATAAAGGCATCCCTGCCTGGTTCCCAACCTCAGTGGGAGTGTTTTCAGGCTCTCTCCATTTAGGATGATGTTGGCTGTTGTCTTTGTATAAATGCCCTTGATTATGCTGAGGAATTTTCCTTCTATTCCTATTTTAATGAGAATTTTTATCATGAATAAAAATGTCAAATGCCTTTTCTGCATCAATTGATAAAATCAGGTGATTCTTGGCTTTTGTTTTATTTCTGTAGTGAGTTACATTAATTGTTTTTCTAATGTTGAACAATCCCTGCATAGCTGGTATGAATCCCACTTGCTCATGGTGAATTACTTTTTGATATGTTGTTGAATTCTATTGGCTAGAATTTTGTTGAGGATTTTTGCATCTACGTTCATGAGGAATATAGGTTTATAAATTTCCTTTCTTGTGGTGTCTTTACCTGGTTTGGTATCAGGGATATGGTGGCTTCATAGAATGAGTTTGGTAGTATTCCGTCCTTTTCTATGCTCTGAAATACCTTTAGTAGTAGTGGTGTTAACTCTTCTCTGTAAGTTTGGTAGAACTCTGCAGTAAAGCCCTCCGGACCTGGGCTTTTTTTTGCTGGGAATTTTTTGATTACCCTTTCAATCTCTTCTTTTGTTATGGGTCTATTTAGTTGTTCTACCTCTGTTTGTGTTAGTTTACGTAGGTAGTGTGTTTCTAGGAATTCATCCATTACTTCTAGGTTTTCAAATTTGTTAGAGTACAATTTTTCATAGTAATCTGATATGATCCATTTAATTTCAGTTGGGTCTATTTTAATATTGCCCATCTCATTTCTTATTCAGGTTATTTGCTGCCTCTCCTGTTTTTCTTTTGTCAGTTTCACCAGCGGTTTATCAATTTTGTTGATTTTGTCAAAAAAACAGCTTTCAGTCTTGTTAATTCTTTCAATCGTTTTTCTGCTTTCTATTTCATTTAGTTCAGCTCTAATTTTTATTATTTGTTTTCTTCTGGTGCCTGTGGGTTTCTTTTGTAGCTCTCTTTCCATTTGTTGAAGTTGTAGGGATAATTCTTAGATTTTGGCCCTTTCTTCTTTTTGGTTGTGTGCATTTATTGATATAAATTGGCCTCTGAGCACCACTTTTGCTGTGTCCCAAAGGTTCTAATAGGAAGTGTTTTCATTCTCATTGGATTCTCTGAATTTCTTTATTCCATCCTTAATGTCTTCTATAATCCACTCTTTTCTGAGCAGGGTATTGTTCAGTTTCCAAGTGTTTGATTTCTTTTCCCTGTTGTTGATTTCCACTTTTATGGCCTTATGGTCAGAGAAGATGCTTTGTAATATTTCAATGTTTTGGATTCTGCTAAGGCTTGCTTTATGACCTAATATGTGGTCTATTCTAGAGAATGTTCCATGTGTACTACAAAAGAAAGTATACTTGGTTGCTGTTGGGTGGAGTGTTCTGTAAACGCCTATGAGGTCAAGCTGGTTGATTGTGGCACTTAGATCTTCCGTGTCTTTACTGAGCTTCTTTCTGGATGTCCTGTCCTTCACCGAAAGTGGTGTGTTGAAGTCTCCTACTATTATTGTGGAGGTGTCTATCTCACTTTTCAATGCTGTTAGAGTTTGTTTTATGTATCTTGCAGCCCTGTCATTGGGTGCATAAATATTTAATATGGTTATATCTTCTTGGTGTATTGTCCCTTTAATCATTAGATAGTGTCCTTCCTTATCCTTTCTGATGGATTTAACTTTAAAGTCTATTTTGTCAGAAATTAATATTGCCACTCCTGCTCATTTTTTGATGGTTGTTTGCTTGATATATTTTTTCCATCCTTTGAGTTTTAGTTTGTTTGTGTCTCTAAGTCTAAGGTGTGTCTCTTGTAGGCAGCATATAGACGGATCTTGTTTTTTAATCCATTCTGCCACTCTCTGTCTCTTCATTGGTGCATTTAGTCCATGTACATTCAGGGTAATCATGGATAGGTGTGAATTTAGTGCTATCATTTTCATGTCTTTTTTTGTGTGTTGATAGTTTCTTTTTCCCACTTGATTTTATGTGCTGAGTAGATTTTCTTTATACATTTTCCTTTCCTCACATTTGTTGTTGTGGATTTTGTTTCTGCTGAGTCTGTATTTTTCCCTTGTATTCTATTTTCATGAGTAAGATAGTTTGTCTCCTTTGTGGTTACCTTATTATTGACACCTATTTTTCTAAATTTAAAACTACCTTTTATTTCTTTGTATCGTCGTATCTTCCTCTCCATATGGAAGGTGTATGATTGCATTTCTTAGTCCCTCTTTATTATTTTAATGTTGTCTTCTTTTATATAATAACATCGATGTTACCCTGTTTTGGGCTTTTTTTCTTTTTTTTTATAATCTTGCTTTGTTTTTTTGGATGTCCCTGTCCGGTTGACTTCTGTTTGCTCTGCCCAGTGTTCTAGTCTTGGGTTGATACCTGATATTATTGATTTTCTAGCCGAAGAACTCCCTTTATTATTTCTTGTAGTTTTGGTTTGGTTTTTATGAACTTCCTCAATTTGTGTTTACCTGGAAATGTCTTAGTTTCACCTTCATAGTTAAGAGACAGTTTTGATGGATATATGATTCTTGGCAGGCAATTGTTTTCCTTCAATTTTTTAAATTTGTCATCCCCTTGCCTTCTTGCCTGCATGGTTTCTGCCGAATAGTCCGAGCGTATTCTTATTGGCTCTCCCTTGTAGGTGACTTTTCATTTATCCCTCGCTGCTCTTTTAATTCTCTCTTTATCTTTGGTTTTGGCAAGTTTGATTATAACATATCTTGGTGACTTTCTTTTAACATCTACCTTATGTGGAGTTCGATGAGCATGTTGGATAGATATCTTCTCATCTTTCACGATATCAAGGAAGTTTTCTGCCAATAAATCTTCAACAGTTCTCTCTGTGTTTTCTGTTATCCGTCCCTGTTCTGGTACTCCAATCCCTCGTAGGTTATTTCTCTTGATAGAGTCTCACATGATTCTTAAGTTTTCTTCATTTTTTTTAATATTCTTTTATCTGATTTTTCTTCAAATATATTAGTGCCAAGTGATTCATCTTTGAGTTCAGAAATTCTAGCTTCTACTTGCTCAATTCTGCTCCTCTGACTTTCTGTTGAGTTGTGTAATTCTGTAATCTTATTGTTAATCTTCTGAATTTCTGGTTGCTGTCTGCCTATGGATTTTTCCAGCTTATTAAATTTTTCATTATGTTCCTGAATTATCTTTTTAATTTCTTCAGTTGCTTTATCTGTGTGTTCCTTGGCTTGTTCTGTGTATTGCCTCATTTCCCTCCTGATGTCTTGAAGGGTTCTGCATATTAAACTTTTGTATTCTGCCTCTGGCAATTCCAGGAATGCACTTTCATCTAGAACATCCCTGGATTCTTGTTTTGAAAGTTGGATGAGGTGATCATGGTCTGTTTCTTTATGTGACTTGATATTGACTGTTGTCTCCAAGCCAACTAAAAGTTATTGTGTTAATATATGCTTGGTTACTGTGTCATAGCTTCTTGCTTTATTTTGTTTTGGTATACCCCTATGGGTTACTTGAGTGAGCTAGGTTGATTTTTTTCACCTTTGGAGCTCTGATGTCTAGTCCCCAGATGCTTAGAGGTGTTATCAGGTATATCAGTCTAGGAGTCCATTCACTTTTCTTGTATGAATTCAGCTCAGGTTTCCAAGTAGCTGATCATCAAGTGTGTGGTACAGGCACTTTCCTACAGTCTTAGGGGGAAGGAATGATTGGCATATACACTGGTGTCTGATTGCAGCAGGGGGTCATGCTCTGAACAAGGCAGGGGGCTGAGAATGGACTCCCAGGTGTCTCTGAGGAAAACACATCTCTGTTCCCTAGAGTGTGCTGGTGGGTGGGTTCTGCAGAGGGACCATGAGCACGCAAAGTTTTTGGTTGTAAGGACTGGGAGGTACCAGTTATCTTTGGACCCCTATTGCTGGTGGCTTGGCGACCTGAGTGGAGCTACCACTCCTTAGGTCCCTGATGTGGGTAGATGAGGACCTTTTTTAATAGGCAAAGCAATGTCAAACATCAAACACCCATCTCTCTACCACACAGCTGAAATGGTTGGAGTCTGCCAATAAGGGCCTATTCTCTTGAAATAGGCCCACACAGGTCCATGCAGAAGGGAAAGGTGCTCAAAGTCCATGGATGGTTTACGCCTGGACAGGATCTGCTTCTGTCCTGAGCTCCCTCAGTTAGTGGAGCTAGCAAATTATCTTTCCCCCCAAATGCAATTTTTTTCCTTCCCCAAGGCCTGGAGGATGGCTCTAGGTGCTCAACAGTGCCTATCTCTGGCCCAGGGAATTGAGGCGGTGTATCCGGTTTGCAGGTGGGGTGCACGTTAAAATACACAAAAGTACTTAGCTTTTGCCAAGAGCAACGTTCTCCTCAGGTTCCGGACTTGTGAGTGGGCTGTGTGGCTGGCTGCTTTTCCCTGAGGAAACTGTGGCTGAATGCTGGTACCAGCCCTCCGCAGCCGCCGCTCCCTGAATGGTACCTGAGGGCTCCCCGCGATTCAGGTTCAGTAACTCCACTCTGCTTCTGAATGGTCTCTTCCTTCTGCTACCTCTCAGTTCATTTTCTAGGCTTGCCTTTGAAGCTCAGGGCTCCCAGCTTGTCACAAATATACTCATTTCACTTGTTTTTTCTGGTCTTTGTTGTAAAGAGGGCTCACCGGAAGCATCTGTCTATTCCACCATCTGGCTCCACCTCTGATTTAATATTTTTTACTTGCTATCAACCCCAGAAGTATATTGAGGGAAAGTACCTTTTAAAAAGTAACGAGAAAATACAATTTCACACAAACAAATACTAGGCAAATCTTCTCTGTCAGAACTACACTAATAGAAGTGATAAAGTTTTTCAGACTGAAAGAAAAATTGCTTTAGCAGGGATCATTGGAGGCCAGAGGGCAGACTGTCAGAGTCAGCTTCTAAGATGGCCACCAAAGATCCTTCCTTCCCTTTCCCTTGAGATTGGATTGGGCTTAGTGACTCACTTCTAATGGATAGAGTATGGGAAAAGTTGTTTTTGGTGTGCAAAAACTGGGATATAATAAATATTTGTTGTTTTAATCCACTGAGTTTTGGGGTGATTTTTTATGTAACAATAGGCAACTAACATTTGGGAGTGGGTTGCTGCCAGAACAAACACCTAAGTATGTGGGAAAGGCTTTGGAGCTTGGCAGTGACAAAGGCTTAAATAATTAGAGGAGTGTGTTAGGAAAAGCCTAAATCACCTTGAAAGGATTTTTGGTAGAAAGCTGGACTTTGAGGATTCCACTAGTGAGGGCTCAGAAGGAAGAGAGGAATATGCTGCTCAAAACTGGAGGAAAGGAAATCCTTGTCATGTAATTACAGGAAGCTTAGCAAAAGTGTCATCTGAAGTTACATGGAAAGCAGAAAATGTGCCTAGTAAACTCAGGGTTCCAGCTAAGGAGACTTCCAAGTAAAGTGTTGAAGCTGCCACCTGGTTTCTTCTTGTTGCTTATAGGGAAATGCAAGAGGAGAGAGATAAATTGAGGTAAGGACTGTTAAACAACAAGAAACCAGGGCTTGATGATTTGAGGAATTCTCAGCCTATCCAGATGATAAATGATGCTAAAATTAAGAAATGGCCACCAAGCAAGGTTGAAGATACTGAAAAGAAAGCGCTAACTGAAGATGAAGCCAAGTGCATGATTGTAAAATCTTTTGTTAAGACCTCAGAAAGATCAAATGTGGTGCCTCAGAGTCACACAAAAGGCCCTTTCAAGAGATTAAGGGTGTACCTCACAGATCCTTAAACAACAGGGCCTCTAAGAAAATTGAGGTCTTATATCAGAGAGACTTACTGGTGTGTGTGTGTGTGTGTGTGTGTGTGTGTGCGTGTGTGTTTTGTTTTGTTTTGTTTTTGGACCTCAATGAGGTTCACAGGAGGCCCATTTTTTAGAGAATTACATCAAAAGTGACACTGTCAGCCTGAACTTGTTGGACTTCCCCAGGCTTCTACTGGCAGAAGTCAAGCTGAAAAAAATCTACTCAACTGCAAATATGTACTACCTGGAAGGGATTTTGTATGCAGATTTTGGGGTGCCCCCCCCAGTCTCCTATCTTTTTGTATTTCCTCCCTTGACTTCCAACAACACTGTAGTGTTTGTTTGCCTCAGTGATACTGCTCCTACCTGTTTCAATTCTATTTTACCACATGCCATGCAGAATGGGAAATGCTCTCAGAAGGAAACCTAGATAGATGTGGAGTTCACCTAGTTTTCATCTCTTATTTCAACTATCATGCCCCCTCCATTTTCTCCTTTCTTTAGTAGCTCTTCAGTCTCTGAAAGCAGTTGATTTTATATCTGGCAGGAGGTATAAAACTTGTCTGTCATTACCAGAACCAGAAAATTCTTAAGTCTTTCTTAATCAGTGGTTCCCCATTTTTCTTCTGTTTTTAATGTACCTTTTATTTATTGAGGAAACCAGGTCATTTGTTCTTTAAAATTTCCCTTATTCTGGGTTTTGCTGGTTTCATAATCATAGTGTTTTTCAGCATGTTTCTCTCTCTCTTTTATTTCCTCTAAATTTTCAGACATATCTAGGGACTTGAGCATATTCAAGCTTGATTTTGAGCAAGAGTATTTCACAGGTGGTGCTTAACTTCTTACTGCATCACCTAAAGCCTGGTTGTCTCCCTTTAGTTGACATTAAGGTGGATAAGTGAGTTCATCTATCTCTAGGGTCCAAATTTCTCACTAAATGAAACCAAACCAATAAATAAATAAAATAAACCCATTGCCATCAGGTCAATTCAGATTCATAGCAACCCTGTAGGACAGAGTAAAACTGCCCATAGGGTTTCCAAGGAGTGGCTGGTGGATTCAAACTGCTGACCTTTCGGTTACCAGCCAGACTGTTAACAACTTTGCCACCAGGGCTCCGAACAAAATGAAGACTCCATAAATAAATGGATGATTCACAAATGGGTGGGAAATGTACAACACAAACTTGTAATATCTGGTCATACCCGCAAGTAAAACCAAAACGGGAGGAGTGGCTGGTGGATTCGAACTGCCGACCTTTTGGTTAGCAGCCGAGCTCTTAACTACTGTACCACCAGAGCTCCTAAAGAAAACTAGGAAGTATTTTCAACTGAATGAAAATGAAAATACAACATATCAAGAAATCTGTGGAATGCCAGCACCTGGGGTCTTAAAAGCTTCTGAGTGGCATCTAAAATACTCCACTGGTCTCACCCCATCTGGAGCAAGGGAGAATGAAGAAAACCAAAGATACAAGGGAAATTTAGTCCAAATGACTGACAGACCACAAGTACTACGGCCTCCACCAGACTGAGTCCAGCACAACTAGATGGTGCTTGGCTACAACCGCCAACAGTTCAGACAGGGATCACAATAGAGAGTCCCAGACAGAGCTAGAGAAAAGTATAGAAAAAAATTCTGACTCACAAAAAAAAAAAAAAAAGACCAGTCTTACTGGTCTGACAGACTGGAGAAACCCCAAGAGTATGGCCCCAGACACCCTTTTAATCATTTATTTTTTAACTTTTTTTTTTTTTTATTGCGCAAAGTGAAAGTTTACAAATCAAGTCAGTCTCCCATACAAAAATTTATATACACATTGCTACATACTCCCAATTGCTCTCCCCCTAATGAGACAGCCCACTCCATCCACTCTCTCTTTTCAGGTCTATTTTGCCAGCTTCTAACCCCCTCTACCCTCTCATCTCCCCTCCAGGCAGGAGATGCCAACCTAGTCTCAAGTGTCCACCTGATCCAAGAAGCTCACTCCTCACCAGTATCCCCCCCCAACCCATTGCCCAGTCCAATCCATGTCTGAAGAGTTGGCTTTGGGAATGGTTCCTGTCCTGGGTCAACAGAAGGTCTAGGGGCCATGACCACTGGGGTCCTTCTAGTCTCGGTCAGACCGTTAAGTCTGGTCTTTTTATGAGAATTTGGGGTCTTCATCCCACTGCTCTCCTGCTCCCTCAGCAGTTCTCTGTTGAGTTCCCTGTCAGGGCAGTCATCGGTTGTAGCCAGGCATCATCGAGTTCTTCTGGTCTCAGGCTGATGTAGTCTCTGGTTTACATAGCCCTTTCTGTCTCTTGGGTTCGTAATTACTTTGTGTCCTTGGTGTTCTTCATTTTCCTTTGCTCCAGGTGGGGTGAGACAAATTGATGCATCTTAGATGGCCACTTGCTAGCGTTTAGGACCCCAGCCACCACTCTCCAACGTGGGATGCAGAATGTTTTCTTAAAAGATTTTATTATGCCAATTGACTTAGATGTCCCCTGAAACCATGGCTGGGTACCCTTTTAGCTCAGCAGTGAAGTCACTCCTGAGCTTCGCCCTTCAGCCAAATAGTAGACAGGCACATAAAACAAAACGACACTAAATGGGCACACCAGGCCATGCACAAGGATGAGAAGGCAGGAGGAGATAGGAAAGCTGGCAATAGGGAACCCAAGGCTGAGAAGGGGAGAGTGTTGACATGTTGTGGGGTTAGTAAACAATGTTACAAAACAACATTTGTACTAATCGTTTAATGAGAAGCTAGTATGGCCTGTAAATCATCATCGAAAGTACAATAAAAAGGAAAAAAAAAAATCTGTGGAATGCTGTTTAAGGTGTGCTTAGAAGAAAATCTATATGATTAAATGATTACATTAGAAAAGAAAGGACTCAAATCAATAATCTAAGCTCCCATCTTATAATAGGCAGAATGGTCTCCAAGACTCACACCCCTGGTGTTCATACCCTAAGTGGAATTGGTAAATATTATGGGATATCATCTATGTGATTATATTACATGGAAAAAGGGATTTTGCACCTGTGATTAAGGTTCCAAATGAGTTGACTTTGAGTTAATCAAAAGGGAGATTATCCTGGGTGGGGCTGACCTAATCAGGCGACTCATTACATGAGGTTGAAGAGACTTGACACGAGGAAGATTCTCTTGCTGTCCCTGAATGAGAAAATGGCCATGTTGTGGAGAAAGCCATGTGTCAGGGAACGGCAGACAGCCTCTGGGAGCTGAATGTGGCCCCCAGTTGACAGCCAGTAAGAAAATAGAAACCTCAATTTATAACCACAAGGAACTGAATTCTATCAATAACCAGTGAGGTTAGAAGAGGATCTTACTCCTCAGATGAGATAACAGCCCTGACCAGCACCTTGATTTCTGCCTTGTGAGACTCTGAGGAATGAGCCCAGATACTCTGTGCCCAGACAGCTGACCAACAGTGAGGTAATTGTGAGGTTCTAAATGGGTGTTGTTTTAAGCCACTAAATTTGTGGTGATTTGGTATGCCACAATAGAAAACTAACATACACCTTAAGAAACTAGAAAAAAAAATAACAACATAAAACCAATACAAGGAGAGGGAAGGAAATAACAAACAGCAAAATACAATGAAATTAAAAGCAATAAGATGGAAAAAATCAATAAAATCAAAAGCTAGTTCTTCAAAAACTTAATAAAATTAATAAACTTGTACCCGTATTGACCACCACAAAAAAAAAAAAACAAGAAAGAAAGCACAAATTACCAACATTAAGAACAAAAGAGAATATATCACTCTTGAACCTCTTGTTAGTTGCCACTGAATTGACTCCTACTCATGGTGGCCTTGTGTATGAAAGAATCAAACATGCTCAGTCCTGGGCCATCTACATGATCTTTGATATGTTTGAGCTTATGGTTGAGGCTATTGTGTCAGTCTATCTCATTGAGAGTTTTCTTCATTTTCACTGGCTCTCTACTTTACCAAGCATGATATCCTTTTCTAGTGATTGGTCTTTCCTGATGATGTGTCCAAAATAAGCAAGACAAAGTCTCATCGTCCTCACTTCTAAGGAACATTCCTATTGTTTTTCTTCTAAGAGTGATGTCATGGATTGAATTGTGGCCCCCTGAAATAACTCTCAACTAAGCTGGGCTATGAATCCCAGTATTGTGTGATTATCCACCATTTTATGTGATTTCCCTATGTGTTGTGGAAACCCCGGTGGTGTAGTGGTTAAGTGTTATGGCTGCTAGCCAAAAGATCAGCAGTTCGAATCCACCAGGCACTCCTTGTAAGCTGTATGGGGCAGTTCTACTCTGTCCTATAGGGCTGCTATGAGTCGGAATCGACTTGACGGCAGTGGGTTCGATGTGTTGTAAACCCTATCACCATGATGAAATGAGATGGATTAGTGGAAATTATATTGATGATGTCTACAAGATTAGGTAGTGTCTTAAGCCAATCTCTTTTGAGATGTAAAAGAGAGAACCGAGGAGGCAGGGCCAAGATGGCTGACTAGGTAGAAGCTACCTCGGATCCCTCTTGCAACAAAGACTCGGAAAAACAAGTGAATCGATCACATACATGACAATCTACGAAACCTGACCATCAAACACAGGTCTAAAGAGTTGACCTGAGTGACAGAGACTGAGAACGAACAACCACGGGGAAGCAGCAACTGTTTTCGGAGCCTGGAGCCAGCGTTCCAGCCAGGAAACCTTGACGCCGGGCTTTGGACTAGGCGCAGGGGAGCTGAGCACAGCATCCTGAGAGGGCGCAAACATGGGGCACAACCCTAGCCCCCGGAAGTGACCCCAGGGGAAGCCCAGCCGGTGCACGCAGGCAGCGCAGGGATGCGGCTGACAGGAGGAGGAGTCACTGGGAGGCAGCGACTGATTTTGGAGCTGGGAGTGCGGCGTCCCAGCTGGGGAACCTTGGCGCTGGGTTTTGGACTGGGAGCAGAGGAACTAACCACGGCTTCTGAGACAGCGCAAGCACGGGACTCGGGCCTGACCCTCAGGGGCAATCTCTACCCAGCCAGCACAAACAGTTGACTCGCCCCTTGGGAATCTCAGATAAAACAGTCATCTCAAGCAAGACAAGTATGTCTATGTTCCGGGGTGCTACTCTCTCCTGTTTACCTGAACCCTTCCCTCCAGTTCCCAGGCAGCTTTATTAACATTGGAATTTCCTGAGCCAGAGAGTGAACTGCTCTGTGGTTTTTCTTTCTTTCTTTCTTTCTTTTTTTTTTTTGGTCTTTTCCTAACCCATTCTCCTGGCCTGAGAGAAGCAGCTACAAAAAAACCCAGGGACCAAACGTCCTTCCCTAACTGGACTAAAAACACAGAACCAGCTCCAGCCAAGCATATGTGATCCACAGTCTTGGGCTTTCATCCCTACAGGGAACAAGGTGGCTATTATAATGCAAAGGCATTTCTGATAGGGATCTGAATGTAATTGTTTTAGTGGATTACTGGAAAGACAACTTTCCCAGGTCTGATATTTCTGCTTACTCAACAGAGCCCTCACTGACCCACAACAGGGAACTGAGGGCTGAAGCTCCCCCCAGACCACCTAGCCTCGTGCCTTAGGGGTCTAAGGAGGGTGACACCTACCAATCTGTAGAGGTACTTGCATTGAGGGCCTAATGTACAGCTATAGAGCCCACCCACCAAAGTGCTTTAGGAATAGAGACACACCTACCTCACTGGCACTTGGGGGAAGCCTGTCAGCATCCTGCCCCCCCTGGAGTGTGACCCCCTGCTGCTACTAGAATCTGGTGCACACAACTATCACCACTACTTCTCTAGGTGGATAGGTGACAGTCTGCACCATACACTTGATGACCCCGAATCAGATTCTACTCAAGAATAGTAAATGAACTCTTAGGCTTATATATCTGGTAACAGCCCAAACAAGCTGGCAATATGGCATAAGTAATTCAAGGACTACAACAATCAAGACAGCTCAATCTAGTAGCCCATCTACGTATATTGAAAGAAAACAAAACAAGATAAGACTCAGTGAGAAATTATAGAATAAATCACTACAGTATCTTAGTGATGGCTCAGAGACAGCAGTCGATATCAAACCACATACAAAAGAAGACCATGATTGCTTCTACAACTCCCCAAACTAAAGAATCAAAATCTTTCCCAAATGAAGACACAATCCTGGAATTGCCAGATGCAGAATATAAAAAACTAATTTACAGAGTGCTTCAAGACATCAGGGATGACCTCAGAAATGAAATAAGGCAATCTACAGAAAAAGCCAAGGAACACACTGATAAAGAAGTTGAAGAACTCAAAACGATTATTCAAGGACATAGTGGAAAAATTAATAAGTTGCAAGAATCCATAGAAGAATCCATAGAGAAACAGCATTCAGAAATCCAAAAGATTAACAATAAAATTACAGAATTAGACAACGCAATAGGAAGTCAGAGGAGCAGACTCGAGCAATTAGAATTCAGAGTGGGAAATCTGGAGGACCAGGGAATTAACACCAACATAGCTGAAAAAAAATCAGATAAAAGAATTTTAAAAAATGAAGAAACCCTAAGAATCACATGGGACTCTATCAAGAAGAATAACTTGCGTGTGATTGGAGTCCCAGAACAGGGAGGGAGGACAGAAAACACAAAGAGAATAGTTGAAGATCTGCTGACAGAAAACTTCCCTGACATCATGAAAGACGAAAGGATATCTACTCAAGATGCTCATCGAACCCCATGTAAGATTGATCCAAGAAGAAAATCACCAAGACATATTATCATCAAACTTGCCAAAACCAAAGATAAAGAGAAAATTTTAAAAGCAGCCAAGGATAAAAGAAAGGTCTCCTACAAAGGAAAATCAATAAGAATAAGTTCAGACTACTCAGCAGAAACCATGCAGGCAAGAAGGCAATGGGATGACATATATAGATCACTGAAGGAGAAAAACTGCCAGCCAAAGATCATAAATCCAGCAAAACTCTCTCTCAAATATGAAGGCGAAATTAAGATATTTACAGATAAACACAAGCTTAGAGAATTTGCAAAAACCAAACCAAAGCTACAAGAAATACTAAAGGAAATTGTTTGAACAGAAAACCAATAGTATCAGATACCAGCACAACACAAGGTCACAGAACAGAACATCCTGATGTCAACTCAAATAGGGAAATCACAAAAACAAATTAAGATTAATTTTTAAAAAATGCTCAAAACAGGGAATCATTGAAGTCAATATGTAAAACATCACAATAATCAAAAAGAGAGACTAAATACAGGTGGCATAGAACTGCCATATGGAGAGGGATACAAGGCGATATAGGACAATACAAGTTAGGTTTTTACTTAGAAAAATAGGGGTAAATATTAAGGTAACCACAAAGAGGTATAACAACTCTATAACTCAAAATAAAAAACAAGAAACACATAACAACTCAGCAAACATAAAGTCAAATACTATGAAAATGAGGAACACACAATTTACAAAGAAAAACGTCTCAGCACAAAAAAGTAAGTGGAAAAATGAAATTGTCAACAACACACATAAAAAGGCATCAAAATGACAACACTAAACACATAAAAAAAACTAAACACATACTTATCTATAATTACGCTGAACGTAAATGGACTAAATGCACCAATAAACAGACAGAGAATCTCAGACTGGTTAAAGAAACACAATCCGTCTATATACTGCCTACAAGAGACACATCTTAGACTTAGAAACACAGACAAACTAAAACTCAAAGGATGGAAAAAAATATATCAAGCAAACAACAAGCAAAAAGAGCAGGATTAGCAATATTAATTTCTGACAAAATAGACTTTAAAATTAAATCCATCACAAAGGAGAAAGAAGGACACTACATAATGATTAAAGGGACAATTGATCAGGAAGATATAACCATACTAAATATTTATGCACCCAAAGACAGGGCTGCAAGATACATAAAACAAACTTTAACACAACTGAAAAGTGAGATACACACCTCCACAATTATAGTAGGAGACTTCAACACACCACTTTCGGAGAAGGACACGACATCCAGTAAGAAGCTCAATAGAGACACAGAAGACCTAATTGCTACAATCAACCAACTTGACGTCATTGACTTATACAGAACACTCCACCCAACTCCTGCAAAATATACTTTTTTTTTCTAGCACACATGGAACATCCTCTAGAATAGACCACATATTAGGTCATAAAACAAACCTTTGCAGAGTCGAAAACATCGAAATATTACAAAGCATCTTCTCAGACCGTAAGGCCATAAAACTGGAAATCAATAACAGAAAATTAGGGAAAAGAAATCAAATACTTGGAAACTGAACAATACCCTCCTGAAAAAAGACTGGGTTATAGAAGACATTAAGGAGGGAATAAAATTCATAGAATGCAACAAGAATGAAAACACTTCCTATCAAAACCTCTGGGACACAGCAAAAGCAGTGCTCAGAGGTCAATTTATATCGATAAATGCACACATACAAAAAGAAGAAAGAGCCAAAATCAGAGAACTGTCCTTTCAACTTGAACAAATAGAAAGTGAGCAACAAAAGAATCCATCAGGCACCAGAAGAAAACAAATAATAAAAATTAGAGCTGAACTAAATGAATTAGAGAACAGAAAAACAATTGAAAGAATTAACAAAGCCAAAAGCTGGTTCTTTGAAAAAGTTAACAAAATTGATAAACCATTGGCCAGACTGACTAAAGACATACAGGAAAGGAAACAAATAACCCGAATAAGAAACGAGATGGGCCACATCACAACAGACCCAACTGAAATTAAAAGAATCATATCAGATTATTACAAAAAATTGTACTCTAACAAATTTGCAAACCCAGAAGAAATGGATGAATTCCTAGAAAAACACTACCTACCTAAACTAACACAATCATAAAAAGAGCAACTAAGTAGACTCATGACAAAAAAAGAGATTGAAAAGGTAATGAAAAAACTCCCAACAAAAAAAAGCCCTGGCCCGGATGGCTTTACTGCAGAGTTGTACCAAACTTTCAGAGAAGACTTAATACCACTACTACTAAAGGTATTTCAAAGCATAGAAAATGACGGAATACTACCTAATTCATTCTATGAAGCCACCATATCCCTGATACCAAAACCAGGTAAAGACACCACAAAAAAAGAAAATTACAGACCTATATCCCTCATGAACATAGACGCAAAAATCCTCAACAACATATCAAAAAAATAATTCACCACGACCAAGTGGGATTTATACCAGGTATGCAAGGCTGGTTTAATATTAGAAAAACCATTAATGTAATCCACCATATAAATAAAACAAAAGACAAAAACCACATGATCTTATCAATTGATGCAGAAAAGGCATTTGACAAACTCCAACACCCATTTATGATAAAAACTCTCAGCAAAAAAGGAATTGAAGGAAAATTCCTCAACATAATAAAGAGCATCTATACAAAGCCAACAGCCAACATCACTCCAAATGGAGAGAGCCTGAAAGCATTTCCCTTGAGAATGGGAACCAGACAAGGATGCCCTTTATCACCGCTCTTATTCAACATTGTGCTAGAAGTCCTAGCCGGAGCAATTAGGCTAGACAAAGAAATAAAGGGCATCCGGATTGGCAAGGAGGAAGCCAAATTATCTCTATTTGCAGATGACATGATCTTATACACAGAAAACCCTAAAGAATCCTCAAGAAAACTACTGAAACTAACAGAAGAGTTTGGCAGAGTCTCAGGTTATAAGATAAACATACAAAAATCACTTGGATTCCTCTACATCAACAAAAAGAACATCAAAGAGGAAATCACCAAATCAATACCATTCACAGTAGCCTCCAAGAAGATAAAATACTTAGGAATAAATCTTACCAGAGATGTAAAAGACCTATACAAAGAAAACTACAAAGCACTACTGCAAGAAACTTAAAAGGACCTACTTAAGTGAAAAACATACCTTGCTCATGGATAGGAAGACTTAACATAGTAAAAATGTCTATTCTACCAAAAGCTATCTATACATACAATGCACCTCTGATCCAAATTCCAATGACATTTTTTAATGTGTTGGAGAAACAAATCACCAACTTCATATGGAAGGGAAAGAAGCCTCGGATAAGTAAAGCATTACTGAAAAAGAAGAAGAAAGTGGGAGACCTCACTCTACCTGATTTTAGAACCTATTATACAGCCACAGTAGTCAAAAGAGCCTGGTACTGGTACAACAGGCACATAGACCAATAGAACAGAATTGAGAATCCAGATATAAATCCATCCGCATATGAACAGCTGATATTTGACAAAGGCCCAGTGTCAGTTAATTGGGGAAAAGATAGTCTTTTTAACAAATGGTGCTGGCATAACTGGATATCCATTTGCAAAAAAGTGAAACAGGACCCATACCTCCCACCATGCACAAAAACTAACTCCAAGTGGATCAAAGACCTAAACATAAAGACTAAAACGATAAAGATCATGGAAGAAAAAATAGGGACAACCTTAGGAGCCCTAATACAAGGCATAAACAGAATACAAAACATTACCAAAAATGACAAAGAGAAACCAGATACCTGGGAGCTCCTAAAAATCGAACACCTATGCTCATCTAAAGACTTCACCAAAAGAGGAAAAAGACCACCTACAGATTGGGAAAAAATTTTCAGCTATGACATCTCCGACCAGCATCTGATCTCTAAAAACTATATGATTCTGTCAAAACTCAACCACAAAAAGACAAACAGCCCGATTAAAAATTGGGCAATAGATATGACCACGCACTTCACTAAAGAAGATATTCAGGCAGCTAACAGATGCATGAGAAAATGCCCTCCATCATTAGCCATTAGAGAAATGCAAATTAAAACTACGATGAGATTCCGTCTCACTCCAACAAGGCTGGCATTAATCCAAAAAACACAAAAGAATAAATGTTGGAGAGGCTGCGGAGAGATTGGAACTCTTATACACTGCTGGTGGGAATGTAAAATGGTACAACCACTTTGGAAATCTATCTGGCATTTTCTTAAAAAGTTAGAAATAGAACTATCATACAACCCAGAAATCCCACTCCTCGGAATATACCCTAGAGAAATAAGAGCCTTCACACAAACAGATATATGCACACCCATGTTTATTGCAGCTCTGTTTACAATAGCAAAGAGCTGGAAGCAACCAAGGTGTCCATCAACGGATGAATGGTTAAATAAATTATGGTATATTCACACAATGGAATACTACACATCGATAAAGAACAGAGACGAATCTGTGAAACATTTCATAACATGGAGGAACCTGGAAGGCATTATGCTGAGTGAAATTAGTCAGTTGCAAAAGGACAAATATTGTATAAGACCACTATTACAAGATCTTGAGAGATAGTATAAACTAAGAAGAACACATACTTTTGTGGTTACGAGGTGGGGAGGGAGGGAGGGTGGGAGAGGTTATTTACTGATTAGTTAGTAGATAAGAACTACTTTAGGTGAAGGGAAGGACAACACTCAATACACGGAAGGTCAGCTCAACTGGACTGGACCAAAAGCAAAGAAGTTTCCGGGATAAACTGAATGCTTCAAAGGTCAGCGGAGCAAGGGCGGGGGTTTGGGGACTATGGCTTAATGGGACTTCTAAGTCAATTCGCAAAATAATTCTATTATGAAAACATTCTGCATCCCACTTTGAAATGTGGCATCTGGGGTCTTAAATGCTAACAAGCAGCCGTCTAAGATGCATCAATTGGTCTCAATCCACCTGGACCAAAGGAGAATGAAGAACACCAAGGTCACACGATAACTATGAGCCCAAGAGACAGAAAGGGCTACATGAACCAGAGACTTACATCATCCTGAGACCAGAAGAACTAGATGGTGCCCGGCCACAACCGATGACTGCCCTGACAGGGAGCACAACAGAGAACTCCTGAGCGAGCAGGAGATCAGTGGGATGCAGACCCCAAATTCTCATAAAAAGACCAGACTTAATGGTCTGACTGAGACTAGAGGAATCCCGGCGTTCATGGTCCCCAAACCTTCATGTAGCCCATGACAGGAACCATTCCCAAAGACAACTCATCAGACATGGAAGGGACTGGACAATGGGTTGGAGAGAGATGCTGATGAAGAGTGAGCTACTTGTATCAGGTGGACACTTGAGACTGTGTTGGCATCTCCTGTCTGGAGGGGAGATGGGAGGGTAGAGAGGGCTAGAAACTGGCAAAATTGTCACGAGAGGAGAGACTGGAAGGGCTGACTCATTAGGGGGAGAGTAAGTGGGAGTATGGAGTAAGGTGTATATAAGCTTATATGTGACAGACTGACTTCATCTGTAAACGTTCACTTAAAGCTCAATAAAAATTATTTAAAAAAAAAAGAGAGAGAACCAAGCAGAGAGACATGGGGACTCATATCTCAAAAAAAGCAGTGCCGGGAGCAGAGCACGTCCTTTGGACCTGAAGTTCCTGCACTGAGATGCTCCCAGACCAAGGGAAGACTGATACATCACAAGGACCTTCCCTCAGAGCTGACAGAGAGAGAGAAAGCCTTCCTCTGGAGCCGGCACCCTGAATTTGGACTTCTAGCCCACGGGACTGTGAGAGAATAAACTTCTCTTTGTTAAATCCATCTAATTGTGGTACTTCTGTTACAGCAGCACTAGATGACTAAGACAAGTGATTTGTTCATCAAAAGACACTATTGACCCTATAGATACCAAAAGGATAATAAAGGAATACTAAGAACAAATTGGAAACCCTGGTGGCATAGTGGTTAAGAGCTATGGCTGCTAACAAAAAGGTCAGCAGTTCGAATCCACCAGGCCCTCCTTGGAAACTGTATGGGGCAGTTCTACTCTGTCCTATAGGGTCACCGTGAGTCAGAACCGACTTGACGGCAACGGGTTAAGAACAAATTGGAGCCCTGGTGGCACAGTGGTTAAGAACTACAGGTGCGAGCCAATACGTCGGCAGTTCAAATCCACCAGCCGCTCCTTGGAAACACTACTCTGTTCTCTAGGGTCTCTATGAGTCGGAATCAACTCAGTAGCATCGGGTAAGACCAAATCCATGCACATAAATTCAAAACCGTAAATGAAAAGAACCATTTTGTTGAAACTCACTCAAAAAGAAATAGATAAACGGAATAGTCCTTTATCTGTTAAAGGAATTAAATAGTTTAAAGCCATTCAAAAAGAAAACTACAGGCCCAGATGGTTGTACTGATGAATTCTACCAAATGTTTAAGAAAGAAATAACACTAATTGTTTACAACCTTTACCAGAGAAGAGGAGAAAACACTTCCAAACTCATTATGAGAGACCATCAATACTCTTATACTGAAACCAGACAAAGACAGTACAAGAAAACTATACACCAACATTACGGGTCGAATTGTGTCCCCCAGAAGATATATGTTGTGAATCCTAACCTATATGCCTGTGGTTATAATCCCATTTGGGAATGGTCATCTTTGTTATGTTAATGAGACTGTATTAGTGTATGAGGTGTTTTGAGTCAATCTTTTGCAAAATATAAAAGGCAGAGATTAAGGAAGCATAGATAGGGGAAGAGAGATGCCAAGTCACACGAATATCGCCCAGGAGCAGAAGCTCAAATAGACAAGGACCTTTCTCCAGCGCTGACAGAGACAGAAAGCCTTCCCCTAGAGCTGGCACCCTGAATTCGGACTTCTAGCATAATAAAATGTGAGAAAATAAATTTCTATTTGTTAAAGCCACCTATTTATGCTATTTCTGTTATAGCAGCATTAGATAACTAAGACAACCAGCATCACTCATAAACACACATGCAAAATCCTCCACAAAATATTAACAACTCATATATCATACTTGTTGCTGTCAAGTTGACTCCAAGTCACAGTGACCCCATGTGTATCAGAGTAAAACCGTTCCACGGAGTTTCATTGGTTGATTTTCCAGAATTAGATCATCTGGACATTCTTCCGAGGGACTTCTGGGTGAACTTCAACCTCCAACCTTTAGGTTAGCAGCCAAGCACTTTAACCATTTGCACCATCCAGGGAACGAATATATATATACATCATGACAACGAAGTGAAGTTCATCCAAAAATGCAAGGCCAGGCTGGTTCAATGTTTAAAAATCAATCAATGGCACCCACGAGTACTGTGCGCCTTTAAAAATTGTCTATATGAGACCAAATGGTCAACAATTATTTTAAAACAAAGATGAGACAGTAAGGGGGCAGGGAAACTAGATTAATGGAAATGAAACAACGAGAATGGAAATAACGAGAACGTTCATGCATTGTGAAGAATGTAACCAGTATCACTGAATAATTTGTGCGGAAATTGTTGAATGGATCCTAAACTGGTGTATAAACATTTACTGAATACACAATAAAATATTATTTTTAAAAAATCAGTGGTATTCACCGTATTAGCAGACTAAGTAAAATAAAACATGTGATCACTTCGATAGATGCAGAAAAAAAAAATTTTAACTCTTTTCATGATAAAAACTACTGTAAGATATTACCATAAATTTGGTAGCTTAAAACAACAGAAATTTATTTTCTCACAGTTCGAGAGGCCTAAAACCCAAAATCAGTCTCGCTAAGCTGAAATCAAGGTGTCGTTGGCCAGGCCTTACTCCCTCCAGAAGCTGTAGGGGACAGTCCATTGCTTGACTCCTCCAGCTTCCTGTAGATGTTGACATTGCTCAACTTGTGGCCTCTGTGGTCCCATTGCCTTCCTTTTTTCTGCTCATGGTCAAATTTTCCTCTGCTTTTCCCTCTTACAAGCATACTTATGATTTAGGGACCCCTGGATAATCCTAAATAATCTTCCCATCTCAAGATACTTCATTCAAAAGTATCTGTAAAGATCCTTTTCCCATACAAGGTACCATTCATAGGTTCCCATATTAGGATCTGGATATATCTCGGAGTCATTAATCAGCCTGTTATACAGCTCTTCGATATGACACCTAAAGTATGATCCATAAAAGAAAATATTGGTAAATTGAACTTTTTCAAAATTAGAAGTATTTCCTATGCAAAGAACACTGTCAAGAGAAGAAAAAGATGAGCCATAGACTTGGAGGAAATACTTTCAGCTCACATACTGGACAAACGACTTGGACCCAGAATAAACAAAGTACTCTCAAAACTTAATAATAAGAAAAAAAATGGCCCGATTTAAAAATAGGCTAAAGATTTGAATAGGCACTCCCTCAGAGAAGATCTACAGATGACCAATTAGCACATGAATTGATGCCCAACACCATACCCGTTGCTGTTGTGTTAGGTGCCATCGAACAGGTTCCAGTTCATAGCGACCCTATATACAACAGACCAAACACCACTCAGTCTTGAGCCATCCTCCTCAGTACTTGTTAAACTGGAGCCTATTGTTGCAGCCACTGTGTCAATCCATGTCATTGAGGATCTTCCTCTTTTTCGATGACCCTCTACTTTACCAAGCATTTACCTCCTGATAACATGACCAAAGCATGAGAGATGTAGCTTCACTATCCTTGCTTCTAAGGAGTATTCTGCTGTACTTCTTCCAAGGCACATATTTTCTTTCTTCTGGCTGTCCAGGGTGTATTCACTATTCTTCACCAAAACTGTATTTGAAAGGTGTCGATTCTTCTTCAGTCTTCCTTAACCATTGTCCAGCTTTCGCATGTATATGAGGTGATTGAAAACGGCAGGGCTTGGGTCAGGCGCGCCTTAGTCCTCAAAGTGACATCTTTGCTGTTTAACACTTTACAGAGGTCTTTTGCAGCAGGTTTGCCCAATGCAATTGGTCCCATATTCATTAAAAATCCAAAACCATACCCACTGCTGTTGAGTTGACTCCAACTCCTAGCGACCCTATAGGACAGAATGGAACTGCCCCATAGAGTTTCCAAGGAGTGCCTGGCAGATTCAAACTGCGGACCTCATGATTAGCAGCCATAGCACCTAACCACTACGCCACTAGAGTTTCCCCATATTCATTAGGGAAATGCAAATTAAACTCTAATGGGGTACCCTGCATACCTATTAAAATCACTGTAATAAAAAATACTGACCCATTTGAAAGTAGAGATGAGAAGGCTGGGGGCAGAGAGTTTATTAGAAGTGAAGGTACTGTTGTTGTTAGGTGCCATCAAGTCAGTTCAGACTCATAGTGACCCTATGTACAACAGAACAAAACACTGCACAGCCTTGAGCCATCCCCACAATCATTGTTATGCTTAAGGCCGTTGTGGCAGCCACTGGGTCAATCCATCTCATTGAGGATCTTCCTCTTTTTTGCTGACCCTCTACTTTACCAAGCATGATGTCCTTCTCCAGGAGCTAATCTGTCCTGACAACACGTCCAATGTATGTGAGATGTAGTCTCACCATCCTCGCTTCGAAGGAGCATTCTGGTTGTACTTCTTCCAAGACAGATTTCTTCATTCTTTTGGCAGTCCGTGGTATATTCAGTATTCTTTGCCAACACCACAATTCAAAGGTGTTCATTCTTCTTCGGTCTTCCTTATTCATCATCCAGTTTTCACATGCATATGGGGCAACTGAACACACCATGGCTTGGGTCAGGAGCACCTTAATCTTCACGGTGACACCTTTGCTTTTCAACACTGTAAAGAGGTCTTTTGCAGCAGACGTGAAGCTTCTAGGACAGAAATAATGAGAATGTTGACACTGTGTGAAGAATGTAACCAATGTCACTGATCATTTACGTCTAGAAACTATGGAATGGGAATAGATTTGCTGTGAATATTTTCACGGCAAATAAAATTAAATATTTTTTTAAAAATACTGACAATACCTAAGTGCTTGTGAGAATGTGGAGCAACTGGAGCTGTTCTGCATTGCCAATGAAAAAGCAAAACGACACAGCTACTCTAGAAAACAGTTTGCCAGTTTCTTTATGAGTTAAATATATGCTTAACCAGATGGCCCAGCAATCTCACTTCTGGGTATTTATCCTCAATAAATGAAAGCTTGTGTTCACACAAAAACCTGTACATGAACATTTACAGAAGCTTTATTCCTAATTACCGGAAACAGGAAATAACCTAAATGTCCCTCCAAGTGTAAATAAACAAACTGGCACATCCACACAGTAGAACTTACTTAGCCATAAAAAGAATGAACTATTGATACACACAACTTGGATGAGTCTCAAAAACATTACACTAAGTGAAAGACCCCGGTCTCAAAAAGTTACATACTGTATGATTCCACTTACATGACATTTTGGAAAAGGCAAAAATGTAACAGAGAATGGATCCGCGGTTGCCAGGAGTTAGGGGTGAGAGGAAGAGCCCAATACAAAGGGACAGCATTAGTGGTGTTGGGATTGTTCTGGATCCTGTTTGCAGTTATCAGAATCTATGCATTTGGAAAACCTCATGGGACCACACGCCCCCCAAAAAACCAAATTCTACTATATGTAAAATGAAAAAAAAAATTTTTTAAGGAATAACTAGGATGTTAAAAACTCAGCAGATTTATTTTTAAAAAAAAAACATGCCGCAATGAAGATGACCTAAAATATCCTGTGAAAGTGAGCTAGCTCTGAGAAGTCAAATGAAATGTGACCATAAACTCTTATGTGCATAAACGCTTGACCATGGAGCCTCATGAAACCATGAGCCAAGAGATACTGGAAATTGGAAGGGCTTTCTCTAAAGCAAGGTCCTTGGTTTGTGGCACCATGGAAGAAAGGCCTGGTGATCTGCTTCCTTAATCATTAAAGCCAAGAAAACCCTATGGAGCAGTTCTACTCCGTAACACATGGGTCACCATGAGCCGGAATCAACTCAACAGTAATGAGTTTGGGGTTTTTTGGTGTTCTCCAAAGCCCACTTCCATAGAATTCATGGCAGCCAAAGGCTGGGTGTTGATGCAATGCCATGTTAGTTGTCTATTGAAAAAGGTTTCACCTCCAAAGGATTAAAAATTAAGCTGGAAAAAATGCGTAAGGAAACAGCAGACAAATCCAAATTGACGTCTGGACAGTTTCCAAAACAACTAGTCTACATACTTTTCAAAAATGTCATGGCCAAGAAATATAAAAGCTGAGAAACTGTTCCAGATCAAACGAGGCTAGAGACACAAACGATCCTGGTCTAGGTCCTGAACTGGGGGAAAGAGGTGATTGTTACAAAAGTCATTATTGGGATGATTGATGAAAATTTAGTTGGACTGTGGCTATGATAATAGTGTTGTTAAGCTAAATTCTCTCATTTGAAAACCACTGTAATTATGTAAGAGAACATTCAATTATATTTCTATTTTGTTTATGGTGTTTTTCCCATGAAGAAGTATTTATTTTAATGTAGTCAAATTTATCGATCTTTTTCTTTATTGCCTTTTACTGACTTACAAAGTGTAATCTACTAACCTCAGACCTCCTCTACATCCACAAGGAAGGATGAGAATCACAATCAGTATACAGCTGACTCCTATGAGGTGGAGGTCAGACATACCTCCACTCTCCAACTTTTTCACCATTTCTGACACCAGCCCTTCCCCACCCCCCATAGCACTCTCTACTTCTCTGCTGGGTTTGATAATTCATTGCAATGTCAACACAGAATACAGAGCATACTCAGGAATATGGGGTTTATTTGGGAATTAACAGGATATTCGTGACCAGGATCAGCTTGGAAGGAACAAGATACAACTCAGGACAACTTCCAACCAAGACATCTCTCAGCTCCTTCTTGGCCATGCCCACAAGCAGACCCTTCTCTCAGCCATGCCTGCAGTCAGGTGGCCCTTCTCTGGGCCTCTGCCCTGCTCAGGCAAGGGCAGTAACCCTCTTTACTTCCACCGACAAGTGCTCAGAGGTAGCCCACTTTGCCAGCAAGCCCGCCCAAAAGATCTCTTTTGCTCCACAGGCCCGCAAGTCCACTGCAGCCACCTTCAATGGATCTCCTGGATCTTGCCACTTGAACTGCTGCCACTGTCCACTGATACTGGGCCCTGCTGTTGTTGCCTCCATTTCTCAAGGTTTCACACATCTTCTGTGTTACAGCTCCCTCTGTGTCTCATGTGTCTAGGAGGATCTCAGCACAGAAACCCTGGGTCCAAAGGATGCTTCTTCTTGATGGTAGTGAGGTCCCCCTCGACCTCTGTGAGACGGACCTTTACATTGAGTTTCAAGGCATGACCCTTCCAGCCAGATCATGGGCTGACTGATCTGCTTAGTAGACCACAGTAACAAAAGGTCGGCAGTTCAAATTCACCAGGCACTCCTTGGAAACTCTACGGGGCAGTTCTAATTTGTCCTATAGGGCTGCTATGAGTCAGAATCGACTCGACAGCTATGGGTTTTTTTTTGGATTTGGGTGGTACTTGGAGCACAGCGTGGGTAGGAGCCCTGGTGGCACAGTGGTTCAGCATTCAGCTGTTAACCAAAAAGTCAGCAGTTTGAACCCACCAGATACTCCTTGGAAACCCTATGGGGCACTTCCATTCTGTCCTATAGGGGCACTGTGGGTTGGAATCGACTTGATGGCAGTGGGTTTATGTGTAATTGTGAGGGTGATGATGATGATGATATTTTTGAGCACTCATCAGGTGTCAAGTTTTCTGTGATCACCTTTTCACACAAGAGTTTCCTTAAGCCTCATAATAATCAGTTTTTCAGATGAGGAAACAAAGGCACAGGGAGACTTAAATAACCATCTTGAAGTCAAAAGGCTGCCAAGTGGAGAAATCAGGACTCAAATCCACATCTAACTAGAGTCCACACTCAACAAATGTAATTTACATGTAAAACATTATCTCTACAACAATGCCCATTAATAAAGAGCGCTTAGAGGCAGGGCCAAGATGGCTGAATAGACAGATGCTTCCGGCGAGCCCTCTTACAACAAAGACCTGAAAAAACAAGTGAAACGAGTACATTTATGACAAGCTGGGAGTCCTAAACATCAAAGGCAAGGTTAGAAAATGAACTGAGGGGCAGGGGGAGAAAGGGACTGTTCAGAACCTGAGAGGAGTTACCAGACCTGAACCACCAGGAGCCCGTAGGCACCATTCCTGGGAGCTGCTGCAGCAGGCTAGTACTAGCTTTCTGCCACAGTTTCCTCAGGGAGAAGCAGGCAGCCACAAAGCCTACCAACACCTCCTGAACCAGAGAAGAACGGTGCTCTCGGCAAAAGCTAAGTACTTGGGTATATTTTACTGTGCCCCCCACTGCCCTCACGCCAGCTTCTGTGGCTGTTGACTTCCCTGGGCCTGAGATAGGCCTTGTTGAGTGCCTGGAGCCATCCTCCAGGCCGTGGAGAAGGAATAAATTTGCAACTGGGGGAAAAGATATTTTGCTAGCTCCACTAACCGGGGGAGCTCAGGACAGAAGTGGCTCCTGTCCAGGTATAAACGGTCCATGGACTTTGAGTATCTTTCCCCTCTGCATAGACCTGTGTGGGCCTATTTCAGAAGAATAGGCCCTTGTTGGCAGACTACAACTCCTTCTGCTGTATAGTGGAAAGGTGCGTGTTTGATGTTTGACACCACTTTGCCTATTAAACGGGGTCCTCACCTACCCACATCAGGGGCTAAAGGATTGGTGGCTCCATTCAGGTCACCCAGCCACCCAAGAAAAGGGTCCAAGGATAACTGGTACCTCCCAGTCCTTACAATCAAAAATATTGGGTGCCCATGGTCTGCCTGCAGAACCCACCCACCTGTATGGTCTAGAGAACAGGGACACGCTTTCCTCAGAGACAGTATGGGGACGATTCTCAGCCCCCTGCCTTGTTCAGAGCATGACCCCCTGCTCCAACAAGATACCAGCACCTACACCAATCACCCCTGCTCCTCTAAACTGTAGGACAGAGCCTGTACCACACACTTGATGATCAGCTACCTGGACACATGAATTCACGTAATAGCGAATGGACTCCTGGACTGAAATACCCGATAAAAGATCTAGCCATCTAGGGAAAGAACGTCAGAGCTCCACAGGCAAAAATAATCAAGTTAGCTCACTCAAGCAACCCATTTTGGCATATCAAACCAAAACAAAGCAAGAAGCTACAATACAGTAAGCAAACATAAAATAAACTAATACAATAACTTATAAATGGCTCAGAGATAACAATCAGTATCAAGTCACATAAAGAAACAGACCGTGATCACCCCAACAAGCTCTCAGAACAAAGAATCAAGGGATATTCTAGATGAAAGTGCCTTTCTGGAATTATCAGAGGCAGAATACAAAATACTAATATACAGAACCCTTCAAGATAACAGGAAGAAATCAGAGAATATGCAGAACAAGCCAAGGAACACACAGATAAAGCAGTTGAAGAAATTAAAAAGATAATTCAGGAACATAATGAATAATTTAATAAGCTGGGAAAATCCATAGGCAGACAGCAACCAGAAATTCAGAAGATTAACAATAAGATTACAGAATTACACAACTCAACAGAAAATCAGAGGAGCAGAATTGAGCAAGTAGAAGCTAGAATTTCTGAACTCGAAGATAAATTACTTGGCACTAATATATTTGAAGAAAAATCAGATAAAAGAATTAAAAACAAGAAACCTTAAGAATCAAGTGGGACTCTATCAAGAGAAATAACCTATGAGGGATTGAAGTACCAGAACAGGGGCGGATAACGGAAAATACAGAGAGAATTGTTGAAGATTTATTGGCAGAAAACTTCCCTGATATTGTGAAAGATGAGAAGATATCTATCCAAGATGCTTATCAAACTCCACAAAAGGTAGATGTTAAAAGAAAGTCACCAAGACATATTATAATCAAACTTGCCAAAACCAAAGACAAAGAGAGAATTATAAGAGCAGCAACGGATAAAAGAAAAGTCACCTACATAGGAAAGCCAATAAGAATAAGCTCGGACTACTCAGCAGAAACCATGCAGGCAAGAAGGCAATGGGATGACATATTTAAAAAATTGAAGGAAAACAATTGCCTGCCAAGAATCATATATCCATCAAAACTGTCTCTTAAATATGAAGGTGAAATTAAGACATTTCCAGATAAACACAGTTTGAGGGAATTTGTAAAAACCAAACCCAAGCTACAAGAAATACTAAAGGGAGTTCTTTGGTTAGAAAATCAATAATATCAGGTATCAACCCAAGACTAGAACACTGGGCAGAGCAACCAGAAGTCAACCCCAGACAGGGACATCCAAAAAAACAAAGCAAGATTATAAAAAAAAGAAAAGCTCAAAACAGGATAGCAATGTTATTACATAAAAGAAGACAACATTAAAATAATAAAGAGGGACTAAGCAATGTAATCATACACCTTCCATAAGGAAAGAAAGATACCGCGAGACAAAGAAGAAAAAGCTAGGTTTAAATTTAAAAAATGGGGTAAAGAAAAAGGTAACCACAAAGGAGACAAACTATCCTACTCATCAAAATAAAATACAAGAAAAAATACAGACTCGGCAGAAACAAAATCAACACCAGCAAGTATTAGGAAAGGACAATATATAAAGATGATCTACTCAGCACGTGAAATTAAGTGGGAAAAAGAAACTGTCAACAACACACAAAAAAAGTCAACAAAATGATAGCACTAAATTCATACCTGTCCATAATTACCCTGAATGTAAATGGACTAAATGCACCAATAAAGAGACAGAGAGTGGCAGAAATGGACTGAAAAACAAGATCCGGCTATATGCTGCCTACAAGAGACACACCTTAGACTTAGAGACACAAACAAACTAAAACTCAAAGGATGGAAAAAATATATCAAGCAAACAACAATCAAAAAAGAGCAAGAGTAGCAATATTAATTTCTGACAAAATAGACTTTAAAGTTAAATCCCTCAGAAAGGATAAGCAAGGACACTATATAATGATTAAAGGGACAATACACCAAGAAGATATAACCATATTAAATATTTATGCACCCAATGACAGGGCTGCAAGATACATAAAACAAACTCTATCAGCATTGAAAAGTGAGATAGACAGCTCCACAATAATAGTAGGAGACTTCAACACACCACTGTCGATGAAGGACAGGACATCCAGAAAGAAGCTCAATAAAGACACAGAAGATCTCAATGCCACAATCAACCAACTTGACCTCATAGACATATACAGAACACTCCACCCAACAGCAACCAGGTATACTTTCTTTTCCAGTGTACATGGAGCATTCTCTAGAATAGACCACATCTTAGGTCATAAAGCAAGCCTTAGCAGAATCCAAAACATTGAATTGTACAAAGCATCTTCTCAGGCCATAAGGCCATAAAAGTGGAAATCAATAACAGAAAAAGCAGGGAAAAGAAACCAAACACTTGGAAACTCAAAGATACCCTGCTCAAAAAAGACTGGATTATAGAAAACATTAAGGATGGAATAAAGAAATTCACAGAATCCAAAGAGAATGAAAACACTTCCTATCAGAGCCTTTGAGATACAGCAAAAGCGGTGCTCAGAGGCCAGTTTATATCAATAAATACACACATCCAAAAAGAAGAAAGGGCCAAAGTCAAAGAATTATCCCTACAACTTGAACAAATAGAAAGAGTGCAAAAAAAAAAAGAAACCCTCAGGCACAAGAAGAAAACAAATAATAGAAATTTAGAGCTTAACCAAGTGAAATAGAAAACGGAACAACAATTGCAAGAATTAACAAGACCAAAACCTGGTTTTTTTTGAAAAAATCAACAAAATTGATAAACCGCTGGCCAAACGGACACAAGAAAAACAGGAGAGGAAGCAAATAACCCGAATAAGAAATGAGGTGGACGATATTAAACAGACCCAACTGAGATTAAAAGAATCATATCAGATTACTATGAAAAATTGTACTGCAACAAATTTGAAAACCTGGAACATTTGAATTCCTAGAAACACACTACCTACCTAAGCTAACACAAACAGAGGTAGAACAACTAAATAAACCCATAACAAAAGAAGAGATTGAAAGGTAATTTAAAAACTCCCAACAAAAAAAGGACCTGGCCCAGAATGTTTCACTGCAGATTTCTACCAAACTTTCAGAGATGGGTTAACACCACTACTCCTAAAGGTATTTCAGAGCATAGAAAAGGACAGAATAGTCCCAAACTCATTTTATGAAGCCAGCATATCCCTGATACCAAAACCAGGTAAAGACACAACAAAGAAAAGAAAATTACACACCTATATCCCTAATGAACGTAGATGCAAAAATCCTCAACAAAATTCTAGCCAATAGAATTCAATGATATATCAAAAAAATAATTCACCATGACCAAGTGGGATTCATACCAGGTATGCAGGGATGGATCAACATTAGAAAAACAACTAATCTAATCCACCACATGAATAAAACAAAAGGCAAGAATCACATGATTTTATCAATTGATGCAGAAAAGGCATTTGACAAAGTTCAACACCCATTCATGATAAAAACTCTCAGCAAAATAGGAATAGAAGGAAAATTCCTCAACATAATCAAGGGCATTTATACAAAGCCAATAGCCAACATCCTCCTAAATGGAGAGAGTCTGAAAGCATACTCTTTGAGACTGGGAACCAGACACGGATGCCCTTTACCTCCACTCTTATTTAACATTGTGCTGGAGGTCCTAGCCGGAACAACTCAGCTAGATAAAGAAACAAAGGGCATCTAAGTTGGTAAGGAAGAAGTATCTCTGCTTGCAGATGACGTGATCTTGTACACAGAAAACCCTAAAGAATCCTCAAGAAAACTACTGAAACTAATAGAAGAGTTCAGCAGACTATCAGGATACAAGATAAACATACAAAAATCAGTTGGATTCCTCTACACCAACAAAAAGAACATTGAAGAGGAAATCACCAAATTAATACCCTTTACAGTAATTTTTTTTTTTTTTTTTTACAGTAGCCCCCAAGAAGATAAAATACTTGGGAATGAATCCTACCAGAGATGTAATGTAAAAGACATACAAAGAAAACTACAAAATGCTTGTGCAAGAAACCAAAAGAGACCTACTTAAGTAGAAAAATATACCCTGCTCATGGATAAGAAGACTTAACATTGTAAAAATGTCTATTCTACCAAAAGCGATCTATAGATTTAATGCAATTCAGATCCAAATTCCAATGTCATTTTTTAATGAGATTGGGAAACAAATCCCCAGGTTCATACGGAAGGGAAAGAGGCCCTGGATAAGTAAAGCATTACTGAAAAAGAAGAACAAAGTGGGAGGCCTCACTCTACCTGGCTTTAAGAACCTATTAAACTGCCACAGTAGTCAAAACAGCCTGGTACTGGTACCACAACAAACACATAGACCAATGGAACCGAATTGAGAATGCAGGCATAAATCCATACACATATGAGCAGTTGATATTTCACAAAGGCCCCAAAGCAGTTAAATGGGGAAAAGACAGTCTTTTCAACAAATGGTGCTGGCATAAATGGATATCCATCTGCAAAAAAATGAAACAAGACCCATAACCCACACCATGCACAAAAACAAACTCAAAATGGATCAAGGACCTAAATATAAAATCTAAAACAATAAATATCACAGAAGAAAAAATAGGGACAATGTTAGGAGCCCTAATACATGGTATAAACTGTATACAAAGCATTACAAACAATGGGGAAGAAAAACTAGATAACGGGGAGCTCCTCAAAATCAAACACCTCTGCTCATCCAAAGACTTCACCAAAAGAGTAAAGTGATCACCTACAGACTGGGAAAAAGTTTTTACTTATGACATTTCCGATCAGCGCCTGATCTCTAAAATCTACATGATACTGCAAAAACTTGACTACAAAAAGATAACACAATTAAAAAATGAGCAAAAGATATGAACAGACACATCACTAAAGAAGACATTCAGGTAGCTAACTGATACATGAGAAAATGCTCATGATCGTTAGCCATTAGAGAAATGCAAATCAAAACTACAATGGGATTCCATCTCACTCTCACAAGGCTGGCATTAATACAAAAAACACAAAATAATAAATGTTGGAGAGGTTCTGGAGAGACTTATACACTGCTGGTGCGAAGGTAAAATGGTACAACCACTTTGGAAATCAATTTGGCACTTCCTTAAGCTAGAAATAGAACTACCATATGATCCAGCAATCCCACTCCTTGGAATATATCCTAGACAAATAAGAGCCTTTACACAAACAGATATATATATATATATATGCACACCCATGTTCATTGCAGTACTGTTTACAATAGCAAAGAGAAGCAAGCAACCAAGGTGCCCATCAACAGATGAACAGATAAATAAATTATGGTATATTCACACAATGGAATACTATGTATCCATAAAGAACAGTGAGGAATCTGTGAAACATTTCATAACATGGAGAAATCTGGATGGCATTATGCTGAGTGAAATTAGTCAGTTGCAAAAGGACGAATATTGTATAAGACTACTATTATAAGATCTTGAGAAATAGTTTAAACAGAGAACACATTCTTTTGTGGTTACGAGAGGGGGGAGGCAGGGAGGGTGGGAGAGGGTTATTTACTGATTAGATAGTAGATAAGAACTACTTTAGGTGAAAGGAAGAACAACACTCAATACAGGGAAGGTCAGCTCAACTGGACTGAACCAAAAGCCAAGAAGTTTCCTGAATAAACTGAATGCTTCCAAGGTCAGTGGAGCAAGGGTGGGGGTTTGGGGACTATGGCTTTAGGGGACATCTAACTCAATTGGCAAAATAAATTCTATTAAGAAAACATTCTGCATCCCCCACTTTGAAGTGTGGCGTCTGGGATCTTAAATGCTAACAAGCGGCCATCTAAGATACATCAATTGGTCTCAACCCACCTGGATCAAAGGAGAACGAAGAACACCAAGGTCACAAGATAATTACGATCCCAAGAGACAGAAAGGGCCACATGATCTAGAGACTTACATCATCCTGAGACCAGAAAAACTAGATGGTGCCCGACCACAACCGATGACTGCCCTGATAGGGAACACAACAGAGAACCCCTGAGGGAGCAGGAGATCAATGGGATGCAGACCCCAAATTCTCATAAAAAGACCAGACTTAATGGTCTGACTGAGACTAGAAGTATCCCGGCAGTCATGGTCCCCAAACCTTCTGTTGGCCCAGGACAGGAACCATTCCTGAAGACAACTCATCAGACATGGATTGGACTGGACAATGGGTTGGAGAGAGATGCTGATGAGGAGTGAGCTACTTGTATCAGGTGGACACTTGAGACTGTGTTGGCATCTTCTGTCTGGAGGGGAGATGGGAGGGTAGAGAGGGTTAGAAACTGGCAAAACAGTCACGAAAGGAAAGACTGGAAGGAGGGAGCGGGCTGACTTATTAGGGGGAGAGTAAATGGGAGTATGTAGTAAGGTGTATATAAGTTTGTATGTGAGAGACTGACTTGATTTGTAAACTTTCACTTAAAGCACAATAAAATCTACTTTTTTTAAAAAAGGACAAATATTGTATAAGACCACTATTATAAGAACTCGAGCAATAGTTCAAACAGAAGAAAATATTCTTTCATGGTTACGAGAGAGGGGAGGGAGGGAGGAAGGGAGAGAGGTGTTCACTAATCAGATAGTAGATAAGAACTACTTTAGATGAAGGGAAAGACAACACGTAATACAGGTGAGGTCAGCACAACTGGACTAAACCAAAAGCAAAGAAGTTTCCTGAATAAACTGAATGCTTCAAAGACCAGAGTAGCAGGGCAGCGGGTTGGGGACCATGGTTTCAGGGGGACATCTAAGTCAATTGGCATAATAAAATCTATTAAGAAAACATTCTGCATCTCACTTTGGAGAGCAGTGTCTGGAGTCTCAAACGCTAGCAAGCAGCCATCTAAGATGCATCAATTGGTCTCAACCTGCCCGGACCAAAGGAGAATGAAGAACACCAAGGACACAAGGCAATTAGTAGCCCAAGGGGCAGAAAGGACCACATAAACCAGGGACTACATCATCCTGAGACTAGAAGAACTAGATGGTGCCTGGCTACAACCGATGACTACCTTGACAGGGAACACAACAGAGAACCCCTGAGGGAGCAGGAGAGCACTGGGATGCAGACCCCAAATTCTCACAAAAAGACCAGACTTAATGGTCGGACTGAGACTAGAAGGACCCTGGTGGTCTTGGCCCCCAGACCTTCTGTTAGCTCAGGACAGGAAACATTCCCAAAGCCAACTCTTCAGACAGAGATTGATTGGACAATGGGATAGAAAAAGATGCTGGTGAAGAATGAGCTTCTTGGATCAAGTAGACACTTCAGACTCTGTTGGCATCTCCTATCTGGAGGGGAGATGAGAGGGCAGAGGGGGTTAGAAGCTGGTGGAAAGGACGCAAAAAGAGAGAGTGAAGGGAAGCAGTGGGCTGTCTCATTAGGGAGAAAGCAATTAGGAGTATATAGCAAAGTGTATATAAATTTTTGTATGAGAGGCTGACTTGATTTGTAAACTTTCACTTAAAGCACAATAAAAATTTTTTTAAAAGATTATAAAAAGATAATGAGCACTTACTGTATGTCATAAAAAAAATGTCATACAGTATGTTAAATGCTTCGCACATACTAGCTCATTCCATCCTCGCAAAAACTCTTTAGGATGGTGTCACGGATTGAATTATGTCCCCCCAAAATATGTGTCGACTTGGCTACTTCCCAACTTCCCAGCATTGTGTGGTTGTCCTCCATTTTGTGATTGTAATTTTATGTTAAGGAGGATTAGGGTGGGATTGTAACACGCTTACTAAGGTCACATCCCTGATCCAACGTAAAGGGAGTTTCCCTAGGGAGTGGCCTGCACCACCTTTTATCTTACAAGAGGCAAAAGGGAAGGGAAGCGAACAAAGAGTGGGAGACCTCATATCTCCAAGAATGAAGAGCAGGAGCGCATGTCCTTTGGACCTAGGTTCTCTGTGCCTGAGAAGCTCCTCACCCAGGGGAAAATTGATGACAAGGACCATCCTCCAGAGCCGACAGAGAAGAGAAGGACTTCCCTTGGAGCCGATGCCATGAATTTGGACTTCTAGCCTGCTAGACTGTGAGAAAATAAATTTTTCTTTGTTAAAGCCATCCACTTGTGGTATTTCTGTTATAGCAGCACTAGATAACTAAGACAGATGGATACTATTCCAGAGGAGGAAACTGAGACCCGAGGGGTTAAATCACTTCCCCAAGTCACAGTTAGGAAGTGGTGGAGCCAAGATTCAAAGCCAAGTCTAAATCTGTGCTTTTCCACACCATTCTGGGTGCAGATGCAAGGAAACAGTTAACAATCACAGCAACCACTTATATAGCACTTTCAGGGCTTCTGCTTCTGGCCAAGACAGGGTAACAGAGACAAGTTTTATCCTGAACCACCTAAATCAATTAAAAGTGTTAACAAAATATATGAAACAATGGTCTTCAGTCGTTAGACCACAGGCATCATAGGAGAATGAGCCTGAGAGAGAAGAAACAAATAAGCTGATCTCTGTAACTGTCCCAACTTATTGCCTGTAGGCAGTAGCCAATAGACAGTTTCCAAGCTGCAGCACAAGGAAGGGGAACCCAGGTGAAGCCCCAAAGTCTTCCTGTGTTGAGTAAACAGAGCTGAGGAGTCCAGGGAAGCCAAGGTGGCTAGAGTTGTCAGAGAAGCCTACCATGAAGGAGAGAGCTGCACAGACTGAGAGCTCGGGAGATCTGCAGAGGGTCTGCCTCTGGTACAGCTGAGACTGATTAGCATGTGTGTGTAAGGAGTGAAGAAATCCATCCAAAAGAAGCAGAGAGAACAATCTTCATAGCTCAGGCGGGGAACAGTTCATGTTTCCCTACACAGAGTTGAAACTATCATCATTTATGGCACAATCGTTAGAGTAGTCAGAAGGGCATTATCTCTCAGTAGTCATCCAAAATTATTTCTAGAGTAAAAGATACTCTAGTCCCATCTAACAAGTCTTAAAAGCAAGCCTCAAAAGAATCAAGTGTTTCTAAGTAACTTAGCTGCATTCCGTAATAGTTTAAAACTACATAAAAAAAATACAAATATATCCAGCACTCAATAATGTCTAGCATCAAAACAAAAATTGCCAAACATACAATGAGGCAAGAAAATATGACTGGATTAGTTATTACTTGTGTAATAAATTACACCAAAAATAAGCAACTGGATATTTACATAGTTGAAGAAAAAAATATAATGACTATAAGAGGTAACATTTACCTTATTGCCTACTGTGTGCACACTATACCTCAGCATGACTATAGATAGGACAAGAGTAGCTAAGAACATGGAGGCTGAAGTCACACCTGACTAGCTGTGTGACCTTGAGCAAGCCACTTAACCTCTCATCTCTTCAACCACCTCAACTCACATCCCACCCCTACTTGAGGGAGTCGGAAGTGCCTGGGAGAGTTGCTGGGGAGAGCTCTTCCACTACCTCAGGGCCATCCTGCAGAACTTCTCACTGCAGCTTCTGGGGGCACCAGAGGACACCGACCTGACCCCAATCAGCTCTGGCCACCAACAGGTTGCCATGGCCCTTCCAGTTGTGCCTGTACATGCCCTAAGATCTAACTCATAGAGGCTGGCAGTGCTTCTCTTTGTCACACTCTTTCCCCTGTATCACTCCTGCTTTCAACCTCCCCTCCCCCGTGCCACATACACACATGCACACACACACACACACCAACTTGGTCTTCCACATGCTCCATCTCCCATGGTTGCTTACCAACCCACAGTCGGCAAAAGAAATAAGGGAGAAGTCTATGCTTCTGTTTTAGCCACTTGCAGAGACTAGAAGTTGTCTGTGTCTCACACTTCTGTGGACTTTTTGTTTCATATCCAAACAAATTTATCTTTGGAATGGATGCAACATGGTCTGCCTGAGTTAAAAGGAGGAGGATGATCCCTTGGGAAAGGGCAAGGGGAAGTCACACTCTTCCTGGAGGAAGACACAGAGCTGTAATTCCTTCTGATCTCACCCTCAGAGAAGCCCGGGTGATGGAATCAGATTTTTTCAGGGCAGGGTGGGAGATAAACACAGTGGAGGACTAAAGACAAGGAGCCGAGAGGGAAAAACCAAGGCAGAGGGAGAAAAAGACACTAACTCAAAGAGAGACATCTGGACGGAAAGATAACAGGAAAGCAACAAAGGGGTGTACAAACAGAGATACAGGCGTAAGCAAACAGAAAGTGAGAAACAGAGATGGAGAAAGAGACACAGGAAGAGAGTGAGGAATAATGTCTTATACATATCAGATCAGAATTGCCTGAATAAAAAAGTAAGCATAAAATGACTAGTTATGGGAGTATGAATACAAGTTGGAATTAAATAATGGAAAACAAAAACATAAAAGAGAGGAGCAGGTTTATCTGAATTTACACATTCAAAGGTCCTTGTATTTTTTGGGATTGTTTTCTTAAGTCAAATACGCATGAGTAATTTTTAAAGGATGATGGGAATATCGTAGAGCATTTCCAATAAGTTTGATATGGTAACAAAAAAAAAAAAAGGAGCAAAGGAAAACCCAATAGATCCAATAATGGTCTCTAAAATTGGGAAAGAGACAAAAAGAAGGTATAGTAAAAAATGTTGTTGTTGTTAGGTACCATCAAGTCTGTTCCGATTCATAGCAATCACCTGCACGACAGAAAAAACACTGCCCGGTCTTGCGCTATCCTCACAATCGTTGTTATGCTTGAGCCTATTCTTGCTTTTTATTCTTGCAGCCACTGTGTCAGTCCATTTTGTTGAGTGTCTTCCTCTTTACCAAGCATGATGTCCTTCTCCAGGGACTGATTCCTCCAGATAACATGTCCAAAGTACGTGAGACAAAGTCTTGCCATCCCTGCTTCTAAGGAGCACTATGGCTGTACTTCTTCCAAGACTGACTTATTCATTCTTTGCCAACACCATAATTCAAAGGCGTCAATTCTTCAGTCATCCGTATTCATTGTTCAGCTTTCCCATGCATATGAGGCTTGGGTCAGTCTTCAAGGTAACATGTTTGCTTTTAAAGCTTTAAAGAGGTCTTTTGCAGCCGATTTACCCAACACAATGTGGCTTTTGATTTCTTGACAGCTGCTTCCATGGATGTTGATTGTGAATCCAAGCACAAAGAAATTCTCAACAGCCTCATTCTCTTCTTTGTTTATCATGATGTTGCTTATCGGTCCAGTTGTGAGGATTTTTGTTTTCTTTATGTTGAAGTGTGGTCTTTGATCTTCATCAGTAAGTGCTTCAAGCCCTCTTCGCTTTCAGCAAACGAGGTTGTGTCATCTGCATAACGCAGGTTGTTAAAGAGCATTCCTCCAATCCTAATGCGACGTTCTTCTTCATACAGTCCAGTTTCTCAGGTTATTTGCTTAGCATACAGATTGAATAAGTATGGTGAAAGGATACAACCATGATGCACACCTTTTCTGACTTGAAACCAGGCAATGTCCCCTTCTTCTGCCTGAACAACTGCCTCTTGAAATATGTACAGGTTCCTCATGAGCACAATTAAGTGTTCTGGAATTCCCATTATTCGCAATGTTATCTATAATGTTATGATCCACACAGTTGAATGCCTTTGCATAGTCAATAAAACACAGGTAAACATCCTTCTGGTATTCTCTGCTTTCAGCCAGGATCCATCTGACGTTGGCAATGATATCCCTGGTTCCATGTCCTCTTCTGAATCCAGCTTGAATTTCTGGCAGTTCCCTGTCAATATACTGCTGCAGCCACTTTTGAATGATCTTCAGCAAGCATGTGATATTAATGATATTGTCCAATTATTTAGGCATTTGGTTGGATCACCTTTCTTGGAATAGGCATAAATACGGATCTCTCCCAATCGGTTGGCCAGGTAGCTATCTTCCAGATTTCTTGTCACAGATGAGCGAGCACTTCCAGTGCTGCATCCGTTTGTTGAAACATCTCAGTTGATATTCCATCAATCCCTGGAGCCTGTTTTTCACCCCTGCCTTCAGTGCAGCTTGGACTGACAACGTTTATATTAACTGCAGTCAATTCTTCTTATTCTTAGTAGTTATCTTCTATAAAGTTGCCCCACACACTGAATTAGTGCGTACTGTGCCATTATGCCTCAGGGAAATAATAGGTTGGGGTTCTGAGAGCCTGTGCTCACAATATTTTCATCAACTGATCAATACATAGCCTCATTTTATGTGTGTTTCTGTTCAAAGACAGTTTACTTAACATTAACCCTGAACTCACAGCCAGCTGTGCTATAACTCATGTTTGAATGAAGCTTATCTCACACAATCAGTTTCTTTGTAAAGAGCATTGCAGCTTTCTTGCACTTGAGAACATTATCAGCACTTCAAGACTATCCTTCAGGGGCCATTTTAAACAGAGAAATAACAAAAAAAAAAAAACACAAATACACACAAAAAAGTGTGGCACCAAATATACCATGAAAGAGACACTTGTTTATAGTATGAGAGCTTAAACAAGTGGGTTTTTTCCGACTTCAGCTGGGAAATTGCCGCCGTGAATAGTGGCTAGTCAGCTAAAGACTTTTACGCCAGTTGGAATGGCAATAATTATAGTAGCTGATGTAAAGTAAGCTCGGGTATCAACGTCTATACCTACGGTGAATATATGGTGGGCTCATACAATAAACCCTAGGAAGCCAATTGATATTATAGCTCATACCATTCCTATATAGCCAAAAGGCTCTTTTTTCCCCGAATAATATGTAACGATATGAGAGACTATTCCAAATCCTGGGAGAATTAGAATATAGACTTCGGGGTCCCCAAAAAATCAGAACAGATGTTGATATAGAATTGGGTCTCCTCCTCCCGCAGGGTCAAAGAAAGTAGTATTATGGTTGCGATCCGTTAGTAGTATAGTAATACCTGCTGCTAGAACTGGGAGGGACAGGAGAAGGAGGACAGCTGTTACTAAAATGGATCATACGAATAAAGGTATGTGGTACTGAGATATGGCTGGAGGTTTCATGTTGATAATAGTAGTAATAAAATTAATTGCACTTAGAATAGAGGATACTCCTGCAAGGTGGAGTGAAAAGATTGTTAAATCTACGGAAGCTCCAGCGTGGGCTAGGTTTCCTGCCAGGGGAGGATATACAGTTCAGCCAGTGCCTGCCCCAGCTTCTACTGTAGAAGATGCTAAAAGTAGCAGGAAGGATGGAGGCAGTAGTCAAAAACTCATATTGTTTATTCGAGGAAAAGCTATATCAGGTGCCCCAATTATAAGTGGAATTAACCAGTTTCCGAAGCCCCCAATTATGATTGGTATAACTATGAAGAAGATCATTACGAAGGCGTGTGCTGTAACAATGACATTATAGATCTGGTCGTCTCCAAGAAGAGAGCCCGGTTGACCTAGTTCTGCCCGAATTAGGATACTAAGAGCAGTCCCTACTATGCCAGCTCAAGCACCAAATAGTAGATATAGTGTTCCGATATCTTTGTGGTTTGTTGAATATAGTCAGCGATTAGCAAACATAGGTAAAATGGCTGAGTAAGCATTAGACTGTAAATCTAAACACAGAGGGTAATCTCTTTTTGCCAGGTCTTGAAATGTAAACATGTCGAACTGCAAATTCGAAGAAGCAGCTTCAATTCTGCCGGGGCTTCTCCCGCTTCCCCACCCCCCCCCCCCGCCATAGGCGGGAGAAGTAGATTGAAGCCAGTTGATCAGGGCGTTTAGTTGTTAACTAAGGTTTTCGTGGGATTGAAGCCCTCCAATCTAGAAGGGCTTAGTTTAGTTAAAGCGTCTGATTTGCATTCAGTTGATGTGAGGTGATACCTTGCAGTCCTTATTTCAGGAGTTAAGTATAATATACTTGCTTGGAGCTTTGAAGGCTCTTGGTCTATTTTAACCTAAATTCCTATTCCAGCACTGAAATGATTGGGGTTAGGGGAAGTAGTATGTTAGAGAGGATAATTAGGGTAGGTAGTATTATTGTGTGTTTGGTGTTGTTAAATTGTCAGGTTATTTTTATATTATTTGTGGATGGGAAAATTGTAAGTGATGAGGAATAGATTAGTCGTATGTAGAAGTACATATTTAGTAGGCCATATTTTTTTTTATAATGGCCATTGGTATAACAATACTGTCGTTTTTGGTTAGTTCGTGGATGATGAGTTATTTAGGTATGAATCCTGATAGTGGGGGTAGTCCTCGTAAGGATAGTAGGGTAGTTGTAAGTATAATGGTTATTGCGGGTGTTTTATTTCATAGAAGGGTTAGAGATGATATTGAGATTGTGAAGGTGTTTGTTAGAATTATAAAGGTAGATAGTGTTAGTAAAATGTAGATGATTAGATTTAGAAGGGTGAGGGTGGGGTTAAAGGTTAAGATAATGAGTATTCAGCCTATGTGGGAGATTGATGAGTAGGCTAAGATTTTTCGTAGTTGTGTTTGGTTTAGGCCTCCTCATCCTCCAACTAAGATTGAGAGTAGGCCAGAGAGGCAGATTAAGTTAGTATTGGCGTAGGTGGCTATTTGATATAGTAGTGATAGTGGTGCTAATTTTTGTCAGGTTAGCAAGATCATTCCTGGTGTAAGTTCAACTCCTTGTGTCATCTCTGGAACTCAGAAGTGGAATGGGGCTGAGCCTAGTTTAATTATTAGGGCTATTAATGCTACATTTGATGCTACAGGGTTAGTCATTTTTGTAATTGACCATTGTCCTGAGTATATTAAGTTAATTGTTAAAGCTATTATGAGCATCATGGATGCTGTAGCTTGGGTTATAAAGTATTTTGTAGCGGCTTCTGTGGATCGCGGGTTGGTTGTTTTTATTAGAATAGGAATTATAGCAAGTATATTCATTTCTAGTCCTATTCAGGCTGTTAATCAATGGGAGCTTAGTATGGTAACTAGTGTTCCTGTGAATAGCGTTGGTAGGATTAGGCTGAGAGCTAGTGGGTTTATTAGTACGGGAAGGGTGTGAGCCGACATTTTCGGGGTGTGGGCCCGATAGCTTAATTTAGCTGACCTTACTAGTAGGATGTAGTATAATTGGTAGCACTGAGATTTTTGAATTCTCAAGTTTAGGTTCGATTCCTGTAGTTCTAGAAATAAGAGGGTTAGACCTCTATAGCTTACTCTATCAAAGTAACTCTTTTGTCAGACATATTTCTATATTTGTGGTGGAATACATGGTAGTGAGATTAGAACTGAAATATGTCACATGCATAGGGCTAGGGTTAATGGAAGGAAATTTTTTCAGAGGACATGTATTAGTTGGTCATATCGGAATCGTGGATAGGATGCTCGTACTCATAAAAAGCAGATAGTTAGAATAATAGTTTTTACGACGAAGTTAATAGTACTGATTTCTGGTGCTTGGGGGTTATAAGAGGTTCCTAGGAATAGAATTACAGTGAGGGCATTTATTATAATAATATTAGCGTATTCAGCTATAAAAAATAGGGCAAAAGGGCTGGCCGAATATTCGACGTTGAAGCCAGAAACTAATTCTGATTCTCCTTCGGTTAGGTCGAATGGGGCTCGGTTAGTTTCTGCTAAGGTTGATGTGAATCATATCATTGCTAGAGGTCATATAGGAAAGATTAGTCATAGATGTTCTTGTGTTGTAGCGAAGGTAGTTAATGTGAAGGATCCATTTATTAGTACTATTGATAAGATAATAGTTGTTACGGAGACTTCATAGGAAACGGTTTGGGCTACTGCTCGTAAAGCTCCTATGAGAGCATATTTTGAATTTGATGCTCAGCCTGATCATAGGATGGAATAGACTATCAGACTTGATATTGCGAGAATAAATAGTAGGCTTAGATTTAAGTTGATTAGAGGATATGGTATTGGAAGAGGGACTCATACGGTTAGGGCTAAGGTTAAGGCTAGGATTGGGGCAATGGTAAATAGGAATTTTGAAGAGGTTTGTGGGTAGATAGGTTCTTTGGTAAACAGTTTGATTGCGTCTGCAACAGGTTGAAGGAGGCCATAGGGTCCTACTACATTGGGGCCACGAAGTTGTATATAGCCTAAGGCCTTTCGTTCAACTAGGGTAAGGAAGGCTACTGCTAGGAGAATGGGTAGGGTTACTGTTAGGATGTTAATTAAGAACATTGTTAAGAAGAGGGGTTGAACCTCTGTGAGTAAAGGCTTAAGTTTTATGCAGTGACCAATCTTTGCTATCTTAACAAATCCTGTTCTTGGATTGGGTAGTTTAGCTTATTTAAATTGAGATTTATTCATAAATTTGGCTGAAGGCGTCTTGGTAAGATTGGCCTCATTTCTTCTGTCCTTTCGTACTGGAGGAAATAAACTATAGATAGAAACCGACCTGGATTGCTCCGGTCTGAACTCAGATCACGTAGGACTTTAATCGTCGAACAAACGAACTCTTAATAGCGGCTGCACCATTAGGATGTCCTGATCCAACATCGAGGTCGTAAACCCTGCTGTCGATAGGGACTCTAGAGTAGGATTGCGCTGTTATCCCTAGGGTAACTTGTTCCGTTGATCAACTATTGGGTCAATATATATATTTGGTCAGTAAGTGATTAGTAAATTTTGACTTGTAGAGTCTGAATTAGAATATCATTTGGAGGTTTTTTTCTTCTCCGAGGTCACCCCAACCAAAATTGTTAATTTATCATGCTACTTAGTTGTATCTTGTAGACTTATAGGGTAGCAATTAAATTAGTTAATTTAAGCTCCATAGGGTCTTCTCGTCTTATATGTTTATTCTCGCCTCTTCACGAGAAGGTCAATTTCATTGAGTAGAAGAAAGAGACAGTCAAACCCTCGTGTGGCCATTCATACAAGTCCCCAATTAAGGAACAAATGATTATGCTACCTTTGCACGGTCAGAGTACCGCGGCCATTTAACACTTGGTCACTGGGCAGGCAGTGCCTCGAATACTAGTAATGCTCGAGGTGATGTTTTTGGTAAACAGGCGGGGTTAATGTTTGCCGAGTTCCTTTTACTTCTTTTAATCTTTCCCTTAAGCACACCTGTGTTGGATTAACAGTCAGTGTAATAAAAGTTTTATTTTTGTATTTAATTATTTGATTGTTAACTATCAGTGGGCATCCGATCTGATATAAGCTTGTGCAGGGAGAAATATTTCTTATTACTTATACTAACATTATTTCTTCTATTTATATAGATTGGTCCAGTATTATATTTAGGAGGTCATTGATTAATTTTGAGATTTTTTTAGTTTGATTAGTTGTTGAGCTTTAACGCTTTCTTAATTGATGGCTGCTTCCAAGCCAACTGTGGAATTAATGGCAAATTTACTCGCTAGTTAAGGTTGTATCCTTGGTCAAAAGAGCTGTACCCCTTTTGAATATCTCTAAAATTTACATTGGAATTGCTTTGTTTTTGTGGTAAATTTTAGGTAGAACTGAAATTCTGTTTCTGGACAACCAGCTATCATCAGGCTCGATTGGTATTTCACCTCCATCTGTAAGTTTTTTCACTATTTTGCCACATAGATGAATTGATCCTAGGGATTACTATCAGATAGCTCGTCTGGTTTCGGGGTTTCTGGCTACAGTTCTCTATGTCAGATTTTTTCTAGTTAATTCATTATGCAAAAGGTAAAGGGGTTAATCCTTGCTGTTTTTTACTATTAAATTATCTTTCATCATTCCCTTGCGGTACTGTCTCTATTGCGCCTTAGTAAAACTTCTATCTCCTATACTTTTTGGTAAGTAAATGTTTTAATTTAATATGGTGTGAGAGTTGTGTGTAAAATTGGTAGGGCTAGATTTAGTTCAAAGTGATCATTGTGAATGAGGTCTTCTAGGTGTAAGCCAGATGCTTTTTGTTAAGCTACACTTTGAGTTACCCAAGCACACTTTCCAGTACGCTTACCTTGTTACGACTTGTCTCCTCTCGTATTTGTTTTAATCCGTAATATGGTTGTCTGATATGGAAGTACTTGAGGAGAGTGACGGGCGGTGTGTACGCGCTTCATGGCCTAGTTCAATTAAGCTCTCTATTCTTAGTTTACTACTAAATTCGCCTTCAATCACTCGTTTCAGGGTGATATTCGTTTATCTGTTCTATAATAGAAAATGTAGCCCATCTTTGACCGTCACGTAGGCGACACCTCGGCCTAACTTTTTTATGGGTTATAATTAAGCTCACTTTGGTGCCCTATAGGGGTTTGCTGAAGATGGTGGTATATGGACTGAATTAGCAAGTGACGGTAAGGTATATCGGGTTTCATCGGTTACGAGACAGGCTCCCCTGGGTGGATATAAAGCACCGCCAAGTCCTTTAAGTTTTAAGCTCTGGCTAGTAGTTCTCTGGCGGATAGCTTTGTAAAGGTAGCTATCAAAGTTTAGAGCTAGGCATAGTGAGGTATCTAATCTCAGTTTGTACCCTAGCTATCGTATGTTTAGGATTATTAAAGTTACTTTCGTAGGTTATTTATGTCTTATCTTGAGCTTTTAACAGCTTGTATAAGATTTAACTTTATTTTCTTGTTTCTTTTAATACGCTTTACGCCGTGTGCTTATTAATTTGGACTAATCGTATGGCCGCGGTTGCTGGCACGAAATTGACCAGTCCTTTGTTAGGATAACTTAGTCTAACTTTTGTTAATTGCTAAATATTTACTACTGCTGTTTCCCGTGGGGGCGTGGCTAGGCGAGGCGTCATGAGCTACATTTGGAGTGTGTGCTTGATGCCAGCTGTCTTTGATCAGTAATGATTTAGAAGGCGCATTCACTGGCGGGCAGATACTTGCATGTGTAAGTTTCCTAATAACCAATAAGAAGGCCGGGACCAAACCTTTGTTGTTTATGGAGTTAGGTTAACTCGTCTAGGTATTTTCAGTACCTTGCTTTTGTTTTAAGCTACATTAACGAGGTGGGGTAAGATTTTCCAAGAAATGCGTCTCTGGGTTTTTTTTTTTTTTCAAATCTAGGAACATGGCTCTTGAAAAGAAAATAAATTTTTTTAAGTAATACGTTGGTATTGAAGGCAAAGGAATTTGCTTTCGCTCCTATGTAACTAGTTATGCCTCCCATTTATGCTCTTTGTTTCATCTATAGTATAGTCTTGCTTTTGGGGGTTGACAGGACAAAAAAATATACCTATAGAAATTGAGTTAAGAGTAACTAAGGGGGGTAAGGGGGGTTTGTAATAGATAGTTACATAGTGGTTATGCGTATGCCTATGCGTATGCGTATGCGTATGGCGTATGCGTATGCGTATGGCGTATGCGTATGCGTACGCGCGTACGCTGGGAATTTGGGTTAAAAAAATTCTATGTCCTCCGAGCATTGACTGAATAGTATCCCATATAGTACCGTGCCAGATCTTAATACTCAATTCAAGCTCAGCTACAAGTTGCTTGACTGTGTTAGGGCCTCAGACGGCCATAGCTGAATCACAGCATCCCCAAAATTAAAAAGATACCAAATGCATGACACCACAGTTATGTTATGATCATGGGCTGATTAGTCATTAATCCATCGAGATGTCTTATTTAAGAGGAAAGAATGGGCGATTTTAGGTGAGATGGTCCTGAAGAAAGAACCAGATGCCAGGTATAGATCTAGTATAGAAACCCCCACAATTGATGGGCCCGGAGCGAGAAGAGGGACACGAAGATGGGCGGGTTGATGGTTTCTCGGAGGTAGGTAGTCAAGATACAACCGTTGGAGGTGATATGCATGGTGACTAGAGATTTCTCAGTGATGTGCTATGTACGACCAAGGACTTAAATGTGCTATGTAAGACTATGGTTTATCGTAGGTGAATAATATCCATGGGTTAAGACATGACCTGGGAGTTTACATGAGATGACTTGATACATTGACTAAACAGTACTTGCTTATAAGCATGGGGTAAATAGTGTGATGCACGATTATACATAGTATGGTCTATGTAAGATTAAACATAGTTAGTATTATATATCATTATGTATGGGGACAAGCATTTAATGCACGATGTACATAGCGGGTTGGCTTGCTTGCAGAGAATAGTTTAGGAAGAATTTCAGTTTTGGGTATTGATAGCGAGGTAAGTGGGCCTCTTCCCTGAATATCCTTAGAAAATGATTTTCATTTATGGTTTACAAGACCATTGTAATGTCTTAGACTATAAGGATTATTTAATGAGATAGTTTTCGATTATTCCTGCAATTGGTAGGAAGATCAGAATAATAGAGAAGTATAGGATTGAGGCTATTTGACCAATAGCGGTGTAAGGGTATTCTACTGGTTGGCTGCCAATTCATGTAAGTATTAGTAGGTCTACCGTTAGAGCTCAGAATAGGACCTGGCTGAGAGGTCGGAGTATTATACTTCGATATTTGGATGTGTGGAGTAGTGGCATTAATCCTAGGATTAGGATTGATAGGAACAGGGCTAAGACGCCTCCTAGTTTATTTGGAATAGATCGTAGAATGGCGTAAGCAAAGAGAAAGTATCACTCTGGTTTGATGTGTGGGGGAGTATTTAGTGGGTCGGCTGGCATATAGTTATCAGGGTCTCCTAGTGTGTCTGGAGATAGTAGGGCTAAGAGTAGAAGAAGTAGGATTAGGATAAGTAGTCCTAAGAGATCTTTAATAGTATAGTATGGATGAAAGGGGATTTTATCTGAGTCTGAGGTGAGGTCTAGTGGGTTGTTTGAGCCTGTTTCGTGAAGGAAGGTTAGGTGTACTCGTGCTAGTGCAACTGCGGCAAATGGAAGGATGAAGTGAAGAGCGAAAATCGGTTTAGAGTTGCCTTGTCTACTGAAAAGCCTCCTCAGATTCACTCTACTAGGTCTGTGCCGATGTAAGGGATTGCTGAGAAGAGGTTAGTAATTACAGTTGCTCCCCAAAATGATATTTGTCCTCACGGGAGAACATATCCTATGAAAGCAGTAGCTATGGTAATTAATAGTAGTATAATGCCAGTGTTTCAGGTTTCTGAGTAGAGGTAAGATCCATAATAGATATTTCGTCCAATGTGTGCATACAGGCAGAGGAAGAAGATGGATGCTCCGTTGGAGTGTAGTTGTGCGAATAATCCAGCCATAGTTGACGTCCCGGCAGATATGGGATATAGATGAAAATGCAGTTATTGTGTCGGGTGCATAGCGTATGGCTAAGAATAGTCCTGTTAGGATTTGGGCAACCAGGCATGCTCCTAGTAGTGAGCCGAAATTTCATCATATTGAGATGTTGGATGGGGTAGGTAGATCAATGAAAGATTTATTGATGATTTTAAACAGGGGGTGAGATTTTCAGATGTGGATCATTAATTGGTTATTTCTGTAGTTGAAATACAACGATGGTTTTTCAGATCGTTAGTCATGGTAAGAGTCCATGTGGAAATAATGATGTATATTGTTTTTGTTATGAGTGTGCTTTATGTAGTAGGTTTTATTGGTTTTTCATCTAAGCCTTCTCCTGTTTATGGGGAAATGAGTTTAGTTGTGAGTGGAGGTTTAGGATGTGGAATTATTGTGAGTTCTGGAGGGTCCTTCTTAGGGTTGGTTGTATTTTTAGTATATTTAGGTGGGATGATGGTAGTTTTTGGTTATACTACTGCCATGGCTACTGAAGAGTATCCTGAAACTTGGGGATCAAATGTTGTAGTTTTGAGTGCATTTTTGGTAGGTCTGTTAATGGAAATTTCTATAATTATGTGGTTATTTAGTGGTGAGTACGAGTTAGTGGGTTTTTATTTTGGTGGTTTAGAAGGTTTTATAGTTTTTAGCGAAGGGGTTGTTGAGTGCGTACGTGAGGATTATTCTGGGGGAGCGTCTTTATATAGTTATGGGTTTTGGTTTTTGACTTTGGCTGGTGAATGTTGTTTGTTAGTATTTTTATCGTTATTGAGGTTACTCGAAAGCGCTATAGGGCAATTAGTAAGCCTAGTGTAATTGATAGGAGAAATGATAGGAAATAGGGTTTTATCAGGCCTTTTTGGTTGGATACCAGGCTGGCGGCTGTTTTTTGCATGGTTGTTAGATTTTTGGGAATTATTTTTTCTAGTCAAATTAAGTCTATAATAGTTATTGCTAGGTTTTGGCTTATAGTAAGGCCTAGATAGGGTAGAATCCGATGGATGATAGTCGGGTAATATCCTAGCGTATTTAAAAATTTGTGTGCACGTGATGGTTGTTTAAACATCAAGTTGCGTGTTATGTTATTAAGTTCTATTGCTACTGTAAATCCTAGTAGAGTAACTGCTAGGGCTGTAAGTTTTAAATACGGAGGTATGGTTGTTTGGGGTGTTGTGTGTGGGATAGTATTTATCGAGATGATAAAGCCCATGAAAATACTGCCTAGCATTAGTCGTTTAATAGGATTAACGGGGTATGGGTTGTTTTCATTAATTTGGGTTAGTGTAGAGTATCGTGGTTGTCCGAGGAGCAAAGAAAATAATTCGGGTGCTGTAACTTGCCGTTATGGATACGGCAATGAGGGTAATTAATAGTGCTCAGGTGTTAGTGTAGGATATGTTAGCAGCTTCAATGATTGGGTCTTTTGAGTAGAATCCTGTTAGGAATGGTATACCGGTGAGTGCTAAACTGCCAATAATGATGGCTGTTGAAGTAATGGGCATTGTTTTGTAGAGTCCCCCTATTTTGCGAATGTCTTGTTCGTTGTTTAAATTGTGGATGATAGAACCAGAGGATAGGAATAGTATTGCTTTGAAGAATGCGTGTGTGCATATGTGGATGAAGGCTAGATGTGGTTGATTAATTCCAATAGTTACCATTATTAGGCCTAGTTGGCTGGAAGTGGAGAGTGCAATAATTTTTTTGATATCATTTTGTGTGAGAGTGCAGGTAGCCGTAAATAGAGTGGTGATGGCTCCCAGGCATAGTGTTAAAGTTTGGATAGTGGGGTTGTTTTCTATAAGTGGGTGAAAGCGGATAAGAGTGAACACTCCGGCTATAACTATTGTGCTGGAGTGAAGGAGTGCCGATACTGGGGTGGGACCTTCCATAGCTGATGGAAGTCATGGATGAAGTCCGAATTGGGCTGATTTTCCTGCTGAAGCTAGAAGAAGACCGAGTAGTGGAAGTGTACTGTTTTTAGGGTCAGTTAAAAAGATTTGTTGGAATTCTCAAGAATTTAGATGGATGACGAATCAGGCTATTATTATGATAAAACCTACATCACCAATACCGTTATAAAGTATTGCTTGTAGGGCTGCTGTGTTAACGTCTGCTCGTCCATGTCATCAGCTGATTAATAGGAAGGATATAATGCCAACTCCTTCTCAGCCCATAAATAGTTGGAGTAAATTGTTAGCGCTTACTAAGATCAGTATGGTGACCAAGAATAACAGGAGATATTTGAAGAAGCGGTTAATATAGGGATCTGAGTGTATATATCATAGTGAAAATTCTATAATTGATCATGTGATAAAAAGTGCGATTGATATAAATATTAGGGAAAAGAAGTCTAGTTTAAAGCTTAGGGAGAATTTTAGGGTATGAATTGTTATTCAGTGTCAGTTGGAAATAAAGTCTTCTTGGTTAGATTGAATAAACAGTAGAGTTGGAATTAGGCTAATTACGAAAGCGTAAGTTACGGCTATTTTGGTAAGTTGTGGAAAATAATTTATTTTGTTGTTTTGTAGTAATGTTGTGATAATGGGTAGGGTTAGGGTGATGAGTGATATTAATGTTAAAGTTGAGATTAGGTTAATTACTTTTATCTGGAGTTGCACCAGTTTTTTGGTGCCTAAAACCAATGGGTAGCTCTTACCCTTTAAAAGTTAAGAAAGCCACGTTGTTAGGTGGGGGTGTAAGGAATTAGCAGTTCCTTAATTCTTTCTTGGTAGACAAAGAGGATTAAATTCTTATTAATAGACTCACAATCTAATGTTTTGATTAAACTATGTCTGCAGTATGTTAGTCCTAGGATAATCTTGGGATTTAGAGAGAGTAGTAGTAGAGGCAGAAGATGGAGGGCCATTAAGGTATTCTCTCAGGTAAATGAAGGTTTAATAGATTTGGCGTGGTGTGATGCTTCTCCTCGTTGAGTTGTGGTTATTATATAGAGGGTATATATTGTGGTGATTAACACATTCAGTCCTATGGGAAAGATAGTAAGATTGGACCATGAAAATGATGTTGTAATAATGAGTAGTTCTCTGATTAGATTAATGGTGGGTGGTGGAGCTATATTAATCAGGCTGGCCAATAGTCATCATGTAGCTATTAGTGGGAGAAGAGTTTGTAGGCCTCGTGTTAAGATTATAGTTCGGCTGTGGATGCGCTCGTAGTTGGAATTTGCTAGGCAGAAGAGTATTGAAGAAGTTAAGCCATGGGCGATTATTAGGGTAAGTGCCCCTATAAAACTTCATGGTGTTTGAAGCATGATAGCAACGATTACATGATACCGACGATTACATGATAGCGACGATTACTAAGGCCATGTGGCTGACTGAAGAGTAGGCGATAAGGGATTTTATATCTGTTTGCCACAAACAGATAGAACTGGACATGACCATACCTCATAGTGATAGTATGAGAAATGGGTAAGATATGTGCATTGTTAGAGGATCCAGGAGGATAGTAATTCATAGTATCCCGTACCCCCCTAGTTTTAAGAGGATGGCAGCTAATACTATAGATCCTGCGACTGGTGCTTCTACATGAGCTTTACTATAAAGGCTATAATACATATTAGTCATAGTATATTAGTAGATCATAAGTTATTAATAGGTTGGGTTAAGTATGGTAGTATTGTTAGGTTTAATGCTCCTAGGGTATTTTGGGTTAATATGAGGGTTACTAATAGGGGGAGAGATCCTATCAAAGTATAAAATAAAAAGTATGACCCTGCGTTTAATCGTGGAACACCCCAATTTATCACCACTCAGCACATGTCCACAAATGACTGCAAAAGTACCACAAGTGTTGTTTCCAAACCAAAACCAAATCCGTTCCCATCGAGCCAATTCCGACTCATAACGACCATACAGGATGGAGTAGAATTGCCCCATAGGGTTTCCAAGGAGCTGCTGGTGGATTCAAAATGCCAACTTCCTGGTTTAGCAGCCAAGCTCGTAACCCCTGGGCCACCAGGGCTCTGATAAACACTCTACTATTTATAAATTAAATCCCTCACTGTGTGAGAGATGTTGCCTCTTATAGATCATTTGATTGTTATAAAGCACCTAGTCATTTATTTCACTTTCAATGACTCATGGAAAATTTACCAAAATCAACCATTGTTTTTAGGTGCTGTCAAGTTGGTTCTGATTTGTAGAGATTCTCTGTGCAACTGAACAAAATACTGCCCAGTCTTGCACCATTCTCACAATCATTGCTGTGTTTGAGCCCATTGTTGTAGCCACTATATCAGTCCATCTCATACTTACCTAAAAAAGTTTCAAAAGATGAAAATATTCAGAGCATGATCACAATGGAATTAATCTAGAATTCAATAACAAAATGATAGTTACAGAATCTCTAACAGTCTGTATATTAAACTCTATACTTCCAAATAATCACTGTGTCAAAATTGAACATATTTGCACCAAATGGTAATGAAAATATATCAGAACTTTTGACAAGCAACTATATCAGTGTTTATAGAGAAAGCTTTAGCTTCAAATGCATATAATAGAAGATGAAAATTCATGATTTAAGGTTTCAACTTACTAAAACGGAAAAGTAAAGACATCAAACAAAAAAAGCAGTATAACAAAAAAAAATGCAGAAAGTAATGAAATAGAAAACAGCACAAAATAGACAAAAATCAATAAGAGCATAGATAGTTAAAATGATTATTAATACACGAAGGCCCTCACTAGCACAGTAGAACAGAGTATATACCTGAAGCCTATTTTCAGCTGGAACAGCTAGGGGCCAGTGGCAAATTCATGACATTTGACACTAGGGTCCCTACCTACTCACATCAGGGGCCTGAAGACTGCTGGCTCCACAACACTACCCCTGTTAACTCAGAACTAAAGCCATTCCCGTAGCCAACTCTTCAGACAAAGATTAGACTGGACTATAAAACGTAAAATAATACTCTTGAAGAGTGAGCTTCTTAGGTCAAGTAGATACATGAGACTAAATGGGCAGCTCCTGTCCAGAGGTAGGATGAGAAGGCAGAAAGGGAAAGGAGCTGGTTGAATGGACACAGGAAACTCAGGGTGGAAAGCAGGAGTCTGCTTTCACATTACAGGGATTGCAACTAGGATCACACAACAATATGCATATAAATTTTTGTAAGAAATTAACTTGAGATGTAAACTTTCACCTAAAAAAAAAAAACCAAACCCAGTGCCATTGAGTTGATTCCAACTCATTCACCTAAAGCACAATAAAAATTAAAAAAAAAAAGAATACTCAAAAGGTCTTAAAAGCTTGCACGCAGTCATCCAAGCCACGATAATATCATCACAGCAACAGTTCGTTTCAGCAAAAAAGGCAGGAGCAGCAGAGGAAGAAGGGGAGTCAGGAATAGGTGGAGGATATGGAACGTGTGGCTACTTGTCTCCGTGAACCACTGCCTCCTTGGCCATGAGGCCAGAAAAACTGGATGGTACCTGGCTGCCATTACCGAACAGTTTGATCAAAGATTTTATCATAAGGGGGAAAATACAGAACAGAATTTCAAATTCTCTTGGAATTCAGACTTTCTGGACCCATTGAGGCTGGACAAAACCCTGAAACTATTGCCCTGAGATAACCTTTAAAACTCGAACCAAAAATATTCCCTGAAGTCTTCTTAAAACCAAACAATAATTTAGCTTAATTAGTAAAGCATTGTGCTTTTTCAAAATCTACCTATATGGGATCAAATTAACAACAGCAACTTGAAAGATTAGATAGGAAACTTAGTGGGCAGTGAATTTATGTTAATGGGGGAGGAACAATTCAGAAAAGGAGGGTGAGAATGGTTGCACAACTCAAAGAATATAGTCAGTGATACCGAGCTGTACATGAAGATATGGTTGAATTGGCGTATGTTTTGCTGTGTATATTTTAAGCAACCCATTCCTGTTGCCGTCTAGTCGATTCCAACTTGTAGCGACCCAACAGAACTACCCCACAGGATTTCCAACGAGCGGCTGGTGGATTCAAAGTGCTGTCCACCAACAACAACAAAACAAAATTAAAAACAAAATAATGATAGAAAAAGAACATCCAAGAAGTTATTAGCAGAGCCTGGACCAGAATCCAGGCTCCTGGTCCCCTAAACCCCCAGCTCGATGTCTTTGCTGGGTTGGGGAGTTGGCCCTTCCAGACCACCAAAGGTGAGAGGGTCCTCTTTGTACAAGTCTGACTGAGTGTTGATGGCTGGAATGCGATTCCTCTCAGCACAACTGGTAATGCTTGGATATACTCATGCTTTCTACTTTCAAAGGGTGAATTTGAGGATTATGGGGATTAATACTTACTTCCTCTTCCCTCTCCTCACCCCCCTTGCAGGGCAAAGATCTCCTAGCTACTCTGTTTTCTCTTGGAGTTGCCTCTTGTTGGCAGAGCCCAGCTAGCTCTAGCTCCCACTTTCCTCACTCTACTCTCTCTCAGAGGGAACATTCAGCTTGGAGGACTGACAATTGGCTATGGTGGGAATGCAGTTCTCAAAGATGTGTGCACAGGAACCCCTGATGCCAAAATTCTGAGCACGAATGGTTCCAAGCATCTAAGTCTCTGGGACTCTGAGATCTGTGATTCTGAATTGTGGACTCTGCAGTTCTAAGATTTGACAGTTTTGTTACTCCACAGTTCTAAGATTCTGTGAGTCTAGGTTTCTGGAAGCCTCTTAAAGTCACCTACACATCGGTGGACATGGTTTGACTCTGACACTGGGATGTCAAATGCTGTTGTTGTTAGCTGCTGTTGACTCAGCCCCTGACTCGTGGTGATCCCATGCACAAGAGAAAGAGATGCTGCCCGGTTCTGTGCCATGCCATGTCCAATGTTTCCCGTGTTCCCGGAAAGTGTTTCTCTCCCCCACCCACTTCATTAAGAGGTCAGATTCCTGTCTTCCTATAAAATTCTGAACTGGATACAGTGGTCTTACCTGGTGGGGGCACACAGTATGTGTTGGCATCCAAGGTGTTCATGAGTGGAGAGCTTGGTGGACAAGTGTGTAGTGAAGCCAAGCCAGCTGCCCACCAGGGTGATGGAAAAATCCCTTGATAGAGGCATTCAGATTGTGTAATAATATGCTAAGCTCTTGTTGTTTTACTTGAGAAAGTGGTGCCTTTTTAGAATCTGCCTCAAAGACTCAGGCTAAGCCAAGCTATCCCTGTACAGATCTGGGTTCAGGTACTTGTGTTACGTGAGGCCTCCACAGGGGGTTATTAAACTTTCTGAACCTCAGTTCTGTCACCTTTAAATGGGTGTGGACACTGTTCCCCGTAACATAGGTTTGTGAGCTTTATGTGTTGTAAGGATGTTAAGCTTTTAGCACAGAGCTGACACAGAGTACTTGCTTAATATATAATAGTGGTTATTATTATTTTTATCCAAAATATAGCTGTAAAGTTTTCTCCCTCCCACCCCATCTCGGAAGGGTCTATGTCTTGCAAGTGAACACACAGAGCTCATCACGTTTCTTCTTGTCTGCCTATCCACCGTCCCCCTTTCTTTTCCCTCACCTCCCCCCTTAACCTCACCCACCCATAAGTCCTGCCAACTAGACCCTCCCTCTCCCCACTTGTCCCTTCCACTAGTCCGGCCATCTCCTTGCTCTCTCAGCGGGGTAAGAAGCTCATGGTGTAGGTTCGTGGGATGGTGGCAAAGCCCACATGTTTGGGAGACACATCGATGTCCTCGGGCGACTGAGGGGACTTGAGGCAGAAGTTCTGCAGGATGGTGGTAAAGAAGACAAAGAGCTCCATTCTGGCCAGACCTTCCCCGAAACAGTACCGCTTTCCTGGAGAGGTGAGGTGGGAGGCCCGGAGGTAAGGCGACTCACTGCCACCTCGCCCCACTACCAAGTCCTAGGTTCATTCTCCCAGGGAGAAAGGGCTGGATATTGTGACCTGAGAGACTTTCAGGGAAGACTATAATCCTCTCTCAGCCTCAGTTTCCCCTGTAGATGAGATGAGGGTGATCCCTGCCAGCCTATAGCAATGGGAACATGAGATGCTGCTTTCTCCCAAATATGGCTGCTATACCGTCATCTTCTTCGTAGGAATCTGGAGTCTTTGTTGTGTGACCTTAGACAAACTTCTGACTCACTGTGGGCCTTGATTTCCCCCATTTCTGAATCAGTATGATCATCCCTTCCTTTTTGCCTGGGTGCAGGTGCTTGGTATTAATGGAGGTTGCAGCGGGGTGGCCTGAGAGTAGACTTCTGAGCTGGAGAAAGATGCTAGGCTACACCTCAGAGGAACTGACTGGGATGAGGGAGGTCCCTGGTGGTATGTGGGGTGGTCTGGCAGCAGCCGGTGGTCTCTTACCAATGGAGAAGGGCACAAAGGCATCGTTCTTCTTAAATTGCCCTTTCTCATCCAGGAAGTGCTGGGGGTTGAAATCTTGGGGGTTGGAGAAGAACTTGGTGTCTCTCAGCACGGAGCCCAGCACAGGGAACACTTCAGTGCCCTGGTGGGGAGGAGAAAAGGGGATTCGATAAGAGCCAGTCGGGGGTGGGCATGCTGAAAGCACATGGGAGTCAGAAGGAAAATTAGGGGGCCCAAGGTGAAGAGAAATAAGGGCACAGAAGCTAGGGCCCTCCAAAAAGCTCCGAGGGTTATGAGTTTTGTGTCCCCTGAGACAGGAAGTTTGGGGGACATAGGGTTTGTGTCTCCGAAGACAGGAGGTTTGGGGACATGGAGTCTGTGTCTTCTGAGGCAGGAGGTTTGTGACATGTGTTCACATCTCCCAAGGCAGGAAGTTTGAGGGAGATACAGGGATTAGAGTCCCCGAGTGGGAAGGTTGAAGGTGGTTGGGAAAATCTTTGATAGAGGGAGTGGACATGGGCTGGAAATTTTCTAAGGGTACAGGGGTCACAGGTTTGGAAGGTTGGGCAGAGCAGCACCTTGGGGATGAAGAAGTCCCGAAACTTGGTGTCCTTGGTGACCCTGCGGGCCACCCCCATGGGGATCATGTCTGTAAATCTCTGGATCTCGTGGATCACTGCCTCGGTGTAGGGCATCTTGGCCCGGTCCTCAAACTTGGGCTGACGGTTCTTGCCAATCACCAGGTCAATCTCCTCTTGCACCTTGGCTGGGGGAGGAGGGAGGATATATTTAGGCATCTAAAGGTCTCAGGACAAAGATGATAATCAAAATATTTAAAACTGGTATGACATGTGTGCTGTTCTTATTGTTACTTGCTGTTGATTTGATTCCCACTCATGGCGACCATGTGTGTGCAGAGCAGAACTGCCCCATAGGATTTTCAAGGCCATGACCTTTCGGAAACAGATCTCCAGGCCTGCGTTCAGAGGTGCCCCTGGGTGCATTCAAACCACCTCTCAGCTATTAGTCAAACGCTTAACCTTTCATGCCCCCCAGGCTAACTTTAACATGGATGTAGACCATCCACGTGGTTGGAACAGGGCCCTGTGAGCCCGTTTCTGCTAGAATCATAGAGAAGGTGCAAAGGATCTGGAGGTGGTTCGGAATAGCAGACAGTGGGTACTCAGTGGGCTCAGCACAGGAACTAGCAGTTCAGACATTTTCAATATTTCAATATTTGAAGCACAGCTGGTGCCTATCAGCTGAATATCACCCCTGTCTCTGGGTAGCAGGATCCCTGGAGGTGCAGTTGTTGAGAACTTGGGTGCTAACCAAAAAGTCAGCAGTTCCAATCCACCAGCTGCTCCTTGGAAACCCTATGGGGCAGGTCTACCCTGTCCTATAGGGTCTCTATGAGTTGGAATCAACTTGACTACAATGGGTTTTTTGGTTTTCTGGGTAACAGTGGGTGTCTGAGGGTGCAGGGATCTGAGACAGATGGAGGGCATTGTAGCAAGCTCAAATAATTTTTGAGCCCAAGGTGAAGCTCTCTCCAGCCTCACCCCACACATCTGGGTGCTTCATGAACAGCAGGAAGCCGTAGCGCAGAGTCGTGCTGACAGTCTCGGTGCCGGCAAAGAAGAGGTTCAGTGTGGTCAACACCAGGTTCTTCATGCAGAACTCTGTGTTGGGGTTCTTCTTCTCCTGCGGGGAGAGGAGGCTTCAGGCTGAGCCCACAATGCACTCTTGAAGGGCCCTTTGGGGATTTTCCCTACGGACCTACCTCACTTAGATCTCTGAGGACTCATTTTCTTCAGACCAGAAGTGGGAAGAGAGATGTGGATCTACCATGCTTTCTCTGGTCTCTAGGCTCTGTTGGCTCTGCCCTGAGTGTTCTTCTCACACTGTTTCCCTGGCTCACTATCTGCCCTTTAATTATCACTTATTATGGTAGAAATATTTAGAAAGAGAAGGCTAGAGAGGGAGAGTGCATGAGAGAGAGTGACAGAGATGGCAAGACAGACTAACTCAGAGACAAAATCCAATTTTCCACGACACAGAATTTTAGCGACAGCATCCTATTACTTTCACTAAAAATCTTGAAGCTTATTGTGGGGGATTCTCCTCCTTTAATCCTTTTACCCTGAACTTCAGACTCCATAAAGCCCATCTCCTTTCTGCACAGATGGGAGACTGGCAACCAGGTGGGAGTGGAGACCCTCCAATATCGCATAGTAAAGCCAGATGTGTGTCTGCTAACAGAGGTACAGAAGGTAAGAGAGCATGGTGGCTGAAAACACCAGCCTTAGAGTCGGGAGACTAGGGTTTGAGCTACACGCTGCCGCTTCCTGGCTGTGTGACCTCAGACAAGCCACTATGCAATCTGGGCCTCAGTTTCTTCATTTGTAAAATTGGGGTCCCAATAGAACACCTTTCAAGGAGCTGTTGTGTTAAATAGGCAAATACTATAAAACACTTAAAATAGTGACTGGCATCTGGTACAGCAATAAGCCCCTCCTCCCCCCGCCCCGCCAAAGAAAATCCAGTTGCCGTTGAGACAATTCCACCTGATTTCGACCCCATGTGTTTCCGAGTATAACTGCCCTCCACGGGGGTTTCCTGGCTGTGACCTTTCGGACACCGATCGCCAGGTCTTTCTTCTGAGAAGCTTCTGGGAGGATTCAAACCACCAACTTTTGGTTGGTAGCCCAGTGCTTAACCATTTGTGCCACCCAGAGGACCTGGTACTGCAATAGCAGTGCACTCTGCCTTCTCCTCATTTATCAACTATCTCATTATCTGACATTTCACATTTATGACAACAGTAAAAATCTAGTGTCCAATTATTTTGCACATTAATGATGCATGTCTAGCAGTAATGCCTGCTGAGGTGTGAGGCAAGAGTAATGCTGACTTTGATGGTTATGGCTATGTGACACCTTGGCTGGGCCATGATTCTCAGTTGTTTGGCAGTCAAGTAATGATTTGATTTGGCAGTTATGTAATGATGTAATTTGAAAGTTATGTGATGATATACTTATCCTCCATTTTGTGATCTGATGTTGTCATCCTCCATTTTTGCTCAATGCTCATTTTGCATAATGACCTGGTCTTTGGAACCTAATCATGTTAATAGGTGGGAAGACAGTGTATTCACAGGCACAGGTCCTGCCATGGGTTAAGAGCTCAGTCAATCGAGCAGTGATGATTAATTATAATCAGGATTCTGAGGATTATTGTGATGAGCGGCTAGTCTCAATGGGTCTCTGTGCTCCTCCTCAGATTGATTTCCCTCTGCCTGGCTTTGGAAACCAACCCTTCCCACCCCATCACTTGCTCTGGCTGCTTGAATGCACCTTCTGCATGCGGATGAGGAAGGAGTCGATGAAGTCCCGTGGGGAGCTGGGGTCCAGTGTGCGCTGGTTCTGCTCCACTTTCTTGGTTATGAAATCCTCCAGCCCGTGCAGCTCCTTAAAGGCCTGTTGCTGTGGCCCTGGTAGGTGTTTCATTACCGAGTAGAACATGTCATAGAGCTGGAGATGGGGAGAGAAGAAGGGAAAGGAAGGGCAGCAGTCAGTGGGCAGAATCCAATGGGAATGGAGCCTTGTCTCAGGGCAAGGAAGGTACTGGGTTCAAGACACTTGTCCAAGTGTTTAGGTATTTAGGTGAGGCTGGATGGAAGTGTATATCTAAGATTACAGATGAGTTATGTGTGAGGGTACCTGCCCAAGAGTTTAGGTGAGATGGATCGGGGCACACATCCAGGTGTTCATATATTCAAGGGAGCTTGGGTTGGTAGGTATCTGTCCAGGTGTGTAGGCACTCAGATGGGCTAGGCTGGGACTCTTGTCCACATATTTAGGTATTTAGGGGATTTGGATTGGAGGCTTCTGTACAGGTATTTATGTATTAAAGTGGGCCTGGTTTCAGGGATACCTGTTCAGGTGTTCAGATATTTAAGTGGGCTGCATAGGGTGCACCTCTGTAGGTGTTCACTTGGGCTGGATTGGAGGACATTTATTTGGGTGTTTGAGGAGAAATCTGTACAGGTGTGTAGGGGTCTTATTGGGGTACCTGTCCAGATGTTCAGGTATTTAAGTAGACTGGGTAGGAGGCACTGTCTAGATACTCTGGTAGGGGACACCTGTATAAGTGTCAGAGGATTTGGGTAGGCTGAATTTTGCAGCACCAGGGATTCAGGTGCTTAGGTATTTGGGAGGTGGGCTGAGTAGACAGCACCTGCTAGATATTAAGGTAAGTTGGACTGGGACCACCTAGGTGAGAGAGCTGTGCTGAGGGCATATATGTTGAGATATCCAGGTGTCCTTGGAGCCTGGGTATTGGGGACTTCTCCTGAGTTGTAGTGCAACTGTTCAGTTGTCCAGGAGTGGGGCTGGTTTTGAGTAGGGGCTGTCTTGAGGAGGAGTATCTGCCTCTGTGTGGGGGAGAAGCTGGCAGGTTTTGCTAAAGGCATGGTAGTGCCTGGCAGAGACTGGTTACCTGTCCGGTAGCGGTAGCTGTGAACTGGAAGCTTCCCAGCATCATACGCAGCAGTGACAGGAACTCTTTATCTTCATAGGCAAAACGGTCCCCAAAGGCAATGGAGCTGATGACGTTGGAGACTGCACGGCTCAAGAAGTAGGTGGGATCGACGAAGGCGCCTGGGAGGGGGGTGGGGGTGAGGAGGGGAGGCAGGGAGATACCAGGATCGGGGAGTTAACTCTGGGGTCTGACACCAGTCTGAGAATTCCCGGAGGTCACTGAAGTGATCAGACCCCAGAGCTGGGACCCTGGACGCCTTTCCCCAACCTGGTCCCTGCTTGGGGCCTGAGCGCCTGGGTCCTTCCCGCTGGGTTTTTCCCTTCTGCTTCCTGCGCACTCCGGGTCGCTGCTCACCGCATGTGCCTCGCAAGGTCTCCACGAGGAAGCCGGCCTCCTCCTGGATGCGCTCTTCAATGCCGCGCTTGCCCACCCCGAAGTCCCGTAGCGTGGTGATGGAGAAGCGCCGGAGCTGCTTGGCCCGCTCCCCCTCGCTGAACGCCACGCCTGGAGGGGCGAGCAAAGGGGCCGAGGTCAGAGAAGGACAGAGACAGGGCACAAACCGCCCCGAGGGACTTCTGAGAGGTGGGGAGAAAGGGGCAGAGAGGGAGTGAGAGAAAGGGCACAGAGCCACAAACTAGAGAGAGAGAGAAACCCAGAGTCAGAGATAGAGAAATGCAGAAAGAGATAGAGACCTCATTGGAGGAAGGGAAACAGATGAGGGAGGAAGGCAAGACAGATAAGACAGAAACAGAGATACAGAGATTTGTGCACCAAGAGAGGTAGGCAGAAGGAGAAAAAAGGAGAAATGAAGTATGTGGAAAGCTGAGAGGCTGAAATAAAATTGTGAAGAATTCTATAACTAAGCTGGAGAAGAAAGAAAAAATCAGGGAGGGAGAAACAGAGAGACAAGCTCTGGAAATTCTTACCAGGAGACAGAGACACAGGGGTTTTGAAGCAGAAAGCCCTCAATCCAAATCCCCTAAATACCTAAATATGGGGAACAAGTGTCTCCAACCTAGCCTACCTGAGTGCCTAGACACGTGGACAGCTATCTACCAATCCAACCTCACCAAAGTATGTGAACAACTGAATGTGTGCCCCAATCAATCTCCCCTGAATTCTTGGACAAGTATCCTCACACTTAACCCACCTGAAAACTTACATATATACTTCCATCCATCCCCACCTAAGACCTTAGGGTAAGATCCTAAGACAAAGGAAGGAGAGAGTGGCAGAGAAACACCAGAAAACACAGAAGCAGAGAATGAGAAAAAGACAAAGGTACAGGGTAGCTATGAGTCAGAATCCACTCGACAGCTTTGGGTTATACAGAGGTCCAGGGCTCCCTGGATATACCAAGATATTCTACCAAACAGAAATACCAAGATATTCTACTAAGAGATGGAGAGATACACAGAAAGAAGACACATCTGTGAGAGGGAAACAGAGATAAAGACAGAGAGAGGCAGGAGAAATGGAACCACAGAAACTCTAAAACAGGTTAGTGAAAGACCAGGGAGAGCCCTCAATGAGCAGAGATGGGGACCAAAAGACTTGGGCGAGGGGTCCGCCACAGTCTGGAATGGGCAGGTTACTTAAGGGGAGAAGCTGGGGAAACTGAGGCCGTTGGGTCTGCCTGAGCACATCCCCACCCAGGTCCCCTCACCGTAGCCTTTGAAGAGCCAGTCGAAGGTGGCCTGCTCCCCTCGCCCACTGAATTCCTCAGCCTGGTCCATGAGAGCCTCCTTCACAGCGTCGTATCCCCACAGTACCACGACCCGTCGGGGCCCCAGGTGGACCGTGAACACCGAACCATAGCGCTCACTGAGCTGGTGGAGGTGGGTGAGAGTGGTTAGAGGGAGCAGCTGCTACCTCTGACCTGGCCCTGTACCCAGACCCCACGAACTGGGGTCCATTTTCCCCAGGTTCTAACAGTCAAGTGGCTGAACTTCCCAACATCTGGTTTTTCCTGGCTAGGCCCCTGATATGGAACCTCCAAAACTCCTCTGTCCTAGGACTCTGGTCCAGTTTTGTCAGTCCCCTTCCACAAAGTCTTCCCCCATTTCTGACCCCATTACACCCATCGCCCTGCCTCCTGACACCTTCTTCAGGGAGTTGTACATCTGCTCTGTGTTCAGCTGCAGGTAGTTCCCGATGAAAGGCAATGGAGTGGGCCCAGGGGGAAGCTTCCCCCAGAGCTTCCTTTGTCGCCAGACAGACATCAAGACCATTACAGACAGGCAGGTCAGCAAAGCCACCAGAAGCATCCCTGAGGCCAGCATAGTGGCAGTGACAGTGATGATCGAATATGGATGGCTTGGGGTGATTTGCCTTTATACTACTTGGGGAGAGGGGTGGACTTTGGTCCTGATTATACAATTGTCTCATTTCACCTCCCAATTACACCCTCCACCCTGCATCCCGCCTAGCTTGGGACGCAGCCAGCAAGGGAGGAGGGGAAACTCAGAGCAGATTAACAGGGAATGGGACTCAAGACTGAATTTGTGACTCCAGGGCTTTGAATTTGAGGGGAGAGGAGATAAACTCCAGAACTGAATGTTTTGGAGAGTCTTCATAGGGGAGCCCTTTGGAGTCTCAGGGTGGATTTGGGAGTCTCAGAAGAGAAAACTCCAAGGATATGGATCCAAGGGTATTGGAGTGAGATGAGATGTGTGGCTGTGGATTTGGGTTTTGTGTGTGTGTGTGTGTGTGTGTGTGTGTGTGAGAGAGAGAGAGAGAGAGGAGGGATGTATATTTAAGGGTCTCTGGAGGAGATATTCCACGGATATGAATTTGAAGGTCTTGGAATGAAGAAAGTCTGATGGTTGTAGATGTGGAGTTCCTGAGACCCCAGCAGCAGTGTCCTGGAGTCAGCCCTTGACCCCAGGTGTTAACCTCCTTTTTTCTTGAATTCAGTGCTGTGCCTTGATGACCAGAATCTTCATTGGAGCTTCAAAGCGAGAACAGAGTGGGTGCCATAGAACCCCCACTGTCCTCCTCTGGTTGGGAAAGAAGTGGAGGAAGGTAGAATGACAGGGTCACATTTCACTGGAACTTGCCAGAGAATTGGAGAAGAGTAACTCATGGCCTCTGGCAGAGGGACTGGCCAGGTCTTGGGAAATAACAACTTCCAGTATGGTAACAAAAAATCCCACCTGTCTCAAGGGTTATAACTTACAAATAGTCCCACCAAGTCCCTACCCTGATCATTAGGGAAGCCCACAAGGTTGATTGTACCATTTCTATCATTATTATTGTTGTTATTAACCTTAGCGTTTCCCATTTTATATATGGGCATACTAAAGACAGGAAACAGAGAGTAGGCAGGGGGAGCATGTGTGAGGGGCCCTTAAGCCAAGGGTCTTGAATTCCTGTCTCTCCTACTTTGCATTCTCAGTTTACCCTTCTCTGGGCCTTGGTTTCTCTACCTGTGGAAAGGAAGTATTTGGGAACAGGTGGTTATATGTGGGAATATGTTAAGTCTCCTTTTGGGGTGATTCTTGGTTTTTCAAGGGCTGCTATTAGCAGGTGGAGCCCTGGTAGTGTAGTGGTTAAGAGCTCCGCCATTAACCAAAAGTTCAGCAGTTCAAATCTACTAGCTGCTCCTTGGGAACCTATGGGGCAGTTCTACTGTGTCCCATAGGGTCGCTATTAGTTGGAACTGACTCAATGGCAACGGGTTGTATTAGCAGGTAGAGGAAACTATATAGCAGGAAAGATTTGGATAAACGCCAATGCTGGGAACCCTGGAATGCTGTTGGCAGGAGTAGAGAAAGATTGGATGGTCTACTGTCCTTCCTTCATTGAAATTCTGCCTTAATAATAAAGGCAGATACCGTTTGTTGAGTGGCTACTGTATTCCAGGAAGATTAAGTCTATGTTTTCATGATCTTAAAGAGCCCTGGTGGCACAATGGTTAAGCGCTCAGCTACTCTCCAAAAGGTCAGTGGTTCGAACCCACCAGCTGCTCCGTGGGTAAAGCTGTGGCGATCTGCTTCTGTAAAGTCTTGGAAACCCTATGGGGCAGTTCTCCTCTGTCCTATAGGGTTGCTATGAGTTAAAATCGGCTTGATGGCATGGGTTTGGTTTTGGGTTTTAGTTATTCATGATCTTATTGAATCTTTATAACAGTGAGGGCTGATTCATTAGCATCCTCATTTTGCAGAGCAGAAGACTAAGCCACTTGTTCAAGTTGACACAAGTAGTAAGTGAGAGAGCTAGGATTTGACCTTCTTCCCTTTTCGCTTTATTTACCTGTCTATCTCACCCTGAAGGTCAAGTAGGGATCAAGTGTAGCACCAGGTGGGTGCTGAGACTGGCACCAGGATTGGATACAGGCATTACATTGGTAGGTTTTGATATCGGCATCCAGGTAGGCCTGGGAGGGTTTATGTTATTGGCATTGGGATTGTCCCCAGGTAGACACTGGGATTGAAAACAAGTTGGCACTGAGCATGATTTCAGGAGAACATTAAGGGAGCCACTTCTCATGTCAAGAGGCCCCTGAGAGTGGGCCCTTGTGGTCATTGAGGTTGGCTTCAGGAGGACATATGGGTGGTACCATATAGGCTCTGAGATTGGCTCCAGCAGGCCAAGCTCAGATGGATGCCGGGATTAGTAATATGTGAGCCTGACATTGGCCTTAGCCAGGCCCTGAGATGGCTCTGAGGGTTGAACCAGGAAAGACACAAGGAGGGCACCCTGCTAAGGGCCACAAACCTTGGACAAGTGGAGGTGGGTGAGGATGGCATTTCCAGGACTGGCATCTTGCTCAGAGAATTCCAGGCTGCTGGATTCTGAGACCTTTGGGTAGGGAACAAAGGGCAGAGAGCAACGCAAAGGGAGGAAAGTTGCTTGTTGGTTTTGGAGGGGGATGATGTGGGAAAGAGGGTTAGTGTGGGCTTGGCAGGTATCAGTCCCCTTAATCCCAATCACCAGCCGGGGCCCCTCCTGTTCCCCCTTGTTTCTTGAAATGGAGGGTGATAGAAATTTGGGGAGTTTGTTTCTCAATGAGGTTGGCACCAGGAAAGGTATTGAGTGTTTGGGCAGGCTTCCATGAGCTGGACATTGGGCAAGAGGGTCAGATTGCAGAGGACCAAAGCACAAAGGTACTTGGAGACAGAGAAGTTATGATTCTTTGACCTTGTCGATGAACATGAAATGAGAGGGCAGAGTATGAAATCACATGCCTTACCTCCTGAGGCAGGACATATGCCAGGGGGTGGTGGCTCAGCGATGGTCTCCCAGTGTGAGCTAGTGGTGAACCCAAGCAAATCCCTTCCCCTTGCTGGGCTTCCATTTCCCTTTCTGAAGGGACTGTACAGTAGTTAAGAACAAAGTTAAGACATGGATTGGAGTCCTAGCCTTATCCCTTCCTTGAAGTGTAATCTTGAATAAATAATTTCATGTCTTTGAGCAGTATGGGGTGAGCCATATGGGGCCAAAGGCAGCACCTGTCTCTTGGGGGCCTTTTTTTGTGAGGAGTGAATGGTTACTACATGTAAAGTACTTAGGGGGTCGTAAGTGCTTAATAAGTGTTAGGTGTTCGTATTATTAACCTGTAGGATGAAGGAGATGGAGGAGAGGCTCTAAATTCCTGGCTTTCACATTCTCTGGTCTAAAGTTGCCAAAACTTTGGGAAAGGGAAAAGGTGGAGAGAGAGTTTGGGGGAAACTCTCTTCCTACACCTTCCTCAGCACAGATAAGCCTTACCCCGTGGAGCTAAATAGGAAATCGATCTTCTGGGAAACTTTGTGAAGGAGTGTGTAGATTAGGCAGTATCTGGAGAATTGGTGAAGGTCCCTGAGTGGATAAATGGTTTGCATTTGCCTACTGATGAAATAGTTGATGGTTTGAACCCACCCAGCGACAGAAGAAAGACCTGGTTATCTCCTTCTGTAAAGATTGTGGCCAAGAAAACCCTGTGGAGCAGTTCTGCCCTGTGACACATGGGGTTGCCACGAGTTGGAATGGACTCAAAGCCAACAGGTTTGTTTGTTTGTTCGTTTGTGGTTTGAGAATGGGCATGTGAAGATTAGACTCTCAGGTTGTTTTGGACAGACAGGGAGCCCTGCATAGGACTTTGTCCATGTGTCTTTCTCAGTCTCTCTTCCCCTTGTCCCTGACTTCGCCTTTTTTTCTCTCTCTCTGCTTCCCTGAATGCCAGCCTGTCCCTCCATATCCTCATGTGCTTCTGGGTCTCTTTATGATTTTTTCATTTCATCTGGTGGGTTCTCCTAGATGCCTCTGTCATGTTTGTCTTTACTCATACATCTGCCTGTGTGCCATTCAGGTATCTGTGTATGTCTGTGTGCACATGTGTTTCAGGGTGACCATACTGATATATGATTTTATGTATACACCTGTATTTGTGGCATGTGTGTGAGTGTGCATGATAAGTGAGTATCCATAGCAGATTGTCTACATGTACATATGATTATGATTGCGTGTGTCCATGCCCATGTACCTGAGTGCACACCAATCTCTGCATCTGTTGGTGTGTGTGGAGCATGAGTGTAGACATGCCTCTTGGGGGATGTTTACTTGTGCAGTTCTGTGTCCGGACTGATACCTGACTGCATAATGACATCTGTGTGTGTGCATGTACCACTGGGTGATTCAGGTAAATGTGTGGATGTTTCTCTGAGGCACTCTGGTGTAGGAGTGTAGGCATTAGAGTTGACATTGCATACCCACGAGCTTCTTTGTGTTTCTATTCAAACATAGCCCTGGCCCAGCTCCATTTCCTTTCTCAGAAAACAAACAATTCCCTTATTTTTCAGGGTATTTACCTCCTTCCATTTTCAAGGATCACACTAAGTAGAAATAGCCTCCATGGGACAGGTGTGTTGTGAGAGCGTTCTCCAGGTTATTTACTTCCCACTAAATCATTTAAATATTGTCGAAGAATGTTCTGTTTCCCACAGCGTCACCCCAACCTCCTAGTCAATTCAGCAAATTTAACAGAGTGACTCAGCCAGTGTTCAATAAACCCAGAACTCCGTGCAAGCCCTGGGCCCTGCCCTCATGCAGCTCTCACTCCACAGGGGAGACAGACCCCTATGAGACAGTGGAAGCTCAGAATGGACACTGCTGAAAAGGGGAGGCATAGGCGGAGGTGTTAGGGCTGAGACAGGGAAAGCACAGGAAGACGGGTCAGGGCCAGGATAGGGGAGACTCCCATGGGACCTGTGGGAGCCCAGAAATGGCACCTCACTTAACCTGGCGGGAAGAGGTTCAGGGAAGACCATATGAAGGCTAAGTAGGAATTTTTCATGGACAGTGCAGTGCTATGGATTACTTTTATGTGGCCTTTCTAGCCATCATCTTGTAACTCCCACCCAAGTGATTGGGTGTGACTGTGCAAATAAGGCAATTGTGGCCCACCAAGGGAATTGCTCGGTTTTGTCTTAAAAGAGAGCCAATTCCAGAACAGAGAGAGAGGATCCCATCACCACTGAGAAAGAACAAGCAGGAGCGGAAAGCATGTCCTTTGGACCTAGAATGTCTGGGCTGAGAAGCTCCTAGAACCAGGAAACAGGGAGAGAGAGAATCCTTGAGAAGCAGTGGCAGAGAAACAATGGCAGGAGACGGTTTGGTGGGCTTCCCAGCCCACAGAGCAAGGAAGCTGTCTTTCAGCAAGAGCCTTGTTGACAGACTGGGGTGCTTCTGGGCACTTATCAGCAGAGCTAAAAGAGCTTTGTAACACTTGCCCTAGCAGGGCAGAGGCTGAGGGCCAGAGAAGCATGCCTATGAGCACAGCTGGGAGAAGGCTGTCCTGATGGAAAAACTGTATCCTGAGCATTCCTGAACCTAAATTGTAACCTGCTACTTTCCTAATAAACCCCATAACTGTGAGTATTATCTGTGAGTTCTGTATGGCCATTGCAATGATTTATCGAACGCAATGATACAGCACTGTGGAAGGGACAGTTGGTGTCAGGATTGGTAAAGATGGTGGAGAGAGGAAGCATGCCTGACCTCTGCCTCCTAGGAATCAGCCTTGGGCTGTTGATCTTGATTCTCCTTACCCCGTGTGAAATTAGGGGAGGTCAGACGCTGCCCCCATGCCATTTTCACAGAGGGATAGACTTGGGAGAGTTCGTTCCTGGCAGAACAAACAGCAGGGATGACGGCAAGAAGGCACATGAAGCATGGTTGAGTGTGACTAGAGCTTAGAGATTTGGGGCCATGTTCCCTGGTGAGAGTGGAACCACGTGCAGGGGCCAGATCATATAGAGCCTTATGTGATTTGGTAAGGAGCCTGGACTTTGTCCTGAGGGCAGTGGGGAGCCACAGAAGGGTTTTAAGTAGGAGAACAAAAGTCGTGTTTCAGAAAGATTTCTGATTTTTCGAGGTAAAGAGACTAGAAGTTGAGGGATGAGAGAATGGTTGATACAGGAATCCAGGTGAGAGAGGATGGGCCTGGACTGGATCACGGCCAGGAGGATGGGAAGGAGGGATGAATTGGAAAGAGATATGGAAGGAAACACTAATTGTTGCTTGGGTTATGTTGGTTGTGCGGGTGTAAGGATGAGGGAAGAGTCCCTAGATAGATGGTAGTGTCACTTACTGATTTAGAGACAGAGACAAGGAGCAGGTTTGAGACAGGAGATGTAGGAGATGAGTATAGTTTTGGACATGTTGGTGAACTAGGCGCAGTCCTCATTCTTAGGGATTTCTGGGACTAGTGGGAGAAAAAATTAAAGTTGTCACTGATCTTTTGTTATTAATTATTATTACTGCTTAGGGCTGGGGATTGGGAAGTCTCCGTAAAGGAGGTGTTGTTTGAACTGGGTTTTATAGGATGAGTTCACCAGGTAGGAATCAAAGATACCCACAAACACCAAAGACCTGGACATGTGTTTTAGCTATCTAGTGCTACTATAACAGAAATACCACAAATGGGTGGCTTTAACAAAGAGAAGTTTATTCTCTCACAGTCCAGTAGGCTAGAAGTCCGAAATCAGGGCATTAGCTCCAGGGGAAGGCTTTCTCTCTCTGTCAGTTCTGAAGGAAGGTTATTGTCATTAGTCTTCCCTTGGTCTGGGAGCATCTCAGCGCAGGAGCCCCAGATCCAAAGGACACGCTCTGCTCCCGGCGGTGTTTTCTTGGTGGTATGAGGTCCCCATGTGTCTCCGCTCACTTCTCTCTTTTATATCTCAGAAAAGACTGGCTTAAGACACTATCTAATTCTGTAGATCTCATCAATTTAATTGCCACTAACCCATCTCATTACATCATAGTGATAAGATTTACAACACATAGGAAAATCACATCAGATGACAAAATGGAAGACAATCATATAACACTGGGAATCATGACCTAACCAAGTTGACAGATACTTTGGGGGGACACAATTCAGTCCATGACAATGTGCAAGATGGAAGGAGCAGAACAGAGCTTTTTGACAGCTACATCTCCCTGCTCTCTTGGCTAACCTCATCAACCAACTTTGTATTTTCTACCCACAGTCTGACCCAAAACTCTCAGGAAAAACCTGGCTCATGCCTACAAACGTGCCTGAAATCTATGACCCTGCCCCAAATGAGAGCCTTCTTTCTGTTTGTTTTAATTGGGGTTCACATATGAAATTCATACAATACAAAATTAACCATTTTAAAATGAACAAAAGGAGCACACAGAGAGGGCTTTGGCCTTATTGTGAATTTTTAAATATCATTGTCATGGATTGAAATGTGTCCCCCAAAAATGTCTGTCAACTTGGCTAGGCCATGATTCCCAGTGTTGTGTGATCATCCACCATTTTGTCATCTGATGTGATTTTCCCATGTGTTATAAATCCTACCTCTATGACGTTAATAATGTGGAATTAGCGGCAGTTATGTTAATGAGGCAGGACTCAATCTACAAGTTTAGGTTGTGTCTTAAACAAATCTCTTTTGAGATAAACGAGAGAATCCAGCAGAGAGACTGGGAACTTCATGCCACCAAGAAGCAGCAGCCAGGAGAATAGCTCGCTCTTTGGATCCGGGGTCCCTGCACTGAGAAGCTCCTAGTCCAGGGAAAGACTGATGACAAGGACCGTACCCCAGGACTGACACAGAGAGAAAGCGTTCACTGGGAACTGGCACCTTGAATTTGGACTTGTAGCCTCCTAGACTGTGAAAGAATAAATTTATGTTTGTTGAAGCCATCCACTTGTGGTATTTCTGTTACAGCAGCACTAGATAACTAGGACAATAATCATCACATTATTTAAATATAGTTATTTTGGTATTCTTTTTCTTTTTTTTAGAGAGGGGGAACAACCTGTGTTTTCCTAGTGGAATGAAACAGCCCAGAATGGTATATTTCAGCAATTTTAAGACATTGTATTATTTACCTAAAGACAAAATATGATAAATCTGTTTTAAGTATTTTGTGTTGATCCACAGCATGAAGCTATTACAATGTTCCTGCAGATATGCATATTAAAGGTTATGAAATCCCTACACACTAGCTGGATTTAAGACTCAGCCATGTAAAAAAAAATAGAGAGCATTGTGTAGCAAAACCTAAGCCAGCAGCATGCTGAGAGTTCATACGCCTCAGTGCTGCAGCCCACGGCTTCCAAGTGCTTCACAGATACCTTGGAATGCATAGTTTTGTTTGCTTTCTTGTTCAGGAGATTGGCAGTTTGCGAAAGAACTTGGATTTCCCTGTATCCTGTGTGTGGGGTTGGCTGGTTCCAGAGCCAGCATAGGAGGAACAGCCCTGTGCTCACATCCTCCACAGAGGACCAGCCCAGGAACTTCAGGCAGGTGAGCGAACAAAGCATCTTCTGGAGCTGTCTCTACAGGACAGGGTGCTACATTCCGTTGTCATCCAGGAAGTCTCAGAGGGTGGATTAGTCCTGTGTCGTGGATTGGCCATGAACTGCATGAAGAATGAACAATTCTGTCTTGGAAGAAATACAGCCAGAGTGCTCCTTGGAAGTGAGGATGGCGAGACTTTGTCTCACGTACTTTGGACATGTTATCAGGAGGGACCAGTCCCTAGAGAAGGACATCGTGCTTGGTGAAGTAGAGGGTCAGCAAAAAAGAGAAGATCTTCAACAAGATGGACTTACACAATCGCTCGAACAGTGGGCTTAAACATAGCAACAATTGTCAGGATGGCGCAGGACTGGGCACTATTTCATTCTTTTGTACATAGGGTCAATATGAGTTGGAACTGATTTGATGACACCTAACAACAAACAACATGTATTGAAGAGTGTCCCCGCAAAATATGTGTCAACTTGGCTAGGCCATGATTCTCAGTATTGTGTGGTTGTCTTCTATTTTGTGATCTCATGTAACTGTCCTATGTGTTGTAAATCTTAATCTCTGCCTGTGGTTAATGAGGCAAGATAAGGTTATGTTAAAGAGGATTAGGGTGGGATGCCACACCCTTAGTCAAATCGTAGTCTTGATCCAATGTAAGGTGAATTTCCCTGGGGCAACCTGCACCCATCTTTTATCTTACAAGAGATAAAAGGAGAAGCAGATCAAAGGTCAGAGGAGCAAGGGCGGGGGGTTGGGGACCATGGTTTAAGGGGACTTCTAAGTCAATTGGCAAAATAATTCTACTATGAAAACATTCTGCATCCCACTTTGAAATGTGGCGTCTGGGGTCTTAAATGCTAACAAGCGGCCATCTAAGATGCATCAATTGGTCTCAACCCACCTGGAGCAAAGGAGAAGGAAGAACACCAAGGTCACACGACAACTAAGAGCCCAAGAGACAGAAAGGGCCACGTGAACCAGAGACCTACATCATCCTGATACCAGAAGAACTAGTTGGTGCCTGGCCACAATCGATGACTGCCCTGACAGGGAGCACAACAGAGAACCCCTGAGGGAGCAGGAGATCAGTGGGATGCAGACCCCAAATTCTCATAAAAAGACCATAACTAATGGTCTGACTGAGACTAGAGGAATCCCGGCGGTCATGGTCCCCAAACCTTCTGTTGGCACAGGACAGGAACCATCCCCAAAGACAACTCATCAGACATGAAAGTGACTGGACAGTGGGTAGGAGAGAGATGCTGATGAAGAGTGAGCTAATTATATCAGGTGGACACTTGAGACTGTGTTGGCATCTCCTGTCTGGAGGGGGGATGGGAGGATAGAGAGAGTTGGAAGCTGGCAAAATTGTCACAAAAAGAGAAACTGGAAGGGCTGACTCCTTAGTGGGAGAGCAAGTGGGAGTACGGAGTAAGATGTATATAAACTTATATGTGACAGTCTGACTTGATTTGTAAACGTTCACTTGAAGCTCAATAAAAGTTAATAAAAAATAAATAAATAAAAATAAAAAAAAGGAGAAGCAGATAGAGCGAGAGGGACCTCATGCCACCAAGAAAGAAGCACCAGGAGTGGAGCACGTCCTTTGGACCCAGGGTCCCTGCGTTGGGAAGTTCCTAGATTGAAGAGGATTGATGACAAGGGCCTTCCCCCAGAACTGACAGAGAGAGAAAGCATTCCCTGGGAGCTGGCACCCTGAATTTGAACTTCTAGCCTCCTAGACTGCGAGAGAATAAATTTCTGTTTATTAAAAGCCATCTACTTGTGGTATTTCTGTTATACCAGCACTAGATAATTAAGACACCTTGCACTGGCACATTCCAGAAAGTGGGTGATTCTGAGCCTAAAACAAACTTTATGGGCCTAGAGGGATTCCTGTCGGGATTATATGTAAGAAAGTTGCCCAGTTCTCAGATTTAACAGAGGGAAAAGTATGAGTTGTTTTGCTCTAAGGGCAGCATTCTAAATCATCAACTCAGACTAAAAGGTGTGCCTTTTGTCAGATGTGAGGGTGTTCTTTCCTGTTTCCTTCTGGCCATCATAATTCACTATGTGCATTATTCATGGCACGCAGGAATTTACAGGTATTAAGGAAAGGGCAGAAACAAAACCATGGATTAGCAAGATGCCATATTCCAGTTTTTCTTTTCAGCCTTTAAGGTATTTTTGAAGTTGGGATTGAGCTCTAAATTCCCAAGAGCCCTCAGCACACCGAGGATCACTGAACTCCTATCAGGATACAGCTGTCGGGCACTTTTGCAGCTACCATGTCAACATCCCATCTCTTACTCTTGAGCCTCTTAACCCAGATACATGTGTAGTGAGCTCCCAGCTATCCACTTGGGATTCCTAAATGTTTTGTTTTCAGGAAGTCTCTGTCTTGACCTTTGTCAAACTTCTGAGCTCCTTCAGGGAGTAGAAGCTTAATTTCAACAGCTTTGGCCACAATCAAACAATAATACAAAAGGGAAATTTATACAGAACCCAAATTATGTGTTGCAGTCCAAAGCGTCCACGGGATGATTTCTGGGCTGATCTTCCCCTTGCTTCAGTAGAGCATGCGCGTGAGCAGTTGGACCCCTTCAGTATACCACCCACTTCTGTCATTGTCCTCTGCTAGTATAACAGAGAGGAGCCCTGGTGGTGCAGTGGTGAAGTGTTTGGCTGCTAACCAAAAAGCTGGCAGTTTGAATACACCTGCTCCTCCTTGGAAACCCTATGGGACAGTACTACTCTGTCCTATAGGGTTGACATGAGTCAGAATCAACTTGACTGCAACAGATTTGTTTGTTTTTGTTTTAGTATAACAAAAAAGTTGGTAGTTATGGTCAGAAGGGAGGGTGAGGTGGGAGCAGTGTCAGGACTTGGCATTTCTACGTTATGTAGCACAGGATATAAGTAACAACCTTAAAGTCCCAACACACTGTTCTAGAAAGTACAGTGGAGATTTGTGTGCAAAGATTTGAAAATTTAATAGAAAAGTACCAAGTTCCTGAAATTCAATGCAATATTTTTATTAATTAAAAAAAAAAAGAAAGATTTCAGCCTTGAAAATGCTGCATGGCAGTTCTACTTTGTCTCACAGGATCATGATGAGACAGAATTCACTCAACAGCACACAACAGCCACAAAGTGGACAATTCAGTGGCATTTAGTATGTTCACAAATGATGTACAACCACCACTCGTCTCTAGTTCCAAAACATTTTGACATGAGAATTTTTTTCTTTTTTTTTTTTTAATTCTGCTTTAAGTGAAAGTTTACAATTCAAGTCAGTTTCTTCAAATGAAAATATTAAATGAGCCTCCTTGCTTTAAATTTAAATATCGGCACTCAATAATGATACCATTTATTGAGCATATTTTCTTATTTTGCAAAGATTTTTATGAGCATGATCTTATTGTCTTCACAGTAAATAGGTTGGTTTTATCATCCCCATTTTGCAAATGAGTTAAGGCTCCAAAAGTTGGAAGTGACTTGCTTTGGGTTTCATAGGTAGAGCCTAGACTTGCATGTGTCACTCTAAATTCTATGCTCTTAACCACTACTTAGCACTGCCAAACCCTATGTTTTTTCTTTCATGAAACATATTTAAAAAAAAAAAAAAAACTGCTTCTAATCTCCTCTGGTTTTTGAAAAACTTCCCTATGAGCCCGAGACAAAAGATTCCAAAAAGTTTTTTAAAAGCCTTAAGAGCCGAGAGATTTGACCTCTCATTTTTGCTTTCATTGGAACCCTAACCAAATACCTACTCAACCAGTGTTACCACCCAGGCCACTGCCAGTAAGGTGGTGAGTGACCCTAGAGAACAAGGTGTTGTGGTCAGAGAATGAAATGTTCATGTTTCAGATTTGAGAGGTAAGGCACCCAGAATGATGCCAAGCATTAGGGTGGTCTGTGCGAGTTTGGTTGAAATGGAGTGAAGAAAGCCAAGAAACGAAGAAAGTCAAGTATCTGACTATCGGGCTGTTTGGACACCTCATGCTAATGGCCATCCTACCAGGAAAATGGCAGAACTTAATAGCTGCTTTTAAAAACTTTGTTAGAGTTGGAACAGAGAGAGCTCCATTATACAACATGTATAATGGCCAGAAGGCACATGAATCATGGCTAAATGTGATTAGAGCTAGGTAGGGCAAGGGGAAAGAAGAGAAGGAAGAAGAGGCTCCAAGGACGAAGGATTTTTGTAAGAGGGTGGAGGGGGTCATAGTCTAGAAGTGACTGAGGAACTTCTGTTTCTGGTGGTGGTTGAGTAGCTCCTATTCTATCAGCTATCCTCAAATAACAACTATACACTCTGAGTAAAATATTTTTTTTTACTCCCTGAAGTCACTGGAGGGTGAACAAAAGCAGACAGATACTGAGGATGTTGGAAGGGAATTTCCTGTTTATTATGGCTTTTGGACTGAAGGCAGGTAGAAACTGGTCAGCACCATGTGGGATGCCTAAAACCTAGGCAATAACCTTGTAGTTTTTCTGGCTTAAAGAACTAGAGGGCGGAGTTCAGGGTGAGCAAAGAACCTGGTGGTGGAATCTCAGAAAAGGAGAGAGTCAGAGAGGGGGAGCCCCACATTCTGTATATAAACTGTGTCCACATTTCTGGCTGATTGTTGAACCACTCACGTGCTGGAAAACTCCAAGGTGCCCAGCTAAGACTAAAAGAAATGAACTGAGATTTCAGAACTGAGCTTCTCAGTTCAACCAAGTTAACTGCCCTCTGAAACAAACAGAGAAACACAATCAATATTCTTCAGCAGAACAAAACAAAATCCAGAGCCTCTACAGTGTATCACCTTCAATGTCGAGGATGAAATCCAAAATTACCAGGCACATGAAGAAACAGGAAAATGTGACCCATACTCAAGAGAAAGGCAATCGGTGGAGACTGAAGCTGGGGTGATCTTACTGTTGGAATTTTCCTGACAAGGTTTTTTAAAGCAGCTATTATGTCTATGCTCAAGGATGTAGAAGTAGTATTGAAGAGCAAGAGGTATTGGCCCTACTTTCTGAACTTGAGGCACCTTGGAGTTAAAGAATGAGCAACCTTCATTTGAGAAGGTGGTAAGGAAAGGTGTGTTGTTGAGAGGAGAGCCTGTTTTGAGCAAGACTGGGAAATGGAGGGCAAATCTGGCCAAGTGGTCCACTTATTAAGCAAATATTAATGGAACACCTACTATATGCCAGACACTGTTCTAAGTACTGGGGATATAGCTGTCAGCAAAACAGTCTAACTCTGACCCTGTGGAGCTTGCATTCTGAATGTGTCCAGGATTTTATGTCAAGTAGTATTCTGCCTATCAGGAGGGGCTTCAGAAACATAGTTTGGGGAGAGGACATGGAAGCAGGAAGGAAATAAGTGGCATAACAAACCTGCTTATAATAAAGACTGTTATTATTACAGTTAATGGTTATTGAATGCTATGTGCCAAGAGCATGCTAAGTGACCTTCATGTATTACCTTACGTAATTTCCCAACAGCTCTGTGAGATAGGCTACGTTGTCATCTGCAGTATACAAATGAAGAAACAGAGGTTGCCAACTAGAACCAAGACAGGAATCTTTGTCTGTTTACAAGGCTAGATCTCTTAATCACTATGCAATATTGTAGTCTACTAGGCAAGGTGTTGGAAATACTAAGAGGGACAAGAACAGTCTGGTTTGAGTAAAAACCAGTTCACATAAAGCTCAATTTGCTAATGACACATTCATTTAACTTTTATCCTTAAATAAATTGCACCTTCATTTTTTAATCTCAGGATGGCTTCAGACTTTCTTAAGGGGCTTGGCCTCTTTTTTGATGTCTTTTGTTTGAGAATTTCAACAATGTCTAAGCCAGATTTAAACTCTGCATCAGCCTTGATTTTAAAGTAAGTTACAGAGCGAGGACCTTAAAGTCTCAGGAAAATGCACACGGGGTAGTTGACAGTCCCTGTAAGTCGTTTTAGCAGGGTCAACATTTTCTCTCTGTCTTTATGCCTTTTTCTGCTGACCCCAAGGAGGTGGGAAGAAGGATATTAGGGACTAAGAGAGGATTGCTGGAAGTATAGAGAGGACTCTATCTTTGGATAAAGAGCCCTGGTAGCACAATGGTTAGGTGCTTGGCTGTTTACCAAAAGGCTGGTGGTTCAAAACCACCCAGCAGCTACGTGGGATAAAGACCCAGTGATCTGATCCTGTAAAGACTTTAAAAAAAAAAAAAAAAAAAAAAAACCCTTTTGGCCAGAACCACCATCTCGGAGTAATTTATCAAAAACAAACAAGGGTAAGATGCTTGCCAAAAGAAATAATATGCTTACTGAGCATGTTAAGCACTCCAGGGGCCGAGATACCTTCCTGAAATTTGTGAAGGAAAATGATTAGGAAAAGAAAGAAGCCAAAGAGAAAGGAATCTGGGTTCAACTGAAAGGCCTGAACTGCCAGAACCTGTTGTTGTTAGGTGCTTTTGAGTTGGTTCCAACTCATAGAACCCCATGGACAACAGAACAAAACACTGCCAGGCCCTGCGCCATCCTCACAATCATTGTTATGCTTGAGCCCATCATTGCAGCCACTGTGTCAGTTCATCCCATTGAGGGTCTTCCTCTTTTTCACTGACCCTCTACTTTACCGAGCATGATGTCCTTCTCCTGGGACTGGTCCCTCGTGATGACATGCCCAAAGTTTGTGAGACAAAGTCTCACCATCCTGGCTGCCCAGGAGCATTCCACTGTATTCATTCTTCTAGCAGTCCATGGTATACTCAATATTCTTTGCCAAAACCACAATTCAAAGGCGTCAATTCCTTGAGGGTCTTCCTTATTCATTGTCCAGTTTTCGCATCCATATGAGGTGATTGAAAACACCATGGCTTTGGTCAGGCGCACCTTAGTCTTCAAGGTGACATCTTTGCTTTTCAACACTTTAAAGAGGTCTTTTGCAGCAGATTTGCCCAGTGCAATGCGTCTTTTGATTTCTTGACTACTGCTTCCATGGGTATTGATTGTGGATCCGAGTACAATGAAATCCTTTACAACTTCAGTCTTTTCTCTGTTTATCATGATGTTGGTTATTGGTCCAGTTGTAAGGATCTTTGTTCTCTTTATGTTGAGGTGTAATCCATACTGAAGCCTTTGGTCTTTGATCTTCATCAGTAAGTGCTTCAAGTCCTCTTCACTTTCAGCAAGCGAAGTTGTGTCATCAGTATAACCTCGGTCGTTAATGCATATTCCTCCAATCTTGATGCCCCCATTCTTCTTCATACGGTTCAGCTTCTCTGAACTTTTGCTTAGCATACAGATTGAATAGGTATGGTGAAAGGATACAACTGCGACAAACACTTTTCCTGACTTAAAAAACAAGGTATCTCCTTGTTCTGTTCGAACAACTGCTCTTGATCTGTGTACAGATTCCTCATGAGCAAAATGATGTGTTCTGGAATTTCCATTTTTCGCAGTGTTTTCCGCAATTTGTTATGATTCACACCGTCGAATGCCTTTGCATAGTCAGTAAAACACAGGTAAACATCTTTCTGGTATTCTATACCTTCAACCAGGATCCATCTGACATCACTGATGGTATCCCTCAGTCCATGACCTCTTCTGAATCCGGCATGAACTTCTGGTAGTTCCCTGTCAATGTACTGCTGCAGCCACTCTTGAATGATCCTCAGCAAAATTTTACTTGTGTGTGATATTCATGTTATTTGATAATCTGTGGATTCTGTTGGATCACCTTTCTTGGGAATAAGCATAAATATGGATTTCTTCCACTCATTTGGCCAGGCACCTATCTTCCAAATTTCTTGGCATAGAAATTTGTTTGTTGAAACATCTCAATTGATATTCCATCAAGTCCTTGAGCTTTGTTTTTTGTCAATGCCTTCAGTGATTTTTTTTTTTTTTTCAGTGCAGCTTGCATTTCCTCCTTCACTACCATCAGTCCATGATCATATGCTACCTCTTGAAATGGTTGACTATCGACCAACTGTTTTTGGTATAATGATTCTGTATATTCCTTCCATCTTCTTTTTTTTTCGTTTGTTATAATTTTTATTGCGCTTTAAGTGAAAGTTTACAAATCAAGTCAGTCTCTCACACAGAAACCCATATACACCCTGCTATACACTCCCAATTACTCTCCCCCTAATAAGACAGCCCGCTTTCTCCCTCTACTCTCTCTTTTCATGTCCATTTTGCCAGCTTCTATTCCCCTCCACCCTCTCATCTCCCCTCCAGGCAGGAGATGCCAACATAGTCTCAAGTGTCCACCTGATCCAAGAAGCTCACTCCTCACCAGCATCCCTCTCCAACCCATTGCCAGTCCAATCCATGTCTGAAGAGTTGGCTTTGGGAATGGTTCCTGTCCTGGGCCAACAGAAGGTCTGGGGGCCATGACCACTGAGGTCTTCTAGTCTCAGTCAGACCATTAAGTCTGGTCTTATGAGAACTTGGGGTCTGCATTCCACTGCTGTCCTGCTCCCTCAGGAGTTCTCTGTTGTGTTCCCTGTCAGGGCAATCATCGGTTGTAGTCGGGCACCATCTAGTTCTTCTGGTCTCAGGATGATGTAGTCTCTGGTTCATGTGGCCCTTTCTGTCTCTTGGGCCTGTAATCGCCTTGTGTCGTTGCTGTTCTTCATTCTCCTTCAATCCAGGTGGGCTGAGACCAATTGATGCATCTTAGATGGTTGCTTGCTGGCGTTTAAGACCCCAGACGCCACTCTTCAAAGTGGGATGCAGAATGTTTTCTAAATAGATTTTATTATGCCAATTGACCTAGATGTCCCCTGAAACCATGGTCCCCAGACCCCTGCCCCTGCTACACTGGCCTTCGAAGCATTCAGTTTATTCAGGAAACTTCTTTGCTTTTGGTTTAGTCCAATTGTGCTGACTTCCCCTGTATTGTGTGCTGTCTTTCCCTTCACCTAAAAGTAGTTCTTACCTACTATCTAATTAGTGAATGCCCCCTCCCACCCTCCCTCCCTCCCTCCCCCCTCTCGTAACCACTAAAGAATGTTTCTTCTCATTTTAAACTGTTTCTCAACTTCTTATAATAGTGGTCTTATACAACATTTCCCTTTTGCAACTGACTAATTTCACTCAGCATAAAGCCTTCCAGGTTCCTCCATGTTATGAAATGTTTCACAGATTCCTCACTGTTCTTTATCGATGCACAGTGTTCCATTGTGTGAATATACCATAATATATTTATCCATTCATCCGTTGATGGGCACCTTGGTTGCTTCCATCTTTTTGCTATTGTAAACAGTGCTGCAATAAACATAGGTGTACATATATCTGTTCGTGTAAAGACTCTTATTTCTCTAGGATATATTCCAAGGAGGGGGATTGCTGGATCGTATGGAAGTTCTATTTCTACATTTTTAAGGAAGCACCAAATCGATTTCCAAACTGGTGGTACCGTTTTACATTCCCACCAGCAGGGTGTAAGTGTTCCAATCTCTCCACAGCCTCTCCAACATTTATTATTTTGTGTTTTTTGGATTAATGCCAGCCTTTTTTTTTTTTTAGGAGTGAGATGAAATATCATTGTAGTTTTGATCTGCATTTCTCTAATGGCTAATGATCGTGAACATTTCCTCATATATCTGAAGCTACGTGAATGTCTTCTTTGGTGAAGTGTCTATTCATATCTTTTGCCCATTTTTTAATTGGGTTATTTGTCTTTTTGCAGTTGAGTTTTTGCAGTACCATGTAGATTTTAGAGATCAGGCGCTGATCGGAAATGTCAAAGCTAAGAACTTTTTCCCCGTCTGTAGGTAGTCTTTTTACTCTTTTGGTGAAGTCTTTGGATGAGCGTTGGTGTTTGATTTTTAGGAGCTCCCAGTTATCTAGTTTTCCTTTTACATTCTTTATAATGTTTTGTGTACTGTTTATGCCATGTATTAGGGTTCCTAACGTTGTCCCTATTTTTTCTTCCATGATCTTTATTGTTTTAGATTTTATACTTAGGTCTTTGATCCATTTTGAGTTAGTTTTTGTGCATGAAGTGAGGTATAGGTCTTGTTTCATTTTTTTGCCAATGGATATCCAGTTATGCCAGCACCATTTGTTAAAAAACACTGTCTTTTCTCCGTTTAACTGTTTTAGGGTCTTTGTCAAATATTAACTACTCATATATGGATGGATTTATGTCTGGATTCTCAATTCTGTTCCACTGGTCCATGTATCTGTTGTTGTACCACCAGGCTGTTTTGACTACTATGGCAGTATAACAGGTTCTAAAATCAGGTAAAGTAAGGCATCCCATTTTGTTCTTCTTTTTCACTAATGCCTTATTTATCCAGGGCCTCTTTCCCTTCCATATGAAGTTGGTGATTTGTTTCTCCATCTCATTAAAGAATGTCCTTGGGCTTTGGATCAGAATTGCATTAAATGTATAGATGGTTTCAGTGAAATAGGCATTTTTATAATGTTAAGCCTTCCTATCCACAAGAAAGGTGTGTTCTTCCACTTATGTAAGTCGCTCTTGGTTTCTTGCAGAAGTGTACTGTAGTTTTCTTTGTATAGGTCTTTTACATCTCTGTTAAGATTTATTCCTAAATATTTTATCTTCTTGGGGGCTACTGTAAATGGCATTGATTTGGTGATGTCTTCTTCGATATTCTTTTTGTTGGTGTAGAGGAATCCAACTGATTTTTGTATGTTTATCTTGTATCCTGATACTTTGCTGAACTCTTAGTTTCAGTAGTTTTCTGGAGGATTCCTTAGGGTTTTCTGTGTATAGGATCATGTCATCTGCAAATAGAGATACTTTTACTTCTTCCATGCCAATCTGGATGCCCTTTATTTCTTTATCTAGCCTAATGGCTCTGGCTAGGACTTCCGGCACAATGTTGAATAAGAGTTGTAATAAAGGGCATCCTTGTCTGGTTCCCGATCTCCATGGAAATGGTTTCAGGCTCTCTCCATTTAGGGTGATGTTGGCTGTTGGCTTTGTATAAATGGCCTTTATTATATTGAGGAATTTTCCTTCTATTCCTATTTTGCTGAGAGTTTTTATCATGAATCAGTGTTGAACTTTGTCAAATGCCTTTTCTGCATCAATTGATAAAATCATGTGATTCTTGTCTTTTGTTTCATTTATGTGGTGGATTACATTAATTGTTTTCCTAATGTTGAACCATCCCTGCATACCTGGTATGAATCCCACTTGGTCATGGTGAATTATTTTTTTGATATATTGTTGAATTCTATTGGCTAGAATTTTGTTGAGGATTTTTGCATCTACATTCATAAGGGATATAGGTCTACAATTGTCTTTTCTTGTGGTGTCTTTACCTGGTTTTGGTATCAGGGATATGGTGGCTTCATAGAATGAGCTTGGTAGTATTCCGTCCTTTTCTATGCTCTGAAATACCTTTAGTAGTAGTGGTGTTAACTCTTCTCTGTAAGTTTGGTAGAACTCTGCAGTGAAGCAATCTGGACCAGGGCTTTTTTTTGTTGGGAGTGTTTTGATTACCTTTTCAATCTCTTCTTTTGTTATGGGTCTATTTAGTTGTTCTACCTCTGTTTGTGTTAGTTTAGGGAGCTAGTGTGTTTCTATGAATTCCTCCATTTCTTCTAGGTTTTCAAATTTGTTTGAGTATACTTTTTCATAGTAATCTGATATGATTCTTTTAATTTCAGTTGGGTCTGTTATAATATCGCCCATCTCATTTCTTATTCAGGTTATTTGCTTCCTCTTCTGTTTTTCTTTTGTCAGTTTGGCTGGTGGTTTATCAATTTTGTTGATTTTTTTCAAAAAACCAGCTTTTGATCCTCTTAATTCTTTCAATTATTTTTCTGTTCTCTATTTCATTTAGTTCAGCTCTAATTTTTATTATTCATTTTCTTCTGGTGCCTGTGGGTTTCTTTTGTTGCTCTCTTTCTATTTGTTCAAGTTGTAGGGATAATTCTTTGATTTTGGCCCTTTCTTCTTTTTGGATGTGTGCATTTATTGATATAAATTGGCCTCTGAGCACCACTTTTGCTGTGTCCCAATGGTTCTGATAGGAAGTGTTTTCATTCTCATTGGATTCTCTGAATTTCTTTATTCCATCCTTAATGTCTTCTGTAATCTAGTCTTTTTTGAGCAGGATATTGTTCAGTATCCAAGTGTTTAATTTCTTTTCACTGCTTTTCCTGTTATTAATTTCCACTTTTACGGCCTTATGGTCAGAGAAGATGCTTTGTAATATTTCAATGTTTTGGATTCTGCTAAGGCTTGCTTTATGACCTAATATGTTGTCTATTCTAGAGAATGTTCCATGTGCACTAGAAAAGAAAGTATAGTTGGTTGCTGTTGGGTAGAATGTTCTGTATATGTCTATGAGGTGAAGTTGGTTGATTGAGGCATTTAGATCTTCCACGTCTTTATTCAGCTTTTTTCTGGATGTCCTGTCCTTCACTGAAAGTGGTGTGCTGAAATCTCCTACTATTACTGTGGAGCTGTCTATCTCACTTTTCAATGCTGTTAGAGTTTGTCTTATGTATCTTGCAGCCCTTTCATTGGGTTCATAAATACTTAATGTGGTTATATCTTCTCGGTGTATTGTCCCTTTAATCATTATATAGTGTCCTTCCTTATCCTTTCTGATGGATTTAACTTTAAAGTCTATTTTGTCAGAAATTAATATTGCCACTCCTGCTCTTTTTTGATTGTCATTTGCTTAGTATATATTTTTTTCCATCCTTTGAGTTTTAGTTTGTTTGTGTCTCTAAGTCTAAGGTGTGTCTCTTGTAGGCAGCACATAGACGGATCTTGTTTTTTAATCCATTGTGGACTCTCTGTCTCTTTATTGGTGCATTTAGTTCATTTACATTCAGGGTAATTATGGATAGGTGTGAATTTAGTGCTATCATTTTGGTGTCTTTTTTTGTGTGTTGACACTTTCTTTTTCACACTTGATTTTATGTGCTGAGTAGATTTTCTTTATATACGGTCCTTTCCTCATATTTGTTGCTATTGATTTTATTTCTGCTGAGTCTGTATTTTTCCTTGTATTTTATTTTGATGAGTGGGATAGTTTGTCTCCTTTATGGTTACCTCATTATTCACCCCTATTTTTCTGAATTTAAACCTAACTTTTACTTCTTTGTATCTCCGTATCTTCCTTTCCAGATGCAAGGTGTATGATTACATTTCTTAGTCCCTCTTTATTATTTTAATGTTGTCTTCTTTTATATAATAACATCACTATTACCCTGTTTTGGGCTTTTTTTTTTTTTTTTTCGTAATCTTGCTTTGTTTTGTTTTTTCCTGTCTGGGTTGAATTCTGGTTGCTCTGCCCAGTGTTCTAGTCCTGGGTTGATACCTGATATTATTGATTTTCTAACCAAAGAACTCCCTTTAGTATTTCTTGTAGCTTGGGTTTGGTTTTAATGAATTCCCTCAACTTGTGTTTATCTGGAAATGTCTTAATTTCACCTTCATATTTAAGAGACAGTTTTGATGGATATATGATTCTTGGCAGGCAATTTTTTCCTTCAATTTTTTAAATATGTCATCCCATTGCCTTCTTGCCTGCATGGTTTCTGCCAAGTAGTCCGAACTTATTCTTATTGGCTCTTCTTTGTAGGTGACATTTCATTTATCCCTCGTTGCTCTTATAATTCTCTCTTTATCTTTGGTTTTGGCAAGTTTGATTATAATATGTCTTGGTGAGTTTCTTTTAAGATCTACCTTATATGGAGTTCGATGAGCATCTTGGATAGATATCTTCTCATCTTTCACAATATCAGGGAAGTTTTCTGCTAACGAATGTTAAACAATTTTCTCTGTATTTTCTGTTATTCCTCCCTCTTCCGGTACTCCAATCACTCGTAGGTTATTTCTCTTGATAGAGTCCCACATGATTCTTAAGGTTTCTTCTTTTTTTTTAATTCTTTTATCTGATTTTTCTTCAAATATATTAGTGCCAAGTGGTTTATCTTCTAGTTCAGAAATTCTAGCTTCTACTTGCTCAGTTCTGCTCCTCTGATTTTCTATTGAGTTATCTAATTCTGTGATTTTTGTTAATCTTCTCAGTTTCTGATTGCTGTCTATGGATTTTTCCAGCTAATTAAACTTTTCATTATGTTCCTGAATAATCTTTCTAATTTCTTCAATTGCTTTATCTGTGTGTTCCTTGGCTTGTTCTGCGTATTGCCTCATTTTCTTCCTGATGTCTTGAAGGGTTCTGTATATTAAACTTTTGTATTCTGCATGTGGTAATTCCAGGAATGCACTTTCATCTAGAAAATCCCTGGATTCTTTGTTTTGAGAGCCTGTTGAGGTGATCACGGTCTGTTTCTTTATGTGACTTGATATTGAGTGTTCTCTCCGAGCCATCTATAAGTTATTGTATTAGTTTATTCTTGCTTACTGTGTCGTAGCTGCTTGCTTTGTTTTGCTTTGGTATACCCCTATGGGTTGCTTGAGTGAGCTAGCTTGATTATTTTTGCCTTTGGAGCTCTGGTGTCCTGTCTCCAGCTGGTTAGAGCTGTCATCAGGTATATCAGTTTAGGTGTCCATTCAGTTTTCTTATATGAATTCAGCTGAGGTTTCCAGGTAGCTGATATCAAGTATGTGGTACAGGCTCTGTCCTACAGTCATAGAGGGGCAGAGGTGATTGGCGTACATACCCGTATCTGATTGCAGCAGGGGGTCACGCTCTGAACAAGGCAGGGGGCTGAGAACTGACCCCCAAGTGTCTCTGAGGAAAATGCGTCTCTGTTCCCTAAAGCGTGCTGGTGGGTGGGTTCTGCAGACAGACCGTGGGCACCCAAAGTTTTTGGTTGTAAGGACTGGGAGGTACCAGTTATCTTTGGACGCCTGTCACCAGTGGCTGGGTGACGTGAGTAGAGCTACCAGTCCTTAGGTCCCTGATGTGGGTAGGTGAGGACCTCGTTTAACAGCAAAGCAATATCAAACGTCAAACATCCACCTCTCCACCGCACAGCTGAAATGGTTGGAGCTTGCCAACAAGGGCTTATTCTCCTGAAATTTGGCCCACACAGGTCCATGCAGAAGAGAAAGGTGCTGAAGATCCAAGGACGGTTTATGCCTGGACAGAAGCCACTTCTGTCCTGAGCTCCCCTGGTTAATGGAGCTAGCAAATTATCTTTTTCCCCCAAATGCAAATTTTTTCCTTCCCCAAGGCCCAAAGGATGGCTGTAGGTGCTCACCAGGGTCTATCTCAGGCCCAGGGATTCAGCCACTATAGCCGGCTTGGGGACTGGTGGGGGGCACAGTAAAATATACGCAAGTACTTAGCTTTTGCCGAGACCCGTTCTCCTCAGGTTCTGGAGGTGTGAGTAGGCTGTGTGGCTGCTGTTTCTCCCTGAGGAAACCGCAGCTGAACGCTAGAACCAACCCACCAATGCCACTCCATAAATGGTGCCTGAGGGCCCCCTGCGATTCAGGTCCGGTAACTCCTTTCCACTTCTGAATGGCCTCTCTCCGCCTGCCCCTCAGTTCATTGTCTAAGCTTGCCTTTGATGCTCAGGGCTCCCAGCTTGTCACAAATATACTTGTTTCACTTGTTTTTTCCAGTCTTTGTTGTAAAGAGGTCTTGACAGAAGGGTCTGTCTATTCCACCGCCTTGGCTCCACCTCCGTCCTTCCATCTTCTTTTAATGCAGAAACCCTGATGGTGTAGTGGTTAAGAGCTACCGCTCCTTACCAAAAGGTTAGCAGTTCAAACCCATTAGGTGCTCCTTGGAAACTCTAAGGGGCAGTTCGACTCTATCTTACAGGGTCACTATGAGTTGGAATTGACTCAGTGGCAATGGGTTGGGGTTTTTTGTTTGCTTGTTTCTTTTTTTTAATTTTTATTGTGCTTTAAGTGAAACTTTACAAATCAAGTCAGTCTCATACAAAATGTATATACACCTTGCTATATACTCCTAATTGCTCTCCGCCTAATGAGACAGCACACTCCTTCTCTCAGCTATCTATTTTCGTGTCCATTCGGCCAGCTTCTGTCACCCTCTGCCTTCTCATCTCCCCTCCAGACAGGAGCTACCCACATAGTCTCATGTGTCTACTTGATCCAAGAAGCTCACTCCTCACAAGTATCATCTTCTGTCTGATAGTCCAGTCCAATCCCTGTCTGAAGAGTTGGCTTTGGGAATGGTTCCAGTCTTGGGCTGACAGAAGGCCTGGGGACCATGACCTCCGGGGTCCTTCTAGTTTCAGTCAGACCATTAAGTCCAGCCTTTTTATGAGAATTTGAGGTCTGCATCCCACTGCTCTCCTGCTCCCTCATGGGTTCTCTGTTGTGTTCCCTATCAGGGCAGTCATCGGTTGTAGCCGGGCAACATCTAGTTCTTCTGGTCTCAGGCTGATGTAGCTTCTGGTTTATGTGGCCCTTTCTGTCCCTTGGGCTCCTAATTACCTTGTGTCTTTGGTGTTCTTCATTCTCCTTTTCTCCAGGTGGGTTAAGACCAATTGATGCATCTTAGATGGCCACTTGCTAGCATTTAAGACCCCAGACACCACTCTCCAAAGTGGGATGCAGAATGTTTTCTTAATAGATTTTATTATGCCAATTGACTTAGATGTCCCCTGAAACCAAGGTGCCCATACCCCCGCCTCTGCTATGCTGGCCTTCAAAGCATTCAGTTTATTCAGAAAACTTCTTTGCTTCTTTAGTCCAACTGTGCTGACCTCTTCTGTATTGTGTGTTGTCTTTCCCTTCAGCTCAAATAGTTCTTGTCTACTATCTAATTAGTGAATACCCCTCTCCCTCCCTCCCTCCTCACTCTCATAACCATCAAAGAATATTTTTTTCTGTGTTAAACTATTTCTTGAGTTCTTATAATAGTGGTCTCATACAATATTTGTCCTTTTGCAACTGAGTAATTTCACTCAGCATAACGCCTTCCAGATTCCTCCATGTTATGCAATGTTTCAGGGATTCATCATTGTTCTTTATCTATGTGTAATATTCCATTGTGTGCATATACCATAATTTATTTATCCATTCATCTGTTGATAGGCACCTTGGTTGCTTCCATCTTTTTGCTATTGTAAACAGTACTTACTGCAGTGAACATGGGTGTGCATATATCAGTTCGTGTAAAGGCTCTTGTTTCTCTAGGATATATTCCAGGGAGTAGGATTGCTGGATCACATAGTAGTTCTATTTCTAGCTTTTTAAGGAAGCACCAAAGCGATTTCCAAAGTGGTGGTAACATTTTGCATTCCCACCAGCAGGGTAAAAGTGTTCCAATCTCTCCACAGCCTCTCCAACATTGATTATTTTGTGTTTTTTGGATTAATGCCAGACTCGTTGAGATGGAATCTCGTTGTAGTTTTGATTTGCATATCTCTAATGGCTAATGATGGTGAGCATTTCCTCATGTTCTGTTAGCTACCTGAATGTCTTCTTTAGCGAAGTGCCTGTTTTTATCCTTTGCCCGTTTTTTAATTGGATTATTTGTCTTTCTGCAGTTGAGTTTTTGCAGTATCATATAGATTTTAGAGATCAGATGCTGATCGGAAATGTCATAGCTAAAAACTTTTACCCAGTCTGTAGGGAATCCTTATACTCTTTTAATGAAGTCTTTGGATGAGCATAGGTGTTTGATTTTCAGGAGCTCCCAGTTATCTAGTTTCTCTTCTGGAGCTGGTGCACTGTTAGTAAAGTATTATTAATGTATTAGGGCTCCTAACGTTGTCCCTATTTTTCTTCCATGATCTTTATCGTTTTAGATTTTATATTTAGTCTTTGATCCATTTTGAGTTCGTTTTTGTACATGGTGTGAGGTGTGGGTCTTGTTTCATTTTTTTTTTGCAGGTGGATATCCAGTTATGCCAGCACCATTTGTAAAAGAGACTGTCTTTTCCCCCATTTAACGGATATTTTGTCAAATATCAAGTACTCATATGTGGATGGATTTGTGTCTGGATTCCTAATTTTGTTCTATTGGTCTATGTATCTGTTGTTGTACCAGTACCAGGCTGTTCAGTAATGCTTTACTTATCCAGGGCCTCTTTCCCTTCCATGTGAAGTTGGGGGTTTGTTTCTCCAACTCATTAAAAAATGTCCTTGGAATTTGGATCAGAAATGCATTGTATCTACAGATCACTTTCACTAAAATATACGTTTTTACACTGTTAAGTCTTTCTATCCATGAGCAAGGTATGTTTTTCCACTTATGTAGGTCTCTTTTGGTTTCTTGCAGTAGTGTCTTGTAGTTTTTCTTTGCATAGGTCTTTTACATCTCAGGTAAGGTTTATCCCTATGTATTTTATCTTCTTGGGGACTACTATAAATGGTATTGATTTGGTGATTTTCTCTTCAATGTTCTTTTTGTTGGTGTAAAGGAGTCCAACTGATTTTTGTATGTTTACCTTGTATCCTGATACTTTGCTGAACTCCTCTATTAGTTTCAGTAGTTTTCTTGAGGATTCTTTAGTGTTTTCTGTGTATAAGATCATGTCATCTGCAAATAGAGATGCTTCTTCCTTACCAACCTAGATGCCCTTTGTTTCTTTATCCAGCTGAATTGCTCCAGCTAGGACCTCCAGCACAATGTTAAATAAGAGTGGTGATAAAGGACATTCTTGTCTGATTCCCAGTCTCAAAGGGAATGCTTTCAGACTCTCTCCATTTAGGAGGATGTTGGCTATTGGCTTTGTATAAATGGCCTTTATTATATTGAGGAATTTTCCTTCTATTCCTATTTTGCTGAGAGTTTTTATCATGAATGGGTGTTGAACTTTGTCAAATGCCTTTTCTGCATCAACTGATAAGATCATGTGGTTCTTGTCTTTTGTTTTATTTATATAATGGATTACATTAATTGTTTTTCTAATGTTGAACCATCCCTGTATGCCTGGTATGAATCCCACTTGGTCACGGTGAATTATTTTTTGATATGTTGTTGAATTTTATTGGCTAGAATTTTGTTGAGGATTTTTGCTTCTAAGTTTATGAGGGATATAGGCCTGTGATTTTTTTTTTTTTTTTTTTTTTTTTTGTGGTGTCTTTACCTGGTTTTGGTATCAGGGATATGCTGGCTTCATAGAATAAGTTTGGGAGTATTCTGTCCTTTTCTATCCTCTGAAATACCTTTAGTAGTAGTGGTGTTAACTCTTCTCTGAAAGTTTGGTAGAACTCTGCAGTGAAGCATTCTGGGCCAGGGCCTTTTTTTGTTAGGAGTTTTTTAATTACCTTTCAATCTCTTGTTATGTGTTTATTTAGTTGTTCTGCCTCCATTTGTATTAGTTTAGGTACGTAGTGTGTTTCTAGGAATTCATCCATTTCTTCTAGGTTTTCAAATTTGTTACAGTACAATTTTTTGTACTAATCTGATATGATTCTTTTAATTTCAGTTGGGTCTTTTGTAATATCACCCATTTCATTTCTTATTTGAGTTATTTGCTTCCTCTCCTGTTTCTCTTTTGTCAATTTTGCCAATGGTTTATATCAATTTTGTTAATTTTTTCAAAGAACCACTTTTTGGTCTTGTTAACTCTTTCAATTTTTTTTCTGTTCTCTACTTCACTTAATTCTGCTCTAATTTTTATTATTTCTTTTCTTCTGGTCCCTGAGGGTTTCTTTTGTTGCTCTCTATTTGTTCAAGTTGTAGGGATAATTCTTTGATTTTGGCCCTTTCTTCTTTTTGAATGTGTGCATTTATTAATATAAATTGACCTCTGAACACTGCATTAGCTGTGTCCCAAAGGTTCTGATAGGAATCGTTTTCATTCTTATTGGATCCTATGAATTTCTTTACTGCATCCTTAATGTCTTCTATAACCCAGTCTTTTTTGAGCAGGGTATTGTTCAGTTTCCAAGTGTTTGATTTCTTTTCCCTGCTTTTTCTGTTATTAATTTCCACTTTTATGACCTTATGGTCAGAGAAGATGCTTTGTAATATTTTGATGTTTTGAATTCTGTTAAGGCTTGCTTTATAACCTAATATGTGGTCTATTCTAGAGAATGTTTGATGTGCACTAGAAAAGAAAGTATACTTGGCTGCTGTTGAGGGAGTGTTCTGTATATGTCTATGAGGTCAAGTTGGTTGATTGTGGCATTTAGATCTCCCTTGTCTTTACTGAGCTTCTTTCTGGATGTTCTGTCCTTCATCGAAAGTGGTGTGTTGAAGTTTCCTACTATAATTGTGGAGGTATCTATCTCACTTTTCAGTTCTGTTAAAATTTGATTTATGTATCTTGCAGCCCTGTCATTGGCTGCATAAATATTTAATATGGTTATGTCCTCCTGGTATATTGTCCCTTTATTCATTATGTAGTTTCCTTCCTTATCCTTTGTGGTGGATTTAACTTTAAAGTCTATTTTGTCCGAAATTAATATTACCACTCCTGCTCTTTTTTGAGTGTTGTCTGCTTGATATATTTTTTTCCATCCTTTGAGTTTTAGTTTGTTTGTGTCTCTAAGTCTAAAGTATATCTCTTGTAGGCAGCATATACGCAGATTGTGTTTTTTTATCTATTCTGCCACTCTCTGTCTCTTTATTGGTGCATTTAATCCATTTACATACAGGGTAATTAAGGATAGGTATGAGTTTAGTGCTATCATTTTGATGTCTTTTTTTGTGTGTTGTTGACAGTTTTTTTCCCCACTTAATTTTTTGTGCTGAGTAGTTTATATATTGTCTTTTTCCCTTATTCATTGATTTTGTTTCTGCTTAGTTTCTATTGTTCTTTTATTTTATTTTGATGAGTAGGATTGTTAGTCTCCTTTGTGGTTACCTTAATATTTACCCCTATTTTTCTAAATTTAAAGCTAACTTTTATTTCTTTATATCACTTTATATTCTTCTTCATATGAAAGATCTATGACTACATTTCTTAGTCCCTCTTTATTGTTTTAATGTTGTCTTCTTTTACATAATAACATCACTGTTACCTGTTTGAGTGTTTTTCATCTTGATTTATTTTTGTGATTTCCCTGTCTGGGTTCATATCTGGTTGCTCTCTCCTGTGTTCTAGTCTTAGGTTGATATCTGATATTATTTATTTTCTATCCAGGGAACTCCTTTTAGTATTTCATGTAGTTTTGGCTTGGTTTTTATGAATTCCCTAAATTCTGTTTATCTGGAAATGTCCTAACTTGGCCTTCATATTTGGGAGACAGTTTTGTTGGATATATGATTTTTGTTTGTTTGTTTGTTTGTTTCTCTTGCTGCTTCCTGTGTCATTTAGTATTGCAACTTGAGGCTTGAATTTTTTCTTGAGTTCTTTCAGCTTGAGAAATGCTGAGTGTGTTCTTCCCTTTGGTTTTCTATGTCCAGCTCTTTGCACATGTCATTATACATTTTACTTTGTGTTCTCGAGCTGCCCTTTGAAATCTTCTGTTCAATTCTTTACTTCATCATTTCTTCCTTTTGCTTTCTCTACTCAGTGTTCAAGAGCAAGTTTCAAGAGTCTCTGCTGGCATTCACTTTGGTCTTTTCTTTCTTTCCTGTCTTTTTAGTGACTTCTTGCTTTCTTCACATATGATGTCCTTGATGTCGTTCTACAACTCATCTAGCCTTCACTCGTTAGTGTTCAGACTTTAAATCTATTCCTGAAATGGTCCCTAAATTTAGGTTGGATATACTTAAGGTCATACTTTAGCTCTTGTTGGGTTGTTCTAATTTTCTTCAGTTTCAACTTGTACTCACATATGAGCCATTGATGGGTCTGTTCCACAGTGGGCCCTTGGCCTTGTTTTGAGTGATGATATTGAGCTCAATATCATCTGTCAGAACTAATGCCTTAGAAAGGATAAATCACATTTAAGAATCAACAATAACAAAAAATACAAACCAGAGAAAAGATAGGCAAAAGACACAAACACTCATTTCACAGAAAAAGAAATATAAATGACCCATAACATGTGGAAGATACTTAGCTGTACCAGTAATAAGGGAAATGCAAATTATAACTTAAATGATACACCATTTTGTTATGTACCAAATTAGGAAAATCTGAAAGTCTCTGATAATACCAACTGATAGAGAATATGTGAGGCAATGGGAACTTTTTCCAGTGCTGGTGGAATTGTAAATTGTGCAGTAATGTTGGGAAAGTTCAGCTTTATTGAACCAACTTGACTCAGTAATCTCCCCCTTAAATTTATGTATCCTGGAGATACTCTTACAAGTTTGCACCAGGAGACATATAAAAAAGTCATGAAACAACCCAAGTGTCCGTCAACAAGAGAATGGATAAAGAGACTGTGGTATTTTCATAAAATGAAACTGTTCATACAATATACAATCCATAAGGAACTATAGCTACATGGGTCAACAGGGATGAATTACAGAAATATAATATTGAGTGGAAAAAGCAAATAATAAAAGCATACATATGGTGTAATCCCATTTATATAAAATTTAAAAACAGATAAAACTAAACAAAGTATTCTTTAAGGATAACTCATTGGTATAACTATAAAGAAAAGCAAGAGAATAATAAATGGAAAATTGAGAAAGGAGATTATCTCTGGAAGGAGAGAGGGGATAAGATTAGAAAGGGACAGAGTGTGGTCTCTAAAGCATTAATAATATTTCATTTCCTAAATTAAAAATAATTATTTCCCAGAGAGGTTCAGAAGCTGGCTGAATGGACACAAAAATAGAGAGTGGAGAGAAGGAATGTGCTGTCTCATTGGGGGAGAGATACTAGGAGTATATAGCAAGGTGTATATAAATTTTTGTATGAGAGACTGACTTGATTTGTAAACTTTCACTTAAACCACAATAAAAATTTTTTAAAATAAAATAATTATTTCCTATATATAAATATATATTTGTTGTTGTTGTTAGGTGCCATCAAGTCAGTTCTGACTCATAGCTACCCTATATACAACAGAACGAAACATTGCCCGGTCCTGCGCCATCCTCACAATTGTCATTGTGCTTGAGCCCGTCGTTGCAGCCACTGTGTCAATCCATCTCATTGAGGATCTCCCTCTTTTTCACTGGCCCTCTACTTTAGCGAGCATGATGTCCTTCTCCAGAGACTGATCTCTCCTGATGACATGTCCCAAGTATAGGAGATGTAGCCTCGCCATCCTTGCTTCTAAGGAGCGTTCTGGCTGTACTTTTTCCAAGGCAGGTTTGTTCATTCTTTCGGCAGTCCATGGTATATGCAATACTCTTCGCCAACACCACAGTTCAAAGGCATTAATTCTTCAGTATCCCTTATTCATCATTCAGCTTTCACATGCATATGAGGTGATTGAAAAGACCATGGCTTAGGTCAGGCGCGCCTTTGTCTTCAAGGTGACATCTTTGCTTTTTAACACTTTAAGGAGGCCTTTTTGCAGCAGATTTGTTCTCTCTCTCACTAGGAAGAGAGATTTATTTCAAGGAAATGGCTCACACAATTGTGCAGGCTGGCAAGTCCCAAGTCGGTGATTCAGGCAGCAGGTTGGAGGCTTCTCCTGACTTACTTGGTTGCAGGGGTTGACAACCTCAGAATCTGCAGGCCAGGAAGAATGCTACTGGCTCATGTCCCAAGAACTGGAGGCTAGAGGATGACAAGGCAAATACAGGATGGGATGCAGGGTCAAGAGAGGGTGAATTTTGTGAGAACATGCATATATTGGATAAAAGCCACATTTCCAAGGAAACTCACCTTTCCATTGATTGGCTGCTCACATCAGATACAGAATGGTCTGATCACACAATATCTGCCAAACCAGTGAGAATCAAGGCCTGCCCAAGTTGACACATAACCTTAACTATCACAATTTTCACGGAACACTTCATATACATTCTATACACCCATTTGTATGTATGATAGGTGTAATCGGTAGAATAAAAAAAAAAAAAAAAGGGTGACCCCCAAAAGGATATGTCCATATCTTAATTTCTGGAACATGTGAATGTGACCTTATTTGGAAAAAAGGTCTTTGCAGATGTAATTTAGTTAAGGATCTTGAGATGAGGAGATCATCCTGGATTATCTGAGTGGGCCCTAAATCCAATGATAAAAGTCCTTGTAAGAGAAAAGCAGAGAGAGATTGAAGACACAGAAGAGAAGACAGCGGAGAGGGAAACAATGTGAAGACTGAGGGAGAGAGTATAGGATGGGGCTACAAACCATGGAATACCAAGGATTGCAGCAGCAAACCAGAAGCTAGGAGAGAGGCATGGAACGGATTGTCCCCCAGAGTCTCTGGAGGGCGTGTCACCCTGCCAGCAATTTTACTTTGGACTTCTGGCCTCCAGAACTCTGAGAGAATGAATTTTTGTTCTTTTAAGCTACACACTTAGTGTTATTTGTTATGCAGCCTTAGGAAACTAGTACAATAGGTTTCACCCAAAAAATAAACCACTGTATACCTTGATATTGTAAAACAATAGATATCTTAAATATCTGGGCAGCTCTGTTCTCTTTTGTTTAAACAAAAATGACTTTATTATTTTTTCTGATGTTAAAATGATACATACTTGTTATTAAAGTAATTTAAACAACACAGAAAGGATAAAGAAGAAAGTAAAAAAATATCATACCTATGGTAGATTAAATTTTTGTTCAGAAATATTCACTCCTTCCTCCCCACTACCTCCCTGGGCAGAGTGTACATCCTCACACTTTGATTTTAGGCATGGCCCTGTCACTTGCTTTGAGTAAGGGACCTGATGTGACCACAGGCTTGAAAAGCACTTATGCAATTGAGCTTTCATTCTTGCATCTCTGCCCTCGTCATGAGAACAACAGGTGTAGGCTAACCCACTAGACAGGAGGAGGATGAGAGACGTAGAGTGGAGCCATCCAGCTGAGCCCAGCCTAGAAAAGCCAACTTCAGCCAACCCACAGTTCCGTGTGTTACATAAATGCTTATTGATGAACAAGATGTTGTGGTGTGTTACCCAGCAACAGGTAAGCGATGCAACCTGAAATCCCCTCACACAGAGGTGAGACCTCATATCTAGGTAGACTTTTAGACACCCCTGAATGCACGTATACCCATTGCCGTCAAGTCAATTGTGACTCATAGTGACTCAATAGGACAGAGTAGAACTGCCCCATAGGGTTTCCAAGGAGCAGCTGGTGGATTCAAACTGCCGACCTTTTGGTTAGCAGCCAAGCTCTTAACCACTGTACCACCAGGGCTCCTGAACTGTACCAATAGGGCTCCCGAATGCACATAAGTATATATAAATAAGTATACATTTACATTAACTGTCCCATAGCCTGAAAAATTCTTCCCCAACATCTCTTGGTAGGCTATTTCATAATATTTAAGTCTCCTTTGGTGAGATCCATGTGTATAGTCGCCGTTTATGTTGGTGAAAGAAGGTATTTGCAATGAAGAAGTCGTTGGTCTTGCAAAATTGAATCATTCAGTCTCCAGCATTGTTTCTATCACCAAGGCCATATTTTCCAACTACCGATCCTTCTACTGTGTTTCCAGCTTTCGCGTTCCAATCACCAGTAATTATCAATGCATCCTGATAGCATGTTCGATCAACTTCAGACTGCAGCAGCTGATAAAAATCTTCTATTTCTTCATCTTTGGCCTTAGTGGTTGGTGCTTAAATTTGAATCATAGTCGTATTAACTGGTCTTCTTTGTAGGCATATGGGTATTACCCTATCACTGACAGCGTTGTACTTCAGGACAGATCTTGAAATGTTCTTTTTGACAATGAATGCAATACCATCCCTCTTCAAGTTGTCATTCCCAGCATAGTAGACTCTATGATTTTCTGATTCAAAATGGCCAAATCCAGTCCATTTCAGTTCACTAATGCCTAGGATATCAATGTTTATGCATTCCGTTTCACTTTTTACTATTTCCAATTTTCCTAGATTCATACTTCACACATTCCAGGTTCCAATTATTAATGGATGTTTGCAGCTGTTTCTTCTCATTTTGAGTCGTGCCACATCAGCAAACGAAGGTCCCGAAAGCTTTACTCCATCCACGTCATTAAGGTCGACTCTACTTTGAGGAGGCAGCTCTTCCTCAGCCATCTTTTGAGTGCCTTCCAACCTGGGGGGCTCATCTTCCAGCACTGTGTCAGACAATGTTCTGCTGCTATTCATAAGGTTTTCACTGGCTAATGCTTTTCAGAAGTAGACTGCTGGGTCCTTCTTCCTAGCCTGTCTTAGTCTGGAAACTCAGCTGAAACCTGTCCTCCATGGGTGATGCTGCTGGTATCGGAATACTGGTGGCATAGCTTCCAGCATCACAGCAATGCACAAGCCCCCACAGTATGACAAACTGACAGACAGTGGAAAAGAGGAAGACCCTCAACGAGGTGGATTGACACAGAGGCTGCGACAATGAGCTCAAACATAATAACAATTGTAAGGATGGCAGAGGACCGGGCAGTGTTTCGTTCTATTGTGCATGCGGTCACTATGAGTCAGAACCGACTCGATGGCACCTAACAGCAACAAGTCTTATTTGAAGTTGAGTTTCTTCAGAGAGGTCTTTCTTCGCCACTAATCTCGGTTGTCTTCTTTCACTGCAAGATCCTGTTTTTCTATTACTTTACTTGATTTTCTTCATAGTGCTCATCACTCTTTGAAATTACCTGATCCCTTTATTTGTTTATGGGATTATTTTTTGCCTTCTGACCTCCTTACTAGAATGTACTGTATTTTCTGACTAATTCCCAGTGCCTGAAACAGAATGGATGCCCAGTAAATATTTGATGAACAAATGAGTGGATATATGTTTACTTAAATTCATGGTACATTTGACATTCTTCACCAATACCATAATTCAAAGGCATCAATTCTTCGGTCTTCTTTATTTGTTGTCCAGCTTTTGCATACACCTGAGGTGATTGAAAACACAATGGCTTGGGTCAGGCACACCTTAGTCCTTCAAGTGACATCACTGCTTTTTAACACTTTGAAGAGGTCTTTAGCAGCAGATTTGTCCAATGCAATGAGTAGTTTATGTTGCTTAAAAATATGCACTTTATTTTGGGGCCCGAGGGAGCCTGGAAAGTTTCAGATTGACGGAGAAGTACTAAAGGATGAGATGCTAGCCCCTAAACTGGTATCCCTGTTTTTGTTTTCATCCCAATTCCTGAATTCTCTTCTCCCAAGAAGCAGCTGGAGTGAGCTTTGGAAAATGTGTCAGTGCAGTTCAACCTCTGACAACTGAGCCCCCTCAAGGACCCTCATTTTTCTCATTAAAAGCAGAAGTCCTCATGTGGTCCAAAAGATCTCCCACGATCTGGCCCTTGATAATTTTCTGAACCCATCTCATTATTCCTACTCTCTCCCTTCCTCCTGCAGTCCAGCCACATTAGACTCCTTGTGGATTCTTGATCACACTCAGGCACCTGCCTTTACAACTATGAGATTTTTTTTTAAAATCTCTACAAAAAACACTCCCTTCCCAGATACCATATGGCTTGCTCCTTGTGAGAGCTCACCTAGCCACTGATACACAATTCCAAACCTGGAATTCCCTATCCCGTTTGCCTGCTTTAACTTTTCTAACGTAATAAATGTTTTGCATATTTATCATTTATTGTCTACCTTCCGCACTAGAATGTAAGCTCCATGAGGGCAGAATTTTTTTTTATTGTACTTTAAGTGAAAGTTGACAAATTAAGTCAGTCTCTCATACGAAAATTTATTTATATACACCAGGCTATGTACTTCTAGTTGCTCTCCCTCTAATGAGACAGCACACTCCTCCTCTCCACCCTGTATCTCCCATGTCTGTTCAGCCAGCTCCTGTCCCCCTCTGTCTTCTCATCTCCTCTCCATACAGGAGCTAGGGCAGGAGTTTTTGTCTGGATGAATCCCAAGCACCTGGAGGGTGTGCTGTGCTGGCACATGCTGGGTATTTGGTAATTATTGAATAATGAGGGAAGGCTTTAATTAACTGAGTAAGTTGATAAAGTTTAAAAATGGAATAATAGAAGCTGGGGGGAAGCCAAACTATTCTTCAAAACAGAGTGAGGAGAATTTCGAGTTAAGAGTGGTGGTGAGAAAAACCAGGAAGGTAGGTGTTTCCAGGGAGAGTTGTTGGGGAGGGGGTTGCTCAGGAGCAGGACAGTTGAGGCAGGGGCATTACCCAAGATGCCCAACCAGTGAGTATCTCTAATGTGGGCTGGAGAAAGGATAATTAATAAGAGGGAAGTCTAAAGGTCTATTTGAAGTTGTTTGCTGTGCCCTACAGTGAAGTTGGAGCCTTGGCAGTACAGTGTTAAAAAGCTCTAACCAAAAAGCTCAGCAGTTGGAATGCACCAGCTGCTCCTTGGAAACCCTATGAGGCAGTTGTACTCTGTCCTATAGGGTATGAGTCAAATCAGCTTGTCGGCAACAGGTTTGGTTTAGTTCGGACAGTGAAGTTACAACACAAAATAAACACTACATTCAGCAGTCCTGGTTGCTCTATTTGTTTTTTCTCGTGGGAGAGATAAGAATCAAGAAGGAAGGATTATGACCCACATTAGGGTCATTATCAGGCCAGAGACAAAGGTGAAGAATAGACAACAAGAATTTGGTGGAGGCAGAAAGCCTAGCAGGAGATGATTATGAGAAGGTAAATGCTGCAAGGGATTTTACAGAAATGTTGGATGGAGCTTTACTTTTGTACTGGATGTAGAAGATGTACCCATACCCGTCGCTATCCAGTCGATTCTGACCTATAGTGACCCTATAGGGCAGAGTAGAACTGCCCCATACAGTTTCCAAGGAGTGCCTGATGGATTCCAACTGCTGACCTTTTGGTTAGCAGCCGTAGCTCTTAACCACTACGCAACCAGGGTTTCCAGAAGATGTACAGCTCTATATTTTCAGAGTCACCCTAGCAGACCGCTGCTCCATGATAGAATAGTGCCCGTCTCTTACAAATACTGTGAGAATCTACCCACCCCAGTGCCCTCGAGACGCATATGTACATGTGGGCTGACATTGTTCTCTGACTTCTCCCTTCTCCCAGCAGGGGGCGCTCAGCTGCCAAGAGGCAGCACTCATAGGTGGGGGGGTGGGGTGGGGTAGGTAGGTAGAAGATGTTACCAAAGCCGGAGAGTTTAGGGGTGGTGTTGATGTCTGGGTGGCAACAGCGGGTGCAGAGGGAAGTTCTAGAAGATGGAGAAGTAGAGAAAGAATTCTCTGTGGACCAAGGCCTCACCCAGGCTGACATGTTTTCTGGGGGAGTGGGCAGCTTCTTGCTTGATCACCTCTCCGAGCCTCAGCTCCCTCCTTAGCGACTGGGGGTCACTATAAACAGAACGAAACAAAACCCATTGCCATCTAATAGATTCTGACTCATGGCGACCCTTGTGTCACAGAGTAGAGCTGCTCTGTAAGGGTTCTTGGCTGTAATCTTTACAGAAGCAGATCACCAGGCATTTCATTCTTGGCACTGCTAAGTGGGTTCCAACCACCAACCTTTAGGTCAGTAGTCACCACAGTATCCACTTTAAGAGTTTGTGCGTTACATTGATTAGCTAGGGGCTGGGACACAGTAGGGGGCTCAACATGTGGCACTACTTCTCTTATGCTCAGATTCCTGGATGGAACAAGGGTTGAGGGACAACCATAGGATGTTCCTGGGGAAAACTGTTGCATTCAGTCAAGACCCTATAGAAACCTACCTGAGGAAAAAGCCACAAAGGCTTCACTCTACTTGAAACCGGCCCTGTTCAACCAGGAAGTAAGTGTTGCGGATAGAAAGCATCTGGGTAGTTAGTGAAAGCATTTGAGGTCTTTGAGGACTGAGCCAAGAAAGGGAACGGCATCGGTGCCCTGGATTGGAGAAATGGACAGTGAGGGGATATTCAACATCAAAGTGTGGGGATACAGACCTAGAAGAGGAGAAGGGCCTAGGGGAGGGAAAAGGGCAACAAGGAGGGTTCACCCCACCTTGGGCAGAAGGAAGCCTCGGAAATAAGTGTCCCGGATGACGTGGTGGGGGACGCCCATAGGCACAATGTCTGTCAGTCTCTGTATCTCATGGATCACAGCATCCCTGTTGGGCATCTTGGCCCTGTCATCCACACGGCATCCAGTGAGATCCAATCACCTCGTTAATCTTGTTGTGGAAGAAGTCAGAAACAAAGCAGAGAAGGGTGCAGAGGAAGGTCAGGAGGTGTTTATGCAGTGAGCTCTGTAGAGCACTGGCCATAAGTTTTGGATTTCCTCTTTATACTTAACACTGGGCATGTGGGTAATACTCCATCAGTATCTATCAGACCATCGGGAGACACACAGGCCAGAGCCTTGAATGCCACCTGGGGTGTTTGGAGTTAATCTTGAAAGCATCAAGGAACCATGTGTTAAAAATAAACAACTCAGCGCACCTTTACCATACTGCTATGCAGATTTTTAAAAAAACCAAAAAAAAAAAAAAATTATGAATAACATTGTGGAAATGGGAATTCCAGAACACTTAATTGTGTTCATGAGGAACCTGTACATAGATCAAGAGACAATCTTCGAACAGGACTAGGGGATACTGCATGGTTTAAATTCAGGAAGGGTGTGCATCAGGGTTGTATCCTTTCACCATACTTCTTCAATCTGTATGCTGAGCAAATAATGTGAGAAGCTGGAATATATGAACAACCTGGTGTCAGGATTGGAGGAAGACTCATTAACAACCTGCAATATGCAGATGACATAACCTTGCTTGCTGAAAGTGAAAAGGACTTGAAGCACTTACTGACGAAGATCAAAGACTACAGCCTTCAGTATGCATTACACCTCAGCATAAAAAAAAAAAATCCTCACAACTGGACCAATGGAGAAAATATTGACGTTGACAAGGATTTCATTTTACTTGGATCTACAGTCAACACCCATGGAAGCAGCAATCAGGAAATCAAACGCCACATTGCATTGGGCAAATCTTCTGTAAAAGACCTCTTTAATGTGTTAAAAACCAAAGATGTCACTTTAAGGACTAAGGTGCGCCTGATCCAGGCCATTGTATTTTCAGCTGCCTAAATGTATGTGAAAGCTGGACAATGAATAAGGAAGATCAAAGAATTGATGCCTTTGAATTACGGTGTTGGCAAAGAATGTTGAATATACCATGGACTGCCAGAAGAATGAACAAATCTGTCTTGGAAGAAGTAAAACCAGAATGCTCCTTAGAAGGGGGGATGGTGAGACTTTGTCTCACTTACTTTGGACATGTTGTCAGGAGGGACCAGTCCCTGGAGAAGGACATCATGCTCGGTAAAGTAGAGCATCAGTGAGAAAGAAGATCCTCAATGAGATGGATTGGCAATGGGCTCAAGCATAGATACTATTGTGAGGATGGATCAGGACTGGGCAGCATTTTGTTCTATTGTACATGGAGTCACTATGAGTCAGAACCAGCTCAACGGCAACTAACAACAACAATAACATGTACACTCACAATTTTGTGGAACCAACGTCTATCTAGTTCAAAAATACTTTCTTCACCTCCAGAGGAGACCCCAATAAGCAGTTACTCCCTATTCCTTTCTGCCCCCCAGGCCCTGGCACCACTAACCTACTTTCTGTGTCTGTGAATTTAACTATTCTGATGTTTCATATAAATAGAATCATATAATATGTGACCTTTGGTGTTTGGCTTCTTTCAGTGAGCGTAATGTTTTTGGGATGCATCCATCTATTAACATGTATCAATACTTCATTCCTCTTTATGGCTGAATATTTCCTTGTTTGGATATGTCACATTTTGTTTATCCATTCCTCAGTTGATGCCCACTTGGGTTGTTTAGCTATTGTGAACAGTGGTACTATTATTCATGTCAACTATTGTTTGAATACCTGTTTACAATTTCTCTGGGTATATAGCAGGAGTAGAATTTCTGGGGCATTCGGAAGAAAGGCCTAGAGATCTACTTCTGAAAAATCAGCCATTGAAAACACTATGGAGCACAGTCTACTCTGACACAAATGAGGTCGCCATGAATTGGAATTGACTCCAGGGCAATTGGTTTATGGTGATTGTTATGAATTAAATTGTGTCCCACAAAAATGTATGTCACTTTGGCTAGGACATGATTCCCAGTATGGTATGGTTGTCCACCATTTTGTGATCTGAAGTAATTCTACTGTGTTGTAAATCCTAACCTCTATGATGTTAATGAGGCAGCATTAGAGACAGTTATGTTAATGAGGCAGAACTCAATCTACAGGATTAGGTTGTATCTTGAGTTAATATCATATGAGGTATAGAAGAGAGAAGCAAGCAGAGAGGAGAGGGACCTCATACCACCAAGAAAGAAGTGCTGGGAGCAGAGAGCATCATTTAGACCCAGGGTGCCTACACTGAGAAGCTCCTAGAACAGAGGAAGGTTGATGACAAGGACCTTCCACCACAACCAACACAGAGAAAGAGAAAACCTTTCCCAGGAGCTGGTGCTCTGAATTCAGACTTTCAGTGGCTAGACAATGAGAGAATAAATTTCTGTTTGTTAAAGCCATCCACTTGTATTTCTGTTATAGCATCACTAGATAACTAAGACAGTGATTCTATGTTTAACGTTTTGAGGAAGCACCAAACTTTCCCACAGCAGCTGCACAATTTAACATTCCCACCAGCAATGTACGAGTGTTCCAATTTCTCCACATCGTCGCCAACACGTGTTATTTTCCTATTTGTTGTTCTTGTTGGTATAACCATCGCAGTTGGTATCAACATTTGCATACAGGTTTTTGTGTTAACGTAGTTCTCATTTCTGTCAATAGTCTACATATTTAGAAGTGGAATTGCTGAGTCTTTGGTATATGTATGTGTAGCTTTATAAGAACCTGCAAAACAGTCTTCCAGAGTGGTTACATCATTTTACATTCCACCAACACTATATGAAGGTACTCGTTGCTCTGCATCTTCACCAGAAGTTGATATTGTCAGTTGTTTTGGTCTTAGCCATTCTGTAGGGTGTAGTGGTATTTCCTTGTGGTTTTAATTTTCACCCCTCTAATTAAAAGAAAAAAAAAATTTTTTTTTTTTTTAATGTGTAATGGGAAACCCTGGTCGAGAAGTGGTTAAGAGCTACAGCTGCTAAACAAAAGGTCAGCAGTTCAAATCCACCAGGGGCTCTTTGGAAATTCTATGAGGCAGTTCTGCTCTGTCTTATAGGATCACTATGAGTCAGAATCGATTCGATGGCAATGGGTTTACGGGTAAACTGTAATGAGAGTTCCTGACCTGTGCAAAAGGTTAATGCACTTGACTGCTAAGTAAAAATTTGGAGGTTCGAATCCACGCAAGGGCATCTTGGAAGAAAGAAGTGATGAACTTACAAAAACTCAGTGTCTTAGTCATCTAGTGCTGCTATAACAGAAATACTACAAGTGGGTAGCTTTAACAAAGAGAAGTTTATTCTCTCACAGTCCAGTAGGCTAGAAGTCCAAATTCAGGACACCAGCTCCAGGGGAAGGCTTTCTTTCTCTGTCGGCTCTGGAGGAAGGTCCTTGTGATGCATGAGTCTTCCCTGGGTCTGGGAGCATCTCAGGCAGGAACCTCAGGTCCAAAGGATGTTATCTTCTCCCAGCACTGCTTTCTTGGTGGTATGAGGTCCCCATGTCCCTCTGCTCGCTTCTCTCTTTTATATCCCAAAAGAGATTGGCTTAAGATACTATCTAATCTTAAAGACCTCATCAATATAACTGCCGCTAATCCATCTTATTACATCATAGTGATAAGATTTACAACACATTGGGAAACCACATCAGATGATAAAATGGTAGACAATCATACAAGGGAATCATGACCTAGCCAAGTTGACAGATACTTTGGGGGGACACAATTAAATCCATGACACTCAGCCATTGAAAACTCTGTGGAAAACAATTCTACTATGATACACATGGGTCACCATACTCCACATCCAAACTCCACATCCAATACATCAGAGATCCTACTGACTACATCTTCACAATACAGCCTAAACCACCCACTTCTCCCCACCTGCACTGATTCCTACTGTGTCTGAGCTAACATCACCGCTTGCAGTAGCCTTCTCATTTGTTTTTCCGCTTTTGTTCTCATCCTCACCCCCCAGTCTATTTTCCATGCAGCAGCTAGAGGGAGCTTTTTGAAACAAATCAGTACACATCACTCTGCTCACCACCAACTCTCATCCCCCACCTGCCCCAAAGAAACCCCCGTCTCATTCAGAGTAAAATCCAAAATCCTCCTAGTGGCCCAAGTCCCACATGATCTAGCCTCAATAATTCCCTGGCCTCATCTCCTTTACTACTCTCTATTTTTTCTCCATTCTAGCCATACTAGTCCCTTTGTAAAAAAAAAACAAACAGACAAAAAAAACAGACATGTTCCTGCCTTTTTAATCTCTCTTGCACTGGGTCTTCCAGGAAGGCTCACTTCCCAGATAGCTGCATAGCTAGCTCCTCTACCAGCTTGTGAGACCTCCCCTCGTCACCGACACATGATTCCAAACCTGGAATTCCCTATCCTGTTTACCTGCTTTACTTTTCTAACATAATAAATGATTGGCTTATTTATCAAGTTTATTGCCTATCTTCCCCATTAGAATGTAAGCTCCATGATGACAGGATGTGTGTGTGTGTGTGTGTGTGTGTGTGCGCGCACGCTTTAGATGGTTACAGGGCAAATTAGTTTCTCATGAGACAATTAATACATACATTGTTTTGTGACCTTGATTGCCAACTGAGGACAGAATTTTTGTCTGTTGTGTTCACAGGTGGATTCCAAGTACCTGGAGAGTGTGCTGGCACATGTTGGGTATTCGATAAATATTGCTTGAGTAAATGAATATATAAAAGAAGACGTTCATTAGCTGATCGCTGAGGGAAATGAAAATGGGATAATAGAAGCTGGGGGCAGCTGAAGTATTCTTCAAAATGGAGTGAGGAGAATTTGGAATTGGGAGCGGTGGTGAAAGCAACCAGATAAGGATGATGGGGGGAGGGGTGTTTAGGGGCAATGACCGGGCACGATGGTTGAAGCTGGGGTATTCCTCGAGATAGCCCAGCCAATCAGAGTTCTGTGATGCGGGCTGGAGAAAGGGTGATTAATAATAGCAGAATCTAAAGGTCCATTTTGCTGTGTTCTACACTGAAGTCACACACAACAATCAACATCCTACATTCAACAGTCTTCAGTTCCTGATCGCTTGTTTTGTTTTCACCTTTTGAAAGGAGATTAGATTCGAGAAGAAAGCATTGTGACCCACATTTGGGTTAATGTCAGGCCAGAGACAACAGGACCACCTAAAGGTGAAGAACCTACAGGCAATAAGAATTTGCTGGAAGCAGAAAGCCTAGCAGGATATGATCATGAGAAGGTAAGTCCTTGAGAATTTTGCAGAATTGTTGGATGGGGCTTTGATAGTACAAGATATACAGCTCTATATTTTCAGGGTGAACTTGGAAGACTTGTGTTCCATGACAGGTTAAAAATGCCTGTCTCCTGTGAATACTGTGGAAATTTAGTGAAACAAGGTGATTCGCTGTGACCGTACATGTGAGCAGACATTGTCCTCCAGCATCACCTTATGAGCCCAACAGGGGGCGCGCAGCGGGCCACCAGGCCGAGCTCATAGGTGGGGGAATGTTGCCAAATCCCGAGATTTTGGAGGTGATGTCGATGTCTGTGGGCAGCACCAGTGGACACAGGGAGAAGTTCTGAAAGATGGAGGTGAAGTAGAGAAAGAGTTCCATTCCTGCCATGGCCTCGCCCAGGCAGATGCGATTTCCTGTGGGCACAGGGGAGGGTGAAAGGTCAGCTCACACCTGCACAGGGTGTAAGGGTGGGGCATGGGGAGTTTTGGCAAGACTACCTTTCCAAGCCTCAGATGCCTCCACAGCGCCTTGGTGGGTCACTATAATACCCACTTAAAGGGATTGTGGATTACCATGCTCAGCAAGGGGGCTCAATAGGTGGCATTGCTTCTCTTATGCTCAGAGTCCTAGATAGACCACGGTTGGGGGAAGGATGCAGTATGTAGCAGGTCCCTGGGGGAAGTCCAGACCATAACAACATACCAGAGGAAAAAAGAACAAAGGCTTCATTCTTCTTGAGACAGCCCTGCTCATCCAAGAAGTGCTGTGGATAAAAAGCATCTGGGTAGCGGATGTATTTGGGGTCTTTGAGGACTGAATCAAGCAGGGGAAAAACATAGGTGCCCCGGACTGTAGAAGGGGACAGTTAGGGGTTATCCAGTGTTGAGGTATGACGGTAGGGACACAGGAAAGAAGGGAAGGGCAGGAGAGAAGACAGGGCGATAGGGTGGCTTCAACCCTACCTTGGGCAAAAGGAAGCCTTGGGAATGAGTGTCCCAGATGACATTGTGGGGGAAACCCATAGGCACAATGTCTGTAAGTCTCTGTATCTCATGTATCACGGCATTTGTGCAGGGAATCTTGACCCTGTTGTCCATGCTTGGGATTCGGTGAGGTCCAGTCACCTGTCTTATCTCTTCATGGATCTTTACTTGAATAAGCCAGAAACATAGAGAAGGATGCAGAGAAACAGCAGGAGGTGTTTGTGTTAGAGTACTCAACTTGGGAGCCAGGAAGGGCCATGTACTCATACCTCCAGCAGACAGTGAGCTCTGTAGAATACTGGGCATGAGTTTTGGATTGCCTCTTTATACTTCATACCTGGCACATGGGTAGTGCACGATCAGTATTCATCAGACCATTGGGAGGAAGACAGCCTGGAGCCTTGAATGCCATTTGAGGCATTTGCTCTTGAAAGTAGAGTAACCATGGAAGGCTGATGACCAGGGCAGTGTCCTCATTCTGGCTGAGTTTTCATAAACGATTTTTGGCAGGATGGGAAAAAGACAGATAGGCAACTAAGACAGGGTCGAAGCACATGAGAAGTTATGTGATAGTGATTAAAAGCACCCTTGGTGGAGTCACCCTTCTGTCACTTTCCGGATGAGTGACCTTGGGCAAAAAATCTTACCTATGATCCTCTGCTTCTTCATCTTGAAAATAGGTGTGATAGTTGTATCAAGATCCTAGACACTCAAGGATTACATAAAATTCAACATGCAAGAAACTAAAACATGCCTATACATAGAAAGTGTCAGGGGTTCAATTGTGTTCCCCAAAAGATATGTTGAAGTCCTAATTCCTGGTACCTGTGAACGTAACATTATGTGGAAACAGGGTCTTTGCAGATGTAATCAGTTAGCTTACCATGAGGTCATACTGAAATAGGGTGGGCCGTAATCCAGTATGATTGGTGTCCCTATAAGAACAGAAGAAGAGACACACAGAGACACAGAACAAAGATGGTCATGTGAAGACAGGGATTGGAGTTAAGCTGCTACAAACCAAGGAACACCAGGTGCTACCAGAAACTAGAAGGGACAAGGAAGGATATTCCCCTAGAGTCTTCAGTGAGAGTATGACTCTGCCAACACCCTGAATTTAGACCTCTGGCCCCAAGAAGTGTGAGAGAATAGATTTCTGTTCTTTTAAGCCACCCAGTTCATGGTATTATATATAAAGTTGCTATAAGTCAGATCAATTCGGTGACAACAAGTTTTTTTTTTTTTAAGTTCATGGTACTTTGTTACTACAGCACTAGGAACTACTATAGAAGGTGTCTGAAAAACATTTGATTATTTATAATGGTAAAAGACAAACTAGGACAATGGGGGTGAGGCTATAAAAATGTGAGTGAAAGCAGGTAAATGTCTCCCATCATCTGAACCAGGAGAAACCTGTTGCCTTGTTTTAACTTTATTAGGAGTGAAAGGGGCTAAAATTGAAGACACTTCTTAAGGAAAACAGTGAAGCACTCATCTTCCTGGTTCCACAAACAGACCAGATTACCACTCACTGGAGATGGATTCTAGCTGTATTACCCTATAGCTCCTCAGAACTATAAGGTAATATATTTGTGTCGTTTTAAGCAACTAAGTTTGTGGTAGTTTGTTACAGCATCAGCGGGACACTAATACAGGCATTGAGTAGCTGAAAATTGCCACCAAAGATACCTAGCCCCTGGAACCTGTGAATATTAACTTATATCACAAAAGATTCTTTGCAGATGCAGTTTAATTAAGGATCTTGAGATGGGAAGATTGTCCAGATGATCTTTAAATGTAATCACAAGTGTCCTTATAAGAGGGAGGCAGGAGGCTCCATAGAATCTAGCAACCCTGCTCCTTGGAATATGTCCTAGAGAAATGAGAGCCTTTATGCAAACAGATATACGCACACCCAAGTTCACTGCAGTACTGTTTACAATAGCAAAAAGATGGAAGCAACCAAGGTGCCCATCAACAGATGAATGAATAAATAAATTATGGTATATTGACACAATGAATACTACGCATCAGTAAAGAACAACGATGAATCCTTGAAACATTTCAAAACATGGAGGAATCTGGAAGGCATTATGCTGAGTGATATTAGTTGCAAAAGGACAAATATTGTATGAGACCACTATTAAAAGAACCCAAGAAATAGTTTAATACAGAAGAAAATATTCTTTGACAGTTATGAAGGTGGGAAGGGAGAGAGCGAGGGGGGTATTCACTAATTAGATAGTAGATAAGCACTATTTTAAGTGAAGGGAAAGACAACACACAATACAGGAGAGGTCAGCACAACTGGACTAAACCAAAAGCAAAGAAGTTTTCTGAATAAACTGAATGCTTCGAAGGCCAGAGTAGCAGGGGCAGGAGTCTGAGGACCACGGTTTCAGGGTACATCTACATCAATTGGCATAATAAAATCTATTAAGAAAACATTCTGCATCCCATCTTGGTGAGTGGCATCTGGGGTCTTAAACGCTAGCAATCGGCCATGTAAGATGCATCAATTGGTCTCAACCCACCTGGATCAAAGGAGAATAAAGAACACCAAAGAAACAAGGTAATTATGAGCCCAAGAGACAGAGAGAGCCACATATATCAGAGACTCCATCAGCCTGAGGCCAGAAGAACTAGATGGTGCCTGGCTACAGCCGATGGCTGTCCTTACAGGGAACACAACAGAGAATCCCTGATGGAGCAAGAGAGCAGTGGGATGCAGACCTCAAATTCTCGTAAAAAGACCAGACTTAATGGTCTGACTGAGACTAGAAGGACTCCAGAGGTCATGGTCCCCAGACCTTCTGTTAGCCCAAGACTGGAACCATTCCCAAAGCCAACTCTTCAGACAGGGATTGGACTGGACTATAAGATAGAAAATGACACTGGTAAGGAGTGAGCTTCTTGGCTCAAGTAGACGTGTGAGACTATGTGGGCATCGCCTATCTGGAAGGGAGATGAGAAGGCAGAGGTGGACAGAAGCTGGCTGAATGGACACCAGGAATACAGAGTAAAAAGAAGGAGTGTGATGTCTCATTAGGGCGAGAGCAACGAGGAATACATAGCAAGGTATATATAAACTTTTGTATAAGAGACAGACTTGATTTGCACGTTTTTTTTTTTGTTTTTTTTGTTTGTTTGTTTTTTTTGGTCTTGTTTTGTTCCATGGGCCTATTCAATCTTTGGCTGAAGGGTGAACCTCAGGAGTGGCCTCATTCCGGAGCTGAAGGGGTGTCTGGGGGCCATATTCTCAGGGTTTCTCCAGGCTCTGTCAGGCCAGTAAGCCTGGTCTTTCTTTTTCAGTTAGAATTTTGTTCTACATTTTTCTCCAGCTCTCTCTCTGGGATCCTCTATTGTGATCCCTGTCAGAGTAGTCAGTGGTGGTAGCTGGGCACCATCTAGTTGTGCTGGACTCAGTCAAATGGAGGCTGTGGTAGATGTGGTCCACTAGACCCTTGCACTAATCTTTCCCTTGCATTTTTAGTTTTCTTCATTCTTCCTTGCTCCCGAAAGGGTGAGACCAATGGAGTGTCCTAGAGGGCCATCTACAGGCTTTTAAGACCAAGATACTATTCACCAAAGTAGAATGTAGAACATATTCTTTACAAATTATGTTATGACAATTGAGCTAGATGTTTCCCAAGACTATTCTAAACTTTTAAGAGTTTATACTTTTATGGTTTCTATATTTTATTTCCAAATGTAAGTAAACCATGCGAAACAATACTTGCTCTTTTGTCCCGAACTTGTTTACATATAGTTTTATTGTGGCAAGGCCCAGGGATTGAGAAAATGAGAAGAAAGTGTAGGTGGAAGGGGAGGAGGTACCTGACGCATCTTGATGATGAAGCAGCCACCAAAGTCTCGATGATGTTTGGGGTCAAGAGACGTTTTGTTGACCTTGACTGTAGAGGCGATGAAGTCCTTGAGCTCCTCTATCAGATAATAGATTCAATTGTGTCTTCCTGGAAAATATTGCATGATTCTGGAATACATATTGTATAACTGTGGGCAATAGATCAGAGAAGGTTTGTCACTGGTGGGGCTGGCATGAGCTGAATCCGGAATCACAAAGCTGGGCTGAAAATCTAGTGTGGGTCTGAGACTTGGGCATGTCCCTTCACTCTTTGGAGACTTGGGCATATTGATACCTGCCTCCCAGGGTTGTGGGAGGATTAAGTCAGGTATAGGCAGGCACTTAGGTAATTGAGATTCGTGGTAGGGTGGGCAGAAAAGTAAGTGGTAGGCACCTGTGCCCAGGGTGTGCTCATCTTGATGAAAGTCTCGTTGATCAGCCTCAGCAGTTTCAGGAACTGCTTGTCCTCATATTTGAAGCAGCTTCCAAAAACAACAGAACTGATGACCTGGAACACAGTATGGCTCAGGAAGAAGGTGGACTTGATGGAGGCACCTGGTGATGAAAATTGTCTAAGTTGCAGGAAATTATTGGGAACATGGGATGCGGAAACACTCAGTCCTGCATGGAGTCCTGGCTTTAGGACTTAATATCATGTGTGAGTCATTTCATTGCTGTGTCTTGAGTCTAGATTTTACAATTTGCAAATTTGTTTAATAACTGTTTCATTGATTTATGAGGATTCAATACAGTGATACATGTAAAATGGTTGGCACATTGCCTGGCATGCATTAATGACTCAATAAATGCTAGAAGGGCTTGGTATTATTATTATTTTTTTTTTTTTTGTACATGTTTGGGGGATGGTGTCACAAATTTGGGAAAGAAGTGCTAGTAACAGCTATATACAAAGAAGAACTGGATTCTGGTTCTAGCTCTATCACTGATGCCATTTGAGCTATTAAGAATATTTATCCCTAGACCATGGTCTCAGGGAACATCTAGCTCAATTGGCATAACACAGTTTGTAAAGAATATGTTTTACATTTTATTCTCGTGAATAGCATCTGGCATCTTAAAAGCCTGTGAGCAGCCATCTGGGATACTCCATTGGTCTCACCGTTCCAGGAGCAAGGAAGAATGAAGAAAACTAAAGATACAAGGGAAAGATTAGTGCAAAGGTCTAGTGGACCACGTCTACCATGGCCTCCAGCTGACTGAGTCCAGTACATCTAGATGGTGCCCGGCTACCACCACTGACTACTCTGACAGGGATCACAATACAGGATCCCAGAGAGAGAGCTGGAGAAAAATGTAGAACAAAATTCTAACTGAAAAAGAAAGACCAGGCTTACTGGCCTGACAGAGCCTGGAGAAACCCTGAGAGTATGGGCCCCAGACACCCTTTCAGCTCAGTAATGAAGTCACTCCTGAGGTTCACCCTTCAGGCAAAGATTGGACAGGCCCATAAAACAAAACGAGACTAAAGGGGCACTCCAGTGCTGGGGCAGGGACTAAGAGGAAGGAGGGAAGAGGAAAACTGGTAATAGGGAACCCAAGGTTGAGAAGAGAGAGTGTTGACATGTTGTGAGGTTGTTAACCAATCTCATAAGACAATATGTGTACTAACTGTTTAATGAGAAACTAGTTTGTTCTGTGAACCTTCATCTAAAGTACAATTAAAAAAAAAAAAGGAATATTCTCCCCTAGCCCTCAGTCACCCGCATCTGTAAAATAGGATGCTGGTGTCATGCCAGTGGATTTTGGGACATTCTCCACAGAAAAATGTACATACTCACATATATACAATTTTGAAAATGATTTCTGGGCATGTATAGATATTCAAAGCCTTCACATAGATCCTGTTAAGCAACCATGGAGCTCAGGTGAAGAATTTCTGATTCAGAGAAAAATTTCTATGTCTTTTTTCTCTAGACCTCAGTGGTTTCTAACCTTATTTTTGGATGAGAATTGGACTCAGTTAAAAATACAATGAAATTTAATTATGTGTCCAGAAAAAGGCACAAGCCCTATATTCCCAAAGTAGGCACACAATTTTAGCGGCTCACAGACTCCCTAAGATTTGCTGAGATTAAAGGTCTCTGGACAAGGGGATTGTAAAGGTATTTCATGTTAACTTTTAACATGGAACCTGACTAGAAAAATCTGTGAAGCCTAAATCATTATAGAACCTCTTCCTGCCAAGGCCTATCTTTTCTAGACTGAGCTGTCTACAACCACCCATTCACCTTATAGCCTTCTGCTATGTGGCCCCAGTACCTTTGGTCTTATGTAATGCCTCCAGTAGGTAGCCAGCCTCCTCTTGGATCCACCCCTCAATGCTTCGCTTTCCCATCCCAAAGTCCCAGAGAATGGTCAGGGATATCGTTCACCATTAGCCAGGGCTACACCTGCCAGGATCTCAGTATCAGGCCATTGTATCTCCCGCCCTGCTTCTTATCTCCAACTCTGTGCTGAGCCATGAGGTAGACATATCATGAAAGCTGTAAATTCTGCTCTCCAGAAACCTCCTCCTAACCCCAGTCTGAATGGGGAGGCTAAGATTTCCTCTCTATAAGATCCTCAAATATAGCCTAGGGCTGAAGTGAGGGGAAAAGGAATCAGAGTAGAAAGAATTAGGAGGTATCAAGGAGAGCTTCTCAAAGGACAGAGAGCTGGATAAATAATTGGATGAATGCATGGTAAGTCTGATGTAGTCAATTTGATTTCTGTGTGTTCCATCTGGCGAAGTCCATGTGTATAGTCGCCATTTATGTTGGTGAAGGAAAATATTTGCAATGAAGAAGTCGTTGGTCTTGCAAAATTCTATCACTCAATCTCCAGCATTTTTTCTATCACCAAGGCCGTATTTTCCAACTACTGATGCTTCTTCTTTGTCTCCAACTTTCCCATTCCAAACACTGGTAATTATCAATGCATCTTGATTGCAAGTTTGATCAATTTCAGACTGCAGCAAATATCATTAATATCACGCACAAGCAAAATTTTGCTGCAGATCATTCAAAAATGGCTGCAGCAGTATATCGACAGGGAACTGCCTGAAATTCAGGCTGGTTTCAAAAGAGGACATGGAGCCAGGGATATCATTGCTGATGTCAGATGGACCCTGGCTGAAAGCAGAAAATACCAGAAGGATGTTTACCTGTGTTTTACTGACTACGCAAAAGCATTCGACTGTGTGGAGCATAACAAATTATGGATATCATTGCGAAGAATGGGAATTTCAGAACACTTAATTGTGCTCATGAAGAACCTTTACATAGATCAAGAGGCAGTTGTTCGGACAGGACAAGGGGATACTGATTAAAGTCAGGAAAGGTGTGCATCAGGGTTGTAATCTTTCACCATACCTATCTAATCTGTATGCTGAGCAAACAATCCAAGAAGCTGGACTCTATGAAGAAGAACGGGGCATCAGGATTGGAGGAAGGCTCATTAGTAACCTGTGATATGCACATGACACAACCTTGCTTGCTGAAAGTGAAAAGGACTTGAAGCACTCACTAATGAAGATCAAAGGCCACAGCCTTCAGTATGGACTGCACCTCAACATAAAGAAAACAAAAATACTCACAACTGAACCAATGAACAACATCATGATAAACGGAGAAAAGATTGAAGTTGTCAAGGATTTCATTTTACTCGGATCCACAATCAACAGTCACGGAAGCAGCAGTCAAGAAATCAAACTACGCATTGCATTGGGCAAATCTGCTGCAAAGGACCTCTTTAAAGTGTTGAAGAGCAAAGATGTCACCTTGAAGACTAAGATTCACCTGACCCAAACCTTGGTATTTTCAGTCACCTCATATGCATGTGAAAGCAAGCAAGCATGAATTAGGAAGACCAAAGAAGAATTGACGCCTTTGAACTGTGGCGTTGGCGAAGAGTATTGAATATACCATGGACTGACCCTGGTGGTGTAGTTGTTAAGTGCTACAGCTGCCAACCAAAGGGTCGGCAGTTCAAATCTGCCAGGCACTCCTTGAAAACTCTATGGGGCAGTTCTACTCTGTCCTATAGGGTCGCTATGAGTCAGAATCGACTCAATGGCACTGGGTTTGGTTTGGATTTTTTTGGCCAAAAGAACGAACAAATCTGTCTTGGAAGAAGTACAACCAGAATGCTCTTTAGAAGCAAGGATGGCGAGACTGCTTCTTACATACTTTGCACATGTTATCAGGAGGGATCAGTCTCTGGAGAAGGACATCATGATTGGTAAAGTACAGCGTCAGCGGAAAAGAGGAAGACCCTCAACAAGGTGGATTGACACAATGGCTGCAACAATGGCCTCAAGCATAACAATGATTGTAAGGATGACACAGGACCAGGCAGTGTTTTGTTCTGTTGTGTATAAGGTTGCTATGAGTCAGAACCAACTCAACGGCACCTAACAATAACAACAACATGGTAAGTTTGGGTAGTAATGGATAGAATGTCATGTGGAGCACCCTGAAATGGGCAGGCACCCTCTATTTTCTATATACCTCTTGTAGTCTCTGGACATGTACCTACAAGTACACACAAGCTCAGACCTGGACATCAGTATACTGAAACAGAAGGAGTTACCATCCAGTGAGAGACATATAGAGATTTCCAACCTAATTTTTCCCCGTCATTCTTCTACCACATTCCTTCCCTTCTCCATTGTTCCTTCTGCTCAACCCCACCCAAATTTCTCACCTCTTCTATCCATTACCTTCCCCTCACCACTAAAAAAAACAAAAAGAAGCATTTAGAAATTTCCAGATATGCATGGATATTTGAACAGACATTTGGAAAGCTAACAAAAGGGTAGGTGGAGTGTTGGATAAAAGGAAGAGTTTATGACTGGATGGATGGATGGAAGAGCTAATGGATGGGTGAATGGTTATGGATGCATGTTTCGAGAACTGAATGGATAAATGGTTGTAAAGATTAATAAATGAATGAATGGATGGATAGGTAGGTGAAAGGATAAATGGCAGGTAACAGATGGATGTCTAGATATTTGTATAGAAAAAATAATGAATAAATGGATTTTTGGGCAAATGCATGGATCAATGAAAAAGTGGACAGGTGGAAGTACAGGTGTAGGGAGAGATGGATTGATGGATGAGTGGATGGAATGAATGATCTGAGGCTACTTGTAATTGAAGGGTATGAGTAGCTAGAGATGGTTTTATGGGTAACCCTATAAGTGAGTCTATCTAAATAGGGGATGCAGGAGCCTGTGTGTTGTGTATGTGTTTTAGAAAGGTATGAAGGAAGGTTGGCCATGAGGGCATGAGTGGGTACACAAAGATTGTAGCTACTCCATTAAAAGATAAAACAGAAGTAACACACCAGGCACTCTGGAGTCAGTAAATTGTATTCAAATCCTGGTTTTACTACTTACCTTGTACCGAATCCTGAGATTTCTCATCTTCAGCTTCCTTATTTGAAAAGTTAGCACAAAATCAGTAGTTCTCTCAAGGAGTCAATGCAATATTGCATGTAGAGTTCTTATCAAAGAGCCTCAGACATTATAAACATGTCTGTTGTTATCATTGTTGTTACCTCCCACGACCTTGGAAGTTTCGCTCTACGGAAGCCAATTCTCCACGGCCACTGAAATCATCTGCTTGGTCTACCAGAACCTCCTCCACTGCTTCGCGTCTACATAAAACAACTACTGGCCTGGGTCCCAAGTATACAGTGAACACGGACCATATTTCTCCTTAAGCTGGGGGTGGAGGAGAAGAAAAGAGGAGGGTGCTGGTTGTTACACCAAGTATAGATCAATCAAAAATTATAGCGGTGGTGATTTCAGGGGAACACTGATGAGGGTAGGAAGAATAAAATGTAAGCCCTGGGTTTGGAAGGGCTGTTGAGAAAAAAGCATAGAAGCCTGGGCTTCTGTGATCCTGGGCAAATCCCATCACCTCAAGCCTTAACCCCCTCATTTGTAAAATGATGGACTTGGAGTGTATGAACTCCAAGATTCATACTTCTATCTCTGAGATGCTAAATTACTGAAACCCTAAGATTTCATGATACTGCTTCTCAAAGATCTAAGGCAGTCTCAATGCAAGCGTCCTTGTGTTTAAGAATTTAAGGTACTGTGATTCCAAAGTCCTTCGATTCTTAGAGTCTGTAGTTCCAATATACTAGAGGTCTGTGCTACCAAGATTTTAAGAGTCTAGAATTCTAAGGTTCAGGAAGTCTGGGTTTCCAAGATTCTGTGTTTTCTGAAGTTGTAAGCTTCCAAACATAACTGGCTATAGAATTAAATGCTTCCATTCCTGCCCAAGAGGAGGTGAACAGACTCACCTTCATGAAAGACTGAAAGGTGGCGTCAGTGCGGACTTGCAGGGTGTTTCCTAGGAAAGGCAGCGGCATGGGGCCTGGGGGCAGCTTCCCTCCCTTGCTGATTCTTTTCCAGGCAATGAGGATGATCAGACAAGAAGAGCAGAGTGCTAGAAAGATAGTGAAAGTGCCTCCTAGCTCCATGATGCCAGGCGGAGAACCTGTGTTCAGGGCCCCAGAGCCTACCTAAATAGGTTTTCGAGAGATTAGGTTATCACAAAACCTGAATACCTGGGATTTTATCTTTCTGGGTGTTGGATACCATCAGGAAAGAGTTTGCTTTGTTGGAAAGTAGTTATATAACCTATAATTTCCCACCTGAATAGCTGTATATTGAATTCTCCCAAGAAAATCCACTGGGGCCATCCCCTCTCTTCACATTTTTAGCCCCCAGACCTTCTTCCCCAGATCAATCCCTAGTCTCAACATCTCTTGGTGGGGTGCTGGAGGCAGGTGAACATAATTACAGGGCTGTCACGTTTGGGACTAAGAAAATCTAGATTAAAGTTTCAGCTCCATCTTCTCCTCAGTGGACAAGTCACTTGACCTTTCTGGGCCTCCGGTTCCCTACATGTCAAATAGGCTAAATATACTCTTTTAGAAAGTCTTATTAGAAAACGGGCATCACCCATACACAACACAGAGCCTCCTGCATCCCCTGTTTACATCAACTCGTTTATGGGGCTACCCATACATGCATCCCTACATACCCAGACCCTTCAATTCCAAGTCACTTACATCATTTACTCACTCCATCTGTCCATCCATCAATCCATCTCTCCTTACTTTCTCTTTGCCAGGCCCTAATTAATCAGAATTTTGTTTGTTTTTTAATAAAGAAAACAAGACAAAGATTAGAATACCAAGAGAAATTGATCAATCAAAATCAATTCAACAAGTTGTTTTGTTTACTATTCAAAAGATAATATTAAGTAATGATAATCAAGGATTACCTGTGTTGGTTTATCAGACCCTGCTGGTGAATGTGTGTGTGTGTTTTCAAAGTCTAAGATGTAGAGACCACCACTCAAAATCTCTGGAGGGAAGATCACCTCTAGACACACGCCTAGTCCCTAGAGATGGACATCATACACGGTAGAGGGTCAGCGAAAGAGAGGAAGACCCTCATTGATGTGGATTGACACAGTGGCTGAAACAATGAACTCAAACATAGCAACAATTGTGAGGACGATACAGGACTGGGCAGTGTTTCTTTCTGTTGTACATAGGATCCTATGAGTGGGAACTGACTGGATGGCACCTAACAGCAACAACTAATTAAGGATGTTTGAGCTCCAAAATGCTGTACTTATGGAAAGGGTATCCAAAATTTAATGATGTATGCCAGTGTGTGTGTGGTTGCCATGGAGATGTGCCAAGCAGATTTCCCTTCACGAAAGAACTTCCATTCAGTTGCAGAGAGTGCAGTGAGCTGATGGCCTCCAGCTGCAGTGCTGTTACCCACCCTGAAAGGTGGGTCCTTTTCCAGCAGGCTCAGACTTGCCAATTATCTGGACACCAGTCTTTGAGAAAGAGAAAGTAACTTTATTGCAATGTGCAGAGCAAGGAGCTGGGAGGAATTTCCTCATATCCGGGATCCCCAAGCTATGGGTAGGCTGAGCTTATACGTGATTTGGCAGGAAAACGGCGCCACACAGGTGTTCTGGGGAGGGAAAACTCTAGAAGGCAGCCAGGAGACAGGAGGTGACATGGTTCGTGTCAGACTTCTTGTTTCAAAGCAGGATCTGAGTGATGATTTTCCTTCTGATTCATTCCTCCTATTGTTGCATCCTCAGCTGAGGTCAATTGGCAGTCACAGCTGGCCCTTCTGTGCATGCAGGGCGGGCCAAATCTGACTTGGGCTTGTTTAAGGACTAATAGAAACATACTGGGATTCGTAAGGTTAGGTTACAATCCCCCCTTGAGTTGTAGCAATTCCTTAATCTTAAGGGATAAGGGTCAGCGACTCATCTCGCTACTTCCTACTGATATGGGGCGGAGGTTTTTAGGGACCTAGGAGCAGACAAGGAATGGTTACCTCCTGGGGGTAGCAGGAAAAGAAGACTTAAAACCAAAGACACAAAGGAAAGATTAGTGCAAAAGACTAATGGGCCACAAGTACCACTACCTTCACCAGACTGAGTCCAGCACAACTAGATGGTGCCTGCTACCACCACTGATTGTTCTGACAGCAATCACAATAGAGGGTCCTGGACAGAGCTGGAGAAAAATGTAAGTCACTCCTGAGGTTCACCCTTCAGCCAAAGATTAGACGGGCCCATAAAACAAAACAAGAACTTTGGTGAAGGGTAAGACAGTACACAATACTGGGGAAGCCAGCAAAACTTGTCCAAGGACACATCCAAAATTCCTGAAGGACCAAATTACTGGGCTGAGGGCTGTGGGGACTGTGGTCTCGGGGAACATCTAGCAAAATTGGCATAACATAGTTTGTAAAGAATATATGCCAGGCAATGAGCTAAGTGGTTTTCAATTTATCTTTGCCACCTGGAAGTGAAGCCCCTTGACCCAGAATCAAAAGCTAGCAGAGCCAAGATTTGAACCCAGGCAGATGGTCTCCAGGACCCTTCTGTTATACAAGAACACCCACCAGAAGCTTTATTGGCCTTCTACTGCTGCCAGGCCCTTTCATACACACAAAGATTTTTCCCTTCAACCCAATTAACAACCTCCCTGTAAACACTGTACCTTCCAACTTCTAGGCATAAGTCCTATTCGCCAGATTCTGCTATTTTGCTCCACCCCTAAGAATTTAGGAGGGAAAGAGAATGCCTAATCTTAGGTGCTATGAGAAGCAAAGAAAATTGCCTCATATATAAGCAGAACACACGCCAATAACCACTGAAATGCAAGCTGGCCTCGCTCCTGGCCCAGGAGACTGAAATAGAAATGGAGCAGGGACTCCTCTTTACCTATCCTGTGGTGGTGGTGGTGGTGGAGGAGGGGTAGACTGGTCTCCCCATTTAGACAAGGAAGGAAGGAGAAAGTAGCTTTAGAGAAGCCCCCGCCACCACCCCCTCCTCGAGGCAGGAGTGGAGGCACTTAAGCTAAAGGGTAGAAGCAAGTTAAACACGAAAATCATAGCAGAGAGCCTGAGACAGAGAAACCCAAAGAAGGGCAGTTTATGTCATGTGATAGAGATAGAGACCAAGGCTAAGAGAGACAAACAGAAAAGAAAGGTGAGGAGAATAGAACCAAAGTAAGATCAAAATACAGATGGGGCAGGGGGAGAGGCTGAAATTCAATAAGTCAAAGGTAAAGGCCAAGGGAGACGCAGTTTTTTGGTTTTTTTTTTTTTTAAGGAAATACAAAGAAATAGAGGGAGATAGAATCAGAAGGAAAAGCAAACAGAAAAAAGTTTCATTGAGTCACAGATAGTGACTGAGAAGTGACACAGTGGCTATGGAAGAAGGAAACAGAAGAACTGAAGAGCTAGCTCTCTCTCCCTCTCCCTCTCTCTCATACACATTGAAAACAACAACAACTACTTTAGGTGAAGGGAAAGACAGCACACATTACAGGGGAGGTCAGCACAGTTGGACTAAACCAAAAGCAAAGCAGTTTTCTGAATAAACTGAATGCTTCGAAGGCCAGCGTAGCAGAGGCAGAGGTCTGGGGACCATGGTTTCAGGGGACATCTAAGTCAATTGGCATAATAAAATCTAGTAACAAAACATTCTGCATCCCACTTTGAAGAGTGGAGTCTGGGGTCTTAAACGCTAGCAAGCAGCCCTCGAAGATGCATCAATTGGTCTCAGCCCACCTGGATCAAAGGAGAATGAAGAACACCAAGGGCACAAGGTGATTAAGAGCCCAAGAGACAGAAAGGGCCACATGAACCAGCGACTACATCATCCTGAGACCAGAAGAGCTAGATGGTGCCCGGCTATAACCGATGATGGCCCTGACAGGGAACACAACAGAGAACTCCTGAGGGAGCAGGAGAGCAGTGGGATGCAGACCCCAAATTCCCATAAGACCAGACTTAGTGGTCTGACTGAGACTGGAAGGACCCTGGTGGTCATGGCCCCCAGACCTTCTTTTGGCCCAGGACAGGAACCATTCCTGAAGCCAACTCTTCAGACATGTATTGCACTGGGCAATGGGTTGGAGAAGGATGCTGGTGAGGAGTGAGCTTCTTGGATCGGGTGGACACTTGAGACTATTTTGGCTTCTCATGCATGGAGGGGAGATGAGAGGGTGGAGAGGGTTAGAACCTGGCAAAAAGGACACATAAAGAGAGAGTGGAGGGAGAGAGCAGGCTGTCTCATTAGGGGGAAAGTAATTGGGAGTGTGTTGCAAGGTGTATATGGGTTTTTGTGTGAGAGACTGACTTGATTTGTAAACTTTCACTTAAAGCACAATAAAAATTATTTTTAAAAAAACAACAAGGACTCGGACAGAATTCAAAATAGAAAAAAAAAAGGCAGAGATGGAGAATGACAGAGGCAAAGAAACAGAGATACAGAGACAGAAGCAAGCTCAGGGCTGAGTGAGACAGTGAGAGGATGATTTGGACTCCATGGAGTGGGTACATGAAGTGCGGGATCATTTTATGCCTAGTCACACGTCCCTCCTTATGGAACTAAGTGATGTTGTGATGCTGCCAAAGCTATCTCTATTTATTTATAATGTACCAGCTTTGTGCCAGGCACCAAGCTATGTACTTGACAAGCGGAATACCTTCTGATCCAAACAACCACTTTACGAGGCAGGGCATGTGGTCAGAGATGACTCAAGTAACCCTAACACAGTGTCCTTAACCTAAGATGGCTGGATGGACTTGAAGGAGGTCTGTGAAATACCCTGGAATGGTATGTACCATTGGACAATACCGTGCCTACCAGGAGAAATGCATTCAGATGTTTTGGAGTATTTGGAAGTAAAGTTCTCATTGCCATCTGGTTTGATACATCAATCTATGTATGATCAGATTGGAGAAAATGTATTTCAGAGGCATCTAGACGTCCCCCAATATCTGTTTCCCTCTTCTACCACAGTAATGGAATCATATCCAGACACATGGCTATCCAGAATAAAGACTACATTTCCGAGGCGTCCTTTCAGCTGGAAGTGGCCATAAAACCAAGTTTCAGTCAATAGGATGTGACTAGAGACAGTGTGTGCAACTTCCACATTATGCTCTTCAAAGGAGGGACAGGTTTCCTCCTGAAAATTTCATGCTTCTGGTGGCTGGAAGGATGATAGGAAGGTGGAGAGGTAAATGCCCTAAGGAGGAGCAACAACATGGAAGGAACCTGAATCTTTGCCACCATTGAATTACAGATGCTGCAACTATCAAACATGGTTAAAATACCTATGATAAATATATTAAAGGTTCTAATGGAAAAAGTAAACATCAAGCAAGATCAGATAAGTAATTTCAGCAGAAATGTAAATTATAAGAAACAATTGAATGAAAGTGCTAGAAATAAAACAGTAGCAGAAATCAATTTGACAGTTTCTTATAAATTTAGACATAGACTTACCATACTGTACTCTTGGGTATTTACCTGATAATTTGAAAACTTAAAAACCAAAAAAAAAAAAAAAAAAAAAAACCTCATTGCTGTCAAGTTGATTCAGACTCATAGCGACCCTATAGGACAGAGTAGAACCACCCCATAGGGTTTCCAAGGAGCAGAGTGGATTCCAACTGCTGACCTTTTGGTTAGCAGGCAAAATTTGTATGTGAATGTTTACAGCACCTTATTCATAATCATAAAAAGCTGGAGGCAACTAATATACAGGTGAGAGGACGATTTGGGCTCCAAGCTATGTGTGCTTGCCAAGCAGGGGAAAGAATTAACCTGTGGTACATCCATACAATGGGATTCTCTTTGACTGTTAAAAGGAACAAGCTTTTGACTCTTTTAACAGCATGAATGATCCTTAAATGCCTTATACTAAGTGAAAGAAACCAAACCCCACAGGCTAACTATTGTATGATTCCATTTATATGACATTCTGAAAAGAACAAAACTATAGGTATGGAAAAAGAATTAGAGGTTAGGGAAGGGAGGAGTAGTTGACTACAAATGGCATTCACATGGAAAAATTTACGGTGAAATAGCTGTTATGTACTGAACTGATAGAGCCCTAGTGGCGAAATGGTTAAGAGCTCAGGCTGCTAACCAAAAGGTCAGTACTTTGAATCCACAAGCCACTCCTTGGAAACCCTATGGGGCAGTTCTACTGTGTCCTATAAGGTCACTATGAGTCAGAATCGACTGGATGGCACACAACAACAACACCATACTGAGGTGGTGGATACATAACTTCATGCATTTGTCAAAACCCATAGCACTATAAATATCAGAGTGAACTTTATGCTAACCAAAAACAAAACAAAATTAGGCAAAATAAAATAAAAAACGGTATCAACAAGGATATCGGGGATCTCTGGAGAGAAAGTAGTCTGTGACAAATGAATCTATTTTACAAATGTATGCTGTAACATAAAAAAACATAGAGCATACAAATGTATGATAAAGAAGGTGGGAGAAAAAAGAACCTAAGGAACTTTGGGAAACAATGTTTGAACAAAAAACTGTAAGGCTAAAGATAAAAAGAACTGGACACTGTATATAAACACTATAAATTTGTTTCTCCCAGGGGTACAGGTTTAAAATTCTGAAACTGTCTTCCATGTATACTGGGGTTAAGAGACAACACACCAGAATTATGTGTTACTCACAAGTTGTTCCCAATTTCTAAATAGACAGAGAGTCATTAGAAAAAGGGAACTAATAACTAATATGGATGCTCCATGAATATCACGTCCTTCTAGTTAGAGTATGAACACATGTTAAGGCATGGAAAGCAAACAGCATACAACACATGCGCAATCTGGGTGGAGATGACCACCCTTCCATGCACACCCCACTCTGTGCCGTGGGTGAGAGACTTAAATGGGGTAGTTATATGACAGGCTGGTCCCCCTGGCTACTGGAAACTGTCCTGGTGGATGTAAAGAACTCTTCCATGCAAACTCTCCACCTGGCATTGAGGATGATGGACACAAGAAGAGCCTACCTTCTGCCGTTCTCCCTGTGACCAGGGGGGCCCACTTAGGTGAGCTGTAAACTTATGCTGTCCATGCTCACTAACACCATACGTGAGGAGATGGAGAAAATTCTCTCCCCGAGTCATTTTATACACCCAGCCTACATCACCCATTACATAGAGATTTTTCCTGTCTGACCACCCTTGCAGTAGGTACTTGGATATCTTGGCCCCAGCCCGGGACTGTATCTCTTTTACCCTGCTGACACTTAGACAAACCATTAGACTTTGGAGGGATGGGGAAAGTGCAGTGGTTTATTCTTGAAGCCTAAAGGTACTAGCAGAGGGAAGAATGAGGAAGACATGGCCGCCAGATTTGTTCAAAGGACTACCTCCTCACAGGGGTTGAACAAATAAATAGATGACGGATGGTGAGAACCAAATCGTTCATTGTTGGAGAGAAAAGTTACAAATAAATAAAAAAAGAAAGAAAGAAAAGGCAGGAGGCGGGCCAAGATGTGGAGTAGTCAGATGCTTCCAGTGATCCCTCTTACAAAAAAGACCTGGAAAAACAAGTGAAATGATTATATATCTGATAAGCTAAGAGCCCTGAACATCAAAGGCAAAATTAGGAAATCAGACTGAGAAGCAGGGGGAGGGAGAGAAAGCTCAGAAGCTGCAAGGAGTTGCCAGACCTAACTCAGTGGGAACCAGCACCCCTCAGGAAGGATCCCCTGGAGCAAACATAGCGAGGCTGGTGGTAGCGTTCAGGCTGCAGTTTCCTCAGAGACAAACAGCGACCCACACAGTCTACTCACACCTCCGGAACGAGAGAAGAACAGTGCTCTTGGCAAAAGCTAAGTACTTGTGTTTATTTTACCACACCCCCAGCCCCAAAGCCAACTTCAGTGGCTGTCGATTTCCCTGGGCCTGAGGTAGGTCCTGCTGTGCAACCTAAGCCATTCTCCTGGCCTTGGATAAGGAATAAATTAACAATCGGAGAAAAGATAATCTGCCAGCTCCACTAAGCTGGGGAGCTCAGGACAGAAGCGGCTCCTGTCCAGGCACAAAATGTCTGTGGACTTTGAATACCTGTGTGGGCCCATTTCAGGAGATTAGGCACTTGTTGGCAGACTGTGTATGTGCTTGAGATCTGACTTCAACTGTTCCAGCTATGTAGTGGAAAGGTGGGTTTTTGATGTTTGACACTACTTGCTTATGAAACAGGGTCCTCACCTACCCATGTCAGGGGTGTGAGGACTGGTGGCTCCACCCAGGTCACCAAGCCACCCACGACAGGGGTCCAAGGATAAGTGGTGCCTTCCATCCTTACAACCGAAAATATTGGGTGTCCATGGTTCCACTACAGAACCTACCTACCTGTGCACTCTAGGGAACAGGGACACACTTTCCTCACAGAAACTCGGGGGATGGTTGTCAGCCCCCTGCCTTGTTCAGAGCATGATCTGCTGCTGCAACCAGATACCTGTGCCTACCACAATCACCCCTGCCCCTCTAAGACTGCAAGGCAGAGTCTGTACCACACACTTGATGACCAACTACCTGGACACCTGAGATGAATCCATACAAGAAAAGAGAATGGGCTCCTAGGCTCATATACCTGGCAACAGCTCTAATCATCTGGTGACAAGATGTTAGAGCTTCAGAGGCACAAATAATCAAGCTACCTCACTCAAGCAGCTGATTGGAGCATATCAAAACAAAACAAAGCAAGAAGCTATGACACAGTAAGCAAACAAAATAAATTCATACAATAATTTACAGATGGCTCAGAGACAACAGTCAATATCAAATCACATAAAGAAGCAGATCATGACAGCTTCAACAAGCTCTCAAAAACAAAGAATCAAGGAATCTTCTCAATGAAGATGTCTTCCTGGAATTACCAGATGGAGAATACAAGAGATGAATATACAGAACCCTTCAAGAGATAAGGAAGGAGATTAGGCAAAACGCAGAACAAGCCAAGGAATACACAGTTAAAGCAGTTGAATAAATTAAAAAGTTTATTCAAAAACATAATGAAAAATTTAATAGGCTGCAAGAATCCATAGAGAGGCAACAATCAGAAATTCAGAAGATTAACAATAAAATTTCAGAATTGGACAACTCAATAGAAAGTGAGAGGAGCAGAATTGAGGAAATGGAAGGCAAAATTATTGAGATTGAAGATAAACACTTGGCATCAATATCTCCCAAGAAAAAATCAGATAAAGGAATTTTAAAAAATGAAGAAACCCTAAGAATCATGTGGGACTCTATCAAGAGAAATAACCTATCAGTGATTGGAGTACCAGATCAGGGAGAGATAACAGAAAATACAGAGAGAATTGTTGAAGATTTGTTGGCAGAAATTCCTTGATATCATGAAAGATGAGAAGATATCTATCCAAAATACTCATCAAACCCCACATAAGGTAGATCTCAAAAGAAAGCCACCAAGGTATATTATAATCAAACCTGCCAAAACCAAAGGTAAAGAGAGAATTTTAAGAGTGGCTAGGGATAAAAGAAAAGTCACCCACAAAGGAGAGTCAATAAGAATAAGCTCAGACTACTCGGCAGAAACCATGCAGTATAAAGGCAATGGAATGACTTATATAAAGCACTGAAGGAAAAAAATTGCCAGCCCAGAATCATATATCCAGCAAAACTATCTCTCAAATATGAAGACAAAATTAGGACATTTCCAGGTAAACAGAAGTTTAGGGAATTTGTAAAAACCAAACCAAAGCTATAAGAAACACTAAAGGGAGTTCTCTGGTTAGAAAATCAATAATATCAGATATCAACCCAAGACTAGAACACAGGACAGAGCAACCAGATATCAACCCAGATAGGGAAATCACAAAATAAATCAAGATAAAAAACACTCAAAACAGGGAAACAGCAAGGTCATTATGTAAAAGATGACAACATTAAAACAGTAAAGAGGGAATAAAAAATGTAGTCATAGATCTTCCACATGGAGAGGAAGTCTAGGTGATATAAAGAAATAAAAGTTTGGTTTAAATTTAGAAAAATAGGGGTAAATATTAAGGTCACCACAAAGGAGACTAACAATCCTACACATCAAAATAAAATACAAGAAAAACATACTCAGCAAAAACAAAATCAACAACAACAAATAAGAGGAAAAGACAATATATAATGAAAAACTACACAACACAAAAAAAATTAAGTGGAAAAAAGAAACCGTCAACAACACACAAAACAAGACATAAAAATGACAGCACTAAACTTGTAACTACCCATAATTACACTGAATGTAAATGGACTAAATGCACCAACAAAGAGACAGAGAGTGGCAGAATGGATTAAAAAAACACGATCCATCTATATGCTGCCTACAAGACACACACCCTAGACTTAGAGACACAAACAAACTAAAACTCAAAGGATGGAAAAATATATAACAAGCAAACAACAATCAAAAAAGAGCAGGAATGGCAATATTAATTTCTGACAAAATAGACTTTAAAGTTAAATCCACCACAAAGGATAAGGAAGGACACTATATAATGATTAAAGGGACAATATACCAGGAGGATATTGCCATATTAAATATTTACACACCCAACAGCAGGGCTTCCAGATACATAAAACAAACTCTAACAGCATTGAAAAGTGAGATAGACAGCTCCACAATAATAGTCAAATTTATTGATTTTTTTTATTGCCATTTATTGACTTATAGTTAGAAATTGTAATCTACTAACATCAGACCTTGTCTACATGACAAGGAAGGATGAGAATCAGGATCAATATAGAGCTGACTCCTATGAGGTGCAGGTCATACATACCTCCACTCTCCAACTTTTTCACCATTTCTGACACCAGCCCTTCCCCACCCCCCATAGCACTCTCTACTTCTCTACTGGGTTCGATAATTCATTGCAATGTCAACACAGAACTCGTAGACCATACTCACGACTATATGGTTTATTAGGGAAGTAACAGGCTCCAGCTCGGGATCAGGATCAGCTTGGAAGTAGCAGGATACAACTCAGGAGACAGCATACAGTTCTTCAATCAGGGCAACTTCCAACCAAGACAGCTCTCAGCACCTTCTTGGCTGTGCCCACAAGCAGGCCCTTCTCTTAGCCATGCCTGCAGCCAGGTGGCCCTTCTCTTGGCCGTGCCAGCCAACAAGCCTTTCTCTGGGCCTCTGCCCTGCTCAGGCAAGTGTTGTAACCCTCTTTACTTCCACTGACAAGTGCCCAGAGGCACCCAAATTTGCCAGCAAGCCTGCACAAAAGTGCTCAGCTCTTTCTTGCTCTGTGGGCCTGCAAGCCCACTGCAGCTGCCTCAGATGGATTTCCTGGCTCTTGCTGCTTGGACTACTGCCACTGATTCTCTCCCACTGGGCCATGCTGTGGTTACCACCATTTCTCGCTGTCTCACGCCATCTTCTGTGTTACAGCTCTCTCTGTGTCTCCTGTGTCTGGGAGGTTCTCAGCTCAGGGACCCCAGGTCCAAAGGATGGCTACACTCCAGGCTCTTCTTGATGGTAGTGAGGTCCTCAACCTCTGTGAGATTGACCTTTATATTCAAATTCCAGGCATGGCCCTCCCAGCCAAAGAGCTGACTGATCCCCTCAGTAGACCACAGTCACTCAATTTGCATAGCAATTGACCAGTTCCCGAAACGTACTTAATCCAATTGGATGGTTTTACACAACTTATAATAGGAACCCTGGTGGTGCAGTGGTTGAGAGCTCGACTACTAACCAAAAGGTCAGCGGTTGAAATCCACCAGCCACTTCTTGGAAACCCTATGGGGCAGTTCTACCCTGTCCTACAGGGTCACTATGAATCAGAATCAACTTGATGGCAACGAATTTAGTTTGGTGTTTTTGTTTTGCATAGTAAACTAACCAATCCCTTTGCAAGCTTGTGACCTAGCCAATCATTTTGACAGAATTATAAACCCAACGCCAGAAGAGCCCTATATAAGAGACTCATCGCACTGTAGAAAGCCTTTCCGTATACCCAATTTAGAAAGAAATTTGCCCATGTGTCTTCTAGTAATTATTTGGCTTTCTTTTTACATTTAGATCCTTAATTTGGAGTTTATTTCTGTGTACAGAATGAGGTATGGCTCTATTTCTACTTTTTTTTTCCCAAGCAGCTAATCAATTGTGTAAGCATTTATTAAAGTATTCATGTTATCCCAGAGATTTCATATCAGGATAATACTGTCCTAGGAGAATAAGTTGGGAAATGGTCCCTCCTCTCCTATTTTTTGGAAGAGTTTGAGAAATGTCCATCGGCAGATGAACGGATAAACAAAATGTGGTGTATATATATATTTTTTTTTTATGTATATATATATATATACACACAATGGAATGTTACTCAGCCATAAAGAGAAATGAAGTCCTGATGCATGTCACTACATGGATGAACTCTGAAAACATTATGTTGAGTGAAATAAGTCAATAGCAAACGGACAAATACTGTATGATCTCATTTATATGAGATAAGCAAATATATAGAAAATAAAGATTATTAGTGGTTACAAGGGAGGGGGAGCCCTGGTGGTGCAGTGGTTAAGAGCTCGGCTACTAACCAAAAGATTGGCAGTTTGAATCTACCATCTGCTCCTTGGAAACTCTGTGGGGCAGCTCTACTCTATCGTATAAGTTTGCTATGAGTCAGAATCAACTTGACGGCAATGGGTTTTACAAGAGGGGGGGAAAGGGGAGTTTTTGCTTAAGAGGCATTGGGTTTGTTATTAGTGTCAGAATAATTCAGAAAAGGATAATGATAATGGTTGCATAATATGAAGAATGTAATCAATGTCACTGAATTTTACATGTAGAAACTGGTGAATTGGCAAGTGTTTTGGCTTGAATATTTTCACCAAAATTGAAGAAAAAGAAATCTATTTGGATTCTGATTGGAATGATTCTTTCAAAACAAGAAAATCAGAGCTACTTCAACATGGGAGAGTTACTGAAGTTTTTTAAATTACTAGTTTTTAGTTTGATAATAGTATTCAGATTATGTCTTTAAAAGAATCGTTTGTCTTTTAGAGATGCATGCTTAAATATTTGCAGATGAAACAGGAGGTCTGAGATTTATTTCAAGATAATTTAATGAGTGTAAGCGCTAGGTGTATAGGTAGATGAAACAAGAATGGGCATGAGGGTTGACACACTGAGAAAAATGTAACCAATGTCATTGAACAAATTGTGTAGAAATTGTTAAATGGGAACCTAATTTGCTGTGTCAACTTTCCTCGAAAGCACAATAAAATGTTTTAATAAAAAATTTTCAAAGAATGGGCATGAGTTCAAACATTAAGCTGGAGGAGGAATAACCATTATGCTCTTCTTTTATGTTTTAATACGACTGAAATTTTCAAAATAAAATTTTAAGTTAAAAATTCCGTTTCCAACCATTCACAATAGCCCCCAAGAAGATAAGATACTTAGGAATAAATCTTACCAAGGATGTAAAAGACCTATACAAAGAAAACTACAAAGCTCTACTACAAGAAATTCAAAAGGACATACTTAAGTGGAAAAACATACCTTGCTCATGGATAGGAAGACTTAACATAGTAAAAATGTCTATTCTACCAAAAGCCATCTATACATTTAACGCACTTCCGATCCAAATTCCAATGTCATATTTTAAGGGGATAGAGAAACAAATCACCAATTTCATATGGAACGGAAAGAAGCCCCGGATAAGCAAAGCACTACTGAAAAAGAAGAAGAAAGTGGGAGGCCTCACCTTTCCTGACTTCAGAAACTATTATACAGCCACAGTAGTCAAAACAGCCTGGTATTGGTACAACAACAGACACATAGACCAATGGAACAGAATTGAGAACCCAGACATAGATCCATCCACGTATGAGCAGCTGATATTTGACAAAGGACCAGTGTCAATTAACTGGGGAAAAGATAGCCTTTTTAACAAATGGTGCTGGCATAACTGGATATCCATTTGCAAAAAAATGAAACAGGACCCATACCTCACACCATGCACAAAAACTAACTCCAAGTGGATCAAAGACCTAAACATAAAGACTAAAACGATAAAGATCATGGAAGAAAAAATTGGGACAACCCTAGGAGCCCTAATACAAGGTATAAACAGAATACAAAACATTACCAAAAATGATGAAGAGAAACCCGATAACTGGGAGCTCCTAAAAATCAAACACCTATGCTCATCTAAAGACTTCACCAAAAGAGTAAAAAGACCACCTACAGATTGGGAAAGAATTTTCAGCTATGACATCTCCGACCAGCGCCTGATCTCTAAAATCTACATGATTCTGTCAAAACTCAACCACAAAAAGACAAACAACCCAATCAAGAAGTGGGCAAAGGATATGAACACACATTTCTCTAAAGAAGATATTCAGGCAGCCAACAGATACATGAGAAAATGCTCTCGATCATTAGCCATTAGAGAAATGCAAATTAAAACTACGATGAGATTCCATCTCACACCAGCAAGGCTGGCATTAATCCAAAAAACACAAAATAATAAATGTTGGAGAGGCTGCGGAGAGATTGGAACTCTCATACACTGCTGGTGGGAATGTAAAATGGTACAACCACTTTGGAAATCTATCTGGCGTTATCTTAAACAGTTAGAAATAGAACTACCATACAACCCAGAAATCCCACTCCTAGGAATATACCCTAGAGATACAAGAGCCTTCATACAAACAGATATATGCACACCCATGTTTATTGCAGCTCTGTTTACAATAGCAAAAAGTTGGAAGCAACCAAGGTGTCCATCAACGGATGAATGGGTAAATAAATTGTGGTATATTCACACAATGGAATACTACGCATCGATAAAGAACAGTGACGAATCTCTGAAACATTTCATAACATGGAGGAACCTGGAAGGCATTATGCTGAGCGAAATTAGTCAGAGGCAAAAGGACAAATATTGTATAAGACCACTATTATAAGATCTTGAGAAATAGTAAACCTGAGAAGAACACATACTTTTGTGGTTACGAGGGGGGGAGGGAGGGAGGGTGGGAGAGGGTTTTTTATTGATCAATCAGTAGATAAGAACTGCTTTAGGTGAAGGGAAAGACAACACTCAATACATGGAAGGTCAGCTCAATTGGACTGGACCAAAAGCAAAGAAGTTTCCGGGATAAAATGAATGCTTCAAAGGTCAGCGGAGCAAGCGCGGGGGTCTGGGGAGCATGGTTTGCGGGGACTTCTAAGTCAATTGGCAAAATAATTCTATTATGAAATCATTCTGCATCCCACTTTGAAATGTGGCGTCTGGGGTCTTAAATGCTAACAAGCAGCCATCTAAGATGCAGCAATTGGTCTCAACCCAAAAAAGATAAAAAAAAAAAAAAAAAAAAAAAAAAAAATTCCGTTTCCAATGTGTTTTTACTTGAATTTTAGCAGTCATTTGGGAATTGGTAATTACTAACATGTATTATAGAAGTACAGACTCTGGAACCAATCAGACCTAAGGATGAATCCCAGTGCTGCCTCTTTAGTTTCTGTGTGACCTGGATACGTGACCACTCCTTTCTGAGCATTCTAGGAAAAAATGGAGATATTTATCAGTAAAACATAAGACTGGTAAAAGATACCTAGCTGAAAGGGAGGGACCTGGAGAACTTCATCCTGAGCTCCCCGTCTCAACCCTGCAGAGTTCCATGGGGAACCCCTGCCCCCAGCATAGGATGGGTCCCAGCTGTTCCCAGACTTGAAACAGAGCTCTGGGGCAAAACCCATTTATTAATATTGATGTCACTTCATGTTTCTCTCTCTGGGCTTGACTTTATGGTTTCATCTGTTCAGGTACAGGTGGAATAGGGAAGAGAAAAAAGGGGATAAGGTCACCTCGCTATATTGTATTAGGACAGTAATATATCTGAAAACATACTAGTGTGTTCTTAAAAATAGCCACCACCACATCTGGGGTCTTAAATGCTAGTAAGCAGCCATCTAAGATGCATCAGTTGGTCTCAAACCACCTGGAGCAAAGGAGAATGAAGAGCACCAAAGACACAAGGTAAATATGGGCCCAAGAGACAGAAAGGGCCACATAAACCAGAGACTCCATCAGCCTGAGACCAGAAGAACTAGATGGCGCCCGGCTACCACCAATGACTGCCCTGAAAGGCAACACAACAGAGAATCCCGGATGGAGCAGGAGAACAGTGGGATGCAGACCTCAAATTCTCATTAAAAGACCAGATGTAATGGTCTGACTGAGACCAAAAGAACTCTGGAGGTCATGGTCCCAGACCCTCTGTTAGTCCAAGACTGGAACGATTCCCAAACCCAACTCTTCAGACAGGAATTGGACTGGACTATAAGACAGAAAATGATGCTGGTGGGGAGTGAGCTTCTCGGCTCAAGTATACACATGAGACTATGTGGGCAGCTCCTGCCTGGAGATGAGAGGGCAGAGGGGTACAGGAGTTGGTTGAATGGACGCTGGGAATACAGGGTGGAGAGGAGGAGTGTGCTATCACATTAAGGGGAGAGCAGCTAGGGTTACATAGCAAGGTGTGTATAAGTTTTTGTATGAGAGACTGACTTGGTTTGTATACTTTCACTTAAAGCACAATAAATTTAAAAAAATAGCCAACACCTAACTATTCAACGCACAGAACCAAGGAAACAGCCTGAGGTCTGCCATTTATTCTGTGTACCCTCAGGCTAGTAGTCTGTGCTAGCTGATGCTCAGTTTGCTATCTTGAGAAAATTGAAGAGTCAATGGGATAATGCATTTGTTTATTTTAAGCCCAGAGATTCAGAGACAAATAGACCTTGCCCTCTCAAAGCTCTCAGTCCAATGCGGGGGCAGGGGGGGCAGACAGCTCTGTCATCAGGCAGTGACATTTTAGACCGGTCAGGGATCTGATGGGAAAGCCCTGGAAAGTACAGTAGCCCAAAGGAGATATATGACCCACCTGGAGGTCAGGAAATTCTTCCTAGTGTAGAGTCTTATAAAATCTTTCTGTCTCTCCCAGTGGACATCAAGGAAGGGAGACTCACAGGACAATGGTGTCAGGGGCTAGGAGTCAATTGAGCTATGCTCCCTCTGTTTCTCCCAGGCATTACCTTCTCCAATAGTGACAAGTGGAAGGTCCTAAGAAAATTTGCTGACCAGGTCCTACATAACTTGTTGATGGAGAAAAGGAGCCTGGAGAAGTGGATCCTGGAAAAACTCAACTTTCTGCTAGCAGAGCTAAGGAAAACTGACGGTCAGCCTTAGTCCTCGGCCATTTGCACTCTACCTTTCAGATCTACCGTATATGGAGCACAGACTGCACTGCACAGCTCTTAGAGACTTCATTCAAACTTAGACTATAACGTGAATGGCATAACTTGAAGTTTTGCAACAAAATATCCCAGCTCGTGATGTTGTGTCCTCTGAGGAGTGGTGACAAGATATGCTAGATTGGGCAGCAGCAGCATATGGCCCCATTATCTGTCTCCGAGTGGTATTTGGAGCCCACCATGGGTAGGAGTCCTGGTGGTGCAGTGGTTAAGCATTCAGCTGCTAACCAAAAAAAGTCAGCAGTTCAAATCCACCAGCCGCTCCTTGGAAACTCTATGAGGCACTTCTACTCTATCCTATAGCATCGCTATGAGTTGGAATTGACTTGACAGCAATGGGTTTATGTGTAACTGTGAGAGTGATGATGATGATATTTCTGAGCACTTAACAGGTGTCAAGTTTTGTCTTAATCACTTTTTCATGCAAGAGCTTCCTTAAGCCTCAAAATAATCAGTTTTTCAGATGAGGAAACAGAGGCACGGAGCGATTTAAAGAACCATCTTGAAGTCAGAAGGCTACTAAGTGGAGAAATCAGGACTCAAACCCACATCTAACAGGAACTACAGTCCACACTCAACCAATGTAGTTTACATCTAAGACATTACCTCTACTACAGTGCCCACTAATAATGAGCACTCACTGTATGTCATACAGTGTTTTAAATGCTTCACACAAGCTAGCTCATTCTATCCTCGGAATAACCCTTTAGGGTGGGTACTATTCCAGAGGAGGAAACTAAGACCCAGAGAGGTTAAATCACTTCCCCGAGGTCACAGTCAGGAAGGGGTGGAGCGAAGATTCAAAGCTGAGTCAAAACCTGTGCTTTTCCACACCATCCTGGGTGCGGATCCAAGGAAAAGAGTTAACAATCACAGCAACCACTTATATAGCACTTTCGGGACTTTTGCTTCTGGTCAGGATGGGTTAACAGAGACAAGTTTTATCCTGAATCACTTAAATCAATTAAAAATGTTAACAAAATATATGAAACAATGGTCTTCAGTCATTAGACCACAGGCATCATAGGAGAATGAGCCTGAGAGAGAAGAAACAAATAAGCTGATCTCTATAATTGTCCCAACTTATTGCCTGTAGACAGTTGCCAATAGACAGTTTCCAAGCTGCAGTACAAGGAAGGGGAACCCAGGTGAAACCTAAAAGTCTTCCTGTGTTGAGTAAACAGAGCTGAGGAGTCCAGGGAAGCCAAGGTGGCTAGAGTTGTCAGAGAAGCCTACCATGAAGGAGAGAGCTGCACAGACTGAGAGCTCGGGAGATCTGCGGAGGGTCTGCCTCTGGTGCAGCTGAGACTGATTAGCATGTGTGTGTAAGGAGTAAAGAAATCCATCCAAAAGAAGCAGAGAGAACAATCCTCATAGCTCGCTTAGGCTGGAAACAGCTCCTGCTTCCCCTTACAGAGTTGAAAACATCATCATTTATGCAGCAATTGGTAGTCAGAAGGGTATTATCTCTCAGTAGTCATCCAAAATTATTTCCAGAGTAAAAGATACTCTAGTCCCATCTAACAAAGCTTAAAAGAAAGCCTTTAAAGAATCAAGTGTTTCCAAGTAACTTAACTGTATCCCATAATAGAGTTTAAGATTAAATCTAAAAATACAAAAATATCCAGCACTCAATAATGTCTAGCATCAAAAGAAAAATTGCTAAGCATGCAATGAAGCAAGAAAATATGACTGTATTAGTTATTACTGTGTAAAAAATTACACCAGAACTAAGCAACTTGGTGTTTACATAGTAGCAGAAAGAATAGAATAACTGTAAGAGGTAACACGATGTTGCCTACTGTGTGCACACTACACCTCAGAATGACTATAGATAAGACAGCAGTGGTTAAGAACATGGACATTGATCACAGCTAATTAGCTGTGTGACCTTGATCAAACCACCTAACCTCTCATCTCATCTACCATTTCAACTCACCTCTCACCGCTACTTGAGGGAGTCCTAAGTGCCTGGGTGAGTTGCTGGCACAAGCTATTCCACTATCTCACGGCCATCCTCCAGAGCTTCTCGCTGCAGACGCTGGGGGCGCCCGAGGACATCGACCCAACCGGAATCAGCTCAGGCCACCAACAGGCTGCTGTGGCCCTTCCGGATGTGCCTGCACACACCGTAAGATCTAACTCACAGCAGCTGGCAGTGCTTCTCTTTGTCACACTCTCTTTCTCCTGTGTCCCTCTCGCTTTTAACCTCTCTCCCACACACACACAACTTAATCTTCCACATGATCCATCTCCCATGGTTACTTACCAACCCACAGTCAGCAAAAGAAATGTTTTAGCCACTTGCAGAGACTGGAAGTTGTCTATGTCTCACACTTCTCTGGACTTTTTGTTTCATTTCCAAATAAACTTATCTTTGGAATGGATGCAACATGGTCTGCCTGAGTTAAAAGGAGGAGAAGGAGCCCTAGGGAAAAGGGGAGGGGAAGTCACACTCTTCCTGGAGGAAGACATGGAGCTGTAATTCCTTCTGTCCTCACCCTCAGGGAAGCCCGGGTGATGGAATCAAATTTTTCTAGGGCAGGGTGGGAGATAAACACAGTGGAGGACTAAAGACAAGGAGCCGAGACGGAAAAACCAAGGCAGAGGGAGAAAAAGACACTAGCTCAAAGAGAGACACCTGGACAGAAAGAGAACAGGAAGGCAACAGGCTGGACAGAAAGAGAACAGGAAGGCAACAGGCTGGACAGAAAGAGAACAGGAAGGCAACAGGCTGGACAGAAAGAGAACGGGAAGGCAACAGACGGGTATACAAACAGGGATAGAGGCATAAGCAAACAGAAAGTGAGAAACAGAGAGAGAAAGAGGCACACAGAAGGAGACTAAGAAATAATGTCTTACAGATATTAAACAAGAATTGCCGGGGTAAAAAAGTAAGCATAAAATGACTAGTTACGGGAGTATGAATACAAGTTGGAATTAAATAATGGAAAACAAAAACATAAAAGAGAGGAGCGGATTCATCAGAATTTATACATTCTAAGGTCCTTGTATTATTTGGGATTGTTTTGTTAAATCAAGTATGCATGAGTAAGCTTTAAAAGACGATAAGAACCAGCAAATTTGATATGAAAAAAAAAAAAGGAGTAAAGAAAAACCCGATAAAAACCCAATAATTGTCTCCAAAATTGGGAAGAGACCAAAAGAAGGTATAGTAAAGGTCAAATACTAGAAATAAGTCCAAATACATCAGTAACTCAATAATTTAAATGAGTTACATTCACCGGTTGAATTAGTTTTCTATTGCTGCTGTTACAAGTTGCCACAAATTTAGCAGCTTAAAACATTTATCTTAAATGTTTATATTAACAACAGTCAATTCTTGTTATTCTTAGTAGTTATGTTCTATAAAGTTGCCCCAAACACTGAATTAGTGAATACTGAACCATTACGCCTCAGAGAAATAGTGGGTTAGGTTTCTTCGAGTCTGTGCTCACAACATTTTCATTGACTAATCAATATATAACCTTGTTTTATGTGTGTTTCTGTTCAAAGACACTTTACTTACCATTAACACTGAACTCAGCCAGCTGTGCGATAACTCATGCTTGAACGAAGCTTATCTCACGCACGCGTTTTCTTTGTAAAGAGCATTGCAGCCTTCTTGCAGTTGAGAGCATTATATAGCACTTCAAGGCTACCCTTCAGGGGCCATATTAAATAGCGAGATCACAACAACAACAAAAAAGCACAAATATGCAAAAAAAAAAAAAAAGTGGCACCAAATATACCATGAAAAAGATGCTTGTTTATAGCATGAGAGCCTGAACAAGTAGGCAGAGCGCCCCCTTGTTCAACTTCAGCTGGTGATGTGCTCATAGGGGGACTCCAATTTATCACCACTCAGCCCATGTCCACAAACGACTGCAAAAGTGCCACAAGTGTTGATTCCAAACCAAAACCAAATTCATTGCCTCCAAGTCGATGCTGACTCATAGCAGCCCTATAGGATGGAGTAGAACTGCCCCATAGGGTTTCCCAGGAGCAGCTGGTGGATTCGAAATGCTGACCTCTTGGTTAGCAGCTGAGCTTATAACCACTGAGCCACCAGGGCTCTGACAAACACTCTACTATTTGTAAATTACTTTGTCATTTAATGTGTCCGGCACTTTACACTGTATGAGGGATATTGCCTCCTGTAAATCATTTGATTGTTATAGAGCACCTAGTTGTTTATTTATCTGTCAACAACTCATGGAAAATTTACCAAAATTAACCATATACTGGGTCATATATCGTTGTTGTTGTTAGGTGCCGCCAAGTTGGTTGTGACTTACAGCGACGCTATGTACAACAGAACGAAATACTGCCCATTACTGCACCATCCTCACAATCATTGCTATGTTGGAGCCCAATGTTGCAGCCACTGTGTCAATCCATCTCATACTTATTTTAAAAAGTTTCAAAAGTTGAAAGTATTCACAGCATGATCACAATGGAATTAAGCTAAAATTCAATAATAAAATGGTAGTTACAAATTCTCTAACAGTCTGTATATTAAACTGTATACTTCTAAATGATCACTGGGTCAAAATATAACATACTGGCACCAAATGATAATGAAAATATATCAAAACTTTTGACAAGCTACTATATCAGTGTTTATAGACAAGGCTATAGCTTTATACGCATATAATAGAAAAGAAGAAAGACTGGAAATTAATGATTCAAGGTTTCAACTTATTAAAATGGAGAAGTAAAGACTTCAAACAAAAAAAATCAGTATAACGAAAAGAATAACGCAGAAAGTAATGAAATAGAAAACAGCAGAAAATAGACAAAAATCAAAAACATCAAAGTTAGTTTGTTAAAATGATTAATACTATCAATTGCTGGCAAGGCTGATGAAAATAAAAGAAAACACAAATCTCCAGTATCAGGAATTTTTACATGAAACATTATTAGAGATTCTACAGACATCTAAAAATAATGAAGGAATATGATGGTATTAGTTTGCTTTTGTTATGTAACGGATCACCCCCAACATTAATAACTTAAAAACACAACCATTGATTTCACTCACAGTTCTGCTAGGTAGTTCTTCTCACTCAGGTGTCTGTGGTTGTCAGGTCATCTGGGGGCCGGCTGATCCCTGATGTCTTTAACTCACATGTCCGACAGTTGGCAGACTGTTGGCTAGGGTGATGGAGTAACTGGGCCAGATGTTTCACTTCAAGCAAGCTAATCTGTGCTTGTTCGTACGGCAGCAAGATTCCAACAGGCGAAATAGGGCAACCCCCGATGAGAAAGAACTTTATAAGATTCAGTTTCTGTCATATTTGCTGTCGTCCCACTGACCAATAAGTCATGTGGCCAAGCCCAAATTCAGTGGTGAGGGCAATAGAAAAGGCATGGAGATGGTGAAGGGAAGAATCTATGGTTATTTTCATAATCTAACACAATTATTAACACCTTTATGTCAACAAATTCGATAATTTGAATGAAAAGGACAAGTTCTTTGAAAAGTACAGCTTACTAAAGCCGATGCAAGGAGAAAATCTGAATAGTCTAACATCTATTAAAGAAATTTAATTAGTGATTACAATCTTTCTCACAAAGAAAACTCCAGCCCACAGTGACTTCAACAATGAATTCTTCCAAATATCTAAGAAAGAAATAACAATCTCGTAAAAACTTTTCGGGGGTGGGGGGTAATTAGGGAAAATGTCCATATTCGTTTTGTGAAATCGGTATAAGCTTTATTTCAAAACCTGACAAGGACAAGAAAATTATAAACCAGTATATGCAAAAATTCTTACAAAATACTACCAGACCAAATCCAGTAATATATAACGTAATGGTTCATCAGGACCAAGTAAGTTTTATTTTGGGTATGTCCATTTAAATATCAGCTAATGCAATTCATAAAAACAGCAGAATAAAAGATAAAATCATGTGATCTTCTTAATAAATGCAAAAAAAAAAGGAATTTCCAAAATTTAACACCCATTAATAATTTTAAAGCTAACTCATAGCACACCCTCAACAATGGAATGGGTAAATAAATGGTGGTATATTTACACAATGGAGCACTGTGCCACAGTAAGAGCAAATTATTTACAACTACATACAATAATATTTATGAATCTCGTTAATAGAAAATTGAGCTTAAAAACCCAGAATCAAAAGAGTATATATTTTAGGAGCTTTTTCAATATAAAATGCAAAACTAGTGACACTATTAGAAGTCAGAATAAAAACCATTGCCATCAAGTTGATTCCGACTTGTTCCAAACCTATGGGACAGAGTAGAACTGCCCCATAGGGTTTCCTTGGAGAGGCTGGTGGATTCAAACTGCTTACCTTTTGGTTAGCAGTCGTATCTCTTAACCACTGCACCACCAGTGCCACAAAAGTCAGAAGAGTGGTTGCCTTTTGGAGTGGTAGGTGACCAGCAGGGGGCATTAAGAGTCAATTCCTTAAAAGAAAACACACACACACACACATATATATATATTATATATATATATAAAACCTAAACCCAAACACATTGCTGTCACTGTCGAGTGGACTCTGACTCATACCAACCCTGTAGAACAGAGTAGAACTGTCCCATAGGGTTTCCAAGGAGCAGCTGGTGGTTTCCAACTGCCCACCTTTTGATGGGCAGCCAACCGTTTAACCACTACGCCACCAGGACTCCAATATGTGTGTGTGTGTATACACATATATATTAACCAATTATTGAGAACCCCTGGTGGCACAGTGGTTAAGTGCTCACTGCTAAGTGAAAGGTTGAAAGCTGTTTGAACTCACCAGCCACTCCTCAGGAGAAAGATATGGCAGCCTGCTTTTTCCATAAAGATTACAGCCTATAGGTTCGCTGTGAGTCCAAATCAACTCAACGGCAACAAGTTTAACCAATTATTATCATATGTGATAATAACTTTAATAATCCTGACTGATACACAGAGGGAAGATGCCATGTGATGACGGAGGTGGAGGTTGGAGTCATGCTGCAGCTGCTAGCTGAGGACCGTCTGGGGCTACCAGAAGCTGGGAGAGACAAGACCAGATCTTCCCCTGGAGCTTTCAAAGAGAGCATGGCCCTACTCACACCCCGAATTCAGACTTCTAGCCTCCAGAACCGAGAGACAATAAATTTCTGTCATTTTAACCCATCCAGTTTGTGGTACGTTTTTAGGGCAGTCCTGAGAAACTAATACAGCTGGTTTGAGTTGGCCTTCTATTACTTGCAACACAAAGTGTCCTAACCCAGATGACAAATAAATTGGCCTTTTACTCAAGCCCTGTTAAACCTGCCACCAGGGCCTCGAGGGCTGACTCCACTCACATTTGTAAAACTCAGCCAAGGGACTCTTTCAAAAACAGGGAAGGCGTATTGCAAAGGGATAAGCTGTGGCCACCGCGATACACAGAAGCACAAGGATCAGTTTTTTATTTTCCCCGATGATCCTCTCCTGACACTTAGAAGCAAAATAGAATAGATATCTGAGAATAATAGATTCTTAAAAACCTTTAAATCAGGGGCACTTTGATCTAAGAAGCAGGGTCTCTTCTGTACTCATCTTTAGGGACTATATTTGCAGCTTCCCTGAAGTGGCCAATTTCTGTCCTAAGAAAGTGGGATTGCCTTCCAGCGTCAGCTAAAAATCTTACCCACCCACAGGAAGGCTGGGGCTACATCCAGTCTAGTTTGTCAACTGAGGGCAATTAAGCCCAAGGTAAGGGCTTAATACTGAATTACTACCAGGCCTCCATTCCTAAGGGGGAAAAAAATGGGTGTAGCTGTAAACAGACCAGAGATGTTGAAAGAACCACCTTCCAACCACCAATGCCTGGATCGTTATTGTTCTCCTTTCTCCCCTCCCAACTACCACTGGTGTTATAGCTTGAATTATGTCCCCCAAAAATGTGTGTCAATTTGGCTATGCCATGATTCCCAGTATTGTGATTGTCCATCATTTTGTCATCTGATGTGTGTTGTAAATCCTACCTCTATGATGTTAATAAAGTAGGATTGGCGGCAGTTATGTTAATGAGTCAGGACTCAGCCTACAAGATTAGATTGTATTTTAAATCAATCTCTTTTGAGATATAAAAGAGAAGTGAGCAGAAAGACAGGGGGCCCTCATACCACCAAGAAAGAAGTGCCAGGAGCAGAGCACATCTTTTGGACCTGGGATCCCTGCTCTGAGAGGCTCCTAGACCAGGAAAGATTGATGACAAGGACCTCCATAGCCGACAGAGAGAGAAAACCATCCACTGGTGGTATTTCTGTTATAGCAGCACTTAGATAACTAAGATAGGGCACTTGTGAAAAACCCACAGCTAACATCATATTCAATGGACAAAGACTGACAGCTTTCCCCTTAAGATCACAAAGAAGACATGGATGCCCACTCTCACCACGGCTATTCAGTATTTTACTGAAAGCCCTAGCCAGAGCAATTAGGAAAAAATAAATAAATGGCAGTCAAATCTGGAAGGAAGAAGTAAAAATATTCCTTTTTGCAGATGACAGTATTCTATATATAGAAATCCTCAAAGAATCCACAGGAAAGCTACTAACCCATAGAGCTAATAATTAAATTCAGCCAAGGGGCAGAGTACAAGGTCAACATGCAAAATACCGGTTGAGATTTTAGACACGAGCAATGAGCCATCTGAAAAGGAAATTAAGAAAACAATTTCAATTACAATAGTATCTAAAAGAATAAAATATCTAGAAATAAATTTAACCAGAGAGGTGAAAAACTTGTACACTGGAAACAATAAAACATTGCTGAGAGAAATTTTAAAAGACTTAAATGGAAGGACATTCCACATTCTTGAACTGGAAGACTTCATACCGTTAAGATGTCATTACTACCCAAAATGATCTAGAGATTCAACACAATCCCTATCAAAATTCCAACAGCCTTCTTTGCAGAAATGGAAAGCCAATCTTCAAATTTATATGCAACAAGAGACCTCAAATAGCCAAAACAATCTTGAAAAACAAAAACAAAGTAAGGAGACTCATATTTCCTGAATTCAAAATATACTATAAACCCACAGTAATCCAAACAGTCTGGGACTGGTATAATGATAGACACATGGTCTGATGGAATAGAATTGAGATTTCAGCAAGAAATCCATACATCTGTGGTCAACTGATTTTTAACAAGGGTGCTAAGTCCATCCAATGGGGAAAGAATAGCCTCCTCAATAAGTGGTGCAGGGATAAATGGATTTCCAGCAAAAGAATGAAGCTGGACCATACCTCACACCATATATGAAAATGAACTCAAAATGGATTAAGGAAGTAAATATAAGAACTAAAATCATAAAACTCTTAGAAGAAAACCAAAAAAACCCATTGCTGTCAAGTTGATTCTGACTCATGGTGATCCTATAGGACAGAGTAGAACTGTCCCACAGTTTCCAAGAAGAGCCTGGTAGATTCAAACTGCCGACCTTTTGGTTAGCAGCCATAGCTCTTAACCATATATGTGTGGGTCTATTTCTAGATTCTCTATTCTGTTCTATTCATACACCAATACTGGACTATCTTGATTACTGTAGCGTTATATACTACATCTTATAGTCAAGTAAAATAAGTCCTCCAGCTTCATTCTTTTTTGAAATTTTTTTTGCATTTTAGGTCTAGTTATTCTGTCAATTATCAAAAGATGGCTGTTAAAATCTCCCACTATAATTGTGGAATTGTCTATTTTTCATCACTTCTATTAATTTTTTTCACTTTTTTGAGCCTATCTAGGGTTGTTAATCACATACATGTTTACGGTTGTTAAGTCTTCCTGGTGAATTCTGCCTTTCACTGTTATAAAATGTCACTCTTTATACTTGATAACACTCTTTGTTTTGAAGTCTCTTATATAGCCACTCCAGTTTTCTTATGCTTACTGTTTTCATGGTATATAATTTTCCATCATTCACTTTAAACCTACCTAAGTCTTTACATTTAAAGAGTGTTTCTTGAGGCAGCATATAGTAGGAACACCTCTAAATTTTTAATTTGAGTATTTAGTCCATTAACACTTAGTTATTGATATGATTATATTTAGGACTACCACTTTATTATTTGTTTCTGTTTGACCCTCTGTTCTTTATTGCTACCTTCATCCTTTCCTGCCTTCTTTTGATGATTTGAAATATTATATAATTACATTTTAACTTACGTATTGGATTTTAGCTATTACCCCTTTGCCTTATTTTTTAGTGGTTTCTCTCTGGATTCTGTCGTATTCTTCTGAGGATTGTGTGGCTCTTTGTTCTAGCTGGAAGCTAACGTGCCTGGACTGAAACTGCAAACTCTTCTCCACGATGTGTGATGACTGATATTTCTCTTCTACACTTATGGTTTCCAGCTGCTGCTTTGTTAGACCTGTCCTGCAGGGGGTTGCTCTGTGCCTCCTGATTTGGCAGTGAGCCAAGGATTCAGGAAGTGATTACAATCTCTGTGGTTCCCTTGCTTCTGAGGATTTCCCCCCTAACTTCCAACAGGCTTATTCGTCTTGGACTTTGTCTTCTGGCACCTCAAGCTGGTAATAGTTCACCTTTTTGCTGCTTGAGCTGCATAAAGTTAGGTGACACACTTGATTTCAAAAAGCAATAGAGTCACAGATCTCGCCTGGTGCAGCTCTATGTTTCAAGAATAAATCCTGTCTGGTATCTACCAGGTGACTTTCTGATTTGCCAGGCCCTGAAGTCTCCTGAGAGCCCTGGTGGTGCAGTGATTAAAAGCTATGGCTATCTGTGGCTGCTAACCAAAAGGGCGACAGTTGGAATTCACCAGCCGCTCCTTGGAAACCCTATGGGGCAGTTCTACTCTGTCCTATAGAGTTGCTGTGAGTTGGAATCAACTCAGCAGCAACGGGTTTGGGTTTTGAAGTCCCCTGATGCATGTACAGTTTAACTGTCCGTCAGGAATTTGTGAAGACTTTTAACTCAGAATTCGAAATTCATTCCTTTAATTTTTTCATTACCAGGACCCCTCCCCACCTCCTTTTAAGTGCAAACTCTTCTTCCAATCCTGAACTCTCTTTTCTGGCATCCTGAGCTGATAAGGCTGCAGTTTTCCATTGCCGTAACTGTGTGAGTTGGGAGAGTCCACAGGCCAGAAAGCCGTAAACTTGCCATTTCTACGCCTTCTAGTCGCAGTTCTTCAAGAGCTAATACTCCTCCGGTTTCTATCTGCTCTTACACACTTTCCAATTCCTTTAAATAGTTGGAGTTTTGGAGAAAAATGTAGAACAAAATCCTAACTAAAAAAGAAAGACCAGACTTGCTGGCCTGACAGAAATTGGAGAAACCCTGAGAGTATGACCCCCAGACACCCTTTCAGCTCAGTAATGAGGCTGCCCCTGAGGTTCACCCTTCAGCCAAATTGAACAGTCCATAGAACAAAACAAGACTAAAGGGGTGCACCAGCCCTGGGGCAGGGACTGGAAGGTGGGAGGGAACAGGACAGCTGGTAATAGGGAACCCAGTGTTGAGAAGGGAAAGTGTTGACATGTCGTGAGGTTGTTAAGCAATGTCATACAACAGTGTGTGTACTGTTTGATGAGAAACTAGTTTGTTTTGTAAGCCTTCATCTAAAGTTCAATTTAAAAAGATTTTTTTTAATATCACTAAATAGTTGGAGTTTTAAAGTATTTTGCCAAATTTTTATAATAACTAACTGTGAGAGGATTTCCACAACCACTTCACTCTGTCGCCATTACCAGAAGTTACACCGACATCATTTTTTTATTTGTCACTAACAAGTCACCCTTTGACAGAAAAAAAAAAAAATTATCTATAGAATAAAAATCTGAGAATTACAGACTATTAAAATCATGGACATTTAAATTTTAGAATAAGTGATTCATCTGTCCTCAAATTCAGGAACTACCTTCACAGCTCCCCAGTGGTAGCAAATTTCTCTTAAGAAGGTGGGATTTCTTTCCACCCACTGAACTTAAGAAGAATGGGACTGGGTCTCTTGTGTTCCTATCAACTCAGACCACTTTCAAAGGAATGGTCTGATGTTGATTTAGTCCCAAGTCTCCAATTTATACGGGTGGAGGCAGGGGAAGAGAGATAATCATGATAATCCCAAAAGTAACAGAGAAAGTAGATACGACATCAGGTGTCACCCCAGATGCTGAAGGGAATCTCCTCCCAGCCATCAACATACCTGCTCTTTCTTCTCCAAACCAGTGCTGCCCACTATCAACTTCAGACTTTTGGAAGGGCCAAGTTCTCAATTTTAAAAAATCCTTGTTTGTGACATTAGCTGGAATCCCAATCCTGGCCTCAGAGTTTTTGGGTTCTAGCCCAGCTTCCCCGCTGCCCCGGGTGTTTTGTTTTGTTTTGTTTTGTTTGTGATTTATGTGAAAATTTACAGCTCAAGTTAATTTCTTATACAAAAATTTATACACATTTTTGGTGACATTAATTACAATCCCCACAATATGACAGCACACTCCCCCTTTTCCCACCCCCAGTTCCCTGTGTCCATTCAACCAGTTCCTGTCCCTTCCTGCCTTCTCATCCTGCCTCCGTACAGGAGCCACCCATTTGGTCTCATGTATCTGATTGAACTAAGAAGCACACTCTCACGTGTATTATTTTTTGTTTTATAGTCCTGTCTAATCTTTATCTGAAGAGTGGGCTTTGGGAATGGTTTCAGTTCCAGGTTAACAGAGTGTCCAGGGATCAAAGTTTTGGGTGTCCCTCCAGTCTTTATCAGACCATTAAGTCTGGTCTTTTTTTTATGAATTTGAATTTTGTTCTGCATTTTTCTTCTGCTGTGCCCAAGACCCTCTATTGTGATTACTGTCAGAGCGGTTGGTGGTGGTAGCTGGGCACCATCTAGTTCTTCTGGTCTCAGGCTGGTGGAATCTCTGGTTTATGTAGTCCTTTAGTCTCTTGGGCTAATATTTTCCTTGTGTCTTTGGTCTTCTTCGTTCTTCTTTGTTTCAAGTGGGATGGGACCAATTGATGTATCTTAGATGGCTGCTTGAAAGCTTTTAAGAGCCCAGATGCCTCTCACCAAAGTGAGATGCAGAACATTTTCTTAATAAACTTTTCTATGTCAATTGACCTAGATGTCCCTCGAAACTATGATCCCCAGGCCCCATTCCCAGCTACTCTGCCCCTCATAGTGTTTAGATGTGCCCAGGAAACTTCTTGGCTTTTGCTTTGGTCCAGTTGTGCTGACTTCCCCTGTATCGTGTGTTGTCCTTCCCTTCACCAAAGTTGATCCTTTTCTACTATCTAGTAAGCGATTCTCCTCCCCCCCACCCTCATAACCATCAAAGAGTGCTTTTTTCTGTGTTTAAACTTTTTCTTAAGTTCTTGTAATAGTGGTCTCATACGATATTTGCCATTTCATGACTGACTAATCACTCAGCATAATGCCCTCCAGATTCATCCATGTTGTGAGATGTTTCTCAGATTCATCATTGTTCTTTATCATTTGCATAGTATTCCATTGTATGTACCATAATTTGTTTATCCATTTGTCTGTTGATGGGCACCTAGGTCATTTCTGTCTTTTTACTACTGTGAACAATGCTGCAATGAACATGGATGTGCTCATGTCTATTCGTGTGACAGCTCTTATTTCTCTGGGATATATGCCTAGGAATGGAATTACCAGCCCAGCTTTTCCAAAATTCCTTGTATAATCTCAGCCCTCTGTGAACAAAAATTTCTGCTTTTGTGACCAGACTTACTGGTCTGACAGAAACTGGAGGGACCCCGAAACTATAGCCCTTGGACATGTGTTAACTCAGATCTGAATCCACTCCCGAAGTCCACCTTTCAGCCAAAGCTTAGACAGCCCTATAAAACAAACAATAACACATGGGAGGAACATGTTTCTCAGTTCAATTAAGCATAGGAAACCAAATAGGCAACATCAGCCCAAAAGCAAAGATGACAAGGCAGGAAGGGACAGAAAACCTAGAAGAAGGGACAGAAAACCTAGAAGAATGGACACAGAGTACCCAAGGTGTAAACGGAAAGCGGGAGAGTATTGACACATTGCATGGATTGCAACCAATGTCACAAAACAATTTGTATATAAATTTTTGAATGAAAAACTAATTTGCTCTGTAAACTTACACCTAAAACACAATTTTTTTTTAATTTCCTTTTTGTGAAATGAGGATGATGATGTTGTTGCTGTTGTTGTTGTTAGGTGCTGTCAAGTGTGTTCCAGCTCATAATTACCCTACGTACAACAGAATGAAACAAATAATGCCCAATCCTGAACCATCCTCACAATCATTATGTTTGAGCCCATTGTTGCAGCCACTGTGTCAATTCATTCAGTTGAGGGTCTTCCTCTTTACCAAGCAGACCAAAAAAAAAAAAAAAACCCGTTGCCATCGAGTCAATTTGGACTCATAGCAACCCTATAAGACAGAGTAGAGCTGCCCCATAAGGTTTTCAATGAGCAACTGGTGGATTTGAACTGCCAATCTTTTGGTTAGTAGCCATAGACCTTAACCACTATGCCACCAGGGTTTCCTAACAAGCAGAGGTTGATGATAATTACTGTTATTTCAATAAAAATGAGATCAGATCATAAAAAGGCTTGGAAAACTATCAGTGGCTACAAGGAAAATAACAGCTAGCCTGTACTGAGTGTCCCCTATGCACCAAGCCCTGTTTTAGGTAATTTATATCTTTCAGGTTATTTAATCCTTACACCACCAAGTGGCATATCCTCATATTACCTCCATTTTATATCTGGAAATCTGGCTAAAAAAACACATGTTCTTAACCACTTTGGGATTAAAGATTGACCTAGGTTACATATTGAGTCACATATGTCTCATTGACCCAGCCTCCTCCCTGCAAAGCCCCGTAGACATAAGACACAAACACCTCTGCTCCAGCCCTAAAAATAGCAACAAAGCAATAGTACTAGTAACCAACAACTTTGTAGAGTGCCTGTTTTGTGCCCAATCTGAATAAAATCAATAACAGTAATAGCTGACACTTTAGAAAGTAAAACTATATCAAACAGCATGAAATAACAGATATAGGTAAAGCCAGGTGTACAGTTAACAGGAAAAGATATTTCTCCCAAGAACATGGTGGACCTGGAAAGTGCCACAACAGCCCTCTCCTTGAGTGACTAATGCTTTCTTCCTTATTGAGAAACTTTGTTCTCTAAAATCATAGACTCTCAGAAACTTTGATGTTTGACATTCTAACAATAAAAATGAAATCTCTCACACTTGTCTGGAAGGTCTAATTCACTATCGTACAGAGAAGCAGTCTCAATTTCCAACTCATGTTCAGAGCTTCCAATAAGGAGTTTCTGGACAGAAATTCCACATGTATATTAACTTTGACTTGATCCTGACCCATTTACACACAGCCTTGCTTTTCTTTGAACCTATCTAAACACTGTTTCATTTAAATCTCACCTAACTGCCACCTTTCCCCAAAATGATATAGTAACTCTATCTTTTTCTTTGTTTGGTGAGATGTCCCCATGGTTCCTTCATGTGTACAATGGGTCAATAAATCTGACTTTTTCAATGACATTTTTGCTCCTGGTAGTGTTAGGCTGATTGGGCTAAGACACATTTTTAAGCCCCTATTCTGTGCTAAATGGCAACGAATATTGAATATACCATGAACTGCCAGAAGACCAAACAAATCTGTCTTGGAAGAAGTACAGCCAAAATGCTCCTTAGAAGCAAGGATGGCGAGACTACGTCTCACATACTTTGGGCGTGTTGTCAGGAGGGAGCAGTCCCTAGAGAAAGGACATCATGACTGGTAAAGCAGAGGGTCAGCGAAAAAGAGGAAGACCTTCAACAAGATGTATTGACACAGTGGCTACAACAATGGGCTCAAGCATAGCAAAGGTTGTGTAAAAGGCACAGGACCAGGCAGTGTTTCTATTGAAAATAGGGTCGCTATGAGTCGGCACTGGGGTTACTGGGGTTATGAGTTGGAATTGACTCAACAGCACCTAACAACAGCATTCTGAGCTAAAAGAGTACATGGGTGGTACAAACAGTTAAGCACTTGGCTACTAACTAAAAGATTAGCAGTTCGAATTCACCCAGAGATGTCTTGGAAGAAAAGACTTGTATCTGCTCCTAAAGATCAGCCACTGAAAACCCTATGAAGCACAGTTCTACTCTAACACACATGGAGTCACCATAAGTCAGAATCAACTCAACGGGCAACTGGTGAGAAGGAGACATATTCAGTTAGCTGGTTAATCAGCAACTACAAAGTTATGCCTCTCCCATGTCTGCTCAGGGCTGGGCAATGTGGTGATACAACTATGACCAAGACAGACCTCGTCCCTTCCTCTGAGCTTATTTAACCAGAAAGTAACCACACGAGACCCCCAGGTCATGGTGGTGGAAGGACAGGGAGGCTAGAATAAGCCCTTGACCAAACCTAGGAGATCAAAGTTTCCTGTGATAGGTGATTTCTGTTCTGAGGTCTGAAGATTAGGAAAGAAAACATCAAAAACAGGAGATAAACTAAGATAAACTGAGAAAATTCCTTTGCTAAAGCTCCTCTAAATTATGGATGAACATATAATAAAAATTATCTTAAATATTTAACTGAAAGAATTTCCACTTCTGGCCATAGAACAATTGATACTGGACTAATCCTCTCTCTCTCTTTCTCTGTAAATAACTAGAAAATAGGATAAAATGTATGAAATAATAGTTTTCATACTGTGGAAAACAGACAGGGAAAGAATGCAGTTCCAGAAAGTAGAAAAACAAATGAGGCAAGCCTTATGATAGCTTGGGCTTCTAATCTGAAGGTCCTTTCTGAATGCTAGCATGAGGGAAAAGAATCTGAGCAGATCACGGCAGTTTTATTGAGTTGAGCAGACAAAGATTGGGCTTTAGAGAGGCCGGAGTGTGGCTAAAATCTGTGGCACAGAGTACCAGAAAGAAGTCAGCCTACACAGAGAAAGAGCTCCTGAAATGATGGCTGGATACAGAGCTGCCCAGGTTTAGGGTGAAGCTCCACAAGACTGGAGAAAGAACAGCTACCTGAAAAAGAGCTACTGATCTGTTGTAAGGTGACCATTCTTGAGCTCATATAACATATATGTTGAAAGATATTTGAGTTCCAACCAACCAGAGTGGAGACACTTCTCTGAACACCTGATACGTTCAGTAGAGACTCTTGAAAGGCCTGAGGGGTAGGGATAAACTAGCCCTCATAAAGGCTACACTAGCTCTGTCCTAACAAATCTTTAAAGCAAACCTCAAAAGGATCCAGATCCCCTTGCTGTTGAGTCAATTCTGACTCATAGCAACCCTGCAGGACAGACTAGAACTACCCCATAGGGTTTCCAAGAAGCACTTGGTGGATTCGAACTGCTGACCTTTTGGTTGGCAGCCAAATTCTTAACCGCTACACCAGCAGGGTTTCCAAAAGGATCCAAGTGATCTGCAATTAGATTAACTGCCTTCCAAAACAAATTCAGTGTTCATTAAAGGATGACAACAAAATCCAGACACATATCAACTTAACATTCAGAATGTCCATCACCAAAACAAAATATTCTAGAACTATAAAAACATAAAAGAAAGTAAAATAAGCAAAAAAAAAAAAAAAAACAGAAATGACAAAGATGATAGAATTAGTACTTAAGGACTTTAAAACAGCCATTTTAAATATGTTGAAAGGTTTAAAGAAAAAAATGTAAACATACCAACGAGAGTAAGGGAAACTATGAAACAGAAATAAAAGGAAATTCTTGAACTGAAGAATACAATATCTTAGATGAAAAATTCTTTGCATGGACTTAAGAATAAATTAGATACTGAAGAATAAAAGATTAGTGAACTTGAAGACAAGACTGTATCCAGAACATATATTTTAAAACTCTTAGAATTCAATAATAGAAGCGAACACACAATAATAAGAATATGCAAAAGATTTAACAGACACTTTACAAAAGGAGATATGCAAATGGACAATAAGAATATACAAAGATACTCAACACCAGAAAAATGAAAATTAAAACCACAATGAAACACCCACTAGAATGGCTAAAATTAAAACCATGTGTGGAGCTTAAGTGAAGCAACTCTCGTATATTGTTGATGGGAGTGTGAAGTGGCACAACCACTTTGAAAGACCGTTTGACAGTTTCTTAAGGAGTTAAATATACTTTTGCCGTATGTATTAGTTTTCCATTGCTGCCGTAACGAATTGTCACAAACTTAGTGGATTAAAAAAACACACATTTATTATTTTACAATTCTGTAAGTCAGAAGTATGACAAGGCTCCCACCAGACTAAAATCAAGGTGTCCACAAGGCACTAGGAAAGAGATAAAGTAATTCGCTAAAATTTAGAACAGAAGGATAAAAGGATGGAAATGAGAAAGAGATTAAGGGACATTTAGTGTAGAACAAGTTCTAACACTAAAAGAATTTCATAATGAAAGATGAGACAGGTAAGACAGACATGCTATTCAAATAGTGGTGGAGAATTTTTAAAATTAGTGAAAGACATGAATCCTCAGTTTAAAAATATACATAAAAATTAACCTACGCCTACACACATGATAGTAACCATGCAAGATACCAAAGACAAAGAGAAGATCTTAAAAGTAGCCTGAGAAAAAAGATTTCCAACAAAGGAGTGACAATTAGATTCACTACAGACTTCTGAAAAGCAAAAAGTGAGTTTAGAACACAGTAAAATAATCTCTTAAAGTGCTGATGGTAAGAGGGGTGGACTATGGTCCCAATATTCTACACTAATACCAAGGGGATAAAATAAATATGTTTTAGATAAAGACCAAGAGGGGTTACTACTAAACGTCTATTGCTAAAAGAACTGCTAAATGATATTTCAAGAAGAAAGTACGCCTAGAAGGAAACATTAGGTGCAAGAAATTCTAGTCAGCAAAGAAATTGGTCAAGCATGTGCAAAATCAAAAGTAGTTTTGCCTATATAATACAGTAATAATAAAAATGAAGACTTGTGGATTAATAAAAAAGAAGATATTAAAATAATAGATATCAATAACATGAAAGGCAGGAGAGGCTTGATGAAAATTAGCTTGTTTTAAGGTCCTTCTAATTGTTAAGGGGCCCTGGGGGCACAGTGGTTAAAAGGTTGGCTGCTAACCAAGAAGTTGGCAGTTCGAATCCATCAGTCACTCCTTGGAAACCCCATAGGGCAGTTCTGCCCTGTCCTTTAGGGTTGCTATGAGTCAGAATTGACTCAATGGCAACGGGTTTGGTTTTGGTAATATTAAGAAATGGGGGCATTGATAGTTTAGTGGTAGAATTCTCACCTTCCATGTGGGAGACTCTGGTTCAACAGCCAGCCGATGCTCCTTATCCACATCCAACACATATCTGTTAATGGAGGCTTGTGTGTTGCTTTGATGCTGAACAGGTTTCAGCAGAGCTCCAGACTAAGACAGACTAGGAAGAAAGGTCTGGTAACCTACTTCCAAAAATCAGACAATGAAAACCCTATGGATACCACAGTCTGGTCTGCAACTGATAAAGGGAATGGCACAGGACTGGGCCACTGTCTCTCATGTTCTATTTTGCATGAGATCCCCATGAGTCAGGGGCTGACTAGACAGCAGCTAATAACAACATTGTTAAGGAAGAGAGTAGAGATAGTGATTAACTTCAAACTTTTTAAATAAAGTATGCTATTGAATAGACCATGGATTGCCAAAAGAACAAACAAATTTGTCTTGAAAGAAGTACGTCCAGAATGCACCTTAGAAGCAAAGACAGTGAGACTACGTCTCACATACTTTGGACGTTTTATCAGAAGGGACCAGTCCCTGGGGAAGGACATCATGCTTGGTAAAGTAGAGGGTCAGCGATAAAGAGGAAGACCCTGAACAAGATGCACTGACACAGTGGCTGCAACAATGGGCTCAAACATAACAATGATTGTGAGCACAGTGCAGGACAGGGCAGTGTTTCATTCTGTTGGACATAGGGTCACTGTGAGTCGGAGTTGACTTGACAGCACCTAACAACAGCAACAAGCATATTAAAATGAAAATAAAATTCTAAAAATTCTACTCCTAAGTATATACACAGAAATGTACAAGAATGTTCATAACAGCACTATTTATAATATCCCAAACCTAGAAACAACCCAAAAGTCTACCAATAAATAAACTGTAGGATATTAACACGAGGGAATACAATTCAGTGATGAGAATGAGTGAACTAAAATACAAGTAACTATATGAATGAATCTCACAAATGTAGTGCTGAGTAAAACAAAAAGACACAAAGAATACATACTGAATTATTCCACTTATTTAAAAAGAAAAATCCAGAAAAACTATTCTATGCTTGTCATGGATTGAATTGTGTCCCCCAAAAGTATCTGTCAACTTAGCTGGGATATGATTCTCAATATTGTGTGATTGTCCACCATTTTATGTGATCGTCCACTATTTTGTGTGATTGCCCACCATTTTGTGTGATTGTCCACCATTTTGTGTGATTTTCCTGTATGTAGTAAATCCTATCACTATGATGCAACGAGATGGATTAGTGGCAGTTACATTGATGAGATATAGAAGATTAAATAGTGTCTTAAGCAGAGAGACATGGGGACCTCATACCACCAAGAAAGCAGTGCTGGAGTAGAGTGCATCCTTTGGACCTGAAGTTCCTGCACTGAGATGTTCCCAGACCCAGGGAAGATTGATGCATCACAAGGACCTTCCTCCAGAGCTGACAGAGAGGGAAAGCTCCCCCGCCCCCCGCTCGGAGCCGGCACCCTGAATTTGGACTTGTAGTGTACTCGACAGTCAGAGAATTAACTTCTCTTTATTGAAGCCATCCACTTGTGGTATTTCTATTATGGCAGCACTAGATGACTGAGACAATGCTGTTACAGTAGGGGATACAGGTAGATAATAAGAGGAAGAGAAATAAAGCAGGACTTTGAGGTGCTGATAGTGTTTTAGCTTCTTGATCTGAGTGGCTGTTACATGGATATATTCCCTTTATCAAAATTCATTAAACTGTACACTTTGGCCTGTTCAACTTTCCATAAGTATCCTTCAATAAAAAATTTAAATGTCAGTAATTCTAAAAGAATGAGATTATTGTCTATAATTCCAAACCAATTGAGAGGAAAATATAGGAATAAAGAAAATGCCATCAATACAATAGCGGGCACAACATTTAGGGTAAAGACCAAAAACAAGTCACGATAAACAAAAAAGGCAAAAAAAAAGACAGGAATAAATTCAAAAGCGTTGGTTTTCAAAATAAATGTAAGCAGACTACACTCCATATTTAACAGGCAAAAGGTTCAGAAAATGGATTAAAAATCAACCTCATATAATCAATTTACAAGAGACTTAATCAAAACATCAGATACTAGAAGATTAACAGTAAAGCAATGGAAAAGAAATACCAGCTAATCTAACTGAAAGAAAGCTGGTATGGTTATACTACTATAAATCAAGCTGTTAGTCAGAGTCCAGTTGTTTTAACAGAATTCAAAATAAATGTTTACTGGATATTGGAGAATGGGGTGTTGTAGGGGGAGGAGAGGACCAGTTCTTGGAGACTGGGAGAAAATTGAAAGCTAGTACCTACTTCTGCTCCTGGAGCCAATACGTGCCACCAAGGGAAGAACCATTGCTTTCTCCTCCTTTCTCCTCCTGACTTTCATGTTCCTTCTAGTGCCCCTACTAGCAAAGTCTAACAGGACACTGGCTGTAAATGGAAAAATGTTGATTCTAGAGTTCCATCCCCGGCATCACAAAACAGAATAGAAGGGTCGATTTGAAGCTGAGAGACAATAGTTTAATAACCAGGACTGTTACATTTCACAGTTACGGAGTCTCTACATAGAAGTGAAGGTCGGGTCCCCTTGCTCCTGCCTCTAACACCAAAGAATATCAAAGTCCTTAGAATCCAACCTTTCCAAGATCCCTGAATCCCTTAGAGTCTTTAAAGACCATGAGACCCTCAGAGACCACTGAAATTGTCCAATACTTTAAGGCCTCTGATTTTCTCCATTACAGAAACTACAAGAAATTAACACTCAGATTCCCTTGAATTTCAGTTAGTTTCTCCAAGACACCACAGGGTCTTTGTACTTCCTCACCTTGACAGCTAGTCCAGAGACCTGCAGATCTCTTCCCTCTGAAACACCACAGATGACCCCTCAGAGATCCCTGAGAATACCTTGAGACCATTGGATTCCTATGAGATCATCCAGCCTCTCCAAGATCTGTGGACCCCTGGGACCTTCTCAGACCCACAGATTTCTGAGAACACACAAGTAACAGACAACACTCACCCTTCTAAGATGCTTTCAAATTCCTGAGGCACATTCAAATTTTACATCCCCCCCCCTCCCGCCCCATGTTTCCCCAAGATTTCTCATCTTCTACTAGGTCCCTGAATCCCTCAGATATCCCAGTTCCCACACTAGACTCAGTTCCAGTTCTTCTCTCTTTCTCCTACCAAGGTCTATGAGGAGATCACTGAAGTGATAGGGCCAGAATCCAGATTTGAGGGTCAGTCAAGATTCCCTACATAAAGTTTTTTATTCAAGAGGTTAAGGATTTAGGGACAAAGGATTGGGCTGCACAGTGTGCAAGAATATCAAAATTTCCTCATCGCCAAGGTAAGACTCCAAGAGCCCTCTAATCTTCATGTTCCATCATCCTCAACAGCAGAAGGCCTCCATGTTTATCCCAAACTTCCTCCCTCAGGACTTCCCAACATCACACATTCTCTAACATCTCCTGCAAGAGGCCACCATACCCCCACGTACAACCAAATAACCACGTCTTAACCTCAAAACCCTTTTTTTTTTTTTTTTTTAACAATGTCCTATTGTGTTTTTGGTGAAGGTTTACACAGCAGTTTAGGTTCCCATTTAACAATTTCTACACAAGATGTTTAGTGACATTGGTTACACTCCTCACAATGCTTGAACATTCTCCCGATTTCCATTCTGGTTGTTTTATTTCCATTGATCTAGTTTCCCTGTCTCCTTACATTCTCACCTTTGTTTTAATGTAATTGTTGATCATTTGGTCTTATATAGGTGATTTTTTTAAAGAAGCACAGTACTTATGGGAGATATTCATTATTTTTTTTGGTCAATTTGTTATTTAGCTACAAGGTGACCTCAGAGGATAGTTTCAGTTCAAGGTTTAAAGAGTATCTCAGGGAAATAGCCTCAGGGAATCCTCCAGTCTCAACCAATCCAGTCGGTCTGGTTTTGTTTTGGTTTTTTTTTTTTTTTTTTTTGGAGGAGGGCGTTGTTCATTTGCTTTAGTAATCTGAAGCTTTGTTCCACACTTTTCTCCCATTCTGTCAGGATCCACTTACTGTGGCCCTGATTAGAACCGTTGGTAGCGGTAGCCAGGTACCGTCTAGCTCTTATGGTCTCAGGGTAGATGAAGCCATGGTTTGTGTAGGCCTTCAAAACCCTTCTCTAATGTGTCCCAATCATTTTCTTAATAGTATTCTATTGTGTTTTCAATGAAGGTTTACACAGCAGGTTTATATATTCTCCCTCAAGAAGAATTTCTTTACAGATGTCAACCTCCATTACATAGCAGTAGGGGGGAGGTCAAGAGTGGATCTGGGAACAAACAGGTGAATGCCCGTCTCATATCCTAAGTATGTGGGCTTTGCCTCCGAATGCCCTCTTCTTTCTGGACCCCTGAACCAAGGCTTTCAAGGAAGGACTGAATATGGAGGGTCAAAGGGGGGCAGGGGAAACATCTCAAGTACATAAAATAAGAACAGCTCTAAGGTATTGAATTTCCTTATGCCTGGTACTGCGCTAAGCAGAATTTAGCATGGAGCATGCTATGAAATTCTCACAATAAGCCTGTGATAAAGGTTCTATGATTATTCACATTTTAAATCAAAAACCAAACCAGTTGCCATCAAGTTGACTCCAACTCATGGAGTCAGAGTACAACAGTGCTCCATAGGGTTTTCAATGGCTGTGATCATTCAGAAGAAGATTACCAGGTCTTTCTTCTGAGGAGCCTCTGGGTGGACTCAGGCTCCAACCTTTCCATGAACTAAGCCAAGCGCTTAATTTTTTGTGCCACCCAGGGACTCCATTTGTGTTTTATGTGTACATAAATTGAGACTCAGAACAATTAACGGACAGCTAGTAAGTAGCATTTTGGGTTGTAAGTAGCAGTACCTAGCACAGATCTAATCTTCATATCTGTTCCACTCTCCAGGCTGTGCTCTTAACTAAACTACTATACCTGCTCTCATTTCTTGCCCTTTCCCCAATCTACAGGCAGGTAACTAAGGCCAAGTGGGAAGAAATTAAAACTCCAGGGCACTGCAAGTTTCATAACAGACCACACATCTCAAGTTTCAAACATTTTCTAATAGACATTGGCAGCTTACATGTCATTAGTGGCCATTTTCTACCAAGTGGGGCGGGGGGGGTGGGTTGTGGGAAACACTAAAACCACATTCTTGTTTTGTAACAAGCACATGAGTCAACAAACTAATGCCCCATCAGATGGCAACCATCCGCATGCACTTTGTCTTGGGAACAGACTAAAAATCTTTTATTCAAAGACTCCTCCTTGTGTGGCATCAAAAACAACAAGTGTTAGGGCCACAGTCTCAGAATCAAAATATTGAGCTATTAAGATCATTAGACATGGAATCGTGGTTTCTTAAAATCAAATCCGAATAATAAAAATCTTACATAAATATCTTCATCAGCTACTCCAGATTGGGGAAAAAATACGGTCGCAAGACTTATTTGTCAAGCAGTTATTCAAAATCCACGGAGACATGTTCCCCAGGAGTCTCTCTTATGTGCCCCTCTTTTCACCCCACCACAGAGGTCAAAGGATGTAGGACTTCAGACTTAGTCCAAAATAGCAATCCTTACTCTCAGCCATGCATGGTGGAGCTACTACTTGGTACAACTTCAGAGAACAGAAATTTGACCATGTATGTCTAAATTACAAAATAACATAACTCAGCAACTCCACTTCTAGTAATCTCTCCTACAGATGTGCTTGAAGCTGTGCAAAATGACCGACATGGACAGTTATTCATTGTAACAATGCTTAAATAGTGAAAGACTGGACACAACCAAAGTGTTCACCAAGAGGAGATTAGTTAAATAAATTATGATACACACACCCATGGTAATTGCAGCACTGTTTACAATAGCAAAAAGATGGAAACAACCAAGGTGCCCATTAAGAGATGAATGGATAAATTATGGTATATTCACACAATGGAATACTATGCAATGATAAAGAATAATGATGAATTTGTGAAACATCTCATAACATGGAGGAATCTGGAAGGCATCATGCTGAGTGAAATTAGTCAGTTGCAAAAGGGCAAATATTGCATGAGACCACAAGAACTTAAAAAAATGTTTAAACACAGAAGAAAACATTCTTTGGTGGTTACGAGGATGGGGAGGGAGGGAGGGTTATTCACTAATTAAATAGTAGACAAGAATTATTTTAGGTGAAGGGAAGAACAACACACAATACAGGAAAGTCAGCATAACTGGACTAAACCAAAAGCTAAAAGTTTCCTAATACAACTAAACACTTCAAGGGACAGAGTAGCAGAGGTGGGGGTCTGGGGACCATGGTTTCAGGGGACATCTAGGTCAGTTGGCATAACAAAGTGTATTAACAAAACGTTCTGTATCCCACTTTGGTGAGTGGCAGCTGGGGGTCTTAAAAGCTAGCAAGTGGCCATCTAAGATGCATCAATTGGCCTCAGCCCACCTGGAGTAAAGGAGAATGAAGAACATAAAAGACAACAAAAATATGAGCCCAAGAGACAAAAACGGCCACATAAACTAGAGACTCCATCAGCCTGAGACCAGAAGAACTAGATGGTGCCCGGCTACAACCAATGACTGCCCTGACAGGGAACACAACAAAGAACTCCCAAGGGAGCAGGAGAGCAGTGGGATGCAAACCTCAAATTCTAGTAAAAAGACCAGACTTAATGGTCTGACTGAGACCAGAGGGACCCCAGAGGTCATGGGCCCCAAACTCTCTGTTAGACCAAAACTAAAACCATTTCCAAAGCCAACTCTTCAAAGATTAGACTAGGCTCTAAGACATAAAATGATACTGGTGAGGAATGTGCTTCTTAGCTCAAGTAGACACATGAGACTATGTGGGCAGCTCCTGTCAGGAGGCAAAATGAGAAGGCAGAAGGGGACAGGAGTTGGTTGAACAGACACGGGAAATACAGGGTGGAGAGGAAGAGTGTGTTGTCACATTGTAGGGAGGGCAACTATGGCCACATAACAATGTGTATATAAGATTTTGTATGAGAAACTGACTTGACTTGTAAACTTTCACTTAAAGCACAATTAAAAAATAAATACATATATAAAAAGTTAAATTTTGCCAAGTTAGAAAAAATAAATCATGGTACATCCATACAATGGGCTATATGTCAGTCAGAATCCCAGCAGAAAATATGAAAGTTTAACGAAGATACTATTTACAAATTTGAGGGCAGTGTTGAAAGAAATCTACAGGAAGTTGAAGCACTCTGAGGCTCATAACAAGGAGGAGCCATTACTACCCCTGGGCCTGAAGGAGCAATGGTAAGTTTCTGAAACCCAGACAAGCTGTTTAGGGGTAAAAGAAGGCCTCAAATAGGGGTTTTGCATTCTGGTAAAGAAACACATCCATTGATATCACTGGCCGAGAAAAAAAGGAAGCCAGGTGTTATGGATTGAATTGTGTCCCCCCAAAACATGGGTTGGAATCCTAACCCCTAGACCTGTGGATGTAATCCCATTTGAAAATAAGGTTTTCTTTGTTATGTTAATAAGGCCATATCAGTGTAATATATGTCTTAAGCCTACTCACTTTTGAGATATACAAAGAGCAAACTAGGTACAGAAACAAGGAATCACAAATGGGAGAAAGATAGATGCCACGTGGGGATTGCCAAGGGACTGAGGAATGCTGGGACTAGAGAAGCTGAGACAAGGATTTTCCCCCAAAACCTGACAACTCGGTGGCAACGGGTTTTGGTTTTGGACAGAAGTAGAACCTTCTAGAGCCGGTGCCTCCTAAACTGGCTTCTAGCCTCCTAGGACTTCTAGCTCCCTAAACTGTGAGAAAATTGATTTCTGTTCATTAAAGCCACCCGACATTCTGTTCGTTAAAGCTGTTACAGAGGCGCTAAGAAACTAAGACACTATGGAATGAATAATCTGATATTGCTCTCCTCTCAACTCTCATTGGCCAAATCCAAATAAAAGGAGAGGCCAAAAGAACTTGAGCGATGCAATTTATAGGTCACCTTCCCAAAAGACAGGTCATGGTGAAGAATGGAGTTGTTGTTGTTATTGTTGTTGTTGTTGTTGTTGTTGTTGTTAGGTGCCTTTGAGTCGGTTCCGACTTGTAGCTACCCTACCCGCAACAGAACAAAACACTGCCCAGTCCTGAGCCATCCTTTTACAATCGTTGTTATGCTTGAGCTCATTGTTGCAGCCACTATGTCAATCCACCTCACTGAGGGTCTTTCTCTTTTCCACTGACCCTGTACTCTGCCAAGCATGATGTCCTTCTCCAGGGACTGATCCCTCCTGATAACATGTCCAAAGTATGTGAGACATAGCCTCACCATCCTTGCTTCTAAGGAGCATTCTGGTTGTACTTCTTCTAAGACAGATTTGTTCGTTCTTTCGGCAGTCAATGGTATATCCAATATTCTTAGCCAACACCACAATTCAAAGGCGTCAATTCTTCTTCGGTCTTCCTTATTCACTGTCCAGCTTTCGCATGCATATGATGCAATTGAAAATACCATGACTTGGGTCAGGTGCACCTTAGTCTTCAAGGTGACATGACATCTTTGCTCTTCAACACTTTAAAGAGGTCCTTTGCAGCAGATTTACCCAATGAAATCTGTCTTCTGATTTCTTGACTGCTGCTTCCATGGGTGTTGATAGTGGATCCGAGTAAAATGAAATCCTTGACAACTTCAATCTTTTCTCCATTTATCATGATGTTGCTCATTGGTCCAGTTGTGAGGATTTTTGTTTTCTTTATGTTGATGTGCAATCCATACTGAAGGCTGTGGTCTTTGATCTTCTTTAGTAAGTGCTTCAAGTCCACTTCACTTTCAGCAAGCAAGGTTGTGTCATCTGCATAATGCAGGTTGTTAACGAGTCTTCCTCCAGTCCTGATGCCCCGTTCTTCTTCATAGAGTCCAGCTTCTCGGATTATTCGCTCAGCATACAGACTGAATAAGTATGGTGAAAGAATACAACCCTGATGCACACCTTTCCTGATTTTAAACCAATCAGTAACCCCTTGTTCCATCTGAACAACTGCCTCTTGATCTATATAAATGTTCCTCATGAGCACAATTAAGTGTTCTGGAATTCCCATTCTTCACAATGTTATCCATAATTTGTTATGATCCACACAGTCGAATGTCTTTGCATAGTCTATAAAACACAGGTAAACATCCTTCTGGTATTCTCTGTTTTCAGCCAGGGTCCATCTGACATCAGCAATGATATCCCTGGTTCCATGTCCTCTTCTGAAACCGGCCTGAATTGCTGGCAGTTCCCTGTCAATATACTGCTGCAGCCATTCTTTGAATGATCCTCAGCAAAATTTTCCTTGCTTCTGATATTAATGATATTGTTCTAGAATTTCCGCATTCAGTTGGATCACCTTTCTTGGGAATAGGCATAAATATGGATCTCTTCCAGTCAGTTGGCCAGGAAGCTGTCTTCCATAATTCTTGGCATAGACGAGTGAGCACCTCCAGCGCTGCATCTGTTCAATGAAACATCTCATTTGATATTCCATCAATTTTTGGAGCCTTCTTTTTCGCCAATGCCTTCAGAGCAGCTTGGACTTCTTCCTTCAGTATCATCGGTTCCTCATCTTATACCACCTCTTGAAATGACTGAACATCGACTAATTCTTTTTGGTGTAATGACTCTGTGTATTCCTTCCATCTTCTTTCGATGCTTCCTGCATCTTTTAATATTTTCCCCATAAAATCCTTCAGTACTGCAACTCAAGGCTTGAATTTTTCCTTCAGTTCTTTCAGCTTGAGAACGCCGAGCATGTTCTTCCCTTTTGGTTTTCCATCTCCAGCTCTTTGCACGTGTCATTATAATACTTTACTTTGTCTTCTCAATATGCCCTTTGAAATCTTCTGTTCAGTTCTTTTACTTCATCAATTCTTCCTTTTGCTTTAGCTGTTCGAATTTCGAGAGCAAGTTTCAGAGTCTCCTCTGACATCCATCTTGGTCTTTTCTTTCTTTCCTGTCTTTTCAATGACCTCTTGCTTTCTTCATGTATGATGTCCTTGATGTCATTCTACAACTCGTCTGGTCTTCGGTCACTAGTGTTCAATGAATCAAATCTATTCTTCAGGTGGTCTCTAAAGATTGGAGACAGCAGGGCAAATAGAATATTCTGCACAAATACCATGCAGCTGGAAAAATTAGTGTAGAAATAGAACATCCTCCAGGATGTGCTATCAAGGGAATAAAGTAAAATGCAGAAGAGAAATGGAGTGTCTGTAATACTGCTCCATGCTCTCTGGTTCTCCCCTCCTTCAGGACTGAATTGCCTGCCTTCTTCACTATGGTTTAGTGAGACCATAGGACTGTTTCTGGTCAATGGGTTGTGAGATGTGACTTGTGTGTCTTCTGGGCCAGAGAATTTAATTACTGTTAAGAGACCTCCCAGAGTCCTCTTGCCTCTGACAAGGTGATCATAGAAGTACACGTCAAGATGTAACCTGAGTGATTACAATTTGTAGAATCACCTGCCAACATACTGCAAATGGGAGGAATTAAGTTTCGCTCTGTCGTGTAAAACCTAGTTCATCCTGACTGATACAGTACGTGTAATTATAATAAGCTATCATTTGTGTATTGAGAATACACTGGAAACTGGTAAACATTAGTATCCTCTGGGAACTGAGTGAGAGAATTTTCATCTTAAATCATTTTATACCTTTCGTATCTCACACCATGTGAAAGTATTACCTGTTCAAAAAGAGGGGAAAAACTTAAAAACAAGATGGAGAGCAGATCAACACCTGCTTCCAAATTCAAGCAAAGAAAAATGTGGAGTCTGACCAGCACAATACTGACATTTATCTGCTACAGTTGAAGTTTGGTCCCACACAGATTGAAGGATGCTTGTCCATAACTATACTGATAGCCTTTGTTGGTTGAGATAATAATAACTAATGTTCACACAGCATGAGTAAGACAGGCAGTGTTCTATGTATTCAATATATGTTATTTTAGACAATCCTCTCAAAATCCTTCTAAGTTAGGTACTATTATTATATACATCGCATAGATTATGACATTCAGGCATAGAGAAATTAATCTTTCCAAGGTCATACAGCTAGCAAATGTCCAACTTGGACATAAACAAAACAGAGAATAGAAAAACAATAGACAGTGCTGGCTTCGGCAGCACATATACTAAAATTGGAATGATACAGAGGAGATTAGCATGGCCCCTGTGCAAGAATGAAGTGCAAATTCATGAAGTGTTCCGTATTTTTTCATGTATACGAGACTAATGGGCTCATAGCCAAAAGCAAAGAAATGCAGGAAGGGACAGTGAAACTGGATGAATGGAAATAGGGAACCTGGGGTGGAGAACGGGAGAATGTTGACACATCAAGGGGTTTGCAACAAGTATCACGAAACAATTTGTGTACTCACTGTTTAATGAGAAACTAATTTGCTCTGTAAACTTTCACCTAAAAAAAAGAAAGGAAAACAATAGAGAGAATCAAGGAACCCAAAAGTTAATTCTTGGAAAAGATGGACGAAATTGAGAAACTTTTAACTAGCCTAAGATAAAAATAAATCAAATTGCTAAAACGTGAAATCAAAGTGGGGCCATTACTACCAACCTTATATAAATAAAACGGGTTGTAAGAGGTTACTAGGAACACTTACATGACAAAAAATTGGATATCCTAGATGAATAGGCAAATTCCTAGAAGCACACCAACTACCAAAACTGACTCAGGAAGAAATAGAAAATCTCAACAGACCCAAAACGAGCAAAGCAATTGAATGGGTAATCAAAAGCCTCTCAACAAAGAAAAGCCCAGGACCAGATGGGTTCTGGTCAATTATCTGGTGAATTCTACCAAATATTTAAGGAAGTACTAACACCAATCCTTCTCAAACTCTTCCAGAAATTAAAAGGGAAATCTTACTTACTCTATGAGACCAGCATTATCCTGATACCAAAGACAGATAAAAACACCAAAAGGAAGAAAAACTACAGACCAACATCTCTTAGAAATATAGATGCAAAAATACTTGACAAAATACTAAAAAACTGAATCCAGGAGCATACTAATCCCACCGTAACCAAGTGGAACTTATTACAAGAATGCAATAGTGATTCAACATACAAAAATCAATCAATGCAATACACCACACTAATGGAATGAAGGGGGAAAACCCCATAATTATCCTAACACGATAAAAAAACGTTTAGCAAGCTAGGAATAAAAGGGAATAGCCTCAACATGATAAAGGGCATTGATGAAAAAATCTATAGCTAACATCAGGCTTACAGTGAAAGACATAAGTTTTTCTCCTATGTTCAAGAACAAGACAAGGATGGCTGCTTTCACCACTTCTATTCAACAAAGTACTGGAAGTTCTAGCCAGAGCAATTAGGAGAGAAAAAGAAATAAAGGGCATCTAAATTAAAATGGAAAAAATAAAACTATTTCTATTTGCAGATGACATGATCTCATATATAGAAAATCAAATAATCTACAATTATTAGAGCTAATAAACACATTCAGCAAAGTTGCAGGATACAATATCAACACACAAAAATTAGTTGTATGCTATACACTAACAATAAATAATCTAAAAAGGAAATTAAGAAAACAATTCCATTTACAATAGCATGAAAAAAAAATACCTAGGAATATAGTTAACCAAAGAGGTGCAAGGCTTGTACACTGAAAACTACAAAATATTGCCAAAAGAAATTAAAGAAGATCTAAGTAAATGAAAAGACATTGTCTTAGGCTGGCTTCTGTAGAGAAGCAAAACCAGTGAAACATGAATGTGTGTATGTAAATATATATATATATGTATGTATATATACACACACAGATTTATCTCAAGGAACTGGCTCATGCAGTTGTAGAGACTGGCAAGACCCAACCCCATGGGTCTGGCTAGAGGCTTCTCCAGACTCACATAGCAGCAGCTGAAGAACCAAGATCAGCAGGTCAGGTGGCAGGCTGCTGGTTCATGGGCTATAGGTGCCAATTAATCCCAAGATCAGCAGGTGATATGGCAGGCCACTGGCTCAAGTCCCAAGAACCAGAGATCAGATGATGCCAAGCTGGATGCTGAATCTAGAGCAAGCAAAAGCCAGCAAGCTTTTCCAGAACATCTATATATATTGGATGCAGGGCACACCTATGAAAAACTCCCCTTACCTATGTTTTATAAACTATGCAAAGGCATTTGACTGTGTGGATCATAAGAAATTATGGATAACATTGCTGAGAATGGGAATTCCAGAACACTTAATTGTGCTCCTACAGAACCTGTACATCGACCAAAAGGTAGTCGTTGGAAAAGAGCAAGGGGATACTGCTTGGTTTAAAGTCACAGAAGGTGTGTGTCAGCGTTGTATCCTTTCACCACACCTATTCAATCTGTATGTTGAGCAAATAATCCAAGAACTGGACTATATGAAGAAGAACTGGGTATCAGGATTGGAAGACTCATTAACAACCTGTGTTATGCAAATGACACAACCTTGCTTGCTGAAAGTGAACAGGGCTTAAAGCATTTGCTGATGAAGAGCAAAGACCACAGCCTTCAGTATGGGTTGCACCTCAACAGAAAGAAAACAGAAATCCTCACAACTAGACCAATAAGCAACATCATGATAAATGGAGAACAGATTGAAGTTGTCAAGGATTTCGTTTCACTTGGATCCACAATCAGCACCCGAGAAAGCAGCAGTCAAGAAATCAAAAGAAGCATTGCACTGGGCAAATCTGCTGCAAAAGACCTCTTTAAAGTGTTAAAAGCCAAAGATGTCACCATGAGGACTAAGGTGCGCCTGACCCACGCCATGATATTTTCAATCACCTCACATGCGTGCGAAAGCTGGACAATGAATAAGGAAGACCACAGAAGGATTGATGCCTTTGAACTGTGGCATTGGCAAAGAATATTGAATATACCATGGACTGCCAAAAGAACGAACAAATCTGTCTTGGAAGAAGTACAACCTGAATGCTCCTTAGAAGCACAGTCTTACATACTTTGAATATGTTATCAGGAGGGATCAGTCCTTGGAGAAGAACATCATGCTTGGTAAAGTAGAGAGTCAGTGAAGAACAGGAAGACCCTCAACAAGATGGGCTGACACCGTGGCTACAACAACAGGTTCAAGCATAACAACAATTGTGAGGATGGAGCAGGACCAGACAGAATTTCATTATGTTTTACACAGGGTCGCTATGAGTCGGAACTCACTCCACCGCACCTGACAACAAAAACATTTGTATATATAAAACCCAAACCAAACCTGTTGCCATCCAGTGGATTCCAACTCATAGTGACCCTACAGCACAGAGTACAACTGCCCCTTAGAGTTTCCAAGGAGCAGCCAGTGGATTCAAACTGCCAACCTTTTGGTTAGCAGCCATAGCGCTTAACCATTACACCACCAGGGTTTCCATTCATATGCACACATGTATATGTACATGTATGTATGTATATATGCATATATATGTATTCATATATAAAAAAGTATAAATAGGCTACTACTTATTTATCCCTAATTATATATGTATAATTAGGGATAAATAAGTAGTAGCCTATTTATACTGAGATATTATGCATAGCAATAAAAAAAATAACAAGCTATTGATATATGCAACAATGTGAGTGAATCTCACAGACGTCATTTGAAGCAAGAGAAGTCAAACATGGTGATTGCCAGGGGTTGGGGGGCCATGAAAGGGAGTGGAGATGGGATGAAGCTACTTAATGGGGAAGGGGCTCTACTTAGGTGTGATGGAAATGTTTTGGAACTAGATAGAGGTGATGTTTGTGCAACATTGTGAATTACTACCTCAACAAATTATTTTTTTAAGCCAGACACAAAGAATAATATTCTCTATGATTCCATTTATATGAATTTCAAAAATGAGTAAACAAATTTATGAAAATCAGAATAGTGGTTACCGCTGGATAAGGCATGAAAGAGACTTCCGGAGTGTTGGGAACATTCTGAATGGTATTAACATGGTATGTTAAAAAAAAAAAAAAAAATTGCTGTCGAGTCGACTCCAACTCATAGTGACCCTATAGCACAGAGTGAAAGTACTCCATAGGGTCTTCAAGGAGCGGCTAGTGGATTCAAACTGCCGACCTTTTGGTTAGGAGCTGTAGCTCTTAACCACTGTTCCACCAGTGCTCTATGGTATGTACAAATGTAAAAATTCTTCAGGGTCTTCACTCAATACATGTGCTCATGACTACATATGATTTATAGCTCAAAAAAAAAAAAAGAAGAAATTTAAAAAATAAAACAAGAAGCAAAATCTATGCAAAAATTGTAGTTTTTTAAAAAAGTAAATCCCTTCTGCTGAGGGCAACTAATGGCAGGAGGATGGGTTAGAACAAGAATTTCACCTTACATCCATTTGTAGCTTTTCAATTTGGGATCAAATGACTGTATTGCTGATTCAATTAAAATAATTTAAAAATCTGGAGGGAGAGGATGGGCACATCTATTTCCAAATGAAGGAAAGAGAAATGGAGACTCTGAGGCACGGGCCTTAGGCAGGCTGGTAGATGCTTCTTGTTGTTATTAGTTGCCATTGAGTTGGCTCCAACTCATAGCAATGTGATGTATAACAGAACAAAACGTTGTCCGGTCCCCAGTCCTGAGCCATCTTCATGATGATTGGCATGTTTGAGTCCATTGTTGTGGCTGTTGTGTCAGCTCATCTCATTGAGGGTTTCCCTCAATTTTACAGACCCTCTACTTTACCAAACATGATATCCTTTTCTAGTAATTGGTCTTTCCTCAGGACATGTCCAAAGTAAGCAAGCCAAAGTACCATCATCCTCTCTTCTAAGGAGCATCCTGGTTGTATTTCTTCTAAGACTGGTTTGTTCATTCTTCAGGCAGTCCACATATATTCAATATTCTTGATCTCCCCAATTTGAATGTATCAATTTTTCCATCTTCCATTTTCATTGTCCAGCTTTCACATGGGTATGAGGCGATTCACAGGACCATGGCTTCAGCCACGTGCACCTTAGTCATTAAAGTGACATCTTTACTTTTGAAAACTCTAAAGAGGCCCTTTGCAGCAGATTTGCCCAATGCAATACATTGTTTGATTGCTTGACAGCTGCTTCCATGAACATGGATTATTGATCCAAGTAGAATGAACTGACAACTTCAACTTTTACTCCATTTATTCTAATGCTATTACCAGTCAATTGTAATGATTTTCATTTTTTAGATGTTTAGCTGGTCGCTATAATCGTAACTAATGGTCACATGACTCTAATTGTCTTTGTTGTTGTTAGCCACAGAGTCAGTTTCGACTCATAGCGACCCTATAAACAACAGAATGAAACACTGCCTGGGCCTGTGCCATCCTCGTAATCGTTGCTATGTTTGGGTTCATTGTTGCAGCCACCGTATCAATCCATCTTGTTGAGGGTCTTCCTCTTTTTCACTGATCCTCTACTAAACATGATGTCCTTCTCCAGGGACTGGTCCCTCCTGATAACACGTACAAAGTATGTGAGACGAAGTCTTGCCATTCTCCCTTCTAAGAAGCGTTCTGGCTGTACTTCTTCCAAGACAGATTTGTTCGTCCTCTGGCAGTCCATGGTATATTCAATATTCTTCACTAACACCATAATTTAAAGGCATCAATTCTCCTGTCTTCCTTATTCATGGTCCAGCTTTCACATGCATACAAGGCAATTGAAAATACCATGGGTTAGGTCAGGCCCACCTTAGTCCTCAAGGTGTCATCTCTGCTTTTTAACGCTTAAAAGAGGTCTTTTGCAGCAGATTTGCCTGATGCAACATGTCATTTGATTTCTTTGATTTCTTGACTTCTGCTTAATTGTCTTTAAGTAATTTTAAAGCCTTTGCATCTAATGAGTCATGTAATCCTCTCAACAGCCCTCTGAAGTAGATACAATTATTACATCTATTTCACAGATAATTAAACTCAGTCCCAGGAAGGCTAAGTCATTTGTCCAAATTCACACAGAGACCAAGAGGCATATCTGGGATTTGAACCCAGAGCTATGCACTTAATTGACATGCTATACTGCCTTTCTCTACAAGCAGCAATTGTCCTTCATGTTTGGGTTTCTAGGATAATAGCTCTTCTACTTCATGCCATGTGTTCAGTTGCTGTTCCTAAATTAGAGAGAGGAGAACAGGGAGGCTGGGTTTGAAGGCTCTTCCAGCCTCAGCCTCATACTCTGCCTGGACAAGTCCTTTCCCATGAATATTCATGCCTTGGATTCAAGGGTATCCACAGCAGGTTGATCAACCCACTACTCTCAAAACGAGATTCCCTCTGGGGTCTTTGGAATCCTTTAGTGGCATCAGACTTCAGTCATATGCATCCCAATCCATGAGAGGGGTTCTAAGCAATATGAACTTCAAAAGGCAATTTTATCTCACTTTGACCTGGAGACAGCTCTCCATAAGAAGGGTCTTGTATTGGACATACTTCATCTCCCTATGCAATATCACTTCGAGAACAGCTCCTCCCCCATTCCATAGGAAACTTGCTCAAGTTCATGTGGTTTGGGATGGAGGAGACAGGGATGGGATCATGACGCAGGCATAACCTTGTACCCCATTCCCCACACCCACAATGATCAGATATGAGACGGGCACATGACCCAGGAAGGACTGCTCAGACTTCTTTCTGATACTACTGCTTGAGCCATAGGGAAAAGGCAAACAGAATTATAAATGCAATGTATCAGTCAGCTAAGACTAAGTTATGCTGTACTAACGATGACCCAGCAAATGCATATTACTCACATGCATTCATGTCCATTACTAATTATCTATGGATTTGCTCCATGTTCTCTTCATCGATGGACTAAGGTTGAAGTAGGACCCCCTATCTGGGACAGGCCAGTCCCATGTGGTGGAAAAGGCTGGTAACAGAAAGATAGGATGATCTTTAAAAATTTTGATCAGAAACTTCATATCCCATTTTCACTCACATTTTATTGCTCAAAACAAGTTAAAAGGGCAAGCCTGAAGTCAGGGGTAAGAAATATAATCCTCCTATAGAGAAAGACCCAATAAGAAAGGAAGAAAATATTTGATAATGGTATAGTCTACCAAAGACAGTGTAAGCCTAGGACTGCCAAGGACCATCTTATCACCACTTGGAGAAGGCCTGTTGTTGGTAGGTGCTGTCCAGTCATCTTTGACTTAGAGCGACCCAATGTGCAACAAAATGAAACACTGCCTGGTCCTGTACCATCCTCATAACTGTTGCTATGCTTGTGCCCATTGTTGCAGCCACTGTGTCAATCAATCCCATTGAGGTCTTCCTCTTTTTCGTTGACCCTCTACTTTACCAAGCATAATGTCCTGCTCCAGGGACCGGTCCCTCCTGATTTCATGTCCAAATTACTTGAGACGAAGTCTTATCATCCTCGCTTCTAATGAGCACTCTGGCTGTACTTCTTCCAAGACAAATTTGTTCGTTCTTCTGGCAGTCCATGGTCTATTCAATATTTTTCACCAACACCATAGTTCAAAGGTACCAATCCTTCTTCTGTCTTCTTTATTCATTGTCCAGCTTTTGCATGCATGTGAGGCTGTTGAAAACACCATGGCTTGGGTCAGAATCACCTTAGTCTTTAAAGTGACATCTTTGCTTTTTAACACTTAAAAAAGATCTTTTGCAGCAGATTTGCCCAATCTGCTAGAAGACATAGAAGAAAACAAAGTAAAAAATAGACCAGTGGACCCAAAAGATGCAATGATGGACCAAAACCAAAAACCAAACCCAGTGCTGTCAAGTCGATTCCGACCCTATAGGACAGAGTAGAACTGTCCCATAGAGTTTCCAAGGAGCGCCTGGCAGATTTGAACTGCTGACCTTTTGGTTAGCAGCCATAGCAATGATGGACAAGGTCCAGAAGACCCATCTGAGCACCTGAATCCAAATATGGCAACCTCTTAGCAATCCCACAATGTGAGCCAACAGATTTCCATTTTTGCTATAGTTAGTTTAAATTGAGCTTCTATGACTTGCAACAGAGCAACACTGACCCAGGATCATTGGAGAGGCTTCTGTTCAACTCTGTCCTTCACTTTCACCAGGGCCTCAAGTGCTGACTCAGCTCAAGTAAGGGAATCTTCCAAAAACAAAGATCTGTCCCACATGTGAACACCGAAACATCTAGAAAAAAACAGCTTCACTTTTTAATTCTCCCGAATGAGCCATGCCTTGACACATAGAATCAAAATTGTAGAATAAGAATCAGAGAGTTGCTAACTTTCTAACTCTTAGAATCAGAGAGGTTTAGAATTTTAGAACCAGGAGATCTTCTTCACTCATGTTTAGGGGTTACCTCAGAAGATCTTAAAAAGTTGGAATTTCTTTCCAGCACAGGACAAAAATCTTTCCCATTCATTGCTTACAAGGAAGAAGGTGGCTGGATCCAGCTGGTTCTGTAAATGTAGGTTTCCTTGCAGGGAAAGGCTGTGGGATTGGCTGACTACCAGACTTCTGCCCCACTTTGCAAGAGAGGATGAGAAAAGGCAGAGACAATTAATCCCTATAATCCCGAAACTAACAGAGAAAGTAGGAGTGGACACAGACATCAGCAGAGGTGTTAAAAGGAGCCACCTTTCAGCCATAAGCATCCTTGTTCTTATTTGTCCAGACTGGTGTTGCCCATGCCCAGCTCCAGACCTTAAAAGCCCCCTCCCCACTTAACAAAATCCTGGCTCCAGACATTAGTGGAATCCTAGGCAACAATTTCACCACCCATCTGTCAGTTTGTTCTACTGTGGTGGCTTGCATGTTGCTGTGATGCTGGAAGCTATGCCACCAGTATTTCAAATATCAGCAGGGTTACTCATGGTGGACAGGTTTCAGCGGAGCTTCCAGACTAAGATGGACTAGGAGGAAAGGTCTGGTGATCTACTTCTGAAAATTAGCCAGTGAAAACCCTATGGGTCACAACAGAACATTGCCCAAAACACTTGCTTTGGACACATCACCAGGAGGAATCAATCACAGGAGGAGGGTATCATGTTTGGTAAAGTAGAGGGCCAGTGACGGTATGGGAGACTCTTGGTGAGATGGATTGGAACAATAGCCTCAGAGTTGGACTTGAACATGCTGGTGATTGTGAGGATTGTCATTAGTCTGAGCCCACCCATGACAGCTATCTATCTAGGCAGCTCTTAGGAGTTCCTAGGTGGTGAAAATGGTTAACACACTTGGCTAATAACCAAGAGGATGAAGGTTCAAGTCCACTCAAAGACACTTTGGAAGACAAGTCTGGCAATCTACTTCCAAAAAAGTCAGCCATTGAAAACTCTATGGAGCACAGATCTACTCTGACACACATGAGGTCACCATGAGTTGGAGTTGACTCGACAGCAACTAGTTAGGCAGCTTTTGCAGGCCTGGTTGAGGAAGGCAGGAGTGCTGGGTTCTAGGCCAGGATCTGTCACAACACCCTACATAATCCTAGCTTCTGCTCTGGTCACAGGGATGGATTGCCCAATAAACAAGGTAAGCATGTGCCTGGGGCATCAACGAAACAGGGGCACAAGCTCTCCAAAGGAAAGATGCCAAGCAGGCAGGACACAAGGAAAAATGCGTGCTGCAGTGAAAGGGAACTGGCAGGGCACTAAATGAAACTGATACCAGCTCCAGTGTGTGAGAATGTGCCAGCCAGAAATAAAGTTCACACAGGGTCACGAGGGTGCACACATGCAAGGTTCTTGCAAGACTCTTTAAGCTATGAGGCCCCTACCACTTCAACACATCTTTGTTGACATCTTTCTCCTACAGTCCCCTCCTGTGTGATTGAAATTCCTTATCTCACAGGTCTCTTGGAAGTATGCTATTTCTTTCTAATAAACAAGAGGTGGGGGTGGCTGTTGAGTCTAACTCTTGCTACATTCACCCATTTATACAATTGGATCCAACATGGGCAGTTGCTGGGCAAGGATGGATTATATTAATAGATAACATATATTTATATAACTCACATATCTTGTTCAATTGCATGAGTAAGCAGGGGAGGGGACACCACAGATTATCAGAGCTTAGAGCCCTCACATGACTTAATTTGGCCCTGTTTGGCCACCATTTCTCTTTCTGTGCGATGGGGGTGATGAGGACCTTGCCCTCTCACTCAAAGGTCTGATTTCTAGGTCAAAACTGAGACCAGGTGACAAAGGGCTTGGAAAACTGTCTGTGGCTTAAAGGATAATAACAGGTGATGTGTACTGAGCGTCTTCTTGTGTCAAGAACTACTCGAAGATCTTTACTCCTTTCGATTCCTTAGAGGCTATTAAATACCCTCATTTTACAGATGAGTAACACGAGGCAAAAAAGAGGTTAAGTAACTTGCCCAAGTCACACAGGCAGTCTGGCTTATCCACCACACTGTCTTGGGGATACAGGTCAACTGAGGTCATCTGTTGGGTCATGTATGTCTCGTCCACCCAGGCTCCTCCATCCTGAGCCCTTTGACCTGAGACTCTAACACCAACTGCACCTTCCCTAAAAGTGGTGATCAAATAATAAAAATAATAAAAGTTATTGAGTGACTATTTTGTACCACATGCATACAATAATAAGCATAATTATTAACAGGAGACATGCTAACCATTTCCCTTGCATTATGGTTCTTCCAAGGACACTCCTGTCTGAGTTTGTAATGCATCCAGTCGTTATTATTATCAGTTGCCATCAAGCCCGTGTGTGCAGAGTAGAACTGCTCCATAGGGTTTTCAAGGCTGTGACCTTTTGGAAGCAGACCATCAGGGCTGTCTTCCAAGGTGCCTCTGGGTGGGTTTAAACCACCACCCTTCCAGATAGTAGTAGAATGCTTGACCACTTTCACCACCCAGGGACTCCATGCTTCCAGGCGGTGTCAGCACATCATTTAGAACCATGGTAAACCAGGTCTTCAGCTTTTCCTCGTTCATCAACTGATCATAAGAAACTCCCCCATGAATCCAAAGTTGTAGTTGGAAAAAGAGAAGACAATGCATCAGGAGTTGGTGTCAACCAAATCTGAGCCACCTGCTCATACAGCTCACTTGTTCTTCTATCCATATCCCATTTCCACTTGATAATAGGCTGATGTTGCATGCATTTAAATTTACAGCTTGGCCGTGCACAAAAACTAACTCAAAATGGATCAAAGACCTAAATATAAACTCTAAAACAATAAAGATCATGGAAGAAAAAATAGGGACAACGTTAGGAGCCCTAATACATGGTATAAACAGTAAACAAAACATTATAAAGAAAACCTAGATAACTGGGAGTTCCTAAAAATCAAACATTTTTGCTCATCCAAAGACTTCACCAAAAGAGTAAAAAGACTACCTTCAGACTGCGAAAAAGCTTTTAGCTATGACATTTCTGATCAGCGTCTGATCTCTAAAATCTACATGATACTGCAAAAACTCAACTGCAAAAAGACAAAAAACCCTATTAAAAAATGGGCAAAAGATATGAATAGAGACTTCACTAAAGAAGACATTCAGGTAGCTAACAGATGTATGAGGAAATGTTCACGATCATTAGCCATTAGAGAAATGCAGATCAAGACTACAATGAGATTTCATCTCACTCCAACAAGGCTGGCATTAATCCAAAAAATTAAAAAGAATAAATGTTGGAAAGGCTGTGGAGAGATTGGAACACTTCTACACTGCTGGTGGGAATGTCAAATGGTAAAACCACTTTGGAAATCGATTTGGCATTTCCTTAAAAAGCTAGAAATAGAACTACCATACGATCCAGCAATCGCACTCCTTGCAATATATCCTAGAGAAATAAGAGCCTTTACACGAACAGATACATGCACACCCATGTTTATTGCAGCACTGTTTACAATAGCAAAAAGATGGAAGCAACCAAGATGCCCATCAACGGATGAATGGATAAATAAATTATGGTATATTCACACAATGGAACACTACGCATAGATAAAGAACAGTGAGGAATCTGTGAAACATTTCATAACGTGGAGGAACCTGAAAGGCATGCTGAGTGAAATTAGTCAGTTGCAAAAGGACAAATATTGTATAAGACCACTATTATAAGAACTTGAGAAATAGTTTAAACTGAGAAGAAAATATTCTTTTGTGGTTATGAGAGGGGGAAGGGAGGGAGGGTGGGAGAGGGGCATTCACTAATTAGATGGTAGATAAGAACTACTTTAGGTGAAGGGAAAGACAGCACACAATACAGGGGAGGTCAGCACAACTGGACTAAACGAAAAGCAAAGAAGTTTCCTGAATAAACTGAACGCTTCGAAGGCCAGCGTAGCAGGGGCAGGGGTCTGGGGACCATGGTTTCAGGGGACATCTAAGTCAATTGGCATAATAAAATCTATTAAAACATTCTGCATCCCACTTTGAAGAGTGGTGTCTGGGGTCTTAAACACCAGCAAGCACCCATCTAAGATGCATCAATTGGTCTCAACCCCCCTGGTTCAAAGGAGAATGAAGAACACCAAGGACACAAGGCAATTGATTACGAGCCCAAGAGACAGAAAGGGCCACATGAACCAGAGACTACAACATCCTGAGACCAGAAGAGCTAGATGGTGCCTGGCTACAACCGATGACTGCCCTGACAGGGAACACAACAGAGAACCCCTGAGGGAGCAGGAGAGCAGTGAGATGCAGACCCCAAATTCTCATAAGACCAGACTTAATGGTCTGACTGAGACTAGAAGGACCCTGGTGGTCATGGCCCCCAGACTGTCTGTTGGCCCAGGACAGGAACCATTCCCAAAGCCAACTCTTCAGACATGGATTGGACTGGACAATGGGTTGGAGAGGGATGCTGGTGAGGAGTGAGCTTCTTGGATCAGGTGGACACTTGAGACTATGTTGGCATCTCCTGCCTGGAGGGGAGATGAGAGGGTGGAGGGGGTTACAAGCTGGCGAAATGGACAAGAAAAGAGAGAGTGGCGGGAGAGAGCGGGCTGCCTCATTAGGGGGAGAGTAATTGGGAGTGTGTAGCAAGGTGTATATGGGTTTTTGTATGAAAGACTGACTTGATTTGTAAACTTCCACTTAAAGCACAATAAAAATTATAAAAAAACAAAAATTTACAGCTTGGTAGATGAGATAATACCCAGCTCATGATAGATAGTGTAGATCATATGGTTGCTTGATGTCCCATGACCAGGTCTTCAGTCTTTACTAGGGGACATTAGCAAGCTTAGGGAATATTTCTCCAGAGAATAGTTATCTACGGAAGAGGGTTGGCTTTGGTCCAAAACCCTTGAGATCTGTGCTTTAAATATCCTATTGGGGTTTTCCAGAGGCTCCATCCTTTTGTGTACCATTGGATGTACTATATCATATGGCCCAAGCAGCAAAGCAGCTGGCACTGCAGGCCGTATTTAATAGAACCATCTGCTCTAGTCACTACTCAAAATGAAGCATTACAGGATACTCAATAAATGGGTCTGAGTAGTACAGTCTATGTGGCATAAAACCAAAACCCACTGCAACTGAGTCAATCCCAACTCACAGCGACCCCAGAGGACAAAGTAGAACTGCCCCACAGGGTTTCCAAGGAGTGGCTGGTGGATTTGAACTGCAAGTCTCTTGGTTAGCAGTCGAGCTCTTAACCACTGTGCCAACAGGGCTCCTCAATGTGGTGTACGTGTCTACAAAATCCAAAAAGGTTCGTCAAATGTTATGCCCATTTTTTTGTTATGAACCCATTGCCATCAAGTCGGTTCTGACTCTTAGCGACCCTATAGGACAGAGTAGAACTGACCCCTAAGGTTTCCAACGATCAGCTGGTGAATTTGAACTGCCAACATTTGGGTAGCAGCCAAGCTCTAAACCACTATACCACCAGGGTTCCTTTTTAGTTACAGGTGGTTGATCCTGCAGCAACCTCCCTTTCACTTTGGAGTGATATTCCAGTGTGCTCTTAACCATTGGACCCCCAGAAACTCAGTAAAGTTTTGTAGTGTTTACCTCCCACCCACTGGCTCACATACATCTCAATAGGTACTTGTAGAACTTACTAAAGGATCCCTGGTGGAACAATGGTTAAGCACTTGGCTGCTAACCGAAAGGTCAATGGTTCACACCCACCAGCTGCTCCTTGGGAGAAAAGACCTGGCAATTTGCTCCCGTAAAGATTTGAGCCTAGGAAATCCTATGGGGCAGTTCTACTCTGTTCTATAGGGTCACTATGAGTCAGAATTCACTCAAAGGCAAACAATAACAACAATAGAATTTGTTACTCCCTACCAATCAGGTCAAGTCTACATATATCATCAAAATAGAGGACCAGTGTGATATTTTTTGGAATGTCAAGATGATCAAGATCTCTGTGGTCTATATTATACAAAAAGCAAAAATGTCCACAGAGCTCTGAAAATTGGTGTAGAGGAAAAAAGTATCTGCCAAGTCAATCGGTGCATCCCATTAAACATACCACTTCTGAAACAGATGTGTAATCGAAGTCACCATGTACTAAGTTTACAATAATCCGCAGTCTTTTCCAAGAATCATTCATCTTCAACACGAGCAAAATGGGGATGTGATCTTTCAAGTTCGTTATGGTGGCACTGATTTCTCCAATTTCCCTAAGGCCAGCAGACTGCTGTTGCTTTATTATTCTAGAAAGGGGAGAAAGGTTCAGAGGCTGCCACTTTATCCTTCCTGCTATTAGAGCTTTAACTTCCTGTGCCAGCAAACCAAAGTGGGGTTATATCTATTCCAGCTCTACATTCTGGAATGAATGGATGAAATAAACACAAGATAGGTCTCCAGATATACTGGTCCCAATGTAATTAGAACGTGGGTCGTACTTCATTTATTACATGACCCAGTAAGTTCTCAATCGTCTGATGGATAACAGTGGTGCTTTGGTTCCCCAGTTTAACGTAAACAAGAAATCCCAAAGAGTTTGAGTATTTTCTTTCCCCTGTACAAAGTCTCCCTCATACGTGGTTTCAGATCTTTTGAAGAAGGCTTAGAGGAAGATTTGCAGTGTATATTTATGGCAGTATTGTAGGATTCTTCCTAAAGGGTACCTGGCCTCCCCCCTCCCCAGTTAACAGGCTCCAAGTATATGAAATGGCTAAGGTCTGAAAACTTGGTGAAAAGCTACCAAAATCAGGAGGTTTTCCTGATTTATATATGAAGTAACATCTTCATCAATGAACTCGAGCATATCAACGATCATGAAGATGGCACAGGACTGGGCAACATTTCATTCTGTTGTGCATGGGGCCTCCATGAGTCAGAGCCAACTTGACAGCAGCTAACAACAAACATCTTCACAGGCTGCTCATATTAAGAACATTTTGGCTGGGAAGATGGAGACATAAACCATTGTTCCAACCCTCCCCTACAATTACAACAAAGAAACAGTGCTCAGCTTTGAGGGACTCTGAATCCAGGAGCAGAGAAAAACAACAGGGAACCACAGACAGGCAAAAATCAATGAATCAACAAGTAGGAAAATTGCTTTGCTTCTCCCACTGTACCTGGCCCTCCCACCAGCCACGTGGGCTGCCACCTGCTGTGAACTGGGGAAGCGTACAATGGAAAGAAAAAGAAAACTACAGGCCAATATCTCTCATGGTTATAGATACAAAAATCCTCAACAAGATACTCGTGAACAGAATCCAACAGCATATTAGAGGAGTTATAAACCATGACCAAGTGGGATTTATTCCAAGAATGCAGGGATAGTTCGACATCAGAAAACCAATCAATATAATGGATCACATCAACAAAACAGAGGAAAAGAACCACGTGATCATCCCTATAGATGCAGAAAAAGCATCTGATAAAATCCAACACGCTTTCTTGATGAAAACCCCAGAGAAAATTGGAATAGAAGGGAAATTCCTCAATATGATTCGGGGCATACATGAAAAGCCAACAGCCAACATTATGCCTAATGGAGAAAAACTGAGAGCCTTCCCCGCGGAATAGGGAACAAGACAAGGGTGCCTGCTCTCACCACTTCTATTCAATATTGTATTGGAATTCCTAACCAGAGCAGTAAGGAAAAAAAGGTATCCAGATTGGAAAAGAAGAAGTAAAATAATCTCTATTCATGGATGGTATAATCCTATATATAGAAAATCTCAGAGTCAACAAGAAAACTTTTAAAGCTAACAGAGAAATTTAGCAAAGTTCCAGGGTACAAGGTCAACAAACAAAAATCCTTTGGGTTTCTATACACTGCAATGAGAAATCTGAAAGGGAAATTAGAGAAATAATTCCATTTACAATAGCATCTAAGAGAATAAAGTGTTTCTGTACACTGCAATGAGAAATCTGAAAGGGAAATTAGAGAAATAATTCCATTTACAATAGCATCTAAGAGAATAAAGTGTTTCTGTTGTTGTTAGGTACTATCAAACAGAATGAAACACTGCCCGGTCCTGCACTATTCTCACAATCCTTATTATGCTTAAACCCATTGTTGAAGCCACTGTGTAACTCCATCTCATTGGGAGTCTTCCTATCGTTATACTGCCTTACCAAGCATGATGTCCTTCTCCAGGGACTAATCCATTCTGACAACGTGTCCAAAGTACGTGAGACATAGTCTCACCATCCTTGCTTCTAATAAGCATTCTGGTTTTACTATTTCCAAGACAGAATCGTTCGTTCTTTTGGCAGTCCATGGTATATTCCATATTCTTCTTCAATACCACAATTCAAAGGCATCAATTCTTCTTCGACCTTCTTTATTCATCATCCAGTTTTCACATGCAAAGGAGGAGATGGAAAACACCATGGCCTGGGTCAGGCGCACCTTAGTCTTCAAGGTGACATCTTTACTTTTAAACACCTTAAAGAGTTGGCTTCGGGAATGGTTCCTATCCTGGGCCAAAAGAAGGTCTGGGGCCATAACCACGGGGATCCTTCTAGTCTCAGTCAGACCATTAAGTCTGGTCTTATGAGAATTTGGGGTCTGCATCCCACTGCTCTCCTGCTCCCTCAGGGGTTCTCTGTTGTGTTCCCTGTCAGGGCAGTCATCGGTTGTAGCCGGGCACCATCTAGTTCTTCTGGTCTCAGGATGATGTAGGCTCTGGTTCATGTGGCCCTTTCTGTCTCTTGGGCTCGTAATCACCTTGTGTCCTTGGTGTTCTTCATTCTCCTTTGATCCAGGTGGGTTGAGACCAATTCATGCACCTTAGATGGCTGCTGGCTAGCGTTTAAGACCCCAGACACCACTCTTCAAAGTGGGATGCAGAATGTTTTCTTAATAGATTTTATTATGCCAATTGACTTAGATGTTCCCTGAAATCATGGTCCCCAAACCCCTGCCCCTGCTATACTGGCCTTCGAAGCATTCAGTTTATTCAGGAAACTTCTTTGCTTTTGGTTTAGTCAGGTTGTGCTGACCTCCCCGGTGTTGTGTGTTGTCTTTCCCTTCACGTAAAGTAGTTCTTATCTACCATCTAATTAGTGAATACCCCTCTCCCATCCTCCCTCCCTCGCTCCCTCCCTCCCTCCTCTCTTAACCACAAAAGAATATTTTCTTCTCAGTTTAAACTATTTCTCAAGTTCTTATAACAGTGGTCTTATACAATATTTGTCCTTTTGCAATTGACTAATTTCACTTAGCATAATGCCTTCCAGGTTCCTCCATGTTATGAAATGTTCCAGACTCCTCACTGTTCTTTATCAATGTGTAGTATTCCGTTGTGTGAATATACCATAATTTATTTATCCATTCATCCGTTGATGGGCACCTTGGTTGCTTCCATGATTTTGCTATTGTAAACAATGCTGCAATAAACATGGGTGTGCATATATCTGTTCGTGTAAAGGCTCTTATTTCTCTAGGATATATTCTAAGGAGTGGGATTCCTGAATCGTATGGTAGTTCTATTTCTACTTTTTAAAGAAGCGCCAAATCGATTTCCAAAGTGGTTGTACCATTTGACATTCCCACCAGCAGTGTAGAAGTGTTCCAAACTCTCCACAGCCTCTCCAACATTTATTATTTTGTTTTTTTTTGGATTAATGCCACCCTTGTTGGAGGGAGACGAAATCATTTTTTTTTGTTGGAGGGAGAAGAAATCTCGTTGTAGTTTTGATCTGCATTTCTCTAATGGCTAATGATCGTGAACATTTCCTCATACATCTGTTAGCTACCTGAATGTCTTCTTTAGTGAAGTGTCTATTCACATCTTTTGCCCATTTTTAGTAGGGTTATTTGTCTTTTTGTAGTTGAGTTTTTGCAGTATCACGTAGATTTTAGAGATCAGACGCTGATCAGAAATGTCATAGCTAAAAACTTTTTCCCAGTCTGTAGGTAGTCTTTTTACTCCTTTAGTGAAGTCTTTGGATGAACATAGCTGTTTGATTTTTAGGAGCTCCCAGTTAACTAGTTTTTCTTCTGCATTCTTAATAATGTTTTATAAACTGTTCATGCCGTGTATTAGGGATCCTAATGCTGTCCCTATTTTTCCTTCCATGATCTTTATCGTTTTACATTTTATATTTAGGTCTTTGATCCATTTTGAGCTCGCTTCTGTGCATGGAGTGAGGTATGGGTTTTGTTTCATTTTTTTGCAGATGGATACCCAGTTATGCCAGCACCATTTGTTAAAAAGACTGTCTTTTCCCCATTTAACTGTTTTGGGGCCTTTGTCAAATATCAACTGCTCATATGTGAATGGATTTATGTCTGGATTCTCATTTCTGTTCCACTGGTCTATATATCTGTTGTTGCGCCAGTACCAGGCTGTTTTGAGTACTGTGGAGGTATGATAGGTTCTAAAATCAGGTAAAGTAAGGCCTCCCACTTTGTTCTTCTTTTCTAGCAATGCCTTATTTATCCGGGGCCTCTTTCCCTTCCATATGAAGTTGGTGATTTGTTTCTCCATCTCATTAAAGAATGTCGTTGGGATTTGGATTGGAATTGCATTAAATGTATAGATCGCTTTTGGTAGAATAGACATTTTTATAATGTTAAGTCTTCCTATCCATGAGCAAGGTACGTCTTTCCACTTATGTAAGTCTCTTTTGGTTTCTTGCAGAAGTGTACTGTAGTTTTCTTCGTATTTTAAATCTCTGGTAAGATTATTCCTAAGTATTTTATCTTTTGGGGAGCTACTGTAAATAGTATTGATTTGGTGATTTCCTCCTCGATGTTCTTTTTGTTGGTGTAGAGGAATCCAACTGGTTTTTGTATGTTTATCTTGTATCCTGATACTCTGCTGAACTCTTCATTTAGTTTCAGTAGTTTTCTGGAGGATTCCTTAGGGTTTTCTGTGTAAGATCATGTCATCTGCAAATAGAGATACTTTGACTTCTTCCTTGACAATCTGGATGCCCTTTATTTCTTTATCTAGCCTAATTGCTCTGGCTAGGACCTTCAACACAATGTTGAATAAGAGCGGTGATAAAGAGCATCCTTGTCTAGCTCCCGATCTCAATGGGAGCGTTTTCAGGCTCTCTCCATTTAGGTTGATGTTGGCTGTTGGCTTTGCATAAAACCAAAAACCAAACCCAGTGCCATCGAGTCGATTCCGACTCATAGCGACCCTATACTAAATGCCCCTTATTATGTTGAGGAATTTTCCTTCTATTCCTACTTTGCTGAGAGTTTTTATCATGAATGGGTGTTGAACTTTGTCAAATGCGTTTTCTGCATCAATTGATAAAATCATGTGATTCTTATCATTTGTTTTATTTATGTAGTGGATTACATTAATTGTTTCTCTAATGTTGAACCACCCCTGCATACCTGCTATGAATCCCACTTGGTCATGGTGAATTATGTTTTTGACGTGTTGTTGAATTCTATTGGCTAGAATTTTGTTGAGGTTTTTTGCATCTACGTTCATGAGGGACACAGGTCTATAATTTTCTTTTCTTGTGGTGTCTTTACCTGGTTTTGGTATTAGGGATATGGTGGCTTCATAGAATGAGTTTGGTAGTATTCCGTCCTTTTCAATCCTCTGAAATAGCTTTGGTAGTAGCGGTGTTAACTCTTCTCTGAAAGTTTGGTAGAACTCTGCAGTGAAGCCGCCCGGACCAGGGCTTTTTTTTGTTGGGAGTTTTTTGGTTACTTTTTCAATCTCTTCTTTTGTTATGGGTCTGTTTAGTTGTTCTACCTCTGTTTGTGTTAGTTTAGGTAGGTAGTGTTTTTCTAGGAATTCATCCATTTCTTCTAGGTTTTCAAATTTGTTAGAGTACAATTTTTCATAGTAATCTGATATGATTCTTTTAATTTCTGTTGGGTCTGTTGTAATATCGCCCATCTCATTTCTTATTCAGGTTATTTGCCTCCTCTCTTGTTCTTCTTTTGTCAGTTTGGACAGTGGTTTACCAGTTTTGTTGATTTTGTCAGAAAAACAGCTTTTGGTCTTGTTAATTCTTGCAATTGTTTTTCTGTTTTCTCTTTCATTTAGTTCAGCTCTAATTTTTATTATTTATTTTCTTCTGGTGCCTGTGGGTTTCTTTGGTTGCTCTCTTTCTATTGTTCAAGTTGCAGGGATAATTCTTTGATTTTGGCCCTTTCTTCTTTTTATATGTGTGCCTTTACTGATATAAATTGCCCTCAGAGCATCACTTTTGCTGTGTCCCAAAGGTTCTGATAGGAAGTGTTTTTATTCTCATTGGATTCTATGCATTTCTTTATTCCATCCTTAATGTCTTCTATAATCCAGTCTTTTTGAGCAGGGTATCGTTCACTTTCCAAGTGTTTGATTTCTTTTCTCTGCTTTTCCTGTTATTGACTTCCACTTTTATCAGCTTAAGGTCAGAGAAGATGCTTTGTAATACTTCAATGTTGTGGATTCTGCTAAGGCTTGCTTGGTGACCTAATATGTGGTCTACTCTAAAGAATGTTCCATGTGCACTAGAAAAGAAAGTATAGTTGGTTGCTGTTGGGTGGAGTGTTCTGTATATGTCTATGAGGTCAAGTTGGCTGATTGTGGCATTTAGATCTTCCACATCTTTATTCAGCTTCTTTCTGGATGTCCTGTCCTTCACTGAAAGTGGTTTGTTGAAGTCTCCTACTATTATTGTGGAGCTGTCTATCTCACTTTTCAATGCTGTTAGAGTTTGTTTTATGTATCTTGCAGCCCTTTCATTGGTTGCATAAATATCTAATATGGTTATATCTTCTTGGTGTATTGTCCCTTTAATCATTATATAGTGTCCTTCCTTATCCTTTCTGATAGATTTAACTTTAAAATCTATTTTGTCAGAAATTAATATTGCCGCTCCTGCTCTTTTTTGATTGTTGTTTGCTTGATATATTTTTTTCCATTCTTTGAGTTTTACTTTGTGTCTCTAAGTCTAAGGTATGTCTCTTGTAGGCAGCATATAGACGAATCTTGTTTTTTAATCCATTCTGCCACTCTCTGTCTCTTTATTGGTGCATTTAGTCCATTTACATTCAGGGTAATTATGGATAGATATGAATTTAGTGCTATCATTTTGATGTCTTTTTTGTGTGTTGTTGACAGTTTCTTTTTCCCACTTAATTTTATGTGCTGAGTAGATTATCTTTTTATATTGTTCTTTCCTAATATTTGTTGTTGTTGATTTTGTTTCTGCTGAGCCTCCATTTTTTTCTTGTATTTTATTTTGTTCAGTAGGATAGTTTGTCTCCTTTGTGGTTACCTTATTATTTACCCCTATTGTTCTAAATTTAAACCTAACTTTTATTTCTTTGTATTGCCGTATCTTCCTCTCCATATGGAAGGTGTATGATTACACTTCTTAGTCCCTCTTTATTATTCTAATGTTGTCTTCTTTTACATAATAACATTGCTGTTACCCTGTTCTCAGCTTTTTTTTAATATATAATCTTGCTTTGTTCTTTTGGACTTCGCAGTGGGTTTGGGCTGTCTGGGTTGACTTCTGGTTGGTCTGCCCAGTGTTCTAGTCTTGGGTTGATACCTCATATTATTGATTTTCTAACCAAAGAAGTCCCTTTAGTGTTTCTTGTAGTTTTGGTTTGGTTTTTATGAATTTCCTCAACTTGTGTTTATCTGGAAATGTCTTAATTACAGACAGTTTTGCTGGATATATGGTTCTTGGCAGGCAATTTCTTTCCTTCAATTTTTTAAATATGTCATCCCATTGCCTTCCTGCCTGCATGGTTTCTGCCGAGTAGTCCGAGCTTATTCTTATTGGCTCTCCTTTGTAGGTGACTTTTTGTTTATCCCTCGCTGCTCTTATAATTCTCTCTTTATCTTTGGTTTTGGCAGGTTTGAATATATTATGTCTAGGTGACTTTCTTTTAACATCTACCTTATGTGGAGTTCAATAAGTGTCTTTGATAGATATCTTCTCATCTTTCACAATATCAGGGAAGTTTTCTGCCAACAAATCTTCAACAATTCTCTCTGTATTTTCTGTTATCCCTCCCTGTTCTGATACTCCAGTCACTCGTAGGTTACTTCTCTTGATAGAGTCCCACATGATTCTTAAGGTTTCTTCATTTTTTTTAATTCTTTTATCTGATTTTTCTTCAAATGTATTACTGCCAAGTGATTTATCTTCGAGTTCAGAAATTCTAGCTTCTCCTTGCTCAGTTCTGCTCCTCTGACTTTCTATTGAGTTGTCTACTTCTGTAATTTTATTGTTAATCTTTTGAATTTCTGATTGCTGCCTCTCTATGGATTTTTTCCTTATTAAACTTTTCATTATGTTCCTGAATAATCTTTCTAATTTCTTCAGTTGCTCTATCTGTGCGTTCCTTGGCTTGTTCTGCGTATTGCCTCATTTCCTTCCTGTTGTCCTGAAGTGTTCTGTATATTAAACTTTTGTATTCTGCACCTGGTAATTCCAGAAATGCACTTTCATCTAGAAGATCCCTGGATTCTTTGTTCTGAGAGCCTGTTGAGGTGATCATGGTCTGTTTCTTTATGTGACTTGATATTGACTATTGTCTCTGAGCCATCTATAAATTATTGTATTAGTTTATGCTTGCTTACTGTGTCATAGCTGCTTGCTTTGTTTTGTTTTGGTGTACCCCTATGGGTTGCTTCAGTGAGCTAGCTTGATTATTTTCACCTTTGGAGCTCTGGTGTCCTGGCCCCAGCTGGCTAAGCTGTTATCAGGTATATCAGTCTAGGAGTCTATTCAGTTTCCTTGTATGAATTCAACTCAGGTTTCCAGGTAGCTGATCATCAAGTGTGTGGTACAGGCTCTGTCCTACAGTCTTAGAGGGGCAGGGGTGATTGGCATATATACTCGTATCTGATTGCAGCAGGGGGTCACGCTCTGAACAAGGCAGGGGTCTGAGAATCGACCCCCAAGTGTCTCTGAGGAAAGCGTGTCCCTGTTTCCTAGAGCATGCAGGTGGGTGGGTTCTGCAGATGGACCATGGGCACCCAAAGTTTTTGGTTGTAAGGACCGGAAGGTACCAGTTATCTTTGGACCCCTGTCGCGGGTGGCTGGGTAACCTGAGTGGAACTACCAGTCCATAGGTCCCTGATGTGGGTAGGTGAGGACCTTGTTTAATAGCCAAAGCAACGTCAAACATCAAACATCCACCTCTGCACCACACAGCTGAAATGGTTGGAGTCTGCCAACAAGGGCCTATTCTCCAAAAATAGGCCCACACAGGTCCATGCAGAAGGGAAAGTTACTCATAGTCCACAGACGGTTTATGCCTGGACAGGAGCTGCTTCTGTCCTGAGCTTCCCCGGTTAGTGGAGCTAGCAAATTATCTTTTCCCCCAAATGCAAATTTTTTCCCTTCCCCGAGGCTGGGAGGATGGCTTTAGGTCCTCAGCAGTGCCTATCCCAGGCCCAGGGAATTCAGCCACTGAAGCCGGCTTGGGGGTGGGGGGGTGTGGTAAAATATACGCAAGTACTTAGCTTTTGCCAAGGGGGCCATGCTCCTCAGGTTCTGGAGATGTGAGTGGGCTGTGTGGCTGGCTGCTTCTCCCTGAGGAAACTGCTGCCAAATGCTAGTACCAGCCCACCACTACCGCCGCTCAGGGAATGGTGCCTGAGAGCTCCACTCGATTCAGGTCCAGTAACTCCTCTCCACTTCTGAACGGTCTCTTCCTTTCTCTGCCCCTCAGTTCATTGTCTAAGCTTGCCTTTGAAGCTCAGGGCTCCCAGCTTGTCAAAAATATACTCGTTTCACTTGGTTTTTTGGGTCTTTGTTGTAAAGAGGGCTCACTGGAAGTGTCTGTCTATTCCACCATCTTGGCTCTGCCTCACATAGCACATTCTTTATGTTTCTGTTTACATAAAGGACAAGGGTGATTAAGCTATTTAAGGATACTTAAAAATAAGATGGTCGTGTTCTGCGGTGGGGGAGAGGAGGTGACTGAAAAAGAGCATGAGTTGTTGTTGTTAGGTGCCCTCCAGTAGGTTGGGACTCATAGCGACCCTACATACAACAGAATGAAACACTGCCCATTCCTGTCCCATCCTCACAACAATTGTTATGCTTGAGCCCATTGTTTGCAGCCACTGTGTGATTCATCTCATTGAGGGTCTTCCTCTTCGTCGCAGACCCTCTACTTTACCAAGCGTGGTATCCTTCTCCAGCAACTGGTGCTTCATAATAACATGCCCAAAATAAGTGAGATGAAGTCTCACCATCCTTGTTTCCAAGGAGCATTCTGGCTGTGTTTCTTCCAAGGCAGATTTGTTGGTTCTTCTGGCAGTCTATGGTTTATTCAATATTCTTGGCCAACACCATAATTCAAAAGCATCAATTCTTCTTTGGTCTTCCTTATTCATTGTCCAGCTTTCACACGCATATGAGGCGATTGAATGTACCGCAGCTTGGATCAGGCGCATCTTAGTCCTTAAAGTGACGTCTTTGCTTTATAACACTTTAAAGAAGTCTTTTGCAGCAGATTTGCTCAATGCAATTTGGTGTTTAATTGCTTAACTTCTGCTTCAATGGGCCTTGATTGCAGAGCCAAGTAAAATGAAATCCTTGACGTCAATCTTTTCTCCATTTATCATCATGTTGCTTATTGGTTCAGTTGTGAAGATTTTTGTTTTCTTTATGTTGAGGTGTAATCCATACTGAAGGCTGTGGTCTTTGATTTTTATCAGTAAGTGCTTCAAGTCCTCTTCACTTTCAGCAAGCAAGGTTGTGTCATCCACATATCGCAGGTTGCTAAGGAGTCGTCCTCCTATCCTGATGCCCAATTCTTCTTCATATAGTCCAGCTTCTTAGATTATTTGCTCAGCATACACATTGAATAAGTATGGCAAAAGGATACAACCCTGACTGACACCTCTCCTGGCTTTAAACCATGTAGTATCCTCTTGTTCTGTTCTAACAACTGCCTCTTGGTCTATTTACAGGTTCCTCATGAGTGCAAATTAAGTGTTCTGGAATTTCCATCCTTCACGATGTTATCCAGAATTTGTTATAATCCACACAGTGGAATAACTTTGCGTAGTCAATAAAACACAGGTAGACATCTTTCTGGTATTCTCTGCTTTCAGCCAAGATCCATCTGACGTCAGCAATAATATCCCTTCTTCCATGCCTTCTTCTGAATCCGGCTTGAATTTTCCGACAGTTCTCTGTAGACGTACTGCTGCAACACCTTTTGAATTATCTTCAGCAAAATTTGACTTATGTGGGGGGCCAAGATGGCCGACTAGGTAGACGTTACCTCGGATCCCTCTTGCAACAAAGACTCGGAAAAACAAGTGAATCCATCACATACATGACAATCTAGGAACCCTGAACAACAAACACAGATTTAAAGAGTTGACCTGAGTGACAGAGATGGAGAGCAAACAACTACGGGGAAGCAGCGACTGTTTTAGGAGCCTGGAGCCAGCGTCCCAGTCAGGTAACCTTGGCGCCGGGATTAGGACTGGGCACAGGGGAGCTGAACACCACATCTTGTGATGGCGCAAACACGGGACACAGCCCTAGCCCCCTGAACTGACCCCGGGAGGGGGCACGGCCAGTCTGTGCAGGCAGCGCGGCGACAGGGCTGCCGGGAGGAGAAGTCACAGGGAGGCAGTGACTGGTTTTGGAGCCGGGAGTGCAGCGTCCCAGCAGGGGAACCTTGACGCTGGGCTTTGGACTGGCAGTGGAGGATCTGACCACGGCTTCAGTGGACCAGACCCTCGGGGACAATCTCCACACAGCCAGCACACATAGGCGACACGCCCCTCAGGAATCTCAGATAAAATAGTCATCCCAAGCAAGGTAAGCAACTTTGGCTATATCCCGGGGTGCTACTCTCTTCTGTTTTTCTGAATCCTCCCCTCCCCTTCCCAGGCGGCTTCGTTAACATTGGAATTTCCTGAGCCAGAGGGAGAACGGCTCCGGCTCCGTGTGGCTTTTCTTTTCCCATTTTTTTTTTGGGGGGGGGGGTCTTTTCCTAACCCATTCTTCTGGCCTGAGAGAAGCAACCACAAAGAACCCAGGGACCAAAAGTCCTTCCCTAATTGGACTAAAAACACCGGGAGTGCAGCATCCCAGCCGGGGAACCTTGACGCTGAGCTGTGGATTGGCAATGGAGGAACTGACGTGGCTTCAGCGGGCCAGACCCCCGGGAGCAATCTCTACCCAGCCAGCACACATAGGCGACACGCCCCTCGGGAATCTCAGATAAAATAGTCATCCCAAGCAAGATAAGCAACTTTGGCTATATCCTGGGGTGCTACTCTCTCCTGTTTTCCTGAACCCTACCCTCCCCTTCCAAGGCAGCTTCATTAACATTGGAATTTCCTGAGCCAGAGGGAGAACAGCTCTGGCTCCGCGGCTTTTCTTTTCCTTTTTTTTTTTTTTTTCTTGGTCTTTTCCTAACCCATTCTTCCGGCCTGGCAGAAGCAACCACAAAAAACCCAGGGACCAAAAATCCTTGCTTAATTGGACTAAAAACACAGAACCAGCTCCAGCCAAGCATATATGATCCATATCTCGGGCTTTCATCCCTACAGAGAACAAGGGGGCTATTATATAGCAAAGGCATTTCTGATAGGGATCTGACTGCATTTTTTTAGCGGGTTTACTGGAAAAACAAGTTCCCCAGGTCTGATATCTCTGCTTATTCAACAGAGCCCTAACTGATCCACAACACGGAACTGAGGGCTGAAGCTCCCCCCAGACCACCTAGCCTCTTGCCTTAGGGGTCTAAGGAGGGTGACACATACCAATCTGTAGAGGTACTTGCATTGGGGGCCTAAGGTACAGCTGCAGAGCCCTCCCACCAAGGTGCTTTAGGAATAGAGACACACCTACCTCACTGACACTTGGGGGAAGACTGTCAGCATCCTGCCCCCCCCCGGAGTGTGAACCCCACCTGCTAATAGAATCTGGTGCACACAACCAGCACCTCTACTTCTCAAGGTGGATAGGTGTTAGGGTGCAGCACACACCTAATGACCCAAAACCAGATTCTACACAAGAATAGTGAATAGACTCAGGCATATATATCTGGCAACAGCCCAAACCAGCTGGTAATAGGTCATAAGTAAGTCAAGGGCTACAACAAACAAGACAGCACAATCTAGTAGCCCATCCACGTATGTTGAAAGAAAACAAAACAAGATAAGACTTAGTGAGCAAATATAGAATAAATCACTACAATATCTTAGTGATGGCTCGCAGACAGCAGTCGATTTCAAACCACATTAAGAAGCAGACCATGACAGCTTCTACAACCCCCCAAACTAAAGAATCAAAATCTTTCCCAAATGAAGATACAATCCTGGAATTATCAGATACAGAATATAAAAAACTAATTTACAGAATGCTTCAAGACATCAGGGATGACCTCAGAAATGAAATAAGGCAAACTGCAGAAAAAGCCAAGGAACATACTGATAAAACAGTTGAAGAACTCAAAAAGATTATTCAAGAACATAGTGGAAAAATTAATAAGTTGCAAGAATCCATAGAGAGACAGCATGCAGAAATCCAAAAGATTAACAATAAAATTACAGAATTAGACAACCCAATAGGAAGTCAGAGGAGCAGACTCGAGCAATTAGAATTCAGAGTGGGAAATCTGGAGGACCAGGGAATTAACACCAACATAGCTGGAAAAAAAATCAGATAAAAGAATTTAAAAAAATGAAGAAACCCTAAGAATCATGTCGGACTCTATCAAGAAGGATAACTTGCATGTGATTGGAGTCCCAGAACAGGGCGGGAGGACAGAAAACACAGAAAGAATAGTTGAAGATCTGCTGACAGAAAACTTCCCTGACATCATGAAAGACGAAAGGATATCTATCCAAGATGCTCATCGAACCCCATTTAAGATTGATCCAAAAAGAAAAACACCAAGACATATTATCATCAAACTTGCCAAAACCAAAGATAAAGAGAAAATTTTAAAAGCAGCCAGGGAAAAAAGAAGGGTCTCCTTCAAGGGAAAATCAATAAGAATAAGTTCAGACTACTCAGCAGAAACCATGCAGGCAAGAAGGCAATGGGATGACATATACAGAGCACTGAAGGAGAAAAACTGCCAGCCAAGGATCATATATTCAGCAAAACTCTCTCTGAAATATGAAGGTGAAATTAAGATATTTACAGATCAACACAAGCTTAGAGAATTTGCAAAAACCAAACCAAAGCTACAAGAAATACTAAGGAAATTGTTTGGTCAGAAAACCAATAATATCAGATACCAGCACAACACAAGGTCACAGAACAGAACATCCTGATATCAACTCAAATAGGGAAATCACAAAAACAAATTAAGATTAATTAAAAAAAAAAATGCTCAAAACGGAATCATTGAAGTCAATATGTAAAAGATCACAATAATCAAAAAGAGGGACTAAATACAGGTGGCATAGAACTGCCACATGGAGAGGGATACAAGGCGATATAGGACAATACAAGTTAGGTTTTTACTTAGAAAAATAGGGGTAAATATTAAGGTAACCACAAAGAGGTATAACAACTCCATAACTCAAAATAAAAACCAAGAAAAACGTAACGAGTCAACAAACATAAAGTCAAATACTATGAAAATGAGGATCTCACAATTTACAAAGAAAAACGTCTCAGCACAAAACAGTAAGTGGAAAAATGAAATTGTCAACAATACACATAAAAAGGCATCAAAATGACAACACTAAACACTTACTTATCTATAATTACACTGAATGTAAATGGACTAAATGCACCAATAAAGAGACAGAGAGTTTCAGACTGGATAAAGAAACATGATCCGTCTATATGCTGCCTACAAGAGACACACCTTAGACTTAGAGACACAAACAAACTAAAACTCAAAGGATGGAAAAAAATATATCAAGCAAACAATAAGCAAAAAAGAAGAGGAGTAGCCATATTAATTTCTTACAAAATAGACTTTAAACTTAAATCCACCACAAAGGATAAAGAAGGACACTACATAATGATTAAAGGGACAACTGACCAGGAAGATATAACCATATTAAATATTTATGCACCCAATGACAGGGCTGCAAGATACATAAATCAAATTTTAACAGAACTGAAAAGTGAGATAGACACCTCCACAATTATAGTAGGAGACTTCAACACACCACTTTCGGAGAAGGACAGGACATCCAGTAAGAAGCTCAACAGAGACACGGAAGACCTAATTACAACAATCAACCAACTTGACCTCATTGACTTATACAGAACTCTCTACCCAACTCCTGCAAAGTATACTTTTTTTTCTAGAGCACATGGAACATTCTCTAGAATAGACCACATTTTAGGTCATAAAACAAACCTTTGCAGAATCCAAAACATCGAAATATTACAAAGCATCTTCTCAGACCACAAGGCCATAAAAGTGGAAATCAATAACAGAAAAATTAGGGAAAAGAAATCAAATACTTGGAAACTGAACAATACCCTCCTGAAAAAAGACTGGGTTATAGAAGACATTAAGGAGGGAATGCAACGAGAATGAAAATACTTCCTATCAAAACCTCTGGGACACAGCAAAAGCAGTGCTCAGAGGCCAATTTATAGCGATAAATGCACACATACAAAAAGAAGAAAGAGCCAAAATCAGAGAACTGTCCCTACAACTTGAACAAATAGAAAGTGAGCAACAAAAGAATCCATCAGGCACCAGAAGAAAACAAATAATAAAAATTAGAGCTGAACTAAATGAATTAGAGAACAGAAAAACAATTGAAAGAATTAACAAAGCCAAAGCTGGTTCTTTGAAAAAATTAACAAAATTGATAAACCATTGGCTAGACTGACTAAAGAAATACAGGAAAGGAAACAAATAACCCGAATAAGAAATCAGAAGGGCCACATCACAACAGACCCAACTGAAATCAAAAGAATCATATCAGATTATTATGAAAAATTGTATTCTAACAAATTTGCAAACCTAGAAGAAATGGATGAATTCCTGGAAAAACACTACCTACCTAAACTAACACAATCAGAAGTAGAACAACTAAATAGACCCATAACAAAAAAAGAGATTGAAACGGTAATCAAAAAACTCCCAACAAAAAAAGCCCTGGCCCAGATGGCTATACTGCAGAGTTCTACCAAACTTTCAGAGAAGAGTTAACACCACTACTACTAAAGGTATTTCAAAGCATAGAAAATGACGGAATACTACCTAATTCATTCTATGAAGCCACCATCTCCCTGATACCAAAACCAGGTAAAGACATCACAAAAAAACAAAATTACAGACCTATATTCCTCATGAACATAGATGCAAAAATCCTCAACAAAATTCTAGCCAATAGAATTCAACAACATATCAAAAAAATAATTCACCACGACCAAGTGGGATTTATACCAGGTATGCAAGACTGGTTTAATATTAGAAAAACCATTAATGTAATCCACCATATAAATAAAACAAAAGACAAAAACCACATGATCTTATCAAGTGATGCAGAAAAGGCATTTGACAAAGTCCAACACCCATTTATGATAAAAACTCTCACCAAAATAGGAATTGAAGGAAAATTCCTCAGCATAATAAAGGGCATCTATGCAAAGCCAACTTATGCAAAGCCAACAGCCAACATCACTCTAAATGGAGAGAGCCTGAAAGCATTTCCCTTGAGAACGGGAACCAGACAAGGATGCCCTTTATCACTGCTCTTATTCAACATTGTGCTAGAAGTCCTAGCCAGAGCAAGTAGGCTAGACAAAGAAATAAAGGGCATCCGGATTGGCAAGGAGGAAGTAAAATTATCTCTACTTGCAGATGACACGATCTTATACGCAGAAAACCCTAAGGAATCCTCCAGAAAACTACTGAAACTAATAGAAGAGTTTGGCAGAGTCTCAGGTTATAAGACAAACATACAAAAATCACTTGGATTCCTCTACATCAACAAAAAGAACATCGAAGAGGAAATAACCAAATCAATACCATTCACAGTAGCACCCAAGAAGATAAAATACTTAGGAATAAATCTTACCAAAGATGTAAAAGACCTATACAAAGAAAACTACAAAGCACTACTACAAGAAATTAAAAAGGACATACTTAAGTGGAAAAACATACCTTGCTCATGGATAGGAAGACTTAACACAGGAAAAATGTCTATTCTACCAAAAGCCATCTATACATACAATGCACTTCCGATCCAAATTCCAATGTCATTTTTTAATATGATAGAGAAACAAATTACCAACTTCATATGGAAGGGAAAGAAGCCTCAGATAAGTAAAGCATTACTGAAAAAGAAGAAGAAAGTGGGAGGCCTCACTCTACCTGATTTTAGAACCTATTATACAGCCACAGTAGTCAAAAGAGCCTGGTACTGGTACAACAACAGACACGTAGACCAGTGGAACAGAATTGAGAACCCAGATATAAATCCATCCACATATGAGCAGCTGATATTTGACAAAGGCCCAGTGTCAGTTAATTGGGGATAAGATAGTCTTTTTAACAAATGGTGCTGGCATAACTGGATATGCATTTGCAAAAAAATGAAACAGGACCCATACCTCACACCATGCACAAAAACTAACTCCAAGTGGATCAAAGACCCAAACATAAAGACTAAAACGATAAAGATCATGGAAGAAAAAATAGGGACAACCTTAGGAGCCCTAATACAAGGCATAAACAGAATACAAAACATTACCAAAAATGACGAAGAGAAACCAGATAACTGGGAGCTCCTAAAAATCAAACACCTATGCTCATCTAAAGACTTCACCAAAAGAGTAAAAAGACCACCTACAGATTGGGAAAGAATTTTCAGCTATGACGTCTCCGACCAGAGCCTGATCTCTAAAATCTATATGATTCTGTCAAAACTCAACCACAAAAAGACAAACAACCCAATCAAGAAGTGGGCAAAGGATATGAACACACACTTCACTAAAGAGATATTCAGGCAGCTAACAGATACATGAGAAAATGCTCTTGATCATTAGCCATTAGAGAAATGCAAATTAAAACTACGATGAGATTCCATCTCACTCCAACAAAGCTGGCATTAATCCAAAAAACACAAAAGAATAAATGTTGGAGAGGCTGCGGAGAGATTGGAACTCTTATACACTGCTGGTGGGAATGTCAAATGGTACAACCACTTTGGAAATCTATTTGGCGTTATCTTAAACAGTTAGAAATAGAACTACCATACAACCCGGAAATCCCACTCCTCGGAATATACCCTAGAGAAATAAGAGCCTTCACACAAACAGATATATGCACACCCATGTTTATTGCAGCTCTGTTTACAATAGCAAAAAGTTGGAAGCAACCAAGGTGTCCATCAACGGATGAATGGTTAAATAAATTGTGGTATATTCACACAATGGAATACTATGCATCGATAAAGAACAGTGAGGAATCTGTGAAACATTTCATAACGTGGAGGAACCTGGAAGGCATTATGCTGAGCGAAATTAGTCAGTTGCAAAAGGACAAATATTGTATAAGACCACTATTATAAGATCTTGAGAAATAGTATAAACTGAGAAGAACACATACTTTTGTGGTTACCAAGGGGGGAGGGAGGCAGGGGGGGACAGAGGGAGGGGGGAAGGGTTTTTTACTGATTAATTAGTAGATAAGAACTGCTTTGGGTGAAGGGAAGGACAATACTCAATACATGGAAGGTCAGCTCAACTGGACTGGACCAAAAGCAAAGAAGTTTCCGGGATAAACTGAATGCTTCGAAGGTCAGTGGAGCAAGGGCGGGGGTTTGGGGACTATGGCTTAAGGGGACTTCTAAGTCAATTGGCAAAATAATTCTACTATGAAAACATTCTGCATCCCACTTTGAAAATGTGGCGTCTGGGGTCTTAAACGCTAACAAGCGGCCATCTAAGATGCATCAATTGGTCTCAACCCACCTGGAGCAAAGGAGAAGGAAGAACACCAAGGTCACACAATAACTAAGAGCCCAAGAGACAGAAAGGGCCACATGAAATAGAGACTTACATCATCCTGAGACCAGAAGAACTAGATGGTGCCCGGCTACAACCGATGACTGCCCTGGCAGGGAGCACAACAGAGAACCCCTGAGGGAGCAGGAGATCAGTGGGATGCAGACCCCAAATTCTCACAAAAAGACTATACTTAATGGTCTGACTGAGACGAGAGGAATCCCGGCGGTCATGGTCCCCAAACCTTCTGTTGGCACAGGACAGGAACTATTCCCGAAGACAACTCAGCAGACATGAAAGGGACTGGACAGTGGGTAGAAGAGAGATGCTGATGAAGAGTGAGCTAATTATATCAGGTGGACACTTGAGACTGTGTTGGCATCTCCTGTCTGGAGAGGGGATGAGAGGATAGAGAGAGTTGGAAGCTGGCAAAATCGTCACGAAAGGAGAGACTGGAAGGGCTGACTCATTAGGGGGAGAGCAAGTGGGAGAACGGAGTAAGGTGTATATAAACTTATATGTGACAGTCTGACTTGATTTGTAAACGTTCAATAAAAGTTAAAAAAAAAACTTTCTCTTATGTGTGATATTAATGATATTGTTTGATAATTTCCACATTCTGTTGGATTACCTTTCTCCGGAATGAGTTTCTTCCAGTCAGTTTCCTGGGTAGGTGCCTTCCAAATTTCTTGGCATAGACGAGGGAGCCCTTCCAGTGCCTCATCCCTTTGTTGAAGCATCTCATTTGGTATTCCATCAATTCCTGGAGCTTTGTTTTTCACCAATGCCTCCAGTGAAGCTTGGACCTCTTGCTTCAGCAACATCAGTTCTTGGTCATATGCTACCTAAAGTGGCTGAACATTGACCAGTTCTTTTTGATGTAGTGACTCTGTGTATTCCTTCTATCTTCTTTTGATGCACCCTGCATCATTTAATATTTTCCCTGTAGAATCCTTGAATATTGTAACTCAAGGCTTGAATTTTCTCTTCAATTCTTGCAGCCTGAGAAATGCCAAACATGTTCTTCCCTTTTGGTTTTATATCTTCAGATCTTTGCACATTTCATTATAATACTTTGTCTTCTCAAGCCTCCCTTTGAAATCTTCTGTTCAGCTCTTTGACATCATCATTTCCTCCTTTTGATTTAGCTACTCTACATTGAAGAGCAACTTTCAGAGTCTCTTCTGACAACCATTTTGGTCTTTTCTTTCTTATCTTTTTAATGATCTCTTGCTTTCTTCACATATGATGTCCTTGATGTCATTCCACAACTCATCTGGTCATTAGTCTTCAACATGTCAAATCTATTCTTGAGATGGTCTCTAAATTCAGATGTGATATACTCAGGGTTGTACTGTAACACGATAGGAATAGATCCTGCCCGGTGCGACCCCTCAAGTCAATTGAGAGACATCAGGCCTTTGAGAAAGAGAAAATGGACTCTATTGCAAGCTGGTCAAGCAAGAAGTTCGGAGACTAAATCTCAAATCAAGCTCCCAGACGTTGAGGATTTTGGAGCAGTTATAGGGTTCAGGATAGGGAACTTATGCATAATTCATGAAGTTTCCAGGAATAGGCAAGCAATTTCAGGAATTAATTAACATGTGTGGGGTGCAGTGGGGGTGTTATATGCTGTCTGGGGCATATGACACATAAAGTTTATCTAAGGCCAGCTTTTCTGCTTATTGCTCATGTCCAAATAGAGTGGGGGGCAGTTGATCAGTAGTGAAGCAGCTTTGACCAGGGAAGCAGTAATACAACCTTGAGTTGTTAGACAACACAGAAATGTCTTATCAGGAACTCAGAGACCCTGACTGGGATGGAAGGAGGAGGGGGAATAGTTTAACCTCATCCATTACAGTACTTTGGCTCTCGAGGACTGTTCTGATTCTCTTCAGCTTCACCTTGAATTGACATATGAGCAATTGATGGTCTGTTACACAGTTGGCTCCTGGCCTTGTTCTGACTGACGATGTTGAGCTTTTCCAACGTCTCTTCCCACAAACGTAGTCAATTTGATTCCTGTGTATTCCATCTGGTAAGGTCCACACGTATAACACACACACCCACCGCCGTCGAGTCAATTCCGACTCATAGTGACCCTAGAGGACAGAGCAGAACTGCCCCATAGAGTTTCCAAGGAGTGCCTGGTGGATTTGAACTGCTGACCTTTTGGTTAGCAGCCATAGCACTTAACCACTACACCACCACGGTTTCCATCCACATGTATAGTCACCATTTATGTTGTTAAAAAAAAAGGTATTTGCAATGAAAAAGTTGTTAGTATTGCAAAATTCTGTCATGTGATCTCCAGCATCATTTCAATCACCAAGGTTATGTTTTCCAACTACCAATCTTTGTTTGTTTTCTACTTTTGCATTCCAATCACCAGTAATTATCAATGTACCTTGACTGCAAGTTTGATCAATTTCAGACTGCAGAAGTTGGTAAAAATCTTTAATTACTTCATTTTTGGCCTTAGTGGTTGGTGCAGAAATTTGAATAATAGTTGTATTAACTGGTTTTCATTATAGGCATGTGGCTATTATTCTATCACTGACAGCACCATACTTCAGGATAGACCCTGAAATATTCTTTTTGACAATAAACACGATGCCATTCCTCTTCAATTTGTCATTCCTGTCATAGAAAACCATATGATTGTCTAATTCAAAATGACCTATACCAGTCCATTTCAACTCACTAATGCCTAGGATTTATATCTTTATGCATTCCATTTCATTTTTGACAATTTCTAATTTTCCTATATTCATACTTCGTACATTCCATGTTCCGATTATTAATGGAAGTTTTCAGCTCTTTCTTCTCATGTTGAGTGGTGTCACATCAACAAATGAAGGTCTCAAAAGCTTGACCCCATCCACGTAATTAAGGTCGACTCAATTTTGAGCAGGCAGCTCTTCGCCAGTCATCTTTTGAGTGCCTTTCAGCTTGAGGGGCTCATCTTCCAGCACTATATCAGACACCATTCTGCTGCTATTCATAAGATTTTCACTGGCCAATTTTTTCAAAAGTATACTGCCAGGTCCTTCCTTCTAGTCTGTCTTACTCTGGAAGCTCCACTGAAACCTGTCCACCAGAGGTGACCCTGTTGGTATTTGAAATACCAGTGGCAAGGCTTTCAGTATCAAAGTAATATACAAGCTACCACATTACAACAAGCTGACAGACACGTGGTGGGTTAATCTCTTATTGTGCCTAATTTATAAATTAAACTTTATCATAGATATGTATGTATATAGGTCAAAACATAGTATATATAGGGCAAGGTACTATCCATAGTTTCAGGCATCTACAGGGGGTCTTGGAACATATCCCCATCGGATAAGGGGGAGACCACTGTAAATAACAGAAAAGGAACAAAAAAACTCAAAATGTTTAGAAATTCTAAAACTTACTTCTACATAATCAGTAGGCCAAGTAAAAATCATATTAGAAATCAGAAGTTTTTAGAGTTGAATGATGAAATCACTGCATGTCAAAAGTAGGTGAATGAATGTCAATCAATAGATGAATATTGTTAGGTGCTGTTGAGTCAGTTCTGACTCGTAGTGACCCCATGTACAACAGAACAAAACACTCTCTAATCATGTGCCATCCTCACAATCGTTGTTTGAGCCCATTGTTGCAGCCACTGTGTCAATGCATCTCATTGAGGGTCTTCCTCTTTTTCCCTGACCCTCTACTTTACCAAGCATGATGTCATTCTCCAGGGACTAATCCCTCCTGATAACATCTCCAAAGTACATTAGACGAAGTTTCCTCGTCTTTGCTTCTAAGGAGCACTCTGGCTGTACATCCCTGGACCCTCTGTTAGCCCAAGACAGGAACCATTCCCAAAGCCAACTCTTCAGACAGGGACTGGCCTGGGCTATAAGACAGAAAATGATACCAGTGAGGAGTGAGCTTCTTGGCTCAAGTAGACACATGATACTGTGGGCAGCTCCTGTCTGTAGACGAGATGAGAAGGCAGAAGGAGACAGGAAGCTGGTTGAATGGACACAGGGAATACAGGGTGGAGAGAAGGAGTGTGATGTCACATTACGGGGGAGAGCAACTAGGGTTACAAAACAAGGCGTATATAAGTTTTTGTATGAGAGACTGACCTGATGTGTAAACTTTCACTTGAAGCACAATAAAAATGAATGAATTAATTAATTTTAAAAAATGATTAAAGGGGCAATCTTTTCATTATATATATCCTGTTATTATTGCTGTTGGTGGTGGTGTTGGTGCTGGATACCATGGAGTTGATTCTGACTCATAGTGACCCCATGTGAGAGAGTAGAACTGGCCATAGGGTTTTCTCAGCCGTAATCTTTATGGAAATAGATCACCACACCTGTCTCCCAAGGAGCCACTGGTGAGTTTGAATCTCCAATTTTTCAGTTAACAGCTAAGCATTTAATTGTTTGCACCACCAGGGCTCCTTATATATATTCTACCACAATAAAATTAAAAAGATTAAAAAATAGCCAAGAGATAAACATTGTATGCAATGAGACCCATCACTCAGAAACATTGCTCTGGAGCCCAGAAAACAAAGTCTAAGCTCTCAACCTGGCATCCAAAGCCCTTTAATACCTAGGTTCCACCTACACAAACACACACACGCACCGAGTCCCTGGATGGTGCAAAGAGTTAACAGGCTTAGTTACTAACCAAAAGGTTAGAGGTACAATTCCACTCAGAGCTGCCTTGGAAGAAAAGGCCTGCAGACCTACTTCTGAAAAATCAGCCGCTGAAAACCCTATGGAGCACAGTTCGACTCTGACACACGTGGGGTCACCATGAGTAGGGATCAACTTGTTAGCAACTGAACTGGTTATCAATTTATGGAGGCAGGCAGACCTGAGTAAGAATCTCAGCTCTGCCTCATCCTTTCTGTGTGTTCTGGATTAAGTGACCACTCCCTTCTGAGCCTCAGTTACCTTGTCTGAAAAATGAGGATATTGTTCCCTGCATCTGAGGATTGTTGAGAAAACCCAGTGAGCTCAAGCATATCACATGCTTAGCAGAGCACCTGACAGCACGAATACCTGGTGCCAGAGAGGTGTTCTTTTTTTTTTTTTAATAGCACCTAAAAAAAAAAAAAAAAAACTTTTTTTTTTTTTAGATGAAGGTTTACAGAACAAACTAGTTTCTCATCAAACAGTACACGCATTGCTCTATGATACTGGTTAACAACCCCACAACGTGTCAACACTCTCCCTTCTCAACCCCAGGTTCCCTATTACCAGCTTTCCTGTTCCCTCCGGCTTTCCAGTCCCTGGCCCAGGGCTGGTGCACCCCTTTAAAAAAAAAAGTGCACCCCTTTAGTCTTGTTTTATTCCATGGGTCTGTTCAATCTTTGGCTGAAGGGTGAACCTCAGGAGTGGCCTCATTACTGAGCTGAAGGGGTGTCGGGGGGCCATACTCTCAGGGTTTCTCCAGTCCCTGTGAGGCCAGTAAGTCTGGTCTTTCTTTTTGAGTTAGAATTCTGTTCTGCGTTTTCAGAGAGTGGTTCTTAATTCTTTCCTCCAGCTTCCCATCTAAAGCTCAGGTAAGGGCACCCTGATGTTCTCTCCCCAGGGAGAACTGATTGGATTGGTCGGTAGGTACCCAAGCCATACCGGCTGTTAAACATTTTTAATATCATCCCTGGATGTAGAAAAATGTGCTCTCCTCCATGGGGCCTTTTAGCCCTACTTCTGCCACAGATTCTTGGTGTAGCCTTGGACAAGACCTTTCCCTTCTCTAGGTTTCATCTTTTTTTCCTCTCTGGAGTCAAGAAGGGATGGCGAATAGATTCCATCTGTACTGCCAAGTCAATCAATTGGATGGGCCTTCTGGAATGCTTTTTGAAAGGATTTATGAGACTGTGAAAAGAATGCAGTGATAAATTAGCTATGTTCACCATGAGTGAAGGCAGTACCAACCATTTGTCACGCTGATGTTTGAAGCCCTACGGTTTATTCCTTCAGAAAGTCAAAATATTTTTTAAGCACTTACTATATTTAGACTTATTGCATTGGGCAATTCTGCTGCAAAAGACCTCTTTTTTTTTTTTTTTTTTTTAAGACCTCTTTAAAGTGTTAAAGAGCAAAGATGTCACTTTAAGGATTAAGAGGTGCCTGACCAAGCCACAGTGTTTTCAATCACCTCATATGCATGTGAAAGCTGGACTGGATAATGAATAAGGAAGACCAAAGAAGAATTCAAACACCTTTGAATTATGGTGTTGGTGAAGAATATTGAATATATCTGTCTTAGAAGAAACATAGCCAGAATACTTGCCAGAAGCAAGGATGGAGAGACTTCATCTCACGTTCTTTGGACGTGTTATCAGGAGGGACCAGTCCCTGGAGAAGGACATCATGCTTGGTAAAGCAGAGGGTCAGCAAAAAAGAGGAAGACTCTCAATGAGATGGACTGACACAGTGACTGCAACGATGGGCTCAAACAAAGGGATGGTTGTGAGGATGGCACAAGACCGGGCAATGTTTTGTTCTGTTGTACATAAGGTCCCTATGAGTCAGAACTGACTTGATGGCATCTAACAACAACAAATAAAAAGAAAAAAAAAATTGCCTTTGAGCTAATTCTGACTCATAGCGACCCCATAGGGCAGAGTAAAACCGCACCATAGGGTTTCCAAGGAGTGGCTGGTGGGTTCAAACTGTTGAGCTTTTGGTAATGCCCTGGTGGCAAAGTAGTTAAGAGTTGGCAGTTCAAATCCTCCACCTGTTCCTTGAAACCCTGTGAGGCAATTCTACTCTGTCCTATAGAGTTGCTATGAGTCAGAATCAACTCAACGGCAACAGGTTTATGGATTGAATTGTGTCCCCCCAAAATGTGTGTCAACTTACCTAGGCCATGATTCCCAGTATTGTGTTGTTGTCCACCATTTCATAATCTGGTGTGATGTTCCTATGTGTTCTAAATTCTACCTCCATGACGTAGCTGGCCTGTATGAAGAAGTATGGAGCATCAGTATTGGAGGAAGACTTATTAACATCTTGCATTATGCAGATGACACAACCTTGCTTGCTGAAAGGGAAAAGGACTTGAAGCACCTGCTGATGAAATCAAAGACTACAGCCTTCAGTATGGATTACACCTCAACATAAAAGAAACAAAAATCCTCACAACTGGACCAATAAGCAACATCGTGATAAACGGAGAAAACACTGACGTCGTCAAGGATTTCATTTTCCTTGGATCCACAATCAGCGCTCACAGAAGCAGCATTCAGGACGTCAAACAACACATTGCTTTAGGCAAGTCTGCTGCAAGGGACCTCTTTAAAGTGTTGAAAAGCAAATATGTCACTTTGAAGACTAAAGTGTGCCTGATCCAATTTTCAATTGCCTCCTATGCATGCAAAAGCTGGGCAGTGAATAAGGAAGACCCAAGAAGAATTGACACCTTTGAATTATGGTGTTGGTGAGGAATATTGAATATACCATGGACTGCCAAAAGAACAAACAAGTCTGTCTTGGAAGAAGTATAGCCAGAATGCTACTTAGAAACAAGGATGGTGAGACTTCATCTCAAGTACTTTGGACATGTTATCAGGAAAGACCAGTCCCTGGAGAAAGACATCATGCTTGGTAAAACAGAGGGTCAGGGAAAAAGAGGAAGACCTTCAGTGAGATGGACTGACATAGTATCTTGCAGTCAGACCACAAGAAAGACAAAAACTCCTAAAAATTCTGCTCCTTGTTGGAATTCAGGATTCCGAGCCAATCGATATCTGACCACAGTTCTGAGATTGACCAAAATGTTATGTAGAATTGGAAAGGTGTCTTAGTCATCTAGTGTTGCTATAACAGAAATACCACACATGGGTGGATTTAACAAACAGAAATTTATTTCCTCAGAGTTTAGGAAGCTAGAAGTCTGAATTCAGGGCACCAGCTCTAGGGGAAGGCTTTCTTTCTCAGTCAGCTCTGAAGGAAGTTCCTTGACTCTTTGAGCTTCTATTCTTGGGCTGCCTTCATGTGGCTTGGCATCTCTCTTTCCCCATCTCTGTTTCTTTCGCTTTCTTATTTAATCCTTTTTATATCTCAAAAGAGGTTGACTTAAGACACACCTTGCATTAATCATGTCTTATTAACATAACAAAGACAACTCATTCCCAAATGGGATTATAACCACAGGCATAAAGGTTAGAATTTACAACGCGTATTTTTGGGGGACACAATTCAGCCCATAACAAAAGAGGTAATGGGGCTCAAAAAACCTAAGCTAAGCCCACTGCCATCAAGTCGAATAGAGTCAAACCCGACTCCTAGCAACTCTATAGGACAAAGTAGAATTGCTCCATAGAGTTTCCAAGGAGTGGCTGGTGGATTCAAACCGCCAATCTTTTGGTTACCAGCCGTAGCTCTTAACCACTGCACCACCAGGGCTCAGTTTTCCCCCAAATCTTCTCCTTCAGCCTATACATATTTATGATTAAAAGTCTTCAGTGTCATAACCATACTGGTAGATAAACACCTCTATGCATTTGTCAAAATCCACAGAACTGTACACCACAGAGTGAATCTTACTGTTATGTATATTTTTTAAATCAACCAGGATGTGGGGGGACCATAATGGAATACAAACTACACAACTGAATCTAATTGTATTACCAATTAATCACATAACCACTCTGAAGAAGGTGGGAATGAAAAGAACTAACCTAAGTAACTATGGAAAACAGTAACTTGACCAGATACTGTATGTCTAAAGACAAAAATAGCCATAAAACAAGTAGACGGTAAGTCATTAAGGAGATAGAAGGTTTGAACACCACTATCTATCAAGTTGACCTAATTAACATGCAGGACACTCCACCCATCCACAGCCAAATACACGTTTTTTTCAAGCACAGATGGAACATTTACCAAAATATATCATTTTCTGGACCATAAGACAAGTCTCGATAAATTTAACAGGATTCAAATCAGACAAAGTATATTTTCTGACCAAAATAAAACCAAATCAGAAATCAATTTGAGAGACTCTGGAAAATTCTCAAGAGTTTAGAAATTAGATAACCCACTTCTAAATAATTCACAGGGGGCAGTGGTAGTCCAGTGGTAGAATTCTGGCCTTTTTTTTTTTTTTTTTTTTATACAGGAGACCCACATTCAATTCTTGGCCAGTGCAACTCATACACAGCCATTACTCATCTGTCAGTGGAGGCTTGCATCTTGCATGTTGCTACGATGCTGAACAAGTTTCGGCAGAGCTTCCGGACTAAGACAGACTAGGAAGAAAGACCTGGAGATCTAGTTCTGAAAATCAGCCCATGAAAATCCTGTGGATTACAAAGGTCTGATCCTGGGCCAATCTCGTTGTGCATGGGGTTGCCATGAGTCAAGTACCAACTCAATTGCAGCTAACAACCAAACAAATAACCCAGAAGTTCCTGGGTATTGTAGGTGGTTAAAGCATTTGGCCGCTAACTGAAAAGTTGAAGATTCAAGTCCACCCAGAGGTACCTTGGAAGCAAAGCCTGGTGATCCACTTCTGAAAAATCAGCTATTGAAAACCCTCTGGAGCACAGTTCTACTCTGACACACATAGGGTCACTGTGGGTTGCAATCATCTCGGCAACAACTGGTTAAATAACCAATGAGTCAAAGAAGAAATCAAAAGAGAAATTAGGAAGTATTTTGCACTGAGTAAAAATATTATACATATCAAAATTTGTGTGATACTACTAAAAGCCGTGTTGTTGTTAGGCGCCATCGAGTCCATTCCAACTCCCACAGAACAAAACACTGTCTGGTCACAATGCTCACAATCGTTGTTGTTATGCTTGAGCCCATTGTTGCAGCCACTGTGTCAGTCCATCTTGTTAAAGGCCTTCCACTTTCTCACTGACCCTCTACTTTACCAAGCATGATGTTCTTCTCCAGGGACTGGTGCCTCCTGACAACATGTCCAAAGTATGTAAGACACAGTGTTGCCATCCTTGCTTCCAAGGAGCCTTCTGGTTGTACTTTTTCCAAGACAGATATGTTCGTCATTTTGGCGGTCCATGGTATATTCAATACTCCGCCTACACCACAACTCCAAGGTGTCAATTCTTCTTCGGTCTTCCGTATTCATTGCTCAGCTTTTGCGTGCATACGATGCAATTGAAAATACCATGGCTTGGGTCAAGAGCATCTTAGTCTTCAAGGTGGTATCTTCCTTTTCAACACTTTAAAGAGGTCTTTTGCAGCAGATTTGCCCAATGCAACGCATCTTTTCATTTCCTGTTACTTCTGTGGGTGTCGATTGTGGATCCCAGTAAAATGAAATCCTTGACAACATCAATCTTTTCCCCATTTATCATGATGTTGCTTATTGGTCCAGTTGTGAGGAATTTTGTTTTCTTTATGTTGAGGTGTATTCCATACTGAAGGCTGTGGTCTTTGATCTTCATTGGTAACTGCTTCAAATCCTCTTCACTTTCAGCAAGCAGGATTGTGTCATCTGCATAACATAGGTTGTTAATGAGTTTTCCTCCAATTCTGATGTCCTGTTCTTCTTCTTATAGACCAGCTTCTCAGATTATTTGCTCAGCATACAGATTGAGTAGGTATGGTGAAAGGATACAACCCTGACACACACCTTTCCTGACTTTAAACCACTCAGTATCCCCTTGTTCTGTCTGAACAACTGCCTCTTGATCTATGTACAGGTTCATCATGAACACAATTAAGTGTTCTAGAATTCCCAGTCTTCAAAATGTTACCCATAATTTGTTATGATCCACACAGTCGAATACCTTTGCATAGTCAGTAAAACACAGGTAAACATCCTTCTGATATTCTCTGCTTTCAGCCAGGATCCATCTGACATCAGCAATGATATTCCTGGTTCCATGTCCTCTTCTGAATCCAGCCTGAATGTCTGGCAGTTCCCTGTCAATATGCTGCTGCAGCCACTTTTGAATGATCTGCAGCAAAATTTTGCTTGCATGTGATATTAATGATATTGTTTGATAATTTCTGCATTCAGTTGGATCACCTTTCTTGGGAATAGCCATAAATATGGATCTGTTCCAGTAGGTTGACCAGGTAGCTGTCTTCCAAATTTCTTGGTATCTGTTTGTTGAAAATGTCCAGGCGGACTTAAACATGAAATGAATTGGGATGACCCTTCCCCAACCCCCAGTCTCCCTAGGGAAGAATTGATGGATTCATTTACAAAACTGCTAAAGGGCTTTGGTATTTACTGGGTGGATAGCCTTTCAAAATGCCTTGTCAATTTAAACATATGTAAATGAATCAGAATGGGCTAATCTTGTCTTCTACCTTGAGTCAAAAAATACAGATGTTGGGACAACATCAGGTTCCCAGCCCTCAGTCTCCAAGGTCAAAGAGAAATCACAATGAGACAAACCTAAAAACGGCCTGGAAAAATGTTTCCAACAGTAGCCAGACACTTAAGGTTATATCCATATCAATGAATTAGTCAGCTGAGCAGAGACTTTGTGATTTCCAAAGCCAGTTGATAAAATTAAATTGGAAAAATATGAGAAATAGTAAAAGTCAAATGAAAACTTGGAATATTTCAAGAAACTTTATTTCAATTAGTTGTGATTTATGGTATACAGGCTTAAATAATTTCTAAGACCATTTAGGTAACTTACTGACCCTAAATTGAGTTAATAAATATTTGTCATAATTTAAGCTTATATACTTTTGCTTTTTATACCACAAGAGAAAGGATATATATGTGTGTATATTTGGGTCAGCTAATGAGTGAGCTCATTTTTGCCATTTTAAAGGGTGTACTATAAGGTATGCAACAAAGACAATGTTTAGAGGTTTATTGAAAAAAGAAATTTATTTAATATGGCCAAAAGTTTTTTCTGTCTGACTGAAGTTTAATGGTTTAATTTATGAGATTTTTAGGAACTTTAATGTTAAATAACTTATAAAACAAAGAGTTAGGTATCTCATTGTTAAAATAACAAAATTTTCTTTGATTACTGAGTTGAAGAGTTAATCTATTCTTTGTGTAATCTGCCTAGAGGACAAAGGTTCGGTCTCTCATTAGGATAAGATTCCTGAGTTGGAAACCAAGCCACACGGCTTTAAGGAAAAAGAAAAAAAGCTAAGGTTTTTGTTTTAAGATCTTCAGTTAAATAATTTAAGTATTGTTTCGTGGTAACTTATGATAAACTCCTGGCAAGTTTGAAACTTCATGGAAAACCACAAAATTTTTATAAAGGAAAAGTGCTAAAAAGGTTATTTAACATGGTATAAGTTACTTGGAATGTGTTCTTAAAATCAAGAGAAGTGCCTGATTGTCACTGGGTTAAGATTTATATGTTAGTATTTCCTCTTATGTTTTCGACTACTATCAGACAGCAGATGCATAATATTATGACATAATTTTATTATTGTTTCTTAATTGTTAACTTGGTCACAACCTTATTTTTTTGAATCTAGCATCATCGAAGCCAATAGTTGGATTGGAGAATTCACATCATGTACCTACTAAGCTATTTTTGTTACTATTTGGGTATTCAGAGACTTGATAATCTTGGTATATATACTCGTGGTATATCCTCACTATGGTATTTTGTCTCAAGATTATTACGTATTATATCTGAAGCTCTTTAAAAATATGGTTAATGTTTATATTCAGAAATTTTTTTATCTGAAGTTTTTTTTCAACTGATTTTATTTGGCTTTTACGTTATGCTTGTAATTAAGTTCTACCAGGTCTTTCACTATTAAGGGTTATGTTTATAAATTAATCGTGTCCATATTAATTTTTGTCATCTGCAGATAAGCTTTTACTTTGCTAATTTTCTGAAAACATTTGACCAGAATATCTCAACTAAAAAAAAAATGGACTATATTGAACTTGCAAAAAAGACTGTGACTAGATTCAATCAAGATTTCCAGAACTCCCCTGACAGGGGGCACAACAGAGAACCCCTGAGGGAGCAGGAGATCAGTGGGATGCAGACCCCAAATTCTCATAAAAAGACCAGACTTAATGGTCTGACTGAGACTAGAGGAATCCCGGCGGTCATGGTCTCCAAACCTTCTGTTGGCCCAGGACAGGAACCATTCCTGAAGACAACTCATCAGACAAGGAAGGGACTGGACAGTGGGTAGGAGAGAGATGATGATGAAGAGTGAGCTACTTGTATCAGGTGGACACTTGAGACTGTGTTGGCATCTCCTGTCTGGAGGGGAGATAGGAGGGTAGAGAGGGTTAGAAACTGGCAAAATTGTCAGGAAAGGAGAGACTGGAAGGGCTGACTCATTTAGGGGGAGAGTAAGTGGGAGTATGAAGTAAGGTGTATATAAGCTTATATGTGACAGACTGACTTGATTTGTAAACGTTCACTTAAAGCTCAATAAAAACTATTAGAAAAAAAAGAAAAGAAAGAGACTGAAAAAAAAAAAAAAATTCCAGAACTCTTACACAGAAGCTGATGGCCTTGCAGACTGTGATCGATCCAGAATCGCATGCAACAGAAATTAACTATGTAAGGCTGAGTAAATGAAATGATACTGTGGGTTTTACATGAGATTATTGCTGATGTTTTGAGGTTTTTCTTTCTGGAAATAAGAAATGCTTTAAGGTCCTACTTTCTAGATATAAGAAACCATTTTCCTCTTTTCTCCTAAATTATCTAATGGGTTTAGTTATCGTAACTCTTGAATTACAAGTTCCTGTTGGTAAACTTAGGAAAGTTGTAAATATCATAACCAGAGAAGTGTGTGAAATTTGAGTTATGACTTTACAAATTAGAATAGCATTAGATTTCCTGTTAGTTCTCTTAAGGGATAGTTTGTGCCTTAATAGATAAATGTTGCTGTGTTTATATTAATATGCAACCTTAGGTTTTGCAGGGTGTAGTTGTTGCTGAGGCATATGAAAAAGCAGTTACTGATGCTGTTTATGTGGAAACAAGCACCTCATGAGATTTGTTTCCTTGGTTCAAAGACCTTAGGGTCATGGTTTCATTGGTTATATCAGACAATTGGCCCAGTATTACTGTTAGTGTTTCTATTCTACCTCCCGATTTGCTGTATGGTGCCTGGGATCTTAAAAACCAGATAGTGCCCAATTACCATTTATTGGGCTTTTTTGATCAAAGATTCTATAAATAGATCATGATCCAAAAGAGGGAACCATGAAAGAGTTATAATTCTCCCAGAATCCAGATTTCTGGTTTTCATGTAGGTTGGAGCAAACTACATAGGCCATCACCTTTGTGTGTTTTTTTGAACCTCGAGCTTTGAGGAAAAAAAATGATTCCTGGAGCTACTCTGAGTCCAGATAAACTAGCAAGACCCTTTTGTTCTGAGCATTGTGCTTTTTTTTTTTTTTAAGAAATTCAGTCTGTTTTGAGAAGCTGAATCTAAAGATCGGTAATCAAACTCTCACCCTCTTGCTATGCAGAAAATTATGTATCTTAAAGAAACCAGGTTCTTAGAGAAGATTGACCTCATGGCTCAGACTCCATTTTGTCTTAGAGTTCATAAAAAAAAAAAAATTAAAAAAAATTTTTTTTTTTTTTTGAGAAGGTCACCCATGACTGTTAATAGGTAAACCAAGGAGGGGCAGTTTGCCCTTGGGAAGAACACTAAGTATGTTTTAGACAGATTAACTGGAGCCCTCCAACAGGAGAAGTACCTTCTGTATTCTTGCTAATCATGTATTCTTTAATGGAAACTTGTCACATGTAAATTTTTCTATACCTTCTGTTTTCTCTAGACAAACTTCATGTGCTTTATGGACATATGTTTTTGTGTGGTAGATCCAACTATACTAGTTTAGACGATCCCTTTCCAACTGATAGTGAATTTACATGGGCAATCTCTTGTTTAGATTCCTAACAAATGCATTGGCAATGCACTTTGGAAAATTTAGGATTATCTATTGATATTCATAGTAAATATTAGACAGGTAATGTTAATTTGTTACCCATTGTAAAATAAGAGTCAGAAGAAAGCCCATTGGTCCAACACTCAGGGTGTGGTTGGTAACTTTAATTCCTACTTATGGTATATTTGAATTGGAGAAAACTTTAAGAAATTTATCAATCACTATAGGACAAATAACAGACGAATTGCTAGTGGGATGGAAGCACAACAGTGATCTCTGATCTCATTAAACCAAGGTGACGTGAGATAACAAAATAGCCTTAGATTTTTTTCTAGTCCAAGAAAAGTGTAGTCTGTGCTGTAGCAAATACCTCATGTTGCATTTAGATAAATAACACAGGAGAAGAACAGGATATACATAGAACTGGATAGCAAGCTACTTGGTTACACACTGTAACACCCTTAGAAACACCAGCTTTATTTGGTTTGTAACCATCAGGAATAAGTTTTTGAGCTAGATCACTACTACAAGGGATAGTTTTACACACCTAAAAGGCAAAAGAAGGCCTCGGGCTAAAATGTTGATGTACACTGAGTCTGCTCACTTTGGCAATGTGATTGATGAGAACACTGCTGTTAAGATCCTGGTGAAGAACCAGACGTTATCTGGTGGAAAACCAGCGCTGTGAGTTTAAAAAGCCTGCAATGGCCACCATCTAGGAGCTCGACTAAGTCCAGGTATTGATGTCGATGTGTTATCTCCAAGCTCCCAACAAAAGGAGTGAAAGGTTTAGGAACTAATGTTGGAATCATTATTCCCTGTCCTTGAGCAGAAAGAATGTGACCCAGCTGGGCTCACAAGGGTTTACAAGGACTCACAAGGACACTTCAACTGGGCCCTAAGGTATTGACAACAGAATAATCTTGGAAAATATCTTTTAGGGAAATTCTTACATAAGCCAGAACACAAAAGACTTTCCACTCTTATCATTTTCTACTAGCATTCAGTGAATAGAAAATCTGTCGGAAATTTGTTAAGAAACCTTGCCATACAGCCCTCTCTTGGCCCAAGTTCCCTCTGCAGTAGAAGCTCCAAGGACTTCCCAAGCTCCTGGAACATCTCAGGAATCTGGATGAGGCAGCTCCATCTGTTCTAAGGTCAGGGTGAAGTTACTTACAGTGTTGGGCGGAATCCAGTACTTCCTTTCCCCCAAAGTGGGGGCACATGCTAGGGTTACGTAATCCCATAACCAAGCCTTCACCCCCCTTCCAGGCCCAGCCCTAATAGGCCTTTCTAGGACTTGATCAACAGCTTCAGCCCCACCCCCACCCAGCCTTATGCCCGGGATCTGGGGTGTCAAATTCCCTGGGACCTCCAAGCACTTTCTCCCCCGCCTGCATGGGAACCGCAAACATGGTGCGCACCCATTGACCTGTGGGGATACCCATACCTCCGCCTGGCCTCCCAGGTCCTTCGCCTCAGAGGCATCCTCCACCCCAACCCAAGGTGTGGAGCCCTAGCCCAACTCTGAGTTTTGGCAACCTGCCTTCTGACTCAGGTACTGAAGGCCAATTTCTGGGGCAGAAGGCAAGAGTAGACACAGCTGCAGGCTGAGGAGGTAGAGGGAGGACTCTATGAGAGGAGGGAAAGAAGAGAGTTCATCCAAGTCTGAGGTCCTCTTTTCCTGTGGCTTTCAGCTGCCCCGCCCTTCCCCTAAACCCTCCTTGAACCTCAGCCTGGCTTCAGTCCTGCCTACTGCATACTGACTGGCAGAGGCATGACAGGCAGAAAAAGAGAGAGAGAGATCCAGAGAGTCAGGAGAAGAAAGTGGCAGAGACAGACTTGGGGAGATAGGGTGAGGGAGAAAGAGAAAGGGCAGAGCAAGAAATGGAGACAGAACAGAGAGAGAGACAAAGATCAAGAGACACAGAGACAGGGAGAGAGAGTAAGAGACCAAGGCACAGAGACACAAAATGATCCAGAGGCAGAGAATGGAGAGGCAGAAGCAAAGTGCGACATAATACAGAATTTCAGAGACAGATGCAAGATACACAAACACAGGGGAGGTGTGAAAAATGGGCTTACAGAGCACGAGAAAACTCCAACTCAGACAGGGAAAGAGACTTGCTCAAGGCCACACACCCAAGCCATTGGCAGAACTGGGCTCGAACCCAGAGAATTATAGTGCCCATGTGACCAAAGGTACCCGGCCTCCACCCCTGGCCTTCACTTTGCTCCAAGCCTCATAACTCCAACCCCCAAAACCAGGCCCAGGGCCCTGCATGGCAAAAAATGGGTGAGACCCTTCAGCCAAAGATTGAACAGACCCATGGAACAAAACAAGGCTAAAGAGGTGCACCAGCCCTGGGGCAGAGACTGGAAAGTAGGAGGGAACAGGAAAGCTGGTAACAGGGTATCCAGGGTTGAGAAGGGAGAGTGTTGACATGTTGTGGGGTTGTTAACCAATGTCATAGAGCAATGCGTGTACTGTTTGATGAGAAACTAGTTTGTTCTGTAAACCTTCATCTACAGTTCAATTAAAAAAAAAAATGGGTGAGAGGCCTTTGCCCCCAACCCAAGGCAAACCACCGCCCCTGACCACAGTGAGGAGAGCAGAGGTCTGCAGGCTCAAGAAGGGTGAAGGAGGGATCCCCAGACACAGCCCCCACCCAAGGCTCCACTCCACCTGGCTGTGAGCCCTAGGGCTGCACCCAAAAAACTGCAGGGGGGTGGGAAGGGATTACGGTTCACTTGGAGAACAAATAAGAGGTAAGGGTGGAGAGAGGCAATTTAAGAGCAGTCCCTGCCCCCAAGACATCCCGAGAGCTGCAGGGCACATCTGGAGCAGACCTTGGCTGTCTGCCAGAGCACACCTCTGGCACCCCACAGCTCAGCAGGTAAAGGGCCTAGCTGAAGGTCACAAGGAGAATGGGCAGTCTCATAAGAGGGGGTCGCTGGCTCCATCTCTCTCTGTGTCTAAGACTGGTTTGCAATCTCCTTTGCCATCTCCACTGAGGGTTGTCTGGTCTCTGGGTCCCTCTTTCTGGGGGTCTTTCTGGGGCTCTGTTCATTCATTTGACAAGTATTTTCAGGGCACCGAGGGTCTGTAGCAGCACTTCTCACAAAGGATGGCACCTCTCTCTGGATTGTGGCCCCTTGATTCTGAATATTTGATTCTCTTCTGTCACTGTTTCCACTTCTGCCTCCCCTCTGTCTCAGTCCTTCTTGGTTTCTGTCTCTTTCTCTCTCTCCATCTCTGTCTCTGTGTAGCTCTCTTTTTCTGACTCTTGGTTTCTCTACCTCTCTCTCTTCTCCCGTGGTCTGTGTTTAACTCTTTGTCTCCTTCTGTCTCTTTCTGTCCACCTCCATTTCTCTAAGTATGTACCTCTCTCCATCACTCTCTCTTCTGTCTTTCTAGCTCTGTGTCTCTAGTTCTGTCCCTTTCTCTAGTCTCTGTCAGTCTCTTTCTGTGACTTCCTCTTCCTCTGGTTCTGTTTCTGTGTCTTGATTGGTCTGCCTCTGTCCCGTGTCTCTATGTCTATTACTGTCTTGTGTGAGAGTCAGTCTTTTGATAGGTACATGATAGATAGACATACAGACACACAGATGACAGATAAATATGGTATAGATACAGACATCTATAGATACATAAATACCTCACTTTTTCTGTATCTTCCATTATCTACTTATGTCTCTTTTAGTCTCTCTCTAGCTCTATCTTTCTTTCTGGTCTATCAGTCTATCTTTTTACGTCTCTCTCCATCTCTCTCTCTTTTTCTGTGTCTCTGTATTTTGGCTATCTCTGTTTCTGTTTTCTAACTTCCTCTCATTCTCTCTTCTTTCTCCTTCCCTCCCTCCTCCCCTACCCCCTGACCTTTCCTTGTCTCTACCTCTACTTCCTTTCTTCTCTCCGTCCACCTGATTTCTGGGGCCTGGAGAACGCAGGCGGCAGGTGCCCATGGAGATCCCTGCCCCTCCCAGCCCTGCCTTCTCCCACTTTGCCCTCCAGACGCTGGATGCTGCCTTCACCATGGACACTGTAAGCATGACCATCTTGCTCCTGCTTCTGGCTCTCACCTGCCTGCTCCTCACCCTCCCCTCAAGGGGCAAGGGCCGGCTGCCCCCAAGACCCAAACTCTCCCACTCCTGGGAAACCCGCTGCAGATTCGCTCCCAAGACATGCTGACCTTCCTCGCCAAGGTGAAGGGTCCTAGGCTTAAGTAATGGGGTGAGGGGCAAGGGGGGTCCCATGGCCCCAGGCCCCCTGTGACCTGTCTTCTTATCCCCAGCTGAGCAAGGAGTATGGCTCGGTATATACAGTGCACCTGGGACCCAGGCGAATGGTAGTCCTCAGTGGGTACCAAGCCGTGAAGGAGGCACTCGTGGACCAGGTGGAGGAGTTTAGTGGCTGCGGAGACTACCCCATGTTTTTCAACTTCACTAAGGGCAATGGTAAGCCCACTCCCCACACGCAACCTTTTCCACAGTGCGGGAGGGGATAAGGGTGGGAGACTATCCCCCCAATTGTGGGGCCACTTAGGGCCACTAATCTGAGAACACCAAATGGAATGGAGCCAGGCAGTCCTAGTCTAGGACTAGGACATCACCATCTTGAATTGCAGTTCCATACCAATCCTCATCTTCATTCAACTGCCACCCCATTCTCTTTCCAATCCCTATTTCCATCCCAACCCCATCACCAACTTTCCATCTCATTCAAGTGGCCAAATTATTTGGCCCCAGCCCCCACTGTCCATTTCAATCCAATCCCCATCTTTCAGTCTCTCTCCCAGCAAGACTCAGGAAAGGGCACTCAGAGGAGAGTGGTTGGGGACAGGCTGTCCGTTGAGCGGCCCCCCTCTTTTTCTCCCCAGGCATCGCCTTCTCCAATGGGGATCGGTGGAAGGTCCTGAAGAGGTTCTCTACCCAGCTTCTGAGGAACTTCGGGATGGGGAAGAGGAGCATCGAGGAGTGGATCCTGGAGAAAGGCAACTTCCTGCTGGCAGAGCTTCGGAAAACTGAAGGTCAGGGTCCCCGAGTGCATCCTTATCCCTAGTTCATGCCCATCCTGCTTAACAGTCAGGGCTGCTGGGCACCATAGCATGGGCGGGCACTCACAACCCCTAGAGGCCCTTCACTCAGCCTGCGATGGGAACAGCGCCCCCTGGAGGTGGGTCGGTTTGTGGTGCTGTGTTTCCTCGAGGTTTGGCTGCAGGATCCGGTGGGGCTCTGTGGGCACCCTATCACTTATCACTGTGTGGTAGTTTGAGAACAGCTCGTGTAACGTGGGGAATGATGATGACAACGATGTTCTTGAGAACTTGCCACAGGCTGGACCTGTGCTAAGCACATTCGCACGCATAAGCCCCTTAAGCCTCCGAACCATCTATTTTGCAGATGAAGAAACGGAGGCACCAAGAAGTTAAATAACTGGCCTGAAGTAACACAGCTAGTAAATGGAGGAGGAGCGAGAATGTAAACCCATATCTACTGACAGCAAAGCCTGCACTCAACACACTAATGCCCGTTTATTAAGCACTTGCTGGAGTCCTGTTGGCATAGTGGTTAAGTGCTACAGCTATTAACCACAAGGTCAGCAGTTCGAATCCACCAGGCGCTCCTTGAAAACCCAGTGGGGCAGTCCTACTCTGTCCTATAGGGTCGCTATGAGTCAGAATCAACTCAATAACAATGTGTTTGACCTGGTTTGAGCACTTGCTGTATACCAGGCACTCTTCACTTTTGTTAACTTGCTTCACCCTCCCAGCAATCACAGGAAGAGGGACCTATTACAGGTGAGGAAGCTGAGACCCTGAAGGTTCAGTCATGTGCCCAAGATCAAACTGTCAGGAAGTGGCACAGCTGGTACACAAACCCAGGTGACGCTGCTGCTCTGTGAAAAAAAAAGTTAATAAAAACTACCAACACTCACATGGTACCTACCACAGTTCCAAGAGCTTTGCATATTGTATATTCTTGAAACATCACCCAAACTGAAGAAGTAGATCATATTATAAGCTCCACTTTAAGGGAGGGGAAACTGAGACACAGAGCAGTTCACAACCCCCTACCCTAATCTTCAAATCTTGCTGATGTGGGGCAAGAAAAAATGTGGCAGGGAATGCCGCAGGGTTAAATGATGTGACTAAATGACATGAAATAATAACTGTATTAGTTTCCTGGGGCTGCTGTAACAAATTAGCACAAACTTAGTTTAAAATGAGTCAGAAAGACTGTGTTCCTCCTGGAGGCTCTGGTGGAGAATGTGTTTCCTTGCCTTTTCTAGCTTCTAGACACCACCGGCATTCCTTGGCTTGTGGCTCCATCTTCTATCTTCAAAGCCAGCAACACCGCATCCTCCAATCTCTCTCTCTCTCTGCTTCCGTCATCATGTCACCTTTTCTCACTCTTGCCCTCCACCCTTCTTGGGTGAGGTTGTTGTGCTGTCAGGCACTGCATGTAGTACTGCATGTGTGTTGCCAACGTTGTTACATTGCTGTATATCATTAACATGTCATCCATTCTGCTGCTTTGCGTGGTTATATGTGTTGCCATGTCCCATACAGCTTGTCCTATGTTGTTTTCTGGGTTGCCATTGCGCTATTGTGTGTTGTGTTACAGGATGATATAGCTCTATACTGGTAGCATATGCCCGTGTGTTATGTATTGTGTTACCATGTCTTGGGGTGTTTCTGGGCTGGCTGTTGGATTTCTGATTATTGTATGTGTTCCATGTACTGTGGTCGTATTTTGCTGTGTTTTCTTGCCATATATCGTTAAGTGTTCTGGGATGCCTGATGATGGCTATGTGTGTTGTGCTGTGTGCTGTGTTCAATTGTGGCCAAGAACAGAGTGTTCCATTATTGGGTATTGTTGTCCCCGAGCTGCTAGGTGTTGTGGCTCCTACGCTGCCTGTTGCATTGTCGAATATTTTGGGGGTGTTGTGATGCTGTATGTTGCATGGCCACATGCCTGCATTCCGTGTTGCAATCACGTGAGAGGGCTGGGCTGGATGTTGTGCAAACCAGGGTTGTCGCTGCCGGGGCTCTGTCCTATGTATGGCACGTTGTACATCCCGAGCAAGCCCCTTGACCCGTTCGCTCCTCACCCTCAGGTGAGCCTTTTGACATTTGTGATCAGCCGCTCCATGTCCAACATTATCTGCTCGGGGCTCTTTGGTAGCTGCTTCGACTCCGATGAAGAGGGTCTGCTCACCATTATTAGCCTCATCAATGACAACTTCGAAATCATGAGCGGGCCCTAGGGAGGTCGAGGTCGGCTGGAAGCCGGGCGGAGGTCCACAAGATCGGGGATGGGGAGGGACAGACAGAGAGGAAATAGCCAGTGGAGAAGGGGCTGGAATTGGCCCTGCCTGACCCCGCCCCTCCGTATGACCTCCGCCTAGCCACGCCCTTTCCCAGTCAACGCTGTCTCTACCTCGCAAGGCCTTGCCAGCACCTGGCTGTCCCTCAAGACCGAACCCGCCCCTCCCTACCTGATCCACCCCTGCCTACCTGATCCACCCCAACCCCACTCACCACCCCCCCGCCCCGTTCCTCCTAACCCTCCCAACCCTGTCCCGTCCCAGATGTACAACCTCTTCCCGAGCCTCCTGGACTGGGTGCCCGGACCACACCGACGCCTCTTCCAGAATTTCGGGCGCTTGAAGGACCTCATTGCCCGCAGCATCCGCGACCATCAGGCCTCTCTCGGCCCCAGCTCTCCCCCAGACTTCATCGATTGCTTCCTCACCAAGATGGCACAAGTACGCCATGCCGGGAAGTCTCACCTCGGTCAGCTCTGAAACCTTTCTGCTGCCCCTGCCTCAAATCAACATGGATCCCGGGTTGGCTAGGCTCCGAAATGGTCTTCCTGATAGACTTCCCACCTCCAGCAGGTGAAGCTGAACACCTGGTCTTGCTGGGCTGGAGCCCGGAAATCTCAGGGCCATCACCAATTAACATCTAATTAGAAATCCTTAAGACTCTGTCCAAGATGCTAATTGTGGGCCCCACAGCTGAGATTTTCCCCGAACCGGCCCTTCCGAGCTTCCCAGCTCCCCCAAGGGAAGAAAGTTACACAGAAGCGAGACTGAAGTGGCCGGTCCGAGGGAACGGGTCACACAGGCTCCAAGCCCAGGGTCACAGTGTCCAGGGGGATCTCCTGGCCCTGGCTCACATCCCAGTCCCTCCACCCCCACAGGAGAAACAGGCCCTTCTACATGAATACTCTGCTAATGACCACACATAACTTGCTCTTCGGTGGCACCGAGACCGTGGGCACCACGTTGCGCCACGCATTTCTCGTGCTCATGAAGTACCCAGAAGTGCAAGGTGCGCGACCCCAAGCCTGGTTCGGAGACCCGCCCACACAGCTCCGCCCCGGGCTGGCCCTGCCCACATGCTTGAGCCTCGCCCCTCCCGCCTGTAAGCTCCGCCCCCAGTCAATGAGCCACGGCTGCACGCCTCGGTCTCACAGCCAACCTGAAAGTCTACTACCGCACACCGAGGCCGACCCCACCCACTTGGCCCTCGCGGTCTACACAGCGGTCTTGCTTTACCCCCGACATCTGACTCTGCCCACAACAAGCGTCTGGCCTCGGAGCCCCCAGGGCCTGCCCAGGAGCCCAGGTCTGATCCCTCCTGTACAATCTGACCAGTCCATACAGCATTGTCCGCGTCCCCACCTCTCCAAGCCCCAGCTCTGGGCCTATCCCCGAAACCCTAACCTCTAGGACACTGTCCCGTGTCCGACTGGGCCCATGCCGCCTGCCCCGCCTCTGACCTCGTCCTCCAGCACAGCCCATCCCCTCTCTCCGGCAACCAGCCGGCTGGCTTTTCTGAACCCCACCCATAATTTAATCAGGGGTCTGACCTCCAGGCAGCCCCGGAGCCCCGTCCCTTAGAACCCTTGCCCAAACTAGCCATTCGTCCTCTTCAGGTCTCTGAACCCACTCCCACGCATTCAGGCCCGCCCCCTCCTTCCCAGTCTCTAGAGAACCCTCCTGCGCCCCTGCAATGGCATCTCCCGCTGGCGGGGAGTTGACCACACACACATGCGCGGGCGCGCAACACACACACACACACACACACACGCACACACGCACACGCGCACACGCCCGGCCCAGGCGAGTCGTGTTGACGCCCTAGACTAAGCTTCTCACTCCCCCAGCGCGAGTACAGGAGGAGACAGACTGCGTAGTGGGGCGCGCGCGGCTGCTGTCTCTGGAGGACCACACCGCCATGCCCTGTACGGACGCCGTCATCCACAAGGTGCAGCGCTTCGCAGACCTCATCCCCATGAACTTGCCGCACTGCGTCACTCGGGACACGGCCTTCCGCGGCTTCCTTCTACCCAAGGTGCGCCAGACACCTGGCAAAGGACATCTAGCATCTTAGGAAGAGTCATCCCAGGCCCTAGCAACTTGCATTCACGTTTCTAGCCATGGGGATCCCGGGCCCTGGCAATCGAAACCCCGGGCTTTACAAACTGCCATCTCGAGGCCTAACCAGAAGCATCCGAGACCCTTGAATCCAGAATCTTAGCCCCTTCCCATGACCCCAACCCTATCATAGTGGGCTGGACCCCGTTCTAAACCCCGGACCCCTTCCCCACGGTAGGTCCCCTTCCTAGGACCTGTCTCCGAAATTCCCAGAGCCTGGGAATTTATTCGGAGGATCCTGTGCCCAGACACTGTTCTCAGAGACCTCTCTCCATTCCCAGAAACCCCAAATCCTCCCCCACAAGAGGGGGGGTCCTTATTGGCATCTCCTATCTGGAGGGGAGATGAAAGGGCAGGGGGGGTCAGAAGCTGGGGGAAGGAGCTGACTGTCTCATTAGGGGGAGAGCAGTTAGAAGCATATAGCAAGGCATATATAAATTTTTGTATGAGAGACTGACTTGATTTGTAAACTCACTTACAGCACAATAAAAATTTAAAAAAAAAAAAAGAGAGGGAGGGTCCTGCACCCTGTCACAGACCCAGCAACACAGCTTCCAGCACCCATCACTCCTAATCTCAGACTTACACACACTTCCTGGATCCCTGATCATGTCCGACGTCCTATTCCCCATATCAAGTCCCAAGGACCCCAGCCCTGTGGAATGGAACCCTAGTTCCAGGCCTGCTCCCCAACTCTTCTACACCACTAATTCCCACCTCCCACACACGCAGGGCAGGGATGTGATCACATTCCTTAACACCGTCCACTACGGATCCCAGCCAGTTCCTGACGCCACAGGAGTTCAACTCAGAGCATTTTCTGGGTGAAAATCGCTCCTTCAAGAAGAGTCCTGCCTTCGTGCCCTTCTCAGCCGGTGAGGGCAGTAGGGGTGGAAGGCAGAGTGTCTGGGGCCCATATTTCTATCTACATTCCGCAGTCTTAATTCCACTCCCCAAACCCTCGCACTTGGTCATCCCACTTCTTCTCCCCTCCCAACTCTGTTCCTCTCGGCATCTAATGATTAACTAAAATCCTGCGGAGGGAGGTGGAGGGGCAGGATAGTAATTAACTTGCAAGTGGTCACTGTCAGTCTCTCCACTGGGTGGCACAGTTGAGACGGCTTTACTTCCTGGCTTTGATCTCTAAAAAAAAAAAAAAAAAACTTCCGTTTTCCCAGTACTGGGGAATAGGTAACTAACCATAAGGCAGGAGCCCTGGTGGCGCAGTGGTTAAGAGCTACTACAAGCTCCGGCTGCTAACCCAAAGGTTGACAGTTGGAATCCACCAGCCAGCCACTCCTTGAAAACTGTGGAGCAGTTCTACTCTGCCCTATAGGGTCGCTGTGACTCAGAATCGACTCAATGGCAACAGGTTAGCCATATTGCCAGGAGCCCTGGTGGCGCAATGTTTAAGCGGTCAGCTGGTAACGGAAAGGTTGGAATCTGCGTGACAAAAGACGTGACAATCTGCTCGCATAAAGATTACACCCTTGGAAACCCTACAGCAGTTCTACTCTGTCCTATAGGGTCACTGTGAGTCGGAGTTGACTCCACGGCTCAAACCACCACCACCACCATATTGCCTCCTGTATGTCAGGTGCCGCCTCTGAGAAGAGCTATCTAATATAACGGTAGTAGATAAGAGCTTTTTTTTTTTTTTTAGATAAGAGCTGGGCTGTGTAGCCAGACTCCTGGGATTTACATCCCAGCTCTGCCACCTCCTAGCTGTGTGACCCTGGATATATTACTTCACCTCTCTGTGCCACATCTACAAAAGGGAGATAATGAAGCCCACCTCTTGGAGTTGTTATGAGGATTAAATTAACAGTGTGTACTCATTGCCGTCAAGTGATTTCTACAGGACTGGGTTTCCAAAGAACAGCTGCTGGATTCAAACTGCCGACCTTTTGATTGGCAGCCATAGCTCTTACCCACTGCGCGGCATACAGTGAAAGCTACATAGGCATTATATACCCATTGTTTTACCTGTATTTACCCTTCACAAGGAGCCCTGATTGCAAAATGGTTAGGCTCCCTGCTGCTGAAAGGTTGCTTGTTGGAACCCATCAGCGGCTCCAGGGGGAAAGACCTGGCAATCTGCTTCCATGAAGATTACAAACTAGAAATCCGTTTGTAGGGTGGCTCCGAGTCGGAGTCTACTCGATGGTACCTAACAACAACAACCCTTCACAAAGGCCTCATGAGGCACTGTTATCATCCCCGTTTTAAAAAAAGCCAGAAACTGAAGCCTAGAGGGGTTAAATGGCTTGCCCAAGAGCACAAAACTAATAGTGGAAGAGTCAGGATTCGAACTCAAGCAGTCGCACTTGTATGGGTCAGGTCATTCGGCTCCACGATTTTGTTAAAAGCATCTTTCCTAGACTTTTAAAGGGGCGACTCTGTGACGTCCCAACCGTTATTCTCAAAGGCTTTCTCTTGAAATTTGCCGGTGGGAAAGCCCCCTCAGCGCGTCTCCTCGCATCTCTTCTCCCTACCTCCGCAAGGCGCCGACTGTGTCTCGGCAAGCCGCTGGCGCGCATGGAGCTCTTCCTCTACCCCACCGCCGTCCTACAGAGCTTCTCGCTGCAGCCGCTGGGGGCGCCCGAGGACATCGACCTGACCCCGCTCAGCTCAGGTCTCCGCAATTGTCTGCGGCGCGTCCAGGTGCGCTTGCGCCCGCGCTAAGGCCCTAGCTCCGGCCCTTCTAGATTCGCCTGCGCCAAGCGGCGATGCTCGCCTCTGGGGCTGCGCTGTCCCTCTTCTTGTGCCGAGGTCTGCCCCCATCCCTCTCGCAGTCACACTCTCTTCCCCGCACCCTCTGCCTTCCACTTTCCCATCCCCACCCCTCCCATGTTTACGGGGGCGCAGTCGGCGCCCCCGCAGGCAGAGAAAGACATGGGGGACAAGGTGTCTGCCCCTATTTCACTCACAGAACTTACCCAATGACGCGCCCTTTCCTGGACTTTTTGTATCGTTTCCTAATAAATTTTCTTTCTAATAGATTTAAACCTAACTTGGCCGAATTACGTAGAGGAGGACGGCCCCTTAGGACTGGGGGAGAGGCAGCCTGGCTGCAGAGAGAGTAGAGAGCTGCGGGGAGTCTACCCACCCCCCGCACCCCAGCCTAGGGGCGGCTGCGGTGGGAGAACATTGTTTCCTGGAGACAGACTGGAAGGCAAAGGATGTGAGGGCCTGAAGACAGAGAAACAAAGACAGCAGCCCAGAGAGACACCAAACAGAGGGAGGCTGGGAAAGATGCCGGGCACTGTACAAACAGCTATATGCAGAGAGAAAGCAAGAGACTCGGAGACAAAGCAATTTCAGGAACAGGCAGAGAAATAACAATTACTAACACACAGTGCTTACCATAAAGAGCTCTGGTGGCGCAGTGGTTAAAGCACTTGACTGCGAACCGAAAGGTTGGTGGTTCGAAACCACCAGCAGCTCTGCGGGAGAAAGCTGTGGCAGTCATCTTCTGTAGAGATTTATAGCCTTGGAAACCCTATAAAGTCACTATGAGTTGGAATGGACTGGATGGCAGTAGGTTTGGGTTAGCGCTTATCAAGCGCCGCAGGCTGTTCTAAGTGCTTCACACGCTGCTTCATTTAATTCTCTCTGTGAGGAAAAACGGAGTCTCTGGGTGGAGCAAATGGTTATGGAACAAATGGTTAACTCATGCACACAGCTAACTGAAAGGTTGGAGGTTCCAATCCACCCAGAGGTGCCTCAGAAGAAAGGCCTGGCAATCTACCTCCAAAAAAATCAGCCACTGAAAAACCCTATGGAGCACAGTTCTATGCTGAGACACACTGGAATCGCCATGGGTCAGAATCCACTCCAGGGCAACTGATAAGGCAATATTATTTTCACATTTTTACAGAGAAGCAAAACTGAGGCTCAGAGAAGGAAAGTGACTTGCCCGAGATCAGACAATCAGGAAAGGGCAGAGCTGGGATCTGAACGCAGGTCATCTGGCTGCAGATGCTGGGCTCCCCACCACCACCTCTCAGTCTCCCAAGTCAGAGACCTAGAGAAAGCGGCAGAGATAGACACTGTCAGAGACAGAGAAAGGCAGAGGGATACGGAGAAATGGGTAGGCAAAGAATAGGAGAGACACACAGGAAAGAAACAGAGAGAAATGACCAGAGAAAGAGAGGAAAAGCAATGAATAGGAAAGTGAGATGCAGAAGACTGAGACTCTCCTCTCCTCCTCACCCCTCTCACTCAGCAATCCCTTTGCCCTACAATTCCACCCTCTGGGGTGGGGTCCTGCCAACCTGGGGCCAGATGTGACACCCCGATGTCCTGCTGATGGTAGCTTTTCTCCATGGGCGGGCAGGCATCCTAAGCTGCAGCGAGCCAGATTTAGGCAGCATGGGGCTGCCCCTGCTCTCAAGCCATAGGCAGAGGTGGCCTGGGAAGCCCTACCCTGAAACAGGGTCTTCCAGAAGGCCAGCCAGAAACTGGGACATGCTCTGCTGAGCATGAGACAGGCTGGGATGAGGCTTACAGGCAGTTCCTACCTGGGGCATCGGCTCCTTAATCCCCAGGCTATTCCCACCAAGGCTGACCATGGAGTCTGCCCCAAGGCCCAGCCACAGAGACACAGGGATGGAGACCAAAAGTGAGAGACGAAGAGATACAGAGGTCCTGGGAAAAAAAAGTGGAGAGACAGCCAGGAGGAACACACAAAGATATTGAAAAAGAGACAAAGATGGAGAGAAACAGAAGGAGGCAGCAAGATACCTAGAGACAGCAGAGAGAGATCCTGAAGAAAACAAGGACAGAGAGTGAGACAGAGAGAGACAAAGGAGGAGAAATAGACAGACACTGAGGAAAAAAGAGATTCTAAAGAATTGAAAGAGGAGCCGAGATGAAGAGAGACGGAAAGACCCCAGAGAAAAATAAAGCAGTAATTAGAGAGACGAATCAAGAGGTGAAACTGGGACAGACGAGAAGAGAAGCAGTCACAGGAGTTCAGAGACAGAGACTGAGAGAAAAAAGGGAGTTAGAGAGACACAGAAACAGAGACAGAAATAGGGACAAAGACACTCATGTACTCATTCATTCATTCACAAAATATTTATTGAGCACCTACTGTGTGCTGAGGAGTAGTGCAAATGGTTAACGTATTTGACTGCCAACTGAAAGGCTGGTGGTTCCAGCCCAGAGGCATCCCAGAAGGAAGGCCCGGTGATCTAATTCCAAAAAACGGGCCATCGAAAACCCTACGGAGCACAGCTCTACTCTGACACACATGGGGTCGCCACGAGTCAGAATCGACTCCACGGCAACTGTTTTGGTTACTGTGTGTTGAGCACTGGTTTAGGTGCTGGGGATACAGAAGTGAACAAGACAGACAAACCCCTGCCCTGAAGAGCTGACATTCCAGAGAGACAGAGGGAGAACCCTCCAGGGCAAAATGAAGGGAGAAGAATCAGGAGCCAGAGAGAAAGCCAGAGACCCTAATAAAGAGGCCCAATCATAGAGCCTGACGCAGTGTGCTGGGGTGGGGTGCAGGAGGATAGGGCTTTTGGTGTCCTGCCACACCCCCACTGTCTGTGGGGTCAGCACCTCAGAACAGGAGCCCTATCCCCAAACCCCTTCAAGTCACTATGCTCCTGGACAGAAGGAGGCTGGCAGGTAAGGAGAGCCATGACACAGAGAGAGAGAGAGAGAGACCATGAGATCAAAGGGCCAAGGGGGAGACAAAGACTTGGCAAGCAAGACAGAGATAGAGAGAGTCAGGTAAAGACAAGTTGGGAGAGACGCACAGAGAGAAAAAGACAGATTGAGATGAGGGAGAGGCAGAAACTGACATGAACACAGGCAGAAACTAAGAGAGCAAAACAGAGAGACAGAATGGAAGAGAAATGAACAGAGACAAAAACACAGACACAGACTGAGAGGGAAGGAGACACAGAGATGAAATAAATACAGAGACACTGAGAGATACTCCCAGGGACAAACCCAGCCCCCACCCGCTCCCCAAGCCCTGGCCCTGTGCCAGGCACCTGAAGAAAGGCTGGATTAGAAAGGTAAGGGCAGGTGGAGGAAGGGAGGGCCGCATTCCTGAACAGTCTGTCCTCAGTACTGACTCAGCCCCACTACCTGCCCCTGGCCCATTCTGGCCTGGGTCTGCCCCTCTGCCCGTGCCCACAGGCTGGGAGGAGTGATGGCTAAGTTTGTCCGCCATCATGGCCTCACCTTGGATAAGGGTGCCCTCTGAGGAATTTGGGAGGCCTGAAGACCAGGGGGTGCAGCAGCATGGGCACAGGACATTTGAGGGCATCTGGGTGGTGAAGACTTTGGAATAGAGCTGTCAGCAGTTCAGGGCAGGCAAATAAGTAAGGGGATCCAGAGGGGATTAACATCTGGGAAGGCACCTGAGGTCACAGGACAGGCAAGGAAGTGCCAGGCTGATGGGCATCAGGAGGCTAGGGGGGCTCAAGTAAGCATCTGCACATAGGTACAGCATACAGGGTTCCAAGGGTCATGGGCATAAAAGTGACAAGGGGTCAGGTGTGAATCCCTAGGAATCACAGGCACAGAGCACAGAAATGCCAGGTTGATGGGCGCCATGCCAGGGAGTGCTTTTAGGAGTGTATTTAGGAGTCAAAAGCACACGGCACAGCATTCAGAGGTCACAGGCCCAGAGACAGCCAGTGGATTCAGGAGTACACAAAATGGCCCCAAAGGTGCTAGCGGCTCAGGAAGATGCACCTGTTGGCCTGGTGTATTAACATGAAAATGCTAGTGCTTGGGAAGTTACCCAATAGTACAGGCCAAGGCAGGTACAAAAAAGCCAGGGGGAGCCAGGCACAGGAGTGCTAGGGCTGGGGTTGGGATAGAGACCTGGGGTGAGGGAATCGATGGAATGAAGGCTTACAGACGCTCACCCCTCCCACACTGGTCCCCGCCCCTACTCCACCCAAGACTCCATGGGAATCAAATAGAGGTGAAAGGGAGCAGGCATCAAGGATCGCGGGCATGATGGGCACAGACCTGGTAGTGCTGCTGTTGCTGCTCCTGGTGCTGGCACTAGCTAGACGCTGCAGGGGTGCGCGGGTCACTCTGAGGCGGAGTGCCCTGCCTCCCGGGCCCGCGCCGCTCCCAGTGCTGGGGAATTTACTGCAGCTGCAGCCTAGACGCCTGGACCAGGCACTGATGGAGGTAGAACCGAATTCTGGCTTCGTGGAGGTTGGGCAGGGGGCTGGAACTCCTGGTTGCCTGAATGAAGACAGAACTGGAAGCTCGGATCCTGTGGGTCCGGAGAAAAGATGAGAGGCCCGATTTCTGAGTGGAAAAGAAGAGGACTGGCAGGGATGCTGAGGGTCTGGACGCCTGGGTCCTGAGGAATGAGGTGAGTGGGGCGGGAAGTCAAAGCTCTGGGGGAAGAAGGGGAGGGAGCCTGGCTCCTGGATCATGGCGGGCAGGAGGCTTGGACTTCTGGGGCCCGAATGAGGAACCTCACGCAGGAAGGCAGGCTCCAGAGAAAGAGGGCACAGGGGGTCTGAATTCCTAGTTGAATGGAAAGGGAGACTGAGGGCCCAGATACCCAGTTCTGAGGGTGGAGGGGGCTGAGGGCCAGAACTTCTAGGTCCTGAGAAGGAGGGAGCTGAGGGTGGCACCCTTGGGTCTGAGGGAGGTAGACTAGGGGCCCAAACGTCTGGGCTTGAGGAATGAGGATCAGGGGCCTGGCCTCTTGGGTCCGAAGAGGTGCGGACTGGGGGTGGGGACTCTGGGTTCTCGTGGAGGGGGGTCAAGAGCCCAGACCGGGACTCTTTGAGCGCGGGCTCCCTGTAGCTCCCAGCCTGCTGGGGCCCTGTGTTCACTGTGCGCCTGGGCCCACGCCCTGCGGTGGTGCTGTGCGGCTACGCAGCGCTGCGGGACGCATTGGTGCTGCAAGCCGACACCTTCTCCGGCCGCGGGGCCATGGACGTCTTCGAACTCTTCACACGCGGGAACGGTGAGACCTGGGAGATGCAGGCTTGCGGGCAGTTGAAGGGCCAGGGCGGGCAGTGCAGGGCCTGATGGAGAATCTGGACTAAAGAGGGCAAACGACGAGGAGAAGGCGGGACCAGCGGTGAGGTGGAGGTAAAGAGTGAAGGCCGAATCATCTTGCAGCCAATAGAAGAGAAAAGACCAAGAGTCAAAAGCAAAGAGAGCAACAATTGTCAGGGGTCGGGACCAGCAGAGGTGGAGCCAATGCGTGGATAGGGCCGAAGCCAGTCAATAGGCAAAAGAGGAGTCAAGGAGTAGAAAGCCAGAGTGGCAACCAAGAGGTCAATGAAGGAGCAGAGGAAGAAGTCGCGAAGAAGTCACGTCCATGAGTTGGAGGCCCGGCAAGGGGTGTGGCTAGTGACCGGGCGCTTCCGGGATGGGGGCGTGGCCAGCTCGTTGGTCCACCCCCTTTCTCTGCCTTTCAGGTATTGTCTTTTTTAATGGGCCGCGCTGGCAGACGCTGCGCAATTTCGCGCTTGGAGCCCTAAAGGAGTTCGGCTTGGGTACGCTGACCATCGAGAAGCACGTCCTGGAAGAGGCGGCTTGTCTGCTTAGCGAATTTCAAGCCACCATTGGTGCGGCCCAGCCGGGAAAGCTGAGGGGCCTGGTGTGGGTGTGGCCAATGGTTGGCCTAGAAGGGGCCAAGGGAAGGGGTTTGGCTCGAACAAGGCCAAAAAACCCAAGAGCTAGCTGGGGGGCGGACCCACAGCGTTGTGACCCCCATCCTGTCCTCACGCCCAGGAGTTCCATTTGGCCCTAGGCGGCTACTGGATAATGCTGTGTCCAATGTCATCTGTTCCGTGGTCTTCGGAAACCGCTATGGCTACGGGGACCCGGAGTTCCTGAGGCTCCTGGATCTTTTCCATGACAACTTCCGCATCATGAGTTCCAGATGGGGCGAGGTGAGAAGGGCTAGCCTGCTTTCTCCTTTGTGTGCCCAATCTTGTGCCAACTCTGAGTATATAGATCAATCTACATTGGAGCATTAGAATAGGAGAGTCTTAGAATCTTGGAAGACTTCTGGAACCTAAAGCATCAAAATTTCGGGCCAGTCTCTCCACAGGGAAATTGAGGCCGACCGGCCTTGTCAAGGTCCTACTGAGATCCTATCTCCCCAGATGTACATTTTTCCCTCTCTGCTGGACTGGTTCCCGGGCCCACACCACCGAATCTTACGAAACTTTGCGGAGCTGCGTGTTTTCATCTCCGAACAAATCCAGTCGCACAGGCAGACCCGGCAGGTCGGGGAGCCTCGCGATTTCATCGACTGCTTTCTCGACCAGATGGATAAGGTGAAGGCTCCTGCTGCCCCAAACCCTCTCCTTGCCGCCAGTCAGCAAGCACCTGGCCCACGGCAGCGCCTGCCTCCTCTTCCCGTAGGAACGGCAGGACGCAGAGAGCCATTTCCGGGAGGAGACTTTGGTGATGACGACGCACGACCTTTTCTTCGGTGGCACCAAGACCACGAGCACCACCCTGCGCTATGGGCTCCTCATTCTGCTCAAGTTCCCACAGGTGGCAGGTCTGCGAGATAGGGAGGCCCTGGATGACGGGCTGGGACTTAGGGATGGCTGGGGATCCGAGCACACGCGGCTCACAGCCTCTGCCAGCCCCAGCGAAGGCACAGGCGGAGCTGGATGCCGTGGTAGGTCGGATGAGCCCCCCCCCCGCCCTGACCCCGAGCCTGGCGAACCGCGCTTGCCTGCCCTACACCAACGCCGTGCTGCGTGAAATCCAGCGCTTCATCAGCGTGCTGCCCCTGGGGCTGCCGCGCGCCCTCACCCGCGACGCCCACTTGCGCGGCCACGTCCTACCAAGATGCCCACAGAGCCCCGGGATTCTGCGTGGGAGGGCCGGGGACACGAGCCCTTACTAGCACAAATCCACTGACAGCAGCGTGCGCGGTGTTGATTGGCTCACATAGCCCTACGGGCTACAGGAAGGCCCACCTTCCCGTGGCCTTTTAAAAAGGATCCTTGGCTACATGAGGTGCACACGCTTGCCAATTCCTCGTTAACTCTAGTTGCACAGTCCCCAAGGGCACCTTCGTGATTCCCCTGCTTGTGTCTGCGCACCGCGACCCCACCCAGTTCAAGGACCCAGACCGCTTCAACCCCACCAACTTCCTGGATGACAAGAGCGAGTTCAGGAGCAACGAGGCCTTCCTGCCTTTTGCCCCAGGTCTGGACCAGGGAGGGAGAGGTCCTGCCTACATTCGCCCAGGAGTGATGTGAGTCCCTCACTGCACACCTGTGTTCTCAGGAAAGCTAGTGTGCCTGGGCACAGGCTTGGCCCACTCGGAGATCTTCCTCTTCCTTACTGCCATTCTGCATCAGTTCTGCCTGCTCCCTGTGGGAAGCCTGCCAACATCGACCTCACACCACAGTACACAGGCCTGGGCAACGTCCCCCCAGGCTTCCTGCTCCACCTGGTGGCCCGCTGAGGTAAGGCCCCACAACCCTGGGCTCACTAGTCCTCAGGCTTCAGTACTCCCCCTGGTCAATAAAGGCCCTGAATTGCAGATGGAGGGTGTGCCTTAGAGGGTGGTGGAAAGTCAGATCTGTGCAGCTCTGAGGTAAACTTATTTATTTCTCAGCTGATTTCCACTCCCGCTCCTGCAGGCACCTCTTACCCTGCCAAGCAGCAGCAGCCCAGTGGAAAAGTGCCATGGCCAGAGGGGTTGGGGAGTCACTTCACATTCCATGCTGGAGGGGTGAGGGGCTTGGGCATACACCCCCCACAAACCTTTGCCAGCAAGAGGCCATGACTCACCCCACCCTAAATCCGGCATCTCGGCAGGAAGTGGCAATGGCCCCCTTCCAGCTCTCCACACCTGGTGGGGGATCAACCAGACAGCGCAAGACAAAGGCCTACCCCCAGCTCCAGTAATGGTAGCCCCAAGGCTGGCCCCTGCCCAAGTCACAACCCCAGTCCCTGCTACCCATCATGGGGTTGCAAAGGTCTCTCCTCCTCCTTGGTCCTCAGCGACGGACAGAACCCTCCAGTCCAGGCAGGACAGAGGCAAAGGCGGAAGCTGCAGTGGTGGCGGGGAAGGAGCGGGCACCCAAGACTGGTGGGCTGCCGGCCCAGCATGGGCCCCAGGCTCTCCTGAAGTCAGGGTAGTCTGTCCATCCATGCAGCTCTGGAGCTAGCCATTAAGTGGGCGTAGTTGGCTGTGACACGGGCACTTGGACACCTTTCTGTCCTAATGCTGGAGATGAAAGAGGGGCAGGGGATAAGAGAGTCATCAGGGTGGGGAAAAAGAGGCCAAGGAAAACCTGGGAGGATGAGGAGCGGACCAGGAGGAAATGGGGGTAATTCAGGCTAGCGGGAGAGTGGGCTGTCTGGGGGAGAAGGGTGGTGATGAAGGAAAATGAGTGGCAGTATTTAACAGGAGACATGAGGTGGGTGAAGTGGACTGGCCTGGTAGGGTACATGGGAGAGGAAGGACGTGAGGGAGGGTGCTGTTTAGAAGCCTGGTAGGGCATGTGGGAGAGGAAGGACTTGAGGGAGATGCTATTTCAGAGGCAGGTACCTAGCTGGTATTTGTCTTTGGCTGCTGCCCGCTCCTTGGCATCAAAATACCAGACGGTGATGGCGTACCTGGGGGCCAGAGAAGCCCCGGGGGTCAGTTGCAGATCACTTATAATTACTGCCACCATACCCATACTGACACTGCAGCTCACCCTTCTGAGCCTGGTCTGTTCCCACCTAGGCCCCCCTCAGCCCTCTCCACCCCCTAGTCTGACAAGATTTTGTTGGCACGGGGGTGTAGTACCTGGCCATAACTCCAGAAGTATGGACCATACCTGGTGGCATAGGCTGGCTTCACCTCGTGAGGATTCCGCCGATCAGACCAGAAAATGAGCAGCCGATCAAAGAGGGGCTCGATGTTGGCTACCACTGGCCGGCCCTCAGGGAAGATCTGCAGCAGGCCACCATGCACCTGGGGGCAGGCCAGAGAATGGGGCAGGCGGCCTTGCACTGCCCGGAGCAGTCCACCAGGGGGCGCAGCACCATTCCCTCCCACCACCCACGCGCGCTCTCTCTCAAAATGAATAACAGCCCAGAGTCTGCATCACCATAGAGATGGGCAGGAAGCTACTAAAGACGACAGGAAATGGGGGAAGTGCTCCTGACAAGAGAGGTGGGGTTGGGCAGACGGCACCATTTCCTGAATGTGGGGGAGTTCTCACCACAGTCAGCTAAAGAGGAGGTGCCATTTCCCAGGAAGAGCCACCAGATGGCACCGCCCCCTGTGTGTTGTGAAGAGGAGAATCCTAGAATCGGAGTTGGGAGTGGAAAATGGCGTGAATCCCTGACACCCCCCAACTCCGCACCCTACCTTGACGTCCCAGTTCTGATTCAGGTAATAGATACACGTGATGCAACGCCCGTCGCCGTGGGGATTGTCAACGTGCCTCACGTACCCCAGCCCGTTGCCTGGGTAACACGCCACCATGGCCTGGCAGAGATGGAAGGAGGTGGGGTTACATGGGCTAGGTAGGAACACACGGGGAAAGCAGCCATACCTCCTCGCCTCTCCCCTGACTTCTTGAGTATCCCAGACTCTAAGAACTCCAGCCGAGACTTTCTCCTTTCTCAGCCAAGCTCCCAGCCTCAAGTCCATCAGGTATCTCAGCTCCTGATCCTCAAGAACCCACTCCCCTCGCCGCACACGCCAGGCTTGGCACCCAACGGGGCTCACTGAGTGGCTGAGGATTGGTTTTCAAAGACGCCCCAACCCCGCCTCAGACATTCAGCAGAGTAAAAGCAGTTTAAACGTTTTCACACGTGCAGAGACTTGGACTCAAACCCCTAGCCAGGGATCTCATCCTCGACTAGAGTGGAATCACCCGGACAGCTTTGCAACACTGATGCCAGAACCCACCTCAGAGGTACTGATGCAAGTGGTCTAAGGTGCGGCCTGAAATTTTTGAAGATTTCCCAGGTAATTCTAATGTGCAGCTATGTCTGAGAACCCCTGCCCTTGACCACAAAGAATCCCTGCTAAATAATCTGCCTTATACACAAGTGAGTCAAGTACCACCAGAGTACCAGAGTCTAAGTAAGGCCTGGGATCTAATCTCAACTCCAAGGATAACTGCTACTCGCCCTGAACAGTCCCAACACCTGAATGGGCCTCGGCTGCCCCATCTGTAAAATGGGGCTAATAAACACCTCCTCTTTACAGCAGTAGCATTAACCCCTCTGAGGGGCCACAGGTTAACCACCCTGGTCTATCCTAGTCTAAGACAGGTCTTACAGTGTGACTGACTCCGGCCCTTCGCTTCTGTGTACAGTGTGGCCACCAGGCTCATTTCCTCCTGACAGCTGCCACACACCTGCCCCTGGCCACGACCAGCCCAGGTCTGTTTCCTCAAGGGGGAGGTGACAGAAAGGTGGCTGTGATGGGAGGGAAACGGCCCCACCCATTCCTGCAGACCTAACTCTTGGGTGCAAATCTCAGTGTGGCCACAGGAGCTGTGTGACGTCAGGAAGGTGACTTAACTTCCCTGTCTCAAGTTCCTCATCCACAGAGTTGACAGCTACTTCTCAAGTTGTTGTGGGGACTGAACAAGACCATGTCTGGGAAGGCCAAATGTCTGGGAGAACCAAAACACAGACTGAAATGGTGTATTTCATTGTTTTTAAAAAGGGCCTCATCCTACACACCGTACAAAACCACTGAGAGGGCTAGATGAGGAAACAGGCAAATGCGGGGGAGGGGGCGATGAGAATGAACCTCCAGCTTCTCCTCATCTGGGGACCATCTGTCTTGACCCAGGGATGACTCTGCTGGCTGCTCCTCCCCACTAATGCCAGCTACACCTGTGGGCCGTCAGCCATGGCCCAGGAAGACAGGCCTGAGACAAAAATTCAGAATCAAACAGGTGTCTGCTGCCAAAACAGAACGTTTGCCAGGCACTCCATGGCAGACCAGGTTGACTCAACCCCTCAGCTCTTCCCAGGCCTCCTCCCAACCCCTTATTGGCAGGGCTCTGGCGTGAAAATAAAGCAGTGTGGATGCCCAACTGCCCTGCATTTAACATCTGCACCTGATCCATCACACCACCTGCACTGTGAGGGCCCAATCCTTCAGACAGCAGAAAAGGCCAGGACAGCTACCAGATCTAAGGCCAACGAGCAGGCGGGAGCCCAGCTTCTCCCTGGCAGACCCCCGCCCCACATCCCATGCCCCTCCTTCAGGAGGGAGAGGCTTCTTTGTACTGCTCAGTCCCTGCAGATGGGTCGGTACTGCCTCCCTAGAGGAAAGAATGTGGCGGTGGGGGGGGGGGGTGGGCCTGGAATCACTGAGTCACTGACTGGGCATAGACAGGCCCTCCAGGCACGATTCCAAGCTGAGGTTATGCTGGTTCTGCACATGGACGGGATGGGGGGAGCAATGTCGTGCCTTCCCCGCCACACTCCACCCCCCACAGCCACCAGACCCTCATCTCCAGCTCGCCGTTGCAATCACAGGAAAATACCAATTCCAAGCGGCCACCACCAATCTCATCTGCTACGTCTCACCTCCCTCTGCTCCTGCCTCCTGATTGTCCTTTGAACAGGCCAAGCTCGTCCCACCTCAAGGCCCTTGCACCTGCTAGTCCCTCCACCTGGAACAGTCTTTCCCGTGATCCTCCTTGCTTTTCAGGTTTCAGGTCAGGGGTCACCTCCCACAAGAGCCCTTCTTCAGTGCTGTAGCTGAAGGCTCCCCAGCTGATCTCCCAATCCACTCATCCCTCTGTGAAATTGCCCCGGTGACTTGATCCCTGAGTCATGGTCAGACAGGCAGCCCCAGGGGAGTCCCTGAGCCACCTGTCTCCTCAAGGCCAAGAAGCATCTGCTGCGTGACAGCTCTCTTCTGGGCTTCAAGGCCTGAGTCCCACCCCACTGTCTGTCCTGTCCTGTGCGCCCTCACATAGGGTCTGCCACCATGCAAGCGGGGACACCCTCTGAGTGATGTGGAATGTCCCACACACAGGAACCTGTCCTTTACGCCCCCCCCCGCCCCCACATACACACACCTGGGGGGTGGAAACAACCTCAGGCCCCAGGGAAACACCCATTTCCTGCTCCTGCAAGGGAAAGTCTCAGCCCTCAAGGGCAACACGCAGAGTGACATAAAATATGGGGGCTGGGTGGCGGCACTGTTGGCATGATCCACTCCTGACTTGGCTGTCTCAGATAAGGGGGCAGCTGGCATCAGAGCCGGGAGACTACAGTTAAAGGCCAGAGTGACAAAGTGCCAGGAGCCGCCCCCCCCCCCCCCCCCCGCCGCCCAAGTCAGTCAAAGGCAGAACTGAGCCACTGAAGGCAGGCCCCACCCCCAAGCTGCTCTTAAAGAGGCAAAATAAGCCAGCCGGGTCCTTCCCAGAGTCCCCTTCAGTACTGCTTGATGCCAAAGGGCATCAGTTCTCTCCTACCTGCAGGAGGAACAAGCAGAGAGACCAGGAAAAAAAAGGCAGGACGGCCCAGGAGCTCAGCTCAGAACGACTGGGAGCAGGTTGTTGGCCTTAACCACCACACCAGTGACCCATGTCCTCCACCTCAGCACTCCCACTGTCTTCCTCGAAAGCCTGGGGCAGGAGTCCAGATGTTGCCCTTTGAAGGTGGAAGCCTGAAGCTGCCATCTCACGGGATAGGGGACAGTCTGAGAGAACTCCGGTGACTGGACTGGGTTCACTACTCCCCTCCCTTCCTCGGTCCAGCCTGGCCTATAGTTATACCCACCCCCCATCCAAGGCAGTAAGGGTCACCCAGGGCTAAAACATCCAAGCACCCTCCATCCTAGCCAGGGCCCTGTCCCCCACCACATCCCAGGTGAGAGCCAGAGGCACCCAGGGGAAGAGACCTGCTCTCTCTACCCTCTGGAGCCTCCTTCTTAAAACTGCTAGGCTAGCTCTGTGGGTGAGCAAACTGAGGCCCATGGCTCTGGGCCACACAGCTCTTCCCATCTCCCCTGACCTCTCGCCCAAGGACCAGAGACTCCTGGGAGAAGGTGCTGAGCATTGAGTGGCCTGGGAGGTTCACACCAGCCCAGGGAAGGGCAGGCTCTCCAGCTATCAAGTAACAGGAGGGAGCGGGAAGTAGGACAAGTTCCAGCTGGGGTGGGGAGGAAACAGGCCTCGGCCCTGGGGGAGCCCTGGTCCCAGAGCCAGCTCCAGCCTGAGAGGAAAGCTGAACAGAGGCAGAACCCAAGATGAGATCTGAGGAGAAGGGAGGGGACATCAGCCAGGCATCACTGGAAGAAGCAGCGGGCCTGCCTACAGGGCCTCTTCCCTACGACACCAAACCTTGGACACTGGCCAGGCGCCTCACACCCCTCCATGAGAATGGTCACACCAGCAAGACGGAAGGAAAGCCCTACAGACCCTGTCCTGTCCGGGGCTCCTGATCCCAGCTGGAGCCCAGGAGGCCCTAGCAACTGCCTGTACACTTCAATCAAATGAGAATTTTTCTTAAGCGAGGGTCTGTGGCTTTTGGCAGATTCTCAAAGGGCCCAGGTTCCAACAACAGATTAAAAACTACTAGTCTAAACCAAAAGGAAGAAAAAGGGATCAAGAAAAGACACACAGGGACAGAAGGTCGACAGAACAGACACGATAGGCAAAGATGGGGGCAGGTGGGGCCTGAGCAGGCCAGAGAGAAACAAGAACAAAGTGACAGAAAGGATGGACAGAAACTCGGACAGAAGGAGCAGAAAAGCTGGGGACTGGACTTTCACATCAGCCAGCACATGGTTCCCCAGGGCCACCCCCAGGAAGCTGTCCTTGAGCAAATGCCATAGTACCACATACAAGGTACGACGTAGTCCAGGGCAAAGTGCTCAGGCAGCCAGTGCCTCCTCCCTTAGCCCGGCACTCACCTCACCACTGTGCAGGCCCTGCCTCCCCCTGTTCCTGGTACTCCTACCCAGGGAAGAGAGGAATGCACAGACCACAGACAGAGGGATACGGGATGAATGGAGAGTGGGAAGACGGAAAGGATGAAGGTAGGGACACAGACGAACAGAGTCAGAAACAAGTGTTTGTACTGCCTGTTCTTGATCTGGGGCCCATGTACAAGTCACGATGGGCCACGAACCCCACCACGGCCCATGCACGGGTGGGCTGTGAACATCCGCGGCTCTCATCAGGTTTTTGAAAGAGGATCGCGACAACGTCCAGAACGACTATGGCTCTGGGTCAACGCCCTGGTTTATAGATGTGGAAACTGAGGCTCACAGGAGGAAGGTATACAGCCCCTCAGAGTCCCCACAGGTGAGAGCCTACAAGTTCCTCCAACACCCCCTCCACCAGCGCTTCCTAAACCCTTCTTTGTCCAAACCCAGAAGTCTCTGCCCAAACCCACTCTTGCTTAGTGCACTGAGCCACCAACAAACGTGGCTCAGACGCCTCTCCACTGGCCCCCTTCCGCAGCCTCACCTTGGTGCGCCCATTGATGACGTAGCCACCCAGCCGCCCAGCGCAGTGCCGGATGACAGCATCCACGTGGGCCATGAGGGCACCGATGCTCCGGCAGCCTGGCTCGTGGCCTTCCACCCAGGCAATCTGGTCTCCACGGATGCTTCGCGGAGGGATAGCCCGCTGGCTCACTAGCTGCCCGTCACACAGGCGCCCGCCCCGCTTCAGGGCCTCCACCTCAGCCAGCACACGGCTACACAGGGCCGCCCCCAGGAAGCTGTCCTTGACGCAGATGCCATAGTACCGCATGCACGGCACGATGTAGTCCAGGGCCAGGCGCTCAGGTGCAGTGGGCAGCGCCTCCTCCCTCAGCCCTGCACTCGCCTCACCACCGCCACCGCCACTGCCGCAGGCCCTGCCACCCTCCTCCTCCGCCTTCTGGTGATCCTGCCTGGCCCAGGGCCGCTTGCTGGGTGCGGGGGCATCCCCACCATCCTCTGCCCATTTCCGCTTTGGGGCCTCAGGCCGGGCACCCTGAGCTGCCAGTCGCTGGCACCCTTTGGTGACCAGTGCCGCAGCACCCTCACTCCGCAGTGGCCGCAGCTCACCACCATCTTGCCCGCCAAAGCCTTCCCTCAGAGGGCTGGTAGTGGTGGAGGTGGCAGTGGCTCTGGGGGTCCCACTGCCTGCAGAAGCCTCACCAGGCACTCCTGGACAGTGATAGGAGGGCAGCAGGGGACAGGGCAGGTAGCTCTCCACTCCCATCCTGGCCCGGCCAGGCTCTAGGGGCTCTGAGGAAGACCCCGGCAACTGAGGGAGAGCCTGACTCAGGGGCTGGCACGGGCTGTCCATGGCAGCAGCGTCTTCATCCCCCGGGCATGGAGGGCACGGCCCGGGCCCATGATGCCACCCTCCTCCACCTCCTCCTCCACTGATGCAGCTGGGGGCCGGGACAGCTGGGCCTGATGTGGGTCAGGATGAGGCAAGGCAGGTGGCAGGGGCTCTTCTGGTGCCCTAGAGAAGCTAGTTGGTCCCCGAGTCCTCTGCCGTCCCTAGAGGCTTGGGAGGGGACCCGTCAGGGTGGCTGGAGGAAGAGAGAAAAAGGGATGTGAGAGGGGCTACATGCAGGCAGACTGAGGAACGGTGGCATAATAGGAGCAGTAAGGAGAACGAAAACAGGGACAGATAAAGGAAACCAAGTGAGGGAAGGACTCTGAAAATTTGGGTGGGGGAGAGATAGTTAACAGACAAACGAAGGTCTGGGGGGGTAGCTGGAGGAGCTAGGCTGGTTAGATGGCCCAAAGGCAGAAAGAGGACTGGGATAGGGACCATTAGAGAGTATCCTCAGAGAAGAGGGAGCGGGTGTTAGGAATGGTGGAGGAGTAGGAAATGGGAGGGGTGGAAACAAATAGACTGGAAGGGCCCACCTGGAGGTTCCATCGACACACAGAGGGAATGGAGGGTCCACAAACAAACAGAAGAAATGGGGTCTACAGAAGAACAGAGGAAATAGGGGTTCTAGAGACAAAGGGAATTGGGGGCCTAGAGACAGAAAAACAGACCGGAGGGAAGCTTGGGGGCTGGGCCTTGGACTGCCAGACAGAACGGGGTGGAGGGATCGACCTGAGTCCAATGAGAGGAAGGCTATTGGGGCAGACATACACCCAGACGGAAGGGAGGTCCTGAGACAGACGGACCAACGGAAGGAGGCCTCGGGAGAACGGTGCATAGCGACAGAGGGAAGGGCGGAGGGGGGCATTCACGCACCCGAGGACAGGACGAGGGAGAAGGACGCCCCCCTCCCAACTCCGCTGGGTGCGGGCCTGGAGGCCAAGGGGACCAGCAGGCGGCGGAGGCAGGACTGAGGGACCGCTCGGACCCCTTGCCACCGCCCTCCCCTCGGCCGGGGCGCGCCCCCGCTCCCACCCCAACCCCGAACGGCCAGCACCCAACGTGCCCCGGCGCGCGCCCTCCTCCATGCCCCACCCCCACCCTCCCCTTCCAGGGTCGCGGGGGTCCGCCAGGCCAGCCGCGGCGCGCGCCCCACACCCCGCCCGGCTCGCGCTGGCGCTCCAGATCAGGCTCCTTCCCTTCCCCGCTCCCTTTCCTCCCCGCGTTCTCCTCACCTAGCTTTTTCCTCCGGCCCCGGCGCCGCCGTTTATGCCAGCCGCCCTGCGCCGCACAGCGCGCCATACCCCGCCCCCACCACCCGCGACGCTCCGCCCCCGCCTCGCCCGGTGGGCACGTGACCGCTCCCGGCCGAGGAGACGGCGTGCGCAGGCGCGAGCCGTGCGGGGCGGGGCGAGGACGCTCAGAACGACCCCCAGCTCGAGAAAGAGGTCCGGCGCCTACGCCAGGCTCATTTGCATCCTGCGCTCCGCCCCTTTGGCGCGGGAGGAGGAGCGTACCTAGAAGCAGGATCAGGGAGTGGGCGTTTTTGCGCGCGTTATGCAAAGCAAAATGGCAGGGGTATGCAAATAAATTGCTTACGAGGGCTGGCCCACTCCCTCAGAGCAGAGATTCCTGCGGAAAGGCCAGTAGGGAGGTGCTAAGCAAATAATTTATTTGCATGAGAAGCTCCGCCTTCTCCTAGTTTAAGCATTAAAACAAAACCAAAAAACCAAACCCATTGCTGTGGAGTCTAATTCCCACCCATAGCGACAGTAGAGGACAAGGTAGAACTGCCCTATAGGGTTTCCAAAGCTGTAAATTTTTATGGGAGCAGATCCCCAGGTCTTTCCTCCCGCGGAGTGGCTGGTAGATTCAAACCACCGACCTTTTGGTTAACCACTCTGCCACCAGGGTTCCTTGGTACAAGAATAAGGATGAGAAATTGAGAAAATGACTGTGTATTTAGGTGAGAAATGTATGTAAATTAGCATGTCAATCAGTAATTTGCATGAGTACTTTTTATAATGGTGAGGTGACAGCAGAGCTCTTTAAGGGACAGCTGAAGAGATATGCAACCACTTCCCTTGAATGACCGGACCTAGGGGGCAGCTGTGGGAATCAGAATAAGCAACCTGGGATGTTTTATGCAGCTAAGACACTTCCATGACCAGCCCCTAGAAGTAGCGTGGGCCACCGGGGCTGGAGGACTATGCAGATGAACTTATTTGCATGCCCCGCCTCTCACCATCACCCAGTCGGACGGCGTTGGAGGGGCTCAGGCCTACAGTAGGTCAGTTAAGGCCAACTTGGAGCAGGTGGGAGTAGCCTCAAGAGGCTACAGGTGCCTGGCAGGGCACGTGGGTGTCACTGATCCACCTAGACACAAGCAGGTACACCTGGGCATCCGAGTGGCACAGATACACAGGGGTTGATGGAGTATGCACATGAGCCAGGGTTGCACAAAGGCCTACACCATGCTCAGGGACACACACAGGCTCCATGATCACACAGGTGTATGAAAGGAGCCAAATTCACACTGACTTCAGGTAAACACATGTAAGTCACCCACACAAGAGTCTGATGCTGCCTCACACTTTCAGGCCTTAGACATGAATAGGTATCACTAGCCACAGACCAAAAAAAAAACCCATTGCCGTCAAGTCAATTCTGACTCATAGCAACCCTATAGGACAGAGTAGAACCGCCCCATAGGGTTTCCAAGGAGCGCCTGGTGGATTCCAACTGCCAACCTTTTGGTTAACAGCTGTAGCTCTTAACTGCTACACCACCAGGGTTTCCTGGGCACAGACGGCAAGGCCAAATCCTCATTCCCTGCCCTCAGTGTCACAACCTCATGGATACAATCACTGAGGGCACAGTGTAGTCCTAGCAACAACATCACACACATGAGCAGCACACATTCCTACAGAGACACTATCACACAGGCACAGGAACTGAAAACACTCATACACACATATCTGTCACAAACCCAGGGACACCAGTGTCACCCACGTGACCTCTGGCACACACAGTCACAAAGTTTTCACAGAGTGACAACCCCTCTCCCTCCCGTAACAGACACCTGAGTCTTGGAGTCATGGTGTACGTTTGGTATACCTCACACCAAGTCCAACCCAAACCCCATGACAGACCCAATTCTTCCATCAGGGACCTCTTCGGGTTCCCCTTCATCCCGAAATGACAGAGGCCAAGACACGGGTGTAAACAATGCTTTATGGGCACAGGGTGGGGACTGGACAGGCCTCCAGGTAATAAATAACACGTACTCGCAATGGCAGGGCCAGGCGGGGAGTTGGGGCCACATGGCCCTGGTCTCAGGCTTTGGGAGCTCTTGGGACATGGTTAAGGGTTAGCAAGATGGGAAGCAGCAGCAGGTATGGGTTCCCTCTCCCCCGTGGCTCAGTCTCGCCCCACATCCAGGCCAGGGAAGGGGGACAGGTGCCAGGGCAGCTTCTTTGGGGCCAGGGCAGGTGGGGGGCACGGCCTCCCAGGGCCTGGGTCTGGGCCCCAGCCAGAAGGGCAGGTCTGGTCCTGGAGAACAGGTGAGCTGAAAGAGAAGGATACGGTAAACAGGAGGGAGGCTGGGTCCCTGTCTCATTTATGGGTCTCTTCCTATCCTCCTCCGTGTGTCCGTCTGTGTAGTCTTTTCTCTTTCTCCTACAGTTTCTACAATATCTATCTGTTGACTTTCTTCTATTTCTCTTCTGCAGCTAATTTCAGGGTCTCTCTGGAGTCCCTGGGTGGTGCAGTTAACACACTTGGCTGATAACCAAAAGGCTGACAGTTCAAATCCACCTAGAGGCACCATGGAAGAAAGACCTAGTGATCTACATCCAAAAAAATCTCCCACTGCAAACCCAATGGAGCACAGCTCTACTCTGGCACACATGGGGTCACCGTGAGTCAGCATTGACTCCATGGCAAGTAGTTGTATGCCTGGTTCCTGAGGGCTGTCCTTCTGTAGAAAGGAATCACAATGTCTGAATACCTCACCCCCTTCTTTCTATCTTTATTTTGTTTCTGGATCTCCCTGATTGTAGGTCTAATTCCAGTATTTTCCAAACTGAGGAGACACAGTAGGGTAGCAGCTCTCACTTTGGCTGCATATAGCACTACCTGGGAACTTCTAGAAATCCAGAAATCACTTCGGACTGTCGGGGGTTGAGGCCCGGAAATCAGCATGTGTTAAAGCACCCAGGTGATTCCAATGTCCGGCAGTGCATTAGAGGACCAGATCAGCATGGTGTGCCTTGAGCAGTTTTTTTTTAATTGAAACAGAACAGGAAATATCAGAGTGCATCATATGCATCATATTTAATATCAGTCCACAGAGACAGTGGATTGGTGGCTGTCAGGGGCTGGGAGGAGGAGGAGTGGGGAGTGACTACTTAATGGGCGTCTTAGTCATCTAGTGCTGCTGTAACAGAAATACCACAAGTGGAAGGCTTTAAGAAAGAGAAATTTATTCTCTCATAGTCTAGGAGGCTAGAAGTCCAAATTCAAGGTGCCAGCTCCAGGGGGAGGCTTTCTCTCTGTCAGCTCTGGGGGAAGATGCTTGTCATCAATCTTCCCCTGGTCTAGGAGCGTCTCAGTGCAGAGACACCAGGTCCAAAAGATGTGCTATTCTGGCTCTTGTTTCTAAGAGGTATGAGGTCCCCCGTCTGTCTGCTCATTTCTCTCCTTCATGTCGCAAAAGAGACTGACTTAAGACACAACCTAATCTTGTAGATTGAGTCCTGCCTATTAACATAGCTGCCACTAATCCCATCTCAGTAACATCATAGAGGTAGGATTTACAACACACAGGAAAACCACATCAGATGACAAAATGGTGGACAATCACACAATACTGGGAATTATGGCCTAGGCAAGTTGACAGATATTTTTGGGGGACACAATTGAATTCATGACAATGGGTCTGGGTTTTCACTTGGAGTGATGAAAATATTTTGGAACTAGACTGGTGGTGATCGCACAACACTGAATGTACTAAATGCCACTGAACTGCTCACTTTAAAAGAGCTAATTCAAAGTTACATGAATTTCATCTCAATTAAAAAAAAAAGATTACTGGCATCAGGGAAACATGTGGTTTAGTTTTATATGTGTGTGTGACTGTAAAAGATCAACATGCAAAATATATCTCCTCCTTCGGACTGCAGTCAACACAGTTTGAAAAAGCACTCTCTTATAACATTTGATTCACTGAGGACAAACGCTAAACAGACTATGCTATGCAGTGAGGTTAATACTAGACCCCCATCCATTTCTGTGTAGCCAGGATCTCCAGCAATGTTAGGCAATAAGAAGAAAAATAACAAAGAACTCGTGTTTACTGAGTTTTTACTAAGTGTTGGACCCTGTCCTAAGTACTTTACATGAATTAACTTATTTAATCTTCTTAACAACCATATGAGGTAGGCACTATTATTAATCCCATTTGACAGATAAGGAAACTGAGTTGAGGGCCAGAGAGGCGAAATTATTTACCCAGAGTCACACAGCTAGAAATGACAGAGTCGGGGGTAAAACGCAGGCAGCCTGGCTCCCCTCTGGTGTAGAAGTTCTCACTTCGGATGTATGTATTAGCCAAACACCAAATAGAAGACAAACGCTGTAAAAGTAACAATGACCAAGTGTACAGAACTGACCACTACCCATCTGCCAGTCTGTCGTACTGGGGTGGCTTGCATATTGCTGTAATGCTGGAAGCAGGGCTTCGAACTGGTTCTTCCTGGTTCAGTCATGGCTGAGGAGCCAAAACCAGAACAGACCCTAATTTTTTTAATTTGGATGAACTGGAACAGTACCCAGAACAGGAAAAATTCCGAGTGGAAGCCCAGCTAGAAACTTAATCTCCCTCTTAGAAAACAAGCGCAGCGTTAAGTATTGCCAAGCAACCAATCTCTTGCCCCTCAGATTTTGAGCAGAGTTGGAAACAGTGGTGCCCTGCTCAAAGATGGCGACCAACTGTGCCACTTTGAATGTGTGTCACTCTCCACGGTCCTGCCAATAATCCAATCTTATGCGTCAGGCTCCTAAAAGGGCTCAATACACCTCTTCCAAGTCTCCCATTCCAGGGCTTCAACCTGTAATTTTTCCTATTCTAGTTACCATGCCAAACCAAAAACCAAAACCTTTGTTATCGAGTCAATTTCAACTCATAGCAACCCTACAAGACAGAGTAGAACTGCCCATAGGGTTTCCAAGGAGTGGCTGGTGGTTTGGACTGCTGACATTTTGGTTAGCAGCCAGACACTTAATCACTGCGCCACCATGGCCGCAAGTTATCATGCTGGAACACCCAAATTGTAACAATCTGGGTCTGTTCTGGTTTCACTTCGTCAGCTGTGACTGAACCTATTCAATTTGGTTCAAAACCCTGGCTGGAAGCTATGCCACCAAATATTTCAAACACCAGCGTGGCCACCCATGGTGTACAGGATTCAGCAGAGTTTCCAGACTAAAGCAGACTAAAAAGAAATGCCTGGCAATCTACATCCAAAAATTAGGCAATGAAAACCTTACAGATCATACAACAGAACAATATCAAACTTGCTTTCTTTGGACAAATCATCAGGAGAGATAAATTACTGGAGAAGAACATTGTGTTGGTGAAGTAGAGGGCCAGCAAGGGAAGGGAGACCCTCGGTGAGACAGACTGGCAAAATAGCTGCAAAGATGACCTCAAACATGCTGGCAATCATAAGGATGATACAAGACCAAGCAACATATCACTCTGTTGTACATAAGGTCGCCATGAGTTGGAGTCAACACAACAGCAGCTCTCTATGTACCTATCTACTCCCCGGGTGGCATAAATGGTTAAGTGCTCGACTACTAGCTGAAAGTTGACAGTTCAAATCCACCCACAGGCACCTTGTATAGCAGACCTGGCCATCTGCTTCCAGAAGGTCACAGCCTTGGAAACTCTGTGCAGCAGATCTACTCTGCACATAAAGGGTCGCCATAAGTCAAATCAACTCAATGGCAACTAACAATAACAACATCATCTATCTATATATTTATCTGGAGCTAAACATTTAGTGGGGGGTTGTGAGACCACTCAACTGGGAGAAGTAACCTCATCTGGGAGGCCAATAAAGGTTTTCTGAAGGAGGAGTCATTTTGAAAGAGACCAGAAGAAGAGTAAGAGTTGGCTCAAGAAAAGAGGCAGCCTGGATCAAAGGAGAATGAAGAACACGAAGGATACAAGGTAATTACGAGCCCAAGAGACAGAAAGGGCCACATAAAGCAGAGACTACATCAGCCTGAGGCCAGAAGAGCTAGATGGTGCCCAGCTACACCGATGACTGCCCTGACAGGGAACGCAACAGAGAAACCCTGAGGGAGCAGGAGAGCAGTGGGATGCAGACCCCAAATTCTCATCAAAAGACCAGACTTAATGGTCTGACTGAGACTAGAAGGACACTGGTGGTCATAACATAACCCCCAGACCTTCTGTTGGCCCAGGACAGGAACCATTCCCAAAGCCAACTTTTCAGACAGGGATTGGACTGGGCACTGGGTTACGGAGGGATGCTGGTGAGAAGTGAGCTTCTTGGATCAGGTGGACACTTGAGACTATGTTGGCATCTCCTGCCTGGAGGGGAGATGAGAGGGTAGAGGGGATTAGAAGCTGGCGAGATGGACAAGAAAAGAGAGAGTGGAGGGAGGGAGCAGGCTGTCTCATTAGGGGGAGAGCAATTGGGAGTATGTAGCAAGGCATACATACATTTTTGTGTGAGAGACTGACTTGATTTGTAAACTTTCACTTAAAGCACAATAAAAATTAAAAAGAAAAAGAAAAGAGGCAGGAGGGGAACAGCTAGCCAAGTTCCTGGCAGGTGCAAAGGCATAGAAGGCAGAGAGAACACTGCCCAAAGGACTCATCCTCGATTCTTCCCTCTCTGCTTGTAACTCCACATCCATTCCATCAGAAGATAATGTTGGCTCTGGCCATAGAGTGCATCCAAAGTCTAACCACTTCTCCCCATGACCACTCTGGAACTGCCAATGACTCCAAGGGAGGGGAAAAGATGAAGCACAAAGGGGAGAATCAGCAAAACACACACAGTCAGAAAGGTGGGGACGGGACCAGGATCTTGCAAGCCGTGTCAAGCAGTTTGGACCGAGAATGGGAGAACAAACAAGGCTTCCTGGAGGAGAGGAGACCTGGAGGAGAAGGGGTGGTAGGGGAAGGTTACTGGGTGTTATGGATTGATTGTGTCCCTCAAAAAGATATGCTGAAGAAACATTCAACAACAGATTTGAGCAGACAGAAGATAGAATAAGTGAACTAGAAAACAGGGTAACTAAACTTATCAAGTTTCAAGAGAAAAGAATAGAGAAAAGTGAACAAAGTCAAACGGAAACATGAAATTCATTAAGAAATAGAACATCAGGATTTTTGGAATTCCAGAACAATAGGACAGTAAAAAAGGCATCAAAGGAATTTTCCAAGAGGTAATTACAGAGAATTTCCCAGACTTAAATAAAAAAATGAGCCTGCAAATCCAGGAAGCTAGATGAACTCCAAGCAAAAGGAATATAAAAGGTCTCCACCATGACACATTGTAAGTTACTGAACACCAAAGACAAGGAAAGAATTCTGAAAGCAGCAAAAGAAAAGCACAATATAATGTATCAAGGGTCCTTCATAAGAATCAGGGTGGATTTCTCCTCAGAAACCCTGGAGGGCGAGAATACAATGAAGCAACACATGTAAAGTACTGAAGAAAAGCAATTGTCAACCAAGAATTCTTTACCCAGCAAAGTAATTCCAAAATGAGGGGGTAATCAAGATATCCCCAAATAAACAGAAGCTCCGGGAAATTTGTTAACTACCAGACCTGCTCTGCAAGTTACTTAAGGGCGTTCTTCAGACGGAAAGGAAAGGACAGTCGACAAATACTCAAATCTGCACATGGGAAAGGACAAAAAAAAAAAGAGAGAGAGGGAGGGAGAGATCTCCAATAAAGGTAACGACACAGGCAAATATAAAGACCAAGTATATGGTATTTTCAGGGAGTAAACTCAATAGTTAAGTTCCACAAGCAATGAAACATCAAGTGCGTAAGAAGTAAGTACACATTAAGCCTAACGGATATAGGATGTATAATGACACAACTAGATACTCAACAACAGAAATGGGGGAGAGAGAGGCAAAACAGGAATGGAGATTTAGTATGTTAATGTATTTGTTATTTGCGTGTTAAATGTTGGCAGCAAGCTGAAATAAGTTGCTGTAATTGTAAGTTGTTCGATGTAATATTTACAGTAAATACTAAGAAAATACTTAGAAAAATACACAAACCAGGAGCAAGAAATCAAAAAGACAATGCAAAAAAAGAAGCTAATCATGAAAAATAACAGTAATATGGGCATAATGGGACAAAGAAGGTATAATACCCACAAAAAAAAAACAACAAAATGAATGAAGTAGGTACTTAATTTTCAGTAATTATCTGAAATGTAAATGGCCTAAATTCCCCATTCAAAAGAGAGAGAGTAACACAATGGATACAAAAAAAACATGATCCATTCTTATGGTGCCCACAAGAGACACACCTTAGACACAAGGATACAAACAGACTGAAAGTGAAAGGATGGAAAAGAATATACCACATAACTAGCAACCAAAAAAGAGAAGGGGTGGCCATACTGATACCAGATAAAACAGACTTTAAATCAGCATCTATTAAGGGACAAAAAAAAAAAGATATTATGTAATAATAAAACCAAAAACACGTTGGTGTCACCTCACTTCTGACTCATGGCGACTCTGTAAGACAGAGTAGGACTCCTCCATTGAGTTTCCAAGGCTATAATCTTTACAGAAGCAGATTGCCACATCTTTCTCCCGTGGAGTGGCTGGTGGGTTTAAGCCTCCAACATTTGGGTTAGCAACCAAGTATATGACCACTGCACCATCAGGGTTCCTCTTGCATAATAATAAAAGGGTAAATTCATCAAGATGACATAACAATTATAAATATATACATCAATGCTCCAAAATACACAGAACAAATACTGACTGATATGAAAGGAGTAACAGACAACTTCACAATTCCAGGCAAACCATCTAAAAAGAAGATCAGTATGGACTTCAAGGACTTAAATAATACTGTAAGTCAATTAGGCCTTAGGGACATATACAGAACACTCCACCCATCATCAGAATAATACACATTTTTCTCCTGTACACACGGATCATTTTCCAAAACAGGTCATATGTGAGGCCATAAAACAAGTCTTAACAAATTTAAAAAGGCTGACATTATACAAAGTATCTTCTCTGACCACAAAAGGATAACATTTGAAATTAACAGCAAAAGCAAACTAGAAAACACACAAATCCATGGAAATTAAACAATGCACTATTAAATAACTATTGGATTGAAGAAGAAATCAAGAGTGAAGTAAAAGATACCCAGAGATAAATGAAAATATAAACAAACTTAGGAAAAGCAGTGAAGGCCGTCCTCAGAGGAAAATCTATAGAGATAAATGTCTACATTGAAAAAAAAAAAGGCGGGGGTCTGAATTACTGGGCTGAGGGTTGGGGACCATGATCTTGGAGGGCATCTAGCTCAATTGGCATAACATAGTTTATAAAAAAAATGTCCCACATTCTACTTTGGTGAGTAGTGTCTGGTGTCTTAAAAGCTAGTGAGCGACCATCTAAGATACTCCACTGGTCCCACCCCATCTGGAGCAAGGAAGAATGAAGAAAATCAAAGACATAAGGGAAAAATTATTCCAAAGGACTAATGGACCACAACTACCACAGCCTTTACCAGACTGAGTCCAGCACAACTAGATGGTACCCGGCTATCATCAGCAATTATTCTGACAGAGATCACAATAAAGGGTCTCAGACAGAGATGGAGAAAAATGTAGAACAAAAATCTAACTCACAAAAAAAGGCCAGACTTACTAGTCTGACAGAAACTGGAGAAACCACAAGAGTTTCACCCTCGGATACCCTTTTAACTCAGTACTGAAGTCACTCCTGAGATTCACCCTTCAGCCAAAGATAAGAGAGACCCATAAAACAAAGTGAGACTAAATGTGTACGCCAACCCAGGAGCAAGGACAAGAAGGCAAGAGGGGACAGGAAAGCTGATAATGGGGAACCCAAGGTAGAGGAGGGGGGTGTTTACACATCGTGGGGTTGGCAACCAATGTCACAAAACAATATGTGTATTAGTTGTTTAATGAGAAACTAATTTGCTCTGTAAGTCTTAATCTAAAGCACCAAAAAAAAAAAAAAAAAGTCTCGAATAAATAGTCTAACTCTACAGCTTGAGTAACTAGAAAAAGAAGAGCAAACTAAACCTAAAGCCACTAGAAGGAACGTAGAAGAAAAGAAATAATAAAGATCAGCACAGAGATAAATGAAATAGAGAACAGAAAACAGTGGAGAAAATCAACAAATCCAGAAGTTGGTTCTTTGAAAAGATCAATAAAATTAACAAACTGCTTGCTAGGCTGACAAAGAAACCAAAAGAGAATATGCAAATAACCAGAATAAATAAAAGCAAAGACATTACAACTGACCCAACTAAAGTATAAAGGATCATAACAGAATACTACAAGTAACAGTACTCCAACAAAATGGGTAACTTTGACAGAAAGGGCAAATTCCTAGAAGGATATAACCTACCTAAATTGACTCAAAAGGAAGTAGAAAACCTCAACAGACCTATAACAAGTAAAGACATTGAGTCAGTAATAAAAAGGTTCCCAAAAAAGAAAAGTCTGAGACCAGCCAACTTCACAGCGGAATTCCATTGAACATTTGCAGAATAACTGACACCAATCCTGTTCAAACTCTTCCAAAAAGTAGAAGCAATACTCCCTAACTCTTTCTATGAAGCCAGCATTACCCTGGTATCAAAGCCAGACAAAGACACCACAAGAAAATAAAATTAGAGGCCAATAGCCCTTATAAATATAGATGCCAAAATTCTCAACAAAATACTATACCCATTGCCATCAAGTCAATTCCGGCTCACAGCAACCCTGTAGGGCAGAGTAGAACTGCCCCATAGAGTTTCCAAGGAGCACCTGGTGGATTTGAACTGCCGACCTTTTGGTTAGCAGCCATAGCACTTAACTACTATACCACCATAAACCAACAGCATATTAAAAGAATTATACATCATGATCAAGTGGGATTTATTACAGGAAGGCAAGTTTGGTTCAACATTAGAAAATCAGTCAATGTAATAAAAAAATAATAAAATGTAATACACCACATTAAAAGAACAAAAAATAAAAACCCTTAACAAGAAAGGAATAAAAGGGAAGGTTCCCAACATGATTAAGGGCATTTATGAAAAATCAACAGCTGACGTTATACTCAATGGAGAAAGAATGACAACTTTCTCCTTGAAAACATGAGCAAGACAAGGATGCCCACTCTTACCACACCTATTCACTATTTTACAGGAAGCACTAGCCAGAGTAATAAAGCAAGAAAAAGAAATAAAATGTATCCAAATTGGAAAGGAAACGGTAAGACTACTTATAGATGATATGATCCTATATATAGAAAATTTTAAAGAATCTACAAAAAGCTTCTAGAACTAGTAGAGGAGTTTAGCAAAATTGCAGGATACAAGGTCAACACAGAAGACTAAGTTGGGTTTCTATACACCAGAAATGAGAAATCTGAGTAAGAAATTAAGAAAACAACTCCATTTACATCTAAGAGAATAAAACATCTAGGAATAAATTTACCCAGGGGTGTGAATGACTTGTTGTTGCTGTTAGGTGCTGTCGAGTTGGTTCCGACTCATAGCAACCCTGTGCACAAGAGAAGGAAACACTGCCTGGTTCTGAGCCATCCTCACAATTATCATTATGCTTGTTGTTAGATGCCGTCCAGTTGATTCTGACTCATAGCGAACCTATGCACAACAGAATGAAACACTGCCCGGTCCTGCACCATTCTCATAATTGTTGCCATGCTTGTGCCCACTGCTGCAGCCACTGTGTCAATCTATCTCCTGCAGGGGCTGCCTCTTTTTTGCTGACCCTCTACTTTACCAAGCATGATGTCCTTCTCTAGCCACTGATCCCTCCTGATCACATTCAAAGTAGAACTCAGTACAGTTTTCGAGGCTGTGATTTTCTGGAAGCAGGTCGCCGGACCTGTCTTCCGAGGCGCCTGTGTGTGTGTTCAAATCACCAACTTTTTGACTAGTAGTCGAGTGCTTAACCGTTTGCACCACCTTATTGGTTGTACTAGTGTTCTTATAAAAGAGAAAACGACACACAGAGACAGGGAGACAGAGGAAGAAGCACCTGGAGCTACCAGAGGCTAGAGGGCAAGCATAGAACAGATTCTCCCTCAAGCCTTAGAAGGAATCAACAAGGCTGACACCCTGGTCTCAGACTTCCTATCTCCAGAACTGTGAGCCAATACATTTCTGTCCTTATAAGGCACAGAAACTGTGGCATTTCGGTACAGCAGCTGTAGGAAACCAATGTACCAGGTGAGAGAGAGAAGAAGCAGTGTTCCTGGCAGAGGGAACAGCATGGGCAAAGGCCCAGAGAAAGTGAAAGAACGTCAGTGTGGCTGGAACAGGCTGGGAGGCAAGGTGTAGCGTGAGCTGAAGTTGATGAGGCTGGCAGGGGCCAGTCCCCGTGGGGAGTCACCAGGCTGAGAAGCTCCTGGGAGCTATGGACAGTTTTAAACAGGAGAGGGACAGGATCGAATCTGTATTTTAGAAAGATCCCAGTAGCTACATCAAGAGGGGGCAAGGCTAGAGACAAAGAGGCCAGGAAGGATATAGAACCTGTCTACTTTTCGACCTCCCCACTCTGGCTCTGCCCTGGTCCTGTGAACCATAGTCTCACACCTGGATTTTGCAAGGCCCTCCTCACTGGTCTCCCACCCTCACCCGTGCCCCTGGCAGTCTGTTTTCCACCCATCAGGCAGAGTCAAGCCATGTCCCTTCCCTGCTCAGAACACTCCTCCCATGGCTCCATCCCACCTGGGGTAAAAGCTGCAACCCTTCCCATGGCCCACAGGCCCTCAGTGATGTGCTGTCCTCCTACCCTGACCTCTTCTCTGCTACCCCCACCACCATCCACAGTCTGCTCTGGTCCTCACTCTCCCTCATGTTGGTTATGACTCTCCCTCAGGACTTCTGCACTCCGCTGTTGCCTGTGCCTAGAACACTTCCCCCAGAGCCCCACGTGGCGCCCTCCCTCGCCTCCTTCCAGCCTTGGCTCAGATGTCACCTCCTCAGCAAGGCCCTTCCTCATCATTCTATTTAAAAGTCCACTCCTCCACCCTCCCCACCCTTCCTTGTCCATAGTTCTTATCTCCCAAACTCTACAGTTTACTTATATAACTTGTTTACTGTCAGCTCCATAAGGACAGGGGTTGTTTGTTTTGTGCACTGCTGCATCCTTGGTGCCTTGAACAGGGCCTGGAATACAGCAGGCGCTCAATAAATATGTGAAGAATGGAGCATCAGGGACCCAGGGGACAGAGCTGTCTAGGGATAGCCAAAAAAAAAAAAAACCCAAACCAAACCTGTTCCTGCCAAGTCAGTTCCGACTCATAGCAACCCTACAGGACAGAAGAGAACAGCCCCCAGGGTTTTCAAGGAGCAGCTGGTGGATTCCGACTGCCAGCCTTTTGGTTAGCAGCCAAGCTCTTAACCACTGTGCCACCAGGGCTTCCCACAGCTTAGAAGACAGCTCCATTAGCTCAGGTGTTTTTATATCTGCCTCTCTCACTCTGTTTCTCTTGTCGTCTCTCCTTTTTTGCACCTCTGTCTCTGCTCCATGATCCCCCTTCCCAGAAGTGCCCCTGCCATCCCTGAGCCCCCAGCATCCCACCTGGTTCCGTAGGTCTCAGCAGCCACAGGGCTGAGGAGTCACGGCCTGAGCACTCCGAGGCTGCCGCAGCTGGCGAAGGGAGGCATCACCATACTGAATGCCCGAGCCCATCCTCTCGGGGTCTAGCTCACCTGTGGAGGGAGGAGAGATCAGGCCTGGCCCCTGAGAGACCCCCGGGCCCAGCCATTCATCCCCCACCGAGCCAGTCAGGGGCCTCACCTGAGTCAATCTTATTCAGGATGGTCCGAGCGCACTTCAGGAAGGCCTCCTCCACGTTCTCGCCTGTGAGCGCACTGGTCTCCAGGAACATCAGCTCTGGTGGGGCAGACACTCGGAAGGTCAGAGCCTCAGCCAGTCCCCACCCTCCACCCCAACACTGACCTGCAGCCTCCCATTCTGTTGCTCAAATGCCCTCACTCCAGGCCCTGGCACATGCTGTTCCTCTACCCTTCCGCCTCCCATATACACACCTGGCTCTTCCTTCAGAGCTCAGTTTAGATGTCTCCTCCTCTAGGAAGTCCTCCCTAACCTCTCAAGTTGGGTCAGGTACTTCCTTTGGGCTCCCATAAACCCTTGGGCCTCCCCCATCCCAATTCTGACCCGTCTGCTTACATCTTCCCATCCCAGACCTGACTCCTCCACCCGCACCTCCCCCATCCCTGCCCAACCTTTACCTGTGCCTACCCCAACCCAGCCCCAACACCTCTGCCCCTTCCTTCCCTGTCCCAGCCTCGTTCCTCCCGTCTCGGCCTCGACCCTCTACCAGTGCCTCCCCCACCGCCCCGTCTCAGCCCTGACCCCTCAGCCCTGACCCCTCCTCCTGCACCTCCCCCTGTCCTCACCCTGACCCCTCTGCCCATGTCTCCCTTTCACAGCCCCAACCCTCTACCTGTACCTCCCATCCCAACCCCAACCCCGCTGGGCTGTCTCTATGAGAAAATGGGCCTATTCCCCCACCTCCACTGGAGTGTGAGCCCCATGACGGCTGGGCACACGGCTGTCTTCATGGCTGTGTCCCCAGAACCATCTAGCATAGGCTCAGTCCCACCATTGTCTACCCATAAGCCGCTTGCCAAGACCTCACAGTAAGAAAAAGCCAGGATTCAAACCCACATCTCTCTAACAGCAAAATCTATCCTCTAAACCTGGAGGTTGCAACTGGGGGACCGTGAGCTGCTCCCAAGCCAACAGATGTGGTTGGTTTGGCCAACACGATGCTTCGAGTGAACTTACATTTGCATACCTTTGACACAGCCTGTGAGCCCTGTCTGTTCCTTTTGGTGCCACTGCCTCTACCTTGGGGTCTATTCTAGTCCTACCTCCCTCATTTACAAAACGTGCCTGTCCCCTGGGGCCACCTAAGTTTGCAATCTCTGCTTGCCACCTGAGTTGGCAATACCCTTTGTTGCCTCCCCATGGGGACAGAAACCATTGCAGCCAACATTTGCTGAGCACCCACTACCAGCCAGGCAGTGCTCTGAGGGCTTCCCACTAGCGACCTCCTTTAACATCCACAGCACGCTGCGAGTCAGACGCATTGTGAAGCCCATTTAACAGATGAAGAAACTGAGGGCCAGTGTAGCAACAAAGCTCATGCACAGTAACACTTAGGTTGGGGCCCAGAGCTTGGAACCTCCACACACCCCCTCCACAGACAGTCACAGAGAAGGCCAGGTGGACAGGCCCCCCATGCGCCCACAGGGCCCTCACCATTCTCCTGGGCAAAGCGGGAGGCCTCCAGGAAAGTGACCTCGCGCTCAGGCTCCAGGTCCTTCTTGTTGCCACAGAGGATGACCACGATGTTGGGGCTGGCCAGTGTGCGGGCGTCCGTCAGCCAGGCAGCCAGCGAGTTGTATGTCTCCCGGCTGCACAGGAAGGAGAAAGGAGGGAGGCAGGAACAGGAGAGGGGCTGTCCATGCCACCCACCCACTCCGTGCACCCACCTGGTGATGTCGTACACCAGCAGGGCTCCAGCTGCCCCTCGATAATAACTCCGTGTCACCGACCTGTGGGGCCAGGGGGACCCAGTCACCCCTGAGGCTGGGGTCTACCCCGAGATTGCCCCCCTCTGCGGAGAGAGACTGGTGTTTCAGAGGCCCCCCTTAACTGCTGGCCCACCCCCAAAACCTGGCCTTGGTCTGGTCTCACTGTAAGTTCTCTATCTCGCGGCCTCTTTGCCTTGCTCAGTCTCTAGCTCTCACTAGCTGTCTGTCTGCCTGACTCTGAGTCGCTCTGTCTTTGTGTCTTCATTGTTTTCTGTCTCTTTCTCTGGGTCTCTGTGTCTGTCGCTGTCTCTGTCTGTCTGTCTCTCTCTCTCATGTGTGGGTCTCTATTTCTTTTCTGGCTCTCTCTCTCCTTTGTCCTTGCTCTCACTTTCCCATTCATTCATCAAACATTTTCTGAGCACCTCCCCTTCGCCCAGCCCTGGCTGAGTGCTCTGCAGCTCCATCTGCCTGCCCCTCTCCTGCTGTGGCCGACTCTGTGTCTCCCTGTGTCGCCCACTCCACAAGCATTTGCAGAGCACTTCCTGCAGATGCAGCCCATGCTGTACACCCATCTCTCCTTGGCCCCTCCTCTCTGTCTCTGGGCTATGTGCACCTCATGCAGCTAATCGACACACAGATATTAACTCAACAGCTATTTGGTGCTCCCCACTGAACACGCCTCTCCAGGGACTGGACTCGCCCCTTTCTCTCTCCGGAACCTCTCTCTGTTTCTGACTCTCTCTCTTCTGGCTTCTGTGTGTCTCCCTACTTTTCCACAGACATTTCCTGAAGACCTACTCTGTGCTATTGTTGTTAGGTGCCAACGAGTCAGTTCCGACTCATAACGACCCTATGTACCAAAGAATGAAACACTGCCTGGTCCTGCGCCATCCTCACAATCATTGCTATGCTTGAGCCCACTGTTGCAGCCACTGTGTCAATCCATTTTGTTGAGAACCCTGCCGTATCCTTATATGTCTCTCTCTCCCTTGACACATCCATTTCTCTATCTCTGGATAGCCCTGCTCGACTCTTGAAGACTTTCTCCGTCTCTCCATCTGATTGGCCTCTGCTTCTCTTTGCCTCTCCTTCTTTCTCTTATCTTTCTCTTCTCTCTTTCAGTTTCTGCCTAGCTCTCTCCCTTTGTGAGTATGTGTATCTCTCTTTCAAGTTTTCTCTGTTTCAGTCACTCTCTCTCGCAGTCTCTCCCTTTAACCTCCAAGTCTTCCTTTCTCATCAGGTCTCCTTTCTTCCTGGGCATGTCTCCACTCCTGTGGCCACATGGTCTATTACAGTGTCCTTTGGAGTCTGTCTAACTTTCCCTGGCTCTGTCGCTCTCCGTCTGTGCTTCTTTCTCTATTACTCCTTCCTCTCACTGTCCTTCTCTCTTGGGCTCTCTCGGTCCTTGGCTTTATGTATCTGGTAATCTTGGCCTTCTGTCTCTCTCCCCTTCTCCTTGTCTGCTATCTCAGCATCTCCTTGCTCCTGTTGCTGTGTCTCCGAGTGGCTCTGAACTTCTCTCTCCCCCTCTCTCTCTCCTTGGGGGTCCAAGCCTACCCAGTGCCCACCTACCGAAACCGTTCCTGGCCGGCCGTGTCCCAAATCTGTAGCTTCACAGTCTTCCCACCCACGTTGACTACCCGGGATCCAAACTCCACGCCAATGGTGTGGTTGGAGTCCTGTTTAACTGGGAGTCGGATGGAGAGAGGAGGCAGTGCCAGGGCTCAGAGGATTCCTGCCCTCCATGGCCTCTACAAACCCATTTTCATTGCTGGGCTGGCTGAGGCTCAAGGAGGACCTAGCAAGGAGCAAACACCAAGGCAAGGACCGAGCAGCCAGCTCTAGGGTTGCACCTATGGCCAGCTCTGCCCCTGCCCGCCCCCACCAGCTGCCCACTTGCCCGTGCCATCCCCATGCCCACAGCTCCTAGAGCCACTCCCAGAAACTCACACTTATTCTCAATGAACTGATGAAGGAGACATGATTTGCCAGTTCCTGCACTGCCGATCACCAGGAATTTGAAGAGGAAGTCTGGGCAAATGGAGCCAGTGACAGGATACCCACAAGGAGAGAAGGGTATGAGAAAAAGATGGAAACAGAGAGACCGTCAGATTCGGAGAGAAATGGACACATGCAGAAACAGAACAACTGTCAACAACGGTAGCAGATACTCTTACATAGTGCTTACCATGTGCCAGACATTGTTCTAAAGTTCTTACGTCAACTGTTCACGCAATCCTCAGGAAAACTATGGGGAGGTACCCAAAAACCAAACCAAACCCAGTGCCGTCGAGTCGATTCCAACTCATAGCAACCCTACAGGACAGAGTAGAACTGCCCCATAGAGTTTCCGAGGAGCATCTGGCGGATTCGAACTGCCAACCCTTTGGCTAGCAGCCGTAGCACTTAACCACTATGCCACCAGGGTTTCCTATGGGGAGGTATACTATAATTATCTCCCTTTTCTGGGTGCGGAAACTGACTTATCCAAGATCACACAACTAGGAAGTATAGCAGAGCTGAGATTTGAACCCAGGTCAATAGACTCCAGAGTCAAGGTCTTAATTATTTCATTGCTAAAACCTTTTGAAAGCCATTTTATCAAGAACAAGGGTCCTATCTGATCTGGCTCTTAACCTTCTCAACTTCATCTCCATCACTTCTGACTCATTCATTCCAATACAGTTCCTTCATTTTATTCCCTGGAAGTGAAAAACTGGTTCCCTCTGCCTTTCTATATTTGCTGAATGAATGCAGCTCCCTCTGACTCCTAAACCAGTGCTCTTCCTACTGTACCCTATCCCCAACTCGTAGTGTACATTCATCCTGATTTTCCAATTCCCAATCTCTCCTTCTCTCCCTCAGCCCAAAGCCCTGCCCCTATTTCCCTCAAGTGTAAGCAAGCCCCATCCCTTGCCACTGAGCCTCACCCCTAACTCACATACAGCCCATCTCCAACTCCATTCCTACCAAACCCGTGGTCCGTTGAGTGGATTCCCACTCACAGCGACCCTACAGGACAGAGAACTGCCCCATAGGGCTTCCGAAGAGCGGCTGGTGGATTCAAACTGCGATATTTTGCTTAGCCCACCAGGGCTCAACCCCATTCCAGACCTCTCAACGGAGATCAGCCCCAGGGTCCAGAGCATCCCTTCAAGGTTCTCTCTATCCAATTAAGCCCAACTCCTGCCATTCACATAGTCGGCTCCGCCCCATCCACTCAGGCTCCGCCCCAATAAGAAAGGGCACCCTTTCCCTCAAGGTCTAGGCTGGATCCATCCTGACAAAAATTCAAATTCCGCCCCCAGTTCTATTTAACCCCGTACTAGACCCTCAGGCTCCGCCCGAATTGGTTAAGCTCAGCCCTATACACACCAAGCCCCTCCCAACATCCACAAAGCACTGCCCCATAACATCAGACCCCGCCCCCTGACGTTTAAGCCCCGCCCCACTCCCCACAGGCCTCATCCTCTTCTGGGCCCAGCCCCCACCCCACAGCTTCGACCCACCACCCTCACCGTAGGTCTCGGCCATGACTCGGTCGTGGCCGCTTAGGGCCTCAATATGGCGCCGTGGCCGCGCCTGCTCCTCGGCTGGCAGCCACTCCACTCCGGCTGCACCCCGGCTCCTTCCTACTCCCGGGGCCCGGCGCCGGCACTTCCGCCTCCACCCCCTCCGGCAGGACCCGCTAGGGCTGCGGGATACCAGGCCACGCTTCTCAAAGGGGAAGATTGGCTGATTCCGCGAGCAGTGGGAGGGACAAAAGATGCGGATTGGTGGCGTGAGAGGGGCTGAGTCGAAAAGGGCGGGACCAAGGCTAGGGATTGGAGGAGCCAGTTGGAGTAGGCGGTGCAGAGATGCTTTGCTGTGCAGAGGAACGGATTTAGTCAGGAGTTCGAAGGCTGAGTCGAGACTCCGGATTGGATAGAAGGGACTTGGGGGCGGGGATACAAATGCAAAGAAGGGGTTAGAGGCAAGATTGACCGATAGGGCCCGGGAGAGGAGCGAATCTTGAGCTGGCGGGTGCAACTGCTGAGTTCAAAGTCAGGAAAAACAAAAATTAGGGGGATACGCGCAGGTTACCTCCCATCTCCCTTTGCAATCTTCCAAGGAAACCTCTGCTCTGCGATTTACGTCCTCATGGTCTGACTCATTCCAAATAGTTCAACTCCCTCCCATTGGTCTAGAAAGGACAATACAGTCCCCTAATTGGGCTGTTTAGATTGTTCCGTCTTCTCATTTGCTTGTGTCCGACGTCTAAGCTTACGAGCCCGCCTCGGGTACCCAGCTTGGACCAAATAGCCTTTGGAAATCTGCCTAGCAACCACTGACGTAGCCACATTAAGTGGACGGATTGGCTAGATTCAGGAACCCGGAGAAACATTTCCTTCGTACATCCCTGCCCCACCCCATAGACCACAGAGATCCGCAGTTTGCGCTCGCTGATGTATTTGCATAAAGCCAGGGAGGGAAGACAGCAAGGGCGGCGGTAGGCTGGGCTCACTAACAGTAGAAATCCCATTTCTGAAAAAGAGAAAGGGGAAACAGTGCAGAGAAAACCAGACGTTACACCACAACGGATCTAGCGGTTTTATGAAAGTCCGTATTCGCTGGGGGCAGGTTGGCCCCTCAAGTGCTGTGAAAATTAGCCTACAAGAGCCCTCTAATCTTTGCACCTCCCAGCTGGAACGGGGCTTAGAAATCCCTCCCCATTTTACAGGGGAGAAAATTGAGGCAGGGAAAAAAAATTGTCCCAGTACACATAGCTAGGCAACCACCCATCATGACAACCCAAGAGTTCTCCCTCCAGATCCTGCCCCCACTCCCCTAAGACACTCACATCCGTCTTTACATCAATTTTGCCGGGTTTCAGAGTATGGTCCTCGCGGACAATGCTGCTGGGGAAATAGCCCAGGCGGGCCGCCAGGTCTCCATAGTAACCTTCCTGAACCTGAGGAAGACGAGTTCAAAGCTGGAATCTGGAAAGATGGCAAGCTGGTTCCTGCTGAAGGCCTTTGCACTGTCCCTTCCCTCTGATCTCCACATGGCTGGCTTGTCATTCCAATCTTAGCTTAAATGTCACCTACTCAGAGACCCTCCCTGACTTTCTGATACAAGGTAGTGACCCGGTCACTTTATATTCTCAATTTGCTAATGCCCATACCCCTCCACTAAAATAAAAGGGATTGTTCGCTGCTTTTATCTTCAGTGTCTAGAACAGAACCTGACACTGGAGAAGGTGCCCTATGATTGCAAAACAAAGTAAAAGTGAAATAGGTCACTATATCACCCCAAATGTCTCCATCCGTTTCAGTTTACATCTTCAAATTTTCCCTTCAGGTGAAAAATTGGGGTTCACTCCCACCCCAGGCCCCTGCCCTTCCCTCTTTTGCTCTCCCAATACTCACGCTGCCTCCCCAGAAGAGCCGCCCACGGCCCTTCAGCTTGGAGAAGACATACACCACTTGGCCCCTATGTATGGTCAGGAAGCGACAGTCAGGGGCCACGTAGTCCTGAAGGGCCACAGCCATGGAAATGGGGTCTGAGGAAGGAACAGAAGGGAATGATAGCCACCTACCACACACAGACCAGCTGGCAACCCAGGTCCCCAATCCCCCTGCCCACGCTTACAGCTGCATTCCTCATCAGCACACAGCTTCCGGTCTGCCAGCTTGGGCATGGGACGACCCCCAACAACCGAGCCTGGTAAGGCAGAAAGCAAGACGATGACACCAAGGATCACTGGGGAACAAGCCATCCTGCACTGTGAGCAACAGAGAAACTCAGGGTGGAATGGGGTCTCCAATTTCCTTCTGCCCTCCCTCTCTCCTGCATCACAAAGAAACCTGTGTTCTCTGTCTTGTCTCCGCCCTAAACCAGTCCCAAATTTCGCCCACAACACCTAGGGACTGCTACCCAGCCAGAACCATTTCAAGGATAGGGTGAGGGCTGGTAGCCCGAGGAAATGCCCAGATAGGCCCAAAGCAGCCCAGGCCACTCCAAGTGACAGCCACCCCCTCAACAATCAGAGAGGCCTCAACAAGTCTGTTAACATATTTAATCCTTCTTCTTTTGGGTCTGCTTAGGTACCTGAGACCTTCTACCGTCCCCTCCAGGGACAGAAGCAGAGCAGCCAATATGGAAAGCCACCATGGAATGTCTTGGGCTGAGGGAAAAAACAAGGCAGCCCTTTGAATTCAGGTTAACAGCCTACCCTAGTTCTCAACTACTGAGAGAATATTGTATGTTGGACCTTAGGCTAGGCAATGTCCTACTCTGATCATGATTAACCCTCATAAAGCCACCTCCTGACTGGGTGACATGGGGTATTTCTCCTCTCTGAGCCTCACTTTTCTCATCTGTAAAATGGAGATAATAAATGCTAATAGTTATATTCACCATGTTTTTTTTTAATAATTTTTATTGTGCTTTAAGTGAAAGTTTACAAATCAAGTCAGTCTCTCACACAAAAACCCATATACACCTTGCTACACGCTCCGAATTACTCTTCCCCCTAAAGAAACAGCCTGCTCTCTCCCTCCACTCTCTCTTTTGTGTCCTATTCGCCAACTTCTAACCCCCTCCACCCTCTCATCTCCCCTCCAGGCAGGAGATGCCAACATAGTCTCAAGTGTCCACCAGATCCAAGAAGCTCACTCCTCACCAGCATCCTTCTCCAACCCATTGTCCACTCCAATCTATGTCTGAAGAGTTGGCTTCAGAAATGGTTCCTGTCCTGGGCCAACAGAAGGTCTGGAGGCCATGATCACTGTGGTCCTTCCAGTCTCAGTCAGACCATTAAGTCTGGACTTATGAGAACTTGGGGTCTGCATCCCACTGCTCTCCTGCTCCCTCAGGGGTTCTCTGTTGTGTTCCCTGTCAGGGCAGTCATCCGTTGTAGCCGGGCACCATCTAGTTCTTCTGGTCTCAGGATGATGTAGTTGCTAGTTCATGTGGCCCCTTCTGTCTCTTGGGCTCCTAATCACCTTGTGTCCTTGGTGTTCTTCATTTTCCTTTGATCCAGGTGGGTTGAGACCAATTGATGCATCTTAGGTGTCTGCTGGCTAGTGTTTAAGACCCCAGATGCCACTCTTCAAAGGGGGATGCAGAATGTTTTCTTAATAGATTTTATTATGCCAACTGACTTAGATGTCCCCTGAAACCCTGGTCCCCAGACCTCTGCCCCTGCTACGCTGGCCTTCAAAGCATTCAGTTTATTCAGGAAACTTCTTTGCTTTTGGTTTAATCCAATTGTGCTGACCTCCCCTGTGTTGTGTGCTCTCTTTCCCTTCACTTAAAGTAGTTCTTATCTACTATCTAATTAGTGAATATCCCTCTCTCACCCTCCCTCCCTCCCCCCTCTCGTAACCACAAAAGAATGTTTTCTTCTCACTTTAAACTATTTCTCAAGTTCTTATAATAGTGGTCTTATACAATATTTGTCCTTTTGCAACTGACTAATTTCATTCAGCATAATGCCTTCCAGGTTCCTCCATGTTATGAAATGTTTCAGATTCCTCACTGGTCTTTATCAATGCGTAGTATTCCATTGTGTGAACGTACCATAATTTATCCATCCATCCGTTGATGGGCACCTCAGTTACATCCATGTTTTTGCTGTTGTAAACAGTGCTGCAATAAACATGGTTGTGTATATATCTGTTCATGTAAAGGCTGTTATTTCTCTAGGATATATTCCAAGGAGTGGGATTGCTGAATCGTATGGTAGTTCTATTTCTAGCTTTTTAAGGAAGCACCAAATCGATTTCCAAAGTGGTTGTACCATTTGACATTCCCACCAGCAGTGTAGAAGTGTTCCAATCTCTCCACAGCCTCTCCTACATTTATTCTTTTGTGTTTTTTGGATTAATGGCAGCCTTGTTGGAGTGAGATGAAATCTCATTGTAGTTTTGATCTGCATTTCTCTAATGGCTAATGATCGTGAACATTTCCTCATACATCTGTTAGCTACCTGAATGTCTTCTTTAGTGAACTATCTATTCATATCTTTTGCCAATTTTTTAATTGGGTTATTTGTCTTTTTGCAGTTGAGTTTTTACAATATCATGTAGATTTTAGAGATCAGGCGCTGATCAGAAATGTCATAGCTAAAAACTTTTTCCCAGTCCGTAGGTAGTCTTTTTACTCTTTTGGTAAAGTCTTCAGATGAGCATAAGTGCTTGATTTTTAGGAGCTCCCAGTTATCTAGATTTTCTTCTACGCTCTTTATAATGTTTTCTATACTGTTCATGCCATGTATTAGCGCTCCTAACGTTGTCCCTGTTTTTTCTTCCATGATCTTTATCATTTTAGATTTTATATTTAGGTCTTTGGTCCATTTTGAGTTAGTTTTCGTGCATGGAGTGAGGTATGGGTCTTGTTTCATTTTTTTGCAGATGGATATCCAGTTACGCCAGTACCATCTGTTAAAAAGACTGTCTTTTCCCCATTCAACTGTTTTGGGGCCTTTGTCAAATGTCAACTACTCATATGTGGATGGATTTATGTCTGGATTCTCAATTCTGTTCCATTGGTCCATATATCTGTTGTTGTACCAATACCAGGCTGTTTTGACTACTGTGGTGGTATAACAGGTTCTAAAATCAGGTAAAGTAAGGCCTCCCACTTTGTTCTTCTTTTTCAGTAATGCCTTATTTATCCAGGGCCTCTTTCCCTTGCATATGAAATTAGTGATTGGTTTCTCCATCTCATTAAAGAATGTCCTTGGGACTTGGGTCGGAATTGCATTAAATGTATGGATCGCTTTTGGTAGCATAGACATTTTTATAATGTTAAGTCTTCCTATCCATGAGCAAGGTATGTTCTTCCACTTATGTAAGTCTCTTTTGGTTTCTTGCAGAAGTGTACTGTAGTTTTCTTTGTATAAGTCTTTTACATCTTTGGTAAGATGTATTCCTAAGTATTTTATCTTCTTGGAGGCTACTGCAAATGGCATCGATTTGGTGATTTCCTCTTCGATGTTTTTTTTTTGTTGATGTAGAGGAATCCAACTGATTTTTGTATGTTTATCTTGTATCCCGATACTCTGCTGAACTCTTCTATTAGTTTCAGTCATTTTCTGGAGGATTCCTTAGGGTTTCTGTGTATAAGATCATGTCATCTGCAAATAAAGATACTTTTACGTCTTCCTTGCCAATGTGGATGTCCTTTATTTCTTTATCTAGCCTAATTGCTCTGGCTAGGACTTCCAGCACAGTGTTGAATAAGAGTGGTGATAAAGGGCATCCTCGTCTGGTTCCCGATCTCAGTGGGAATGTTTTCAGGCTCTCTCCATTTAGGGTGATGTTGGCTATTGGCTTTGTATAAATGCCCTTTATTATGTTGAGGAATTTTCCTTCTATTCCTATTTTGCTGAGAGTTTTTATCATGAATCAGGGTGAACTTTGTCAGATGTCTATTCTGCATCAATTGATAAAATCCTGTGATTCTTGTCTTTTGTTTTATTTATGTAGTGGATTACATTAATTGTTTTTCTAATGTTGAACCATCCCTGCATACCTGCTATGAATCCCACTGGGTCATGGTGAATTATTTTTTTGATATGTTGTTGAATTCCATTGGCTAGAATTTTGTTGAGGATTTTTGCATCTACATTCATGAGGGATATAGGTCTATAATTTTCTTTTCCTGTGGTGTCTTTACCTGGTTTTTGGTATCAGGGATATGCTGGCTTCATGGAATGAGTTTGGTAGTATTCCATCCTTTTCTATGCTCTGAAATACCTTTGGTAGTAGTGGTGTTAACTCGTCTCTGAAAGTTTGGTAGAACTCTGCAGTGAAGCCCTCCGGACCAGGGCTTTTTTTTGTTGGGAGCTTTTTGATTACCTTTTCAATCTCTTGTTAGGGATCTATTTAGTTGTTCTACCTCTGTTTGTGTCAGCTTAGGTAGGTAGTGTGTTTCTAGGAATTCATCCATTACTTCTAGGTTTTCTAATTTGTTGGAGTATAGTTTTTCATAGTAATCTGATATGATTCTTTTAATTTCAGTTGGGTCTGTTGTAATATCGCCCGTCTCATTTCTTATTAGGGTTATTTGCTTCCTCTCCTGTTTTTCTTTTGTCAGTTTGGCCAGTGGTTTATCAATTTTGTTGAGTTTTTCAAAAAACCAGCTTTTGGTCTTGTTAATTCTTTCAATTGTTTTTCTGTTTTCTATTTCATTTAGTTCAGCTCTAATTTTTATTATTTTCTTCTGGTGCCTGTGGGTTTCTTTGGTTGCTCTCTATTTATTCAAGTTTTAGGGATAGTTCTTTGATTTTGGGCCCTTTCTTCTTTTTGGATGTGTGCATTTATTGGTATAAATTGGCCTCTGAGCACCGCTTTTGCTGTGTCCCAAAGGTTCTGTTAGGAGGTGTTTTTGTTCTCAGTGGATTCTGTGCATTTCTTTATTCCATCCTTAACATCTTCTATAATCCAGTCTTTTTTGAGCAGGTTATTTGTTCACTTTCCAAATGTTTGATTTCTTTTCCCTGCTTTTCCTGTTATTGACTTTCACTTTTATCAGCTTAAGGTCAGAGAAGATGCTTTGTAATATTTCGATGTTTTGGATTCTGCTAAGGCTTCCTTTATGACCTAATATGTGGTCTATTCTAGAGAATGTTCCACGTGCACTAGAAAAGAAAGTATGTTTGGTTGCTGTTGGGTGGAGTGTTCTGTATATGTCTACGAGGTCAAGTTGGCTGACTGTGGCATTTAGATCTTCCACGTCTTTATTCAGCTTCTTTCTGGATGTCCTGTCCTCCACTGAAAGTGGTGTGTTGAAGTCTCCTACTATTATTCTGGAGCTGTCTATCTCACTTTTCAATGCTGAAAGAGTTTATGTATCTTGCAGCCCTGTCATTGGGTGCATAAATATTTAATATGGTTATATCTTCTTGGTTTATTGTTTCTTTTATCATTATATAGTGTCCTTCCTTATCCTTTCTGATGGATTTAACTTTAAAGTCTATTTGTCAGAAATTAATATTGCCACTCCTGCTCTTTTTTGATTGCTGTTTGCTTGATATATTTTTTTTCCATCCTTTGAGTTTTAGTTTGTTTGTGTCTCTAAGTCTAAGGTGTGTCTCTTGTAGGCAGCATATAGACGGATCTTGTTTTTTTAATCCATTCTGCCACTCTCTCTCTCTTTATTGGTGCATTTAGTCCATTTACATTCAGGGTAATTATGGATAGGTATGAATTTAGTGCTATCATTTTGATGTCTTTTTTGTGTGTGTTGACCGCTTCTTTTTCCCATTTGATTTTATGTGCTCAGATTTTCTTTATATATTGTCCTTTCCTCATATTTGTTGTTGTTGATTTTGTTTCTGCTGAGTCTGTATTTTTCCTTGTATTTTATTTTGATGAGTAGGATAGTTTGTCTCCTTTGTGGTTACCTTATTATTTACTCCTATTTTTATAAATTTATAACTTTTATTTCTTTGTATCTCTGTATCTTCCTGTCCGTATGGAAGGTGGATGATTACATTTCTTAGTCCCTCTTTATTATTTTAACGTTGTTTTCTTTTATATAATAACATCGCCGTTACCCTGTGTTGGGCTTTTTTTTTTTTTTTAATCTTACTTTTTTTTTTTTTTGATTTCCCTGTCTGGGTTGACTTCTGGTTGCTCTACCCAGTGTTCTAGTCTTAGGTTGATACCTGATATTATTGATTTTCTAACCAAAGAACTCCCTTTAGTATTTCTTGTAGTTTTGGTTTGGTTTTTACGAATTCCCTCAACTTGCGTTTATCTGGAAATGTCTTAATTTCACCTTCATATTTAAGAGACAGTTTTGATGGATATATGTTTCTTGGCAGGCAATTTTTTTCCTTCAATTTTTTAAATACGTCATCCCATTGCCTTCTTGCCTGCATGGTTTCTGCCGAGTAGTCCGAGCGTATTCTTATTGGCTCTCCCTTGTAGGTGACTTTTCTTTTATCCCTCACTGCTCTCATAATTGTCTCTTTATCTTTGGTTTTGGCAAGCTTGATTATAATATGTCTTGGTAACTTTCTTTTAAGATCTACTTTATGTGGAGTTCAATGAGCATCTTGGATAGATATCTTCTCATCTTTCACAATATCAGGGAAGTTTTCTGCCAACAAATCTTCAACAATTTTCTCTGTATTTTCTGTTATCCCTCCCTGTTCTGGTACTCCAATCACTCGTAGGTTATTTCTCTTGATAGAGTCCCACATGATTCTTAAGGTTTTTTCTTTTTTTTTAATTCTTTTATCTGATTTTTCTTCAAATATATTAGTGCCAAGTGATTTATCTTTGAGTTCAGAAATTCTAGCTTCTACTTGCTCAATTCTGCTCCTCTTTCTATTGAGTTATGTAATTCTGTAATTTTATTGTTAATCTTCTGAATTTCTGATTGCTGTCTATGGATTTTTCCAGCTTATTAAACTTTTCATTATGTTCCTGAATAATCTGATTTCTTCAGTTGTTTTATCTGTGTGTTCCTTGGCTTTTTCTGCACATTGCCTCATTTCCTTCCTGATGACTTGAAGTGTTCTGTATATTAAACTTTTGTATTCTACACCTGGTAATTCCAGGAATGCACTTTCATCTAGAAGATCCCTGGATTCTTTGTTCTGAGAGCCTGTTGAGGTGATCATGGCCTCTTTCTTTATGTGACTTGATATCGACTGTTGTCTCTGAGCCATCTATAAGTTATTGTATTAGTTTATGCTTGCTTACTGTGTCATAGCTGCTTGCTTTGTTTTGTTTTGGTATACCCATATGGGTTGCTTGAGTGAGCTAGCTTGATTTTTTTCGCCTTTGGAGCTCTAGTGTCCTGTCCCCAAGTGGCTAGAGCTTTTATCAGGTATATCAGTCTAGGAGTCCATTCAGTTTTCTTGTATGAATTCGGCTCAGGTTTCCAGGTAGCTGATCATCAAGTGTGTGGTACAGGCTCTGTCCTACAGTCTTAGAGGGGCAGGGGTGATTGGCATATATACTCGTATCTGATTGCAGCAGGGGGTCACGCTCTGAACAAGGCAGGGGTCTGAGAACCGACCCCCAAGTGTCTCTGAGGAAAACGCGTCTGTTCCCTAAGGCGTGCGGCTGGGTGGGCTCTGCAGTTGGACCACGGGCACCCAAAGTGTTTTTTTTAAGGACTGGGAGGTACCAGTTATCTCTGGACCCGTCTCGGGTGGCTGGGCGACCCATGTGGAGCCACCAGTCCTTAGGTCCCTGTTGTGGGTAGGTGAGGACCTTGTTTAATAGGCAAAGCAATGTCAAATGTCAAATACCCACTTCTCCACCGCACAGCTGAAATGGTTGGAGTTTGGCAACAGGGACCTGTCCTCCTGAAATAGGCCCACACAGGTCCATGCAGAAGGGAAAGGTGCTCAAGGTCCACGGACTGTTTATGCCTGAACAGGAGCTGCTACTGTCCTGAGCTCCCCCAGTTAATGGAGCTATCAAATTATCCTTTCCTCCCAGTTGCAAATTTTTTCCTTCCCCAAGGCCGTGAGGATGGCTCCAGGTGCTCGCCAGGGTCTATCTCAGGCCTAGGGATTCAGCCACTGAAGCCGGCTTGGGGGTGGGGGGAGCGTGGTAAAATATCTGCAAGTACTTAGCTTTTGCTGAGAGCACCCTTCTGCTCAGGTTCCGGAGGTGTGAGTGGGCTGTGTGGCTGCTGCTTCTCCCTGAGGAGAACGCTAGGACCAGCCCACTGCCAACGCCCTGGGAATGGTGCCTGAGGGCTCCCCATGATTCAGGTCCGGTAACTCCTCTCTGCTTCTGAAAGGTCTCTTCCTCCTCCTGCCCCTCAGTTCATTGTCTAAGCTTGCCTTTGAAGCTCAGGGCTCCCAGCTTGTCACAAATATACTCCTTTTACTTCTTTTTTCGGGTCTTTGTTGTAAAGAGGGCTCGACGGAAGCATCTGTCTATTCTGCCATCTTGGCTCTGACTCCTCACCATGTTTTTGAAAAATGTTTGGCTTTATTAATTCAAATGGATATTCTGCACCACCTCCGTAAGGGACAATTGTAAACCCATTTTACATGAAAACAACAGCATAGCGGATTACTAAGGTTGCACAGCTAGGAAGGGAAGGATTAGTTTTGGCTTCAGGGCCACACCCTTCACTATGCTGCCCTGCCTTGCAGGGCTTTTTGTAAGGGTTAAATGCACCCATCCAATGGGCTTAGAGAACACAGAGTAAGGAGAAACAGGTTAAGCAAATTACAAGGATGTGATCAGCAAAATCCAGAGTGGGAATCTCTACTAGACATCCAGCCTGATTTCTCTAATGAACTGCCAGGGAGATGATGGAAAAAATGAGACATTGAGGGGTGTTCTAGATTAACGGACTCAAGGGACATATCAGCCAGGCACAATGTGTGGGCCTTATTTGGATCCCGAGTCAAAATTATCCACATTTATGTATAAAACTATAGAAAATTTGAACACTGACTGAATATTTGTGGGAACACAGTCCTGTGGTTATATTTTTACCTTTTAGAAAAATCAAAACCAAACCCATTGCTTTCGAGTTAATTCTGGCTCATAGCCACCCTATAGGACAGAGTAGAACTGCACCGTAGGGTTTCCAAGGAGTGGCTGGTGGATCCCAACTGGCAACTTCTGGTTAGCAGCTGAGCTTTTAACTACTGTGCCACCAGAGCTCTTTATCTTTTAGAGATATACTTAAATCTCCACTGATACTGAAATAATCCTAGCAGGGGAGAAAGTGGGTGGGGGCTTGGGTGAAACATAATTTGGCCACTAATTGATAATAGGTGAAGCTGGTAGAAGGGAACATGGGGTTCTGTATGCTAGCCTTCTTTTAATGTATGTGTAAGTTTTCCACTACAAAACATTTTTTAAATTACTCTTTCATTCAATAGTTATTTAGCGTATATCCTATGCTTTGTAGCTGCTGCTTGCCGCTCACTGGATTCCACTAATAGCAACCCTACACGACAGAGTAGAACGGCTCTCTATGGTTTCCAAGGCTGTAATTTTTACGGAAGCAGACTGTCACATCTCCCTCCTATGGAGTGGCTGGTGGCTCAAACCGCTGACCCTCTGGGTAGCAGCCATGCGCTTAACAACTATGCCATGAGGTCTTCTATACCCATGCTAGACCTTGGATATTCGTCAAAGAACAAAACCTAAAGCCCTCTAGTGAGGGAGACAATTAACCATTAAGCACATGTCATTATCAGGTATGTAAATGAGATAACACATGAAGCATTAAAGATATTTAGAAATGAGAACACAATAAATACTACCAGTGGGAACTACGGCCCCCACTATTGATGAGGCAACAAAAGGTACAAGTACAGAAGAACTAGTTGGTGCCCGGCCACAATCGATGTCTGCCCTGTCAGGGAGCACAACAGACAACTCCTGAGGGAGCAGGAGACCAGTGGGATACAGACCCCAAATTCTCATGAAAAGACCATACCTGATGGTATGACTGCGACTAGAGGAATCCCAGAGACAATGCTCCCCAGAACTTCTGATGGCACAGGACAGGAACCATCCCCAAAGACAAATCATCAGGCATGAAAAGGACTGGTCAGTGGCGGGGAGAGAGATGCTGATGAAGAGTGAGCTAATTAAATCAGGTGGACACGGGAGAGTGTGTAGGCAACTCTTGACTGGAAGGGGGATGGGAAGATAGAGAGAGAGGGAAGATGGCAAAATTGGCACGAAACGAGAGACTGAAAGGGCTGACTCAATAGGGGGAGAGCAAGTGGGAGAAGGGAGTAAGATGTATGTAAACCTACATGTGACAGACTGATTGGAATGGTAAATGTTCACTTGAAGCTTAATAAAAAAAAAAAAAAAAAAGGTACAACTGACCTCACTTGCCGGAACCCAATGTATTGTTATTTTCATAACTAATTATTGCTTCACAACTAATTACTCCAAAATTGAGTGGTTTAAAACAACCAACATTTATTATCAGTTTCTGTGGGTCAGGAGTGCGGGTGTGGCTTAGGGGATGCCTCAGGTTCAGAGCCTCCCACAAGGCTGCAACAATTTGTTGACTGGGGCTGGAGTTTCATCTGAAGGCTGGACTGGGGGAGGATCCACTTACAAGCTCCCTCCTGTGGCTACTGGCAGCGTTCAGTTCCTCGTGGGCTGTTGAAGGAGCACCTGTCCCTTCCCAGCTTGGCCCCTCTGCAGATAGCTCACGACATGGCAGCTGGCTTCCGGCAGGGCAAGCAAGATGCACGCCAATATTTGAAACCTAACCTTGGAAATGACATCCCGTAATTTATGCTGGATTCATTTGAAGCAAGTCACTAGGTCCAGCCCATGCTCAGAGAGAGGATCTCAGAAGAGTTGGAATACCAGAGGGTGGGGATTATTGGGGGCCATCTTAGACACTGCTTACCACATCCAAACTTCCATGGATTGGCCATGCTGACCTCCCCAGTGAACCCTGTATCCCTGTTCCCCTGTACTGCAGCCACACAGCCAGGGCCACTCAGTAGCATAATTCTGTTTAACACATAACTGGCACCCCCTGGAGTTATGTGACATGCAGTGCTTTCTGAGGCTTCCCTTCTGTCAGGTCCTCCAACTCTGAACTCACGCCTACCCCAGGGCCTTTGCACTGCTCCCAGACCCTCACATGGCAGGCCGCTTCGGGTCATTCAGGGCTCAGCTCAAACATCACCTTCGCAGCGTGGATCTTTGCTGGCCTCCCTGTGAAATGCTGTCCCCTCAACTTTGATTTTCCATGCTGTTGAGGACGAACCTGAATCTCAGCACGCTCCAGAATGAGAAACCTGCAGAGAATCTGAACTCATACCTCGCCCTCAAAGCTGTGCTTTGAGGTCCACAAGGAAAGGATCCTTCTTTCCAAAGTGTCTACCTCTCTCCCAGGCTTTCTCACCTCTGGGCTGGCCAGACCAAAATTTTTTAGGGGGATATTTGCTGAGTTTGAGTGCTTGCTAAGTACCTGGTAGTGTCTGTGTACGTGGAGGAGGGTAAACATCATCACAGTATTGATAAGCAGAGGTCACTGAAGCTCAGAGTAGGGACACTGACTGCCTGTGGGGTCACAACAATTCCAGAGTAGAAACCAGCACCATCTAACCCCAGAGCCCTCGTATTTAACCACTAGGCCCATGGCTGCCAGTGTGGTAGGGCAAGATGCTTCCACTTAGTGTCTGCAATAACCTGCATCATTTGGGGAAGGCAATCCCTTTCTCCTTTCAATTTCAAAGGCTAGAGGGAGAGTCTCCATTTGGTACTACGTGTCTTCATCGCTTCTAACACTTGTCAGTGTTTCCCTTTAACCAAAACGGAGCAGGCTTCAAGCTTAGAGCCTTGGCAGGCAATGTCCACAGAGAATTTAACATGATAGTTTTATTTACTTTTGGTGGTTATTTTCTGCCTCTGGCAAATGATCCCATTTTTCAATTTACATGGTTTTAGAAAGATATCCGAAGTGATGTTTTTACAAGCAAATTTAAACATTGTCCAGGACAGACGTGTGACAGAGATTGCCAAGAAGGGTTCCCCCTCATTCTATCTCCTTATTTCAAAACTGCAGCTGGGCGCAAGGCTGCCCATCCAGAAACTACCTTTCCTGGACTCCCCCACAGCTAGGGTTGCTGTTAGCTGCTATAGAGTGGATCTTGACTCACAGGGGTCCCATTTGACAGAGGAAAACTGCCCCACAGCGTTTTCTAGGCTGTAACCTTTATGGAAGCAGATTCCCAGGTCTTTCTTCCACGGACATGCTGGGTGGGTTCAAACAGCCAACCTTTCCGTCAGCAGCTGAGGGCTTAACCATTACACCAACAGGGCACTGGAGGGGAATTTGCTATAGTCACTTTCCTGATGCTCCTGGCTGGTAGCTAGCCAGCAAGGTCAGATAAGCTGGGTCTGAGATGGCCACACGTTTTGTACACACGTCTGGTCGCAGCTTCAACTTTCCCTGTGTGATCGAGTGAGTCTGGGCTGTCCTGGCAGCACCAGTGGCATCTTACCGGACTCTAGATTGTAGTGGAATTAGGGCCTGTAAACTTGAACTAAAAGTCTCAAACCCAGGCAGCCAATCCTGTCCTTCCGACGATATCACTGGCATCCAATTCCCTGTGTTAAATCCCTTTCCACCTGAAGTTCCTAGGGTGGTTTGTATGGGACTGCTGTTAGGGCACAAGGTACTTTTGTGCATAGTAAAAAACAGATGAAGAAAAACTTCTTCCTCAAGACACTATCATCTGTTAGAAAATCTCGTAACTAAACATATATGTCTTCGAAGTGAATGGTATGGTGTTTCCTTAAAGGTAGCATCCTTGTGCAGTTCACGACTTGCCCAACTGTACATGACAGACCTGAGTTTCCATTTCCTGGTCTGACGCAGATTGAGCCAAAATACAAAACTGTGAAAGTAGTAAAGGTGACTTAAGAATGGACGGTTATCAGTACGCTAATCTGTGCTTTTCCAGGTTTGCAAACCTAACACGTTAGGCGATCCCAAAACTCAGAAAGCTGATATGCAGGGAGGAGAACGGAATAAAACAAACACAACAAATGGTTGCGAAAAACCAAACCTCAAAAAAACACTTTAATTCCAGCCTAACAGCGCCAGGTGCAATGTCTGGGGACAGACTCTGGGTACAATGCTGTGTGGCGACCACTCACTCACACACGGCTCGGAGAAGGCCCCCAAGGGGGACTTACCTTCAAGGGGCTGAGCCAAGGGGGGGAAGGGCGAGCCAAAGACAGGGACAGGGGCGGACACGGGGGGAAGGTGCTACTTCTTGGCGAAGGAGATCTTCATGGCGTTGCTCTGGGTGATCTTGAAGCCCTGCAGGGCATCGCGAGCTGCCCCCGCCTGCACCTCATTGTCAAACTCCACGAAGGCGATGTCGTGCCGCCCGGGGACCAACCGGACCTCCTTGAAGCCAGGGAACCTGAAAGAAGGGAAGAACAGACATCAGGATCCAGCCTTGCCATTGTGCTCCTAACATTTCAACACGTTATATAAGACCTGATACAAACCAACCAGTCTCACCCAGGAACAATTTTGCCCTCCAATGAACATCTGGTGATGTCTTGAGAGGTTTTTGGTTGTCCTACCTGAAGGGAACTGTCCTACTGCATCTAGGCTAGGGATTTTGCTAAACATCCTACAAAGTACATGACAGCCCCACAACAAGAATTATCCAGCCCGTAATACATTTAGTGCTGAAGTGAAAAACCCTAACATAAACAAGTAAATGTACACAATGTAAACATATCATTTAACCAACACATTCAACATAAACACCCGTGCAACCACAACCCAGATCAAGAGAACACTACCCCCTCCAGAAACACACACTACCCTCCCTTTTACGCTATGCTGTTACTTAAATTTCCCTCTTCTCATTCCTTACGTCCTTCTCCATCAGTCAACCCCGATCAGTACTCCGACAGCCATCAGTACTCTGACAGCGTGTACTGTTTCCCTGTCATGGTATATACACGGCATTTTCTATTTTATTCAGTATTTTGGAATTTCCTGTCAGCCAAGAACTACCCACAATGCTTTCTCTTCCTCCACTCTCCCAGGCTGTCTCCAACTCACCCACACCGTGATAAACGCCCCATTCACAGTATAGGAGATGCAAACAGAAGCAGAATCACCAGAACACAAGCTGCCTCCAGCTTCACTGAAGAGCGGCCAGTTACTGTACGCAATGACGCACTGGTCTATATCCTGGCCACAGGGCACAAGGGTCCATATCCCTCATGTCCCACACCCCCAGATTTTTGTTTTTGTTTTTCTGTGGGGCAGTTATTCTTGGTCTCCCTCGCCCCCTTTTTGTGCTTTAAATGAAAGTTTACAGATCAAGTTAGTTTCTCATACAAAAAATTATGTGGTTATGTGACCCTAGTTGCTCTCCTTATAATATGGCAGAACACTCCCCCTTTCCACCCCGGGTGGTTCCCATGCCCATCCAACCAGCTCCTATCCCTTTCTACCTTCTCCTCTCGCCTCCTGACAGGAGCTGCCCACTTAGTCTCATTTATCTACTTGAGCTAAAAGGCACACTCTTCACCAGTATCATTTTATGTCGTATAGCCCAGTCTAATCTTTGTCAGAAGAATTGGCTTTGGGAATGGTTTTAGTTTGGGGCTAACAGTCCAGGGGCCATGTCTTCCGAGGTCCCTCCAGTCTCAGTCAGAACATTAAGTCTGGTCTTTTTACTAGAATTTGAGTTCTGTGCCCACGTTTCTCCTGCTCCATCAGGGACTCCCTGTTGTTTTCCCTGTCAGGGCAGTCATTGGTGTTAGCCAGGCACCATCTAGTTCTTCTGGTCTCAGGCTGATGAAGTCTCTGGTTTATGTGGCCCTTTCTGTCTCCTGGGCTCATATTTTCCTTGTGTCTTTGGCTCACACCCCAGTTTTTGAGAGTGCTGATTTTGCCAGTGTTCAATGTTAAATCACTGTTGTTTTACATGCTCCTGTACTTCTCAATTTTAGACTGGAAAAACAAGGCTGAGCCTGGACTCGCCTCACCCTCACCTATCCCGAAGGCTGAGGAAGGCCCTGCAGGCCTGGCTACTGCTGACCACTCTAGCCTCACCAGCCACCACAGGCCTCCAGAGGCTTTGGGCCCAGCCACAGCTACCTCCCACCTTCAGTCACCACCCCTCCTACAAAGCCCAAGCCTGCTCAAGGCTGAGTCCTGAGGCCTATTCCCACCTCCTAGCCATTGTCCTGGCCCTGGCCCACCCATAGGCTCCACTTACTGGTTAAAAAGCATGGACAACATGAGTTCGTTGGTCTCCTCTGGCAGGTTAGTGAGGAACAAGATGTGATTCGGTGGGTTTTCTGAAAGCTGCAGGGGAGAGAGAAAGATCATGAGCACAGAAGTCTAGTGGGGCATCCTCATACCCCCTCTTCCTCTCATCCCTTGCCCTGCCTGAATTTTCTCTAGCACTTACCACATCCTGATACACTATGTTGTTACCCGTCTGTCCCCTGCCCTTAGCCTCCGCTAGACTGTAAGCAACAGGAGGGCAGAGATGTTTCAGCTCCGGTCACTGGAATGCCTCCAGAGCAGAGAATAGAGAGCAGGGCTGGTGCATAAGCCTCGCCCTGACCTTCCAAATCTCATCCAGCTAACATGCCCACCCCTCTCCTGCCCCAGGGCCCTACCCCACTGCTACATCATGCAGAGAGCTCTGCCACCATATCAAGGCCTCAGAGAGGCCTATAAGACTACCCACTCTAAAACTGGGACTCCTAAGTTCGTTTCTATTCCTGTACAATTTCTCTGTGATTCTTCATAGCATTTTTTATCTGTTAACACACTCTTCACACATGCTAGAATGAAGAGCTCAAGAGAACAGGGACTGGGTCAGCCCTGTTCCCTCTTTCTATCCTCAGAGCCTGGCAGAGTGGACACCTGACACACATGGTTACCAGGACTCTCCAGAGACCCCAGAGAACTAGACACTTACAGGCTGGGCAGGCGGCATCTGTCCCGGCATAAGCTGCTGTGGGGGCATGGCCCCTGGCGGGATCTGGCCGGGTGCGAGGCCCGGCGGCGGGATCATGCCGGGTGGAGGCATGTAGGGAGGCTGGCCCGGCATGTGGTGCATGATGCGGGGTGCCTGTGTCATTGGCGGCATGCCCTGTGGAAAGAGGGGACAGGACTTGAGACTGGCTGGCAGTGGGAGAAGGCGTGCAGACGGTGTCAGCAGGAGACAAGGTCATCAGAGGAAACCCAGGGTGACAGACACGTGGAGAGTGACCCAGGCTCAGGAAGAGGCGAAACAAGCAGATACTGGACACCCGGAGACAGACGGACAAGGCAAGAAACCCACAGTGAAAAAAAAAATAAATAAATAACAGAAAATTAGTTGATAAGACTGAGCTTTGCTTATATATGAATAGGGAGAAAAAAGGAGAAAAAACAATCAAAATGCTAACAATCTTTAGCTTTTGTTGAGCGGAGTGAAGTATTCGCTATAATGAGTAACGGATACTTCTGTTTCTAGCAAAAAAACTTTGTTGTTGTTAGGTGCTGCTGAGTTGGTTCCGACTCATAGCAACCCTGCATATAACAGAACAAAACACTGCCTAGTCCTGCACCATCCTCGTAATCCTTGCTATATTTCAGCTGGTTTTTGTAGCCACTGTGTTAATCCATTTCATTGAGGGTCTTCCTCTTTTTTCACTGACCCCTTTCCTTACCAAGCACTATGTCCCTCTCCAGGGCATTGCCAATAACATGTCCAAAGTACATGAGATGTAGTTTTGCCATCCTTGTTTCCAAGGAGCACTCTGGCTATACTTCTTCTTCTGGCAGTCCGTGGTATATTCAACACCATAATTCAAAGGCATCAGTTCTTCAGTCTTCCTTATGCATTGTCCAGCTTTTGCCTGCATAGGAGGCAACTGAAAACACCATGACTTGGGTCTGGTGCACCTCAGTCCTCAAGGTGAAATCTTTGCTTTTCAACACTTTAAAAAGGTCTTGTGCAATAATTTGCCCAGTGCAGAAAAATTTTGAGGGGATGGGGGGGAGGGGGAGGCCAAGACCTAGAGAGAAAAAAAGGCAGTGGAATCAAAGACGGAAAAGGCTGATGAGGAAAGATGGTGGGAAGAAATGGGAGGGGTGGTGGTGGGGAGGGGATGGGGGGGAGGCAGCCTAACAGCGCACAGCCCACAGCCCTGCACACAGCAGAGATGGTGGGGCTGCCAGGGTTGGACTCACAACCTAGAGTCAGATGTGGAAGTACGTCAATCGGACAGAAAGCTGGGCCCAGGAGAGGGAAGAGTGATGACAGTGGGGAAGCCAGAATAGCAGCTCAGAGCGTGTCGGACCCACACGCTGGCTGCAGTGGAGGTGGACAAATAAAGCATGACCCAGTCAGAAAGCCCAACACGGAGACTCAGGTCGACCAAAGGGTCCAGCTTACCCATCTTTTCTTTTATAGTTCGTGCTTTTTGTATCCTGTTTAGAAAACAGGATGTTTCCAGTTTCAATGCCATCACCAAGGTCATGAAGGCATTTTCCTGTTTTCTAGAATCTTGTTTGAGCGGTCACGTTCAAGTCTGTGATCGATCTCAAATTACCTTTTATATCTAGTACAAGGCTGGGCTTGTTTTTCCCCTTACAGGCAGCCAATTGGTTCATCATCATCTTCTGTGAAGAAAAGTCCTTTCCACACTCAATTGCAGCAGGTCCTTTATCACAAGTTAAGTAGCCACACATGCGTGGATCTGTTTCCAGACTCTGGTCTGTCCCACTGGTCTATCTTCCCACCCTTATCCCCAGCCCACACTATCTAGATTGTTTTAGCTTTAGAAGGAGACTTGCCACTTCGTAGCACAGGTCCTCCAGCTTTGTTTTTCTCACCTGCCTTGGCCGTGCCTTTGCACAAGTATTTTAGAAACAGCCCATCGACCTTCACAAAAATACTTGCTGGGATTTGGATGGGAATTGCATCGCATCTATAGCTCAACTTGGAGAACTGACATCTTAACAATATTGGGACTTCCCATCCAGGTGTTCAGGTTGTCTCAAATTTCTCTCAGCAATGTCCTGTGGTTTCAGGGTAGAGGGTCTGCACACCTTCTGATGGACTTCAAGTTGCTACTGTGAACAGTGTTTTGTTTTTCCAATTCTACTTGTTGTTGCTAACATACAGATGTGCAATTGATTTTTTCATATTGGCCTTATATCCAACAACCTTGTTAAATTTACTTACTAATTCTAATAGCTGGTGAATACATTCCTCTGGATTTTCTACATGTACGTTAACATAAAAAGCACAGACAATAAAACCAGGATCGAGAGAGAGAATAAGAAACCAAGAAACAGAACCACAGGGAAAGACCATGAGGTATTTCAGAGAGGAGATACCATCATCCAGTCACTCAACCACCTGAGACAGACATACGACCTCTTTAAGGAAATGAAAGGGAGGAGTTTGAATCCCCAAGAGGAGAGCTTCCCCTACCCTGACCTGGCCAGGCCACGTGGCTGAGGAAGGCCCAAGGGCAAGAGGGACAGTCTGTGGGCCCTGGCTTACCGGAACAGGCCCCTGGACGGCCCCCACCACAGAGGCAGCTGCCCCGCCCTGCACAGCCTTCTTGGCAGCTGGGGTCTCCTGGCTCTTGGGCTTCCTCTTCTCCCGCTTGCGGTCCCGCTCCACGAAGGTGCCCTTCATCTTGGCAATGATATCAGAGTCTGTCTTGGCATACTGGATTCGCTACAGAGTAGAAGGAGAAAGGTCAAGAGCATGGGCGTCAGAGCCAAATTACCTGTGTTCAAAATCGGACCCAACCACAGGCTTGCTGAGTAATCCTATGAAAATTGCTTGGCCTCAATTTCTTCATTCATAAAATTGGAGTTATATTATCCTCACCAAAAGGATTGCTATGAAGACAAAAGTTAAAACACATAGTAAGTGCTCAGTGAATGGGCTGTTGCCATTTTTAAAGAAAGATGGGACAGCTCTGAACATCAGGCCAAGGGCAGAAGCCTACGGAGCCAGGAGATTTTCCAGTCACACAAGTCTCCCAGCTGTGTATGGAGAACGCACTTGCCCGCTCTACGCTCGGGGAGCAGTGGTGAATACAACAGACCCAAGTCCCTGCCCTCAGGGAGCTCATTCAGTCAGGGAGATAAAAGGAAGATTAAAAGTGAACTGAGAATGTGAAGGGGAATGTGAAGCATTGAGAAGAATTGAAGTTTTCGGACAAGGTAGCCAGGAAAGGCCTCACTGAAGTCACACCTGTGCAGGCGCCATTCAGGGAAGGAGCCATATGGACAAGTGGGGGAAAGAATGTCCTAGAAAAGGGAACAGCCTAGCCAAGAGCTAAGGTGTGCCCGGTGTGTTTCAACAACAGCAAGGAGGACAATGCGGAGAGCAGAGGGGGAGAAAATGAGGCCAGACATGCCACAGGGGCTGGAAGCAGGAGGACCATGGTGAGGGCCGTCTCTTCCAGAAAGGCAGGAGACACGAGTGCTCTGAGCAGAGCAGTGGCGTCTTGGCTGTAGGGTGGGGAGTAGAGGTACAAGCAGGGGGACAGCAAGCAGGCCACTGCCAGTCCTGGGGAGGGAGCTAGTGGCTGGGACCAGCTCAGCAGCAGTGGAAGGGTGAGAAGCAGTAGACGGGTGAAGGTAGAGTTGACAGGACTTCCTGACAACTCAAACGGGCTTGAGAGCTTGATATGGCCCAAGCGGTAATTTAGGGGCAAAAGCGGGGAGAACAATCCAAAAATACTCATGATTTTTACACCTAAAATGCGAATTTCTAGCTGCCTGTGAAAGGCAACTGGAAGATGTGGCAACTTAGGCTCCCATTCCCAGGGGCAGCTGCCCTCAGGCCCACTGCTTCCACATAATTGTCTCCCATACTGAGGTCACCTCCCCAAGGGAGCTGGGTCAGGGAGGCCTGGTCAACACAGTAAAACTCGAAAACTGACCAGAGAACAAGAGAGAAGCCCCAACGAAAAGAACCAAAGGTGCCTGCGAGTGATGTGCCAGGAATTTTAGTTCCAGGCAGAGACTTTAAGCCATTCCTTACCTCCACAGACCAGTCCCCTCGCTGTCCACTGGGCCTCTTGAGTGTCGGCAGCCCATCCCTTCCTGCTTGGGTCCTGCCCCGCCCCCTCTTACCTGGGAGCCTGACCCGGCCTCACTCTGGCAACTGGACCCTAGTCTCCCTCCTCTAACCCACTTCCACCCACAGCCATGGGCACCTCCCGCAACCCTCCTGTGGCTCCCCAGCACCCTCAAAATAGAAGGTTTTTGTTCACTATCAGAACAAAACCCAGTTCTCTTGCCTGATATTTCATATGCTCTCTAGGCCACACCTTCCCTACCACCTCCTGCCCTGTGCTCCAGCCAAAGGAACTAGACTCAACTCCCCAGTCATATATGCGCTTGGTGATCTGAGTCTCAGTCCACACCGACCCACTGCTGAAAGACTCTCCCTCTCCTCCGCCAGCTAACTCTTCTCTTCATTCAAGTCTCACCTCATCCAGAAAGCCCTCCCTGAGCCCCTAAACAGCAGGAACAAAAAATCGCTCTCCTGAGGAAGCTGGGCTACAGATGACAGGAGGAGTCATCTACACCGACCCGCCCCCCCCGCCACCCATCCAGTCTCCCATGGTATTTCTCACACGCACACACGTCCACCACACCCACAATGCTCACCATGGGCTTGTCGTAGAAGGGGAAGCCCTGCATGGAGCGCAAGGCGTTGGTAGCACTGCTGACCTCCTTGAAGATGACAAAAGCCTGGCCTCTCATCTTCAAGCTCCGCGACACGAGGATATCTAGGATCTGGCCAAACTGGGAGAAGATGGCGTACAGGGACTTCTTCAGCTCTGTAGCAGGAGAGGAAAGCCCCACTGGTGACCAGAGACCTGGGTACCATTCCCTGGAGCTTGAGCTCCCTTTTTGAGCTCATCAGCCAACTGATGGAGTACCCAGAATGCCCTGAGTCAGTAAACCCCCACGACCCAACCACAGCAACCACCATGAACCACTCAAGGGCCCAGTGCACTGCTCCATAAGATGGGGAGAGTGATGGCACCCACCCCACAGGGTCGCTGAATGACGACCATGACTTCCCTCTCCCTGCGAGGTATACGCTATGCTCACTTTTTTTTACAGTACCATCTAAAAAAAAGGGGCGGGGGGGAGCACAGTGGTTCTTACAAAAATACCTCGTTGGGGGGAAGGGAATGGTTAGCAATCAAACTTAGAAGATATGCGTTATTTGCGTAAAATATTGTAATTCCACCTCAGCTTTGCACCGGCTGTTCCCTCTGCCTGATGTTTGCACGTCTGCTTCCTTCTAGTCATCCAGGTCTCAGCAGAAGAGAAGCTAACTCAGAGAGGCCTCCTCTAAACACGCTGTCCAAATGGCCTCCCTCTCATCCATCACTCTGTCCTGTTCCCCCCTCTCTCTCTGTGCTTTCCCTTCGTGGCATTTTCTACCTCCAACGACATGTTTACTTATTCTGTCTCTCCCTCTGAAAAATGACAAACCCATCCAATTTGTTTACCACAGTAGCCAGATGCCTGGTGCCACCTGCAACACACAAACTTCTCCACATTTACATGAATAAAGACACCGTTAAGTGCTTTTCAGAAATAACTTCACTCAATTCTAACAACCCCATGAGGAAGCGACTAAGGCCACCCCTACAACATTCCCATTTTACTAACATGGAAACAGGCTTTGACAGGAATCAATGGCCCAGGAAGAGTGTCTTAAGGGTGCTGAGAAGGACAAGGCAGAGACGGGACCAGGACTCAAGTCTATCCAAACCCAGCACTACCACCTCAACCAAACTGCCTACGTTGACAGCAAGCAGAGTTTAAGCTCAACAAAGGAAGGAGTGGTCTTACCACCCAGGCCTGAAAAAAGTACGAATATCTTATGTAAAGAAGGGAACTGTGCAAAAGATATTTGGTGAACTGGACCAATAAGCAACATCATGATAAATAGAGAAGAGATTGAAGTTGTCAAGGGTTTCATTTTACTTGGATCCACAATCAACAGCCATGGAAGCAGCAGTCAGGAAATCAAAAGACGCACTGCACTGCATAAATCTGCTGCAAAGGACCTCTTCAAAGTATTGAAGAGCAAAGATGTCATCCTGAAGACTAAGGTGCGCCTGACCCAAGCCATGGTATTTTCAATCACATCATATGCACGGGAAAGCTAGACAATGCAAAGGAAGACGGAAGAAGAGTTGACGCCTTCAAATTGTGGTGTTAGCAAAGAATATTGAATATATCGTGGACTGCCAAAAGAATGAACAAATCTGTCTTGGAAAAAGTGTGGCCAGAATACTCCTTAGACGCAAGGACGGCGAGACCGCGTCTTACATAGTTTGGACATGTTGTCAGGAGGGATCAGTCCCTGGAGAAGGACATCATGCTTGATAGAGTATGGGGTTGGCGGAAAAGAGGAAGACCCTCAACGAGGTGGATTGACACAGTGGCTGCGACAATGAGCTCAAGCATAACAACAACTGTACGGATGGCACAGGACCGGGCAGTGTTTCGTTCTGTTGTGCATAGGGTCGCTATGAGTCGGAACCGACTCGACGGCACCTAACAACAGATACTAGAGGATGGGTGAAGGAAATGTGTGTGTACCTGTTTGGGGTGGGGGGATGGGAGCAAGGGTGTTTTGAAGCAATTAGCCAGAAATTCTTTGTGACATTTCTAGTTTTCATCTCTTACCTTTTGTCCTCATGCGCCTAGTTTGAGGCCCAGGCATTCCACTGGACTCAGGACCACTGCCTAGCCTCTAGCCTCCCCTCCTGCCCACTCCAGTTCACCCTTCCCAGCTGTGAGGATTTTTCACAACCGACAACTGACTGTGTCCCTTGCATAGCTCTACAATGCCTTCAGGATAAGCTCACCAATTCATTCAGCCCAGAAGGCCCCGAGAGCCAGGAGTGCCTTGCTCATGGGAAGCTTCAGCCACACAAAACTACTTATAGTTCCCAGAACATCCCAGGCTCTTTTGTCCCTAGGTAGTTATATAGCTGGTCAAAGTCATGAATACCTTTCTCCCTCACCAAATGCTGCTTCCTCAAGCTTTGGAGGGCTTCTACCAAACCCTGGTGGCTAGTGGTCAAAAACAACAGCTGCTAACCAAAAGGTCAGCAGTTTGAATCCACCAGGTGCTCCCCGAAAGCCATACAGGGCAGTTCTGCTCTGTCCTATAGGGTCACTATGAGTCGGAATTGACTTGATGTCCAGATTTGGGTTTTTTTTTTTTTTTGAAACTAAATGAATCTCTGTCCTTCTACATACCCAACCCCCTCCCCTTACTCATCCTGGCTGTATTCTTCCACCTGGGCCTCTCCCCACCATAGCCCTGATCCTCTGACTTGTCACAATCAGATGACGGGTCTGTCTCCTCCACTGGACTGTGGCTCCAACAGGGCAGGGCCAGGGCTGACTTGCTCCCCATGGTGCCCTCAGCACCTCACCACCTAGCATGGCCAGGCGTGATAGTTTAAAAGCATGTGCAGAATCTACATTCCTTGTTTTGTTTTTTTCCAACAGCAACTTTATCAGTAACCTCAAATTTAATTCCAGCAGCTCCTTTGTGATAACAACCAACACCTACCTGATTCTTCCTACCAAGTACCATAAAAAGCACTGCATGGAGATTTAGCTAATTTAATCCTCACAACATCCATGCAAACATGGTATTATGATCTTGCCCAGTTTTCAGAGCCCTGGTGGCACAGTGTTAACAGCTCCGCTGCTCACCAAAAAGGTTGGCAGTTCAAATCCACCAGCGGCTCCTTGGAAACTCCATCGGGTAGTTCTACTCTGTCCTATAGGATCACTATGAGTCTGAAGTGGCTTGATGGCAATGGGTTTTTGGGTTAGTCCAGTTTTCAGATAAAGAAAAAAGTGGGATTCAGTAAAGGGGACAACTTGCTTGAGAAAATAGAAGAGTCTATACAATGTCAAGTATGTTCTTAAACAGAACTCCAAACTGGTGGCCTCAGCTACTTTCCCTGCTGTGTGACCTTGGGCAAGTCAAGTCACACTTGAGTGTCAATTTTCTATCTGAGACACAGGATTAACAAAAGCTTCTTCCAGCAGGATTGTTAAATGGAAATTTATGTAAAAGTGCATAGCTCACCACGTGGTACAGAATGTTCCGTTACTGTTGCGTATTTTCATTGTGGACTGGTCACTGAAAACATGACAGTGACCTAGAGAGCTCCAGTCCCTGCCCTCACAGAACTCACAGGTTGGTGGGGAGACATGACAGCCCAGAGTGATCAGGACTTGATGCCCAGGGCCTATAAGTCAGAGGGAGACACCTGGGGGAGGAATGGTCCTGTGAACTGAGACGTGAAAGACAAGCAATAGTGGCCAAGTTAGCGGGTAGGGCGTGGATCAACTAAGGGAGTGTTAAAAGTCAGAGGACGCAGCATGTGCGAGGACCGAAGGGTTAGCTCTAACAGGCAGGCTGGAGTAGACAAAGATAGAGAAGCGATGGGAAGGGCCAACTCGTGCGGTACAGCCCAGCGCTTGGGCCACTGGAGAACTCACCATCCTTCTTGATCTTCTCGTTGAGATTGTTGATATAAATTGTGTGGTTGGGGCGGGTCTCGGGAACTGCCATGGAGCTAGATGCCGAGGTAGGGCTAAGAAAAGGAAAAAGGGAACTTCACGCCTGGGTTTTTCTAAATCCTTTGCCCCAACTCTAGTTTAACGGACTGCTCACGGATCTTCCTTCCCGGAAAAAGTCAGTTTGGGCAACGCGGCGGGGGCAGAAACCGCTTCTAATCCCCGCGTGCTAAGGGAAACCTCGAGAGGTTTACTACGAGTCCCAGAATGCTCTACGCGACCCAGTAGGCGGGGCGTCCTACATGGCGATTCCTATTGACTCACACGCCCAAAGGGCGGCCCAGGAGAAAACACCCGGATGTAAAACCAGTTAAGGAAGGGGAGACAAATTTGGGGCATCCTGGGCTCATGCAGCGGGAAAGTTTCTCCAGACAAGATGCGGGAGAGTCCGAGCTCCATCTGCGCCACCCGCCCGTCGCCGATGACCGCCTGTGACCGAGATTACTCACCGACCGGACGGCAGCTCCCACAAGTAGCGTCTCCTGAGTTCCTGAGGTTGGACCACAAAGCTTCCTCCCTTGACCCAGCCTTTGCCTTCCCGCAAGCCAATCTCCGCGTGGAAACTTGGCAGTTTGACCAATCAGAGTAAATTTCACCTCCCTCACCAATAGCTTGCCAATCAAAACGACACTTGGGTTCCCGCCTAGGGAGAAAACCCCGCCCCAGCCTGTGTGCTTCCTAGGCCGCCAGATGCCTCGGGGCGTACGGACCAATCAGTGAAGGCTACGCCCCCTCACGCGCTCCTTGCCAATCGAGACGCGGCTCGCTCTGCAGCTTCTTCCGGCGAGGATCCTTTGATAGCCCCACCTCTCAGCCCGCACTGCCATTTTCTACCACGTGATTGCCGAAGGGGCGGGCATAAGTTGCGAGTTCTACCACGTGACGTGAGAAAACCTGTGTGCGGCAGCCGCCATTTTGCGAGGAGAGGAGGCGGGTGTTTTCCAACTCCGTTCATTTTCCACGGGCATCGTCGCTCTTTCCGGCCTCCCGGAAAGGCTCAGAGCCTTTCCCAACTCGCAGACTTTGTTTCTCAGTTATTCCAGGACCCTGTCTACAAGTAGGCAGTTTTCTCTACCCAGTGTCCTTTTTGACCTCTGGCTCAAAGATCAGCTCAGAGGTTCGAACTTCGGCTTGGGGGTGGGGGTGGGGAACAGAGTCTAATTACCCCAGTCCTTAGCTCGAGACTCCTAAACCCCACGTGTTAGGCGCTACACCCCAAGATTGAGGCCCGTTATCCCGAAATTTAACTCATGAGTTTCCAAGTCTTGACCTGGACAAGTTAACTCCTAATCTCCTCCCCTCTCGTCCCGCAAACCAACCCGCCCCAGCCCCATACTAGCGGATGTGAGATTAAAAGACCCCACCCTGTTAACTCTCAGATCCTCGACTTGAGCCTGCACAAGCCCTGCGTCCACCTTGTTCGTTTCCCATTGTTCTGCTCCCATGTTCTAGGACTCAGCTGTAAAACCTTCGTAATCCCCATCTCTGCAGCCAACCTTAAACAGCATTTTGAAGGATCCTTCCCCTTCGCATTTCCACCGAGCTGCTCTCAAGTACTCCGAAATGACTTCTCCATGCTCATCTCTAGAGCCCCCAGTCCTTCCTCCCAGCGCCCCTACACCCCAGGCCTCCATTCCACCTCTCGTGCCTCCAAATTCCCCGGATGTAACTTTTCTACCCATTTCCTCGAGTCTCCAGACCCCTTTTCCCCCACCACCCCCACTGCCGCCTCCACCTCCTGCTTTGGGGCTTGCTCCCCCTCACGTCTTCGGCATGGAAAAGAGCCAGCTGCTGAAGGAGGCCTTGGAGAAGGCCGGCCCAGTCCCCACCGGCAGAGAGGATGTGAAGAGGCTTTTGAAGCTGCACAAGGACCGGTAGGGTCTCCTCTTCACCCACCCAGTCATCTTACCAACTACCTGTCCCAGATCATTTTATCCTCTTCTTGGGGTTTCCTGTTTGTCCTCAAGGTCAAACAGCCTGGTCGGACCAGTCCCCTACTGAGCCCTCCGGTGGTGGTATGGCTCCATCAATGAAGAAAGGTCCTGCCATCACAAGTGCCTAGTCCAGTGGAGGAGGCAGACTACCCACACCAAACAGTGACAGCCCAGAGTGGTCAGGGCTGTGATGGGGGAGCCCAAATGGGGCACCTGACCCAGCCTGGGGACAGAGGGGGCTTCCTGGAGAAGGGGAACCTTGAGTGCTATTGAGCAAGTCTTGCAAGGGGTGCATGATGAAGAGCAAACGGCTCATGCAGAGGCCCAGAGTTAAAGGGGAGCATGCTGTTTTAAAGAAATTGCAAGCATTTCCTCACTGAGACAGGGAGGTGGCAAAGGGGGACAGGAGCCAGATCACACATGAGGTAGCAGGGTGGGCCATGGTAAGGGGGCTGGACTTTGCCCTGAGGGCTCTGGGGAGCCATAGGAGGAACTACTTACGCTGGATGAGGCTACCTGTGACACGTAGATGGTAGGTGGTAAGACTAGAGTCAGAGCCCAGGGAGGAAGCTGGAGGACCAGACTGGAGAGGAGGGGACCAGACCAGGGTTGAGGTGGTGGGCAGGGGAAGGAGGTGAAGAGGACCCAGTTGAATGATTGCCTGGCTGACAGGAATCAGGGGAACTGACTTGTCCAGACTCAGAAGAACTTTCAAGCTCTTCTTAGTTTATAATTTGTCTTAAATGCCCCAACCATGATGAGGTTAATTAAACACAAATAAAATGAGCTCGTTATTGTGTCAGGCACCTTTCTCTAATGGTTTTTAAGTATTGAACTATCTAATTCTTTTAGCAATCTAATGAGGTAGAAGCTATTATTGTGTTGTTTTCCAGATGAGAAAACAGGCTCACAGAGATGAAATCACCGAGCTGTAGAATTAAGAGAAAGGGCCCAAATTGAACCTGGGCAGGGTGGCTTTGGAAACCCTGGTAGTATAGCAGTTAAGAGCTAAGGCTGCTAACCAAAGGGTCGGCAGTTCGAATCCACCAAGCACTCCTTGGAAACCACATGGGGTAGTTCTGTCCTGTAGGGTTGCTATGAGCCGGAATTGACTCGACAGCAACGGATTTTTGGTTTTTAGGTTGGCTTCGCACTTTAAACCACTGTGTTGTAACATCATCTCTTTTTTGGTCAGGAGCCCTGGGTTCCCCTTCAGCCTCTCTCTCTTACTGACTCTGAGATGGAAATGAAGACTCTGGGGCTCTGCCCTCTCCTGAGCCCTGGAGGGAAAGGAGGAGGTTGGGATCACCAGAACTTTTCCCCAGGCCTCCCCAGGGGGAGGAAAGGGGGGGCTGGTCAGACACGTAAGGACTTATTATTTTAGGCCATCAGCCTAAATTTTTCGGGATTTAGGTGACCATTTAATTTCACCCACGTTAAAGGATTTTCACCTTATTTAACAGTTTAAACGTTTGACTGCGAACCAAAAGGTTGCCAGTTCAAATCTACCAACCGTTCCTTGGAAACCCTATGGAGACAGTTTTGCGCTGTTCTATAGGGTCGTTATGAGTCAGCATTGACTCAGTGGCAACAGGTTTGGGTTTTTTTTAAAACAGGGTTTAGCTGTAGCGGCATGTCTTTGAGGAATTTTCTCTAATCTGTGTCCCTGGCTTCTAGTTGCATGGCTTTTGCATATCTGCTCTTTGCCTCCTCAGTAACTGAGAAGGAGCAGAGAGCACGCAGGGGGAAGGATGATTCCCGCTGGCCAGAGGGGGGAACAGGCTCAGACAGGGCAAGGGCCTCATGGGGGAGAAGGAAGTCAGTGATGCAGCCAGGAGCCACCCTGGGGCCTTAGAATGGCCTGGCCTGTGTTTCCTTCCTGTGTCCTTGTATCTTTGTATGCTCTGCCCCCACCTGGACCTTGAGGGGCCCCTCGGAGCTGATCCTGCCTGACCCGAGTGTGGCTCTGATTCAGTTTCAGAAGTGACCTGCAGTGGATCCTCTTCTGTGCTGATCTGCCGTCCCTCATCCAAGAAGGCCCTCAGTAAGTTCTCTGACCCAGGACCCCACCCCCTTGTCCACCCTGTACTCTGAGCCTCTGCCTGTGCTGGGCTTACCCAGAGGGAGGCTGGGACAAGGCCCCAGCGACCTGGGGAGGGAAGGGGGGACCTGCCAGGACACGGTCTCGGGTGTGTCCATAGCGAATAGAGATTTGGAATGAATGAGTGAGCAAATGAAGAAACTGACGGGTGAAAAGACGAACCTGGTCCATCCTCTCTAACCCCATACTGGCACCTTGTATTCCAGGAAACCCATGTGACGTTTCTCCCTGCCCACCCCTTCATCTCTCCAGCCCTAGGCTCAGGCCTTGGCCATTCTCTGTCCCATGGTGGGGAGTCAGGTCTCCCCATCTGGCCTGGGAGAGGGGAGGAGAACTCCCCCAAGGCAGCAAACCTGATCCCCACACTCCAGCTTCTAGGCAGAGGGGGCCCAGTAACAAAGTGACTTAGGGATTGAGGGGCTGGGCCCCTGCCTGTCTCTCCCCAGGTGCGGGCTAGTGGCCTTGTGGATGGCAGGCACTCTCCTGGCACCCCCCAACGGTGTCCCCTTGGAGAGACTGATGCAGGTGGCACTGGAGAGAGGCTACACCGCCCAGGGGGAGATGTTCTCTGGTGAGCTGGGAGCAGGAGGGTCTGCAGCTGGGTCTTCACTCGGAGAGGCCAGGGGTAGCACTACCAGGTGCGGGACAGGCTCTCATGCCATCCCTCAGCCCTTGTCGCACAGTCGGGGGGAGTGGTCATGAGGTGGACACTAGGTTCCCAACCCAGCTCTGCTACCTCCATGCTGTGTGGCCTGGGGCAAGCTGATCACCCTCTCTGTGCCTTATCTTCTGTGTCTGTGCAAAGGAGTTGACGAGAGTGGTGAGGGTTAGTGGTCTGGAGCCGCATCAAGATCAAGCTGGGCACACAGTAAGCCCTCTCTGTCCATTCTTATCCTGCAGTGGCTGACATGAGTAGGCTGGCCCAGGAGGTCCTGGGCTGCCAAGCTGAGGTGCTCTCTGGCGGCCTGGGCAGCCCCAACAGAGACCGTGTCCTGCAGCACCTCATCGCTGGACACCTCCTGCTCATCCCGTATCCCAGAGCTGTGGAGGGGGCAGGGTTGGGTGGCAAAGGGTCCCTGGGCCAAATCATAGACCACAGCTTTGGCCTTAATGCTAGTGCCAGTTACGACGAGGACTTCAACCATGAGCCATGTCAGAGGAGGGGCCACAAGGCTCACTGGGCGGTGAGCGCAGGTGGGTCCAAACCCCTCCAGGCCCAGGGCTGCCTGCCTCCCCCCTACATCCTGGCCCTGCACTCTCAAGGCAGGGGTTGGGCAGGCCCGCCCTGTCCATACGGGGCAGTCAGTGCTGGACGTGACAGACAGCAGGTGCCTTAGTGGCGTAGCTGTCACTCACAGTTTCCACCCACGTGAGCTCGCAGCACAGACTTCAGGATCCAACAGCCTAAGCTCCAGCCCTGGCTCAGCCGCTTGTAGGTTGTGTGACCCTAAGGAAGCTTCTTTACTAGAGCTTCATTTCTCTACCTGGAAAATGGCAGTGATAGTAGGTGGTGTTGGTGGAGAATATTGAATATACCATGGACTGCCAGAAGAATGAGCAAAATCTGTGTTGGAAGCCGAGTTCAGCCAGAATGCTCCTTAGAGGCAAAGATGGCAAGACTTCGGCTCACGTATATGGGCATGTTATCAGGATGTCCCTGGAGAAGGACATCATGCTTGGTAAGATAGAAGGTCAGTGGAAAAGAGGAAGACCCTCAGTGAGATGGACTGACACAGTGGCTACAACACTGGGCTCAAGCATAACAATGATTTTGAGGATGGCGCAGGACTGGGCAGTGTTTTGTTCTGTTGTACATATGGTCGCTATGAGTCAGAACTCACTCGACGTCACCTACGACAAAATAGTGCCCAGCCACCTCAGAGCTGGGGTATGTGAAACGCTTAGATGGTGCCTGGTGGTTACGCATCCTCAGTCAGCGTTGTCGTGTGCTGTTGAGTCAATTCTAACTCACAGCAACCCTGTAAGACAGAGTAGACCTATCCCATAGGTTATCCAAGGAGCAGCTGGTGGATTCAATCTGCTGAACTTTTAGTTAGCAGCTGAGTTCTTAATCACTGTGTCACCAGGGCTCTCAGTCAGTGTTAGCTGTTACTGTACTGTCCTCATCACTCTACCTGCCTGCAACGAGATAGAGTTTGTGCCTGTCAGGAAGCTTGGACCAACCTCCTGGCCTGAGGTTGTGGCCTGAGGTCTACTCTCTGAGCATGTCTTTACTGGATGTCACTTGGTGTTTGTTTTGCTTAACACTGGTCTCTGCCTCTGTATGCTGATGGGCTTTGGGCTTAAAACAGCTGCGACCCTGGATACTCCTGGGCCCAAATCCTAGCCTAACTGTGTGACCCCTGACCCCTCTTGACCTATCTGTAACCCTGGAGGGCTGTGGGGGGAATTCATTGTGGTCCCAACATAACATGCTCAGTTACTTGCTGTTCTCTGCCCAGGGGTCCTGCTGGGTGTGTCAGGTGTGCCGAGCCTTGGCTATGCTGAAGACCCAGAGTTCTCGGGCCTGTTCCACCCTGTGCCCAGTACGCCCTGCCAGCCACCACCTCTGCCAGAGGAAGGCTCTCCGGGAGCCATCTACCTGCTGTCCAAGCAGGGCAAGAGTTGGCACTACCAGCTGTGGGACTACGACCAGGTCTGTGAGAGCAACCTGCAGCTGACAGACTTCTCGCCATCACGGGCCACCGATGGCCGGTTGTACGTGGTGCCCGCTGGTGGGCTACGGTCTGGCCTCTGTGGCCAGGTCCTGCTCCTCAGACTGCATGATGCTAGCCACTAGTCTGCTGCAGCTCTCATCCCAGGCTGATGTGCCTAGCCACAGCCTGGCTCTGTCACCCCGTGACGAGTGTCCCCTGCCACTCTTTCTGTGGAACAGCTGAGGCTTTGGGCTGGATTTCTTAGGGCCTCTAGCCCAGCGTTTCCTCACATAAGGTCCCCCGCACCTCTCCATCTGTTCTCAACCCAGAAACCTGGGCAGTGTGTTGCACCTCACCTTAGCCTGTCACCCCCACTACTGAGCACCCTTGTGTCAGGTGCTGCTGGTGACCACTCTGTTTTAACCCACCTTCATCTCTCTGGGCATCTGAAGAAACCTCTTCACTGGGCTCCCTGCTGCCCCTAGTCTGTTCTCACCGGCTCCTTGTTGCTCACATGGGGACTAATTCCCGTAATCTGCAAGACCCCAGAGACGAGGCCCCAGTTCACCTATCTTCCCGCACACTTTCTGCCTTCCAGTCGGGCTGGGCTTTCCATCCCTAAAGTGTCATACCACCGTTCCGGGACCCTCTGCCTTCCTGCTCACCAGGAGAGCCCCTTTACTTCCCGTCTGGGCTCAGCTGAGGTATCACTTCTTTCGGGGACTGGGGACGGGGTTCCTTCAGCCCAGGCTAGGCCCTGCCCCGTCCTCTGCACCCTGTACCCACACATTACCCACGTTAACCTGTCAATCCTCTAACCCTGTGAGGCTGCAGATTTTCTGCAGTTTACAGGTGCGGGGAGAAGCCTTGTTACTGGCCTGAGGTTATGTGGCTGCCAACAGGCAGACCCAGGAGTCGCACCAGGCACTTAGCACCCAATGACCAGCAGCAGGGCTGGCTCTGCCTGCCTGCCTTTTTCATCACGGCACCCATCAGAATGTGTTTTTCCTGGCTCTCTACACAGATGTATATGCCATGGGTATGTGTGATGGCTGCATTAATGAATACTTGTTGCCCCACTGGAGCCCTGGTGGGGCAGTGGTAAGAGTTTGGCTGCTAGCCAAGAGGTTGGCAGTTCGAATGCACCAGGCACTCCTTGGAAGCCCTGTGCGGCAGTTCTACTCTGTCCTGTAGGGTCGCTATGAGTCGAATGATCTCTACAGCAATGGGTTTGGTTGTTTCTTGTGCGTCACCTCACTGGATTGGGTGCTGTGAAAGGGGAGGAACAGTTCTGTCCTGGTCACTCCTGTGTCCCCAGGGTCCCCACAGTTTTCCATTAGGGGCTGTGTGCTGGATAGTGTTTCGGAACGGTGGCTGAGGTAGCCAAGAGGAGTATCTCCCACCCCTGCCTCGGCCCTCTGCCTGCGCCTCCCAGTCCCACCCAACCTCTCCTGGTTGGCACTCCCTGCTACATTGTCCTGGGAGTCCTTGAGGGCCCAGCTTGAAGCCCTTCTGTTCACCACTGTGTCCCTACACTGCCCAGCACAGAGCCAGGCACGAGTGAATGTTTGTTGAGTGAGTAAACCAACCCACCCTGAGCCGCCTCTCTACCCCAAAGTGATCATTATCCCATTATAACCCCCCACAACCGCCCTAGCACTAATGCTCAGGCTATGAGAGTCGAGCCCACACACCCCAGATGCAAAGAAAACGACTCCACAAAGCTGATTCTGAATATCCTATTTATTGGGGCATCGTGTGGGGGTAAGGCACGGCAAAGCCATTTTCCTTTTTTTTTTTTTGCCTCAGTGCCAGCCCACCTGATGACTATGTGTCTTTTATAAATAAGTACAAAGATCAGTAGAAAAGGAAGTCATCTTCTTAGCTCTGGAGAACAATGTTAGAGCTTCAGCTTAGGGTAGAGGTAGGTGTCTATCCTCCCCCAGACCACCCTAGAGGGCCAGAGAGAGCAGCTAGAGGGGCCGTTTGCTACACGTCAGAGGTCCAGGGTCTTTGGTTTGGCCTGGGTTGCAAGCCCAGGGTCATGGCCAGTGAGCTGCCCAGCCTGTGCCCTGGCCCCAGCCCGGCACTCCTTACACTGTAGGAGCCAAGGACAGGATGGGGTCCTCCGCAGGGGCAGCTCCCACTCCCAAGGAGGAAGCCTGCCCCCTTGTCTCTGAAACCCTTTCCTGCCACTGCAGCTTTACAGGCAGGGTAGGGTTGGGCAGGAGGGGTAAGACCTGAGGCTGGACGCAGTGCACTGAGGAACGGGGCTGTTTGGTCACAGTGTTGGCTTGGAGGCTTGGGTGTGGCTGTGGCTTAGGTCAGCAGGGAGGATCTGCCAGCGGGGACCATGCTAGGGCAGGAGTGGTGGTGAACCAGGCCCCCCATCCGGCCTGCATGCACCGGCCTGTGGGCATGCCCTCCTTAGCCTGTCAGTCAGCACAGGAATGGCCCCCAGGCGAGGAGATTGGGCTTAACTCTCCCCCCAGGCAGACAGAGGCTACTCCTGCATCTGTTCACACATGACACCCGGTCTCCTGGGGAACCAAAGAGGAGCCCAAGCCAGTTGTTGGCCTCAGGGAGGGCTGACAAGGAGCCAGTGTGTCACTCAACGGGTGTAGCCAGGCCCGGTGTGAAGCCTGCACCCTGTGACATCTAAACCGTTCTCTGAGAACAGTGTGGTTTTGTGGTGGCTCCCAACAGGCCCTCAGAAACCTCCCTCACTGATCAGGGGATCCATTCTGGTTCTCCTGACTCATTGTGAGAATCAGTTATGTCAGGCTCCCTTCGTGGGTCCTTACAATCCCATATGACAGAAGGGCTGGTGCTACCCAGTCTCTAAGGCTCTTCAGGCTTCCCACACTGGTCTTGTGCGGTGTGCAACAAATACAACCTCTTGTGTCCCTGGGATCAGCTCCCTCGTCGCAAACCTCAGCCCCCCATGGCATCTTGGGGTTCTTCTAGCCAGACTGGCACCATCCAATAACTAAGTCCACCAGTGGGTGGGTGTGTCAGCTCTGCGCCAGCCCCTGAAGGAGGTGGATCATGTTGTCCAGGCCCCAGAGGTAGCCGTCCTCTCGGTTGCCCTCAACCCAGGGCAGCCGGTGGCTGAGTGTCTGGTGGTCAGGCAGGGCCACCGTCTTGCCGAAGTCGATCATCCACACTTTGGCCAGGCTGGTGCAGTCATGCACAAAGAGGAGGGAGCTGCCCACCACCTGCAGGAGAGAGGCAGACAGGTCAGGCTGCACCCCAGCAGGCAGCAAACCAGGGTGGCTAACAGCACGAACGCTGGAGCCAGGCTGTTTGGGTTCAAACCCTGGCTCTCTCACTCACTGGCTGTGTGCCCTTGGGTAGGAGACTTAACCTCTCTGTGCATCTGCTTCCTCATCTGTAAAGTGGGATAATGGTAGCACTAGCCTCCGAGGTGGCTGTGCATATTACATGCATGAATCAGTCCTGTGAAGCACTCAGAACAGTGCCTGGCACAGCAAATGTTATCCTTTTTGTAGCTGGGGTACAAACCCAAAAGCTTATAGGATCCTGAGTAAATCAGGTGAGCCCAGTGGTGACTAAGGAACTGGATAATGCCCTTCCCACGGAAAAGGGCAGCAACTACCCTGCCCCAGAGGGCTGTTGGTGGTGACCTTGGACAAGTGGCTTCCGTCCTCCAGGCCTCAGTTTCCTTGTCTGTAGAGTGGGGATAATGGTTACAGCCCTCCCTCCTGGGTAGCAGTCCAAGTGCCACACAGCTTCGCACACAGCCCGCAGTAGATGCCCCATTCTCTACTAGCGATAGCTTCCTTCAACTCTGGGTTTGCAAGCCCCTCCCTGTTTCTAAGTTGGTTTCAGATGTCACTGTCCCAGAGAATGGGATCCAGGGCAGGTGGGCAGGTCACTGTCAGAGGCAGGCACTGCCCAGCTCTGAAGGGCATTGGTACCTGGCAAGATGTTGCCATGTCTCCCGACATGTCAGGGGAAGCTGGAGGTCCCAATTGTGGGAATCCTTTCTTGGGGTCTAAATGTTTGGCAATTCATTTTTGAAAATGTCAAGTCACCAGGTAGGCAAAACCAAACATGAGGACAGATAAAATGGGGGCCCCAGGCCTCCTCTTCACGACTTCTATGTAAAACACAAAGGCACCAACAAGGACAACAAGAGTGACGCCTGATAAGAACACACCTGACTATACCACCTGGCACATACGGAGGGTCACTATGGGCCGGGCTTTACTGCATTAATTCATTTAGCCTTCAATCCCCGTGAGGCAGGTGCTACTGTTCCCCCCCATTCTACAGATGAGGAGACTGAAGCTGCCTAGAACGGCTGCCCAGGCTCATGTGGATTCATACAGATTTGAACCCAGGTCAGCCTGACTCCCAGCTCAGTGCTCTTTCAGAAAGTCAGCAATACCAGAGGGCAGAGAGAAGAGGCGATTCAGAGGTAGACGGAAAATTTGGAGACACAGCAGAGGATCCCCATGAGTGAACCCCCTCAGCAAGCCCCAGGGAGATGAACGTTTCCAGAAAGACACAGGCTGGTGGGGAAAGGCAAGAACCATAAAACAAGTGATACATGCAACAAAAGTTATCAATAATCATGATTATAAAAAGGACCCCTGGTGGTGCAGTGGGTAAAACATTCGGCTGCTAACCAAAAGCTTGGCGGTTCCACCCCACCAGCCGCTCTGTGGGAGAAAGATGTGGCAGTCTGCTTCTGTAGAGATTTACAGCCTTGGAAACACCCTGAGGCGGTTCTCTGTCCTATAGGGTCGTTATGAGTTGGGACTGACTTTACAGCAGTGGGTTTGGTTTTTTTTCTTTGGTGGTGTGACTAGAAAATAATCTTAAAAGTTAACGAGGAATAGTTTAAACAGAAAAGAGTATTCTTTGATGGTTACTAGAGGGGGTGGGAGGAAGGGAGGGAGAGGTATATTCACTAACTAGATGGTAGACAAGAACAATTTAGGGGAAGGGAAAGACAAAACACAATATAGGATAGGTCTGCACAACTGGACTAAACCAAAAGCAAACAAGTTTCATAAATCGAATGCTTTTAAGGCCAGCATAGCAGGGGCAGGGGTTTGGGGACCATGGTTTTCAGGGGGCATATAGGTCAATTGGTATAATAAAATATATTAAGAAGACGTTCTGCATCCCACTTTGGAGAGTGGCTTCCGGGGTCTTAAACGCTAGCAAGCAGCCATCTAAGATGCATCAATTGATCTCAACCCACCTGGAACAAAGGAGAAAGAAGAACACCAAAGACACAAGGCAATTATGAGCCCAAGAAACAGAAAGGGCCACATGAACTAGAGACTACATTAGCCTGAGACCAGAAGAACTAGATGGTGCCCGGTTAAAACCGATCACTGTCCTGACAGGGAACACAACAGAAAACCCCTGAGGGAGCAGTAGAGCAGTGAGATGCAGACCCCAAATTCTCGTAAAAAGGCCAGACTTAATGGTCTGATTGAGACTAGAAGGGCCCCAGAGGTCACGGTCCCTAGACCTTCTGTTAGCCCACGACAGGAACCATTACCAAAGCCAACTCTTCAGACCGGGATTGGACTGGACCACAGGATAGAAAATGATACTCGTGAAGAATGAGCTTTTTGGATCAAGTAGACACATGAGACTGTGTTGGCATCTCCGGTCTGAAAGGGAGATGAGAGGGCAGAGGGGGTCAAAACCTGGCCAAATGGACACGAAAGGGGAGAGTAGAGGGAAGAAGTTGTGCTGTCTCATTAGAGGGAGAGCAATTAGGAGTATATAGCAAGGTGTTTATAAATTTTTGCGTAAGAGTCTGACTTGATTTGTAAACTTTCACTTAAAGCACAATAAAATTTTTTTTAAAAAGTAGAGTTAAATGTGCTTCCATGCTCCAAAGATCACTTGACAGTGGGTCACCTCATGCCCTCAGCAGCCCTACAAGGAAAGGACGACTGTTCTTCCTCTGTTAGGAGGAAGCTGAGGCCCAGAGAAGCAGGCCACATGCCAGGGTCACACGGCTGGTGAGTGGCACAGCCTGCCACCCAGCTCGAGCCCATGCTCCCAACTGCTCCACTTCCCTGAAGTCCCCTCTGCTGCTGACGCTAACAACACAAACCCCAATGCTTGGGGCCTCCTTTTCACAGCCTTGGCCTGTGACTATGTCAAAGGTTTCCCCTCAGTGCCACTTGAGCCCCAACAACCCCCTCCCAACAGCTCCCATAGTGGCTGGGGCTCTCACCTCATGGGTCTTGAAGAAGGGGGACTTCTCCAGAGCTTCACGAAGTTCTTCTAGGCGGGCCACATACTTTCTCTGTGTGTGAGAGGGAGGGTTTCCTGGTTAGCATAGGGACTTTGTGGGTCCCTACCTACTGTGGGATCTGACCTTGACTCAGCCCAAAGGCATGGGCAGGCCCCAGGCAGGATGGGATATGACGAGCTATGGAGGGGGTGGAATGTATCAGGTGGGACACAGAGGAGACCCACAGTTCTTTGCAGCCCCTCTCATCACGAGGTGGAGTCTGTTTCCTCTTCCCTTTAACCCAGGCTTGGACTCCCTGGGTGGTGCACATGGTTAATGTGCTCAGCTGCGAACCAAAATGGTGGTGGTTTGAGTCCACCCAGAGAAGGAAGGCCTGATGACCTACCTCTGAAAAACCAGCTACTGAAAACCCTATGGACCACAGTTCTACCTGGACACACATGGGGTCACCATGAGTCAGAATTGACTTGATAGCAACTGTTTTGTTGTTGATTTCTAACCTAGGCTTGGTCATTGCTTTGGCCAACAGAACATGGCAGAAATGAGGGTGCTCTTCTGAGCCTACGCATCAAGAGGCTTTGTGTTTTTGCTTGTTTTCTCGGATCCTTGCTTCTACAATGAGAACAAGCCCAGGCTAGCCTGCTGGATCATGAGAGGCATGTGGCCAAGTCCTAAGCCAATAGCCAGACATGTAAATGAGGCCATCCTAGACCAGCCAACCCAAGCGAAGCCACCAGCTAGCTGACTGTAGATGCATGAGCAGAGCCAGCCCATACCAGCCAAACCCCGCCCAAAGCAAAGACCCACCGACTTGGGAGCAATAATAAATGGTGATGGTTTTGAGCTGCTACATTTTGGGGTCGTTTGTTATATAGCGAAACCTAACTGACACAAAGGGTACGGGGTCCCTCTCACCAGGATTCCACGGTCTCCATCCACAAAGTCCTCCAGCACCTTTGTCACCTGCTCCAGCTCCTGTGTCTTCTTGAAGTTGGTGTTGCAGGTCCCATCAGCTTTCTGCAGGGCATGCGGTGGGGAATAGTGTCATGGCTTTTCCTTCCCACCCCCAACACTGAGCAACCTCAGACACCTCCCTGGGCCACCCACCCTTCTCCCTGCCTCAACACTTGCTTGCTGTTAGGGGAAATCAGCTCACCTGTCCAGCTCAACCCACCCCCAAGTCACACTCTTGAGCAACTGGTCCTTCTAAGTCAGTCTACCCAACGGGGCTGTGGGGAATGGATCTGACTTTGAATGGTGACTCAGCTGCTTCCTAGCTGGGCAGCCTACCTACACAAGTCACTTCACTTTCCTTATCTGGACAATGAGAATTGTGTTGGTATCTATCTCCTAAACTGGCATAAGGATTAGATGAGATTGGGTGTGTAGGATGCATAGCACAGAGCCTGGCCCACAGTAAATACACACTCAATAAATCAGATGAATGTTATTTTTCAGAGAAGTCACCTAACTCACTCTGCCACTCTGGCAGGTGCTGCGTGGGCACTGGTAACATGGAGGTAATGGGATAGATATACCAGACGAAGGAGGCAGACACTGGATAAAATAATCACAGGGAAAGAGAAGAAAAACAAAGGCATACAGGGGGCTCTGAGTAGGTAAAGAGGGGGCCTTGATCAAGTAGGGTGGAAATCAGGGAGGACTTCCCTGAGGAAGCGAAATTTAAAAGGAGAGAGGAAAATGACTGGGAGTCAACCAGAGGAACAGCAGGGGGAAGAGCATTCCTGGTGGAGGGAACAGAATGTGCAGAAGCCCTGTGGCAGGTAAAAGCAGAGCCCTTTGGAGGAAATGAAAGCATTTCACTGTGGCCTGAAGACAGACAAGGAGGAAGAGAGCTTAGCAATGGGGCCAGACCCTAGAGGGCCCTCTAGGCCTCAGAACGCCTCCTGAGGGCACTAGGGAGCCACCGAAGGGTTTTGAGCAGACAAAAAAGACACACTTGGATTTGCAACTTAGACAACTCAGGCGACGCTGTGGGAAGACAGTCACTCTCATAGATTGCTGGTGGGATGTGCAACGTACAACCCTGGGAAAGGAGTTTGGCCATCTCTAGCAAAAACCAGTGTGTTTATACCTTTGACCCAGGAGTCCTGCTTCTAGGAATCTAGTTTACAGCTAGAACTGCTCACTGGGAAAGTGTTGTATGTACAGTTATTCACTGAGGTATTGTTTGTAATGGCAAAATATGGGAACCACCCAAGTGTCCATCTATAGGGCACCATGGTGCCTCCACAAAGAGAGTATTAATATTACACAGATGAAGAGAGAGTGAGAGAGCAAGGAAGGAAGGGAGAGAGAGAGAGAGAACAAAGGGAGGGAAGAAGGAAAGAGAAAGGAAGGAAGGAAGAAGAAAAGCAGTAAAGGAGGAAAGAAACGAAGAAAAAGAAAGAGGACCTCTTTATGAAATGATACTCAAAACTGTCCAGGATATTATTGTTAAGTAAAAATGCAAAGTATCAACCGGTATGTTTTTTGTGTAAGAAAGTAGAAAAAAAACTTATGATATGCAGTGGCATTTGCTTGTATTTGCAGAAAGAAATACCAGAAACTAATAAAGTGGTTTCCCATGAGTAGGCTGGTGGGGTGTAGGGACGGAATGGGAAGGACAACAATAGGGTTGGGAGAGAGATTTCTCAACATTTACCTTTTTATAATATTATTTTGGCTTTTGGACTGTGTGAATCGCCGGGCCGTTCTTTCAAGGCACCTCTGGGTAGGTAATGAACCCCTAGCCTTTTGTTAGTAGCTGTGTGCTTAACTGTTTGGGCCACCCAGGGACTGGTGAGGATACCAGTTCAAAATCTAATTTACAAAAATAAAAACACTGCCATCGAGTCAATTCTGACTCATAGCAACCCTACAGGAGAGAGTAGAACTGTCCCATAGGGTTTCTAAAGAGCGGCTGGTGGATTCAAACTGCCAACCTTTTGGTTAGCAGCCAAGCACTTAACCACTGTGCCACAGGGCTCCACAAAAATAAAAGGACTGAAAAAAAAATAAATAACTTCCCCCATAAAGAGAAAATCAAGATCCCTCCAGCTGTTGTGTTGGACAATGGGACAGAGACAGTGACACTAGGTGACAGGAGCCAGGGAGGCTGGGAGTCAGAGAGGCTCAGGCAGATGGAAAAACAAAATCTGGTCTTTGAGGATGTAGGGGGAGAAAGAAGTGTGGCCTCCACCAGCTCTGGCCTTTTTATCTTCTGCAGTCTCCCACCATCTCCAGAACTTGCTTCTTTCCAGCTTGCCCCAACACCCACATTCCCTGAGAAGCTTTGCCTCAGATCTAACTCCATGCCCTCTAGCAACAGGCTCTCACCTTGATGCCCTCGATCCGGAAGCCCAGGGTGGAGGTGGAGCTCACAGTCTCCCTCCACTGCATGTAGCGGGGCTTGGTCACTGCACCCTGGGTATGCTCCTCAGGGGTAGGGGCCCCGGGGTCCACAGCCACCATCTTCTCATACATGTCTTTCCGGGGCCGGGGCCGTTCTCGCGCCTTCACTAGCTCCTCCTCCAGATAGGTCCTGGGGACACAGAGGACATGACAAATGAAATTATGAAGAACAAAGCTAGAGGACTCACACACCCTGATATCAAGACATAAAGCTATGAGTGATAGTAGCACAAGATAGACAAATAGATCAATGGGACAGAACAGAATCTACAGATGAATGGGACAGAACAGAATCTACAAACAGACAGACATACGTACATTCACCCAACTTATGACAAGGAAGGCACTGCAATTCATTGGGGGAAGGAAAGCTTTTCAATTAATGGTGCTGAGTCAACGGGATATCCACATGGAAATAAAATGAACCTTGACCCCTACCTCACACCATACACAAAAATTAATTCTTGATGGATTGCAGATCCAGAAGTGAAAGTTAACACAATAAAGTTTGTAGAAGAAAACATAGTATCTTCATGATCTGGAGTAAGCCAAGATTTCTTAAACATAAAAAGTACTATTCATAAATGAAAAAAAAAATTCAAACTGGACTAAATTAAAAGTACTTTTTTTAAAAAAAAAAAAAGTAGATTTGTTTATCAAATGACAGTATTAAAAGAGTGAAATGGCAGAGTGGAGAAAAAAATATATGTATATCTAACAAAGGACTTGTATCCAGAATATATAAAGAATTACAAATCAAAAAGCAAAACACAGCCCAATAGAAAAATGACAAAAAACTCAAAAAGGCACCTCTCCGAAGAGAATTTCCAAATAGCCAATTAGCATATAAAAAGAAGCTCAACTTCTTTGGCCACCCAGAAATAGAAATAAAAATCACAATGAGCTATCACTACACACCCACTAGAATGGTTAACATTTTAAAAACAGACAGTACTAAGTGTTGGGAAGAATATGGAACGATTGGAACTTGTGTACGCTGCTGGTGGAAATGTATATTGGCACGTTCTTCAAGACTGCCCACCCTGACCCTCCACTCCTGCCCCCGACCCCACCTGCTGCCCATCTTGCAATCCATGATAGAGGGGCTCTCAAAGTCTGCCAGAAGATCTTCCATCTGGTTGAAAGTCTGGCCATCCTGCTCCACAATACCATAGTAGGCTGGCACGAAAGGCTGCAGGGGGTCACTCATCAGCTGCTCCAGGCTGCGCTGCTCACACTGACAGAAACGTTTTAGAATCCGACCATCCTCTCCTGCCTGGAAGTTCCCTATGGGAGGGTCAGAAAATGAATCAGAAAGAGAATCCCTCCGTCTCTCTGTATGCATCAGGTCCTAGCCACCATCATCTTTCCTGTCCCTTCTGCAATGCTGTCTCCCCTGCAAATCTCAAGATCTTGGCCAGGGCCAGGAAGGGTAGGGCCTGTTTCTTCTGTCTGCTGTTTAAACTGAGTCCTGTTCAAAGCAGGTTGCTTCCTCATTTGTTTTGTAATTTTGGATTGTGAGCTCATGGTCATCTATGAGAATTTTGTGAGATCTGAATCAAGAGCATGACTCTTCCAAGCAGATTTGCATTTGCTTCTGCCTAGAGTTCCAACCAGGAACTAACAACTGGGGTCTATTTAAGTTAATTTATAAACCTGGGGTTTCCTGGACCATACAGATAGTATAGACTAGAATTCCAAATTCTTATTCTGGCAAATTGTATTTCAGATTATAATTTCCACAGATGGCTACAACACTATCTCCTGTCCCAAACACTTTTCTAGAATTTTGCCACTCCCCATCAAGAAGTAGAGTCTACTTCCTCTCTCCTTGAATCTGGAAGGACTGTGGCAGAAGTGATGCTGCATGACCTCAAAGTCTAGGGGATAAAAGGAGATGCAGCTTCTGCCTTATTGGCCGAGACACGTGCCTTTGCAGTCCTGAGCTGCCATGTAAGAAATCCAACTATCCTGAGGACACCATACTGTGAGGAAACCCAAGTAGCTACAAGGAGAAGTCACACATAGGCTTTGCAGCTACAAACCCCAGCTGAGGCCTCAGCCAACAGCCATTATCAATTGCCAGGCATATGACTCAATGAACCTCCAAAAGTTTCCAGGTTCCAGACTTTGAATTGTCCTAGTTGACTTTCCAGAGATCACAGACGAGAGACAAGCCAACCTTCCTGGGCCCTGTTTGAACTCCTGATGTAAAACCTGTGAGGATAATAAAATGGTTGTTTTCTTCCATTAAATTAGCTCTTTTTAAGAACTACTAAGTTTTGAGTTTTTTGTTTTTTTTTTTTTAACAGTAAGACAATTGCAGCACAGTTAGAGTTATAGCAGTGTAATACAGCAACAGTAACTAGGACTCATACAAATGGCAGGCCCATTTACCCAGTCTTGAGGGGGGCCTTGCCTTTTCCCACTCAGATCTAAGGATGAATAAGACAGACAAGCTCACTTATTGTCTCCCTTTGCTGGTGGGCATGGTTTGTCTAGGTCAGCCCACTGCTTATTTTTGTAAATAAAGTTTTACTGGAACACAGACATGCTCATGTGTTTACCTACTGTCTATGGTGGCTTTTGTGTTGCAACAGCAGAATGGATTTGCAACAGAAACTGTATAGCTTGCAAAACCTAAAAGATTTATTATATAGCCCTTTACGAAACAAGTTTGCCGACCCCTGGTCTGGTCTATCTTTTCACTGTGGTATAGCCTTCAAAAGTACCAGCTTTATGTGGGGTCTCAGTCCACGTTTTTCACATTATGCGGGCCCAAAGGCAGCGCAAATAACTACCATTCATCAAGAATCAATATGAGTTATCTCTAGTCCTTGGTACATCCTGCCAATAGAAGTATATGATTTTCCTATGTGACAGATTAGGAAACTAAGGTCCAGAGAGGGAAAGTCACTTGCCCAAGGTTACCCAGCAGGGATTCAAACCCAGGGCAAATATTCACTATGCTCCTCATCTCCAAAAAAGGAATATATTCCTGCCCACTAATGTTGGATGGGCCCTGTAACTTGCTTTGGCCAATGGGATATTAGCATCTCATTGAAATATACTTGAGTGGTCAGCTTGCCCTTTTGTATTTCTGCCCCAGCCATAAGAAAAACTTGCCTTGGTTGTCTCACTGGTCCAAGGAGGGAGAGACCCACGGAGCACACGTGGACTCACTGCTCCACCTGGAGCCAAGCCCAGCCTAGGGCAGTTGACTTCCAGCCAACCCACAGGTACCTGAGTGAGAATCGGTGACTGCTGTTTTAAGGCACTGTGTGTGGGGGTGACTTGTTACACAGCACTACTGATACAGTGGCCAAGCAAACCAGGTCCCTGGCTGTTAAGACTAGAAGGCACCCCCACAGCAGCTTTGGCGTCAGCTCCCACTTCCTTTTCAGTTCCTTTCATTTTTTGACCCCTGAGGATTTTTTTTTTAGAGGATTACCTGCTTTTCTTAGCTGTGTATTTTTTAAAAATGCTTGTTATATTTCATCCAGCATTTCTACTTTTTTTTTTTAACTGAATCTTTTAAAAGGTTATCTAGTCTATCGTATTGCCTGGAACAAAATTATTCTCCTTAAGTAATAACAGCAGAGTTCTTCTTTAGAGGTCAGCTCCTAGGACAGTGATTCAGTGGGTGGGGTGTGGAGTCAGATCTGGGTCCAAATTCCAGGTCTGCCACTCACAGGCTGTAGGACTCAGCACAAGTGATTCTACTTCTCTGGGCCTCAATTTCTTTATCTGGAAAATGGAACTCATAGTCAAATTTACCTCGGGGGGGGGGGGGTCGCTGGACCAGAGAGGTAACACTTATTGAGCACTACTATACTTTATATCTACCAACTTATTTATTCTTCACCCAGTAAGGTTATTATCCCCATTTTACAGCTCAGAATACCACCCAGTGAGGTTATTATCCCCATTTTACAGCTCAGAATACCAAGGCACAGAGAGGTTAAGGTACTTGCTCTTAGTCACACAGCCAGGAAGTGGAAAAGTGTGGATTTAAACCTAGACCAATTAGTTCTAGTGTCTCGCCTGCTGGCCCTTATACGATACCAACTTTCCGTCATGGACAGGAACATGAGCTCATGGGAAGTGCTGAGTAAGCACAAGGCCTGGAACAGAACAAATGCCTGGTTGGTATTATTCTTCCTGTTTTCCCATCAAACTCTTTTTAAAAAGAAAATTTGCATTGCTTTGGGGATGTTGCTCAAGAGGCAAGAGAACATAGTGCTTACGAGCCAGGGTTCTGGAGCCAGGCTGCCTGGGGTCAAATTGAACTCTGCCCCTCACCAGCTGTGTGCCCTTGGACAAATCACTTCAACTCTGGGAGCCTCAGTTTTTTCATCTTGAAGATGGGAAAATAGTATCTCCCTCCTACAGTTCCTGTGAGGACACAGGTAGGTGCACAGTGAGCACTGTTTGCATTCTTACCATGTGTCAGGCACTGGGGAAAAATTAGACACCACTTATTGGGTGCATGGAGCCCTGGTGGTGCAGTGGTTAAGAGCTATGACTGCTATCCAAAAGGTTGGCAGTTTGAATCCACCAGCCACTCCTTGGAAATCCTATGGGGCAGGTCTACTCTGTCCTATAGGGTCATATGAGTTGGAATTGAGTTGACAGCAATGGGTTTATTGGGTGCCCACAATGAGCTAAACAAGGAGAAGAAATTTTGAATCACAACTGCTTCGTGAGAGCATGACAGGAACTTCTGTTAGGCTCTAGGGAAAAAGAGAAATGGAGCTATCTACTGAACACCTACTGTGTGCTGGGTACTCTGCTATGCTCTGGGTAAAAAGAGAAATGGTGGATTGTCATTTACAGAGCACTTACCATGTGCTGAGCAAAACTTTGGGTAAAAAAAAAGCAGCAAGTTCCAATGTATTAAACACGTGCTTTGGGGGTGCAGGGGACACTGTGCTAAGCTCTGGGTAAAAAAAGAAATCAGGACACTGTGTGTTGAGCACCTAGAATGTGCTAGAAACTGTGCTCCTCAGTGCTAGACACAGTGTGCCAGGTCCTAGGGGAGAACCATTACAGCCACTATTTATTTAAGACCTATTATGTGCTGGGCACAGGGAGGGGACAGGGAATGATAACCTCCAATTATGAGAGGACTGTCCCTCAGTCCCCATAAATATTTTAACTCTTTGGTGAATCCCTCAAAGGATGTATGATTATCTCCATATACAGATGAGGAAGCTGAGGCTCAGCAAGAGAAAGTAACTTGCCCAGGGTCATCCACAAATAGACCAGAACTGAGATTTGACACCAGGTCCATCTGGCCAGAACTGGGGCCCTTCTCCACCACACTAGGATAACATGGACCAGCCGTGACACATGGCAGGCTGGTCCCAGGCCTAAGGACTTCCTATAACAACTGCATGAGATAGGGACTGCCACCAAGTCCATTTTACAGATGGGGAAACTAAGGCTCAGAGAGCTGCCCTTTCACCAGCCCCAGGTGTCTCTGTCCACCGCCCCAGCTCTCACCAGCATGTCCGGACAGCTGGACCCATGGGTAGTGTTTACGGAAGGAGACCATGAAGGGTGAATACTTCAGAACTGTCTTCAGCCTCTTCCATGGCTTGTTCTGTGTGGGACAGAGCAGGGTGGGGTCAGGGCCAAAGCCAGGGAGAGGTGGGAGCAGGCGTACTGTGATGAGAGGCAACAAAAGTGGACCTGCGATCCTTCTAGACACAGGGGGTTTCCTAGGATTGCTTTTCCCTAGCTTGTCAAATCCCACTGAATCCAACACTCACAGGATTTCCCCCCAAAGGGCCTCAGCAAAGCTAGGGGAGGATTTTATGTCTCTATCCATTTCTGTCTCTGTCTCCATCACTTTCTTCATATCTGTGTCTCTCTCTGTCTCTATCCTTCCCACTGGCTCACACTGGCCTTCAGAGCCAATGTGTGCATTAGGACAAGCTAAGCTTTGTTGTGGTAACAACCAACCTCCTAGTATCGCCACTACTCCCTTCTCCCAACACACACTGAAAAGGCAGAAGCCCCATTTCTGTCCCTGAACCAGGTCAAGTCTTCCAAGGAAAAAGACAGAGACAGGTTGGAGGCAGACCCACAGAGAGAGATAGGTGACAAAATGAAGACAGAGAAGGGGACAAAGACAGAGACTGTGACAGTCCTGAGTGCTCATCACCAAATAGTTCCAACTCTTCCCCCTTCCAGGGACTTCCCTGCCCTCCTGAACTTAGGTCATTGACTTGCTTTCCCCAATGAAACGTGAGCAGAAGGGTCACTTCAGGCCAAAGCGGTAAGAGACAGCGTGTGACTCTCCATGTTCTTTCCTCCGCTGGAGTCTCCCTCAGCCCGGGCCCCTGAGTGAAGACACCATGGAGCAGGGCCCCTCAACCACCACTGACCCCTGGTCAATCTGTAGTGGGCACAAAAACAACTCTTTGTTATCTGAAACCACTGAGACTTGGGGGTTGTTTGTTACTACTGCAAATTCTGACCAACCCTGACTAACACAGAGGCAGACACAGAGTCAGTAGAGTCTGTAAATGACAAAAACAGAAATACAGAGAGGCAGCGATGCAGACAAAGAAAGTAAAGACAAAAAAAAAAGATGTGTAGATGCAGAGAATAACAGAGAAAAAGAGGGGAAAAAAAAAAAACAGAGAAGCAAATACAGGGATCAGGTTGTATCACGTTGACTATGAATTTCTTGAAACAAGGTTAGTCTGATTCTCAGCACGCATGTGCAAGCATGGACGCGCGGGTGCGCGCATGTGCGCGCACACACACTCTCTGCCCTAGGCAAATAGTGGGCACTTTGCAAGTTTTGGGAGAGTAGCTCTCCTGTGGAGCTATGGTGGTGCAGTGGTTAAAACACTCGGCTGCTAACCGAAAGGTTGGCCGTTCAAACCCACCAGCCGTTCCACAGGAGAAAGATGTGGCAGTCTACTTCTGTAAAGACCACAGCCTTGGAAACCCTGTGGCGCAGTTGTGCTCTGCCCTATAGGGTCACTATGAGTCGTACTCATGGCAAGGGGTTTTGGCCTTCTCCAGAGAAGGAAGTTGTGTGGCTCTTATCCACCCCCTCCCCAAGATCAAGGGCATGTTCTTCTCTCCCAACCCCTCAGAGCCCAGCTGCCTAGCAAACACCAGGGTGTTGGACCGCAGGATCCAGGAAGGGCTAGTCCCTCCCCCCTGAGGGCTGCCAGCCCGGAGGAGGAGGTGATTAATAAAGGTTCCTGTTTACTAACCACCTGGAACATTCCAAGCACAATAACAAAGACTCAGTGTGCCATAACCGACTTAATCCTAAAAACACAACCCCAGGAGGACTGTTGTCTCTGGGTTCCAGAAGAGGAAGCAGAGGACCAGAGGGGTGAAGTCACTTGCCTAACATCACACAGCACAGTGCTGGGATTCCAGCTCTGACCTGACCTCACAGTTCTGGGGCTTCCCCTCCAACCCTGCTGGACTATAAACTCATGAGGGCAGGGACTGGGGTGGTCGAGGTCACGACTGTGTCCCCAGCACATGGCCTGGCACAGACAGGTGCTCAGAAAATATTGCTTGAATTGAAGGAAGCTAGTTGAGACTGTCTTTTTTTTACTCATAAATATATTTAGTATCAACTGTCTCTAATTTTTTATCTAATCTGGAGCCCTGGTGGCACAGTGGTTAAGTGTTCGGCTCCTAACCAAAAGGTTGGCAGTTGGAATCCACCAGCCGCTCCTTGGAAACCCTATAGAGCAGTTGTACTCTGTCCTATAGGGTTGCTATGAGTCAGAATTGACTATATGGCAACGGGTTTTGTTTTTGGTTTTGGTTAATGGTTAATCTAGATGTCCCTGGGTGGTGCAAACAGTTAAGGACTCAACTACCAGGCAAAGGGTTGGTGGTTCTAACCCACCCAGAGGCACCTCAGAAGACAGGCCTGGTGATCTGCTTCTGAAAGGTCACACTGCCTTGAAAAACCCTGTGGAGCAGCTCTATTCTGTACATGTGGGGTCTCCATGAGTCGGAATCCATTCAATAGCAACTAACGACAACACAAATGGTTAATCTGGGCTTTCTCAGATAGTTTTGTGTCCCTTCTTCCAGGAACCCCTCTCTGATACCCAGGTCTGTCCGCTCACTTGCTCTGAGTCCCACAACCCTCCAGGCTTCCCTCATCCCAGCCCTGACCGCTCTCAGCTGCCATAGTCTACTGATGTGTCTGTCTCCCCACTGGCCTGGGAGCCCCATGAAGGCAGGACTGGGGCTGTCGTGGTCACTGCTGTGTCCCCAGCAAAGTCAACATAGGGACGGACACATGGGAGGGGCTCAGAGACTGTTGTCTGATGACAATGGATGTGAAGAAAGGAAGGAAAGAGGGAAGGAAGGAACGAAGGAGGAAAAGAGGCAAGGAAGCCGGGCCTTTAAGGTCAGACAGGATTTCAAAATGAAGCAAGAAGGAAAAGGAAGCAGGGTGTTCTGGGAAGAAGGAACAGCTTAAGCAACGTGTGGAGGCAGGATGGCAGCCGGGGGTTCGAGGAACAATGTGTACTTAGGTTTAGTGACAACAGAGGGTGTCAGGAGGGGAGAGGAGAAGCCTGAAGACAGGATGCTTTGAACACAGGACTGAAGTCCTGACGCTATCACAAAGGCCCTGGGGAGCCATGGAAGGCGCCAGAGAGGGAATGTGTCTGGTCAGAGCTGGGCCAAGGAGGCAGGTCCTGGAAGGATGAGGAAAAACTGGAGACAGGGAGGTCTGGGAAGAAAGCAAGTTACAGACAGAGCCATAGACCACAGTGGTTAAAATGACTGGATGTTAAACTCAGCCAGAACCAAGTTAGGATCCTGGCTCTGAGCTGGCCTGGCCAACCCTGAGCAAGTGACCTCATCTCCCTCTGCCTCAACTTCATCGGGAAAATGGAGACAATAGAAATCCAACCTCATGGTGGAGCCCTGGTAGCACAGTGGTTAAGAGCTCAGCTGCTAACCAAAAGGTTGGCAGTTCAAATCCACCTTGGAAACCCTATGGGGGAGTTCTATGGGTCCTACAGGATCATTATGAGTCAGAATCGACTCAACAGCAACAGGTTTTGTTTTTGTTTTTTTGAACCTCACAGTGTTGTTCTGAGGATTCAAACAGGGAACACATATAAATCACCCAGAATAGAGCCTGGCATACAGTAAGTGCTCAATAAAGGTTGGCTAAGGAGCCCTGAAAACCCTGGTGGCGTAGTAGTTAAGAGTCTGGCTGCTAACCGAAAGGTCGGCAGTTTGAATCCAACAGGCCCTCTTTCGAAACCAGTTAAGAGCTCGGCTGCTAATCAAAAGGTCAACAGTTCAAATCCACCAGCTGCTCACTGGAAACCCTATGGGGCACTTCTGCCCCATCCTATAGGGTGGCTATGAGTTGGAATTGACTCAACATGTTTGGATTTTTTTTTTTTTTTAAGGAGCCCTGGGGCACAGTGGTTAAGAGCTCAGCTGCTAACCAAAAGGTGGGCAGTTCAAACCCACCAGCCACTCCCTGGAAACCCTATGGGGCAGTTCAACTCTGTCTTATAGGGCTGCTATGAGTCAGAATTGACTTGACAGCAATGGGTTTGGTTTGCTTTATGATCATTAGGGAGCCCTGGTGGCTCAGTGGTTAAGAGCTTGGCTGCTAACCAAAAAGGTCAGCAGTTCGAATCCACCAGCCACTCCTTGGAAACCCTATGGGGCAATTCTGCTGTGTCCTATAGAGTCGCTAGGAGTTGGAATTGACTTGACAGCAATGGGTTTGGGGTTTTTTTGTTTTTTTGATCATTATTAGTAAAAGGCACAGTGGTGCATATTTAAAAGCATGGACTCTGGGCCTAGATGGCCTGGGTTTGAATCTCAGCTCTGTGTCTTCCAAGGTGTGTGATCCTGGACTATCAGTTTGACCTTTCTGTGCCGCAGTTTCCTCATCTGTAAAATGGAAACAATAATAGCATCTCCCTCATAGGGCTCCTGTGAGGATTAATTGAATTAAAAGCATTTAGCACAGGGCTGGGCATGAGTGAGTGCCAGCTGCTATTATTAGCAGTAGTAGTATTTACCCACTTCCAGCTCAGGATTCTGAGATACCAAGGAGGTGAGCAAGTAGGCAGAGAGAAAAGCAAAGCCAGAAAGCCCTGAAGAGCCAGCTCCTTCGCCCTAGCACAAGCAAGTAGAGGCAGGTCTGTCGGTCTCTCATGTCGATGGCCACCTGTGTGAACATGTCCCTAAGGGAGGTATGTGGGGTGAGGGGGCCCAAGGCAGAATTCACTGAGGAGCCCGAGAGGATGGGAGGACCCAGCGAACAGGCTGGCAGGCATGACACTCCCAGACCCACGTGAGGCAAAACCAGCCCTCCTGATTCACCAGGGGAGAACCGCACCCAAGCTGGGGGCAAGGGTGGGGGCTGTAAACAAGAGTTTGCAGGGACACCTGGGGAGGAGAACCAGGGCTGGGGGTAAGGGGAGACGGGGAGGGCCCTGGCTAGGCTGAAGTTCCTTACTATTTGGGTTCACACAGCCCTTTGAGAATCTGATGAAAGCTGGGGGCTCATCCCTAGAAAAATGTACAAGTCGGCTAAATGGTGGAGAAGAAGGCTCCCAGACCCCTTAAGGTAGCCACAGGCCCTAGAAGGATAAATTTGGGATAGGAAGTGCACCCTTTCTGTCTCTTTATTCCCGTGTTCTTCAGATTTGGGGGTCACAGGCTCTCCAAAGGACCCGATGGGATTTACAGACTCTTGCTCCAAAATAAGTGTGCACACACAATCTCACAATTTCAGGGGTTCTTGGGTGTCCTGAAGTTGGTCACCAGCCCTCCGTTTTAGAATCTAGGACTAGAAAGGGTGGGAGAAAGGACAGAAGAAACTTGGGCAGTGGGGGGAAGGGGGCGTCCCTACAGAGGGTTAGTAACCAGGGGTTCAGAGGCAGAAAAGTCAGTGAATGGTGATGAAATTACTAGCAGGGAGCTGAGACAAAACCGACAGAGAATTTCTCAGTTACAGGCAGGGGGATAAGAGGTCGGGAGATGTGGCTTGGGGGCAGATGGGTCCCACTCACCCCAGACCTGTCCTCGGGGTCGCTGGCACCTCCGCCCCCAGCCACCACGTCATCCTCAGACTCGTCGAAAGAGGAGGCAGAGGAAAAGCCGCCACTGCACCCCTCAAACTGGGAGGGGGGTCCCATCGGCTGGGCCTCAGGCTCAGGGGTCTCAGGGGTGATGATGAGGCGGGGAACAGAGCACAGGGGTCTACACGTCAGGTGAGAGTACAGGTGAGTCACCAACTCCCCAGGCTCTGGTTCCTCTAATGGGGCATCTCGGTTGGGCTCTTCTGAAAGACAGTGTGTCCCAGGCTCTGTCCGTGGTCCATCAGTGCTAGCCGGTGTCCAGAAGCCATCGGTATCTTGTACTGGGAAACTGTCAGGGCCAGACTGTGTGAAAGCTATTTCCGAATCCCGTTGTGTCTGGGATCCAACAGCCTGCGGCTCTGTCTGGGGGCCTTCAGTATCCTGTTGTGTTCTGGGACCATCAGTGTACAATTCTTTGCAGGAGCTGTCAGCACTTGGCTCTGTTGAGGGACAGGCCCCCCCTAGCTGAGTCCAGGCACTGGAACTGTTCTGGTGGATCCAGAGGCCATCAGCCCAGAACCTGTCCCTCTTTGGCAAGATCTGCCGCCCATCTATCTCTATCCAGGGCCCATCAACCCCTGGCTGTGTCCGGAGACTGCCCCTCTCTGTCTGAGACTGGAGGTCAGACCTGTGTGGGTCAGTCCAAAAGCCATCTCTCCGAGTCCGCGTCCAACCACCGGCCCTCTCCAGCTCTAACCAGTGGCTGCTACTTTCTGGATGTGAAAGGAGCCTGGACCTATCTGGGTCTGTCTTTTGCCTGGGCCTCTTGGTCTCACCTCCAAGGCCAGCTGCCTCCAGTTCAGCCTGTCCGTCCGTCCAGGATTCTGTCCGAGGATCGTCTGTCTCCAGCTCAGGCCCGAGGCCGGCCCTCTCGGGCTCGGTGTGGAGGCTGGACTCCTCAGTCCGGGCCCGGGGTCCGCCCCCCTCCGGCCGCCCTGCCAGGCCCCCTGCGCCGGGCCCTGGTCGCTGCTGTCCCGGCTGCCACCGCCGCCCCGCTCGCGGCGCCTCCAGTCCCAGGCTCGTGCGGGCCGCTCGGGGCAGCAACCCGGCCTCCGCCTCGCTCTGGCTCCCACGGCACGGGCAGCGCCTCATGCCCGCTTCCTGGGTTCGGACTTCGGCCTGATCCGGCCCCTCCGGCCCCTTTAAGTCCCGCGAGGGGTGTGGCTGGGGAGTCCGACTCCTGGGTTCCGGCCCACGGAGCTCTGGCCCGCCCGGCCAAGCAGGGGTTAACCGATACTCCCCCCCTCCTTTGGGGAAAGCCCCGAGGCCCCGCCCCGCCGGACGTGACGTAACGGGGCGGGGATTGCCCTGGTTCTGCCCGCCTCCGTGGTAAGGGGATGCCGAGGAGCGCCGGACGCTGGTTCATCGCAGATTTAGGGGAGTTAGGGTCCCGGGCGTAGGCGGGCCCTGAGGGCCTCTGGGGATGGTGGGGCGGAAGACCCGTAAAACCCGTGACTAATTTAACCTCCGTACACTTGGATTAACCAATTCAGCACCCCTACAATCCCCGGTCCAACCCGTGCGCCCACTCTTCACGTAGTGGTGGGGCGGACATTCAAGTACTTAAGAATCCCTTAGGTGTGAGTTCGAGTCCCGTCTCTGCCACTTTCTAGCGGTGTTCCCTTAAGCAAATGATTTACGCTCCCGTCCCCTCCTTTTCCCCTCCCAGCCCCAGGTTCAGTTTTCTCACCTGTAAAATGAGAATACATTTAATTGATTGAAAAATGGATTTTCACCGCCACAAGAGGCATGCACTTCTTCCAGCAGGAAAATTGAAGTCCAGAGCTTTAACGTTCACTTCCTATGTGATCTTCCCCAACAGACTTGACCCCTCGGAGACTCAGTTTCCTCATCTGTAAAGAGGGCTAGTATTGGTGACTAACTCACAGAGTTGTTATGGGGATTAATTTATATTTTCACACTGCTTTATGGCGGGCACTGAACTCATAGTTTCCTTCCCCAGATCTTGTGAGGTAGGGCTGGCCGTCATCCCCATTGCATAAGCAAGGAAACAGAGGCACACAAAGACCAAAGCAGAGTCCAAGATCACACTCCTAGGCTGTGTGGATTCAAGCCTAGGCCCCAGCCTAGTCCCATCTAATCCAAAGTCTGGGCTTTCCGTCCCTACTGGATGGCATAGTGGTTAACAGCTACGTCTGCTAACCAGAAGGTTAGTAGTTTGAATCCACCAGGTGCTCCTTGGGAACTCTATGGGGCAGTTCTGCTCTGTCCTGTGGGATCGCTATGAGTTGGAATCGACTTGATGGCGACTGGTTTGGTATTTAGTTTCTCTGCTAGAACTGCCTCCTGCATGGCTTCCATCCCACTCAGGGTAAAAAGCCACGTTGCAGTCCATTATACCCTGCGTAGTTTGGCTCTGATTTCCTCCCTAACCTCATCTCATCTCCTCCTTCTCTCCCCCTCACTGATCTCTTTACTATTCCTCCAAGATACTTAGAACCTTCTCACTGCAGGGCCTTCGGACTGGCTTGTTCCCTCTGCTTGGAATGCTCTTGCCCCAGAAATTCTTACCTCCTTCGGGTCTTTGTTCATGTCCTCAGTGAGGCCTTCCCTGACAACTCTGTTTAAGAGTCATAATCCTCCCTCCACTTCCTGCCCTTTCCCTGCTTTATTTTTCTCTTTAATGCCTGTCACCTTCTTTATATATACACTTATTTTGTTTATGGTGTTGGTGAAGAATATTGAATATATTGTGGACTGCCAGAAGGATGAACAAATCTGTCTTGGAAAAAGCATAGCCAGAATGCTCCTCAGAAGCAAGGATGGTGAGACCTTGCCTCATATACTTTGGACATGTTATCAGGAGGGACCAGTCCCTGGAGAAGGACATCATGCTTGGTAAAGTAGAAGATCAGTGAAAAAGAGGAAGAGCTTCATTGAGATGGATTGACGCAGTGGCTACAACGATGGACTCAATCATAACGTTGATTGTGAGGATGGTGCAGGACTGGGCATTGTTTCATTCTGTTGTACACAGGGTCTCTATTAGTTAGAACCAACTTGATGGCACTTAACAATGACATTTTGTTTATTGTGTCCCCTGCCAGAAGCCAGCACCACAAGGGCAAGGATTTTTACCTATTTTGTTCCTTGCTGTGTCCCCCAAATCAAAACCCACTGCTGTCAGGTTGATTCCGACTCATAGTGAGTCATAGTGACCCCAAAGGGTTTCTGAGGCTGTAAATCTCTACGGAAGTAGACAACCACATCTTTCTTTCGAGGAGACGTTCCAGGTTTTGAACCACTGACCTTCTGGTTAGCAGTCATTTGCTTTAACCACTGCACCAGCAGGATTCTGCTGTGTCCCCAGCACCTGGAGGAGCACACAGTGCTTGGTAAAAGTTTTGAAAGGAATGAATTTTCTGTAAGAAAGCTTTCTCATGTATAGAGCACTTGTTCTGTGCTGAGCTTTTTACAGATGTTACTTCACTTCTCTCAACAACACTGAGCAAGAGGGGATGCCACCGCCCCATTTTACAGAAGAGGACACTGAGGCTCAGAGGTCTACCCCCGTCAAGCTTTTGCTTGTAGCACCTGGGCTATCTGATATGACCTCACGTTTGTGAAGCATGTGGTGCCAGGGCTGGCACAGCCAGCCACAGCCCTGGCCGGTTGGTTATTGCCATAGGTGCTTTTTATATACTTTTCCCCCAAGGGTGGGGTGTCACTCAACTCCTGAGTCAGACCCTCACTGTTGGCAGGGGGTGGGGGTGCTGTTTGTCTTGAAACTGAGTCACCCAGGGAAGGACACAGGTACAGACCTAAGGCTATAAAATGAGTCATCTCTCCACAGACCAATGAGAATTCAAAAGCAGGAGTCCTCTGGCACATCATACAGGCTGGGAAGCTGAGGCCAAGAGAGGGTTGAGGACCCATCTGAGGTCACACAGCACAGGGACATTCAGGAGGCCAAATTTCCAGCAAGGAGGGGGAGGATGTGGAGAAAGCATCACATTCCTCCCTTTCCCAGCGGGAAGGGTGCCCCAGCCAGCTGCTTCTATTTCAGACTGATAAGAGGGGTGAGTCAGCTTGCTGTGGGGGTAGCAGGCTTTAAGCCTGCCTCTCCCCCTTCCGTCCCCCGTCACCCCCCGCCCAACACCCAGTCCGGCTGGGAGCTGGTTTTCTAGGGTGCCAAGGTTCCTGACTCAGCATTGGGAATCTTGGCTGAGTGTGTTCTGGGAAATGTCAGGACTACAGGAAGCAGGGCTCCCACTCACGCCATCCCCCTGGTGGGCGGGGAGTGGAGAGAAAGCAGGGTGTTATGAGGGAACAGGGGGCCAGTGTGCAGGGGCTGAGAGTAAGTGTACGCGGGAGAATATAGGGGTGTGAGCGAAAGGCAGTTGGCAAAGAAAGGCAGGGGGTTTATATGGGCAAGGGAGGAGGTTGGGTACCAGGATGTGGGTGTTTGAAGCAGAGGGTAGGTGTGCAAAGTGGAGGGGCTCCATGTCAAGGGGAATGTTTGCTGTGAAGTGTGTGTGTTCAAAGGAGAGGTGTTAAACATGACACGGAAAAAAAATGAGTAAGGTGGTTGGCAAGGGAGAGGGATGTTTGCAAAAAGGACAGTGCAGGCAACAGGAAAATCCGTTTAGTACAAGGCACTTTAAGGTGAGTGGAAGGGCATAAAAGGTTACGTGCGTGCTCAAGCCGCGTCGCAAAGACTCCCAGCAGGCTCCAACGCCCACCCTCTGGTCCGGCTTCAGCGCCTCAGCCCCGCCCCCCCTACACACAGCGGGGCGTGTTTCGTGCCAGTCAGTGAGCCGCTGGCCTCTCATTGGCTAGCTGGCGGAGGGGGCGGGTGTTCTGAGGCTCCCGGAAGCACAAGAGCCCCCGCGCGTGGTAGACCGGGGGGTAGGAGGCGTGGGTGCTTAGCAACGGGGGGAGGTTCCCAGGAACGGAGTTGGGGGACACGGAAGAAATTGGGGTGCCTAGCAACAAGAAGGGCTCACGGAAGTGGAAAGATAGCACTGAAGGATCTGTGGGTGTCTAGCAACGGGGGAGGACCCTACCAATGGCTGGGGGTGGGACTGGGGGAAGTGGGTTTCGGAGGCGCGCAGGAAGAGCTAGGGGTTCCTAGCAACCGGAAGGGAGCCAGGAGAAGCTGTGGGGCGGGGCGGGGGGCGCGTATTAACAAAGAAGGAAGTCTTTCGGGAGTGGGAGTATTAGAGAGGGTGGACACAGAAGGAATGTGGGGCCTGGCAGAGCAGGGAGGCCAGTCCGCAACCCCTACCCAAATAATCCCTCCTATTCTCCCTCAGGCGATGTGGCTGGAGGTGGGGGTCCTACTGCGGGGGACCTGTGGACAACTGGGCCGTACTATTGGTCTGCCTTGTGGGGCCCCGGGGCCTGGGCTCCACTGGTGGGTAAGATTGGGAAGAGTCCCCAAGAGAAAGAGGTAGGAGAGGGAAGTTTCTGGGGGTGAAGAGAGGGAGGGGTCCCAGTGGGCTAGAACGACTCCGTACCCTCCAAACCTTACCAAAGTCCATGTCTCTCACAGTTGTCTTGTGGGGGTTGTCAGGCCCAACGATTTCATCAGGACGGGCCTAGCAGAGGCCTGGGTGAGGAGGACATTCGCAGGGCACGCGAGGCCCGGCCTAAGAAGACACCTCGGTTCCAGGTATCATTGTCCTTTACCCCCTCCCAGCCTAGTGACACTCCGTGAGGGCTGCTGGCCCCCTGAGCCTGGGGAAGGGTGCGCCCACCTTCCCACCCTAGACCTTCCCCTTATTTCCCAGCTGAGTGACCGCTCTCGAGAACGCAAAGTGCCTGCCTCCCGCATCAGCCGCTTGGCCAACTTTGGGGGTAGGTGTGACTGGGGGCTATCCTGACCTAAACATTTACAGAACAAAGCCAGGGAGAGAGTGAATCAGAGGGAAGACAGAGGAGGGAGAGACAGGGAAAGAGAAGAAGGCAGAAACCCACAAAGCCAAGAGAAATAGGAATGTCAATGATTTTAACATTTACTGACAAATGGGAAGGGGCAAGGCCCCATGCACACATTACCTTGCTTCACTGAATCTATGAGTGTTTATTTCCATCGTGTAGATGAGGAAATGCAAGCTGAGAGAGGCGAGGTGACTTGCCTTGAGGTCACACAGCAGGATTATTCAAACTTTAGGTTGCACCCTGCTTGAAATAATTCAGTGAGTTGCAGCCAGCCTTAAAAAAAAGAAACAAAACATGAGTGTACCTGTATAGTAGTGGAAAGTATTGTTTCATGAAACATTTCATATACATCGGTCTGTACCAGTTACGATACAGGTGTCTTTACTGTGGATCATGGGTCAAGTTTTAAACGTACTGATTCATGGTGTAAAGAGGTAGTGGAGTGCAGTGGTTAGAGCTTTGGCATCTGGCTGCGTGCAAGGTCTGATTCTGCTGAGCTCTCACTTTGTGACTGGGCAAGTTACTTCTCTGAGCCTCAGTTTCCTTTTCTATAAAATGGACATTTTTCTGTAAAGCCTATCTCATGAAGATGTGAGGATAAAAGAAAAAAAAAAACCCACTGCCATCAAGTCGATTCCAATTCATAGTGACCGTATAGGACAGAGTAGAACTGCCCCATCGGGTTTCCAAGGAGTGCCTGGTGGATTGGAACTGCCAACCTTTTGGTTAGCAACCAAGCTCTTAACCACTATGCTACCAGGGTTTCTGATGTAAGGATAAAATGAGTTAATGCACATAACTCAGGTACCTGGCATGTAGAAAGCACTCAGAAAACTGCAGCTATACTTATAGAGGTGGTGACAGTGAAAGAGACAGAGAGACCCAAGGTGTTCTTAGGGCAAGGAGAGCAAGGAGGCTGAGGAAGTCAGAGCTGGAGAGAGAACCTCAAAGGGAGGGACTGAGAGTCAGAGTCCTCGACAGATGTGCCAGGTGGAGAGGAGGGTGAGAAATAGAAATAACTAAGGAAGGGGAGATGAGCATGAAGAGGAGGAGACAGGAACAGGGGGTACAGGACGATAGAGAGACCCAGGGGTGTCATTTTGGGGCCTTCTTAATCTTGGAGCTCTGGTGGCGCAGTGGTTAAGAGCTACAGCTGCTAACCAAAAGGTTGGCACTTTGAACCCACCAGCCGTTCCTTGGAAATCCTATGGGGCAGTTCTACTCTGTCCTGTAGGGTCGCTATGAGTCGAAATCAACTCGGTGGCGATGGGGTAACCTTGGCTGCATACTAAAACTATCTGGAAGGCTTAGTAAAAAAAAATCACCAGCCCTTAGGCCAGTTAAATCAGCATCTCAGGGGTGGGGTTTGGGCATCATATTTATAAAAGCTTCTTAGATGACTCAACTGTGAAGCCAGGGTTAGGAACTGCTGGCTCAGGAGATAAGCCTGGAGAGAGGGCTGGAGAAAAAAATAGCCTCACCTGGAAGGAACTCAAAAGCACAGAGAGAGTGAATAAGAGACTGAGGTGGGGACAGAGGGATGCAGGGAGCTGGTGACGAAGAGTCAGGAAGATGAGTGCTTAGAGAGACTGAGAAGAGAGAGGGTCAGGAGAGAACACCCTGGGCAAGCAGACACTCAGCCTCAGCCTCCTCTCTGACTCCCCAGGACTGGCCGTAGGCTTGGGGCTGGGAGCATTGGTTGAGGTGGCAAAGAAGACCCTGCCAAGAGGACCTCTACAGTCAGGTGAGTGAGCCACACTGTCTGGGTTCAGACCCTGGCCTTGCTGTGTGACCTGGCGCAAGAAGCTTTACCTCTCAGAGCTCAAGTTTCCTCATCTGGAAAATGGAGGTGACGATAATGTACCCACCACTTAGGGTCAGTGTGAAGTGTTCAGAACGCGGCTAGGCTGCTACTATGGTTGTGATTAAGGGAAGCATATCCTCTTGAGAAACAATATAAGCCATCGGAAGTTAAGTTTCTAACGTGGAGCAAGAGAGGAAAGTTGAAAGTCGGAGTGCCAGTGGGGACCTAAGTACAAGAGAGATGGAATTAGATGTGTAAAGAGAAGAATTTGTGGGCAAGACTCCTCAAAAAGCTTATGACTTCAATCAAAAGTGGGGAACATTCCAGATTAAAACGGGACTAAAGAGACCCCAACTGACACATGGAATGCGTGAACCTTGACTGGATCTCAGTTTAGGGGGAAAAAAACAGCTATAAGAGACTTTTTTCTTTTTTTTTTTTTTTTAATTTTATTGTCCTTTAAGTGAAAGTTTCTAGCGCAAATTAGTTTTTTCATTCAAAAACTTATACAGAAATTGTTTTGTGACATTATTTTGCAGCCTCCACAGTGTGTCAGCACTCTCCCCAATTCCATCCTGGGTTCCCTCTGTTCATTCATACGATTTTCCTGTCCCTTCCTGACTTCTCAGCTTTGCTTTTAAGCAGGTGTAACCCATTGGTGTAGTGGTTAAGTGCTATGGCTGCTAACCAAAGGGTGAGCAGTTCAGATCTGCCAGGCGCTCCTTGGAAACTCTATGGGGCAGTTCTACTCTGTCCTATAGGGTTGCTGTGAGTCAGAATCGACTTGATGGCACTGGGTTTGGTTTTTTTTGGTGTTAACCCATTTGGCCTCATGTACTTGAATGAACTAAGGTGCACGTCCCTCACATGTATTTTTGTTCTATAGGCCTGTCTAATCTTTGGCTGAAAGGTTGACTTCAGGAGTGGTTTCAGCCCTGAGTTAGCAGGATATCTGGGGCCATAGTCTTGGGGTTCCTGCAGTCTCTGTCAGACCAGTAAGTCTGGTCTTTTTTTGTGAATTTGAATTTTATTCTGCATTTTTCTCCCACTCTGTCCAGGACCCTCTACTGTGATCCCTGTCAGAGTGGTCAGTGGTTATAATAGACTTTTGGGGACAATTTGGGAAATTTGAATATGGACTAGATAGTAGATGATATTAGGAAATGAGTGATAATTTTCTTAGATATGTAATGGTGCTGTGATTATATAGAAGAATGTCAGTATTCTTAGAAAAAGAACGATGAAGCTTTTAGCGGCTGAGTTCAGATGTGCAATTACATCCAAGTGGTCCGCCATGTAATAATCATAACAACGACAGCAACACACAAACACAGACAAAGCAGACAAGGCAGAATGTTACACTGCTGAGTAGAGATGGAGGGTAGCTGGGAGTTCCCGGCGCTAGCACCTCTTCTGTCTGTCTGGATTTTCTCAGAATAAAAGTGGTGCTGGCGGGGAATGAGGCAGACCCAAGTCTGTACCCTGCTCTGCCACTTCCATGCTGTGTGACCTAGGGCCAGGCACTCTACCTCTCTGAGCCTCTTGCTTCTCCACCTTGTACGTCAAGGCATTAGTGGTTCCTGCTTCCTGGGAGGTTGTGGAGATTAAGCTAGAGAATCCACAAAAACACTCTGAACTCTGCCTGCTGCAGGGCGAGCACTCAGTACATAGTGTAATACGTTTTCATAAAAGAAAGAAAAGTTTAATAAATGCTTTATTGAAGCATTTTATAATTTACAGAGGGAAACGTACTCATATTCTAAGTGTACAGCTTGATGAATTTTCACAAAGTAGACACGTGTGTACCCAGATCAAGAAGGCCTAGAACTGTGGTTCTCCCACTTTCTGGCCTCAGGATCCCCGCACAACCTTAAAACTGATGAGTGACTAAATAAAGTGCGGTATAGCCATACAAGGAAACCCTGGCGGCGTAGTGGCTAAGTGCTACGGCTGCTAACCAAAGGGTCGGCAGTTCGAATCCGCCAGGCGCTCCTTGGAAACTCTGTGGGGCAGCTCTACTCTGTCCTGTAGGGTCGCTATGAGTCGGAATCGACTTGACGGCACTGGGTTTGGTTTTTGGTTTATAGCCATACAATAGAATATTACTCAGCCAGAAAGAGAAATGGAGCCCTGATACATATCACAACACGAATGAACCTTGAAAACATCATGCCGAGTAAAATAAATCAGTCCCAAAAAGACAAACACTGTGTGATCTCACTTATACAAACTAGGCAGATACATAGAAAGCAACGATTATTAGTGTTTACGGGGGGTGGGGGGGCAGTTATTGCCTAGGGGCGCTGAGGGTCTGTTAATGGTGGTGGGATAATTCAGAAAAGGATAGCAGTCATGGTGGCACCACGTGAAGAACATAATCCCTGTCACTAAATTACACACGTAGAAATTAGTGAATTGGTGAATGTTTTGTTATGTATATTTTTACCACAGTTAAAAACAACAAAAAAACCCTATAACAGTGGTTCTCAAACTTTTTGATCTCAAGATCCCCACACAGCCATCAAACTCTGATGAATGAGTAAATAAAACGTGTTATAGTCATACAATGGATTGTTGTTCAGCCGTAAAAAGGAATGACGTCCTGAAACATGCCGCAGTACGGATGAGCCTTGAAAACGTGTTGCTGAGTGAGGCGGCGGACACAAAGGGCCACATACTGTACGATTCCACTCATGTTAAATATGTAGGATAGGCAAGTCAATAGAGACAGCAAGAAGTCTTGTAGTTACCTAAACCCATTGCCTTTGAGTCGATTCCAACTCATAGCGACCCCTGTAGGCCAGAATAGAACTGCCCCATAGAGCTTCCAGGGAGCACCTGGTGGATTTGAACTGCTGACCTTTTGGTTAGCAGCTGTAGCTCTTAACCATTATACCACCAGTGGTTACCTAGGACTGGGGAAAGGAGCCCTGGTGGTGCAGTGGTTATGCGCTCTGCTGCTAACTGAAAGATCAGCAGTTTGAACCCACCAAACCACTCCACAGGAGAAAAATATGGCAGTCTGCTGCCATAAAGATTACAGCCTTGGAAACCCTACGAGGCAGTTCTACTCTGTCCTACAGGGTGGCTGTGAGTTGGAATCGACAAGACGGGGATGAGTTTTGGTTTTAGGGCTGATGAGATGAGGAAGAAATGGGGAATAATTGCCAACAGGTATAGAATTTCTTTTTGGGGGGGTGATGAAATATACTAAAATCGATTGCAGGGATGGTTGCTCGGATCTGCGAAAATAACTAAAAGGCATACAATTGTAGACTTTAAACAGGTGAATTGTGTAGTATGTGAATTATATCTCAGTAAATCTGTTAAAAAAATATATCGAGGGCCCCCAAAGAGCTTGTTCATGCAGGTTATATTTATTCTTATTTACCATATTAGAGATTAAAGCCGGGACATCTTTCCAACACGAGAATACTCACGTTCCATCAGCCATCAGAGCCATGATGTCTGCACACACCATGGAGCCTCTAGAAAAGCCCACTGAACACTCAAGCGAGAGTGGGCGCAAAAAGGGGCAGATATTGTGAAAATAGTTTTCATCTCACAGACCCTCTGAAGGGTCTCAGAGTCCCCTGGGGACCTCCAGGCCACACCCTGAAATTTGCTGCCCTAGAAGTTCCAGAAGCCCCTCTCATGCCCCAGGGTGATTCATGGTCACTCCTAGTTTCTCCACCGTCTTGACTTCTAACACTCTAGCGTTGCCTATTTTTGCTCTTTATGTAAATGGAATTGGATAGTGTATTCTCTCATGAGTCTGGCTTCTTTTCGCTCACTGTTACGTTTGGGAGGCACGTCCGTGTTGTTGTGTGTATCTGGACATTGTTTAATCACCACCTTCGTTTTCCACTCCATGACTATACCGCAACCTGTCCATTCATTCTACTGACGGTCATTTGGGTGTTTCCATTTTGGGACTCTTGTGAATGGAGGTGCTGTGAACATTCTTGTGCTGTCTGTTGGTGGATGGATTGATGCCTTTCTCTCGGAAAGGAATTGCATCAGGTATGCAGATGTGTAGCTTTAGTAGAAACTCCTGGACCATTTCCCAAAGGGCCTGCGCCATGACACTCACCAGCAGGGTGTGAGTTCAGGCTGCTCCACGTCTTTGTCAGCACTTGGTACCGTCTTTTTCATTTTAGCCACTCTGGTGGGTGTGCAGTGGTGTTACAGTCACTATTATCCTGATTTTAATACTAATTATTCTTTATCCCCAGAGGGTGGCTCCCAGCTGGGCTCTAGCCCCTTCCTGTCCGAAGCCAATGTCGAACGGATCGTCCAGACCTTATGTACAGTTCGGGGGGCTGCCCTCAAGGTTGGCCAAATGCTGAGCATCCAGGGTATAGCAAGACCACGACCCTCTATCCCTGACCCCTGACCTCACTTCTACCCTATCCTATCCCACCCCACCCAACATGCCCCGACTTCAGATGGTCCCCCAGGGGCCCTCCTCCCTCACCGCTTCCCTCCCCCTGCTGTCTCCCAAGACAACAGCTTCATCAGCCCTCAGATGCAGCGCATCTTTGAGCGGGTCCGCCAGAGCGCCGACTTCATGCCCCGCTGGCAGATGACGGTGAGTGCCCAGCATGCTCTCCCCCTGCCCACCCTCTTGGCCTCATAGATCGGCTTGATGCCTGACTCTGAGCCTCAGCCTCAGTTATCCCACCTTCAAAATGGGCATTACTGAAGCTCACGCCTCACCAGTGCTGTGACGGTTCTATGAGAAGGTGAAGAGTACCTCGTGTGGTTCCTGGTGCAGCCTGGGCCCTGGGGAGGCTGCTGACGAGGTAGCAAAGCCCAGTAATGGGGGGCCAGTCAGCGTGGGCTCAGACCCTGGCTTGACCTCTCTGTACCTCAGTTTTATCATCTGCAAAATGGGGATAGTGATAGCAGCCTCCACGTTGGAGGGTTAAATAAATTCGTCTATGTGAAGCTCTTTGAACAGCCCCTGACACTTCGTGAGTGAGATGCGAGTTTTGTCATTGTTCTTTTCAAGTAAGAGGAGATAGTGTCTGTGAATAGGCTGGCACCACACCTGGCACCAAGACATGAGCTGTTCTTGTAATAACTGGGTGAGGGCGTGAAGCCTGGAATCTGCCCAGCTGCCTTTCTTCTCGTCTCTGCCACCCACTCTCCGTGTGACCTTGACCAATTGCTGCCCCTCCCAGAGCCACTCTGAACAGGACCCAGCCCCAGGATGCTCTCCATAAATTTTAGCTCTTCTTTAATATTGCGACATATAACAGAATTATTATCAATCTAATTATAGACAAAAATAGTCTCCACAACAGCGCAGGGAATGCACAGTTGGGAGACACAACCTGGGCTAGGCTTCCCAGTCCTCACTGCCTGCTTGGTCCCCTTGGGCAAGAGACTTCTCTCTGAGCCTCAGTTTCCCCATCTGTAAAGTGGGGTAGCGTGAAGAGCTTAGCCCAGGGTCCAGTGTGTGGTGAGTGCCCTGTAGTTAGTGCTGGGGTCATGAACCTGCACAGCTGCCCCTAACCATGACAGTGATTGCTCTGACCACTCCCCTCAGAAAGTTCTGGAAGAGGAGCTCGGCAGGGACTGGCAGGCTAAGGTAGCCTCTTTGGAGGAGGTGCCCTTTGCCGCCGCCTCAATCGGGCAGGTGCACCAGGGCATGCTGCGGGATGGGACGGAGGTGGCTGTGAAGATCCAGGTGAGAGAGAGGCAAGGCGGGAGTGGGTATGGCCCTGGTGTTGGGGGGGTGACTCCCTTCCTCCCTTCCTCTCTCTCTCCTTTGCAGTACCCGGGTGTTGCCCAGAGCATCCAGAGCGACGTCCAGAACCTGCTGGCAGTGCTCAGGATGAGCGTGGCCCTGCCAGAGGGTGAGGCTCCCCTTCCACACGTGGGGCTGGCTGGAGGCAGAGCAGCCCACATGGGGCAAGGTGTCCGTGTGTATGCATGTGAGAATGTGTACATGTGTGTAAGAGAGAGAGACACTCCAAAGCAGGGAGAGCCCAGAGAGCATGAGCGTGTGTGTGAAAAAAAAAACTTAGAGCTTCTGAACGCATCACAGAGACAAGCCTAGACCAAAACTCAGAATCAGACACACAGAAGGTGTGCAATGCAGAGAGAGGGGTTGTAGGTGTGAAAGAAGCTACAGAAGCAGAAAGGGAGTGTAAGCAGAACAGCCTGTTTGTGTTAGAGCACATGAGAAAGCACCTGAGTAAGCTGGAGCAGGTGTGTGTGAGAGAGAGACAGAGAGGGGGAGCCTAGAGTGAGACTCCAAGGCAGGGAGTGGTGTGAGAAAGACAGAGAGAGGGGGTCTAGAGTGAGACTCGGAGGCAGGGAGTGGTGTGAGAGACAGAGAGAGCGGGCCTAGAGTGAGACTCCGAGGCAGGGAGTGGTGTGAGAGACAGAGAGAGCGGGCTTAGAATGAGACTCTGAGGCAGGGAGTGGTGTGTGAGAGTCAGAGAGAGGGGGTCTAAGGTGCGAATCCGAGGCAGGAAGCAGTGTGAGAGAGACAAAGAGGGGGAGTCTGGAATGATACTCCAAGACAAGGAGCAGTGTGAAAGAGACAAGATGGTCAGAAGACAGAACAGGTGCCCTGTGTGATGGTGAGAGATGTGAGGGACTGGTATGCATGTGTGTGGAAGAGACAGACCAGGAGATCCTGCCTTCAGAAGGACTGCAGTGGTCTGAAGGACGGAGGGAAGTGTGTGATGTGTGTGTCGGGGTCAGAGCAGGCAGAGACCGGGAGTGTGCATGTGTCTGGAGGGCAGAGGCAGATGAGGGCACAGAAGACGTGGAGCAGGTGTGAGAGACAGAAAGGGAGGGAGGGAGACTAATAAAAGAAGACATCCATGAGTGGGAGCCTGAGGGGCAGGGGTGGGCTGGAGGGTGGCCTTCCCGGCTGACAGGGCTGTACCTTTCAGGCCTGTTTGCTGAGCAAAGTCTGCACACCTTGCAGCAGGAGCTGGCTTGGGAATGTGACTACCGCCGGGAGGCAGCTTGTGCCCAGAACTTCAGGTGAGCTGAGCCCCTGTAGGACCCTTAGGGAGCCCTTCCCTCCCAGCTTTCCTCCTTCCTTCCCTCCAGGGCTGAGTGGGAAGTAAGGCCCCCATAGTCTCTGGCAGCTGGAGCCCTGGGGTGGGGCTGGCAGACTCTGTTCCTCTTTCATTTATCTGTTCTTCCATCCATCCGTCACTTCTTTTATCCCCTATGTCCTCTGTGAGTTTGGGCAGGTCACTTCCTCTCTGAGTGTTAGTTTGCTCATCTGTCCAATGGGACTCATAACCACGTGGCTTGATGGGGGAGGTGGGCTTGTCAACAGGGAGTTGATTACACACTGAGATTCTGTTACACCCACCGGATTGACAAAGACTAAGAAACCTGACAGCACCAAGAGCTGCTAAGAATGGGACTCCAGGGCATTCCTCATTCACTGTGGGCAGGAGAGGACATCGCCAGAAGCACTTTGGAGAAACGGCTTGGCTACATCTGCTAAGGCTCAGTATTCACATACCCTACAACCTAGCAGTTGCCCTTCTAGTTAACGGTACTCTAGAGACACTCCAACACTGGTTTCTAGAATACTTAGGGCAGCATTATTTGCAACAGTCCAAAACTAGAAACAACCCAAATCTCGACCCCAGCAGGGTGGGTAAATAAATTACAGAATGCTCATCAGTGAAGAATGATCTGTGAACTGTGGCTGCATAGAACAACACGGTGGTATCTTTGAAGCATGGTGATGAGCGACAGTCACACCTACATAGGGTCCCCCACAATGTGCTGGCAAGCTCTGTGGCTGGAGTGAGAGGAATGGCCACAGAAGGCAGTGGTTAGCGCTGTGTGGCCTGAATCCGTACAGTGGCCTCAGGAGAGCGGCCTCCTCGTTGGGGCAGCAAGGATCAGAGGGAACTGTGCTGATGAAATGCTTGGCACAGGGCCTACCTCAAACATTAGAGTTTTTATAAATAGGAGCAAAACTACAAGGCCCCAAGTAGGACCTTGAGGAGGAGCATGCGAGATGAGGCTGGGCCAGAGCCCGCCCATGTTGGATCTGGGGAGACCTCCCACACACTGTACCCTTAGGATAAAAATCCACATCCTTCCTCTGGCCCCTGCCCACCTCCCTGGGACTCCTCACTTTGGCCACCCCACAGGTCCCCAGTGACAGGCCTCTCTCACATTCTTTGCCTCCCAGATCTTATACATTTATCCAGCAATTGTTCTTTCTGTTGGAGTGATCTCTTGGGGCGGGGTGGGGCTTGCTTATTGGCCACTCTGTTCCCAGCATCCTCCTACACTGGGACAGACAGATACAGAGATGGATTCTTTCCCTTTTACTTACCAATGTTCTGAGTAACGATTCCAAGGAGTGACCAATGCATATTACCATGGACTCTTTGGATGAATGAGTCAATTGACGAAAGAAGTAATGCACATGAAGCTAAGTGCTTTGGGCTTCTCCTGGGCGACCAGAAGCCACAGGTGCATCTCAGGTAGTGAAGTGGTAGCTGGGTCTCCAACAGCACCCAGTTTTAGGGGCGGGCCCAGAGTAAGTGCTATGGAGATATTTGCTGACTGAATGAATGAAATGTCTGAATGAATGTCAGTCTAGCCAGGTGTTGGCCATCATTCAGGGCAGACAGAGGCAAGACAAGAGCAGGAGGAAAGCAAAACATAGGCTCTTCTTGCAGGACTTCTTTCAGAGCAGGGCCCCAGGGGCCTGCGGCACTGACACTCATTCATTCCTTCTCCTCCCTCCTGCCCCAGGCAGCTGCTGGCGGATGACCCCTTCTTCCGGGTGCCAGCCTTAATTCAGGAGCTGTGCACCACACGGGTACTGGGCATGGAGCTGGCCAGAGGTGTCCCTCTGGACCAGTGCCAAGGCCTGAGCCAGGACATCCGGAATCAGGTACATGGTCCCAGCCCAGTGGACAGTAAGGGGGGGTGCTGCCCCAAGGCGAGCTAGAAGGGGCCAGGCCCATGGTCCCACCCCAGTCCAGAGAGGACTGTGCACAGCAGGCCACACTGCCATGTCTGTGTATCTGTTACTGTTTCTCCCCGCCCCAGATTTGCTTCCAGCTCCTGAGGCTGTGTCTGCGGGAGCTGTTTGAGTTCCGATTCATGCAGACGGACCCCAACTGGGCCAACTTCCTGTATGATAGCTCCAGCCACCAGGTTGGTTCCTCGTGATGCACATCGGGGTGCACTAGCTCAATACAGTAGTAGTTTACCGCTCAGCCATGGGACAGGCTGGGCTGGCTCGCCTCTGTGAGGCATCCAGGGGCTCAGGCTTCCTCCGTTTTGTGGCTGTGCCAGCCCCTAGTGCCAATGCTCTGCCCCTGGTGAAAGGCAATGAGGTCAAGGGGGTTACTGTCTTCCACAGTGCTTCGGCCAGAAGTGACCCCTCATTTCCTTCACCTTTCTCTCCATCGATGAGAACTAGTCACCTGGCCTGTCTAGGTGCAAGGGATGCTGGGAAATGGAGTCCCTGGCTGGGCAGTGGCTTCGTGGTGGCATTGTGGCCCTGCAGAAGAGGGAGCACAACTTTTGGAAGGCAGTTAGCCGTCGCTACCACACTCGTCATTCATTTAGAAAGTACCAGACACCCACTCTGCCGCTTGATGGTGATGACAAGACATCCCTGATCCTTGCCTTCTCAGAGTTCCCAGCTCAGTGGGGGATACATCCATGACTGGGCAATGATGACCTCAGGTTGTTAGTACCATGATGGGGAAGCCGGGCTAGAGTGGTCAGTAATGGGAGAGGCACAGGCAGGGGGGTGGATGGGATCAAGGAAGATTTCCTCAAGGAAGTTCCAATAAAGCTGAGACTGGAAAGCTGAGGAGCCAGTACTTCAGAGAGCAGGGAAGAGTGTTCCCGGAACAGGCACAGTGCACAAAGGCCTGGAGGTGAGAGTTTGGACTGCTAGACTTCCGGTGTGCGGTGCGTGGCTTCAGCTTTACCAGAGATTGCCAAACGTTGCTCTAAAATAGTCTGCATCCATTTTATCCCCAGAGGGATCTTTCTAAATTGCTAAACAAACACTGGTCAAGATAGCCCTTCCTCAGCTCCCCAGTACCCTCAGGACAAAGTCTGAGCCCTTTGCCAGCCTCGGTGCCTTGCCACCCCTTCCCCCAACCTGCACACTCAGCCTATGTCTCCTCCTAGGCTGAAACCCTCCCTAGGGAGGTGATTTTCTAACTCCAGGAGGTAGCACGAGTCCTGGCACTAGCTATGGGGTCCCAAGAGCATTTTTTGTTTTAAAAGAATAGAATGGAAAGTATCAGCATGTCGTAGGTGGTAGGAACGCGTATTGGTTCAGGACGCTTTTGTTTGACTTTTATATTTGTGTGTGTGTCTGTAATGGCGCCCAGCGTATGCTGTATTTCTTCCTGTGGGTTGTGGTCAATAGTTTGAACTCCTGCCCTAGAGAAACTCTTTCACATGTGTTCAGTGAGCACTGTTGTTAATAGTAGAAGCCAGAAGCAACCACAATGTCCATCAACCACTAAGTGCCTCGTGATATAATTACGGAATGAAGTCCTTATACAGCAATGAGAAATGAATGAATGAGTCTGAGTGAAACATAGCCGTGAAGGTATAGATCTAACAACCATCTGGCCAAGTAGAATAAGTTGCAGGATAACTATAGTACATACCATTTAAATGAAGTTTAAAACATTCCTATATATTGCTTATGGATACACACGTAAGTAGAAAATACATAAACTCATGCTTGGAATGACACACATGATTTCAGGATGGTGACCCTGGAAGAGAGAGCAGGGACATGGGGGAGGTGGGATCAGGGTGGGGATGTGGGAGGCTTCCCCTGGACTGGATAGTTTATATTTTAAGATGAGTGATGGGTTTTGTGGACATTGATTTTGCTTTTCTATATATTATTATTATTCTCTGGGTTTTTCTGCATATCTAAAATATATCATTATAAAAACAAGTAGGACCAAAAAATAAAAGCCAGATCCCTCCGACTACCATGTGGGGGTAGATTGGAAGGGCCGAGACTGGAGGCCAGGAGCCTAAGGTGGAAGCTGGGCAGGGACCCTGGCAGGAGACAGCAGGGATGTGGGTGGGGGCTGTTGACGGACTCCCAGTATTCCTTTCTCCACCCCCATTCCCAGGTGACCCTGCTGGACTTTGGGGCGAGCCGGGAGTTTGGGACCGAGTTCACAGACCATTACATCGAGGTGAGTCACCTCTGTCGGGCTGAGGCCCAGGCCAGATACTGGGGCATGGGTGAGGAGGAGAAACACTGCAGCTGGAATTGAGAAATAATAAAGACTAGTAATATTAATGGAGCCCTGGTGGTGCAGTGGTTAAGAGCTCAGCTGCTAACCAAAAAGATCGGCCGTTAAACCCAGCAGCCACTCCTTGGAAACCCTATGGTGCAGTTCTGCTCTGTCCTATAGGGTCACTATGAGTCAGAATCAACTCAACGGCAACGGGTTTGGTTTTTAGTAATATTAATAGCCTGAGGGTGCAATGGTTAAGCGCTCAGCTGCTAACCGAAAGGTCAACAGTTCGAACCCACCAGTGGCTCCATGGGAGAAAAGACCTGGCAATCTGCTCTTGTAAAGATTTCAGTTTAGGAAACCCTATGGGGCAGTTTTGCTTTGTCCTATAGGGTCACTGTTGAGTTGGAATCGACAGCACACAACAATAGTAATATTAATAGCTGCTGAAAAATACCAACCACTTAATACTTTGTCAGGTACTGTTTTAAATACTTTGACTATAGCAGTTGATTTAAGCCATACAGCAACCCTATGGGGTAAGGACCATTATTAGCCCCATTTTATAGATAAAGTAATTGGGGCTCAGAGGTTAAGTGATTTACCCAAGATCACACAGCTGGTAAGTGGCAGAGCTGGGATTCAAACTTAAGTAGTCTAGGTCCCATGTTCCCAACCCTTGACTTCTCCCTCCTCAGATAGAGGCTCACAATGGCCATCTTGTCAGCTCTCCGTCCCCGCCCCCCTGCCACAAGCTGCCCCCTCAGGGGTGGCCCTGCTCCTCAGGAAGTGCTTCCTTACCACATTGCCGGTCCCTGCCGCCCACTGAGACCCCGAGGTTGCTCTGCCTCAGAGAACACCATCTCATTCATTTGTTGCGACTGAACATTTGACTTGAGTCATCAATTTAAACATTCTCTGATACCCCTCTGTGCCCAAACCTGTTCTGGGCAATACTGAAGACAACAGCAGTGACCAGTCCAGGTCCCTACTTTCATGGAGCTCACAGTCCTGTCGGGAACAGACAGGGATGACCCAGAGTGGTCAGGGCTGGGATGGGGAAAGCACAGAGGACTCTGGAAGCCCAGAAGAGGTGCCTGACCCAGCTGGGAGTCGAGAAGGGCTTCCTGAGGAGGGATGTCTGAGTTGAGACCCACGGGATGAGGAGGACCAGCCAGGAAGAGATAAGGAGGGTGTTCAGAAAGGTAGCCTGTGCACAGGCCCAGAGGTGAGAAGCAATGTCTCAGTTACCTAGCATTGCCATAACACGAACACCACAAGTAGGTGGCCCTAATGAACAGAAATTTATCTCCTCATGGTTGTGGAGGCTAAAAGGCCAAATCCAGGTCTCGGGCGTGTCGATTCCTTGTCTGGAGCTCCGGGTGTCCCTTGGTTCCTAGATGATCCTCATGTGATGTCTGTTTTCCCCCACATGTGTGTTTCTCTATTCTGTCCTTTTGTATAACTCAGAAGTGATTAGGTTTAGGACCCACCCTGCACTGGTATGACCTCATTAACGTAACAAAAGTAAAGCCCCGTTGCCAAATAGGGTCACGTCCACAGGTACAGAGGTTAGAATTTCAACACATTTTGTGGCGGAGGGACACAGCGCTTTTCCACGTTTACTGTGCACGTGAAATGGTGATTCTGGTAGACTAGGCCTAGAGTTGGGCGTCGGTTTCTGTGTTTCTAACACACTCGGGGTGATACTAGTGCTACCTGTATGGGGACCACACTTAGATTGACGAGGCCCTCCATGCAGTTGCTGTCGAGTTGACCCCGACTCATGGCGACCCCATGTGTGTCAGGGTAGCACTGTTGTCCAGGGGGTTTTCAATGGTTGACTTTTCAGAAATAGATTGCTAGGTCTTCCTTCCAAGGTGCCTCTGGGTGGGCTCGAACCTGTAACCTTTTGGTTGGCAACAGAGCACATTAATCATCTGTGCTACCCAGGGGCTCCCTAGAGGACCAAAGAGAAAGAAGTCCATGTTCTGACTGGGAGGGGCGGGAGCCAGAGATGAGGCTGGAGCCAAATCCCCCTGGGGCTTAGAGTCCCTGCTTTGCAGTTGGTCTTTATCCTGTTGCACTGGGGAGCCATGGAAGGGATTTGAACAGGGAGGGACCTAGTCAGAGTTAGAAAGCTCTCTCTGAATAAGGGCTGGTCTTTAAGACTGGGATCCCAGGAAGGCTGTGGAGAGGGGAAGAGGAGGCAGTTGGCAGAGACCCCAGTGGATACTTTGTGGGAGCTGATGGCTGGAGGGGGCAGAGATGGGCAGGACAAGGCCCAGGCTTCCAGCCTGGGGATGGGGGATGGTGGACCTACCTCCAAGATTGGGACAGGAAGGTGGACCTGGTGCCCTGCCGTAGGTCCCTTGGGGCTCTCTGTGGGTCACAGAGTGAGGCACAAGGCCAAGGCCTCTCTGGGTAGTTTGGACATCCCAGACCCCTCCCCCCTCCCAGGCTGCATAGCAAGGTCCTCCTACCACCTCTGCAGCCGTTTCTAGTTAAAAAGCCCTGTCACACCAGCCCTGGAGGACCACAGGCCTGAGAGATGGCCAGACAGGCTCTGGCAGGGGGAGCTGAGGCCCCGTGTGAGGCAGGAGCCAGAAGAGAAGTGCACGCCCCCTCCCCCAAGAAAGGGCAGCACAGAGCTTAAGGGTTTGGTATGGGGGCCAGACTAACCCGAGTTCCCAGGCCTGCCCATGTCACTCCCCTCTGGCCTTTTTCCTCATCTGTGAGGCAGGGACCCTTATACCCACCCCAAAATAATAATAAAACCAAAGAACCAAACCTGCTGCTGGCAAGTTGACTCCGACTGAGAGTAATAGGAAAGGAGCCGGTAATTGGATGGCACTTCCTACATGCACAGTGCCAAGTTCTTCACATAGACCACTCCTTTATCCTCACGACAACCCCATGAGGAAGGCCCTTATGTCACCCCTACTTCACAGATGATGGGCCGAGGCCGAGAGGTAAAGTGCCTTGCCCAGAGTCCTCAGCCAGCAGGTGGCAGAGCCAGGGTTGAACCCAGCAGACCCGCTGCAGCCTCCCTGCCGAACTCCTGCGTCCCTAAGTGAGCGTGTGGCTGTAGAGAGGGGCACAGTCCACACCCAGATGTGCCACAGGTTCACCAAGGCCTCGTGAGTACCAGGCCCTGCGCACGTGGGACTCAACCCAACAGGGCTTCCTGCTCACACGGGTCTCGGAGTCCAGTGTGGGAGACAGACATCAACCAGACGATCCTAGACATGGCACAGTGGCAACCTCGGATGCAGCTCAGGATCACAGTCACCTTCTTGTCTGGTTGACTGTTTAGACACATGGGCAGCACTTGAGCCGTTTTCCTCTGTGCCGTTTCACTGTGGTAGAGCCCAGGCAGGTGGGCAAAACCCCTGGCAGCCCTCTCCCAGGCTGTGGAACAGTCTGGAGGGAGACGCACACTGACCAGGCTAGGTAGGGAGGGGAGGCTTCTGGGTGCGGGACTCAGGTTAGTGAGGGTGGAGGGGGGTGCCAGGAAGGCCAGGCTTCAAAATCCCATCACCAGTTATCAAGACCTCCCTCGAGCCTTTGCTGGGCTCTGACGCTTTGCCCATACCCATCTCCCCAGGTGGTGAAGGCTGCAGCTGATGGGGACAGAGACCGGGTTCTGCAGAAATCCCGAGACCTCAAATTCCTCACAGGCCTTGAAACCAAGGTTGGGAGATGCTGGGGGGAGTAGGGAGCTGGGGTCTGTTCTGGGGGCTCCTGGGGATGGAGAGGGGAGGGGGGCTGCTTGTCTCTACTTGGAAGAGAGGAGCCTGTATGTCTCCACTGGGGGAACTCACAGGAGCTGCTTATCTGTACTGGGGGGCTCTGGGGAGGGAGGGGAAATGGTGGCTGCTTGACTACCCAGGAACCCTGGGCACTTCTTGTCCATTCTGGGGAAGTGGGGGGCTGCTGGTCTGTACGGGAGGGCCTGGGGCACTGGGGGCTGCTTGTCCTACAGTGTGGAGCATTGTGTCTAAATTGGGGGCACTGAGAGGAAGTAAGGAGCATTTTTGGGGGAGGAGTAGGGGGCTGCTTAGGACCCCTGGTTGCACAGTGGTTAAGAGCTCAGTTGCTAACCAAAAGGTCAGTGGTTCAAACCCACTGCTGGCTCCACAAGAGAGAAGAAAGACCTGGTGATCTGCTCCAGTAAGATTACAGCCTAGGAAACCCTATGGGGCAGTTCTACTGTCAAGTAGGGTCTCTGTGTCTGAATCAGTTCAATAGCACGCAACAAAGGGTCTGCTTGTCTACTAGAGGGTCTAGAGGAAGCAGGGGCTGCTTGTTACTCTTGGGAGGAGTTGGGATCTGCTTATGGTTGCCACTCTGGAGAGAGCTGGGGGTTGCTGGCCTCTTCTGGGCGAGGTGGAGGGCTGTCTGTCATCACGGTGCTTCTCTTGCTCCCCCACCTACCCCAGGCATTTTCGGACGCCCACGTGGAGGCAGTGATGATCCTGGGGGAGCCGTTTGCTACCCAAGGCCCCTACGACTTCGGGGCAGGGGACACTGCCCGCCGTGTGCAGGGCCTCATCCCTGTGCTGCTGCGGCACCGGCTGCGCCCACCCCCCGAGGAGACCTACGCTCTGCACCGGAAGCTGGCAGGGGCCTTCCTGGCCTGCGCCCGCCTCCGCGCCCACATCGACTGCCGGGACCTCTTCCAGGACACCTACTACCGCTACTGGGCCAGTCGCCAGGGGTAACCACAGCCCGCAGCCTGCGGATCACAGGGACCTCTGGGTACCAAGAAGCCCTGTGGATCCCCCACAACAGCCTCCATCGCGGGCTCTCGTAAATGGCGCCTCCGGGCCCGTCCCCCTTTGCTCCACGTCTGGGAGCCCCCTTGGTCTTCCCTGCCATGCTTACCCCCTACCTTCGTCCAGAGGCTGGGACTGGGGAGCTCTCAACTTCCTGCCCCAGATCCTGCCCTCCCCACTCCAAAGTGGGCATCCTGGAGCCCTGAGCCAGGGAACCCACGAACTTATTTCTGCCGCCGTTTGAGGGAGCTTGAGGCCCCTAGGAAGAAATCAGGAAGGTCCAGACTCATCTAGAGGGGGGCCCCTCCCGTCTGCTCAGGTCTCCGAGGATCCAACCGCCAAAGGGGAGGGGCGGGGTTGGAGGAGCAGCCGTCACCTTTGCCCCCTCCTCCACCAGCTGTCATCCCCCGTTTCAGCGTCTCTGTGAGTCGGGGAGCGGGGCGCGAGGGTGTGAACCTTCGGTCCTAATAAAAGCGGCCCTCCCCTTCCCCCAGCTCTTTTTTCTGTGCTGGGGGGGAGAGGGAGGAGTCCGCGGGCGGCCTCCAGGTGCAGATGGCCAGCCCCCCCGCCCCTTGTCTGAAAGCCCCCGTCCTGCCCGGCCATCTGTTGCCGGAACCTCCTTCTCCCTTTTACCCCTCCCTCCACGTGCTGACCACCTGCTGGCGGCCTGTAGCAGCTGAGAAGGCCTGCCTCCCCACCCTCAGGCTGCCTTGGGCTCCCGGCTGCCCCTCGGCTCCCGGCAACCTCGCCTCTGCTAATGGGCCGTAATGCCCCAGCCAGCTGCTTTGCCAAGCCCACAGGAGTGCGGGGAAGCGGGGGCGGCGGGCGGGGACCTGGGCGCGGCTCTGGCCGCCGCCGCGGCGCCCCCGCCCCCCAAGCCGACCCGTTCTCGTACCGGGACTGCGGGGTCTGCTCATCTCCCCTCCCCTTCCTCGGAAAATGCCTCGTCACCGCTCTGTCCGCCCCCGCCGTGCCGGGAGAACCTTGGGGTTAGCGGGAAGATTTGGGGATGTCGGGAGACGAGGCGCCTCCCGAAGCAATTATTTCGGGCGCGGAACGGGAGGAGATCTAAGGTCAAGGGCCGCGGAGGGAAAGGGAACCCACGTCTGGGTGGACACGGGGGAGGCCATCTGCATATTAAGCCGGCGACGGGCCAGTGGGCGTGGCGGGGCGGTGGCCACACTGGGGAAGGCGGGGCGTGGGGCGGGGGCTTGCGGGTCGGGGCGGGGCTTATTCCGGCGAGGGGCCGGGTCTTCTTGCATATACAGCAGGCGGCAGGCCAATGGGCGGGGCCGGGGCGGGGAGCCGAGGCAGGAGGGACGCTCCCCCGCCCCCGGAACGGAATCCTCGGGAGAACGGAGCAGGCTCGCGCGCGTGCATCCCGCACCATCCCCCGGCCCCGGGCTCCGTCCCGCGTCAGGCCGAGCTGCCGCCGCCGCCGCCACAGTAGCAGCAGCAGCAGCGGCGCTCAGGGATCCGGGCCCAGCCGGGGCCACGGGAGGCGGGGGCGCCCGGGCCCTGGATGTCCCGCAGCGCGGCGGCCAGCGTGAGAAGGGCGGGAGAGGGGGGCGCGGGGTGGGCGGCGGCACCGCTGCTGATGTGGCGGAGGGTGGGAGGCGGCCACGGCGTCCGGATGGAGAGACGGTGCCAAGGCTGAGGAGGGTGGTCCTGGGCGGGTGTCCAGGTTAGCCCACACAAGCTAAAGCTTAGAAGACGAGGGTCGCCGACTCACGCCCTCTCTTGCCAAGGCCTGAGGGCAGGGGTCCCCCCAAGAAGCCAAGGACAGGGGTTCTGGTACAACCCCCTAAGCAAGGTTTTGGGGATGGAGTCCCAGACGCAGCCCACCTATCGAGTCAAAGCCTCGCGAAGGAGATTCCAGACACCTTCCCTACCCCGTCCCCGCCCAAGGGGAATGTCTGAGCTAGGCAGGGTCTTGAGGATGGGGTCCCTGGCACAGCTTCCCCACCAAGCCAAGGCCTGGGGCGATTCCAGGCAGAGTTCCGCCCCCAGGCCTCAGGGATGTCCAGGGCACAACATCCCCCCAACGCTTGGGCGGTGTCTCAGGCACAGCCACCTCTTAAAACAAGGCTTCTCCCCCCTTGCTTGGCACCCACCCAGGCCTGAGTAAGGGAAACGTCAGCCACAGCTACCCCCAAGGCTTGGTCAAGGGTCGCAGGGCACAGGTTCCCTGGGCCACCCCCTTTGTCCCTGGGGGTGCTCAGCTGTCCTGTAGCGGCCCCGCCCGCAGACAATGGGTAGCCTCCTTCTCTTGGCCCTGGCCCCCCAGGTTCCAGAATCCAGGCTGGGCTGGGGGCGGCTCCCCTGGGACCCTGTGCAACCTCATCCGTCTGCTCTGCGCTTGCGGTGACGATGGCTTTGTGTGTGGTACCTGGGGGTGGGGGGCTGGCATGGGATGGGGAGGTGGCTGGGAGTGTGACCCCATGTTTGTGTGACCATGGCTGTGTGTGTGTGCTGCAGCTGGTGACTGTGAGGAATCCTGTGTTGTGTGTCTGTGTGGGCATGTGTGTGGTTGTGTGTTGTAGTATCTGTTATTGGGTCTTTATATGAGCCTAGAATTTGAGTCTGTTTGTGTGTCTGTATGACAGCTGCTCAGTGTGTGGGACCCTGTGGTTTTTTAGTCTGTGTTTGCATGCATGGCTGTGACTGTGTGGTTGTGTCTGTGATGTTGTCTTTTGTGGCCTTGTGTTTGTGTCTGGGTAATGAGAACCGGGTATGTGACAGTGTATGTGAGTCTGGGGTTGGCATGTGGCTGACTAAAGATGTGAGTAGAGTTGTGTCTATGACTCTGTGTCCATGTTGACTTTCCCATCGACTGTGAATGTTCGTGGTTGTGTTTACAACAGACTTTATATGTGTGTCACACACTCGTGTCTGTCTGTCATGTAACTGTGTAACTCAGTGTACACCTGCCATTGTGTATGAAGTCACATTGTGCTATGTGATTGGGGCTGTGTGATGGCCATGTGCCTGTATGTGTATATGACACTGATTGTGTGTCCACAGCCATGTCTCTTCATGTGACTGGGGTTGGATAAATAACTCTTCATCCATCTGTGAGTGTGTGATACTGAGTGATATGTGTGCTTTTGGTCATGTATCTGGCTTAGTATCTGAAACCCTGGCTGACATCTATGTAGGGTATTTGTGTGTGACTAAGGCTACATATGTGTCAGCGTGGTCTTTGTGTGGCGGCACAAGCTAACTGTCGGGTATGAATGTGACAGTGGTTTTTCTATGCCTGTCTGTGACCCTGGGTGGCTGTGTGTGTGTGTGTCTGTGGCTGTTTCTGTCATATGTATTTATGTGTGGGTATTAGACTACCTGTGTTTGAATCTGTGTGATTTGGTGACAGGGTGACAGGACCCTGACTGTGTGCGTGGCTCTGTCAGGGGCTGCGTCTCTTGTGTAAACCGAGCAGCCATCGTGCATACCTGGGTCTCTGTGTTTCTGTGCACACACCTGACTATACTTGTGTGAAACTCAAACTGTGTGCCTAAGCCTCTAGGTGGGAGATACTATGTATGGCTGCCAAGTGTGATTTTGTGTGCTGGGCCCATGAGGCTGTGATTATTTGTGGCTCCGTATTTCTCTGTGTGAGCTGTGTGCCTGCATGAAGAGGAGCGTGTGTTTCTCTGCGATGATGTGACATTGGACATTGTATGGCTGTGTGTGGGACGTCGTGTGGTGGTAGTACAGCTGTGATCTGTGTCTGGGGAGTGTGGACACTGACACTATGCGACGTTACGTGTACAGGACCATTTCTGAAAATGGAGCTGTTACTGTGCATGCCGTGACTGAACCGCCGGCCGGGCGTGAGTGTGGCCCTGTTTCTCTGTGATGTGTAGGGCTACAGCCATGGGTATCTCCATGTGCGATCGTGTATGGTAACTGTCCATGTAGGTGTGACTGACGTGATCCAATGTGTGCATCCGTGACTGGGTATGTGGGACTAAAAAAGTGTGTTGCTGCGACTGACGTGGTTGGGGTTGAGTGTCCATATGCAGTTGTTTGCTTGTGGGTGACCACACACATGTGCCTGTGTCTGGTTGTGTGTGACTGAATATGTGTCGTTATGTTTGAGCATGTCCTTGGCCAGGTGTAAACATACACCTCCTGTGGAAACATGACAAATGTGTATCGCTGTGGTTGTGTCTGGGTGGGACCAGGTGTTTATGGCTGACCAAATGGGTGAACTCTGATTGGATGTGATTAATTCCGGCTGGGTCTGTGACGTATCGTTGGGTGCCTGAGGAAACATAACTGTCACTGGGTGTGGTTGTACTTTTGCGGCCCTGGCGGGTGTGCCTGGGCTCTGCTCTTTGTACATGGCTGTGAAAATGCAAGTGACCAAATTGAAGTAGCTGATGTGACCGGTGTTTGTGGTGGTGCCTGGGTGGGCTGTGACTTTTCATACATGTTTGGACAATGTCTGTAGCGGAGACTGTGTGTGTCTGGGAATGTAGTATGGGACCAGATGTTTGTAGTGGTAACTCTGTGGCTGGGATTGTTTATGTATACGTGTGTGATCGCATGTGTGTAGCTGTGGTTGTGTTTGTGTGTAGCTAAATGTGCCTAGCTGTGCCTGGGACTAGGGATGACTGGAGATATGAGTTGGCTGCGCAAGTGTGACTATGTGTGTGTGTGTGTGTGCAGCCCTGGACATGTGTTTAGAGGGCAAGGTCACTGCTTCCTCACACTATCCCCTTGGGCAGTGAGGGCTCCCGAGGCCAGGGCATCCCCAACAAATGCTCCCCCAAATACACCTACTCCTTCCTGGGCCCTTGGAACCAGGTGGCTGATCTCCCTGGTTACAGTTGCCATGGCAGCCAGGGCCTTCATCAGGGAGCCTGAGATGGATGGGGTTGGCTGCTGTCCAAAGGTGGGGTGGAGAAGGGGACTGAGCCCCACCCCAAGCAAGCATCTCACCTTCTTCCTCCCTTGGGCAGGGCGGACCCAGAAGGGCTGAGCAGCATCTGCCCCCAGCCCCTTGCGGGGCCCCGGGGCCCCCTGCAACCTCCAGGACGGAGCCAGGTGAGTAACCAGCTTGGACTGGCCAGGGGCTAAGTGGGTGGGGGGGTCTGCCTAGCATAGTCACACAGGCTTAAGCACACTCATGACTGTACATCCTCATAAACCTCCTCCCTGTAGAGTGTCCATCAAAGCCACAATCATTCACAGACACACACCCTAGACTATCACGTACACACCCGGACACTCATACTGCACCAACATTCCCACAGCCACAGGGGCAGAGTCATACCAGCGCCACTTTCACACACACCAGACACTCACATCCACAAACATACAGTGAGACACACACACATAGATGACAAGCTCTTTTAGATCCACATACGTGTGTGAACACTGCGACAGGCACACCGGGAGACGTGCTTGAGGTAGTTGCCTACACCAACGTACAGACACACACATGTTCCCAATGGGTGGGTCCACAAAGACACACACACATTCCCAGACAACACCCAGACTCACAGGTGACCACTGGCCCTTTGACCAGATAGTTCACTCTCAAGAGAAACACCCTTCCACATAGTCGCACAGACAACAACTGCACTTTCACAGACACAGCCTCACAGACAGCCCCATGGACTCTCATTCTCACAAACAGCCATACTTTTGCTCAAAGACACAGCCTCACAGATAATTATTAGCACTCTTGTAGATAACAGTCACGTTCTCACACAAAGTCACATCCTCACAAATAACACTTGTGGACACTCTCAAAGACAACAACCTCTTGTTCTCACTCACCCTCACAGGGGCACACTTGCATACAGACACAGCCTCACAACAACCCCATGGACCCATGTTCTCTAAGACACCCTGTGCTCTGACACAGACACTCCCTCACAAACAACCTTCACAGACACAGTCTCACAACCAACAGCTGTACTCTTGGACATAGACACAGTCCCTGGAACTCTCATGGACTGACACCCTCACAGGCAACAGCTATCAAAGACAGTAGCTACAATGTCACACCAAGACACAGTGTAACAGACAGTAGTTGTGGACACACCCTTTCAGAGACAACAGTTTTATGCTTAAACAGAGACATACCGTCGTAGACAACATTCACGGACACACAAGCTGTCTTAGACACCAACAGGCATAGACACGCCTCACGGACAACATTCACTGACTCAAGCTCTCGTGGACAACAGCAGACATAGTCACCCCTCACGGACAACGTTCACTGACACAAGCTCTCATGGACAACAGCAGACCTAGTCACCCCTCACGGACAACGTTCACTGACACAAGCTCTCATAGACAACAGCAGACATAGTCACCCCTCACGGACAACGTTCACTGACACAAGCTCTCATAGACAACAGCAGACATAGTCACCCCTCACGGACAACGTTCACTGACACAAGCTCTCATAGACAACAGCAGACATAGTCACCCCTCACGGACAACGTTCACTGACACAAGCTCTCATAGACAACAGCAGACATAGTCACCCCTCACGGACAACGTTCACTGACACAAGCTCTCATAGACAACAGCAGACATAGTCACCCCTCACGGACAACGTTCACTGACACAAGCTTTCATAGACAACAGCAGACATAGTCACCCCTCACGGACAACGTTCACTGACACAAGCTTTCATAGACAACAGCAGACATAGTCACCCCTCACGGACAACATTCACTGACACAAGCTTTCATAGACAACAGCAGACATAGTCACCCCTCACGGACAACATTCACTGACACAAGCTTTCATAGACAACAGCAGACATAGTCACCCCTCACGGACAACATTCACTGACACAAGCTCTCATAGACAACAGCAGACATAGTCACCCCTCACGGACAACGTTCACTGACACAAGCTCTCATAGACAACAGCAGACATAGTCACCCCTCACGGACAACGTTCACTGACACAAGCTTTCATAGACAACAGCAGACATAGTCACCCCTCACGGACAACGTTCACTGACACAAGCTTTCATAGACAACAGCAGACATAGTCACCCCTCACGGACAACGTTCACTGACACAAGCTTTCATAGACAACAGCAGACATAGTCACCCCTCACGGACAACGTTCACTGACACAAGCTTTCATAGACAACAGCAGACATAGTCACCCCTCACGGACAACGTTCACTGACACAAGCTTTCATAGACAACAGCAGACATAGTCACCCCTCACGGACAACGTTCACTGACACAAGCTTTCATAGACAACAGCAGACATAGTCACCCCTCACGGAGAGCATTCTCTGACGCAAGCTCCCATAGAAAACAATGGATGTAGACATCCCTCATGGACAACATTCTGTGATACAAGCTCTCACAGACAACAGCGGACATAGACACCCCTCACGGATGACGTTCACTGACACAAGCTTTCATAGACAACAGCAGACATAGTCACCCCTCACGGACGACATTCACTGACACAAGCTTTCATAGACAACAGCAGACATAGTCACCCCTCACGGACGACGTTCACTGACACAAGCTCTCATAGACAACAGCAGACATAGTCACCCCTCACGGACAACGTTCACTGACACAAGCTCTCATAGACAACAGCAGACATAGTCACCCCTCACGGACAACGTTCACTGACACAAGCTTTCATAGACAACAGCAGACATAGTCACCCCTCACGGACAACGTTCACTGACACAAGCTTTCATAGACAACAGCAGACATAGTCACCCCTCACGGACAACGTTCACTGACACAAGCTTTCATAGACAACAGCAGACATAGTCACCCCTCACGGACAACGTTCACTGACACAAGCTTTCATAGACAACAGCAGACATAGTCACCCCTCACGGAGAGCATTCTCTGACGCAAGCTCCTATAGAAAACAATGGATGTAGACATCCCTCATGGACAACATTCTGTGATACAAGCTCTCACAGACAACAGCGGACATAGACACCCCTCACGGATGACGTTCACTGACACAAGCTTTCATAGACAACAGCAGACATAGTCACCCCTCACGGACGACATTCACTGACACAAGCTTTCATAGACAACAGCAGACATAGTCACCCCTCACGGACAACATTCACTGACACAAGCTTTCATAGACAACAGCAGACATAGTCACCCCTCACGGACAACATTCACTGACACAAGCTCTCATAGACAACAGCAGACATAGTCACCCCTCACGGACAACGTTCACTGACACAAGCTCTCATAGACAACAGCAGACATAGTCACCCCTCACGGACAACGTTCACTGACACAAGCTCTCATAGACAACAGCAGACATAGTCACCCCTCACGGACAACGTTCACTGACACAAGCTTTCATAGACAACAGCAGACATAGTCACCCCTCACGGACAACGTTCACTGACACAAGCTTTCATAGACGACAGCAGACATAGTCACCCCTCACGGAGAGCATTCTCTGACGCAAGCTCCCATAGAAAACAATGGATGTAGACATCCCTCATGGACAACATTCTGTGATACAAGCTCTCACAGACAACAGCGGACATAGACACCCCTCACGGATGACGTTCACTGACACAAGCTTTCATAGACAACAGCAGACATAGTCACCCCTCACGGACAACGTTCACTGACACAAGCTTTCACAGACAACAGCAGACATAGTCACCCCTCACGGACAACGTTCACTGACACAAGCTTTCATAGACAACAGCAGACATAGTCACCCCTCACGGACAACGTTCACTGACACAAGCTTTCATAGACGACAGCAGACATAGTCACCCCTCACGGAGAGCATTCTCTGACGCAAGCTCCCATAGAAAACAATGGATGTAGACATCCCTCATGGACAACATTCTGTGATACAAGCTCTCACAGACAACAGCGGACATAGACACCCCTCACGGATGACGTTCACTGACACAAGCTTCCGTAGATAACAGTGGGCATAGGCACCCCTCATGGACAACATTCACTGACACACAAGCTCTCATAGCAACGGACACAGACAACATTCATAGGCACACAAGCTCTCAGAGACAACAACCCCTCAGAGACAACATTCACTGACACACAACCACTCTCAGACATAGATGGCCTTCAGCAACAACCTTCAGGTACACACAGCCTCATAGAGAACCACCACGCTTTGGGAGACAGATCTCATGAACAACATTCATAGACACAGTATAAACAGCCATTGTCCGACATGCATTTTTCTGTACGACCTTCAGAGAACACATATAGACACCATTCAAGAATATACACTCATAGACAACAGCTGCATCCTTACTTGCACACGGGCATAGTCTTCATCTGCTGGGGGTGTTCCCAGTCCTGGGTGTCGTGTGTCCCCTTACCATGGAGGCACCTTACTCTCCTCCTGGGACTCTTCAGTGTGGCTTGTCAGTCCAGGAAGACTGTCCGGGTGGCTGGCCACTTCACACACACACATACACACACACACCCACCCACCCACCCACCCACACCCACCCACCCACCCACACCCACCCACCCACCCACCCACCCACCCCCACACACATACACACCCCCCATACCACTGACAGGCACGGGCCCCAGGGACCCTGCCTCAGAGTAGACGCAGGCGTTGAGAGACCAGCTGTGTCTCCAAGGCACAGAGACAAGCCCCTATCTCCCGTGCCGTCTGGACCCTGGGTCCCAGTCCTTAGTCCCCGGACCTTCTGAACCCCTTGACCCCTGTGTCCCACACACTGGACTCTTGTGCCCCTAACCCATGCAACTACTAATTCCAGTGCCCTCTGACTGCCCCATCCCCTGACCCTCATACCCCTAAAACCCTGACCTTATAACCCATGACCTCTGTGCCCTCCAGTGCCTTAACTTCTGATCCTTTGGATCCTCATTCCTTTCTGTCATATCCCCCAGCCTCCAAACACCTCAAACCTGTGACCCATGACCCCCATCCCAGACCTCTGTGCTTCTTACCCCTGTGTCTTCTGATGCCCATTGCTTCTGTGCTCACCCTCCCTGCCTTCTAGTGTCTCCTTTCCCCATGTCTTTTGAACTCTGTGTCCCCTGACCACGAGCTGCAAACCTATGCTCTCTGAAAGCTATGTCCTCTCACCCAGTGGCCCTCTAACACTGTGACCCAATTCACACGTTCTCTGACTCTCTGCTTCCTGAGTACTACGTCCCTGTCCCTTGAACCCCACGCCCCTGACCCACGGCCCTGACCTGTGTCACCAGACGGTGCGGGCACCATGAACAAGTTACGCCAGAGCCTGAGGCGGAGGAAGCCAGCTTACGTGCCCGAGGCCTCACGCCCGCACCAATGGCAGGCGGATGAGGATGCGGTACGCAAGGGCACGTGCAGCTTTCCAGTCAGGGTGAGTGTGGGGCCAGGGTGGCGCTGGGGCGGAGGGGGCGGGGCTGCTGGGCACAGGGCACTGGGGCACTAGGGCAGCCTTTTGCGGGGGGGCGGCGGGGCTAGATGGTTAGTTGGAGTCCTGGTGGTACAGTGGTTAAGAGCTAGGGCTGCTAACCCAAAGGTTGACAGTTTGAATCCACCAGCCACTCCTTGGAAACCCTATGGGGCAGTTCTCCTCTTTCCTGTAGGGTCACTATGGGTCTGAATGGACTCGATGGCAACGGGTTTTGGGGCTAGATGGTTGAGAGCTTGGTTGTAACCAAAAGGTCAGCAGTTCAATCCACCAGTCACTGCTTGTAGACCCTATGGGGCAGTTCTGCCATGTCCTATAGGGTCACAAAGAGTCAGAATGGACTCAACAGCAATGGGTTTGGGTTTGGGCTAGATCACTAAGGCCCTATTCTGTGAGGCAGAGACCTTACATTCTCAAAGAACTGTGGAGCTTACCAGAATAGGCCACCACCTCACGGGCCTTTTGAAGATGGTGAAAAACAGAGAGACATTGTCTTGCACCAGGAAAATATTACCTGGGAAACAGTGAGCAGGGAGGGTGTCACCTGTTAAGCAGGAGCTCACAATTTCCAAAGAGCACAAAAATCCTGTAACATTTGCGGAATCCACTGCTGTGAAATGCTTTCTGGATTATGGCAACCATGACTCTTTATGACCTAAGCTACACTTTCGTATGGGAGACAGCAGGATTCAGGGCATGGACTGTGGAGTTCAGCCGATTTGAGTTCAAATCCCCGCTCGGCCCCTTCCAGGTTGTGTGGCGACAGACGATGGTCATAGCCCCTCTGCCTTATCCTTTCCCCCAGAAATAGACCTGAGTGTGAAGGGTTCATTTGGGAGGTGCAGGAAACGCTGGTGGGAGTAAGGAAGGTAGGTAATCCAATAAAGTGTGTTATTAAACTGCAGTTGCGGACAGCTGAAGCTTAATCCCTCTGAGGAACTCTGGGAAACAGAGAGCCTGTGTACATCAGTCCATCAGTCATTTCGAAGATATACCTGTTGTAAGGGTGGACAAGCAGTCTTATGCAGCCTGGGAGCAGGCCACAGGCGCAGAGATACTGGTACTCAAGGACAACAGTGAAGTGTTAAGGCTTAGGAATATGGGGGAAAAACCCAAAAACGAAACAAAACCCATTGCCGTTGAGTGGATTCTGACTCATAGCAACCCTATAGGGCAGAGTAGAATTGCCCCATAGGGTTTCCAAGGAACGGCTGATGGATTCAAACTGCTGACCTTTTGGTTAGCAGCTGAGCGCTTAATCACTGCGCCACCAGGGCAGGGCATGGCTACACATTGTGCTTCAGTTTTCTCATCTGTGTAAACCATAAAAAAACCAAACTCTTTGTTGTTGAGTTGATTCCGACTCATGACGACCCTATAGGACAGAGTAGAACTACCCCATAGGGCTTCCAAGGCTACAGTCTTTACGGAAGCAGGTGCCACATCTTTCTCCTGTGGAGCAACTGGTAGGTTTGAACCGCTGACCTTCCAGTTAGCAGCCAAGTGCTTAGCCACTGCGCCACCAGGGCTCCTCACATCTGTATAACTGGGATAAAAAGGGGGTACGCTCCTTGTAGAGATGAGGTCCAGAGTAAACAAGTTAACATGTACAATGTGTTTGGAACGTTGCCTGGTGCATCGCAAGTGCTCAATGAACACAGGAATTATTGAAAACTGCTTTTTTCTGGTCCTGCTGTCCTCTTCTTCAGTACCTGGGCCACGTGGAGGTGGAGGAGTCCCGGGGGATGCACGTGTGTGAAGATGCTGTGAAGAAGCTGAAGGCGGTAAGTGACGGCCTGGAGCCAGGGAGGGGCAAGCTCAGGCCAGCCAAGGCAGCCCTGACCAGGCCTCTTTGTCCCCCACCACCCCAGATGGGCCGGAAATCCGTGAAGTCTGTCCTGTGGGTGTCAGCCGATGGGCTCCGAGTGGTGGATGACAAGACCAAGGTAGGGGGCCTGTGGGAGTGGGTACTAGTCAGCCTCTCTCCTCCTCTCCCTGCTGGAATCAGGGCTGAGGGTACCTTCCCACCCACGTCTGGGACGTCCCTCCCGCAAGGTCCCTGACCCACCTTCCTGGCCCACCTGACAGCCATAATTCAGAGATGATTCCTGTGGTTATTTGTGAGCTGGTATAGACAGTAGGGGGACTGTTGGAGCTCAGTTCATCTGCTTACTAGCTGGGTGACCCTGGCTACGAAATTTCTTGCCTCTGTGCCTCACACGCCTCACTTATAAAATCAGAATGAAAACAGACCCTACCATTAAGTGAGAAAATATATGTAATGTGCTGAAATCCGTGCGCGATGCATCGTGAGCACTCAGCTCTATAAGTGTCAGTCTGCCCAGCCAGACCTGGAGCACCGTGGGGCCAGCATCTGGGTGTCTGTTTGCTCACCATTGAATCCTCTGCCTGGGGCCCAGATACTGCCAGAGGGGGCACCCAGATGTGATGGGAATTGGGTTGATGAACAGATCACCATATTTGCATAGGAAGTTCCTTCTGCCAGAAATACTGTTCCCTGCCTTTCTGCTTAGTTAATTCCTCCACCAGGAAGCTCTGCCTCCGTAGCTGTCCTGACTCCCACAGCCCCACACCCCGCCCAATGCCAGCCCTAACCACTGTGCCCCGCCTCCGACCATCATAGACCCGACCCCTCTGCCTGTGCCCCCCATCCCGGCACAACCCCTCCACCTGTGCCCCAAGCCCTCTGCTCGTGACCCCCCATCCTGGCCTGACCCCTCCACCTGTGTCCCAACCGCTTTGCCCGTGCACCCCCATCCAGGCCCAACCCCTCTGCCTGTGCCTTCCCCAGCCGGGCTGTACCCCTCTGCCTGTGCCTGCCCCTTCCTTACCCTCTGCCTGTGCCTCCCTTGTCCCAGCCCCCACCTCCACTCCTGGCTTGACCTCTCTGTCCATTCCCCCCATCCTCCTGTGCCTCCCTATCCTGGCTGTCCACCTCCCCCGTGGCTCCCCCATCCCACCCCAATTGTAGCCTCAGCGACTCTGGGCTGTCCCTATGTGGATCTGATCCCCTTACTGTCTCAGTGAGTGCTGGGTCCCCACCCTGTTCAGGATTGGCCATCGAGCAGACACTGAGGAAATGTTAAATGAGTGCATGTTAGACACTTCATTTCCTTCTCCCGCCCTCCCTGGTTCTTTCGCAGGACCTGCTGGTAGACCAGACCATCGAAAAGGTCTCCTTTTGTGCTCCTGACCGCAACCTGGACAAAGCTTTCTCCTATATCTGCCGTGATGGGACCACCCGACGCTGGATCTGCCACTGTTTCCTGGCGCTCAAGGACTCCGTGAGTACCACCAGAGCCAGCCACTCGTCTCTCCCAGCCCCTGGCATCCCACCCCCCGTGCCCCACCGGCTGGCTGCGTGAACTCGGTCAAGTCCCTTACCCCTCTGTGCGTGGTTTCCTCATCTGGAGAACGGGATGTTATCACAGTTCCTAATCCTTGTCCTGGGAGTCCCTAGGTAGTGCAAATTAGTGATGCACTCCGTTGCTCACTGAAAGGTTAGAGGTTTGAGTCCACCCAGAGACACCTTGGAAGAAAGGCCTGGTCATCTACTTCTGAAAAATCAGCCACTGAAAACTCTGATGGCGCACAGTTTTACTCTGACACACATGGAGTGGCCATGAGTCAGACTCACCTTGATGGCATCTGGTAACTGGTGATCATTGTTCCTAACCTAGGAGATTATTGTGAGTCTAGAGTAGGTGTCATGGTTAAGATTGTGTGTCAACTTGGCTGGGCCATGATTATCAGTGTTTTGGCAGTCGTTGTGATCACTGCCATTTTGAGATTTGATATGTGGTCGCCCTCATGATAGGATCTGCGGTGAGTAGCCAGTTAGTTGAAAGGGAGTTTCCTTGGGTGTGTGGCCTGCATCCAATATAAGTGGACGTTCTGGCAGGGCTTGGGGGCTTTTGCACATTCTAGATCCTGCAGCTGGCTCCTGTTCATCTGACCTGCAGTTCTTGGGCTTGAGCTAGCAGCTTACCTGTGGCCTTGCCTGCCGATCTGGGGATTTGTCAGTCTTCACAGACCGTGAACAACAGCCCTGGTCTCTGATGTGCTGATCTGGGGTTTGCCAGCTCCTGTGGCCTCTATCCTGATCCACAGACTTGGGACGTTCCAGCCTCTACAACCACATGAGCCATTTCCTTAACGTAAATTTTTCTCTATATACGTATTAATATGTTTTACTGGTTTTACTTCTCTAGAGAAGCCAGCCTAAGACAGTAGATTAATACAAAGCGTTTCAAACAATGCATGGCACAGAAGGAGCCGTCATGAAAATGTAGTCATCATCATCATCATTCTCAGTAGTTCTCGAGGTTTCTTTGACTTTTTTATTGAGGGACATATTGTTATGGATTGAATTATGTCCTCCAGAAACGTGTGTCAACTTGGCTAGTCCATGAGTCACAGTATCGTGTGATTCTCTACCAATTTGTCATCTGATGTGATTTTCCTACATGTTGTAAATCCTATCTCTGTGATGTTAATGAGGTGGGATTAGCCTCAGTAATGGCGCAGGAAGCATATCAAAAAAAGATGTCACTATATCAGAAGAATTGGTCGACGTTCAACCATTTCAGGAGGTAGCATATGATCAGGAACTGATGGTACTGAAGGAAGCGGTCCAAGGTGCACGGAAGGCATTGGGGAAAAACAAGGCTCCGGGAATTGATGGAATACCAACTGAGATGTGTCAACAAATGGATCCGGTGCTGCAAGTGCTCACTCATCTGTGCCAAGAAATTTGGAAGACAGCTACCTGGCCAACCAGCTGGAAGAGATCCATATCTATGCCTATTCCAAAGAAAGGTGATCCAACTGAACGCAGGATTTTCAAACAATATCATTAATACCACATGCAAGTAAAATTTTGCTTAAGATCATTTAAAAGTAGTTGCAGCAGTACATCGACAGGGAACTGCCAGAAATTCAATCTGGATTCAAAATAGGACGTGGAATGAGGGATATCATTGCTGACGTCAGATGGATCCTGGATGAGAATACCAGAAAGATGCTTTCCTGTGTTTTATTGACTATGCAAAGGCATTCAACCGTGTGGATCATAACAAATTATGGATAACGTTGAGAAGAATGGGAATCCCAGAACACTTAATTGTGCTCGTGAGGAACCTGTACATAGATTAAGAGGTCGTCGTTTGACCAGAATAAGGGGATACTGCATGGTTTAAAGCCAAGAAAGGTATGCATCGGGGTTGTATCCTTTTGCCACACTTATTCAGTCTGTATGCTGAGCAAATAATCTGAGAAGCTGGACTATATGAAGAAGAATGGGGCATCAGGATTGGAGGAAGACTCATTAACAATCTGTGATATGCAGATGACAAAACCTTGCTTGCAGAAAATGAAGAGGACTTGAAACACTAATGATCAAAGACTGTAGCCTTCAGTATGGATTACACCTCAATATAAAGAAAACAAGAATCCTCACAACTGGACCAATAAGCAACATGATGAGCAATGGAGAAAAAATTGAAGTCGTCAAGGACTTCATTTTACCTGAATCCACAATCAACACTCATGGAAGCAGCAGTCAGTAAATCAGATGACACGTTGCATTGGGCACATCTGCTGCAAAAGGTTTCTTGACAGTGTTAAGAAGCAAAGATGTCACTTTAAGGACTAAGGTGTGCCTGAGCCAAGCCATGATGTTTTCAGTCACCTTACATACATGTGAAAGCTGGACAACGAATAAGGAAGATCATAGAAGAATTGACACCTTCGAGTTGTGTTGGCAAAGAATGTTGAATACACCATGGACCGCCGAAAAAACAAACAAATCTTGTCTTGGAAGAAATACAGCGAGAATGCTCCTTAGAAGCAAGGATGCTGAGGCTATGTCTCACATACTTTGGACATGTTACCAGGAAGGATCAGTCCCTGGAAAAGGGCATCATGCTTGGTAAAGTGGAGGGTCACTGAAGAAGAGGAAAACTCCCCAGGAGGTGGATTAACACAGTGGCCGCAACAACAGGCCCAGCATTACGAGGACTATGAGGGTGGCGCGAGGGTGGCGCAGGCCTGGGCAGGGTTGCATTCTGCTGTACGTCAGGTCACGATGAGTCCGAACCGACTCAATGGCACCTAACAACACCGTGTTAGTAAGTCAGGACTCAATTTGCAAGATGAGGTTGTGTCTTAAGTCGATCTCTTTTGAGATATAAAAGAGAGAAGTGAGCAGAGAGACAGGGGACCTCGTACCACCTTGAAAATAGAGCCAAGCGCACGGGTCCTTTGAACCCGGGGTCCCTGCACTGGGAGGCTCCTAGACCAGGGGAAAATTGATGACAAGGGCCTTCTCCCAGAGCCAACAGAGAGAGAAAGCATTCCCCTGGAACTGGCACCCTGAATTCGGACTTCTAGCCTCCTAGACCATAAAAAAGAAAAAAAAAAAATTTTTTTTTTTTTTTGATAAATATCTTCCTTGTTAAAGCCATCCACTTGTATTTCTGTTAAAGCAGCACTAAATGACTAAGACACATATACACATGGTAAAATGCGAAGATCTTCAGGGCATAGCTCATGAACTTTTTTTTTCAATAATTTTTATTGTGCTTTAAGTGAAAGTTTACAAATCAAGTCAGTCCCTCCCACAAAAACCCATATACACCTTGCTACACACTCCCAGTTATTCTCCCCCTGATGAGACAGCCCGCTCCCTCCTTCCAGTCTCTGCTTTCATGACCGTTTTGCCAGTTTCTAACCCTCTCTACCCTCCCATCTCCCCTCCAGACAGGAGATGCCACCACAGTCTCAAGTGTCCACCTGATACAAGTAGCTCACTCCTCATCAGCATCTCTCTCCAACCCATTGTCCAGTCCATTCCATGTCTGATGGGTTGTCTTCGGGAATGGTTCCTATCCTGGGCCAACAGAAGGTTTGGGGACCATGACCGCCAGGATTCTTCTAGTCTCAGTCAGAGCATTAAGTCTGGTCTTTTTAAGCTCATGAACTTTTGCCTACATGTAGATCCCACCCAGATCAAGCCCCAGCAGATGCTTTTGGGCCCTTGTCAGAAAACACCCGCCAAGATTCCCACTATTCAGTCAGCTTCAATTCATTTTGCCTATGCTTCTGGGGAGGGGTCAAGATCCCTTCTGAGAATCTGATGAAAAGACCTAAATAGATCCTCTTTTCAGAAGCATTCACACTGTAGCAAGTCTGAGACTTGTGACAGAAAACCCCCAGATAATAGTGGCTTCAATAATACAGAAATGTCTTTCTTTCATGGGAAAGAAATCCAAAGGCAGTAAAACATTGGTGTGCTGTCTCTACGATCACCAGGTTCTGCAGCTCCTTTCATTTGTTGCTCCACTGCCATCCTCAGCATGTGGCTTTCACTCCATGATCCAAGATGGATGCACTTGCTCCAGGCTTCACATCTTCATTCCAGCTGGCACGAAGGAGGGAGGCATGAAGAGAGGCATGCCTCTCCTTTCTGGGAGGTGCTTAGCACTTCCCCTTACATCCCATTGGCCAGAACCTAGTCACGTGGACAAACCTAGCTGCAAAAGTGGTAGAAAATACAGTCTTCATTCTTCCCTGTGCCCTGGACCCTGACCTCAGACACCACCTGATTTTGGTCAGAAGCCACCATCTCAGTCCCTAACATCAGCCAGTGTTCTTCGGTAGCCAGCCACAGAAACTAATCCAGCTAACTTAAACCCAAAATAAGATTAATGGCAGGGTACGAGGAAACTCACAAAATCGAAGGGCAGTCAGAAGCATTCAGCATCTGAAAGGGCAGAGAGAAAGGGAGCTACCCCCGTAGGCAGTTCCTTCAAGACCACACTGTCAGATGACTCCACTGCCCGTCCTCTGGCTTCAAATTCTCATGAGGGGCTAGCCTCACTTGAGTCACTGTCCTTGACGAGGGAGGGTGGAGCACCATGACTGATGTATACAATGTTGAAGAAGAGTTCCCAAAGAGAAATTGCCATGCTATTATCAAACACAGGGGCAATGGATACTGGGAAAGTGAAACAACACCTGTCCATTGCAAGCCCTAACAGTCTCTCCTCAGGCCTCCTCATCTTCTTTTCCTTCATCGTGCAGAAATTCCCACTCCACATAGCTCTGAGCCTTCAAAACTGGTCAGTACTCCCAACCCCCTCCCATACACAATTCCAGATCCGAAATCATGAGTGGCCGGTAAAGTTGAGTGGGTCAGTACTGATTAGGAGAGGCTGGTATAGAGGGATTTGAAACCTCCCACCACCAGTTGCTGTCAAGTCAGTTCCAACACACAGTGACCCCATGTGTGTCAGAGTAGACCTGTGCTCTGTAGGGTTTTCAGTGGCCAATTTTTGGGGGAAGTAGATCTCCAGACCTTTCTTCTGAGGCGCTTCCGGGTAGACTCAGACTTCCAACCTTTCTGTTAGCAGGCAAGTGCGTTAACCGTTTGCATTACCCAGGGACTCCAGAGCCCATAGCAGCTGTCGTTTTCTGAGCATAGCATCGTGGTCGTATCAGTTACTGGTTGCTGCATAACAAACAGCTCCTAAGCTTAAAAAAAAAAGCTTAGTGGCTTAAAATTACAGTCATTTATTATCTCTCATGGTTTCTGTAGGTCAGGCATCAGGGAAGGGCTTGGCTCAGTGGTTTGGCTGCAGTTTCTCACTCCGTTACAGTCAGGCTGTCTGCAGCCATAGCAGTGGGAAGCTAGCCAGACATCTCTCTCTCCACGTAGTCTCGGGGCCTCTCCATAGGCTTCCTAACGTGGCAGTTTCAGGATAGCTGGGCTTCTTACATGGTGGCTCAGACTCCACAGCAGATACCCTGAGAGGAAGCAAACCAGGAGGGAGCTGGACGTACCGCCTTTCTGGAGTTGGGCTTGGAGGTCACAGAGCAGCACTTCCGTTGTTTGCCCGGCAGTCACAGAAAACCCAACCCCCAGTTGCAGAAGCCCTCTCAAATTAAGGGGCGGGGACAGAGACTCCACCTCTTGATGAGAGAGTATCAGGATTCTGGAAGAGCACGTGGGGTGAGAAATGTATTGCTGCCATTTGGGGAAGCACGTTCTGCCGCGTGGTTAGGAGCGTGGAATCAGTCTCGACCACCTGGCCGTGGGACCTCGGGCACCAGTGACTATCTCGTCTCGGGGACTCGGTTTTTCTCCGCTATAAAATGAGGATGATAGCAGTGGCTTCTCACGGGGCTGTTGGGGAGGTACGCATGTTGATTACACACAGAAGGTGCTAAACAGTCATGCAGTCGGTGCTCGGTAAATAGGAACAGCTGCTGTATTCTGCAGACTACTTGGGAATGAGAATCAAAAGCTAAGAAACAGCAGGGCCATCTCCTCTGAGTAAAGAGTGTGACCCTGGGGGAGTCCCTTCCCACTTTCCAGCTTCAGGTTTTCGGTGTTAAATAGTGGAATTCTCAAGTTTAACATTTTTTTTTATTGAGGTGAAATTCACCTCACATAAAATTAACCATTATGAAGCGTACAAATCAGTGGCTGTAGTACGTTCACGATGTTGTGGAATCTTCACCCAGATCTAATTTCAGAACATTTCCATCACCCTAAAAGGACACCCTGTCCCCATCAAGCAGTCTCTCCCCATTCTCTCCTTCCCCCCAACCCCTGGCAACCACTGATCTGCTTTCTGTCTCTAAGGACTTATCTATTTTTGACATTTTTTATAAATGGAATCATAAAATATGTAGCCTTTTGTGTCTGGCTTATTTCACTTGGCATAATGTTTTCCAGGTTCATCCACATTGTAGCAGGTATCAGTACTTTATTCTCTTTTATGGCTGATTAATACCCCATTGTGTGAATATATCACATTTTGTTTATCCATTCTTCATTTGATGGACACTTGGGTTTCTACCTCTTGGCTACTGTGAATATTGGTGCTATGGACATTGGTATACAAGTATGTGTTTGTTTTTATTTCTCTGGGGTATAGGAGTAGAGGTCAGCAAAAAAGAGGAAGACCGTCAACCAGATGGATTGACACAGTGCCTGCAACAATGGGCTCAAGCATAACAGCAATTGTGAGGATGGCGCAGGACCAGGCAGTGTTTCATTCTGTGGTACATAGGGTCGTTGTGAGTCGGAAGCAACTCAGTGGCACCTAACAACAACAGGAATAGAATTGGTGATCGACTTGACAGCAGCGGGTTTGGTTTTGGTAATTCTAGGTTTAATTTTTAAGGTATCACCAAGCTATTTTCCACAGTGGCTGCACCATTTTGCATTCCCACCAGCAGTGTACAAGGGTTTCAGTTTTGCCACATCCTCGCCAACACTTGTTATTTTCTGTTTGTTTTTGTTGTTGTTTGTTTTTATAGCCATCCTAGTGGATATGAACGGGTATCACATTGTGATTTTATGTTTGTCTAATGATTAGTGATGCTGAGCATCCTTTCATGTGCTTTTTGGCCATTTGTATATCTTCTTTGGAAAAATGTCTACTCAAGTCCTTTACTCAGCTTTTAATTGGGTCATTTGTCTTTTTGTTGTTGAGTTGTAAAGTTCTTTATATATTCTGGATATTAGATCCTTATCAAATATATGGTTTACAAATAATTTCTCCCATTCTGTGCGTTGTCTTTTCACTCCCTTAATAGTGTCCTTTGATACACAAAAATTTTTTGTTTTTATGAAATCCAATTTATCTGTTTTTTCTTGTTACTTGTGCTTTGGGTATCATATCTAAGAATCCATTGTCAAATCCAAGGTCCTGAAGATTTACCCTTAGGTTTTCTTTTAAGAGTTTTACAGTTTTAACTCTCACATTTAGGTCTTTAGTCCATTTTTAGTTACTTTTTATAGATGATGTGAGGTAGTGGTCCAACTACTTTTACTTTTCATGAAGAAATCCGGTTGTCCCAGCACCATTTGTTGAAAAGACTATTCTTTCCCCATTGGATGGTCTTGATATTCTTGTAAAAAAACAACTGACCGTTGTAATGTAGTTTAAGGAATCGTCTAAATTCACGAGGGATAAGAATTAGGATCACCTCAGAGGTGGTTCCTGTAAGGCGGTTGTCAGACACACCTCGCTTTCCAACTTCACCATTTCTGACACCAGCCATTCCCCCCACAGCACGCTCTGCTTCTCTGCTGGGTTCAGTAGTTCATTTCAACGGCCACAGAGAACTCACAGACCAAACTCACAGTTACATGCTTTATTAGGGAAGTAACAGGCTATATCAGGATCAGCTTGGAAGTAACAGGAACAACTTGGGATCAGCATCAGGAAGCACACAGGCCTCCAGCGATGAGCAAACCCAGCTTCTCTGCTAGGCAGCTGCCTTCTTGCTGTGCAGGCCTCTCTGCTGTTGGCCTTTCCATCATTAGGTTCTCTGTAGCTGGGCTTCCCACCGTCAGCCTCTCTGCCTTTGGCCTCTCTGCCTTTGGCCTCTCTGCTGCTGGCCCAGCTCCTAGCCAGTATAGCAGCTCTCAGAGCTGCAGCCTTCTGCCACTGGGCCATTCTGCCACTGGACCTCTTCACCATCAGGTGCTCTGCTATCCACCATCAGCCTCTCTGACATCAGCCCCTCTACTGCTAACTGGCCCACCTTATAGTCAGTGTAGCACTTCAGGACCATTCAGCTCCCACGTGGCTCTGCTTCACAGCCAGCCCTGCTCTTAGCATCTCTCTTTCAACCAAGAGGCTTCTCTAAATCTCTGGTTTAAGACATCTGTATATCCCAATACTTGTCAGTTATAAGGCAGGGCTCCTTCACCAGACCAGAGTTCAAGCAATCCTCAAATACCCATGTGATCCCCATCAACTAAAAAAAAAAACCATAAAAACCATTGCTACCGAGTTGATTCCAACTTACAGTGACCCTATAGGACAGAGTAGAACTGCCCACACAGGGTTTCCAAGGAGCAACTGCTGGCTTCAAACTGCCAACCTTTTGGGTATCAGCCAACTTTTTAACCACTGTGTCACCAGCGTTCCCAGTCAACTCAGGTTTTGTTAATTACCAAGCAAAAGTATCAAACCATCAAGTTGTTTACAGCTTATCCAGGAAATGTCAATCAACCATGGAAATCCCCTGGGCAATAGTAACATCCTCTTGGGTAGGAAACCTGGGAGCCCCCCCACCCAAGGTGCTTTTCCAAAGAACTAGAGCAAAGATAACCTCAGGGTTTAGGGGGAAAAAAATCTCCCAAGCTGTTCTTCCAAAGCACCAAGGCAAAAGTCCACATAAAGGAACTCATTTCACCACACCGTCAATGTGAGGGTTTATTTCCAGGCTCTAAATTCTATTTCTTTGGTCTATATGTCTATCCTTATGCCAGTACCACACTGTTTTGATTATCGTTGCCCTGTAGTAAGTTTTGGAATCAGAAAGTATAAGTCCTTCTTTGTTCTTTTCAAAATTTTGGCTATTTTGGGTTCCTTGCAATTCCGTATGAATTTTTGGATAAGCTTTTCCATTTTTGTCTAAAGGCCATTGGGATTTTGACAGGGATTGCACTGAATCTGTAGATCACTTTGTGTAGTACTGCTGTCTTAACAATATTCAGTTTTCTAATCCATGAACATAGGATGCCTTTCCTTTTAGTTAGGTCTTTAATTTCTTTTAGCACTATTTTGTAGTTTTCACTGTACAAGTGTTGTGCCTCCTTGGTGAAATTTGTTTCTAAGTATTTGATTTTTTTTTGATGCTATCGTAAATGGAATTGTTGTCCTAACTGTTTGGGGGTTGTTCGTTGTTAGCGTTTAGAGATGCAACTGATTTTTGTGTGTTGCTCTTGTATTTTCAAACTTGGCTGAATTTATTAGCTCTAATAGTGTTCTTGTGGATTCTTAGGATTTTTATGTATAAGATCATGTCATCTGAACATAGAGATAGTTTTACTTCTCCCTTTCTAATTTGTATGCCTTCTACTTCTTCTCCTTGCCTAATTGCTCTGGCTAGAATATCCAGTACAAGGTTGAATACCAAAAAAAACCAAACCCATTGCCCATGAGTTGATTCCGACTCATAGCAACCCAATAGGACAGAGTAGAACTGCCCCGTAGGGTTTCCAAGGAGCACCTGGAGGATTTGAACTGCTGACCTTTTGGTTAGCAGCCATAGCTCTTAACCACTACACCACCAGGGTTTCCCAACGTTGAACAGAAGCAGTGAAAGTGAGCTTCATTGTCTTGTTCCTGATCTTAGAGAGAAAGCTTTCAGCCTTTCGCCACTGAGTACAGTGTTAACTTCTGGGTTTTTCATAGATTCCTTTTGTCGCGCCAAGGAAGTTCCCTTCTATTTCTAGTTTGCTGAGTGTTTTTTATTATGAACGGGTGTTGGATTTTGTCAAATATCTTTTCTGTATCAATTGAGATGGGCATGTGGTTTTTCCCCCTTCATTCTTTTAATGTGGTGTGTTACATTGATTAATTTTTGTATGTCGAACCATTTTCGCATCCCTGGGATAAATCCCACTTGGTCATGGTTTATAATCTCTTCAATATCTTGCTGGATTTGGTTTGCCAGTATTTTGCTGAGGATTTTTGTCTCCAAGTTTAACTTTAATAGGTGGTGGAGCATCTTGGTTACAAAACAGAAATAAGACAGATCTCATTTGAGTCACAACTTTGCCACTCATTTGTGATCTTGGGTGAACTGACCTCCCATCTGAGCTGCAGTTTCTTCATCTGTGAAATGGGTTCATAAGAGTATCCCCCTCATGACACTGTTCCATGAATTTTGACAACTGCATATACTTGTGTAACCCACAGCCCTATCAAGAACTGGAACATTACCACCACCCCAAAAAAGTTCCCTCACGCCCCTTCCTAGTCAGTCCTTACCCCCGCACCAAGAAGCAACTACTCTTCTAATTTTTGTCACCATAGATAAGTTTTGCCTATCCTAGAGCTTTATATAAATGGAGTCATACTACCTGGAGTTAGCCAAATCCAAGGCTAAGGGCATAGTCCTCCAAGCTGCCAGGTCTTCCCAGGACTTTAGGTGCCAGCTGCCATTTCAGGGGACACTTCTGACCAGCTAACACCAAACCTGGGGTTCCCCGCAGACTCCTTCAGGTAAATAATGCACTAGAATGACTCACAGAACTTAGGAAAGTGCTATACTTACGATTATAAATCAGAGCCAACCAAAGGAATGCACAGCAAGAGGTCTGGTGGGGGGAAGTCCCAAACTCGAAGCTTCTGTGTCCTCAGGGACACATTACCCTCCCACTGTTGATGGAGAGGACTTCACGCACAGAGTATTGCCAACCCAGGAAGCTCACCCAAGTTTCGGCACCCAGAGTTCTTAAAAAAATTCTTACTGGGGTTTTATTCCATAGGTACGATTGATCATTGCCCACGTGGTTGAACTCATCCTCCAGCTCTCTCCCCTTTTCTTACACTGGTTGCCCATCGAGTTGATTCCTACTCATAGCAATCCTATAGGATAGAGTAAAACTGCCCCATAGGGTTTCCAAGGAATGGCTGGTGGATTCAAACTGCAGACCTTTTCGGTTAGCTGCTGAGCTCTTAACTACTGTACCACCAGCACTCCCAATCCCATTATGTGTGGGATAACGTCACTTGACTTAAAGCCCCCGCACTCTAATCACGATTGGTCTCGTGGTCCAAGGGGCCCAGCATGAATAACTAATACACTCCAATCACTCAGGAAATCCCAGGATTTCAAGGTCACTTCCCAGGAACTGGGGGACAAAGTCCAGCCAAATTCTTTATTACACACATACGGTGTGCACTGTTTTCGGTCTGGCTTCTTTCACTCGGGGACTGTCGTTTGTAATCCCCTTCCTTGTGGTACAGGAGAGCACACTGAGGCCCAGAGAGGTGAGGGGACTTGTTCAGAGCCACCCAGTACCTCGGGGCTGGAACCCAGAGCTCCAGGAGTCCAGCCTGCACCACAGCAGCTCTGACTCCTGCCCAGCTTCTCCCCACAGGGCGAGAGGCTGAGCCACGCTGTGGGCTGCGCTTTTGCCGCCTGCCTAGAACGGAAACAGAGGAGGGAGAAGGAATGTGGGGTGACAGCCGCCTTCGACGCCAGCCGCACCAGCTTCTCCCGCGAGGGCTCCTTCCGCCTGTCTGGAGGCGGGCGGCCCGCGGAGAGAGAGGCCTCAGATAAAAAGAAAGGTGGGTGCTGCCCAGGGGGCGGGCTCGGCAGAGTGGGCGTGGGTGGAGCCAGGGGACCCAGTTTTGGGGCAGGGCTGCAGCTGTACAGGGACTCTACAGTTTATAAAGCAGGGCGCGACCTCAAAGTTTCGTCACTGTAAAGCACATTTCAGTTTAAAAATTCTTTGAGAAATACTCTGCAGGTCACAAATCACGGCAAAACTCACCAAGCGCTTTATTATCCGCCATTAGGGTTTTTCAAACCATGTATGGGGTCTCCATGAGTTTGGTTAAGGTCCCTGGGTGGCCCAAGCAGTTTGCTATCGGCTGGGGGTTCGAACCCACCCAGCAGCCCCTTAGAAGAAAGGCCTGGCGATCTGCTTCTTTAAACGTTGTTGTTAGTTACTGTCCAATCGACCTCAGACTCATGGCGACCCCATGTGACAGAGTAGAACCGCTCCATAGGGTTTTCTTGGCTGTGATCTTTCTGGAAGCAGATCCGCCAGGTTTTTTCCCGTGACCACGCTAGGTGCGTTGGAACCACCTACCTTTCTGTTATCAGCCAATCACAAGCAGCTCGTGCCATCCAGGTCCCTCTCTAAAGATTACAGCCAAGAAAACTCCATGGGGCAGCCTAAACCTACAGCACATAGCATCGCCATGAATCGGAAGCGACTCGACAGCAACGGGTTTGATTTCTTTTGGTATCAGGACCTGTTAGTGCGCTGTGAATTCAACTTGCTGGGTAGTGGCATTAAAAAAAGAAATAGGAAATATCAGAATATATCAAATGTGGGAAGGGTCAGTGTAGTTGAAATGATACTCTTACATACACATTTGTGTGTGCGCGTGGAATGGGTCACCATATAAAAGGTATTTCTTATCCTGGGTTGTCATCAAAAAGTTTGAAAAAACACCTGGTAAACTCTAACACTGTGTAAATGGTAAAACTAGAAAAAACCCAAACCCGTTGCCATCGAGTTGATTCCGACTCATAGTGACCCTATAGGACTAAGAGTAGAACTGCCCCACAGGGTTTCCAAGGCCGTAATCTTCACAGAAGCAGACTGCTGCATCTTTCTCCCACAGGGCAGCTGGTGGGTTTGAACCGCTGAGCTTTCAGTTAGCAGCCCAGCGCTTAACCACTGCACCATCAGGCCTCCAGTGTAAATGGTAAATGCTTTGTAAATTCCAGAATAGTGTATGTGTGTTAAAATGTAAGTATGTGCTGAATGACAATGTGTGTTTTTATTTTATTTTTTAATATAGATTGTAGTTTTTAAAAATTTGGGACACACTGGTTAGAATTTACAAAGAATTTACCATTGGGAACTGATCCAGATTAGAGGAGGCTAAAGAGATCTGACAACTACTGATAAATGCACTGTATGATCCTACCTTGGATCTTGCATTGTTTTAAAAAAAAAAGAGAACATCTATGAAGGACATAATTGGCTCAACCGAGGAAACTGGAATATGGACTTAGATTAACAGGTATTCATGTTAAATTTCCTGAGTGAGGTGATTATTGCGATTCCGAAGGAGAATTTCTGCGTTCTTACAAGGTACATAATGAAGGTTTTAGTGTTGAATAACTCGTCTTCTGGACAGTACAAATGGTTAAGTGCTCAGCTACTAACCAAAAGGTTGGCAGTTCAGATCTACCCAGAGGCACCTCAGAAGAAAGGCCTGGCAATCCACACCCCAAAAATCAGCCATTGAAAATTTTATGGAGCATGGTTCTACTCTGACACACATGGGGTTGCCATGAGTCAGAATCGACTGGACAGCAACTGGTAAATTGCCTGTAACTTACTCTTCAATGGTACAAAAAAAATTAGAAACCATGTGAGCAAATAAGGTAACATGTTATCACTGGGGACCGTATATGAATGCTCAATAATGAGTTTTCAATATTTTGTCATTGCAACCTTCTGTTTACATTTTTTTTCTAATTAAAAATTTAGGAAGATCACTTTTTATCACTTACTGGAATATTAGTTTACAAGGTATGTTTTTACTTGTATATTACGTGACTCAAATTACGGTCATTCACAATGTTTTTTAAAAGTTCTTTGCAATGCATATAGCATTTTACCATTTACATAATGTATTAATAATGTATAATGTATTAAAATTTGTAAAGAATTTTATCAGTGGTAAAATAGACTATAAAAAAAAAAACCCGTTGCTGTCAAGTCAATTCTGACTCATAGCGACCCTATAGGACAGAGTAGAACTGCCCCATTGGGTTTCCAGGGACTGGCTGGTGGATTTGAACTGCCGACGTTTTGGTTAGCAGCTGAGTTCTTAACCACTGTGCCACACAGTGGAGATGGCACAGGACCAAGCAGCCACATTTCATTCTGTTATATATAAGGTCGCCATGAGCAGCAATTAACAACAGACGACAAAGTGAAGTTGACAAAGGACATGTGTCGTGTTTAATTGTTTACAAAGAACACACTGGGTACACAGTCCTACCAGTTCACAGACTTTTTCCACCGTTTCCATAGGATATTAGAATTTATGAAGAACGTTGTCACGTGCAAAGCACATTGCAACGTTTGCCAACGGTTTTACCATTTTCAAAGGCTGTGATAAATCTCAGGTACTTTGCACTGTACAAAGCGCTTTCACTGTTTGCACAGCGATGAGAGCTTATACAGTGAGCCCAACTGGCCAGGCCTATCAAACAGTGTGTTGTGATTGTGCGCTCATTCCCAGCTTGAAGGCACAGCACTTTCACGGCGTGTTTTTTCGTATTTACTTTAGGAGTTACGGAGGGCTGGTAGCGCAGTGGTTAAGAGCTTGGCTGCTAACCAATAGGTCGTCGGTTGGAATCCACCAGCCGCTCCTTGGAAACCCTGTGGGGCAGTCCGGCTCTGTCCTGTAGGGTCACTCTGAGTCAGAACCGACTTGATGGCACTGGATTTGGGTTTTTTTAGGAATTATGGAGGAGTGCAGTTTTCACAAAGTTGTTTACCAGGCTTTTTTTTCTTTTTTGATGTATTCCAAAGCATTTAACTTTCACTGCCTCAGTCCACCCTCTCAGGAGGCCCTGGAACATAGCACAGGGACCCTTCTCCCAGGTTTATAGTTGGGGAGGAGTACCTGGGTGGTACAAACAACTAATGCATTTGGCTGCTAGCCAAAAGTTTGGAGGTTCAAGTTTACCCAGAGGCACCTCAAGAGAAAGGCCTGGTGATCTCTGTCCAAAAATCAGCCATTGAGAACCCTGTGGAGCACAGGTCTACTCTGACACGCATGGGTCACCATAAGTCAGAACTGACTCGATAGCAACTGGTGAAAAGAACAACAGAAATAGTTGGGAAAACTGGAGGCCGGAGAGGGGAGGGAACTTCCTGAGGCCTCGCTGCGAAGCGGAGGCAGAGGAGGCGTCCTCGTCCCACCTTGTCCCGAGCCGTTTCTACTCTGCCAACCAGGCCTGTGCGCAGGCCTCAGTCACCTCCACCTGGAAGATGGGAGAAGCAGCGCTGGGCGCCTCTCCCTGCCCTCTCTGGCTCTGAGTTTAATCCCACCAGCATTCGGGCTGCAGCTTGGCTGAAGCCCTGATGGAGGACTGCTGTGTGTTTGTGTATTGGCAGAGGTGGGTGGGACCCTGTGTTCTTTGTAGAGTGGAGAAACCAAGTTTTCCCCCCAGGGCACAGAGCAGTGTCCTGGAGAGAAAGGAGCTAAGGCTGAGGGGCGGAACAATCTGGAAAGCTTCTCAGATGATGTGTGCCTAGAGGGACAGGTAGCAGCTGAAAGCAGGGAGGAGGTACTTGAAGTGGGAAGAATGGTGTGAGGGAGATGGAGAGGGGAGCAGAGTGAGAGAGAAAGACAGTATGACAGGGGAAAATGAGTCAGGGAGAGGTAGTTCATGGCAGTCATTTGTAGCACGGAGTCTGGAGTCAGCTCCCCCCTTCCTACTGTTGTGACTTGGGCAAGTCACATAGCATCGCGGGGCCTCAGTTTCTACTTCTGTAAAATGGGGATAACAGCAGTACCTACCTCCTTGGGTCGGTGTGAGGATTGATGAGTTAATGCTTGCAAAGCACTTGGAACAGCACCCAATATGATGTTCACACACCAAATAAGTGTTAAATTAATCAGAAAGGGAGTCAGAGGGTCTCGGAGAGAGTGCAGAGGAAGACAGATCAGGGCCAGAGAGAGACAGTGGGTTAGAATGGGGGAGGATTCCCCAGAGGCCTCCTGAAGAGGGTGGTCTTGGCTTGAGTGGGGCAGGAGAGGTTTCAGGGCACTGACCAGTGTGTTTTGAGGGTGAGGAAGGGAGCTTTAAGGAATGATCAAGGGGACCGGGTGGGTGAGGCTTGAATACCAAGGTAAGTTGTCTAACCACCTGTCTCTCCACATCTCCAGCAGAGGCAGCCGCCGCCCCGGCGGCGGCTCCGGGCCCTGCCCAGCCTGGACACGTATCCCCAACGCCAGCCACCACGTCCCCTGGCGAGAAGGGTGAAGCAGGCACCCCAGTGGCTGCGGGCACCACCGCGGCCGCCATTCCTCGGCGTCATGCCCCTCTAGAACAGCTGGTTCGCCAGGGCTCCTTCCGTGGCTTTCCTGCGCTCAGCCAGAAGAACTCGCCTTTCAAACGGCAGCTGAGCCTGCGGCTGAATGAGCTGCCTTCCACACTGCAGCGCCGCACTGACTTCCAGGTGAAGGGCACAGGTGAGCCCCGGGCTCAGTGGGAAGGAGCTTTGGAATCAATTAGCAGTGTCTGCTGTGGGCAGGGAATATGGGAGAGGTGTCACGAACCATGATTGATTAGTACTGTCTGCCATGGGCTAAGGACAGAGAAATAGAACGGATCGTGATCGATTAACAATGTCTGCCATGGGTAAGTTATAGAGGAGAGGTGGCACAAATCGTGATTGATTAGCAATGTCTGCTATGGCAGGGAGGTCTGCCATGGGCAAGGGAAAGGAGAAACAGCACAGATGCCATGTTTTTGCCTAGGAGAAGACTGAGGCACAGTGGGTTGTGCTCTGTCCGAACCTTTGGCCAGTAGTCCCATGAGATCTGGCTCAGAGGAAAGGAAGATTGTGATGGATTAACAATGCCTGCCTTGATCAGGGAGACTATTGCAGCAGCATACATCATGATCTCCTAGCAATGTCTGCCATCAGCAAGAGAAAGGAAGTGGCTCTCCACATGATGAATGTCCAGACTTTGCCATGGGCAAGGGAGAAGACAGCAGGAATCTTATGTTTCTGCCCCAGGGTTGACTCCAAGAATCTGGCCAGCGGAACCAAGAGGTGAAGGGCACAGGTGAACATAGGAATTGCAGGGATCAAAGGGCATTGTGATGGATTGGTGATGTTGGTTTTGGACAAGGGTTTGGGCAGAAGTAGTCAGTACATGTTATAATTGTTTAGCGGGTCTTCCAGGGACAATGAAGAGGAAATAGGTGGCACATCGTGATTGATTAGCAGTGTCTGCAATGAATGGGGCTTAGGAGAAAGGCTGTGTAAATGTCCTGTTTTGCTTGAAGGAAAGATGGAGTTACTGGCTTCTCCTCTCTTCAGCATTTGACCAGTAGAGCCATGAAGTCTGGCTAGGTGAGGGGTAAAGTGAGGAAAGAGCTTAGTGGAAAAAGGATGATGTTTGATTAGTAATGTCTGCCATGGGCAAGGGAAAGGAAACCACAAAAAAACACACCCGTTGCTGTCAAGTCAATTCCAACTCAGAGTAGAACTGTTCCATAGGGTTTTCTTGGCTATAATCTTTATGGAAACGGACTGCCAGGCCTTTTTTCCATGGTGCAACTGGGTGGGTTCAAACCGCTAACCATTGGGTTAGCAGACAAGCACAAACTGGTTGCGTCACCCAGGGACCTCAAACCAAGCCTGTTGCCATTGAGTCGATTCTGACTCATGAAAGAGGTGGCCTATGTCGTAAACTAAAAGCAGTGTCTGCCATGGGCAAGGGACAAGGGACAAGTGGCTCGGGACCATGTTTCTGCCCAAGGGAGACAGACAGGAGGGGCTGCCTTCCCTCCTAGCAGTCAGGGAAGTCATGCGGGCCAGCTGCCACCCCCAGTGCCATACTCTAAGTCTGAGACACCTACACTTCATGGCCTCAAGGGTTGGTGTGGGAGAGGGTGTTGATCCGTATCCAGGAGGCAGGGCTGCTCCAAAAGGTAACCGCTGAGCAGCTGCCAACACTTGCTGAGAGTGAGGCACGCACGCTTGTGTCCTTCCGCATCCCTTGGCTGTCACCCACCCTCAGATCTGCATCAGACGCACTTGCTGTCCTCACACAGGCTGACACTAAGCACACACCCAGGCCCAGTATACATGCTCTCTGAGAGGGGGCAGGCCCCCAGGCTTTCCTTGGAAGCCTCGCATTCCTGTAGCCAGCAGCACACACACAGGGATGTGACTTGCCCCATAAAATACTTCTTTTATTGTACTTCAGATGAAGGTTTACAGAACGAACTATAGTTTCTCATGAAACAGTACACACATTGTTTTATGACATTGGTTAACAACCCCACAACATGTCAACACTCTCCTTTCTCAACGTTGGGTCCCCTATTACCAGCTCTCCTGTTCCCTCCTGCCTCCTAGCCCTGCCCCTGGGCTGGTGCACCCCTTTAGTCTTGTTTTGTTTTATGGGCCTGTCTAATCTTTGGCTGAAGGGTGAACCTCAGGAGTGACCTCATTACTGAGCCCTAAGGGCATCTGGGGGCCATACTCGCAGGGTTTCTCCAGTCTCTGTCAGGCCGACAAGTCTGGTCTTTCTTTTTGAGTTAGAATTTTGTTCTACATTTTTCTCCAGCTCTGTCTGGGTCCCTCTATTGTGATCCCTGTCAGAGCTGGGCACCATCTAGTTGTACTGGACTCAGTCTGGTGGATTGCCCCATAAATTTCACAGACTCACACAGCTTCCACGTTCTCACACAGGGGCCACGCACACACACTGAGAAGTCCCACATGCAGATGTTAGACTTGCACGACTTGGGAAGCATGTAACCAGATGTCCCACTCGAGACTCACACATACAGAGGCCTGCACACTCAGAAACCACACGCTCAGATGTCGCACGCAGAATCTCTCACCAGCTTTGCACACACCCAGAACCCGCACAGCTGGAGCTGTTTACACTCGGAAGTCATGCTTGCAGACCACACACACTCGTACACCACACCTAGGTGTTACGCACCATGTATCACACAGGCGGACTCACACTTGGAAATTTTAGCCACCCTCAGAAGCCACATATCCATTTGGTCCTCACACACCGCAAACATTGACCTAGAAGCCACACGCTTACCCCGCCCACTTGGGCAGTCACACGTCACACCTGTTGACTCCTGCAGCCTGGTTTCATCCTGATGCCCCTTGGAGATAGCCACTTGCTGACGGGTCCCAGGCCTTTGTCACACTCCACACTGTGGTTTGTTTGGATGGTACCTTTGCTCATCCCAGCCCTTCCCGAGGCTGTCACAGACCTGTCTGGATGGTACAGGTGCATCTCTGACCTCAGGATCCACATTATAGGCCTTCCGGGGAGGGTGTACAGGTCCCTGCCTATGTGCCCAAAGCAAGACTAGGCATCCTCAGCCAGAGAACAGTGGTGTGGCAGCACCCATTCTGGCTGGGCAGTGCCCTTGTTCGATGTGTGTGTCTTAGTTACCAAGTGCTACTATAACAAACACCACAGTGGGTGGCTTTAACAAATAGAGATTTATTTTCTCACAGTTCAGTGGCTAGAAGTTCGAAATCAGGGTGCCAGCTCTCAGGGAAGGCTCTCCCTCTGTCAGCTCTTGGGGGAGGTCCTTGTCTCTTCAGCTTCTATTCCATGGCTCCTTGATGATCTTCATGTGGCTTGGCATCTCTCTTCCCCTATCTCTGCTTGCCTGCTTGCGTGTTTAATCTCATTTATACCTCAAAAGAGATTGATTTAAGAAACATTGTACAGTAATACAGTATCATTAACATAACAAAGAAAACCCATTTTCAAATGGGATTACAACCACAGGTTAGGGATTAGCATTTAGGACACATTTTGAGGAGGGACACAATTCAATCTGTAACAATGTGCTTAAACAGATTTTTTAATTCCTGGAAAAAAAAAAAAAATTTTTTTATGTGTTGTTAGGAAACCCTGGTGTCATAGTAGTTAAGAGCAATGGCTGCTCACCAAAAGGTCGGCAGATCGAATCCACCAGCCGCTCCTTGGAAACTCTATGGGGCAGTTCTGCTCTGTCCTGTAGGGCCGCTATGAGTCAGAATCAACTCGATGGCAACGGGTTTGGGTTTTTTTCTGGTTTTTATATGTTGTTAAACATTTTCAGTATTCCTTCTGGCTTGTGGCCACACAGATTGTAAGATCTTTGGTTCTGGGTCCGACTCCACCTGTCACTGTCAGCCATTGAATGTCACACACTAAACGTGACTGTTGTACCACTCAGATGTCACACACACATGTGCACAGAGTTATCATTTTTGTGGCCGTGGCTACTCAGTTGCTGCAGAGTGGACCTACCAACCCATACATCTTGTGAAGGGGAGGACCCCAGACTGTAAGAGAGGGCCACTGGAGGGTATAGGGATAAGGGGCAGGGCTGGGGCAGGGTCTGGGCCTGTTCACTGACCTTCTGTTCCCTTCCCTGACTTCGTAGTGCCTGAGATGGAGCCTCCAGGTGCCAGTGACAGTGACGGCATCAATGCTCTGTGCACACAGATCAGCTCCTCTTTTGCCAGTGCTGGGGCCCCAGCACCAGGCCCACCGCCAGCTACAGCAGGTAAACCCAGCCCTTCTACTGGGTTTGACGCACTGCAGTGTCCTCCTGCATGTTCCCCTTGTCCATTCAGGGCTACCTCAAGGCTCCAGGAATCTTGGAATCCACAGGTTTAGAACCATAGGACCATGTTAGAGTCATGGGATCATCTTAGAACCATGAGGTCATTTTAGAGCCATGAAATCATCCTAGAACCATAGGCTCACCTTAGAGCCAGGGGATCACTTTAAAGCCAGGAGATCACCTTAGAGCCAGGCAATCACCTTAGAGCCATGGGAACACCTTAGAACCAGGGGATCACCTTAGAACCAGGGGATCATTTAAGAGCCAGGGGATCACGTTAGAGCCATGAGATCATTCCAGAACTATGGGATCAGTTTTAAAACCTTCCTTTCTTAGAAACATAAAATTTAGAAACCTACAGCCTTAGAGCCACGGGTACCGTAGCCTAACATATCTGGAACCATGGAATCTTAGAATCTCACAGCTTTTGAAGAGTGCTCTCTGGGAAACACAGCACCAAATTCTAGGCTCATCCTAGAACCGTGGGAGCACCTTAGAATCTTAAACAATATTCATATACAATGCTAGACTCTAAGAAAATACAAACTGAAAGCCCTTGAAGCTCATTACATTACAGTAGAACACTCAGAACGATCCACGCATTCTCCTAAAAACATCCGTTCTCAAAATACTAGAATCAAGGGTGATGTACAACATACTTAATAACAGGCTCAGCACTGGCTGACCAGACTGGAAGTCAAGCTGGCTGCGCATCAGTCCTGCTTAGGCTTTTCCATCTTAAGGCCTCATAGCCTCAGAACCATGTGTCCTTCGTACCACAAGGTATGAAGCCATTCTGTGGCCCAGAACAGTGAAGCCCCTTGCCAGGTCAGTGCAGCTCGCCAGGAGCAGAGCCCCTCAGAGGCAGCCAGTCTGGCTCCAGAGTCTGAGCTGCAGTCCCCTGTGCCGTCCTGGGACTCTGCTGGGGTTCTGTCTGCTACCGTCCATGCCCCTTGCTTGCCCCTTTCTTCTCTCCAGGGACTTCTGCCTGGGGCGAGCCCTCCGTGCCCCCCGCAGCTGCCTTCCAGCCTGGGCACAAGCGGACACCTTCAGAGGCGGAGCGGTGGCTGGAGGAAGTGTCCCAGGCGGCCAAGGCCCAGCAGCAGCAGCAACAGCAGCAGCAGCAGCAGCAAGGGGTCCCGGTGCCCCCTGTGCCCACCTTATTACCCACCCTCCAGCCTTTCCCCGCCCCCATGGGGCCCTTCGATGCAGCACCTGCCCAGGTGGCCGTGTTCCTGCCACCCCCACATATGCAGCCCCCCTTCATGCCCGCCTATCCGGGCCTGGGCTACCCGCCCCTGCCCCGGGTGCCCGTGGTGGGTATCACACCCTCGCAGATGGTGGCCAATGCCTTCTGCTCAGCCGCTCAGCTCCAGCCCCAGCCTGCCACCCTGCTTGGGAAAACTGGGGCCTTCCCACCCCCTGCTGTGCCCAGTGCCACTGGGGGTCAGGCCCACCCACGCCCCAACGGGGCCCCCTGGCCACCAGAGCCAGAACCTGCCTCGGCCCCTGAGCTGGACCCCTTCGAGGCCCAGTGGGCAGCGTTAGAAGGCAAGTCCACCACAGAGAAGCCTTCCAACCCCTTCTCTGGCGACCTGCAGAAGACCTTCGAGATTGAACTGTAGCCCAAGCTGCCCCTGCTACCCCATCATCTCCGGGTGCCCCACGCCTGGGAGTGGAGGCATGACCCCTCCCCTGGTCCTGCTCCCGCTCCCTGGGGCTGCATCCCTCAACACCCTCTCTAACCACTTCTCTCTACCACCCCACAATCACTATGGAACCAACACTGGGACGCCCAGGTTGCGACAGGATGGAATTCAGGGACGGACCCAGCCTGGCTAAGGGACTCATTTCACTGCCAGACGTAACTTGGCAACGCCCCCTTCCCCCCGCCCTGGACACAGGGATGGCCACAGCCCTCGGTTCAAGCTACATTTTTCAGTTTCTGTTCTTAACCTTCCACCCTCCAGTGTTGGGTGGGATGGAGGAGGGATACTGCTTAGGGGTGCCCCTGGGTCCCACGGGAGTGTCCCCCCCAAGCGTGGTCATCTCCCCCCATACACAGCACAAGCAAAGGGCTCCCCTCTGCCCACCTGCTGCGTTCACTGCCAATGCTGTGCCCACCCTCTTGCCCCCCATCCACATCTTTCTTGGGTCAAGGTCTCATGGGGGGCAGGGGCCAAGTTGGGGGCCCAGGAAGTGGGGTGGAGGAAGAGGAAGAAAAGCTCAGTTACCTCACGTCTGTGCCCGCTTGGAGGGTGGGGGTCGGGGCTGAAAGGGGAGGGGTGCCTGGCGGGTACTTTTCTATCTTTTATTTCCAGATTTTTTTTGTATCTAAACTTGCAGATTTGTATTATACAAGGACAGCCAATAAAGGAAGAATATAATGGTGACCCTCGGGAGAAACTGGGTGTTTCTGGTGGGCAGGGTGTCAGCGCAGGCCTTTCCTCCTGAGTCATCTATCAAAACGGGGGTGGGGGGTAGGAAGGGACCCCTGTAGAATCACCTCTGAGTCCTAGCTGTGACACGTGATGCCGACTCAGCACTCAACAGGCGGATGGCTAAGTGGTGCCAAAAATTAATCACCCCATTTCTGTACCTTACAGATTTTGAACCAAGGAATAAAAAGCAAAAGTGATAAACTGCTGCTAATTATTTCAGTATTAAAATGATTATTAGGCTTGAAATAGTATATCTTGGTGCTGGCAAATTCTTGTTTCATCAATTCTACTGTTCTTAACTCAGGCCAGAGGGTTGCCTGACATGACAGCAGGTTTTTTCAATTCCTCTATTGTTTCTCAAAGGAGCCCTGGTTGTGCAGTGGTTAAGCACTCATCTGCCAACCAAAAAGGTCAGCGGTTCGAACCCACCAGCTGCTCCTTGCTCCTCCAGAGAAAGGTGTGGCAGCCAACTTCTGTAAAGATAACAGCCTTGGAAACCCTATGGGGCAGTTCTGCTCTGTTCTGTAGGGTCACTATGAGTTAGATCGACTCCACAGCAAGAAAACCCATTCTTTTTTTCTCGGGTTCCTTTTTATAACCCATATATGTGTACACATAAAATGCAAGCTATATACTTAATTCTTTATGTTGTTAAGTGCTGTCAAGTTGGTTCCGAATCATAGTGACCCTGTGTACAAAGAATGAGTCACTGCCCGGTCCTGCCCCGTCCTCACAATTGTTATGCTTGAGCGCATTGTTGCAGCCACTGTGTCAGTCCCATCTCATTTAGCGTCTTACTTTACCAAGCATGACATCCATCTCCAAGGACTGATCCCTCCTGATATCATGTCCAAAGTCTGTGAGACGAAGTCTTGCCATCCTTGCTTCTAAGGAGCATTCTGGCTGTACTTTTTCCAAGACAGATATGTTCATTCTTCTGGCAAAAAAAAAAAAAAATTGCCGTCGAGTCAATCCTGACTCATAGCTAACCTATAGGACAGAGTAGAACTGCCCCATAAAATTTCCAAGGAGTGGCTGGTGAATTCGAATTGCTGACCTTTTGGTTAGCAGCCAAGCTCTTAACTACTGCACCACCAGGGCTCCATGGTGTGTTCAATATTCTTTGTCAACACCATAATTTGAAGGCCTCAATTCTTCGTCTTCCTTATTCATTGTTCAGCTTTCACATGCATATGAGGCAATTGAAAACACTATGGCTTGAGTCAGGTGCGCCTTAGTCTTCAAAGTGACATCTTTGCTTTTCAACACTTTAAAGAGGTCTTTTGCAGCAGATTTGCCCAGTGCAGTGGGTCATTTGATTTCTTGACTGCTTCTTCCATGGGCGTTGATTTTGAATCCTTGACAGCTTCACTCTTTTCTCCATTTATCATGATGTTGCTCATTGGTCCAGTTGTGGGGATTTTTGTTTTCTTTATACTGAGGTGTAATCCATACTGAAGGCTGTGGTCTTTGATTTTATCACTAAGTGCTTCAAGTCCTCTTCACTTTCAGCAAGCAAGGTTGTGTCATCTGCATATCACAGGTTGTTAATGAGTCTTTCTCTAATCCCAATGCCCTGTTTTTCTTCATATAGTCCAGTTTTTCGGATTATTTGCCCAGCATACAGATTGAATCGATATGGTGGAAGATACAACACTGACACACCTTTCCTGACTTTAAACCACGCAGTATCCCCTTGCTGTTCCAGCGACTGCCTCTTGGTCTATGTATAGGTTCTGCATGAGCACAATTAAAAGTTCTGGAATTCCCATTCTTGTAAGGTTACCCATAATTTTTTATGATCCACAGAGTTGAATGCCTTTGCATAGTCAATAAAACACAGGTAAGCATCCTTCTGGTATTCTCTGCTTTCAGCCAGGATCCATCTGACATCAGCAATGATATCCCTGGTTCCACGTCCTCTTCTGAATCCAGCTTGAATTTCTGGCAGTTCCCTGCGATGTACTGTTGGAAGGGCTTTTGAACAATCTTCAGCAAAATATTACTTTTGTGTAATATTAATGATATTGTTTCATAATTTCTGCATTCTGTTGCATCAAATTTCTTTGGAATGGGCACAAATATGGATCTCTTCCAGTCAGTTGGCCAGGTAGCTGTCTTACAAATTTCTTGGCATAGGTGAGTGAGTGCTTCCAGCGCTGCATCCATTTGTTGAAACATCTCAGCAGCTATTCTGTCAGTTCCTGGAGCCTTGTTTTTCGCCAATGCCTAGAGTGCAGTTTGGACTTCTTCCTTTAGTGCCATCGTTTCTTGATCGCATGCTACAGCCCGAAATGCTTTTAACATCAGTTCTTTTTGGTACAATGATTCTGTGTATTCCTTCCATCTTCCTGCGTCGTCTAACATTTTCTCCACAGAATCCTTCACTATTGCAACTTGAGGCTTGAATTTTCTCTTCAGTTCTTTCAACTTGAGAAATGCCAAGTGTCTTTTGGTTTTCTAACCGTAGGTCTCTGCGCATTTCAACACTTTACTTTGTCTTCTGGAGCCATCCTACTGAGACCTGTTCACCTCTTTTACTTTATGATTTTTTCCCTTTGCTGTTCAAGAGCAAGTTTCAGACTCTCTTCTGACATCCATTTTGGTCTTTTCTTTCTGTCTTTTTAATGACCTCTTGCTCTCTTCATGTTTGATGTCCTTGATGTCATCTTACAACTTGCCTGGTCTTTGGTAACTAGTGTTTAATGAGTCAAATCTGTTCTTGAGACAGTCTCTAAATTCAGGTGGAATATACTCAAGTTTATTCTTTGGCTCTCGTGGACTTGTTTTCATTTTCTTCAGCTTCAACTTGAACTTGAACTTGCATATGAGCCATTGTTTCACATCAGCCCCGGCCTCTTTCTGACTGATGATATTGAGCTTCTTCGTCTCTTTCCACAAATGTAGTCAACGTGATTCCTGTGTATTCCATGTGGCAAGATCCACGTGTATATTCGCGGTTTATGTTGTTCAAGGAGTATTTGCAATGAAGAAGTTGTTAGTCTTGCAAAATTCTATCATGCAATCTCCAGCATCTTTTCTAGCCCCAAGGCCATATTTTCCAACTTCAGTTCCTTCTTTGTTTCCAACTTTTGCATTCCAATCACCAGTAATTATCAGTGTATCTTGATTGTATGTTTGATCAATTTCAGACTGCAGACATTGGTAAAAATCAATTTCCTCATCTTTGGCCTTAGTGGTTGGTGTGTAAATTTGAATAACAGTCGTATTAACTGGTCTTCCTTGTAGGCATAAGGATATTATCCTATCACTGACAGCACTGTATTTTAGGACAGATCTTGGAATGTTCTTTTTGACGACAAATGCCACGTCATTTCTCTTCAGTTTGTCATTCCTGGCATAGTAAAACATATGCTTATCCAATTCAAAATGGCTAATAACAGTCCATTGCAGCTCAATGATGCCTAAGATATCAACGTTTATGTGTTCCATTTCATTTTTGACTACTTCCAATTTCCCTAGATTCATACATTGTATATTCCACATTCCTATTATTAATGGATGTCTGCTGCTGTTTCTTCTCATTTTGAATCATGCCACATCAGCAAATGACGGTCCCGAAAACTTGACTCCATTCATGTCATTAATATCAGCTCTACAACTCTTCCCCAGTTGTATTTTGAGTGCCTTCCAACCTGGGGGGGTCATCTTCCAGCACTGTATCAGACAGTGTTCCGCTGCTATTGATAAGGTTTTCACTGGCTAATTCTTTTCAGAAGTATTCCGCCGGATCCCTCTTCCTAGTCTGTCTTAGTCTGGAAGCTCCACTGAAACCTGTCCGCCAAGGATGGCCCTACTGGTACTTGAAATAACAGTGGCATAGCTTCCAGCATCACAGCAACACGCAAGCCACCACAGTAGGACAAACTGACAGACGTGTGGGGTTAATTTTTAATAGCTCTTTAAAATGAGGTGACTTGTGACACCCAACATTATAACCCCATTTGATAGATGGGGAGGTTTTGCCACTGAGCCAAGGTGATAAACACATGGTTAGTGGGGCAGCAGGGATTCGAACCCAGCTTCTGGCTGACTCCAGGCCAGTTCTTAAATCACCAGGCTGTGAGAGAACAAGTCCTCCAGAGGTCTGCCCTCAAGAGTTTATGCGTATGGCCCATTAACAAGCCTGTGGGTGTCCATGACTTGGAAGCTGGGACAGAGGGCTCTCTGCTATGGCACCAGGGGATCCCCAGGGAGGGAGCAAAGGTCTCTGGGAGAGATAAACCACTTTCTCATTTCCAAGCCTTTGCCTATGCCAGTCCCTTTGCCTAGAACACCTTTTCCTGACATGGCACCTTGGAGACTACTCTCATTCTTCAGGTCTTGGAGTATCTCCTCTTAGAAGCCAATCCTCTTCCAAGGCCGCACTCACCTGCCCACCACCCTTTCAGTCCAAGTTTAGACAGCTCTGACCCCTCAGCCTGAGGTAGGAGTCACCGCTCCCCCCCACTTTGGACCCTGTGCCTCCCCAATCTCTCATCCCATAATGAGTCCTAATCACTCTGGGTGTCGCCACCTCGCGACGTGTCTGCTGCCCCCCACAGTGAGGGCAGGGCCTGGGGCTGTCTAGGTCACTTTGGTGTCCCAGCACAGGACCAGCTAGAGAGGAGATGCTCTCAAGCTGTTCACCTTCGCAAACCACTGGGGAGTGGGAGAGGCAGAAAGGCCTCGGCTTGGGAGATGACTAGCGCTATTAGGCAGATGCGGAAGCTGCGGCGACACAGCAAATACGGAGGGAATCCAGACTCCCTCCGCCCGCAGGCTGATCTCTGCACAAAACCATCCGTCCCTGTAACACACAGGTCTTTCCCAGAGCTGTCCCCACAACAGTCCCTGTAGGTGCAGAAGGGAAAGGGACTCGACAAGGGCAGAGACCCGCTGTCTCCCGAGGGGCTCCCACGGGGTCCTCTTACCAATTTCCCCGTCGTTCCTCCCACGCCAGACTAAAAAGACTCGCTCCTCACGGGTCTTTCTCGACAGAGGCCACAGATCTGGGTTAACCTCCCACGCCCCACTTCCCTCAGGCTTCGCTTCCTTATAGACTACCCCCGGGAACGCGGAGTTCCTGCCCCTCAGTCCTCGCCCCCTCCCACGACCTGGCCCCACCGCCCGCCACGTGATGCACCCCTCCCACCCGGCGAAGGTCACGTGCCGAACACCCGGCGCAGGACCTTCTCTGGGAAACTCCGCCCCCGTCCCCGCCAGCTGCCGGCGCCCCTCCCCGCGCCCCCGCGCGGTCCCACGTGCCGCGGCCCCCACTCCGTCCCCAACAGGCCGCACCCCGCACCCTGCCGCGCTGCTGGGACCGTCCCATGAAACGCAGAGGTATGATGCTCCTCGAGGCCCCGTGCTTTCACTGCCCTACGCTGGGCCACACCCCACCCCTGCTGCCGCGCTCTCTTTAGAAACGCTCCACAGTTTGTAACAGATTCCCACCCCCGACCCCCGACCCCCCTCCCCGCACCCTGCCCCAAAACACCCAGCCCTCCCGGCCCTGCGAGGCCACGTGGGTAGCTGGAGCTAGTCCGTGAGAGCGATACGACGGCGCCCCCTTGTGGCCTATCCTTGAGAGTGTCTGGTTCGTAGCTCTGAGCGAGAGCTCGCCAGACCAGTGCTAAGGCTTAACGATGACGGTATAAAAAAACAAAACAAAACAAAAAATCGGTTTCGCGACCTTGAACAAGGCGATCTATATCCTTCTGGCCCTGGCTCAGCCGTCCGCTCCTCTACGAAGCTCTCCCTGACTCTCCTAGTCTAGATCACATCAGGCACCTCCTAGGGACACCCACCGGCCCTTTGGACCCCTGTACTTCCTCCGTGACTTCCCGACCCCTCCGCCCGCGCCTCCCCCTACCGTCCCCACCCGTCTAAGCTGTCACTATCCTTAATGCCTCTGCCTTCCCCGCTGCCCAGGGAGCCCCCGTGAGGGCGGGACCAGGCCTGCCTTGGTTACCACTGTGTCCCCAGCATCGCCCAGCACGGGTGGGGCACTCGGCGAGGTTCAGAGGACCCACGCGCACCTCCTGGGGAGCGTTCATTTTTCCTTCTTCCACACGTGGTGTTCTTTAAATCGCTTTATTGAGATACAACCTACACATCATACAATTCACCTGCTTTTTAAAAAAAAATTTTATTGTGCTTTAAATGAAAGTTTACAAATCAAGTTAGTCTCTCATAGGAAAATTTATGTACACCTTACTCCTAGTTGCTCTCCTCCTAATGAGACAGCACACTCCTTCCCTCCACTCTCTCTTTTCCTGTCCATTGGACCAGTTTCTGACCTTCTCTGCCCTCTCATCTCGCCTCTAGACAGGAGCTGCCCACATAGTCTCGTGTGTCTACTTGATCCAAGAAGCTCACTCCTCACCAGTATCATTTTCTATCCCATAGTCCAGTCCAATCCCAGTTTGAGGACTTGGCTTGGGAATGGTTCCTGCCCTGGACCAACAGAAGGTCTGGGAACCATGACCTCCAGGGCCTTTCTAGTCTCAGTCAGACCATTAAGTCTGGTCTTTTTACCAGAATTGGGGTCTGCATCCCACTGCTCTCCTGCTCCCTGAGGGGTTCTCTGTTGTGTTACTTGTCTGGGCAGTCACCGGTTGTAGCTGGGCACCATCTAGTTCTTCTGGTCTCAGGCTGATGTAGTCTCTGGTTTATGTGGCCCATTCTAACACTTGGCCTCATACTTACCTCGTGTCTTTGGTGTTCTTCATTCTCCTTTGCTCCAGGTGGGTTGAGACCAATTGATGCATGTTAGATGCCACTTGCTAGCATTTAAGACTCCAGACGCCACTCTCCAAAGTGGGATGCAGAAAGTTTTCTTAATAGATTTTATTATGCCAGTTCACTTAGATGTCCCCTGAAACCATGGTCCCCAGACCCCTGCCCCTGCTACACTGGCCTTCGAAGCATTCAGTTTATTCAGGAGACTTCTTTGCTTTTGGTTTAGTCCAGTTGTGCTGACTTCCCCTATATTGTGCGTTGTCTTTCCCTTCACCTAAAATAGTTCTTGTCTACTATCTAATTAGTGAATGCCCCTCTTCCTCCCCCCCCACTCTTATAACCATCAAAGAATATTTTCTTCCGTTTAAACTATTTCTCAAGTTCTTATAATAGTGGTCTCATACAATATTTGTCCTTTTGCAACTGACTAATTTCACTCAGCACGATGCCTTCCAGATTACTTCATGTTATGAAATGTTTCACAGATTCATCATCGTTCTTTATCGATGTGTTGTATTCCATGGTGACGATTCAGCTTTTTTTTACGTAATTTAATCACTTTGGGTGATTTTACAGAGTTGTGCAAACATCACCACCCAGTTTTAGGGCATTTCCATCAATCTAAAAAGATCTCTTGTGCCTGCTGGCTTTGGAGTCACTCTGCATTCCCACCTCCAGCCCCAGGCCACCACTGATCTTTCTGTCACAGGTGTCCTCATCATTTTACAAGCCTTTTCTCAAAACTTGCTTTTCTCAGGTATTGAGTGCTGAGGCTAGCAATGATACACAGGTCCTGTCCTCAGGGAGCTTATTGTCTGGTTGGGGCAGTCACTAAGGAGAAAATATATCTGCTCAATCATTTATTCGTTCATTCCTTCAAAAAAATATTATTGAGTACCTACTACGTGCCAGGGACTATTCTAGCTCCCGGGGAGATACCAAAATCCAACCCATTGCTGTCCAGTTGATTCAGGCTCATAGCAGCCCTATAGGAGAGAGTAGAACTGCCCCATAGGGTTTCTAAGGAGGGGCTGGTGGATTCAAACTGCCAGTCTTTTGGTTTAGCGCTGAGCTCTTAACCACTGCCCAACCAGGGCTCCTAAATCTGGATAAAAAAAAGATAAAAGTGCCTGCTCTAGTGGAGTTAGTATTCTAATGGGAAGAGGAGAAATAAAAAAGTGGATATATAATTGTATTGGTTTCCTTGGGCTATCTTACAAAGTACCACAAATTGGGTGGCTTCTGAGAAATGTATTGTCTCACAGTTCTCGAGGCTAGTAGTCTGAATTCAGGGTGTCGGCAGGGCCATGTTCTCTCCGAAGATCTAGGGGAGCCTTTTTTGTCTCTCCCAGATTCTGGTAGCTCCAGGCCTTCCTAGACTTGCAGCCGCATGCAGCCTAACTCCATCCTCACGTGGCCATTTTCCCTGTCTGCCTCTCTGTGTTTCCTCACTTTTATAAGACACGACTCAGATTGGATTAGGACCCGCCCTACTCCGGAATGACCTCATGTTCATTTTGATGATAATATTTTCAAAGACCCTATTTCCAAGCAGAAAACCCTGGTGGCATAGTGATTAAGTGCTCCAGGTGCTCCTTGGAAACTTATGGGTCAGTTCTCCTCTGTCCTGTAGGGTCACTATGAGTTGGAATTGACTTGATGGCGGTGGGTTTGGTTTTTTGGTTTAATTCCAAGCAAGGTCATGTTCACAGGTTAGGGCTTCAGCATACATTTTGGGGGGACACAATTTAATCCATAACAGTGTTGTAATACCTGATTGTGATAAGTGTTATGAAAAAAAAAAAAAAAGCTGAGGTAGGCATAGAGAGTGGTGGGGGATGATCTTAGATAGAATAGGCAGGGTGACTCTCAGTAAAGACAGTTGAACAGAGATCTGACTGATGTGAGGAGTCATGCCTATATGTGAGGGGACAGTGTTCCTGGCAGAGGGGAACAGCCAGTGCAAAGGCCCTGAGGTCGGAACGAGCTACAGGTCAGTGGGCTGGAGTACCATGCGGGAAGGGAAGAGTAGTCAGGGATGACGTTCCAGTGGTATAGTGAGCCAGAGTACATAGGGCCTTGGAAGTCATGATGAGAGTTTGCCTTCTAGTCTAAGAGCGATGAGAAGTCATTGAAGGGTTTTCAGTAGAGCAGTGACATGATGTGATTCAAATTTTGTAATGAATTCCTTTAGCTGCCTTGAGGAGAATGGATTATGGGATGGTAGTAGCCCAGGTGAGAGATGGCGATGATATAGACTAGGGCAGAGGCAATACAAGGGGAGAGAAGATGGATCGGGCAGTAATTAGGGAATACATCAAGACGTATCACATCAATGGTATCCTGATTATGTAGGAGAATGAGAAAAATGTTCTTGTTCTCAGGACACATCTGCTGAAATATTTGGGGGAAAGTGTCTTAAAATGCCTGCAAGTCATTCTCAAATGCATGGAGATTATATAGTCGGCCCTCCATATCCACAGATTCTGCATCCTCAGATTCAACCAACAGTGGATTGAAAATATTCAGGAAAAAAAAAGTTCCAAAAAGCAAAACTTGAATCTGCCACACGCCAAGCATAACGCTGAATCCACGCGGATGAAATGATGTGCCGGCATACCCTGCTGTAGCTGCCCACCATTTCCGGTATCCTCAGTCTCTCTCCAGCATTTGTTGTTTGCACTTGCAAAGACTGAAAAAGCATTAAGTATAACCATTAACAACTATTTATGTAGCAATTACATCGTATTAGGTATTATAAGAAATCTAGAGATGATTTCAAGTATATGGGAGGATGTGGGTAGGTTATACGCAAATACTATGCCATTTTTTGTAAGTGATGAGCATCCTCGGATTTTGGTGTCTGCTTGGGGTCCTGGAGCCAATCCCCCAGGGACACCAAGGGACAACTGTGTATATGCTATATATGTATATTACATTACAACATATACGTAGTGTAATATATATATGGGACAACTGTATATGTATTTTATATATATGCCATATATATATACTGTAGTGTAATATATATATGTAGTATATATATAGTTGTCCCGTATATACCACATATGGAAACCCTGGTGGCGTAGTGGTTAAGTGCTGCGGCTGCTAACCAAAAGATGAGCAGTTCGAATCCACCAGGTGCTCCTTGGAAGCTCTATGGGGCAGTTCTACTCTGTCCTATAGGGTTGCTATGAGTCAGAATCAACTCGAAGGCAATGCGTTTATACTATATATACACTATATATGTTATATAGCAGCACATACTTCAGACATGTTGTGAGGAGGGACCAGTACCTGGAGAAGGACATCATGCTTGGAAAAGTAGAGGGTTAGTGAAAAAGAGGAAGACCCTTAACGAGATGAACTGACACAGTGGGTGCAACAATGGGCTCAAGCATAACAACGATTGTGAGGATGGCACCGGACAGGGCAGTGTTTGTTCTGTTGTATATGGGGTGGCTTTGAGTCAGAACTGACTCAATAGCACCTAACAACAACAGCATATATATTAAAAAAAAAAAAACAGTGCCATCGATATGCTCTATATATTTTGCTACATGTAGTTCTTCTGGTCTCAGGGTAGATGAGGCCGTGGTTCATGTAGATTATTTGTCATGTAGACTAGTTTCTTCTTTGAGTCTCTGGTTTTCATCTTTTTCTTTTGCTCTGGACAAGTAGAGACCAATAGTTGTATCTTAGATGGCTGCCCAAAAGCTTTTAACACCCCAGACACTACTCACCGAACTAGGGTGTAGAACATAACTTTATGAACTATATTATGCCAATTGAGATTTCCCATGAAACTATGGCCCTAATTCTTCAAACCCAGAAATCCAATCCTGCAAGGTGTTTGGGTATGTCTAAGAAGCATCCATAACTGTGCCCGTATGTGTTTTATTGTATGTATGAATATATGTGCATATGGTCAGATAGATGTATATACATGTACATATGTATATGCCTATACATAAAAAAAATACATACACACACATATATATGTTTATTCCCATATATAACCCGTTGCTGTCAAGTCTATTTGAATTTCATCTTGGATTTGAATGATCACCATAGAAAGAGTAATACTAATCGCAAACACTGAATCTTCCTCCAATCTTGATGCCCCGTTCTTCTTCATATAGTCCACCTTTTCAGATTATTTGCTCAGCATGCGGATTGAATAGGTATGGTGAAAGGGTACAACCCCAATGCACACCTTTCCTGACTTTGAATCACAGAGTATTCCTTTATTCTGTTTGAACGACTGCGTCTTGATCTGTGTGAGGATTTTTGTTTTCTTTATGGTGCTTTAGGTTCCTCATGAGCACAACTGGATGTTCTGGAATTCCCATTCTTCACAATGTTATCTGTAATTTGTTATGATCTACACAATAGAATGCCTCTGCATAGTCAATGAAACACAGGTAAACGTCCTTCTGGTATTCTCTGCTTTCAGCCAGGATGTATCTAACATCAGCAGTGATATCCCTGGTTCCATGTCCTTTTCTGAATCCGGCTTGAATTTCTGGCAGTTCCCTGTCAGTATACTGCTGCAGCGGCTTTTGAATGATAACAGCCTGCGTTATGCAGATGACACAACCTTGCTTGCTGAACGTGAAGAGGACTTGAAGCACTTACTGATGAAGATCAAAGACCACAGCCTTCGGTATGGATTACACATCAACATAAAGGAAACAAAAATCCTCACAACTAAACCAATAAGCAACATCATGATAAGCGGAAAAAAGATTGAAGTTGTCAAGGATTTCATTTTACTTAGATCCACAATCAACACTCATGGAAGCAGCAGTCAAGAAATCAGATGGTGCATTGCATTGGGCAAATCTGCTGCAAAAGACCTCTTTAAAGTGTTGAAAAGCAAAGATATCACTTTGAAGACTAAGGTTCGCCTGACCCAAGCTATGGCATTTTCAGTCACTTCATATGCATGCAAAAGCTGGACAATGAATAAGGAAGACCGAAGAAGAATTGACGCCTTTGAATTGTGGTGTTCGCGAAGAATATTGAATATACCATGGACTGCCAGAAGAACAAACAAATCTGTCTTGGAAGAGGTACATTCAGAATGCTCCTTAAAAGCGAGAATGGTAAGACTATATCTCACATACTTCGGACATGTTATCAGGAGGGATCAGTCCTTGGAGACGGAGAGGGTCGGTAGAAAAAAAAAGGAAGACCCTCGAGATGAATTAACACAGTGGCTGCAACAATGGGTTCAAGCATAAAAATGATTGTGAGGATAGCGCAGGACTGGGCAGTATTTCGTTTGTTGTACATAGGGTCTCTATGAGTCGGAAACAATTCAATGGCACCTAACAACTACAACAACAATAGCAAACACACGCGTAACACTGTGCACTTGGCTGCAAACTGAAAGGTTGGTGATTTGAACCTACCCAGAAGTGTCTTAGAAGAAAGTCCGGGCAATCCACTTCTGAAAGGTCACAGCCATTGAAAACCCTGTGGAGCACAGTTCTACTCTGACACGCACAGGGTCGCCATGAGTCAAAACTGACTCAGTGACAGCTAGTTTGGTTTTTTAGTTTATGTGACAAACACTGTGCCAAGTTAACTATTATAACAACCTTGGGAGGTAGATACTACTATTGCCTCCAACGCCCAAATGAGAAACCGAACCACAGAGCAGTTAAAGAACTTGTCCAGAGTCACACAGTTGAAAAGTGACGGAGTGATGTGATGGTTAAGGTTATGTGTGAATTGGCTAGGCCGTGATCCTCAGTGGTTTGGCAGATGTTATGTAGTCATCATTCTGTGATATGACGTGAGCAGCCCGTCAGTTGAAAGGGGAGTTTCCTTGGTTTGGCCTGCATCCAATATTTATGGATGTCCTGACAAAGCTCCTTTTCTCTCAATCCTGCACCTGGCTCATCATCTTCTGAGCTCCGATTACTGGAGCATGAGCCACCAACTTGCCATCTAACCTGCCAGTTTTGGGTTTGTCAGCCCTTGCAACCACGTGAGTCAGGAGAAGCTTCCAGCCTGCTGCCTGAGGCACGGATTTGGGACTTGCCTGTCTCCACAATTGCATGAGCCATTTCCTTGAAATAAATCTCTCTCTATGTATATTTGAATATATATGCTTCACTGGTTTTGCTCCTCTAGAGAGCCCAGCCTAAGATATTTGGTACCTAGAGTGGTTCTGTTTTTACTGTTGTTAGGTACCATCGAGGCAGTTCCAACACATGGCGACCCTATGTAAAACAGAACCAAACACTGTCTAGTCCTGTGCCATCCTCCCAGTCATTGCTATATTTGAGCCCATTGTTGGCAGCCACTATGTCAATTTATCTCATGGAGGGTCTTCTTTTTTTTTTTTGGCTTACCCTCTACCTTACCAAGCATGATGTCATTCTCCAGGGACTGGTCCCTTCTGATAACATGTCCAAAGTACGTGAGACAAAGTCTCATCATCCTGTCTTCCAAGGAACACTCTGGCTGTACTTCTCCCAAGACAGATGTGTTCATTGTTTTGGCAGTCCATAGTATATTCAATATTCTTCATCAACACCACAATTCAAAGGCATCAATTCTTCTTCGGTCTTCCTTATTCATTCTCTAGCTTTCACATGCATATAATGCAATTGAGAATACCATGGCTTGGGTCAGGCGTACCTTAGTCTTCAAGGTGACATCTTTGGTCTCCAACACTTTAAAGAGGTCCTTTGCAGCAGATTTGCCCAGTGCAATGCATCTTTTGATTTCTTGCCTCCTACTTCCCTGGGTGTTGATTGTGGATCCAAGTAGAGTGAAATCCTTGACAACTTCAATCTTTTCTCTGTTTATCGTGATGTTGCTTATTGGTCCAGCTGTGAGGATCTTTGGTTTCTTTATGGTGAGGTGTAATCCATACTGAAGGTTGTGATCTTTGATCTTCATCAGTAAGTGCTTCAAGTCCTCTTCACGTTCAGCAAGCAAGGTTGTGTCATCTGCATAACACAGGTTGTTAATGAATCTTCCTCCAGTCCTGGTGCCCCATTCTTCTTCAATATAAGTCCAGCTTCTGAAATTGTTTGCTGAGCATACAGATTGAATAAAAACAAAACAAAACCCGTTACTATTGAGTCGATTACGATTCATAGCAACCCCATATGACAGAGTAGAACTGCCCCCATAGAGTTTCCAAGGAGCACCTGGTGGGTTCAAATTGCCGACCTTTTGGTTAGCAACCATAGCTCTTAACCACTATGCCACCAGGGTTTCCACAGATTGAATAAGTATGGTGAAGGGGCGCAACCCTCACGCACACCTTTCCTGGCATTAAACTATGCAGTACCCCCCTGTTCTGTCTGAACAACTGCTTCTTGATCTATGTACATGTTCTTCATGAGCACAATTAAGTGTTCTGGAATTCCCATTCTTCGCAGTGTTATCCACAGTTTGTTATGATCCACACAGTCGAATACCTTTGCATAGTCAATAAAACACAGGTAAACATCCTTCTGGCATTCTCTGCTTCCAGCCAGGATCCATCTGACATCAGCAATGATATCCCTGGTTCCACGTCCTCCTCTGAATCCGGCCTGAATTTCTGGCTCTTCCCAGTGAATATGCTGCTGCAGCTGCTTTTCAATGATCTTCAGCAAAATTTTGCTTGCATGTGATATTAATGATGTTGTTTGATAATTCCCCCATTCGGTTAAATCATCTTTCTTGGGAGTGGGCATAAATATAGATCTCTTCCAGCCAGTTCACCAGGTAGCTGTCTTTCAAATTTCTTTGCATAGATGAGTGAGCACTTCCAGTGCTATATCCATTTGTCAAAACATTTCAATTGATATTCCTTCAATTCCTTCAGCCTTTTTTTGCCAATGCCTTCAGTGCAGCTTGGACTTCTTCCTTCAGTACCATCGGTTCCTGATCATATGCTACCTCTTGAAGTGGTTGAACATTGACCAATTCTTTTTGGTATGATGACTGTGTGTATTCCTTCCATCTTTTGATGCTTCCTCAGTCGTTTAATATTTTCCCCATAGAATCCTTTACTATTGCAACTCGAGGCTTGAATTTTTTCTTCAGTTCTTTCAGCTTGAGAAACGCCGAGTGTGTTCTTCCCTTTTGATTTCTATCTGCAGCTCTATGCATTCTCTAGCTGCCCTTTGAAATCTTCTGTTCACCTCTTTTACTTCATCATTTTTTCCTTTTCCTTCAGCTGCTCGACGCTCAAGAGTAAGTTTCAGAGTCCCTTTTGACATCCATTTTGGTCCTTTCTTCTTTCCTGTCTTCTGAATGACCTCTTGCTTCCTTCATGTATGATATCCTTGATGTCATTCCACAACTCGTCTGGTCTTCTTTCATTAGTGTTCAGTGCGTCAAGTCTATATGTTGGGATATACTCAAGGTCATACTTTGGCTCTCGTGGACTTGTTCTAATTTTCTTCATTTTCAGCGTGAACTTGCATATCGGCAGTTGATGGTCTGTTCCGCAGTCGGTCCCTGGCCTTGTTCCGACTGATGATGTTGAAGTTTTCCATTGTCTCTTTCCACAGGTGTCGTCGACTTGATCCCTGTGTAGTCCATCTGGCGAGGTCCAAGTATAAAGTTGCCGTGTATGTCACTGAAAAAAGGTATTTGCAATGAAGTCATTGGTCTTGCAAAATTCTATCATGCAATCTCCGGCATCGTTTCTGTCACCAAGGCCGTATTTTCCAATTACCAATTCTTCTTCTTTTTTAAATTTTTAAAAAATTTTTATTGTGCTTTAAGTGAAAGTTTACAATTCAACTTAGTTTCTCATACAAAAATTTATACACACGTTGTTATGTGACTCTAGTTGCTCTCCCTACAATGCAACAGCACGCTCTTCCTCTCCACCATCTATTTCCCATGTCCATTCAACCAGCTCCTGTTCCCTTCTGCCTTCTCTTTTCGCCTCTGGACAGGAGCTGCCCATTTAATCTCATGTATCTACTTGAACCAAGAACCAAACTCTTCACCAGTATCATTTCATATTATTAGATCATTAGAACAAGTCCATGAGAGCCAAAGTACGACCTTGAATATATCCCACCTGAATTTAGAGACCACCTCAAGACTAGACTTGATGCTTTGGACACTAATGACCGAAGTCCAGATGAGTTATGGAATAACATCAGGACATCATACATGGAGAAATCAAGAGGTCATTAAAAAGACAGGAAAGAAAGAAAAGATCTAAATGGGTGTCAGAAGAGACTCCGAAACTTGCTCTTGAACATTAAGTAGCTAAAGCAAAAGGAAAAAATGATAAAGTAAAAGAGGTGAACAGAAGATTTCAAAGGGCAGCTTGAGAAGACAAAGTTAAGTAATATGATGACATGTGCAAAGAGCTGGAGATAGAAAACCAAAAGGGAAAAGCACGCTTATCATTTCTCAAGCTGAAGGAACTGAAGAAAAAATTCAAGCCTCAAGTTGCAATAGTGAAAGTTTCTACTGGGAAAATATTAAATGACTCAGGAAGCATCAAAAGAAGATGGAAAAAATACACAGAATCACTGACATTCAACCATTTCAGGAGGTAGCATATGATCAGGAGCCACTGATACTGAAGGAAGAAGGCCAAGCTGCGCTGAAGGCTCTGGTGAAAAACACGACTCTGGGAGTTGACAGAATACCAACTGAGATGTTTCAGCCAATGTATGCATCCCTGGAAGTGCTCGGTTGTCTATGCCAAGAAATTTGGAAGACAGCTTCCTGGTCAACTGACTGGAAAAGATGCATATTTATGCCTATGCCCAAGAAAGGTGATCCAACCAAATGTGGAAATTATCGAACAATATCGTTAATGTCACACACAAGTAAAATTTTCCTGAAGATCGTATAAGAGCAGCTGCAGCAGTATATCAACAGGGAACTGCCAGAAATTCAGGCAGGATTCAGGGGAGGATGTGGAACCAGGGATATCATTGCTGATGTCAGATGGATCCTGGCTGAAAGCAGAGAATACCAGAAGGATGTTTACCTGTGTTTTATTGACTATGCTAAGGCATTCAAATAATGTGGATTATAACAAATTATGGATAACATTGTGAAGAGTAGAAATTCCAGAACACTTAATTGTGCTCATGAGGAATCTGTACATTGATCAAAAGGCAGTCATTAGAACAGAACAAGGGGATACTGCATGGTTTAACGTCAGGAAAGGTGTGCGTCAGGGTTGCATCCTTTCAACATACCCACTCAATCTGTATGCTGAGCAAATAATCCAAGAAGCTGGATTATATGAAGAAGAACGAAGTATCAGGATTGGAGGAAGACTCGTTAACAACCTGTGATATGCAGATGACACAGCCTTGCTTGCCAAAAGTGAAGAGGACTTGAATCACTTGCTGATGAAGATCAAAGACCACGGCCTTCAGTATGAATTACACCTCAACATAAAGAAAACAAAAATCCTCGCAACTAGACCAATAAGTAACATCAAGATAAATGGAGAAAAGATTGAGATTGTCAAGGATTGCATTTTACTTGGATCCACAATCAACTCCCATGGAAGCAGCAGTCAAGAAATCAAAAGACCCACTGCACTGGACAAATCTGCTTCAAAAGACCTCTTTAAAGTGTTGAAAAGCAGAGATGTCCCCTTGGGGACTAAGGTGCGCCTAGTCCAAGCCATGGTGTTTTCAGTCGCCTCATATGCATATGAAAACTGGACAACGACTAAGGAAGACGGAAGAATTGACTTCTTTAAGTTGTCGTCTTGGCAAAGAATATTGAATATACCATGGACTGCCAAAAGAAGGAACAAATGTGTCTTGGAAGAAGTACAACCAGAATGCTCTTTAGAAGCAAGGATGGCAAGACTACATGTCACATACTTTGGGCATGTTATCAGGAGGGATCAGTCCCCGGAGAAGGACATCATGCTTGGTAAAACAGAGGGTTATCGAAAAAGAGGAAGACCCTCAATGAGGTGGATTGACACAGTGGCCGCAACAATGGGCTCAAATATAGCAACAATTGTGAGAATGACGCAGGACCGGGCAGTGTTTCATTCTGTTGTGCATAGGTTCGTTATGAGTCAGAACTGACTGGACCGCACCTAACAACAACAACGTACTCAAGGTCATATTTTGGTTCTTGTGGACTTGTTTTTATTTTATTTAGCTTCAACTTGAACTTGCACATGAGCAATTGATGGTCCGTTTCGAAGTCGACCCCTGGCCTTATTCTGACTGATGATATCGAGCTTTTCCATCATCTCCTTATACAGATATAGTTGATTCGATTCCTGTGTTTTCAGTCCGTTGAGGTTAGTGTGTACGGTGGCTATGTATGTTGTTGGAAAAAAGGTATTTGCAGTGTAGAAGTCATTGGTCCTGCAAAATTCCGTCATGTGATCTCCAGAGTCGTTTTGTTATCGAAACTCTAGAAGGTGGGTCCTTGTCCAGTGTGCTCAGACCTGCCAATAATCTGGACACCCATCTTTGAGAAAGTAACTTTATTGCAACATGCAGAGCAAGTAGCCGGGAGGAAGTTCCTCAGATCCAAATCCCCGAGCTATGGGGAAGCAGGGCTTATATGTGATTTGGGCAGTAAGATGACAGCCGTGCAGGCTCAGTGGGGAGAGAAAATTCCAGAAGGCGGCCAGGAAACAGGAGGTGATGTGGTTCTTGTAGGACCTCTCACATTAGAATAGGGTCCAGGTGATGATTTTTCTTCTGATTCATTCCACCTGTTGCTGCATCCTCTGTTAAGGTCAATTAGCAGTCACAGGTGACCCTTCTGCGCATGTGGGGAGGGCCAAATCTGGCTTCGGCTAGTTTAAGGACTAATGAAAATTTACTGGCATTAACAGAGTCAGGTTGCAGTTTCTATCACCAAGGCCATAATTTCCAACTACAGATGCTTCTTTGTTTCCAGTTTTCACATTCCAATCACCAGTAATTATCAATGCATTGATAATTCATTGTATGTTTGATCAATTTCAGACTGCAAAAGTTGGTTTAAAAATCTTCAATTTCCTCATCTTTGGCATTAGTGGTTGGTGGGTAAAATTGAATAAGAGTCATATTCACAGGTCTTCCTTGTATATTATCCCACGACTGACAGCGTTGTGCTTCAGGATAGATGTTGTGATGTTCTTTTTGACAATGAATGTGACGCCATTTCTCTTCAATTTGTCATTCCCAGCGTAGTAGACCATATGATTGTCTGATTCAAAATGGCTAATACCAGTCTATTGCAGCTCACTAATGCCTAGAATTTCCGTCTTTATGCATTCCATTTCATTTTTGATGAATTCAAACTTTCCTAGATTCATACTTTGTACATTCCACTTTCTGATTATTAATGGATGTTTGCAGCTGTTTCTTCTCATTTTGAGTCGTGTCACATCAGCAAATGAAGGTCCCAAAAGCTTGACGCTATACACATCATTAAGGTTGACTCTACTTTGAGGAGGCAGCTTTTCCCTAGTCCTTTTTTGAGTGCCTTCCAATCTGAGGGGCTCGTCTTCCCAAACTGTATCAGACTGTGTTCCACTGCTATTCATAAGGCTTCCACTGGCCGATTTTTTTTTTTTTTAATTTAGAAGTAAATCACCACATCCTTCTTCCTAGTCTGTCTTAGTCTGGAAGCTCCGCTGAAACCTGTCTATCATGGGTGACCCTGCTGGTATTCGAAATTCTGGTGTCATAGCTTCCAGCATCACAGCAACATGCAAGCCATTGCAGTAGGACAAACTGACAGACGAGTGGTGGACAGTTGAGTATGATCATATAATGACAATAAGGGCAGCTAACACTTGAATGCTTTCTATGAACGAGCACTTTTCTAGTCCTTTAATTATTTAATCCGCACAGTGTCATTACTGTGTCCATTTTACAGGTGGGAAAACAGAGAGCAAGAAGACAGCCAGGAATTGGCTAAGGACAGAATTTGAACCCAAGTCATGGCTTCAGCAGCCATAGCGTTAACTATTACACTAATGTGGCCTCTTAGGAAGATGTTAGGATGGAGAGACATGGATAGATATTGAGAGATGGTAGGATGGAGAAATAAGACTATAAGGGCTTGGAGAAAGACTTGCAAAACAGTTGTCTGATAATATTTCAGAACCTCTGAAGCCCAAAACTCTGGAAATGGGTCCCGTGTGAGTTTTCTGCAGGGCTTCGGAACCGGTTATTTTCAGTTGGAGCCCCTGGTGAGAATTTGTATTTCCACCCCAGATTTACTGAATCAGAATCTACATTTTAACAAGATCCTGATTCAGTAAATATGGGGTGGAAATGCAAATTCTTAGCAGGGGGTCCAACCGAAACTAACCGGTTTGAAGCCCTGGTTCCCTGTGGCTCTCCTTAAGGTAACTCGTGTTGCTTGCCTCTCACATCCATTCACCCTTGTTCCTCCCCAACCTGTGGCGATTTACCCAGGACGCCATATTGTGAAAGAGAAGGTACCCTACTCTCCCTACCAGTGAGTAATATGTGACTAGGCTCAGCCAATCAAGGCATCCCGCCTCCCAGACCACAGCAGTTGGTTCTGGCGTCGCCATGTGACTGCACCTGTCCCAATCAGAATCGGCCTTATTACTTTGGCAGGGAAATCTGAGACAAAGTGCCACCCTTTGCCTGCTACAATGAATGAGGTTCCCTGTGGCCTGAGAGCTACAAGTAGGCATCTTGGGAGCTCCCACTGGAAAGATGGAGCAAAGAGATTAAAAGAAGTGGGGTCCTTGGTGACATTGCTGAGCTGTTGTGTCAGCTTTGGCTGAAGCCGGGCCAAGTGCGGATTTTCCAGCTATTAATTTCCCTTTATATTGTGAGCCATTTGAGTCAGCTTTTCTGTTGCTTGCATCTAAGACTAATCATGAAAATATTTAACAACCAGTACTTCAGGCACTGACCCATCAGAACGCCTCACCACTGTGCCGGACATTAACCCTTTATGTGCTACATTGTGGGAAGTCTGGGAAGTCCTGAAAGAGGGAAGAGGACAGCTGGGTGGTCATGGGGGGACACTCTAGGGGCTTGAGGCAGCATGCTTTACCAACCAACACAGAAATATTTAAGGAGTGCTGGTGGCTCAGTGGTTAAGCACTTGGCAGCTGACTGGAAGGTTGACAGTTTGAACCCGCTCAGCAGCTCCGAGGAAGAAAGACTTGGCAATCTGCTCCCGTAAAGATTACAGCCTAGAAAACCCTATCAGACAGCTCTAATCTGTTACATGGGGGCGCTATAAATCGAAATCAACTCCACACAACACCTAACAACCACAGAAATATTTCAGTATTTCAACAGTCAGCAGAGTTTGTCCAAGCTAAATATTAGCTTGACTTGGTGACTGATACAACTTTCTTTTGACATGAGCTCGTGTGAGTGGATTTGTTTCTTGCAACTAAGCACATACGGGGGGGAAAAAAAGACATCCTCTCCTTCACTTGAGTCATGAACCAAACGTTTAGGAAATAACAAATAGCAGTGGAATCTCACTGTATAACTGTATGAGGTCATTTCAGCTTGAGGTCAGGCAGAAACTCTGCCGAGATTTTGACCGCGAGTTGCCAAAGGATCCGCACCCTTTGGCCCAAGAATCCCGCCTGTGGGACACACAAGGATGTACAGCGCGGTATTATTTATAATGGGAGGAAATTGGAAACAGCTTCAATGTCTGGCAACACTGCCCTGTTGAGTAAACACAGTGCAAACATTAGAGATTGTGTTTATACAAAGACGTTTTAACAGGGGAACAGCTTACATTGAAGAAGGGAAAAAGCAGAACTGTATAAACAATTTGCTCACACGGTTATGGAAAAAAAAAATTAAAAAGCCTGCATAGAATAGAAAAGGCTGAATGGAAATACATCACAATATTAACAACTTCGGTGGAGTGGAACTGGGGGGAGGAGGAGCGTAGTCTGTGTCTTTCCAGGGTTTTTTTTGTATTTTCCAAACTGTGCTTAATGAACCACAAACTCTTCTTTTTTTTATTTTATGAAAATTTCCAAATGGACACAAAAAGTAGAGAGACAATAAACCCACATATACCCATCACCCAGCCATATAAACTTTATTTCCTTGTCATGCCTATTCTTTGACTATGTATATATATGTTTAAATACAAGTGATGGACATCGTGTTGTTTTACTGTTAAATACTTCAATAAACATCTTTTTTTTTTAAAAAAAAAAGGAAGTGGTGCATTTCCTTACATAACCACAATGCCATTATTGCCAAAAACCAAAAAGCAAACCTGTTGCCATCCAGTTGATTCCAACTTATAGAGACCTTATAGGACAGAGTAGAACGGCCCCCATAGGGTTTCCAAGGAGCAGCTGGTGGATTCGAACTCCCCATCTTTGGGTTAGCAGCTGTAGCTTGTAACCACTGCACCCTGTGGCACAATGGTCATAATCGTTCGACTGCTAACCCAAAGGTTGGCAGTTCCAATACACCAGCCAATCCACAGAAACTCTATGGGGCAGTTCTACTCTGTCCTATAGGGTCATGATGAGTTGGAATCTACTCCATGCAATGGGTTTGGTTTTTGGTTAGTGCATCAGCAAGCACATAGGGTTTAGTAGGGGGAGACCTGGGCCAGGGTCTTCGTCTAGGGTTTGGGACCTTCCCCACTCTGAGCCTCAGTTGCCTCATCTGTAAGGTGAAGCGCCCTCCCCACACACACACATTTGGCAGGCATGTTACTGAATGCAAGGGGTCCACTGCTTGTTAAAAATAACTAAGAATCAAGTGGATTAAAAGCAGGCATTGTTTAATGCTCACAGCAAGTAGGAGACAGGGAGATCACTCTCAAAGCACTGTCTCCCAGAACAGAGGGCTGGGAGAAGTTTTGTACGATGCAGTAAAAGGGAAGTTATACATATTCATTAAACTTCTGGGAAATAGCATGCATATTTTAGAAAAAGGGCCGGGCTGATACTTAGCCCAGAAGTGGGTGTCAGATTTCTCACCTCTGAATTGGGTCTGGCTACCGTCTGGTGACATATGTCCAGCATTTTTAGTTCCCTGACATGAGTTTCTTGGTTCCTAGGCAGGACTCATTATGCGATGGGGACATCCAGTGGCCAACCAAATCGTTCCTGTGCCTGCGCGGCGTTCTGGTTTTAGTTGGTTTGCCTGAAAAACAATCTTAAGAGGAAGTGTTAAGGGAAATCTGGTTGCTTATCATTTAAAATTTAGCCCCAGGTTGAGACACCAGATTCCTCGTGTCTGGCCTACACCATATCTTGTTTGCTTGGGAATTTTCTACAGCCTGTCTTCACAAGAGGGTTAATTTACCCCGGGACCCCAGACCTGTCTCAGGCACACGCATGCAATGAATTGCTAACCCAAAGGTTGGCAGTTGGAGTCCACCCAGAAGCACCTCTGATGAAAGGCCTGGCAATCTACTTCTGAAAAATCTCCACCATTGAAAACCCTATGGATTGCAGTTTTACTGTGAAACACATGGGGTCATTGTAAGTCGGAATCCACTCTAACTTGAAGGCAACTTTCCCGAAGGGTGAGGACCCAGTGAGTTAGTAAAAGCATCCAGCAAGCTCAGGAGGCATGGGTTGGTCTGAGCTGCCCTTCTTTCTTTGTTTACAGCCCCCCAAGCTGAGTCATCTCCTTGTCCAGGCCTACACAGGGCACCCCTGCTCTTTGTCCCCTCCCTGCCCTCTCCTCCACAGCTGACCTGACACCACCTTCCGGAGGCTCAGGGTCCTTGTGCCCGCCTTCTGCCTGGGCTCCAGGCTTCCTTTGTGGCCCTTGGACCCACCCTACTCAGCCCCCACCCTGGGGGGACTCCTCAATTGGAAAACTCACACAGCAGGAAAATGCAGAGGCCTGCCGAGGGCCTCCCTTCTCTATACAACAAAATCATTTCCAGTAACCATCAGCAAATAAAAAATACTGATAGGCAGAAGAAAAATACATTTCATTTCTTGAACTTCATATATAAAAAAGCATGCCAGTGAAAAATAATCTAAAAATAAATATTACAGTACAAAAAAGGAAACAAGCACTACTAGTTATTCAACGTTTGTTGAGAAAGTTAGAGTTTGAACTTGAATCCTTTTGTTACAGTCTGATGTAATAAAATTTTATATAAATGTGTTTTCTTTTTTTTTTTTTGGAGTGTGTGTATGAACAGAGAGCAGACTGTTCCCAGTGGCCACATTACAGGAAGGCCCTGGGCCAAGACCCACTTTCCAGACGCTTGGCCCTGAGCTTTGGGGGAAACTCTCGAGATACCCCAACTCCCCAGGTGACCAGTAGACCCTCCCCGCCTCCAGCTTCCCCCACCATTTGGACTCAGGGCAGGTGCAGCAGAAACTTCACCTCCCCCTCCCTGGCTCCTTCGCACAGCACAGCAGGGCTCACCTCCCCTCGCCCAACCCTAGCCGCCTGGGGCCTTTCCAGGAATTGTCTGGAACACGTGGGGGAAACGCTTAGCAAGCTGGGGAGAGAAACTGAGGCAGCAGGAAAGGCACTTGCCGATGTAAAAGCCAGTGGAATGAAGTGGGGGAGTGTATCTGTGGGCTGGGAATAAATATCCTGTTCCTTAATCGGGGTGATGGTGAGTGAGAGCTCCAAAACTGAGACACCTGACTGGTATCAGAATGATCTGCCCAGGTCTGAGCCCCGACTCCATCTTGTTGTTAGGTGCTGTTGAGTGGGCAATCTTGACTTTTGCTTATTCCCCTGCAACTGTCAAACCCTTAGTCAGACTTAAGTACGTAATGAAGAATTTCGTCTGAAACCATCAAAACGTTAGTCATACTTAGGTGTGTAACAAAGGATTTCCCCTGCAACCTTCAAACCCTTAGTCGGACTTAAGTAGTTAAGGAAGGAATTCCCCTGAAACTGTCAAACCTTTCGATGGACTTAAGTACTGTTAAAAGAAATGTTTTTTTCTCTATAGTTAAACTAAAGATATAGAAAGAATGTTCCTAAGAGAGGGTCTTGAGGCAAAACCTTATCAGGGTCCCCTCAACAGCCCTCAGGAAATGTTTCAAGATAAATTACCTGTGTTGTTGTTGTTAGGTGCCATCGAGTCAGTTCTGACTCACAGCGATGAAACAGTGCCCAGTCCTGCGCCATCCTTACAGTTGTTGTCATGCTTCAGCCCATTATTGCAGCCACCGTGTCGATCCAACTCGCTGACCCTCTTTCTGCTCACCCTGTACTTTACCAAGCATGATGTCCTTCTCCAGGGACTGAGCCATCCTGATAACATGTCCAAAGTATGTAAGACGCAGTCTTGTCATCCTTGTTTCTAAGGAGCATTCTGGCTGTACTTCTTCCAAGACAGGTCTGTTCGTTCTTTTGGCAGTCCATGGTATATTCAATATTCTTCCTCAACACCACAATTCAAATGCATCAATTCTTCTTCAGTCTTCCTTATTCATTGTCCAGCTTTCACATGCATATGATGCAATTGAAAATGCCATGGCTTGGGTCAGGCGGACCTTAGTCTTCAAGGTGACATCTTTGGTTTTCAACACTTGAAAATGGTCCTTTGCAGCAGATTTGCACAATACAATGTGTCTCTTGATTTCTTGACTGCTGCTTCCATGGGTGTTGATTGTGGATCTAAGTAAAATGCAATCCTTGGCAACTTCAATCTTCTCTCTGTTTATCACGATGTGGCTTATTGGTCCAGTTGTGAGGATTTTTGTTTTCTTTATATTGAGGTGTAATCCATACTGAAGGCTGTGGTCTTTGATCTTCATCAGTAAGTGCTTCAAGTCCTCTTCACTTTTGGCAAGCAAGGTTGTGTCATCTGCATAACATAGGTTGTTAATGAGTCTTCTTCCAATCCGGATGCCCCGTTCTTCATATAATCCAGCTTCTCAGATTATTTGCTCAACATACAGATTGAATAGGTACTGTGAAAGGATACAACCCTGACGCACACCTTTCCTGACTTTAAACCAATCAGAATCCCCTTGCTCTGTCTGAACAACTGCCTCTTGACCTATGTACAGGTTCCTCATGAGCACAATTAAGTGTTCTGGAATTCTCATTCTTCGCCATGTTATCCGTAATTTGTTATGATCCACACAGTCAAATGCCTTTGCATAGTCAATAGAACACAGGTAAACATCCTTCTGGTATTCTCTGCTTTCAGCCAGGATCCATCTGACATCATCAATGATATCCCTGGTTCCACATCCTCTTCTGAAACTGGCCTGAATTTCTGACAGTTCCCTGTCGATATACTGCTGTAGCCGTTTTTGAATGATCTTCAGCAAAATTTTACTTGCATGTGATATTAATGATATTGTTCAATAATTTCCACATTTGGTTGGATCACCTTTCTTGGGAGTAGGCATAAATGTGGATCTCTTCCAGTTGGTTGGCCAGGTAGCTTTCTTCTAAATTTCTTGGCATAGACGAGTGAGCACTTCCAGCACTGTTTGTCGGAACATCTCAATTGATATTCCATCAATTCCTGGAGCCTTGTTTTTTGCCGATGCCTTCGGTGCAGCTTGGACTTCTTCCTTCAGTACCATCGGTTCCTGATCATATGCCACCTCTTGAAATGGTTGAATGTCAACTAACTCTTTTTGGTATATTCTGTGTATTCCTTCCATCTTCTTTTGATGCTTCCTGCATCATTTAATATTTTCCCCATAGAATCCTTCACTATTGCAACTTGAGGCTTGAATTTTTTCTTCAGTTCTTTCAGCTTGAGAAACGCTGAGCATGTTCTTTCCTTTTGGTTTTCTATCTCCAGCTCTTTGCACATGTCATTATAATACTTCACTTTGTCTTCTCAGGCTGCCCTTTGAAATCGTCTGTTCAATTCTTTACTTCATCATTTCTTCCCTTTGCTTTAGCTGCTCAACATTCGAGAGCAAGTTTCTGAGTCTCCTCTGACATCCATCTTGGTCTTTTCTTTCCTTCCTGTCTTTTCAGTGACCGCTTGATTTCTTCATGGACGATGTCCTTGATGTCATTCCACAACTCGTCTGGTCTTCAGTCATTAGTGTTCAGTGCATCAAATCTATTCTTGAGATGGTCTCTAAATTCAGGTGGGATATACTCAAGGTCATATTTGGTCTCTCGTGGAGTTGCTCTGATTTTCTTCAGTTTCAGCTTGAACTTGCATATAAGCAATTGATGGTTTGTTCCACAGTCAGCCCCTGGCCTTGTTCTGACTGAGGATATTGAGCTTTTCCATCGTGTCTTTCCACAGATGTAGTCAATTTGATTCCTGTGTGTTCCATCTGGCGAGGTCCACTGGTGTAGTCACCATTTATGTCAGTGAAAAAAGATATCTGCAGTGAAGAAGTCGTTGGTCTTGCAAAATTCTATCATTCGATCTCCAGAATTGTTTCTATCACCAAGGCCATATTTTGCAACTACTGATCCTTCTTCTTTGTTTCCAACTTTCATATTCCAATCACCAATAATTATCACGGCATCCTGATTGCATGTTTGATCAATTTCAGATTGCAGAAGCTGGTAAAAGTCTTCAATTTCTTCATCTTTGGCCTTAGCGGTTGGTGCGTAAATTTGAATAATAGTCGTATTAACCGTGACCACCCTGTAAAACCCCCCTCCGTCATGCATTTAAACTAACCAATCCAAATAGCCCACATTCGTGTTTCCAACCAATTATTGTAAAGCCCCCCCCCCTTCGAATTGTGTGGCCCCCTGTTTACCTAATCTTGCTACTTCCAATCAGAATCTTGTATTTTACCTCATAAGTATGGCTCTGTGACTCCACCATTTTGGAGCGTTTGGGTTTACTTTGTGAGATCACATGCATCCCTGGTTTGAACTGTCTTGAGGCTTCAATAAATCTCTTTGCTTTTATTTTTAACAGAGTACACTTGTTCTAACTCATTGACAATGGGAACAGGGATCGTTTCATTGTTTGTTTTAACTTTTTATTAAAGTGGATGTATACGCAGAAGAGAACAAACCATACATATATAAAACAAAACAAACCCATTGTCTTCCAGTTGATTCCTACTCATAGAACTGCCCCATAGAGTTTCCAAGACTGTAGTCTTTAGGAAGCAGACTGCCACTTCTTTCTCCTATGCAGCAGCTGGCGGTTTTGAACTGCCGACCTTTCTGTTAGCAGCCAAGCACTTAACAATTGCACCACCAGGGCTCCTTACAAGTGCATGCCTGGATGCATTTTCACTAATTGAACACACCTGTGCACCAGTGCCCAGCTCAAGAAACTACGTTTCCAGCCTCTGAAGCCACCCAGGTCACTATCCTTCTGACTTCTGACAGCATAGGTTGGTTTTGCCTGCTTTGAATTTTATATAAATAGAATCAGAAAATATGCTGTCCTTTCTAGCTTTTTTCACTCCACAAGATGTGAGATTTATTCTTACTGTGTGTAGTTGCAGTTTATTCTCAAGGCAGTGCCTGATTCCGTGGTGTGGCTATACCCAGTTCATTTATCCATTCTCCGGTTGATGGTGAGGGAAGGAGACAAGTGGACAGAGTGCCCCAGGCAGTGGAAATACTCAGTGCAAAGGGCCTAAGGCAGGAACATGTCTGGAATTTCAGAGAAACAACACGGAGAGCTACGTGGCTGGAGGGGGATGAATGAGAAGGTGAGTGGGAGGAGATGAGGTCAGTGAGGGAATAAGAAGCAGATGGTGTAGCCTTGTGGGCCAGAGTGAGGACTTTGGCCTTAACTCTGAAGGAGATGGAGCCATGGTAAGGTTCCAAGCCAAAGAGGGCGTTCACAAGGTCCCTCTGGCTGCTTGGAGGAGACTCTGGGACAAGGGCAGGAGCAGGGAGACCGGCAAGGGGCTGCTGTGAGTACTGGCAGGAGAGGAAGGAAAGACAAGAGCTGAAGCAGTAGGGATAGTGTAAAAATGGCATGGCAGAGGCATCTGACCTCCTCTAACTTCAAAAGGGGGAAGGAGAATCAAGGTCAACAGCCCAAGGCTGATTTCTATGAGGCAGAAGTCAAAGATGTTTCCACTCTACAACCTTTTTAGCAATTCTGACACCAGCCATCCCCCCCCCACCCCCCACTAGCACTCTCTGGTTCTCTGCTGGGTTCAATAATTTGTTGCAATGGCCACACAGAACTCACAGACCATACTCACAGTTATGAGGTTTATTAGGGGAGTAACAGGTTACAATTTAGGATACAGTTCTTTGATCAAGACAGCCTCTTCTCAGGCGTGCCTGCAGGCAGTCCACTCTCTCTGGCCCCTGGCCCATTGGCCTGGCCTCTGTCCTGCTTGGGCAAGTGTTACAAAGCTCTTTAGCCCTGCCAATAAGTGCCCTGAGTCACCCCACTACACCACCAAGCCTCCTGCCTGAAGGCACTCAGCTTTCTCTGCGGGCTGGGGAGCTCACCACACTGACTCCTGGTTCTGCTGCGTCTGCTGCTGCTGTTTCTCACTGTCTTGCCGTCTCTGGTGTTACTGCTCTCTCTGTCTCCTGGGTCTAGTAGGGTCTCAGTTCAGGGATCCCGGGTCCAAAGGATGCACTCAGCTCCTGCCTTTTCTTCTTGGTGGTAGTTAGAATTCCCCTGCTCTGGAATTGGCTCTCTTTTAAGCCTAGTGGGATGACAAAACTGACCATATCCCTCCTTGGGGTTCCATGCACCTTATTTGCATTATTAGAAAACTGTCCAATCCCTTTGGTGGGCCACAAGCTCCTTATTTGTGTAGTGCCATCCAGTCATTTGGTGGGAGTCACAAAGACCATGGCCAGAATGGCCATATAAAGAAATTCACTGCACCACAGATACTGAGAAGTGTTTGGACTCAGGATACATATTTTGTGTGTATGTGATTAATTACATATTTTTATTTACTTCTATGAGCTAATTTTGTGATCCTGTTATCCTCAGTTTTCTATGCTTTTTCCCCTCTCATTTAGGCTTCTTCAGATTGGCTGCATTTTTTTGTTTTGTTTTGTCTTGTGTTTTTCTTACTCTTTCTTTTCCTTCTACTAGTTTGGAGTAGACACACCGTATTTCTATTCTTTTGAAATTTGGCCATGCACATTTTTTAAAAAAGTGTCAAGGGTAATTAATAGTTTAATCTGCATACCAAACAACACCTGGATCATGTTGTTCTTGTTGTTAGGTGCCATCGAGTTGGCTCTGAGTAATAGCGACCCTATACACGACAGAATGAAATACTGCCTGGTCCTGCGCCATGCTCACAATCGTTGTTATGCTTGACCCCATTGTTGCAGCCACTGTGTCAGTCCATCTCACTGAGGGTCTTCCTCTTCTTCGCCTACCCTCCACTTTACCAAGCACGATGTCCTTCTTCAAGGACTGATCCATCCTGATAACATGTCCAAAGTATGTGAGATGTAGTCTCGCCATCCTTGCTTCCAAGGAGCATTCTGGTTCTACTTCCTCCAATACAGATTTGTTCATTCTTTTGGCAATCCATAGTATATTCAATAGTCTTCACCAACATCACAATTCAAAGGCATCAGTTCTTCTAGTTTTCCTTATTCATTCTCCGGTTTTCACATGCACATGAGGCGACTGAAAATACCATGGCTTGGGTCAGGCACACCTTAGGCTTCAAGGTGACGTTTCTGCTTTTTAACACTTTAAAGAGATCTCTTGCAGTCCATTTGCCCAAAGCAATGCCTCTTTTGATTTCTTGACTAAGGCTTTCATGGGTGTTGATTGTGGATCCAAGTAAAATTAAATCCTTGACAACCTCAATCTTTTCTCTGTTGATCATGATGTGGCTTATTGGTCCAGTTGTGAGGATTTTTGTTTTCTTTTTTTAAATAATTTTTATTGTGCTTTAAGTGAAAGTTTGCAAATCAAGTCAGTCTCTCACACAAAAACCCATATACACCCTGCTACACACTCCCAATTACTCTCCCCCTAATGAGACAGCCCGCTCTCTCCCTCCACTCTCTCTTTTCGTGTCCATTTTGCCAGCTTCTAACCCCCTCCACCCTCTCATCTCCCCTCCAGGCAGGAGATGCCAACATAGTCTCAAGTGTCCACCTGATCCAAGAAGCTCACTCCTCACCAGCATCCCTCTCCAACCCATTGTCCAGTCCAATCCATGTCTGAAGAGTTGGCTTTGGGAATGGTTCCTGTCCTGGGCCAACAGAAGGTCTGGGGGCCATGACCACTGGGGTCCTTCCAGCCTCAGTCAGACCATTAAGTCTGGTCTTATGAGAATTTGGGGTCTGCATCCCACTGCTCTCCTGCTCCCTCAGGGATTCTCTGTTGTATTCCCTGTCAGGGCAGTCATCAGTTGTTACGGGACACCATCTAGTTCTTCTGGTCTCAGGATGATGTAGTCTCTGGTTCATGTGGCCTTTTCTGTCTCTTGGGCTCGTAATTGCCTTGTGTCCTTGGTGTTCTTGACCAATTGATGCATCTTAGATGGCTGCTTGCTGGTGTTTAAGACCCCAGACGCCACTCTTTAAAGTGGAATGCAGAGTGTTTTCTTAATAGATTTTATGATGCCAATTGACTTAGATGTCCGCTGAAACCAGGATCCCCAGACCCCTGCCCCTGCTATGCTGGCCTTGGAAGCATTCAGTTTATTCAGGGAACTTCTTTGCTTTTGGTTTAGTCCAATTGTGCTGACTTCCCCTGTATTGTGTGCTGTCTTTCCCTTCACCTAAAATAGTTCTTATCTACTATCTAATTAGTGAATGTCCCTCTCCCACCCTCCCTCACTCCCCCATCTCATAACCACTAAAGAATGTTTTATTCTCAGTTTAAACTGTTTCTCAAGTTCTTATAATAGTGCTCTTATACAATATTTGCCCTTTTGCAACTGACTAATTTCACTCAGCATAATGTCTTCCAGGTTCCTCCATGTTATGAAATGTTTCCCAGATTCGTCACTGTTCTTTATCGATGCATAGTATTCCATTGTGTGAATATACCATAATTTATTTATCCATTCCTCTGTTGATGGGCACCTTGGTTGCTTCCACCTTTTTGCTATTGTAAACAGTGCTGCAGTAAACATGGTTGTGCATATATCTGTTCGTGTAAAGGCTCTTATTTCTCTAGAATATATTCCAAGGAGTGGGATTGCTGGATTGTATGATAGTTCTATTTCTAGCTTTTTAAGGAAGTGCCAGATCGATTTCCAAAGTGGTTGTACCATTTGACATTCCCACCAGCAGTGTAGAAGTGTTCCAGTCTCTCCACAGCCTCTCCAACTTTTATTCTTTTGTGTTTTTGGATTAATGCCAGCCTTGTTGGAGTGAGATGAAATCTCATTGTATTTTTGATTTGCATTTCTCTAATGGCTAATGATCGCGAACATTTCCTCATATATCTGTTAGCTACCTGAATGTCTTCTTTAGTGAAGTGTCTTTTCATATCTTTTGCCCCTTTTTTAATTGGGTTATTTGTCTTTTTGCAGTCGAGTTTTTGCAGTATCATGTAGATGTTAGAGATCAGGCACTGATCAGAAATGTCATAGCTAAAAACTTTTTCCCAGTCTGTAGGTAGTCTTTTTACTCTTTTGGTGAAGTCTTTGGATGAGCATAGGTGTTTGATTTTTAGGAGCTCCCAGTTGTCTAGTTTCTCTTCTACATCCTTTATAATGTTCTGTATACTGTTTATGCCATGTATTAGAGCTCCTAACGTTGTCCCTATTTTTTCTTCCATGATCTTTATCGTTTTAGATTTTATATTTAGGTCTTTGATCCATTTTGAGTTCGTTTTTGTGCATGGAGTGAGGTATGGGTCTTGTTTCAGATTTTTTGAGGAGTAATCCATACTGAAGGCTGTGGTCTTTGATCTTCATCAGTGAGTGCTTCAAGCCCTCTTCCCTTTCAGCAAGCAAGGTTGTGTCATCTGCATAACACAGGTTGTTAATGAGTCTTCCTCCAATCCTGATGCCTCATTGTTCTTCCTGTAGTACAGCTTCTTGGATTATTTGCTCAGCATACAGATTGAATAGGTGTGATGAAAGGATACAACCCTGACGCCCACCTTTCCTGACTTTACACCGTGCAGTATCCCCTTGTTTTTTTCAAAGGACTGCCTCTTGATCCATGTACAGATTCCTCATGACCTGGACCATAGACTACATTATTTTTTCATTTATTTTCAATTCTACTTATGTTGTTATTGCTGCCCAGAATTTTAGATCTCTCATTTTAAAAATTATTTTAACTTTTTATTTGGAAATAATTTCAAACTCACAAAAATGTTGCAAGGTTAAGAGTAGTACAAAGAATACTCATATCCTCTTTACCTAGTTTCACCAGTTGTTAACACTGTTACCTCATTTGCTTTATCATGATGTCTCTCCCTCTTCGTCTCTCTGTTATGTGTGTATCTACCTACCTATCTACCTCCTGCCCATCTGCCTACCTGTCTATGCCTCGACCGCCACCAGTTACCACTGAGTCATTTCCAACTCACGGCGACCCCATGTGTGCAGAGTAGAGCTCCTCCATGGGCCTTTCAAGGCTGTGACCTTTCAGAAGCAGATCACCAGCCCTTTCTTCCAAGGCACCTTTGGGTGAGTTCAAAGGCCAACCTTTTGGGTAGTTTAGTAGTTGGGTGCTGTTATGGATTGAGTTGTGTCTCCCAAAAATGTGTGTCAACTCGGCCAGGCCATGATTCCCTGTATTGTGTGATTGTCCACCATTTTGTCATCTGATGTGATTTTCCTATGTGTTGTAAACCCTAACCTCTATGATATTAATGAAGCAAGATTAGAGGCAGTTACTAAGGAGGCAGGACTCAATCTACAAGATTAGATTGTATCGTGAGTCAGCCTTTTCGGAGATATAAAAGAGAATCAAGCAGAGAGACAGGGGGACCTCATGCCACCAGGAATGAAGAACCAGGAGGGGAGCATATCCTTTGGACCCAGGATCCCTGCACTGAGAAGCTCCTAGACCGGGGTAAGATTGATGACAAAGACCTTCCTCCAGAGCCAACAGAGTGAGAAAGCCTTCCCCTGGAGCTGGCACCCTGAGTTCTGACTTCTAGCCTCCTAGGCTGTCAGAGAATGAATTTCTGTTTGTTAAAGCCGTCTGCTTGCGGTGTTTCTGTTACAGCAGCACTGGATGACTAAGACAGGCATTTAACCATTTGCATCACCCAGGGACTCCCATCTATATGGATATGTAATTATTTTGTTTTCTGAATCATTTGAGACTAAACTACATACACCATGGCCCTTTCTCCCTAAATACTTCAGTGTGTATTTCCCAAGAAGAGGGAGAATTTCTTACGAAATCACAGTGCAGTGATTAACTTTAGTAAATTTAACATTAATATATACTTTTCACCTAATCTCCTATTTGTATTCTAATTTTGTCAGTTGACCCACCAGCGTCCTAACTTACAGCATAGCTTCTCCTCCAAGACAGGGTGGGACACCTCTCAGAGGCAGAGCCCATGGAATTTGCTGATAGATTGGATGTGAGATGTGGAAGACAAATGTCACATTAATAAAAAGCCTTGGGTGGCTGGGTCCAGAGGTGCAGATGGTGTGCGTCAGGTTCAAGTGTCTGCTCGCTCCTAGCCCTGCTTTCCCCACCCCATGTCAGCTTCGTTATCAGGCCAGTTCCTCCCTCACATGGGACCTGTCTTAGTCCTCTAGTGCTGCTATAACAGAAATACCACAAGTGGATGGCTTTAACAAAGAGAAGTTTGTTCTCTCGAAGTCCAGTAGGCTAGAAGTCTGAATTCAGACTCCACCTCCAAGGGAAGTCTTTCTCTCTGTCATCTCTGGAGGAAGGTCCTTGTCATTGGTCTTCCCTTGGCCTGGGAGCATCTCAGCACAGGAGCCTCAGGTCCAAAGGACGTGCTCTGCTCCTGGTGCTGCTTTCTTGGAGGTATGAGTTCCCCAACTCTCTGCTAGCTTTCCTTTTGTTTTGTCTCTTGAGAGAGAAAAGGTGGTGCAGGCCACACCCCAGGGAAACTCCCTTGCCATTGTATCAGGGGTGTGACCTGGTAAAGGTATTACAGTCCCACCCTAATCCTCTTTAACATAAAATTGCAATCACAAAATGGAAGACAACCACAGAATACTGGGAATCATGGCCTAACCAATTTGATACACACATTTTTGGGGGACATAATTCAATCCATGACAAGGACCTTCCCCCAGAGCCAACAGAGAGAGAAAGCCTTCCCTGTGGTGCAGTGGGTTTCTATTTATATATGGCCTTTCTGGCCTCGCGTTTATAATTCTGCCAAAAATAATTGGCTAGGCCACAAACTTGCAGGGGACTGGTCAGTATACTATGCAAATAAAAAAAATGCAAATAGGATGCATAAAACCACCCAGTAGGATTAAATGGCCTTGGGGAAATCGGTCAATTACTATGCAAATTAAATGATTGTGGTCTACCAAAGGGATTGGTCAATTCGTGGTCTGGCTGGGAGGGCCATGCTTTGAAACTGAATAGAAGGACCAATCTCACAGAGATTAAAAGGGTGTCACTACCATGAAGAAGAGCCTAGAGTGGAGCGTGTCCTTTGGACTTGGGGTCCCTGCGCTGAGAAGCTCCTAGACCCAGGAGAGAGAGCTGTAACACTGAAGACGTTGTGAGATGGTGAGAAACGGCAGCAACCAAAGCAGATCCCAGCGGCAGAGAAATGGCAGCTACAGTACAAGCAGGAAGAACCATGGGATTGGCAGACTGCTACAGTGGTCCTTGCCGGCCCATGGAGTGAGAGAGAGCTGAGCACCTTTGAGCAGGAGGCTTGCTGAAGTGGGGGTGACTCCAGATATTTGTTGTTGGAGCTGAAAGCTGTAATACTTGCCCAAGCAGGGCAGAGGCCTGGAGAAGGCTGGCAGACTGGCAAGGTTGAGAGAGGGCCCGCCAGCTGGCAAGACCAAGAGAAGGGCTTGTTGGCTGGCATGCCAAGAGAAAGGCCTCCCTGCATGTGCGGCCGAGAAGGAGCTGTGAGCCATCCTGGTTGGAAGCTGTCCTGATTGAAGAACAGTATCCTGTCTCCTAGTTGTATCCTGTTACTTCCAGGTTGATCCTGATCCTGAGTTGTAGCCTGTTACTTTTCTAACAAACCACAGAATCCTGAGTATGGTCTGGGAATTTTTTTGGCCATTGCAACAAATTATTAAAACTAGCAGAGAAGTAGAGAGTGCTGCAGGGTGGCAGGGGAGGGGGGTGCGGGGAGGGCAGGCAGCTGGTGTCAGAAACGGTGAAAAAGTTGGAGGGTGGAAGTATGTCTGACCTCCACTTCAAAGGATCCAGCTTTGGGCTGATCCTTATTCTCATCCCTGCTGGTGGATATAGATGAGGTCTGATGCTACTACATTACATTCTTCTAGAGCCAGAGCCCTGCAGTGGTTAAGAGCTACAGCTGCTAACCAAAAGGTCAGCAGTTCAAATCCACCAGCTGCTCCTTGGAAGCCTATGGGGCGGCTCTACTCTGTACTCTAGGGTCGCTGTGAGTCAGAATCAACTAGATGGCAACAAGTTTGACTTTAAACTGTGAGAAAATAAATCTGTTTGTTAAAGCCACCCACCCACCCACTGTTAAAACAGTGCTAGATAACTAAGACAGAGCCTCGGTAGCACAGTGGTTAAGACCTACAGTGAGCTACAGCTGCTAACCAGAAGATACAGCAGTTCAAATCCACCAGCCACTCCTTGGACACTTTGTGGGGCAGTTTTACTCTGTCATGTAGGATCGCTATGAGTCGGAATTGACAGCAATGGGTTTGGTTTGTTTGTTTTTAAATAGCTAAGTGCTGTAACAAAGACACTTCCAAAATATGAAGACTTAAATAAAAAATAAGTTACTTTCTCTCAAATACCAGTCCAGAGGTGAATGAACCGGGCTACCAGGGAGCCATCCAGGAACCAGGTGTTTTCTATCTTGAGGCTTAGCTGTTCTGTAGGATTATTTTGAAGCAAATCCCAGCCATCATCTTGTTTCACTCCAGGTTATTTTTGAATGGTTCAGAAAACGGACTCCTGAGCTAGACTGCCTAAGTTTGATCTAGGCTCGGCTGCTTACTAGCTGTGTGGCCTAGGGTAAGTTGCCTTACTTCTCTGTGTTTCAAATGAGGAAAGTAGTGGTAATTGTACCCACTTCATAGGGCTGATATGAGGATTAAATGAGGTGATATGCGTAAAGCACTCAGCGTCGTGTCTGGAACATAGGAAGCGCCATTTACGTTTTAGCTGTGATGATGATGATGACGACAACGACAGCGACCCCTGCCCGCAGACCGGTGGCTCGCCGCGCTCAGTGATGACTGTATGAGCACTGGCCACTAGAGGGCGCGGCCGGCTTGGACTGCGCCGGCATGCAGTGACCATTAGGAGGCGCTGCAGCGCTTGTCCCGCGAGGGCCGTGACCACCTAGACTATTTCTCTCCGGACATTCCAGAGAACATGTCGGTCCCGGCTGGTGCCAAGGGCCCCCGCGTCGGGGCTGGGGGTTAGCACAAGGTACGCTTGTAGAATGAATGCTAAGATTCGGCAGAGACAGAGGAGATGTGGGGGGAGTTTCAGAAGACAACTCCCCCTCCACACCTCGAAGTTTTCCAGCACTGTTGAGTACCTTCCCTGATATTCTCTCAATCTGGGTCAGGTGGCTCCTCTGGAGCACAGCTTCTGAGCTTCTCCATCCCCAGCCCTGCCCGCTCTGCCTGTGCCCCATCCCGGCCCGATCTCTCTGCGTGCGCCTCCCCCCGCTCCCGGGGGACCCGCTTCACAGCACAGGTTGTCACTGCCTGGCGGTGTGTCTTTTTTCTCACTAGAGCTCCATAAAGGCAGGAGCCAGGGACAAAAATGTCGCAAGCATTGCCCAACAAAAGCCTGGCACACACACGCAAAAAAAAAAAAAACAAAAAAAAACCCACACACATTTAATAAATACTTGCTTTTCTTACCTCTAGGCATTTCCAGGTGATGATCCCCCCACATGAAACCCTCTTCCACCGCTCCATCTGCCTCATTTCCCTGCATCGTTAGCATCTCAGCTTAGGTGTCTCTACCAGGGAGCCCACCCTAACTTCCACCCCCAAGGCTGGGCTAAGTTGCGTCCACGCCACTTACTCCTTATAAAGCAGGTATTATAGAAAATCTTTAATGAATGAATAAGGAGGACAGTATTTGGGTCAAGTTCCCTGTATCAGCTGGAAAATCACTTTCTGACCCCCTCTGTGAAACTCGGAACCCCTCATGGTCTGACACCCGCTCTCTACTGGGACCCCTGTGCTAAGTGTTTCTCACTGTCCTGTTGAAGGGGGTGGAGTCTGGCCCCTTCCTGGGATGGATAAAGGGGATAGAATAAAACCTAGCTGTCTGCCTCCCCCCCCCCCCCGCCCCCAGCATTTCCTGGGAGGCCCAGGGTTATAACTCTTAACTGAGCTCTTGCTATGTGGTCTGTGCCATTCTAAACGTTTTAACATATCTATCAATTCATTTAACTCCACCAACAATGTCTGTACCAGGAGCTCTTGGCAATGTGTCCCCTCTTGAAGCTCAGGAGGTGGGGGTGTCAGATCAAGACAGAACCCCCATGCCCCATTTATGCAAACTTGTACTGTACTTGGAAGATTAAAACTAGTGGCTCTTGGGCCAGATATGACCCATCGAAAACAAAAAAACCCGTTGCCTTCCAGTCAATTCCGACTCACGGAGACCCCAGGTGTTACAGAGTAGGATTGCTCCATAAGGTTGTCTTGGCTATAATCCTTATGGAAGCAGATTGCCAGGCCTTTCTTCCAAGATGCCCCTAGGTAGGTTCAGACCACTAACCTTTAGGTTAATAATGGAGCGCAAACCATTTACACCACCCAGGGACTTGATATGACCCTCAAGGTGGTTTAGAAATATAATTATTAAAAATGTGGAGATTCCCCTCCCTGTTCCATCCCAACCCTTGGGCAGGAAGCCACTTGCTATGCGTCTTCACTTTTGTGCTTTGATTTTCTTATCCTGCATCCGCTTCCCTCTAACATCATTACCTGGCCCCTAAAGCGTTTGAGTTTGAGACCCTGGGGAGACATGCGCTAACTGGTGGCTGAAGAATGACTCCAGTACAGACTTCTGTTTTCATCATGTCCGTTTTCACGGACCCCTCACCTCCTGACCCTCCCTGAGTACCCTGCTCTCTGTTTTGGGGAGAAGGGAGTCTGGACTCCCCACACAGCCAGAAAGTAGGCAGGGATGCTGGGGGAAGGGGGTGTCCATTCATCATACACACAGTTCATTCCTGCTTCCACACGTGTCCTTGCACAGGCCACCCCCCAGGACTGCTCTCCCCCTGCTCTGTCCACAGTCTAATCCCAGCTAGAGGCCCACGTCTGGGTTCACCCCTCCAGGGACTCCTGTCCCCATCCCCTCCCCTTTGCTCTACTTGTCCCAGATGGTTTACAACTTCTTTGGGGAGTAGGAGAAATGCGGGGTTGGAGGGTCTAGTCCACCAAGAGGTATCTTGGAAGAAAGGCCTGGTGATCAGCTTCCAAAAAATCAGCCATTGAAAACCCTGTGGAGCACAGTTCTCAGACACATGGGGTCGCCCTGAGTGGGAATCCACTCCACACCAACTGGTTTTTTTCTCCAGCTGAAAAAGGAGGGAGCAGAGTCTGAGGCTGCCCCATTCTGTCCCTTTCTGGGGCACTACAAGAGGAGGGCCCTGGGGGATATACTGGGTAGGTCGGTAATATTAAAAACCCAGAGGCAAGAGCTCTCGCGAGATTAGAGATATGATGAAACAGGAAAAAAGACACAAAAAGAGAGACACAAAGAAGCAGAAAGACAGAGACAGATACAGACTAAGCGACAGAGAAACGGAGATTAAGAGGCAGACATGGCGTCTGAATGGGGAGGGGATGTAGTTTTGTGACTCAAACTCTGGAGGCAGACTTTGAGAAAGGGACAGATATATAGAAGCAAAAGCTACAAAATAGGTGTTTTTTAGTTGAAATTTTTATAAAAAAGGAGAGGGTATGTGAAGGGAACCGTGGGCTGGGCTTGAGCCAGCAGCATCGGTGTAAGGGGCTAGGAGTGGGGGGGGGGGCAGTGAAGGGGGTCCCTCTCTATCGTCTGTCACTCTCAGTTTGAGCTGGCGTCCCTGTGCGCGTGCACGCTGCGGAGACCCGCGTATGGAGCTCGGGGTGAGCGGTCCGGAGTGCTGGGGCTCAGGCCCGGGGTCGGGCGGGCGCGCAGTGGTGCGGCTGGTGCGAGGGTGCGAATCCTGGGCGGCAGAGGCAGCGGAAGGAGCCATCGGTGTTGACACAGCGTGCGTTGACGCAGAGCGGGGCGGCTTCCTCAGCCTCGTCACACTCATTGATGTCTGGAAGGGGGCACAAGGGGCGCTGCTCAGGGCTGAGGACCTGGGTGGTCGCCTCCCTGGCCCCTTAGGCTCCTGGGGCATCGTAGTACGGATGCCGAGCCTCCCGCTGCGTGGAATCTGACCTCTCCACCTGCTGGTTGTGTGAGCCTCGGCAGGTGGCTTACCCTCTCTGTGCCTCAACCTCGGGCTTTCTAAGATGGGTATGGTAACCCCTAGTCACTAGGTTTTTGTTAGGAAAATAATGCTGATGAAGATGTCAATAATATCAGCAACAATAAATGTTTACTGTGCATCAGGCATTTTTCTAAGCACATTACATGTATTACTGTTATCCTAATACACCTGTGGAAAAAAACCAAACCAAACCCAGTGCCATCCAGTCAGTTCCCACTCACAGTGACCCAATAGGACAGAGAACTGCCCCACTGTAGGGTTTCCAAGGCTGTAAATCTTTATGGAAGCAGACTGCCATATCTTTCTCCGTGCAGTGGGTTGGTGGGTTTGAACTGATAACCTTTTGGTTAGCAGCTGAGCGCTTTAACCACTGTGCAACGAGGGCTCCTAGGAACTTGTGAGATCCGGTACTATTATTTCATTTTACAGGAGCACAAACTGAGGCCCAGAGTGGGAAGGCCCCTTGCCCAAGGTCACACAGCCTGCCAGCTCCCCACATATCGGGGTGCCCAGCCCCATGTCTGATTTCAACTTCTAGCCCAGCCATTTCTTTGCTGTGAGACCTCGGGGAATTCAGTTCTCCTTTTTGAGACTCAGTTTACTCATAGGCCTCAGTGTTATCCTAAATCAGTATAAACAACGTTCCCAACAATTCTATGAAGCGCATTTTATGACTACGCCCATTTTTCAGATGAGAAAAACTAAGCAAGGGACAGGCACCTGTCCAGAGTTACAGAGTTAACAAGTTGCTGGGCTGAGCCTCAGGCCCGTCTGACTCACTCAGAGTCCTTCATTGTAACTAACCACTCTGCTTTACTGCTAAAATAGGCAGACATGATTCATATTCCCATTTTATAGACAGGAAGCCTGAGGCTCTCCAAAGAGGTCGAACAAATTGTGCAAGATAGCACTGGGAGTCCTTGGAAATCACATGGGCAGGATTTTACCCTTCTATCCTGTTTCTGGAAACCCTGGTGGTGTAGTGGTTAAGTGCTACGGCTGCTAACCCAAGGGTCAGCAGTTCAAATCCACCAGGCGCTCCTTGGAAACTCTATGGGACAGTTCTACTCTGTCCTGTAGGGTCAGTATGAGTCAGAATTGACTGGACAGCAATGAGTTATCCTGTTTCAGAAGCCCTGGTGGTACAGTAGTTAAGAGCTACTGCTGCTAATCAAATGGTCAGCAGTTTGAATCCACCAGCCACTCCTTGGAAACGCTGTGGGGCAGTTCTAGTCTTCTAGGGTCGCTGTGAGTCGGAATGGAGTCGACTGCCGTGGGTTTGGTTTATCCTGTTTCAGGGCCCAGCCCTTTTCCAAACGCTGCCCTGCGTGCATCCTGACTGCACCTTCTTCAGTCAAGCCCCATTTCCCCCGCCTGGCCGGGACCATTTAGTGAAGTCCTTTCAGGAAGTCCCTGACCAGCCACCTCCAGTCAGGGCTCCACCCTTTCTGGTCCAGCCGGCCTCACCCCTCTCCCCGCACACGCTGGCCTCAGGCCTGGCCCTCACCAACACAGGACATGCGGGTTATGTCCAGACGGTAGCCGTCAAAGCAGTCGCAGGTGAAGCCCTCGGGGACTCGCACACAGCGGCCGTGGGCGCAGCCGTCCAGAATCCCACACTCCTCCGCCTCCAGGCCCTCATGGGGCCCAGCAAGTGCACCTGCGGAAAATGCAGGGCCTCCGTGGCTCAGGGTCTCCACCTTCTCGCCAGGCGGGCTCCCTGGCTGTCTTATCTAAACTGTCCATCCTGCCCCAGGGCTGTAGGGGGAAGTGCGAACAGGGGGATTCTCTTGCTCTGTGCCTGGCTTTTACCTGTCCCCACCACTCTGAGCCATGTCTCTCAACTTCCCACCTCCCTTGTCTTGTGAGTCTATGGCTTCTCTCCGGCTCATTCCTCTCTTTCTCTGTCTGCCATCTGCATCCCTCTCTCCTTGTCCCCGGGTCTCCTCGTCTATCTGCCTGTCTCCATTTTCTCTTTGTCTCCTTCCCTGTCCCCAACTCATTTCCTTTCTCCCGAGCTCTCTTTTGCTATGTCTGTCCCCATCTCTCTCCTAGCTTCTCTCTGCCTCCGCATCTTGGCGCCTGTGCTCCCTGGCTTCTCTCTCTTCCCATAAATGTATCTCCCTGTCCCAGATCTCTCCCTGTTGGACTCTCACTCTTACTGATTCTATCTTCCTGTCTCTGTCCCCATCTCTTTCTTTGATGGTCTCTAGAGATATTTTTCTCTTCCTCTTCATTGCTGCTCTCCGCCCCCTCCCTGTGTACCTGCATTTCCCGTTTCTCTGCCCCTCTCTCCTCCTCATTTCTCATTCTCTCTCTCCCTCCCTCTTGCTCTCTTTCCATCCCCTCTGTTCTCTCCCTCTCTCTGCCCACCTTCCTCCTCCTCAGTCCCCATCACTCTGCCCACAGTGCTCACCATTATGGCCTCCACCTTCAGGCAACTCCTCAGGCTCTGGGAAGGAGCCACGAGTATCGCGGGACCGATAGCGCCATCGGGTGCCCGGGCTGGGTGGGGCAGGAGCCTCAGGTTCGCCATAGGGGCCACCGTCATCCTCAAAGTCGGGCATGTCAAAGGGTGGCACCCCGTAAGGAGCCTCACGGCGGGCGAAGGGCCCAGGTGGCGGTGGGTAAGGGTCATAGGGTAGCACAGGTGGGGGGTACAACTCGGGCCCATACGGAAGGCCCTGGTAAGGAGGGCCTAGGTCCGGGCCATACTCGTAGGGAAGTCCAAAACCGCCTGGCCGTGGGGGGCCATACGCAGGGGGCCGCAGCACGTTGCACAGGGCCTCAAAGTCATCTGTGAGCAGGAGCCAAGGTAGACAATGAGCCTTGCTTGCCCCAGCACCCACTATTCATGTCCCCACTCTGGGAAAAGGTGCCCAGAAGAGGGGTTGGGGGAGGGCCTGGGGCAAGGCCTGGGGATGGGAGGGGCTTGAAAGGAGGAGGCTGGGATTGGAGGAGGGCTCAGATCAGGGGTTTCTGGAACCAGGACTGAGGGTCTGAGGGCTGGGCTTGGGATTCTAAGGTGCTAAGATTTGAGGGACCCAGGGGAGCAAGGACTAGAAACCTGAAGAAATGGAATGGGGAGTTTCCTGGACTGGGACTGAGGAATCCCAGGAGCCACTGGGGCCTGAGGGGCCAGAGTGTGGGGGAGGCAGCCTGAGCAATCGCGACTTGGAGATCTGGGGACCCACGATTAGGGTATTCAGGGCTGTGTTCCCAAGGGCTAAGGATTGGGGTCTCTGGGGCTGGAACTCAGGGGTTTTAAGGGCCAAGACTTGGGGATCACGGGCTATACATTGGGTCATAGGCACCTGGATGTGGACGTCCACAGGGCTGGGACCTGGAGGTCTGTGGGGCCAGGATGGCAGTGTGAAAGCAACTGGTATTTGAGGTCTAAAAGTCCAGGATTGGGGGAGGGCACCTCATGGGCTGTGTCTTGGGGTCATAGTAACCAAGAGTTGAGAGTCTGAGAGACCAGACCACAAGGGTCTGTGGGGCTGAAACTGTGGGGTCTTGGAGTTTCTGTGGCTGAGACTTGGCAGTTTTTGGGATGTGCCTTGCGGGGGTCTAAGTGGCCAAGATTTAGGGATGGGCTTGGACATGGATGGACATGGAGGCCAAGTTTGGGGGAGACTAGGAGTCCTCATGAGGACCTGGCCTTGAAACCCAAGGGGCAGAGCTTCTGTGCCCAGGTAGGGCTGTACCTGAGTCCTGAGCAGGGCAAAGGGCGCAGTCCATGCCCCAGGCCTCGCCATAGAGGCAGCAGCATTCTGTGTAGGTGGCCTGGCGGTCCAGCCGTGGGCGACTGCACACAAGGTCAGCCCCCACTTCCTGCCAGCACACACCCAGATTGTCGTCTGGGGGCAGAAACAGCATGCATTAGGGCAGGGGTGGGAAGGCTGGGCTCAGGAGTTTCAAGGGGCCCTCCCTACTGCCCAGACCCCTCCCCTCCTGGAGCGGCCCAGCCACCCCCTGCCGAGGACCAAATCCTTCTTGTCAGCTGAGATCTGACTCCCAGAAGCCCTGTGAGGTAGCTCCTGGGTTCTGGACAGAGTACTAGATTGAAGACAGGCTTGGTCTGGCATGAGGCTGGCATACAGGAGGAAAGGGCAGAAGAGGGGCCCACTGCCTGGGACATAGGGCCTGACAGGGTTCTATCCATGCCTGGAGTAGGGAAGGCTGTGTGACCTCGGGGTAATTGCTTTTCCTCTCTGGGCATTGTTTCACTGAAGCCTCAGGTGTAGGGAGAAGTTGTAGAAACAGAAGTGGGAGGAGGTGGGAGTTTGAGTCAGTGGGCAGAGGGATTGGAGACACAGAGAGAGACCCAGAGGGAGAGAGTCAGAGACACAAAAAGAAAAAAAGGACCCAAAGAAATACAGAGAAACATATTCAAAGAGTCAGAGAATCAAAGAAAAAACAGACAGGCAAAGTCACAGAGATGATGAGAAACCAAGACTAAGGGCTAAATAAGTGCTAAACCAAAAAAACTCACTGCCATGGAGTCGAATTGCAATTCAGAGGGACCCTACAGGACAGAGCAGAACTGCCCCACAGGGTTCCCAAGTCCGTAAATCTTTAAGGAAACAGACTGCCACATCTTTCTCCCACGGAGTGGCTGGTGGGTTAGAACCACCGACCTTTCAGTTAGCAGCCAAGTGTTTAAACACTGTGCCACCAGGGTTCCTTAAATAAATGCTACCTGTTATTTTACTTGGATCTATAAACAATGCTCATGGAAGTGGCAGTCAAGAAATCAAAAGACGCACTGCATGGGGCAAATCTGCTGCAAAAGACCTCTTTAAAGTTTTAAAAAGCACTTTAAGGACTAAGGTGCACCTGACCCAAGCCATGATGTCTTCAATTGCCTCATATGCATGTGAAAACTGGACAATGAATAAAGAAGACCAAAGAATTGATGCCTTTGAATTATGGTGTTGGTAAAGAATATTGAATGTACCATGGACTGCCAGAAGAACGAACAAATCTGTCTTTTAAGAAGTACAGCCGGAATGCTCCTTGGAAGCAAGGATGGCAACACTTCATCTCACATACTTTGGACATGTTATCACGGGGGACCAGTCCCTGGAGAAGGACTTCATGCTTGGTAAAGTAGAGAGTCAGCAAAAAGAGGAAGACCCTCAATGAGATGGATTGACACAGTGGCTGCAACCACGGGCTCAAGCATAACAATGATTGTGAGGATGGTGCAGGACCAGGCAGTGTTTTATTCTGTTGTACATAGGATCGCTATGAACCAGAACCAACTCGATGGCACCTAACAACAACCTGTTATTATTTCTGTGTCTCTGTGACAAAGATCCAGAGAAAGTCAGGAATTCAGAGAAAAACCTAAAGGCAGAAACCCACAGAGAGGTGGAGAGAAACAGAGACGCAAAGACACACAGAGAAATAATATCAGGTAGCCCTTATGCACACTTAGTTCTAAGTCCTTAAAAAAAAAAAAAAAAATTCCTCAAGGCAGGGGCTACTATGACCACTCAATGTGCAGAAAGGAAGCTGGGGGACACAGAGGTATAAGCAATGTGCTGACTCGATCAGCTGCAGGCTGCCTCCAAACCCTTCGCCTCTACTAAACCCATCACCTTTAACCTCCAGGCCATCTTCCCTCAAAATCAGGCCCAAGAGAGCCCACGTGGGGCCCGAGGGGCGTGGCCTGCCCAGGCGCGTGAGGGCGTAGCCATTGAGAAGGCGTGGCCTGGAGACTGAGCCAAAGGAGTGAGGGGCGGGACCAGGGCGGGGCATAACTGGTCGGGCGGGACCAGGGCGGGGTGAAACTGGTTGGGCGGGGCGACGACAGGCTTAGTGGGCGGGGTTACCGAGGCTCTGGCTCTCGTTGGAGACGCAGCGGCGACTTGAGCGGTCGAGCACCAGTGGAGGCTCGCACGTGCAGTGATAGGAGCCCACGGTGTTGACGCAGCGGCCGCCCTCACAAGCCGGCTCCTCGTCCGCGCACTCATCGTTGTCTAGGGAGGCAGGGAGGAGGGCAGTTAAGAGGCACCCCCCCAACACCCCTCCACCCTTTCCTGTCTCTCTCTGCAGGGCACTGGCTGCAGTGTCTAGACTCCGGAAGGGACTTCCCGCGGGTAGTGGCAACATTCCAGAGAGGGGCTGGGGTGGCCAGGGATTGGCTCCTACCAATGCATTCCAGCCGCTGGGCATGGTAGTAGTAACCATTGCTGCAGTAACACGAGTAGCCCGGGGCCGTGTTCACGCACACGCCGCTCTTGCACACCTGGTCTTGGAAAAGCTGGCACTCGTCCACATCTGTGGGAAGGGTAGTCAGAGGCACAACCGCCAGCAAGAGAGACAGGGGCGGGGCAGGGCGTGAGGCCGGCTGGACAGTGTGTGAAGGCCAAGCATGACCAGGCAGGAGAGGGACAGAGAGATGGAGACCCACAGGCAGATAGGGAAAGACTGGAGACAGAGATGGGGAGGAGATGAACAGGTATAGAGAAACAGGTGAGAGACAGAGATAAACAGAAAGAGACAGAGACAGGATGAAGCAGCAGGGCCTGAGGCCAGAGGGTGAGTGAAAGCTGAAGTGTGGCCTCACCTCTCCGGAGGGCCGGGTCTCCACTGGGAGCCAGGTAGCCCCGTCCATGGGGGCACAATGACTGGTACTCAGCTGCACCAAGAGACAAAGCTGAGCTCAGACACCCATGTCCCAGACCCTGTCTGGGCCCACCTGTCTCAGTGCTTCCCCTTGCCCTGTGCCTACCCGTCACTGCTCCAGCCCTCAGGCCCGTGCCTGTGTGTGCCCAGCTCTCAGCCTCATGCCCGTCCATGCCCACCTGTCTCAGTGCTTGGGCACTGCTGGATGCGGCAGCCACTGCCCCAGCCCTCGCCCACAGTACAGCAGCACTCCTGCCATGTCACGTTCCACGCTAGAATGTTGTCACACGCATCCGGGGCCGCTGTGTCGAAGTAGCACTCCCGGCGCCCGCTGCCCACAGGACCCTGCCGTGGCACACTGGGCCGGCGGGGTGGGGGCGGCCTGGCTGGCAGACCCGGGCTGGAGGGCACCTGGGGCTGTAAGCCCGGGAACATGCCTGAGGAGAAAAGGGGGCTCAGCCCAGGGCAGGCTGACCCCTCCCCTCATGTTATAGATGGGGAAACTGAGGCCCGGAGGGCACCCAGCGGTCAATGGCAGGACCAGGCTCAGGACCCCGCATCTCCTTCCCAACTCCACACCTCACCCATCTGTCACTGCCACTGTTTCTCCCACTCACTCCCTGTCATTTTGCTGCATCTCTTGCCTCTATACCTAACAGTCTCCCAGGCATTTCTCTCGTCTATCACTGCAGCTTCGGTTCCAGGGCCAGGGGGATCCCCTGACTCCTGGATGCTCTCCGGGTGTTCCCTGGGTCCTCACCTCCAAGTGTCCCATACCGGCCTCAGAGTCTTCACCCCAAAGCCCAGTCCTCCTCCTGGACACCTCTCCCCACCCCAGCAGCCCCACAGCCTGTCTATTTGGCCTCTTGGGCCTTTCTCCCGCCAACCCTTTCCTCCGTTCCCCTTGGTCCCTACCTTAGTCCAGCCCTGTCCTCTCACCCAGGCCTCTGCCCCAACCTCCTCCTTAGGCTCCCAGCCCCCAATGTCACCCTCCAGTCCACCTTCACATGGCAGAGGGAGGTTTTAAAATCAGATTACACTCCTCTCCTGCTTAAGATCCTTCCAGGGCGCCACAGAACCCGCAGGTGAAGGCCAACCTCCAGGCCATGATAAGTTCCTGTGAGTTCTGGTTAACCCCTGCCTCCTTCTCCAGCTCCATCTCTCCCCACTTCCTACCTTGCGCTTGAAAGCATGTGACACTGAACTTATATGGTTAGGAAGCCTCTTGCCTTGCCAGGCCTTTGCCTTTGCTGTGGCCTCTGCCCAGAATGCCCTCCCTCACCCACTTGGCCTGACTCACTCCTACTCATCCAACTGCTCTTAGTTCAGACACCCCCTCCTACAGGAAGCCCTCCATAATCCTCCTCTCAGGCTGGGGCAGGCACCTCCTCTGGATTCGCAAACCCCCTGGGTTTTCCCCATCACAGCTTTGTTCCCCCTGGCCTGTGCTTCCTCCCTCCCAGCCCTGGTTGCCCTGGGCTGCCATTGTCTAGTAATATCTCTGTCTGCCCCCCTGGGTCGTGAGCCCTCTGAGGAGTGGGAATGGTCTTTCTTGGTCACTACTCTGCCCCCTGAACACAGTGGATTTCCTGTGAACATTTGTTACATGGAGAAACGTGGGAGAGGCTAGGATCTAGTTCTCCTGACACTGAATCTTGCTACCCCTGTTAAGCCATGTGTTCTAAAGTTGTTTTTTTTTTTTTTAATTGTTGAGCATAACATTTAACTGTTGTCAGCTGTCCACACCTGGGATAGTTAAACTACATCATTTTCCTGTAGGGCCAGTAGCCATCAGTTAAATAAACACTGACATCAGTCTCACCAGCAGAAGGCTGTGGGGAAACACAGCGTCCAGTCATGGGGTCAAACTCCTCGGGGCTGTTGGGGCAGACACAGAGGAAGGAGCCTTCAACATTCTCACACAGGGCAGCTCCACACACGCCCTGTAGCGTTTCACACTCATTCACATCTGTGAGCAGGAGACAATACGGAGAGGCAGTCAGTGGTTCGGAACTTCTGTGATTCCAAAGGTCTAGGAATCTGAGCTTTCAAATATAATGGGTATTTTTAACGGCCAAATTCCATCCTCTTTTCTCTGGTATATACCCTGAATTTCCCTTGGGACCCTCTGCAGCTCCATTTTCAACCCATGTGTTTTGATTAGGACTAAATCTACTTCCAGGGTGGGCACAAGTCCTAGGCACGGCCAATCAGATTACTGCATTTCTCTGGTTCAGAGATAGGCAGTGATAAATCTGGGCCAGTCAAAGCCAGACCTCGGACTTTTGCTAGAAATATTGAAAAAGAGGCTCCCTCGTTAGCCAGCCCCAGGAGCCCTGGTGCTGTAGTGGTTAGGTGCTCAGCTGTTAACCAAAAGGCTGACGGTTCGAACCCACCAGCCACTCCACGGGAAAAAGATGTGGCAGTCTGCTTCTGTAAAGATTTACAGTCTTGGAAACCCTAGGGGGTAGTTCTGTTCTGTCCTGTAGGGTTGCTGTGCATCGGAATTGACTTATGGGCAATGGCTTCTTTAGCCATAGGGTCACCAAGCTGAGGATGTTAGCCCAGAGGTGGTAGGGCCACCGCTGTCATTGTGGAAAGAGTCTGCCTGAAAATAAACCCAATGGAGGAAGGCAGAGCTAAGTAGTGGAGACAGCAACCACCTTGGTTAAAATCCTGGATCCAGTTATGCCCCAAGTCCAGATACATCCCAAGACTTGTCAATTTTAATTCGTTTTTTTAAAAGATAGCCTGTTGTGTTTGCATTTGTCAAAACTTACAGAATGTATATCTAAGATTCATGCATTTCACTGTGTGTAAATTACAACTCAAATGAAAATCTCTATAAACACATGTTAAACTCTAGTTAATGACTGTTGTTATTGTGTGCCATCTAGCCGATTCCAACTCATACTAACCGTGCAGGACAGAGTAGAACTGCCCCAAAGGGTTTCCTAGGCTGCAACGTTTAGGGGAGCTAGGTCTTTTCTCCTGCAGAGCCACTGGTAGATTCAAACCCCCAACCTTTCAGTTAGCAGTGGAGCACTTAACCATTGCACCACCCTCCTTGTAGCAAGTATAAACCAAAATCAAACCCGTTTCCATGAAGTCAGTGCTGACTCATAGCGATCCTATATGACACAGTTGAACTGCCCCATTGGGTTTCCAAGGAGCAGCTGATGGATTTGAACTGCTGACCTTTTGGCTAGCAGCCAAGCTCTTAACCACAAAGCCACCAGGGCTCCGAAGCAAGCGTAGTAACATGGTAATAATAGAATGTAGATCATGAGTATACACATGATCATTCTATAATTCTTTCAATTTGCTATGTGTTTAAGATTTTTCTTTATAAAATGTTGGGATAAATAAGGATGCTTATATACACTTAAAATACAATTTAAAAAGTTTTTTTTAAAAAGCACCAAAAATATAAAGGCTGTATGAATAAGGTTTCTGTCACTTGCAACTGGACAATCCTGGCTGATACAGAAATGATCTTATAATCCAAAGTCTAAATTGCACAACCATAAAGTTCACATTTGTCCAGATCTGTGGAGAGCAGCAGGGCCTGACCAACCCCTTCCCCAGCTTCTGGTTCCACCCAAACCCTACCCACCCCCTGAAGCCCCGTACCCACGCAGTGACGCCCGTCCCGCGCCCCCTCGTAGCCCTGGTCACAGAGGCACTGGAAGGAGCCGGGCAGGTTCTGACACGTGGCGTGGGCCCCGCAGAAGGACCGGTTCCGGCACTCGTCCACATCTGCAACCACCAGACAGTCAGGCCAATGATAGGCCCTCTCCTACCCCCTCCATGTCGCAGCCAACCCCGCGGGACACCCACCCTGGCATCCGCCCCCTGGTGTCGGCTGGTAGCCAGGGTCGCAGGCCGGCATGCAGCGGTAGGAGCCAGGGGTGTTCTCACAGCGCTGGGCCCCACAAATTGTGGGGCCGTATTCTTGACACTCATCCACATCTGCAAGAGAGTGGGCAGGGGGTGGGGGAGCAGGGTCACAGGCCTGGATTCACAGGTTTCCATTGCCACGTCCAGTTCCCATGTCGAAGAAGTCTCTATGACTTTGACGTTCCAGGAGCATAAGCTTCTAAAGATTAACGAGTGTTGAAAACACTAAGGCCTCATTGCCATTTCTCTAACAGCCCAAACATGGTCCCTCTGCCAGGAACTCTTCCCTCAGCTATCTGCACGGCTCCCTCCTTCATTCACAAGTCCTCCTAGTGCCCCCCCCCGACCCCAACTGCTCTGTCATCTCTGTCCATTTATCCTGTTTTATTTTTCTTAAACCTGACATTATTTTATATTCACATTTTTATTGGCGTACCCACTGTCGCCCCCACCAGTATGCAAACTCTTCAATAAAACCCCATTGCCGTTGACTGAGTAGAACTGCCCCACAGAGTTTCCATTGAGCGCCTGGTGGATTTGAACTGCTGACCCTTTGGTTAACAGCCAAAGCACCTAACCACAACACCACCAGGGTTGCCAAACTCTTCAATGGCAGGGATTTGTGTGAGTGTTCTTCCCTGCTGTATTCCCAGGGACTAGAACAGTGCCTGACACACAGTAGCTGCCCAACAATTCCCTGTTGGATGAATCTTGAAATCATTTATCTACTCATTGCCTGCCTCCCCCACTAGAATGTCAGCTCCATGACGAGATGGACTGACACAGTGGCTGCAACGGTGGGCTCAAGCATAGCAACGATTGTGAGGGTGGCACAGGACCAGGCAGTGTTTCGTTCTGTTGTACATACGGTCACTATGAACCAACTGGATGGCACCTACCAAAAACATTTCCTGTTGTACCCCCAGTGCCGGATGCTCAATGAATTCTTGTGGAGTTAATGAATGAAATCCCATGAAACTAGGCTTCTGGGAGTCAGGCAACCAGAGAACCAAATGCAGCTCAAGGTCGTTTTGTTTCATTTGTTCCACAAAATCTTGACCCAGACAAGATCCCAAAACATTACCGCCAGCCTCCTGTGTTGGTCAGTACCCTCCTGCAGCCTGGCTGGAGCAGGGTGGTCGTAGAAAAAGGAGTAATATGGAGTGAATCTGAAGGAGGAACAGAGGCTGGAAAAGGGATGGGCCTATGTGGTCCGCTGGGCTGTGGAACGGAAAGGGGCAGAGTCTGGAGAGATGACTGAAACTTGGAAGGATGGAACTCAACAGGCAGGGGTCAGGGCTTGGAGAAACCTTGGGGAATTTCTCACTGAGAGAGGAAGAGGCCTAGGGCAAAGAGAATTGGACCTTGAAGGGGCAGCTGGAGGAAGGAAGAGTGGTGGGAAGGCGGGAGTGGGCCCCTCCAAACTTAATATTAAGAATAGCGAAGACTGGAAGGGGCGGGGCCTAACGGTTCTCACTGTTGGGAGGTGTCTCAATGGGGTATAGCCTAATATGTGGACTGCGCAGAAGCAGCGGAGGGGGCATGGCCTGCTTCTGGAAGTGAGGTTTGGCCTGGTTCCTGATAGAAGTTTTCCCTCCACAGACACCCCCCACACAAGGAAATACAAGGACTCAACGGTGACTTATTTCCACCAGAGATATTATGAGAAGCAGTAAGGATCTGGTAGGTAGGGCACCCCTCCTCGGTCCCCACGGGGACAGACTCCGGCAAGCCGTTGTGGGGGGCGGTATTCTCACCGTCACAGGTGCCCTCGGGGCCCGAGTGGTAGCCAGGGTCGCAGTCGCGGACACAGCGGTAGGAACCGGGGGAGTTCTCACAGCGCTGGGCCCCACACAGGGCTGGGCCCCGCTCTCGGCATTCGTCCACGTCTGAACAGAGAACAGGGAACAAGGAGGGAAGATGGAGGAGTCAGAAGGGAGAGGCGGGAGAGGAAGGAGGCAGAGAAGGGGTTGGTCTGGGAGGCAAAGGGGGGAGGCTGGGTATCAAGAAAGGCGAAAGGAGGTAGCAGGACAAGGGAGACTGGTGGGAGGCAAAAGGACCCATTCGGGGCGGAGCCTCTCACCGAGGCAGGAGGCGAGGTCTGGGCTGGCGCGGTGGCCTGGAGGACAGACGCACTCGAAGGAGCCGTCGGTGTTGGTACAGATGCCGCTCTGGCAAAGGTCCTCCTCGCTGCACTCGTCCACGTCTACGGGACACCGGTGACTCGGTGGAAACCGTGGCCCCACCTCCTCCCCCTCCGCTTAACAGTCGGCCACACCCCTCCACCGCCCTTTCTCCGCCCCTCCTAGCACCACGGCCTTTAACTCCCTCCAGGACCTGCCTCGGAGCCCTGGTGGCGCAAGGGTCAAGAGCTCGGCTGCTAACCAAAAGGTAGGCAGTTCAAATCCACCAGCTGCTCCTTGGAAACTCTATGGGGCAGTTCTACTCTGTCCTATAGGGTCTCTGTGAGCTCTTTTCTTTTTTTCCTACCGTCCTTAGGCGCGTCCCTCCCCCGCAAGTCCCGCCCCCTCCAGTCACCGCCCAACGACCCGTGCCCCGCCCCTTCCTGATTGACGCCGTGAGGCTCCCACAAGCCCCGCCCCCATGGAGCGTTACGACCCCCGACCATTCCGTTCTCTTCTCTTTGTCCCGCCTTTTTCTGTTACAAGCCCGCCCTTTCCCGGCCCAGGCCCAGCCCGGGTACGGACCAAGGCAGGAGGCTCCGCGAGGTCCAGGCCGGTAGCCGGGGGCACAGGTACAGACAAAAGAGCCGTCGGTGTTGAGGCACTCGCCGTGGGGGAAGCAAAAGTCGCCCTCCAGGCACTCGTTCACATCTAGGGTACGTGAGGGATAGGGCTGGGGGTCACTGGACCCGCTCCCCAACCTAAGCCCAGCCCCAAAGCAGAAGCCCCGCCCACACGCCTCACCCAGATGGCAGGTTCCCAGGCTCCACCCGCAGCCTACTTATCCATTGGTTAAGAACTACCGCTGCTAACCAAAAAGTCAGCAGTTCGAATCCACCAGCCTTTTCTTCAACTATGGGCAATTCTGCTCTGTCCCATAGGGTCGCTCTGAGTCGGAATCGACTGAAGGGCAATGTGCTTGGTGGTTTTTTTTTTTTTTCTGTCCAGGCCCGTTCCCAGGCTCTCCAGGCCCGTCCCCACCCTTCCCACCTGCGCAGGGTCCGGGCCGACTGGCCGGGGGCCGGTAGCCTGACGCGCAGCTGCAGCGGAAGGAGCCCTCGGTGTTAGTGCAGTGGCCGTGGCGGCCGCAGGGGGCGCCAGAACTGCATTCGTCCACATCTGTGGGAGAGGGCGTTTCAGATGGGGTCTGATCTGGCAACATGCTAGAGGGATCCTTCTGGGGCAAAGGGGGATAGGGGACGTGATGGGAAGTGTCTCCGGAGGGAGACGGGGTAAAAGCATGGTAGAAGTGACCAGGAGCAACAACAAAAAAAAACCCAAGCCCGTTGCCGTGAAGTTGACTCCGACTAATAGTGACCCTATAGGGCAGAATAGAAATGCCCTATAGGGTTTCCAAGGAAATGGCTGATGGGCTTGAACTGCCGATCTTTTGGTTAGCAGCTGAGTTTTTAACCACTGCACCGCCGGGGCTTCGTGGATGGGGACAGGGGTCAGAAATTACTTAGGTTAAGGGGTCAGGTATTATAGGCCAGGGTCATTGGACCCATCCAGGAATCAGGGTCAGGGTCATAGTGACTGGAATCTCAGACCAGTTAGAGTCAGTAGTTAGTCAGGATCCAGAATTCTGCTTCAAGTTAGGGGTCAGAGGTCAGAGATCATGAACTCAGTCAGGAACCAGGGAAGGGACTCTGATAAGAGGCAGTGAAAGAGACAGGATTAGGGATTAGAAAGTCAGGGGTTGTGATCCTGGTCAGAGTTATGGTCGAGGGTCATGTTAGGGTCAAATCTCACAGTTTGGGGGTGACAGGTCACATTCAGAGCCAGGGGACAGTCAGGGTCAGGAGGATTATAACTGCTGTCAGGGTTGTGGTCAAGAGTTGCGAGCAGGAATCGTGGTTAGGATCAAACATCACAGTTGATTTCAGGGTTCATGGACCACAGAGTTGGGAGCCACATTCAGGGTCAGGGGATCGAGGTTGAGGTCAGGAGGTTATGAGCCACGTCGGGATTGTGGTCCAGGTCAGGGGTGCTTTCACGGTCAGGGGTCATGATGCAGGCCCAAGGGCATGGCCACAGCCTGGGGCCTGGTCTCACCAATGCAGCGGCCACGGTGCAGGTGGTGGCCAACAGGACAGGCCCTGCACTGGAAGGAGCCAGGTGAGTTGACACACTCCTGTCCAGGGCAAGCCAGGTGGTTTTCACACTCGTCCACATCTGGGGGGCAGGGGAGACGGTGGCCGTGAAGGAGCGGCCCAGCACCCCCCTCACCCATCCCCACTCCTCCCTCCCTCCCTGGCCTCACCCTCGCACTCGGAGCCAGCTGCGTTGGGTTGGAAGCCCGTGGGACAGACGCATTGGAAGCTGCCTTCTGTGTTCTCACACCGGCCGTAGGCGCAGGGCAGGGGACTCTGGGCACACTCATCCACATCTGGGGCAGAGGGGGCGACGGGCTCCCCGTTACCATCTCCACCCACTCCAGCATTCTAGTCTTGAACGAGCCTCCTGGAGTTTGCCCAAGCTGCTCCCTCCTCCTGGGAGGATAACTCCTTCCCTCATCTTCCTAGTTAATGGCTTCTCCAATGCCAGCGTGAGGCTAAGGTACCACCTCTTCCATGCCGCCTTCCCTGCCTCAGAGTTGTCCCCTCCTTAGGGTTTCCACAAGCACAAGAGTATCATCCAAAAAGGGAGGAGGAATGGGGAGCACTCTCACATTTTGGAGAAAGGGGAAAACTCGAGTCAGACCTTCCCCACCCTTCTCAGTATCCCATCACTCTGCCTCTGTCCCCCATCATTAATCCCCTCATTCTGCCTCCCTGCCCCCCAACAATGTCCCTCTCTAGTCCCCATAGCGAACGGTGATGGAGCCCTGTTGGACTCAGCACCCTCACCTTGGCAGGGGGCCCCTGGCCCTCGGGAGCGGAAGCCAGCAGGGCAGGCACAGTGAAAGGAGCCAGCCGTGTTGTCGCAGCGGCCTGGCCCACAGGGTGGTGGCTCTTGAGCACACTCATCCACATCCTCCTCACACGCTGAGCCCCGGAAGCCAGCCGGGCAAACGCAGCGGAAAGAGCCGGGCAGGTTCTCACAGAGACCTCGACCACATAGGCCTGGGTTCTGGGTGCACTCGTCCACATCTGCTCAGGGCAAGGGCCTGGGGTCATACCTCCTTTAAGCCCCCCATGCCCCATCCTGCCTCTCTGACCTCCATCACTCCGACTGTCCATCATTCTGTCCCCCTGCCTCCTCATCTCCATCATTTCGCTGCCCTGTCCGTCATCCAGCACTCTGACTCTCCATCTTGCACCCCTCTACCTTTTGAATCCTCATTAAGCTACCTGTTCCATTCTTAGGACTCCTCCTCTCCGGTCCGGTCCCCACCAGTGGGCCTCATTCTCCTAGGTCCTCGGTAACTTGGCCTCCCCTTGCCTGTCTGTTACTCAGCATCTCCACCCCCCACCCCTCTGCTGCTCCATCCCTGTGACTCACCCTTTCTGTTTTCCACTGCTTGGGCCCCTCCACCCGCATGGCACCGTCTCTACAGCCCCCATAAGGTACTTGTCTGGATCTCAGAACTTGGCCTCAGTCTCCCATCAGTCAGCCTCCCTGTGCTCCATTGCTCAGTCTCTCCATCCCCCACCGCTGCCCCTCTATCCTTCCCACACTCCCTTCCTCTCTGTCCCTGGAGTCCCTCACCCTGGCAGCTGGCTCCATGTGGTGCAGCCTGGTACCCAGCGGGGCACACGCACAGGAAGCTGCCTGGTGTGTTCTCACAGCGCCCGAGGTCACACGGCGGCGGCACGCGGCGGCACTCGTCCACGTCTGCGGGCACAAACCAGGAGGCTGGGCAGACACTCCCCAGAGAGACGATGGGGAGGCCAGGGGTGGCGCCAAGCTTGGGCCCCAGCCAGAGGCGGTAGGGGAGGCTCAGATGGGGAGGTTTAGGGAGAAGGCGGGGCTTGAACCGGGAGGGCAGAACGAGGGCGGACCTGGCCAGGTCAGGGGCGGAGAAGGGGCAGATAGGAGAGGGGAAGATCCTGGCAGGGCAAGGGCGGGAAGGGCAGGTTTGGGGACTGGACAAAGGGAAGGCAGCAGCCTGGCTAACCAAGAGGCGGTCTCGGGACGGGGCAGTGGTGTGGCAAAGGTGGAATCAGGGGCCGTGGTTGGGAGATGGGTTGCAGCAGTTGTAGGGTGGGGGCGCGGCGTAGGGGAAGCCGTGGATCTAGTCCGGAACGGGGTAGGGGCGGGGCCGAGAGGAGCGGGGCCGGGACGTGATCTCCTTCGGAGGCGTGTCAGTAGTAGGGCTGGGACCCGGCCCCAGTTGAAAGGCCTGTTTCGGCGTGGCGCAGTGGTGGGGCCCTAGGGAGGGCCGGAGCTGGTCTGAGAGGGGCAGGGCTGTGGTAGGGCTGGAAGGGCTTGGGGGATGCGTGAGAGGGGGGAAGCTAGTCTGGACGGAAACCTGAGCGGGACCCGGGTAGGGGTGGAGCCTAAAGCCCGGTGGGGCGGACTTCTCACCCAGGCACTCCGCCGCCCGCGGGCCTGCTCGGAAACCCGGGCCGCACACACAGCGGAAGCTGCCCGGAGCGTTCTCGCAGCGCCCGGGAGCACAGGGCGTGGGTATGCGGCGACATTCGTCCACGTCTGAGGGCACAGAGGGGGGCTGGTCAAGGGGTGACCGGGCAGAGCCCCTGCCCTGCCTCCATCCACCCGCTCCGTCCGGCTCACCTATGCAGTGGGTGCCCTGGGGGTTGAGCCGGAAACCGGAGTCGCACACGCAAGTGTAGCCACTGCGGCGAGGGATGCAGCGTCCGGGGCCGCAGACTTGGGGGTTGCGCTGACACACGGAGGGACCTACGGGGTCCAGTCATCCAGGGTTCCCCCTTGTCTGAATCCTCTGTCCCTTTCATCCCAGTACAATCCCCTCAGATCCCTAAACACCGTCATCAGTGCCCCTCCACAAGTCCAGTGTTGCACCTCTGATTCCCCTCTCCTTTGTCATGGAGCGTTCTCATCGGAATGCCACTCTAAGGTGTCTCCATCTTTGAATATTTTGCTTTCCAACCTTCTGGCTGACATGCCTTCTTTGTGTTTTCCATGTATAACATTAACTGAGCAGTTACTATGTGCCAGACACTTCAGAGACATCTCATTGACTCTTTACAATGAACTCCATTTTACAGATGAGAAAACTGAGACTCAGGTTAAATGGCTTGCCCAACAGACACAGGACTTGAACCCAGGCATATCTGACCTCAGTGTCTGATCTAACCACCACCCAAACCTTCAAACCCTTATCTCTTCCCACCTGTTCCTTAACTCCTCTCCACCTGTGGCATCCCTATTTGTTTTGTCCCTTTTCCCTGGCACCCCCTGCCTGTAATACCCCCATCAACACCCTTGTCCCTCCACTGTACCTGATTCAGAGATCTCGGGACCAGGCCAGGCAGGGATGCTGGGCAGGGGAAGCTCAGGGCCAGGCCGGGGCTCAGGTCTGTGCTCAGGTCTGTGCTCCGGTCTGAGCTCCGGTCTGTGCTCCGGTCTGAGCTCCGGTCTGAGCTCGGGTCTGTGCTCCGGTCTGTGCTCCGGTCTGTGCTCCGGTCTGAGCTCCGGTCTGTGCTCCGGTCTGAGCTCCGGTCTGTGCTCCGGTCTGTGCTCTGGTCTGTGTTCAGGTCTGTGCTCAGGTCGTGTCTCTGGGCGATGGGTGGGCAGAAAGCCTGGTAAGGGAGGGGTATCAGCAAGTGAGGACTTGGATTCAAGTATGCCCACTCCTCCTTTTTTTACGAGGAAACAACACCCATCCAGGATAAGTCAGCTCACCTGCAGGTGAGCGAGAGGTAACAGGCGGGGGACGAGGCTGGCTGATAGATACTCGGGGTGGCTCCTGGCCCAGGGGTCTGGTGTTGTACCGGAGGTCAGAGGCCGAGTAGTGGTAACCAGGGCCAGCTGGACAGATCTCCCGAAACCCCTCTGGGAACAAGAAGGAAGGAGAGGGACAGAGAGAGGCGGAGAGAGCAGGAGGGAATGAGAGGGGGAGGGGAACCTGGGGGCCGGCCCTCGGCTGGGGGCAGGGCTTGGCCTGGGAGTGGTCAGGGGTTTGGGCTGGATGCTGGGATGGCGTGGGCCCCTGGTCAAAGAAACGCAAGTCCCACAGGCTGTCTCAGGACATTTCTCTCCTTGGCAGCAGGGACAGGAGTTGAGGGTGAGGTCTGGTTTGCGGTCTATCAGGGACTGGATTGGACCTCAGGAAATAGCTCTGTTATGGGGTTTGCTTTTAGGCAGAAGCTAGATTGCCAGAGAGGTGTCTCAGAGAGGGGCTGCATCTGGGTGGGGCCTGGGACGAGTCTAGGCTGGCTTTGGCGCTCCTAGGGCACAGCTTAGCTTCAGGGTGGTTTGTCTCAGGGGTGGGTGTGGCCAAGGGCGGGGGAGGGGTCGGGGCGGAATCCAATCTGAAGATAGTTCGCCTCGGAGTCTGGGGGTATGACCCCGGACTGCGGGGCAGCCTGCCTCGGGATCTAGGGGCGAGCCTAGACTGAGCGCTGTGTGTGTCACCTCTGGGGCGGGCGGGGCAGGAGGCGATCACCTGAGCCAAAGGGTGGGCAGAGCTGGCAGCCCCGGCCCCAGGCCTTGCCGACGCGGCTACAGCAGCAGATCTGTTTGGTGATGTTGCGCAGGATGGGCAGCGAGCAGCCGCCGTCGCGAAGCACGCGGAAGCAGGGCCCCTTTGCTTCCGAGATGACGTGTTGGGCTGGGGAATAGGAGGAAGGAAACTGGTTAAGGCGGGGCAGGGGTTAGGGGAGCAGAGCGATCTTACAGAGGAGAGATCCCAGGGAGGGTTTGGTGGCCGTGAAGGACATTTGGGGAGGGCCTGAGGCAGTCTGAGGGGGAGCTGAGAGGGGTCTGGAGGTCTGAGAAGTGTTTGGGGGCCTGAGGAGGGTCTGAGGGGGGCTGAAGAAGACCTGAGGGAATCTGAGGACCTAAGGGGGTCTTAGAAGGATATAAGGGTCTGAAGATAGTTTTGTGGTCCGAGGGAGGTGGGGGGACTTGGGAGCCTGAGAGGAGCTGAAGAAAGTCTGTGGATCTGAAGGGGTCTGTGGATCCAAAAGGTTTTGAGGGGCTCTTGACAGTATTAAAGGGTGTTCTGACCCAAGTGTGAAGAAGGTCCAGGGAATCTGAGGGTATCTGAGGTTCTGAGAAGTTCTGAAGGGGATCTAAGAGGGGGGGGAGGGGAGCTAGGGTTTGAGAGGGTCCAGGTTTTTTAGGGGCTCTGAGTGGGATAAAGTCCCTGGATGTGGTCTGGGGGCATGTGATGCAGCCTCGGCCCCCTCCTGGAAGCTCACAGATGCAGCTGCTGCGGGATGAGTCGAGCAGGAAGCCGTCAGGGCACACGCATGTGTACCCGCCATGAGTGTTGGCGCACTCCCCATGCTGACAGCGCCCCGCTGTCGCCCCTGTCGCGCACTCATCCACATCTGAGAGGAATGGGGAGGTTACAGTGCGGTCAGGGACCACAGCCCACCCCCCAGCAAAGCCCTGCCCCCCGCCTCACTCCTACCCCCATCTCACCTTCACAGGACCCATTAACCCTCTCAAAGCCTGCTGGACACGGTATATCTGGGGCGCCCACTTGGTTGGAGTGCCCTGTGGAGAGACAAGGATGGGTCTGGGACGGGTGGAAGGACCGAGATGGACCAGATGAAGGTGCGGAAGGAGCGCCTGAAAAGGTGCTGGATGTGGCTTGAATGCAGGGTCAGCCCTAGGCTGGAGGTCTGAGAGGGTAACCAGGGAGGTTCTAGAAATGCATGAGTGGAGCCAAAGCACAAAGATGGGGTGAGAACAGAGTGGCCAAAGTCAGAAGGCGGGGGTAGGTCGTCCCAGAGCGTTCTGGACTCGTCTAGACTGGAAATCCTTACCACAGCGGAGTGGGCGTGCCTAGAACTTGTGCACGTGGTTTATATATAAACAGGGTGAGGGGAGCAGCGGGGCTCTGGCCCCTCCCCAGCTCTGAGATCCTTGGGAATGTCCTGGGGCTTACCCAGGTGCTCCGAGCACAGCAGACAGTCGTGAACGCCCCAGGCCAAGCCGGCCCCTCGGCAGCAAACTTCTTGCGTCCGAAGCCCGGGCAGTGGGGACGCACACTGTGGGGAAGTGTTGGGTGAGCGCGCCCCCGCGCGTTGGCACACTCCAGGCCCCTCCCCACCGGCCTCTTCTCACATCGCTTCCTCGCAACTCCCGAAAACAGTAACCGTAGCCCGAGGCATCCGAGTAGCTGTCCTCGCGGGGCGCGCTCTGTCCCAGCACGGTGTAAGGAGCCGCCGCCTCCGCCCGCGCCGCCGCCTCCGCCCGCGCCACGGCCTCGGCGTCTGTCTCAGCCCAAGGCCCGGACACACGCTCCACCTGGTGCACCACCACCGACGCCTCCTGCGGATGCTCCACGTGGACGCTCACCATAGATGCCACGCCTGGCGGGAGGCAGGGCCGGGCAAGACTAGGAATAGGGGCAGGGGCGAGCTAGGGGGAAAAGTGCTAGAGCGGGAAAAGTGGGGGTCAGAGGAACGGTGAGGTGGTGGACAGTCGGAGGGGACTCGGGCCGCACTCTTCCTCACCGTGTTCCTCATCACGATGGTTGACCAGTGGCATCGTGTACACGGAGCGCGTGAGGCCTGGCATGGCCGGGGCCGGGGGTCGGGCGCCCGAGGAGTGCAGCTGGCAGAACTTGCCCGCGAAGTCCGGGGGACAGAGGCAGCGATCTGGCTTCACGCATACACCGCCGTTGTGACACATCAAGGGACACAGGACTGGGGGGAAAGCGGGAACACTCAGGCTCGGGACGCCTCCCTAAGCACCCCTGGAACCAGGGCACTCAAGCCAGCTCAGTCGTCTGTGTTACAACGACGCCTTCCGGCTTATTAACCCACTGCAGCAGCAGTGTCCATTTCGAGGTAGCGACCTTAGGACAGAGTAGAACTGTTCGTAGGGTTTCCAAGGCTGTAATCTTTTACGGAAGCAGACTGCCACTTCTTATCCTGCAGCGCGCCCGGTGGGTTCCAACCGCCAGCCTCTCGGTGTGCAGCGGAGCTGCGCCGCCAGGGCTTTTTACTGGGTTCTAAAAGGCTATCTATGAGTCGGAATGGACTCGACGACACTGGGTTTGGTTTTGGTAAAAGGCTGTGCCCTAGCTCTCTGCGGTGCCCACCTGTACTGGCCCCGCCCAGTCCTGTTCTGGGGTATAGCCCCGCCCGTTGGGTGGGCTTGCCACGCCCTAAGGTTCATTCTCTCATGTCTTTACGCCCCCTCGCTCTAGTGCTGCAGATCCCACTTTCAGAGTGCAAGGCGTTCCAACCCCCCCAGACTGCGGTGCCCTGCCCAATAGTTCAGTCCCGCCCACTCTGTGCCTTTAGCATTTTAGCCCCGCCCGCTCCATACTTTGGCGGAGTCCTGTGCTGTTCCAGCCGCGCCCACCCAGCGAGGGCCCCTTCCATTGACTCAAACCACGTTTTAGCCACTCCCTGGCAAGACTCCCCCTTCCCAACTCTGTCCCTGAGCATTCTAGGCCCGCCCACACCCCTTGTGGCCGGGTCCACAGTGTCCCAGCTCCGCCCACTGGCCATGAGCGCCCTTCTAGCCCCTCCCACTTTACCTTCTACTACCCGCGTGATCCTAAACACCGCCCGTCAGGGCGTCTAACCGGATAGACTTTAGTCCCGCCCACCTCTCACTCTGATTTGCCCTGGCTCACTCATTGACACCGCCTCCCGGCTCTCTAGGCGTCTTCGGCCTGCCCACCGCGCTTTGTCCCCGCCCACCTTCCCTTCGGCCCGGACTTCGGAGTTCTAGCACCGCCTTCTCGCCTCCGGTAGCCCCAGGGCGGGGCCCCGAGCGGGAACGCGCCTCCTCTCTCCTCTGCGCGCCCTCGGTGGGCCCCAGGCCACCTCCGGACCCGGCCCTGCCAGCTGTCCGGCGGGGTAAACAAAGAGAGGGGTGCGGCGGGGGCAGGGCGGCGGCTCCGCATTCCGGACCCTTGGGGAGTCCCGGGTCCACTGAGCCAAAGAGGCCGTACGTGTCCGGCGAGAGCACCCCCTCCCTCTCTCCCCTGGGGCCACTGGAGAACAGCTGGAGACAGCTGTACGAGGGGAGGGAGGGGACAGACGGCCAGGGCTGTCTAGGGAGGCGTGTGTGAGAGACTGTGAGCCACAAGTGGAGGAGAGAGGAAAGCATGGGGAGAGTCCCCTCAGTTTAGAAGGGGAAGGGGGCTGGAGTCCTGAGAGGAGATCAGCTAGAGGGCAGCAGTCTGGGGTTCGAAGATGGCTCAAGGTTTCTGGAATGGAGAGGGACCCTAGCCTGGAGGAAACTGTGGTAACCTTACAAGAGAAAGGGTCCTCCTAATCTTTCTGAGGCAAGTTACCTAGAAAAGATTTTTCCTTTTTTTACCTAGAAAACAGAACTCTGGTGCCTTTTAGGAAGTGACAAGTTTAAGGGTGCTGAGAACCGGGCTTAGATGAATAAGTGGGACTCCTGGGGGTTCCCAGCATATGGGTAACTCAGTTGGCTGGGAAGATGCAAGGATATTGAGAAGCCCACCTTCCTCAGCTAAGGAATTAGGGACCCAAGTCATTTGATTAATGACTGCTTGTGGGGAGCACTGTATCTGGAGTCCTCTAGGAAGAATCAACTATAGGGTCCAACTCTGGGGTCCTCTGAAGAGAGACGGTGTCAGAGGTTCCTTGGGAAGGCCATTAGCTGCAAGAGCAAGACTTGAAGACACAGGAAATCCAGAATCTCCAATGAGACTCTGGAGCCCTGGTGGCACAGTGGTTAAGAGCTTGGCTGCTAACGTTGGCAGTTTGAATCCACCAGCTGCTCCTTGGAAACCCTATGGGGCAGTTCTACTCTGCCCTGTAGGGTTGCTATGAGTTGGAATCTGCTTGATGGCAACTTTTTTTTTTTTTAATGAAACTTGTAGGCTCAGTTGGAAATATAAGAAAATGAGAGCCTTAGTGGAAAGAGAATCAGTGCAGAGGGGAGTTACCACTGTATAGGGCTGGTAATTGTAATCTGGGATTTCTTCTGGAAACTGGACAGGATTACAGAGTTCTGTAGTGAAGGGCACACTTGGGAGGGGCAGTTACCTAAGAAGAATGGGAGGGAACTTCCCTGGAGGAGCTGGTCTCTGGAGTCTGTTGACAGGGGTGGGCAGAAAACTTAGGAATCTGGAGGCAGGGACTCTGGGGTCCCCCAGGTAAGGGAGTCAGGCCAGGACTCCAGGGTCCGTAGTTAAGTGGTAGGACCTAGGAGAGGCTGAACCACAATCAAGATTTCAAAATAGGAATGGGTTTCTGCTGGGAGTCCTGGGAACCAAGCCAGGCTTGGGGGGCACTTCCCAGCCTCCAAGGCATTTCTCCACCTACTCTTGGCCCGAATGCAGGTCCCCAGCCCAGCTCCCTGGGGATGCCTATACCCTGGGCGGGCCACTAGACTGGCATGGCCAACTCCAGTCCCCAAGCCTCTAGAGGAGTGGGGAGCTGAGGACACTGGGGCCCTGCCAAGGTCAGTCCCCCTTCACATGTCCCTCCTTGCACCTCCAGAGGCCTGGCACCCGCCTGGGCACGGCGTCTGGCAAGGGCCCGGGCGAGTTGGGGCTGGGCGGGAGGGAGTAAAGGAAGGAGGGAGGAAGGGGAGGAGAGAGGGAGTGGCAGCGGGCGGGGGCTCAGGCGGGAGATGAGCTCACGCTGGCCGGGCTGGGCTGGCTGGGGGCCAGGCTGGGCGAGTTTTCGGCGCCAGGGGCCCACACTCCCCACTCCAAAGGGCCTGAGGGTGGGGGCAGGGAGGCCCCAACCCTGGAGAGCCCGCCCACCCCTGGGGTCAACAGGTGATTGGTCCTGCCCACCTTATCTGAACCCCAGAGGCTTCTCACCTCCAGGGGTGTCTGGTGCTTGCCCTTCTCCCATCCCCTCTGTCCCCAGGGGGCATCCCTTCCCCTAGGCCTCCTATCTGGATTTCTCTGGTATGTAGAACCCCTTTCAATTCAAGGTCCTGCAGAGACCCCCTTTTCTGGGCCCTTTTCCTCTCGGCTCTGGGGATCAACTTTCCTCATTCCAGTCCCCCTCCTCGCAGGCACTCCAAACTCGACTCCCCTAATTCCTGCCACTCAAAGATACAGAAACTGAGACGCCTTTCCCACGCGGTCCTAAACTCTCCCTTGGTCCCCCGGGGACCTCTTACTTACAGTGTCAGAATTCAGGGCCCCTCCCCAAATGGTCCCAAGCCCCTCAGTCCTCATATCCCCACCTTGACTCAGAGGCATGAAAGCCGGCCCCATTCCCCTCACGTGGGACGCCGCAGGTCCCTGAGAGCCCTCATTGCTTGCAAAAGTTGGGACCATCAGGACCAGCCCCCACAAGCCAGGAATTTGGGGCCCCGTTCTCCAAGCACCCAGGGATTCGCCATCACTCCTGGACATGGAACCTGGGCTCCCTCTCCGGGGGAACTGTCTGCCCATCCCCAGAAATCCTCCTCCCTCGGAACTCCCTCCCTCGGGACCACCTCCCCGCACTCACAGGCGCGGAAGCCGGTTCCCCCCGGGGCCGCCCCGCCGGGTGCGCCGCTGTCCACGCTGGTGGCGTTGCGGGGCGCGCAGGTCGGGGTACAGCGGGGGCCGGTGGGGCCATGGACGCAGCGGAGGCCGCAAACGACCGGGGTGAAGCGCACGCGGAGGCGCTCTCGCTGCCTGCCCAGCCCGGGCTTGGGCCAGAGCAGCGCCAGCAGCGCCAATAGCGACACCCAGAGCAGCCGCGCGCCTCCCGCCATGGCTGCAGCGCCGCGCTCCGCCGCGCCGCCGCCCCAGCCCGCCCGAGGGGCCCGGCCGCGCCCGCCCGCCCGCCCGCGGGGGAGGGCGGCCGCGCCCCCGCTAGGGCCCCCCCTCCCCACCACTCCCTCCCGGGCGGCCGCGCGGGGGCGCGTGGGGCTGGGCGCGCAGCCAGAGGCGCGCAGGCTGGGCGCTAGTCTCGCCGGGGGGAAGGGGACGCCCCTCTGCCCCCTCCTGCTCGCATCAACAAGTGAACGGAGCCCTCAGGGGAGCAGCGGGGAAAGGAACAGGTGGGGGCAGGCGTGTTTCTTCCCAGACAGAGCTAAATCCATAAAGAAGAAAGAGTAGGGAAGGGGGCGTTTGGGGAGACAGCTAAAGGCTGACCCTCTGCTCTAGGCACAGAGAAAGGGGGCTTAATCTGGATAGGGGGCTGGGATGGCGCATTTGGGCAGCCAGGTGGCAAGGAGGGTTGGGGCAAAAGGCTTGGTGGACCTGGGCGCATGAAAGAATTGGGGCTCAGGATTCTGAGTAGGAGGCTGGGGTGAGGGGACGCATCTGAGGTGGCAGTCACATCTGGTCAGGACCCCCTCCCCCCGCCCGCACCTGATGAGAGAAATCAGAATGGAAAAGGGGAAGCAGTAGATTCAGGCTGAGCCGGGGTCTTCACATCTGGCCCTAAGCCCACATCTGGAAAACTTTAGGGAGGAGGGGACACATCTGGCCTGAAGGCTACAGCAGGAGGGGGACTTTTGAGGGTGGTTGAGACTAGGGGGTGTACTTGCCCAGGGCCAGAGCAGGAGCGGGAGGAGGGTCCTGGGAAGCAGGAGGAGGCCTTCGGTCCCTAGACGCCCGAAATGCCCGAAATCCTGGGCATTCGGTGCCCGGGCAGGCGCCAACCCGCACAATCGCTTTTGTTGTCTGGGCTGGTTCGGCCTCGCTCTCTGCCCGGCCAGCGCCCCCCTCTTCAGCCGCTGGGGGCCCGGACGCCTGGCTTCCCGGCCCCACCCCCGCGGGTCAGATCCTCTGGCCAGCGTCTGGCCCTGTCCTGGGCTCACCTCTCGTGGCCGGACGCCGGGGTCCCTGGAGGGGGCCGCGTCCCGGGAGGGTGAGGGGTTGAGCTACGATGGGGAGGCGGGAAGGCGACGGCTGGACGGTGGGAACCAGACGGCTTTATCTGGCCCGGAACCCCCCGCGCCACGGCGGAGGAAGGGCGGATGTTCTTACCGCGGGCCTGGCCGGCGGGAGCGCGCTGTGGTGGGGGCCTCCTTCTCAGCAGTGCCAGGCCCCCTGGCCCACCGGGCCGCCGTCGCCTCAGCAGAGCTCGGGCCTCCTGCAGCCTGGGTGGGAGGGTGCGGAGAAGAAGCTGTCACGGCGGTTAAGTTGACACCCCCCTCCCGCCCCCCTTGCTGGAAAGGGCCTCTGAGGCCGGGAGAAGGTCTCTGAGTAGCGGCCTGGCCCCCGCCCCCAATCCCCAAACGGAGACCAGGCTCTGAGCGTTCTTCCAGACTCTTGGAGAGAAACAGGAACATAGACCCCAGAGAAAAGCAGAGATGAGAAGAAAGAGAGAGGAGAGAAAAATCAGAGACTGAGAGAGACATTGAGACAGAGAGTAGCTGGTGAGACAGTGACAAAGAGTCAGAGAGACCCACAGTGAGACAGGTAACGCACAGAGAAACAGAAAAAGAGACATGGAAAGAACAGAAACAGAAAGGGAGATAGTGTTTGAGGGAAAAAGAGAGAGGGACGTGGAGACAGAGCAATAAAGACTAAGAGACTCAGAGACTGAGACAGGCAAAAACAGAAGAGATAGAAACAGATACTGAGTGATGCTGACACAGAGAGAACGGGGAGAGGAGACCCAGGGGACAGAGAAAGAGGAGTGCCCGGAAATGGTGGTGCAGCTGGGAGCTCGGCGCAGGGGTTGCACACTTACGTCAGTGGCTGCCAGTTAAGGGACACCTGTCTCTTCCTCACGCTGGGGCTGGGGCTGGGTGCAGGGGGCACGGGGGTCAGGCACCCCGGAGGGTCTGTGCCCTTTACAGGTGGGCAGCTCCGGACCCTGCAGGAGGCTGCGGAGACAGCCAGGGACTAAGGAAGGGAGGGGTCCAAGCCCCTGTCTTCACCTAATGCATTCAGCTCTCCAGCTAGGATGAAAGAGGGGGCAGGGGCCCCCCCAGCCCCTCTGCTTCTATTCTTTAGCTCCCTACCCCACGTCCTGCCTGAAAGAACCCACCTCTGATGTAACGTCTCCTCCCGGGTGACCAGCCTGGGCAGCAGCGACAAGAGGCGATACTATAAATACAGAAGTGGAGGTCACACAGACCTCTAGCACCCCAGAACTCCCCAAAGGGGAGCATTGTGGGGAGGGAAAGCCCAAGAATAGGCCTAAAGGAAGCTGGAATAGTTGTAGAACTAACTTTAGACGCTTCTCTCAAGGCGTCAGTTTCTCCATCCGTACAGTGGGAGGCAAATTGGCTTAGGATCTCCAGGGCCAAAGGTCACCAGGAGGCCTACTTTTATTTATCTTATGGAGTGGATTCCATAAGACGGTAACTTTTTATTTTAAAGCCTTTTTAAAATGGTTTTTAAAAATGAAAAACTTAAAGAGGATTTCTAAGCGTATTTCTAAGCCGGGCTGTCAGAGGATCTGGAACCCCGCCCACCCGCACCTCCCAGTCCTGAACTCAGCTGCCATCTCTCACATGGCCAGCAGGTGGCGGCGCTTCCACAGGCCTCAGCGGCAGGGAAGGGAGGTCTTCCCCCACCATTGTGGGTCCAGCAGGGTGCCGAGGTGGAGGGGGTGCAGAAGAAGACACAGCTGGGGACTGGAAATCCCGAGGCCTGAGTTCTAGCGCTTCCTGCCCTTCTGTGCTGTGTGTTCTGGAGCCAGCGTTTCCTGGTGTCTGGGCCTCAGTTTCCCGCCCGGGGAGGAGGAGGGGCCGTTCTTGGAGAAGTCTATCCGCCCAGAGGGTCTCAGATTCTGGGTGGTGGAGCCCCTAGCTCGGGCACAAGTGCGTCGCAACCAAGGTCCCCCTCTCCAGACAAGTCCATTATCCCCAGACGGGGGGAGGGAGAGGGACGAAGCCGCGCGCATAGGCCCCGAGAGAAGAGTATTGGGGGGGCAACGCAAAGAGGACGTCAGGCGCTTGGACCCCTTCCAGCCAGGTGGGGCCTAGTGGGGGAGGAGGCTGCCCCGGTGGAAGCCTCCGGGACCCCCGAACCTGCCGCCTTCCCTCCATTCTCCCCGGTTTAACCCCTTCCCGGCCCCGCCCCCGGCGCAGCTCAGGTTACTAAACGCATTCGCAGAGACCGAGGCGGGAGCGGAGCCCGGGCCCTTTGTAACCGAGCGCGGGGCCGCGGGGCGGGGGACGAGGGTGCCGGGCAGTCTGCTTCCTCCGATCTCGTCACCCGCAGGCAGGAGGGGGGTTATAACCCCCAGATCTATAGGAAATCCGGGAATCTCTCGCCGCTTAATGACTGGCACCTCATTCAATCCTGGAGTCTCCTAATTCTAGAAACTTAGCTGTCAGGAAACCTGAGGATCCCCAATTCCCCATAAATTCCTTTGCCATCAACCCAGGAGTACACGTTTTCCTAACCCATTAGTAAAACCCAAGGGTCTCTTTTAATTTATCCAGGAGTCGCCAAACCCCAGAAAAACCAGAACATCTCAATCCCCATAAGCCTCTCCATAGCCTTCCGCTTTAAAGCACCCAGGAAACTTGGCGAACCCCATCCCGACTTGAGGGCCCCACTCATCTCTCTGTCATCCGAGGAGAAGTCAAAGCCCCACCCCCACATAAACGGGAGACCCTTCGGGAAAATTCTCCTCGCAAAATCCTAGTACTCCCCGAAGTTCTAACACCTACCAGACAGGGGTCCTAATTAATACATCCAGGGGCCCCGGCTGTTTCACCCCCACACCAAAGCAGTGAGTTCGGACTCTCCTAAATCTGAAAGTCCTGGTCCTCCAGGGACCACCAGACTTATGGGGTGGGGGGAGCACAAGGAAGAGGGGACCTCGGCGGGGCTTACCCGGCCGGGCGGCCAGCGATCACCGCGACCTCGACGGCCTGGCTGGGGCTGGGGCTGGCGGGGGATGTCGCGGTGGCTTGGAGGAGCAGCGGCAGCAACACCAGCAGGAGGGGGCGGCGGCCGCTGGGGCCAGGCCGCCGCATGGTGTCCGGCGCTAGTCCCCCTCCAGGCCCGCGGTCTGTCCAGCAGGTCCAGCTCGGCGCCGCCCCGCCCCCGCCCCCGCTCGCGGCAGACTCACTTTCTCCAGGGCTCGAGCCGCGGGCTGAGAACTTCCCACCAATCAGAGCCCGGCGCCGCCGGGAGGTGCTCTCCGTGCGGCCAATAGGGAGGCAACAGGGGCGGGGCTAGGGGGACAGGTGCCTGGCCGCGGGGCATTGGCGTAGAGTTCTCCACTCCGTGCAGAAATTAAGAGTCGGGGTACCGAGTGCCCTCTCGTGAAGCAAAGGCCCCACGAATGGGGCAGCTGGAAGGGATGCAGAGGCTGTGCGCAGGGTCCCCCAGACAAGGATCCCCCGCGAAGTTCTCACCCCTCCTCACAGTTGCGAGAGAATTCGATCAGAATTTGCTTCCTGGCTGGTGTAGATGCTGGAAGCCCCCACGGGTGCCCACCTCCCTGAGAGACTCAGGATCCTGGGAACGGGGCGCTAACCCTGCGTCGATCCCAGTGATTCTCAAGGCCCTATGCCTCAGGGGTTGCAGGCTCACCACATTCACAAAGCTTGCTCCTCCGAAGGCTGTAGCCCTCGCTCCTCAGAGGGCCCAGGCCTGCCCTTGACGCACAGATTCTGTTCTAGGGGGCTCTTGGCTCCGCCCCCTTCCTCCGAAATTCCCCTTCCACCGGTAATCCTTAGGCTCATGGTGACCCCATGTGTGTCACTGTAGAACTATGCTCCATAGAGTTTCAATGGCTGTGTTTTTTGGGAAATAGATTGCCAGGCATTTCTTCCGAGGTGCCTCTGCATGGACTCGAACCTCCAACCTCATACCAGACCCTTTTCCCTGCTCATATCTCCTAAGAGCACCTCTCCCATCCCCAGAATTTCAGACCCTGCTTTGGGGAGTTTCAGTCCCCTCTCTTCCTGAGGACCTCAGCCCTCAGGAGCACCCAGCCACAGGGCATCTTAGGCCTCAGCCCGTGCCCTCTTTAGTGAGTTCCAGGCTCCAAGCCCTGCTCACACCCTCCCAACTCAAAGGGCTCAGCTCCTTCCCTTCGTTATAAATTCAAGGCACCACCAGTATCTCTTCAGAATTACAACCCTACATTTCTTCTCCCAAAGGCACCGCCCCCAGAGCTTGAGACTCCGCCCCCATCGCCCGTTTTTCCCGAGTTTCAGGCTACACCCAGTTCTTACAGATAACTGGGCTCGACCCTAACCGAGGATCCCAAACACCACCCCTTTCATGTTTGCCCCGCCTCTGAGGGTTCCAGGCCCCCCACCTCCACAGCAGTGGGATCTTTATAGTTTCCTTCTACAGCAGACCTCGCCCCGCCTCCCGTGGATACCAGGCTCCGCCCACAAAGGGTACTAGGCCACCGCCCTGACCAGCCCGTCTGAAGCTCAGTTAAGAACAACTGACCCTGCTTCGTCCCCACCCTCCCCCACTCCTTCTTCCCATGGAGGGTGTGCAGGACGACAGGGATGGAGTGGGGACCCCCTTCAATCCTCCAGGCAGTGAGACACACAGGCTGACTCACACAGTCACACACCGTTACTGCCACCTGCAATAAGTCACACCTCCATCCCACACTGACACCCTGGAATCTGAGCCCATCCACCATCCAGGGACCTACAGCCCCCCCCTCCCCGAGGAGTGTCCACACACTCACGTCCATTCACGGCCATTCGTAGGCTATCCTAGCACGATGATGGAGAGAAGCGAGTCACCGTGTGCCCGCTCGCCTACTCATTGTGCTCCACGTCCCTGTCTTTGTGTGGCTGCCAAGGTCCCTGCTAATGAGGCCCTTCGGAGCAGCGCGTCCATGCCTTCCTTTCCCCTTCCCCCGTTCCTACTCTGTGGTGGGAGCATCTGCTGGGGGGCTGCAGGAATTTCTTTCTTCTGCCAGGGATCCAGGGCATCTTCAATGCTCGTTGCTAGGCAACAGTCTCTGGCTCACCACTGCAGCTTCCGGGGATGGCTTTGTCTTCCCCTCCTCCCAGAATCTGAAGTCTCCAGCCTCCAATCCTTTCCCATCAGTGCCATGATCTCCCCGGCCGTGGGCCATGATTGTCACCTCTTGGATCTGGATCTGATCTCAACCCTCAGAAGCTCTCAGAGTTCCAGACTCCTGACATTCCAGAACCTTCCCCCCACTGTGTATTCACCCCACTGTTTTATCCTTTAGTGTTCTGGACTTCCCTGACCTCTCTCACACAATTCTAGAATCGCCAGCATCTCAGAAACATGAGTGTCCTGGATTCTCTGGCATAAATGGAATGACCTAAGGAGTAGTCTAGAGCTGTGGGCATTACAAAAAAAAAAAAAGCGTTCCCATATTCTAGATGACTCCCTAATAGCTAGAATTCCTGACATTCAAATAGTCCGGTGTTCTCAATGCCCTGACATGCAAAAAGAACTCCAGAGTTTGAGATTCACCAGCGCTCCAGAAGGCTGTTTTTAGAATCACCAACCTTTTGGATTCCCTGCCAGTGTTCTAGGTTCTCTAGCAATCCAGAACTCCCTGCAATTATGGAATTTCTTGCAATGCAGACGAACCTTCTAGAACTCTAGGAGGGCTAATATTCCAAAAATACCCCGTATTTTCCATTTCCCAGAAATCCAGGTCCCTTCCTTTGTGTCCTATAACTTTCAGCATTCCAGAATCCCTAGCAGGCAAACTATTCCCACCAGTGGAGATTCACACCCCAGTTCTGGAGCCACCGACTCTCAGAATCGTTTTGTCGGCAACCTCTAGAGTTCTGGATTCTCTGATACGCAGGGGAGACCCCCTAATATTGTTAACCCACTAGTACTCCAGACTATCCCTCTGTTTTACATGCCTAACATTCCAGACCTCTCTTTGAACTGTTCCCAAAGTGTTGGCATTCCAGAAAATCCATGCATTTTTCAAGGTTATCATATTCTAAAATCTTTTGTTTCTGGTCTGACCCACCTTCTCTCCACTTCATTGGCTCAAGGGAAAGATGCAGAAACTCCCCAAAGGAGGGGTCATAGTAACAGATACTATTTGGGGAAAAAGTCTCATGGATGTCTGGGCTGGGTGAGCTGAACCTGTACCACACATCCTCTCTGGTGTGGGAAAAGAACAAAGGACTGGGCAGTCAGAGGTTCTGGGCAAAGTGCTTGCAGTGGTGGCAAGGTTGGGGGTGCAAGTGTTGGGGAGAAGTGCAATCATGTAGTTGACATTTGTGTTTCTGCCTACCTATAGTCCTGGTGGCACGGTCATTAAGAGCTTGGCTGCTAACCAAAAGGTTAGCAGTTCAAATACACTAGCCACTCCTTGGAAACCCTATGGGGCAGTTCTACTTTGCCCTACAGAGTCGCTGTAAGTTGGAATGAACTCAACGGCAACGGAATAGCCATTCACACCTTGAGGTAATAGCACCTTGATTCTCCTTTCAGGAACTCCTCCTTCACTCTTCCTGTTGGAGCTGACCTCACCTCCTGGCTTGTGAGGTCCAGGCTGGGCCAATGAAAGCCATTTATCAGACTGGCCATAATGATTTATTCAGGGATGGCCATGTGACTAAAATCAAGGCAATGAGAATCAGTCCTGGGATTTTTGCTGCTGCTGAAGAGAAAAAAAGTTACTAACATGCTGCTGGGAGTCATCATGGCACAGAGAGAGGAAAACCTGAGAGTGACACATCCCAGAGGAAAGCAAAGCTGAGAAATGGGAAGACAGATTCTGGAAGCCCTGGATCCAGCCATGCCTGAAGCTGATGCAGAGTGCAAGCCAATACATTCCCTTTCTTTACTTAAACCAGGAGAGACAGAGGTTCATGATTCTACAGCCAGGGACTTGGTTGGGCCCCATATCTTCCCCCACCTTTTCTCTGAAGGTTCCCAAACCCTGTAAAAATGCAAGCAAGGTGTTGGCAATGAGGACTTTTACTGGGGGGAGGGTGACTTTGGCTTCCAGAAAAGGGGGAAGGCAAGGGCTTAGTAACAGCAACCACTCCAAGGACGCCCTGGCCCTGAACCCAGGGTTCTGACAGGAAACGGGGAGGCACCTGAGTCCACTGGGACCAGGGTATCTAAAGGCACTATGGTAGTTGTGTTCAGAAGGAAGTTTCATTGAGCTTCATCTTGGGTGGTGTAAGGGGAGCCCCGAGACCCGTGGAGGGCCGGGGTGCTGGTGTTGGTGGCCGTCGGTGCTCTGGCCCACTTTGTACCAGTTCCTGGCAGCGTTCCACGAAGCTGCCTGCCCCACGGCGCCGGACCTCAGCCTGCGGGGGGCTTGGGCTCCCACGGCGCCCTGATAGGGAGCAGTTGCTGGAGGCTGAGTGGAGACTGAGGGGGTGACGAGCGTCAGTGCAGGTGATCATAATGGAGCTGGGCCACCCCATCCCCCAAGGCCACCGTGTGATCCCCTCTCCCGCCATGGGAAGTGGAGTACCAGCCACCTGGTGAGAGAGGCGCGGGGTGAGGGGCTGGGGAGAGAGCCCCTGGAGGAGCCCAAGGGGGCTAGCTCACACTGCTCCAGCTGTTCCATCAGCTCTTCCTCTGTCAGGCCACCTGCTGGGGGCAAAGAGTTGGGGTCACAGAGTAATGGACAGGGTCAGAGTGCAAGAATCAGGGGTCCGGGTAGGAGAAAGGATTCAGAGACAAGGGACAAGGGTCAGAGGGGTTTAAAGCAAGGCACTAGAGTTAAAAGACAAAGGGGGTTGGGGGAGCTGAGTAAAGGGGTCAAAGGGCAAGGAGGGCAAGAGCTGGGGAAGAGGGGTCATGAGAGGGTAGGACTCAGGACTGGCAGGGAGTACCAGGAGCCTGGCCGAGGCCGTCCATGGCGGTGGTCAGGTCCCACATGGCCAGGCTGCCATTGGCTTGGCCGGTGAGCAGGTAGCGCCGTGGCCGGGAGCCAAGCCGACGGGAGGCCTCACACTCCAGTACTGTGAAGGCGGTGGTGGGGGAGCCATCCACAGAGCGCACGGAGCACACCCTGAGGGCGGGAGCAGTGACAACGGACCACCCGGGGCCTGAGCCACTCCCTCTTCCAGTCCTCACACCCTGCCTGGGCCCCACTGCCCCATAGGGCTTCAGTTCCTGCCCCTCCACTGATGACCGCCAGCCCCTTCATCCCTTCCCAAATGACTTCTCAACTCCAGCCCTCAGGCCCTGCAGCCTCCAACTCCACGCATCCACTGGATCTTCTGCCCGCAGTCTGCTTACCATCACAGGGGAGACCCCACAAGAGTCTCACCTGGATGCTCCCCTCCCCTCCTATCACCCCAAGGCTGGTCCTCTGGGAGGACTGAGCACCTCTTCCATCCCTGCCCCTGCCTGCCCCAGTCCCATCCTCTCTCACCTATCAGGTACCTGTCCCAGCCTCCTCCCTGGGCTGCTGGCCTCCTAGCCTCCCACCCATCCCTCTCAGCGCAGCCATGTCTCAGCTCTTCCACATGACTCACAAGGCCCAGCCAATCCAGCAGCCTCATCCTGTACCTCCAGCTCTGGGTGCTGGTCCTACACCTGTACGCACCTGGCTAGTGACACTATTTGACCCTTCCCAGGCTTTGCACATGCTGCTCCCTCTGCCCAGTACACTGTTTCCCCCTCCCTTCTTTCACTGGCTCATTCCTACTCATCCTTCAGGACTCTGCTCACAGTCCTTTCTTCAAGGAAACCCTCTCTGACCCCCTTCCCAAGCTGGGGCAAGCAGCTCCTCTGGGTTCTTAAAGCTTTCTGTACCTGCCCCCCACCCCCCGGTCTCAGCCTGATCCCTCCACCTGTGCCTCCTCCATCACTGCCCAGACCCCTCCGTTTGTGTGTCCTCTATCCCAGCCTCAACCCCTCTGCCTGTACTTCCTCCATCTCAGCCCCAACCCCTCCGCCTGCACCTCCCCATCCCAGCCCTGACCCCCTGCCTGCACCTCCCCCGCCCCAGCCCCAACCCCTCTGTCTCCCTCTGCCCATGTCTCCCCCATCCCAGCTCTGACTCCCCTGCCTGTGCCTCCCCGTCACAGCCCTGACCACACTGGACTATCTCTGTTTGAGGTCCAGTGCAGGGGGCTGGGGTCTCTCCAGCTCCACTCCCACTTGTCTATATCACACCTTTGATACCTCCAGCCCCCAAACTACAGGCCTGTCCTCCCTCCCAGCCTCTGCCCTTCAGTGCTCCTTGGCTGGGGCCCCCTTTAGGCCTCAGTGACCAGACCCAGCTGGAGTCTGGCCTTCTCCTCTGGTTCCACGCCTCGTCTGATGGGATAGTCCTCACCGCTGCCCAGTGGATGAGAGACGCACGAAGAGCTGGCTGGCGCTGGGCACCACCTTCTGAATGAACACTTGCTGCTCGTCCCGCTCGCCGTAGGGGCCTGGACCAGCAAGGGTGGGGGTCAGGGCCAGCTGGGGTCTCTTGAGCCTCCAGACTCCAAGGCTCTGCTCCCTTCCCCACTGATGAGCCCCATCCCAGGCTATGCCCCAACCCCAGGCTGCTGCAGTTGGCCAGGGACAGAGAGGGTTGGGGTCAGTAATAGCCAATGGAGTTCAGGAACATCAGGGATCAGGGTGCATCAATACAGTGGGGGTCATGGGTCAGGAGGCATTCAAATGGGGATGGGGCCTAGGCAGGGCTCAATGGGGGTCAACCAGGTCAGCTAGGTAGGTCAGTAGAGGCTGACAGGGCTCAGGTGGGGATCAAGGGAGGTCAAGGGTAAGGGAGGGGTCAGGCAGGGCCAGTGGGGTCGGGGGCCAGTGGACACCAATGTCGTTGCCCGCGCTGCAGCCGCCATGTCCGTCTGCCGACTCCAGCGCCAGGATTTTGAAGGAAGCGAGCGGGGTGGAGCCCGGCTGGGTGGAAATCATGCCACGGAAGCGCGTCACAGACCATGTCCGCACGTGGTTGTTGTCTGCACAGACTGAGGAGGACAGGGCAGCAGAAGGTCAGGCCTGGCTGCGACTCAACTTCCTCAGCCACAGGGGAATCCCTTTCAATGGCAGAATTCTGCCCCTTCTGCATTCCTCCCTTTCTAAGAATTCTCTTGTCCCCAGAAATCCAAATGGTCAAAAAGCCTGTTGGCTCTACCTGCAGAATAGTTACTGTGTCTGATCTCACCTTATCCCTTCCACCGCTCCCACCCTGATCCCGTCCACTCTCATCTCCCTTCTGGACCATTGAAGCAGTCTCCTCTCTGGTCTCCCTGCTCACTTCCCCCTTCCCCAGCCTGTTGCCCACACGCAGCCAGCAGGAGCCTGAGTTAGGTCACACTCCTCCTCTGCTCAGATCACTCCCGTGAGTTGATCTCCGTCATAGTAAGAGCCAGTGTCTTCTCCATAGCTCGCGAGGCCCCACCTGACCTGTCCCTGTCCCCTCCCTGACCTCATCTCTTCCACTTGTCTCTGCACAGCTGCAGGGCCTCCCTGCTCTTCCTCAAACACACCAAATAGCCTCCCCTCAGAACTTTTGCAGTGGCTATTCCCTCTGCCTGGTACACTTTTCCCTGTCAATCGTTTACTGCTCATCCCCTCATTTCTGCTCAAAGGTCCCTTCTCAGGCCTTCCCTGAATTACCAAGCCTCCACAATACTCTGTAGCCACCCACGCAGCTTTATTTTTATTCCTAGCACTTCTTATCACCTGATATTGACTTATAGGTCCATGCAGCCCTGGTGGCACAGTAGTTAAAAGCTCAGCTGGTAACCAAAATGTCGACAGTTCGAATCCACCAGCTGCTCCTTGCAGTTCTACTCTGTCCTATAGGGTCACTATGAGTCGGAATCGACTCCACGGCAACATATTTAGTTTTTTTTATACATCTATTTGGAGCCCTGGTAGCACAGTGGTTAAGAGCTTGACTGCTAACCGAAAGGTCAGCGGTTCAAATCTACCAGCCGCTCTGTGGGAGAAAGATGTGGCAGTCTGCTTCCATAAAGATTTACATCTTTGGATGCCCCATGGGTAGTTCTACTCTGTCCTATAGGGTCACTATAAGTCAGAATTGGCTCGATGGCAATGGGTCTGGTTTTTTTACATATTTATTTGGAGCCCTGGTGGTACAGTGGTTAAGCACTTGGCTGCTAACTGAAAGGTTGGCGGTTCAAACCCACCAGCTGCTTTACAGGAGAAAGGTGTGACAATCTGCTTCTGTATAGATTTACAGCTTTGGAAACCCTAGGGGGCAGTTCTACGCTGCCCTACAGGGTCACTGAGTCAAAACCGGCTCAATAGCAACAGGTCTATTTTTTTTTATATGTTTATTTAATGTTTGTTGTTCCCACTAGAATGTTGGCTGCATAACGGCAGGGACTTTGCCTGTCCTGTTTATAATGAGGAGTGCCTGGCACACAGTAGGCACTCAACACATATTTGTGGAGTTGGTTAATTCTACACCCTCCAGCTCACCCTGCCCAGTCTGGTCTCCCTCCACGTATTCTCTTGTTTCCACAATTCCCTCCCAGTTCAAACTTCTTTCCCCCGTAGAGGTCTCGACCCCACAACGTCCCTCCCCAGTGGAAATCCTGGCTTCTCATGCCTGTCTGAGCTGCCTCTCCTCCAGATGCCAGGCCCGGGGACCCACCTGAGATGAGGTGCTTCTCCGACAGCATGATCTTGGTGACGGGGCTGCGGTGCACGGTGAAGGTCTGGAAGAGCTGGGGCCCCGAGCCCACCGTCTCAGGATGCTGCACAATGACCCGCACACCCCCTGAGCTCGTGCCGTAGGCGATCTCGATCCAGTTCCCACTGTCGCCTGGGGAGTGGGGCAGGGAAAGAAGAGGTGGTCAGGCAAGGGCCAAGAATGGAGAGAGAGCCAGGGTCATAGAGAGACAGAAACCAAGGCAGAGAGAGAGAGAGAGACAGAGAGAGCAACAAAGAACAGAGATCGAGTCAGAAAGCAAGGAGAGAGGAAACAACGGAGGCCAGCCGGGGAAACAAAAGGACAGATCAAAGAGAGAGAGAGACAGAACCAGAGACATAAAGCCAGAGAGAGAGAGACAGTGGTAATAAGAGAGGGAAGAGAGACAGAGAAATAGAGGGACACAGGGAACAAAGAAACCAAGTCACAGGGAAGGATACAGAAACAGAGACACAGGGAGAGACAGAATGAGAAAGACAGAAAAGCATAGAAAAAGACGTATAAACAGACACAGAAAGCAAAACAAGGAAATGTAACAGAGTGTGTCTGAGGGACTCACAGCCCCTTGCCAACTTTCCACAGGGGAAAAATAATTTTGCAACGGTCAGAAACTTAACGGAACATGCTCAGGAATGTGGGTAGGTAACATCTGGCTGGACCATTTTGTGCAGCGGTCACAAGTAATGGATTAGGACTGTGCATAGCAACATGGGTGGCTATTAAATCTGGGGCACAGTCTTTGGTACCCAGTGCGGCTGTAACAAATACCACAAGCGGATGGCTTTAACAAACAGAAATTCCTTCTCTCACAGTCCAGGAGGCTAGAAGTCCAAATTCAGGGTGCCCGCTCCAGGGGAAGGCTCTCTCTCTCTGTCGGCTCAGGGGGAAGGTCCTTGTCATCAGTCTTTCCCTGGTCTAGGAGCTTCTCAGTGCAGGGACCCCAGGTCCAAAGGATCTGCTTTGCTCCTGATACTACATTCTTGGTGGTATAAGGGCCCCTGTTTATCTGCTCGATTCTCTCTTTTATATCTCAAAAGAGATTGACTCAAGATACAACCTAATCCTGTAGATTGAGTCCTGCCTCATTAACCTAACTTCCTCTAATCCTGCTTCATTAATATCACACCAAAGAAAACCAAACCTGTTGCTGTCGAGTCAATTCCTACTCATAGTGACCATAGGACAGAGTAGAACTGCCCCATATAGTTTCCAAGGAGTGCCTTGTGGATTTGAACTGCCGACCTTTTGGTGAGCAGCTTAAACACTTAACCACTATGCCACCAAGGTTTTCTATTAATATCATAGAGGCAGGATTTACAACACATAGGATAATCACATCAGATAACAAAATGGTGGACAACCACACAATACTGGCAATCATAATCTAGCCAAGTTGGCACACGTTTTTGGGGGACATAATTCAATCCATAACAGGCAAAGTAGGAAAAGAGTAAGAGGACAACTGAGATACACAGCCCAATACCATTTGCATAAATTAAAAAAAAAAAAGTCCACAAAAACAATACCTATTTTGGAAGGGCTCATACCAATGAGAAGATGAATGTTAAACATGACAGAATGGTGGCATGTGGTGGGGAGGGAGATGAAGAGAAAAAGGACTAAATCAATGAAACAAGACAGGGGCCTTATGTGGAAGGAAGGTGATACTATGCTTTGAAATTAGATGTATAATTAACTTATTCCTGCTAGAAGACTTGGATATCCATATGGGAAAAATTAGCCTGATCCCTACCTCACACCACACCTAAAAGTTAACTTGGGTGATGGAAATTCTGGAATTAGACAGTGGCAATGATTGCACAGCCTTGTGAATAAATTAAAACTCACTGAATTGTATATTTTAAAATGGTGAATTGTATGGCCTGTGAACTATAACTCAATAAAAACAAACAGCAAACAAAAACAATTAACCTATTCCTCTGTATTTGAGGTCAAGAAAAAAAAAAACTGACCCAAGCTAGAGACCTTGGCATCATGCACTGTAAAACATGCATCCTCTTTGCTTTATGAAAATGCAAACATCATGCTCTGTTATGGATTGAATTCTGTCCCCCCTAAAATATGTGCTGGAGTCCTAACTCCTATACCTGTGGATATAATCCTATTATATTGCTTTGAGGATATAAAAAGAACAGATTACCCTCAAGACTGTGGCCACCAGACATCCTACTGACTTATAACTGAAACCACTCCAGAAGCCCACTTTTCAGCCAAAGATTAGACAGGCCTATAAAACACACAAACACACGGGAGGAACACGCTTCTTAGTTCAATCAAATATAGGAGACCAAATGGGCAACTCCTGCCCAAAAGCAAGACGAGAAGGCAGGAAGGGACAGGAAAACTAGACGAATGGGCATAGGGAACCTGGGGTGGAAAGGGGGAGAGTGCTGTCACATTGCAGGGATTGCAACCAATGTCACAAAACAATTCATGTATAAATTTTTGAATGAGAAATTAATTTGCACTGTAAACTTTCACCTAAAGCACAATAAAATTGAAAAAAGGAAAAAGAATAGATTAGACATAGAGACAAGCAAGCACAGACAGGGGATTGGGGGATAGACACCACATGGAGATCACCAAAGAACTCAAGAACACCAGGGTTACAGAAGCTGAGACAAGAATTTTCCCCTAGAATGGACAGAGAAATTTCCCCTAGAACTGGTGCCCTGAATTCAGACTTCTAGCCTCCTAAACTAAATTTCTGTTCTTCAAAACCACCCACATGTGAAAATTTCTGTTATAGCAGCACTAAGAAACTAAGACATGCCCTAATCACCGAGATGGGAAAGAAACACAAAGATTAATGACTGGTGGCCAATTCTGCCCTGGTGGAGAGGCCCTCCTGCATGGTCGAGAGCCTAGAACAGTGCTCACATACAAGTGCTGCTCATAAATGTTTGTTGAGTGACTACATGAGAGTTGAATCTGTCTCCTCTCCCAGTAAATCCCACTAGGTCATGCTACACAAGTGGTGGAGAGACAGTCATGGGCTGGGGCCGGCTGGGGATGGTAGTAGGGGGAAGCCATGGGTTACAGCTTACTGGTCTTGGGTGTGAGGTAGACGCTGAGAGCGGTGACCCCGTCTTCCGCTGGGTCCCGGTAGAGCTCACTGACAAGGAGATCATTGTCCTTCATGCGAAGGGGGAACTTCTGCACATCTGGGGTGGGCAGGGAGGGTGGAGTGGGTTTGCTTGAGGTGCCCCAGCCTGTGCCCCCGCTCATTTCCTGCGGTGCCTCTCAGGCGCCTGGGTGCCGGGCGCTGCTCACCCACATAGTAGATGGAGCCGTTGTTGCAGCCAAGGAGGAGGAAGGAGCCGGCTGCGTCATAACTGGTGATGGGCTGCACCTCCTGGACCTGGGGGCAGGGCAGGCCATGGCCGTGGGCCCCTTCATGCCTTTGCTTCCACTGAGACCACTCCTGGAACACCTGTTCCTCTCGTCTACAGAACCCACCGGGCTTGGAGGCTGCTTTTCCCCAGCCTCGCCCACTCTGGGCCTCCCTCTTTCTGTCTCTGTCTTGTTCTGGTTCTCCCTGGGGCTCCTTTTTGTGTACCTGTCTCTTGGCCCTCCTCAACTGCGTATTTCTGACCTCTACCTCTCTCTCTATGTCCCTGCGTCTGTCACGGTCACTCAGTCCTGGTTTCTCTGTCTCCACCCTTCTCTCTCTCTCTCGTTGCCTCCTCCTGGTTTTGTTTGTATTGTCTGTTTCTCTCCCTCTGTTTCCTTCTCTCTCTTTCTTGGCCTCTGTCTCTTTCTATCTCTCTCCCAAACACTCACACTTTAGCAGAAACAAGCAACACTGTACATGTACATGTTTGCACGTCTCTCTCTGAGTCTCTGCCTCCTGTGCCATCTCCCCGTCACCCACTTCCCACCCAGTGTCTGCGGATTCTCTCTCCTCCTTTCCAAACCCATTTATTATTCCAAACTCATTCCAGCTTGGATAGCTCCTTCCTCCAGGAAGTCTTCCCAGAAGCTCCTTAGCCCTTTATTCATATACCCCCAGGCTGTGGCCCATTGCTGGTATCTCTGGCTCTCCCCAGTAGGGCAAGGGCAGAAAGGAACCCCTCCGTGGATCTGTACAGTCTGGCCACCCGCGGAGCAGGAAGCCAGGCTGGCTGGAGCTCTCACCTGCCAGTGCTTGGTGACGGCATTCCACACCCCAATACGCCCCGTGTGGCTTGTGGCAATAAGCTGGTTCCCAACAAAGAACAAGGCCTCCACAGGCACCCCCAGATGGAAGACTCCTACAGTGGCAAAGAGGGCTCAGCCAGGCCCCCACTCCATGGCGGAGGGGAAGGGTGGCAGGAAGGTTTGTCAGGAAAAACATCAAGGGCCAGAAGATTCAGCTGGGCCCTGGAAGCCTCACGGGACAGAGATTCCAGCAGGAATTAGGGGGTTACACCAGGTCAGATTTCTGATGGGGCATGGGACTGTGATAGAGGGTGGCGCTCTAACACGGTCGAGATTTCCAATAAGGCACAAATGCCGGTGGAGCAGAGGATTCTCACGAGGGCTGAGATTTCTAGGGGACAGATTAGTCTAACAAGTCAGAGACTCCTAATAGGAACACAGATTCCAACAGTTCTGGGATTATACTGGTGCGAAGAATTCTAAAAGAGAGAGAGATCTAACGGGGCAGGACACTCTTCTGATGGTGCAGAGAATTCCGATGGATTAGAGAACTGTAGGTGGGTGGATTTTTCTAATAGGCCACAGAATTCTAAAGGGTTGGAGACTTGTACTCAGGCACAGAGCTCTAATGGGACAGAGAATTCTGATGGGTTTGAGAATTTTATGGGATGGATCATTTTAACAAGCTACAGAATTCTAACAGGGTAGATAGTTCTACCCACCACCCATCTGTCAGTCTATTATACTGTGGGGGCTTGTGTGTTGCTATGATGCTGGAAGCTATGCCACCAGTATTTCAAATACCAGCAGGGTCACCCGTGGTAGACAGGTTCAGCAGAGTTTCCAGGCTAATAAAGACTAGGAAGAAAGGCCTGGTGATCTACGTCCAAAAATCGGCCAATAAAAACCTTATGGACCACGACAGAATACTGTCTGATACAGTGCTGGACAATGAGTCCCCTAGGTCAGAAGGTGCTATGCAATAGCTGCAACAATGGACGCCAGCAACCCAACGATCATGAAGACACCATGGGACTGGGCAACGTATTGTTCTGTTATACATAAGGCTGCCACGAGTCAGAGCCAACGAGAAAGAAACTAACAACAAGACAGTTCTACAGTCCACAGAATCCTGACGGGGCAGATAATTCTAATAGGCCACAGAACTCTGATGGGTACATAATTCTATGGGGCCACAGGTTGGGGTGGAATTCTGAAGGGCACAGCGTTTTCCCCAGGGAAGGTGGAGAAGCCGAGGTACTGTACCTATCTCGGAGCCACCGCCTTCTGCCTGCAGTGCCCACAGTAGGATCTCGTTGCCTGTGGCCGCTGCCACCATCTTGTCATGCTCACCCAAAGCCCCACCAAGCACTCGGGCTGTGAGCGCCAGCCTCTCAATAGGCCAGTCCAGGCGGGGGCTGGAAAACACCAGCTGCCACCCAGAGGCTTCCTTCAGCCTGTAGGATTGGGAGGACAACATTAGCCCTCACCCCAAGTCCTCCCTACCAACAGGGCTCAAAGCCTTGGGCCACCCTGTTCCCCAGGCACCTGTAGCAGACAAGAAACTGGGTATAGGCCACAGCAATCCAGTTGTGGTGCCCACATACCAGGCGTACCATCCCCGGCTCCTCTGGTAGCCCTGGCCGGGAAGAGGAAGGGTCAGGGCCGGGTCACAGGGCTTCCAGTAGTCACCCCACCTCCCAGGAGACAGAAACATACCCCAAGGAGGAGGGGCTTTCTCCTCCAGCATGTGGCCCAGGAGCACTGCGTTGCCCAAGTTGGGGGGCATAGTGTTGCTCCGTCGAACAGGGGCTGGGCGTCCCCCGGTCTGCTGGGGCCCCACCAGGCTGTGCCGGCTCCTCCGCTTCACTGGGAACACTGCGGTACCAGGGTGGGGGGGTGGAGGCACCAGAGTATCAATGACCACAGTAGTGACTGCCGTGGCAAACACTTAAAATATGCCATTGACTCCCCGCCCACGCAGCAGGGCGCGCAGCCCCCTGGCGAGGAGATTTTAGGTGGTGCAGGGACGTGGCATTCAACAGTATTAAATCACACGGCGAGTTACTCCTTCTTTAGTGCCTCGGGTCCAGCCACAGACGAAGACTTAGTTTGGTGCCATTACGAAGCCTCTCTAACACTTGCTAATAGCCAAAAACAAAAACCACCCCAAACCTGTTGCTGGTGAGTCGATTCCGACCCATACCAACCCTATAAGACAGTGTAGAACTGCCGCATAGGGTTTCCAAGGCTGTAAATCTTTTACAGAAGCAGACTGCCACCTCTTTCTCCTGAGGAACAGCTGATGGGTTCCAGCCGCTGACCTTTCCGTTAGCAGCCAGGGATAACCAGGGCTCCTTAACGCTCCCTAATGTTTCCTTTTGAATAAATGGAGAGCAGGTAAGCCCTTGGGAGGCAAAAGCATCTAGCCAGAATTCAATGACACTGTTTGGGTTAGAAAAAAAGGAAGAAAGACCTGGCCATCTACTTCTGAAAATTAGCCAGTGAAAACCCTATGGATCACAGCAGAAAACTGTCCAGTTACCAACAATCATGAAGATGGGGCAGGGTCAGGCAACTTTTCACTCTGTTGAGTTGAAGCTGGCTTGAGGGCAACTAAGATGGCACTAACAACAACTACCGTATCTTTGAGTTTATTTTTCATGTTTACTTCCTATTTGTGGTATAAAAGCACTGGTACAAAGTTTGTATTTAAACGAATATTTTTTGAAAGCCAAGTAAACCTAACTTAATAAAACAATAGCACAGGTTTTCACATTGGGGGTACCGCATTAAGGCAGTCGGTAATGACTGAGGTTAGAGAAGTAAAGCTATAATTACAATTTCCCTACTCTGTTCCTTCCACCAACAAGCAAAGCCTAGTATGAGCCCTGGTTGCAGTGGTGAAAGCGCTCAACTGCTAACTGAAACGTTGGCAGCTGGAAACCACCAGCGGCTCCGGAAGAAAGATGTGCTTGTCTGCTTCCGCGGAGATTTACAGCCTTGGAAACCCCTATGGGGTCGCTATGAGCCGGGATATGAGCGGACTACAGTTCCCAACAACCCCTGGGGCATATTTTCCATGGCCAGCGGGCTAGCTGCTCTAGGGTCTCAAGAAGGTAGTAGTCACAAACTCTCCTTTAATATTTCTCCCCTCCATGCAAAGGATCCTAGCTCTTCCTAAGGCTCCCCACAAGGAAAACAAACCTGGACTACAACTCCCATCAGGCCCTGGGGCACACTTCTGCGCTTCAAAAAAAAAAGACTCGATGGCCCAATGCCTCATGGGAAATGCAGTTTCCTACTTCTCCCAGGATCAGCCCAAGCATCTGATGCAGAACTACAACTCCCATTATGTCCCAGGGCTAACGGCACAGGCATCCAAGAAGCGGGCCCGAGGGAAATGTAGTCTTTAATTCACGACCCCATCCATTTGAAAGGAGTGCCCACCTGGTGGGGGTAGGTAACCGTTGAAGAGGACATTTCCACAAGAAGATCGATCCAGCTCTTCCCGCAACTGCAGGCGACGAACTGAGAGAGAACAACTCTAAGGCTGGGACTTGGGGGGGGGTACTGAAACAGACTCCTTTCCCCTCCCCAGCTCTTTCCCCACAGAATACCATCGCTACTTTCGGACCCAAGACCAAAGCCAGTGTTCTCAGCTCTAACTCAACCCTCTTTCACGAGGGAGGGGGAAGAGGGGCAGGGAGGAATCAAGGAGATTCACTTGAAAGCTGGTGTTCTATGCAAATGAGAATGCTAATTTCGGACCTCCACTTACCCAGAGGAGTGAGCCCATAGAACTGGGCTTCATGGAGGAGGCTGGAACCGTGGACACCCCTGGGTAGTAGAATTAACTAGGAGTCAGGGTCTGAGGGACGAGGGAAGCGGACAGGGGGCAGAGAATTCTGAGAAGGAAGTTTCAAATCTGCACGGAGAATCCCCAGGGGCACCGATTCTGACGGGATCAAGATTCTGAGTAAAGACATGCGGGTTGGATGTGTGCGTGTGTGTGTGTGTGTGTGTGTGTGTGTGGACTCTGGGGGCATATAATTTTCATATGAGCAATTTAATATGATTCTGAATGAGAATTCTAATACAGTGAAGCTTAAGTGAACATTCTGAGGGGGAGAAGAGACTTCTCAGGGAGTGAAGAAGGTGGGGGACCCCCTCCCTTTGCCCTCCATGCTAACCTGGGGTCTAGCTCTTTGGTGCGCAGAAAGTTGAGGATGGGGGCGAAGACGGTGGGGTCCCTGTCAATGAAGATCTGTGGGAGAGGGGGGCAGAGGATGGACAGGGCAAAGAGCCGGGCCGAGTGGGGAGTCCTGCCCCTCCTCCTACCGGCCCCCCAATTCCTCCCCTAGTCTTACTCACCGCTCCTGTTTCATCTTTTAGCGTGGAGATGCGTCCGCTTAGAAGACTGAAGTGAGGGTACCCAGAGCAAGTGTTACGGGCGGGAGAGTTTAGGTCTTTCCATCCCTTCCCTTCTCGCCCCTCTCCCCCTCCCACCCCAAATTCTCTCTCCCGATCACCTGGAGAAGAAGGAATCTGGGATCCAGGTGAGAGTCTGACGGGAAGTACTGAATCTGGGCAGAGAGGGTGAGTGGACGCATAAGCTGATAGGGGTAATTGGAGGGATGCGACCCCCCTCCCCCAGGATCAGGCGAGTTTCTTCCCCTCCCCCGGTGCTTTTCCAGGCTCTCGCGCCTCCAGAAGGGGGCGGGGCAATCCTTGACGGACAGGGATTCCCCCCAGGAGAGGCGGGCACTCCCACTCCACTCCCCGACCCCAAGGGCTCCTCTACACTCACCTCTTGCCCCCCACGTTCAGGTGAATCACCTCCCCGGGAGGCCCCCGACCCGGGACCCCCTCAGCTGCAGTCGCCGCTGCTGCCATGGCCCCTAAGCGAGCCGGCCAGCCTGTGCCAGCTTCCGCGTGTGCACCCAGACCCCGCCCCCACCGCATGCTCATTGGGTCGGTGGGCCCTGGAGCCGCCGGCGATTGGATAGTGCCCTCGCTCGTCACAGCTAATATGCCCGCCTCCTTAAAGGGCCTTTCTCTACTGGCTCGGACGGGGCGGACCCGGCGGCTACTCTAGGGAAGCTTAGCTGCTGCGGGTTAACAAAACACTTCCCCATCCCTTCCAGGGTCTCCTATTTAGGTATGGCATCTAGGTGCCTCGTCCGGGACCCTGTGCTTGGACCCCGAATTCAGTCCACACCACGGGAGCCATTTAGATATTCTCCGCACCCGCGGTCCCGCCTACAGCCTTCCCCCAATCCTGGCGCGGCCGATAAAAAGAGAACCAACCATCACAGACCGTCAAAGCCAAAAGATTTATTATAGGTACTTACAGTGTGCGCCCGTCACACCGCCCCACACCCTCAGGCCCCAGTGGCTTCTCCTGGCTGCCCACAACCCGTTCACCCAACCCCCAGGGAGGTGCTCCAGCCAGAAGCATGCAGGGGGAGGGCTCCCCCTCGCCCCACCCCTCATAAAAGGGCATTTACAGATGGAGGGGAGAGGAGAGAGGAAGACAGTTTTGAGCTTTGACGCTCCCTCGCATTTAAAGCCTTCGCGGATGCGGGGCAGGGGAGGAGGAGGTTGACGTTTTGCAAAAATAAACTAAGTCAGTAATTAACCGCATGGCTCTGAGGCGGCGGAGTGTGGGGGGCTAGGGCCTCCCACATTCCTCCCTCCCAGACAAAGTTCAAGGCAGCTTTGGAAGTGAGGTAAAGGCGGGGAGGAGGCGTCCCCTCCCCACCCCCTAGCACCCTGGACGGTCCAGGGGACCTCACCAGCGCCCCCGTTCCCAACCCTCTGGTGGAGAGGGGAGCAGGAATTATTGCCCCCACCGCCCCAGCTTCTTGGTGCAGAATCTGGGGGTCGGGGCAGGGGACTTGGCTCAACTAGCCCCCACCCCGCCCCCCCTAAGCTCAGTTATTGCATAAAAATAATGGAGCCCCAGCACCTGGGGTGGAGGTGACCAGCGGGAAGGGGCCGAGATATGGCTATTGGGCAGCTCTCCCTCCGCCACTTTTTGGGGGTGCAGGAGAAGCCCCCTCCTTTCCAGTGCCCATCATGCCAAGTCCGCAGTGTTGGAACTAGGGGCTCCAGCCCCTGCAGAAGAGAAAGTGTCTTTGTGCCCACGTAGTGGAGAGGAGGGGCAGGAGACTTGTCAAGTCCTGGGCTGGGGGAATCACTTCCGGCGCCCACTGGCCCTGCGCTCCCCTGCCTCCCGCTTGGGGTTGCCCTCGTCTGTGGACGACGTGGTGGGTAGCGTCTGGCCCCAACGGGCTATCTCTGCGTGTTCGGCCACCGAGGCAGCCACCGCCTCCAGCCAGCCGTTCATCTCCTCCTAGGGGGAGAAACGGAAAAGAGTCCGTATTGCCCTCTCTGAACCTCAGTTTCCTCATCTATTAAATGGGATACTACTACTACTACTAACGCAAACAATTATATAGCACTTCCTATGTGCCAGACTCTGTTCTAAGCACTTGTATGGATTAATCCCACACAACAGGTACTCTAGTAACTCCCACTATAGAGATCAACAACAAACAACAATGACAATAACAGCAGCAGACACTGGGAGAGAACACTGACAAGTACCAGGCCCTGTGCTGAATGTTCTGTTTATTTCTCACAACCACCCTCCTGTAAGGAACTATTTTTATCTCCATTTTACAGATAAGTAAACGAAGGCACAGAGAGGCCTGCTTCATCTCCTCTTGTGAGGACTGAATGAGATAACGAGCATAGTTATTATCCTCCAACATCCTCACTCCACCCCCATGCCGCCTCCTCCTCCTCCTCCCTGGTCTCTCCCCTTGCCCCAGGCCCTGGGGTCCACTCTGATTCCTGTCTCTCTTACTTCTTCTTCTCCTCCCCACAGGCCTGCCCTGTCCCAGCAACATCCTCTCCCACTTGAGTCCCTGCCCTGGTGGCCTCCTGGGCTTCCAACCCCTATTCTTGCCCCCTCCAATCTACCCTGCATGTGGCAGCCAGAAGGGTCTTTCTCATGTACCACTATAACCTTCCTTGGCTCAAAGCCCTACCATGGCTTCCCAGTGCCCTTGGGATAAAATCCAGACCTCTTCCAAATGGCGCACAATGCCTTGCAATATCCAACCTTTTCTGGACCATTTTCCTGTCCTCCTTGAACTCTGTCCTCCGGTACCACAGTTAACCTTTTGCAAGTCTTCACTTCTGCTCCTTTACATTTGCAGTTCCCACTGCCACCATCACCCCGTACCTCCTTTATAGCCGAGTTCCCCCTCTTCAGTTTCTTTCCATTCTCAGCTCAGAAGCCGAGGCAAGGGGGTTGGATTTGTCCTGAGGGCCTCCGGGCAGAACTCTCCCCTCACTAGGCTGGTGAGGAACCTCTGGGCTCTCAGGGCCCTTGAGCTTCCCATCACAACCCTGATAACTCAGGTGTGTGTATCCCCCATCACAGCCCATCACTCCAGGCCAGGTGCCATTCCTGAGGCCCACAGAGGGGAGGGAAAGGTCCAGATCTCACCTCATCTTTAGCTTGGAGCAAAAACTCGCTGCCATCTTGGGTCCTGCAGGAGAGGACGCAGGACTTGGGGAAACTGGAGCAGAGGCCCAACCCCAACCCCCTCCCACCAACTGTCCTCTAGGAGAGCCAAGGTCCTGTTGGGTGGGTGAAGCTGGGCCTCCAATGCTCCCTCCCCCGCCTGCCCACTTGTGGGGCTCACTGGAGCTTGAAGACGTGTTTCTTTTTCTTGTAGTCACTGGCGACCTCGCTGGTGGCTTTGTGCAGGCTGAGTAGTGGCTCCCCACCATGTGTGCCCCCTGATGCCGGTCCCTTGGAGTCCTTGTAGAAGCCCAGCTCCCCCTTGCTGAGCACGCAGTACAGGCTCACCCAGGACCTGAGGTGACGAGACGGGGCTCGAAGCACAGCCACAGCACTCTGCCCGGTTCCTCTTCATTAACGCCCTTCACCGGGCTGAATGTGCCTGAAACGGCCTACTGCTGGACTTTTGCCCTAGTTGGGCCCTATGTCTGGGGTACCTGCTGTGGCTGTTGCTGAGTTGAGAGAAGGGTCTGAACCTCCCCATACCAAGCATTTGCCCAGACTGGCCTCTGCTGGGGTTGCTCTTCTGTATCTCCCCCATATTAGATTTCCCAAGGGCAGGATTTAAGCCTTTTTTGCACTAAGTCTTTGCTAAGGCACGTTCCTCAATCCAGGACATCCTTCCTTACTGTGCCACGCCTCCATTCCCATGGAGTTCCCTGAAGGAAGATCTATTGGCCTATTGTAGGGAAAGAAAAATCCCTGTCTTCCCATCCAGTTGCAGCCCCAACACAGAAGGAAGTTCCCCAAGAGTAAAATACACTCTTTAGCCCCACGTTGGTGTAGGGACAAGGAAGCCATAATATCCATACTGCGTGGACTATTTCCAGACCCTGCTTGCAAAACCCGCCTTGCCCACTTCATGTCTTGTGTCTAGGCCCCGCTTGTCGCCAAAAGCTTCCCTTTTTGGTTGGACAAAAAGGTATCGGATAACCGGGAACCGGACTCCAAGGATGAACACTTCACAGTTAAGCCCCGCCCCGACGTGGAAGCCAAAAACAGGTGCCTCACATGCAACCCGTCTGTTTATTTTTCAGTTTGGGCTCCATCACTTTTCAGACACTCCCCCAATTTGTAACTCCAAGGCTAGACCTACCGCATTGGTTGGATGGGCTCCACCTAACCCGTCAGTGGAACCCCCCCAGGCTAGACCCCACGCCCAGGTGACCGTTTAGCTATAGCCCACCCCCGGGTTGTTTGCTTTGAGACTGGGTGCCTATTTATTCACTTTCGGTGAGATCCCGCCCCTATCTAGCTCCACCCGTTCCCCCATTGGACCCACTGAGTGTAGCCCCGCTCCTCCTAATCATTGGTTGGATTCCTTGCCTTTGAGCCCCGCCCCTCCTCAGGCCCCGCCTACACCCCACCGGTTGGTTGGGTAACATCACTCCCCGCAGGCCCACCTACTCACTCATTGGACACCCTGAGCTTGGGTTTCGCCTTCCCAAGCCCCGCCCAACTCGCTCACCGGTTGGAAGACTTGCGGTTGGCGTCCAGCTCGCGCTTGCGCAGCAGGAAGCCCTCGTGCTGCACTGTATGGGTGGGCGGGGGCGGAGGCGCGGGGGCGGAGCCACCTTGGGCGGGGGCGGAGCGCGAGCGCCGGCTTCCCCCGCCCTCACCACCCTCGCGGGGCCGCGGCCGCCGTCGCGGCTTGGGACGGTCCCGCGCCCGTGGCCGGTCCGGCCGAGGTGTCCGCTCCGGCGGCTCAAGTCCATTGGGCAGGCGGCCGGGGGGAAGCTCGCGAGGCTGAGGCAGCGACGGCTGTGTGGAGGGAGGGGAGAGGGCTACGGTCCATAGGAAGTGTGGGGGTCATCTGTCTGAGGGGAGCTCATGGGTCTGAGTGTCCCATCTGCCTGGGGGGGCCGTCCCTCTTCCCAGCAACCCTGGGAACACCCAGGGCTGGAAGTCCAATTCTTACCCCCCTCCCCCAACACCACTCTTGGAAGTGAATCTATCAGGACTCATATTTGGAATCCCTCACGATAGCAGGGGACGGAGTTAGGTCACTGGAGGAAAGGGTACAGGGAGGCAGGTGTCCAGCTGTTTCCTTCTGTGTGTGGGGGGGGGGAGGTTCAGGAGTCCCTCCTTCTGTCTGTGGGGAAATTTTGGACCCAGTGGGCTGCGGAGAAATGTAGAGTCCAGGACAGATGTGGGAAGTCTGGAGAGCCTGTTTGGGGGCAGACGTTCCTAGGGGGAAGAGAAATTCCTCTCTCCCCATCCAGCCCCAGCCCATCTTCTTAAGTGGCAGAATGTGGGAGCATCTGGGGACCCTCTCCATCCCCTGGGAGTCTGTGCTGCTCTCCCTGCAGGGCTCAGGTGGGACACTGGCTGTTCCAGGGATCCTGATCCCTGCTTCCGAGGAGAGGAACCCCATGCCCCCTCCATCCCGAAGGCCAACTTACCCCAGCAGGGAGCCCTGGACTTGCCTCTTTCTCCTGCAGCTGCTCCACAATGTCAGCCAAGGTGGCCTTCCTGGGGGTGGGGGAAGAAAGGCCCAATGGAACTGGAGTGCCTGGCTGGACAAGGAGCCCTCCCCCTTTACCCTGAAATGTCAGGCCCCTGTCTACTGTAGCCTCCTCTCTCAGATGCTCACCTTACACACCACAGGTGCTCAGCACACGTCTGCCAAGTGGAGGACCAAACATCTCCCCCTTGAGTTTTAAGTAGCACAAAGAGCAACAGGCATGCAAACTGGTGCCTTCAGGCCTTTGAACATGCTGCTCTACCCACCTTCTGAGCCCCCAAGCCCTGTGGGCTCCCCCCATCCCAGCCTTGATCATTCTGGGTCATCATCGTGTGGTGACAGGTCCTTGTCTCCCACTGGACTGTGAGCCCCATGAAGGTAGGCCCAGTGCTGTTTCCGTCACCACTGTCCCCAACACACACCAGGCATAGAGTGGGCACTCAGCAAATGTTCACAAAATATTAAGTTAAAATGGGGTCAAGAAATCATCATCTCCAAACATATTTGACCAGAGGCCTCCTTTGGGCACCGCTGACCTGCATAACACCCTCAGGTTAATACTGGAGCCCTAGAGGCTGGGGTTCAAGTCCCGGCTGAGCGATTTGCCCTCTCTGTGCCTCAGTTCCTCCATCCAAAAAATGGAAGATGACAGCAGCCCCCACTTCACAAGACTGTTAAAAGGATTCAGTGCTATTGTGAGAAAGGGTCTTATCTCCAATCAGGGAGGTGAGGGTTCCACCATTAGGCCAAAGGAGATACTGAGGTACAGAGAGGACAAGATCACTGCCCAGGGCCAGCCACCCAAAGGTTTGAGAATCTGGAGACTTTGGCATCAGGAAGGTCTGCCTATGTGGGGCAAAGAGCACATCTCCTGCAGTCTTTCAGCCTCATATGCCTCTGCAAAATGGGTGCCACCATCGTGGCATTAGGCAGTTCTGAGCTCCCTCCGCTGGCGCTGCGCGGTTCTAGGAGCTCTCCGTGTCCTCCTTCTCTCACCCCCTGGCCACATGGGGCCTCACCCCTTGGCTAGATCTCCTCTGGTGGGCATCTCCTGCTCGCTGGACTCCTGCCGCTCCAACCGCCGCTCACGCCGCTCGCGCCGCCGCTCCATCTGCTCGTAGCGGCCCAGGGTAAGGCTGTGTGCCGCCTCGTGCTCCGCAGACTCCTGCCGCTCGGGCCGCCGCCTCCGCGCAGCCTCCTCGGGTTGATCCGCTGACTCCTGGCGCTCCGGTCGCCGCCTCCTGGGCAGCTCCTCAGCGTGATCAGCTGACTCCGGGCGCTCGGGCCCCGGCGCGTCTGGCTCCGCCACCGCGGGGGCCCTGGGGGCCTCTGTCGCGTCCTCGGGTGCGGCCGGCAGAGATGTGGGCTCCACCCTCACCGGGATCTCCGGTAGCCGGTCGATGCGCGGCTGGAGGCGCTCCGGCTTGAGCTCCTGGCGCACATAACCCACCCGGGTCCGCACCTCGGCTGACAGCGTGTCCGAGGCCCGGCGGGCCAGGGGCTCCAGGCCTGAGGGCCGCAGCAGGGGCGCCGCCTTGGCCGCCAGTTCCATGGGGTCCCCGAAGAACTTGCGCCCCAGTAGGGGCGTGGGTGGCTGCTTGCTCTGCTCAGCCTTGAGTTTCTCGATCTGAGGATAGAGAAGCCAGGGTCAGAAGAGGGAAGGGTTGGGTGGGCTGGTCTAGGAAAGGCAGTTCTGGGTTCTGTGGGCCTCACTACCCAGTCGGGACTGTACTAGTTCCTTGAAAAAGCAAAGTTATCCAGGCCTGTGCTTAATTCCTATATTCTTCTGCAAACACTTATTTCTGTTTTTATTACAATAGTAGCTTCTCATGTTTTGAGCCTCAGATCAAACCACCCAGGCAGGAACAAGTTCCTCTGGGCCTTCTCTGTCTGCTGGCCCCTCTGCTGTGGCTCCTCTGTCCCAGCCCTGGCCCCTCTGGACTTTCACTGTCTGGTGACAAGTCTGTCTCCCCCTCTGGACTGAGAGCCTAGCAAGGAGGGTCTGTCACCAGCACAGGGCTGAGCACTGAGTCCAGGTATATCCATCTCATAGAGAAGGGTGGGAAGGTTATGGGGGGGGGTGCTGGGGCAGGATCTGGGGTGCTGACCGTGGTCAGGCGCCGCAGGGAGCTGAACCTCTCTTCCCAGGCAGCGGCTGCCTTGCGGAAGGCCTCGTGCCGCCGGATAAGCTGCTCGACCTCGTCCACGCTGCTGCCCAGCTCGCGGCTCTGCAGGAGCGGCTCTTGGGCTGTCAGCCAGGCATCGGCCACCACCGCCTCCTGGGCGAACTGGTGCACCTCCAGCACTGAGGGGAGACATGCGGGGGGGGGGCAAGGGCGCTGGGGGCTCCCGGGGGCCCTTCGTGGGCAGTGTCTTTCTTTGGTCTTCCATACCCCTCCTTCCCCCTTCAGAGCCTAGATTACTCAGTCTAAGATTCCCCAAGCCCCCCTGCACCTCCCCCATCCTGGCACACCCCTCTGGGCTCTGCAGGTGTGGCAGAGGCTGAAGCTATGCCTGGGGCACCCGCTCACCCCCCAAGGTGATTGCCACTAGGGATTCAATGGCAAGGCAAGCTCCTCGTTCACCCTTCCTGGCCCCCATGTTTTCCACTGGTTCCCTTGAGTGACGTGAAAACCAGTGTCACTCTCTGAGCCTTGTCCCTTCGTGGTGGACTATTCCCTGTGCCTTGAGCCAAGTGTATCTGGGCTCCCACTCACTCTGCTGCAGCCACTCCCAATGGCGGTCCCATTTGTCTGACACCTCGTCCTTCCTGGTTCCCAGCTTGTCTAGCTGTGCCTGGATCTGGGAGTGGGGGGCAGGCAGGAGAGGCATCAGGGTGGGGTGCCTCCCGCTCCCAGTCCAACAGGCCTGAGGGGCAGAGGGGGCCCCCTGTACCCCTCCCCACCTCATCAGCCATGGCACTCTTGTTGAGCAGCAGAGAGCGCCCCAGCTCCTGGCACGCAGTCAGCTCCGGCACCCGAGCCTCCAGCTCGGTCTTCAGGCCCTGGTGATAGTTCATGAGCAGCTCCACCGATGACACGTCCCTGCAGCGGGCGGTGGGCAGTGACCTCTTAAGTCCCTTGGCCTACCTCACATACGAAGCTTCTGACAAGGCTGGGGGTCCATACCACATAGGGACACCCACCTTCTACAACCAGGTTCTGGGATCCTGCACTGATGCAACGACCCCAACTTTCCAAGGTGCAAAAACTTCATACCTTTGTGATTCTAACCTTCTCGGGTGTCAAGATCTAATTTTCTTAACTTTCCGTAGCTGTGATTCTGAAAGCTCCACTTGCCAATGATTCTAACCTTTGAAGCTTGCACTGTCCAATATGGTAGCCACGCATGGCAATTAAGCACTCAAAATGTGGCTAGTGCGAATTGAGATGTCTCAAAGTGTCAAATATACACCAATGTTGAAGATTTAGTATAAAAAATATTCAGTATATCTCATTAATTTCACACTGAGTACATGTTGAAATGATCATTTCTGAGTATACTGGGTTAAATAAAATATTGAATTTAATCTTGCTTGCTTCTCTTTATTTTTTTTTAATGTCACTACAAGAAAAACTGAAAATCGTATATGTGGCTGACAGCTGTGGCTTGCTCATTGGACAGAGCCATTCTATGCCTTCATATGTCCAAAACAAATTCTCAATTTTGGAAGGTCCCACCAGACAGGGGTTATAATTTTCTAAGACTTAATATCGGCAGTTCTAATCCGCCAGCCACTCCTTGGAAACCCCGTGGGGCGATTCTGCTCTGTTCTCTAGGGCTGCTATGAGTTGGAATCGACCCAACAGCAATGGGTTTATTTAAGACTTAATATGTCCAAACTTATTCCTGAAGGTCCCACCATATAATGATTCCTAACTAAGACTCATTATGTCTAAAGTGATCTTCTCGATTCCCCTGGTCCCCCAAATCTGCCCTCCCTTGACATCCCCCAACCCAGTCAGCTCACTCACTCTTCAGCCCTCATCCTTCCCTTCCCCTCAGTCCCTGCAGCCAACCCATCGGTCCGATTAAACATTTATAACTTTGAAATGTATCCTGCAAAACGATAGGAGGCCCAAGATTTGTTTTCAAATAACTCAGCAGAAGGGAGGGGGCTGTACAGATGAAACAAAATTGGCCAAATGTTGATGGCTGTTGAAGCTGGGTGATGCTACTCTGTTACCTCTCCCTTTGCGTATGTTTGGAGATTTTCCAAATAAAAAGGTTTTTTAAACCCTAAAACCAATCACGTCTTTCTTCTGTACATCTGTGGACTGGTCCAGGCCACCATCATCTTTCACTCAGATTACTGCGACCCAACAGCCTCTCCACCAGGTTCCTTGTTTCTGCTTTTGCCCTCCACAGTCTGTTCCCAGGGAGGGATCTGGAGTACTCCTTTTCAAAGGTACGTCCTATCACACCACTGTCCTGCTCTAAACTCTCCCATGGCTCCTATCTTACTCAGACAAAAGGCAAACCCCTCACTGTGCGTGTGTGTGTGCACGTGGCTTCCAGGCCCTATTCCCCCTCTGACCTCATTTCCTCCCACTCTCCACTCCCTTCCATCACTCACTCTATCCAGCCACCATGGTCTTCTCACTCTTCCTCTTCCGAAAACATGACTAACTACAACCCACCTCAGGGTCTTTGCCCTTCCTGTTCCCTCCACCTGGAAAGCCTTTCCCCCAAAACTTTCCCTGACTCACCCCTCACTTCATTCAGGTCTCCACTCAAATGCCACATCTCAAAGCGATCTGCCCAGCTATCCACCGCCCCCCCCCGCTTCCTTTTCATTTATATCATGAATTAGTGACTGAAATTTTATATGTATGGATTTGTTCACTTATTTGTTGCCTGTCTGCACCCTCAGAAGGTAAGCTGCATGAGGGCAAGGCCTGGTACTTAGGAGGCCCTTGTACTTATTTGCAGAGTAAAAGAATGTCGGGTCAAGGCCCAGGAACCACGGCAATGATGTTATATGTCCATCACTGTCAAGTCCTCCCCTTACTGGGCACACATACCATCAGACTGTCTCCCAGCCTCCCTTGCAGACAGGTTAGGGCCACTTGGCTGACAGAATGTGAGTGAAGGAAGGCTTAGACCCTGAACCTTCCATGTGATCCTCCCCACTCTTTCCCTCATCTGCGGCTAGGTGCAGGGGACCCAGCAAGTGATTCCCAGGGTGGGAGGGGGGACACCCACATAGAGCCATCGTGTGGACAATAAACCACAGTCTACTGTGTTAAGCCATGGAGATGTTAGAACTGTTCAGTATAGTTGTTTGCCTACCCTGACTAATACACTCCTCGACCTCCTCTGTCCCCATTCTGGTTTCAGCCATCCTGCGCTGAGGCTGTTACATACAGAGGGGAAACCCACTGCCATCAAGTCCATTCCTCAATTCTGGCTGACAGTGACCCTACAGGGCAGAACAGAACCGCCCCATAGAGTTTCCAAGGCTGTGAATCCTTACAGAGGCAGACTGCCACATCTTTCTCCCACGGAGCAGCTGGTGGGTCCGAACTGCCAACCTTTTCGTTAGCAGCCAAGTGCTTTAGCCACTGTGCCACCAGGGCTTGGGCAACTGGGTGGGGGATGTCTGTCCCCTGCTCTGGGCCCCTGCCCATGTGCATTGCCACTGAGTTGATTCCAACTCATAGTGACCCTATAGGACAGAGTAGGACTGCCCCCAAAGAGTTTCCAAGGAGTACCCAGTGGATTCGAACTGCCGACATTTTGGTTAGCAGCTGTAGCACGCTGAGCCCCTAGTGCCCGAATTGAGAAGTTTTAATACACACAAAGCACTTACTTCAAACAGTGCCTGGCATGGGGCTGGGGAAACTGAGGCCCAGAGAATCTTAATAGCATACAAAGTTGCCACTGGCGCGATGGCTCACAGGTGCCAAACAGGGATTGGCCGTTGTGATTTCTTACAGTAAGGGTGCTGTTGATGGGCTGGGGGAGGCCACCCAGAGGCAGGTAGGAAGCCCGCGGTGGGGTGAGGGGCACCTGGGCTTGTCGGCTGCCCCAATCTGGCCGGCGATGCCGTCCATCCAGGAGAGCAGGTCGCGGGCTTGGCTGTGGAAGCGCAGGGCATCGGCCGTGGAGCTGACGTGCAGGCGGGCGTCCTCGCAGGCTGCCAGCAGCTCCTTCCAGCCCTGCAGCACCTCCTGCTCCTGGCTGGCGATGGCCTCGGCGTGCTCGCCTGCATACACCGTCCGGAGCTGGGCTGCCCCCTCCTGCAGCTGCCGCACCTGAGGGGCATGCCAGGGTCAGGTGCCGGCCCTCCACGTGGCCCGGGCTCCACCCTCCCTTTCCCCCACCTGCTGGCTGGCTGCAGAGCCACAGGATGTAAGGAGCCTGGTTCCTGGGATCCCACAACCAGATTGCCCTCATGTCCGCTGCCTGATTTCTCTTTGATTCTTTTGTCTTCTGACTTCTTTTACCAGCTCTCTTCAAGTGACTTCTTGGAAAGACCCACTACCAGCCATCTTTCATGTCTGCTGCCTGGTTTTTCTTGGACTTGCCTGCTTCCTGACTTCCTTTAGACCTACTACCAGCTTTTTTTTCATCTACTGCCTGATTTCTTTTGCTAATAGGGCTCTATTTCTATACCTCACTTTTTTCCCAAGCCCAACTCTACCTAGTTTCAAACTGATCTTCTGATTTCTTTCATAAAACTCCCCACCCTGATATTGGTTAGACCCACTGCTCGATTTTTTTTTCCACTCAATTTGTTTCAGACTCACTACCTACTGCCCAATTGCCTTCAGAATGACTGTTCAATTACTATCACACTGCCTGCCTGCCTGGTTTCTACTGGTTCTGCTGTACAAGGTCTATTAGACCCTCCGCTCACTTTCTATTGGCTCAATCACCCGATTTCTTTCAGAGTGACCACCCCCCCTTCTGTCAGACCCAATCAGTCACTCTCAATCTCTCAGGTCAGCTTCTAACAGACATCTACATGGTTTATATAAAGATACCCATCCAGTTTCTATATACCTTCTGTTAAACCTGCAGGCCAATTCCTTCAGCTCTGCTGCTGGACCCACAGCTTCATCTCCATCGGATTTCTCAGGCCCCCCTCCCAAGTCCTATCGGACCCGCTGCCTGACTTCTGTTAGCTCTGTGGCCATTTCCACTGAAGCCACCCTCATCGAATTTCTTTTGGAAAACTCAACTGACTTTTATCAGAGAGCCGCAGTCTCATTTCTATCTGCCCCACAGCCAAACTTCTCTGAGCCCTCCTGCAGTTCCCTTTACAGCCTCCACCTGGACTTACGTGATTCCATTCTCAGGTTCTAGGAGAACCAGAGCCCAATCTCCAACTGAAATCATGTCTCATTTCTAACCGAACTACTGCTTATATTCTACCCACTGCCTAATTTCTTGGTACCAGGCAATCAGTTCATTTCTGACCTGCCCGTCATCCAATTTCTTCCTGTTCCGTGGCCTGTTTTTTTCTTTTTTTTTAATCTGTCCCATTGCCTAATTCCCACCTGCTCCGGTGCCCACATCCCCCAGTCACCCTGCCCAGGCCCTACCACCTGCCCATCATGGCTGCCACCACCCCACCTGGGACACAAGGAGCTGCAGGTCATGCTCAAAGGCGCGCAGGGTCCGCTGCATGGAGCTGGCGCTGGGTCTCGGCTCGGGTGGGGCGGTCAGGCGGGGCAGTCGCCTCCGCTTCTCCTCTATCTGTCCCTGAAGCTCACGGGCGTCGCTGAAGAACTTATGCAGCTCTCGGGAGGCAGCCAACAGCTGGGCCCGCGTGCCCATGAGCTCCAGCAGCTCGGCCCAGGCCTCGTTCAGCCCGTCCTTCCACTCAGCCATGGTGGCCGCCGCGGTGTGGCCACACTCGATCAGCTCATCCACCATCTGGTTCACTGCGGCCAGCCGTTCCCGCCCTGCCGTGCCTGTCTCGCTGGCAAACTCGGAGAACTTCTCCTGCAGCACCTGCCACCAGAAGCAGGGGACACACATGGGGCAAAGGTGCCGCATCTGCCAGTCTCCCCAACCTGCCATCCTGTGGCATGTAAGAGTAATAACAACAACAATAACAACACCCATAATAAAAATAATATCTAACACTGTAGGGATACAGCAGCAATAATAGCAGAGACCAGCTCCTGGAGAAGGACATCATGCTTGGTAATGTACAGGGTCAGCGAAAGAGAGGGAGACCCTCAATGAGATGGACTGATGCAGTGGCTCCAACAATGGGCTCAAGCACAGCAACGATTGTGAGGATGGCACAGGATCAGGCAGTGTTTCATTCTGTTGTATATAGGGCCGCTCTGAGTCAGAATCAGCTGGATGGCACTTAACAAGTAACAACAACAATAATAACTAACATTTACTGTTAGGCACTGTGTGTGTCAGGCACTGTCCTGAGCACTTTTTAAAAAGCCAACCTAACCCTGTGACATGGAGCTGATTCCAACTCATGGCGACCCTATGTGTTACAGAGTAGAACTACTCCACAGGCTTTTCTTGGCTGTAATCTTTAAAGAAGATTGCCAGGCCTTTCTTCTGAGGCACCGCTGGGTGGGTTCGAATCACCGACCTTTAGGTTAGTAGTCAAGTGCAAACCATTTGTGTCACCCGGGACCTCTGAAGCCCTTTACACTACATTAACTCACTTGTCTCACAGCAGAGCCTTGAAGTGGATGCTATTATTATCCTCATATTATGGATGGAGAAACTGAGGCCCAGACAGCCTTCATAGCATACACAGCGGCAGCTGGCATTATTGTTACTAAGGACGCTCACCGTGACATGCTCAAAGTCCTGGCCGAGCTCGGGTGAGCCGGCCACCACCTCCTTCTCAGCGATCCAATGCTCCAGCTCATCCACCTGGCGGCTGAGCTGGTACAGCCAGTACTGCTGCTCCAGGCCCACGCGGCGCTCCTCACCCAGCTCCTTGAGCGCCACATACAGGCGGTCCACCTGAGACTGTCGCCGGCTGATCTGCTCACTGAGGGGTACAGGGAGGGACAACGATGGAGCCTGAGACTCCCAGGGTAAGGCTGAGTCCCCCTGGTGCCCCCCCAGGGCAGGGCCATGTCCCTCAATCCCCTCCCCCCACCAGGGCAGAGCTATTTTCCTTTAAACCTTCTAGTCAGGGTCCTGTTCCCTCAGATTCTTTCAGGATGGACTCTGCTTTCCAAGGCTCACATTCAGTTTGCCCAACACCCAGGGAAAGCTCTGCTCCCCGAGTTTGATAAGCTCGGTCCCCAGCCTCCATCTCTCTCCACCTGTGCCCCACACCCCCCCTCCAGTGACCTGCATGGGGCTCCCGGTTCTGTCTGACCCACCCCTCCTCCTGTGCCCAGCCTCTGCTCCTGGGTCTCCCGCAGACCGAAGTCCGCCCTGTGCACCCTCTCAGATCCCAGTTCTGGTCCAAGGCTCCCAGAGGTTCCAGGTGCCCCCCATACTCTTGACCACAGGTGGGGCGGCCCCAGCCCCCATACCCAATCTCGGAGGCCCAGGCTTCTCTGTTCTCGCAGACAATGAGAAGAGGACCCTCTCCTGTGTTGAGCTCCTGGCCCCACCCTCCCAAGCATCCCTGGACAGTGCCCCCCCTCCCCTATCCAGCCCGCTTGCCAGAATCTGAGGAGTCTGACTTGCAGCCACGAGGCCCCCTCCCATTCACTGTCCAGTTCTGGCCCTGCCCTAATTTCCAACAGCGTGGCTCCAGCCCCTGCTCTACCCCTCCCTGAGGCCCGGCCGTGCCCTGCCCCTTCAGTCCCGGCTCCGGCCCCGCCCACCCAGGCCCCGCCCACCTGTCCGGGTGTCCCATCTCCAGCAGCGCCCGGCACTGGCGCGACAGCTGCGCGATGCTTTCCTCGTAGTTCTCCACGCCCTGCTCCAGCTGCAGGTGCTTCTTGAGCAGCTGCAGGGTGCTTTGTTCGTCCTGGGGGCACACGTCGCCCGCGATGAGGGGGTAGCTGCCGGCCCCGGGCTCCGGTGCCCCCAGGCCCCCCGTACCCCCAGCCCGGGCGCACCTTGCCCTTGTCCTCACTCATCATGAGCAGCTCCTGCTCGCCTAGCCACGCCTCCACCTCGGCCACGTCGAAGTAGTATTGTTCCACCTGGAAGGCGGCGTCCAGTGCCTGCTGACGCCGCTCGGTCGCCTCCCGCAGGCCGACCCAGGCGCCCCGCAGCTGCTCCAGGCCGCTGCGCACGGCCTCTGCCTCCGGGCTGCGCAGCGACGCCAGGGCGCCCGCGCGCTCCAGCACCTCCTCCAGGCGCGGCCCGTGAGCCTGGATCTCCCGCCGCAGGCCCTGGGGGCGAGGGGATATGGGTGGCTCAGAGGCCGGGCAAGACCCCGCGTGCCTCCGCGTCAGGCGTGGCACACAGAGCTAAGCAAACACCCTTACTCAGATCGTTTAGCATGTGTCAGGCACCATGGCACGTTTTCGCCGTGACTCACCCACTCACATCCCCACCTTGCAGGTGAGACAGGTGAAGCTGCCCAAGAACAAGGGGAGTACTAAAGGGTGACAGGATTTGAACTCAGGTCAGAACGCTGGCTCCAGAGACTACACTCCAGACCAAGACACTGGGCAAATCTTGGGTGACCTAACAGTTTACATGTATGTAGGCCTGAGAATCGGGCAGTTTAGATTAAAACCCCAGCTCTGTAACTTCTTTTTTCAGTTGAGGTATCCTTTACACATGGAAACATGCTCGACTGACTCTTAGGTGTAAAATGTGACACATTTTTACCACCCGTGTAACCACTACCTAGATCAAGATATGTTGTTGTTAGGTGCTGTAGAGTTGTTTCCCACTCACAGCGACCCTAGGTACAACAGAACAAAACACTGCCCGGTCCTGTGCCATGCACACAATCGTTGTTATGCTTGAGCCCACTGTTGCAGCCACTGTGTTAATCCATCTCGTTGAGGGGGTTTCTCTTCTTGCTGACCCTCCACCTTCCCAAGCATGGTGTCCTTCTCCAGGGTCTGATCCCTCCTGATAACGCGTCCAAAGTATGTAAGACGCAGTCTAGCTATCCTTGCTTCTAAGGAGCACACTAGTTGTACTTCTTCTAAGACAGATGTGTTCAAGATATAGAACACTTCTGTTGGCCCAGAAGATTCCCTCATCCACCTCTGTAACTTGCTGAGTGTCTTACTTAACCTCTCTGTGCCTCAGTTTCCTCAACCAGTAAATGGGGATGATAGTAACAACCAGTACTTACTGAGTGCCTGCTACCTGCCAGGAGCTTTGCCAAGTATGGGCTTTACATTATGTAGCCACTCATCTACTTCTCAGTACAGCCCCAGGAGCCAGACATCATTATTACACCCATTTTACAAATGAGAAAACCGAGGCACAGAGAAGGTGAGAAACTTGCCAAAGTCACATGGCTAGTGATGGCCTGCTAATACCTAGCTTGCACGTTTGTTGTTAGATAAACCACATCAAGCCTGGTACACAGTAAGTGCTCGATCAATACTATTTTTGTTGTGTGCTGTTGATTCCAACTCATAGCAAGGCTGTAGGACAGAGCAGAACTGTCCTATAGGGTTTCCAAGGAACAGCTCGTGGACTGGAACTGCCAACCTAGCAGCCTGAGCTCTCACCACTGGGCCCTTGGGGGCTCCACACCTCTGCCCAGGCAATTAAATTAAGGCCAGCAGGATTCAGGAGTGGGCCCTTAGTGCAGGACAGGCCAATCAGAGCAGTCCAAATCCCTGGCCACCATGATTGGTTCAGCGACAGGCATGTGACTCAAGTTGAGCCAATGAGAGTCACTGCTACGACTACTGCTGAAATTATTGAGGGGGGAGCCTTTCTTATCTTGCTGGTAGAATATAAACCAGACACTGCTGGAGACCTCTCCTACCAGAAGGCCTGGGGACAGAGCTAACAGGGAAAAAAAAAAAAAAAAAAAAAAAACCAGCTGAGAGACGCATGAAGATAGCATAGATACATCCCGATGTAGCTGTACCTGCTGTCCACGTACAGCTCCTTTCTATTACAATGTGATCCCTTTTCAGGCTTTAACCGCTTTGAGCTGTGTTTTCTCCCTTGGGTCAAGTGTGTCCCAGCCCACTCCCTCTCCCTGGCCCTGCTCACCTGGTTCTTTTTCATGTGCTGCTGCACAGCCTGCAAGCCGTTGCCTCGCTCTGTCTGCATGGCCAGTGGCAGCCGCTCCTGGACCCAGGCCTGGAGAGAACACAGGGAACAGGTCAGGGGAGAAGGCCTGCCCCCAAGAACCTCTGCATCCCAATAAATGCTAAGCTCCTTGCACAGCATCTAACCCCCAGGGCCTGGTCACATCTTCAGCCTCCTCTTTTACCTGCTCTGTCTTGCCCTCTGCACTTGGCCCAGGATCATGTTCACCTCTGGCCTTTGCACATGCAGGCCTCGCTTCCTATTCACTCAACCTGGCTCTCTTGTACTGTTCCTTCAGGTTTCAGCTTGGATGGCCCCTCCTCCATGAAGCCCTCCCTGACTTCCAGCCTTGGCCAGTTGCCTCCTCAGGCTTCCACAGCTCCCTAGCCTCCCCCACCACAGCCCTAACCACCCTAGGTCGTCGCTGTCTGGGGATGAGTCTTCTCCCCCATTGGACTCTGAGCCTTCTGTGGGCAGGAACTGGCTCTGGCTTGGTCATTCCTTGGCCCAGCATCATCCAAGCAAAAGGCTGGGCCCTGAATGATCTAGCAAGTGAGAAAATTAGTGTGAACAAATGAATGAGCAAATCAGAAAGTGAGTGACTGAAATGAATAAATGAGTGGATGAACGAGCAAATAAATGAGTGAATGAAGGAAGGAATAAAAGACGAATGATAAATGAGTGACTTCACGAGAAAGTCAATGAGTGAAAATGATTGAGGGAATGGCAGTAAAAGTGAAGGAAGGAAAGCGTGAATGAATAAATGAAGGACCAAATGATTCTACCAGCGTATCAGTGGGTGCGTCTCAGCCACCTGCATCTTCGCAGCTGCCAAGTCCCCTGGTCCCCGCCCCCGGTCTCACGCCCCGCCCCACTCTCCTGCCACCCCCTCCCGTGTCCCGTATCCCCCGCTGGTCCTCACTAGTTCGTCGTCCAGGTCGTGCGCCACCTGGTGCAGCTCCTTGGAGGCGAGCAGCAGGCGGCGGCGCTCCTGCAGCGGCTCGAGCAGGCGCACCAGGCGCTCGCCCACCGCGTTCTGCCGCTCGCCTACCAGCTCCTTGCTCGCCGGCTCCAGCGGCAGCGCAGCGGTCTGCGCCTGCAACTCTCCCACCTCGCGGTACCACTCCTCCACCTGTGACTCCATCGACTGTGAGGACAGGGGCAGGGTCAGCGGGTCCCACCCTCCCTCCCTAGCCTGCTGGGACTCTCCAGTCCCCTTATGGTGACAGCCAAACTCCTCACCGAGTCTCATCATTCCACTCCCCCCTTGCTCCATCCCCTCCAGAGCGCTACCCTCCTCATTAATCACACTAAGCCACGACTTGCCCCAGTGCCTTTGCCCTTGCTGTTCCTTCTGCCAGGCATGCACTTCCTTGTCAATCAGATTTTAGCTCAGATACCACCTTTTCAAAGAGGCTTACCTGACCCCCTGAACTAAAACAGTCCATTTACTTACTAATTCTCAGAAAGACCCTTCAAGGTTGGTGTTATCAATCCTGTTTTACAGAGGAGGAAACCGAGGCTCAGAGAGGTTAATTTGGCCAAAGGATCAGCCTATCCAGAGGTCAAAATAAAACACAAAGCTACAATGCCTCAAATGTTTGATAGGCCATAGAGATTGGAAACTGCAAAAGTGGACCCAAATATATGAGAATTCCCATTATTTTATAGATATCATTTCAACGGTCATGAACCAACTGGCTAGCCAGTTGGCTGCGTCTCTTTCTCTGCCTTTACATTGAAAACAATTCCAGATGGATGAACCACTTAAATGGAATAAATCCATAAGGCATCAGAAGAAAAATCTGAGTATTTTTAGAATCTTGGGATGTAGGGAACCTTTCCAAACATAAAAACCATAAAGGGAAAGAGTATAAATTTGAGCCCATAAAAATAAAAATACGTCTGCATCAACCAAAATTTCATAATGGTGTTAAAAGGCAAATGACATACTGGAAAAATATGTGATACAGATCAGAACAAGGAACTCACTTCTTTAACAATTCATAATTCCCCGTTTATTCTATTTCCTTTGTTTTCATAGCATTTGCCACCATTGTACAACTGTTTTTAGTTGTGTGCTTTTTATTGGTTTCCTCCCACTAGGTCTTGAGCTCCTTGAGGTCAGGGGCTGTCTTACATTCACTGCCATATTCCCAAGTGCCTGGAGTAGTGTCTGGCACATAATTCAATTATTATTTGTTAAATGCATGAAGGAATGCCATCAACAAGAAAAAAAGACTGCCTAGAAGAGAAATGGGCATCAGATGTGAACAGGCAACACACAGAAGAAGAAACAAGCATATGAAAAGATGTTCAGACTCATTACTCAGCAAGAAAACGCAAATCTATCCATTAGATTGGCAAAAATTTAAAAGACTGGTAATGTCTAGTGTTGGCAAAGATGCTGGGAGTTGGACACACTCAGCCACTGTTGGTGGTGGTGTAAACTGCTAGAGCCTTCTTGGAATGCAGTTTGGCAGGTCCCATCAAAATGTGAAACGTACGTATTCTTTAGTCCAGCACTTTCACTTCCACTTCGAAGAATATATCCTAAAGAAATACTGGAACACATGCACAATGATGTCTGTCCAAGGATGTTCATTGTAGCAGATTTTGTGATGGGAAAAAGCAGGAGATGACTTCAATGCCCATCAAGATTTAAGTAGTTAAACGAATCCACACCAGTATGGAATAATGGCCAAGACTTACCGTTAAGAGAAAAAGGCGATTTAGAATCTACAGATGAGTATATTATTTGTACTAGATTCCACATTCATAAAAATTCCCTGGCGTGAACAAGAAATTAATAACAGGTGGTACCTATTGGGGTGTGTGAACTTAGTGAATGAGAAACATTGAGATGACTTTTCATTTAGGATTCTTTAATATGGTTTCTGATGTCTGAGCCATGAAAATATATTCATTCAAAAAGTAAAAAAAAAAAAAAAAGAGAGAAACATATAAAACATTTTAAAAAATCCATATAAGTACAATTGCAGATACATAGAGAGGGGTCAAGAAGGAGATGTACCATGTAACAGTTGAAGTTCCCTTTGGGGTGTGGGACTGGGAGGCTGGTTGAAGGCAGACATTCATTTTACTTTAGTTAGATTTTTTACCAAAATAATATATTTATGTGTTTTTTTGTGTGTGATTCTAAACAGATGGGGGAAAGTCAGTAGAGAAGAAAACAAAATAACAATGAAATGAAGTGGTAACACATTGTGGCAAGTGACTGCACGCCAAAACTCAAGAACTAAGTCAAGACTTTTGTTCCAAGCTTCTGCAGTGCCCACCTGTTCTTTTACCTGCCCAGCAACCACAAGGCCCGCCCAACCTCCCTGCAGTCCAGACCTGCTATTGTACCTGCCCAGCAACCACACGGCCCTCTCTCAAATCCTGAGATTCCTGAGGGCCCAGTAAAACCCAGAGGTCCAAAAGTTGCCACGTGACCCAAGTCCAGCCAATCAGAACACTGAAATCACCCGCGCCACAGGGATTGGGTCAGGTATGATCATGTGATCTAAACTGAGCCAATGAAAACCCCTCTTGCTTCCTGAGGGTCTGATAAAACCCAGAGTTCCAAGGGTGGTCATGTGACTCAGGCCTGGCCAATGAGAACACTGAATCACCCTGGGCACAGGGATTGGGTCAGGGATGGGCAGATTACCTGATACATGAAAATCCTTCCCATTTTTTCTGGAAAAATGTACATACACAGAAGAGTAGGAGTCCTAAACTGGTAGGATGTAGGTCTGGGGCACTGGGGGCCAGCTTGCCACCGCAAGGGAAGAGGTTCTCAGACAAAAAAGCCAACACAAAGAAAGGCCAGGCCCAGAGATGGTGACACAGATGCCTGAGGACATACTTTGATCCAGCCACACAGGAGCTGCACACTCCCTGGATTTTTCAGCTTTGTGAGCCAATAAATTCCCCTTGTAGCCTAAGTCAGTTTGGGTTGGGGTTCTATGAACTGCACCTCAAAGAGTCTCAACAGATACAGTTTACAATCTCTAACCAGTTGTAGCCAGTCGCTGTGGAGTTGATGCTGACTCATGGTGACCCCACGTGTGTCAGAGTAGAGCTGTGCTCCACAGGGTTTTCAGTGGCTGACTTTTTGGCAGTGGATCACCAGGCCCTTCTTCCGAGATGCCTCTGGGTAGACTCCAGCCTCCACCCTTCCAGTTAGCAGTTGAGAATGATAACCATTTGCACCACCCAGGAACTCCTTACAATCTCTAGGGGTCATAAAAATGGGTCAAAATCTAAACTTATAACAAGTTAAAGCCAGGTAAGATGGAGATAAATAAGGCACAGTTACAAGTTGCAGAAATAAAAAAATGTCATCCCAGAACCCAGAAACTCCTTCGCAAAGACTCTTCTGTCTCCAAAATCAGTGTAGTAACGTGTAGAAAGATCAGAATGGCATAGAATTCAGGAAGCTCTTAAGCACGATCTGAAATGTCAAGATTACATGTTCCAGCTCCCCACTGAAAGATGTGATCCCCCCACGGCATCTCCAGTTAGTGAGCATCTCACCTGAGATGGAATAATTCCAGGGGCCAACAGTCTTCTATAAAAATGCCACAGAATTTCAATACCCAATTTAATGTGTATCTTTCCTGCCAAACACGGGCAAAGGATATAGAAAAGAAGTACAAATGGCTATGAAAAAGATGTTCAGCAAAACTTCAAATTCTCATGGAATCCAGACTTTCTGGAGCCATGGAGGCTGGATGAACCCTCGATATAATAATAACAACAAAAAAAGACGCCCAGCAATCCCAGTCCTAGGTAGATACCCGAAAGAAGTGAAAGCAGAACGCAAACAGAATCTGTACCCCAATGTTCACTCCTGTTCATTGCAGTACTTTTCACAATAGCCAAAAGGTGGAAATAACCGAAATGTCTTTCAACAGATGAATGGATAAACAAAATGCAGTACGTGCACACGATGCAAGACTACTCAGCCGTAAAGAGAAATGAAGTCCTGAAGCGTGCCGTAACATGCATGAACTTTGAAAACATCATGCTGGGTGAAATAAGTCAGTGGCAAAAGGACAAAATACTGTGTGATGTCACTTATAAGAAATAATAAGCACAGGTACAGAAACCAAGGATTATCAGTGGTTACCAAGGGTGGGAGGGAGGGAGTGGGATGGAAAGTTTATGCTTGGGAAGCATTAAGGTTATGTTAATGGTGGTAGAATGATTTTGAAAAGGACAGAAAGGATGGTCACACAACATGACGAATGTGATCAGTATCACTGAATTGTACGGGTAGAAATGACTGAGATGGCGTATGTTTTATTACGTATGTTTTTGCCACGATAAAAAAAAATTCAGTATCCCTCAGCTCTAAGGAAAATGCAAGTTAAAATAACTACAAGACAGTATCTTTCACCTCTTAGATTAGCAGAGATGCAAAAGCTTGGTAACACCTAGATGGTGAACATACAGGCAGATGGGCACTGTGACTGGGCAGATGTGTCCACTGCCTTTTCAGGAAATACTTGGCAATATTTATCAAATATTTTAATGCATATACTTTTGGCCCAGACATTTTACTTTGAGGACGATTTTGTACAGAAACATTTGCCCATGGGCCCAGATATATCTGGACAGAGACGTCTGTTGCGGCATTAAGTTATACTAGCAGAAGCCTGGAGGCAGCCCACAGGCCTCTCAATAGAAGGCTGGTTAATAAAAGACTGTCAAGTCACACCACGCAACAGTTTCAAAGAACAGAGTACATTCATGTATGCCGACAAGGAAGGATGTCCAGGCTGCTTTGTCCAAAGGCAAGTTTCAGCGGGGTATGTCTGTCACCTGTATGGGTGTGTGCCCATGGAATGCTTCTAGAAGAGCAGAGAAGGAACTGCGAAGAGAGGCTCCGCCTCTGGAGAGCGGGGCCCTGTGTGTGAAGGGGGAGGAAGACTTTGCTTTTCACGTTACCCAGCTCTTCACATTATACAGTTCTGTTTGAAGCCCTTGCCACATGGTAAGAATAATCCCAGTGTAAGACCACATCCTGAGAGTTTGCTGCGTGCCAGGCACTGCTCTAAGCACCTGACAAAGGTGAATGCATTTAGGGCTCACGGCAACACACGAGGTCAGTGAAGAAGACGGGGTGTCTGTTTCGTGCACGCTGCATCCCAGTGCCTGGTACGAAGCAGGTGCTCCATGAATGCACACTGAACTTGGCCAGTGAATTTGTCACTGTGCTATCTTACTTCTCTTAGCTGGGCACTACTAAACACAAAATTAAAAAAAAAAATTTAAACTAGCTTTAAATATTAAACCAGAGGAGCCATGAAGTCCTGATACAGGCTCCAACACAGATGGCCCTTGAAGACATGGTGTTAAATGAAAGAAGCCAGACACAAAGGACCCTGTACTGTATGATTCCATTTATAGGAAATGTCTACGTTGGGCAAATCCACAGAGACAGAAAGTAGGTTAGTGGTTGCCTAGGGCTGGAGGAGGGGAGGAAATGGGGAATGGCTGCTATTGGGTTTGAGGTTCTTTCTGGGGTGATGGAAATGTGCTGGAATCAGATAGTAGTGATGGTCATTCACTTCTGTGAATATATTAAAAACCATTACATTTTAAAATGGTGAATTTTATGTTATGGGAATTAGATCTCAATTTTTAAAAAAGACATCAAAGATTAAAAAAAAAAAAAAAGGAACCCACTTCCAAAACAACGTCAGGCACTGGCCACATGCCCCACCTCAGGCAGTGGCAGAGCCAGCCCCGGCCCCAGGTTGACCTGATTCCTGCTCTGAGCCGCTTTGTTGTTCAATGCCTTCCCATTTCCTAGCTGGTGAAACCGAGGCTCAGAGAGGAGCAGTCACTGGCCTAGAGTGAAAACTGCCAGAATCAGGATTTGAGCCCAGGACCACATGACCACAAAACCCAAGCTCTCAGTCACTCTGCCCCTCTACAACTGGGGACACTGAGGCTCAGAAAGGTGGGCTCACTTGTCCTGGGCCACACAGCAGTTGTGTGGGATTCAAGCTGCAGACTCTGCAGCTCCTGAATCTGGACTCTTTCCCAGGCCATGCTGAGCTGGAAAAAGAAAGGCTGCACAGAGAAGGAAAAGGGAAGGAGGGGGCTTTTTCCTTGTCCAGGGAAAGATCCTTGCTCGGGTGGGGTGGGTGGTGAGCAGCCCCCAGAGACTTAGTCTCCAGCATTTTTTCTCTGGCTGGTCCCCCTCAGATGGTAGGAGACCAGCTCCCCCTACACACACACACACACACACACACACACACACACACACACACTCCCAGCTAGCGAGACCCTGAGGGCAGAGGAAAGTGGTGGTGGGGGTGTCTTGGGGTGCCACCATCTGGCTCCTCCACCAGGAAGGCAGTTGAATGGGAGACCCTGGGAGGGGACTCTGGGTGACGTGACCTGGGCATGGGTGGTGGGAGCCTGCTGCAGCAGCCGGGTGGGGATCAAGAGGGAGGACACGAGGGGGACGCTAGGGGAATCCCAAAAGCGAGGGAAGATCAAAAGATGGAGAACACAAATTTAAAAAAGACAGCAGAGATGGAGAACACAAATTAAAAGAAGACAGAGAGAGTGAGAGAAAAGGACAGAGAGAAGTGAAGAGAAAGAGATATACGCAGATGGAGACAGAAGAACGAAGACAGAAAGAAAGGTCCAGAGAGGCAGAGATGGGGGAGAGAGACTAACAGACGCTCAGAGAAGCAGAGAGGCAGGAAGGGAAGGGAAGAAGGGCTGAGAGGCAGAGGGATCTCACATACATCCACACACCCAGACACAGAGCCAGCACCCCTCCCAGCCCCCGCCTCCTGCACACACACACCCAGGGTCTGGGCTCTCAGGCGGCCCCCCTTCCCCAGTGGCAGCTCCCAAGACCCAGCTGGGTGCCATCTGGGAGCCTGGCCCACTCCCTGCCTCGGGCTCCCCCTGCTGGGGAGAGGGCCCAGGAGTCTGTGTGTGTGTGTCTGTCTGTCTGCTCCTTCTGCTGGCCCAGGAGTCGTGGGTGTGTGTCTGTGTCTGTGTGTGTCTGTGTGTGTATCTGTGTCTGTGTCTGTGTCTGATGCCCATTGCTCTGTGGCCCCAGGCCAGTCCCTTGTCCCCTCTGGGCCTCAGCCTCTCCTTGAACAATGGAGAGAACAGTCTGTGCCTTCCTTTGGAAAGGGAGTCGGGAGAGTGCGTGGGCCTCCTGGCCAGAACAGGAGCCCCGAAGTCCTCCTTCTGAGACCTAAATGGTCAATATAGAGATACAAGGGTGCCGAGTTCACCAAAGAGCAGCTGGTGGATTTGAACTGCTAACCTTTTTGGTTAGCAGCCGCAGCACTTAACACTACACCACCAGGGCTCCACTGAGTTCACCAGTCACCCAAGAAAACACAGGTGCAAAAACCACAGTGGGACCCCACTTTCCATCCATCAGGCTGGGAAAAATCTAAAAAGTCTGACAATACTAAGTTTTGGCGACGATGGGAGGAAACAGGTACTCTCATTCCCTGCTGGGGAGACAGCATTAATTGGCATAAAAATTCGGGCAAGCAATTTGGTAAGATTACATGAACTGAAGCTAGTTCTGACTTTTAACACTACATTAGTGCTTCATGTAAACACTAGTAAACAGTTGCCGTCAAGTCAATCCCGATTCATGGGGACCCCCTGTGTGGCAAAGGAGAATTACACTTCGCAGGATTTTCAGTGGCTGACTTTTCAGGAGTATATCACTAGACCTCTCTTCCGAGGCACCTCTGGGTAGTCTTGAACCACCAACCCTTCCATTAGCAGTGAGCAACTTAACTGTTTGTACCAACTAGGGACTCCATTGTTTCATATGCTTGTTGCCATCAAGTCGATTCCAACTCATAGCGACCCTAAAGGACGGAGGAGAACTGGCCCCTAGGGTTTCCAAGGCTGTGATCTTTAAGGAAGAAGGCTGCCACACCTTTCTCCCAAAGAGCAGCTGGTGGGTTCGAACTGCCAACCTTCTGGTTAACAGCTGAGCACTTTAACCACAGTGCCACCAGGGCTCCTTGGTGTTTCATATGTTCTTGTTAGGTATCATCAACTCACTTCCTACTCACGGTGACCCCCCCATGTTCAACAGAACGAAACACTGCCCCATCCTGCGCCAACCTCACAATCATTGCTATGTTTGAGCCCATTACTGCAGCCACTATGTCAGTCTGGAGCTCTGGTGGCACGGTGGTTAAGAACTCGGCTGCTAACCAAAAGGTCGGCAGTTTGAATCCACCAGCCACCCCCTGGAAACACCACGGGGCAGTTCTACTCTGTCCTGTACGGTCACTATGAGTCAGAATTGACTCGACGGCAATGGATTTGACTTTTTGGTTTTTATGTCAATCTGCGCCATTGAGGGTCTTCCTCAGTGACCCTCTACTTGACCAAGCATGGTGTTTCATATACCATTCCCCAAAATAAAATTTTTGAAAAGCAGCAAGGACAAGGGGGCAACAACCCACAGGTGATATGAACAGAAGCAAATGAACTCTGTATTACATGAATTAATGACCAGCGGGAGGTAACTATAAGTAACCCAAATAACTTTTGAAACAATATACTCTCAGTGACAACATACCATTGATTTAAAAAAACAACAACCTGTAAACAAATACTGAACCCTAGTTAGTAGACTTTTTTTTTCATGGTAATTTTTTTATGTGTCAGCAATTCTAAAATTACTTTATGCATTATGTCCTTTAATCTTCACAACGTCCATACGAGGTCAATATAATTATTGACCCATTTTACTGAGTAGGAAACTGAGGTACAGAGCTAAGAAACTTCTCAAGGTCACCTAGCTGGTTAAGTCACAAAGCCAGGGCTTGACCCCAGGCAGCCTGGCTCCAGCATCTACGTCCTTGGCCACAATGCCTCCGCATTGCTGCTGTCAAGGAGTGTATTAGCATTAGAAGGCTAGCCTTAGGACCTTGCTCACATCACAGAGGAGATGCCAGAGGCTCAGAGCCAGAGGCGAAGCTCAGCATCAGACAGCTGGTAAGCCGCGAGCTATGATTCAAACTCAGGCCTGCTGAGTGCTGAGTCCAGACCTTTATCCACCACAACAGACTGAGGAGAATTCACATTCCCGGTAAAGCAGTAATCCTAGTAAAAACTGCTGCTGTGCATTTGGGTCTTCCATTTGCCTCTCCTGATCCACCCTCTAAGCCTCTCCACTGGCTCTATGCCTGGGGTGGGGGGCTGCGCTGTATGGAAGGAGTTGCTGGGCTCCCCTGCCATCTGGCTTCTAGGTGGGTGGGGCTCAAGACTAGATACCTACTTGGTGCAGCCTGGTGCAAAATGGGGTGCCTGGGTGGTACAAACGGTAAATACATTTGGCTACTAACCGACGGGTTGGAAGTCTGCATCCGCCCAGAGGCACCTTGTCCACCCAGAGGTACCCTGGAAGAAAGGCCTGCTGATCTACTTGCAAAAAATCAGCCATTGAACTCTGATACATGTGGGATCGCCATGAGCTGGAGTCACCTGAAGGCAACTGGTACAAAATGAAAATGTGGGGTTTGGGCCCTTGTCAAAATGTTAAGAATTTCATCATAGATCGAACCCACCAGCCACTCTGTGGGAGAAAAGACCTGGTGATCTACTCCCATAAAGATTCCAGCCTAGGAAACCCTGTGGGGCAGTTTACTCTGTCCTGTAGGGTCGCCATGAGTTGGAGCTGACTCAGCACACACAACAACAAGGTCTGACACCAAAGCCCAGATTCTGCTCTTTGCATTATACCACACTGCCTAAGATACAAACGAAAAACAAATACAAAATTGGCAATAAAAATACATTAAAATTTTTTCTGCTCTGACAGGGATTACAATAGAGGGTCCCGGACAGAACAGGAGAAAAATGTAGAATAAAATTCAAGCCCACAAAACAAATATCAGACTGACTGGTCTGACAGAGACTGGAGAAACCCCGAGAGTATGGTCCCCGGACACCCTTTTAATTCAGTACTGAAGTCACTCCTGAGGTTCACCCTTCAGCCAAAGATTAGACAGGCCTGTAAAACACACGTAGCTCCAGGACGTAAATGGGCACGCCAGCCCAGGGGCGAGGATGAGAAGGCAGAAGGGGACAGGAAAGCTGGACGAATGGAAACGGGGAACCCAAGGTTGAGAAGGGGAGAGTGCGGACACCTCACGGTGTTGGCAACCAATGTCACAAAATAGTATGTGTATTACTTGTTTAATGAGAAACGAATTTGCTCTGTAAACTTTCACCTACAGCACAATAAAAATTTTTTTTCTTCACTGAAATGTACACTTAAAAATGGTTAAAATGCCAATTTTTTGGTTGTATATATTTTACAATAAAACGTTTTAAAGAAGAATAAGATTTTCAAGATGGCAACAGCAGAGCAATCAGCCAAGCACAGGGCCCTTCTAGGCGCTGGGTTCTGTGCAATGCATGTTGCAACCCTGAAGGCAGCTCTGCTTGGACTAAGAGGAGCCCAGCAGGAGGCTGGGCAGAGGGAGCGAGGCCAGGCGTATTATTTCCCCAGCTCCTCTGGGCCCGGGAACCTTGGGCTGGCTGCCACTCTGGACAGGGGATACAACTGCCGTCCGGTGATATATGCTATATATATACACACAGCGTATATCAGAGTTCTGATCACTTCTCCGTCCTCTGCCTCCCCAGGTTGGGGAAGGTGAAGGTTCCCTGCTGTAAGTAGCCTCTGGGGCTGCACTATCCCTTGTGGCTTCCTCATACCCTACCCACACTTTTGTCCAGAGACTACTAAAACCAAAAAAACCCAAACCTGTTGCCTTCAAGTCGATTCCAACTCATAGCAACCCTGTAGGATTAAGCAGAGCTGCCCCATAGGGCTTCCAAGGAGCAGCTGGTGGATTTGAACTGCCAAACTTTTGACTAGCAACCGCTTTCTTAACCACTGGGCCACCACAGCTTCTAAGTCCCTCCTTAAATGTCCTTCAGAGAGGGCAGTGGTGGATCAGGGGTAGAATTCTCGTCTTCCACATGGGAGACCAGGGTTCGATTCCTGGCCGATGCGTCTCATGCACAGCCACCGCCTGTCTAGCAGCGGAGGCTTGTGTGTTGCTCTGATGTGGAATGGGTTTCAGCAGAACTTCCAGACTAAGACAGACTAGGAAGAAAGGCCTGGCAATCAACTTCTGAAAATCAGCCAGTGAAAACCCTATGGATCTGGACTCCAGGCTGCCTGGAGCCCTGAAGGCTGGGTGAACCACTGAAACTATTACCCTGAGAGAATCTTTAACAGAAAACCAAAAATGACTCCTGAAGTCTTCTTAAAAGCAAATAGCTTTGCTTAACTAGTAAAAAATGTCTGCCTTGAGCATTATGCTCTTTGAAGAACTATTTACATGGGATCAAAGTGACAAAAACAACTGGAAAGGTGAGACAGGAACCTTAAGGGGGAGTAAACTTATGTTAACAGGGGAGGAACAAGTCAGAAAAGAAGGGTGGGAATGGCTGCACGACCTGAAGGACGTCATCAGTGTCAGTAAACTGTATACGTAGAAACAGCGGAACTGGTGTCTGTTTTGCAGTGTATATTCTCCAAAACAACAACAACAAAATAAATAACAAAATTAAAAAAAAGAAAACTCTATGGATCACAATGGTCCCACCTACAACTAACCATGGAACGGAGCAGGACGGGGCAGCATTTGGTTCCACTGTGCATGAGGTTGCCAGGAGTCGGGGCCAACTCAGTGGCAGCTAACAGCAGCAGCAACCCCTCAGCCGGGATGCCCTCTGCTCCTGGTGGGACCCTGACAATCCCAGCTCCCCATTTCCTGAGAGCTCACCCCATCCCAGGTGCTGTGCTAAGTGGGTCCTTTCCTTGAACAACCTCATCTGGTCCCAAGAGGACAGCACTGTTATATTCTTACTTAAGATGGGAGGACAGAGGCTCAGAGCCGGAACGAACATGGGTGCTGGCTGGGATTTGAACCGAAGTCTGTCTGCCTTCTATGCTCAAGCTCTCCCTATTTAACCCTTGCCTGCTCTTTCCTCTGGCCAATTATCTGGGCCCCGGCTGCTCTTATCTCTACTGCTATTCTGGAAGAGCCCTCAGAGCAAGCTTGGAGCCGAGTCATTCCTATATGTCCACTGTCTGCCCAGTCAATGGGGTCCAGACCTCGAGCAGGGATCGATTTCTCAGAAACCAGTCTCCATTGTGGTCTGAGAGTATCAAGGGTGGAGGATGGATGGAAACCAAAAAGTACTGAGCAGTCTCTGGGCTCAACCACTGTGTGGCTGTGTGGCCCTGGGCCAGCCACTGGTCCTCTCTGGGCTGTTTTCCTCATGGGCACAGTGAAGATAATGACAATACCCGCCTCCCCAAGCAGGGCTACTGGGAAGGAGGAAGGAGTTAACAGTGCCCGGCACATGACATATACCAGCAGTTCTCAAAGTGTGGTCCGGGGACCCATGGGATCACCCGAGATCTTCAGAGGCTCTGCAAGGTCACAACTGTTTTTTTACAAAAATATTTTTAAGATGTTATCTGCCTTTCTCCCTCTGACCCTTTTCTGAGCATACAGTGGAGTTTCCCAGGGACCATATGACCTGTGCTCCCGGAATCCAGCTTTCTTCTCTGAAGCCAGATGTAATGGATTGAATTGTGTCCCCTCAAATCTGTGTCACCTTGGCTAGACCATGAGTCCCAGGATTGTGTGATTGCCCACCATTTTGTCATCTGATGTGATTTTCCTATGTGTTGTAAATCCTACCCCAATGATGTTAACGAGGCAGGATTAGAGACAGTTATGTTAATGAGGTAGGACTCAATCTACAAGATTAAGTTGTGTTTCAAGCCAATCTCTTTTGAGATATAAAACAGGGAAGCGAGCAGAGAGACATGGGGACCTCATACCACCAAGAAACAAGAGCCAGGAGAATAGTGCATCCTTTGGACCCTGAGTCCCTGAGCTGAGAAGCTCCTAGACCAGGGGAAGGTTGATGACAAGGACCTTTCCCAGAGCAGACAGACAGAGAAAGCCTTCCCCTGGAGCTGGCACCCTTGAATTCAGACTTCTAGACTGTGAGAGAATAAACTCCTGTTTGTTAAAGTCATCCACTTGTGGTATTTCTGTAATAGCAGCACTAGATGACTAAGACACTGGATGTTAAAGAGAGTTGCAAAATTGAAGAACAAGGCGTCTTCTTGCTAGTTTCGTTGTTGTTATTTTTGGAACATATAATTATTCTTCATAAAAATTTGTTATCTGTGTCAATATGCAATAAGTTCATTATTTTTTAATGAATCAATAATTTAAAGATTTCTCAGTTTTCATTTTTAATACAGTAAACACTGATGGATATCCTCCACAGAAACGAAAGCTCTTTGGGGAGCTCATTTTCATGAATGTGAAGGAGTAATAACGGAGCCCTGGTGGCACAGTGGCAAAGAGCTACAGCTGCTAACCAAAAGGTCAGCAGTTCAAATCCACAAGCCGTTCCTTGGAAACTCTATGGAGCAGTTCTACTCTGTCCTATAGGGTCTCTATGAGACGGAATTGACGGCAACAGGTTTGTTTATTTGGACTAATACGCAACATCATAATAAACGAAAAGACTGAAGTTGTCAAGGATTTCATTTTACTTGGGTCCACAATCAATGCCCATGAAGCAACAATCAAGAAATCAAACAACGTATTGTATCAGGCAAATCTGCTGCAAAAGTCTCTTTAAAGTGTTAAAAAAGCAAAGATATCACCTTGAGGATTAAGGTACGCCACAAACCATGGTATTTTCAATCACCTCATGCGCATACAAAAGCTGGACAATGAATAAGGAAGACTGAAGAAGAGTTGATGCCTTTGAATTACGGTGTTGGTGAAAAATACTGAATATACCACGGACTGCCACAAGAATGAACACATCTGTCTTGGAGGAAGTACAACCAGAATGCTCCCTAGAAGGGAGGATGGAAAGACTTCGTCTCACATACTTTGGACTTGTTATCAGGAGGGACCAGTCCCTGGAGAAGGACATCATGCTTGGTAAAGTAGAGGGTCAGCAAAAAAGAGGAAGACCCACAACAAGATGGACTGACACAGTGGCTGCAACGATGAGCTCAAGCATAAAAACGATTGTGAGGATGGCGCAGGACCGGGCAGTGTGTCAGTCTGTTGCACACAGGGTCGCTATGAATTGGAACCGCCGCAATGGCACCTAGCAACAACAACAAAAGGGTCCTGGAGAACAAAATCTTTGAAAGCCACTGGTGCATATAAAGTAATGTTACCACTGGTCATCCTACTCTTAACTATTTATCTCTTTGCTTATTTGCCTCTGAGTCCCATAAGGACAGTGATTTTTTTTTTGTTAGTATTGCCCATCACTGTATCCCAGCACTAGAACAGCGCCTCACACACAGTAGGTGCTCAATAAATACTGGATGCACAGATGAGTGAATATATACTAATTAGCATTGTGATGACTTATTATTAGTGACACTTTGTTCCCAGCCACTGTGCAAGCACTTGATAAGCAAAATCATACAGGAGGTGCATCAAAAAGGAATAACGAAGAGTTGAGGGACCTGGGTTTGAATTCAGGCTCTGCCACTTAATACCCTGGGCAAAGTAAGTTCCCTCCTGGAGCCTCTGGTGGTGTAGTGTTTAAGAGCTCAGGCTGCTGATCAAAAGGTTGACAGTTCGAATCCACTAGCTGCTCCTTGGAAACCCGATGGGGCAGTTCTACTCTGTCCTATAGGGTTATGAGTCAGAACCGACTTGATGGCAATAGGCTTGGCTTTGGTTTTTGAAAAGGGGGCTCACCACAGTCAGGCATTATTCCTGACATGTAAAGGGAGGAGCTGTCACATCCTGGGAGATAAGGAGCAACTCCTATGCTCATACCTCCAGTCACCCCACATTAACAGCATGTAACAGGCAGGGAGCAGATGCCGAGCTAGGAGCGGAGATAGAGAAGACCCTGTTCTCTAAGAGTCCCCTGTTTCACAAGGGAGACCCTGGTTTGCTGTGTGTCCTTGGGCCAGGTGCTTCACCTACTTTGCCTCAGTTTCCCCATTAGTAAAATGGAGAATCATAACAGTACCAATCTCCCAGGGTTGCTTGGAGGAGTCAGTGAGCACTCAGCATGAGCCTGGCAGAGGAAATGCTCAATGAATGTCATTATTATTATTCTATGCAAAGCCATTCCCCTATCTCTGGACCTTGGTTTTTCCATCTGGGAAATGGGGGTCAGAGACAAGTGTGCTGGTTCTAATTCCTTTCTCTTCCCTTTGTACCCCTTGCTCTAGGGCTTTTGGCTGCTTTTAACAGTTACTAATAGCTGGATTGCCTCAGTCTTCCCTTTCTGCTCTTTCAACCCTTCTAACACATTTGAAGTAAATTCCTGTATTAAATCCTCCCTGTCTGAAATACCTTGAGTGGGGTCCGACCTTGATTGACTGTGGCCCTACTATGCCACGGAGAGCCCCCAGCCGGGCCAGCCACGCCATACCTGCAACTTCTTGAGCTGGCTGTTGACGGTGGCCAGGTCCCCACCTGGGTCCACATCTTGCAGCTGGCTTTCCATGTGAAGGAGCTTCTTGTCCAGCTCAGCGAAGCTCTGCACCAGCTGATCAGCCTTGCTGGCCTCAAAGAGTTGCCGAGCCTTGGCCTGGGTGGTGCTTTCCAGCTCCGCCCAGCACTGCCGGATCTCACCCAGCTTCTTCCGCACTGAGGCTGCCAGCTCGGGCTTCTCTTGGATCAGTTGCTGGCCCTCCTATCCCACGTGAGTGGGTGGCAGGAGATGAGGGGGAGGAGTGAGTGGTGGGGAGGGACAGAGGAAGATGAAGGGCAACATTACACAGGGAGAGACATCGGGAGAGAGAGGCAAGGAGTCGGAGACACAGAGACAGAGATAGGAAGGGTGGATGTAGAGATAGTCCAAGAGATGGAAGGAATGAAGACATGGGAAGAGAGACAAAGAAGAAGAAACAGACAGGTATGGAGGGTGAGACAGCCAGAAACAGAGAGACAAAAGCATGGGGAGACGGAGATATTGGGAGAGAAACACAGAGATACAGAAACATAGGAAAGAGACAGGGAGAGACAGTCACAGAGCGATGGACACACAGACACACAGAGATATTCAGAAATATGGGGAGAAGTCCATAAGAGAGACAACGGGGCAGTAATAGAGAAAGACAAGGAGAGACAGAGAGAATGAACGTTCATTAAACTCAGGTTCAAGAAGGGTAGCTTTGCCATGTGCCACCATTTAAGGGCTTGAGGCTGGCCTGGATGGCTCCACTTGATTCAGGAGGGAGGTATGCAGAGATGCAAGTCTAGGGGTTCAGTCAAAGTACAGGCAGTTACGAGGGTTCACAGAAAAATCTGCCAAGACACAAGTCTAGCTTGCTAGCCCAGAGCCATATATATCACATTATATATTAATAACAACAATACCACAGTAATTACAGATCATGGGTACCTGGCTTTGTGTGAAGCACTTTATATGCACAATAGCCCAAGGAAGTAGCTATGTTTATTATTTCCTTCATTATATAGAAAGACAAACTGAGGCTCGAAGAGATTAAGGTATAGTCACCAGTGGATAATATAGGGCAGTGGGAATCCAAAGTTCCCTTTAACCCTGGCCTTCCAAGAGCCACCCCTGCTTGTCTCCATGACCTTCCATCTTAGATGTTCCAAGTGATGTGGAAAGAAGTCTGGTGGGAAAAGATATAAGTAGGGGTGAAAATATTTAACAAACAGGTGAGTATATGGGCACCATTCAGAAGAGATGCTGGCCATTTTACAGATGGGTAAACTGAGGCTCAAAGAGGTTACATGAATATCTCAAGGCCATACAACTAAGAGCAGACACAGAGATGATGTGACCCAATTCAGGGGTGTGAGACCAGCCGAATGCCATTGGGGGGGTAGGCACTGAGGTATGGGTTCCCTGGGGGCCTTCGGCACCTGGCACAGGCAGAAGGGCCTTCTGTATCCTCACCCTCTCAATCTTCTCCAGCCACTCTTTATTCTGAGCCAGCTCAGCCATGAACGCCTGGTGCCGGAGCCATCTCTTATGCAGCTTATGGCTGTCTTCCCTCGTGCCATCCCGTGCCATCAGCATCTTCTCATGGATCCAGCCATCCAGCTGTGCAGGATGGGGAGAGGCTCAGTCAGTCCCCCCAACCTGGCACTGCTCCCTGTCCCCCCATCTCCTCCACAAGGTCCCAGTTTCAGGGACTGGGCTACTAGTGTTGTGGGGGAGGAAGAAGGGATCAAAAAGCCTTCACAAGTGAGGCCTTTATTGGGATGAGGGGCCAGCACAAGCTCTTTCCTGGGAGGTGGAAGATGGAGCCAGGGGTCCCCAGAATGCCCAGTTCCTTGGCTCCCCTGTCCTGAGGGCAGCCCTCCTCTGCTCCCCACAAGCCCCCAAGGCAGAGCTTCTGGGCCAGTCAGCCTTTTCCCAGCTAGAGACAAATCAACCCCCCAAAACAAGCCCTCCAACCTAATTCAGTAATTCCTAATTCAGCCCCAGGCCCTACACCAATAGCAACACTTAGATTCTCCAATTCCAATCCCGTCTTAACCATCCTCAGTAATGACAAATTCAAGATTCCCCAACCCCATTTGCATCAAAGGAAGCCACCATATCTAGCTCTGGCCTCCCAAAATAGACAGATCAACCCCCTAAACAATCTCCCAACTAGTGCCAAATCTAGCTCCCTCCAAACCAGCCCCCCAATCTGAAGTAGACTCATTCCTCACAACCGAAATCCGTCCCTTCAGTGTGATCCCACATGGTTCCCCAAACCTAGCCCTGGATCTCCAAAACCAGTTTCCCAAGCCATAACCAGTCCTAGCCCCCAACCAAAGCCAATCCCCAAAATATGGGCAACAAGGCTGCCTTCTGGCTCACTAGATTAGTCTATCCCAAATGTAGCTCCAGACTCCCCAACATGGACCTCCTAAGTTGTCCCCCCCAAAACTAAAGCCACTTCTAGTTCCCCTACCCACCAACAAAACCAGTCTCCCAAATGTAAGCACCAAGAGTGGGCCCCTCTCATTACCCTGGACAAGGTAATGCTTTCTGAGCCCCCACAAAAATGAGACTTGTCTCCCCCCAAACCAACCAGAACCTCCTCATTTACGACCAAACTGACATCTGGGATAGTTTACTCCTCCCCTTACTCCCCTCCCCCCTCTGGTCACAAGATCCTCCTCCTCCTGCCTCTTGCAAAAAAAAAAAAAAAATCAACTCCAGCTCGGCGGCCCCGGAGGCAAATGCAGTCATAAAAAAAAAAAAAATAGCCAAGGACAAATCCCTAGCCGGCCAAACTCCGCCCCGCGTCCCCTAAGCGTGAGCTCCCCAGAGGTCCGGGGCAGTTTCAGACCCCACCTCTCTCTCTCTCTCAAACACACACACACACACGCGCACGCCCGCGCGCACACGATCCAAGGCAAATGCTGAACCCCCCAACTCAAGTCATAGAGTATCCCACACGCACGGAAGACTCCGCCAATGGCAACCACAGCCCCCCAGTGAAGGCAAAATCTCCTAAAGAAGATGGTACCATATCCGCAAGGTAAAATCCCCCCCAAAGGTGACTGCCCTCCGTCACTGAGGGCAAAGCTGGAGTCCCCAACAACCGAAAAAGATCCCCCAAAAGTCATAGCCCCCCAAACCCAGAGCAAATCCAGGGCCTTCATCACCCAAGGCAGAGCCCCCCAAAAAAGTGATTCATTCCCCATATCCAAAGGTAATACAGATTCCTCAAGAACCAAAGAAGAACCCCAAAAGGTTGAGAGTTCCCCCAACCCCACGGAAAATTCCAGTCCCTCATCACCCAAAGAAGAGCCCCCTGGAGAGGTTGAGACCACCTGGAGCCCAAAGCAAATCCAGACTCCCCAGGAGTAGCCTTAGAAGTTCCCTGCCCTCCACTTCCCTCCCCTGGGGCCCGGCACCAGCACCGCGGACAGCTCCCGGAGTCCCTGCCCCTCCCCAGGGCGGGGGTCGCGGCGCCTGCCTGGCCCGCCCCCGCGCCGCCCGAGCCCCTCCCTCCCGCGGCCCCAGCCGGTGAGCACGCGCCCGAGCCCCCTCCCCCTCCCGCCTCGGCGGGGGCGCGCGTCAGCCCCCTCCCCTGTGCGCCCCCGAGACCTGAAGCGGCAGCGGCGGCGTTGGCGGGGCGTCCCTGCAGCCGGCGGGCGGGCGCTCGCCCCTCCACTGCGACGGCGGCGGCGGCGGCGGCGGCGGCGGCGGCAGAGGCTCCCGCGGACGCGCGCCCCCTCCCCCGCGCCGCGGCAGCGCGCCCGCCTGCGCGCGCCCCCTGCCTGCCTCCATGCCCGCCTCTTTGCGGGGCCCCAGTTGGAGGTGGGGAGGAATCGCCACCCTCCCTGAAGCAGAGAGGGGGCGCTTCTACGCCATCTTAGATGATTGCCCCTTAGTTCGGAACTCCAGAACAATCCCACGGGGGAGGGGGTCCCTGGGTTCTAGGCTTCCTCAGCTATTTGAGGATGAGAAGTGTGTATGTGTGTGGGGGGGGTGGGCTTCAGTCCATCTCTAATGGCTGAGATCCACGGCCACCTCCGCTACGCAGACGATGCAGAGATGAAGTATATGGGAGGGGCGCCCTAGATCATCTAAGACCTCAGTCCAGAACAATCTCCCATGGTCTACCTCATTTATGTGGGATTGGGGCATGGGGGAACCTCCGTCCGTTTCCTGTAGGAGGAAAATAATCTCCCGTGGGAGTTCACCATGGAAAGGGCCAAACCATCTTTAACGGGGGGGGCGGGGACAGGAGCCTGGTTCTTGAACCATCTTTCGTTGCGGGAGGCAGGTACTAGATCATCACGGGAGGGAGGAGGAGGTGACTGGAGGAGCTTGAGGCCAGGACCAACTCTGGGGATTAGAAAAATGTTTACTGGATATGTCTAATGGGGCGATATCTTATGTGGCCGAAGTGCAAAACAGTTTCTGATGGAATGCAGAGGAAGAAGGGGGAAGAAGCCTGTCTCCTGAGCTGTCTGTAATGGTGAAGAACGGCTGAACCATCTCGGATTTGTATGACCATCTAGATTCCTAGACACCTTTAAAGGGGCAAAGGCTCAGTTCAGGACTATCTCTGACAGAAGGAGCTCTCTGGGCAGCTGGTCCGTCCCCGCCTTGCTCCGTCCCTCCCTCCCCAGGCAGGGACCATCTCACAAATATCCACAGAGAAAGGTGAGATCAGCGCGTCCCCGCGGGACCCGTAGGCGCGGACGCGCGCCGTTGCCAGGGGCTCCAGAGGCCCCGCCCTCCTTCCCCGGCGCTCGCGTGGGCGGGGAGGGGCCTGTAGAGCATGCGCACTGAGACAAGGCTTCGCGCGCCTCCTGGCGGTGCAAAGTAAACATCGCTCCGCGACCCACTTAGACGGGGCGTCCCCGCCCCCACCGCGCGTCTGACTGGGGGTTCTTCCCTCCCTAGGATAGGGAGTGTCACTGCCCGCAGCACAGCTGAGGTCCTACCTCGTGGCAGACCCGGAGGAAGTGCTGCAGCTCAAGTTGGTCGTGTAGCTTCTGCATCCATTGCTGAGCCCGTAGTTGGTTTTCTTGGCTCCTGGGGGTAGGGAAAGAGGGGCTAGGCAGAGGCCCGCGGCAGGGGGCGCTGGCAGTAGGGCACTGGGGTCATCGGGCTGGGCAGGGGTAGGCGAGCCTGGGACATGTGTAAGAGAGAGGAGGGGTAGAGATCAAGGTGGGGGTGGGGGAGAGAGGCAGTCTGGGAGGGGCAGAGCCAGGGACAGGGCTGGAGTGGGGACCGGGAGAGAATCAGAGACAGAGGCATGGGTCAGGGAGAGACCTGGAGAGAGAAACACACATCTGGAGAGAAAGAGATACAGAGAGTTAGAGAGACACAGGCCTAGAGAGAGAGATAAACAGATCTACAGACAGAGACGTGCACAGACAGACACACTCAGGTCCAGAGATAAGGAGATAAACAGAAACATCGAGAGGGACTGAATGACAGAGACCCAAAGAGAGACAAAGAGGCAGAGACCCAGGGAGAAAGAACAGGGAGAGAGGGAGAGAAATGGAGCCGGGATAACAACAGAGGGACTGACAGAGAGCAGCAAAGGCGACGGCAGTGGGGGGTAGGGGGGAGGCAGAGGAAGAGAAACTGCAGGGACAGACCCCCGGGGAGGGGGGACAGACAGAGAAGCGGGCAAGACACAGCCTGACAGACAGACGGGGTAGGGGGCGTACCACAGGAAGGAAGAGACCAGGGTGTGGGGAGAGATGAGACTGGAGCCTCAGCAAGGGTGGGGTAGGTGCTTGGGTGTGCAGGCAGGAGTCCTGCAGGCAGGGGTCGGGCCCTCAGCTAGAATGAACTGGCCAGGCTGGACCCAGGCCCTACCCCCACAGCAAGCTGGGATCAAAGCCCCAGGCACCCTGTTCGCAGTGTAGGCAAAGTACCCAAGAGGCCTAGTGGAGGGGGCTGGGGGCATCCCACTTCAGCCCACATGTGCACCTGTACTGTTCCTACCCCCGGGAGACAGAGAAGAGAGAGATAAAGAGACTATCCTCCAAGGTCCCCCAGCTCCCTAAGAGTCCTTCTAAGACTGTCCAGGTCTAGCATCCCCCTGCCCCTACCTTTCCAAACTTCTCCTTCCCCCACTCACTCTGACTCCCACACTGGCCTTCTCTTGAACTCACCACTCCTACCTCAGGGTCTTGGCACCTGCTGTTCTTTCTGCCTCAAATGCTCTTCCCCCTGGAGAGCTACTCACAGGCCACCTCCTCTAACCTTCAGATCTCTATTTACATGTCATCTTCTCAGGGAAGCCCCCCCCCCACCACTCCCACCACTTCTTGGCTTTCTTTGCTTCCTTAATTTCCTCCTAAGGGCTTATCACTATCTAAAAAACCCCCATTGTCATCGAGTGGATTTCAACTCCTAGCACCTCTATGGGACAGAGTAGAACTGCCCCACAGGGTTTCCAAGGAGCAGCTGGTGGATTCAAACTGCCAACCTTTTGGTTAGTAGCCGTAGCACTTAATCACTGCACCGCCAGGGCTCCTATCACTATCTAACACACTATATATTTTACTTATTTATCTTGCCTGTCTCTCCCACTAGGATGTCATTCCATGAAGGTAGTAATTTTTGTTTTGTTCACAGCTGTATCCCCAATGGCTAGAAAAAGGGCCTGGCCCATAGTAGATGCGCAATACATATTTGTTACCTGAACGAGCGAGTGAGCAAGTCAAGGAATGCAAGAGAGACATAGAGGCCAAGAGGAAGAGAAATGAAGAAACAAAAGTATCTGAGAAAGAGGCAGAAAAAAAGGTGGAAATAGTTACGAGACAGACAGGGTAGAGAGATGCACAAGGACGGAGAGAAAAATAGAGAGGAAGCAGCAAACAGAGAGAGAGGGACAGATAGATGGAGACAGACGACAGTGCGCAAGAGACAGTTACAGAGGAAAACAGAGGGAGAACAAGAGAGAAAGAACAGGAAGGGCCAGAGACAAGCAGGCGAAGTGCTGACGCCGGCAGCCCCACCACAGCTGCAGCCCTGGAGCCAGGAAATGCGTCTGAAATCGATATCGGCCCCCTGAGGCCCTGGCCAGCCAAACTGTCAAGCATCAGTCCTAAGGAAGAGGACCACCAGGGTGAGAAAACGGCAGGGTTCAAATCATGGCACTGCCACTTCCTGGCCGTGACCTTGCCTCCGTGCAAAATGCAGGTAAGACCAGCACCTGGCACACAGAGCTGAGCCAGGTTCCAGACCAGCTGAGGCACGGAGAGACTAAGTGACTTGCCCTGAATCTCTCAGGTGGAAGGGTGGAGCTGGGACTGGGACCTGGGTCTGTCTGACCCCAGAGCCCCAGCCCCTAACTCCTGCATGTTCCTGCCCCCCTCTGGATGTGGAATGGGAGCCCTGGTGGTGCACTGATTAAGCACTCGGCTGCGGGCTGAAAGGTTGGGAGTTTGAACCCACCAGCAGCTCTGAGGGAGAAAGATGTGGCAGTCTGCTTCAGTAAAGATTCAGCCTTGGAAACCCTATGGGGCAGTTCTACTCTGTCCTATAGGGTCGCTATGAGTTGGAATTCGACTTGACAGCAGTGGTTTTTTGGTCTGGGTATGGAAATCCCTTCCCCCAGTGATGAATGTTGTTATTACTCCCACAGGGTGAAAAACATTACTCTAGACAAGTAAATGAAGTCCCTGGTGGAGCAGGTGGTTAAGTGAAAGGTTGGTGGTTCAAACCCACCCACAGGCATCTCAGAAGAATGGCCTGACGATCTGCTTCCAAAAAGTCACAGCCTTGAATTCCCTACGGAGCAGTTCTATGCTGCACATATGAGGTTCCCATGAGTCGGAATGGACTTGACAGCAATTAACAACAACAGACAAATAATAGGGACTAGGTAGGGAACAGGGATCAGGTCTGTCCCAATCCCGATGTGTCCCCACATCCCCAGTGTAGGTCCAGGCTCCCACAGCCCCCTGCGTTCCCTCATCCCAGCCCTGACCCCTGTGCCTGCATCTCCCCCGTCCCAGCCCTGACCATCTGGGCCATTCTTGTCCGATAAAGTGTGAGTTCTGTGAGGGCAGCCATCATATTCTGTCCTGGTCACTGCTGTGTCCCCAGCATCATCCCACACAGGGCACAGCACAGGATCCATACATGTTAAACTGACTGAAGAATAAATGAATAAACAACAGAATAAAAGGAGCACTTAATTAATGACTGAGAAAAGGAATGAAGTCGTGAATCATGGAAAGAACAGTCCTTGGGGTTCCTCCTCCTTACTCTTCTGGCATACAGCAGGTGCTTAAAAAATGTGGGGCAAAGGAAAGAAAGGTCCACGCTGGAGCTGGAAGCACTAGGTGATGAGTTTGCATGTTCTGGACCTGAATCCCCAGAGAAGACGAATTTAGGAGAAAATGGATCCTAAGCCCCAGCCAGGAGGGGGGCTGGGGTGTTGGGGCTGGGTGTGGTGGGGGAGTGACCAGGTCTGCTTTGTTTCAGGAGACTGGAAGACAGACAGAGGCTGTGGGGCCCTCTTCCAGCCTGGATCATCCCAGAGAGGAGGGAGCTGGATTACCGGGAGGGGCAGAAACACTGATGGTAACAGAGACCCTAGCAAACAGGCTCTGTGAGGGCCGGGATTCTTGGAGGGAGGAATCTGTTTTGTTCAGGGCCTGGAATAGTACCTGGCACAAGACAGCGCTCAAAGAATACCTGTGCTTGATTCCTGCGTGCACAGACAAGACACAGGGCAGTGGAGAGACAGATGGTGACAGAAGCAGAGACCAATAAGGTTCAAGGGGCACATGGAAGACACACAGAGAGACACAGACACCACACCACACATTCTGGGTGTTTGTGCTTTTTACAGGAGAACTGAGGGGCTGGAGCAGACTTGTGCCTAGCCTCTAGGAGAGGGGCGCGGGGACGGGCCGGAGCAGCGGGGCTGACGCTGCACATCCAGGGACAGCTGTTTACTTCCAGGTGAGGAAAGATTTTTTGGAGCCCTGGTTGCGCAGTGGTTAAGCTACAGCTGCTAACCAAAAGGTTGGCAGTTGGAATCCACCAGGAGCTCCCTGGAAACTCTATGGGGCAGCTCTACTCCGTCTTAAAGGGTCTCTATGAGTCGGAATCGATTTAAGAACACGTTTTAACTTCGTAATAACCGGTCCTGCTATCCCGCACTGAAGGCCGGCGTCGGAGAGAAACTTTTCATTGCATATCCTTCCGTACCTTTTGAATTTCCAATTGTGGTAGTCTTCACAAAAAATAAATTACACCTAAAACAATATGGAATTGGGTAGAAACCAGAGCGGCAGAGAAGGACACACAGTGAGGGGAGGAGCCGCACCTAGCCTCTCTCGCCCACTCCCTGCGCCGAGACCCCAGCCCTGGCGCCCAGACGCCCGCCCCCTGCGCCCGGGGGTCTGGGGGGCCTACTTCTCCAGCAGCCGCACCACGGCCTCCTGGGCCTGCTCTCCGTAGGCGTTGCCCTGCCTCAGCAGGCCCTCGGCAGCCTGCACGGCCACCTGCATCCTTTGCTGGTTCAGCTCCATCGTGGTGAGAAAATCCCGGTGCCTTTTCAACGCCTCTTCCACGGACTCCACCGTGCCCGGGAGCTCGGGACCCGACAGTGCCATCTCCTGGAAGGGGGTGGTAGTGCACAGGTCAGTCCCTCTTCATTCCGGGAGCTTGGGAGAGGCTGCCAGCCTCCTTGCCACTGTGCTCAAGCTTGAACACGCTAGGCACGGTCCCACCTCAGGACCTTTGCCCATGCTGGCCCCTCCGCCTGGCAGTCCATCCCCATGGCTGGCTCCTCCACTTCCTTCAGGTCTTTGCTCAAGCATCATGTCCTCAGACAGGCCTTTTCTGACCATCCTGCCAAAAATATTAACCCCCACCCTTGCCATATCCCTTCACCCTGCTCATTATTCCTCATAGCATAGTTATGACATAATATTATATATACATTTAGTTTACTGTCTCTTTCCTCCTCCCCTGCATACACAGACATCAGAACGTCAGCCACATGAGGTGGTATTTCTCAAGCCACGAACACATTTACCCGGGGTCACCCTCCCTCATCATAGCCTCTGTTATCCACCCCAGGATCTTCTTTAAATCCTATTAACCATCATGAATGAACTCATTTCTTTCTGGACAATCCACAAACCCAGTACTCTAATAAACTGCATTGCTCACTCGGGATAGTCCACCAACTGTTAGTCACCCAGATAAGACACCAGCCCACCCATAATAACCCTCAAACTTTGTTGCACACACGCCCACACACGCTCACTCCGGATGATCCACAAACTCAGTTACCCATACCAGTTCACCTCTCAAGTCTCACCCACCTCAGATAAGCCACAAACCCAGTGGCCCCGCAACGACCACCACCACTAACTCTCCCTTCCCCCACCGACGCACTTCTCTGTCCCAACAATTCCTCCCCACCCCCCACCCCACTTCCTGCACCTCCAGCCTTCCAAGCAACCCCGAGCAGATACCTGGTTGCGAAGCACCGCGAGCGCCTGGCGCAGATCCCGCAGGAAGAGCTGGTAGACGTGCGCCTGGACCAGCGCCTCCCTGCGCGCCTCCCACAGGCCCAGCAGCTTGTGCCAGCCGAGCTCCAGGTGCGGCAGCCACTCGTCGAGCGCCAGGCCCGGGCCGAGCTCGGCGCCGTCCCCCGCCAGCATCGCCTCACTGGCTGCCACGATGCGCGCATAGTCCTCCTCGCGCTGGTCCACCTCCTCCTTGAGAGCGGCGTGGCGCGTCAACAGCGCATCCGCCTCTTCCAGGCTGCCAGGCAAAGGCCCCTCGTCGCCTCCCGCCGCCTCCTGGGCTCGCACCAGCCAATCCAGGAAAGCGTCCAGGTCGTGCAGGAAACGCTGCAGGCGCCCGGCCGCCGCCACCGCCTCGCCGCAGGCCTGAGCCGCGCTTTCCAGCGCGCCCCACTCGGCGCCCAGCTCTTCTGCGCCCTGGCTTAGCCGCGCCTCCTGCGCGGGAAAGCGCGCGGCCAGTAGGGCCGCTTCCTCCAGGAGAGCCGCCTGTCTTGGCTCCAGCGCTTGCAGAGCCGCCTCCAGGCCGCTGAGGCGCCACTGTAGGGCGCCGCCGGCTCGGGGCGCGCTCTCTACCGCCCGCCGCTTCTCGCGCACCTGGGTGCGCACCTCAGCCACCTCCAGCACGTGGTTCTCCACCAGCAGCACCGCGCTAACCTCCTCTTTGCGCTGTTCCACCAATTCCACGATGCGGTTCCACCTACCCAAGGGAAGGAGGGAAACTTGAAGAAGAGGGCAGGGGTGCTTCTTGGGCGTGAAGGGCAGGGAGACCCAGGGTCCAATCCAAGCCCTGGCCACCTAGCCACCGTGCAAACTTGGAAAGTCACTATCTCACTGAGCCCCAGCTTCTGCCTCTGTAAAATGGAACCCGCCCGGCCCATTTGCCATTCTCGAAATGTAATCCCTGCAAGTCCCAAACTATTTTCACAACAATAACCAAAAAAAAGCAAAACCTTTGAAGTCGAGTCACTCCGACTCATAGTGACCCTAAAGGACAGGGTGGAACTGCCCCATCGGGTTTCCAAGGAGCAGCTGGTGGACTTGAACTGTCGACCTTTTTCCTAGCAGGCGAGCTCTTAACCACTGTGCCATCAGGGCACCTTCACAATACTAAGCCATTCTTTGCCTTTTCACTCGTTCTCTCCCAAGTATACCATGGAGTTTTCCAGAGATATCACAAGAGACTGATAGAGAAGCATATACGAGAATCCAGCTGCCTTCTCTGAAGCCAGACATTAACAAGGTTTGCAAAAATGCACAACAATGCCACTCTTCCCACTACAGTTTTTGTTTTCAAAAATAGTTATTTTTCATAAAAAGTTATGTTGCAATAGATTTGAGTGTTTTTAAATGATTTAATAAATATTTTACAAATTTCCATGTTATTTCTGATAGACTTGCAGCCACTGCTTGCAGTCAAATGTGTGCTCTGCCATTTTTTCACGGTTTGACCTTTGGCAAGTGACCCTCTCTGCGACTTGATTTCCCCACCAGTAAAATGGGCACAATCTTAGCACCTACCGCATTTATGAGGTGCTTCAAATAGTGCCTGTTGGCTACTACTATTGAGTGAGGACAGTTTTGGGACCTATTGAGCCTTTTGGAGCCCTGGAGGCAAAGTGATTAAGAGCTACGGCTGCTAACCAAAAGGCTGGCAGTTCAAATCCACCGGCTGCTCCTCAGAAACCCTTATAGGGTCGCTATGAGTTGGAACCAACTCCACGGCATGAGTTTGTTTTTTATTTTATTTTTTATCAAGCCTTTTACTGCCTTGGCCCTTTGCCCTGGCTGTGCTCCCTCTCTGGAAGGCTCTGTACTCACCGTTTCTTTCCACACACACTTTCTGTGGCTGGTTCCTTCTCATATCCTTGAGGGCCCAGCTCAAAATGTCACCTTCTGACCACAGGTCTAAAATCACTCCCAATGCCTGGTTACGCTGCACTGGGTCACTCCACTCAATTTCCTGCATAGCCTTATCCATCTCTCCACATATCTTGTTCATTTACTGGTTTGTTAACTACTCTCCACTCCTCTAACAGACACGCCACAAGGGCAGAGATAGGAGAAACCCAGCTTCAGACTCTGCTCTTGGCATACAGTGGCTGTGGGACTCTGAGCAAATCATTGCCCTTTCCAATCCTCAGTTTTCTCATCTGGAAAACGGGGATCATAATAATGTCCAACTCACAGAATGGGTTTGAGTGTTTAATGAAATCACGTGGCTAAAGCACTTGGCACATCCTGTTGCTGTCGAGTCGATTCTGACTCATAGCGACCCTATAGGACAGAGTTGAACTGCCCCATAGGGTTTCTAAGGAGCGGCTGGTGGATTCAAGCTGCTGACCTTTTGGTTAACGACCAAGCTTTTAACCACTGTGCCAGCAGGGCTCCAAATAAATGAATCCCATAAAAACCCATTGCCATCGAGTCAATTCCGACTCATAGAAACCCTATAGGAAAGAGTAGAACTGCCCCGTAGAGTTTCCAAGGACAGCCTGGTGGATTCAAACTGCTGACCTTTTGGTTAGCATCTGTAGCACTTAATCACTATGCCACCAGGGTTTCCAAATAAATGAATAGCCAACCAAAATGTATCCTCACTTTACCACATCATCACTAGCACTGGGTATTACCATTTTTTAAGATTTTGCTGATTTACCAGATGGCTGTTATCATCTCAGGGGTTTGAGATTGCAAATCTTTGACTTCCACAGCTGAGTGAATGAGGAAGGGAATGATGGGAGGACCTGGTGTCAGATACCAGGAAGGACTTCCAGCCCCAGACCCCACCTACCTGCTATTGAGGTGGTCTTGGCAGGAGCGCACCTCGTCTGAGCTGGGGTGGCCTCCTTCCACCAGCTTCTGGACCGTGTGGTTCACATCCAGGACACGGCCCATCAGACTGTTCATCTCCTGGTCCAGGCTCTCGAAGCTGTGGGAAGAGGATGGAGATGCTCAGAGGCCTGAACACTCAGGACCTGTCTACTGCTTGGCTTCTATGAAACTGCCTTCTGGTTTTCCTCCTAATTTTCTAGCTTTACCTTTGCTGGCTCCTCCTCTCCTACTTGCTTCCTAAATGTTAGTATTCTCAGGGCTCTTTCCTGGGCCCTCTGGGTTTTCCCTCGCCCCTCCCCTAGGCTGTCTCACTCATCCCCACAGCTTCCTCAGCCCTGCACCCATGGCCCCCACATCTCAGTCTCCAGCCCCAACCTCTCTCCTTTTGAACCACTCTCTGACCTCAAAGCCAGCTGTGTACCTCCTCCAGGCCCTTTATACCCATTGTGACTCAAAATTGGTCTCAGCATCTTCCATCAAATTCGTTCTTCCTCTGGGTCCCATCTCAGGGACACCTTGCCACCCCTCAGGCCAGAACCCTAGGCCTCATCCTGGACCCTCCAGCCTCAGCCTGTCAGCCCCCATGGCCTGTCCACTTGGCTTCCTCAGTATCTCTCTCATCTGCCCACAGCCCTGCCCTGGTCCAGTCATCTCTCCCACCTGGGCCCCCTCCCAGCTGCATCTCTGGGCTCCCAGCCACCACTCTCACTCCCTCCAACCCATACAGGGAGGTCATTTTTAATCTGACTATGATCCTCCCTGGTTTCCAACAGCACCGAAGACTGTGGCTTGGATAGCTGTGAGTATGGTAAGGGCGGACAGTAGGCCTGTGTTTCCAGAAATGCCTAGCAGAAGACCTAGAATTGAGCAGGCACCCAACAATTAGCTGTTGAATGAATGGATGGATGATGGACAAAAGACTCAGAAAGAGGGGTGCAGTGGGAGAAAGACATTGTCCAACAACTCATTACCAAGTCGGCCAACAGGCAGTCAAGTATATAACACATCATGGGGTGTAATGTAGGGTAAGGGGAGGGAAGGTGACAGGGGTTGGAGCTGTTTTATTAGCTAGGGAGATGTGACTCATAAGAGCCATGTATTCATTCAACAAATGTTTAGTATTAGATCAAACTCGTACAGTGGCATTGGAAGTCCTGGGGAGGGGCGGGGGGAAGATTCCCATTAGGCAGCTCAGGTCACTAATTTCGTAGCAGGTGAATATAAGTCTGGTGGTAATTATAGCAAGCCATGGTGTTTTCAATCGCCTCATACGCCTATGAAAGCTGGACAATGAGTAAGGAAGACTGAAGAAGAATTCATGCCTTTGAATGATGGCATTGGCGAAGAATATTGAATATACCATGGGCTGCCAGAAGAATGAACAAATCTGTCCTGGAAAAAGTACAGCCAGAATGCTCCTTAGAAGCAAGAATGGTGAGACTTCATCTCACATTCTTTCAACATGTTATCAGGGGGGACCAGTCTCTGGAGAAAGACATCTTGGTAGAGAGTCAGTGAAAGAGGAAGACCCTCAAGGAGATGGACTGATACAGTGGCTGCAACAATGGGCTCAAACACAATTGTGAGGACCGCCCAGGACCGGGCAGTGTTTCCCATCTGTTTTACATAGGGTGGCTGAGTTGGGATCAACTAGACGGCACCTGACAACAACAACAGCAATAGCAAATTGTCATGGAATACTTCCATACCCTTAGCATTGTGTTAAACGCTCTACACTTATTAATACATTTACTATTCACCACAAGTCTGGGAAGTAAGGGTCAATGCCATCCCTATTTTACGGATGGGCAAACAGGTTCAGAGAGGTTAGGCAAGTTGTGGGCGGAATGTCACAAAGTTGGTTAAGGATGAAGCAGGGATTGGAACCCCTGATGTGAGGAACATGGGAACTGTTGAACTAACGAAGGTGAGACTGGGTGCGTCAGGAAGGGGACCCGAAAGTCCCTCTCCCCGTCCCACAAAAGCGCGCGCTCACCGGTGCTGCACCACCTCGACGTCGTCGAGTGAATCGGGCACGCGCATGGCGAGCAGCCACTGCTCCTTCTCGCCGATCCACAGCTCACAGGCGTGCACCTCGCCGAACATGCGGTAGACAGCGAGGGCATCGCGCAGCCACTGGCGCCGCAGCGCAGCCACTTCGGTCACCTCGGCGAACAACTGCTCGGCCTCCACCACGCGCACCTGCAGCGCCACCACCAGAGGTCCGGCGCCACTGGCGCCCCCCAGTGTTGCCAGCTGGCGCCGCAGGCCGCCCACGGACCCGCGATGCGCCTCCACCTCCTCGGTGAGCGCGCGATGCTGGCGGGCCAGGCGGCGGCTGGACGCTTCGTCGTGACCGAAGTCGCCGGCGACCGCCAAGCGGTAGGCGTCGCGAAGCCAGTCCAGGAGCCCGTCGAGGTCAGCGCCGAATTGGTGCAGTGCCCGCGCCTCCTGCAGCCGCCTCTCCCGCCGCGCCGCCCCCTCTTCCAGCCGCTGCCAGCGACGCCGCGCGCTCGCCGCGCGCTCCGCCAGGCCCACCAGGTGCACTGTCTCCGCGCCCGGGCCGACGGCGCCGCCGGCCGCAGCCAGCTCCTCACCGCGCCGCAGCGCCTGCTGCAGCAGTGTCCGCCGCCCACCCAGCTCGCCCTGCAGGATCTTGTGCTGAGCCAGCAGACGAGCGGTGCTGGGCAGGTCGTGTGCGCCGCCCGCGGTGCCAGCTGTGCCCACTGTGCCCGCCGTGCCGCCGCCACTGGCGGCCTCCAGGAGGCGCTCTTTGTCGCGTGCCCAACTCTCGGCCTCCTCCAGCTCCTGCAGGAGTGCCCAAAGGCTCCGAGACGCCTCCAGCTCCGCGCGCCGCCGCGCCGCCTGCTCCTGAAGCTCCGCCAGACAGCCGTGAACGTGGTTCACCCGGTTGCAGATGACCTGAGGGTCGCAGGGTTGGTAGCCTGGGGCAAAAGAAGGGGCGGATCTGGAGTCAGGCGTGGGCCAGGGCGTACCCAAGAAAGGGTGGTGCAGACTACCTGCCCCGACCTTGGCCCAACTTCGTCTGGTGCCAATTCAAGTGTCTCCTCCTCCAGGCAGCCTTTTCTGACTCCCTAAGGCTGAGGCAGGCACCTCTTGTGAACTGTCCCGGCCCTTTCTGCTTTCCCCTTCCCGGCCCCGACCACTCTGCCTGTGCTTCCGCTGTCCTTAATACTAAATCCTCAGAGTTTTAATCACTCTGGGCTGTCACTGCCTGGTCTGTCTCCCCCACTGGACTGGGAGCCCCATGAGGGCACGGCTGTCTCTGTCATGCTGTGTCCCCATTGCTGCCCAGGGCTAGATGGTGGTGGGGGGCGGCCTAAGCAGTAGCCTCATGACTTATTGGCTGAATGAGGGATGGAAAGTGAGATTCAGAGAATCACAGGATCTATATATTTTAGTGTAAACTGTGTTTCCATCAGACCAAATGAAACTGCTCCACCCTTCAGCCATATTTCAGGATCCCCTCTCTCATCCTCTGTTCCCTTCTCTAGTACCCCCAGTGATGTCCTGCACCCCTTTTTTCTTCAAATATTCCACCTTCCCCAGATCTCTAGTTTGTGGCTAGAGAACTGTGAAATTAATTTAATGGGTCACAAGCAGTGTTTCTGTCACAGAACAGAATCGAATGAATGGGAAATATCAGAATGGCCCATGAGAGGTGAGGGAAAGTATGGCTTTATCAAACCTTTGTGTCATGAACACCGGGTCATGATATAAACGTATTTCTTACTGGGTCGGGAGATGCTGGCCTCAGCGGGATGGCTGTGGGATTTCTGTGCATTCACCGATATTGACTGAAATACCAAGGCAGCCAACTAAGTAATAGTTACAACAACGAAGACTCCCATGTACCCAGACCTTAGTCTGATAGTGCCACTTACTCCTCATAACCATCCTATGAGGCCAATATCCCTATTAACCCCATTTTACAGACGAAGAAACTGAGGCTCAGAGGGGAAGCTGCTTGGCCAGGACCAGCTAAGAAGTGGTGGACCCAGAGGCCACACTTTGGCCCACTCCTCAGATAGTGCTGCCTCCCATCGCCATGACAATGCATACCCCCCACTCACCCCGAAGGCTGCTGGTTGTCACCAGGTGTCAAGATCTCACAAGGAAAAGACAGAGGGAGCCTCCTGGGACAAACATTTCTATGTTGAAGGAGAGGGTCCCAACAACCTCCCATTGGGTTGTAATGTGGATGAGAGGGGGCTGAGCCAAGGTCAGGATGTCGATACTGGGGCTGGGACAATGTTTGCTCTGAGGATGTGGCCCAGGCTCATGTGAGAAGCCTCCCCACCTTCCTGCAAGCAGACAGGCTCTTCTTCTGTAACGATACCCCAGGATTTCTAAGGGCTGTGGCTCCAGAAAAAGAGGAAGACATCAAAGTGGAGTGAGACAGACCAAGCTCAAAGCCCTCTTAGCTCTGCAACCCTGGGCCTCAGTTTCCTCATCAATGAAAAAGAAAAAGGCAGCCCTGACTCCGGGCCACTGAGCAGACCTGCACACAAGGAGGCTATGGTGTTCTCCCCCAAACATAAATCATCTCCCAGAACATCCACATCAGACGAGGCCAGGGGTGATGGAGTAAGGCAACAAGACCACTCCATCGTCACGTCTGAGCACAGACAAAAACAAGGTCACTGTGCAAACCGCAACAACCACCTAACATCTCCCTGGCTGGTTAAGGGGGCTGCTGCCCACTACAGCATTAGCCATACTCTGTTCCCCCACCCCCTAGATTACAAAGATTAAGCTGCTCAGTCCCATTGTTACCGCATTTCCTAACAGCATCCAAGCCAGAGCAAGACACGCATGCTTCACTGATACGTCCCCCAGCACAAATCACCCAGCACAATCCCAACTCACATGCCCCTTGTTATGGATTGAACTGTGTCCCCCAAAATGTATGTCAACTTGGCTAGGCCATGATTCCCAGTATTGTGTGACTGCTCACCATTTTGTCTTGTGTTGTAAATCCCACCTCTATGATGTTAATGAGGTGGGATTAGCAGCAGTTATGTTAATGAGGCAGGACTCAATCTACAAGATTAGGTTATGTCTTAAATCAATCTCTTTTGAGATATAAAAGACAGAAGTGAGCAGAGAGACAAGGAGACCTCATAACACCAAGAAACAAGAGCCATGAAAATAGCATATCTTTTGGACCTGGGGTCCCTGCGCTGAGAAGCTCCTAGACCAGGGGAAGATTGATAACAAGGACGTTTCCCCAGAGCCAACAGGGACAGAAAGCCTTCCCCTCGAGCTGGAGCCCAAAATTGGGACTTCTAGCCTCCTAGACTGTGGGAGAATAAATTTCTGTTTGTTAAAGACGTTGACCTGTGGTATTTCTGTTATAGTAGCACTAGGTAGCTAATACACCCCACCTAACACCTTCTTACTGAAGTGCACCAGGTTCTCCACACTGTATGATCTCCTGCATTGCAAAAAGCCAATAAACTCAACTTTGTTTGGCTACAAGGAGTTTGGCCTTTGGCTGGGGGGCTGTTATAGGTTGAACTGTGTCCCCGCAAAAAGCAAAAGGTTGAAGTGCTAACCCTCAGTACTTGCGAATGTGACCTTGTTGGTAAATAGGGTCTTTGAAGATGTTTTCAGCTAACATGAAGCTATTGTGGAGAACGGTGGGTGCTGTTCTCTTTATGACTGGTACCCTTATAAGAAGAGGAAACAGAAGCACATGAGGGGAGATGGCCATGTGAAGATGGATCTACAACCAGGGCTCTGAACTGCTTTGTTTCAGTTCAACTCCCTGCTGAGAATTTGGCTTTCCACCCCAGATATACTGAATCCGAATCTACATTTTTAACAAGATCCCCAGGTGATTCTATGAGTCGGAATCGACTCGAGGGCACTGGGTTTTGTGGGTGGGTCCGGGTGATTCTTATGTATAGTAAATTTTGAGAACCCCTGCTGTACTAGCGGTTCTCAGAATTGGTCCCTGACCAGCAGTATTAGCATCGCCTGGGACCTTGTTAGAAACGCAAATTCTCAGCAGGGGTTCGAACCAGTTCAAAGTCCTGTCTACAACACACGGAATGCCAAGGATTGCCAGGAACTACCAGAAGCTGGAAAGCAGCAAGGAAGGATCTTCTCCTAGAGACTTTGGAAAGAACATGGCCCCTGATTTTGGACTCCAAGCCTCCAAAACTGTGAGGTAATACATTTCTATTTTAAGCCACCCAGTTCATGGTGCTCTGTTATGACAGCTTTAGAACGCTGATACGAGGACATTGAAATGGGAACCTTGTTAGAGCCAGCCTTGGTTTTGCCTATCAGTATTTATCCCCTCTGCTTCCAATACCAAAAACCAAAACCAAACTCGTTGCCATCGAGTTGATTCCGACTCATAGAGACCCTATAGGACAAAGTAGAACTGCCCGATAGAGTTTCTAAGGAGCGTCTGGTGGATTCAAACTGCCAGCCTTCTGGTTAGCAGTCATAGTTCTCAACCACTACGTCACCAGGGTTTCCCTGCTTCCAATAATAGCACCCAATTTACTTTGCAGAATGACCCTTCGCTTTCTCAGTCCATAACTTTGGAGGGTGCTGATCCCATTCTTGGCCTTGGGAGGGCATGTCACATAGATGTGGCCAATTAGATCACTGCACACCCTGAGGCCATGATGCTTGGCTGAGCAATGGGGATGGAACCCACAGTGGCTTTCCTTGGACCTTTTATCAGAATTAACAGGAGCTCTGGTAGTGCAGTAGTTAAAGGGATCAGGTGCTACCCAAAAGGTTGGCAGTTCGAACCCACCAGCCACTCCTTGGGAGAAAGATGTGGCAGTCTGCTTCTGTAATGATTACAGCCTTGGAAACCCTATGGGGCAGCTCTACTCTGTCCTTTAGGGTTGCTATGAGTCAGAATTAACTCGACGAGACAGGTTTTGTCAGAATTAGTGAGAGAGAGGATCCTAACTCCTACGGGTCTGCTAAGCTGCTGGGATATAAACCATGGGGCTGAATGACTCCAGTTTATACCAAAGAGGAGGGACTGCCCAAGAGTGACACCAACAAAGAGACTAGAGGTGGAGAGAGATCATCCCTGGATCCAGCTATACCTGAAGCCAAACCCACCCTCCCTGGATGTTTTTGTTACATAAGCCAATACATTTCCCTTTTCTCCTTAAGCCAATCAGATGGAGTTCCTATCACTTGCTTCTGAGCAGGCTCTGACTAGACATTACCTCACAGAGGTTTGTGTGTGTGTGTGTGTGTTCAATGGTATTTACTGAGTTTAGGCTGAGAAGGGCTTAGCACATAGCAAACACTCAAAGGTGAGATATTACTGCAGAATATCAAAGCAGAAAGAAGTCATGTGGTCCAGCCTCCCACCCAAAGCACTAATCCCCCCATAATATACCTGATGGAGTGTGATCCTGGTTTCTGCTTGAATGCCTCCAAGGACAGGGAACTCACTCTTTCCTTCTGTCCCTCAGGAGTCATTCTGCCTCTATCAGCACCAACCCTGAAAGTCTCCACCCCCTTCCTTGACACCAGACTCACCCTGCAGCTGGGAGAAACGAAGGGCAGCAGCATTGAGGGCCTCCACCCGCTCGCTCTGGGCTGTGATGTCCCCCTCCAGCAGTCCATGCTTCTGCAGCAAGTCCTCTGCCTCCACCAGGTGCTGCCCACAGTCTTGGGACAGCAGCTGAGCCTACAGGTGGGGGCCATACAGCATGCCTCTGGCCTTGCCCTCAGGCCACTTCCCCCACCCCATGGTCCAGGCCAGCCCTCTGCTTACTTTCCCCCAAGAGTCCATTGCTCTGAACTCTGAGTTCCGTCTATACTCTTCCTGTCTCTGTCAACATCTCTCTCTGGCTCTGTCTCTCTCTGAATGTTTCCAGCTTTCACTGTTTCCACATTTCTGGGCTCTGTCTCTGCCACGGTGTCTCCGTCTCTCTGCTTCCATCTCCTTGTCACCATCTTTCTCTCTCTCCATCTCTGTCTGCCTATATCTCTGTCTACCTCCATCTCTCTTATATGTCTCCCTCTATCTCTTTCTCTCTGTGTCTTTATCTTTCTCTCTGTCCCCATCTTTCTGTGTATCTATCTTTGGTAGGTGTCTCCCTCTTTCAAACTGAGCACATCAGGCTATGTGTCTTTGTCTGTGTCCATCTAGATTTCCATTGTTAACTCCGTCTTGGCCTCTCCCAGCTCCCCTCTCCCCATCTCTCTTTCTCTCTCCCTCAAACTGTCACCATCTTCCTTTGACTTAATCTCTCTGTCTTCGTCTATCTCCGGCTCTCGCAGTCTCTATATCTCTCTGTCTTTTTCTCTCTGTTTTCTATCTCAGAGCTCTGGTGGTGCAGTGGTTAAGAGCTATGGCTGCTAACCAAAATGCTGGCAGTTCAAATCCTCCAGGCGCTCCTTGGAAACCCTATGGGGCAGTTCTACTCTGTCTTATAGGGTCGCTAGGAGTCTGAATTGACTCGAAAGCAATGGGTTTATTTTCTCTCTCTGTCTCTGTCTTTCACTCTGTATCTTTCTCTCAATCTCTATCTCTTTCTATCTCTCTCTTCCTTTCCCTCTCCATCTCCATCTCTCTGACAACATCTCAGTCAGTGTCTGCAGCCCTCTCTCCCTGCCCCGCCATCACCCATCTCTGCCCCCCGTCTGAGCCCACACCTGCATATCTTCCATCCAGTCCACCATGTACACCATCTCCTGGAAGACTTTCTGCAGGGCCAGGTTCTGCTCGAGCCGTGTCCGCCGGGCACCTACCAGCCCAGTCAGCAGGGCCCACTGGCGCAGGACGCTGTCACGCTGGGCCGCCACCCGCCGGGTGTCATAGTAGCCTTCAGCCGCCAAGGCCTGGGCTAGCTCCGCCACGCCCTGCACCCGCTCCTCATAGGCTGCAATGTCTGCCTCGATTGCTTCGTGCTTCTTCATGGCCGCCTCCACTGCTGGCAACTCATACCCAAAGTTGTCCTGGGGCAGTGCAGGCCACACACACTCACCCATGCTTTGACCCTGTGCGACCCTGGAAACTCCCCCACCACCCTTGTTACCCTGGACGCCAGACCCACCCTCTTCTGTTACCCTGGAGATCAGTCCCACCATCCCCAGTTACTCCAGAGACAAGTTCCATCCTCCCCTGTTACCCTGGAGACCAGCCACATCCTCTCCTGTTACCCTAGAGACTAGCCCCACCCTCTTCTGTTACCCTGGAGACCAGCCACTTCCTCTCCTGGCCACATCCTCTCCTGTTGCCCTGGAGACCAGCCCCACCCTCTTCTGTTACACTGGAGACCAGCCACATCCTGTCCTGTTACCCTGGAGACCAGTTCTACCCTCCTGTTACCCTGGAGATGAAACCACCCTCCCCCGTTACTCTGGAGACCAGCCCCACCCTCTTTTGTTACCTTGGAGACCAGTCCTACCATCCCTTGTTACCCTAACTGTGTTACTCAGGACACCAGCCCTACCTTCCTCTGTAACCCTTGATCCTGACTCAGTTAACCTGGAGACCACCCCACCCTTCCCTGTTACTATATCTCTAACCCAAAACTTGTTCCCCAGCAAACAGGCCCCATCCTTCCATTGCCCTGGAGACTGAGGACCAGGCCTATCCTGTTACTTAGGAGACCAATTCTATCCTCCTGAGTTACCCCGGACACCAGATACAACCTCTCTGGTCACCTAAGAGCCTCATTTAACATCCCCCCTATTTCTGGAGAGACTAATTACGCCATCTCTAGTTACCCTGGAAATCAGGCCCACTCCCCTCACTCATCAATCACCTAGGAGACCAATTCTTCCCTCCCACCCTCAGTTGTCACCTAGGAGACTAATCTAACCCTTCCCTGTTGCTTAGGAGATCCGGTCTCCCCTCTGGTCTCCAGGGCCACCGGCCCCACCCTCTCCCCCTTTCCCCCAGAGCCAAGCCCCACCCCTGATACCTGGGAGACCAGGCGCTGGTTCTCATTCAGCCAGCTCTCCCTCATGGCCACCTTGTGGTCAAACCTCTGGGCCAGTAGCTCCAGCTTCTCCTGCCGGATCAGCTCGGCCCGTAGGGCAGCCTCCCGCTCATGCTCGGCCTTCTCCAGCTCGCCCCATGCCTAGGGAGAGACGAGGAGGTCGTCAGACGCCAACAATTTCCTACAGCTTTGTGGCTTCTCCACCCAAGGCCACCCCAGCCCTTCTGCGGCATTTGTGCCAATTGGGGGAAAATTGTCACTTCCTCAGGACACTTTACTGCAGGAAAACCATCAGAGTAAATATCCAAATCCACAATGTCTAGGATGCAAAAGGCTCCCTTGAGCAGTGCACAACCTACACAACTCCCCAGTGCAACCCTGCCTCTCCCCAACATCCTGAACTCACCTTGTCGATATCCCAGATGCCACACCCCTCCCGGGGCACAAAGAGGCGGCGGTTGCAGGCACGCAGTTTGCTCTGGATGCTGAAGAGCAGCACCTCCAGGTTCCCCTTCTCCTGAAACCTGAAGGGGTGTGAGCTCAGGAGCGCTGCCTCCATACCTCCCTGTGGCCCTCCCTCTGAGCCAGGCCTCACTTGACGGGCTTCTCCAGCGTGCAATAGGCAGTGAATGACTGAAGCTGCTGCTGCACCCCACTCAACGAGTTGGCAAACTTCTGGTTGCTGATGAGGCCCACGGTCCGGTGGATCCAGGCCAGCAGCTCGGCTGCCAGCTCCTCATAGCGCTCAATGATCTTCCCCACCTCCAGCACTTGGTCCAGGACCTGACCCCGCAAAACAAGGTGGGCTCAGCCTCATGCCACATTGCCCCCAGGTGGTTCCCAGGCTCCCACCCTGCATTCCTTGGCTCTTCATACCTTCCCAATCCGCTTCCCCTCCACAGCCAGAGCCTTCATCTTGGAGAAATAGTGGTAGAAGGAGACCACGTAGGTGATGATGGACTTCTCATCTGGGGCCTCCATGTTCACATCTAGGCAGGCGGGGTGTGAGGGAGCATGATGGCGGGCACTCTGACAGAGGGACTGAGGCATCGGGTGACGGGCAGGAGATCCCCCACTTACTAGCTGTGTGACCATTGGCGAGATAATTAACCTCTCCATTCCTTGGTTTTGTTTCTGCCAAATGGGGATCTACCTCATGTGATTCAGTAGTGCCTGACATATATAAATCACCGTAGAGAAATGATCTAGTATTATTTCTTGAATGCGCCATTCTATCTCCCATCTCAGGGCCTTTGCACATGCTGTTCCCACTGTCTGTAACACTATTCCCTCTTCTATTTGCCAAACTCATACTCATCCTTCAGGGCTCAACTCCACTAACATTTTCTCAGTCGCACCTTCCTGCTCTCCCTGGCTAGAGCTGGTCTCCTCATGTTATTCCACCTCATAGCATCTTATCATTTTCTTCCCAGAGGATTATGCTTACCTTTTTTGCCACTGTTCCAGACATGCCAAATACACAGGAACCTAACTAGCTAACCGGCTGCTGTAGAATGGACTCCAACTCATGGAGACCCCATGTGTGTCAGAGTAGAACTCTACTCCTGAGGGTTTTCAATGGCTGGTTTCTGGAAGTAGATCACTAAGCCTTTCTTCCAAGGCACCTCTGGGTAGATTCAAACCCCCCACCTTTCAGTTAGATGCTCAGCAGGTTACCTGCACCTCCCAGAGACTACAACGCAGGGTAGGAGCTCAATAAATATTTACTAAGTGTATGAGGTTTGTTAAGGACACAGGCTTTGGAAGCACGATGTACTTGAACCCCAGCTCAACCACTTACTCACTGTATATTCTTAGAAAATGGATATAACGTTTCTGCGCCTCAGTTTCCCCATTGTTACAGTAAAGATAACACAGTACCTGCCTCCTAAGAACATTGTATTAGAGTATTAGAGAGAACAGCTTGGCACTCAACAAATTCTGTTTATCATTTTAATTTATCCACGGAATTCACAACACTGTACTTGCCCCTTACGCTTCACTACCTCATGGAAGTGACATCAATTAAATACCTGCCGTGTGTCTGACACTGAGCACAGAACCAAGCTATAAGGGGCAGGGTAGAGGAATGCTTAAGCCCATGAATTATGGACTCAGAAAGTCATTTACTGGTTTTCAGTGTGAGGCTGGGCAAGTGACTTCACATCTCTCAGTCTCCACTCCCACCAATTTAAAATACGATTGTAGCCAACCAGGTCAGTGTGAGGATGAAAGGAAACCATTTTGGTGACGTTCCCAGTCACGTGCTTGGCACGGAGAACATGCTTGGAAAACGGGAGCAGCTGTTATTCCAGAGATGGAAGATTGGTGTTGTGGTGATTATGGGTTGGGGATGAAGGTGAGTGAAGTCAAAGATGGGGTTGGGGGCAGACTGAAAATAGGAAGGGGCTGGGGATGAGGATGGAGTTGTGGAGGAGGGTAGACATGGGAATGGACTGGGGATAGACATGGGGATGTAAATAGTATTGGGGTTGGGTTAGGAATGGAGCTGAAGATGTGGTTGAGGTTGGGATGGTGTTGGGGACGATGTTGAAAATGGGGTTGGAGTTGGGAAGAGAGAGAGGGCTCAGATTGGAGGAGAAATGGCTGAGGACGGGGTTGGGGATAGGGATGGTGTTGAGGATGGGGATGACATTGGGGTAGGGGAGAAAGAGGGAGTTGGAATAGGGGAGAGATGGTTGGGGATGGGGTGGGGTCAGGGATGGCGTTGGGGTTGGGGTAGAGGTTGAGGGTAGTATTGAGGTTAGTGACGGTATTGGTCTTGGGGAGGGAAAGAGGGCTGATATTGGGAGAGAAATTATTGGAGATGGGGTTAGAGGTAGGGATGGTACTGAGGTTGGAGTTGGGATGCTCGTGGGTAAGGGTTGGAGGGAAAGAAGATTCATATTGGGGAAGAGATGGTTGGGAATGGGGTTGGGGATGAGGAGGAGCGTTGTGTACTGAATCGTGTCCCTAAAAACATGTGTTGTAAGTCCTAACCTCTATGCCTGTGGTTATAATCCCATTTGGGACTGGGTCGTCTTTGTTATGTTATGTTAATGAGGCTGGATTTGTGTACGGTGTATCTTGAGTCCATCTCTTTTGAGGCATAAAAGAGATTAAACAAGCAAGAAAAAGAAGCAGAGACGGGGTAAAATAAGGTGCCAAGACACACAGAGATCTTCAAGGAAGGAGAAGCTGAAGAGACAAGGACCTTCCTCCAGAGCTGATAGACAAAGCCTCCCCCTAGAGGTGGTGTTCTGAATTCAGACTTCTAGCCTCCTGAACTACGGGAAAATAAATTTCTGTTTATGAAAGCCATCCACTTGTGGTCCTTCTGTTACAGTAGCACTAGATAACTAAGACAGAATTTGGTACTGAGAAGTGGGGTGCTGCTCTAACAAATGCCTAAAATGTGGAAGTGGTTTTGTAATTGGGTAATGGGTAGAGGCTGGAAGAGTTTTAAGGTGCCTGACAGTAAAAGCCTAGACTGCCTTGAAGAGACTGCTGATAGAATTATGGACATCAAAGATAATTCTGGTGAAGGCTCAGAAGGAAGAAGGAGACCTATAAAGAAAGTCTCTATTGTCTTAGAGAACATATATGGTGCCAGCAACAGAATGCTCCTAGAAATGTGGATGTTAAATGTGCTTCTGGTGAAGCTTTAAAAGAAAACAATGGACAAGTGATTGGACACCGGAGGAAGGGCAATGCTTTTTAAGCAGTGGCAAAGAACCTGTCTGAATTATGTTTAAATATTTGGTGGAAAGTAGAACTTGTAAGTGATGAACTTGGATATCTAGCTGAGGATATTTCTAGGCATGATCTTAAAGGGGCTGCATGGTTTCTCCTTGCTGCTTCTAGTAAAATTCGAGAGGAAAGAGATGAACTTAAGAATGAACTGTGCAAAATGAAAACAGAACTTAAAGATTTGGAAACTTCTGTTGTACAAACTAAGGACATGTATCCTAGAGTTTTCACCAAGGACATAACTACAAAATCTTTTGTTAAAGAGATTAAGCCTGTGACTGGTGAATCTAACCATCACAGCAGAAAACCCAACAGCTTAGACTGAAGTAGATAAAGAACGAAAGAAAAGAAAGCTGTCTGCCTCTTGAAATTCTACATTCAGGAAACAGGCCAAAGAGCTACATCTATTGTCCTCCATGAAAAGAAAAGGACCATCCCTGAAACAGCTTGGAGATCAGCAGAACTGCTGGGATGAGCACAGAAAGTAGGGTCTTCTCGGTTTCAAAGGGTGAAGCCATGCTGTCATGGATCTCAATGGGTGGGGCCATAGACCCCTACGTTTCGAAGTGTTGGATCTTAGTCAACTCGGTTCTGGAGTGTGGCGCTGCCATTAAAGTGTGCTAGGGGATGGCACTACCACCCAAAGCTGAGGGGGTAGGTCTGCCATGCTCAAGGGGCAGAAGAATGGGGCCTGCCAGGGCCGAGGGGGCAGGGTTGCCACTCAGATGGACTAGGAGAATGAGGCCACCCAAAGTTGTGGTCCCAGTGGGCTTGGAAGGTGGAGCTGAAGCCCAGGGCTGAGGGGCCTCCACCCAGAATCCAAAAGACATGGCAAACACCAAGAATCTGGAGGGTGGGACCATTGCCCGGTGGTCTGAGAGAACAGAAGATTATTTTCAAGCTTTGAGAGCTAATGTAAATTGTTCTGCTGGGTTTTGGACTTGTTTGGTGGCTGTTTTCTTTTCATCCAATTTCTCCCATTTGTAATGGAAATGTCTACCTTGTGCCTGTTCCAACATTGTTCTTTGGAAACAGATAACTTGTGGTCTAGATTTCACAGGTTCACAGACGAAGATGAAAGTCTCACCCATATTTGATATAGATGATTCAGAAGATGAGATTTTGGACTTTGAGCTGATTTAAGACTTTTGGGATGATGTGATGGGGCGAATGTGTTTTGCATGCAGCAAGGACATGAATTTTGCAGGGACAAAGGGTGGAATGTTGTGGATTGAATTGTGTCCTCCAAAATCTGTGTTGTAAATCCTAGCCTCTATGCCTATGGTTATAATCTCATTCGCAAATGGGTTTTCTTTGTTATGTTGATGAGGCAGGATTACTGTAGGGTGTGTCTTGAGTCAATCTCTTTTGAGATATAAAAGAGATAAAATGCAAGCTAGCAAGCAGAGACAAGGAAGAGAGATGCCAAGCCACATGAAGATCGTCCAGGAGCTGAAGTTCAAAGAGATAAGGACCTTCCTCCAGAACCGACAGAGAGGGAACACCTTCCCTTGGAGCCGGCGCCCCAAATTTCGACTACTAGCCCCTTAAACTGCGAGGGAATAAATTTCTGTTAAAGCCACCCACTCGTGGTGTTGCTGGTATAGCAGCACTAGATGACTAAAACAGGGAAGGAGACAGATTAGAGATGAGGAAGGGGAGGAGGCTGGTATGGGGAGCGAGTTGGGATTTGAGATGGCCTTGGGATTTGAGATGGTGTTGGCGTTAGGCTGGAGTTGAGGGGTTAGGAGTTCCCCAAGAGGAAGTCTGGGCTGGGGCCATGCAAGGCTCACCCTCCGGGTCCAGCAGACGTGCCAGCCCTAGATGTTGCTCAGCTGTGCGGAAGGCTCTCTGCAGGTTGTAGTTGGCGTTGGACTTGATGAGTTTGCTGAAGTCCACGAGATCAGGCCTGGGCATGGGCACAGAGTGGGCAGGCAGCAGGCAGGCTCCAGAGTGGGTGGGCAAGCAGGTGAAAAGACACCCTTGTCTGAGCTCCACCCAGGGCAAGGGGTAGGTGGGGGCACAAACACACCCAGGTGGGGGAAGCGGGGTGTGGTACTGCGTGTCTGTGCAGCTTTCATCTGCAGGTGTGAGTGTGATGGATTCGGGGCATGTCTCCGTGGGTTCTTGTGTGTGTGCGTGCATTTCTCTCTGGGCACAGGTAAGGGGGCCTGTGTGCACAGATGTGTGGGTGGGTCGGTGTGTGGGTGCTTTGAAGAGTTACACCCACACGATCATGGATTGGGATGTAGCTGTGTGTCCCTGTGAGACTCTGACAATTTGGGTGTGTATGTATGTCTTCAGTGCATAGACCTTCAAGTGCGTTGCCTGGGTGTGTTTATACACAGTACACCATAGTGGCTGGAAGTGTGAGGTCTGGCTCGGCCACTTCCTGGCTGTGTCACTCTGGGGAAGCTACTCCACCTCTCCGTGCCTCAGCTTCCTCGTTAGCCACATGGGTATTATAATAGCATCTGCCTCACAGGGTCACATGAGTATTAAGTGGCTTATTGGAAAGCACTCAGAACAACGCCCGACCTGTAGAAAGCGCTCGATGAATGTTACCTATTGCTAGCGTGACTCTGGCTCCAGCTGGTGGGTGTCTGTGTGTGCAGATGGGACCAGTTCCCCATACGTGTAGGGGTGTGTGTATGTGTGACCGTTAGGGGTAGTGAGTGATTATATGTCCGCAGCAGGAAAAGGTAGGTTCTACCTCCAGCTCCACCACAGCAAGTCCCTCCCAGCCTTGGGCCTCAGTTTCCCCAATCTGTCCAGCGGGCAATCATGATGTAGGTGTAATCTGCCTCGGTGCTCATCCCCCAGCCAGCTCAGTGTCAGGTATGACAATGATGTACGAATGAGGTGTGAAGAGGTGAGTGTGTAGGGAGCCAGGAAGGGAGCTTGGGGGTCCACTTTGAGGAAGGGTTTCCTGATGGGAGGAGGCACCGTGGGCACACCAGAGTGGGCCGTCTATGGGGTGAGTGCCCCACCCCAGGGGCGACTAAGCAGGAGGTATAGGTTGCGTGCAGGTACATGTGTATCTGCATGTGTGTGCGGACATCTATGCGAGAACACACGTGTTTCCACGTGTACATGGAGGACGCTGTGTAGACAGCAGCGTGTGTACCTGGGGATAAATGCAAGAGGTGACTGTGAAGAGACATGAAGAGAAATGTGTACGTGTGTGCAGAGTGTGAAAGGATGGGTTCTTGTGCCTGTGTGTGCGTGTCTATGTACATAACTGAAGAGGGTACATGTGGGGAACGTGGGGGAGGGGACAGAGCAGGGCTGGGCTGCCCAGGCCAGGTGGTACCTGTGCCGGTGAATGAGGGCATTGAAGGCCAAGCCGTCCCGCCAGCTGGTGGTGAAATTCTGGATGTTTACCTCAGGGTAACTGAGAGAGAGGTAGAGATGAAAGAGTCAGGTGGGGAGGAGGAGGGAGGAAGGGAAGAAGAGAGAGAGAGGTGGGGAGAGCCAGGGGGATGGAGAAAGAGACAGAGACAGGAGAGGAGAGAAAGACAGAGATGGAAGAAAGAAGGAGGGGAGGAGGGAGGGCAGAAGGGAAGAAGAGAGAGAGAGGTGGGGAGAGCCAGGAAGATGGAGAGACAAAGACAAGAGAGGAGAGAAAGAGATAGATGCAGAGAGGGAGGGAGAGAGAGACTGGGGTTGGAAGAGACAAGAACAGAGACAGAGACCCTGCCAGGAGGTGAGAGAGAAGGGAGGGATAGGAGAGAGAGGGAGGCAGCATAGGAACAAAGAAAGCAGATCTAGAGATAGCGACAGACACTGGAGAAGCAGAGGGCATTTTGAGACAGACAGATAGCCCCAGAAGGAGGAGTTGCTACAGCCCACCCCACGCCTGCCCTGCCCCTCCTCCAGAGGACACTTGGGGTTTGGCTCTGCCCATCCCACAGGGCAGAGAGTTGGGGGCCCAAGGAAACATGCCCATCAGAGCATGCGCCTGCTTCTCAACCACACCAAGGGTGCCCAGGACCCCAAGGTTCCCTGCCCAAGCAGCCTGAGCCCACTCCCAGGGTGGGCAGACCACTTTCTGGTATGTGCCCTCCTAGGCCAAGGTGTGGCTGCTCATAGCAGGCAGGGTGGCCAAAGCTTGGACATAAGGTCTGGGGGGTCCACACAGATGCACGTGAGGCCTCTTGAGGTGCAGGATGAGATGGGGGAGGGGGAGAAGGGAGCACGGATCTCTGAGGAGACCAAGAATTCCAAGCTCAAACCTGTCCTTCCAGGTTATTACAGAGGTCAAGTTCGAAGAAGCAGGCGTATTTTTTTTTTTTTAACCTGTCCCTCAGCTTTGGGACACTGAGTACACAGCTGCCCCTTGTACTCCTGTCCTGGAACCCTGAAGGTCGGGGCAGGTCTGCCTGTGGGGTGGGGTGCGGCTCACCCCGCTGTCTTCATCTGACACCACAGAAGCAGCGCATCCTTGGCTGAGCGCGTCTCTCTGTTGTCCTCGGTCTCAATTTTGATGACTTGAATCTGTGAGGATACAAGGCATGGCCGCTGGGGCCTCGGGGCTTGAGGCTGGGAGATCCCGCCCCCCAAATTCTGCTGTGGGTGACAGAGGAGATGGGGGAGGCAGCTTCAGGCTGGGAATGAGGGTGCAAGAGTGAGAAAGGAGGGGGCCAAGATACCCAGTAATTGGGGGAGGCGGTGGATTGCACTGGGTTGGTTTTTTTGGGTGGTGGATTTGGGTCTCAGTTTCCAGAAAAGCCTCCATACTTGGTGTCTGGCCACTGCCAAGCTGCCATCATCTCCCGCCTGGGCTGGCTCAGTGGCCTCCACAGTCTGTCTCCCTGTTTCTGGCCCCACAGTTGGTTTCCCAGGTGCAGAGAGAGGAACCCAGTGAACACCCAAGTCAGATCATGTACCTCAAAACCCTCCTGTGGCTCCATCTCAGGGCAAAAGGTAAAGCCCCCACCACCTCCACTTATTCATTCTCCACAATTGCTCACTTCACTCTAGACACTAGCTGGCGCTTCATTAAACCCGCCAGCAACTGCCCACCTTACAGCCTTCGCACTGGCAGTTCCCTCTGCCTGGAACAGCCTCCCCCCAGATGTCCACATGGCTCCATCCCTCTGCCAGGTCTTTACTCAAATGTCACCTTGTCAGCGAGTCACCTTTTCATCAAGCACCTGTTTCAAGTCTCAGCAAATACACATGCACACTTACATTTTATATCCTCTGTCCCTGATTTATCATCTCCCCTGGTGGTGCAGGGGTTAAGCGCTCAGCTGTGAACTGAAAGATCAGCAGTTCAAAACCACTAGCTGCTCCATGGGAGAAAGGTGTGGCAGTCAGCTTCCATAAAGATGTACAGCCTGGGAAACCCTATGGGGCAGTTCTACTCTGTTCTATAGGGTTGCTATGAGTTAGAATTGGCTCCACCACAACGGGTTTGGTTTTTGGTTTTAGCGCTCACCATCCAGACATTTTGTTTATTCACCTGGTTTACACTTCCCCACTAAAATGTAAAAGCTGTAGGGCACCAGGGATGGTGATTGATTTTGCTCACTGCCAATCCCCTTAGTAGGGACTCACTAAAGATTTGAATACCCCAACTTCCAGGGTGGGTTCCAGGCTTGGTGTGTGTTTGAGACTTGGGTCCTGTACTCAAGAGCTGGGTTTGGTATTTGGGTTCCAAGGGAGGAACTAGGTTCCAAGGAGGTCTCATCCCTAGTGCAGTGTTCCAGCTGCCTTCCAAACCCACGGTCTCAATCCCCGGTTCTGCGCCAAGAGCGCCCATATCTGTAACCAGCCCCCACCCCCCTCTTGACCTCTATCCCTGAGACCCAGTGGATTCCTAGATGCCAACTCAGGGGTCCCAGCCCCTCACAACCACCATGTCCCAAACTGGTCTCAGCATCTTCCCTAAGCCCGCTGCTCCTCCCCTGCCCTGTCTCAGGATGGCTCCACCATCCCCTAGTCCCCAGGCGAGAGCCCTGACTCTCTTCCTGGACACCTCCCTCCCCCACCCTATGGTCTGTCTGCTCTGCCTTCTGCTCCTCTTTCCCACCAGCCCCTTCTTCCCCTCCCCACAGCCCTTCTCTGGCCCAGATCCAGCCTCCCCCTGAACTCCTGGACTCCCATTTTGGCGACCACCCCCAATCCAGAAGAATCTTTCCAAATCTGACTATGCCCCTCCCCTTGATAAAACTCTCCAATCTCTCCCCTCCTCAGTCAGAATAAAACCCAAAGTGCTAATCACAGCTCACAATGCATCATCTAAAACCCAAAACCAAACCTGTTGACTTAGAGGCAATTCCAACTCACAGTGACCCTATAGGACAGAGTGGAACTGCCCCACAAGGTTTCCAAGGCTGTCGTCTTCACAAAAGCAGACTGCCACATCTTTCTCCTGTGGAGAGGCTGGTGGGTTCGAACTGCCAACCTTTTGGTTAGTAGCCGAGTGCTTAACCATTGTGCCACCAGGGGTCCTTCTGCATCACCTAGGCCCTGTCAATCCTTCTGATGTCACCGCCCCCATTTCCTCCTTGCCTCTGCTTCTTAGCCACACTTCTCTCTATATTTCCACCTCAGGGCCTTCACATCCGCTGAGCCTCTGCCTGGAATGTCATCTCCAGAGAGGCCTTCTTAACCACACATCTAAAATCTCCCCACCAACAGCTTGACATTTCTATCCCCTTGAATGCTTTATCATAACTTATTCTCTCCTGCCCACCACCCGTCTGTCAGTTTGTCATACCCTGGTGGCTTGCATAGTGCTATAATCCCGGAAGCTACGCTACTGGTATTTCAAATACCAGCAGGGTCACCCATGGTGGGCAGGTTTCAGCAGAGCTTCCAGGCTAAGACAGACTAGGAAGAAAGGCCTGGCGATCTGCTTCTGAAAATTAGCCAAGAAAAACCCTATGGATCACAACAGAACATTGTCCGACTCGCTTGCTTTGGACATATCCTCAGGAGGGCTCAATGGCTGGAGGAGGACACGATGTTTGGTGAACCAGGGAGCCAACGAGGGCAAGGGAGACCGTTAGTGAGACAGACTGGCACAACCAACACCATGATAGCGATGGTAAGGGTGATACAGAACTGGGCAAGACTTTGTTCTGACGTACATAAGGTCACCATGAGTCCGAGTCAACTTGACAGCAGCTGTCTGTCTGTCTGTCTGTCTTTTCTGCATAGTTCCTTTTACTTCTCTGGCTAGAGCCGGTCCTTGATTTATGTATCTATTGTCTGTCTCCCCACCACAATGTAAGCTCCACAAAGGCAGAACTATTGTCCATTGTGTCTCCATATTGGAACCAGATTGCCTGGGTTGGAATTCCAGCTCCCCCACCCAGCTGTATGGCCTTGGGCATGTTACTTCATCTCTCTGGGCCTCAGTCTCTCATTTGTAAAATGGAATAAATAATACCCATTGTTGTCAAGTAGATTTCAACTCATAGCCACCCTATAAGATAGAACAGAACTGCTCAGTAGGGTTTCCAAGGCTCCAGTCTTTATGGAAACAGGCTGTCCACATCTTGCTCCCATGGAGCAGCTGGTGGGTTTGAACCCACAACCCTTCAGTTAGCAATCGAGGGCTTAACCACTGCACAACCAGGGCTCCTTGGGATAATAATAGTTACCTTACTCATGGGTACTGTGCAGACTGAATGGTAAGTGCTTAGGGCAGTGCCCCAAAACCAAAAAAAAAGAAAAAACCAAACCCATTGCCGTGGAGTCAATCCAACTCATAGCAACCCTGTAGGACAGAGTAGAACCGCCCCACAGAGTTTCCAGGGAGCGCCTGGTGGATCCGAACTGCCAACCTTTTGGTTAGCAGCTGTAGCACCTAACCACTACACCACCAGGGTTTCCAGAACAAAAATGATGGTCACGGTGACGGTAGTGATAATTACTATTACTGGAATGAATGAATGAGTAGGTGGGGGAATGCCCTCCTAAGGTCCCCTCGTGGGGGACGAGCTGGGCCGGGTCACTTGAGAATCACCTGGAAGCGCAGGATGATGGTCCAGACCAGCCCCAGGGTCAGCCGGTGGTTCCCGTCCACGATGTCATGAGAGCCCACGTTCTCCAGGTGCACGCGCTGCTCCTTCAGGAACTGCAGCGCCTTGTCCACGTTCTCCAGCGAGTGGATGCGCATGCGGCCGCGCGTGGGCCTGGGCTGGGGTGGTAGGGACGTTGGGCAATCAGGGACTTTGCCAAGACCACCAGCGTCCCAGGCCCAGCCCTTACAGAAATTCCGCCCCTCCCATAGCCACGCCCCCGGTCGTCCAAAATCCAGGCACTACCCCTTCCGAACAAGCCCTGTTCCTGCAGAGAAGCTAAATCCCAGATCCTATTCCACCTTGCCTATTCCAAGGAAGCCATGTCCCTGCCACAGTCACTCCTAGAATATTCCAAACTCAGGACCCTCCCCTCCCATAGCCCATCTTCTCCAAGTTCTCTTGTCTCAGGTATTCCAAAACAGCCACGCCGCCCCAGCTACCCTCTGGCTGATCCAAGTCACAGGCTCTACCCTTCCTAACCACACTCCAAGTCTGTCTCATAACCAAAATCCTTGTCATAGCCACGCCCAAGACCAGGGAAGCCCCGCATGACCCTGTCAAATTCCTGGCCCCGCCTCCTCTCCTGTCGCTCTAACCACACCTCTTACCTGAAGCTCCTTCCCCTGCCCGTAGTCATATTTCTGCTCCTTCCCTTGGATCTTTGCCAGTCCTCTAACGTTTTGCCTAATTCCATGGCCACATCCTTCACCGTCTTTGGGGGCGGGGGGCTGCCTAGAGCGACACCCATTCCAATCACGCCCCGCCCACCCAAACTCTCACGTTCTGTAGCTCTGTTTCTAAAGACCATTGTTCCTGTCCTACAACCAAGCCCCACAACGCCCTAAGCTCCAGGCCTCTGCCCCTTTAACGGATCTCTAGCCCCATCAGTTCAAATCCGCCAGGCGCTCCTTGGAAACTCTATGGGGCAGTTCTACTCTGTCCTATAAGGTCGCTATGAGTCGGAATTGACTCGACGGCACTGGGTTTTTTAGCCCCATCAGAGTCCCATGCTTTGCAGTGAAGTCCCATCCAAGCCCGGAAACACAACGCCAACCAACGCAACAAGCCACACCGGTACAACACCAAGCTCCATCTGTGCTCTATACCCAAGCCAAACCCATCGCCACTGAGTCGAATTTGACTCATAGCGACCCCGTACGGTTTCCAAGGCTGTATATTTTTACGGAAGCAGACTGCCACATCTTTCTCCCGTGGAGAGGCTGGTGGGTTGGAACCTTTGAACTTTCGGTTAGTAGCCGAGCGCTTTAACCACTGCGCCACCACTGTGCCAGTCGGTCTCCTTTCTGTGCTCTATAGCACGGCCTATGGAGTCCTGGTGGCACAGTGGTTAACAGCTCAGGCTGCTAACCAAAAGGTCAGCAGTTTGAATCCACCAGCCGCTCCTTGGAAATCCTATGTCACAGTTCTACTCTGTCCTTCCTATAAGGTTGCCATGAATCGGACTCGACTGACAAAGGGTTTTTTTTTTTGGTTATGGCATGATCTAAGCCTCGCCCTTCCAAAGAAGACTGCCCCACAGCCTACAATTCCACTCGCCTCCACAGCCCCCTGCAAGAGAGTTCTGTCCGTTTTCATAGCGGTGCCCTTTGCTATCTACAACCCAGGCCCCTCCCTTCTAATAAAGCTCTTCCCTTCTCCAATAGTCCCACTCCTTCCAGAGGAAACCTCACCCAACCAAGCCCAGAGTCCTGCCCCAACCCTAGCCTGACCCCTTCAACAGAATCCCCGCATGCCCCAGGCTCCCTACAAGCAAGTTCCACGCCTGTGTCATAGTCACTCAAAAGAAGGGGCCTCTCACTAACTCCCTACTGGGAAGATCCACCCGTCCATTAGGTGCTGCTTGTTGCCCAGCCCTTCCAGAGATGCCAACCCCAGCCCCGAGACCCTGAGCCTACCCCTCTCCACCCCCATCCTCCCCGCACCCCCCCCTTCAGGCCCACTTACCAGCTGCTCCCCAGACAGCACTTCCAGGAGCCGGGTGAGCACGAAACCGTCCCGGAGGTCCGCATAGAGGTCCCCGATGTGACAGCCCACACGGGCGAGGTGAGAGTTCACCCACTTGGTGAAGGTTTTCTTCTGCACCGCCTCCCGCTCATCTGTGGGACAGGCCCTGATGAGTTCTCGCCTCCCCAGGAACGCCAGGCCCCCAAATGGGGCCCAACCAACCTCTCCAGCTTCACTCCAGCCCACCCCGCCCCCATCAAACCCTGTTCAGGCCCAGCTCTCCGCAATCGCCAGGCTTCTCTGCACAGGGGGTTCCCCCACCATGTGCCTACCAACTGGAGACACTCTCGGTCCATCAAGTTTCTCCTGCCATCACTTCCACCAGAAGTCTTCCTGTGTCCTACCCATGAGCTCTATTGGTTCATTCAATAAATACTTATTGAGCACCTACTCTGTATCTGGCACTGTTCTACCCATTGCCATCCAGTCAGTTCTACTCATAGAGACCCTATAGGACAGAGTAGAACTGCCCCCTAGGGTTTCCAAGGCTGTAATCATTATGGATTGGAAGAAAAAAAAAGGAAGACCCTCAACGAGATGGATTGATGCAGTGGCTGCAACAATGTACTCAAGAATAACGATCCTGAGGATGGCGCAGGACTTGGCAGTATTTTGTTCTGTTGTATGCAGGGTCACTATGAGTCAGAATCGAATGACTCTATGGCACCTAACAACAACAACAACAATCATTATGGAAGCAGATTGCCACATCTTTCTCCCGCAGAGCTGGTGGGTTTGCAGACTTTTCTGTTAGTAGCCCAGGGCTAAACATTGCACCACTAGGGATCTGTAAATACAATGCCCTACCCTCACAGAGCGCAGATTAGTAGAGGCACAGATAATACACAAGTGAGCATCGGGGAACCATGGAGGGTTTAAAGAGGGAGAAGACAGGCTGAGAGTTGTATCTCAGGAATCTCTCTCTGGCTGCTGTGTGGATAGTGATTCAGAAAGGACAAAATGGTGGCTGGGAGCCCAGGGAGGAGACTGGGGACAGGACTCAGGAGAGAGACGATGAGGCCGCACTAGGGCAGAAGCTGAGGGCAGGAACCAAGTCGCCCCCAACTCTTGCTTAGAGCAACAGCTTTGTAGTTGGTCACAGGGCTGCCAGCTAGACACTGCATTCCTGGCAACCCTAGGGGCCAGAAGTAGGCATGTGGTGTTTTCAGTTGCCTCATATGCGTGCGAAAACTGGACAACGAATAAGGAAGACCGAAGAAGAATTGACGCCTTTGAATTAAGTGTTGGTGAAGAATATTGAACATATCATGGTCTGCCAGAAGAGTGAACAAGTCTGCCTTGGAAAAAGTGCAGCCAGTGTGCTCCTTGGGAGCGAAGGTGTGAGATTTTGTCTCATGTACTTTGGACATGTTATCAGGAGGGACCAGTCCCTGGAGAAGGACATCATGCTTGGTAAAGCAGAGGGTCAATGAAAAAGAGGAAGATCCTCAAGGAGGTAGATTGACTCAGTGGCTGCAACAATGGGCTCAAGCATAACAACGGTTGTGAGGATGGCACAGGACCGGGCAGCGTTCCCTTCTGTTGTACACAGGGTGGCCGAATCGACTGAACAGCACTAACAATAACAATACAATGCCTAATGACAACAAGAATCTTTTCATGTGCTTGTTGGCCATTTGTATATCTTCTCTGGAGAAATATCTATTCAAGTCCTTTCCCATTTTCTTTTTTAATTGTGCTTTAGATGAAAGTTTGCAGAGCAAATTAGTTTCTCATTAAACGATTAATACACAAATTGTTTAGTGACATTGGTTGTCAACCCCGCGACATGCCAACACTCTCCCTTTTTCTAACTGGGCTTCCCCATTTCCATTCATCCAGCCTTCCTGTCCCCTCTTGCCTTCTTTTCCTTGCCCCTGGGGTGGTGTGCTCATCTAGTCTCACATACGTGGTTGAATTATATGTGTTATTGTTGGTTTTATAGGCCCGTCTAATGTTTGGCTGAAGGGTAAACCTCAGGAGTGACTTCAGTACTGAGTTAAAAGGCTGTTCAAGGGCCATATTTGGGGGTTTCTCCAGTCTCTGTCAGTCCAGTAAGTTTGGTTTCTTTTTTGTGAATTTGAATTTTGTTCTACATTTTTATTCAGCTCTGTCCAAGATGCTCTGTTGTGATCCCTGTCAGAGCATTTGGTGGTGGTAGGCGGCCACCATCTAGTGCTGGACTCAGTCTGTTGGAGGCTATGGTAGTTGTGATCCACTAATGGTCCATTGGACTAATATTTCCCTTGTGTCTTTGGTTTTCTTCATTCTCCCTTGCTTTGGACAGGGTGGGACAAGTAGACGTATCTTAGATGGCCACTCACAAGCTTTTAAGACCCCAGATGGTACTCACCAAAGTAGGATGTAGACCATTTTCTTTATAAACTACGTATGTCAATTGAGCTATATGTCCCCCGAGACCATGGTCGCCAGCCCTCAGCTCAGTAATTCGGTCCCTCAGGGAGTTTGGATGTGTCTATGAATCTTCTGTGACTTTGCCTTGGTCAAGTTGTACTGGCTTCTCAAGTATTGTGCACTGTCTTACCCTTCACCAAAGTCACAACTTATCTATTGCCGACTTAATGTTTTTCCCTCTCCATCCCTCCTTTTCCTCATAACCATCAAAGATTGTTTCTGTGTGTAAACCTTTTCATGAGTTTTTATATTAGTAGTCTCATACAGTATTTGTCCTTTTGTGATTAACTTACTTCACTCAGCATAATGCCCTCCAGATTCATCCATGTTGTGAGATGTTTCACAGATTCATCATTGTTCTTTATCATTGAGTAGTATTCCATTGTGTGTACGCACCATAGTTCCTTTATCCATTCATCTGTTGATGGGCACTTAAGTTACTTCCATCTTTTTGCTATTGTGAATGTCTTAGACATCTAGTGCTGCCATAACAGAAATACCACAAGTGGATGGCTTTAACAAAGAGAAATTTATTTTCTCACAGTCTAGTAGGTCACAAGTCCAGATTCAGGGTGTCGGCTCCAGGGGAAGGCTTTCTTTCTCTGAAGGCTCTGGAGGAAGATCCTTGTCTTCAATCTTCCCCTGGTCGAGGAGCTTCTCAGGCGCAGGGACCTTGTGTCCAAAGGATGCGCTCTGCTCCTGGTGCTGCTTTCTTGGTGGTATGAGGTCCCCAACTCTCTGCTTGCTTCCCTTTTCTTTTATCTCTTAGGAGATAAAAGGTAGTACAGGCCACACAGGCCACACCCCAAGGAAACTCCCTTTTGGATCAGGGAGGTGACCTGAGTAATCTTTTTAACCACAGGTAGAGATTAAGATTTATAACACATAGGAAAACCTCAAACTGGAAGACAACTACACATGGCCTGACCAAGTCGACAAACATTTTTGGGGGACACAATTCAATCCATTACAGTGAATAATGCTGCACTGAACATGGGTGTGCATATGTCTGTTCATGTGATGGTTCTTATTTCTCTAGGATACATTCCTAAGAGTGGGATTGCTGGATCATATAATATTTCTATTTCTAGCTTTTTAAGGACATGCCATCATATGGTTTTCTAAAGTGGTTGTACCATTTTGCATTCCCTCCAGTAATGCATAAGAGTTCCAGTATCCCCACAATCTCTCCAACTTTTGTTATTTTCTGCTTTTTTGATTCATGCCAGTGATGTTGGGGTGGGATGGTATTTCATTGCAGTTTTGATTTGTATTTCTCTAATGGCTAGTGATCATGAACATTTCTTCACATGTCTTAGTTGTCTGAATGTCTTCTTTGGCGAGGTGTCTGTTTATATCCTTTATCCATTTTTTAATTGGATTGTCTTTTTGTTGTAGAGGTGTTGGATTTTCCTATAGATTTTAGAGGTTAGGCCTTTGTTGGATATGTCATAACCAAACATTTTTTCCCAGTCTGTAGGTTCTTTGTACTCTTTTGGTGAAGTCTTTTGACGAGCATAAGTGTTTAATTTTTAAAATATCCCAGTTAGAACTTCCAGCCAACATAGCACCATAGAAGCATCATGCCATCCCTCCACAGCAAAGACCCGAAAAACTAAGTAAAACAGACAAACATCATTCCTGGAGCCTGAAGTACCAAATGAAAAGATAGAGAACCCAGCCAAGCGTTGAATGGAATGAGAAACTGACAGAGGACGGTGAGGAGAGATATGTGCAGAGGGCCTCATCAGCTAACGCAGCGTGGATTCGCCATCTTGGGCTCCAGTTGGGGATCAGCAGACAAGCAGCATGGGAAAGCAGCTTCTCAGAACTCCCAGCAGGAGGCAGAGCACCCAGTAACCAGCGATACATGCTTTCCCACCAGCCATTCTCTCCCTGCTGCTCTACCTCTGAGCTTCCTGGCTGGCTGCAGTGGCTCGGCCAGCTGGGAAGTACAGCATCCGAACCGCTTGGATTCGCCCCACCCATGTGGGAGATCAGCGGACAGGGAGTACAGGAAAGCAGCTTCACGAAGTTCCTAGCAGGAGACAGAGCACCTGGTAACAAGCAACATACGCTTTCCTAGCCTCCCCACCCACCACCTTCGGCCTCTTCAGCTTTCCGCCAGCCACAGTCTCTTAGCCAGAAGGCAAATGCTTTGGCCTCAGGCTCCTTGGATTCTCCCTGCCCACACTGGCTGGGCCCCTGAGCTGATATTGGTTCTTTCCGTCTCTTTTGGTTTCTTTTGTGCCTCCTACCACCTCCCCTTCCTTTCTCTGGAACAGCTGGCTCCATGTGCCATCTTTCCTTCTTTTCCAAAGGCTGTGAAGCCATGCTTAGCTGGGGAACCACTCCCCCGGCCCGCAACACCACACTGGTGGGATCCCTGGGGCTTTTTTCCCCTTGTTTTGGTTTGTTCAGTATTGTTTCTTTTTCTGTTCACAGCTTGGGAGCCCCTTCTAGCAGGGCTACACTGCACAGTTTAGGAGCCACTCCCCCAATCTGCACAGCTGCGTAGGTGGGATCCCTGGGGCATTTCCTTTTTTCTTCTTTGTTTCTTTCTTTCTTTTTTTTTTTCTCCCTCTCTTTTTCCCTTTCTGTCTGTCTTCATTTCTCAGTTCTTGACTCTCTACACTTACCTTCTTTTCCTGTCTCCTGAATACCTGGTGCTGTGTGACATCTATACCCCCTCTAACCAGGCTATACTGCACAGCCTGGGAGCCACTTTCCCAGTCTTAGCAGCCCCACCAATGGGACTCTGGGAATCCTGGGGGCTTTTCTTTTCCAAATTTTTATCTTTTTATTTTTTTCTTTCTTTTTCCCTTTTTCTTTTTTTTCTTTTCTCCATTTCTCAGTTTCTCGTCTCTCCACTCCAACAGCAAGTTTCCTTAGCACTCTTTTTTTTCTCTTTGTTTGCTTGTTTCTTTTTGGCTCCTGTTTTTGCCTCCTCTTTTCAACACCCCTATTTTTTTATTATTATTATTAGCTCCACATATCACAACCTCCCCCTCTTTCCTGCCTACCCGCACTGTGTACTGAACATCACACCCCCAAGTAACACCGGCATGGCCTACTGGAACCCGCCCAGCACTGATTCCTGGTCTGCCCTGTTGGCCCTAGGACATGCCACAAACAACCCATCCCAGCCCCTCCCCTTCAGCTGGACCTACCCTGCTGCGCCATAGCTGAATGACTGGCCCTGTCCATTGGACAAGGAAGTGAAAAGTATCATGACTACAAATGAGCAAACAACAAAGAACGCACAGCCCGCCTGCTCAGACATAACCAAATAAAACAAAAAAGCAGGACAAAACAAAACTACAATCAAGAAATGAAGAAAATAACTACTGAATGTCCCAAAGACAGCAGACAATATCAAAACATATTAAAAAATAGGACAAGATGGGTCCAGTAGGCATCCAAAATAACACACCAGATGACTTTCAGTAGAAGAAAAGGCACTAGAACTACCTGACAGGGAATTCAAATCTCTAATATTCAGAGCAATCCAAGACTTGAAGCAAAAACAGACAAAAATGAGGAAAAAATAGATATTTTTTTGAAAAAGGCCAACAAATTCATGAAAAATACAGACCAAAAAATGGAACAATTCAGGAAAGTAATACAGGAACAAAATGCCAAAATAAATTCACAATTAGAAATCATACAAAAACAACAATTAGAAATCCAAAACATAAACAAGATTTCAGAAAGGGACAGTGTCATAGAAGGGCTGAGGAGCAGGTTTGAAACAATAGAAGACAGAATCAGGAAAATTGAAGACAAACACTCGGATATAACTCTGTTTGAGGAAAAATCAGAAAAAAGAACAGAGAAAAATGAAGAGACCCTGAGAATTACATGGGATACAATCAAAGGCAAAAATTTGTAAGTGATCAGAGTTCCAGAGCAGGGAGAGAAAACAGAAAACACAGAGAAAATCATTGAAGAATTGCTGATAGAAAACTTCCCCAATATCATGAATGATGAAGAGCTGACTATCCAAGAAGCTCAACGAGCCCCATATAGGATAGACCTCAAAAGAAAGACACAAAGGCATATCATAATCACCCTCGCTAAAATCAAAGATAAAGAAAAAATTCTGTGAGTAGCTCGAGAAAAACAGAAAGTCACATACAGCAGAGAAATTAAAAAAAGACTAAACTCTGATTATTCAGAGAAACCATGCAGGCAAGAAGGCAATGGGATGACACATATAAAACCTTGAAAGAAAAAAATTGCCAACCAAAAATAATATATCCTGCAAATTTTCATTCAAATATGATGGTGAAATTAGGACATTTCCAGGTAAACAGAAATTAAGGAATGCGTAAAAACCAAACCAAACTTACAAGAATTATTAAAGGAGTCCTTCGGCCTGAGAACAAACAACATCAGACCACAGCCTGAATCTAGGATATAAGACTGTACCAGCCAGGCACCAACCTAGGAAATGAACTCCCAAGGACTATCCAAAACCAAAACAATTGCAACAGGAAACCAGAGTGGTTTATCTGTAAATGACAACAATGTCAGAACAATAAAAGAGGGAATAAATGGTACAGGTATAAAAAGTAATCATAGACTAGTTCAAACCTAGAAGATAAGGGTAATTTCAAGGTAACCACAAAGAAAGTGAGCAAACCTACTCAGTTCAAAATAAAGAAGAAACATAAAGTCTCAATAGAAACAAAACCTACAAAAACAAAAGAAATCCACAAACAAAAGGAGCTTAGCACAGGACATTATGCTGAGTGAAATAAGTCAATCACAAAAGGACAAATATTGTATGAGACCACTACTGTAAAAACTCATGAAAAGGTATGCATACAAAAAGAAACAATATGTGATGGTTACGAGGGAGGGAAGGGGTAGGGATGGAAAAACACTGAATAGACAAAAGATAAGCGGTAACTTCGGTAAAGAGTAACACAGTACACAGTACTGGGGAAGCCAGCACAGCCTATATGAGGCAAGGCCATGGTAACTCCATACACATAACCAAACTCCCTGAGGGACCAAATTGCTGGGCTCAGGGCTGTGGGGACCATGGTTTCAGGGAACATCTAGCTCAACTGACATAAAAGAGTTTATAAAGAAAATGTTCTACATTCTACTTTGGTGAGTAGTGTCTGGGGTCTTAAAAGCCTGTGAGCAGCCATCTAGGATACTCCACTGGTCTTACCCTTTTGGGAGCAAGGAAGAATGAAGAAAACTAAAGACACAAGGGAAAGACTGACCCAAAGGACTAATGGACCACATCTACCACGATCTCCACCAGACTGACTATAGTACAACGAGATGGTGCCCAGGTACCACTGACTGCTCTGACAGGGATCACAATAGTGGGTCCAGGACAGAACTGGAGAAAAACGTAGAACAAAATTCTAAACTTACAAAGAAAGACCAGACTTGCTGGCCTGAGAGACACTGGAGAAACCCTGAGAGTATGGCCCTGGACATCCTTTCAGCTCAGTAATGAGGCCATTTCTGAGGTTCACCCTTCAGCCAAAGATTGAACAGTCCTACAGAACAAAACAAGACTAAAGGGGTGTACCAGCCGTGGCGCAAGGACTGGAAGGCAGGAGGGAACAGGAAAGCTGGTAATAGGGAACCCAGGGTTGAGAAAGGAGAGTGATGACAAGTCATGGGGTTGTTAGCCGATATCATACAACAATGTATGTACTAATTGTTTGATGGGAAACTAGTTTGTTCTGTAAACCTTCATCTAAAGTTCAATTAAAAAAAAAAAAGAATATCCCAGTTATCTAGCTTATCTTCTGGTGTTTGTGTATTGCTAGTTATGGTTTGTATCCTGTTTATCCCCTGTATTAGGGGCTCTAGCATTGACCCCATTTTTTCTTCCATGATCCTTACAGTTTTAGGTTTTATATTTAGGTGTTTGATCCATTTTGAATTAGTTTCTTTGTATGGTACAAGGTATGTTTCATCCTTTTTACAGATGGACATCCAGTTTTGCCAGCACCATTTGTTAAAAAGACTATCTTTTTCTCATTTAATGGACTTTGGGCCTTTGTCAAAGATCAGGTGACTGTAGGTGAATGGATTTACATCTGAGTTCTCAATTTGGTTCCATTGGACAATGTGTCTGTCATACCAGTACCAGGCTGTTTTGACTACAGTGGCTACATAGCAGGTTCTGAGGTCAAGTAGTATGAGGCCTCCTATTCTGTTATTCTTCTTCAATAATGCTTTACTTATCTTGGGCCTCTTTTCTTTCCATATAAAATTAATGATCAGTTTTTACACCTTGTTAAAGAATGCTGTTGGTATTTGGACCAGGACTACATTATATTTGTAGATTGCTCTGGGTAGAGCTGACATTTTCACAATGTTTAGTCTACCTATCAATGAGCATGGTATATTTTTCCAGTTACGTAACTGTCTTTTGGTTTCTTGCAGTAGCGTTTTGTATTTTTCTTTGTATAGATCTTTTATGTCCCTAGTTAGATTTATTCCTAAGTATTTAATTATTTTAGGGGCTATTATAAATGGTGTCATCTGCATAATGCAGGTTTTTAATGAGTTTTCCTCCAATCCTGATGTCCCATATTTCTTCATATAGTGCAACTTCTCGGATTATTTGTTCAGCATACAGATTGAATAGGTATGGTGAAAGGATACAACCCTGACACACACCTTTCTGACTTGAAACCATGCAGCATTCCCTTGTTCTGTTCAAATGACTGCCTCTTGATCTATGTACAGGTTTCTCAGGAGCACAATTAAGTCTTCTGGTATTCCCATTTCCCTCAATGTAATCCATAATTTTTTATGGTTCACACAATCAAATGCCTTAGTATAGTCAATAAAACACAGGTAAGGATCTTTCTAGTATTCTCTGCTTTCAGCCAGGATCCATCTGACATCAGCAATGATATCCCTGCTTGCTGAAAGTAAAGAGAACTTGAAGCACTTACTGATGAAGATCAAAGACCACAGCCTTCGGTATGGATTGCACCTCAACATAAAGAAAAAGAAAATCCTCACAACTGGGCCAATAACCAATATCATGATGAACGGAGAAAAGATTGAAGTTGTCAAGGATTTCATTTTACTGGGATCCACAATCAACACCTATGAAAGCAGCAGTCAAGGAATCAAAAGGCACATTGCACTGGGCAAATTGGCTGCAAAAGACCTCTTTAAGTGTTGAAAAGCAAAGATGTCACCTTGAGGACTAAGGTGCACCTGACTCAAGTCATGGTGTTTTCAATTGCGTCACATACATGCGAAAGCCGGACAATGAATAAGGAAAACTGAAGAAGAATTGATGCCTTTGAATTGTGGTGTGGGCAAAGAATATTGAATATACCATGGACTGCCAAAAGAATGAAAAAATCTTTCTTGGAAGAAGTAATAACCAGAATGCTCCTTAGAAGCAAGGATGGTGGAGACTACGACTCACATTCTTTGGACATGTCATCAGGAGGGACCAGTCCCTGAAGAAGGACATCGTGCTTGGTAAAGTAGAGGGTCAGTGATAAAGAGGAACACCTTCAATGAGATGTATTGACACAGTGGCTGCAACAATGGGCACAGCATAGCAACAATTGTGAGGATGGTGCAGGACCAGGCAGTGTTTCGTCCTGTTGTGCACAGGGTCGCTATGAGCCAGAATCGACTCGACAGCACCTAACAACAACAACAAAATTATAAATGGTATTGCTTCCCTCCTTTGCCCATTTTTTATTTTATTTTTTCCCCTTTGGCTTTTTATCTTTGAATTATATCTATAGTGTCCTTAGGACTTCCTGTGAATATATCATTATTTCAGAATTAAAAGCTGAGGTCCCTAGGTGGCGCAAATGGTTTGCGGATTTGTTATCGACTGTTATCCTAAAGGTTGGTGGCTGAAACCCACCCAGTGGTAACACGAAAGATAGGCCTGGTGATCACCTTTTGTTAAGATTAAAGCCAAGAAAACCCTATGGAGCAGTTCTACTCTGTAACATGTGGGAATCACCATGAGTCGGAATTGACTTGACGGTAACTAACAACAACAACAGATAAAAGAGGGAAAACAAAATTAAAACCTTAAAAAAAAAAGGAAATTGGTGCCTCCTCTCCACGCCATGGTGGAACACCAGGTTTACAGAGCGTAAGATGGGTAGAAGAAATCTGGGATCCACAGTGACTGCTTCGAGCTGAACCTCCCTGCCCTGTAGATGTCTCACCATGGATTACCCGAGAGTCAATCTCCTTTAAGGCACTGTATTGTGGGGTCTATTTGTTGCAGTTGGTACAATTATCAGGAGAAGTTTATCATTAAGTAATTTTGTAGCCATATTTTTTAAGTTTCCTATTAGCGCAAGAACAAAGATTTGTATTTCTAGTCTATTTCCCTTTTTCACCATTTTAATTCTCTCAGTATTTTTCTATAAAAGTGTAACTTTTGATAACATTATTCAATACTGCAGCAGCATTGTACTCTTGAGGTAGAAAATACACATTGTGAAGTCAACTGACAGACCTGTGTTTGTTCACTTCTAGTTGCTTCTTGAATGTTACCTCTAGTTTGGAAGTGCATATACAGATATTTCCAGTAAATCTGAACTAAATAGCTTCTTTTGTGTGTAAATGTGGTTTTTGTGCAGGTTAGACAGAATGGGGACTGTGTGAACACATCATCAGGGATCACACGTAAGAAAGTGATGGCAGAGAAAATGTTGAGTTGGGTATTTAGTAGTTCTGCCTTCCATTGGCCCGTGCCGGTGCCAAATCGCCAATTTTGGCCAATCCTGAAGCCCAAGTGGAATCTAACTGCATACCCGGAGCAGTGCCAGACCACTGTCCTAGAAGTGAGGATAGCTGGAGTCAATCCTGACCCTGTTGATTACCACCATGTGACTTTCCAAGGTCACTTCCCCTTGCCTGGCCACCATTTTCCCATCTGTAAAACCGGCAGCTTGCACTAGATCAGGGTTCGTTCCAAGGGTTCTGGGAGACCCTAAGAGCCTGAGAACTCACGCTTGGGAGAGAGGGAGCCATGAGAATATTGCTTATTTTGTGTTTTTGTTCCTTTTCCTTTTTTTACATAAAAAACTTTTATTATATTTTCTTTCTTTTTTTTTTTTTGTGGACGCTTACACTGCAAATTAGGTTCCCATTTGCCAGTTTCCTTATTTTTTTATTTTTATTTTTTTTAGGGTTTTCTTTTTTTGTGTGTGTGAATATTTTATTGTTGTTTAGGTGAAAGTTTACAGAGCAAATCAGTTCCCCACTCAACAATGTGTACACAGCTTGTTTCATGACATTGGTTACAAACCCCTGAATGTGTCAGCACTCTCCCCTCTTCTTCCATGGGTTCCCCGTGTCCATTTGCCCAGCTTTCCTGCCCCTACCGTCCTTCTAAACTTTGCTTTTAGGCAAATGCCACCCTTTAGGTCTTGTATAGTTGATTGTTCTGAGGTATACATTTCTCACTGGTGTTCCTGTTCATTTTACCTATAGTTTTATTTCACTGATACCTGTTATGGGTTCGATTGTGTTCCCCCAAAAGATATGCATTTATCTATTAATGTGAACTTCTTTGAAAATAGGGTCTTTGAAAATATAATGAAGTTAAGATAAAGTCACACTTAGAGTATTGCCTAATGCAATAGGAATCCCTGTGTGGTGCAAAAAGAGTCAATGGGCTTGGTTATTAACTGAAAGGTTGGAGGTTCAAGTCCACCCAGAGGCACCTTGGAAGAAAAGCCTGGCAATCTACTTCTGAAAAAATCAGCCATTGAAAACCCTATGGAACGGAGAAACAAATTGCCAACTTCATATGGAAGGGAAAGAGGCCCCAGATAAGTAAAGCATTACTGAAAAAGAAGAACAAAGTGGGAGGCCTTACTCTACCTGATTTTAGGACCTTTACATAGATAAAGAGGCAGTTGTTCGGACAGAACAAGGGGAAACTGATTGGTTTAAAGTCAGGAAAGGTGTGCGTCAGAGTTGTATTCTTTCACCATACCTATTTAATTTGTATGCTGAACAAATAATACGAGAAGCTGGACTATATGAAGAAGAATGGGGCATCAGGATTGGAGGAAGACTCATTAACAACCTGCATTATGCAGATGACACAACCTTGCTTGCTGAAAGTGAAGAGGACTTGAAGCACTTACTGATGAAGATCAAAGACCACAGCCTTCAGTATGGATTATACCTCAACATAAAGAAAACAAAAATCCTCACAACTGGACCAATGAGCAACATCATGATAAACGGAGAAAAGATTGAAGTTGTCAAGGATTTCATTTTACTTGGATCCACAATCAACAGCCATGGAACTAGCAGTCAAGAAATCAAAAGACGCATTGCATTGGGCAAATCTGCTGCAAAGGACCTCTTCAAAGTGTTGAAGAGCAAAGATGTCACCTTGAAGACTAAGGTGACCCAAGCCATGGTATTTTCAATCGCATCATATGCATGTGAAAGCTGGACAATGAATAAGGAAGACCGAAGAAGAGTTGACGCCTTTGAATTGCAGTGTTGGCGAAGAATATTGAATATACCATGGACTGCCAAAAGAACGAACAAATCTGTCTTGGAAGAAGTACAACCAGAATGCTCCTTAGAGGCAAGGATGGTGAGACTGCGTATTACGTACTTTGGACATGTTGTCAGGAGGGATCAGTCCCTGGAGAAGGACATCATGCTTGGCAGAGTACAGGGTCAGCGGAAAAGAGGAAGACCCTCAACGAGGTGGATTGACACAGTGGCTGCAACAATGAGCTCAAGCATAACAACGATTGTAAGGGTGGCTCAGGACCGGGCAGTGTTTCTTTCTGTTGTGCACAGGGTCGTTACGAGCCAGAACCGACTTGACGGCAGCTAACAACAACAACAACAGCATACTGCCACAGTAGTCAAAACAGCCTGGTACTGGTACAACAACAGATACATAGACCAAGGGAACAGAATTGAGAATTCAGACATAAATCCATCCACATATGAGCAGTTGATATTTGACAAAGGCCCCAAAACAGTTAAATGGGGAAAAGACAGTCTCTTTAACAAATGGTGCTGGCATAATTGGACATCCATCTGCAAAAAAATGAAACAAGACCCATACCTCACACCATGCACAAAAACGGGCTCAAAATGGATCAAAGACCTAAATATAAAATCTAAAATGATAAAGATCATGTAAGAAAAAATAAAGACAAAGTTAGGAGCCCTAATACATGGCATAAACGGTATACAAAACATTATTTAGAATGCAGAAGAAAAACTAGATAACTAGGAGCTCCTAAAAATCAAACACCTATGCTCATCCAAAGACTTTGCCAAAAGAGTAAAAAGACTACCTACAGACTGGGAAAAAGTTTTTAGCTATGACATTTCTGATCAGCATCTGATCTGTAAAATCTACATGATACTGCAAAAGCTCTACTGCAAAAAAGACAAATAACCCAATTAAAAAATGGGCAAAAGATATGAACAGACACTTCACTAAAGAAGACATTCAGGTAGCTAACAGATAATTGAGGAAGTGCTCATGATCATTAGCCATTAAACCCAGACCCAGTGCCATTAGCCATTAGAGAAATGCAAATCAAAACTACAATGAGATTTCATTTCATTCCCACAGGGTTGGCATTAATCCAAAAGACACAAAATAATAAATGCTGGACAGGCTGTGGAGAGATTGGAACACTTATACACTGCTAGTGGGAATGTAAAATGGTACAACCACTTTGGAAATCTATTTGGTGCTCCTTAAAAAGCTAGAAATAGAACTACCATATGATTCAGCAATCCCACTCATTGAAATATATCCTAGAGAAATAAGAGCCTTTACACGAACAGATATATGCACACCCATGTTCACTGCAGCACTGTTTACAACAGCAAAAAGATGGAAGCAACCAAGGTGTCCATCAACGGATGAATGGATAAATAAAATATGGTATATTCACACAATGGAATACTACACATCGATAAAGAACAGTGACAAATCTGTGAAACTTTTCATAACATGGAGGAATCTGGAAGGCATTATGCTGAGTGAAAGCAGTCATTTGCAAAAGGACAAATATTGTATAAGACCACTATTATAAGAACTCAAGAAATAGTTTAAACAGAGAAGAAAATATTCTTTGATGGTTACGAGGCGGGGAGGGAGGGAGGATGAGAGAGTAGATAAGAACTACTTTAGGTGATGGGAAAGATACACAATACAGGCGAGGTCAGCACAACTGGACTAAACCAAAAGCGAAGAAGTTTCCTGAATAAACTGAACGCTTCAAAGGCCAGTGTAGCAGGGGCAGGGGTTTGGGGACCATGGTTCCAGGGGACATCTGAGTCAATTGGCATAATAAAATCTGTTAAGAAAACATTCTGCATCCCACCTTGGAGAGAGGCATCTGGGGTCTTAAACACTAGCAAGCAGCCATCTAAGATGCATCAATTGGTCTCAACCCACCTGGATCAAAGGAGAATGAAAAACACCAAGGACTCAAGGTAATTACAAGCCTAAGAGACAGAAAGGGCCACATAAACCAGAGACTACATCAGCTTGAGACCAGAAGAGCTAGATGGTGCCTGGCTACAACCAATGACTGCCCTGTCAGGGACCACAACAGAGAACCCCTGTGGGAGCAGTACAGCAGTGGGATACAGACCCCAAATTTGCATAAAAAGACCAGACTTAATGGTCTGACTGAGATTAGAAGGACCCCGGTGGTCATGGCTCCCAGACCTTCTGTTGGCCCAGGACTGGAACTATTCCCAAAGCCAACTCTTCAGACAAGGATTGGACTGGACAATGGGTCGGAGAGGGATGCTGGTGAGGAGTGAGCTTCTTAGATCAGGTGGACACTTGAGGCTATGCTGGCATCTCCTCCCTGGAGGGGAGATGAGAGGGTAGAACAGGTTAGAAGCTGGCGAAATAGACACGAAAAGAGAGAGTGGAGGAAGGGACCAGGCTGTCTCATTAGGGGGAGAGCAATTGGGAGTATGTAATAAGGTGTTTTTGTGTGAGAGACTGACTTGATCTGTAAACTTTCACTTAAAGCACAATAAATATTAAAAAAAAAAAAAAAAAAGAAAAGAAAGAAAACCCTATGGAGCACAGTTCTACAGTGACACATGTGAGGTCACCATGAGTCGGAGTCAGCTCAAAAGCAACTTTTTTTTTTTTCTAATCCAATATAAGTGGTGTCTTAACAAGAAGAGGAGAAGAGACACAGACACATAGACACAGAGAAAATGACCGTGTGAAAACGAAGGCAGAGGCTGAAGTGATGCAGCCACAAGCCAAGGAACGCCGAGGGCTACCAGGACCTGAAAGAGGCAAGGAAGTATCCTTCCCTAGAAGCTTCGAAGGGAGCGTGGCCCTGCTGACATCTTGATTTTAGACTTCTAGCCTCTGGAACTGGGAGAATAAATTTCTATCGTTTGAAGGCACTCCGTTTGTTGTATATCATTATGGCGGCCCCAGGAAACTAATACAATACCCAAAGAAAATTTATAGAAACTTTTTCTGGCCCATTTGGAGGGTGACCTCATAAAGGAATATGCCATGAGATTTCAACATTGGGGACTACATTCTTACTGGCATGGAGCAGGGGTCAAGAAGTGAAATGTCCACAGGGGCCAGGCAGGTCAAGTGAGTTGAGAGAACTAAATCTGTTGCTGTTCCATAGAACTGCCCCTAGGGTTTCCAAGGCTGTAAATCCTTACGAAAGCAGACGGCCACACCTTTCTCACGCAGAGCGGCTGGTAGGTTAGAACTGCCAAAATTTCAGTTAGCAGCTGAGCACTTAACTACTGCACCACCAGGGCTCCTCATGGCCCTCCTAATGGAGTCCCTGAGCGGTGCAAATGGTTAAGCATTCAACTACTAGCTGAAAGGTTGGTGGTTCAAACCCACCCAGAGGCACCTTAGAAGACAGGCTTAGCGATCTGCTTCTGAAGGTCACAGCCTTGAAACCCCTATGGAACAGTTCTACTCTGCATACACGGGTTCGCCATGAGTCAGAATCAACTTGACGGCAACTAACAACAGACTCTCTTAAAAGGGGGCAGCATCAACAAGACCAAAAGTTGGTTCTTTGAAAGGATCAACAAAAGTGACAAATCATTGGCCAAATTGACAAAACAAAAGCAGGAGGGGAAGCAAATAACCCCAATAAGAAATGAGATGGGAGACATCACAACACAACTAACTGAAATAAAAACGATCATAACAGAATACGAAGAAAAATTATACTCCAACAAATTTGAGAACCTAGTGGAAATGGACAACCGTCTAGAAACACACTATCTACCTAAACTAACACAAATTGTGGTAGAAAAGCTGAACAGATCCATAACAAAAGAAGAAGTTGAAGAGGTAATAATAATAACTCCCAACAAAAAAAAAGCCCTGGCCAGATGCCTTCACTAGAGATCCTACCAAACATTCAGAGAAGAGCTCACACTGGTACTACCCAAAGTATTTCAAAGGATAGAAAAGGAATGCTCCTGAATTCATTCTATGGAGCCAGCATAGCCCTGAAAACCAAAGCCAGATAAAGACACCACAAAAAAGGTTACAGACCAATAACCCTCATGAATACAGACACAAAAATTCTCAACAAAATCCTAGCCAATAGAATTCAACAGCATATCAAAAAAATAATGCACCAAGATCAAGTGGGATTCATACCAGGTATGCGAGGATAGCTCAACATTAGAAAATCAATCAACATAATCCACCACATAAATACAACAACAAAAAAAAGATTCATATGGGTCCAACACTCGTTCCTAATAAAAACTCTCAGCAAAATAGGAATAGAAGAGAAATGCCTCAACATAATAAAGGGCATGTATACAAAGTGGGTGTGGGATACAAAACCAACAGTCAACATTATTTTCAATGGAGAGAGACTGAAAGCATTATCCTTGAGAATGAAAACCAGACAAGCATGGCATTTATAACATTGTGCTGGAAGTCCTAATGTTACCAATTGCCAATCTGAGACAAAGGGTCCTTGTCTTTTCCGGGGTTGCATATTGCTGTGATGCTGGAAGCTACGCCACCGGTATTCAGATACCAGCAGGGTCACCCATGGAGGAAAGGTTTCAGCTGAGCTTCCAGGCTAAGACAGACTAGGAAGAAGGACCCGGCAGTCTACTTCTGAAAAGCATTAGCCAGTGAAAACCTTATGAGTAGCAGTGGAACATTGTCTACATAGTGCTGGAAGATGAGCCCCCCAGGTCGGAAGGCACTCAAAAGACGACTGGGGAAGAGCTGCCTCCTCAAAGTAGAGTCAACCTTAATGATGTGGAAGGAGTAAAGCTTTCGGGACCTTCATTCACTGATGTGGCATGACTCAAAATGAGAAGAAACAGCTGCAAACATCCATTAATAATCGGAACCTGGAATGTACGAAGTATGAATCTAGGAAAATTGGAAATCATCAAAAATGAAATGGAACACATAAATGTCGATATCCTAGGCATTAGTGAGCTGAAATGGACTGGCACTGGCCATTTTGAATCGGACAATCATATAGTCTTCTATGCTGGGAATGACAACTCGAAGGGGAATGGTGTTGCGTTCATCGTCAAAAAGAAGGTTTCAAGATCCATCCTGAAGTACAAAGCTGTCAGTGATAGGATAATATCCATATGCCGACAAGGAAGACCAGTTAATACAACTATTATTCAAATTTATGCACCAACCACTAAGGCCAAAGATGAAGAAATAGAAGATTTTTATCAGCTGCTGCAGTCTGCAATTGATCGAAAATGCGAACAAGATGCATTGATAATTACTGGCGATTGGAATTCGAAAGTTGGAAATAAAGAAGGATCAGTAGTTGGAAAATATGGCCTTGGTGACAGAAACAATGCTGGAGATCTAATGATAGAATTTGCAAGACCAACGACTTCTTCATTGCAAATACCTTCTTTCATGAACATAAATGGTGACTATACACATGGACCTCGCCAGACGGAACACACAGAAATCAAATTTACTACATCTGTGGAAAGAGATGATTGAATAGCTCAATATCGTCAGTCAGAACAAGGCCGGGGCTGACTGTGGAACAGACCATCGATTGTTCCTATGCAAGTTCAAGCTGAAACTGAAGAAGATCAGAGCAAGTCCACGAGAGCCAAAATATGACCTTGGATATATTCACCTGAATTTAGAGACCATCTCAAGAATAGATTTGACGCATTGAACAGTAGTGTCCAAAGACCAGACGAGTTGTGGAATGACATCAAGGACATCATCCATGAAGAAAGCAAGAGGTCATTGAAAAGACAGGAAAGAAAGAAAAGACCAAGATGGATGTCAGAGGAGACTCTGAAACTTGCTCTCGAATGTCGAGCAGCTAAAGCAAAATGAAGAATTGATAAAGTAAAAGAACTGAACAGAAGATTTCAAAGGGCGTCTCGAGAAGACAAAGTAAAGTATTATAATGACATGTGCAAAGAGCTAGAGATGGAAAACCAAAAGGGAAGAACATGCTCGGCATTTCTCAAGCTAAAAGAACTAAAGAAAAAATTCAAGCCTCTAGTTGCAATAGTGAAGGATTCTATGGGGAAAATGTTAAACAGCACAGTAAGCATCAAAAGAAGATGGAAGAAATACACAGAGTCATTATTCCAAAAACAATTAGTCGACGTTCAACCATTTCAAGAGGTGGCATATGATCAGGAACCGATGGTACCAAAGGAAGAAGTCCAAGCTGCTCTGAAGGCATTGGAAAAAAACAAGGCTCCAGGAATTGATGGAATATCAATTGAGATATTTCAACAAACAGATGCAGTGCTGGAGGTGCTCACTCGTCTGTGCCAAGAAATATGGAAGACAGCTTCCCAGCAAACTGCCTGGAAGAGGTCCATATTTATTCCTATTTCCAAGAAAGGTGATCCTCCCGAATGTGGAAATTACAGAACAATATCATTAATATCACACGCAAGTAAAATTTTGCTGAAGATCATTCAAAAACGGCTGCAGCAGTATATCGACAGGGAACTGCCAGAAATTCAGGCCAGTTTCAGAAGATGACATGGAACCAGGGATATCATTGCTGATGTCAGATGGATCATGGCTGAAAGCAGAGAATACCAGAAGGATGTTTACCTGTGTTTTATTGACTATGCAAGGGCATTCGACTGTGTGGATCATAACAAATTATGGATAACATTGTGAAGAATGGGAATTCCAAAACACTTAATTGTGCTCATGAGGAACCTCTACATAGATCAAGAGGCAGTTGTTCTTTCAGAACAAGGGATACTGATTGGTTTAAAGTTAGGGAAGTTGTGCATCAGGGTATATTCTTTCCCCATAGCTATTTAATCTGTATGCTGAGCAAATAATATGAGAAGCTGGACTATATGAAGAAGAACGGGCATCAGGATTGGAGGAAGACTCATTAACAACCTGTGTTAGGCAGATGACACAACCTTGCTTGCTGAAAGTGAAGAAGACTTGAAGCACTAACTAATGAAGAGCAAAGACCACAGCCTTTAGTATGGACTACACATCTACATAAAGAAAACAAAAATCCTCACAATTGGACCAGTGAGCAACATCATGATAAATGGAGAAAAGATTGAAGTTGTCAAGGATTTCATTTTACTTGGATCCACAATCAACAGCCATGGAAGCAGCAGTCAAGAAATCAAAAGACGCATTGCATTGGGTAAATCTGCTGCAAAGGACCTCTTTCAAGTGTTGAAGAGCAAAGATGTCACCTGGAAGATTAAGGTGCGCCTGACCCAAGCCATGGTATTTTCAATCACATCATATGCATTTGAAAGCTGGACAATGAATAAGGAAGGCCGAAGAAGAACTGACACCTTTGAATTGTGGTGTTGGCGAAGAATATTGAATATACCACGGACTGCCAAAAGAACGAACAAATCAGTTTTAGAAGAGGTACAGCGAGAATCCTCCTTAGAAGCAAGGATGGCGAGATTGCGTTTTACATACTTTGGACATGTTGTCTGGAGGGATCATTCCCTGATGCAGGACATCATGCTTGGCAGGGTACAGGGTCAGCGGAAAAGAGGAAGACCCTCAATGAGGTGGATTGACACAGTGGCTGCAACAATAAGCTCAAGCATAAAAATGATTGTAAGGATGGCTCAGGACTGGACAGTGTTTCGTTTTGTTGTGCACGGGGTTGCTGTGAGTCGGAACCGACTCAATGGCACCTAAAAACAACAACTTATTCAACATTGTGCTGGAAGTCCTAATGTTACCAATTGCCAATCTGACACAAAGGGTCCTTGTCCTTCCAGGGTAAGAATACACGCAAAAAGACAAGCTTTATTTTGCTTGAGTGAAGCAAAAGGAGTCAGCAGGGATCTAAGCCTCTCCAAAAGACTGACTTGAAAAGGGACACAAGGCTAGGGCTTATATGGGTTCGGTGGAGACAATACAGTAATGAACATTTAGTGGGCTTCTTTCAAGGGGCAGGTACTTCTCAGAATGGTGATGAATGTTAATCAGGTTGCCTGCGCTCTGGAATCCAAGATGGAACCCACTGATATTCAAGATGGAGTCCTCTTGGCAGCCCTTGGCATCACAGATTATGGGTTATAGCACAAGCACACTGATCACCATCTTCGGAGGGCTAAGGAAGGTTCAACAGCGGTCACACTTTGTTCTTCTGTGCATGTGGGAGACTGTAAAGGGTGAAGGGACTAGAAAAACACTAAGAAGGAGATAGTTGTTTCAGCCTTATCTCATGTTCAGGGTGTGGTTCCTGTTTACCCAACTTCTAGATGGTAATCTTTTAACAGCTCTTTTGTTCCACCAGCACAGTTAACCCTATCTGTCTCACTAACTAGAGCAATAAGGCAAGAAAAAGAAATAAAGGGCATTCACATTGGTAAGGAAGAAGTAAAACTATCCCTATTCGCAGATGATATAATCCTGTACATAGAAAACCCCAAAGATTCCACAAAAAAGCTACCAGAACTAGTAAAAAGAGTTGGCAAAGTAGCAGGATACAAGATAACACACAAAAGTCAGTTGAATTCCTCTACATCAAAAAAGCGAACTTCGAAAAGAAAACAATACCATTTAAAATAGCCCCCCAGAATGTAAAATGGTACCACCACTTTGGAAATCGATTTTGTCACTTCCTTAAAAAGCTAGAAATAGAACTACCATATGATCCAGCAACTCCACTCCTTGGAATATATCCTAGAGAAATAAGAGCCTTTATACGAACAGACACATGCACACCCAGGTTCATTCCAGCACTGTTTACAACAGCAAAACGATGGGAGAAACCAAGTTGCCCATCAACAGATGAATCGATAAATAAATTATGGTATATTCACACAATGGACGACTACGCAATGATTAAGAACAACGATGAATCTGCGAAACATCTCATAACATGGAGGAACCTGGAAGGCATTGTGCTGAGTGAAAGTAGTCAGTTGCAAAAGGACAAATATTGTATGAGACCACTAATATAGGAACTCTAGATAAAGTTTAAACACAGAAGAAAATATTCTTTGATGGTTACAAGGGTGGTGAGAGAGGGAGAGGGATATTCACTAACTAGATAGTAGACAAGAATTATTTTAGGTGAAGGAACGACAACACGCATCACAGGGGAAGTCAGCACAACTGGACTAAACGAAAAGCAAAGAAGTTTCCTGAATACAACGAAATGCTTTGAAGGCCAGAGTAGCAGGGATGGGGGTCTGGAGACCATGGTTTCAGGGTACATCTAGGTCAATTATCATAACAAAATATGTTAGGAAAACATTCTGCATCCCACTTTGGTGAGAGGTGTCTGGGGTCTTAAACACTAGCAAGCGACTGTCTAAGATGCATCAATTGGTCTCAACCTACCTGGAGCAAAGGAGAACAAAGAACACCAAAGACATATGGTAAAGACGGACCCAAGGGACAGAAAGGGCCACATAAACTACATCAGCCTGAGACCAGAAAGACTAGATGGTGCCTGGCTACTACCGATCATTGCCCTGACAGGGAACACAACAGATAACCCCTGATGGAGCAGGAGAACAGTGGGATGCAGACCTCAAATTCTTGTAAAAAGACCAGGCTTAATGGTCTGACTGAGACTGGAGGGACCCTGAGAGTCATGTTCCCTGGACCTTTTGTCAGCCCAAGATTGGAACCATTCCTGAAGCCAACTCTCCAGACAGGGATTGGACTGGACTATAAGCTAGACAATGATACAAGAGAGAAGTGAGTTTCTTGGCTCAAGTAGACACATGAGGCTATGTGAGCAACTCCTGTCTGGTGGTGAGATGAGAAAGAAGAGGGGGACAGGAGCTGGCTGAATGGACACGGGGAATACAGGGTGGAGAGGAGGAATGTGCAGTCTCATTAGGGGGAGAGCAGCTAGAAGTACATAGCAAGGTGTGTATAAATTTTTGTATGACTGACTTGGTTTGTAAACTTTCACCTAAAGCATAATAAATAAATAAATACAAATAGCCCCCCAAAAGACAAAATACTTAGGAATAAATCTAACCAGGGACATAAAAGACCCATACAAAGAAAACTACAAAACACTACTGCAAGAAATCAAGAGATCTACATAAATGATATATATGCATAATGGAATACTACACAACAATGAAGAACAATAGTGATTCTGCAAAGCATTTCACAACATGCATGAATCTTGAGGTGATTTAGGAAATAATATTTGAATCATTATCCCCTGTCCTTGAGCATAGAGAATGTGACCCAGCTGGAGGTGGGCTCACAAAAGCTCACAAGGACTCACAACAACACATCAACTGGGCCCTGAGATAAAGACAATAGGTAGAATAATCTTGGAAAATATCTTTTAGGGAAGCTTTCACATAAACCAGAACACAAAAGACTTTCTACTTTTGTCTTTTTCTATTAACATACAGTGAATAGAAATTTGGTGGACCAATGAAGACCCTCCTGACTGTCGTTACTGAAACCTGTACCAATGATGGTTAAGAAAGGCAATTCAAAATGTAAGATCACAGTTCCTAGCCAATCTGTGAAAAGGTGAAGCTTTCAGTGGTTTTGTCCATTTGTAATGTTAACGTATACTGATGACCCTGTAACCTTCCTTGGACTCAGGCAGACATGGCTGTGGCAGCGTGCTTGTCCATTTTCCCATTCTTGTTCATTCTGTAATATTTTCTGGACTTGGACAGACATGTCTGTGGCAGCATGCTTGTCCATTTTCCCATTCTTGTTTATTCTGTAACATTCTCTGGACTTGGACAGACATGTCTATGGCAGGATACTTGTCCGTTTTCCCATTCCTGTTTATTCTCTAATGTTCCCTGGGCTCGGGCAGACATGGCTGTGGCAGCACGCTTGTCCGTTTTCCCTTTATGTTTATTCTGTAATATTCTCTGGATTTGGACAGACATGCCTGTGGCAGGATGCTTGTCCGTTTTCCCATTCCTGTTTATTCTCTAATGTTCCTTGGGCTCAGGCAGACGTGGCTATGAAACGTGCTTGTCCATTTTCCCATTCTTGCTTATCCTGTAATACTTCCTTGGAATTGGGCAGACATTAGCTCTGGCAGCATGCTTGTCCACTTCTCAACTTTTGTCCTTCTGAATATATGCCAAACAAAACTTTCTTTTTGCTTTACTAAACTTTGTGATGTTTTTTTCCCCTACGACCGAAAGCATTATGCGGAGTGAAATAAGCCAATACAAAAGGACAAATACTATATGAGACCACTATTGTAAAAACCCAAGAAGAGGTTTACACACAGTTATGGTTATGACAGAGAGGAGGGGTGGGGAATGGAAATTACTAACTAGATAGTAGACAAGTGTTAACTTTGCTAAAAGAAAAGACATACAATATGGGGGGGGAAGTCAGCACAGCTTGACGAAGGTGAGACAGCCCTCACAGTACTGTATTAAAAATCCTATTTTTTTTTTTTTGCTTAGATTCCTCCCCACCAGTTTGCTTTTGAATTCTGCTTTTATGTAAACCCATTGCGCCTGCATAATATGATTAAGAATGCCGAACTCCCTACTTGTAAAACCCTTTAAAAGTAACTGGCCTGCCCACCCTTGGCAAGCAGTCTTGGCAGCAGCACCTCCAACTGACTCCTCTCCTTGTACAATGAAATAAAGGTGCCTTTCCTGTTCTCCCACCTTGGTCTCTCATTTTATTGGCCAATATGAGTCACGCTCAGCATGAACCTGGGGTTTCTGCCCAGTAACAAAGGTAAAGTTATAGGAGCTTCCTAGACGCATCTAAACACCTTGAGGGACTGAGTTTTGGGGCTGAGGGCTGAGACCGTGGTCTCAAGGAACATTTAGGTCAATTGGCATAACATAGTTCATAAAGAAAATTTCTACGTTCTACTTTGGTAAGTAGCTTCTGGGGTCTTAAAAGCTTGTGAGCAGCCATCTAAGATACATCTATTGGTCTCATTCCACTGAGCAAAGAAGAATGAAGAAAATCAAAGACACACGGAAAAATATTAGTCCAAAGAACTAATGGACCACATGAACCACAGCCTCCGCCAGCTTGAGCCCAGAAGAACTAGACGTTGTCTGGCTACCACCACTGAATGATCTGTCAGGGATCACAACAGAGAGTCCCAAAGACAGCAAGGGAACAATGTAGAACAAAATTCAAGTTCACAAAAAAAAGACCAGACTTACTGCTCTGACAGAGACTGGAGGAAACCCTGAAACTATGGCCCTGGACACCCTGCCAACCCAGAACTGTAGCCACTCTCAAAGTCCACCTTTTAGTCAAAGATTAGACAGGCTTAGAAAACAAACAATAACACAGGTGAGGAACATACTTTTTAGTTCAATCAAGTACACGAGACCAAATGGGCAACACCTCCCCTAAAGCAAAGATGAGAAGGCGGGGAGGGACAGGAAACCTGGACAACAGACACCGGGAACCCAGGGTATAAAAGGAAAGTGGAAGAGTGCTGACCCATTGTGGGGATTGCAACCAATGTCGAAAAACAATTTCTGTATAAATTCTTTAATGAGAAACTAATCTGCACTGTAAACCTTCATCTAAAGCTCAATAAATTAAAAAAAAACTCAAAAGAGACCTACATAAATCAAAAAAATACCATGCTCATGGATAGTAAGATTCAACCTTGTGAAACTGTCAATACTACCTAAAGCAATCCAAATTTCAGCAGCACTCTTTAACAAGATGGAAAAACTAATCACCAAATTCATAGGGAAAGGAAAGAAGCTCCAGATAAGTAAAGCATTATTAAAGAAGAACAAAATAGGAGGCCTCACACTACCTGATCTCAGAACTTAGTATATGGCCACAGTAGACAAAACAGCCTGGTACTGGTACAATGACAGACACATAGACCAATGGAACAGAATTGAGAACAGAGATGTAAGTCCATCCACTTATGGACAACTGATCTTTGACAAAGGACCAAAGTCCACTAAATGGGGAAATGACCATCTCTTTAACAAATGGTGCTGGCAAAACTGGATGTCCATCTGTAAAAAATATGAAACAGGACCCATACCTCATGCTATACACAAAAACTAGTTCAAAATGGATCAAAGACCTAAATATAAAACCTAAAACTATAAGGATCATGGAAGAAATAATAGGGACAATGCTAGGGACTCTAATACATGGCATAAATAGAACACTAAAAATGCAAAAACAGCAGAAGGTGAACTAGATAAATGAGACCTCTTAAAAATTAAACATTTATGCTTATCAAAACACTTCTCCAAAAGTGTAAAAGAGAACGTACAGACTAGGAAAAAAAAATTGACTACAACGTATCCAACAAGGCTCTAATCTCTAAAATTTACAGAAAACTTCAGTATCTCAACAACTAAAAGACAAACCGTCCCATTAAAAAATGGACAAAGGATACGAACAGACAGTTCACCAAGAAGACATTCAAGTGGCTGACAGACACATGAAGAAATGTTTGTGATCATTAGCCATTAGAGAGATCCAAATCAAAACTGCAGTGAAGTACCATCTCAACTCAACATTCCTGGCACAAATTTAAAAAAAAAAAACAGAAAATAACAAATTTTGGAGAGGCTGCAGGGAGACTGGAACTCTTATGTACTGCTGATGGAAATGTAAAATGGTACAACCATTTTGGAAAACGATACGGTGCTTCATAAAAATCTAGAAATAGAAATACCATATGATCCAGCAATCCCACTCCTAGGAATATATCCTATAGAAATAAGAGCCATCACACAAATAGACATATACACACCCATGTTTGTTGCAGCATTATTCACAACAGCAAAAAGATAGAAGCAAGCCAAGTGCCCACCAACAGATAAATGGATAAACAAACTATGGTACATACATACAACAGAATACTACTCAACAATAAAGAGTAATGACGAATCTTCGAAACATCTCACAACATGGATGAATCTGGAGGGCATTGCGCTGAGTAAAATAAGTCAGGCACAAAAGGACAAATGTTGTAGGAGACCACTACTATAAAAACTCATGAAAAGGTTTACACATAGAAAGAAACAATCTTTGATGGTTACAAGGGTGGAGGGGGTGGAGAGAGAAAAACACTAAGTAGACAATAGGTAAGTGGTAACTGGCAAAGAGTAAGACAGTATACAGTACTGGGAAAGGCAGCACAACTTGACCAAGGCAAGTTCATGGAAGCTCTATAGACACATCCAAACACCCTGAGGGACCAAATTACTAGGCGGAGGGCTGGGGACCCTGGTCTTGGGGGACATCTAGCTCAGCTGGCATAATATGGTTTATAAAGAAAATGTTCTACATCCTACTTTGATGAGTAGGGTCTGGGGTCTTAAAATCTTGTGAGTGGCCATCTAAGATACTCCACGGGTCCCACCCTGTCTGAAGCAAGGGTGAATAACGAAAACCAAAGATGCAAGAGAAAGATTAGTCCAAAGTACTAATGGGCCACAACTCCACCAGACTGAGTCCAGCACAACTAGATGGTACCCGACCACCACCAATGGCTCTGACAGGGATCACAGTAGAGGGTCCCAGACAGAGCTGGAGAAAAGTGTAGAACAAAATTCTAATTCACAAAAAAAGAAAAAAAAGCAGACTTACTGGACTGACAGAGACTGGAGAAACCCAAAAGTATGGTCTCTGGACACCCCCTTAACTCAGTACTGAAGTCACTCCTGAAGCACACCCTTCAGCCAAAGACTAGACAGGCCCATAAAACAAAACAAGAATAAAGGGCGCACCAACCCAGGGGCAAGGATGAGAAGGCAGGAGGAAACAGGAAAGCTGATAATGGGGAACCCAAGGTGGAGAAGGGGAGAGTGTTGACAAGCGGTGGGGTTGGCAACCAATATCACAAAACAATATGTGTGTTAATCGTTTAATGAGAAACTAATTTGCTTTCTAAACCTTCATCTAAAGCACAACGAAAAAAAAAAGAGATGGACTCAAGATACAACCAAATCCTGTAGATTGTGTCCTGCCTCATTAACATAACTGCCCCTAACCCTGCCTCATTAACATGATATAGGTTAGGATTGACAATACATAGGCTAATTACATCAGATCACAAAAGGGAGGACAACCATACAATACTGGGAATCACATCCTAAACAAGTTGACACACAGTTTTGGGGGACACAATTCAATCCTTAACAAGTATCATAGCAACACACAAGCCTCCACTGGCAGATGGGTGGTGGCTGTGCTTCAGGTGCACCGGCGGGGAATTGAACCCGGGGTTTTCCACGTGGAAGACGAGAATTCTACCACAGTCCTCTCTGCCTTATTTGTTGTCAGTAATCCTCAGGGAAATACAAATTACAGCCACAATGGAATGCGTACCCACTTAAAAAGACTGACCAAGTACTAAGGGTTGATTAGGTTTACACCGCTGATGGGAATGTAAAATGGTACAAATTTTTTGGCAGTTTCTACTAAAGTTGGATAGACGCATACCAAATGACCCAACAATTCCACTCCTGGGTCTAACCCACCAGAATTGAATGCTTACACCTACCCAAAACGTGTACTAGAGTGTTTAGAGCAACTCATTTGTAACACCCTCAAAACTGGAAGTAACCTAAATGTTCATCAACAGGTGAATGGACAAACCGAGTGTAGAATATTTGCACCGTGGAATACTACACAGGGATGAGAAGGAACAATTTACAAGTAGAGGAGGACATGGATGAACCTCACAAACATAATGTTGAGTGAATGAAGCCAGTTATAGACTGAATTGTGTCCCTGCCCCCCAAAAATATGGAAGTCCTAACCCCTGGAGCTGCAAATATGACTCTGTGTGGAAATAGGGGGTTTCTTTAGTTACGCTAATGAGGTCATACCAAAGGAGGGTGGGTCCTAACCCTAATCACTTCTGAGTGCTGTCTCATAAAAAAAGCAGACTAGATATAGAGACACACATAGAGGAAAGACAAATGCCATGTGAGGGTCCATCTACAAGCAAAGTGTGATCCTTAAGGCGTGTGTCAGCTTGGTTGGGCCATGATTTGAAGCAGTTTGGCAGTTATGATGTAGTTTGGCAGCCGTATGATGGTGTGATCTCTTCCATGATGAGATCTGATATAATGTGATCACCTCCATGATGGGATCTGCTATGAGTAGCCAATCAGGTGAAAGGGAGTTTCCTTAGGGGGTGTGGCCTGCACTGAATATAATTGGACTTTCTGGCAAGGCTCATGGGCTTTTGCTTGCCCTGGAGCCTATAGCTGGCTCTTGTTCATCTGACCTCTGGTTCATGGGACTTGAGCCAGCAGCTTACCTACAGTCTTGCCTGCCAATCTTGGGATTTATCAATCTTTGCAGCCTGTGAGCAAGAGCCCTGCTGTCTGACCTGCCAATCTTGGGTTCACCAGCCTCTGTGGCTAGGTGAATCAGGAGAAGCCTCTATCCTGACCCACAGACTTGGGACATTCCAGCATCTACAACCAAACGAGCTGTTTCCTTAATATAAATCTCTACATATTTAGAGAACCCAGCCTAAGACACAAAGGAACACCAAGGATTTGCTAGCAGACACCAGGAAGTAGGAGAGAGGCCCACAGAAGGAATCAACAAGCTGAGGCCCTGATTTGGACTTTTATTTTCCAGCACTATTAGAAAATAATTTGTTCTTTAAAGCCATCCTCTTGTGCTATTTTTGTTACAGCAGCACTAGCTAACTAAGACAAAGTCAGACACAAAAAAGTACAGACTGTATGATTCCATTTATATAAAATTCAAAAACCAGCAAAACTAATCTATGTTGTTAGAAGTTAGGACTTTTTTACCCTTGGAATGTGGTGAGATGGAGACATGAGGGGCTTCTGGGGGTCTGTCATAGTCTGATTACCAGATGCTCACCTGTAGAAATCCTGGATACTCTAAGTTATCTGCTTTTCTGTATGTGTGTAATACTTTAATAAAGAGTTTTTAAAAAATAAACCAAAACAGTTGTCGTCAAGTCAATCCTGATTCCTGGCGAACCCATGTGAGTCAGAGTAGAAATGTGCCCCATAGGGTTTTCTTTTTTCCTTTTTAAAAATTATTTTTGTTGCTGATAATATACACAGCAGAACACCCCATACAGCTGATTTTCAGAAATAGATTGCCAGGTCTTTCTTCTTCTTCTTTTCTTTTATTGTGATTTAGGTGAGTTTACAGAGCAAATTAGTTTCTCATTCAAAAATTTATACACAAACTGTTTCATGGCATTGGCTGCAATCCTGTCTTTGGCTGAAAGGTGAACTTGGGGAGCGGCTTCAAGTCTGAGTTAGAAGGGTAGCTGAGGGCCATAATCTCAGGGGTTCCTCCAGTCTGTGTCAGACCAATAAGTCTGGTCTTTTTTTTCTGAATTTTAATTTTCTTCTCTATTTTTCACCTTCTCTGTCTGAGACCCCACACGTCTGTCAGTTTGTCCTACTGTGGTGGCTTTTCTGTTGCTGTGATGCTGGAAGCTATGCCACCGGTATTTCAAATACCAGCAGGATTACCCATGGCAGACAGGTTTCAGCTGAGCTTTCAGGGTAAGACAGACAAGGAAGAAGGATCTGGCAGTCTACTTCTGAAAAAATTAGCCAGTGAAAATGTTATGAATAGCAGCGGAACACTGTCAGATATAATGCCAAAAGATGAACTCCTCAGGTTGGAAGGCACTCCAAATACGACTGGGGAAGAGCTGCCTCCTCAAAACAGAAAACCAAAAAAAAAGTAGAAAGCCAAAAAACCAAACCCCTTGTCAATTCCAACTCATAGCAACCCTACAGGACAGAGTAGAACTGCCCCATAGGGTTTTCGAGGAGCGACTGTTGGATTTCAACTGCCCACCTTTTAGTTAGCAGCTGAGTTAGCTGCCACCGGGGCTCACCTCAAAATAGAGTCAACCTTAATGACTTGGATGGAGTCAAGTTTTCAGGACCTTTGATTGCTCATGTGGCACAACTCAAAATGAGAAGAAACAGCTGCAAACATCCATTAATAATGTCATTGTTGTTAGGTGCCCTCAAGTTGGTTCTGACTCACAGTGAATGAAACACTGCCCGGTCCAAAATTCTATCAGGTGATCTCCAGCGTCATTTCTATCACCAAGCCCATATTTTCCAACTACTGTTCCTTCTTCTTTGTTTCCAACTTTCAAGTTCCCATCACCAGCAATTACCAATGCATCTTGACTGCATGTTTGATCAATTTCAGACTGCAGAAGCTGATAAAAAATCTTCAGTTTCCTCATCTTTGGCCTTAGTGGTTGGTGAGTAAATTTGAATAATGGTTGTATTAACGGGTCTTCCTTGTAGCCATATGGATATTATCCTATCACTGACAGTGTTGCACTTCAGAATAGATCTTGAAACGTTCTTTTTCGAGATGAATGCAATGCCATCCCCCTTCAAGTTGTCATTCGTGGCATAGAAGACCATATGGTTGTTCGATTCAAAATGGCCAATACCAGTCCATTTCAACTCACTAATGCCTAAGATATCGATCTTTATGTATTCCATTATCTTTTTTGATGATTTCCAATTTTCCTAGATTCATATGTCTTACATTCCACATTTCAATTATAAGTGGATGTTTGAAGCTGCTCCTTTTCATTTTGAGTCGCGCCACATCAGCAAATGAAGGTCCCAAAAGCTTGACTCCATCCACGTCATTTAAGGTCAACTCTACGTTGAAGCGGCAGCTCTTCCCCAGTCGTATTTTGAGTGTCTTCCATCCTGAGGGGGTCATCGGTATCAATGTTCTGCTGCTATTCTTAAGGTTTTCACTAGCTAATTTTTTTCAGAAGTAGACCACCAGGTCCTTCTTGATAGTCTGGAAGCTATACTGAAGAAGCCTGTCTGCCGTGGGTGACCCTGCTGGTATTTGAGTTACTGGTGGCATAACTCCCAGTGTCTCAGCAACACACAAGCCACCACAGTATGACAAACTGACACACATGTGGGGCCATTAATAATAGGAAACCCTATGGGGCAGTTCTACCTTGTCATATAGGGTCAATATGATTTGGAATCAACTCAACCGCACACAACAACACAACAAGATGCTCTCTGAGGCCTCCAGCAGTGATGTTCTCTGAACCAGTGGTTCTAAGATTTGAAGAGTCCTTGATTCACATCGGAGTCCCTGGGTGGTACAAACAGCTAATGCACTCGGGTGCTAACCGAAAAGTTGATCAAGTCCGCCCTGGGGCATCTTGGAAGAAAGGCCTGGCATTCAGCTTCTGAAAAATCAGCCATTAAAAATCCTGTGGAGCACAGTTCTACTCTGACACACACAGGGTCTTCAGGAGTCCAAATCTACTGACTGCAACTGGTTTGATTCTTACCTTATCACAGCCTGTCTCTGCTTAAAATCTTTCCACACCTCCCTGGTGCCCTCAAACACTTCATCATGGCCCACAAGGACCTTCACGATCTGGCTCCCACTGACTCTCTTCAATTATTTATTTTCTGACGTGCCATCTTCACTCCCAATTTCTGGGGGTCTTTGCCTAGACCTCTGCCTAGAATATTCTATTCTCAACCCTCAGGTTTCCATCCTATTCATCCTTTAGGGCTCAGCTCAGGTATTGCCTCGTCTAGAAAGCCTTCCATGGTGCCCTAGGCTGGGTCAGGCATGTCCTCTGAGGTCCCACAGCCCCTAGGCTTCCTGGGCCAATCTGACCCCTCTACCTGTGCCTCCCCCATCCCAGCCCTAACCCCCCCGGGTCATCACTGTCTAGCGGGGCCTGGCTCTCCCACTGAACTGGGAGCCTGGAGGAGCAGGACTGGGACTGGCTCGGTCACCACTATATGTCTCCCACACTTGTTCTGCACAAGCCAAGCACAGAGCTTTAATAAATATTTTGCGAATGAAATAAGAAATTCTAGAATTCTAAGTCGATATGTTTCCAAGTTTTTAAGGTTCTAAAAGTCTAAGTTTCCATATATACACACTGTTGTGATTCTAGGTTTCCAGTGAACACTGGCAAACCATGGGCTGGATCTGGTTCATGCTTTGTGGTACATACAGATTTTTTTCTTTTTTCATAATTGGGAAATTTCCAATAACAATCAGAGCTGGGAGCTTTGGGTCCACATTTGCCCATGGCAGGAGCTGCTGACCAGGGTGGTGTTCTCCCGTTCATCATGGCCTCACCGCCAACTCACTCATTTATGTCATCTGCCATCCCGGAGATAGTTGAGTTGGGCACCCTGCTTGAACGCTTATTACCATAAAGTCCCAAGAATCTTCTTATCAAAGATCCCATGACTGCAAAATACCAAGTGAGTGAAGTTCTGAGATTTTGAAGGAACTGATAAGGACTTTAGGGTTTTAAGGCAGAAACAATCCATGTGCCCATCGGCGAATGAATGGAAAAACAAAACATGGCATATCCACAAAAAACAAAACCAAACCCTCTGCTGTCGAGTCGAATCCGACTCATAGCGACCATATAGGACAGAGCAGAACTGCCCCATACGGTTTCCAAGAAGCGCCTGGTGGATTCGAACTGCTGACCTTTTGGTTAGCAGCCGTAGCTCTTAACCACTACGCTACCAGGGTTTCCATATCCACAAAGTAGGATGTTATTCAGCCATAAAAAGGAGCGAAGTACTGATACATGGTAGAACGTGGATGAATCTTGAAAACATTATGCTAAGTGAAATAAGCCACACACACACACCAAATATTGTATGCCAAAAAAAAAAAACAAACCTTAGAAATAGAACTACCATACGATCCAGCAATCCCACTCCTTGGAATATATCCCAGAGAAATAAGAGCCTTTGCACGAACAGATATATGCACACCCATGTTCACTGCAGCACTGTTTACAATAGCAAAAAAATGTAAGCAACCAAGGTGCCCATCAACAGATGAATAGATAAATAAATGATGGTATATTCACACAATGGAATACTACCCGTCAGTAAAGAACAGTGAGGAATCTGGGAAACATTCATAACATTAGTCAGCTTCAAAATTAGTCAGCTGCAGAAGAACAAATATTGTATAAGACCACTATTATAAGAACTCGAGAAATAGTTTAAACAGAGAAGAGAATGTCCTTTGATGGTTACCAGAGTGGGGAGGGAGGGTGGGAGGGAGAGAGGTTTTCACTAATTAGATAGTAGACAAGAACTATTTTACGTGAAGGGAAAGACAACACACAGTACAGGAGAGGTCAGCACAACTGGACTAAACCAAAAGCAAAGAAGTTTCCTGAATAAACTGAACGTTTTGAAGGCCAGAGTAGCAGGGACGGGGGTCTGGTGACCATGGCTTCAGGAGACATCTGAGTCAATTGGCATCATAAAATCTATTAAGAAAACATTCTGCATCCCACTTTGGAGAGTGGCTTCTGGGGTCTTAAACGCTAGCAAGTGGGCCATCTAAGATGCATCAGTTGGTTTCAACCCACCTGGAGGAAATGAGAATGAAGAACACCAAAAACACAGGGCAATTATGAGTCCAAGAGACAGAAAGGGCCACATAAACCAGAGATTACATCAGCCTGAGACCAGAACTAGATGGTGCCTGGCTACAACCGATGACTGCCCTGACAGGGAGCACAACAGAGAACCCCTGAGGGAGCAGGAAAGCAGTGGGATACAGACTCCAAATTCTCATAAAAAGACCAGACTTAATGGTCTGACTGAGACTAGAATGGCCCCGGAGGTCACGGTCCCCAGACCTTCTGTTAGCCCAAGACAGGAACCATTCCTAAAGCTAACTCTTTAGATAGGGATTGGACTAGACTATGGGATAGACAATGATACTGGTGAAGAATGAGCTTCTTAGATCAAGTAGACACATGAGACTATGTTGGCATCTCCTGGCTGAAGGAGAGATGAGAGGGTAGAGGGGGTCAGAAGCTGGCCAAATGGACTCGAAAAGAAACAGAGGAGGAAAGGAATGTGCTGTCTCATTAGGGGGAGAGCAATTAGGAGTATATAAAAAAAAAATTTTTTTTTCAAGGTGTTTATAAATTTTCGTATGAGAGTCTGACTCGATTTGTAAACTTTCACTTAAAGCACAATAAAAAAAAAAAAACCTGTTGCTGTCAAGTCGATTTTGTTTCATAGCGACCCTATAGGACAGAGTAGAACTGCCCCATAGTGTTTCCAAGGAGCACCTGGGGGATCCGAACTGCAGACCTTTTGCTTAGCAGCCATAGGTCTTAACCACTACGCCACCAGGGTTTCCGAATATTGCATATTTTTATATACATATATATATAAAATATATAATATGTAAGTGTTATAAGGGGATTTTTTAAAACTTATATTTTATTGTGGTAAAATGTGTATAACATAAGGAGTCCCTGAGTGGTGCAAATACTTAAGCACTCAGCTGCTAACTGAGAAAGGTTGCTAGTTCCAGTCTACCCAGAGGTGTCTCAGAAGAAAAGCTTGGCAGTTGACTTTCATAAAATCAGCCACTGAAAACCCTATGGAGCACAGTTCTACTCTGACACACATGACGTCACCACGGGTCACCAGGAGACAGAGTCACATCGAAGGCAACTGCTGTAATAGGCAAATACACAGAGCCAAAAAGTCCAGTAGTGGTTACCAGGGGCTGGAGGGAGGGCAACACAGAAGCTGCTGTTTAATGGGTACAAAGTTTTGCTTGGGATGACTAAACACTTTTGGAAATAAATAGTGGTAATGGTTACATTACATTATAAACATACTTAATACCACTGATTTATACACCTAAAAAATGGTTAAAAGGGGTAAATTTCATGTTATGTGTTTTGTTGTTGGGTGTCATCAAGTCAATTTCAACTCATATGACCCCATGTGACAGAGTAGACCTGACCTATAGGGTTTTCTAGGCTGCTATGGGAACAGATTGCCAGGTGTTTCTCCCACTGAACAGTTAGGTGGGTTCGAACCACCAACCTTTCGGTTAGCAGCCAAGTGCATAACTGTTGTTCTACCAGGGCTCCTCACATTATATATATTTTACCAAATCAAACCCACTGCCGTCAAGTCGATTCTAACTCATAGCAACCCTGTAGGACAGAGTAGAACTGCCCCATAGGATTTGCAAGGAGCGCCTGGGGGATTCGAACTGCTGACCTTTTGCTTAGCAGCCATAGGTCTTAACCACTACGCCACCAGGGTTTCCACATATTTTACCACAATAAAAAAAAGTTTTAAAAATTTCATGATTATAACAATCTAAATTTTATGGTTATAACACTCCATGTTTTTGGTATTTTAGAGTCCTAAGGGTCCAATGTTTTAACAGCCTGTGACTATGAAGTTATAATAAGACTCTGAGGGCCTGAGGTTCTAAAGGTCTTTGCTTATAAAGTTTCAATGATGATGATTAAAGTCCTATGAATATAAAGTGCTAAATTTCAAGGGTCTACAATACATGTCCTGCATTCGTATGCATTTAAAATACATGTTCTGAAGGTCTAAGGTTCTAAGAGTCTATACCTATAAAGTTCTCTAGTCTCTCTCATACTGATTTTTTAAGTTGTGCATAACGAAACATACAACAACTCAAAACTTCTACATGTACAGTTCAGTGGCATTGATTACATTCTTCAAGTTGAGAAACCATTTTCACTATCCTTTTCCAAATTATTCCACTACCATCAACACAAACTCAATGCTCCCTAAGCAAAAGTTCCCCCTTTCCCCCTCCCTCCACCCCTGGATTACACCTCCACATAAAGAAAACAAAAATCCTCACAACTGGACCAATAAGCAACATCATGATAAATGGAGAAAACATTGAAGTTGTCAAGGATTTCATTTTACTTGGATCCACAATCAAGGCCCATGGAAGCAGCAGTCAAGATATCAAACAACACATTGCTTTGGGCAAATCTGCTGCAAAAGAACTCTTGAAAGTGTTGAAAAGCAAAGATGTCACTTTAAGGACTAAGGTGCACCTGACCCAAGCCATGACATTTTCAATCACCTCATATGCATGTGAAAGCTGAACAATGAATAAGGAAAACTGAAGAAGAATTGGTGCCTTTGAATTATGGTGTTGGCAAAGAATATTGAATATACCATGGACTGCCAGAAGAACGAATAAGTCTGTCTTAGAAGAAGCACAGCCAGATTGCCCCTTAAAAGCGAAGATGGTGGGTCTCATGTACTTTGGACATGTTATCAGGAGGGACCAGCCCCTGGAGAAGGACATCATGCTTAGTAAAGCAGAGGGTCAGCAAAAAAGAGGAAGACCCTCAATGAGATGGACTGACACAGTGGCTGCAACAATGGGCTCAAACACAGCAACAGTTGTGAGGATGGCACAGGACCGGGCAGTATTTCGTTCTGTTATACATAGGGTCTTTATGAGTTGGAAGCGACGGGACGGCACCTAACAAACAACGACAACAACCCACCCCTGGTAGCCACTAATAATCATTGGCTTCCATGTATTTGCTTATTTCATATAAGTGAGATCATATATTTCCTAGGGGCATTTGATCATTAAGTGAGGTCCTTTTGCGACTAACATATTTCGCTCGGCATGATTTCTAGGTTCAGCCATGTTGTGGCATGTCTCGGGACTTGGTTTCTCTTATGGCTTTGCTTATATTATTTTAACACATGAAAGTAGAGCGACCAATCATTCCAGCTTGCCTATGCCTGAGGTGTGCTCTCTGAGGCCTCCAGCACTGATTCTCTGAATCAGAGATTTGAAGTGTCTTCATTCTCACTTGATCACATCCTGTCCCTGCTCAAAAATGCTAAAACCTGGACAGTCCCAGGCAAACCAGGACAAGTTGGTCTCCTACCTCAAAGTTCTTAGGCCCTATTCTTCTAACCCGAGATTCTAAAATTTATGATTATGAAGTCCTCAGTTTCTATATTCAACACCCCTCTGTTAGCTTGTCGTACTGTGGTGGCTTGTGTGTTGCTATGATGGCAACGTTTCGTTCCATTGTACGTTAAGTCACCATGAGTCAGACTCAGCCCGATGGCAGCTAACAGGAACGGCAAGGTTCTATGAGTATTAGAGTTTAGGTTTCTAAGGATTAAAGATTGGAAGGGTCAATGAGTGCAATTTCTCAGGGCTATGATTATAAAAAGGAGCCCTGGTGGCGCAGCGGTTAAGCACTTGGCTGCTAACCAAAAGGGGCGCAGTTGGAACCCCCCAGCCTCTCTTCAGGAGAAAGATGTGACAGTCTGCTTCTGCGAACATTTACAGCCTTGGAAACCCTATGGGGCAGTTCTACTCAGTCCTGTACGGTCACTATGAGTCAGAATTGACTTGATGGCAATGGGGTTGGGTTTTGGCTTGGACGATTGTAAAGGTCTGTATATCCTAAGGTCTCCGTTTCTAAAAGCCTAAGGCTTGCAGAATATCTGAGTATGATGTTTCGAGGTCCTAAGATCTGAAAGTTTTCCATTTCAGGATTCCAAGGGAGTATACTTAGAAAGTCCCCCCACTTTTGGAATTGTACATTTCTAAGGTTCTAAGGCTGTGCTGCCCAATATGGCAGCCACAAGCCATGTGTGGCTACTTAAAGGTAAACGAGTTCAAATTAAATAAAATGAAAAATCTAATACCTGAGTTGCACTGGCCACATTTCAAGGTCTCAACGGCCACATGTACTAGCAGTTACCATCTTGGACATCATAGATCTTTCTGCCATTGCAGAAAGTTCTACTGGATAGTGCTAGTCTAAAGATTCAAGCTCTAAGTGTCTCCAGCTCTATTCCCACCCTCCAGACCACCAAGGTCTTGTGGCACTAAGGGCCACAGGCACAGACACCATCCTGGCAGACCCCTCCCCCTTCCCTCTCTTCCTCTTGTCCCACTCCAGCCCACGCCTCCCAGGTACCTGCCAAGGCCTTGATTCGGGAGCACTCAAAGAGTGAGGCAGCTGTGGTGGAGGCAGCCGGCAGCTCCCGCTCCCAGCCCCGATCCGGACTGTCCCAGCGGGCTGTAAGGTTGTTGTTGTTAGGGGCTGGCAGGCCCTCCATGTTGTCCACTTCCCCTGGTACCTGTGCCATCAGGGAAGGTGAGGCCTAGGATGGAGAGAAGTAGATTAGGGCTTGAAATGAGGCCCAAGCTCAGAGGCCCTCCTTCTAACAATGACTGTCTGGGCTTCAGTTTTCCTGTCTTTAAAGTGTTCACCCTGACCAGTTCACAGGGCTGTGGTAAAGCACCCAGCTTGGCTCCTGGCATAAGGCAGAACCAAAACCAAACCAAACCTGCTGCTGTCAAGTCCATTCTGACTCCTAGTGATCCCATAGAACAGAGTAGAACTGCCCCACAGAGTTTCCAAGGAGTGGCTGGTGGATTCGAACTGCTGACCTTTTGGTTAGAGGCTTGGCAAATTGTCACTGTTATTATTATTAGAACAATATTTTTCTATTATTAGAACAATAATATTGTTGTTGATAGAACTATAATGCATTTATTGAGAATATGCTCTGTGCTAAGCACTTTCTATGCATTATCTCAATTCCCACAAATTTAATTCCCGAAGTATAGGCTATTATTAGGCCCATTTTACAGTAAAGGAAGCTGAGGCACAGAGGGGTTAATTCACTTACCTAAGGTTACACAGCTAGTAAGTCATGAAATTAGGATTCAAACGCCAGGCGCTGTGATAGAATGATTGCATTAACAGCCGAATTCTTCATCCTGGTAGCCACGCCCTTAAGGAGTCCTGGTGGCACAGTAGTTAAGCACTGGGCTGCTAACCAAACATTGGTGGTTCAAACCCATCAGCTACTCTGTGGGAGAAAGATGTAGCAGTCTGCTTCCATAAAGATTACAGCCTTGGAAACCCTATGGGGCAGTTCTACTCTGTCCTATAGGGTCGCCATGAGTCAGAATCGACTCCATGGCAACGGGTTTTTGTTTTGTAGCCATACCTTTTGCCATGTAACTCTCCAGTGTTCTTCTATTGTGGGGGTGAAAGGGGTGGAAGAGTGGGGGGACGTGTCCCACCTCTTGCCACTGGGCTTTGTCATATGACTTGCTTTGGCCAATAGAATCAGGTAGAAGTGATGGTATGGCGGGTCTGAGCTCAGGACTCAAGACACCTTGCATCTTTCTGCCTGGGCTCAACTGTGGCTGAGAAAAAAACATGTTTGGGCTAGTCCAAGGCCAAGGCCCCAGTCACTGCAGCCAAGGCCAGACAGAGCAGCCAACAGCTACCACCCCGCTCCCCAGATGTGAGTAAGCTCAGAGGAGACCAGAAGAACTGCCGGGCTGAGCCCAGCCAAAACCTCAGACCCAAGGGCTAACTAAATGTTTAGTGTTTTAAAGCGCTAAGATTGGGGACGGTTTGTTATGCAGCATTATTGTGGCAACAGCTGACTGCCATATCATCTGACTCCAGAGCTATGCTCCAGAACGCTAAACCCACTGCCGTCAAATTGACTAACTCATGGCGGGCCCCGTGTGCATAGAGTAGTACTGCATTCCATGAGGTTTTCATGACTGTGTCCTTTCGGAAGCAGATTGCCAGATCTTTCTGCCCAGGCACCTCTGGGCGGGTTCCAACCACCAACCATTCAGTCGTGGTGGACCGCTTAACCATTCGAGTCACCGAGGGGCTGCTCTAGAGCCCTACTAGATAGTAAATATGAAACTTAAAGGGATAGGTGATGTCAGATACATCTCCTCCACTCTCCCAGCCACCCCACACCTGATTCTAAGACTAAGAAAAGAAGGAATTGAGGGGAGATCAATGTCACTCCTTCTCAAAAGGCCTAGACACTTGCCAACCCATTAGACTCTAGGAGGGCAGTGTGTGGGTCTTGGTCAATGGGGTGGAGACTCTGCCCTTTGGAGGACACATCAAAATCCATTCTTATTCTTCCCTTCTTCCATGGAAAGCTGTAAAGTGGGCACTTGGTACCTACCTGCTGTGTGACCTTGGCCAAGTCACTTCCCCTCTCTGGGCCTCAGTTTGTTTATCTGTAAAATGGGGATAATAATGGTACCCATTTCCCCGGGGCATTTGACGATTAAGTGAGCTCATAATGCTGGTAATAGTGGTATCTGATACACAGCAAGCCCTCAGTACATGTTCCGTGTCTGGTCTGAGGTCACACAAAAACGAGTTCAATCTTGCTTTCTTCTTGCTGTGTCTTTAACCTGGTATCTTTAACGTGGCTTCTCTGTGCCTCAGTTTCCTTCCTGTTAAACAGTGATCACGACTGTCTCATCAATGGAGGGCACTTGGGGATGGGTTTCATGAGCATTCCCTCAGGCCAGGGAGCAGCCCAGGCCATTACGTGATTGAATGGGAAAGGCAGCCTGGAGAGGGCGGTGGGGAAGGTGGGGAGACGAGTCCCACAGCCCCAGCAAGGGCTGGCGGGGCGCGGGGCTGGGGGCGGGATCAGAAGCTTTAACCCTTCGCAGGCCGGCCGAGCCTGTCTTTCCCCGCAGTCCAGTCACGGTGCCCAAGGAGGGGGCCCTGCGAAGGCCAAGGCCTGATGGTAGGACCCACGCATGGAGTGGAGGCTGCACTGGGTTGGGGGGGGGCTTGTTTTGCCCTAGACTCCTCACCTCCCCCACAGCCAGGGAGACCCCCGGGGTTCAGGCCATGCCCACCGCGCGCCGGGGAAGGATGCTCGGGCAGGTGGGGAGATGCTGCCAGGGAGGGGCTGTTGGCCCGAACGCCTCTCACCTGGGCCCGCGGCCGCCGGTGCGGCCGTCCGTGCAGCTCGCCCCGCCAGCCGCTCTCCCTGTCGGCGTCCGCAGCCCGGCCCGGCCCGGCTCGTCTCGGCCCTACCGGCCCAGCGGTTCGGCCGGATCCGCATGCGCCGCCGCCGCCGCCGCCGCCGCCGCCGCCGCCGCGCCTCCCCCCGCTCGCGCGGCCGCCGCTCTGGGCGCGTCCCCGGGACCCCCTCCCGCCCGCGGCCCCCCACTGCCTCGCCGCCTGCAGCGCTGGCCCACGCGTGGTCACACACCCGTCCACTGCGTGTGATACACAGCTGCACTCGTGGGGGCCAGAGGTAGCGTCACACTCTCAAACGGAGTCACAGACTCCCACACTGTCATACACACACGGGATCACACAGCGTCACGAACACCCACATCCACACACACCCAGTGTCACCCGCTCGTATGGGGTCACACAGGGTCAAACATTCACCACGCAGTCACATATTCGCATGTCGTTCCACACTGGAACAGTGTCACAAGCTGTAACACACTCACGTAGTGTCACCACCACTCGTACGGTATCACACAGTCACACACGTCCACACACTCCATGGGGTCACAGAGTCATATACTCACATATCACACACGGCCTCGCAATCACATTGTCAAACTCTCTTACACACTCACACTTCTCACTCTAGTCACACACATGGGGTCACACACCCATGCGCCCATATATCACAGTCACTGGGTCACAAATAACATCACAACAACAGCAACACCTACAGCCACACACTCAAACGGGGTCACAGGGTTACAATTCTTACATGACATACATGATGTCACACACTGTCACAGTCTATAGAGTCACACTCTCCCATATAGTACATCTCACACACGTCACGCACTCACACTGTATCACACAGCGTCATGATGATGCCTAGAGCACTACAGACTGACACACAGTGTCACCAACAGTATCACCATAAGGTCACACAAGAACGACATCAGTGCCTGCCACACGTGGTGCCATATAGTCTCATACTGTTACACAGTGTTACAGGATGGCACGTGGTGTCAACCACAACCGTGCTCTTCCTTGGGTCACGGGATCACACACACAGGTACACTGTGTCACACACACAGGTACACTGTGTCACACACGACCCCACATCGTCCTCCCTCACTTTTCCCCCTTGCAGTTGTGAGGAGGCCTGGGGCGACCTGTGAGTCCCAGGTCGGCCTCCAGGCACTAGGAGAGGGGAGCGCGGGTTAGGGGGGCCGGTGGGCGTGGTCCGCGCTCGCCCCGCCCCGCCCTCGGTGGCTAGAGAGGGAACGGGGAGGCACGCTGCGAATGGCTCTCCTAGTCCCGCCCACCCACCGCCTTCCTGGGGGAGGTGTGACCGTATCTGGCCCCGCCTCCCGATCTCGGTGGCGGGCGGAGCGGACCGTGCCGGGCATAAGCGATCAAGGTCTGAGTCCTGCCCCGCCCACCCGCGCTTTTCCTGTAGGAGGCGTGGCCTGTTTGGACACTCCCCCTTGCTGAGCACTGGGAGGAGGGACGAGGCGGGGCTGAGGCGGGGCTGAGGCGGGGCTCGCTGCAGCCGGCCACGCCCCCGGCTCGGGTTCGGGAAGGCCCCAGCGCACCGCCTCGCACCCAGTCGATTCCCGCGCGTCCTGCGACTCCGCCGCTCGCAGCCCCACGACCCCGCAGCATGGCCGTCAAGAAGATCGCGATCTTCGGCGCCACCGGCAGGACCGGGCTCACCACCCTCGCGCAGGCGGTGCAGGCAGGTATGCGCCAGGGCGGGCGGGGATGTCACGGGGTGCACCAGCAAAGCGTCAGGAAGGAGCGTCGCCGGGCCATGCCGAGGATGGTTGGGGCTGTCAGTGCCTCGGTTGTGTGAGGACCCGAGGAGCAAAGCAGGTGGCCACGAGGGCAGAAATGGGGAAGGCCACAACACCCGATTTCATGGGAGCCCAAAACATTAGGAATTGTCCATGGGAGCCTGGGGAACTCCAGGTGAGGGTTATGTGTAAATCCAGGGCTTTTATGCAATTTTGTTGCTGCTGCTGTTACTAATATTATTACCACACCCAGAGAGGGCTCAGTAAGCTAGGTATCCATTTGCCGCCCAGCACTGCACTCTCTTCACAAGTATCAAATCCTCAGAGCACCCATATGGCGTGGTTGTATTTAGGTGCCGTCCAGTGGGTTCTTTCTCATGGTGACCCTATGTGTTAGAGAGTAGAACTGCCCCATAGGGTTTTCTTGGCTATAATCTTTATGAAGCAGATTGCCAGGTCTTTCTTTTGCATTGCCACTGGGTGAGTTCTAACACCCAACCTTTTGTTTGAGCTCTTAACCTGAGTGCCACCAGGGCTTCTATTATTACCCCACTTGATGAGAAAACTGAGGCCCAGAGAGTGACTTGCTCAAAACAACAAAAACAACAAGCTGGTAAATGGCAGTGCTGGGATGTGCACTCAGCCTGAACTCTTAACCACCAAAAGTCCAAAGGCTTGGGCACTGGGGCTGGAAACTTAAAAGGCTGGGGCATGAGGGTTGTGAATACCTAATGGAAGGGGGTCACTGAGACATGAATGAAGGCTTGAGGGCACCAGGCCTGGGAAAGGCGGTGGGGGCTGCTGCAGGAAAGGGGGCAGAAAAGGGATAAGCCCCTGCCTCCCGCTGCCCAGACTTCACCAACCTCCAGTGAAACATGGGACTTCCAGATACAGGACCCCACCCCTGCTGCCCTCAGTGACTCAGAAGATAAAGATTATCTGGGTGCCCCAAAAGGGTGGAGGCAGCAAGGATCCCACTCCCTGGTGTCTCCCAGCCAAGCTCTCCTTTGGAGGGCCTGTACCTCAGCCTGAAAGCTCCCCACTAGGATCGCTGCTTTCCTCCCCTGGGTGGGAGGGGGGGGGTCTCCTGAGCATTTTGACTTGTAGGAAGAGGGGAAACAAATTTGCTGATAAGCATTTCTGGGGTAGAAGTGAGGAAAGTAGGAAAAGGGGGAAGTTGAGAGGTGCTGAGTCATCCTGGGACTTCTGAGTCCCTCCTTTCTACTACCCCCATCCTGAATGCCATTTGTCCACCTGCTGGTCACCACTGGAACTGCACCCTGGAAATTGGGCTCCAGGGCCTGGGGGAGCTCTGCCTTCTCTCTTTGGTCTTCACAGTGTCTCTTCACAGCTCTGAGCCTTGTTGAAAAAGAAAGCGCTTGACAGTGCTGAGGCTTCATCTACCTCAATGGTTCTCTAGGACCGAGAGCCCTGACAGGCCCAGGCTCTGGCACCAGACTGCTCACATTCAAACCCCTGCCCTGCCACTACCAGCTGTGTGGCCAAGTGCCTTGCCATCTGTGTACCTGGATTTCTGTAAAATGGGGATGAGATTAGTAGCACCTGCCCTGTGGCATTCTTGTGTTGGTTAAGTGAGATAAGACATGGAAGTGTTTAGGACAGTGCCCAGTAGATATCTAAAAAAACCAAACTTGCCGTCAAATCCAACTCATAGCAACCCTGTAGCACAGAGTAGAACTGCCCCATAATATTTTCAAGGAGCGGCTGGTGGATTCGAACCACCAACCTTTTGGTTAGCAGCCAAGCCCTTAACCACTGTGCCACAAGGGCTCCAGTGGGTACCTAGCGCTCCGTAAATACTCCTTGACTGAGTGAACGTAGACCAGACTTGCTTTGGTAAAAATTCTACCTTCTCTGTCTACTAGCTCTATGATCCTGGCCCAGTTACATAAAATTGCATCAGTTTCCCCATCCTTAAAAAGGGGGTAATATAATACCACAATACATACCTTGTAGGGTTGTGGCCATCTGGTGCTTTTTATAGTGATTTCTACATGTATCGAATTGGTCACAACAGTATCAGAACGTATTACATGTTAAATATTGGTTTTATGAAACTTTTGTGTCAAAAAAAATATATGTATATATGGGAGTGCCTGGGTGATAACTGTACGAACAGTTAACACTGTTGGCTGCTATCCAAAATGTTGGCAGTTTGAGTCCACCCAGAGGCTCCTCAGGTGATCTACCTCCAAAAAAATCCGCCATGAAAATCGTATGAAACGCACTTCAACTCTTAACACACATGGAATAGGTTAGCAGCTGAGCCCATTAACCGTTAGCCACCACCCAGGGACTCAGTTTACTAGGCATAATGTAACCAAAACCAAACCCATTGCCATTGACTCGATTCTGACTCATAGCGACCCTATAGGACAGAGCAGAACTATCCCATAGGGTTTCCAAGGAGTGGCTAGTGGATTTGAACTGCCGACCTTTTGGTTAGCAGCTGAGCTCTTAACCACTGCGCCACCAGGACTTCCAGGCATAATATACGTGGGTCTGTTTTAACCAGTACTGTGACAGGTGCTAGCCAGTGCCCACATTGGCTCCCTGAAAGCTCCTGTGTCCACAGGGCCCACCACCAGCACCAACGTGCCAGGACAGCACAAATTTTTTGTCATTCCTTTATAAAAGGTGGCCACATATGATGAGAATGCTAGGCACTGTGATCTTCATTTGAGAGATGAAGAAGCTGCAAAAATAAAAAACTTTTGTGCTTTAAAAAACAACTCCCAGAACAGCAGAGGAAACCCTGGTGGTGTAGTGGTTAAGTGCTATAGCTGCTAACCAAAAGGTCAGAAGTTCAGATTCACCAGATGCTCTTTGGAAACTCTGTGGGGCAGTTCTGTTCTGACCTTTAAGGTTGCTATGAGTTGGAATTGACTCAACAGCAATGGGGTTTTTAGAATGACAGAAAAAAAAATTGCAAATCATGTATTTGCTAAGGGACTTGTATCTAGAATCTGAGAAGATGTTTGGAAGAGGTTCCCCAGCCAGCAAGTAGCAGAGCCTGCATTTGAATCCAGGTCCATGGGGCCTTAAAACCTTGCTTTCCTGTTTATAAAACGGTCAGGGAGATACTAATTAATATGACAGTCCCTGACCCTGCAGTGTCCTTGGTTTACTCCAGGTCAGCATAATTAAGACTGTGACAGGAAACACAAGGACTGGGGGCCTAGAAGGAGAGACTAAAGGATGTTCCAAGCAGAGGGGACAGCATGTGCAAAGGCCAGGAGGCAGGAGACAGCATGGTGCATTTGAGGAACTGAATGAGGTGCAGGGAGTGAAGTGGGCAGTGGCTCTAGCAGAGACTGGAAAAGAGATGAGGCCAGATTCCAAGGAGGCTTGAAGGCTGTAGTGAGGAGCATGGGCTTAATTGCAGGGCACTGGGGGTCCTGGAAGGGATCTGAGCAGGAGGGCACTTAACAATTACCATGGAGCTGGCAAAATGGACACAAAAAGAGAGAGTGGAAAGAGGGAGTGGGCTGTCTCATTGCGGGGAGAGTAGTTGGGAGTTTGTAGCAAGGTGTATATAAGTTTTTATGTGAGAGACTGACTTGATTTATAAACTTTCACTTAAAGTACAATAAAAATTATTAAAAAAAAATTACCATGGAAAGCTCTGTCTGGCTGCTGTGTGGGAGATGGGTTGGAGGGGTCTAGACTGGGTGCTGGGAGTCAGGGCAGGGGCCCAGCAGGAGAGATAGGGCTGGAGCAGGGCCAGGGACAAAGTCACCAGATGATTAACAGACCTGCTAATGGAAACACCCATAGAGTGCCTATTCCTGTGCCAGGCACTACCCTAAACTTTGTGTTCATCACTTTTCTTTTTCTTTTTTTTCACATTTCTTAGAACAGCTTTATTGAGATATATAATTCACATACCATGTCTTAGTTATCTACTGCTGCTATAACAGAAATACCACAAGTGAATGGCTTCAACAAACAGAAATTTATTCTCTCACTGTCTAGAAGGCTAGAAGTTTGAACTCAGGGTGCCAGCTCCAGGAGAAGGCTTTCTCCCTCTGTTGGCTCTGGGGGAAGATCCTTGTCATCAATCTTCCCCTGGTTGAGGCGCTTCTCAGCATGGGGACCCCAGGCCCGAAGTATGTGCTGTGTTCCTGGTGCTTCTTTCCTGGTGGTATGAGGTCCCCATGTCTCTTTCTGCTCACTCCTCTTTTTTATATCTCAAAAGAGATTTAAGACACAGCCTAATCTCATAAATCGAGTCCTGGCTCATTAACATAATTGCCGAAAATCCCAGCTCATTAACATCATAGAGGTAGGATTTACAACACATAGGAAAATCACATCAGATGACAAAATGATGGACAATCACACAATACTGGGAATCATGGGCTAGCCAAGTTGACACACATTTTTGGGGGACACAATTCAATCCATATCACCATACAATTCCCCCATTTAAATTTCAAGGGTTTTTAATATCTTCAGAGTTGTACAATCCTCACCACAATCAATTTTAGAACTTTCTCATCACCCTAAGAAGAAATGCCTAGAAATCACCCTCATTTCTCCCTCAACCCCCAGCCCTAGGTAACCACTCTGTACTTTCTGTCTCTATGAATTTGCCTATTCTGGACATTTTATGTAAATGGATTATACAATACATGGCCTTTTGTATGCCTGGTTTCTTTCACTTAGCATAATGTTTTCAAGATTTATCCATGTTGTAGCATGTGTCAGTATCTCATTTTTATTGCTATATAATACTCCATTGTATCAATGTGCTAAATTTATCTATCTGTTCATCAGTTGATGGATGTTTGGATTGTTTCTACTTTCTGGCTATTATGAGTAATTCTGCTATGAAAATTTGTATACAAGTTTTTGTGTGGTATGTTATGGATTGAATTGTGTCCCCCAAAAATGTGTGCCAACCTGGTTAGGCCATGATTCCCAGTATTGTGTGACTGTCTACCATTTTGTCATCTGATGTGATTTTCCTATGTGTTGTAAATTCTACCTCTGTGATGTTAATAAGGTGGGATTAGAAACAGTTATGTTAATGAGGTAGGACTCAATCTACAAGATAAGGCTGTATCTTGAGTCAATCTCTTTTGAGATGTAAAAGAGAGAAATGAGCAGAGAGACAGGGACCTTGTACCATCAAGAAAGCGGCACTGCGAGCAGAGCGCATCCTTTGGACTCAGGGTTCCTGTGCTAAGAAGCTCCTAGACCCAGGGGAAGATCGATGACAAGGACCTTCCTTCAGAACCAACGGAAAGAGAAAGTTTTCCACTAGAGCTGGCACCCTGAATTTGGACTTCTAGCCTCCTAAACTGTGAGAGCTATGAGTCGGAATCGACTGGACGGCACTGGGTTTGGTTTTTTGGTTTTAAACTGTGAGAGAATAAATTTCTGTTCGTTAAAGCCATCCACTTGTGGTATTTCTGTTAGAGCAGCACTAAATAATTAAGACAAATGTTTTCATTTCTCTTTGGCACATACCTGGAAGTGGAATTACTGGATCGAATTGGTCCGACCAAACATGTCATAACTCTGTTTAACCTTTTGAGGAACTGTCAGACTGTTTTCTAAAGTAGCTGTACCATATGTCATTCCCATCAGCAGTGTATGAGGGTTCCAAGCTCTCTCCATCCTTGTCAACACTTTGTGTGTGTGAAAGGAGCCCTGGTGGTACAATGGTTAAGTGTTCAGCTACTAACCAGAAGGTCGGAGGTTCGAATCCATCGGCTGCTCTGCTAGAGATTTGGTCCCATAAAGATCACAGCCTAGGAAACCCTATGGGACAGTTCTGCTCTGCCACATGGGGTCGCTATAGAGTCAGGATCAACTCCACAGCAGGCAACAACATTGTGTGTGAAGTGGTATCTCATTGTGGTTTTGATTTGCATTTCCCTGATGGCTGAACATGCTAATCATCTTTTCGTGTGCTTTTTGGCTATTTGTATATCCTCTTGGGAGAAATGGCTATTCTGATCTCCTGTCAATTTTTTAACTGGGTGATTCGTCTGCATTGTTGAATTGTAGGAGTCCCTTATCAAATGTATGATTTGCAAAATTTTTCACCCATTCCAGGGGTTGTCTTTTAAAGGACAAAAGTTTTTAATTTTGATGATGCCCAGTTTACCTATTTCTTCTTTTGTTGCTTATGCTTTTGGTGTCCTAGCTAAGAAACCATTGCCTAATCTAAGGTCACAAAGACTTGTGCCTATGTTTTCTTATAGGAATTTTATAGTTTTATCATTTACATTTAGGTCCTTGATTCATTTTGAGTTAACTTTTGGATAGTTGTCTAGCTTTATTCTTTTACAGGTGGATATCCAATTGTCTCAGCATCATTTCTTGAAAAGACTATTCTTTCTCCCCACTGAATTGCCTTGGAATTCTTGTCAAAAATCAGTTGACTACCTATCTTAGTTATCTTGTACTTCCACAACAGGGATACTACAAGTGGATGGCTTTAACAAACAAAAATTTATTTCCTCACAGTTCAGGATGCTAGAAGTGAAATTCAGGGTGCCGGCTCTAGGGGAAGGCTTTCTCTCTCTGTGGGTCCTGAAGGAAGGACTTGTCTCTTTGAGCTTCTGCTCCTGGGCCATCTTCATGTGGTTTGGCATTTCTTTTCCCCCATCTCTGCTTACTTGCTTGCTTGTTTAATCTTCTTTATTTCTCAAAAGAGATTGACTCAAAAATACACCCTACACTAATCCTGCCTCATTAATATAACAAAGACCACCCTTCCCACATGGGATTATAATCACAGGCAGAAAGGTTAGGATTTACAACACATATTTTTGGGGGCCACAATTCAATTCATACCACTGTCTTAAACTTTTGGATATGTTATTGAAACCAACAACAACCCTAGAAGGTAGGTACTATTTTTATTCTCACTTTACCAGTGAAGGCCCTGAGGCTCAGAGAGGTTAAGTGACTTGTCCTGGGTCCCATAGTAGAGCTGGAATTCAAACCCAGGGTTGTTTTGAGAATTAAACAAGTTAATGTGTAAGGCACTTGAAAGCTGGCACATAGTAAGTGCTCTATAAATATTTTTTTATCATTATCATTATTTGAAAGTGTCCTGTCATTTTTTTAAAAATTCTTATCTGGTGAAAATATACACAACAAAACATACACTTATTTGTTTGGGAAATAGTTGATGGATGCTATTATTTTATTTTTTTTGAATAGACAAATTTTATTGCATCTTAAAAATATCACCCATAGGTCGTACGAATTATCAGGCCTCGTTTCTGTAGCTGGACAGCTCTTAGGTCATACCCATCAGCCTGTTGCATGGTTCCTTTTTCAGAGACATAGATACCATCCAAATATTTTCCAATGTCCTTGTTTTTAACTGTTGTGGCTTGCGGAATTAGCGCAGCTAAATTTGATACAAGTCGAAACGTGGTTTCCTTCAAGAATTAACTCGTCCTGCTGAGTTTGAGATACTGAACAAGCAACACCTGACCCTCATCTGAACCCTGTGGATGTATTTTTCACCCAAGAAATTTTGGATAGCAACAAGAGACTCCTCCTGAAAGATGACGCTGATGGGGAAGTGAGCATACGAAGAACTTATCTTGTAATGGAATCCAGTGTAACACCCTTGACTGCCGGTGACCACAGATGGTGCAGACTGTAGCCAGTGCCTTTCTATTTTCCCACCACTTGTCAACAGGAAACCTTTTTTTTCCAGGGAGGCTGAGTTCTACATGGATGTGATGGAAGTCCCTCCATGGGGTTCCTCTGGGGCCCTTCACATAATGGTACATCCCTTCAAAGTGATGTCGTCGTTTTCTGGAATGTTGACAGTCTGGTTGGGGAGAATGGTCTTTGCAAAAAGCACAATTTTATTGTTTTTCCTTTTCCTTTATCATTTGCAGAGTAATGAGCCAATCCTCCAATTGCTGGCACTGATGACCAATGAGGTTTTTTCTTTTTTTAGTATCATCATGAACTCACAGGTTTTTATATATTTGGTGTGTTTCCATTCATTGCCATCAGTATTCTTTTGGAAGCACGTATTGTCCCCGATTAGCCCTGTGGGGGCCACTTCAACATGGCCCTCCCATTCCTTAAGCTCTGCCTGACCTGCTGACATTACCAGGTGTTCTAGGCTCATCTCATCCTTTCTGTGTCCCAGCCTAGGAATCAGCCATTTCTCCAAGGAGCTCTGATTCTGGTTCATAGGAGAGGAAAATTATATTTATAGTATGATATAAATAATTTTATTTTTACATATCACCATTTACAGTATACCCAAACATTAACATCTTGGCCACTGTTTAAAACGAAGGAAGCAATATGTTAGCTGTCAACTTTAAAATGTCTGTCAGGCCCCTGTGGGGCGGGGGGAGGGCACAGAATTGTCCAAAATTATTTTGGGAGGGGACATACCAAGGGGATACTCAAAATCTTTAATGACTGGTAAGGTAGCATTGGGCCCTGTGGAGGTGAGGCCCAGGAACAGGGTCCTAGATGAATCCCAGCACTGGACAAACTTGGGGCAACTCATGGCCCGTCTGTACCTGCTTCTTCCAGGACCATGAACAGGTGATATATTAGTTTCCTAGGACCATGTAAGGAATTACCACAAATTGGAGCCCTGCTGGTACAATGGTTAAGAGCTACAGCTGCTAACCAAAAGGTTGGCAGTTTGAATCCACCAGCCACTCCTTGGAAACCCTATGGACAGTTCTCTTCTGTTCTATTCGGTCACTATGAGTCGGAATCAACTCGACGGCAATGGATCTGGTTTTTGTTTGTTTGGGTGGCTTTAGGAGCCCCGGTGGCCCAGTTGGTTAAGAGCTCCATCAGCTGCTAACTAAAAGATTGGCGATTCAAATCTACCAGCTGCTCCTTGGAAACCCTATAGGGCAGCTCTACTCTGTCGTATTTGGTCACTATGAGTCGGAATCAACTCGACGGCAGCGGCTCTCGTTTTTGTTTGTTTGTTTGGGTGGCTTTAGGAGCCCTGGCGGCCCAGTTGGTTAAGAGCTCCATCAGCTGCTAACTAAAAGATTGGCGATTCAGATCTACCAGCTGCTCCTTGGCAACCCTATAGGGCAACTCTACTCTGTCCTATTTGGTCACTATGAGTCAGAATCAACTAGACGGCAAAGGATTTGGTTTTGGTTTGGGTGAGTGTCTAAAACAACGGAACTTTATTCTCTCACAGTTTTGAAGGCTTGAAGTCTGAATTCGGGGTATCCACAGGGCCATGCTCTCTCGGAAACCTCTAGGGAAAGGCTCTTCCTTGTCTCTCGCAGCTCCTGGAAGCCCCAGGCAATCCTTGGCTTGTGGCAGTATCTCTCCAGTCTGTGCCTCTGTGTTCACATGACTGGTTTCCCTCTGTGTGTATCCCTGTGTCTTCACATGGCGTTCTCTTCTCCCTGTGTCTCTCTTCTCTTTTTATAAAGATAGTCCTACTGGACTAGGGCCCACCCCACTCCAGTATGACCTCATGATGACTAATTACAACTGCAAAGACCCTATTTCCAAATAAGGTCGCATTCGTAGGTACCGGGGGTTAGGACTTCCACATATTTTTTGGGGGGACACAATTAACCCATTACAGGGAGCATAGACCAGTACAGTGCCAAGTGTTAACCCTTTAGTTGCTGGAGGGTAGGGAAGTGTGTGGGGGCGGGGACACTCGGAGACCTCAGTGCAGACTGTTTACCAACCCACATGAAGGTGTGGGCGTATTTTAACAACCAGCTGAGTATCAACTGTCAGTATGGTAGTAAAATGTCTGAAGACCACTGCCTCAGAACAGGGGACCTGGGGGATGGGTTTGGGACTCAGGGCACCCCTGGGACCCAGCCCCTGGAGCTCCAGAGCACCAGTGCCCATGCCTACTGACCTACCTCTCTGCCCTCTTTGCCCACAGGTTATGAAGTGACGGTGCTGGTGCGGGACTCCTCCAGGCTGCCCGCGGAAGGGCCCCAGCCGGCCCACGTGATAGTGGGTGACGTTCGGAAGGCTGCTGATGTAGACAAGACCGTGGCTGGGCAGGATGCCATTGTCGTGCTGCTGGGCACTGGCAACGACCTCAGTACTGAGCCCCCCCTCTGCCCACGGCCTCCCCCTGCACCCCGGCCCCCAGCGCCACCCCCGCCCCCAGCCCCGCCCCTACCACCCCAGCCACCTCCACCGCCTGCAAGTGACAGCCACTCTCTGTCCTCTCTAAGGTCCCACCACAGTGATGTCCGAGGGCGCCCAGAACATTGTGGCGGCCATGAAGGCTCACGGCGTGGACAAAGTTGTGGCCTGCACCTCGGGTGGGTGGCAGGGGGTCATCGGGTGGTGCTAAGCTGGGGATGATTGGGTACTGCACAGGCCAGGTTTTGCAGCCCAGGGCCTCTGAAAGATGGCACTGAAGCCGTTCCAAGTTACTGTGCGTTTATCGAGCACCGACTGTGAGCTTGAACTTTGCTGGGGAAATAGTGGGGACCAAGACAGCCCTGGGCCCTGCACCCATGGGGCACACAAACAGGAGGGAGGTGATAAACAGACCCATCATTAGACAATGACAGCCCAGAGTGGTCAGGCTGGGACGGGGGAGGCACAGGCAGAGGGGTCAGGACCCAGGTGGGAAGCCCAAAGGACTGTGGGAGCACAGAGGAGGTGCTTGCGAAGCCCAGCCTGCAAGGAGGGCAGGGAGGGCATTCTAGAGGAAATGATAGAGCTATGAACACAACGGACCAGGTCTCTGCCCTCACAGGGCTCCCAATTTGTGGGGAGATGGACATTAAACAAATAGTTGCCCTGGGTAATCCTAAAGGAAAGCTACCGGGTGCAGTGCAGGAGCAGTTAACGCTAAAAAAACCCAATGCCATCCAGTCGATTCCAACTCATAGTGACCCCATAGGACAGAGTAGAACTGCCCCATAGGTTTTCCAAGGAGTGGCTGGCGGATTCAAACTACTGACCTTTTAGTTAGCAGCCAAGCTCTTAATCACTGTACCATCAGGGCTAAGAGCATTTATTGAGCGCCTACAGGAGTGCCTTACAGGTGAATGGCACTTAATCCTCACAAAACTTTCTGAGGGAGCTACTTGTAAAGTACTTAGAATCCTACACCAAAAAAAAAAACCAAACCCGGTGCTGTCGAGTTGATTCCAACTCATAGCAACCCTATAGGACAGAGTAGAACTACCCCATAGAGTTTCCAAGGAGCGCCTGGCAGATCTGAACTGCTGACCCTTTGGTTAGCAGCCGTAGCACTCAACCACTACACCACCAGGGTTTCCAGAATCCTACAGTAACAAAAAAAAAGACCACCGCCATGGAGTTGACTCCAACTCATAGTGACCCTATAGGACAGAGTAGAACTGCCACAGAGGGTTTCCAAGGCTGTAATCTTTATGCAAGCAGACTGCCACTTCTTTCTCCCTAGGAGCAGCTGGTGGGTTCTAACCTCCAATCTTTTCGGTTGGCAACAGAGTGCTTTTACCACCGCACCACCGGGGCTCCTCTCATCCTACAGTAAACCAAACAAAACCCATTGCCATCGAGTCGATTCCAACGCATAGTAAATACTAGATCTGGTAAAGACTAGATGTTGTCATTGTCTCCCTCACATAGCTAAGGGGCCCTGGTGGCACAGTGGTTAAGAGCTCTATCTGCTGCTAACCAAAAGGCTGGCAGTTCGAATCCATCAGCCATTCCTTGGAAATCATATGGGGCAGGTCCACTCTGTCCTATAGGGTCACTATGAGTCGAACTGACTCAATGGCAACGGGTTTGGTCTGATTTTTTGGTGTACAGGTAAGTGAACCAAGGCACTGGGAGGGCAATGTCTTCCCAGAGTTCACACAGCTTGAGCCCAGGTGGCTTCTCTCCACGGTCCACACCTCCAGTCTCTATGGTTTTCACACAAATGGCCTCCCTGAGAAGGGAGGTGCCATAGAGCGAGGGCTGTACGGTGATAGGGACAGTACTCAGGACAGGGGGTACAGGTGCAAAGGCCTGGAGGCCAGCCCTTAGCTGAGGGTGGGAAATAAAATAATTTACGCTTTCCCCATCCCAGCTTTGAAATGGTAAGGGTAATACTAAACCTGCAATTTTAGAATGCTCCACAATTAAATTTTCATATTTTTCTTCCACCTCTTGAAGACTGATTTGAGAGGTGAAGAGTGAACTTGATTTAACCTGCTTCCTTTTTCTCCAAAGTTTTCTGTGTAGCTTTTCTTTTTAATATTGAATTCTTACACATGCCAGGGTTTGCTTTTCCTTTTCTTTTTCACTTTTTTTTTTTTAACTTTTTATTTGGAAATGATTTCAAACTTACAGAAAAGTTGCAAAAACGCTTACATTCTTCCACTCAGATTCACTAAGTGTTAACATCTTACTGTATTTTCCTTATTCTGTCTCTCTCTGCCCCTCTTTCTCTGTGTGTGTATTTATGCACACATATAGAAACTTTTTTTCTGACTTATTTGAGGAACCTTCAAATGAGCGCAGCAGGTTTGCACTCATCTGCTAACCTGAAGGTGGATGATTTGAAGTCACCCAGCAGTACTGCTGAAGGAAGTCCTGTTGACCTTCTTCCGTAAAGATTACAGCCAAGAAAACACTATGGAGCAGCTCTGCTCTGTAACACATAGGGTCACCATGAGTCCGAATCAACTCAACAGCGATGGGTTTGGTTTCACGTGTCATGGCGTTTTACTTCAACGTGTGTTTCGTTAACATATTTATCTAATTTTTATTATAAAAACATTCAAACAGAAAAGTTGAAAAAAGAGTAAGCACTCATATTCCCTCCATCTTAACTGAGAACTTAATATTGTCCATAGTTGCTCTGTCTATGAACATAGACACACATACACAAATGTTTTGGGTTTTATTTTTCTAAACTATTTGAAATTAAGTTGCAGACCACTTTGCCCCTTTGGCATCTGCTAAGAAAAGAAAGGGAGCCCTGGTGACACAATGGTTAAGCACTTGGCTGCTAACTGAGAGGTCGGCAGGTTCAAACCCACCAGCCGCTCCTTGGGAGAAAGATGTGGCCAGCTGCTTCCATAAAGTTTACAGCCTTGGAAACCCTACGGGGCAGTTCTACTCTAATCTATAGGGTTCCTCAGAGTCAGAATCGACACCATGGCAGTGGGGTTCGTTTTTGGTTTTTTGTTTTTAATCTGAAGAAAAGAATTTTCAGAAGCATAGTATGATTATCACACCTGAGAAAATTAACCCTAATTCCCTCCTATCCTGTAATTATTACAGTATAATATTCCCTCCATATTCAAATTTCAAGGGGAAGGATTAGAAGGATCCTTTGTCACCTAAGGAGCTTGAATTTTATCTTGAGGGCCTGGGAGTGGTGGTTTTTTAAGGAGGTTCCTGAAAGGATTAGAAAGAAACCCAAGGCAAGGTGCAGACTGGGCCTGAGATGGCAAACTGCTGACAATGTGGAATTAGAAGGCAGGGAAGCAGGGCCCTGAGGCTCTTGCTGCGTGACCACGGGCCACCACTTCAGACTCTGAGCCTCAGTTTCCTCATCTGCAAACAGGGTATCCTGCTGGCTATTTCATGGGGTTAAGAATCAGTGAGACAATCATACCAACTCTGACTCACGGCGACCCCATGTCAGAGTAGAACTGTGCTCCACAGGGTTTTCAGTGGCTGATTTCTCAAGCTGATCACCAGGCCTTTCTTCCCAGGAGCCTCTGGGTGCACGCAAACTGCCAACCTCTCAGTTGGCAGCTGAGCATCTTAACATTTTGCACCACCTAGTTCTACTCTGACACATATGGGGTTGCCATGAGTTGGAGTCAACTTGATGGCAACCGGCTTGGGCTTTTTTGTTTTGTTTTATTAGAAGATGAGGTCTAGGGCACAAACAAGACAGGGCAAAGGGGATTTGGATATGCCAGAGAGTGTTTGTGATTTCAAATAGGATGGTCAGGGGAGGCCTTATTGAAAGATGACCTTTAAGCAAAGTTTGCAAGAAGGAGAGGGAGAGCACCCTGAGGCTGACAGAGAAGAGCCTGTGGTTCGAGGGGCGGGCCATCGCAGACCTACGAGACGGGAGCAGGGCTGGAGTGGAGCACGTGAAGGGATGGTGGGAGGTGATGTCAGAGACTGAGGGGGCTATGATGAGGGCTTTGCTTTCTCCTGAGTGAGATGGAGCCCAAGGAAGTGATGGAACTCAGGTGTTCACACGGTCCCTCTGGCTGCACGTGGGGGACAGGGAGACGTGGGACAAGGCTGCTGCATTAACAGTGAATGGGACCAGGTGGGGGTGAGAAGTGGTCAGATTCAGAGTTACTGTGCTTTGCTGACAGCTCACATGTGGGGTGGGAGAGTAAGAGGAGCCTGGCAAGACTCCCAGGTTTTTGCCCTGAGCCTTCGGGTGGCTATGGGGAGCCAGTGGCAGGTTTTGTCCTGGCCCAAAACAGGAAAAGCCAGCAGGCAGGTCTGGCTGGGAGGCTGTGGGCCTGGCCAGGCTGTCCTGAAGCCACAGTTGACCCTGCCCTGTGCCCCCAGCCTTTCTGCTATGGGACCCAGCCAAGGTGCCTCCACAACTGCAGGACGTGACCGATGACCACATTCGCATGCACAAGGTGTTGCAGGAGTCTGGCCTGAAGTATGTCGCTGTGATGCCGCCCCACATAGGTGAGTTGGACAGGGACCCGGAGGCCATGTCTCCACCAGCCTGCTCTCTCCCACCCTCAGAGGAGATCCACAAGGCCTTCCCTGGCCACCCTAAAACTGCAAACCTTCCCCCAACACTTCTATCCTCTTTCTCTGCTTTCTAACCTACTATTCAGTTGTCTCTGCTTAACAAACCACCCGACATTCAGAGATAGGAAACAACAACCATTATTATGATCAGCTCCCAGCACTAGGAACTGACTAGACTCTGCATGTGGTGGTCCATGTTTGAGACTTCTCTTGAAGTTGCAGTCAGATGGTAGCTGGAAACGGAGTCATCTTGAAGCCTTCCTCCTTGATGCGTCTGCTGGTTGGGCTTCCTCCCACAATGGCGGCTGGATTCTAAGGGCAAACATCCCCAGAGAGAGAGAGCCATGTGGAAGCTGCATGGTCTTCTATGACCTAGTATCAGAGGTTATTCAGCACTGTTTCCTCTGCGTTAAATGTATTAGAAGCAAGGTACTAGGGCTGGCCATATTGAAGGGGAGATAACTTATACTTGACCACATATACTAGACATTTTCTTTACTTATTTAGTATGTGCTTCCCTCACTAGAAGGTAAACTCTTTGAAAGCGGGGGTTTTTGTCTTGTTTTGATCACAGCTGTCTTCCCAGTGCCTAGAACAGAATCTGGCATGTACAGTGAAACCTGGGAGAGCCTGAAGTTAACGGAACTGCCTTGTTTTTCTGGGTCTCGCAAGTTTTCCGCCTTTGACAGAGTGCAGCCTTACCACGTTTTTATCACTCTCTATTTAGTGGAAAATATTTGAGTTTTCCTTCTCTGACAGGTTTCTGCCTTCTGAAGGTTTCAGTTTTCACGGGATTTACTGTAGTAGGTGCTGAATACATATTTGTTGACTGAACTAATGCCAGTGAACCACAGCTTGCCATGGTGTTTTTGAGAGAACCAATAAACTACACCTTTATACTTCCTCTCCCCTCACCCAAGGTCTGGAATCGTTAGTGAGAGACACCAAGAGTCAGACATAGAGATTCACTCATGCAACAAATGTTTCTTGCATGTGAACTGTGCATCTGGCCACCATTACAGTAAAACCTGCGAAAGCCAGAGCCTGCGTAAGGTGGAAACTTGTCAGAGAAGGAAAACGCAAATATTTTCCACTAAATGGAGAATGTGCTTGCTGAAAGTGAAGAGGACGTGAAGAACAGTAAAGAGGACTTGAAGCACTTACTGATGAGATCAAAGACCACAGCCTTCATATGGATTGCACCTCAACATAAAAATCCTCACAACTGGATCAATGAGCAACATCATGATAAATGGAGAAAAGATTGAAGTTGTCAAGGATTTCATTTTACTTGGATCCACAATCAACAGCCATGGAAGCAGCAGTCAGGAAATCAAAAGATGCATTGCATCGGGCAGATCTGCTGCAAAGGACCTCTTTAAAGTGTTGAAAAGCAAAGACGTCACCTTGAAGACTAAGGTGCGCCTGACCCAAGCCCTGGTATTTTCAATATGCATGTGAAAGCTGGACAATGAATAAGGAAGACGGAAGAAGAATTGACGCCTTTGAATTGTGGTGCTGGGGAAGAATATTGAATATACTACCATGGACTGCCAAAAGAACGAACAACCAGAATGCTCCTTAGAAGCAAGGATGGCGAGACTGCGTGTTATATACTTTGGACATGTTATAAGGAGGGATCAGTCCCTGGAGAAGGACATCATGCTTGGCAAAGTACAGGGTCAGTGGAAAAAAGGGAGACCCTCAACGAGGCAGATTGACACAGTGGCTGCAACAATGAGCTCAAGCATAACAACGATTGTAAGGATGGCGCAGGACCGGGCAGTGTTTCGTTCTGTTGCGCATAGGGTCGCTGAGTTGGAACCGACTAGACGGCACCTAACAACAACAGAGAGTGACAGAAAAGTGGTAAGGCTGCATCCTGTCAAACGTGGAAAACTTGTGAGACCTGGAAAAACAAGGCAGTCCTGTCGAGTTCCCGCTCTCACAGGTTTCATTGTGTAAGCACTGGTGATACGGTCCCTGCTCTCCTGAGGCTTACCTTTGGCAAATACTAGATATGTGGCATTAATGTTAGGTAGTGATAAGTCAAATGACGAAACAATAAAGTCTGGTAAAAGAAGTGAGACGGTGCTGTTTGTTAGAGGGAATAGCAGTGTAAAGGCCCTGAGTTGTTGCCTCTACATTTGCCTGCTTACTGGAAGAGCAATTCTGCTTAGCTCTCTGCCTTGTGGGGCCCCTGACAGGAGGAAGGCTGCACTTACGGGTTTGATTAAGGTTCAGTGTTTAGGTTCAATTTAGGGGCTGTGTTAGGACGCCATTTGGCCCAGAATCTTCAGTGCCGAATTGGTTGTAAAGCTGCATGGTGGGGAAGCTGTGTGGTCTTCAGTCTGGTGACCTCACCTCCCTGAGCCTCAGGTTCCTCATCTCTAAAGAGGGGGTCATTAATACTACTTGACCTCCCAGGTTCGAAATGAATATTCGGAGAGACTCATGCCTGAAAATGATTTAACATGCAGTAATTTTTTTAGGTTTTTGTGAAAAGTTTCAAAGCTCCAGAAAAATGGAAGGAATTAAAGGTTTATGAACATCTATTGTATTCATTTCCTAGGGTGGGTGTAACAAAATACCATGAGCTGGGTGGCTTATAAGAACAGAAATGTATTATCTCACAGTTCTGGTGGCTGGGAGTTGAAAATCCGGGTGTCCACCATATTGATTCCTTCAGAGGGCTCTGAGGGAGAATCTGTTTCACGCCTCTTTCCGAGCTTCTGGTTATGGCTAGTGATCCTTGACTTGTAGGAGCATCGCTGCAGTCTCTACGTGACCGTATTTTCTTGTCTGTCTGTGTCTCTGCTCTTTTTATAAAGACACCACTCATGCGATTAGGATCCACCCTACTCTGGCTTGACCATGTGTGCATTAGACTGATAACATCTTTGTCTGAGTTATCTAGTGCTACTGTCCTAGAATTACCACCAGTGGATGGCTTTAACAAACTGAAATTTATTCTCTCACAGTCTAGGAGGCTAAAAGTTTGAATTCAGGGCCAGCGACAGGGGAAGGCTTTTTCTCTCTGTCGGTTGTGGGGGATGGTCCCTGTCCTCAATCTTTCCCTGGTCTAGGAGCTTCACAGCACAGGGACACCTTATAAGATAAAAGGTGATGCAGGCCACACCCCAGGGAAAACTCCCCTTACATGAGGTCAGGGCTGTGACCCGAGTAAGGGTATTGCATCCCACCCTGATCCTCTTTAACATAACCTAACCAAATTGACACACATTTTGGGAGGATACAATACAATCCATAACAATCTTCAAAGACCGTATTTCCAAATACAGTCTTGTTCACAGGTACCAGGGCTTAGGATGTCAACGTTCAATCCATAGTACCCATAAACCCTTTGTGTAGGTTCATTTGTTAACACTTCGAGCTGCCACACTCTCTATACACACACACAAACGCATACGTACTGTTGTTGTTAGGTGCCGTTGAATCGGTTCCGACTAGTAGTGACCCTGTATACAACAGAACAAAGCAGGGCTGGGTCCTGCCCGTACTCAAAAAAAATTGCCATGCTTGAGCCCATCATTGCAGCCAGTGTGTCAGTCCATCTCATTGAGGGTCTTCCTCTCTTTCAATGACTGTCTGCTTTACTAAGCATAATGTCCCTCTCCAGGGACTGGTCCCTCCTGGTAACACATCCAAAGTACATGAGACAAAGTCTTGCCAGCCTCACTTCTAAGGAACCTTCTGGCTGTACTTCTTCCAAGACAGATTTGTTCATTCTTCTGGCAGTCCATGGTATATCCAATATCCGCCAACACCATAATTCAAAGGCATCAATTTTCTTCATTCATTGTGCAGCTTTCACATGCATATGAGGCAATTGAAAATACCAGGGTCAGGCAGACCTTAGTCCTCCAAATGACATCTTTGTTTTTTAGCACTTTAAAGAGGTCATTTGCAGCAGATTTGTCCAGTGCAATACATTTTTTGATATCTTGACTGCTGCTTGCATGGGTGTTGGTTGTGGATTCAGGTAAAATTAAACATATGTATGTATTTTTTTTTTCTGCACAGTGTAAGTTGTGGACATCAACCCACTGTACTCAACAGGCAAGAAGAAAGATATTGATGTTAATTCTGTCATATCATTTAGCATCAGTGGCTAAAGCTCTCAGCTGCTAACCGAGAGATCAGCGGTTTGAACCCACCAGCCACTCTGTAGGAGAAAGATGTGCCAGTCTGCTTACAGCCTTGGAAACCCTATGGGGCAGTTCTGCTCTGTCCTCTAGGGTCACTGTGTGTTGGAATTGACTCAACAGCAATGGACTGGGCCATATTCAGATTCCCCCCAATTTTCAAAGTATCTTTTCAACCTCCTCTCCCCCCAAATGAGAACGCAATCAAAGATCACGTATGATGTTTAGTTGCCCCATCACCTTAAATCTAGAACAGCCCCCCCGCCCCACCTTTTGTTTTTAATGCCTCTCACGACATTGGCCAGGCCAGGCGTCCTTTCAGATGCCCCTCGTTCTGGATTTTTCTTGTTTTCTCACAGTTAGACTCAGATTGAACATTTTCGGCAGGACTAATACATGGGTGAGGTTGTGTGTCTTACTGCACGTTATTCCAGGTTGTCTGTCAATGGGTGATGCTGAATTTGATCCCTACATGAAGTTGGTCACTGTCAGATCTTCTGGATGTAAAGGGACACTTTTCCAGTAATTTTTAATTATCATAACGTAGTCACTAAATGCCCTTTCAACAATAAGCCAAGCCTGTTCCACTATCCCCAGAGTTTAAGAAAGACCTAGTGATACTCCCAGGCTCCAGAAATATCAACACCTTGTCCCCAAGGTCAGAAAAATGTGTCTGCTTCCACTGCCTATAACATGCAGATCCATGCCTGGGACATATCACTCAGGGCTCTTAGAAAGGTCCAGAGGGCAGAAAGCATCATCATGCTTAGAGCAGATCTGGGTTCAAATCTAGCCTTTGCCACTTATCACCTTTGCCGTTCCAAGACTCAATTTGCCTGTCCGTAAAATGGGGTTGATAATAGTTTCTAGCCTGTTCTTTGCTTTATTTCTCTTCACCCACCGTTTTGTCTATCTTTTTTAGCTTATTAGTTGCCTTTCCCTAGTGAATGTCTGCTTCCTGAGAGCAAGGTTGCTTGTCTCTGTTGTCCTTTCCTGTGTGCCCAGCACCTGCACATAGTGGGTAATCAATAAGGGTTTGTCGAATGAGCGAAGTAAAGAACTTATACAAGCACCCTGCACATGGGAAGGGTTTCACATATTGTAGGATGTTATAGCAATTGGGCACGCGGTGGAGCCCAGGTAGCACAGTGGTTAAGAGCATTGGTGCTAACCAAAAGGTTAGCGGTTCAAATCCACCACCTGCTCCTTGGAAACCCTGTGGGGCAGTTCTACTCTGTCCTATAAGGTCATTATGAGTTGGAATCAACTCGACAGCAAAGGGTTTGGTTTGGTTTCGGGGATGGGGGGGTATGCAGTAGGTACCCTGGGAAGGTCATGAGGGTAATCATGTATTGGGGAAAGGACAATTTGCTTCACCTGGCCCCTCTGTCTTTGCCTCACAGGGGACCAGCCGCTGACAGGGGCCTACTCAGTGACCCTGGATGGACGAGGGCCCTCTAGGGTCATTTCCAAACATGACCTGGGCCACTTCATGCTGCACTGTCTCACCACCAACAAGTACGACGGGCACAGCACCTACCCCTCCCACCAGTACGACTAGGGCTCTGGCCCTGCCCAGGAGGATGGCATTCTGGGGAATGGGGAACAAAGGAAGGACAGCCCAGGAGTCAGGGAATAATAAATCTTGAGCCAAGGGCTTCAAATTATTCTAGAGGACCGGACTCTGTGTTAAATTTTCTGGGTGTTGATTCATTCGCTCAGCAAGTTTATTGAGTCCCTGTTCTGTGTCTGAATTCCTGGATGGCTCAAACGTAAAGTGCTCAGCTACTAACTGAAAAGTTGGTGGTTCAAGTCTACCCAGGGGCACCTCGGAAGAAAGGCCTAGCAATCTACATGAAAAATCAGCCATTGAAAAGTCTGTGAAGCACAGTTCTATTCTGACACATATGGAATGGCTGTGAGTTGGAATTGATACTGCAGCAACTGATTTGGTTTTTTTTTTTTTTTTTTTTTTGGTTTTGTCTGGTGGTGACCGAGGTAGCTGTGAGCCCCTTCATGGCCCTCACAGTCCAGTGGAGGAGACAACCCTGCTGATCCAGAGTGACCAGGGCGCTAATGGGGGAAGTACAGTGGGCTGGGAGAGCACAGAGGGGTTCCCTGACCTAGCTTGAGGAGCTTTTTGCTTTCTGGAAGAGGGGATGTCTGAGCTGAAGCCTAAAGGTTTGGTAATAACTAGCTCAGGGAAGGTTTTAGGTCATTCCAGGCAGAAGGAACAATAGGAGCAAAGACCAGGTCAGAAAACACGGGGTTCCTTTGAAGGACTAAAATCTGTGCCCTACAGTAAATACAAGAAGCCCTTGCTGGAGGTGCAGTGATTAAGCCCTCGGCTGCTAACAGAAAGGTCCGCAGTTCGAACCCACCAGCCGCCATGCAGAAAGATGTGGCAGCCCGCTTCCGTAAAGATTTACAGCCTTGGAAACCCTATGGCACAGGGCAGTTCTACTCTGTCCTATTGGTTGGCTGTGAATCGGATCGACTGGACGGCAACGGGTTTACAGTTAACACTCCGCGCTGAGGTGGGGAGTGATCAGCTCCATGGAGGCTTAATTGTGCAGACCTTGTAAAAAACTGAGCTTTAATCAGAGGTTTTAGGCATGGAGCGGGGTGAGGCAGAGGAGGGAGATAGGGTGGGCCGGGGGGGAAGGGGGAGGCAGTCACGGTTAGTGTTTTAGAAAGCTTCCTCTGGTTAGTACTGCGTGGAGGTGGATTAGAAGGGGCAAGACTGGAGGCTGGGAGCCCAGGGGGAGGATGGGGCTGGAGCTAGGTAGGGGCTGAGGGGAGGGGAGGAGAGGACGGCTGGGAGGAACCTGAGTGGACAGGCTGTGGGGGAGGGGAAGGAGGCATCTAGGAAGAAGCCCACAGCTGCAACCTGAAGACGGGCTTACAGTGGGGGCACCCTGGAGGAAGGATAGGTTTGGGAGGAGGAAGGGAAAAAGTTGTCCCCTTCCCATGTTCCTCCCTGGAATCTATTGTCCCCTGACTTTGTTCCCGGGGGACACTTCCTAGACCTGGCTGAGTCACCCCTCTCTCCCTACCTCCGACCTCCTGCCCTCCCCCACGCCCCCTGAAAATCCATTCCAGTCCTATACTGCTTATGCAAACAGCAGGTTGGCTGGGATGACAAATTCCAACCGGTGAAAACTGGTCTGAGGAGCCTTAAACCTGCCCTCCCAGGAGTGGACTGGAGAAAACTATCCCCTCCCCCTCCCCCGTGCAGGGAAGCCCTGCCGTGAGGGTGAGGCCTCGCTGGGTCAGTCTTTCCGAGCTCCAGCAGTTTTATCTCTGCCCGCTGTCTATTCTTTCTGTCACAGTGCCTGAGCATTTCACAAACTTTTTCACTGTGTTCAGCCCTGTGCTGGGTGATGCTAGGGACCAGGCCTTGACTGGGATAACCCTGGTTCTTATCCTCAGGGGACGCACAGACTGTGACAGCTCCGAGGAGTCAGCGTTGGGACTGGGGAGGCCTGGGCAGAGGGGTCCGGACCAGGCCGGGGGGAGGCGCCGGCAGATGGTCGGGCTGGGTCGGGGGAGACACGGGCAGAGGGGTCCGGGGGGGTGGGGGAGGCACGGGCAGCGCGGTGCGGGGAGGGGGGGACGAGGGAGGCCAGGAAGCCGTGGGACAGGCCCAACCCAATCTGGGGTGTCAAGGAGGGCTTCCGAGAGGAGGGAACCTTTGAGATGAGTAAAGACAGTCTGGGAATTGAGGGTACATTTTTAGAACGAGGAGAAGCCCTGGTGGCACGGTGGTTAAGCACTCCGCTGCTAACCGAAAGTTCTGGCAGTGCGAACCCCACCAGCTGCACCGCTGGAGAAAGATGTGGCGATTTGCTCCTGTAAAGATTTACAGCCTAAGAAGCCCTATGGGGGCAGTTCTACTCTGCCCTATAGAGTCGCTGTGAGTCGGAATCCACTCGACGACGGCGGCACAGGGGTCTCAGAATGAGGAAACCAGTTGAAAGACCCAGAGGTCTTTCATCCTGGTTTTTGAGGACTTGCTGTGTAACTGGCATTGTTGTAGGCGCCGGGGATAAGACAGGGAAGAAAACAGACAAAATTCTTGTCTTCGCGGTGGGGGAGGGCGTTTAAGGCCACTTTAGAAAAACGGGACATGAATCACTGTGGCAGGATCGTAGCGTGCGAAGAGTGTACCTCGGGACAGACCGCAAAGGGATTGTGGCAAAGGTAGAGTTTGGACTTTACCCCAGGGCAGTAGGGAGCCATAAACGAGTGTTCAGCAGCGAAGGCACCATTCTGAGAGTAAGGATGGGGGAGCAGGGGGATGCAGGAGGGAGATCAGAGGGCGTTGCGAGAAGTCCCAAAGATTGAGGGGGCCATCCGGTAAAGTGGGGGCGGCTAGAGAGTAAGGGCAACGAGGGGGCGGGGCTTCCGTCGCCCAGGCAACACAGGCCGCGCCAGCTTATTGGCTACCCTTCCGCCGCGTCATCTTCCTTGCTTCCCGTAGTCAGCCCTCGGAACCCCGGAGGCGAGGCCTCAGCGATTTTCTCGGCCCCGCCCTACTGGGAAGCGGGGTCGGGGTGTGCCAGCGGGTCTTCCTCCACCCCAGGGTCCAGGCGTGGCATAAGGGGATTTCAGAGAGCAGTGCTGACAACCTCGGAGCTAGGAAAGCAAAAGTCATAGAAAGTGGTTTTAATGCCCCTGCCGTCTTCCACCGTGGAGGCGTAGCCCCGCCCCTGGCAAGTCGGAATCCTTTAAAAGGCGCGGAGCACTGGGGCAGGGGAGGGCGGGCCGGGCGTCTCCTGGCTACGGGCCTGTGGCTCCGCCCAGCCAATCGGTGCCCCGCGGCGCGCAGGGCTCCAGCCAATCGCGGCCCGCGGCTCGGCTCCGGGGCGGAGCTGGGAGGGCCTGAGGCCAGACTGCGAGGCCCCGGGACGGTGAGCGAGGCCCCAGCCCAGCACCGGTGGGTCCAAGCGCGGCAGAGGTTCTGCGAGCTTGTCGCTGAGCCGCCAGGCAGTTGAGGTGAGGGACTGGCTGCCCGGCTTGGGATCTGCCTTGGTTCCGGGGAGGTGGCAGCGCATCCCGGGAATTGTGGTGGCGGGGAGTGGGAAGCACAGGCTAAGGGTGGCTGATGAGGTTTGGGAGGTGTGGGAATAGCGGACTGAGTTCGAGATCGGGGATGGGAGGCGAAGTTGTTCGGGCGGGATCTTCAAATGGAGGGAGTTTGAATCTGGGACACAGGGTGTTTGGAGCAGCGAGAAAACCAAGGGAAGGAACTTTGTGGCCAAGGCATCTGGAGATTAGGCCAGTTTGGATCTCCCGGACGGGTTGAATTCGGGGTCCCCATGTTCTGAAAAAGGTGCGAGGAGTTTGGGGCTGGGGATTTAGAGCTGGGATCGCGGGCATTTGGAGAAGAGAGAGTCTTAGTCTCCCAGACGCAGTGGCCGGGAGAGTGCTGCGGGAGAGTTCCATGTTCGGGTCTCGGAGCCGGAGGGGGAGTTTGGAGGTGAAGTCCAGGGGCGCCTGAAAACCGGGGCAAAAGTTGAGGGGAGAGTCTCCAGATCGGAATACCTAGTCTCCCGAAGGATCGGACAGCATTTGTAGTCTTCGAGATACGTGTTGGGTCCTGGATCTCTCAGTCCCAGGGCAATTTTGGGAAACAATCCGGACCTTCTGGGATCGGAGAGACCGGGAGAAAGCAGTCTGGAGAGCTGGAGGCAGGGGTGGGGGAGGGGTATTCTGGGCGTGGAGCTCAGACCCGCCGCCCGGGAGGCAGTGGAGGGCGGGGCAGCTGGACGTCCGGGTTCCCTTCCCCCACCCACCCGGCGCCCTGTGCGCATGCCCTGAGGGAGGGTGGGGGGAGTTTCCTTCTTGTGGCCCGCCGAGCCCTCTGGGGATTGTAGTGTACGCTCAGCGTTGGTTCTTCTGTTGGCCGCTGTAGACCCACATTTCCCAGAAGCCCATGGTCCAGACAGGGGCGTGTCTGGAGGCTTTATAGCGATCCAGTGAGGGGGCGGGGCCTGTGGAGACCCAAGTTCTGGTTGGGTGTATCTTAAGGGGGCGGGGCTTGGCGTAGTTTAGTTCTAGCAAGTTTTCCAATGGGGTGCACTTTGAGGGAAGCAGAAGGTGAAGCATAGGGGATGAGGGAGGCCTCTTTTCTGTTTTTGGGAGCGCTCCCAGTCAGTTAAGGAAGAGGACACGGACAGAAATATCGTTCCTGTGCAAAAAGCGTCTTGGGGCTCCAGGTTGCTCAAGTATAGTAGACACTCTTAAACTATTGAATGAATAAATGGCAATTACTATTGAATGAATAAATGGCAATTAACTCTGATCATTAAGCCCCCCCTGTGTGGTAGGCCCTGTGCATATTACACTTGTGATCTCCTTGACAATGTGGTGAGAAGTATTCTTTACAACCCCCATTTTACAGATGAGGAAACTGAGTCCCAAAAGGGTGATGTCATGTCACTTCCATCACACAGCCGAGCAGTGTCAAAGACAGAATTCAAACCCAGGATTCTCTACTTCCTGTCCAGGTCTCTGTACTCCACACCTGTCTTGTGTGTGACATGTTTGAAGAAATAAATATCATGGAAAGACCAGTTTTAAGACTCAAAGAGACTTGAGTTAGGATCCTCATTTTGCAGATGGAAACAAGTCTCAGGGAGGTAAATTCACTATTCGAGGCCACACAGGCAAGTAAGTAGGATTCAATCCCAGCTATATTTAAGTCCAGATCTTGTTTTCTTAACCATTTACTTTTCTCCCTATCCCTGTGGGATTCATTTTATAGATGAGGAAACTTATCTGAGGTTCAGATAATTAAAATCATCAATAACCATACAGGCAAGAAAGTGGGATTTGAACTAGCCCTGCTGTGTCTGACTTGCCCCTCTCCTTTCCACAGGGCATCATGGTGGGAGGCTTGAAGAGGAAACACTCGGATTTAGAGGAGGAAGAGGAGGAGAAGTGGGGCTGGGGCCCAGCAGGCCCAAGGAGCTATCAGCAAGCCCTGCTCCGCATCTCCCTAGACAAGGTCCAGCACAGCCTGGGCCCCCGTGCGCCCTGCCTCCGGAGGCATGTCCTCATACACAACACTCTGCAGCAGCTCCAGGCTGCTCTTCGCCTAGCTCCTGCACCTGCCCTGCCCCCAGAGCCCCTCTTCCTGGGTGAGGAGGACTTCTCCCTGTCGGCCACCATTGGCTCTATCCTCAGGGAACTGGAGACCTCCATGGACGAAGCCGAGAACCCTCCAAACCCAGTAGCTCCCCCGGGCCCCCAAGATGAAGCACTGCCCCAGCCTGATCCAGTCTTCCTAGAATCCCTGAGTTCCCGGTACCTGGGTGACTCTGGCCTGGATGACTTCTTTCTGGACATTGACACATCGGCAGTCGAGAAGGAGCCTGTCCTAGCCCCTCCGGAGCCCTCTCACAACCTCTTCTGTGCCCCGGGGTCTTGGGAATGGAATGAACTGGATCACATCATGGAGATTATTCTTGGGTCCTAAAACTTTGGGTGGGGGGCTCCTTTCTCATCTCAGCCTCGGTTGACTGGATCCCTGGATGCGACTCTATGTGTTTGTTTTGGTGAGGGGGTGCCTCTAAGCAGTGACCCTCCCACTTTCCCATTTCAGGATTCCACAGATCATCTTGCATGTGTGTGTGTGTCAGGTTAGTTACCCCAGCCTTCTGTGAAGGTGGATCTTTCTGAATTAATTTATCTGTTCTAAATGCCTTAACGAGACTCTATTTCAGGGAGTCTGATTTCCCTCGTCCACATTTTTCCTGCCTTTCCGTCCCCTTGTGACCACTGGGGCCTCAGGGAAGATAAAGCTGGGCCTGTCACAGGATGACTTGGACGTGCCACCTGATTGCTATGGAAACCCAGGCTCTGCCTCTTGCACCTCCAGCCAGGGAGTGGGAGGGGCTGGTCTCCTTCCTGCTGGCTGAACCTCACTTCCTTGGCAGGACCCCAGTCCCAGCAGCCTCCTGATTCATAAAACCAGGCCGGACCACGTGCAATAGGGTGGAAACCAAACTGCTCCATGCCACGTTATTTAAAAGAAAGGCAGGTTTTGTGGTGGCTTTTTTCTTGTTGTTTGTAATGATTTTTTTTTTTTTTTTTAATAAAAGTTTTCTTGGAAGTGGTGGCACTGTCTAAAGTTTGTCAATCTCGCTGAGCTAATGGGAGGGACCTGGTAAGTTTTCTGGACACCTGCACCCTTCCCTGCCAAGCTGGGATGCGTACATTTTACATAATATTTACTGAGTGTTCAGAGCACTGACTGTTCTACCCTTTTGACATGGACTAGGTCATTTAATGCTCACAATGATTAGAAGAAGGTATCGTTAATCACCTTTTACATAGGGGGAACCTGAGGTTCAGAGAAGCCAAGTCACTTATGGAAAGTCTCAGGAAGAGGGAGGACCAGCGAGCCAGACTCAAATTTAGTCTGACTCCAGAGCTTGCGTGTTCAATTACTGCATTTCCGTTGTTTCTTGGTAGATTGAGACTCCCCAGCCAGCTGGGCTGACCACATGGGTGGGCACAAAAGGGAGAAACTGAGTCACAGGAAGTCTGTCACAGAACAGGGCTCCCTGGCACTTAAAAGCCAACCCTTTTATTGTACACAATGTGCTGCCAAGGCCCAGAGGGGAAAGAAAATACCCAAAGGCTTCCCCCCTCCCCCCGCTAGCACTGAAGGGTCTTTGTAGGAGGCGGAACCTAACGCGCTTTATATGTGCGGTGCAAACCTGGCCAGCGAGAGTGAGGGGAAAGGGAAGGAAAACCAGGCACAATGAGATGTGATACAATGCTGCAGGGCTATACCTTCACACAGACCTTTGAAGGACAGCCGGTGAGTTTCCACAGTATTGGCAACCTCTCAGGAAGGGCTGCAAAGGTACTGCACATGGGTGTAGTCCATGGGCAGAGAAAGGAGGGGTAGTTTATCTTTCCTGGCTCAAAGGCAGATTTCTCATCTTGATGGAGGGTGGAAATGTGACCTGAATAGGTGGGTGCCCATCCAGAGAGAGAGAAGGTGATCAAGGGAACCTCAAGAAGATAACAAACTCTACATCCTAACATGGAAGCAAATTGGGATCGTGTCTTCCTCCTCCTTAAAACTTCCAGCGGCTTCACAGCACACTCAGAATAAAAGTCTCACTAAACTGAGGCCTGTGGGGCCTGACTTAACCCTGCTCTTGACAACTTCCCCAGTCTCATCACACTCTGTCCTCCCTCCCTCAGCTCCTGGTCACTGGCCTTTCCATCCATGCTCATTCCCATTTCAGGTCCTTTGCATTTGCTGATAACACTGCTCACAAGGCCCCTCAGGTCTTCACCAAGCCAAACGTCCCCTTCTCAGATTTTTCCTGCCTTTCCTGTTTCAACACAGCCAGATGCATCCCATCACATTATTCTATTTGCTTTTCTTCATAGCCCCTATCCAATCTGAAATTTACCTGTTTACCTGTTGTCTCCAACTTGCCTGGAGACTGAGGTGGTATCTGTCTTCTCCCAGCTGTCTCCCCCTCTGCCTAGCACAGTGCTTGGCACAGGTGGGCACTCAAAATTTTTTTATTGCGGAAAAAACAACTCCAGACACACCAGGATGAGAAGCCAGGAAGGGACAGGAAAGCTGGTAATGGGGAACTCAAGGTCGAGAAGAGGAGAGTGTTGACATGTCTTGGGGTTGGCAACCAATGTCAAAACAATACGTGTATCAAGTGTTCAATGAGAAACTAGTTTGTTCTGTAAACCTTCATCTAAAGTACAATTAAAAAAAGGAACTCCAGACCTTACAGTGCCAACCATCCCTCCTACCTCTCTGAACTCATTCCTCACACACCCTCTCACTCCTATGCTCCAGCCACCACGCCATTTCTTGGTGTTCCTCAAATACCACTGTATCCCAACATCAAGGCCCAGAGTAAGGCCTGCCTCATGGAACAATGGTGCGAAATGTGGAATAGGGGCCTGATGCACACCAAAACCAACCAACAACCAAACCAGTGCCGTTGAGTCGATTCTGACTCATAGTGACCCTAAGGGACAAAGTAGAACTGCCGCCCAGAGTTTCCAAGAAGCGCCTGGTGGATTCGAACTGCCGACCTTTTGGTTAGCAGCCATAGCTCTTAACCACTAAACCACCAGGGTTTCCGACCCACACCAAGGATTTCAATAATTGCCCAGTTTTGTTGCATGCCTACTGTGACCCCACACATGAGTAAATTAGACAATTCCTGTTCTCACGAAGCACCATGTGGCGGGGGGGGGGGGGGGGGGAGACCAAAATAAACAAACAAAATATACAGTCTTCCAGGTGGTGATAAACGCTGTGGAGAAAAATAAAGCCAGGAAGTAACGGGTGGTGAGACGGCTGTGGCTATTTAGATGGCACGGCCAGAGAAGGCTTCACTGACACGATGCATTTAAGTAAAGACCTGAAGGAGGTGAGGAGTGAACCGTGAAGACATCTGGGGGAGGAATGATCCAGGTAGAGGGAACTGCCTGTGCAAAGGCCCCGAGGTCAGAGCTTGAGTGACATGTTTGAGGGGCAATGAGGAGGCCAGGGTGACTGGAACAGAGTGAGCAAGGGGGAAAGTACCAGGTTAGATGAAAGAGGTGAGGGGGGCAAATCATGCTGGGTCTTCTAGGCACCTTACAGGGAGAACTTTAGCTTTACTCCGAGCCCTGGTGGTGCAGTGGTTAAGAGCTCGGCTGCTAACCAAAAGGTTGGCAGTTCGAATCCTCCATCGGCTCCTTGGAAGCCCTGTGGGGCAGTTCTACTCTGTCCTATAGGGTTGCTATGGACTCCACGGCAGCATGCTTGTTTTTTTGGTCTCTGAGTGAGATGACTCAAACGAGGATGTTGAGCAGAGGAGGAACGTGACCTGACTCAACTTTTAATAGGCTCTCTTTGGCTGCCCTGAGGATAATCGAGTGACGGGGAGTCACGGTAGCTTGTTAGTGCCCCGGTGAGGCCCCTACGGTTAGCACCCCAACTTTCCAGATGAATAAAGCTCAGAGAAGCCCAGCACCTGCTAAAGAATTGGCGAGAGAAGTGGAAAGGCTGGCCCTGTGGAGGGAAACCGGGTCCCCAGGGCAGAGTCCAAGTTCCCCAGCCCGCCCTCCCCCGCCGTCCTGCCGTGGAGGATGGGCAGGCGGCCTTCTCGGGGCGTGGCCGGGGCGGCCCCCGTCCCTCCCACCCGCCCACCCTCCGCCCTGGGCTGGCCGGCCGGATACTCGGGAGGCGGCCGCGGCCCGGAGCCTGCCCGGCGCCTCCGCGCTCCCCAGAGGCTGGACGGGGCGCCCGTACCCCCGCCCGCTCAGCTGGCGGAGGCTCCTCCCCGGGCCTGCCGGGCCTGCTGCCTTTGCTTCTGCTTTCGTTTCTCAAAGCCAGGCCTCTCCCCCTTCGCCCTTCCCCCAGCCCTTTGAATCCCTGGCTCCCTCTCTTTAATCGACTCGACGGCAACGGGTTCTCTTTCTGGGCTCATTTCTAATGTCACCTCCTCAGGGAGGCCCTCCACGACCCGCCTGGCTACAGGCATCTCCCCTAGGTCGCTCTGTTATCCTGTCCTATTTTATTTCAAGCCACTGAGCAGAAGCAGAAATTATCTTCCTAATTCCTCTTCCAGGGTCTTCTCATCCCCTCAGAATAAAAACCAAAGGTGCTTAAAGCCAAACCACCAAACCCACTGCAGTCGAGTCGATTCCGACTCATAGCGACCCTATAGGACAGAGTAGAACTGCCCCATAGAGTTTCCAAGGAGCGCCTGGCGGATTCCAACTGCTGACCCTTTGGTTAACACCCGTAGGACTTAACCACTACACTAACAGGGTTTCCCAAAGGTGCTTAGAATGGCCTAGAAGACCTACCTGCTAACTCCACTGGCCTCTCCTGCAGCTCAAGTCCGGCTACAGTGGCCTTCTTGCCCTGCAAACAGCACGTGGCCACCTCAGGCATTTGCACCGCTCGCCTCTCGGCCTGGAACTTGCTTCTTCCAGAGCTTCGCACTGCTTTCATTTCATCAGGGCTTTGCTCAGCGGTCACCTCAGCAGAGAATCCCACCACCACCAATACCCGTCTAAGCCTGAACACCCTTTCGTTTCTCTTCTCTGCTTTTTCTTTCCCCTTTCATTATCACCTTCATAAGAGTACCTCCTCCCATCAGGGATTTTTCTTTATATCTTCAGTGCCTCGAGGCAGTACCTGATAGACCGTAACCCTTGCCGTCGAGTGGATTCCGACTCTTAGCGACCCTATAGGGCAGAGTAGAACTGCCCCATAGGCTGCAATCTTTTTAAGGAAGCCGACTGCCACGTGTTTCTCCCTTGGAGCAGCTGGTGGTCAGGACTCCCTGACACACAGTAGGCACTCAATATATGAATATTGGTGAATAAATGAATGCATTTGTGTCTTAGTCATCTAGTGTACCCATAACAGAAATACCACAAGTGGATGGCTTCAACAAACAAGTTTATTCTCTCAGTTAGTAGGCTAGAAGTCCAAATTCAGGGCGTCAGCTTCAGGGGCAGGCTTTCTCTCTCTGTCGGGTTCTGGAGGAAAGGTCCTCATCATCAATTTTTCCCTGCCGAGGACCTTCTCAGCACAGGGATCCGGGGTCCAAAGGACACACTCTTGTTTCTCCTGGCTGTTGCTTCTTGGTGGTATGAAGTCCCCATGTCTCTCTGATCACTTCTCTCTTTTAGATCTCAAAAGAGATGGGCATAAAACACAGCCTAATTTTGTAGATGGAGTGCTGCCTCATTAACATAACTGCCTCTAATCCTGCCTCATTAACATCATAGAGGTAGGATTTACAACACATTGGAAAATCACAGCAGGTGACAAAATGGTGGACAATCACCCAATCCTGGCCATCATGGCCTAGCCAAATTGATACAAATATTTTTGGGGGACAGGAATCAATCCACAACATTTTGTTACAGTGTTCATTTTCTCTTTCTATCCTCTACCTCCACCAGTGAGAGTAGAGACTGTGGACACTTATTCAGTGCTGTACCTCCATGGTCTACAACAGTGCCAGCACATACTAACAAAACCTGTGGTTTCTGACTTATACTCTAGGACAGAGTAGAACTGCTCCATAGGGTTTCCAAGGTTGTAATCTTTATGGAAGCAGACTGCTACATTTTTCTCCCTCAGAGTGGCAGGCAGGTTGGAACCTCTGACCTTTCGGTTCACAGCTGAGCACTGTGCCATCAGGGCTCTTTAACACATAGTAAAAAAAAGAACACCCAAACCCACTGCCATTGAGCCGATTCCGACTTATAGTGATCCTATAGGACAGAGTAGTACTGCCCCATAAAGTTTCTGAGGAATGCCTGGCAGATTTGAACTGCCAGCGTCTTGGTTAGCAGCTGTAGTACTTAAGCACTATGCCACCAGGGTTTCTAACACATAGTAGGGCTCAATAAATACATGTTAATCAAATGATTCCTATGAATTCTTCTTCAGTGTATGACCTGGAGCAAAAAAAAAGCCACCTGGAAAGTCTGACCCTCCTTTTTCCCAGGCCATAAGAATGAGCTGTGGGTGAAATTACGTGAGTTTGCCTAGCAGAGGCCTGCCTGATTCTAAATAGCATTTTATGCTTCTTTTTATTATTATTTATGAAAAATTTTAAATTTATGAAAATCATCTATATAAAACCAAGTGGTCAACAGTTATTCTAAAGCAAAGATGAAAGGGTAAGGGGACAGAGAAACCAAGTTACTGGATATAAGACATCCAGAATGGAATTAATGACAATGTTGACACATTGTGAGAAATGTAACCAATGTCACTGAACAATTGGCATAATAATTGTTAAATGGGAACCTAATTTGCTGTGTAAACTTTCACCAAAAACAATAAAATATTACTTAAAAAAAAATTCAAGGGCATAGAAAATTATGAGGGAAAAAACACACTGAACACCTGAATACCCTCCTTCCTAGGCTTAATAATTGTTAACAGTTTGCTGTTTGCTTTATGTACATATGGATATATGTATAGTTTTTCTTTGGCTGGACCATTGGAGAGTAAGTTCAGAGATCCTGGTGATATTCTACCCCTTTTTTTTAATAGCTCAGCAGGCAAGGCACCTCTTAAGAATATTTACCTACTCCCCACAATACTACCTCACACCTAAGAAAATTAGCAATTCCATAGTATCACCTATATCCAGCTCGTATTCAAATTTATCCAATTATCCTAATAATATCTTTTATAGCTGCTTTCTTTTTTCTTTCAAATGAAAGTTGGCATGCTAATTTGATTGTAATAAAGAAATTACATAGTCCCCTGAAACTATTGCCCTGAGATAATCTTTAAACCTTGAACCAAAAATATCCCCTAAAGTCTTCTTAAAACCAAACAATAGTTTAGCTGAAGTAGTAAAAAATGCCTGCCTTGAGCACTATAAGAGCTATCTATAAGGGATCAAATTGACAACAGCAACTGGAAAGATTAGACAGGAACCTTAGGGGGAGTGAGTTTATGGTGATGGGGGAGGAACAACCCAGAAAAGGAGGGTGAAAATGGTTGCACAACTTGAAGAGAGTAATCAATGTCACTGAATTGTGCATGTAGAAACTGTTGAATTGGTGTATGTTCTGTGGTGTATATTCTCAACAACATATATAAAATTAAAAAAGAAATTACACAGTACCTTTTATTCTAGAACAATCCCCCCTTCCCTTTTTGGGTCTTCTTAACATGGAATTGCAGGTGGAACAGCCCAGTTGTTCTATAGAATGTCCCACAGTCTAGATCCATCTGATTGTGTTTGTGTTTATTTTGTTCCTCTCTGTTCTCTATAAGCTGGATGTTGGGTCTAGAGGCTGGATGAGATTCGACTTATGCAGTGTAGCAGGAAGACTCCACAGGGGATGTGTGTGCTTCCTGGTGCACGGTATCAGGTGGTACCCAGTGTCAGTGTGTCCCACTATTAGGGAGGCAGATTTCTCCACCATAAAGGATATTTTCCCTTTTGCAGTTAGCAAGTAACCCGTGGGGTGATGCTTTGGATCCCATTCTCTGCCGGTATTTCCTCTAAAGGTTTGAGCATCTATTGATAATCCCTGCCTGAATCCATTACCATAGTTAGCATTTTTGAGCACTTACTTTGGCCCATTAAAAAAAAAAAAAAAAAAAAAACTGTTGCTGTCAATTCTGACTCACAGCAACCCTGTAGACAGAGTAGAACAACCCCATAGGGTTTCCAAGGGCAGGCTGGTGGATTCGAACTGCTGCCCTTTATGGTTATCAGCAAAACTCCTAACCACTGTGCCACCAGGGCTCCTTACGTTGGCTGGGAGCTTTATTTACAGTAACTAATGTAATCCTGGTGGTGTAGTGGTTAAATGCTTTGGCTGCTAACCAAGAGGTCAGCAGTTTGAATCCACTAGGCACTCCTTGGAAACTCTGTGGGGGCAGTTCTACTCTGTCCTGTAGGGTCGCTATGAGTGGGAATCGACTCGACAGCAGGGGGCTTTTGTTAACCTAATCCTTCCCAAAAAAAAAAAAAAAAAATCCTTCCCATAGCCCCTAAAATGTTAGCAAATGAGCTACCTGAAGAAGGTAAATTCCATTGTCAGTTCAACTCCTGTCTACCTTTAACCCCCCTCAACGTGTCCCCTCACTTTGAAGAAACGGTCTGTGCTATTCCCACAACCCCTGGTGGCCTAGTGGTTAAGTGCTACGGATTCTAACCAAAGAATCACCAGTTCGAATCCTCCAGGCGCTCCTCAGAAACTCTATGGGGCAGTTCTACTCTGCCCTATATGGTCGCTATGAGTCGGAATCGACTCGACGGCACTGGGTTTGGATTTTTCGGTTTTATTCCCACAACTGCTATTAAAAAGCCCTGCCATCCAGTGGTTTCCGACTCTTAGTGACCGCACAGGACGGAGTAGAACTGCCCCTACAGGGTTTCCAAGGCTGTAATCTTTACAGGAGCCGACTGCCACATTTTTCTCCGCGGGAGCGGCTGGTGGTTTGGAACCGCCGACCTTTTGGTTAGCAGCGGAACGCTTAACCACCGCGCCACCAGGGCTCATTTACAACTGCTTTAAAAGGACATGTTGCATGCCACTTTGAGCATTTTGCACAAATCGTTTAATTCTCAAAACAATCTCCAGAGCCAGACGCTGTTATTTCTCCGGTTTTAAAGATGAGGAAGCTGAGACTCTGGGGATTAAAACATTTGCCTAAGGTCACACAGCTACTTAGGGATTGCAGTCCAGGACTTCAGTGCAGGGCTTCAAACCAGTTGTTCCGGTTGGAACTTCTGCCGAGAATTCGCATTTTCACCCCAAATATACTGAATCAAAAAATCAAAATCTATATTTTAATAAATTCCCCAGGTGATTCTTATGTATAATAAATTTTGAGAACCACTGCTCTACCAGTGGTTCTCAGCATTGGTCACTAACCAGCAGCATTAGCATCGCCTGGGAACTTATTAGAAACGCGAGTTCTCAGCACAACTCTCAAGAGGTAGCCATGACGAGCCCCATTTAAAAAACTGTGTGTGGCTCAGAGAGGTCAAGCATTTTTCCAATGTCATGCATGAGTGAGTGGTAAGCCAGAATTTGCACCCAGGCCTAGCGTGCACACCCCTGTTGCAGCTGGGTGGGTAAGAACTCAAGGGCTGGGTTTAGCAGGCGCATGGGTAGGTGTGAGGGGCTTGCACTTCGATACGCAAAAGCCCCTCCCCGTCACAATCCCTCAGGGCAAATAGCCACGCCTCTTTCTCTCCCGCAGCCGCCGGAACATGCGCTCTGAAGCTAACCTCCCCTCCCTTCCAACCTGCCCCTTACAGGCTCCGCCCACCACCGCATAGGGCCAATCCGTGAGGTAGAGGGTGGGGCCGCCACGGAAGTAGGCGGGAGCTAAGAGGAGTCAGGAGTCTGGAGTTGTGAGCCGGAGTCAGAACCCCGTCTCCGGACCTAGGCGCCGGTTGCTGGAGCGGAGCAAGCGAGCGATGCTGCGGCCGCCGCTTCCTGATTGGCTGCGGGCGGCTAACTCTTCGTTCTGATTGGCAGCTGGTGAACTGGGTATGTAAATGAAGGGAAGAGACCGGGGGAGAGAAGGAGAACCGGCTGCGGGGTCTGTAGGAGGGTTCGATCCCGAGTCCGGCAGGTGCGCGCCGGGGCTGCCCGAGATCTAGATTCACGGGCCTCTACGTGTCGCCCGCCTGGCCTGGCCGGGTGAATCACGCCGCAGCCCGAAAAGGGGGCGGAGGCGCCGGCTCCCTGGCTCCGGCTGCGTGACTCACCCGCCCCCGCCGCCGCCGCTTCGGGAGGAGCCGCCTCCTCTGCCTTCCGGAAGCGAGTAAGAGGCCCGGAGGGCAGAACTGCCCGCCGGAACGGCTCTGGGGGCCAGGCAGGAACGAGAGCCCGGACACGGGGCGGTGTAAAGGGTCCTGGGTTCGGAGGGGCCGAAATCTCCGAGGGAATGCGGGCCTGGGCGCCGCTAGGGGGCGCCGGGGCCCCGGAGGCGGAGCCGGGGGTGGGGGCTAAATTCCTGCGGTTCCGGACTCCAGGGTCTGTGGGACAGAGGGAGAGGACCCAGTCTTGGATAGGATGGGGGTCGCTCTTAAGGTCCTGCTCGGCAAAGGCCCCAGGGATGGATCCTGCAAACTGCCTGAGTCAAAAAAGCAGTCGGGCCAGGGGTCCATAAATCCAGGGATCCACCTGGGGAGGATCTGGGTCCTGAAACTTCTCTGTCACACCCGCCCCCCACGCGCTTCCACTCCCCAGTCAGGATTTCCCGGCAAGTCTTCCCCGCTCTGCATCTCAAATATATCCTGAATCGGTCAACTTCCTTCCGTGTCCACAGCCACCTTCGTTTGCCCCAAAGAGTTACAGCCGCCTGCCTGTGGCTTTTCGGGACACACACACTATTCCTTGCAGTTCCTGTGAGGATCTTCTGAAAACACCATTTCCCTCCCTGCGCACACCCTTCGCTGACTTCCCAACACACAAGGAAAGCCAAACTCCTTACCTTGTCTTATATGGCCGTCAGTGACCTGGCCCCTCCTACTGCCCCCACCTCATCGCCTGCCATCCCACTCCGTGTGCACCAGCCACACCAGTCTTTTTCAGTCCAAGCTTATCCAGCCTCCGGGCCTTTCTTTGCCCATGCTGTTGTTCTGTCTTCCATGGTTCTTCCATGGCTGACCCCTTCTTGTCTCAATTGTCACTTCCTCGAGGACCCTTCCCTGACCACCCCCTACCATGAATCTTTAAGTGTCTTCCTAGCACTATTGGTAATTTTCCTGTATTTGACACAAAGTAGGCATTCAGTAAACACCAGATTTAACTGTGTGAAACAACCACTTCTGTAAGTTAAAAAAAAGTTGGATAATGACCATTTTATATAGTTCAATGAAGAACTAAATAATAGTTATTTCTAAGAGTACTTGTTAATAAAAGTAATTACTGTGTACCAGTCACTGTTGTAAGCCTTTTTGTATCTCATTTAACCCTTAAAACTATGAGGTGAATACCATATGTGAAAAGTTCCCTAAGGTTAAGTGACTTAAGAGAGGTTAAGTGACTTGCCCAAAGCCACACAGTCAGCAATTGTCAGAGCCAGGATTTGAACGTTTGCTTTCTATAACTGAAAGACTCCTTCCTCCCCATAGATGATGCTGAGCAAGGGCTTGAAGCGCAAGCGGGAGGAGGAGGAGGAGAAGGAAACCCTGGCAGTCGATGCCTGGTGGCTGGATCCTGGTCACCCAGACGTAGCACAGGCACCCCCCACCGTGGCCTCCAGCTCCCTCTTTGACCTCTCGGTGCTCAAACTCCACCACAGCCTGCGGCAGAGTGAGCCGGACCTGCGGCACCTGGTGCTAGTTGTGAACACACTGCGACGCATCCAGGCATCCATGGCACCTGCGGCTGCCCTGCCACCTGTGCCCAGCCCACCTGTAGCCCCTGGAGTGGCTGACAGCCTGCTGGCCAGCTCAGACGCTGCCCTCTCAGCCTCTATGGCCAGCCTTCTGGAGGACCTCAGCCACATTGAGGGCCTGAGCCAAGCCCCCCAGCCCCTGGCCGATGAGGGGCCACTAGGCCGCCCCACTGGGGGAGCCCCGCCCAGCCTGGGTGCCTTGGATCTGCTGGGCCCAGCCACTGGCTGTCTGCTGGATGATGGACTCGAGGGCCTATTTGAGGACATCGACACCTCCATGTACGACAGCGAACTCTGGGCACCAGCCTCTGAGGGCTTCAAACCTGGCCCTGTAGAGGGTGCAGGCAAGGAGGCGACTCCAGAGCTGGACGAGGCTGAGCTGGACTACCTCATGGACGTGCTGGTGGGCAAACAGGCACTGGAGCGGCCGCCAGGGCCGGGGCGCTGACCCCCAGGGCTGGGAGGGTTATATTGTGGCTGAACTGAGCCTGGTGGCTGGACCAGCTCTCCTTGGACAGACACAGCTGGCTTCTCTGGTACAGACAGAGGGGCACGGGCCAGTTTGGAGAGACAAAATCCAGTCCTGGACAACTTCACATCCGTCCTCCCCTTTCAGGCAGGAGGGGGAGTCCAGGTTTGGCCCTAGTGATGGGATAACAGGGCCTGGTGGTTGGAATGTGGGTGGACCAGGCCCAGTGCTGGACTGAATCCCCTGGGGTCATCGCCTGGGATACTTCTTCCCTGATGTGGGAAGAGACCCCAATTAGTTTTTGAAATTAAAACCAGCCCTGGGAAATCTCAAGCCTGTGTTTTCTTTGTGTCTGGGCTAGTGTACGACAACATTTACTGAGTATGTACTGTGTGCCTGGCACAGTTCTAAGCACTTGTCACGTGTTAACGCATTTAATCCTTATAACAAACCCATAAGATGGGCATTATTAATACCCCCATTTTACATACGAGAAAACTGAGGCTCCAGGAGGTTGTCACTTGAGGAGGTGGACTTCAAACTATAAGTTCTACTGCTTTATTGGTCCAGAAAGCAAACCATCTAGATCTGGTCACTGACCCCCTAGACCAGCTCCCCAGAACACACTCAGCCAGGTTTCTCTGATGTGCCTGTGTGTATGTGTGTGTACTGGGTGGGTGGGTGGGGCTCCCCAGGCCACTTTTTAAAATGAAATCTAGTCCCCACCTGGAGCCTGTGTGCCTTTGGAGGGCTAAAGAGGGTTTTCGAGATGGCCCAGAAATAAAAGCACGAGGCTGGATGGAGCCTCTCCAAGGAGCACGAACAGACAGCTCTCCAGGAAAATGCTGAAAGAAAGGGAGACTCCAGCCAGTTCTGAAAAAATGAAATCCACTCCCCCGTCTCACATCTCTCTTCCGGCAGGGGGTAGGATACCTGGGAGGCAAACTCCGAAATAAAGCCACCAGGCTAAGTGGCTGGACTGAGCGGCCCCCCAGGGGCAGGCCGTCGCGCTTTCCTTCTGGAAGAAACCCAGGCCCAAGGGAGCTAGGGCCACCTGCCTGCCTGTGGGACGGTGTCGTGCTGGCCGGAGCGCCGGGTGTCTGCGGCCGCCCCCGCGGTCCAGCCGCATTCCTGGCCCGGCTGGGCGGGGCCGCACACTCAGAGGCCTGGCACGGGCCCCGGGCCGCGTCCTTCCTGGCGGCTGTGGGGGCAGGGCAGCGCCCGGGCGGAGGGGGCACAGGGACAGCTGGACGGGGGCAGGGAGTGAGTGCTAGAGGGCTGGACGGTGGCCTGAGCGCCCGGCTGACCCTTCAATAGGGGGAACGGCAGCAGGGCCGATAGAGGGAAATCAAAACTGTCGGCCCCAGTAGCTCCCCTCTGGCCGGAAGCTTTAGGGAGGCTGAGGCTGGGGTGGAGCTGGGGCGACGGAGAGCTTCGGGCCGGCCCCTCGGGCGGGAAGGGGCGGGCAGAGTGGAGCTTCCTGGAGGAGCAGAGGAAGTTATGCCCATTTCTGGAAGTGGATGAGGCGGGCCGGGGAGGGAAGTGGAAATAGTCCGCAGGGAGCTGGTGCCCAGGCTGAGGGTCTGCGAGGCGCCTGACTCGAACCCTGGACAATGGAATTGATGATCACTTTGGCCCCGGACCCAGACCTTGGAAGCCTAGGCTGAGCTCAGCAACGCCCCCTGGCGCCCAGTCTGGGCACCTTCGGCTCTCTGGAGATCTGTCCGTTGGTCAGGGGTCATCGATGCCCTCTGTTTACAACATCTTAGGGGCGTATTTCTGATGGTTGCTGGTACCAGATTGGACGGTCCGTGACATCTGATGCAGACAGCCTGCCCATCTGTCAAGGATACTCCAGTCTTCCTCTGTGCCTGCCTGGTGCGTGAAGCCCTCTCCCCAGAGCTTTTGTGTACAGTTGCACAGGTTGCACACTGCACATGGGCTCCATATTTAAGGGGCTACCACGCATGTCGCAGGCACTGTACATTTTTGTATTTATTACAACAGCTTTCTAGCAGATGGAGGTCAAGTACCTTGAGGAAGAGGCATCTCTTTTGCACAAAAGCACCATATGGACTACATTGTCTCTGGCTCCTTCCCCCTGGTGCACTCAGGTTTATGAACAGCTCATGCCAGAGGACCTGACCATCCCTGACCCTGATGGCTGTGCAGGTCCCCTGGCTCTGATGCGCTCCTCCATGCTCAGGCTCGACCCCAGAAGGCCATGCCAGCCACCTAGGCCAGCAGATTCCAGAGCCCACACCATTCCTAGCTGAGCCCTGGAGCTGCTGTCGCTTTTCAGAGGGCCTCTGTGTATTCCTGCCTCATTCCACCCCCCAGGCCAGCTCCCCTGCATGGGCACTCACAGGGACTCCGGCCACCCATTCCTCTCCCCCAACACTTGAGAGAGCTGGTGACCAGCTGTCCTTTCCTCCCTTTCCTCTCCCCATTCAGCAAAGGTTTATCAAGTGCTTACTGTGTGCCAGGCCCTTTGTAAAAGGCAAATCAGTCTCTCCCTGCCCGTGTGCCCTGAGAATTTACCCCAACCCTCTGGGATCTGGACCCTGTGCCTTCCAAAGCTCACTTTCCACCCCTGTCCCATTCATCCGTTCAACAAGCATTTACTGAGCACCTACAGTGTGCAGTCCCTGTGCAGAAATCTAATGATGCTTGGAGATATTATCAAAGCAGTAAACCATATAGCAGTTTGCACTTGACAGCCAGACTGCCTGAATTTGAACCTCAGCTTGACATTTCTGTGGCTGTGTGACCCGGGCAAGGTACTTCTCTGGGCCTCTGGGTTCTTCTGAGTTAAATGGAATGGTAACAGTATCTACCTCCAAGGGCTGTTGTTCTGAGAAAGAAGAGTTAATAAAGCTTGGTGCATAACGAATGCTCAATACATGCTGCTGCTTCTTATTAAATAGCTAAACCCATTGCCCCATTCTGACTCATAGTGACCCCATAGGGTCTCCAAGGCTGTAAATCTTTACGGAAGCTGACTGCCACATCTTTCTCACAAGGAGCAGCTTGTGGGTTCAAACCACAGAACTCTCGCTTAAGAGCTGAGGGCTCTAACCATTGCACCACCAGGGTTCCTTATTCAATAGTTAAAAAAAAAAATTACCATCTAATTGATTCCAACTCATAGCTACTCTGTAGGACAGAGTAGAACTGCCCCATAGGGTTTCCAAGGAGTGGTTGGTAGATTGGAACTGCCAACATTTTGGTTAGCCGCCAAGCTCCTAACCACTGTACCACCAGGGCTCCTCCATAAAGGTTACTGCCTTGGAAACCCTATGGAGCAGTTCTACTATGTCCTACAGGGTTGCCATGAGTTGAGATCGACTCGAAGGCAACAGGTTAGTCTTTCTGGAAGCTGATTGCTACATCTTTCTCCGTGGGGCGGCTGGTGTGGGTTCAAGCTGCCAACCTTTCAGTTAGCAGCTGCGTCACTAGGGCTCCTTATTAAAAAGCCAAAACCAAACCCACTGCTGTCGACTCAATTCCGACTCATAGCGACCCTATAGGACAGAGTAGAACTGCCCCATAGAGTTTCCAAGGAGCACCTGGCAGATTTGAACTGCCAACTTCTCGGTTAGCAGCTGTAGCACTTAACCAATATGCCTCCAGGGTTTCCAGGCTCCTTATTAGATAACCCAAAAACCAAACCCATTGCTGTCGAGTCAATTCTGACTCATAGCAACCCTATAGGACAGAGTAGAACTGCCCCATAGGGTTTCTAAGGAGCAGCTGGTGGATTTGAACTGTTCATTAGCAGCTGAACACTTCACCACTGTACCACCAGGGATTCCCTTATTAAATAGTCACCTAAATTAAACTGCTACTACAATGAATACTTGAAGGAGAGGGAGCACTGTGCTCTGAAATCCTTTAATAGTGGTGTCTGACCCAGCCTGGGGGCATCAACCTTGGGGAGGGCTTCCAGGCAAAGGTGACTGTGGAACTGAGGGGGAGCCATCAAGTTGGGAGTGTGTTCCAGGCAGAGGGAACAGATTGTGCAAGGTTATGGAACATACCACCCTTTCAGGTATCTTAAGCAGCTAGGTTTGGCTGGAATGAAGAGCAGAGCAGTAAGCCATGGGGGCTGCAGGGACTGACAAGCACCAGGGCACCCAACACCCTGGATGGTGGGCTTTACTCCAAAGGCACTGGGGAGCCATGAGGTAGAGACCCCTCTGATTGCTGTGTGTGGATGAGGTGTAGGGGGAGCCTGGAGACCAGGAGCCCAGTGGGGAGGGCGGGGGGGGGCAGGCCAAGGGGAGGGTAAGAGGCTGTGGGGCTGATGGGAGGGGTGGAAGAGGGGTCCAGGGCTGGCTCTAGCCAGGGGATCAGGGAATGGTGAGGCCACCTGTATATTAGTCATCTAGTGCTGCTATAACAGAAATAAAACAAGTGGATGATGGCTTTAACAAAGAGAAATTTATTTTCTCACAGTACAGTAGGCTAAAAGTCCAAATTCAGGGCGTCAGCTCCAGGGAAAGGCTTTCTCTCTGTTGGCTCTGGAGGAAGATTCCTTGTCATCAGTCTTCCCCTCGTTGAGGAGCTTCTCAGGCGCAGGGACCCTGGGTCCAAAGGACACACTCTGCTCTCAGTGCTGCTTTCTTGGGAGTATGAGGTCCCCAACTCTCTGCTTGCTTCTCTTCCCTTTTATCTCCTAAAAGATAAAAGATGGTGCAGGCCACACCCCAGGGAAACCCCCTTTACAATGGATCAGGGAGGTGACATGAGTAAGGGTGGTGTTACAATCCCACCCTAATCTTCTTAACATAAAATTACAATCACAAAATGGAGAACAACCACACATACTGGGAATCATGGCCTAACCAAGTTGATACATACATTTTGGGGAGACATAATTCAATCGATGACACCATCTCTGAGGCTGGGACCAGGAGGAGAAGCAGGTCTGGGGTTGGTCCTGGGGCCAGCGAGGGACAGAGTGGGTGCAGACACCCAGGGGAAGCATCCAGGAGGTGGCTGGATCTCTGAGACTGGAGCTCTGTGGAGAGGGCAGGGGAGCAGGACTGGGCATGGAAAATAAAGGATGGGGGTGAGGAGGACATCGGTCTCCCTTGCTGGCCTGGGTGGGGCCGGGCAGTGAGGCAGGGCAGGGCAGGCACTAGCTGAGCCTCCTGCTTGGCTCAGTCTGGGCCCAGAGAGGGTGGTCCCCGATGGAGAAGCTTCCACCTCCTCCCCTAGCCCCTCAGGATGTCCTGTGTTTACTGAGGTGGCCTTGGCCGGAACCAGGACCTGGTACCACCCCTAAACTTAGCTTCCCTGGCCACACCCCCTTGGGTGAAGGAAAGCAAGATAGAGACAAAGATAGAGACAGAGAAAGAGAGGAACACAAAGAGAGAGAATGAGACAAAGAGACAGAGACAAGGAAAAAGGGCAGAGACAAAGAGAGGAAGAGAGACAAAGAGAGACATGGACACACAGAGAGACAGCCATTTCTGATAAAAACTCACAGCAAACTAGGAATGGAAGGAACTTCCTTAACCTGATAAAGGGCAGCTACAACAAGCTTACAGCTACTACCATACTTAATGGCAAAAGACTGGACGTTTTTCCCCTAAGACTGAGAACAAGCAAGGATGTCTGCTCTCTGAGACAGGGAGAGAGAAAGAGAGTAAGCACCATCCTCCCTTTTCTCTTAGATCCCCAGCAGAGACAGGTGGGTTTTCTTCCCTGCTCCGGCCCTGGCCTGTAGCTCTCAGACTCTTTCCCCCGTCAAATGCTTAAAAGCTCAGCTCTGACTTCGTCCCTCCCACAGCTCCCCAGGACCCTATGGTTCTGTTTACCCCTGGGCCTCTCAGCTCCCCCTCACACACTCACATTAACCAACTTTTCAAGTGTGCCCACCCACTTCAGAGCCTTTGCACAGGCTGTTCCCACTGCTCAAAACACTCCCTCCTTCATCCATCACCCACAGTCTTGTATTAACACCTATGCATCCTTAAGGTGCCAGTTCAAATGTCACCTCCTCCAGGAAGCCCTCCTGGGCCTTCCCGATAGTACCAGAGCGTCAGGGCCCTTTTATAGACTGGGGTCCACTTTTGATGGCACTTAGCTCAGTGTGTAATTAGACATGTGTTTCTCTGATCGCTTCATTAATGTTTGTCTCCCTCCCATCCCCAGACTGTGAGTCCCATGAGGGCAGTCATGGTCATTGCTGTGTCCCCAGCACAGCCCAGCACAGAGGTAGACACTGGAGGTATCAGTGACTGGCTGGTGAATAAATGTTAAATGAGGAAGAGATGCTTAGGAAGGGACGTGTTTGACCCTGGGGAAGCAGTTGTGAACAAGGACATGGTCTTTAGCTCCTAGACATCTCTTCATTATTTTAGTTGTTGTTGGGAATATACACTGAACATGCATCAATTCACCAGTTTCTACATGCACAGTTCAGTGACATCGATGACATTCTTCACGTCATGCAAACATTCTCCTAATCCTCCCCTATTAACATAAGCTCACTCCCCCCAAGGTTCCCATCTAATCTTTCGAGAGCTGTCGTTAATTTGATCCCATACAGGTAGTTCTTCAAAGAGCATATGCTCAAGGCAGACATTCTTTACTAGTTAAGCTAAACTATTGTTTGGTTTTAAGAAGACTTTAGGGCATATTTTTGGTTTAAGGTTTAAAGATTATCTCAGGGCAATAGTTTCAGGGTTTCATCCAGCCTCCATGGCTCTAGGAAGTCTAGAGTCCATGAGAATTTGAGATTCTGTTCTACAATTTCCCCCTTTTGATCAGGATTCTTCTAGCTCCTGGACATTTCATATGTGCTGAATTCTCTCTGGAGTCAGGTCCTTTGCCCACAATGTTCCCTCTGCCTATAAAACTCTTCCCTTCCCTCTTCTCTTACATAGCTTCCATGGGTCATTCAAGTCTCAGCTCAGATGTCCCTTCCTCCAGGAAGTCCTCCCAGACCCCCCCTTCCTAGGCTGGGGCAGGTGCCTCCTCTGGGCTTCCACAGGCTTCTGGGATACCCCATCAAGGTCAGAACCTCTTTGGTCTGTGTGTCCACAGTCCTGACCCCAACCATTCTGGTTTGTCTCCCTGTTGGGTCTGTGAAAGCAGACCCAGGTTGTCTCAGTCACACTGTGCCCCTAGCATCATCCAGCCTGGGGCTGGGGAAACAACCAGGTGCTCATTGAACGTTTGCTGACATTGGATAAAGGACTGCTCTCTGTCTCCTCCTCCTCAACAGTCAGGTTTTAGCTCAGATGTCACCTCTTCCAGGAGTCTTCCCTGAGCCTGTCCCCCGGGCTGCATTTAGGTCTGTCAGGGTCCCCAGTGACCAGCAAAGGGCCTGGCACCAAACAAGGGTTTGTGAATGAATACATGAACAAATGAATGTTTGAATGAATCAATGAATGAGAGAGAGAGAGGGAGACTGCAAGAGGGTGAGGGTCTCCTCAGGCCCATCAGCAGCCTCTGGCCACGTTGTCCTGTCTACCCCTACAGGCAGGAGGACTCTGGCCAGGTTCCAGCCACACCCCACCCCTTGGAGACTGCCAGGGCTGGAAGGCGTTTCCCACCGCTCAGCACATTCCGGCCTTCTCTAGCAGCCGCGAGTGGGCAGGGGGCATTTCGGGGAGAAGTGGGGAGGCCCTAGCATTCTGGGATTCTGCTAACCCGTTCCTGATCCCCTAGTCCCTTGGGAGTAGGCCCCAAGCCCTTGGTGAGGGGTGGGGGGCAGGTCCATGGCGGGAGCAGCAAGCTGGTGTGAGGGGCGGGGCTGCCGACTGAGGCAGGGGCCTGGTGCCGGTGCCTGGCTGGACAATGGGGCTGAAGCTGCTGACGCGCACTTTGGGGGTAATCCCCCAGCCTCCTCTCAGCCCTGGCCCCAGGCCTGGACTCAGAGTGCCCAGCGCAGCCGAGGCGGCGGCCGGGAGGGTGCAGGGGCATGTGGGGGTACTTGTGCTCCCTGTGCCGCCCCCCGGGGTCTGGTGAGTCAGGGTGAGCTGGGGACAAGCTGGGGGCCAGGGGATTGGGGTGAGGCCCACAGCGTTGGCTTGGGAGTTGGACAGGTCTGGGTTCAGACCCTCGGGTGGGTACCTTGGGTGGCTCTCTTACCCCCTTGGAGCCTCCTTATCTGACACAGAGGGGATACAAGAGCATAGTGGGCTCTTGGGGCTCTGGATCCTAGCTCCACCACCTCTTGGCTGTGTAGCTGCAACTTGGACATACTTCGCCCACCTTTCACCTTTGATTCCCAGAGCAGAGCTTTAGGTGCCCAGCATAGTATTTTGCACATCCTAGGTGCTCCCCAAAATGGCAGCTCCATTAAACAGAGAAGTGGAGCTCCTCCAGGCCTGGTCTCATTCAGGCCAAAAGCCCCTGGAAGTCTAGCCATGTCCCCTAATTTGTGTGAATAACAATAATAAAAAATACTTGGGAGCAGCACTCACTCTGTGCTAAAATCAAGCCAAACCCGTTGCCGATGAGTTGATTCTGAAAGGACAGAGTAGAACTGCCCCACAGGGTTTCCAAGGAGCAGCTGGTGGATTCGAACTGTCAGCCTTTTGGTTTGCAGCTATTTCTCTTAACCACCGCCATCAGAACTCCCACTCTGTGCTAGGCACTGTTTTAAGTTTTTAGTCTGTTTTAACTGGTTTAATCCTCAACCCACCGGGAGGTAGGCATTTTTACAATCCCTGTTTAGAGGTGAAGAAACTGAGGCCCAGAGAGATGCCATGGCTTGCTCAAGGTCACATAGCCAGAAAGTGGCCAAGCTGGGATTTGAACTGGGAGATAGAGTGGAGGGAGCTTATCTCAGGGACCCCGGGAACCCACGGGGCCATGCCCGGGTCAGGGAGCCAGGACAAGGTGGTGATGGGTGCTGAGTCTCCAAGTACATGTAGTGACATGCAAACCCCTGGGGAGCAGCTCATGGTGGAGGTCTTAGACCAGGCGAAGGAGAGGTGGCTGACTCTTGGCTCCCTGCCCTCTGGAGGATGGATGTAGCTGGCAGAGGGGGCTGTTTGTTTCCCTGCCACCCACTGCCTGGTGACGTCACGCCCTGGCAGCCAATGGCTGGGGTCTTCCCCTCCTCCCTGTTCCCATTCCTTTTCCCCCCCAGCCTGGGGCTGGGACCCAACAGACGGACTGGAGCTCTGGAGGTGTCTGGAGGCCCAGCGGTAAGGAATCAGCAGGCCGGTCCTCTTTGGGCCGGGCTGAGAAGTGGTGGGAATGAGATCCAGGGTCCTGGGAGGTGCTGGGAGGGTGCCTGCAGCTCAGGAGGAACAGGCTTTGGAGCTAGGCCCAAATTCCCGTCTCTGGTTCTGTAGCCTTGGGCAAGATACTCCACCCCTTGTGCCTCCATTTTCCCATCTCTAAAATGGGATCACAGAGGCCCCCTCACAGGGCTGGTGTGAGAGTGAATGAGTTGTTGCTTATAAAGGGCTGGGGCAGTTGGCTGGGTTGGGGCAGGTTTTCTGGGCCCTGGAATAGGGGGCTGCGCCGGTTGCGCTGCCTGAAGTTCTTCTTTGGTGGGGGAAAGTGGGGGTCACTGGGGAGCAAAGGCTGGGCATGAGACAGAGAGGTAGACACTTCCCCCATATACACCCTGTTGCTGTCAGAGACTAAAGAAAACCAAACTCTTTGCCGTTGAGTCTATTCCAATTCATAGTGACCCCATGGGACGGGGTAGAACTACCCTATAGGGTTTCCAAGGCTGTAAATCTTTATGAAAGAAGAAGCAGGCTGCCACATCTTTCTCCCACGGAGTGGCTGGGTTCAAACTGTTGACCTCTCAGTTAGCAGCCAAGTGTTTAACCACTGCACCACTATGGCTCCTATGAGAGACTAATCCACTGCTATCGAGTTGATTCCAACCCATAGCGACCCTATAGGACAGAGTAGAGCTGCCCCATAGAGTTTCCAAGGAGTGCCTGGCAGATTTGAACTGCCGATCTCTTGGTTTGCAGCCCTAGCACTTAACCACTATGCCACCAGGGTTTCCTGTCAGAGACTAAAAAAAAAAAATTAGCTTACTTTAATTGAGCACTTACTATATCCTGGGACTATTCCAAGTGCCTTAAGTCTGTTGTGTACTCACAAATCCTTGCAGCCACTTTTATTGTCTCCATTTTACAGATGAGGAAACTGAGGCCCTGAGAGGTGAAATCCCTTGCCTAAATACTCATACTAAGGAAGTGCTGGAGTGGGGATTTTAACTGAGGCAGCCCAAGGCCATTCCCTTAACTTCCAAAAAAAACCAACCAAATTTACCGCCATCGATATAGAGTTGAGTCGATTCCTACCATCCAAGACAGAGTAGAGCTGCCCCATAGGGTTTCCAAGGAGCGGCTGGTGGATTCAAACTGCCAACCTTTTGGTTAGCAGCCATAACTCTTAACCACTGTACCAGGAGGGCTCCTAACTCCCTCCCCACCCAGTAAATGGCCTCAGATAGTGTCCAGTGGTCTGGGTGAGTCAGGTGAACCACCCCCCCCCCGCAACTCCCATTGCCAAGGGCACCAGATCACAGGCTCTGAGTGGGGAAAATTCCCAAACGAGGCTGGCAGCAGCCACTGTGGGGAAGAGGGCACAGAAGGCAAACCCTGGGGATTCCTCAGCAGGACCCAAGCCCCAACCCCTCCCCCCAGCCACTCTGAAGGATACAAGTGGCATCTGAAATAGGTAACTGAGCTGTACCTGCCCCAGAGAGCTGTGGCGAGGATTTAACGAGGGCGAAGGCAGGGAAGGAGCTTAGCACATAGTAAGAGCCCCAGAAACGGGGATTGTGAGGGTTCTGGGAGCTCAGGCATGTACCAGGCCAGTGCCACAGTATGCACTCAAGAAATGGGGCACCAGGGGGGCTTCCCCTACAGGCCTTCCCCAAACACAAGCCAGGGACCCTCCCCCCAGCAGTACGCCCACTCCCTCTTCTGCCCAGTGGGATGGGCAGAGCTGGGAACAGAGAGTGCCTGGGGTGGGGTGGGTTTCCTTCCGAAGCTGCCCCCACCCCACCTCAGAAGCTGGGAAAGTGGCTCAGGAAGGCCATCGTTGAGCTAAATATAACCTGGGGCTGGGCGGCTGTCCCAGGGAGGGCTGAGGAAGGAGGGCACTCTGTCTTGCCCTGGCCTGGCTGAGCTTCCGGGGCCAGGCTCTGGGTGTGACCCCTGCTGCCTGAACCTCGAGCAGGGCGCTTGTGGCCCAGGAGACCCCCTATTCTATCCTATCCCCCCCACCTCCAAGTGCTAGGTTTCTGCCACTCCCAGCTCAGGAAGCTATGGTGTGCCATGGTCCTGGTTAAAGGGACAAAGAGTTAGCTTTTCAGACCTGGGTTCAAATCCCAGCTTTGTCACTATGAGTCTCTCAAAGCTCATTTACTCATCGTAAAATGGGGTCCTGTGAGACCACATTCGTAAAGTACCTGCCCAGTCCAGGGCTGACACTGACAAGGCCCCTCTAAGGATGCCTCTTTCTGGCACCCCCAGCCCCTGCTGTCCAACCCCGCGCCTGCCCCTGCAGCCCCACTGGGGTTACCCCAGTGCCCAGAGTCTCCAATACAAGTTATGTGTGGTGTAGGGATCAAGGTTTTTTTTCTGTCCCTTCCTGGCTGTGTGACCCTGGGCAGGTCACTTCCCCTCTCTGAACCTCAGTTTCCACAGTCACCACATCCAGGGTGATTTTGAGGCCTGTGGGTCGCAGCACAGGGCCCAGTTCAGAGGAAACACTCCAGACGTGGGAGCTGGCCCCAGAGAACTCTGTGCCATGCTTGGAGGGGCTGGGGGCTCAGAGTGGTAGCGGAGGAAGATACAGAGACCAGGACTCCCTAGGAAACCCAGGGAGGACCCCTGGGACACGGTGGGGGGCCGGCGGGTGGAGCGGGTGCAGCAGAATGTTGTGGGGGGTCCCTGTGTCCTCTGTCCAGGTCGGTAAGGGAAGACTATGAAGGGCCATTGTGTGGCTGGGGGTGGGTGGAAGCGGGTGGAATGTGACTGGGCACAGCAGATGGACCATTGTTTGGGGGAATGTGCCTCGTGAGGCCTGACCTTTCCCTGTGGAGTGGGGGCTGGCAGGCTGGCATGCCAGGTGGGGGCCAGGGGGGCAAGCCCTGAGTCGGGGAGTGGCGGGGGGGAGGCAGTATCCGTCGCCATTTCTCCAGAAGGACCTGGGGGGAGGCTGTGTGTGAATCCCAGCTCTGCCTCCTTCTCACTGTGTGGTCGGTCTTGGGCCAGGTCCCTTAGCCTCTCTGAGCCTGTTCCCTCCTCTAAAACGGGGAGAGGGTCTTCTGTGGTGAGGCAGAAGGTCTTAACCCAACCCACTGCCCACTGCTGAGTCAATTCCAACTCATAGCGACCCTATAGGACAGAGGAGAACTGCCCTATAGGGTTTCCAAGGAGCAGCTGGTGGATTCAAATTGTCAGCCTTTTGGTTAGCAGCTGAACGCTTAACCACTGCACCAACAGGGCTCCGGTCTTAACCCAGGGACTAATAAAGAGTACTCACTCAACACCCATTGTGATTATTATTACCTGTATAGGGGACTGGAGCTTTCAGACAAGTCCAAGTCCCGGCTCAGCCATCTGTGACTTGGGCAAGTGACCTCTCCTCTTTGAGCCCCAGTCATCTCCTCTGTAATGTGCTCAATAATAGTGCTGACTTGACAAGGCTGTTCCGAGGCCTATTACATGCCGTGATGCCTGTGGGGCACTCGGCCCAAGGTCATGACCACAGGACGTTCTTAGTAATAACAATAATGGCAAGTATTCATAAGTGCTTACCATGCGCCGGGCAGCTTGTATTTATTAACTCGTTTGACCCTTATGACAGCCCTGCAAGGTAGGTGCTCTCATTCTCCCCGTTTTACAGATAAGGAAACTGAGGCACAGAGACGGAGGTGGTTTGCCCACTGGGAGTACACGGGAGTGGCTGTAATTATTTTATGGTGAATTTGGCCCCCTCGGGTCAGCCAAGGTGGGTGGGTGTGGAGGTTCTACTGCCAGACAGGTCTAGTGTCCATTCTGACTTTACCACGTGCTGTGTCACCAGAGCAATGGCTCTCTCTCAGGAAGCAATGGGGGTTGGGGGGAGGGGGGTGAGCCGATAATACTGTTTGTGTTATTCTTCTTAGAGCCCCGGACTCAGGAGGCCCAAGGAGCACGGGGTGACCCTGAGGTAAGCACCGGCTGATGCCACACGCCCTTACCTGCCTGCCCCTGGCCTGGCTGGAGCCTCATGCCCTGGTCTCTCCCTGGCAGACAGCAAGACTCCAGAGGAAGGGTGTGAGCCCTGCAGACGGCTGCACGGCACCCCGGGCTGGGCTCCTGCTAGGAGGGGGTGCCTGCGCCCAGGCAGCGGTGAGAGCGTAGTTGGGCTGGGGGCCCCTTTCCGCTTCCAATACCCACCCTGACCTCACCCTTTAAGCCCAGCCTCCAGCCCATCCTCTCCTGGCCTCAAGCCCCCATCCCTGTGCCCCGCAGGCTCAGAGGCAGCTGCTCCATGCAGAACTGAAGCTGGTCCTGCAGCAGAAGGGGGAGAGGAAGCAGGAGCCTGGGGCCTGCGTGACTCCCAGCAGCACCATGGAGGCCAGGAGCCGCAGTGCTGAGGTAAGCAAGACCACCCCTGTGATGAGGGCTTCTGGGGCCTGGAGGGGGGCTGGTAGTGCCAAGACACAGGTCAGGGCAGCAAGGAGATACTTTTTGGCTTCTCTGTGCCTCCATCTGCTTATCTGTGAAATGGGAATAGCAACAGGGTCTATTTCATGGGTCACTGTGGGGGGACAAGGAGAATAATAACATGTAAAATGCTTAGCACAGTACCTGGCATAGTCTAAGATTAAAGAAACTAAGTCATTGGAGCATAAAGGAGTTAAATTAATGCACTGAAGAAAATCCAGCAGAGATCCTTCATCAAGAAAGGCAGTATGGCGTAGGGGTTAAAGACCTGGGCTGTGGACACAAGGGCTCAAAGCCTAGCCATGCCACTTCAGCTAAGCAGCCCTGGGCAGGTGACCTCACCTCCCTGAGCCTCGGTTTCCCCATCGGTGGAATGGGGCAATGGTCCCCACCTCAGGTGTTGATGACTCACACTTGAGTCATCTGCATAGGGCCTGGCACCTAGAAAGCCTCTTTTCATGCTAACTGCTGTCACTGTTACTATGGTAGACTATGGGCATTGACTGGGTCCTAAGTATAGCAGGTACGGAGTGGACCTACTTTTTACAGGAGCCAAGCTGGGGCTGGGGGAGGCAGGCAGGTGGTAAAGCTCTAGGAATGTCACTGCCTACAGGATGGCCTACGGGCTCTGGGATCACAGACCTGAGGTCAAGGCCCAGCGGCTTAACTTGCTGGGTGGCATCAGGCAAGTCACATCACTTCTCTGGGCCTTAGTGCCCCCCTGTGTGACCGCTCAAGGCTGTGGGGAGGATGAAATGAGATGCTACACACACAGCCCAGGGCCTGCTAAGCAAAGGGTGCTGGTGACAGCCATGTTGCTCCCTGCTATGATTCTTATTTCCCTTCCCACTTTGCCCCCACCCAGCCCCTTAGTCCCCCCAGGGCCACTGCTGTGGAGCATCTATCTAACCCAGACCTGCTTTCCCCTTTCCATGCCCTGGGCTCAACTCCTGGGCCTGCCTGGATGCCGGGCCCATTACAGCAACTCCTCAGATTCCCACTGCTTCGAGTGTCAGCTCACAATCGGAGACCCCTTCCAGTACACCCATGTCACTCAACCTTACAGCGGGCAAACAGGCCCAGAGAGGGCAAGGTTCCCCCCCAGAGGTATACAGCAGATTGAGGTTCCAGATGGATGTGGAACCCAGGTCTCTCACTGCCTCTTCTGGGAAGCTGTGATGTGAACCCCAGCGTGCTGCTGGGCCAGGGCCAGGTCAGCACCATTTACAGTAAATGCCAGGCATGCCACGTCTGCTGGTCCACCGTTTATTACCCACGCAGCCCCCTTTGACTAGATTCCCTCTCCCATGGGCGTTAGGCAGGTCTTGGGGTCAGAGCCCACAATAGTGCACAGTGTCACACACATTCAGGCTCCACTGAGGCCAGTCTCCCCCCTCACACCCCATCCCGCACCAGAAGGCCCTTTCCTTGGAATCTCATTCTCTCCCCACCCCTTGTTCTGCTGTCACTAAAGCCCTTCCCTATCGCTCAGTCTGCCTGTGAAATATATGTCCCCACCCTTTCTCTCACCCTAGCTCTGCACAAACACCCTGGCCACACCCCTCTCATATCTTTGGCACCCTTCCATACTCCATTTGGAGTCCCTAGGTCGTGTAAATCGTCAAGCGCTTGACTACTAGTCAGATGAGTGGTGGTTGGAACCCACCTAGAGGTGCCTCACAAGACAGGCCTGAGGACTTGCTTCCCAAAGGTCACAGCCTTGAAAGCCCTATGGAGCAGTTCTACCCTGCACACCAGAGGTTGTTATGAGGCTCAGTTCACTCCACGGCAACATGGACATACCTCATTTGGCCCCTCTTCTTTGGCCTGGTTCTCTAGCTCCATCGTCCCAACCAGCCCCGCCTCTTGAGAGAGCACAGCCCTACCCCTATCTGGCCCTGCCTCTCTGACTCATCTCAGCTTCCCTGTTGTTGTCAGGTGCCCTCCAGTAGGTTAGGAGGCATAGCGACTCTCTGTACAACAGAACAAAATACCGCCCAGTTCTACGCCATCCTTACAATTGTTGCTATATTTGAGCCCATTGTTGCTGCCGCTGTGTCAATCCATCTCGTTGAGGGTCTTCCTCTTCTTCGCTGACCCTGTATTTTACCAAGCGTGATGTCCTTCCCCAGAGACTGGTCCCTCCTGATAAGCAGTACAAAGCAGATGAGATGAAGTCTCACCAACCTCACTTCTAAGAAGCATTTTGGCTGTACTTCTTCCAGGACAGATTTGTTCGTTCTTCTGGTAGTCCATAGTATATTAAATATTCTTCGGCAATACACAATTCAAAAGCATCAATTCTTCAGTCTTCCTTATTCATCGTCCATCTTTCACATGCATATAGAGCGACTGAAAATACCACGGCATTAGTTCAGGCTCATCTTAGTCCCCAAAGTGACATCTTTGCTTTTTAACACTTTAAAGACGTCTTTTGCAGCAGATTTGCTCAATGCAATACATCCCTTGATTTCTTGACTGTTGTTTCCCTGCGTGTTGATTGTGAAGCCAAGTAAAATGAAACCCTTGACAACGTCAATATTTACTCTGTTTATCCCTCTAGCCCCCCCTCCCCCGCCCGGCCCCTTCTCTTCGACTCCGCCCTTCACCCCGCCCCTTCCGACGGTGGCCCTGGGGGCTCCGCAAGCCCCGGGCGCGGCCAAGCGGTTGAACGGTTCCTCGGTCGGAGCGGCCCACGCGCACGCTTAAAGGGGAGATGCACGAGTGGCTGGGCCCAGACGTCCTGCCTGAGCCACGCCAAGGGGCATGTGCCCCGAGGACCCCTTTAAGAGTCGTTTTTAAGCGCGATGGCGGGCTCTGGGCGAGGTCCGGCCCTAGTGTCCCATGGCGACCCCTGGCGGCCCTCTACAGGAGCTGAGGAGGGCAGAATTGGTGGAGATCATCGTGGAGACCGAGGCGCAGACCGGAGTCAGCGGCATCAACGTAAGCGGCGGTGGCAAGGAGGGAATCTTCATCCGCGAGCTGCGTGAGGACTCGCCTGCCGCCAGGAGCCTCAGCTTACAGGAAGGTGGGCGGGGCTGGGGGGTTGGGGGCCGAGTCTGTCCCAAGGGGCGGGGCCGTCCTGTGGGGGTGGGGCTAGGAATCAAAGTTGCCTGCGCCGGGAGCTAGGCTGAGACTGGTTTCCGGGCATATGGGCGTGGCCTGAGATCAGGAGGCGGGGCTAAGGACTTGGGGCGGGGTTTTGTGCGCCAACATTGTATTGTGATTGCTCAGAGCCGGCTCTCGAGAGCCATTGTTTGGGTTTGAATCCCAGATTCGCTATTTACTAGCCCGTGCTCTTTCTGAGCTTGTTATCTCTAAAATGCGAATAATTCTAGTACTTACCTCTTAGGGTTATGACGTGGATTAAATGCGTCAGTATTTGAAAACACTTAGCATATACCTAAGTCGTTCATCGTAAGCACTAAGTGCTAGTTACTGCTTTTGTAGTTGGGACAGGAGAAAAGGGGGTGGAGTTAACAACTTGGACGAGGTTAGGAGGGGAGCTTAGAGATGTTTTAGGAAAATGGATGAGGCTGATGTGATTTATTCATGCAACAATTATTTATTAAGCACCTTCTTTTTCCAGACATAATTCTAGGTGCTTGGGCTGCAGCAGTGAACAAAAATGACAAGAAATTTAAGAAGAAGTATAGAATTAATTGGAAGGTGATATGTGCTACAGATGCCAGGAGGGAGGCTACATTTTTAAATATAGTGGACAAAGAAGGGTAGAAAGGCCCAAAGGAGGTGAGGGAAGAAGCTATGTGGCCATCTGGAAGAGCGTTCCAGACAGAGGGAACAGCTGGTGCAAAGTCTTCTTCAAGGTGGGAGTGTTCCGGGCTTGTTGGAAGAATAGCAAAGAAGCCAGTGTGGATGGAATAGATTTAGTAAAGAGGAGAGTAAGAGATGAGATCAGAAAGGTAAGGGGAAGGGCAATTTTTAGAGGACTTTATATATAGGTGTTGTAGGGTAAAAACATCACAAAATTTAGTAAAGCAAAAATAAATTTTTATTCTGCATATATTCAAAAAGGCAAAAGTGGGAAGCGGACAAGCATGCTGCCCGAGCTCATGTCTGCCCGAGTCCAAGGAATATTACAGAATAAGCAAGAATGGGAAAATGGACAAGCATGCTGCTAGAGCCATGTCTGTCTGAGTCCAAGGAATATTACAAAATCATCAGTACATATTAACATTACAAATGGGTAAAATCATTGAAAGGTTCACCTTTTCACCAATTGGCTAAAAACTGTTCGATCAATGAGTCTACATTTTGCGTCATCTTTTTATTTTTAAAATTTTTTATTGTACTTTAGATGAAGGTTTACAGGACAAACTAGTTTCTCATTGAACAGTCAGTACACACATTACTCTGTGACACTGGTTAACAACCCCACGATATGTCAATACTCTTTCTTTTCAACCTTGGTTCCCTATTACCAACTTTCCTGTTCCCTCCTGCCTCCTAGTTCCTGCCCCTGGGCTGGTGTGCCCCTTTAGTCTCGTTTTGTTTTATGGGCCTGTCCAATCTTTGGCTGAAGGGTGAACATCAGGAGTGACTTCATTACTGAGCTGAAAGGGTGTCCGGGGGCCATACTCTCAGTGTTTCTCCAGTCTCTGTCAGGCCATTAAGTCTGGTCTTTCTTTTTGGGTTAGATTTTTTTTACATTTTTGTCCACTTCTGCGACCCTCTACTGTGATCCCTTTCAGAGCAGTCAGTGGTGGTAGCCGGGCACCAACTAGTCGTACCGGACTCAGTCTGGTGGATGCCGTGGTAGATGTGGTCCATTAGTCCTTTGGGTCAGTCTTTCCCTCATCTCTTTAGTTTTTTTCATTCTTCCTTGCTCCCAATGGTGTGAGACCAGTGGAGGATCCTAGATGGCCACTCACAGGCTTTTAAGGCCACAGATGCTACTCGCCAAGGTAGAATGTAAAACATTTTCGTTATAAACTATGTTGTGCCTATCGAGCTAGATGTTCCCTGAGACCATGGTCCGCACAGCTCTCAGCCCAGCAATTCAGTCCCTCAGGGAGTTTGGATGTGTCTCTGGAGCTTCCATGACCTTGCCTTGTGCAAATTGTGTTGGCTTCCCCATATTGTGTACTGTCTAACCCTTCATCAAAGTTACCACTTATCTATTGTCTATTTTCCATCCCCACCCCTACCCTCCGTGGTAATCATCAAAGATTGTTTCTTTTTGTGGGTAAACCTTCTCATGAGTTTTTACAGTCCTTTTGTGATTGACTATTTTACTCAGCATAATGTCCTCCAGGTTCATCCATGTTATGAGCTGCTTCACAGATTCATCATTGTTCTTTATCATTGCATAATACTCCATTGTGTGTACGTACCACAGTTTGATTATCTAGTCATCTGTTGATGGGCATCTAGGTTGTTTCCAGCTTTTTGCTGCTGTTGAATCATCTTAATAATCATTGGTACCAAAACCAAAAACCAAACCCAGTGCCGTCAAGTTGATTCCGACTCATAGTGACCCTATAGGACAGAGTAGAACTGCCCCATAGAGTTTCCAAGGAGCACCTGGCGGATTCGAATGGCCGATCCTTTGGTTAGCAGCCGTAGCACTTAACCACTACACCACCAGGGTTTCCATCGTTGGTACAGGTTTCAGTAATGACAGAAGGGTCTTCGTTGGTCCAACAAATTTCCTATTCACTAAATGCTAATAGAAAAAGTTAAGAGTGGAAAATCCTTTGTGTTCTGTTTGATTGGTTTATGTGAAAGGTTTCCTAAAAGATGTTTTCCAAGATCAGGGCCCAGTTGATGTGTCCTTGTGAGTCCAGCTCCAGCTAGGTCACATTCTAGGACAGGGAATAATGGCTCCAATATTATCTCCTAAATCATAGGTCATGATGAGGATTTTGGTTTTTATTCTGGGAGGGTTGTAAGCAGAGGGACATGAACTGACTGTGTTGAAATGCTTCATTAACAGTAGAGTGTTGGGAGCAGAGAGACCAACAAGGAGGCTAACTACTGTGATTATTCAGGAAAGAGATGATGTTCAGGACCAAGGTTTGGGTTCTGAATGTATATGAAGGGAGAGCCTTCAGGACTGGATATGTGATGTGATGGAAAGAGAAGGGGTCAAGGATGTGTCCAGGGATTTTGACCTGAGGATGGAGTTGGTAGTCTTGCAAATGGGAAACATGGGCTGGAGCTGATTTGGAGAAAAAACAGGAGTGCGGTTTGGGTCTTGGAAATGAGAGGTGTCTCTTGGACAGCCAGGCAGAGATGTGGAGGGCCAGTTGGATATATGAGTCTAGGGTAGAAGGGGAGAGTGCTGGGCTGGAGAGACAGACTTGGGAGTGGTCAATATATTTTAAAAAAACCCCAAAAAACCAAACCCATTTTTGTCAAGTCGATTCCGACTCATAGTGACTCTGTAGGACCCTGTAGAACTGCCCCATAGGGTTTCCAAGGAGCGGCTGGTGGATTTGAACTGCCCACCTTTTCCTTAGCAGCTGAACTCTTAATCACTATGCCTAAACACCTGAATCCAGATGAGCTTCTCAAAAGAGTAAGAAGATACCATGTAGATGGAGAAGAGGCCTGAGCCCTGGGGCACTGTATCTTTAAGAGGTCAGGGAGACGTGGTGGAACCATCCTAGGAGACAGAGAAGGAACTGCCAGGAAGGCAGAAAGAAAACCTGAGGAAGTGGCAACTTGGAAGCCAAGTGAAGCAAGTGAATGAAGGAGAGAGACTGAAGTTGGGTCAAATGTTGAGTGGTCCAAGCAGGTGAAGTCTGGGACTTGATCATAGGATTTAGCTATGTGGAGGGCACTGCGGGGGGGACCTTGAGAGGAGCAGTTGAGGTGTGTGTTGGGGGGAAGACAGAAGTGTGATTGGAGCAAGGTCAAGAGAGAGGGGGAAAGGGGAGAAGTGGGAACAATACTGCTAGATGAGTCAACGCATTTTGCTGTAAAGGTGAGCTGAGAGATAGGGAGAGTGAGGTCAAGACACTTTTTTTTTTTTAATGGGAGAAGTAATGGCATGTTTTTACATTGATGGGAATAATGTAAGAGAAAGGGGCAACTGCTGATGAAGGGGAGAGAGGAAAGAACTGCTGGAGGACGTCCCTGAGAAGGCAGTGGATGGTTGACCTGAGCTAGGGATTAGGGACAGGAAGGAGAGTGGAGTAATCGTTACAGGACCAGGGGGTTGGGTAGATGGGGTGGGAGCTTCTAGAAGTTTCCTTCTGATTCTGTTTTCTCAGTAAAGGAAGCAAAATCAGCAGCTGAAATATGAGAATTGGGGGGGGGAACGTGCCCTGGGGTCGCTCCAACTCAGTGACTCTATAGATTGGGAAAGGGGTGTGAAAAGGTTGGGGGTGGTGCGCGACCTGAGTGGGCGTGGCCTTGTTCTGTGGTGTGGGGAAGAGGGGGCCCTAAGGCCGGGGATATTTGCGGCTCCGCCCTTTGCTCTGGGTGGGCAGGGTGGACCCAATTGGGGTGGGGCCTCAGTGCCCTGGCTCCAAGGACATGGGCGAACCAGGCCTGGGTGGAGCTGGGAAATGCCCAGCTTTCCGCCTCCACCTTGCCCACAGGGGACCAGCTGCTCAGCGCCCGCGTGTTTTTTGAGAACTTCAAGTACGAGGACGCTCTACGCCTGCTGCAATGTGCGGAGCCCTACAAGGTCTCCTTCTGCCTGAAGCGCACTGTGCCCACTGGGGACCTGGCGCTGCGGCCCGGGACTGTGGCTGGCTACGAGATCAAGGGCCCCCGGGCCAAGGTGGCCAAGCTGGTACGCGTGCTGAGCCCGGCCCCGGCCCTGGATTGTCCCGGCGACCCCATCTCTGCGCCGTGAGCCCCACTCCCCACCACCGTGGGCCAGTATTGTTACTAACCTCACCGCTAATCTCACCTTTCTGCCTCTGTTCTCCTTCCCTAAACTCTTCCCTGGGGAGGAGGGTCCCACTGTCTCCAGACTATGGCCCTCACCCATTTCGGAGAGGCAGCCCTACCTAGTCCTGAACTGGGGTACTGGGAACCACAGAGGCCAGGTTCAAGGCTGAGTGTTACTCACTTGCTGCTGAGTGACCCTCAGCAAATTTCTTTCCCTCCCTGTGCCTCAGTTTCTCCATCTTTAGAACGAGGGTGTTGGAGAACATCCTGGGCAGAAACCTAGAAGTCTTGGGTCCCGGTTCCTACATGCCCGTTGACCCACTGTGAGATTCTGAATGAATGCCTTTGCCTTCCTGGGCAGTAATGGGGAAATAACAGGCAGGAAGTGGGGATGGTGTTTTGGGGGACAAGACCCTCTCACCCAACACATCCCCGTCCTGGTACAGTACCAGGTGGGGCTCCCCCTGTCCCACTGCCTCCCGCCTCTCTCCTCTCTCCCCAGAACATCCAGAGTCTCTCCCCTGTGAAGAAGAAGAAGAAGGTGGTGGTGCCTGGGGTCATGGGGGCCCCTGCAGACCTGGCCCCTGTTGACGTCGAATTCTCCTTTCCTAAGTTCTCTCGGCTGCGTCGGGGCCTTAAAGTCGATGCCGTCAAGGGTCCTGTCCCAGCTGTCCCCGCCCGCCGGCGCCTCCAGCTGCCCCGGCTTCGGGTACGAGAAGTGGCTGAGGAGACTCGGGCAGCCCGGCTGGCCGCTGCCGCTCCTCCCCACAGAAAGGCCAAGGCTGAGGCTGAGGTGGCAGCGGGAGCCCGCTTCACAGCCCCCCAGGTGGAGCTGGTGGGGCTGCCAGGCGTCGAGGTGGGTGTCCCCCAGGTCTCAGCCCCCAAGGGGCCAGGGGAGGTGGCTCCCTCAGCCGTGGGGATTCAGGTCCCCCAAGTGGAGTTGCCTCCCTTGCCTTCACTACCTACTCTGCCCACACTTCCCTGTCTGGAGATCCGGGAAGGTGCTGTGGCAGTGACGATGCCCACTCTGGACGTGGCAGCACCTACCGTGGGGGTGGACCTGGCCTTGCCCGGCACAGAAGTGGAGGCTCGGGAAGAGGCACCTGAGGTGGCCCTGAAGATGCCCCGCCTCAGTTTCCCCCGCTTTGGGGCTCGGGCAAAGGAAGTTGCTGAGGGCAAGGTGGCCAAGGAGAGCCCTGAGGCCAGGGTGAAGGGGCCCAGACTTCGAATGCCCACCTTTGGGCTGTCTCTGTTGGAGCCCCGGCCTGCTGCCCCTGAAGCTGTGGTCGAGAGCAAGCTGAAGCTGCCTACCATCAAGATGCCCTCCTTTGGTATCGGGGTGTCAGGGCCTGAGGTCAAGGTGCCCAAGGGGCCTGAGGTGAAGCTCCTCAAGGCGCCTGACATCAAGCTCCCGAAAGTGCCCGAGGCGGCCCTGCCCGAGGTGCGACTCCCGCAGGTGGAGCTCCCAAAAGTTTCCGAGATGAAAGTCCCAGAGGTGAAACTCCCCAAGGTGCCGGAGATGGCTGTGCCCGACGTGCGGCTTCCAGAAGTGCAGCTGCCGAAAGTCCCCGAGATGAAGGTCCCTGAGATGAAACTCCCGAAGGTGCCTGAGATGAAGCTCCCTGAGGTGAAACTCCCCAAGGTGCCCGAAATGGCCGTGCCCGAAGTGCACCTCCCGGAAGTGCAGCTCCCGAAGGTTCCGGAAATGAAGCTCCCTGAGGTGAAGCTCCCCGAGGTGAAGCTCCCCAAGGTGCCCGAGATGGCCGTGCCCGACGTGCATCTCCCTGAAGTGCAGCTCCCGAAAGTTCCGGAAATGAAGCTCCCCGAGGTGAAGCTCCCCAAGGTGCCCGAGATGGCTGTGCCTGATGTGTGCCTCCCGGAAGTTCAGCTCCCGAAAGTTCCGGAAATGAAGCTCCCCGAGGTGAAGCTCCCGAAGGTGCCCGAGATGGCTGTGCCTGATGTGCGCCTCCCGGAAGTGCAGCTCCCGAAAGCTCCGGAAATGAAGCTCCCGAAGGTGCCCGAGATGGCTGTGCCTGCAGTGCGCCTCCCGGAGGTGCAGCTGCCAAAGGTGTCCGAGATGAAACTCCCCAAGGTGCCCGAGATGGCCGTTCCGGATGTGCGCCTCCCAGAGGTGCAGCTGCCAAAAGTCTCAGAGATGAAAGTCCCCGACGTGAAACTCCCCGAGATGAAGTTCCCGGGGATAAAGCTCCCCAAAGTGCCGGAGATGACTGTGCCTGATGTGCCCCGCCTGGAGGTGCAGCTTCCAGAAATGCCCAAGGTTCCAGATGTCTGTCTTCCGAAGGCCCCGGAGGTGAAGCCGCCCAAGGCTCCAGAGGTGCAGCTCAAAGGTGCCGGGGCCGAGAACGCTGAATTTGGCCTCAAGATGCCCAAGATGACCATGCCCAAGCTGGGGAGGCCAGAGTCCCCGCCACGAGGCAAGCCAGGCGAGGCCGGCACTGAGGTCTCGGGGAAGCTGGTGACACTTCCCTGTCTGCAGCCAGAAGTGGGCGGTGAGGCTCGCGTGGGTGCCCCCTCCTTCACACTGCCCTCGGTGGAGCTGGACCTGCCAGGGGCCCTTGGCTTGGAGGGCCAGGTGGAGCGGGCAGAGGGCCCTGGGGTGGCAGCAGGAGTGGGGGAAGCAGGCTTCCGGGTGCCCTCTGTTGAGCTTGTCGTTCCACAGCTGCCCACAGTGGAGGTTGAGGAAGGGCGGCTGGAGGCAATGGAGATGAAAGTCAAATCCTCCTCCAAGTTCTCCCTGCCCAAGTTTGGACTCTCAGGGCCAAAGATGGCCAAGGCGGAGGCTGAAGGGGCTGGGCGAGCCACCAAGCTGAAGGTATCCAAGTTCGCCATCTCGCTCCCCAAGGCTCGGGTGGGGACCGAGGCCGAGGCCAAAGGGGCAGGGGAGGCAGGCCTGCTGCCTGCGCTTGATCTGTCCATCCCACAGCTCAGTCTGGATGCCCATTTGCCCACGGGCAAGGTGGAGGTGGCAGGGGCCGACATCAAGCTCAAGGGCTCCAGGTTTGCCCTGCCCAAGTTTGGGGTCAGAGGCCGGGACACTGAGGCTGGAGATCTTGGGTCAGGGTCGGCCGAGCTTGAGGGTAAGGGCTGGGGCTGGGATGGGAAGGTAAAGATGCCCAAGCTGAAAATGCCGTCCTTTGGGTTGGCTCGGGGGAAAGAAGCAGAAGTCCAGGGTGGGCGTGCCAGCCCAGGGGAAAAGCCAGAGTCCACAGCCAGGCATCTTAAGCTTCCCGAGGTGGAGCTGGCCACGCCGGGGACCGAGGAGGAAGGGCGGGCTGAGGGGGCAGCAGCTGTTAGCCGGGCGTGGCTGTCAGGCCTGCAGGTCTCCACGAGCAGGCAGGTGGGCACTGAGGGCCAGGAGGGGGCGCCGAGGATGCGCTCACTGGGCATCTCCCTGCCCCAAGTGGAGCTGACCAGCTTTGGGGAGGTGGGACTGGGTACCACCTCAGGGCAGCAGGCTGAAGGTACAACCCCTTCAGCAGAGGGCACAGCAGGCTACAGGGTCCAGTTGCCTCAGGTGACCTTGTCCCTACCTGGAACCCAGGTGGCCGGTGGTGAGCTACTGGTGGGTGAGGGTGTCTTCAAGATGCCTGCTGTAACCATGCCCCAGCTTGAGTTGGATGTGGGGTTGAGCCGTGAGGCACAGGTGGGCGAAGCAGCCACAGGCGAGGGTGGGCTGAGGCTGAAGGTTCCCACGCTGGGGGCAGGAGCTGGGGCGGGGACAGAGGGGACTCAGGAGCAGTCTGTAGGGGCCGAGCACGCCTTCCGCCTCTCACTTCCCAACGTGGAGCTCTCACCACCCACCGTGGGCAGCCACGCCGAGTACCAGGTGGCAGAGGGCGAAGGGGACGCCGGGCACAAGCTTAAGGTGCGGCTACCCCGGTTTGGCCTGGTGCGAGCCAAGGAGGGGGCCGAGGAGGGAGAGAAGGTCAAGAGCCCAAAACTCAGGCTGCCCCGCGTGGGCTTCAGCCAGGGCGAGGAGGCCACTGGGGAGGGCTCCCCCAGCCCTGAGGAGGAAGAAGAAGAGGGCACAGGGGAAAGAGCTTCAGGGCGTCGAGGCCGGGTACGCGTCCGCCTGCCCCGTGTGGCCCTAGCTGCCCCTTCCAAGGCCTCCAGGGGACAGGAGGGCGAGGCAGTTCCCAAGTCCCCTAGTGGGGAGAAGTCTCCCAAGTTCCGCTTCCCCAGGGTGTCCCTGAGCCCCAAGGCTCGGAGCGGGGACCAGGAGGAGGGTGGGTTCAGGGTCCGGCTGCCCAGTGTGGGGTTTTCAGAGACGGGGGCTCCAGGTCCCACCCGGATGGAGGGGGCTCAGGCTGCTGTCGTCTGAAGCCCCTGGCAGAGGAAACTCGCCTCCTGTCCCCCCTCCCTGCCCTCCCTCTGTCTTGTATGTGAGATAACCAGCACTAACTCTGAGAGGGTGGGAGGGGGGTGACTGACCAGGGCGGGGCGGCGGGCATGAGTGCCTGTATCTCGGCCACACCATGTGAATAAAGTAATCCAGAGGTAGCAAGTGTCTGGCCTCTGTGTGTGTTGTGGGGCGGGGGCGGGGAGTGAGGAGGGTGGGGTGCGTGGAACAAAAAGAGCCCCAGAGCCACATAAACCAGAGACTCCATCGGCCTGAGACTAGAAGAACTAGATGGTGCCCGGCTACCACCTGACAAGGAACACAACAGAGTGTCCCTGACGGAGCAGGAGAAAAGTGGGGTGCAGAACTCAAATTCTAGTAAAAAGACCAGACTTAATGGTCTAACTGAGACTGGAGGAACCCCAGAAGACATGGCCCTCGGACTCTCTACTAACCCAGAATTAAAACCATTCCTGAAGCCAACTCTTCAGACTTAGACTGGACTATAAGACAAAAAATGATACTCATGAAGAGAATGCTTCTTAGTTCCAGTAGATACACGAGACTAAATGGGCAGCTCCTGTCCGGAGGCCAGATGAGAAGGCAGAAGGGGATAGGAGCTGGCTGAATGGACATGGGAAATCCGGAGTGGAAAGGAGGAATGTGTGGTCACATAGGGAGAGCAACTAGGGTCACATGACAATGTGTTTAAATTTTTGTATGAGAAAGTAACTTCAGCTGTAACCTTTCACTTAAAGCACAATTAAAAAACAAAAACTAGGTGGCCTTAAAAAAAAAAAAAAAAGAGCCCCAGAGGGAAAGTTTGAGGGGGACTTGAGCCTGGCTGGAGGGGAGCCTTTGGTATAGGGGGGACAAAGGCCACCCCTGGTCTAAGAAGATTCAGGGTGACCTTGGGATAGACTGGGGTGGGAGGCTGGTCTAGCCCTTCATCAGAGCGCAGCTGTGGGACCCCTCTGTTGGGGAATCCACATGTCCTAGGGAACTCAGTCACCCCAGGGGCCCTAAGAGCAGATCGATACCCACTGTCCTCTTCCCGGCACCTCCCTGCCGCCAAGGGCGCCTTCGTGCAACCTGGCCTTCCACTTCCAGTCTGGCTGGTTTGACTGCCCATCCCAGGCCCCACCCAGGTAGGCCCCTTGTGCCCCTCTCCAGAACTGTGGGCTCAGAGCCTCCACCCTTGACACCTGGCTGCCTCTTAGGATTAGGCACCAGGGTCCTTCAGCCCCTGTCAGCGCTGGGCCTCAGCTGCCTCCCCACACCCCAACTAAGGATCTCAGCTGCTAAGCCCTCACCAGGGCATCCAGACACCCCCATGGGTCCCTGCCACACCCCTGACTGGACTAAGAAGGCATGTTCTCCAGTTCCAAATCATCTCTCCCCCACATCTGTCCTTCCCACTCTCTTCAAATCTTCTGTCCTCACCCACCGCCCCCCCATCCCAGAGGATGAGGCCCCGGCCCTTGAATCATCACAGACCCCCCTACTCAGACCTTTCTTTATGGGGCACACCCCTCCCCAGCCCACCAGCATTTCGGGGCATCCTCCCACCACAGCCCAGATCTGTCAGCAGTGGCCTCTCTGTGGCTATTCTGGGAGCTCCCTATCTCCCTGTCCTGCCTTCTCAGGGACCTTCGTCCTGAAAATTTCCACTTTCTTCTTAAGCTCCTTGGGCCTTCAGGCCCTCCTGGCCCCATCCACCGTCACACCCTCCCCGGGCTTCCGCTCCTCACCTTTGTGCTGACAACTCCCAAGTCCACGTGGGATCCGATGGCCTCCCAAATGCCTCCGCCAGGATGTCTCCTGGAAACTAGGAGGTTGTGTGAGCCAAGCTCCGACCCAGACTGCTCGGAGTCAAAGTCTGTCTCTGGCATCCTGTTGAGTGGCCATACCCACCCGTCGCCACTGAGTCAATTCTGACTCATGGCGACCCCATGTGTTACAGAGGAGAACTGCTCCACAGGGTTTTCTTGGCTGTAATCTTCACAGATGCAGATCGCCAGGCTCTGGGTGGATTCAAACCGCCAACCTTTAGGTTAGCTGCTGACTGCACACTGCTTGTGCCTGGGTGACCATAGGCATTCTCAAAACTTCTTTGTGCCTCAATTTTCTCTTCCATGAAATGGAACTATTGAAATTAGCTACATGAAAGAGAAGTCTCTGGTTCTTACTAGTATGTTTGTGAGGATTAGATAATGGTTGTAAAGCACCCAGTATGTGGTTAAATGTTTTGGTGTTAAATTTCCTAATCTGATCTCAGCATCTTCTCTCTCAACCTGTTCCTTGTCCGCCGCCACCCCATCTCAGAGACCACAAGCCAGAGCTCTGGGCCTCTTCCTGGATGGCTCCCGCCTTTCTCCCCAACTCATCAGTCCCGCAGCCTGTCCTCTTGGCCTCCTGAGTGTCTCATCCACCTCCCTCTTCCTCCCTCCCCAACCTCACCCACCTGAACCCTGCCCCGGCCTCCTTCCCAGCCTCTGGGCCTGCACACTTGCCCCCTGTCTTAGTCATCTGGTGCTGCTATAACAGAAGTACCACGAGTTGATGGCTTTAACAAAGAGAAGTTTATTCTCTCACAGTTCAGAAGTCCTGATTCAGGGTGCCAGCTCCAGGGGAAGGCTTTCTCTCTTTGACCTCTGAAGGAAGGTCCTTGTGGTGCATCAGTCTTCCCTGGGTCTGGGAGCATCTCAGGGCAGGAACCCCAGGTCCAAAGGACATGCTCTGCTCTTGGTGGTATGAGGTCCCCATGTCTCTCTGCTCGCTTCTCCCTTTTCTACCTCAAAAGAGATTGGCTTAAGACACTGCCTAATCTTGTAGGCCTCATCAATGTAACTGCCGCTAATCCATTTCATTACATCATAGTGATAGGATTTACAACACATAGGGAAATCACATAAAATGGTGGACAATCACATAATACTGGGACTCATGGCCCAGCTAAGTTGATAGATATTTTGGGGGGACACAATTCAGCCCATGACACCCCCTCCAACCCACCCCTTCTTCCCAGAGGAGTTTTTTGACACTCAAATCTGACCCTCCCCTCCCTTGCTCAAAGCCCTACCATGGCTCCCCAGTTTCTCAGAATAAAGCCTAAACTCCTCAGCTGGGGACTCAAGACCTTGTACAACCTGGCCCTGCCCAGCCACATGGCAGCCACCAACTGTGGCGGGTGTTTTCTAAACATAGACTTATACACACAAATGCTTTCAAGCCTCTGTCCATGCCATCCCTGTAGCCAGGAAAGCCTGCCTTTCCTCACTTCTGTCTGTAGGTACATACCGTACCTGTATGCCCAAGGTCCACATTTGGTCATCTCTCTCAGTCAACCCTTCACCTGTCAGCCTCTCCGGCGTTCCGCTACTGCGTGGGGGAGGGGGCCTGCCTGGTACCCCCCCCCCCCGCCATTCCAGCCAGGTCTCCAACAACAGAACCAGAGCCACTCAGCAACGCTGGAACTCATTCAGGGAGGCCTGGCGCCCCTCATCCCAAGCCAGGTGGGCTTCGGGGGAGGGGTGCAGCCCCTGGCAGACTCGCAGTTTGGCCGAGGGGGTAGAGGGGTGCCAGGGAGCCGGGGGCGAACCTCGCAGGGGGAGGCACGAGTGCGGTTGTCTTTCCCCCACTGGGGGGGCCCCGGGGCCGGCGGCGGGGGGGGAGGCCTCGGCGGCACAGCCTGTGGGGGTGGGGTGGCGGCAGGGCAGGGGCTGGCACGGGGGGCACCATGGCCACCATCCAGTCAGAGACCGACTGTTACGACATCATCGAGGTGCTCGGCAAGGGCACCTTCGGGGAGGTGGCCAAGGGCTGGCGGCGGAGCACGGGCGAGATGGTGGCCATCAAGATCCTCAAGAACGACGCCTACCGCAACCGCATCATCAAGAACGAGCTGAAGTTGCTCCGCTGCATGCGAGGCCTGGACCCCGAGGAGGCCCACATCATCCGCTTCCTCGAGTTCTTCCACGACGCCCTCAAGTTTTACTTGGTCTTCGAGCTGCTGGAGCAAAACCTCTTTGAGTTCCAGAAGGAGAACAACTTCGCACCCCTCCCTGCCCGCCACATCCGTACGGTCACCCTGCAGGTGCTCAGAGCCCTGGCCCGGCTCAAGGAGCTGGCCATCATCCACGCTGACCTCAAGCCTGAGAACATCATGCTGGTGGACCAGACCCGCTGCCCCTTCAGGGTCAAGGTGAGTGGCGCTGCCCAGGGCAGTCACGTCCCTCCTTCTTGTCTTCTTCCAGCTTTCTGAGGCCCTGGAGTCATCTCTTGGCACTGGGGCCTCCCTTGTCCTCACTCCTGGCACGGAGGTCTCGCCAACCCTGTCCGTGATGCCTCTCCCATATCCCGGCTCCAAAATCCTATCTCCCCATCCCAGACCTGAGGTCACCCCTGTTCCCTGTCCCAGCCCTGAGGTCTCCTCTGTCCTTGTTCCCTTCTTACCTCAGCTCCTTTGGCCTAGTCCTGGCTTGTGGGGCTGACATTCTCGTGGGGGAGATAGCGTTCCCAAGAGAAACGAGGAAACTGTTGCGTGTGAGTGAGGAGGAAGGATAAAGGAGGGAAGCAGGAGGCATGGGGAGAGGGTAGTGGTGTGTGGGACTTGGGACACGATGGTCAGGGAGGCCTCACTGAGAAGGTGGCCTTTGAGGGAAGTCCTGGAGGGAGGTAGCCATGCAGACATCTGGGGGAAGAGCCCTCAGGCGGCAGGAACAGCCAGTGCGAAGCCCCTGAGGTAGGAGTGTGCCTGGTGTCTGTATCTGAGGAAGAGTGAGGAGGCCAGTGTGGCCGAAGCATAGTGAATGAGGGGAGTGGGGGAAAGGATATCAGGGAGGTGAGGGGGCTGGATCATGCAGGGCCTGTGGGTTCTGGGGGGACTTTGGCTTTACCCTGTGGGAGATGGAGCTGCAGGAGAACATTGAGCAGAGGAGGGAGGTGATGTCCTTTGGCTGTTCCCAGGTCCCTCTGGCTGTGTGGGGGGCGGGGTGTGGGACCAGTGAGGAGGTGACAGAACTAGTCCAGGCGGGAGATGAGGGTGGACAGGACCAGAGAGAGGAGTGGGAGGAGGAAAGCGGGCTGGATTCTGGGTAGATTTTGGAGATGGAGACAACAGGATTTGCTGAAGGATCACATATGAAGTGTGAGAGAGGAAGAGAGGGCTCAAGGGGGACTGAAAGGCTGTCGTCCCGAACAACTGGGAGGGTGGCAGTGACACTGCCCATCACGGACAGCTTTGTTCAACATTTACTGAACACCTGTGCTGGCCAGCCACCAGCCCCCGGGTTCCCTTTTCCCAGTCCTGACCTCATACCCTGCCCACGCCTCCCCCGTCCCTGCCCGACCCCTCTGCTGATGGCTCTGTCTCTGGTGGTTGGTATGAACTAGGAGCACCATGAGGGCAGGCCTGGGGCCATCCGAAGCACTGCCACGTCCTCAGTATCTCTCCCAGTACAGTGCGGGGACACAGTTAGTGCTGAATGAATGTCAGAAACACAGAGACAGAGACAGGACAGACCAGATCATTCTGCCCGAGAGACGGAAAGACAGAGACCCCAGGACGGGGAGACTCCCACAAACACAGTAGGAGACAAGACAGATCCACAGCACTTAGCCATTGTTGGCACCACTACCGTGTTTGTGGAATGAATGAATGAACGTTGACTGAGTGCCCAGGGTGGTTCAGCCCCTCAGGGGTTCAAGCCCCGGCAGTCTGGCTTCAGAGTCCAGATTAAAAACGATCTCGTGATGCTGCCTTCTGCAAATGGACATTGAGGGATAGCTGAATGAAAAGCAGAGAAACTCAGAGAGGCAGCTGAGGCAGGCATGGAGAGAGAGTCGCGGAGATTCGGAGCAGGAATGGCAGACAGTTCCACCCAGAGGTGTGGGGGAGACAAAGGCTTTCAGCCGTTCCGTGCTAGCTCAACAGGTGTTCATCATCACCTGTCATGTGCCAGGGGCCTGTGGTGGCTGTTACCAGTGCTTGAAGATGAAGACAGGAGAGGACCTGGGCTTTGGGGACACACAGCCTTTCTAGTGGGTGGGTACAGAAACGGAATCAGAGAGAGACACTGAGAGATGAGAGACATCAACAAGCTACGTAGAGGCAGTTGTAAAGAAAGAAGGAGAGAAAGAGATACAAACAAGAGACAAAGAAATAGAACCACAGGTATGTAAGCCCATTCACTCAGTCAGTCACTCCTATTGCGTCCCTGCTGTGCACCAGGGACTGTTCGATTCTGATTCATAGCAAACCTATAGGACAGAGTAGAACTGCCCCAAAGAACTTCCAAAGAGCGGCTGGTGGATTCGAACTGCCAATCTGCCGGCCTTTTGGTTAGCAGCCGTAGCTCCTAACCACTGTGGCACTGGGGTTTCAGAGGAATAGAAAACGGGATGGGAAGTTGAGGGTGCAGTTTTTGAGAGGATGGTCAAGGGGGGCCTCATTGACAAGGTGACATTTGAGTGAAGACCTAAAGGAGGTATGGAGGGAGCCATGTGGATATCTGGGGAAGAGCATTCCAGACAGAGGGAACAGCCAGTGCAAAGGCCCTGAGGTGGAAATGTGCTTGCTTGTTCAAAGAATAGTGAGAAGGCTCATGTTGGTTAGGGCAGGGTGAGCGAGGGGGCAAGTGGGAGGAGATGAGGGGTAGGGCAGATTGTTGGAGACTTGAGGACCACAGTGAGGACTTTGGCTTTTATCACAGGAGGTGGTAAAAGCCACAGCAGGGTTCTGAGCAGGGAAGAACGTGCTGTGACATGGGTGCTCACAGGATCTCTCCAGCTGTGCATGTGGAATGGACAGGGAGGCCAGGGAGGAGGCTCCTACATTAGTGTAGGCAGGAGACCATGGTGGACAGGACCAGGGAGCTGTGGGTGGGATAAGGAGTGGACAGATTCCGGATCTGTTTAGAAGGTGAAGCCAACAAGATTTGCTGATAGACAGGGTGTGGGGTGAGGGAGAGAGGGGTCCTCATCCTCACAGGCATAAGTTCTGATGGAGAGACACAGAGATGGAGTCAGACACTGAGCCTGACACACAAACCAGAGACAAAGGGAAAGACAGACAGAGAGACATAAGCAGGAGATACAGACTCATGGATGCAGACAGACAAAGCAAGTGACAGATGCAGACAGACACTGGTGAGAGAAGCCAGAGCAGGCTGTGATGCACTGCCGCTGCCACTCACCGGTGCCAACTTGCCTGCCTGCCCACCTACACACAGGTGATCGACTTCGGCTCGGCCAGCATTTTCAGCGAGGTGCGCTATGTGAAGGAGCCGTACATCCAGTCTCGCTTCTACCGGGCCCCTGAGATCCTACTGGGGCTGCCCTTCTGTGAGAAAGTGGATGTGTGGTCCCTGGGCTGTGTCATGGCTGAGCTGCACCTTGGCTGGCCCCTCTACCCGGGCAACAATGAGTACGACCAGGTGCGCTACATCTGTGAGACCCAGGGCCTGCCCAAGCCCCACCTGCTGCATGCTGCCCGCAAGGCCCACCACTTCTTCAAGCGCAACCCCCACCCTGATGCCACCAACCCCTGGCAGCTCAAGTCCTCGGCTGACTACCTGGCAGAGACCAAGGTAGGGGGGCAGGCAGGTGAGGGCAGTCAGCATGGGGGTGCCTCATAAGAAAAATCTAGATTAGACCTTCGTGGAGGACCAGAAGCTTGGAGGTCAGCCATGGGAGTTGTCACAGCAAGAGAGATCTGGGCGAGACCAAAGGTGGGACTGATAGTTTGAAGGTCAGCTCTAGGGGCTGCTGCAGCAAGACAGATCTGAGTAAGATTTCAGGGACTGAAATGTAGGGGTCGGAGGTAGAGGGGCTGCTGTGAGAAGGTGGACGTGTGGGTCATAGCAAGAGGGTTCTGGGTTATACCACAGAGAAAACGTGAGGTCTGGGGTTAAGTGTGAGAGTTGCAACAGAAAGAGGGATCTAAATGAGACTCCAGGTGGGACTGGAAGTTGAGGGAAGCCTCTCAGCTACCTTCCTGGCTGCCGTCATCAAATCTGTGCAGCAAGGAGTCTGGGTCAGACAGCAGGGAGGACTGGAAGTTTGGAGCCAGTGGTGGGAGCTGTCACAGCAAGAGGGATCTGGGTGAGATCAAAGGTGGGACTGACAGTTTACGGCAGCTCTTCTGACAGCTCCATGGCTGGGGGTTATCACACTCTAAGGTAGCAAGAAGGGTCTGGTTTTGACTACAGGCCCAGGCCTGGAGGCCTGGTGTCAGATGTGGGAGCTGTAGCAAAAAGGGATCTGGATTTGACTCCAGACAGGACTAGGGGTTTCAGGCAGCCCCTTTGCTAACTGCTGGTAGGGGCTTGGACACGGCTCTGGGGAGGACTGGCCAGGGGTGAGGTGTGGAACTTGGTCCATGAGAGCTGTGGGTCAGACAACAGGAGGACTGAAGGATGGCCAGGTTCTCCTACTTCCTGCAGTAGGAGGAGAGATCTGGATTAGACTAGAGACGTGTGGGCCTCCCAGCAGCAAGAGAGCTCCAAGTAAAGTCACGGGAAGAACTGGAAGTCAGGGTGCAGGTGTGTGGACTTATAACAACAAGAGAGCTCCGGGAAAAGACTGAAAGTCAGGAGTTGTATGTGGGCCCCATGATGGCAAGAGAGCCCTGGGCCAGCCCAGGGGACAGCCTGGAGGGCAGGAGTTACATCGGGTCCCACAGCAGGAGTGGATGTGGCCTCTACCCCGTGCCCCTTGTGCCCTGTCAGGTGCGCCCGCTGGAACGTCGCAAGTACATGCTGAAGTCACTGGACCAGATCGAGACAGTGAACGGCAGTGGGGCGGCCGGGCGGCTGACCTTCCCAGACCGTGAGGCACTGGCTGAGCACGCTGACCTCAAGAGCATGGTGGAGCTGATCAAGCGCATGCTGACATGGGAGTCTCATGAGCGTATCAGCCCCAGCGCGGCCCTGCGCCACCCCTTCGTGTCTATGCAGCAGCTGCGCAGCGCCCACGAGTCCACACGTTACTACCAGCTCTCGCTACGCGGCTACCGTCTCTCCTTGCAGGTGGAGGGCAAGGCTGTATCTGCCATGGATGACGGGCCACCCTACTACCGGCTGGCTGAGGAGGAGGAGGCTGTGGGCCTGGGCAGTGCGGCAGGCAGTGGGCCCTTCTTCTGTGAGAAGGCACCAGGCATGCAAAGGGCCATCGACCAGCTGGACGACCTGAGTCTGCAGGAGGCGGGGCGGGGCCTGTGGGGTGAGACCCATGTGGATGTGGTCCCTGACATGCTGGCCCCACTCAAGGCAGCTGGCCCTGGCCGCCGGGTGCCTGACTCTGGCCCTGAGCCTATCCTGGCCTTTTACGGCAGCTCCCTAGCAGGCCGCCACAAGGCCCGCAAGCCGCCCACAGGCTCCAAGTCCGACTCCAACTTCAGCAACCTCATCCGGCTGAGCCAGGCCTCGCCGGAAGATGAGGGGCCCTGCCGGGGCAGCGGCTGGGAGGAGGGAGAGCGTCGAGGGGCCTCCGCTGAGCCGCCTACCATCCCGCAGCGGGGCGGGGATGGGCCCGACATCAAAGACCTGGCCATGAACGCTGAGGTATGCCAGGTGGTGGGCAGGTGGCAGGTGGTTCTGGGACCAGGGCCTCCCCCAGGGCTCCAGGAGGGGGGCACAGTTAACCAGGCCTTACCTGCCATCTGTATTGCACTGCGTGCCGCTGGCTGAGGGTTCAACACGCACTAACCCACATTCAGGATGTGATAAGGCTCAGCACGCACCACATTCAGGATATATGGCTCAGCACACACTAGCCACGTTCAGGATGTGATAAGGCTCAGCACACATTAACCCACATTGGGGAATAAGGCTCAGCACACATTAACACACTGAGGATATGACAAAGCTCAGGACACATTAAGGTCTCAGCACATACCCGTTTAACCCCAGGAGGAGGTGATGAGGGTTCAAAACATGTGAGATCACCCTCAGGATGTGACCAAGTGTCCACTGGAACAGGAGGGCATGCATGAAGGGCAGGCCGGTGGTACTCGGGGCTAAAGGCTTCTTGGCTGATGGCCCTCTCTTCTTCTCCCCAGAGGGCAGACCCTGAGCTCTTTGACCCCAGCAGCTGTCCTGGGGAATGGCTGAGTGATCCAGACTGGAGCCTGGAGGGTGTCAGGGGGCCACAGGCTCAGGGCCTGCTGCCCCACCACACCCGGGCCACCAGCTTTCTGCAGCATGTTGGCGGGCACCACTGAGGGTGCCCCACCCCTGCCCATTGCTGGAGTGGCCTTGACTGGGGTGGCATCCTCTCTTGACCCAAACTGCTCCTCAGAGCCACCCCCAGAACCCGCAAATTATTCTTCCAGAAAGATAGTTATCCAGAAACTCCCTATTCCTCTTGCCCATGGCACATGCCTGCACGCACCCGCAAACACTGGAGGGCCTTGGGGTCAGGCCTGTGGCCCCTCGGCCAGAGGGAGGCGGGAAGGGGGCTGCCCCCTGCTGGCCCCGAGCAGGCTCCCATCCTGCTGTCTCTGCCTATTTCAATAAAGAACTGTTCAGCATCCTGCCTCACACCTGTCCTCACTGCCCCGGGCCTGGCCTGGCCCTGGCATGGGATTCCAGGCGGCTGTCATCAGTGGAACTGAAGGGAAGGGCTGTGCTCAGCGCACACTAACCCATCCCCTAAGCTTGTTCAGTGCCTAGCATGTGAGATCTACCTTCAGAGCATTCTAAGTGTTTAGCATGTGCTAATCCAAGGTTGCCTAATGCTGAGGGCTCGCTGTCAGTTACACTGTCCTCGCTATGTGCTACGAGCTTGGTATGCACTCATTCATGCTTGGACATGTGAAGTGTAAGTTCACTTGCATGCTTGGTGCACATGCCAATGTTCAGCACATGCTATCCCACCCTTGGGATATGGCTGGGAACATGCTGAGTGTACAGCACACGCTAACCCACGCTGGCTGCTTGACCAGGGCTCAGTCCATGCTAGGCCATGTGGGTCAATACACTGTGGGCTCGTGTGCGCTGCACACTAAGGGGTCAGCACACACCAGTCCACACAGGCCACACACTGAGTGCCCAGGACACGCTGGTCCACACAGGTCACATGATGAGTGCTCAGCACATACCAGTCACATGCTGCGCTCAGCACACTCCAGTCCACACAGGCCACATGCTGAGTGCTCAGCACACTCCAGTCCACACACGTCACACACTGAGTGCTCAGGACATGGTGGTCCACACAGGTCACACGCTGAGTGCTCAGCACACTCCAGTCCACACAGGCCACACACTGAGTGCTTAGGACATGCTGGTCCATACAAGTCACATGCTGAGTGCTCAGCACATGCCAGTCACATGCCGTACTCAGCACATTCCAGTCCACACAGGTCACATGCCAAGTGCTCAGCACATGCCAGGCACACTGTACTCATCACACTCCAGTCCACACAGGCCACATGCCGAGGGCTCAACACACAGTGGTCCACACAGATCACACACTAAGTGCTCAGCACACACTGATGCACACAGCTCACATGCTGAGTGCTCAGTACACGCCAGTCACATGCTGTACTCAGCACACTCCAGTCCACACAGGCCACATGCTGAGTGCTCAGCATACTCCAGTCCACACATGCCACAGACTGAGTACTCAGGACGCACCAGCCCACGAAGGTTACATGCTGAGTGTTCAGCACACGCTAGTCACATGCTGTGCTCAGCACACTCCATTCCACACAGGTCACAAGATGAGTGCTCAGCACATGCCAGTTACACACTGTACTTAGCACACTCCAGTCCCCACAGGCCATGCAATGAATGGTCAGCACACGGTGATCCACACAGGCCACATGCTGAGTGCTCAGCACACACCGGTCCACACACTGTAGTCAGCACACTCCAGTCCACAAGGCCACACACTGAGGGATCAGCACATGCCAGTCCACACAGGCCACACGTTGAGTGCTCAGCCACACCAGTCACATGCTGAGCCCTCGGCATTTGATCTCAGTGGGCTGGCAGGTATTGAGCCTACTCAGATCAAATGCTGAGGACTCAGCATACACCAGTCTACACAGATCACATGCTACGGACTCAGCACATGCCAACCCACACTGGTCACACGCTGAGGGCTCAGCACATGCCAGTCTGCACGGGTCCTATGCTGACCGCCCAGCACATGCTAGGCCAGCAGGTCACCACAGTGTGCTCAGTACACACCAGTCCACACGGGCCACATGTTGAGGGTTCAGCACGTCAGGCCACACAGATCACACCTGAGGGTTCAGAGCGCACTAAGCTGTCCCCACAGAGGCCCATGCCAGCTTTCCCCTGGGCCCCAAGACGCTATGTCACCACTGCTCAGGCCCAGGCTGTACAGACAAGTTATTTACTTAGTATTATAATCTCGGACCCTTCTTGCCCTGGAAAGGGGGTGGGCCAGGGGGCTGAGCCCAGCATGCATCCCCACTTCTTTGGGGGTTGATCCCTCCCCCAGCTCTGCTGGGTCCCACGGCCACAGTGTCGGGCCAGTAGGGGTGGAGGTAGAGGTGGGAGAGCAGCGGGGAGCCTGCAGGGGCCACAACAGGGCACAGAGAAGCAGGAGCATGGGGACAGGGGCCTGGACCCAGGACACTTGGGTCCACAGGCCTGGGCCTCAGAGCAGGCGGCAGGCGTTGCCCACGCTGTCAGCCGAGGCGTCAAGTTCATGGCTGTAAGGGGAGTCCCAGTCCCGCACAAACACGGCCTCCAGCTGGCTCCGCAAGCCGCCCCGCCCATTCTGGGTCACCAGCAGTGAGGTGCCTGCTGTCTCTGTGAAGTAGCTGCCGGACCAGTTGGAGGTTCCTATGGGACGGGGGGCAAAGAGTCAGAGCCCCGTGGGGGTCGCCGGGCCCTGGTGTCCAGAGCTCTCCCTGTCCCCTCCGCCCCTTCGGCGGTCCTCGGGCTACTCACCGATGTAGGCAGCACGTTCAGTTACCATGTACTTGTTATGGCTGACACGGGCATATGGGATCCGGGCCTGGGTCTCGTCCGCAGGAACCACAAAGAGTTTCTGAGTGGGGAGGGAGAATGGGGAAGAGCATGAGACGCTGGGTGGGTTGAGAGAAGCCCCAGGTGTGGCGTGGGGTATGGAATGAAGTCTGTGAGAATGGGGACTCAGCTTTTTCCACAGAATCCTCTGGGCAGAAGACGGCCTAGTGGGGTGGCAACTCAGTAAACACTCACTGAAAGGGAGGACTGAGTCGCCTCATATGCCACCCTCTTCCCTCTGGAATGGCTACTATTCACCCCCCAGATGTCCCCTTCTCAAGAAAGTCTCAGGCTGGGAAAGGTGCTTCCTTTGGGCCCCTCTGTCCAGGCCCCGACCCCCTCAGCCTCTGTCTCCCCTGTCCTGGCCTGGCCCAAACCCCTCTGTCTGCACTTCTGGTCTCAGCCCGACTCCTCTGCCCCATAATCTCCCCATGACGACACGGCTTACTCTGGTCTCTGGTCGTCCTTGTCAGGTGACCCGGGAGCTCCGTGAGGGCCATGTCCCAGCACTGCCTACACTGGGACTGAGGGGTGAGTCTGGGGCAGGCGCTTACCACCTGGATGTCCAAGTGGGTGTGGTTGTCACGCAGAGCAGCCAGGGAGAGCAGGAAGGCCCGCATGGACAGCTCTGAGTGGCCCCAGCAGCTGACCAGCAGGCGCACCTTGACGCCCCGTTCATAGGCGGCCCGCCGCAGCCCGTCGTCAACAGCTGGCCAGAACCTGAGGTGGCGGATGTGAAGGGCACTTTTGTCCATAGCCTCACCTTCAGCCTCAGGGCCAAACCTGGACCCTGCTCAGCTTCTGAGAGCCCCCGAGCCCTCCATCTCTGGCTCCCAGTATCTGCCTCCTTAAACCCCACATTCTATACACCCCATTTCTGCCACCCAGCTCCCAATGTGACCATTGTCTTGTCCACTGCCCCCAGAAAACATTCTTCGGCTTCCCAAGCCCTAGTATCCCCCGTCTCTGGCCCTCAGCCCCTCCTTCATATTGCTGATCAGAAACCCCCAACCCTGCTGCCTCAAATCGTAAGACTCTCAGCCCATCCCTGTGCCCCAAACACCAAGCCCACACCCTGTTTCCAGCCCATGCTTCCTGCTTGGCACCTCCTGAAACCCTCCACCCCCACCTCACGCCTCCAGTCCTTCACCTTTGCCCTTACCTCCAGTATTCTCACCCTCTCCTCTGACCCCCCCAAATGTCACCCCTATCTCTTAGTAATCCCACCCCATTCCCGTCTCAAGCCCCCAGGTCTCTTCTGCGTCTTCCAGTGGTCACCCTGTCCATCCCCATTCCCCGGCCCCCCTTCCGGCTTTCTGAGCCTCATCACTCCTTGTCCTGTCTCCTCCCCGTCCTGAGCCCTGTCCATGCGCCTAGTGGCACCTGTGTGGATGAGAGAACTCCATGGTGGGCAGGTAGTTCATGACTGCAACGTAGATGAAACTGCGGGCGCTGTCCACCACGTTGAGCAGAGCCTTCAGGTCTGGGGTGCGACCACTTGGACACAGTGGTGGGGGTGCACTCTGGGGGTGAGGAACAGTCACAACAGATGCCCTGCCAAGGACACTGTCACAGCGGACCCCGTGTTTGGACAGCTCACTTCAAGCTGGGTCCTGTGGAGCTCAGAGTCCTCAGGCTCCATGAAGGGGAGGGATAATTGCCTTGTCCGTCTCACAGATGAGAAAACTAAAGCTCACACAGGGTAAGTGACTTGCCTAAGGTCACAAGCTGGTACATGGAGCCAGGATTTGAACTCAGGCTGTCTGGTTCCAGAACCTATGCTCTAACCAGGGGGTTCTCGACATACGGCTCCTGGTCCAGCAGCACCAGCCTTCGTCCCTGGTCCAGCAGCATCAGCCTCACCTGGGAACTTGTTAGAAACACAAATTCTTGGGCCTCACTGCACACCTTGTACTGAATCAGAATCTCAGGTTTTAATAAGCCCTGCAGGTGATTCTGGTGCATAGTCGAGTTTGAGAACCTCTGTTCTTATGACTTTCTTTCCCTGACTGGCTCACAGCCCGCCCCCAGTGGGAATGCCTCAGGTGCCCAGCTGGCCCCAGATCCCTCAATCCTCATGACAGCCTGTGGGGTGATAAGCGTTGCTACCAGACCCACTTTTCAGATGAGGAAACTGAAACTCTGAAAAAGGAAGTGGTCGTGGGGAACCCTAATTCCCTGTGAGTCTCGAGATTCTTACAGTAAAGGCTTTCAATGAATCATGCTTCCCTGTGTCCACGCCTTTGTGCTGGGCCTTCCACAATGACTCTGGGCCTGGCTGTGGAACTTGCTCTGGCCAGTGAGTCATCAGCAAATGTCATATAAGCAGAGGCCTGAAAAATACTTGTGTATTGGAGTCAGCCTCCTGGGCACACAGCTGCCACCTGAAGCAGCCAGGGCTAGCCTGCTGGAGACGTGTGCCTCAGCTAACAGCCAGCACCAATACCAGACGTGCGAGCGAGGCCCTCTCAGACCAGCCGAGCCTGGATAAGCCATGTTCCCCACCCAACTTCAGAACAACAACAAGAAGAAGAAAAACAACAAACATTTACTAAATATCCCATTACATGAGAATACCTGTTGTGGCCAGATGACTAGAATCACAGGAACGACCCAAGTGGCAGCTGAAGAACCTCCCAGCTGAACCTAGCCCAAGCTGTTGACCCACAGAATTGTGAGCAAATAATTTTTGTTTTAAGCCATTAAGTTTCAGAGTGATTTGTTGTGAAGCAATAAATAACTAGACATTCCCATTCCTCACATTTCTACTTTTAGGGAACTCCATCAGATAATTTCTGGCCTCTCTTCTCTACACCTCCTCCCTCATTCCTGCCCTGGGGAGGGAGCATGACTTTGGGGTACGTGGGAGAGGTTAGGAAGAAACTGGGTAGGCAAGGGTTCCTCAAGTACTGCCCCCATCTCTGCCACTTCTTAGCTGGAGGATTTTGGGCAAGTCACTTTGTTCCTCTGTACCTCAGTTTCCTTATGTGTAAACGGGACAAAAATAGCACCTACCTTCCAGGGTTGTGATGATGATTAAATGAACAGATCACCCAGCAAAGTATATGCATGCAGTAAGTATTCAATAAGAGCCAGATATTATTACAATTATTAATGATAGTAACATCATATATTATAGTTATTATTATTGCAAAGATAGCAGAAATAGACAGGCATGTCCCGGCCAAAGCAGGTATTTTCATGTGATGGGGCATTTAGTAAGTGCTGTTTGTCCTTAACGCAGTCAGTGGCTAACCAAAAGGTTGGAGGTTCAAGTCTACCCAGAGGTGCCTCAGAAAAAAGGCCAGGTGATCTAAAAAAATCTACTTCTGAAAAATCAGACACTGAAAACCGTATGAGCACAGTTCCACTCTGACACACATGGGGTTGCCATGAGTTAGTCGACTCAATGGCAACTGTTTTTTTTTTTTTTTTTTTGGTTGTTTTTATTATTATTGTCATTGTTTGAAGTTAGGTGGGGAAGATGGTTGACATTTCATGGAGTTCCCCTAAACAACACAAGTCTACCTGTCCTGTGTTACAGCTGCAATGTGGCAGGGCCAGAACTCAAACTCTTCTCTATCTGGGATTTTAATTATTCTATCAACCTTCCACACTGGGCAAGATCCAGAGCTCTGGGGACCAAGGGGTACCCAGGCTGCCCACCTCAACAGTGAAAATATCCACAGCCAGAAACAGTAGTTCCTCGTCTAGAGTGCTCAATATCTGCCATGAGCAACAGCTGGCGCTACCCAATAGAACTTTTTACAGTTTGGAAATGTTCTACACCTGCGCTGTCCGACACGGTAAGCCTCTAGTCACTTGTAGCTATGGAGTACCTGAAATGTGGCTACTGCAACACAGGAACTGAATTAATTGTAGTCGTTTGGGTTAAATTTAAAGAGTCACATGTGGCGATACTGGGCAGCACAAGGCTAAACCAATGGCTTGATGCACATGAACCCAAGTGGACCTCACCCATTCGCCCTAAGAGATTGTGAATATCAGGATAGACCCATTTTCTAGTCAAAACTAAGGCCTAGGGAGGTTGAGGCATTGCCCAGGCCCCGACCAAACACAGTGACGGGGTGACGGCCAATGGTCAAGACATGCCCTCCCCACCAGCCATTGGGCAGGGAAAGATGAAAGCCGTGAGTCATGGGGTGTGGCCAGGGTGTGGCAGGGCCCCCCTCCCCAGACTCACTGCCAGATAGGCCAGAGCAGGGGTTCCGTTGAGGCAGATCTCCATTGGTGTCTCTTGATTGTAGCGGGTGTCATAGGCCCGGGGCCAGGGTGACGGGATGGAGCTGCCTGCCTGGCCCAGGAACCAGTAGGCCTCGAAGATCTTGGTCAGGTCACGAGCTAGGCAGCTGCAGTTGTACATGACCACGCCCAGCTCCTTGACCTGTGGAGGGCAGTGCTGAGATCAGGTGTAGTGGCCTGGTGCCCACAGATGACAGAGACACCCCCAGCCCCTCCGTCTCCACACCCCACTGTGACTCAGTCCACACCCCTCTCTCCTCTATCTGGGTTTTTAGTTGTTCTATCAACCTTCCATGCAGAGCTAGGTCCAGAGCTCTGAGGACCGATGGGTACCCAGGCTGCCCACACCAACAGTGAAAATACCAATAGCTAAAAACAGTAGTTCCTTGTCTAGAGTGATCAACATTTGCTGCGAGCAACAGCCAGCACTACCCAATAGAATTTTACGCAGTGATAGAAATTTTCTGCATCTGTGCTGTCCAATATTATAGCCTTGGTCTGGCCCCCTCTCTCTGACCCTCGGTCTCCCCTCTTCTCTGCCCCTCTGTCTTCCTCCCCCTCTCTCTGGCCCTCAGTTTCCCCCCATTATGGATTGAGTTGTGTCCCCCCCAAAAAAAACATGTGTTGTAAATCCTAACTTCTATGCCTGTGGTTATCTCATTTGGGAATGAGTTGTCTTCATTATTTAATGAGGCAGGATTAGTGTAGGTTGAGTTAATCTCTTTTGAAAAAGCAAAGTAAAAAAGCAGAGATAGGGGAGGAGAGATGAAAAGCTAGGTGAAGACTGCCCAAGGGAAGCAGCTCAGAGGAGACAAGGACCTTCCTCCAGAGGTGACACAGAGAGAAAGCCTTCTCCTGCAGTCAGCACCCTGAATTTGAACTTCTAGCCTCCTAAACCATGACAAAATAAATTTCTGTTTGTTAAGGCCATCCACTTGTGGTATTTCTGTTACAGCAGCACTAGAGAACTGAGACAGAATTTGGTACTGGGAGTGGGGTGCTGCTGTAACAGATATTTGAAACGTGGAAGGAGTTTGGAATTGGGTAATGGGTACAGGATGGAAGAGTTTTAAGGTGCCTAATAATAAAAGCCTAGATTTCCTTGAAGAGACTGTTGGTAGACTTATGGATGTCAAAGGCAATTCTCGTGAGGGCTCTGAAGGAAGTGAGGAGAGCCATAAAGAAAGTCTCTGTTGTCCTGGAGAATATATATGGGGCAACAGAATGTTGCTAGAAATGTGGATGTTAAATGTGCTTCTGGTGAGACTTTAAAAGAAAATGATCAGTGTGTGACTGGACAATGGAGGAAGGGTGATGCTTTTCAGGCAGTGGCAAATAACTTGTCTGAATTATTTTCAAATGTTTGGAGGAAGGTAGAACTTGTAAGTGATGAACCTGGATATCTGGCTGAGGATATTTCTAAGCAAGATCTTAAAGGGGCTGCACGGTTTCTCCTTGCTGCTTATAGTAAAATGTGAGAGGAACGGGATGAACTTAAAAATAAACTGTGCAAAATGAAAAAATAATTTAAAAATATGGAAAATTCTGTTGTGCAAACTAAGGACATGTGTCCTGGAATATTCACCAAGGATGTGGTTACACAATATTTTGTTAAAGTGATTAAGCCTGTGGCTGATGGATCTAACCAACTACAATGGCAGAAAACCCATCAGCTTAGACTGAAAGGGGACAGTGAAAGAAAGAAGGGAAAGAATGCTGTCTGACTCCTGGAATTCTACAGTCAGGAAACAGGTCAAAGGAGCTACATCTGTTGTTCTCCAAGAAAAGAAAAGGACCAAGGACCATCCCTGGAGCAGCTCGAAGATCAGAACTGTTGGAAGCAGCACTGGAAGCAGGGCCTTCTCATTTTCAAAGGGTGGGGCCACTGTCTCCTGGATCTCAAAGAGTGGAGCCAGAGTCTCCGAGGTTTCAAAGAGTTGGATCTTCACTAACTCGGTTCCAGGGTGTGGAGCTGCTGTTAAGTGTGCCAGGGGGATGGGACCGCTGCCCAAAACTGAGGGGGTGGGGCTACCACACTCAAGGGACAGAAGAATAGGGCCTGCCAGGACTGACAGGGTGGGGTTGCCACTCAGATGGACTAGGAGAATGGGGCCAACCAAAGCCAACAGAGCAGAGGTGCTGTCCCAGTGGGCCTAAAGATGAAGCTAAAGCCCAGAGCCAAGGGGCCTCCACCCAGAATTCAGACAGCATGGCCACCACCTAGATTCTGGAGGGTGGGACCCCTTGCTACACATGGTTCCAAAGAACAAAGGATTATTTTCAAGCCTTGAGAGCTATTGTAAATTGTTCTGCTTTGTTTTGGACTTGCTGGGTGCCTGTTATCCCTTCTTTCCCTCAAATTTTTCCCATCTGTAATGGAAATGTCTACATTGTGCCTATTCCACCATTGTACTTGGGAAACAGATAACCTGTAGTCTAGATTTCACAGGTTCACAGATGAAGAGAAATTTTGCCCCTGGCTGGAATATGCCTGAAGTCTCATCCATAATTGATTTAGATGATTCAGAAGATGAGATTTTGGACTTGGAGTGGATTTAAGACTTTGGGGATGATGTGATGGGGTGAATGTGTTTTGCAGGTGACAATGACATGCATATCGTGGGCCAAAGGGTGGAATGTTATGGATTGAATTGTGTCCCCCCAAAAATATGTGTCATAAATCCTAACCTCTACGCCTGAGATTATAATCCCTTTTGGGAATGGGTTGACTTTATGTTAATGAGGCAGGATTAGTGCAGGGTGCGTCTTGAGTTAATCTCTTCGGAGATATAGAGGAGATTAAACAAGCAAGGGAAAACAGCAGAGATGGGGGAAGAGAGATGCTAAGCCACATGAAGATCCCCCAGAAGCAGAAGCGCAGAAGAGACAAGAACCTTCCTCCAGAGCCAACAGATAGAGAAAGACTTCCCCTAGAGCTAGCACCCTAAACTTGGACTTCTAGCCTTCCTAAACTGTGAGAAAATAAAGTTCTGTTTGTTAAAGCCGTCCACTTGTATTTCTGTTATTGCAACAGCAGATAACTAAGACACTCCCTCTTAGAAGGAAAAGTCCTGGGATAGACATGAACTTGACTGACTCAAGACAGACTAAAATCTGGAGTCAAGTTTTTGAAAATCAGTTATTCCAAAAGTTCCTGGGTTCCTGAAAGGGTATATGCTGTTGCTTCTCCTTGCTACCCTTTATTGAGCCAGCTCCAACTCATACTTAGGACTCAGCCAGACTGTGCCAGCTATCCTCTGGGCGCTCACAGTCCCTGGGGTTCCCTTGTCCCTCTGGTGGCAAACCTGTCTCCCCACTGGAAGGGAGGACAGGCACCAGGGATGTCTCAGTCACAGCTGTATCTTCAGCATCTCCCCACAAAGTTGGTGAGATTAGAGGCGTGGGAAATATTTGTCGAAAAAGTGAATTAATGTCCTCTTTCACATCACTGATTAAACTCTTCCTTCTTCCCGGTCTCATGCTAATTCCCACTGATCCTTCAGGTATCAGATCAGTTATCACGTCCTCTGGGAAACCCCTCCCTGATACCCCAGGTTGGGTCAGATGCCTCTTCTTAGCTTCCATAGCCTTCTATGTTTCCCTGTCCTGGTCCTGACCCACCTGCCTGTGCCCCGGTATCTCAGCCGCAAGGCCCCTGCCCATGCCTCCCCATCCTCGCCCACCCTTCTATGTCTCCCCCATCCTGGTCCCAACCCCTCCTCCTGCGCCTCTCCTGTCCTGGCCCTGACCACTCTGAGATGTCATGTGTGGTGACAGGCCTGTCTCTCCCATTGGACTGGGAGTTTCAAGAGATCCATCTGTTACCACCATGTTCCCAGCATCTCCCAGGACAGGGCTGGACTTGGAACAAGCACCAGGGGATGAATAATGAAGGTCAAATGCGTGGACAGGGTCTTGAGTGCCCTGTGGAGGGGCCAGCAGCTGCCATCAGGGATTGGAGGGACACCCAGTCTCCTGTGAGCAGGGGAGGGCAGTAGTGGGCTGGATTCAGAGATATTTAGGGGTGTGGCAGGAGGCAGGAAGAAAGCCATTGCAGAGACTGGGTAGACAGGACTCTGAGATAAGGAGGGAACAGTGGGAAGCTGGGTGCCCTGGGGAGCAGGCAGTGGCCTAGAAGGGCCAGTGGGCAGAACTCAAGCAGACCTGGGTCAGGGAGCGCCAGTCCATGTTGGCACTGCCAAGGTAGAAGTGGGTCTGGTCCACCACCCAGAACTTGGTGTGCAGGACGCCATGGGTCAGCTTCTGCATGTCCACCATGCGAACCTGGGCACCTGTGACGGACAGGGGCAGTGGGTGGTGGTGTCAGGGGTAGATGTGGCCTGTCCAGGCCCTGCCGTCCTGGCTGCCCCCAGCTCACCAGTCTGTAGCAGAGTCTGTAGGTCAGCCTGTGGCTGGGGTCCATTGGGCTTGCTTACGGCTATGCGGACCTTCACGCCTTGGGGTGCCAGGGTCTGCAGCTGCCGCAGGACCTCCTCGCCCTGGGGTAGAGGAGAGCTTCAATGGGGCTCGGCCAGCTCGTGCCCCAGTCCCACACGGCCTCCCCACAGTGTTACTCTGAAGTTGGGCTTCAAGATTTGATTAGAGGTGAGCCCATTTGACACTGAGCCAGAACACCTAGGGACAGCTTTACAAGTTAAGATCCCAAATACCTTCTCTGTTTTAAATACTGGCTCCTCTGAACCCTCTCCCCACAACCCCCAGAGCCTCCCTGCCACTCCTCCACCTCCTGGGGACCTTCCCAAGATCCAGCATGCTTTGCAGGATGTTGGGGGCAAAGCTCAGGCTGGGGGTCCAGGAAAGCATGGGGTGAGGCATGACCACGCCAATTGTAACAACCAACAGTTCCCTGACACTACTTTGTGTCAGGCCTGTTCTAAGGCCCTCAGGCCTGAACTCAATGAATTTTCACACAGCGCTGAGGCAGGCCTGACTACAGTCCTGGCGGTGCAGGTGAGAAAACTGAGACACCAAGAGCTCGGTGGTAGAGCAGGGTTTGAACCCAGACCGTCTAACTCTGTCCGTTGTGGGAGCCCATGCTGTTCTGAACTTTAGGAATTACATTTTCAGACAATGCTCAAAGAGCCCTGTGATGCTAGTAAGCTGTAAACCCACTGCTCACAGAAAGAGGCAGCAGAGGGAGGGAAAAAGGAAGAAGGAAAATCATTGTGCTTTACGATGGAAGGAGTTTTCCACCTAAGCTATTCCTTTTCAAAGCCTGATGCATTATTTTGTTTTTTTAATTCTGTGTGAGGAACTGAAACAAGGATGTAACAATAGCAAGCCCTTGTAATCGACTGACCCTGTGCTAGGGAAATGGGTTAAAGATTGCACCAAAACCAAAAAAACAAAAAACAAAAAAACAACCAAATTTGTTGCCGTTGAGTTGATTCTGACTCATAGCAACCCTACAGAACAGAGGAGAACTGCCCCATAAGGTTTCCAACGAGTGGCTGGTGGATTTTAACTGCCAACCTCTTGGTTACCAGCCGAGTGCTTGACCTCTATGCCACCAGGGCTCTAAAAATTGCACAGATGAGCCCATTTCATCCTCATCAGGGCCCTAAAGGGCAGATGCCAGAGACTTGCCCCGTTTTACAGATAAAGAAAGGGAAGCCCAACAGGTGACATGACCTCACACAGCTGGGAAATGGTGGCCTGGCTTGACACTGGGCTGTTAGTGGCTCTGCTCTCCCATTTCTCTGTGGAAGGGGATCAGGGCTGCGTGTGGGTGGGCAACATCTGCCAACCTAATCCCTCGTAACCAAACCCGCACCCTGCCGCCATCCTGAGGCTTCCAGATGACCGTGATAAATGCCCTGGGGCCAGAGGGCCATGTGAAGACAGCTGCTTCCAGAAACCTGTGTCCAATCAGCTGTGTGAGCGAGGCCTGCTTGTCTCCTGGGCTATAGGGTGCATATCCCCCAGCCCTGCCCCTGTGCCTGTCAGGGCCCAGGCTGCCAAGTACCTGCTGGGCAGAGGGCTCCTGGGTGTGGGTATCATTGTTGGTGAGGGTCCAGTAGAAGGAGGCGATGTCCAGGCTGCTGTGGGCACCGGCAAGCAGGCCCAGCCAGGCCTGGGTGGTGGAGGGGTTGCCCACAGAGGTGTTGGGGAAGTCAAGGCCCTCGGGAATGCTCTCCACCAGCACTGCTCTGGAAGACAGGGATGGGAGTGCACGTCAGCCATAGGGGCAGAGGTCTGCCATGGCTGTGGATGGAAGATGAGGATGGGAGTGCACATGTGTGGCTGTACTCAGGATGCTCCGTGAAAGACATGTGTGCGTCCACAGACACAGATGGGAGACTGTGGCTGTGATGTCTGTGCCTGCCTGTCCGCAGATGTGGGCAGAAGGTCCTTGGTGTGTGTTCATGGATGTGGATGGAAGATGCCCCGTATGTCAACAGACGTGGAGGAAAGACTATTTGTATGTGTCTAGGTAAAGACTTTTTTCCTCTAGGTGTGTACTGGAGTTCCCAGGTGGTGTAAACGGTTAACACGCTCGGCTCAGTTGGAGGTTCGAGTCCACCCAGAGAAGCCTCAGAAGAAAGGCCTGGTGATCTACTTCCAAAAGATCAGCTATTGGAAACCCTGTGGGGCATTTCTACCGACACTCATGGGGTGTCAGAGCAGGAGTCGGCTGATGGCAACTGGTGTGTGTGGACGTGTCTGTCCACAGACGTGGGCGGACGACTGCGCGTGTGGCTGTCTGTGCGGACGTGTCTGTCCACAGACGTGGGCGGACGACTGCGTGTGGCTGTCTGTGTGGACGTGTCTGTCCACAGATGTGGGTGGAAGACTGTGTGTGTAGTTGTCTGTGTGTATCTGTCTGTACATAGATGTGAGTGGAACATTGTGTGTGTGGTTGTCTGTGTGTACAGACCTGTCCACAGATGTGGGTGGAAGATTGTGTGTGTGGCTGTCTGTGTGTACGCATCTGTCCACAGACGTGGATAGAAGATCGTGTGTGTGGGTATCTGCGTGTATCTGTCTGTCCATAGATGTGAGTTTAAGATTGTGTGTGTGGCTGTCTGTGTGTACGCATCTGTCCACAGACGTGGATGGAAGATCGTGTGTGTGGGTATCTGTGTGTACGTGTCTGTCCATAGATGTGAGTGGAAGATTGTGTGTGTGGTTGTCTGTGTGTACATGTCTGTCCACAGATGTAGGTGGACGACTATGGGTGTGGTTGTCTGTGTGTACGTGTCTGTCCACAGATGTGGGTGGATGACTATGGGTGTGGTTGTGTGTACGTGTCTGTCCACAGATGTGGATGGGAGACTGTGTGTGTGGTTGTCTGTGTGTACGTGCCACAGATGTGGATGGGAGACTGTGTGTGTGGTTGTCTATGTGTACGTGTCTGTCCACAGATGTGGACGGAAGACTGTGTGTGTGGCTGTTTGTGTGTACGTGTCTGGCCACAGATGTGGATGGAAGACTGTGTGTGTAGTTGTCTGTGTGTATCTGTCTGTACATAGATGTGAGTGGAAGATTGTGTGTGTGGCTGTCTGTGTGTACAGATCTGTCCACAGACGTGGATGGAAGATCGTGTGTGTGGGTATCTGTGTGTATCTGTCTGTCCATAGATGTGAGTGGAAGATTGTGTGTGTGGTTGTCTGTGTGTATCTGCCTCTCCACAGATGTCAGTGGAATATGCTACTGGGGCTGCCATGGGAACACATTTGTGGAGGGTGGCCACGGAGGAAGAACCTGTGAGCTTGCACTGTGGACTCTGTGACGTTCTCTGTCACCATCACTGGGTGTGGCTGAGTGCAGGCCCTCCTCAGTGCGTGTCTGAGCGTCCCTGGTGAGGGCGGACCCCTCCCCCCACCATCTGGGCCTCCTCCCACTCACTCGCAGGGGTCGTAGCAGGGAGCTGGGCGCTGGTTGGGCCCGAAGAGATGCAAGTCGCCGTATTCCCATAGAAACAGCTGAGTCATCAAGGCACCGAAGCCCACAACTGCCAGGATGAGGACCAGCAGGACCCAGCGGGCTTTCTGTGGGGAGGGGAAGGTTATCAGCCAACCCTAGAGGGTGGCCCAGCCCCTGCTGAGACAGACAGTGGGTGGCAGAGACTCCTACCTTCTCTGCAGCTTTCCACGCTTCAATCTCATTCATTGGCAGCTCGTTCGCAGGCTCCTCAGCAGGCACCTTCAGCTGGGGGAACATGGCGTGGGAGATTGTGAGGTGGCAGGGGGTTGACAGGTCCATTCGGGGGAAGTCCCCCAAACCTCCACTGTGCTCAGCCCCTCCCCACAGCCCCCATCTGCCTACCTCCTGGTACATGAGCTTAGGCTTCATCATGCCGGGCAGCTGGGGGATCTACAGAGCTGAGGCGGGAAGGTGGGTGTGTCAGGGTCTCCAAACTGCAGGGGACAAAAGCTGGGGCTGGGTGGGGTGTTCCAGCCTTTTGGAAGATACATAGGGGGAGGATCAGTCTTGGGACTCACAGGGTGCACTGGGTCTCCTCACCCGTGATCACAAGGGGCCCTGGCAACACGCCCGCCACCCTAAAAGGAGGAAGCTGGTCTTTGGTCAGCAGATCTTTTGAAATCCTTCAAAGTCTAATCTCTTGAGGCTTTCTTCACATCACTGTGCAGCGCCTGGTCTGCCCCCCTCCCCAGTCCACCTTGCCCCCTATTAGCGCCTTCCCTTAGCCCTCTTCTGAGCTCTCATCTAGACATTCCCCAAAAGGCAGCTCTGGATGGGGTCCGTGGAGCCCCAAATCTTTGTGCCGGGACTGCCCAGGTGGCATTTTTCAGGTGGCTCTTCTATCCACATTCCCAGGTACCCACCAGACAGTTCAGACCGGGAGCCCGTGACCATCGGGGCCACCCCGCCAGCACCCAGCCCGATGCCAGTACCCCCCGACCCCAGAGGGGCCTCGGTCTTACTCGACAGGCGGCAGCTGCTACCGCGACGGAGCCCCAGCTTCTGCCCCGACCGGCTGAGCCCAGGCTGGAGGAAAGGGGGCGGAGCCCACAGAGCTCCGCCCACTGCAGCGGGGAGTCTGCGCAGTGCGCGCAAAGCCGGCCGCCCTCACCGCAGGGAGGGGGCGGGGGTGTTGTCCCCGCTGCGGTCAGGTCAGCTGGGCCCGGGTCGGGGGAGTACTTGGCTGGGCAGGGGCTTTACCGCACCCTACCTGGAAGCCTCCGGGTTGGACAGACAGACCACAGAGAAAGAAAAAAGGGACCCCCTCCATATTCCCCCCGGCTAAAAACCTTGTGAATTTTGGTACCATAGACATGCGCTACCTAATCAAAAATAAATTCATGAATAAAATTAATTTTCGAAAAGTTTATACGATAGGATGGAGAGAGCAAAGTTGAATGTGATGTACAGATGTAGCGATATAATCAACAGAAGACGCAGCCCACGCTATGGGGAGTGGAGAGGAGCGGAGGAGAAGGCGAAGATGCTGGATTTTCTGCTGGAGCCTGTTTGGACCACAGTATTTTTTTTTTTTTTTTAAGCCACCTGGTATTTTCATAGGGATTTAAAAAGTTTTATTTTTCTATTTTTGGAGATCTCGGCTTCTGGCTGGAGGGATAATCAGGGGCTCCCACCTCCCCATTCCATATCTCCCAAGCAGAAGTTAAGACTACAGCTGGAGGAATAAGTTGGGGACTCCCCTTCCCCAATTTATGTCAAGGACACACGGGCTAGACACTCCTCCCCCCCGCTCACACATACAGGGGCGGGGAGTCCACACCTAACTCCACAAAAAGAACGTTATTGAGAAGCAACAGTGTTAGAAGTGGTTGCTTTGAGAGAGTGGGGTGTGTCAGGATTGCTTTTTCACTGTGAGCCTTTTTTTTTTTTTAATTGTGAAATATAAGCTACTTAAAGTCCCTGGGTAGTGTAAGCAGTTTGCTGTCTCGACTACTAACCTTAAGGTTGGTGGTTCAAACCCACCCATCGGTGCCAATGAAGAAAGGCCTGGAGATCTGATTCCATGAGGATTATAGCCAAGAAAACCCCATGGAGCATTTCTATCCCGAAATATGTAGGGTTGCCAGGAGTCAGGATGAACTCGATGGCAATGGGTTTGGTTTTGGTTTTGGTTTATAAGCTACCTACAGAAATGTATAGGAAAACATCTGTGTAGGTTAAAAAATAATTATAAAGCAGACAAACGTGTTGCCATGTCCCAAGCTTTGTCACTTTTAAAAAGGAAAAAAATTGTGGACATGCATTACTGCGATTACGAAAAGATTCCAAAAGGGAGCTGAGATCTCCCTTCACTTCAAAATCCAGCCCATTGCTGAAGGGGTAATTTGGAAGCCCCTCCCACCAATGTCCAATTCCAGATTGTCAAGGACAGACCACACCTTTAGTGGCGTCGGGGGGGATATTCTACAGGCTGGGAAGGGTGTGCTTCTTGGCAGAGGTGCCCCCCAACGCCAGCGAGGAAGCAGAGCTTAAGGACCAGCTTGGGCATCACCATAGAGCCCCCTGGGGATTTTAGGAGCCTCTTACTGCAGGGAGACAATTGGGGGAGGATAAAATGGATCCAGCAAGAAACAGCAGTAGACAGAGTTTATTTCAAACTCCAGAGGTCACCAGGAAAAACCGAAGAGAAAGTCTTAGAGGTGGCTGACCACACGGTTGTGGGGTGGGGGAGGAAAGGCGTGGGGCAGGAAACATGTGCTTTTTATTTATCTGAAGGCCTGGGTGAGAAGTATTTCATTTAAGAATATGGGTTCGGAGCAACAGAGATGTAAAATTAGAGAAGCCAAGATAAATAAAAACAAAACTCAGGGAAAGGTGGAGCGGGGAGGTCTGAGGGAGGGGACTAAGAGGCCAGACAAAGGGGATGTGGTGCTAGGAAAAAAATAAATGGATTTTATGCAAATTGTTAGCCACCTTTTGGCTCTCAGATTGTACAGTAATTACAGGTCTGTAATGATGGTTATTTTTTTTTCATTACAGACCTGTAATCACTGTACAATCTGAGAGCCAAAGGTGGCTGACAATTAATGATGGTTAAGCAGTGGTTAAGCATACGGCTGCCAACCAGAAGGCCAGCAGTTCGAATCCACCAGCTGCTCCTTGGAAACCCTATGGGGCAGTTCTACTCTGTCCTATGGGGTTGCTAGGAGTTGAAGTGATTCCATGGCAACGGGTTTAATTTTACTTTTTGCTATATTTTTATCAAGGCAATCCACTTAAGGCATTTGAAACAAAAACTAGTACTAGAGAGGTGGTTTAGGCTTGATTGGCGATGCAGTTAACACTGTGGGTTCTGGAGCCACATACCTTTGTTTGAATCTGCATTGCCGCACTTATGTGGCTGTTTGACCTTGGACAAGTGACAATAGCTCTGCCTCAGTTTCCCCATCAGCAAAAAGGGGCATGATAACAATTGCGCCTACCTCATAAGGCTGTCCATTAATTCTACATGTATTTATTGAATACCTACTATGTATCTGGAAGCCCTGGTGGTGTAGTGGTTAAGAGCTATGGCTGCTAACCAAAAAGTCAGCAGTTCAAATCCACTAGCTCCTTCTTGGAAATTCTATAGGGCAGTTCTACTGTGTTCTATAGGGTCGCTATGAGTTGGAATCAACTCAACAGCAATGGGTTTGGTTTTGGTGTACTATGTAGCAGGTGCTGCTCTAGGCAGTGGGGATACAGCTGTGCAGAAAACAGACATGAAGGGAGACAGACAATAAGCAAGGTAATAAGTAAATGATAATGTTAGAAAGTAATAAATGCTATGGAGGAGGGAGAGGGGTAAGTGAGGGAGGTTGGGATGGTTTGCAATTTTAAATAAGGAGATCAAGGAAGGACTCACTGCGAAGGGGATACCTGAGGGACAACTTCAAGGGGGGGAGGAGGGAGCCATGCGGACTTCTGGGGGAAGGGTGTTCCAAGCCACCAAGGCAACAGCCAGTGCAAAGGCCCTGAGGCAGGAATGTGAGTGAGGAACAGCCAGGAGGCCAGTGTGGCTGCGGTGGGTGGAGGGGACCTGGGGGAGAGGAGGAGAAGACAAGTCAAAGAGGTGACAGGGGCAGACTGTGCAGGGCCATCTGGACTGTGGTGCGAAGTAAGACAGGAGCCAGGCTCCAGACTAAAGGTATGAACACGTATAAAGTCCACGGAGTCACTGGCATGCAATAAGTTCTCAATAAATGGGGGGAATGGTATCCAGGCTCCTCACAATACCAAAACTGCATCCCTTATCCCACCTCCAGAGGCAAGATGGTTGCATTTTTATTGTAGGCCTTTATAGGGGAACCCTGGTGGTGTAGTGATTAAGAGCTCGGCTGCTAAATCAAAGGGTTGGCAGTTCGAATCCACCAACCACTCTTTGGAAACCCTATGGGGCAGTTCTACTCTGTCCTATAGGGTTGCTATGAGTCGGAATCCACTTGATGGCAATGGATCTGTTTGTTTTTATGTACTTACTATTAAGCAGTGCTGGCGGCACAGTGGTTAAATGCTGGCTGCTAACCCTAAAGGTCAGCAGTTCAAACCCACCAGATGCTTCCTGGGAGAAAGATATGGCAGTCTGCTTCCATAAAGGTTACAGCCTTGGAAACCCTGTGGGGCAGTTCTACTCTGTCCTATAGGCTCACTATGTGTCAGAATCGACTTGATGGCAACAGGTCTGCTTAGTATTTAATTAAAAAATGCACATAGGATTTTTATGGACATTAAATTATAATGAAGCTCAGGCTCCTAGCTGGACTGCTCCTTCCCTGAAATCCCAGGCTCCAGAAAAGTGGTGTGGTCTCAGCTGGAAAACTAATCTGGTGACCCCCACCCCCAGAACCCTGGATGGGGGAAGGGCAGGGTGAAAATGAAGGTCAGCAGAGCTGGGCTGTTGGGTGCTGGCATTTGTCCTCAGCCCAACTCAGGCCCTGTGTTCTCAGGAACCTAGAACTCCCACGGGGGCTCGTCCTTAAACTCTGCTTCCTTGCTGGTGTTGGGGGGCACCATTGCCAGGAAGCACGCCCCCTCCAGCCTGCAGAATATCCCCACTCTCCTTAGCTGGTGGCGCTGCCTGCCACAGAGCGTGACACCACAGCCCGCAGAAAAGGAGGAAGCAAAACCCATTAGGCTTTTGAGACTCACGTTGGGTTACAGCTCCCTGAACACCCCACCTGGGGTGGGGAGATGTGATCCCTCCTCCACCACCATCAATTCTTTGGAATGGAGAGTCTGGGGTTCAAATCCCACCTCTGCCACTTCCTTGCTGAGTGACCTTGGGCGTGGGGCTTTATTTCTCTGAGCCCTACTGGTCTCGGTGGTAAAACGGGGATCATCTAATACCCATCTGAGGTGACTGTGGGATCTTTGAATGGTTAGGGGTGTGGGCCTCAGAGTCCCACGGCCCTGGGCGCCCATCCCAGATCTGTGTAGAACTGAGGAAAAGGGCTCCCACTTCTGAGCTTCACGTTCATGATTTGAAGAATGGCGAGATGAATGAGACCAACCTCGCATTTGCTCGGAAGGATCAGTGACATCATTCATGGCAGGCAGGTAGCAAGGTGCCCAGCATGAAGCAAAGTCTCCATACCACGCGTCCCCTGGTATCCTGTACACACTGTTATCACAGACGCAAAACTTTGACTATCTGCCTTGAAAAACCAAGTTTGTATCTGATTTATCCCTCCGCCCCCAGTGCTCAGCACAATGTGTTGTTAAGTGCCCTTGAGTCGGTTCTGACTCACAGCGACCCTACAGGACAGAGTAGAACTGCCCCATAGGGTTTCCAAGGAGTGGCTGGTGGATTTGAACTGCCAACTTCTTGGTTAGCAGCCGAGCTCTTAACTACTGTGCTACCAGGTCGCTAAGAGTCAGAATCAACTCGGTGGCAACGGTTTTTTCAGCACAAGTGTAAGCGCGTGAAAAATATTTGCCAAAAGTAGGAGAATGGAAAACGTTGAAAAGGCTCTTGCAGATGTCTCTCTGGAGCCAGGGACATTGCTTTTATACACAATGATGACCAGCTCGGGTTCTAAGCCCAGAGCAGAGAGGATGAGTGCAGATCATGGTATCTCTGCCTGAAAGTACGGCTGAGAGGACGAGAGACAGGACTCAAGGTTGATTTAAGCCAGCTGAGGGTGCAAAGGTGGCTGTGGGGTCATTCACCTGCCAAGGCACACAGGAGCACAGGCTTAGTAGCAGACCACTGCATAGGAAATGGGTAGAAATCTAGGCACCTTCTAAAAGGTTCAGATGGGGAGTCTTCTTGGGCTTAATGGAGCCAATTTTCATGACTATGCAGGCCCCTGTGGACTGAACCATCAATGGTCTGTGGCCAGGCCTACAGATAACAGAACAGAGCACTGGTTTTACAAACTATTATTATTTAAGTAGCAGAGCTTTCAAAGGCCCCCTTAATATAGATGCCCTTTCTAGGGAGAGAAGATGCTCAGTCTGAAAAACAATTGAATAGGTCAAAAAAAAGTGTCACGAACAGTGAAGACTTCTGAATTGGATCTCAACAATCTAAGATGTCCCACCCCTGCTCAAAATCCTTCTATGGCTCTCCATTGCCCTCAGAACAAAGGACAAACTTCTTCACATCAAAAAAAAAAAAAAAAAACTTCTCACCATCAAGTAAATTCCGACTCATAGCGACCCTATGGGACAGAGTAGAACTGTCCCGTAGGGTTTCCAAGGAACAGATGGTGGATTTGAACTGCCAATCTTTCGGTTAGCGGCCGTATGCTTAACCACTGTGCCACCAGGGCTCCTTACATGTCCTAGAGGGCCCTAGATGCACAGTCCCCTGTGATCCTTCCTCTACCATTATAGCTTCAGTTCCCCTTCTCTGACTCCCAAATCTTCCTCCCCTGAACTCCAGTTCTGGAGGTCCCATGGCCTCCTAGACACCTTCCCCAGGTGTCCCCCAGGCCCTTAGATCCCTCATATCCCAAACTGTCCTCAGCATCTCTCCCAACCCTGCTCTCCCCCGGATCCTCCTTTCACAGACAGCTATCCTACCCATCTTCCAGGTCTCCGTCCATGTGCCAGCTCCTCCCAAAAGCACCCTCTGACTCTCCCTGAGCCCTGGACTCCCCAGAGCCTGTCCACTTAGCCTACTGAGTCTCTCTCCCACCCACACCTCCTCCCATCCCCACATCCCAACCCTGGGCCTCCACCTCAGCAGCCTCTCTGGGTTCTCAGCCTCCACCCTCAATCTCTCCAATCCCCCTCCCATCTGAATTTGATTTGTTCCTCTCCTGCTGAAAATCCCTTTGTAGCTCCCTACTGTCCTCAGGACAAAGTCCCACCTCCTCACAGTGGCTCCCCCGGGCCCTGAAGGATCTTCTCCTAATAACCTCTTTGGCTACTCTCACCATCCTTTACGCTCCAGCCAAACTTAATATCTTTCGGTTCCTTGAACTGAAACCACACTTTCACCACCAAACCCTCCCACAGCTGCTCCTCCAGCCTACCGTAGTTATCCCACCTCTTCACGTTTCCCACTGCTACTTGCCAAGTCCTGTTCCTACCCTTCAGTTCAGGTACCTCCAGGAGGCCCTCCCTGACCACCCAGGTTGGTTCAGGCACTCCCTTGGGCTTCCACAGCCCCTCATACCTCCCGCATCTTGGCCTGACCCCTCTGCCTGCCCCGACTCTGACTCCCTCCACCTGTGCCTCCCCCATCCTGACACTGACCCCTCCACCTGCGCCTCCCCCGTCTCAGCCCAACTCCTCTGCCTGTGTGTCCTCTATGGAAGCCCTGACTATTCTGGGATGTCACTGTCTGTGATGAGTCTGTCACCCCCTGGGATGGGAGTCCCCTGAGGGTAGGGTTGGGGCTGTCTCAGTCACTGCTGTGTCCCCAGCACCACCTGGCCCAGAGGCAGTACACAACAGATGCTCAGTGGCCCGTTCATTCACTTATTCATTCAATGAGCAGTTGTTCAGTGACTCCCCGCTGCCAAGCCCTGTTCTAGAAACTGAGGACACAGCACAGAACAGGAGAAAGAAATCCCTCCCGAAGACACTATTCTATTGGAGGAGCGAGAGAGTAGATAAATCAGTGAAACCTGTAGTACGTGCCTTGGAGAAAAACAAGGCAGGGGAGGGGGTGAGCAGCATCGCAGTGAAAAATGGGTGATGGCTCAGTTAAGAAAATAACAACACAACAAGTTTGGGGCAAAAGAGCAGCATTATCCCTGTTTTTTCAGATGGGGAGGCAGGGCTCCAGGGAGTCACCTGACTAGGTTGCACAGCATCAGTTGTTGGCCAGGAATTTGAATCCAGAGCTCAGTTCTGTACCAGGACACTATGCTGTTGAACCAATTCATGAACAAACAAACAACATGGCAGACGCTCCCTTCCGTGCCTCACGTGAGACCCAGCACCCGAGGGGGGCTGGATGTGGGGCAAATGGAGTAAGGCTAGTTAGGTTTTTTGAACTAGGCCCTGCTTGAAGCACTTGTTGTAGATTAACTCATTCTCACAACAGCCCTTTTCTTACCCTCACTGTTATAAGGTCACTATGAGTCGGAGTTGACTTGATGACGATGGGTTTGCTTTTTTTTTTTTTTGGTTATGGATTGAATTGGGTCCCCCAAAACATGTGTTGTAAATCCTAAACTCTATGCCTATGGTGGGAGCCCTGGTGGTGCAGTGGTTAAGAGCTCTGCTGCTAACCAAAAGTTCAGCACTTTGATTCCACTAGCCACTCCTTGGAAACCCTATGGAACAGTTCTACTCTGTTTTATAGGGTTGAGGTTATAAGCCCATTTGGGAATTGGCTGTCCTTGTTATGTTAATGAGGCAGGATTAGTATAGGGTGTGTCTTGAGTCAATCTCTTTTGAGATATAAAAGAGATTAAACAAGCAAATGAGCAGAGATGGGGGAAGAGAGATGCGAAGACACATGGAGATCTCCAAGGAACCAGGAAGCAGAAGCTGAAGAGACAAAGACCTTTCTCCAGAGCTGAAAGAAAGAGAAAGGCTTCCCCTAGAGCCGGTGCTCTGAATTCAGTCTTCTAGCCTCCTAAACTGTGAGAAAATAAATTTCTGTTTGTTAAAGCCATCCACTTATGGTATTTCTGTTATGGCAGCAGTAGATAACTGAGACAGAATTTGGTACCAGGAGTTGGGTGTTGCTGTACAGATTTAAGGTGCCTAATAGTAAGAGCCTAGATTGCCTTAAAGAGACTGTTGGTAGAATTATAGACGTCAAAGGCAATTCTGGTGAGGGCTCAGAAGGAAGTGAGGAGAACTACAGAGAAAGTCTCTATTGTCTTAGAGAATACATATGGCACCAGAAACAGAATGTTGCTAGAAATGTGGATGTTAAATGTGCTTCTGGTGAGGCTTTAAAAGAAAATGATGAGCATGTGATTGGACAGTGGAGGAAAGGTAATACTTTTTATGCAGTGGCAAAGAACTTGTCTGAATTATGTTCCAATGTTTGGTGGAAGGTGGAACTTGTAAGTGATGAACTTGGATACCTGGCTGAGGATATTTCTGAGCAAATCTTACAGGGACTGCATGGCTTCTCCTTGCCACTTACAGTAAAATGTGCGAGGAAAGAAAGAGATGGACTTAAAAATGAACTGTGCAAAATGAAAACAAAACTGAAGATTTGGAAAGTTCTGTTGTACAAACTAAGGACACATGTCCTAGGATGTTCACCAGGGAAGTGGCTACACAATCTTTTGTTAAAGCGATTAAGGCTGTGACTGACTGATCTAACCAACTACCACAGCAGAAAACCCATCAGCTTAGACTGAAGGGACAGAGAAAGAACAAAATGAGAGAATGTTGTCTTCCTCTTAGAATTCTACAGGCAGGAGACAGGCCAAAAGAGCTACCTACATCTGTTGTCCTCCAAGGAAAGAAAAGGATCATCCCTGGACCAGCTTGGAGATCAGCAAAACTGCTGGGAGGAGCACGGGAAGCAGGAACTTCTCTGTTTCAAAGGGTGGGGCCATGGTCTCCTGGATCTCAAAGGGCAGGGTCAAAGCCTCCTAGTTTTCAAAGAGTCAGATCTTCACCAATTCGGTTCTGGAGTGTGGGGCTGCTGTTAAGATGTGCCAGCGGGATGGGGCTGCTATGCCCAAGGGGTAGAAGAACAGGGCCTTCCAGGGCCAAAGGGGTGGGGTCACCACTCAGATGGAGTAGGAGAATGGGGATGCCTAAAGCCAAAGGAGTAAAACTGCTGCCCCAGTGGGCCTGGAAGGCAGAGCTGAAGGCTAGGTCTGAGAGGCCTCCACCTGGAATCCAAAGAGTGTGGCCAAGATCCTGAATGTGGAGGGCAGGGACATTGCCCTGATAGTCTCAGAGAACACAGGATTATTTTCAGTCCTTGAGAGCTAATGTAATGTGTTCTGCTGGGTTTTGGACTTTCTTGGTGCCTGTTATTCCTTCTTTCCTTCAATTTCTCCCATTTGTAATGGAAGTGTCTACCTTGTGCCTGTTCCACCATTGTTCTTTGGAAACAGACAACTTGTAGTCTGAAGTTCACAGATTAAAATGGATTTTGCACCAGGATGGTATACGCCTAAAGTCTCACCCATATTGGATTTAAATGATACTGAAGATGAAATTTTGGACTTGGAGTGGATTTAAGACTTTTGGGATGATGTGATAGGGTGAATGGGTTTTGCATGTGGCAAGGACATGAATTCTGAGGGCCAAAGGGTGGAATGTTATGGGTTGAATTGTGTCCCCTGCCCCATAAGTGTTGTAAATCCTAACCTCTCTGCCTTGTGGTTATATTCCCATTTGTGAATGGGCTGTCTTTGTTACATTAATGAGGCAGGATTAGTGTAGGGTGTGTTTTGAGTCACTCTCTTTTGAGACATAAAAGAGATTAAATAAGCAAGCAGAGGACAGATGGGGTAAAACAGATGCCAAGACACACGGTGATCTTCAAGGAACCAGGAAGCAGAAGCTGAAGAGACAAATACCTTCCTGCAGAGCAGGCAGAGAAAGCCTTCCCCTAGAACCGAAGCTCTGAATTCAGACTTCTAGCTTCCTAACTGTAAGAAAATAATTGTGTTTGTTAAAGCCATCCATGTGTGATATTTCTCTTATAACAGCACTAGATAACTAAGACACTCACTTTACAGGTAAGGGTAGTAAAGACCCAGAGAGGTTAAGTAATTGGCATGAAGGGACACAGCCAGGAAATGGTGGAGCCAGGATTTGACCCCAGGCAGGCTGCCTCAGAGCACCATGTGTAGATAGTGATAGCTACCTCTCCTGTCATTTACTGCCTGCAGATCTGTAGCTGCCCTCCCTCCCTCCCTTACAGCAGCTGAACCCAGAGGCATCTCTGGCCTCTCAAAAAATCCACTGGTGGCCTCCTCCCGCCTCCAATTTTTTTATAGGGATATTTGAAGCTTTTTCCAAACATAAAGGATATATGAGTACAGGTTTAAGAAGACTCTGGTTCCCCTTCCAATCAAGCTGCCTCTTGCCAACCCATCCTGGGTAGAAGTCTGGAGCTGTCGCTGCTCCAGGTGATGGCTTCATGTCGTATCAGATCATGTCCCTCTGCTCCAAATTCTCCCATGGCTTCTGTCTCAGTCCAAGTAAAAGCCAACGTCTTCTTCATGGCCTACGAAGCCCCACACCTTGCCCTTGTGGCCTGTTTGATCTCATCTCCCACCCCTCTCCCCCTTGTTCATCTCTCTCCATCCTCACTGGCCTCCTCGTTATTCCTTAAATATTCTGAGCACACTCTTATTTCAGGCCTTTGCATTTGCCGTTCTCTCTCGGCTTAGAATATTCTTCCCCCAGGTAGCCATGTCACTCTCTCCCTTCCTTCAAATCTTTGCTCAAATGTCACCTTCTCAGAATAGGCTATACTATTTAAAACCCCCATCCCATCTCCCCCAGCCCCCTTCTACACGCTACATAATCAACTTACCTTTTGTTCCTTGTCTCTTACCCCACCTAGAATGTAAACTCTTCCAGGCCAGGGTTTTTTGTCTGTTTTGTTGACTGCTGATGGTCCTAGTGTCTAGCACGGTGCTGGGCACACAGTACATGTTTATGAAAGACTTGTGGAATGAATAAATAGTGTTTTCATTACCATTTTGCAGATGCAGCAACTGATGCATGGGGACATTGAATCTCCTGCCCGAGGTCACGCAGCTATGTTATTGCGAAGTGCAGGAACCAAGAGTGGAATGACTGTACTAACTGCCTTGCTAAGACCAGCTGAGTGAATAAGATACTTATCTCCCCATCTGGGATTCAGGGTTGCTGAGGTTTGACTGCAGTGTAGGGGGATCTGCCTCACCTTTTTGTATGCTCAATTCTAGATAGTCAAGGTGTGGGTCTAAGTGACTCACAAGCTCCCCTCCCCTGCCTCCTACAAAGCCCTCCTCGGCTCCAACAGCACTGGCTAAAGGCCTTTATTTTTGCGGGTGGGGGCATCACTCAGTCCAACAAGATAAAGAGCTAGGGATGAAGTACTTACATGAGCAAAAGTTTGTGATGAACTATGGGCCACCCCCACAGGTATGGGGACGTGGCAGAGGTGGGGGCAATGTGGAGATCGTGATGTGGGTATGGCGATATGGCAAGTGTGACGACAGCACCCAGAGACAAGGAGAGGGACAGCGAGGAGGTGGGAGCGCCCAAGCTGCTATGCAGTGGATGGAGGTGATTGGATGGGGGTGATGGAGGGTGACATGGTTAAAAAATACAAAAATGCCACGTCAAGCTGAGCATATCACACGAATAAACTCCAGGAGTCCTCACACTCCTGCCTGATGTAGAAGTCCTTGTGTGCATTTTACAGATGAGAAAGCGGAGGTTGGACAGGTGTGATAAGGTAGCCAAGGTTACACAGAGGTTCAGTGGTGGAGCCGGGATTCCAGTGCACCCCAGTTAATGGGCCCTAGTACCCTGTATGGTGGCGAGTACGTGAGCGGTGACTCGGGGAAATGACAGTGACATGGAGGGGAGAAAAGCAACTGTGAAGCTGGGTGGCTCTTTAACATGAGCCATGGATGGAGACTGTCAGAAGCAATGGTGACATGGGAGTGAGGGAGGCATAGGAGGTGAGGATGGCATAAGTTAAGTGAAGGGTGACAGTGATTTAACGAGAGAGATGGTGACAGGAGGCGTGCGAAGGTGACATGAGGGTACGATGACGATTTAAGACAAATGAAGACTTCATAAAGGAGAAACGGCAATTAAAGAGGGCGACAGGAGAAGGCGATGAGACTTAATGGGGGGCGATTGCGACGTAAGGTGGCAGAGGGGACTTAAGGGAAGCGAAAGCGAGTTAAGGCGACAGTGACATGAGGAGAGCCACGGCGACAGAAGGGGACTGGTGACGATTTAAGTGGAATGCGATATAGCGAAGGAATGGCAACATAAGGGGAGGGATGCACTTTAGAGGGGAACAACACAAGGAGGGCGGCCAAAGCGCTGCACCCGCAGATTGCACAGTACCTGCGCTCCGCGTCTCCCACTCCCGTGCCCAGCCCCGCACGCACCTTGCAGGCTCGAGCCCCGCCCGACCTCCCGCCCCATCCGTGCGCAGGCGCACACCAGCTGGACTGCGGGGCGGCGGGGGCCAGGTAGTTCGTTTTCTCATTGGCCGCTCTCCTCGCTAGTGGGGGCGGGGCGATATGATCACGTGACGGCCGCTGCAGCCTTCTCGCTGGTGGCAGCTTGAGGGGCTAGAGCGGCCGCAGGCGAGTCAGCCTGGCTTCCGGCGGCGGGGCGGTGCTTCCGGGGCGGGCAGTCAGGGCCGAGGGAGGAGGGTGTGACAGTTGGCGCCGCCGGGCGGGAGGGCGGGCTGCGCGAGTGGGCGCGGGCCCCGTGGGCCAGGTGAGGCGCGGGCCGGGGGCGGTGGGACTGGGCCGGATGCGGTGGGGATGGGGGGTGTCCGGCGCTGCGGAGTCCCAGTCCTGGCTCCTCCGTGTGGCTCCAGGCAAGCGACCTCTTTCTCCGAGCATCAGTTTTCCCTGTAGAATGGGGGTCAGAATCCGACTGTAGCACTCATCCTCATGGGTGGATGTGAGGAGTCCAGCTCGTGTATGTCGGAGCCCCTAGCTCAGCGCCTGGCACGTAATTCTCACTTCGTTACTATCATTGTTAGTATTGAGGATGTTTGCGCTTTTGAAACCATGGGCCTGTGACTTCACCTCCCGGAGCCTCAGTTTTTTCATCTGTACAATGAGAGATAATAGTCCCAGTATCGCTGAATCGTTGTGAGGATTCCGATGAAGTGTGCATGTAAAGCCCTTAGCACAGGGCCTGGCGCAGTAGAAGCTCAATGGGGACCTTTATAATAATGATTTTGAGAGTCATCGGTGTAGCTGGGGATCCCAAGGAAGTAGAGGGAGGGAGGGAGGGAGGAAACTCAGACACAACAGTAGGAAGCACTTGGAATCTGGAGTCCGGCAGTCCAGCAAATGGAAATTCTGCCGGCTTTACCATTTGACCAGTTTTGCTGTATTTTGTGAGTTTTCTTTAAAACGATTGACACATGTTCCTTCAGGCAATCAGTTTGAGAAGGAAAATCGGCGTTGCTACCTTGGATGGAAAACTTAGCGTTGCTGGCCGTGAAATGAAGGAAGACTTAAACTGAAATACAATGGAAACAGTCCAGTCCATGAAATTGTTGGAAATTGAAAGAGAATTGAAAAGGGAATAACTTGTACTCTGTGATTTCCATGTTGTCAAATCACATGGACCATGTCAGTTATCTTTTACTCAGTTCCCAGCTCACGCTTTGCAGACAACTCACACTAAACTAGTGTCTGTCTCACCAAGTCTGTTTCCTCTTTTCCTAGCTCCCAGAAGACTTATTTAATGCACACTTAACATAGCACTTACCATCTGCCGAGCGTTGTTCTACGGGCACTTTGTGCACTCGTGACTCAGGGCAGCTAACAACAACAACAACGTCATTCTTATTTTACAGTGGAGGGACATGAAGTCCAGAAAGGTTAATCCGCTTGCCCAGAGTCACAGTTAAGCCAAAAGCCATACCTGTTGCCGTCGAGTCAATTCCAGCTCATGGAGACCCCAGATGTTACACAGTAGAGCAGCTCCATGGGGTTTTCTTGGCTGTAATTTTTACAGAAGCAGATCTCCAAGCCTTTCTTCCACGGTGCCATTGGGTTCATTTGACCCGCCAAACTTTAGGTTAGTAGATGAGTGCAAGCCCTTTGCACCGCCACCCAGGGGAGTGAGTCACAGCTGGGAAGTGGTGAAGTTGGGATTTGGCTCCAAGCCTTCTAAGGGACAGGGAATCTGGTACACATGGTCATTACTTGATTTGGGGGAGCTGTCACTTTTCTGTTATTTTTATAATTTTCATTTTTCAGAAAGTCAGCACTGGACGTGGGTTTTTAAGATGGCAGAGAGAGGAAATCGAGCCCAGCTGGGAATTCTGCAGCGCTAGGGGGAGAATACAAGTATTTACAGGATTCTGGTAAGCATTAACGGAGACCTTGCAAAGACAGACAGCAGTGCCTGGCTTGTAGTTGTACCTCAGTTAGCACTAACCACAACCAGTGCACTGATGTGGCCTCAGGGCCAGGCTCTGCAGTCTCTTGCTGTGTGACTTTGGACTTGCCACTCTTATCTGTAACGTGGGAATTGCTTTTCCTTTTTCCCCAGGGTGGGTGTGAGGCGTTGCTGAGATGTGTATATACTTGGTACCTGTCGTGTAGTAAATGTTTAGCAGGAGCTACTGCGTGGGCATTGGAGAACTTGTCAGGGAGAGCTTGTTTTTGAATCCCTGTGAAGCCACTTGTTAGTGGCCTTTGGCATGTGACACTACCTCACTGAGTCTCAGTTTTTTCATCAGTTAAAATGGGGCTAATGATAGCCCTCACTCAAGGATGTTGTGAGGTGTCTGCGTGACGCTTGGCTCGGGCCCTGACGCGTAGTTAGTGCTTGGTATGTGAGAAGTTGTTGCTTTGTGTGACTTACTGTGGCCTCCCCATGCCCCGCTCTTTGAAAGATGCCTGTTATGTTGTCTTTGTCCAGCAGTAAATTCCAGAAGGGAAAATGGACCCAAGGAAGTCAAATACAGGGCAGAGTGCTGTTTCTGGTCATGTTCAGCAATGAGAGATGGAGCAGAAGCCAGAGAAGGGTGGAGTGAACTCTGCTAGGGGGTTGAGGAGAGAGTCTCAAACATGGAGGGGTACTTAGGGAAAGTGTCACAGAGCAGGCAGCAGCTAAGGAGGGTGAAGGGGAACCTGGCAGGAGGACAGGAGGGGGTAGGTGTTCTAAGTACAGGTGACATCCTGTGTAAATAGTGGGAGGCAGGCAAAGCACCTGGGTGTCAGGAGGAGGCAGGGGGCTGAGACTAGGCTGTAATATAATGGTAGCCAACAGTTGTAGAGTACTTAGTATGTACCAGTCAGTGTCCCAAGTGCTTGACACACAGCAGTTCTCTAAGGTAAGTGATGTTTGTAACATCCCAATTTACAGATGAGGACACTGAGGCCCAACTGGTGAAATAACTTGCTGAGGTCACACACCTAGTAAGTGGATGGACCGGATTTGAACCCTGGCAGTCTAGCTCCAGGAGTCTTTACTCTTTTTTTTTTTTTTTTACTGTGCTTTAAGTGAAAGTTTACAAATCAAGTCAGTCTCTCACACAAAAACCCATATACACCTTGCTACACACTCCCAGTTACTCTCCCCCTAATGAGACAACCCAGGAGTCTTTACTCTCAACTGCTCTGTTATACCATCCAAATGGGGCCGGGGTGGGGCAGATTGTGTAACAGTAAAGAGACAGTGCTGGGACAGAGGGCCTCCTGCACACTGCCGAGCAGGTGGCTGAGGGGTGAGGGAAAAGGATCAGGTTGGGGGCTAGGGTAAATAGAGGGGAGCAGAGTGAAGGGAAGGGACGGAGGTGGTGGAGGAGAGGGTCTGGGGTAGGGAGGAGAAGGGAGGCTGAGTGGAAAGCTAGCTCAGGCCAGGGCAGGGCGGGTAAGTGGTCTTGGAGTCAAATGACTTTGACTCATCACGTGAGAAAGTTACTTCCTTTAGTTCCCTTTCTTCACTACCATTAATGTCAAGGAGAAAGCACCTGCTAATCTTATCTCCGTGAACGCTGGTTTTCCATTTCTTCTCCAGGCCTCTCATGACTGCTGGCCCTCCTCCCTGGCCTTGTCTCCTCCCATTCCCCTTGCTCATTCCACTGCAGCCGCGCCGGCCTCCTTGCTATTCCTCAAACCTGTTGGATATGCTCCTGGGTCAGGGCATTGGACTTGCTCTTCCTTTTCCTGGGGACACTCTTCCTCCGTCAAGTGCATGTGTCACTGCTTGACCTCCATGAAGCCTCTAAAGATCATGTCAGAGAGGTCTTCTCTGATCACGTCTTTAAAATTGCAACCCTCGCTTCCCAGGCCCTCCTCAGTGCCCTGATCCTGCTTAGTTTTCTCCATGATACCCAAAGGGCGCCTAACACACTGTAGCACTCACTTATTAATCCTGTTTATTCTGTCTGCCCGCTCCGCTGTCTCCAGCTGGATGTTTTTGTTCACCTTGTCTGTCTCTGTGTTTTCGTTCAGCGCAGTATGCCCAGTTCCTAGAACAGTGCCTGACACCTCGTCGGTTCTCAGCACAGAGTTCTCAAATGGAGGAATGAAGGGGTGTTTATGGTCAAAGTCTTGGGCCAGGTTGTCTTTTTTTCTGTCCCTCTCCTATTGCGGCCAGACCTTTTGGGGGGTGTGGTATTGGAGCTGTGGACATTTGCTGTCCCTGGGCCCTGTCGCAGGGCAGATGTGATAGCAGTGGTGGCGGCTCTGCCCCAGGCTGACTTCCTGCCAGCTGCTCCAGGCTATTCCTGGGCTGTGAGCCCCCAGCCTGGGAATGTGCCCCTGGCAGACAGACAGGCAGACTGGCCGCGGGCAAGGGACGTGCTCTCAGAGCCGAGCCAGCGGCCACTCATGGGCTCTCTCCCCTCCTCTCTTTCAGGCTCCAAGGAGCAGCATCGGGGCCAGGGAGACGATGGTCTCTGTGACTATGGGTGAGTTGTGGCCTCCTCTCTGGAGCCCCCTCTCCCCACTGCCCTTTTTGAGGTATGGCCTTGGTGGGGGAGATCGGGTGGGGGAGGAGGGCCAGGTCACTGGCAGGAACAGCTGTGCTCTGAGGAACGCGGGGGTGGGGCCAGGCCGCTCAAGGCCAGCCCACCCCCTCTCTGTATCTGGTCTCCTGACGGACCTCGCCTTATGATGTCCAGCAGGTCTTCCACATGGTCTCTCAGAGCCTCGGTTTTCTCACCTGTAAAATGGAGGTAGTAACACTCCCTACATCATGGGATGTTACGAGGATTATGTGTTATCATGTGCAAAATCTGGGGCACGGTCTTCAATGAACCTTTACTCTTAGTGTTTTTAGCCAAGGCAGACAGATTAATTGGTAGCTTTTGAAATTTTTGAGATTTATTATGGAGCCCCAGTGGCGCAGTGGTTAAGTGTTCAGCTGCTAATGAAAAGGTCAGCAGTTGGAATCCACCAGCTGCTCCTCGGAAACCCTATGGGGCAGTTCTGTGCTGTCTTATTGGGTCACTATGAGTCGGAATCAACTCGACAGCAACGGGCTTTTTTTTTTTTTTAAATCACCATGTTCTCTTTAAGCGCTGTCTTTGGGGATTGCCAAGGCAGGGAGGTTAGTTGGTGGCTGTGGAAAATTTTGAGATTTATTCTATAGGTAGGAAAGTACACAAAATGTATTTGTGTGGTTTTAAGAATAAAAAGCAGACATCTGAGTACATCCTTTATGATTTCATTTATGTAAAGCTCAGTAACAGGCCAAACCCGTCTATGCTGTTAGAAGCTGGTGGTTGCCCTTGCAGCAGGGTAGTGACTAAAAGGGGATACGAGAGGAGCTTCTGGGGTGTCAAGAATGTTTTTGTTTCTTGATTTGGGTGCTGGTTATCTGGGCATATTTGGTTTATGACAGTTGAACGATTGATGTGCACTTGTTTGCATGTATCCTGGTGGCGCAAACTGTTAAGCTGTCAGCTGCTAACCAAAAGGTTGGTGGTTCAAACCTACCCAGCAGCTCCACGGGAGAAAGACCTGTGATCTGCTTCCATGAAGATTACAGCCGAGGAAACCTTATGGGGCAGTTCTACTCTGTAACACTTGGGGTGGCTGAGTTGATATCGACTCAATGGCACCTAAAAACAACACACAAAGGTTAAAAAAAAACACCTGCCTGTAACTGTCCAGGTCAAGAAATAGGATATCACCAGTTCCCCTGAGTGTCCCATCCCATGCACAACCCCATTCTTCCTCCAGATAGGAGAAACCACTCTCTTGTGTTTTGTGATCGTCTTTCTTTACCTTTCTTTATAGCTCTGCCGCCAATGGAAGCATTCTTATTCAATAAGACTCTGGTTTTGAACTCCTAGGAATGAGATCAGGCCGCATGTCCTTTGGTGTCTGGTTTCTTTTGCTCGACACAGTGGCTGTGAGAGTCGTTTGCGTTGCTGTGTGCAGCACCATAGTCCTGGCTTTTTCACTGCTGTATAGTGTTTTCACTGTGGGTGTGACCCCCTTTTCTTTACCTATGCTACTGCTGATGGAGGTGCATTGTTTCCGGGTATGTCCATCACAGACCCACTGCCATGTCTCCTGGTGTATACGGCAAGCCAGGCAGCGCCATACCCCATCGCTCCCAAGACACACAACATAGCACATTTAATAGCTCTGAAATGGGCCGTGTCCTACAGCTGATGCCTTATTTAATTGGCAGCATTTTTTCTTTCTTAGCAGTACATAAAACGGTGGTGTGTCCCAATGTGGGGACTTTCGCAGTTCCTTGGACAATAAAAAAAAAACCAAACCTGTGGCCGTTGAGTCGATTCTGACTCATAGTGACCCTGTAGGGCAGAGTAGAACTGCCCCATAGAGTTTCCAAGGAGCAGCTGGCAGACTCAAACTGCAGATGTTTTAGTTAGCAGCCGAGCTCTTAACCACTGCACCACCAGGGCACCACCTTGGACACTAGGTTCTAATAATCTTGTGCTGAAGATTGTAGGTTTTGCGTCAAGCCAATAGTCACCCCCAATTTCTGTGTTTTTTTTTTTTAATTCTCTTGATTACAGCTTATTTGATATATAATTCATTTGCCATGTAATTCTCCTATTTAAAGTGTATAATTCAATATTCAGTTGTTTCTATTATATTCACAGTTGTGCAGCTATCACTATAATCAATTTTAGAACATTTTCATCACCCTCCCCCCGAAAATCCCCATACCCGTTAGCAACCATTCCTCTTCTCCCTCACATGCCTTCCCCCAGACCCCAACAACCACGACCCTGCTTTCTAGTCTCTAAGATTTGTCTATTCTGGACATTCATATAAATGGAGTCTGCCTGTGGTGCTTTTTGTTGCTTAGACAAAGGTGCCCATTTCGGCAAGTGAAACCCGGGGCCCCAGGGATAGTGCCTGTGCAAGCTAGATCAAGGCAACTGTTTCTTCTGGGGCTGGTGGAGGAAGTCTTGAGGGTGTGAGTGCCTCACCTGCCACAGTCCCTGAAGGCCTGGGTGGGCCAATGCCCTGGGAGTCAGGCCTGCCACCGGTGGGCAGGGGTCTTTTGGGAGAAGTGTAGCCCTCAGGCAGGAGCCCCGGACTAGGCATCGGTGACCTTCCCCTGTGCCCTGCACTGCCACCCAACCCGTGTCTGACCCAGAGTGAGTCTGTTTCCCCACTCTAAGCCTCACTTGTCTCACTAGCAAAATGGGTGTAATGAAACCAAATTTTATCTAATCAAAAATATCATGGCTTGTTATATGTACTGTTAAATTATGTGCTATATGAAAGGAGAAAAAAAAGTTGTGCAATTTAACTGTGCAGGCCATTGCTTGTGAGGTCAATCCCAATTTCAGAGATGTTAAAACGCGAAAAAAAAGATGTTCTATCTGAAATCAGTGAGCTCACGTAAAGCCCAGCCTGCCACAGAGGGTCCACTCGAGGGTCCCACCCGAGAGGCCAAAAAAAGGTTTGGAAACAATGAAGCTTCATGGGAGGGGTCTGCCCGATCCCGGCCTTGGCTCCATGTGTAGTGATAGCAGCAGTAGTAGTAATAGTAACAACGATAACGCTAATGACAGTAGCTGGCCGGGATTGTGGATAGCCCTTGGGCTAGACACCACTGAAAGCCTTTACTGTGGGTTCTCTCACTGAAATCTGCTCAGTGACCCGAGGATGTTGGTGCTGTTACCACTAGAATGTCAGCTTTGTGAGGACAGGGACTTTGTCTTGTAGCCTGTGGTATCCCCAGTGCCTAGAACAGGACCTGGCGTATGTTATCCCTGATTTACAGATGAGGAAACCAAGGTACAGAGAGCAGTTAACAACTGGCCCAAAGTCACTCAGCCAATGAAATAGCAGACCCAGGATTCGAACCCAAACTCCAAAGCCTTTGCTGAGGCTGCTCTCTGGGGCAACACTCTCCTCTGGCAAGGAAGGGGGTTGCTGAGGCTTGTGGGCCAGCTCTGGGACCCCTTTTTCCACCCACCTGTGGATCTCGTCGTTCTCTGGGCCTGGGCAGGCTGGTGGGGACCGTGGGAGAGGACCCAGAGGCCCAGCCCCCTCAAATCAGCCTTTGCCTGGGCAAACGTGACAGTCGCTGCAGGTCAGGGCTGCGGCCAGGCAGGGTGGACAGGGAGGGAGAAAGGTGGGAGTTCAGCGTGCTGGCCTGGGAGCTTTGCCTCTTGTTAGGGGCATGTCCTGGGGTGGGTTGTCCCACCTCTCCTGCCTCAGTGTCCTCGCTGGCAAAATGGAGAGGGGACGTGTCTCGATACTGCTTAACTCGTAGGTTGTAAGGAAGCCTTGGTTCTCCCCTGCCGTGTGAAGCACTAAACAGAGCTTGGCATGACACAAGCATTTAATTTGTGGGAATTACTGCCATCGTGGCTTAGCTGCAGCTAAGCTAAGCCAAACAGAATAATGTGAGTAATGAGCTCTGTCCAATCCCCCAGCCACATCTGAGTGGATCCAGTTCTTTAAGGAAGCCGGCATTCCTCCGGGGCCTGCTGTCAATTACGCCGTGATGTTTGTGGATAATAGGTGAGGTGGCGGAGGGGACAGGGCTGAACCTGGGGACAAGGGTGCCAGTGGGGAGGCGGGGAGCTGGCTGACCAGGCCCGTCTTGGCCCGCTGGGGGCTCACTGCTGCCTCCCCTGCAGGATCCAGAAGAGCATGCTGTTGGATCTCAACAAGGAGATCATGAATGAGCTGGGCGTGACTGTGGTGGGAGACATCATCGCCATCCTCAAGCACGCCAAGGTGGTGCACCGCCAGGTGGGTGCTGCCGCCTGGGGCTTCAGGATGGGCGTGGGTGATAGCGACAGAGCTGGCAGGAGTCCTAGCAGTAAAGGCAGACTCACCTGGGTTCTCCGGCTGCTTCTGCCATTTGCTGTGTGACACCGGGCAAGGTGCCTAACCTCTCTGAGCCTAACATTCTCCATCTGTCAAACGTGGTGGTTTTGAGTATTAAATAGGAGTAAGGTATATAAAGTCCTAGCACAGTATTAACTGCCCTCAGCAGGGCCTCAGTAAAGGCAGTCTGTAATTATTGCTAGTTCTCATCTTCCTCCCTGTAAGTGTCATCACTAGGACCCTTCTCTGCGCTCAGGCCAGGAGCTCTGTACGTGTGAACCAGATGGTGACTTGGCCAACGACATGGCCCTTCCAGTCCCGGCTCCTTACTTACAGACCTCAGACCAGTGGTTTCCCTTTGCTGAGTGTCTTGAAGCGAGCTTTCCACACAGGCTGCCGCACAGGGTGGCTGTGGCCACTCGCTGCACCTGCCAGGCTGGGACGACGTGCTTGTGAAATGGTAATGGCTGACACTTACCAAGCAAGTGCTTACTGCCGCCTGTCCGGCACCATCTCCACCTTTTACACTTTAAAAAACCAAACCAAACCCATTGCTGTCGAGTTGATTCCAGCTCGTAGCAACGCCATAGGACAGAGTAGAACTCCCCCGTAGGGTTTCCCAGGAGCAGCTGGTGGATTCCAACTGCCGACCTTTTGGCTAGCAGATGAGCTCTTAACCACTGCACCACCAGGGCACTCATTTAATATCTGCCCTCTGACCAAGAAGGAAGCTTACTCAAGAGCTGAACTCTTAAGCACTGCACTATCCAGATAGCAGCTGCTGTGGCTATTCTTGGAGCCCTGGTGGCACAGTGGTTAAGAGTGCCATTGCTAACCAAAAGGTCAGCAGTTGGAATCCACCAGCTGCTCCTTGGAAACCGTAGGGGGCAGTTCTGCTGTGTCCTGTAGGGCCACTATGAATTGGAATCTACTCAATGGCAATGGGTTTTTTTTTTTTGTGGTTATTCTTATCATTGTTAGTATCTCCCTCCATCCCAGGAATGGGTCTCCTTCCTCTCCAGGACGGGACCCCATGGTGAGGACCTTCTCATGCCAGGGACAATATCTCAGTTGTCACGGAGAAAGTCACCGAGCAAAATGTTTTCTTTAAACTTTGATAGTTTGGAATCATTTTAGATTTATAGAAAAGCCACAAAAATAGTACAGAGAGTTTCCATAGCCTCTTCACGCAGCTTCCCCTAAAGTTAGCATCTTATGCAACTGTGGTACGTTTGTCCAGACTAAGAAATTGGTATTCATACAATATTCTTAAACTAGACTGCAGACTTTGTTTGGATTTCATCAGTTTTTTTCCACGAATGACCTTTTTGTGTCTCAGGGTCCAATCCCAGATCCCATATTGCATTTATTTGTTGTGTCTCCTTAGTCTCTTTTTGATCTCTGACAGCTGTTTTTTTTATGACTTTGTCAGCTTAGAAGAATACTGGCCAGGTATTTTATAGGCTGTCCCTCGGTTTGGGTTTGTCTGATGCTTTCTTACAGCTAGGAGCGAAATGCTTTGAAATCTTTTCTCCAGCAGCTCAGGCTCTGACATCCTCTCCCTGCCCCCGCCCCACATTGCTCAGATCTCTAGGTTCCCAGTTCCCCTGCGTCATGCCCTTCCCTCATGGTAACCCAGGTGCATATTTTTCACAGGACATGTGCAAAGCTGCCACTGAATCGGTGCCCTGCAGCCCCAGCCCCCTCCCAGTGGAGATTCGCCGTGGCCCCTCCAGCGGTGAGTCTCTTCCACCAGGCCTGCTTTCCCATTCTTCCACTCATTGTTCCACCGTGCTGGCGAAGGGACACTCGTGGTGGTCCCTGCCCTCCCGTAGTTTGCAGAGGTGGAAGCAAAGCCCTCCGAGGCCCTCTTTTAGGGAAATCATAACCTGGGTAGTGAGTGGCTATACAGGTAGTAGTGCCCAACTTAACGGTGATTTTCCTTCCGAGTTGTAAGTCAGTTCTGACGTAAGTCAAATACCTTTTATGGATTGGCCCATGCCTCTTCTTTGTCGATTTTACAGCAGTCGCTCCTTTAACTGCTTCCAAAATCCTATTCTTATACTTAATTCTTATCCTTGTTGAAGTAGTCAAATGAGACAGTCCTTCCTCACGTGCTATTTCACTGACTTTCTTCCCGTTATCACAGGCCTTAATGATCTTCATCTTTATATCCGTGTCTAGAGCCTTCCTCGCCTTCTTTTTTGGCTCACAACTTTCAGTGATGTGACTTCGTTTGCTAGACGTGTAGCTGGGGGTGTAAGCCGTGCAGGTGTTACGGTTACAGAAACTTGAAAACTTGATCAACAACTGATGCTTCTTATGGTTCAGATGCTGAATAAGATCATGCTATATATTTTTTTTTTTTATATGCCTGGTCTACAATGACGCTGGTGTCAGTGTTGTCACAGTGAAGCTGGAATCGTAACGGCTACTGGGCATGCGGGCAGTTCAATTGCCATTTGTTGTTGATGTTGAGCACGGCCCAACTTTCTGTCCCTTAGGACTCCCGACACCAACTTCACTGTACACCAGGCCATAGCCCGCTGCAGGGCTGCAAGTGAACATCTGAGAGCAATGACATCGGCAAGTTGCACACTGCAACGTTGTATATAGTACATATTGCTAACAATAAGGTGTAGCAAAAAAATAAAAAATGGGCAGTCTAAGCAGGGTTCATTGTATATATCTGAAGTTGGGGACTACCTGTATGTATATTTATAATTTTGTTTTTATTAATAGTATGATACCTCATGGAGTCCCTGGGTGGCACAAATGGTGTCTCAGAAGAAAGGCCTCGTGATCTACCTCCCCCTCCCCCAAAATAATCAGCCATTGAAAACCCTGTGGAGCACAGTTGTATTCTGATGCACATGGGCCCGCTCTGAGATCGGCTTGATGGCAGCTGGTTTAGATGATACCTTATTTTTTTTTAATAAACTTTCGAAACTTAACATACATATCAGCTAACCTTTGCAGCCTGACAGTTGCTGTCGAGTCGCTGCTGACTCATGGCGGGCCCACGCGTGGCGGAGTAGAACTGAGCTCCAGAGGGTTTTCGATGGCTGATATTTTGGAATTAGATTGCTGGGCATTTCTTCTCGACACCTCTGGGTGACCGCGAACCACCAGCCTTTTGGTTAGGAGCCGAGTGCCTTAACTTTGCACCGCCCAGGGGCCTCCGCTGCTTAACAAGCCACACCAAAACCATGGCTTAAAGCACAGACGTTTATTTCTAATGGTTTTGCGGGTGGCTGTTCAGTTTTGATCTGGGCCAGCTCAGCTGACCTCAGTGGTCAGCTGGCGGCTCAGCTGGGGCTGGGCGTTCTTGGATGGCCTCAGTCACACGTCTGGGGTTGACGCAATGTCATCTGGGGCAGTGGGGTGACCTGGCCACTTGTCTCCCATGCTCCAACAGGCTTGCCAGGGCTCATTCACACAGTGGTGGTTTCAGGGTTCTCAAAAGCAGTCCAAGAGGGCAGGCCCCAAAGTGCAAAACACTTTCTAAGCCTCTGCTTGCGAAACGGTTGCTGTTGTCCCATTGGCCCAGAGACAGTGTGGGTGGGGCCTGCCCAAAGGTGTGAATGCAGGTAGGCTGAGCAGATTGGGGTTCATTTCTGCCACCATCGTCCACAACATACATACAGAAAACAGCTCTGGTCCTAGCAGTACAGCCGAGTGACTTCTCACAAACGGAGCACCCATGAAACCAGCATCCAAATCCTGAAACATCACCAGCCCCCAGAAGCCCCCCTGTACTCCTCCCAGTCACTACCCCCTCTCAAGGGCACCCACACTCCCGATTGCTAACAGCATAGGTTAGTTTTGCCATTTTTTTCAACCCAACTCAAATGAAATGAGATACCTTGTCCTTTTCATACCATCCCCTGTTCTTGCCCCTTTCCAGCTGAAGCCAGACCCACGCTGCTCCTTGGCCAGATTGCCTGACGCCGCCCCGAGTCCCAGTTCTATAAAGTGGGTTTCCAGTGGACCCTGTCTAATAGGGATTTTGGGAGATTTCAGTGATACTGACCATATTTTCAGTTTATTGTTGTTTACTGATGACTTACTAAGCGCCAGAAGCCGTTTTAGGCGCTGGGATACAGCAGTAAACAGATGTCTCCTCACGGAGCTTACAGTCTTGTGGCGGAGGCCATCACTAATAAGGAAAAGTAGCAATGTCCAGCGGCCCTAAGGGCCGTGAAGAAGTAGTACAGGGTGAGGGCGGTAAGATTGACAGGGTGGTCAGGGAAGCTTTGTGCAAGGAAGTGCCATCTGAGAGCAGATGGGAGTGAAGAGACAGAGCAAGCCCGTTGGTCTCTCAGGGAAGTGCGTTCCAGACAGAGGGAGCAGCAGCAGGTCCCCAAGGGGCACATGCTCAGTGGGGAGCAAGATTCAGGAGAGTAGGTGGCTGAAGCAGAGGGTGAGGGCAGGGGTGAGGTCAGAGGAGTCAGGCCCAGGAATTGCTCAGCAAGGCAGGTCCTCAGTATATACTCAGTGGCTGGGGAGGTGTGATAAGAACCAATCTGATGAAGCACCTCAGGGAAAGGCTCCCCAGGCGGAGAGGGGTGGGCTAGTTGCTGAAAGATGAAATGCAACCACCCCAAGGGTGACACCACAGGGTGACACCAGCTGCCCCTCCCCCACTCTGCCTAAGGGCTGTCTTCTCCATTCTGGCACTGAGACTGCTGGATCCTGGCTTCCATCCTGGAGCCCTGCCCGACTGGACTCCCCTTTCCTCCCTGCAGCCGCCTCTCGAATGATCGCCAACAGCCTGAATCGCGACTCCCCACCTGGCACTCCCCCCAGGCGGCCAGACACCAGCACCTCCAAGATCTCCATCACAGTGTCCAACAAGATGGCAACAAAGAGCGCCAAAGCCGCTGGTATGGAGGCTTGAGGGTGGCGGGAGAGGCTGGAGGTGATGTGGTTGGTACAAGATACCTGGGGTTCATACCCACGTTACAAGGTGCTTTGAAGTCCAGGGTGGACGGTGTTTGGATTTCAGTCATCTCTGGAGCCCTGGTGGCGCAGTGGTTAAACATTCGGCTGCTAACCAAAAGGTCGCCAGTTCGAATCCACCGGCCACTCCTTAGAAACCCTTTAGGGCAGTGTCTACCTGTCCTATAGGGTTGCTATGAGTCGGAATTGACTTGATGGCAATGAGTTTTTGTTTTTGTTTATTCTGTGGACTTAGTCAAGTCTCTGCCCCTCTCTGGGCCTCTCCTCATCTGTAAACTGGGGAGTGGGAATACCCTGCCCAAGAGGTTGGTTGGAAGCCCTCAAGACGTATACTTAAACTCATGTGTGCTCAGTGGCTCAATTTTTTAAAACAGATGTTTATTGAGCCCTGCAATGGTGCCCGGCCCTGTGCTTGATGCCTGGGGTAAAAGGTGAAGAAGCTACCACCTCCTATTGAGGTAGAAGTCAGACATACCTCCACTCTTCAACTTTTTCACCATTTTTGACACCAGCTGTCCCTCCCACGGTGTTCTCTTCCTCTCTGCTCAGTTCAATAATTTGTTGCAATGGCCACACAGAACTCACAGACCATACTCATAGTAATATGGTTTATTAGGGAAGTAACAGACTACAACTGAGGATCAGAATCAGTCCCAAAGTTGGAAATAACAGGAACAACTCAGGAGCAGCATACAGTTGTCAATCAGGACAGCTTCCAACCAAAACAGCTCTCAGCTCCTTCTCAGCTGTGCCTGAAGGCAGGCTGTGCTTCTTGGCCAGGCTAGCAGGACCTTCTCTTGGCCATGCTAGCAGGACCTTCTCTTGGCCATGCTAGCCTCCTCTTGGCCTCTGTCCTGCTTGGGCAAGTGTTATAGCTCCTCAGCTCTTCTGACAAGTGCCTGGAGGCACCCCACTCTACCAGAAAGCCCCCTGCCCAAAGGTGCTCAGCTATCTTGCTCTGTGGGCCAACAGGCCCACTGCAGATGTCTCGTGCCAGTCTCCTAGTTCCTGCTGCTTGCACTACAGCACCAACTTGTGGTATCTACAGTGTTAGAGCTTTTTCTGTCTCCTGGGTCTAGGAGGTTCTCAGTGTAAGGACCCTGGGTCCAAAGAATGTGCTGCGCTCCAGGCTTTTTTTCTTAATGATAGTGAGGTCCCCCTCAACCTCTGTGGGACTGACTCTTTGGTAAGCCTACTCCTCCTACCAAGACCACGCACTGACCAACCCCCTCGGTAGGACATAGTCACCTAATTTGCTTAGTAATCGACCAATCCCCATAAAGGCTCTGTGTACCTTATTTGCTTAGTAAACTGTCCAATCCCTTTGGGGGATTGTGACCTGGCAAATCATCTTGGCAGAACTACAAACCCAGGGCCAGGAAGGCCATATATAAAGAGAAATCCATTCCACTGCAATATCACATCCTTGTATATACTTCACCAGGGCTTCCGATTGCTGCAATAATAAAGCCCAAACTCCCCTGCAGGGCCTTACAGCACCCTTCATGACATGGATTCCTTTCTTGTATCTCCCTGCCTTGCCCACTGGCTCAGCTCCCGTTGAGGCTCCTTCCTCCATGGGGCCTTTGCTCTGCTGCTCCTTGCTGGGAGCATTCTTCCTCCTCACTGCTTTCTGTGGTCTCAGCTTCAGAGCTGGGGGTGGAACTCAGCCTTTGGGCTGCGCAGCCCCTCCATGCACCTGTGCCGTTGTTGGACCCATCCCCTCAACAACGATCTTGTGTTCACAATGCACACTCGAAGCTGAGGCCCAAGAGACAGCTACATTTTTCTGATGCCCCGTGCCTTGCCCCGCTACCCGCATCGGGCAGTCTCCCCTTTGGCTTATGTGTCTGGAAGTGAGTGCCTCATGCCTTCCAGCCTTTTGAATTTTGTGTCATGAGCAAGAAGGTTAAGATTAATGTGTAAAGCATTAAAAAGATGATGAGCCCGGGAGGGACTGGCTCTCTTACCCCATGACACATTGGAAGGGATTCCTTTTTTTTTTTTTTTCAATTGAGGTAAAATTTTACTTATGCACAATGCACAAATCGTAAGCACACAGCTTAATTTTGACAAAGTGAACACATACATGAAACCACTGCTAGAGGGAGCTCTAGAGCCTCTCCACCACCTACAGGTTTCCAGTCTGAGGGCACTCTGGCCGGGTCGGGGTGAGGCCGCGCCAGGCAAGGACAGAACCCCAGGGAGCCTGGGAGCGGCCGCAGCTTGGGGATTCTGAGCACCTTCCATGACCTCTTCTTCCCCAGACTGCTGAGCTTCTGGGTGGTTCAGACTCGGGGTGCGGTGGTTGGGGCGATAAGGGATTCCAGCCTTGCACAGCTTTGCCTGGTGTCCAGCCCCAACGCGGGAGAACATTCCATCCTGGGGGGTGCTGACCCCCTCTGTCTTACCCGCTCCTCAGCAGCCCTGGCCCGCCGGGAGGAGGAGAGCCTGACTGTTCCCGCCAAGCGGCGCCGGGTCACTGCGGAGATGGAGGGGAAATACATCATCAACATGCCCAAAGGCACCACCCCCCGGACCCGCAAGATCCTGGAGCAGCAGCAGGCAGCCAAAGGTACCAGCTCACCGGGGGCACGCTTTGGGGTGGAGACTGCGTTTCCTGCCTGCTGCATCACACAGGGTCGCTCACAACCTGACGGGCGTTGGCTGTAATGGGGGATCCGGGGGACCTGGGGCTGAGGGGGCAGCAATGGTGGCTGTAGGGGAGGGGGAGATGACACCTTTGCCCCCTCATCCTGCAGTTAGTGTACCTGGGCTCCTCGGTTGCTCAGTTGGCACCTGTTCCCCGAGGGGCAGGGACAGGAATTCAGTGAGGTTCCGCCTGCAGAGCAAGTGACCCCAGCCTGCCCAGGAAGTGGGAACTGTCGTTATGAGCCTGTGGGGTCTGGCTGAGACCAGCCCAAAGCTGGGGTTTATGACCGGGGCTACGTGGATGGCCTTCCTAGCAACAGGAGTGTTTTAGAATATCGTGTATGTTCCCATGGGAAAACAGTCAGGTGATACAGAAACATACACGGTACAGACTTTCCCCTCACTCCCCTATCCCACGCCTGCTGTTAACCCTCGAAGATCAGCATCTGTGACTGGTACACACCAATACCTATGTATACACGTGTTCAGGTGTTTCTTTTCAAACACAAATAACATCTTCCTGTAGTATTGTTGGAAACCCTGGTGGTGTAGTGGTTAAGAGCTACATCTGCTAACCAAAAGGTCAGCAGTTTGAATCCACCACGTGCTCCTTGGAAACTCTATGGGGCAGTTCTACTCTGTCCTATAGGGTTGCTATGAGTCAGAATTGACTCAATGGCAGTGGGATTTTTTATGGGTATGGTATTGTTGTGTGATGTTTTTTATTTATCCAATACATCTTAACGTCTTTTCATGTTGCACATGTAAATCTACTTCATTCATTTTTTTTTATTGTTCCAAACATGTAGATCCATTCCGTTGCCATCGAGTCGATTCTGACTAACAGTGACCCTGTAGGACAGGGTAGAACGGCCCCATCGGGTTTCTGAGGAGTGGCTGGTGGATTTGAACTGCTGACCTTTTGGTTAGCAGCCATAGTTCTTAATCACTGTGCTACCAGGGCTCCAAAAATATAGATAACACACTGAAAACCCATTGCCGTCAAGTCGACTCGGACTGAATTATATATGTAAAGAATGTGGAATTGGCAAATGTTGTGTGTTTACATACATATGAACACCCAGCATTTGCCAGTTCAGCATTTTGCACATGTACAATTCCTTAATTCGTTGTTTTTTAATGGCGGCTTTGTATTTCCATAATATTTATATACCCTGATTTTTTTTTTTTTTTTATTAAACATTGTCCTACTAATGGCTATTCTATTTGTTATCTGGGGAGAGGACTCAGACCGTCCATCGGATCCTCACAGGTCTGTGACCCAAAAAAGAGTGAAAGGAGCAAGTACGAGTTAAGAAGTCCCCTGCGCACACACCTGCTGACTTGTGCTGTCTATAGGAGTCTAGCTGTCAGTTTTAGGTGATACTTCCCAGATGTGACATTAGTTAGATGCATGTGGTCGAGGTCAGTGTCAGCCCAGAGTAGAGATACAAAACCTACCTTGGCACGGTGTGTCCCTGCTTATTCACAGCTGACAGGGGTCTGGGGCTGGCCGTGCCATCTGCTCCCTTGGTGTCTCCACGCAGTGCTCAGCCCAGACCTGGCCCCTTGGCCACCAGCCGGTGCTGGCTGACTGCCCACTTCCCTCCCAGGTCTCCACAGGACGTCCGTGTTTGACCGCCTTGGTGCTGAGACCAAGGCAGACACGACAACAGGGAGTAAGGTGAGTTGGAAATGGGGAAGTAACTTGGGGCTCTGTCTTAGTCATCTAGTGCTGCTCCAGCAAAAGTACCACAAGTTTATTCTCTCACGGTCTAGGAGGCTAGAAGTCCAAATTTAAGGTGCCGGCCCCAGGAGGAGTCTTTCTGCCTGTGTTGGCTCTGGGGGAAGGTCCTTGTCATCACTCTTCCCCTGGTCTAGGAGCTTCTCAGTACAGGGACCTGGAATCCAAAGGACGTGCTCCCCTCCTGGGTCTTCATTCTTAGTGGCATGACGTCCCCTATGTCTCTACTTGCTCCTCTCTTTTATATCTCAAAAGAGATCGGCTTAAACCAAAAAAACCCCAAACCTGTTGCCATTGAGTTGATTCCGACTCATAGCAACCCTATAGGACAAAGTAGAACTGCCTCACAGAGTTTCTCCAAGGAGTGCACAGTGGATTCGAACTGCTGACCTTTTGGTCAGTAGTTCTGCCTCATTAACAGAACTGGCTCTAATCCTGCCTCCTTAACATCAGAGAGGTTAGGATTTACAACACGTAGGAAAGTCACATCAGATGACAAAATGATGGACAACTACACAATCCTGGGAATCGTGGCCTAGCCAAGTTGTCACATATTTTGGGGGGACACAATTCAATCCATAACAGGCCCTGAAGTTCTTGCCGTCCCAGATTTTCATCATTCTCCGAACCCATGCAGCCGCCTCTCACTGCTCACACCTCCAGGGCTGCCTCAGCTTCAGTCCCATCTTTGTACAAGCCACTCTACATCTGTCACCTGCCCCCCTCTTTCACCCAGTTTCCAGATTCCTAGATGTCTGCCCCTGGATGTCCCTGGGTCCCTCACACCCACTCTGTCCCAAACTGACCTCGGCATCTTCCCCCAAACCTGTTCCTCTCCTGGGCCCCATCTCAGGGACGCCCTGCCGTCCCCATTCCAGTCAGTCCCCATGTCTGATGACTGTTTATCTCTACCTCCTTGGCTGCCCCCTGCCTAAAGCCTCGCTTTCCTCTTGCCTGGGTACAGCGCGAGCTGCCTAACTGAGCCCTGCACAGCCGTGCTCACCCTGCACAGCCACGCTTGCCCTGCACAGCCGCGCTCGCCCTGTACAGCCATGCTCCCCCTGCACAATGCGCGCTGCCCACAGGGCTCACCACCCTCCCTTGAAGCTTCCTGTGGCTCTCTGCTGTGCTCAGGTTCAAGTCCACCTTCTTGCCCTGGCCTGACGGTCCCACAGTCCCCAGGTGTGTCAGGACATACACCCTGGAGCCAGCTGCCCAGGCTCTTTGTGCCTCAGTTTCCTCACGGTGCAGTACCCACCTTGTAGGGCACATGTGAGGACGAGGCGATGGAAAGCCCACAGAAGGCTGGGCTGTCTGTGTGTAGTGAGCATCTTTAAATGTCGTCTTTGATTCATCATTGCTCCAGCCGAGTTTCCTCCCCTGAAGCCCTTGTTTACCAGCGTTCAACCACTCTAGCTTCTTCTCACCTCCTAGAATCTTACCCTGATAATAACACCCAGGATCCTGTGGCATGAAGATCCAGCCACGTAAAGAGCTTGGCAGAGTGTGAGTGCCCAGTAAATATAATTACCCTTCCTGCCTTTTCTCTGCTAATTCATCCTTCAGGGCGTAGCTTAAAAGCTGGTGCCTCGGAGAAAGCTTCCCTGAACTGCGAGAGGAGATGAAGTTTCCCTGTCTCCTGTTCTCCAGGACTCCATTTTCCTTCATAGAATGCACTGCTGTTGTCATTATAGAATTATTTCTGTCATTTCTAGTGGCGGGTCTATTTTCTCTGCTGGACTGGGAGCCCAGCAAGGGCAGGGTCTGGGGCTGGCTTGTTCATCACTGTCCCCAGCACAGGGCCAGTGACAGAACTGGCACTCAGAAAATGTTTGTTGATGAATGTCCAAATTAACCTTTTCACTCATGTTCACCTTAGACCTTTGCAAACTATCTTCGCTCTGCTTGGCACAGTCTTTCTCCTTCCTCTCTTTATTAAACTCTCTTTTGTTCAGTGTTCCGATCTCACAATCTCATTTCAGATGTTCCCTCCTCCAGCGAGCCTTCTCTGAACTTCCAGGCCAGGTCAGGCACTTCCTCCCCTATCACAGCTCTGACCACTTTGTGGGGTGTCACCGATGGGTATTTCTCCCAACTGTGAGTTCTGGGAGGCCCGGACTGCACCTGTCACAGTCACTGCTGTGTCCCCAGCCATGAGGCCAAGCACAGAAGAGGCAGCTCTCTGGGAGTGTGTGTTGAGTGACTAACCTGTCCTGTCCCTGACCCCACAGCCCACAGGAGTCTTCAGCCGCCTGGGGGCCACCCCAGAGCTGGACGAGGATCTGGCTTGGGACAGTGACAATGACAGCAGCAGCTCTGTCCTGCAATATGCTGGCGTCCTGAAGAAGCTGGGCCGGGGTGCAACCAAGGCAAGCCCCCAGCCAGCACTGACTGTCAAAGCCAAGGCCACCAGCTCAGCGGCTACAACTGCCGCCCCAACGCTGCGGCGCCTGGCGCTTCCCCCACGCCCTGGGGTGGAGAAGAAGCCCGAGTCCCTGTCCAAAGTCAGCATCATCCAGAGACTGGGCAAGGCCGCCCTTGTGCCCGAGGCGCAGGACAGCCAGGTCACAAGCACCAAGAGTAAGTCCTCGGCTGAGGTCAAGGTGACCATTAAGAGGACTCTGGTGGGGCCCCGGGGGAGCAGCTCCAGCGAGAGCCTTGGTGCCCAGATGGACCATGCAGGCACCGTGAGCGTGTTCAAAAGACTGGGCCGCAGGACCTTCTAGCCCCTGTGTGGGGCGGGGCATGGCGGCAGCACCCCCAGCTGCTGGCCCCGGCCCCTCTACAGCTCCTGGCTCCGCAGTCTTCCGCGAAGGCTTGCTCACCCGTCCCTGCCAGCTTCCGGATGACACTGCTTATCTCCCTCAGGCATCCAGGCGGGGCCCCAGTGTCCTGGGAATTCACCCCAGAAGTTTTCTTTAGTCTGGGACGGTCACCGTGGCCTGGCCTTGCCCACTCTGGGACTTCCCCTTCTCTCGGTCCCCTCTATTCTCTCCTCTCTAGCTGTGGCCTTGGCAAGACCCACTTCTCTACCTTCCCCAAGGGCCACGTCCCTCTAAACCCCTCTGCCCCCCTCAGCAGCATCTGCTGCCTCAAACCCCAGCCACTCTGTTCTCTGCCGCCCTGGGGGCATCACCCAGAGGGTCTCCTGGACCCCCTGCCCTGACGTCTCTCTCCCCCCACTCCTCTGCACCTTCCTCTGCTGCTTTAATGCCTTCAGTCTCTCCTTGTCTTCACTCTGTTCATTTCTTTTCTGTTTTCTGTCCCTGTGGCAAGGCCCGACTGTCCGCCGCATCCTGCCCAGCCCGCCTGAACCTCCGGCCTCCCAGCGGCCCCCTCGTCGTCGGTGGCGTCGAGCCTGTAGAGACTGTTAGCCGCCCTCCGCTACCGGGCTGGAGGGGCCTCCCCAACCCTGAGCCATACCCAGGGCACCTCAGTTTCCCTGCACTGGGCATCTTTTTCTCTGAAAGTCTGTGGTGGGTGACGGGCAGGGGCCCTGGGAAGGGAGGCCAGCGCTGAGAGAGAAGACAGCTGTTTTAATATATTTTTGTGACTTTCAAACTGTTTCCCTCCCCTTCTTAAGGGTGAGTTGCAGAATGTGTTTCACACAAAGCACACTGGGGAGGGGGGCTGGCGAGGGTTGGGTGCTGTCTGAAGGTCCACCCCCTGCACATGCGGTCAGGGCTTGCTGCGGGCCCCCGAGACATGGCGCTAGCTCACCATTCTGTGAGCTCCTCCCCCAAGAGGAACAAGTTCCCAAGGTTCTGTCACCCCACACCCCGCATAGATGTTACCTTTTCTGCCATTCTGCCTGTTGCCTCTTGGGCCCTCTTGTGAGGCAGTGGGTTTCCGTATGGATGATTGCTCTTTCACTCCCGGCCGTACACCCCCTTCTCTGTGCCAGGCCCTGTTTGGTGCCAGGAACCCAGCAGTGAACAAGAAAGGTCCCTGCCTGAGTGGCCGACTTCTCTAATGAGGGAGATGGGTGGTAAAGTAACAATGCTGCCCACAAAATCGGAGGGATGAGTAGAAAGTACCCAGGGCCATCCAGGTTTGGGGAGTGGGAAAGCCTTTCAGAGGGGTGATGTGTAGGCTGTGGGAAAGCCTTTCACAGGGGTGACATGTAGGCCGAGCTGGGAAGGAGGAGCTGGCTGTGTGACATTCAGGAGGTAGGGTTCCAGGCAGTGAGACCACAAGGCCGTGTGGCTGGGTGCGGTAAGTGAGGGGCCTGCTGCGCAGGTGGGGTGGGTGGGTGGGCAGGAACCAGACGATCTGGGGCAGGGTAAGCCAGGCGGAGGACTGGACATGATCCTGAGAGCGTGAGGAGCTTGGAGGACAGGAGCAGGGAGCGATGGGACATGAGTTACCTTGTATGAAAATGGCTATGGCTGCTGGGAGAAGAATGAATTGCGGAGAAGGTGGGGTGGAAGCAAGGATCCCAGGGAGGAAGCCGCTGGAGAAATCCGGGCAAGAAATGCAGGTGGCTGGGCGTGAGCTGGTGGCAGTGGGAAGGAGAGGCAGATGGACCCAGGGCGTGTGCTTGGAGGACGTGCTGACAGGTTGGAAGTTGGGGCCAGGAAAGATGGCAGTCAAGGATCACACCTAGATTTGAGATTGGAACAGCCGAGGGAATGGTGCCGTTGGTGGCCGTGGGGACTGGAGAGAGGGGGAGGAGGGCATTCTGTTCCGATTGGGTTCGGTGGGAGGAGCCCGCCCCAGTCCATGTGCAGGTGTTGAGCAGGCCTCGGGGGCTCAGGGTGCAGCTGTCCCCAAAGCCCTGGGCCTGGTAAGGAGAGCCGTAGAGAGCGGAGAGGGCCCAAGGGGTGTGGGGCCCTTTCCCCATTTAGAGAAAAAGGATCTGACAGGAGTAGTCTGGGGTTTGGAGGAAAACTAAGAAAGCAGGTAAAGATGAGGCGAGAACTCAGCTGCCTATTTCTGGTTTTCCAGTAATGTCATGTAGGGAGACCACCGTGCGTCAGGCAGTGTCGTGGGCACTGGGCCTGGTGTAGCAAGTACTGTGGCTGGACGTCAGCGTGAGGAACAGTGGTTAGAGCAGAGGGCCCAGGCCAGACCTCCAAGGTCCGGCCCCCGAAGAATTGCAGATGACAGAGAGCTCAAGCAGACTCTGTCTGTGTCGTGGGAGCAACCACAGCCCCTGTCCCTGCTGAGTAGTCATCTTCACTCGTTGTTTTCTGGCGATGTCTTCTGGTTCCACCCCACCAATAATTGTAGCCACTGCTGGGGTTAGTTGTAGGAGTTCCAGTTACTAAATTTAAGAGCAGATCCCAGTCTCTTGAAGGATAATAAGAACTATGATGATCTGAAAACATAGATAGCACCCTTAGCAGGTAAGTCTTCCCTGCAGCAGGTAAGTCCTTTCACTACTCTTTACAGAGGCACAGGTGGCGGAGTGAACCGCCAAAGGCCTGACTCAGCCAGCAAGAGGTAGGGGTGGGCTTGACCTCAGGGAGCTGACCCCGGGATCCTCCCCTGAGCCCCCCTCTTGCGCTTCCTCAATTGCAGGTCAGAAACAGGGCCCTCCTGCAAAGAGTAGGGGGTCCCGGGATGGTGGTTTCTGGACCCTCGAGTTACTTATGTGTACATGTTAACCACCACCCCATCAACTAGTCCTAAGAAGTATTTGCAGTTCTGGGCTGTCGTGCGCCTTGAGAGCCATGTCCGTTCCCGCCACTGTCCATGCGAACCCGAGCTGATGCCGCTTCCATCTCCCAGCCGTTTGAGAGCCAGAGCGGTCAATCCATTTGACTTAACAGCTCCCCCAGACCAACTCCAACACCGTGTGGTATTTGAGCATTAATACATTTGCATGGTTCAAAGTTCAAAAGGCACATAAGGCTTTACAGTGAAGTCTCTTCCCTTGTCTTCTAGCCCCCAGTCCCCTCCCCAGGGCCACCAATGTTACCGTTTTCTCGTGCAATCCTTCCAGAGTTGTGTCTGTATGTGTGTGTGTATATGTGTGTGTATATTCAGAGTAACATGTAGTACGCACATACAAGGACACACATCTTAACAGCCTATTTAACCAGGCCCCTTTCTAAGGGAACTTGGGTTGTTTTCGATCTCTTGCTATTATTATAAGCAGTGCTGCAATGAATAAACTTGTTCACGTGTGGGATCAATTCAGGGGTGAATTTGAAGAACTCCAAGTATATCGTTTAAGTGCAAACACTGGTACAATGGATCAATAGCAGCCTGAACCAGGCTCTCCCGCAAGATTATCGGAGTGCTCCAGGGCGATTTATTTATACATTTACCACCCCGTTCCAAAAAGGAATTCAGAGCAGCTAGAGTCTTAATCGGAGGCTGCTGGAGGAAGCTGGTCGGGGAATGCTAAGAGCTAACATTGACTGACCACCACCTATATGCCAGGAAGTACTGAACAGCTTTGTTGAATTGATGGGGCTGTTGAATCCTCAGGGTAAAGGGAGGAACTTCCTAGTCTCATCTCATAAACAGGTGTGGCAATGGAGGCACAGAGGGCCCAGGGCCCGTGCTAAATTGCAGAGCAGGTCTGAGCCAGGCCAGGTGGATGGTTCTTTTTGGATTGTGATCTTGGTTGAGGTCGCCTCAGGTCCTGTCACATCACCCTGGTACCTACCTTACTAACGGATGCCAGATAAGATGGGAGCACAGTACCTGTGGCAGGCAGCCAGGGCACCTCTTCCTCGGTGCCCAAGCCTGGTGCCACTGAGGTGGTCCAGCCATTGAGCTTGACCCCTCCTTCAGGGATCTGAGCTGACTCTGTTGGTGAGCGCTGCTCCTATAGACTTGCCTTTGAAGGCCTGACGGGTCAGGAGACAAGAGATATTTTCCTGCACTTTACCTGCTTTGTGAATTCCAAACCAGGGCTTCTCAAATGTCATCAAACAGTGCTAATGTCTCTATTTTTTTTTTTAGTAAGAGACTTAATTTTTTTTAGAATAGTTTCAGATTTACAGAAAAAGTGAGAAGTTAGTGCAGAGAGTTCTCATACACCCCACACAAAGTTCCCTTCATTAGTAACATCTGACAGTATTAGTATGGCAATTTGTCACAATTAGTGAACCAACATTTATCAGTTAAAACCAGTTGCCGTCAAGTCGATACTGACTCATAGCAATCCCATGGGTATCACAGTAGAACTGTGCTCCAGAGGGGTTTTTTTTTTTGTACTTTAAGTGAAAGTTTACAAATCAAGTCAATCTCTCATACAAAATTTATATACACCTTGCTATATACTCCTAATTGCTCTCCCCCTAATGAGAGCATACTCCTTCCCTCCACTGTCTATTATCCTGTCCATTCGGCCAGCTTCTGACCCCATCTACCCTCTTTTCTCCCCTCCAGACAGGAGCTGCCCACATAGTCTCATGTGTCTACTTGATCCAAGAAGCTCACTCCTCACCAGTATCATTTTCTATCCCATAGTCCAGTCCAATCCCTGTCTGAGGACTTGGGAATGGTTCCTGTCTTGGGCTAACAGGAGATCTGGGGACCATGACCTCTGGGGTCCTTCTAGTCTCTGTCAGATTATTAAAGCTGGTCTTTTTACCAGAATTTGGGGTCTGTATCCCACTGTTTTCTTTCTCCCTCAGGGGTTCTCTGTTGTGTTCCCTGTCAGGGCAGTCACTGGTTTTAGCTGGGCACCATCTAGTTCTGGTCTCAGGCTGATGTAGTCTCTGGTTCATGTGGCCCTTTCTGTCTCTTGGGCTCATAATTACCTTGTGTCTTTGCTGTCTTCATTCTCCTTTGTTCCAGGTGGGTTGAGGCCAGTTGATGCATCTTAGATGGCCGCTTGCCAGTGTTTAAGACTCCAGACACCACTCTCCAAAGTGGGATACAGACTGTTTTCTTAATAGATTTTATTATGCAAATTGACTTAGATGTCCCCTGAAACCATGGTCCCCAAACCCCCGCCCCTGCTACACTGGCTTTCGAAGCGTTCGGTTTATTCAGGAAACTTCTTTGCTTTTGGTTTAGTCCAGTTGTGCTGACCTCGCCTGTACTGTGTGTTGTCTTTCCCTTCACCTAAAGTAGTTCTTGTCTATCTACTTAGTGAAAACTCCTCTCCCTCCCTCCCTCCCCACTCTCATAACCATCAAAGATATTTTCATCTCTGTTTAAACTATTTTTCGAATTCTTATAACAGTGGTCTTATACAATATTTGTCCTTTTGCAACTGACTAATTTCACTCAGCATAATGCCTTCCAGATTCCCCCATGTTATGAATGTTTCACGGATTCATCATTTTTCTTTATCGATGCATAGTATTCCGTTGTGTGAATGTACCATAATTATCCATTCATCTGTCGATGGGCACCTTGGTTGCGTCCATCTTTTTGCTGTTGTAAACAGTGCTGCAGTGAACATGGGTGTGCATATATCTGTTCATGTAAAGGCTCTTATTTCTCTAGGATATATTCCAGGGGGTGGGATTGCTGGATCATATGGTAATTCTATTTCCAGTTTTTTAAGGAAGCGCCAAATCGATTTCCAAAGTCGTCATACCATTTTACATTCCCACCAGCAGTGTATAAGTGTTCCAGTCTCTCCACAGCCTCTCCAACATTGATGATCTTGTGTTTTATGGATTAATGCCAGCCTTGTTGAGTGAGATGGAATCTCGTTGTATTTTGATTTGCATTTCTCTAATGGCTAATGATCGTGAGCATTTCCTCATGTATCTGTTAGCTACCTGAATGTCTTTAGTGAAGTGCCTGTTCATATCCTTTGCCCATTTTTTAATTGGGTTATTTGTCTTTTTTGTAGTTGAGTTTTTGCAGTATCATGTAGATTTTAGAGATCAGATGCTGATCGGAATGTCATAGTTAAAAACTTTTTCCCAGTCTATAGATAATCTTTTTACTCTTTTGGTGAAGTCTTTGGATGAGCGTAGGTGTTTGATTTTTAGGAGCTCCCAGTTATCTAGTTCCTCTTCTGCATTGTTAGTAATGTTTTGTATAGTATTTATGCCATGTATTAGGGCTCCTAGCATTGTCCTTATTTTTTCTTCCATGATCATTATTGTTTTAGATTTTATATTTAGGTCTTTGATCCATTTTGAGTTAGTTTTTCTGCATGGTGTGAGGTTACTCCATAGAGTTTTTAATGGCTGAGTTCTCAGAAGTAGGTCATGGGGCCTTTCTTCCAAGGTTCCTCTTGGTGGACTTGTCCTGCCAACATTTCAGTTAGCAGCCAAGTGCACTAACCATTTGTACCACCCAGGGACTGCATTAACTAAAGTCTGTACTTTCTTCATATTTCCTTAGTTTTACTAAAGATCCCATCAAGGACACCATATTACATTTACTGTCATGTCTGCTTAGACTCTTGGCTGTGGCAGCTTCTCAAACTTGCTTGCTTGTGATGACCTTGACAGTTGGGAGGAGTACTGGTCAGGTATCTTGTGGGATGCCCCCCGCCCTTGGGATATGTCATGGTTTTTCTCATAGTTACAGTGGGGTTATATGTTTTGGGGAGGAAGACTACAGAAGTAAAGTGCCGTTCTCATCCCACTGTATAAAGGATACTATCAACCTGATTTATGACTGTTGATGTTGACCTTGATCACCTGGCTGAGGTACTCTTTGCAGGTTTCTCCACTGTGAAGTTACCCTCCCTTCCCCCCTTCCATACTGTACCCTTAGGAAGGAAATCACTATGCACAGCCCACACGTAAGGACTGGAGGGTTATGTTCCGCCATCTTGAGGGCAGAGTATCAGTATCAGGGTAGATAATACATTATTTGGACTTTTTCTGCATGGGAGATTTGTCTCTTCTCCCGTTTATTAACTTATTCCATCATTTTCATCAGTATGGGCTCATGGATATTTACTTTACATGTTGGATTATAAGCCAGTCCTACTTTATTTTGTTGCTCAAATTGTTCCAGCTTTGGCCTTCGGGAGCTTGTCAATTGGCTCCTGTGTCCCTTCGACGTATCCCCATCTGCCCAAAATAATTGTTTGGGCTGTAGCCTTCCCTGTGATTGGTCTATCTTATGCACCTTGCAGGGATTGGTCAGCTTACTATTCAAATAGGGTCCATAAAACCACCCAATAGGATTAAGTGACCTTGCGGGAATTGGTCATTTTCTGGCCCAGCTGGGAGGGCCATGCCTTGAAATTGATTTAAAAAAAAAAAAAAAAACCAAACCCATTGCCATCGAGTCAATTCCAACTCATAAGGACCCTATAGGACAAGGGTAGAACTGCCCCATAGAGTTTCCAAGGAGCACCTGGTGGATTCGAACTGCTGACTTTTTGGTCAGCAGCCATAGCACTTAACCACTATGCCACCAGGGTTTCCTGAAATTGATAAGGATCTTGCTTATTTAAGCAACCAACTTGACAGGTTTTCCAAAAGAGGCAATGTGAGAGAGTGGGGGGAACTGCCTAAAACAGCTGTAATAGGCTCAAGAGCTGTAACACTGAAGACGGTGCAAGACGACAACAGCAGTGTGAGCGGCAGGAACTACAGGAGAGAGAGAGCTGAGCGCCTTTGGGCAGGAGACTTGCAGGCAGAGAGGGGTGCCTCTGGGCACTTGTCAACAGGTCTAAAAGCTGTAACACTTCCCCGAGCAGCTAGAGGCCTGGGAAGTCCCAGCCGCTGAAAGAAGGGCCTGCCGCAGGCACAACCAAGAAGAAGCCGAGTGCTGTCATGGTTGGAAGCTGTTTCGATTGACGAAGTTGATCCTGATCCTGAGTTGTAGCCTGCTGTTTCCCTAATCAATCTCATAACTGTGAGTATGATCTGTGAGTTCTGCTCGGCCATTGCAACAAATTATCAAACTCAGCAGAAAAGTAGAGAGTGCCATGGAGGGGGACAGCTGGTGTCAGAAATAGTGAAAAAGTCAGAGAGTGGAGGTATGTCTGACCTGCACCTCATAGGGACCAGCTTTGTGCTGACTGTGGCCATTCTCATCCCTCCTCGTGGATGTAGATGAGTTCTTCAGACTCAACATTGCACCATTTTTGTTTGTTGGTTGGTTGGTTCGTTTGTTTTTATCAGCACTTTTTTTTTTTTTTTAACTTTTTGGAGCTACGAGATGCTCCAGGCTCATCTTGCATATTTCCTGCCCCAGCCCTAGAATGAACCATCTCTTCAAGGAGCCCTGTTTCCTTTTATTGAGGAATGGTGTTAGAAACCAAGAGCTGGGCGCTGCATGTGTTTGTTGCTACTAGGGCAACACCTCCTTTATAACAAGTGAAATCTTAATATGGATCCCCAAAATAGAAAGCATATTGAAAACAGAGAATCAGTAATTTATTAGTATGTATTTAAATGTTTATTTATATTATTTTAATTCATGCAAGCCATACAAAATTCAAAGGTACAAAAGGATATGCAATAAGACTGTCAAAATTTTTGAGAAGTCTCATAACACCAAGTACTGGAAAAGATTTGGGTAATAGAAGTCTGTACACTGCTGATGGAATGTAAATTGGTACCAGTCATTCTGGAAAACAATTGGTAGTTTGTGGTAAAGTTGAAGATGACATACCCTCCAGCCCAGCAATTCCCCTCCTAGGAGTATGCCCTGGAGAAACTTTCACATACACACAAAGAATGTTCACACAGAGCAGGAGAAAATGTCGAACAAAATTCAAATTCACACAAAAATGGACCAGACTTACTGGTCTGACAGAGACTGGAGGAACCCTGAGACTTTGGCTCCCAGACATTCTTGTAACTCAGAACTGAAGTCACTCCTGAAGTTCACCCTTCAGCCAAAGATGACACAGGTCTATAAAACAAACAATAACACATGTTACTTCCATCATGTAAATGAGACCGGATGAGAAATACCTGCCCACGAGCAAAGACAAGAAGGCAGGAAGGGACAAGGAAACTGGTTGAAAGGAAATGGGGACCTGGGGTGGAGAAGGGGAGAGTGTTGGTTGACACATCGCGGGGACTGCAACCAATGTCACAAAACAATTTGTGTATAAATTATTGAATGCAAAGCTAATTTGCTGTGTAAACTTTCACCTGAAGCACAATAAAAAAAAAATTTTAGAGAAGCTCTGTTTGTAAAGTGTAAACTTGGAAACAATCTAAATGTCCATCAACTGGAGAATGGATAAATTGTGGCATAATTCTTCCAGTTATCTAATGCCTAATAAATCACCGCAAAACTTAGTGGCTTAAGTCAACAATCATTATATCTTACAGTTCTGGGGGTTGACTGGACTCAATTAGACTCTTATGGCTTGCAGTAAGACAGTGGCTGGGGCTGGTGTCCTGAAAACTTCACATCTGGTGGTTGCCACTGGTAGCTAGCTGGGAATGCAGCATGGGCTGTCCTCCAGAGTACCTCCATATGGCCTTTCTATATGACCTGGGCTTCCCTACAGCATGGCTGCTGAGTTCCAAGAGCAAGCTTCTCAAGATAGCCAGCAGGAACTGTATTGCCTTTTCTAACCTAGCACTGGAAATCACATTGCTGTCCCACCTAGATGCAAGGGGAAGGAGCATAGACCCCATCTCTCAATGGGAGGAGTATCCATGCCTCCTAAGAAGAGCAAGTGGGAGATTGCATTGCCGCCATCTTGGAAAATACAATGGCATGCTATACATCAATGAAACTGAACTAAAGTTGCATATATCAACATGAATAAACCTCAAAATAGTAAAAAAAAGCAAATTGCAGAGAAATACATATAGTTTTAAAATATACAACATTATGCATTGTGTTAGTTATCTAGTGCTGCTATAACAGAAATACCACAAGTGGATGGCTTTAACAAAGAGAAATTTACTTTTTCACAGTCTAGCGGTCTAAAAATCCAGATTCAGGGTGTCAGCTCCAGGGGAAGGCTTTCTCTGTCAGCTCTGGAGGAAGGTCCTTGTCATCAATCTTCCCCTGGACTAGAAGCGTCTCTGCGCAGGAACCCCTGGTCCAAAGGATGTGCTATGCTTCCGGCACTGCTTTCTTGGTGGTATGAGGTCCCCAACTCTCTGCTTGCCTCCCTTTCCTCTAATCTCTTGTAAGATAAAAGGTGGTACAGGCCACACCCCAGGGAAACTCCCTTTACATTAAATCAGGGATGTGACCTGAGCAAGAGTGTTACATCCCACCCTAATCCTCTTTAACCACAGGCGGAGATTATGATTTACAACACATAAGAAAATCACAAAATGGAGGACAACCACACAATACTGGAATCATGGCCTAACCAAGTTGACATATATTTTTGGGGGACACAATTCAGTCCATGAGATGCATATTGATAAAGAATATGTAAATATGTACTAAATGTATAAAATGCATGGGAATGATAAACTCCAAATGTAGGACCCTGGTTCTCTCCAGGGGAGGGTGGGGTGGGAAGTGACTGGAGCAGGGCGCATGGGGAATCAACAGTATAGTCATGGTTATTAAGACAGGTGGTGGCCACATGGGTGTTCATTGTATTATTCTTATGCCTTTTCTTTTTATCTCAACAATTAAAAAAATTCTCTCTCCTACTCTGGATCCCTAAGCCACTGGTTTCTCTGTCCAGAGACGATCACTGTTACTAGGGTTTTATGTATCCTTCCAGAGATATTCTGTACATTTACAAGAGTTGTTGTTGTTAGGTGTTGTCGAGTCGGTTACGACTCACAGCGACTCTGTGTACCACAGAACGAAACACTGCCCAGTCCTGCGCCATCCTCACAATCGTTGTTATGCTTGAGCCCACCGTTGCAGCCACTGTATCAGGCCACGTCGTTGAAGGTCTTCCTCTTTTTCACTGAGCTCAACTTTACCAAGCGTGTTGTGCTTCTCCAGGGACTGGTCTATGTATATATTTTCAGCTCAGATGGCAGCATATATGATAGCTTTGCATTTTGCTTTTTTCACTTAATCTATCCCAGAGATCATTTTTAAAAACAGCTTTACTGAGCTATAATTTACACACTGTACAATTCACCCAAAAGCCAATTCAGTGGCTTTTAGCATATCCACAGAGTTGTGTAACTAACACCACAGTCATTTTTAGAGCATTTTCATTATCTCAAAAAGAAACCCATCATCCCCATGGCTCTGGGGTACTAATCTGTTTTCTATCTCTGTAGATTTGCCTATTCCGGACACTTCATGTAAATAGAATCATAGCAATATCCTGGCACTTTGTGACTGGCTTCTTTCACTCAGCACAATGTTTTTAAGACTCATCTGTTTTGTAGCATGTATCAGCATCTCATTTATTTTTATTGCTGAATCATAGTCCATTGGATGAATATAGGGAACTCTGGTGGTGCCGTGGTTAAAGCGCTCAGCTGCTAACCAAGAGGTCCCCGACTGGAACCCACCAGCCACTCCGAGGTAGGAAGATGTGGCAGTCTGCTTCCTTAGAGATTTACAGCCTTGGAAACCCTTTGGGGCAGTTCTATTCTGTCCTATAGGGTTGCTAGGAGTCGGAATCGACTCCACGGCAGTGGGTTTGGTTTTTGTTTTTTTTTTTTTTTTCAGTTTGTATGCATACACCTACATTTTGTTTATCTATTCATCAGTTGGTGAACAATTGAGTTGTTTCCACTGTCTGGCTATTGTGAATAATGCTACAATGAACATTGGTGTTCAGGTTTTTGTGTGGGCATATGTTTTCATTTCTCTTGAGTATATACTTAGAAGCAGAATTGCTGGATCACATGGTAAGTCCGCTTAACCTTTTGAAGAACTGCCAAATGGTTTTCTAAAGTGGATGCACCGTTTTCCATCCCCACCAGCAGCGTCCGAGGGTTCTGATTTCTTCAACGCCTGTTGTTATCTGTCTTTTTTATTATGGCCACCCTAGTGGGTATGATGGGCTCTGGTGACGCAGTGGTTAAGCATTTGGCTGCTAACCAAAAGGCCAGTAGTTCGAATCCACCAGCCGCTCCTTAGAAACCCTATGGGGCAGTTCTACTCTGTCCCATAGGGTGGCTATGAGTCGGAATCGACTCAAGGGCCGTGGGTTTTTGGGTTTTTGAGTGGGTGTGAAGTGGCAGCCCACTGTGATTTTTATTTGCATTTCTCTGATGGCTAACAACGCTGACTGGAAAGAGCTTCCTTTTAAAATGACTAGTAGTCTCTTGTGCAGATATAACCAACTGCTGTTGAGTCGGCTCTGACTCATGGCAGCTGCGTGTAGCCAGAGTAGAACTGTGCTCCAGAGGTTCTCGGTGGCTGGTTTTGGGGAAGTAGGTCACCAGGATTTTCTTCCGAGTGCCTCTGGATGGACCTTTCAGTCAGCGGCTGAGCGCAGCAACCATTTGCACCACCCACGGACTCCTGATGTATTTAACCAGTCGGCTGTTGTGGACAATTCGGTGGTTTCTGGGTCTTTTTCTATCACAATGCCTGGTGTGTATGCCACATTTTTTTCTCAAGTGTGAGTATATCCTAGGAGTAAATCTGTGGGTCAGAGTATTGCGTTAGTGTGCGTGATCGTTGAGGTTGTGTGTCAACTTGGCTGGGCCATGAGTCTCAGTGGTTTGGCAGTTATGATGTAGCTTGGCAGTCATATAATGACGTGATCCCCTCCGGGATGAGATTTGATATAATGTGATCGATCACCTCCATGACGGGATCTGCTGTGAGTAGCCAATCAGTTGAAAGGGAGTTTCCTTGGGGGCATGGCCTGTATCCAATATAACTGGACCTCCTGGCAAGGCTCGCGGGCTTTTGCTCTTACCGGATCCTGCCGCTGGCTCCTGTTCATCTGAACTCCAGTTTTGGGACTCAGGATAGCAGCTTACTTGCCATCTTGTCTGCCGATCTTGGGGTTTGTCAGTCTTTGCAGCCTGTGAGCCAGAGCCTGATGTCTGACCTGCCGGTCTTGTGTTCGCCAGCTCCTGCAGCTACGTGAATCAGGAGAAGCTTCTATCCTGACCCATGGATTTGGGACATTCCAGCTTCTACAACCACTTGAGTCATTTCCTTGATATAAATCTCTCTCTAGGTATTTATATAATTTTCTTGTTTGCTTCTCTAGAGAACCCAGCCTAAGGCAGTCTGGGTTTGCTAGAGGAGCAAAACCAGTGAAATGTATATATAAATATAGAGGGAGAGATTTACATCAAGGAAATGGCTCACACAATTGTGGGGACCGGCAAGTTTCAAATCCCTGTGTCCACCGGCAGACTGGAAACCTCTCCTGGCTCGTGGGGCTGCAGGGGCTAGTGAATCAAAGATCTGCAGGTCAGGCGGCAGGCTGGAGACTTCTGCAGGCTTATGTTCCAAGAATCGGAGGTCAGACAATGAGAAGAGTGAAGGGTTGAGACACCAAGCTTTGCCAGAACGTCCATTTATATAGTGGAGGTGGGCCATACCCCCAAGGAAACTCACCTTTCAACTGATTGGCTGCTCACATCAGATGACAAAATGGAACGTAGTTACAGTCTATTACCTTATGGGTAATGTCATGGGAGAGCACCTAGTTCCAGAGTCTGCCAAACCGCTGAGAATCATAGCCTAGCCAAGTTGACACATAGCAGTAATCATCACAGGTGTGTACCTGTCTTGAAAGTTTGAATTTATGCCATTTGTGTATTTAAAAGTAGATGTTGAGAATAATCAGACTTGTTCGATGAACATTCTATTTTTCCCTCCACTGCTAATGGTTAGGAGGGTCAGTCACATCAGAATGAGCAGCAGTTTATGTCCATATTTTATTTTGGCAAAAGCATGAATAACTCGAGTGATTTTTCCATTTGTTTAAGCCTACATTCATCATAGCGTAGTTTTGCTCTAAAGCTGCCTTTTGTCTCCCTCATCTTTTACAGAGTGCTTGCTTCTAAATTACTGGTATAGGATGTTCTGGTGATCATTTGGCCTTTCTTGAAAAAAATTTTTAACAGCTTTATTGAGATATAATTCGTGTATTATGAGATCACCTGTTTTAAGTACACAATGCATTGATTTTTAGTAAATTTGTAGAGTTGTGCAACCATGTCATGGAATGAATTATGTCCCTCCGCCCCCAAATGTGTATATCAACTTGGTTAGGCCATGATTCCCAGCATTCTGTGGTTGTCCTCCATTTTGTGATTGTAATTTTATGTTAAAAGGATTAGGGTGGGATTGTAACACCTTTACCAGGTCACCTCCCTGATCCAAGGTAAAGGGAGTTTTCCTAGAGTGTGGCCTGTACCACCTTTTATGTCTCAAGAGATAAAAGGAAAGGGAAGCAAGCAGAGTTGGGGACATCATACCACCAGGAAAGCAGCACCCGGAGCAGAGTGCGTCCTTTGGACACGGGGTCCCTGCACCTGAGAAGCTCCTCGACCAAGGGAAGATTGAGGACGAGGACCTTCCTCCAGAGCTCACAGAGAGAGAGAGCCTTCCCCTAGAGCCGATGCCCTGAATTTGGACTTGTAACCTACCAGACTGTGAGAAAATAAATTTCTCTTTGTTAAAGCCATCCACTTGTGGTATTTCTGTTACGGCAGCACTAGATAACCCAGACAGACCATCACCATAATTCAGCTTTAGAACATTTCCTTCCCCCAAAAAGATTTCTCGTGCCTACTTGGAGCCAATCCTCGTACCCACCCCCAGCCCCAGGTAGCCACTGCTCTGCTTTCTGTCTCTATAAATTTGCCTTTTCCTGACATTTCCTATAAATGGAATCATACAAAATATAGTCTTTTGTGTCTGGCTTCTTTCCCTTAACATACTGTTTCTGAGGTTCATCCCTGTTTTAGCATGCATCGGTAGTGCCTTTGTATGGCTGAGTGGTATTCCACTGTAAGGATATACCTGCTAGCCAAGAGGTCTGCAGTTCGAATCCACCAACTGCTCCTTGGAAACGCTATGGGGCTGTTCTACTGTGTCCTGTAGGTTCCCTAATAAAAAAAAAAAAACCTGTTGTGGCCGAGGTGATTCTGACTAATAGGGGCCCTAAAGGACAGAACAGAACTGCCCCATAGAGTTTCCGAGGAACGGCTGGTGGATTCGAACTGCCAACCTTTTGACTAGCAGCTGTAGCTCTTAGCACTGAGCCACCAGGGCTCCACAGGATAGCTCTGAGTTGGAATCGACTTGATGGCAATGGGTTTGGTTTTGGTTTTTGCTTATCCGTTCCTCAGTTGATGGATATTTGGATTATTTCTACTCTTTGACTAGTGTGAATAACGCTGCTCCGAACGTTAACTAACGTACAAGTCTCTGCGTGGACATACGTTTTCGTGTTTCTCAGGTAGATGCCTAGGACTGGAATTGCTGGGCCATATGATAAATTTATGTTTAACTTTTTATGAAAACTGCCAAAGTATTTTCCAAAGTGGCTGCACCATTTTACATTCCTACCAACAACTGACAGTAGACGAAAAAGAGGAAGACCCTCAACGAGATGGATTGACGCGGTGGCTGCAACAATGGGCTCAAGCATAGCAACAATTGTGAGGATGGCACAGGACCGGGCGCATTTTGTTCTGTTGCACACAGGGTCACTATGAGTCGGAACCAACTCGACGGCAGCACTCGACGGCAGCGCCTGACAACAACAACACCAACAATTTATGAGCGTTCCGGCTTCTCCATGTCCTCATGACCACTTGTTATTCTTTTTTTTAAAAATAATTTATTATGCTTTCTGTGAAGGTTTACACAGCAGTTTAGGTTCCCATTCAATAATTTGTACACAAGTTTTTCAGTGACGTTGGTTACATTCTTCATAATGTGTGAACATTCTCATTTCTGTTTAGGTTGTTACATTTCCATTTATCCAGTTTCCCTGCCCCCTTAGCTTCTCATGTTTGTTTTAAAGTAACTGTTGACTGGCCTCATATAGGTGATTTTCTAAAAGAAGCACAGTACTTAAAGGTGATAATCATTATTTTTTGAGCCAATTTGTTATTTAGCTACAAGGTGACCTCAGGGGCTAGTATCTGTTCCAGGTCTGAAGAATATTGTTTGATCTTCTTAATAGTGTGTTATGATTAAGAACTTGAGCTCTGCAGCTCTGTGATCTTGGGCAAATTACTTAACCTCTCTGTGCTTCGATTTCCTCGTTTCTAAAACGGGAACAGGAATAGCACCTACCCTGTAAGATGATGGTGAGGATTAAACGTGTGAAGAGCTTAAAACAGTGCCCAACACACAGTGTTATTATCTAATTTGGTCTCTGAAATAGATGATTTTCAGCACCAGCATTAGCAACCCCACTTAAAGAATCTTTTAGTAACACTCCTATAACCCGTTGCCGTCGAGTTGATTCTGACTCATAGTGACCCTATAGGACAGGGTAGAGCTGCCCTATAGGGCTTCCAAGGAGCGTGCTCTTAACCACTGTGCTACCAGAGCTCCAACACTCCTATAGGCTATAAAAAAGATGTTTGGGTAAATATTTATTTTAATATAATTGCAAACTTACAGAAAAGTAGCAAGAATAGTACAAGGGATTCCTGTTATACTCTTTAAATAAAGTTTTTAGTGTGCATTAGGTGAAAGCTTACATAGCAAATTAGTTTCCCGTTCAATAGCTTGTACACAGAGTGCTCCATGACATTGGTTCCATTCCCCACCACGTGCCTGCCCTCTTCCCATGTCTATTCTAGGTTCCCTGTTTCCTTTCGTCCTGAATTGCTACCCCTTCCTGCCCTCTCATCTTTGCTTTTGGGCAAATGTCCCCCTTTGGATTTTGTATAATCGATTGTTCTAAGGGACACATTCCTCTCGGGTGTTGTGGCTGATGGGTGGTCTCTGGGAGTGGCTTCAGTTCCAGCTCAGAAGGGTGTCTTAGGGCCATCGTTTTGGGGGCCCGTCCTACTCTTTACCCAGATTTGCCAATCGTTGACAATTTGCCCCATTTGCCTTATGGTTCCCCCTCCCCTTCCCCGTGCACACACGTAATATACACATACATGCCTATCGGTTTTTCCAGCCTCTGGAGTGCTGTCGGAGAACATCGTGCTTCTTTTACCTCAAAACCCTTCAATGTCTATTTTCTGGGGACAAGACCATTCTCCCACTTGACACTATACAGTTATCAAAATCCAGAAATCTAACATAGATACAATACTGCTATCTAATCCACAGTCCATATTTCAATTTGGTCGATTGTCCCAATAATGTTCCTTATTGCCATTTCCCCCCCACCAGCTCAAGTTCCAGTTCAGGATCACGTGTTACATTTAGGGGTCATATAAGTGTTCCTTTTTAAAAGGGAATTAAAATGACAGCACAAACCCATTGCTGTCTAACATATTCTGACTCATAGCGATCCTACAGAACAGAGTAGGAGTGCCCCATAGGGTTATCCAAGTCTGTAATCTTTATGGAAGCAGACTGCCACATCTTTTTCCCTGTGGAGTGGGTGGTGGGTTTGAACCACTGACCTTTTGGTTAGCAGCTGAGTGCTTAACCACTGTTCCATCAGGGCTCCTCAACTGCACAAAAACCAAAAAAAAAAAAAACCCAAACTCATTGCTGTCGAGTTGATTCCAAGTCACAGTGACCCTACAGGACAGAGTAGAACTGCCCCATAGGGTTTCCAAGGAGCAGCTGGTGGATTCAAACCGCTGGCCTTTTGGACAGAAGCCGGATGCCTAACCATTGCACCACCAGGGCTTCCAACCGCACAAAAAGGTTCTCCAAATTGCTCAGGGAAGGTTGATGCGTGCAGGTCACAGAAGGGTTCCAGCAGGGATGGCCGGCTCATGTGGCGCCATCTTGTGGCAAAATTGTGGGAAGAGAGTTTATGAATCACCCCGGCGGGCCTTCGTGAGATTGTTCCCTTTTCAATGATGTTGGTGGTATTCACACAATCTCAATTTTTCTTAATAATGCAGGAAACTATGTTTTAAATATTTCACTGTTTCAAATCCACATACCTTACTTAACTCAGCATAAAATGGGACTTGTGCTGTGTCTCAAATCCAGACCCACAGAGGTAAGTCCAGTGCTGTGGATAAAAAGTGGGCTCGGACTGAGACACCTTTGGGAATGCATCTGGGTGCCACAACATTCTGGCTGTGTGATCTCTGGCGAGAGACAGCCCCTCTCTGGGCCTTCGTTTACTCTTGCAATATAGGCCTCACTGGGGCTTCTATTCACAGGATGGTGGGGAAGCATTTATCAAGGTCATGGATATAATTCCTAGCACTAGGCCTGGTAGGTGGGGATTTTTTAATGAAAGGTTAAAACCCAAACCAAACCCGTTGCTGTTAAGTCGATCCTGACTCATAGCGGCCCTACAGGACAGAGTACAACTACACAATAGGGGTTCCGAGGCTGTAAATCTCTACGGAAGCAGATGCCACATCTTTCTCCCTTGAATGAAAGGTTAAGAAATTATTATTACTATTCAACTCTTTGTGGGCAAACAAGCTCAGATCTGGAATAAAAATCAGACCAGTACAAGGACTTCAAGCTTCTTAATTAAAAGCATATTCATTTCTTCAACAAATATTTCTTGATTCCCAAATCCCAACTATGTGCCAGGCATTGTTCTAGGTACTGGGAATACAGTGGTGCCCAAGGCAAGGTCTTTGCACTCATGGAATTTATATTCTGGTGTTGGGTGTAGACAATTAAAAAATAAACAAAAAGATCCTTTAGTGTTAACTGTTAGGTAGAGAATTCTAATATGCTAAACAGTGTCAGCAGGGCTTCTTTGGCTATGGGGTGGGAAGAACTCTCTAACACGGTAGGATTTAAACCAAGTTCTGCAGGACAAGAAGGATCAGTCATGCCAAGATCAAGGTCAAGAGAATAGTAAGTGCCAAGGCCCTGGGGTGGGAACAAGCTTGTCTTTTTGGATGAACAGAGGTTGGTGTGGCTGGAACACGGTGGTGAAGGGCAAGAGCAGTTGAAAGTGAAGGCAGAAAGACAGGCAGGGGGTGGATGGCACAGAGTACTAAAGGCCTCTGGCTTTTATTCCATGTGGGGTGGGAAACCATCTAAGTGTTTGGAGAAGATGTCCTTGTTGTTAGCTGCCATCACATTGGCCTCAACTCATGGTGACCCCGTGCACAATGGAACCAAAAGCTGCCCATTCCTGTACCATCCCCATCATCAGTTGGAGATTGGACCGTTGTGATCCACAGGGTTTTCACTGGCTGATATTCAGAAGTAGATTGCCAGGCCTTCCTGGCCTGTCTTAATCTGGAAGCTCCACTGAAACATGTTCAGCATCACAGCAATACGTAAGCCTCCACTGGTAGGTGATGGCCGTGCATAAGATGGATCGGCTGGGAATCGAACCCAGGTCTCCTGCATGGAAGGCGAGAATTCTCACATGGAACCACTGCTGCCCTCGTTGGAGCAGGTCACCAAGGTGTGCAAATCCAAGCACAGAGAGGGCAAGAAGCTTCATCCTAAGGTCTGCACAAAAGTGCATTAGCCGAGCGTGACCACTTAAACATTTGGGGAATCTCTGGTGTGTTGCAAAAGTTGAATGTGCACAGTGTCTTCTATTACAATTTTGAATGAGTTAGAAACATATTTTTAAAGAAAGGACATTGGAACCAACATTTACAGAATCCCTGAGGCTTATCTGTACTTTTGCCAAACATATAAAATGACTCTAAAAGGATCTTCCCAACTGTAGCATCTGGGGTGGGGTTTTAAGAAATTCTGGCTGAGGAATCAAAGATATTATTTCCACACTTCTTCATAATGTGAGAAACTATTTTTAAATAGTTTAAATAAGAATAAAAAAACTTTTTTTTTTTAATGGTTAAAGACTTCTTTGAGAATCTGATCAGCGCTATGGCCTTTCTCTCCAGACAATGCTCTGCTTAGGATGGAGAGTGTTTAGATGTTTACCTGTGTTTTACTGACTATGCAAAGGCATTCGAGTGTGTGGCTCATAACAAATTATGGGTAACATTGCAGAGAATGGGAATTCCAGAACACATAACTGTGCTCATGCAGAAGCTGTACATAGACCAAGAGTCAGCTGTCCAGACAGAACAAGGGGGTACTGAGTGGTTTAAAGTCAGGAAAGGTGTGCATCAGGGTTGTATCATTTCACCACATTTGTTCAATCCGTATGCTGAGCAAATAATCCGAGAAGCTGGACTATATGAAGAACACAGCATCAGGCTTGGAGGGAGACTCATTAACAACCTGTGTTATGCAGATAACACAAACCTTGCTTGGTGAAGGTGAAGAGGACTTGAAGCACTTACTGATGAAGTTCAAAGACCACAGCCTTCAGTATAGATTACACGTCAATATAAAGAAAACAAAAATGCTCACAACTGGACCAATAAGCAATGTCATGATAAACGGAGAAAAGACTGAAGTTGTAGAGAATTTTTTTACTTGGATCCACAATCAATGCCCATGGAAGCAGCAGTCGAAAAACCAAATGACCTATGGCATTGGGGAAATCTGCTGCAAAAGACCTGTTTAAAGTGTCAGAAAGCAAAGATCACTTTGAGGACTAAGGTGTGCCTGACCCAAGCCATGGTGTTTTCAGTCACCTCATATTCATGGGAAAGCTGGACAATGAATAAGGGAGACTGAAGAACTGATGCCTTTGAATTACGGTGTCGGCAAAGAATCTTGAATATACCATGGACTGCCCAAGAATGAACAAATCTGTCTTAGAAGAAGTACAGCCAGAATGCTCCTTAGAAGCGAGGCTGGTGAGACTTCATCTCATCTACTTGAGACACGTAATCAGGAGGGACCAGTCCCTGTAGGACATCGTGCTTGGTAAAGTAGAGGGTCACAAAAAAGAGGAAAACCCTCAAGGAGATGGATCGACATAGTGGCTACAACAATGGGCTCAAGTGTAACAGTGATTGTGAAGATGGCACAGGATCGGGCAGTGTTCGTTCTGTTGTACGCAGGGTTGCTACGAGTTGGAACTGAGTCCATGGCACCTAATGACAACAACAGGACAAAGAAAGGGCGATTTTGCTCAAATCTCCTGATCGCCATGTGGCAGGGAGGGTTCTCTTCTTCCCTAGCTACCTCCACCACTGCCAGAGGAGACTCCCCAGACCTGATGGGGATGGAGGGGCAGTCTCCCATTTGGGACTGCTAAGAGGTCTCTTAATAGGAGCCCTGGTGGTTCATTGGTTAAGTGCTTGGCTGCTAACCGAAAGGTCAGCCATTCGAACCCACCTGCTGCTCCTCGGAGAAAGATATGGATGGTAATCTGTGTCTGTAAAGATTACAGCCTTGGAAACCCTATGGAGCAGTTGTATACTCTACTATAGGGTTGCTATGAGTTGGAATCTACTTGGTGGCAATTCTTAGGAGTCCCTGGGTGGCTGTTCGAGTTGGCAGTTCACACCCAGAGGCACCTCGGAAGAAAGGCCTGGCAATCTATTTCCAAAAACAGCTATGGAACGCAGCTATAACAAACATGGGGTTGCCATGAGTTGGAACTGACTCTATGGCATCTGACTTTTAAAAGGTCTCTGTCATGGATTGAATTGTGTACCCCCAAAATTTTTGTTAATTTGCCTAGGCCATGATTCTCAGTATTGTGTGATTGTGCACCATTTTGTGATTTTTCCCTGTGTGTTGTAAATCCTATCACTATGATGTTAATGAGATGGATTAGCGGCAGTTATGTTAATGAGATCTACAAGATCGGATTATGTGTTAAGCCAATCTCTTTTATAAAAGGGAGAGGCGAGCGGAGAGACAAGGGGACCTCATACCACCAAGAAAGCAGTGCTGGGAGCAGCACGTGTCTTTTGGACCTGGGGTTCCTGTGCAAAGAAGCTCCTAGACCAAGGGAAGATTGATGATAAGGACCTTCCTCCAGAGCCAGCAGAGAGAGAACGCCCTCCCCTGGAACCGATGCTCTGAATTTGGACTTGTAGCCTACTGGACTGTGAGAGAATAAATTTCTCTTTGTTGAAACCATCCACTTGTGGTATTTCTGTTATAGCAGCACTAGATAACCAAGGCAATCCCTTATGTTGGTCAATCATCCTTGGGACTCCGATCTGTGTGAGAAAGGTTGAAATGGATTAGGGGCCTGACTTCTGCTCCCTGGAGACAGAAAAGGCTTTGAGGGGAAGCTCTTCCTATCCCTCAAGGCAGGATTCTTAACATTTTTTTCTGAATCAAGAGGCCTTTGAGATTTCAGATGGGAAGCCATTGTCCCCTCACCCCAGAAAAGTACGTGTACAGCTCATATTGATATAGTTATGGGTGGGGAGAATGAGCCTTGGTGACACAATAGTTCAGTGCTCCGGCTGCTAACTGAAAGGCTGGAGGTTCGAACCCACCAGCTGCTCCAAGGGAAAAAGACCTGCCGATCTTCTTCCGCAAAGATAAAAAAAAAAAAAAACCATTGCCGTTGAGTGGATTCTAACTCATAGTTACCCTATGGGACAGAGTAGAACTGCCCCACAGAATTTCCAAGGAGCAGCTGGTGGCTTCAAACTGCCAACCTTTTGGTTAGCTGCCAAACCCTTAACCACTGTACCACCAGGGGTCCCCATAAAGATTACAGCCTAGGAAACCGCATGAGGCAGTTCTAGTCTGTCCTGTTGTTGTTGTTAGGTGCTGTCAAGTCGCTTCCGACTCATAGCGACCCTATGTACAACACAACGAAACACTGCCCGGTCCTGCGCCATCCTTACAATCGTTATGCTTGAGCTCATTGTTGCAGCCACTGCGTCAATCCACCTCGTTGAGGGTCTTCCTCTTTTCTGCTGACCCTGTACTCTGCCAAGCATGATGTCCTTCTCCAGGGACTGATCCCTCCTGACAACATTCACAGGTAAGCATCCTTCTGGTATTCTCTGCTTTCAGCCAGGATCCATCTGACATCAGCAATGATAGCCCTGGTTCCACGTCCTCTTCTGAAACCAGCCTGAATTTCTGGCAGTTCCCTGTTGATATACTGCTGCAGCCGTTTTTGAGTGATCTTCAGCAAAATACTCTGTCCTATGAGTCAGAATTGACTTGACCACACACAACACAACAACAACAGAGGTGAGGAAGGGCGTGGTGGTGTTTCAGTGGTAGAGTTCTCGCCTTCCGTGCAGAAGACCTGGTTCTGATTCTCCGCCAATGCGTGTTGCTATGATGTTGAACAGGTTTCTGGGCAGCTTCCAGACTAAGGTGAAAATCAGCCAGTGAAAACCCTATGGCTCACAATGGTTCAATCCGTAACCAATCGTGGGGATGGTGCAGACCGGGCAGTGTTTTGTTCTGTTGTGCATGGGGGCCCCATGAGTCGGGGGCCAACTGGATGGCAGCTACCAACAATGACAAAATTGGTGGGGGGTTCACAGATTCCGTGAAGCCAATCGAAGATTAAAACTCGCTGCGGTTGAGTGGATTCCTACTCATGATGACCCTATAGGAGAGAGGAGAATGGCCCAAGAAGCAGTTGGTGGATTTGAACTGCTGACCTTTTGGATAGCAACCATAGCTCTTAACCACTATGCTACCAGGGTACACAGTGGTGGCCAAAACAGTCCTGGTCTCCTTTCTCATGGGGCTGTCTGTGCAGTGGAGGAGACAGACCTGTCATGAGACACTAAAAAAAAAAAAAAAAAAATCAGCCATGGAAAACCCTACCTAGTGCAGTTTTTCGCTGAAACACATGAGGTCGCCACCAGTCAGAACTGACTTGAAGACAACTTTTTTTCTTCTTTAGTTCCAACATTAGGTTTACTTCTGGGGAAACCGAAGTTCAGCCCTGGGCAGGGCTTGCCTAAGACATTTTTGTAGACTGAGGTGGACCCAGGATTCTTCAGTTCCTAGCCAGGCATTCTCCTCACTAACCAATGCATACTTGTCAAGCTATGTGGCGTTCTGAAATCCAAATTTGGAAGGTAGCTGTCAGTCCCCACCCCTCAACCTACAGAGGGAAGAAACTGGGAGCCAGATGTCTTACAGCTGTCTGGTACAGCAGCTAGTACAGAGGCCAGGATCTGTGCAAAACTCTTTTCTTACAGGGCGATTCTAAGGCCTTTTAGGTCCAAGTTACTCCATAAAAAATTTATATGCCATAAAAAAAAAAAAATAGTGTGTCATAAAAAAACCCAGTGCCGTCGAGTCGATTCCGACTCCTAGCGACCCTATAGGACAGAATAGAACTACCCCACAGAGTTTCCCAACACCCCAGTGACGTGGAGATGATTGTTCCCATTTTGCAGATGTGGAAACTGGGGCACGGAAAGTGGTCAAGTCTTCGGCCCACGGTCACCTGCAAGGAGGAAATTCAAATCTGGGTTTGTATGGCTTCAGAGCCTGAGCTCTTAACCATTACGGACAACCTGAAAAGACAACCTCTCCTAAGGCCCGCTCCCGGGCTCTTTAAGAGTCTCGGGTCCTTCCTTGAGTAAAGGCCAAAAGAGAGTAAAACGAGATCAAAGCGTATGTAAATAAGGACCAGGGGCTGCCGGGATACAATCACTTCGGCTTCCTTCACGGGAAAGCCGGGGTTGGAGTCCCATTGCGCATGCGCAATACTGTCTCGCTTTTCGGTCCTGCACCTGCGCAAGGCCCTTCTACCCAGGCCGGCCCAATCTTGCCTAATGTACGCAAGCACCCTGCTAAGAGCTAGCGCTTTGTCTCTGCGCTTGCGCTCTAGCACGCTCTGACCCCATCCCTCGCTCTTCATACGTCAGTTCCGGTTTGTGGCTGGAGAAGGCGGTATTTCCGACCAGAGGGTGGGAGGGGGCGGTAAAGTGGGGGCTGGGGGGAGGGGGCGGGGGGGCCGCGCCGCGCGAGCCGTTGGGCCTGGCTCTGAGAAAGCGTCGCCTCTGCCGCCGCCGCCGCCGAGGGACAGAAGGAGCGGGAGCAAGCGCAGCGTGGCGATGGGCGGGAGTAGAGCCCCGCCGGAGAGGCTGGGCGGCCGCCGGTGACAGGTGAGTGCGCCAGCGCGTGTCCCCGAGTCCCCCCTCCTTCCCGATGGTCGCGTCCGGGTCCCCCGCGGCGCCGCGCTGGGCCGTACCACCGTGCCCGCCGGGTGGGGATCTCGGTCCTCGAGCCCCCCCGCTTCCGGGACTAAGTGGGGTGGCTGGGCGGGGGCGGTGGGACTATCCCTGAGGGGCTGGGGCCGGGGCCGGGGGCGGTGGCGGCGGGCCGTACCATTGAGGCGGTAGGGGACCTTAGCAAGAGTGAGGGGGAGGACCGAACCACTGAAGGCCCGTGGGTTCAGATCCAGCGTGTGCGGGCTGGAGGCTGAGCCAGTAGGGCGAGGGGAGGTCGTGCCTGGTGTGCGAGGGGTGAACCGATGGCGGGGCGCGCCGTACCAAGTGGAGCAGGGGCTGTACCTTTTTGGGTCTGTGAGAGTCCTTCTAGGATTGTTTTTAGAGGGGAGGGGGCTGTACCAGGTGTGCCCTATGGAGGGCTGTCGGGGTTATTCCACTGAGGCGCTGGAGAGGGGAGCCGTCGAACGCCGAGGGGCGCAGTATCAGCGGAGGAAGGCTGTGATAATTATAATTTTAGAGGAGTTGGGAGGGGGCAGGCCTAAGTGGGTGTTTACTCAAAAACTCATTGCTGTCGAGTCGATTCCAACTCATAGCGACCCTATAGGACAGTAGAACTGCCCCATGGAGTTTCCAAGGAGCACCTAGTGGATTCGAACTGCCACCAGGGTTTCCCAAGTGGGTGTTTAGGGGCGTTTTATGGGAAGTGTTAGGGGCTTATGTCTCATGTATTTGATGGAGGACTAGGGGTTTACATTAAGCTGCGGAGCGGGGATGCTTACCCATTATTAAACTTTTCAATGATTTTTGGGGAAACTGAGATGGTTACTGGGGTGCTTTGGAGCATGGTGTTGCCTGCTTTTCCCAAATTATTTCACCTAATTTTAAGGTGTGTGGGACACCCCTCTGGCAAGTTCTTTTCTTCCAGAGGCGGGTGGGCAGAGTGTTTTAGAAGCCACTGTCTGAAGTTGCCTGAACTTTCATCTCCATAGTACTCTGAATTAAGGAGGGGAAGAGTATCAGGCTTGGATTTGGGGAGCTGTGCTCTCCCGACTGACTTAAGGCTTGGGGCCACTTTTCCCCCATGGCAGGGCGGCTGGGGACCTCTTGAGACTTGAGATTCTGAGGACCCCCTTCCTCTCCTGGCATGGGGTTCAGTAGGCCTGGGATGGAGTAACTAGGCAACCTATGGGCTGCTTTTCAACCTTGTCTAGTCTTCCCAGAGAAGCAGCGGGTGGCCTGGCCTGGTCTGGCCCAGGTTGGCAGTGCCCTGAAGGGGCCCGGCACCAACGCAGACCACTGCAGGTCCTGCCATCATGGGTCACAAGGCTGTTTGTGTCTCCAGGTTACCAGTCTAGCCCATCATGTTTACGCTCACCACCAGGCGGTAACAGCTGGCTGCACCATTAGCTGTTTTCCCAGCTGTTCCTCTCTTCATAGGCCAAGGGGACTTGGGGTAGGGGGCGGTACCCCTGGTCCAGCCTGGTTCAGGGAGAAAGGCCAATCTGAAGGGCTTGGGATAGTTAAACTCCCCACAGGTCTGGTTTCTCAGTGAGCTAGCCACAGACATGAGGCCACCGCCCCCTGCTCCCAGGCCAGCTTTTGGCCTTGCCTTGCTCGGTAACCTTTGCCCGGGGTCTGCAGTTCCCGGAGGGCTGGCCGCAGTCCCTCATTGACCCAGTCAGTGTGGGTTGGTGTTGTGGTCAGAGGGAACGTTGCTCCTGGTCTGCAGTGGCAGCTTCCAAACTGGCGTGCATGGGTCGTGGTTCTCTGGGAGACAGTGGTGGTTCTATGGAATTTCTCTTCACTAGAGGCTTGTTCCTCTGTTTTCTCCCTCTGCCAGCTTGTAGCGGGTTTGCCTGGTGATGTTCACAGCGGTAATAAAAACAGTAATCATGACAACAATGGTTGGCATTTATTGAGTGCATTTTGTGTGCCACACACTGTTCAGAATGCTTTATGTGGATAACTCGCTGAGTGCTTACATCCTAGAAAGGTAGGTACTGTTGTCATGATCTTTGTTTGAGAAGGGGAAGCTGAGGTACAGAGGCAAATTAGTTCATAGCTAGGGAATAGCTGTTGTTTTTGAGCTTTTACCCCATACCAAAGGCACATGATAGGGCTTTTGCACACATGGATTTATTTGAATCTCAGAACACACCTATGGGTTAGATATGGTTATGCCCAATGTTAACACTCTTGGCTGCTAACCAAAAGGTTGGAGGTTCAGGTCCACCCAGAGGCGCCTCAAAAGAAAATTCTGGCAATCAACTGCCGTAAAACCAGCCGTTGAAAGCCTTACGGAGCAGGGTTCCACTCTGACACAGGTGGGGTTGCCGTGAGTCAGGGTTGGCTCAGCAGCAGCTGGTAGCTGGCATGAGGCAGGTAGGGGTACTCATCTCACCAGTGGGGAGACAGTCGCTGTAAAGCGAAATGGCCTGCCCAGGGAAGCTGGAAATGGTCGTGCTGGTATGTGAACCACGGGCCTGGCTTGGCCTCAGAACAGTCCTTGTTCACAAGTGACTGGAACTGTGGCTTCTGTTTGTGAGCATGCACTCTGCCCGGCCCTGGGCTTGGGGCTTTGCACAGCTCGTTGCACTCGGGGGGTGGATATGACGGTCAGAAGTTGAGGCTTCGAGGGGTAATCGGTCTGCTGGAGGTCTCTCAGACCCCAAGGGGCCAAGCTGGGGTTTGAACCCAGGTCTACTTACCCCTGGTGTCACGTGCCTTTTGCTTACGAGGTCCCAGGCTGGAGTGGGTCTCTGTCGCCCTGAAGCCCCTGCCGTGGGCCCTGCCAGCTGTAGCTCACCCTTGGCATGCTTGCCCCGTGTCCCCCCCACGTGAGCACCTCCGTTGGCAGCCAGTCCAGCAGTGATGAATGTCCCTCCACAGAGTAGAGCCAGGACATCTTCTAACCCTGGACAGGGTGTGTGCTGGGAGCAGGGAGAGGACAGACAGCAAGGGAGACATGCAAGAGTGGGCACGGCTACCAGGGTACACGAGTTAGAGGCAGGGTGGTGTGGTCGGTACATGTGCGCCCTCTGACGCTTTTCCAGCTGGCTGTGTGACCTTGGGCCACAGTGTCCACCTCTGTACAGTGGGCTGAGGGGCACCTCACCACCTGTGAGGGTTAAATCTGTGAGTCCATGAGAAGCTCCTGGGACAGTGCCCGGTGCCAGGTAGGTGCTCAGTCAGTACTCGGGATTGGACGTTACAGACTGGGCATCCGCCCTCGCCTTAGCCGTCTCGGGGGTTCCGGTATCCAGTCCCCCAGCCAGGATCCAGGAATCTGGTGTCCTTGTTTCCAGCCTCTAAGGAGCTGCACTGGAGTGATTGGATGCACAGGGCTCCAATGCAGCCCTGCCCTGCTGGCTATGTGATCTTGAGCAGGTTCCTTAACCCCTCTGAGCTTGTTTTATCTTCTGTATCCTATAGGGTCACTATGAGTCAGAGTCCACTCAACGGCGATGGGTTTGGTTTTATTTGGTATCATGCAGATGATGATAATTCTCACCTGACAGGCGTGTAAGATTAAATGGATTAATTTGTGGAAAGCATTTATACCATGGTGGCATAACAGTAAGTCGACAGTAAATGCTTACTGCTTTCACTTTTTAAGAAGAGTGCCTGACACATGGGGAACCCTCAGTATGTCTTCTTGTTGTCAGGTGCCGTCCAGTCGATTCCGACTCATAGTGACCCTGTGTGTAACAGAACGGAACACTGCCCGGTCCTGTGCCATCCTCATAAACCGCTGCTCCATTTGAACCCATTGTCGCAGCCACTGTGTCAATCCATCTCATAGAGGGTTTCCTTTTTTACTGACCCTCTATTTTACCAAGCATGTTGTCCTTCTCTAGAACTGTTCCTTCCTGACAACATGTCTAAAGTATGTGAGACCCAGTCTCACCATCCTTGCTTCTAAGGAGTGTTCTGGATGTACTTCTTGCAAGACAGATTTGTTCGTTCTTCTGGCAGTCCGTAGTATATTCAATATTCTTCGCCAACACCATAATTGAAAGACATTAATTCTTTAGTCTTCCTTATTCATTCTCCAGCTTTTGCATGCATATGAGACGATTGAAAATATCGTAGCTTAAGTCAGGCGCGCTTTAGTCTTCAAAATGACATTCTTGTTTTCTAACACTTTACAAAGGTCTTTTGCAACATATTTGCTCAATGCAATACATTGTCTGATTTCTTGACTCCTGCTTCCGTGGGTGTTGATGGCGGATCCAAGTAAAATGAAATCCTTGATAACTTCAGTCTTTTCTCCATTTATCATGATGCTGCTTATTGGTCCAGTTGTGAGGATTTTTGTTTTCTTTATGTTGAGGTGTAATCCATACTGAAGGCTGTGGTCTTTGATCTTCATCAGTAAGTGCTTCCAAGTCCTCTTCACTTTCAGCAAGCAAGATTGTGTCATCTGCATAATGCAGGTTGTTGCTGAGCCTTCCTCCAATCCGCTGCCCCGTTCTTCTTCATATAGTCCGGCTTCTCCAATTAATTTGCTTAGCATACAGATTAAGTGTGGTGAAAGGATATAACCCTGACACACACTTTCCCTGATTTTAAACCATGCAGTATCCCCTCGTTCTGTTTGAATGACTGCCTCTTGGTCTATGCATCTGAGCACAATTAAGTGTTCTGGAATTCTCATTCTTCGCAGTGTTATCCACGATTTGTTACGATCCACAGTTGAATCCCTTTGCGTCATCAGTAAAACACTGGTAAACATCTTTCTGGTATTTTCTGCTTTCAGTCAAGATCCATTTGACGTCAGCAATGATATCTCTTGTTCCATATCCTCTTCTGAGTCCGGCTTGAATTTCTGGCAGCTCCCTGTCAGTGTACTGCTGTAACTATTTTTGAATTATGTTCAGCATAACTTGACTTACATGAGATATTAATAGTATTGGTCAATAATTTTTACATTACGTTGGATCACTTTTCTTTGAAATAGACGTGAATATGGGTCTTTTCCAGCTGATTGACCGGGTAGATGCCTTCCAGATGTCTTGGCATAGGCGAGTGAATGTTTCCAGTGCTGCATCCGTTTGCCGAAACGTCTCAGTTGGTATTCCATCAATTCCTGGAGCCTCGTTTTTCACCAATGCCTTCGGTGGAGCTTGGACTTCTTCCTTCAGTAGTATCGGTCCTTGATAATATGTTACCTCATGAAATGGTTGAATGTCGATGAATTATTTTTGGTACAGTGACGCTGTATATTCCTTCCATCTTTTGATGCTTCCTGTGCCGTTCAATTTTTTGCCCATGGAAGCAGTACGTATTATTGATTGTAAGGAAGTCTTATTATTTCTGCTAGGACTTTGAGGTGGCTGGCAGCTACTGAGCCTTGTCAGTTAACACCAGGAGGATGGCAGGGCCAAAATTAGCACCTCCATTCTCCAGATGAGGAAACAGGTTCTGGAGGGTGGGGTGGAGGGAACATATAAGCAAGTAAAACTTAGCAAACGCAGCTTCCAGACAGGTCCTCTAGCTTCCTCTCTCTCCCACACCACTGGCCTGAGCCCTCCAAGGTAGAAATTGTAGATCCTTTCCAGATGTCAGGCTCTGTGCTAAAGCGAACCCCCTTTCTACAGGTTCTTTTATTGACTCTCTGGCACTGCCTTGGGAGTGATGGGAGGGCCTTGACCCAGGTGGAGAGAGCAGTGGGGTGGGAAGGGTTGGCTGGAGTGGGCGAGTAGCAGGAGAAGGGTTTGTGGGAGGTGGCAGGGCTGGGTCTTGCAGGGCCTCATAGGCCTGGACAGGGAGTTTGGATTTGATCATGAAGGCATTGTGGAGCTGAGGAATGGTTTTCACGCATCCCATCACCATTATTGAGCACCTTCTGTGTTCTTCGCATTGCTCCAGGTGCTGGGGATACAGTGGTGCACCTGGCAGGGACCCTTATGGAGCCAGAGGAGAGGCAACCCCTCAACCAGGTGAATAGACAAGGAGCAGGATAGAGGGGAGGTGCTAGGCTGGGAATGAAAATCAGGTGTAATGCTAGAGACTAGCTGGATGCTTCTTTCAAGGGGGTGGCAGGGAAGGCCCTTGAGCAGGTGCCTTTGAGCTGATCCCAGAATGACAAGATGAGCCAGTCATGTGGGCTGTGAGGAGCAGGAACAGCCTACCGGGCAGAGGGGACCATGGTGCAAAGGTCTGAAGGGAGGACTGAGCTTGGTAAGGTGCAGCAGCCAGGAGGCCCAGTGAGTGAGGGAGCGGGAAGGAGGTGACCCTCCCCATCCTGTCACTCGGAGCCTTGTAGACTGCCCTGTGGAGCAGTTTGGTGTTTAAGTGGGAGCGACCTGGTCAGGAGTCTGGGTGGTGCAGATGGTTAATGTGCTTGGCTGCTGGCCAAAAGGTGGGAAGTTCACGTCTACCCAGAGGTGCCTGAGAAGAAAGGCCTGGTGTTCTACTTCAGAAAAATCAGCCACTAAAAACCCTTTGAATCACAGTTCTGCTCTGACACACGTGGGATCACCAAGAGTTGGCGTTGACTCGACAGCAGCTGGTGTTTCACCTGGAGATTCAGGGTTTGGATGGTGACCCTTGCTATTGGGGCAGGCCTTAGCATTCTGCTGAGGGCAGATTCTGCAGAGCTGGTCACGGCGTTTCACACCTCTCCCATGTCCCCCGGGTGAGAATCGCTGCCTTAGAACCAGCAAAGACCCACATGCTGGTGGGCCTCCCCTTCCATGGTTCTCATACCGTGTTCCTGGAGCCCCTGGCTGTCACCTTTAAGGAGAGATGTTGGGGGGCCTCAGTGGGGTGAGTTTCTGACCCTTCTTTCCCAGCCCAAGCAGCTGGGCCAATAACAGATATCCAACAACAACGCATAGCCGCAGTGGTGCCTGATAAAAACAGCACCTGCTGGTTCTGCCTTCCGTTCAGCTGGTGGGCCTGAGCCGAGGGCCTGCAGCTTTCCTGCTGGAGAACTGGAAGGAGACCTGGCCTCCTGAGCCTACCCGCTAATGAAAACAGGCCTGTGGTGACAGATCTGTGGTGGAGCGTGGAATCCTAACGGGTGTCCACCCGTTGTCCTCCAGTGAGTTCCGACTCCCGGCCGCCCCGGGTCTGTGGTGACAGATCTGTGGTGGAGCATGGAGTCCTAACGGATGTCCACCCGTTGTCCTCCAGTGAGTTCCGACTCCCGGCCGCCCCAGGCCTGTGGTGACAGATCTGTGGTGGAGCGTGGAGTCCTAACGGATGTCCACCCGTTGTCCTCCAGTGAGTTCCGACTCCCGGCCGCCCCGGGTCTGTGGTGACAGATCTGTGGTGGAGCATGGAGTCCTAACGGATGTCCACCCGTTGTCCTCCAGTGAGTTCCGACTCCCAGCCGCCCCGGGCCTGTGAGGGGAGAGCTGCTCTGTGGGGTTTTCAGCGGCCGATTTTTTGAAGTAGGTCACCAGCTCTTTCTTCCGAGGCACATTTGGGTGGACTTGAACCTCCAACCTTCCGGTCAGCAGCCTAGCACATCAAACCCTACACCACCCAGGGACTCCTGATTGATGTTATGCAGGCAGATGAAATGGTGGTCAGGGAATCGAGAGTGGGGGTGCTCTCATTCTGGTTGGGATAGCCAGGGAGGGTCTCTCTGAGGAGGTGACATCTGAGTTGAGACTGGAAGGCAGTGAGGGAGCCACGGAGGACCTGGGAGAGACCTGCAGACCGAGGAGGAACGAGCTCTGGTTCCCAGTCTCCAGCAGTGAACGCTACGACCCTGAGAGGCCCTGTAACCTGGGCTGAGTCCCCAGCCAGGAAGTGTTGGGGATGGGGTCTCAATTTGGGCTGCCTGGCTGCAGAGTTCCCCAACACCTGAAGGCACTCAGCGAGCGTTGCTTTTGAGCCCGTCATCAGCCATACCCTCAGTGCTTAGCGCAGTAAGCAGCAGGAGCTGGGCTTTTGTTTCTCCAAGGCCTGTTCTTGGGGGTTTTCCTAGAAGGAGCAGGCCTCTTTAGAACAAACCTAGGGTCTCCAGAAGTCCCCTGGGGTGGGGGGAGATGGAAATGAGTGTCTGTCTGGGTTGATCTCCAAGCCTCTTAGAGACCCAGGGACACCCCGCCCCGGGCCCCTCTCCTCGGCTTCCCAGAGCTCTCCGCGGAAGGTGCTTCACCACCAGGCCTCTGGGCTGCACGGTGGGGTGGTTCCGTGGCAGGCTCTTCTGGACAACCAGCCAAGCAGTGAGAGGCCCAGCTGGGGGAGCAGAACCAGGAGGGAAGGAGGAGCGTGGGAGGGGTGGCTGGCTGGGATCTCAGCCTGGCCCCCTTGGGGCAGGACGGGTTGCCAACACTGCACCCATAGCAGGGCCCGGGCGGGCTGGGTGTGTAGAGCCCGGGTCAGCAAGCTGGGGCCGGCCGAGGGGAGACCTGCATGTCAGAGGTCCCTGCAGGAAGTTTGTCGAGCCCAGTCATCCTGCCTGAGAAGCCCGTCTGCAGATGTTTCTAAGGGTGAGGCCAGAAATCCAAGCCTGCCTTGCTTTGCCACCTCATGGGCCCTTCTCTGAAGGAAGTGGAGCAGCTGCCGCTCCCCTGCCCTTCCCGGCCTGGCTTTAGGATTTTCTTCGTCTGGTGGTTAGTTGGTCTACCCCCACCCAACCGGATGGGGTCAGGCTGCCACTGTTGAGTAGTCCAGGCTGGGGGGCAGCCAAGGTGGGTTTGAACCCTGCTTCGGGCTCCTCCCAGTTGCCGTGGGTGCCTTGTTTCATACATGTGTTTTGTATATGTATTTCATCTCTCTGAGGTACGGTTTGCTTAGCTGAAAATGGGAACATTCCTGCCATGTGGGGCTGTGGGGCGCATGCGGGGAGTGAATGTGCCGCAGGGTGCTCATCGCGGGGCCTGATGAGGAGGCACGGGTGCCTTTGAGCTGCTGCCACTGGGGACGCAGTCAGGCTGGGACTTGACGGGCCCCTTGAGAGCCGAGAAGGGGCTCTGGGGGACCAACCTGGGCTTGGTTGGCAGAGTGGGCTCCTGTCTGGGAGAGGGTGGCAGGCCAGTGAGCTGAGCTTCCTGCAAAGAAGGGCTCTGGACAGAAATATTAATCACTTCTGTTCCTGCTTGGCCAGACACTGCCCTGAGCACTTGTGTGTCTTAGCTCTGTGAAATAGGTAATAGTGTCGTCCCCATTTTGTAGTCACAGAAAGATAAACTGTTATCCCCATTTTACAGGTGAAGAAACAGAGGCACAAGGGGGTTATTGGATTTGCCCAAAGTCAAAGTGTTAGTAAGTGACAGAGATGGGAATTGGATCTAGCCATATCTGGGTTCTGGAGTCTTCCTTTTAAAGACTGGCTTTTCTCACCCTGACTAATAAAGTGGTCACCGTGACCATACATGCCATTGCTGCTGTTACAATGATTTCTTCCTTGCTTTTTCTTTCTAGACAGAGCTGGCACAAAATAGGCCTCAGTCATTGGGAGTGATTGGATTAGCCACTCGAGTTGGGGTGTGCTGGCCTCTCTCCGCCCTCTAATGGAGACCTGGCCTTGGCCAGCGCCTTCTCTTCCCCTGAGAAGGGAGGAAGGGATGAGCGTGGGAGGCACCCCCCTCCCCCTGCCTTCAGGTCTGATTCCTGAATGGACTCAGACTCAGGAGCCTGCCCTGGGCTGATTTTGTCCTTGGTGTATTCCATTTGTTCACCACATATTTGTTAAGGGCCTACCTCGTACTGTGCGCCCTTCTGGATGCCGGACAGTGGAACCCAGTCTAGCTGAGGAGCAGAGAAGTAGCATTTGCCCTGCCAGTGCTCAGTGCAGCCAAGGAAAGGAACAGGGCTGGGGGGCTTGGAGAAGGCTCCTGAGGAGAAAGCATTTAAGGCGAGATGTGAAAACCGAAGGAATAGGCCAGGCAGAGGTATGCCATGGACAAAGGCCCTGAGGTGGGAGAGAGCCAGGCAGTGGAGTGGGAGCAAAGTTGGAGGCCTGTGAGCGGGGGGTGAGCCATGTGTGAAGGTGGGTCATAGGGGCCTAAATGGGGGGCCTGGAGCCCAGGGAGACGGGAGAGGACGGGCTGGACTCAGGTGATGGCTGTGGGATGGAGAGAAGGGCGAGGAGCAGAGAGACCGTAGCGGCTTTGGAGCTGCATCTCTCAAACTGCCGTCCACAGGCCTCTGGGGGAGGATGTGGTGTGCGCTCTCTGGTAGTGTCTGCAAGGTGTCTACTATTTTTTAGCTGTGTGTTTTCATTTGGGTGATCGTCCTGAAACGTTGATACAGGCATGTTGTGAGTCAGCTGCATGGTTCCTTTATGCCCACGTGGTGACAGTTTTAATGTGAGTTGCCCCTTCCGTGGCCCTCGATTTCACAGCTTGCCTTTGTGTAACTGCAGCCTCTCTTCCCACGTGCTGGCGTTACCCCAGCTGTGTACGGAGCACCTCTGTAGGGTCCCCAAGACAACCCTGAGCTGTCAAAAAAAATTATCTTTTGAGGTAACGTAAGTATGTGCTTGATCAGGTTGGTATTAAGAGCCTAGTTACTGACGAGGAAGCTGAGGTTCAGAGAAGCTGAGGTGCAGCCAGGAAGCGGTAGAGTCAGAATTTGAGTCGACCGGGCCCAGAGGTGTGAGCCTGGGCCTCCCAGCCCTGTTCGAGCCTAGCCTCAAGAAGGGAGGTGGCTCAGTCTCTTGGGAGCAAGGTCAGAGCGGGGTGGGAGAGGCTCAGGGTTCAGATAGACCTGAGTCAAGTCTGCCTGCATGGCCTTGGGTACCCACTGAGTCCTTCTGGTTCTCGGTTTCGTCATCTGTAAGATAAGGGTCGTCATGGTACCATGAAGGAGACCCAGGTTCTGTTCGTGGCTGCATCTCTTGTGCAACCACCACCCATCCATCAGTGGAAGCTTGCACGTTGCTGTGATGCCGGACAGGTTTCAGCAGAGCCTCCAGACTAAGATTAGGAAGAAAATCAGCCATTGGAAACCCTGTGGGTCATAGTGATCCGATCCACAACCAATCATGGGGATGGCACAGGACTGGGCAGTGTTTTGTTCTATTTTCCATGAGTTGGGGGCTGACTCAACGGCATAGTTCGCAAATGAGCCGGATGGTGGGAGTGTCAGGCTTTGCCAGCACGGGGCTTATTTGGGGGATAACTCCTGGAGAAGAAGGTTGTGACCCAGCCCCTGCACTCGGTTGAGGGAGAGGATTCCATGTGTTGCTTCCCTCCTACCTCAGCCTTACACCAATAGCTCCCCATCTTGCTCCAAGTAAAAGCCACAGCCCTCATGGGCCTCCAGGGCCCTGCGCAACCAGGCCACCTGCTTCCTCGGAAGCCATCTTACCTGCCTAGTTCCCCCTCACCACTCCTGGCTGCTCCTCAGGCTGGCCACACCTCAACCCTGGCCCTTCCCTCTCCCTGGAACCTTCTTCCCCTAGGGCTCCACATAGCTCCCTCATCTCTCTCAGGTTTCCCTCAGATGTCACCAGTTCAGTGAGCCCCTCTGACCACTCCTTCCCACATGCCTAATCCTCCACATGCTACTTTATTTTTCTCCGTAACAATTGTCAACTTCATGTATAGTGTATAATTTGCCTATTTATTTTAATGCCTGTCTCTGCCCCCTCTCGTTGCAGGGAGGGGCAGTCAGGGAAGGCTTCCATGTCTGCTGGAACCTGAAGGGAGAGGGGGATGTGGTAGGTGAAGCTGGGTGGGGGAACAGCATGTGCAGAGGGCCTCGGGTGGGCGAGGACCAGGGGTCTTCAGGGGACCCAGGGAAGGGGAAGGGCAGCAGGGTGTGAGCTGACTGATGAGGCTGGAGAGCGAGTGGGCAGGGGCCGGGGAGGTGGACCCGGCAGCCTCCATAGGGGCCTTGGCTGGGATCCTGGAGGTACTTGGGGAGGGGCAGGAGCAGAGCTGTGTTTGCAGGGGTCCCTCTGCTGGGGCATTTGGAGTCTGCAGCCAGCCAGACAGGAACATTTGACATGATCTCTGTGGGTGCCATAAGGCCCTGCGGGCAGTGGCTCCAGGGGGAGAGCGTGGGGTGGGGGGTCAGGGAAGAGAAGGAAATCTGTTCCAGCACTCATTCCTCTCCCAGTTTCTTTTACAGCCTGCCCACGTCTTCAGCCTGCCTCCAGTCCTACCTGCTCCAAGTAGACAGATGGGGGCAGGTGGGAGGGGTGTGATGTTTAAGAGACCAAAAAAAAAAAAAAAAAAAAGCAATGTCCGTAATGCTGTTTTCTTAAACTGGGATAGGTAAAAATTCACGTGCTACAGAATCTAAAATGCAGGGAGTGACATTCCCCCCATGACTCCAACCACCAGAGGAAATTAATATATGTTGGGTGTCCTGGTGGTGCAGTGGTTAAGAGCTGAGCTACTGACCAAAAGGTCAGCAGTTTGAATCTGCCAGCTGCTCTTTAAAAACCCTATGGGGCAGTTCTACGCTGTCCTATAGGGTTGCTATGAGTTGGAATCAGCTAGATGGCAGTGGGTTTGGCTTTTTAATGTGGGTTGAGCAATTCCTGTGTTGGACTCTGTTCTGAAGCTTTACGTGAATTCACTCATTTAATCTTCACACCAGCCGTAGGAGGCATGGATCGGTACTATGCCTAATAGACAGACGAGGAAACTAAGGCGAAGAAAGAAGTGATGTGTTCAAGGCCACCTAGTCAGCAGGTGGCATAGCTGGGACTGAAACCTTGGCATTTGGTTTCAGCAAGGCCACTTGGCTCCTGCATCTGTTATTTCGCTTCCCTTAGCTCTTTGGCACAATTCCTTCTGATGTTTTTTCTACGTATGTGACCTTTACACATACATGTGGTCATGTCCTCAAGTCTAAGACAACATTCCCCAAAAGATCCCTTACTGGTTGTGTGGCTGATTTCCGAAAAGAACACTGCATATTATGGGTATACGTGGACCGCGAGACACATGTTGGCTTCGGTAACGCCAGCATGTGGAAACTTAAACATGGTAGAATCCAGGTGACGTGGTTTGTATCTGTGCTTCAGAAAAGGGGTCACGTTGTACGTTCTGTTGTGCAGTAAGCCTTTGTCACGGAATGCTCGTGACCTCAGTGTTGGCATTCTAGGTTGATTTTTGTCCTTAGGGTGGTTGTGGTGTGTTCTGTTGAGTGATGGACCCTCTCCACGGGAGGGGGTGTGTGTGCTGTGCTGAGCCGTTCACATGCGTGAGCCCCGAGATGGAGGTACTGCCCTCGTCCCCACCACACAGAAGAGGAAACTGAGGCTTGGGGAGGTGATAAAGTGGTGGAGCTGGCACCCAGATTGAGGTCAGCGTGACTAAAGGCTGTGTGGTACTGTGAGGTGAAGCCAGGACCCTGCAGCCAGGCTGCCTAGGACTGCTTCCAGCTCCATTCTTCCTGACCAGGTTTGGGGCAAGTAGTTTAACTTCTGTGCCTCAGTTTCTTTATCTTTAAAATGGAGACAGTACAGTACCTACCTCATAAGGTTGCTGTGAGGGTTGGATTTGCATTTATAGAGCCCGTAAATGTGCATCCTACAAGGATTAGCTCTCTTCAGTGTAATCACCATACTCCACCACTGCTACCAGTCACTGTCTGTCGATCCGACTTATGGCACCCCCATGCGTGTCGGAGTAGAACTGTGCCCCATAGGGTTTTCAGCGGTTGATTTTTCAGAGGTGGGTCACCAAGCCATTCTTCTGAGGTGCCTGTAGGTGGACTTCAACGTGTTGTTGTTATGTTGTTAGGTGCTGTCGAGTTGGTTCCAACTCATAGCGACCTGTGTACAGCAAAACAAAACACTGCCTGGTCCTGTGTCACCCTCACAGTTGTTATGCTTGAGCCTATTGTTGGCAGCCGCTGTGTCAGTCCATCTTGTTAGGGTCTTCCTCTTTTTCGCTGATCCTCTACTACCAAGCATGGTGTCCTTTGCATCGTGCTTGGTCCCGCCTGATAACATGTCCAAAGTACTTTCCATCCTCACTTCCAAGGAGCACTCTGGCTGTACTTCTTCCAAGATAGACTTGTTTGTTCTTCTGGCAGTCCATGATATATGCAGTACTCTTCACCACCGCCATAATTGAAAGGTGTCAGTTTGTCTTCGGTCTTCCTTTTTCCTTGTCCAGCTTTCGCATGCATGTGAGGTGATGGAAAATATCACGGGTTGGGTCAGGCGCACCTTCGTCCTCAAAGTGACATCTTTGTTTTTTTAACACTTTTGCAGCAGATTTGACCAATGCAATACGTTGTTTGATTTCCTGACTGCTGCTTCCACGGCTGTTGATTGTGGATCCAAGTAAAATAAAATCCTTGACGACTTCAGTCTTTTCTCCATTTATCATGATGTTGCTTATTGGTCCAGTTGTGAGGATTTTTGTTTTCTTTATGTTGAAGTGCAGTCCATACTGAAGGCTGTGGTCTTTGATCATCAATAAGCACTTCAAGTCCTCTTCACTTTCAGCAAGCGAGGTTGTGTCATCTGCATATCGCAGGTTGTTGATGAATCTTCTACCAATCCTGATGCCACACTCTTCTGCATATAGTCCAGCTTCTTGTATTATTTGTTCAACATACAGATCGAATAGGTATGGTGAAAGGATACAACCCTGATGCACACCTTTTCTGGTTTTAAACCATGTAGTATCCCCTTGTTCTGTTCAAACAACTGCGTTTTGGTCTATATACAAGTTCCTCATGAGCACAATTAAGTGTTCTGGAATTCCCATTCTTCGCAATGTTATCCATAATTTGTTATGATCCACACACAGTCAGATGCCTTTGCATAGTCAAAAAAACACAGGTAAACATCTTTCTGGTGTTCTCACTTTCAGCCAGGATCCATCTGACATCAGCAATGATATCCCTTGTTCCATGTCCTCTTCTGAATCCGACTTGACTTTCTGGCAGTTCCCTGTCGAAATACTGCTACAACCGCTTTTGAATGATCTTCAGCAAAATTTTACTTGCGGTGTGTATTAATGATATTGTTTGATAATTTCTGCGTTCTGTTGGATCACCTTTCTTTGAAATGGGTGCAAATATGGATTTCTTCCAGTTGGTTGGCAGGTAGCTGTCTTCTAAATTTCTTGGTATAGACTAGTGAGCACCTCAGCACTGCATCTGCTTGTTTAAACATCCCAGTTGGTATTCTGTCAATTCCTGGAGTCCTGTTTTTCGCCAGTGCCTTCAGTGCAGCGTGGGCTTCTGCCTTCAGTACTGTGAGTTCTTGATCAATATGCCACCTCCTGAACTAGTTGAACATCCACCAGTTCTTGTTGGTGTAGTGACACTGTATATTCCTTCCATCTACTTTTGAGGCTTCCTGCATCAGTCAATATTTTGCCCATAGAATTCTTCAGAATTGCAACTGGAGGTTTGAATTTTTTCTTCAGTTATTTCAGCTTGAGAAACGTCAAGCATGTTCTTCCCTTTTGATTTTCTGTTTCCAGGTCTTTGCACATTTCATTATAAAACTTTGTCTTCTCCAGGTGCCCTTTGAAATCTTCTGTTCAGCTGTTTTGCCTCATCATTTCTTCCATGTGCTTTAGCTGTTCTGCGTTCAAGAGCAAGTTTCAGAGTCCCTTCTTACACCCATTTTGGTCTTTTTTTTCTTTCCTGTCTTTTTAATGACCATTGGCTTTGTTTTACGTGTGATGTTCTTGATGTCTTCCCACAGCTCGTCTGGTCTTTGGTCATCAGTATTCGGTGTGTCAAATCGATTCTTGAGATGGTCTCTAAATTCAGGTGGGATATACTCAAGGCTGTACTTTGACTCTCCTGGACTTATTTTAATTTTCTTCAGCTTCAGCTTGAAACCTGCGTGTGATCAATTGATGGTCTGTTCTATAGTCGGCCCCTGGCCTTGTTCGGACTGATGATACTGATCTTCTCCATTATCTCTTTCCACAGATACAGTCGATTTGATTCCTGTGTTTTCCATCTGGTGAGGTCCACGTGTGTAGTCACCATTTATGTTGTTGAAAAAAGATATTTGTAATGAAGAAGTCATTGGTCTTGGTTGTCATACTGTAGGTTCCTCTTGTCTTTGAAGTTATTTCATGAAAAAGCCCTCCTCTGGGAGCTGTAGGTAAGGCATGGATTAAAGGGCAGATGGTAGAGGCTCCTGGGGGGCTGCCACCACCTTGGCAAGCCTTAGCAGCACCAAGAAGGAGGCCTCACCCCAACTAGTCTCCTGCCCCAGATCCTCTGCCATTCCGCCTGCCCCCCGTCCCTCCTGTGCTGCCTGGCATGGAAACCAGGTTGGTGAGAGGGGGCGACAGAAAAAAGGAGTCAGTGGCAAGGAAAGGAATTGAACTTACTTTGAGCCTGTGCTGTGTTCTGGGTGCAGGGGACCAGTGTATACACATTCATCCCACAACTGTTTATTAAGCACCCACTGTGTACCCAGTGCTGCGTGAGCTCTGGGGATCCAGCAGTGACCAGGACAGAGGAGACACTGCCCTCATCATGCTAACCTTGTAGTGGGAGAGAGGTAGACAGTGAACCAACAAACAAGTAAACATGTACAGGTGATCCCCAGACCCCCAGCTTCCAGTGTATCTGAGTTATAAGCAACCACACTTACGACCTTCCTCCGCTCCCTTCTGTCCTGAGCTGCTAGTCCAGGCCCTGCGGCATTATGTTAGTTGCCCCTCGAGAATCTGAGATGAAGCTTCTGAGGGGGCCGCAGTTCTAGACCATTGTGAAATAAGACCCCAGAGTCAAACAGATGGAAAGAAAAATGTTTTAAAATCATTTGCTGTAGAATGTTTGAGACAGATGGAATAAGTTGGAGCTGCCTGTGCGCTCAGGCCCAGTGCCATCAAGGCCCCTCAGGTGCCCCTATTCCAGGCACCCCCTCCCCGCTCAGAGCTCCCTCATGGCCAGCATGCTTGCGTTCCGTTCAGCTTTATTCCCGCCGAGGCTGATTGAGGACCATAGCTTTGGCCCGTGGCTGGTGTGCTGCCAGTGCTTTCCTTCCCATACTCCAGCCTCCCCCTGGTCAGGATGCAGGTAGGAAGCGTCATTGCACAGGTAAGAACACAGTGGGTGTCACTGACCGGGCCACACAGCCAAAAAGCAGAGCCTGAGGCTGAAGCTCATTTGTTAGACTCTGGATTTCTCTCTCTCACCTGCTAGTGACAGCCTTCTTGATGGGGACATCGAGGCAGGTCAGCCTTCCGGGGATGGGACGAGCACAATTTGGGCGCCCCCATATCTTCTGGACTCTTAAACTCATGTTATTTTTCACAGTTACTTTTTTTGTCATAAAATACACAGAAATCCACCAAACACATTGTGCGTGGTGCAGTATACTGAATAACTGTATAGCGAAGCCCCGCGTAAACCGCCACCCAACAAATAGAAATGGAACGTGTCGGCTCCCAGAAGCCCCTTCTCCTCCACCCCTCAGTACCCTCCTCCCAAATATAGCCGGTCTCCTGACCTTTGTTTTCTTGAGTTTCTGCACAGTATTACAAGCCAGAAGTACATCCCTGAAAAAATAGTGTAGTTTTGCCTGTTTTGAGCTTGATACAAATAGGCCTGTACTCCATGTGTTGTTTTGTGCCCGGCTTCTTTCTCTCAGTGTAATGTTCCTGCACTTCACCCCTGCTGTGATACCAAACTGTAGTTTGTTCTTTTTTTTATTGCTGGGTAGTATTCCACCGTAGGAATTGAGCACAGCTTGTTTATCCATTCACCTGTTGGTAGACATGGTGAGTGTTCCCAGCTTGGCGTCACCGTGAACGTGGCTGTGTAGACATTCTAGTGCGTGTCTTTTGGTAAACGTATTTACACGTTTCTGGTGGGGGACTATAGAGTAGGTGTATGTGGTGCTTTAATGCTCACTGTTCTCACAGTGACTGTGTGAGTGTGGTGGTTTTCACTCCCACTCAGCTTCATTTCTGGTAACACTGCCCCCAGTAGTGAACAAGAGTTCTGGCTCCTCCACTTCCTTGCCAACACTTGGCATTGTCGGTTTGAAAAATTTTAGCCATCCCTGGTGGGTGGTTTTTGGAGCCCTGGTGCTGCAGTGGTTAAGAGCTCGGCTGCTGACCAAAAAGTTGGTAGTTCGAACCCACCAGCTGCTTCTTAGAAACCCTATGGGGCAGTTCTTCTCTGTCCTGTAGGGTCATTATGAGTTGGAATTGACTCCACAGCAACGGGTTTGGTTTTTTTGTTCTGTTTTGGTGGGTGGTTTAATTTGCATTTCCCTGTAACTAATGAGATTATGTGTGTTCCTTGGTTGAGTGGGGGTGTCCTCTCCTGGGAAGCATCCTTGGTCCTGTCACATTGCCTCCCAGGCTTCTTGCTGCTAGCCTACAGCTACAGCCCAGGCCCGCAGCAGACTCAGGGCCGGATGCCCTAGGAGGCAGCGAGTAGGTTCAGAGCCTCGGAGCCACTCCCTGCCATGGGGCATGCTGCCCGCAGGCTGGGCGGCTGGGGCGGGCCCCTGCGTGCTGGCACCCAGACTCCAGAGGCAGCGTCTCCTCCAGCCTGGGTGCCCTCCGTCCCCCACCGGCAGCTCCCCCGTGAGCAGGCCATCATCTTGGCCGCAGTGCTGGTGTTTCATCATCGCAGGACTGCGTCACAGACACCTCCGTGGAGGCGCCACCCTCAGTGGGAGGACAGGGCAGGATCCAGGCGGGACACAGGGGATCTTCAAGTTCCTCCTTCTGCCCTTGCCTCAGCTGCCGCTCGCTGCTTTGTGGCCGAAATAAGAGTGTGAAAAGTAGCTCTGGTGCATCAAGCAGTGGCCAGGGCCTCCGCCACTTCCCGGCTGGGCGACTCCAGGTAAATAGCCGCCCTTCTCTGAGCCTCTGGCCTCACTTGCACCTGGTCAGGGCTCCTCTGGCTGGGTGGTGGGGCGCGCTCAGGAGAAAATTGTGGAAGCGACCGGCACCCTGCCCAAGGCCACCCAGCAGGCTGGTATCTCTTGGACTCTGGAGCCCTAGCCACTCTTGGCCACACCCACTGCCTTCACATCCATCTTTGTGATGGTGGCAGCCGTGTCCCTGGGTGATTACCAGGTGCCAGGCCAGAGGCCGAGCCCTCTGCTTACAGTGTGTGGCTTGGCGCTGAGGGCAGCCCTGGCGCCGCAAGATACACAGAGACTCCGAGAGGTGAAGTCACTGGGCCAGTGAGAGGAGGGTTGGGTTGAGATGGGACACCAGGCCCTGCTCCCTGCCTCCCAGCCCTTTGAGAAGTAATCCCAGCTTGTACCAGGAAAGTTTTGTGGTCTGGGGAGGAATCCCGTCCCTCCTGACCACAGCCCACAAGGCCCTGCGTGCTCTACCCTGCCCCCCACCCCTCACTTGTCCCCTTGTAGCCACACGGGCCTCCTTGCAGTTCTTGAGACTCACCCAGCTCCTTCCTGCCTCAGGGTCTTTGCATTTGCTGTTCCCCTGCCTGAAATTCTCTTCCCTGGATGTCTACCTAGCCCCCTCCCTCCGTTAATTCAGGCATATGTACAGTGCGGCTAAAACAGCACCATTCCTCACCATCTTTTTACCATTTGACTTTCTTCTCCCCCCCGCACGCCCCGGACGTTGTGACGTGTGCATTGGTGTGCTGGTGCATTGCCTTCCTCCCGCCGGAATGTGAGCTTCTGGAAGGCAGAGGCTGTCTTAGTGACTGCTCTGTCTCCAGCACCCAGGACAGTGCCTGGAGCTCTGGAAAGATTGGTGGCGTGAATAGACTGGACGTGTTTCCGTGGCTGCATCTGGTCCCAGGCCGGGCATCTGTAGGGGAGATGTGGGCTCATTCCTTGTGTACTCAGCAGATGCCCAGCCGTCGTGTTGGCCCGTTGGATCTGTGTTGGAAGGTTACAGTGGGGAGAATCGTCCTGAGCAGGGGTGCGCAGAGAGCACCCTACCCTGAGTCAGGAAGGCTTCCTGGAGGAGGTGGCTGGTTCACCAGAGACCCCAGGAGGAGGGAGAAGAACCACAGAAGGTGCAGGTGGCAGAGGCCAGAGGGAAGGGGCTGAGTGGCACAGGCTGAAATAGAGAGTGGGGTGGGGGGAGCCAAGGCTGGAGAGAGGATGGCCAGGGTGTGGGGTTCTGGGAGCCAGGTGCTGTGCCACTCAGCGTGTGATCTGGGCTCACGCAGGGCCTCCTTTGCGGTGGGGAAGACTCGGTCTTGTGTTGCCAGGGCACTGGGGAGCCATGGAAGGGTCTTGAACAGGCAGGACAGGGCCACATTTCCATGGAGTACAGATTAGAGGGATGGAGAGCAGAGTCTGGGAGTCCAGGGAGGGGTGGGGTTTCAGGCAGTCCAGTGGACAGGCCACAGGGCCTGATGGGCTGCGCAGGGTGGGAGGTGCGCAGGGTGAACAGGCGGGAGGTTGCTGGAGAAAGCCAGCAGAGCCAGCCCCTGAAGGGCCTGGAATCCAAGCTGAGGATCTTGCGTTTTTTCACTGCAGATGGTGGTGAGTTATGGGAGGTTTTTGAGCAGTGAAGGCGGGGCCAGACTTGAGGGTCCCTCTAGCCACCCAATCGGACAGGTTGGAGGGAGTGAGAGTGGGCGGGGGGGGAGTGTACAGGAGGAGGTGGGGGTGAGTCAGGCCTGAGGAGGAGGGGCAGGATGGAAAGAGGTCACAGTAGAGAGAGAGAAACAGATGGGCTATTTATGGTCGAGGGTTCTAATTGGGGCACAGAGTGAGCCCATCAGGGTGCCAGTCATGCCCAGGGGAGGAGGGAGCCCCAGCCCCAGGTCCTCTCCTTTGTCGTCACTCGGAGTCCCGTCGTGATTTCTCACCCTGGTTACTTCCCAACACAGTCTGTCTTGTCTTCCCACCCACTTCCTCCCACTCACCTCCCTTCCCTCTGCCCGCCCGGGCAGCCTGCCACTGTCACATGCCAGGCAGTAGCGTGTCCGGCCCATGAGCTCCCCTGGGGCACGAGAAAAAGCTGATGCCCACGGTGTCCCTGGAGCCAGCTGCTCCTTCTCAGGGGCCGAGGTAGCTCCTGACCTGCTGTCTGCAAATCACCCCAGGCTGGGCAGGTGAAAGGCCCTGGGGGCTCAGTCTTAGTTATCTAGTGCTGTTATAACAGGTATACCACAAGTGGGTGGCTTTAACGAGCAGAAATGTATTTTCTCACAGTTTAGGAGGCTAGAAGTCCAAATTCAGGGTGCCGACTCTAGGGGAAGGCTTTCTCTGTCGGCTCTGGAGGAAGGTCCTTTTCCTGTCTGAGCTTCTGCTCCTGGGTGATCTTCACATGGCTTGCATCTCCTTTCCAGCGTCTCTGCTCTGCTTGCTTTTAATCTCACTAGTATCTCAAAAGAGATTGACTCAAGATACACTTTGCACTAATCCTGCCTCATTCACGTGACAAAGACAGCCCAGTCCCAAATGGGTTTATAACCACAGGCACAGAGGCTAGGATTCATCGTGTATATTTTTGGGGAACACACTTCAATCCATAACAGGCTCTGTGGCCCCTGTCCAGGCCCGCGGCTCCAGGTGGGGGCCCAGCTGGCAATTGCCTGGTGCCCTTCTCTCCTCCACTCTGGAAACCTGACAAGAAGCAGTGGCCTTGGCGTCTGTCAGTCTGTCGGCTGCTGGTCCCCGAGGACGGAAGCAGAGGTTTTGGGGAAGGGACCAGGGCCTTGGTCGAGCCCCCAGGACTGGCTCCTAGGCCCCAGACAGATGCAGACGCAGTAGGTGGCTTTCTTGTTCCCGATCCTGGCGCATCTGAGGCCTGTCTGTCCTCAGTCACCTGGTGGGGGCAAGGAGGGAACTGTGGTTCAGGGAGTGACATGGCATGGGGGAGGGCACTTGGTTTGCTGAAGGTGGCAGACTGGTGGCTCCGTGGCCTAGAAAAGAGTGAGAAAGAGAGAGAGAGAGTGTGTGTGCTTTGGGAGCAGGGTGGGGAGGAGGGCGGTAGGGACATGTTGGTGGCTTTGAGCACCTCCCTCGGGTGCCCAGGGCTGTCTGATTCATCCTGGGTTACCTCAGCGCTGGGGCACGGGAGTGACGCAGGGGGCAGAGCCGAAGCCACCTTGACATCGCCCAGTCAGACGTAAGGGGGGTGGAGGGGGCGCCTCCCCTCAGCATGGGTGTTCTGAGTGCAGGGGCTGGCCTGTGCAGACCCCAGGGAGCTCTGCTCCCCTCAGACTGGGGCCCTGAGAGCAGGGTCATGTCCGTCCATCTTCCCCACAGACTGGGGCCCCTGAGGGCAGGGCTCTCCCCCACCCTCATGGCTCCACCCTGTGCAGAGCACAGAAAAGCAGCCGGAGCAAGGATGTCCTGAGGGAAGGGGCTGGGGCGGAGTCCTGCGTACTCTGACTGACGGGCTCCCCTCTTGTCTTGCAGATTCTTCTCTGTGCACAACGCCTCCTGCATGTCGTGCTGCCTCGAGGTGCCCTGAGCTAGGTGCCAGCGTGTCACGCTGCCACCATGAACGAGGTGTCTGTCATCAAAGAAGGCTGGCTCCAGAAGCGTGGTAAGGGGCTGCTTTTGCCCACAGGCTCGCCTGTCTCCCCCCAGCCCCGGCTCTCCTTTTGGCAGCTGGTGCCCTGAGAAGCAGAAGTGTAGGGGCTTCACCAGCATTCCACAACGTATGCCTGCCCCCGGGGCAGTAGCTACCTGCAAGCCCATTTCATGGAACCTTTCAGAGGTCTCAGCAGGGAAGCTGCGGCTCTGCCTGGGGCAAGTACCTGGACACCCGGTGTGAACCTACAGGCCAGGCCTCAGGCTCTGCTTTTGCGTTAGTGATCACTCATAGCCCCATTTTATAGATAAAGAAGTGAGGCTCAGAGAGGGGAAGTTACTTAACTAAAGCTACACAGTGAGCATATGTGGTGTGCTGGCCCTCCGAGGCTCTGAGAATACGATGGTGCCCTCGTGGAGTGTACATTCAGTGAGGGGGCAGGGGGCATGAACCGTTAGATAGGTAAATAAGTAGACATATAATGTCAGGTGGTGATAAGCGCTGAGAGGAAAGATAGGAACTATGTGAAGAAGAAGGGGCTAGAGAGAGATGGGAGGGTGGGGGGGGTGGGGTGACATTGAATAGAGGCCTGGAGCAGGTAAGGGAGTGAGCCAGACAGGGCCGGGCAGGGCTGTCCCAGGGGGAGGGGACAGCAAGGACAAAGGCCCTGAGGCAGGAGTGTGTCTGGTGTATTCTAGGAACAGTGAGTTGGCCAGTGTGGCTGAAGCAGAGCGAACGAGGGAGGAGTGGAGGTGGAGGGACGGTGTGGCCCTGCAGGCCCCAAAAGGTCCTTGGCCTTGACTCTCTGTATAGTGGAAAGCCCTGGAATGTTGTCAGCCAGGGTGTGGTGTTTTCTGATTGTACAGATGAGGAAACTGAGGCCCGAAGAAATGAAGTCATTTATAGGGAAGAGATTCAAACCCCCAGGGCTGTCTGTCCCCAGAACCTCTGACCTGCCATGGGACACCAGCCAGCTGATAGCAGTAGCCTGGGCTGAGAGTCGGCTTTGTCCTGGGTCCCAAGGAGTGAAGGAGACAGCGTTCTGGCGGGGAAGGGTGCCAGGCCCAGTGGTATCTGCTCTTTGTGCCAGTCACTCATTCAGCAAACATTTATTGAGTGCCTCCTGTGTTCCAGGCACTGTCCTAGGCCCCAGGGACACAGCAGTGAACCAAACAGGCAAGCACCCTGTCCTTGTGTTGCTCTTGTGTTCTAGTGGGGAGGGCAGAGAGAGCTCGTGTGGACAAGGGTGCTGGTGAGGAGCTATGGAGCTCAGTCAGGCAGGAGTCCGAGGCAGGGGCCACTCTGAGAAGTAGGGTGTCAGGGAGGGCTTTGCTGAGAATGATCTGAGTGAGCAAGGTACATGGCTAAGTGGGAGAGAGCATGTGGCCAAGGCCACGGCCAATGAGCCCTGGGCGGGTTGGAGAGGGCCAAGGAGGCCCTGCAGGAACCTGGGAATTGTCCTCCCTCCTGCCCTGTCCCACCCCGCAGACCCCAAGCAGTGACAGAGGGGTGGAGATGACTCCCTGGGCCCAGGTCTCCCTGTCAGACTGAGCGGAGGGGCCCCATTCCTTCTGCCCTTGCCAGGCAGGCGTGGCATTCCAGGCTCAGGCTGGCCTTAGGCCCCCAGACTGAGCCCTGAATTTGGGGCTGTTGATGGAGCTCTCTCAACCTCGACAGATGTCAGGGTTCCAACCCTGGGCTCTGCCACTTCCTCTTGGTGTGACCATGAGCATGCTTCATCACCTCTCAGAGCCTGGTATTTGGTTTCACATCTGCAAAATGGGTTAATGATGCAGGCCTCTTCCATTGTCGGCTTCATGAGGGTGGGGGCTTTGCTGGCTTGTTCACCATTGTAACCCCAGTGCTTAGGAAAGTGCCTGGCACCCAGTCGGCACTCAGTAAATGTTTGTGGAATGAGTGAATAGGATTGTGTAGGTGGGTGATGTTAGGGTGTGCGGAAGGTTCTCAGCTTCCAGTCCTGCAGCCTGAGTTTCCTGAGACACTCGGCTCACTAGGCTGGGTCACCAGGAGCCAGGGGCCAGCACGAGCGCTGTGAGGTAGGGAGTTTGTCTCTAGTCTAGGCTCAGGTGCTGCTGTGGGGTGGGTCTTGGCCCCTCTTAGAGCTTCACTGTCTCCATTCGTGTTACAAAGGGCCAGATGTGTGAGCCACAGCCTCCCCTGTCTGCTGCGGGGGCCTAGCCTGGATACAGCTCCTTTGGTTTGCACCATACGCAACGGCGTGTGGGCATCCTGAGCAGCAGCTGGCAGAAGTGGGTGAGGTGAAGCAGGCCCTGCTGACTGCAGTGGTTTGGGCACCTGTGCCAGCCCCCTTCCATGGTTATAATTGCAGCTCCTGTTTCCAAGTGCCCGCTCTCTGCTGGTCACTGGGCTGTCCTTTAGGCCAGCCTGACTTGGTTGAATTCTCTGACGCCCTGCAAGGCGGGTACCGTTTTACCCCAGGAAACCAAGGCTCAGCAGGGAGGATGACATGTCTGTCCAGGGTTTCAGCCAGCTGAGGGCAGAGCTGAGGCTTGAACTCAGGCCCTTTGACTCTTGAACCCGTGTTCTCGAGGCCCAGCCCACATGCTGCTTCTGCTGAAGGAACAGGCATAGCCAGAGCAGGACTAACTGGGGCCACCCACGCCATGCGCCAGGCCGTTTCCTACATGACCTTTAGTGGAACCCACGTCCTGTGCCCAGTCCCTGCCTGGCCCTATCTGCCAATTTAGAGGCAGACAGCTGGTGGCCCAGAGAGTGGCTCTGGACTCAGAGCAGACCTGGGTCCTAGTTCCAGCTCTCCCTGTTCAGAACTGTGAGCCTTGGGCAAGTGATGGAACTGCTCCGTGCCTCAGTTTCCTCATTTGTCAAATGGGTGCAATGATAGTATCTGTCTCTTAAGACTGTTGAGAGGATGTTTTTCTCTTCTGGGTTTCTTTTTGTTCCTAGCTTGTTGTTGATAGAACACATACAGACAAGTGCCAGTATCATAAGTTCACCCCCATTAAGCCAGCACCAGATCAAGATGTGGAATAAGACAGCCCCCAGAAGTCTCCCATGCCCCTCCTAACTTCATAGGTGATTTGCTAGTTTTTTGAACTTTATATGAATGAAATCTTCAGTATTTACATTTGAAAGACTCTAATAAGTTAAGATATGTAAGACACTTAGTGCCTGGCACATACAAAGTAACACTGTATCATCATCATCAATTAATACCAATTAGTAGATACCCCCTTAAGAGGAAACTAGGGCTCAGAGAAGGGAAGTGACTTCCTGGAGGTCACACAGCAAATACAGCTCAGAGCCCCTGCTGCCATCCTGCCTCCCCAGGTACCATGTGAGTCAAGGGTCTGGCACACTCTTTGCTTGCACAGTGGACCAGTGATAAAGAACATTATTGGAAACCGGTGATAGGCTGGGCCCTGTCCTGGCTGCCTCATGGTTGCCATCTCTCTCTCTCTCTTTTTTTTAATAATATTTTATTATGTTTTTGTTGAAGGTTTACATAGCAGTTTAGGTAACCATTCAACAATTTCCACACGAATTGTTCAGTGACAATGGTTACATTCTTCACAATTTGTAAACATTCTCAATATTTCCATTCTGCTTGTTTTGCCATCTCATTTTTTTTAACCACTTTATTGAGATACATAGGAACTAAATTGACTGTGTCTGTGGAGAGAGACGATGGAAAAGCTCAGTATCATCATTCACGGTAAGGCCAGGGGCCAACTACAGAACAGACCATCAGTTGCTCATATGCAAGTTCACATTGAAGTAGAAAAAAATTAAAATAAATCCACGAGAGCCAAAGTAGAACCTTGAGTATATCCCACCTGAATTTAGAGAGCATCTCAAGAATAGACTTGACTCAGTAAGCAATGATGACCAAAGACCAGACAAGTTGTGGGATGACATCAAGGAAATCATACATGAAGGAAGCAAAAGGTTATTATAAAGATAGGAAAAAAAGAAAATACCAAAACAGATGTCAGAAGAGACTCGGAAACTTGCTCTTGAACGTAGAGTTGTAGCTAAAACGAATGGAAGAAATGATGAAGTAAAAGAGCTGAACAGAAGATTTCAAAGGGCAGCTCCAGAAGACAAAGTATTATAATGACATGTGCAAAGACCTGGGGATAGAAAACCAAAAGGGAAGAACACAGTTGATATTTCTCAAACTGAAAGAACTGAAGAAAAAATTCAAGCCTCAAGTTGCAATTTTGAAGAATTCTGTGGGCAAAATATTGAATGACGCAGGAAGCATCAAAAGAAGATGGAAGGAATACACAGAGTCATTATATCAAAAAGAATAGGTCAATATTCAACCATTTCAGGAGGTAGTATATGATCAAGAGCCGAAGGTACGAAAGGAAGAAGTCCAAGGTGCACTGAAGGCATTGGTGAAAAACAAGGCCCCAGGAAATGACGGAATACCAATTGAGGTGTTTCAGCAAATGGACGCAGAGCTGAAAATGCCCCCTCATTATGCCAAGAAATTTGGAAGACAGCTCCCTGGCCAAGCAACTGGAAGAGATCCATATTTGTGCCTATTCCAAAGAAAGATGATCTACCTGTATGTGGAAATTATCAAACAATATCATTAACATCACCTGCAAGTACTTTGCTGAAGATAATTCAGAAAGCAGTTGTAGCAGTACATCGACAGGGAACTGCCAGAAATTCAGGCCAGATTCAGAAGAGGATGTGGAACCAGGGACATCATTGCTTGATGTCAGATGGATCTTGGCTGAAAGCAGAGAATATCAGAACGATGTTTACCTGTGTTTTACTGACTAAGCAAAGACATTTGACTGTGTGGATCGTAACAAATTATGGCTAATGTTGCGAAGAATGGGAATTCCAGAACACTTAACTGTGCTCATGAGGAATCTGTACTTAGCTCAAGAGGCAGTTGTTCGGACAGAACAAGGGGATACTGCGTGGTTTAAAGTCAGGAAAGGTGTGTGTCAGGGTTGTATCCTTTCACCATACCTATTCAGTCTGTATGCTGAGGAAATAATCTGAGAAGCTGGACTCTATGAAGAAGAACGGGGCATCAGGATTGGAGGCAGGCTGAGCAACAGCCTGCAACATACAGATGACACAACCTTGCTTGCTGAACGCAAGGAGGACTTGAAGCGTTTACTGGTGAAGATTAAAGACCACAGCCTTCGGTATGAATTATACCTCAATATAAAGAAAACAAAAATCCTCACAACTGGACCAATGAGCAACATCATGATAAATGGAGAAAAGGTGGAAGTTGTGAAGGATTTCATCTTACTTGAATCTGTAATCAGTGCCCATGGAAGCAGCAGTCAAGAAATCAGATGCCATATTGCATTGAGCAAATCTGCTGGAAAGACCCGTTTTAAAGTGCTAAAAAGCAAAGATGTCACTTGTAGGACTAAGGTGCACCCAACCCAAGGCATGGTATTTTCAGACACCTCATGTGCATGTGAAAGCTGGACAGTGAATAAGGAAGACCAAAGAAGAATTGATGCATTTGAATTACGGTGGTGGCAAAGAACATTGAATACATCATGGACAGTCAGAAGAACAAACAGATCTGTCTTAGAAGAAGTGCAGCCAGAATGCACCTTAGAAGCAAGGATGGAGAGACTTTGTCTTGTACTTTGGACCTGTTATCAGGAGGAACCAGTCCTTGGAGAAGGACATCATGCTTGGTAAATTAGAGGGTCATTGAAAAAGAGGAAGACCTTGAACGAGATGGATTGACACAGTGGCTGCAACAATGGGCTCAAACATAGCAACAATTGTGGAGAATGGTGAAGGACCGGGCAGTGTTTCATTCTGTCACACGTGGGGTCACTATGAGTCGGAACTGACTCAGTGCCACCTAACAACAGCAACAGTTGAGGTATAATTCACATATCATACATTTCACCCATTTAAAATATATCATTTCGGTAGTTTTTATTTCGCAGAGTTGTGACCATTTCATTGCCCCATAAAGAAACCCTGTACCCCTTAGCTGTCACACCCCGCAGTTTCCCTACTTCCCCCAGCACTGTCTGCTCTCTGTCTCTATAGATTTGCCTCTCTGGACATTTCACATAAATGGAATCACACAATATGTGGTCTTTTGTGACTGGCTTCTTTCATTTATAAATTAAGGTTCATCCATGTCGTGTCCTGTATCAGTACTTCATTCCTTTTTGTTGCTGAATAATATTCTATCGTATGGATGGATATACCACATTTTATTTTCCATTCATCAGTTGATGGATATTTGGGTAGCTTCCACCTTCTGGCTATTAGGAATAATAGCCACAATGCTGTGGACATTTTTGTACAAGTTTTTGTGTGGACACAAGTTTCTCTATCTCATTTTTTTAAAAACTTTTCCCCTTTAACATTTTTGCTACACATTGTTCTGTTCCATTGGCTACAATTTTTACAATGTGTCAGCATTCTCATTTCCATTCTGTTTGTTCTGTTTCTATCGATCTACCTTCCCTCCCCGTCCTTGCTTTCTCCTCTTTGCTTTTGGGTGAATGTTGACTGTTGTGGTCGCATATAGTTCATTGTTTAAGGGAGCACATTACTCACAAGTGACATTGTTCATTTCATAAGCCAGTCTATTATTTGGCTGAAAGGTGACCGGCAGAAATAGCATCAATTCCAAGTTCAAAAGGTATCTTGGGGTGATAGTTTGGGGCTTCCTCTAGTCCCTATCTATTCACTAGGTCTGACCTTTTTTAGGAACTAGAGTTTTGTTCTACATTCTTCTTCCATTCTATCTGGACCTTCTTTTGTTTCCCTGGTCAGAACGGTGGGCAGTGGCTGCTGGGCACCATCTAGTTCTTCTGGGCTCAGGTTAAAAGAAGTTGTGGTTCAAATTCTCTTAAAAAGACCAGACTTAATGGTCTGACTGAGACTAGAGGAATCCCGGCGGTCATAGTCCCCAAACCTTCTGTTGGCCCAGGACAGAAACCATTCCCGAAGACAACTCATCAGAAATGGAAGGGACTGGACAGTGGGTAGGAGAGAGATGCTGATGAAGAGTGAGCTACTTGTACCAGGTGGACACTTGAGACTGTGTTGGCATCTCCTGTCTGGAGAGGGGATGGGAGGGTAGAGAGGGTTAGAAACTGGCAAAATGGTCACGAAAGGAGAGACTGGAAGGGCTGACTCATTAGGGGGAGAGCAAGTGGGAGTACGGAGTAAGGTGTATATAAGCTTATGTGTGACAGTCTGACTTGATTTGTAAACGTTCACTTGAAGCTCAATAAAAGTTAATAATAAAAAAAAAGAAGTTGTGGTTCATGTGGGCCGTTAGTCCCGCGGACTAGTTTCTTCTTTGAGCCTTTGATTTCCTTCATTCTCTTTTGCTCCATATGGGTAGAGACCAGTAGCTTCACTATCTCATTTTAATCCTTAACACCCCGTGAGGAGTGGGTCCTTGTAGTGTGTGTGTGTGTACATATGTATAGTCAGAGTGACACAGCTCCCATCTAGTCAGAACCAATGGAACAAATCCTGGAGGCCTGCTGGTCCCAGGTAGGGCCAAGGGGGCACCCGGAGAGCCTGGCCCAGAAGCGTTTTGACGTTTGATCTCCCACACAGCTTCATTGCTGTATACCAGCCCTGCTGTGAGTCTTGGGGCTGTGATTTGGCAGTTAGGAACTGAGAATGTCTGAGTTCTGGCCTGAGCCTTTCAGCTTCCCACCCCCCTTCTATCTCTTAAGCCTCTCGTCCTCACCACACCCCCTCCCTGGGGTTCAGACTTAGAGGGCCACAGGGCATGTGTGTTCGGAAGCCTAGGCCTCCCCCAGGACTAGGCCATGCGCTGGCAAGGAAGGCGTGCTGCTGGCCACAGGCCGAGGCTGCTGGTGCCCTGGGGCCCTGTACCAGGCGCCTTCTTGCCAGGCATGACCTCTGGATCACTGGGCCCAGCCCAGCACCCCAGCCTGCGTCAGCAGGGGCTGCCTCGAGGGTTCCCTGGGAGAGGCACTCTCCTTCCCACCCTGTTGTCCACCCTCCTCCCACCATGGTCCTCTTGTGAGCCTGGCCTTGCCTTGACCTTTTTTTCCCCTCCTGCCTTGTTTCAGGCGAATACATCAAGACCTGGAGGCCTCGCTACTTCCTGCTGAAGAGTGACGGCTCCTTCATTGGCTACAAGGAGAGGCCCGAGGCCCCCGACCAGACCCTACCCCCCTTAAACAACTTCTCTGTCGCAGGTGTGTCTCAGGGCTAGGGGCCAAAGTTTGGGCGCTCAGCAGGTCTTGGGGGCACATGGGACTTGGCTACTCTTGAGAGCTGGGGTCCTGTCCTGGAACTGTCTGCCCTCAGGTTCATTTCCTGCCCTGCCCTGGCCTGCGTGGCCTGGGTGTCGCTGGGCCTGGATGGTGGGTGATAGAGAGCAGGAAGAAGGGAGAAAGCCAGGGTTTTCCCACACTCGGCCCTGGGCATCGTGTCCTCCGTGGCTCCAGCTCCTGTCATCCAGGCCCCTGTGGTTCTAGCTGGTGGCAGCTGCCTCCGGCTTCTGGGCCTGCTCACGGCCTTTTTCCTGCTGCCCCTCAGCCCAGCTGCTCACGATTCTGCTTCCCACTCGAGCTGACCTCGGGATTGACCTCACAAGATCTTGGGCTGGACCCAGCCCAATGGAGACATCCCAGGCCCCCAGCCCTCCGCCTGGGCGTCTCCCAGTGCCCAGCCCTGTCTGGGCTCCCCTTGTCGTCCGCCCTGGCAAGGGAGAAAATAATCATAATTAACAAGAGCCTCCTTCCTGAGCAGTTACTCTGCACCAGGCACAGTCTAAGCCTTCACGCAGGTTATACCACTTAGTCTCAGAGCAGTGCCACTGAAGAAGCTGATACTTTATCCTCATTTGACATGGGCAGCCATGAGGCTCAGCAAGGCGGAGTCATTGGCCACAGTTACTAAGTGGCAGAGCCAGGGTCTGACCTGGAATCATGGTCCTGCCTCCCAACTCCCCGCCTTCTGCTGCCCTCCTCTCCTGCTTAACCTATCAGACACCAAGCCCTCAGCACACTTCAAAGGCCACCCCTCTCTCCTCGCCACTCCCTTAACCCAGACCACCACCTTCATCCACCAAGGTCCCTGCTCCTGCTGCTTCCCAGCCTCCCCATCATGGCTGTCTCAAGAAGGCTGCCCAGTCACCTCTCTGTCCTGTGTAAGGGTGTCCTCCCTGTGGTCCCCTTGGCACTGGTTACCCCAACATCTCTTACCAGCCCCAGCTCCTCACCTAAACTCTTGACCTGTCCCAAGCAGCTCACTGGACGTCTCTCCCTGGGTGGGGTATCCTCTGGGCCCCTTAGCCCCATCATGTCCCAAACTGGCCTTCTCATCTCTCCTCCTCTCCCCCAACCTTGTCCTATGCCGTCTCATCTCAGGGTCAGCCCTACCTGTCCCCCAGCTCCCAGACCAGAGACCTCCCCTGTGGCCTGTCTGCCTTCCCTTCCTTCCCTTCCTTCCCTTCCCCATGGTCCCATGCTGGCCCAGCTCCATCCTCTCCTGCTGGGTCCCTGCCTGGGCTCCTGGCTTCCCATTTCAGCATCTACAGGGCAGCCAGAGAGATCTGTCTAAATCCGTTTGTGGCCCCCACTGCATAAAAGCCATCCACAGCTCCCTGCTGCCCTTGGGACAAAGTCCACATTCCGCACTGTGGTCTCCAGATCTCTGCCTGGGCTGGCCCTCACCTCTGCAGCCTTGTCTCACATCTTCCTCCTCACATTCACGGCATAATTAGCCATTCACTGAGTATGTCAGGCCCCTCTCACCTGCAGGTGTCTGTCTGACTAATGAAGTTCCTTTTCTCCTTCAGGGCTCAGCTCAGGTATACCTCTTCCTCTGAGAGGTCCTCCCTGTCCCCCAGGCTGGGTTGGGTGCCACCTCTGGGCCGCTACATGCCTCTGGGTTTTCCCTCATCATAGCCTTAACAACTGAAAAGTCCCTCTCTGGTGACAGGCCTGTCTTCCCCACTGTACCTTGAGCCCCATGAGGGCCAGGCTGGGGCTGTCCTGGTCACCAAAGTGTCCCCAACATCATCTGGCACAGGTCTGGACCCATAAGAGGTGCTCGTGGAATGTGGGCTGCCGGCTGGCAGGGCTGTCTCTCACCCTGCCTCTCTCTTCCCTCTGCCCACAGAATGCCAGCTGATGAAGAGGGAGAGGCCACGGCCCAACACTTTTGTCATACGCTGCCTACAGTGGACCACCGTCATTGAGAGGACCTTCCACGTCGACTCTCCAGATGAGCGGTGAGCCGGGGCCCCTGTGGGCTGTCCTTTGAAAGCAGCGAGGCCTGGTGGGAGGAGAAGGGGCGCAGGAGGACAGATTCCCCCAGGACCGTGCACAGGAGTTTCCGGTCCATGCCCTCTTTCAGGTGTCTCCCAGCTGAAACTGAGAAGAGCTGGGGTGCTTAGTCTAAGGACCCCACTCCACATCTTCAGAATCACTGTGGAGCTTGTTAGCAATACAGACTTCCAGGTCCAGCGTCCGGCTCTGGCCGCCTGGGTGCTGCCAAGGGCCGGGGGCTGCATTTGTGATGGGCATCCCCGTCGATTGTGCGGCAGGCCCAGAGATCTCCTTTCAATTTAGAAAAGAGAAAAATATCGGGATAGATATATATTTACCTAGGTAAAAAATCATACGGTGTAAGGAGGTTTATGGTGGAAAGCTTCATTCCCACCTCTGCCCTCTGTCCAGTCCCCCCACAGAGCTAGCTGCTGTTCTTGTGTCCCAGCAGAGTCTCTCTGTGCAGGCTTTTGCCCCCTCCCCCCTTTTTTCTGTCACACAAAAGTTTGCGCTTACGCACATCATTCTGATTTGTTTTTTGCACTTAACAGTCTGTCACAGAGAACCTTTCCGCTTTAGAGCTTTGAGAGCTGCTCCTTTTTTTTTTAACAATTCATTTAGCAGGTTTTTTTATTGTTGTGAAACTATATACATAACATAACATTTGCCAGTTCAACCTTGTTTTACACGTCAAGTTCAGTGTCACTAAGTACATCAGTCGTGTTGCGCCACCCCCGCCAGCATCTGCGGCCAAGTTTTCCATTTCCATGAACAGGAAGTGGCTGCTTCGTCAACAGTGACTCTGCTTTCCCCGCCCCCTCAGGCACTAGTACGCCGTGGTTTCTATACGTTTACCTCTTCTAGATGGTTCACGTAAGTGGGGTCACACAGTATTTGTCCTTTTGCGATTGACCGACTTCACTCATGGTGTTTTGGAGGTTCTTCCGTGTTGTGGCGTGTATAAGGACCTCATTTCTCTTTACGGCTGAGTGGTGTTCCGTTGTGCGTGTGGGCCACGTTGTTTATTCCCCTCCTCAGTTGTATCTACCTTTTGGCTATTATGAATATGCTGCAGAGAGTATTGGTATACATGTGTCTGTTTGCATTGCTGCTTTCACGTCTCTTGTGTGTATTCCTCAGAGTGGAATTGGTAGGTCATGTGGTAGTTCTGAGGAGCCCTCGTGGTGCAGTGGTTAAAGTGCTCAGCTGCCAACTGAGTTAGTGGTTCGAACCCACCAGCCATACTGCAGGAGAAAGAAGTGGCAGTCTGCTTCTGTAAAGATTTACAGCCTTGGAAATCCTATGGGACAGTTCTACTCTGTCCTGCAGGGTCTCTGCAAGTTGGACTCCGCTTGATGACAGCAGCTCAGGGCTGTTTCTAGCCCTTTGTTCATTTCAAGCAGTGCTACAGTTAAGTTCCTTGTTCTAACCTTGTTTTATGTGTGTGCAAGGAAATCTGTACAGTGAATTCCTAGATTGCTGGATCACAGGGAATATGCATTTGTAATTTTTTTTTAATAATTTTTATCGTACTTTAAGTGAAAGTTTACAAATCAAGCCAGTCTCTCACACAAAAACCCATATACACCTTGCTGCACACTCCCAGTTACTCTCCCTCTAGTGAGACAGCCCCCTCTCTTCCTCCACTCTCTCTTTTCGTGTCCATTTCACCAGCTTCTAACCCCCTCCACCCTCTCCTCTCCCCTCCAGGCAGGAGATGCCAACATAGTCTCAAGTGTCCACCTGATCCCAGAAGCTCACTCCTCACCAGCATCCCTCTCCAACCTAATGTCCAGTCCAATCCATGTCTGAAGAGTTGGCTTCCGGAATGGTTCCTGTCCTGGGCCAACAGAAGGTCTGGGGGCCATGACCACCAGGGTCCTTCTAGTCTCAGTCAGACCATTAAGCGTGGTCTTTTTATGAGAATTTGGGGTCTGTATCCCACTGCTCTCCTGCTCCCTCAGGGGTTCTCTGTTGTGTTCCCTGTCAGGGCAGTCATTGGTTATAGCTGGGCACCATCTAGTTCTTCTGGTTTCAGGATGATGTAGTCTCTGGTTCATGTGACCCTTTCTGTCTGTTGGGCTCGTAATCACCTTGTGTCCTTGGTGTTCTTCATTCTCCTTTGATCCAGGTGGGTTGAGACCAATTGATGCATCTTAGATGGCTGCCTGCTAGCATTTTAAGACCCCAGATGCCACTCTTCAAAGTGGGAATGCGTTTGTAATTTTGACATGTTTCTTTTAGGAAGGTGCTCTGGTAGCATGGTGGTTAAGTGCTCGACTACTAACTGAAAGGTTAGTGGTTTAAACTCACCAGCTTCTCCACAGGAGAAAGATGTGGCAGTCTGCTTCTGTAAAAATTTACAGCCTTGGAAACCCTATGGGGCAGTTCTACTCTGTCCTGTAGGGTCACTATGAGTCAGAATTGAGTCAACAGCAATGAGTTGCGGGTTTCTTTTAGGGGTTGTGCTAGTTTATATGTTCACCAGCAATATCTGAGAGAGTTTTCACAGTTTTGTGTTTTTAGACATTTGGATTTTATCAGTGTGATGGGTGGGAAAGTTTTAACTTGCCTTTCTCTATTTCTTAGTGTGTTTGAGCATCGTCGCATATCGCACGGGCTTTTTGAGTATCCTTTTCTGTGAACTACGTGTTCATATCATTTGTCCATTTTTCTGCTGGGTAGTGGTCTTTTTTTCTTATTTATTTCTAAAAGCTCTTTACATATTAGGGAGTTGAGCACTTTGTGATGAGTGACAAATGCTCTTTTCTCCGCTTTGTCTTTTGGACCATGTTTTGAGAAACATTCCTCTAGCAAGTCTGTTGGACGAGGCTTCAGCTGACTCTCTGGAGATCCCTAGAGCAATGCCAGCCGATAGAACTTTCTGCTTTGGTGGCGATGTTCTGTATCTGTGCCATCCAGTACAGTAGCCACTGGCCATATGTGAGGACTGAGCATTTGCAATGTGGCTCCTACAACTGAGGAACAGAATTTTTTGTTTTATTTATTATTTAAATTGCCACATGTGGCTGGTGGCTACTACCATCTTGGACAGTGAATTTTAGAGCATATACAAAATGATATTGCGAAACGTGTTACTACGTCTATACTCTATTGTTTCATACCTTCCCAAGGTTAAAAATACGCTTGCCCCACCAAGGGAAACAGTCCCCTCTCAGGCAGGCCTGAGGTATTGGTTGAAAACTGGGCACTACAACATGACTACCATTAAAAGCAAATTGAAACCTGATTGGGTGTATGTATAGGGGAGTCCCTTGGTGGTGCAAGTAGTTCACACGCTCGGGTGCTAACCCACAGGTTGGCGGTTCAAGTCTACCCAGAAGTGCCTCAGAAGAAGGCCCTAGTGAGCTACTTCTGAAAAATCAGCCACTGAAAACCCTGTGGAGCACAGTCCTGCTCTGACACATGTAGGGTCGCCGTGAGTCGGAGCTGCCTTGACTGCAGCGGGTGGTGGCGGGTGTGTAGGACCTGGCACTGGGCTGAGTTTTGAAGAAGGAATAAGAATCGGCCCCACCAACAGGAAGGGGAGCATGCCCCCAGGAGAAGGACTAGCATATGCAAAGGCCTGGAGGCATGAGACAGTGAGTGCATTCCAGGGACCACAGAGGGTTCCCTGTCACCAGAGACTCAAGAGCCTGGGGTCTAGGAGCAGGGCAAGCAGGGAAGCTTGGAGCTGGGGATCCCAGCAAGGCCTTGGACTCCAAAAGGCAATCCCCGCAGGGCCTGGCAAGTGGTTAATAAAGTTGGGGTTTGTCACAGGGTTATTAGAAGATATAGGGGGTGAGAAACAGGAAGCTTGATTCATAGGACCTGGCACACAGTTTGAAAAAGGAGCAGTGGGGTGCCAGCTGGGTGTTCTAGTAGGCGAGAGACACTCCTCAGTATGGAGAAATTCCTTCATTACCCCTGCCTTTCTCCTTTTTTTAGAAATTGTACTTTAAGTGAACGTTTACAATTCAAGTCAGCTTCTCATACAAAAACTTAAACACACATTGTTATGTGGCCCTAGTTGCTCTCCCTACAATGTGACAGCACACTCCTTCTCTCTACCCTATATTTTCCGTGTCCATTCAGCCAGCTCCTGTCCCCCTCTGCCCTCTCATCTCACCTCCAGACAGGAGCTGCCCACTTACTCACATTCGTCTACTTGAGCTAAGAAGCACACTACTCACCAGTATCCTTTTGTATCTTATAGTCCAGTCTAATCTTTGTCTGAAGAGTTGGCTTTGGGAATGGTTTTAGTTTTGGGCTAACAGGGTCCAGGGGCCATGACCTCTGGGGTCCCTCCAGTCTCAGCGAGACCATTAAGTCTGGTCTTTCTGTGAGAATTTGAGGTCTGCATCCCACTTTTCTCCTGCTCCATCAGGGATTCTCTGTTGTGTTCCCTGTCAGGACAGTCATTGGTGGTAGCCCTTTCTCCTTTTCTTAGCACTTGCTGCCAGGAGAAAAGCCTGCTAGGGCTCCCCTGAGAGATCAAACCCCAGATTCCTGCCCTTAACCCCCAGCCAAGACGTAAACCAGAAACCCAGCAAGAGGGAGCCACTCTGCTCGTGGCTGGCCAGTACTGTCCTCACCGCCCCTGCATGGTCCTGAGCTCTCTGGCTTCTCTTGAGCCTGGGGGAAGGTGGGGAAGGGGGGAGGGACACGGAGGGTGGGGCAGGGAAGGTACGTGGTCAGCGCCCTCTGCCCTGGCTCCTGGTCTCTCCTGCCCTTTCCTGTCACCTCTGCCCTGTGGAGAGGATCCCCCACCCCCACCAGCTTGTTGTTTCAGAAATGTTGAAAGAACAGTATATGGAACGAACACAGCCACATGCACCGCACCCAGACTCAGCAGTTCAGTGTTTGCCTCACTGGGCTACGTTGTTGCTGAATCTTTTGAACTTCTCCTCATACATTGTGATGCTTTACTCCTTAATACTTCAGCAGGCTTCTCTTAGAAGCAGGACTTTCTGCTACAGGGTCCTGATACCGCCATCACCCCTGCGATGATGATAATGTCTTCACTAATAGCCTCTCCATGTCTGTGCCATACTTCAGTCTCCCCACAGTGTTGCTTTTCCAGCTGGCGTTTTTCAGTTAGGATTCACTCATGGTGCATGACTTCTCTTTGGCCTGTTTTACTCTACTTCAGCCCCTTGTCTTTTTGTCCCCCGACAACATTATTTTGTTTTTTTTTTTTGACGGGACCAGACTAGTTGTAGCATGTTGTGCATTCGGGCTGCGTCCATCACAGTGCTGCCTCTTGGTGCCGTTTGCTTTGTTCTTCTATGCTTGTGTTTCCTGGAAACTGGAAGGTAGGTCTAGAGCAGGCTTGGCAAACCACGGCCTCCTGTCTCTGCAAAGCTTTCTTGGGACACAGCCGTGGCCACTTATTTATGAATTGTCTGTGGCTGCTTTCACCCTGCCATAGTGGAGGTGAATCAGGGACCTATAGCCTGTAGCCCACAAAGCCTGAAAGATTTGCTCTCTGGCCCTTTACAGAAAGTTGGCTGGTCCCTTGTCTTGGCAAGAATACTTAATAGTGCATCCCGCTGGTATGATCTTTTTAATGTAAATTTTTGTGTGTGTATGTGGTGCTTGTTGTTCATTGCCATTGAGTTGATTCTTTTTTGTGTGTGTGCGTGGTAAAAATATATGTAACGAGATATTTGCCAATTCACCAAGAGACAAAAGGCCCACATAAAGCAGAGACTCCATCAGCCTGGGATCAGAAGAACTAGATGGTGCCTGGCTACTGCCAGTGTTGCTCTGACAGGGAACAGAACAGAGAGTCTCTGACGGAACAGGAGAAAAGTGTGGTACGGAACTCAGATTCAAGTAAAAAGACCAGACTTAATGGTCTGACTGAGACTAAAGGAACCCCAGAAGACATGGCCCCTGGACTCTCTGTTAACCCAGAGCTGAGACCGTTCCTGAAGTCAGCTCTTCAGACAAAGATTAGACTGGACTATAAAACATAAAATAATACCCATGAAGAGTGTACTTCTTAGTTCTGGAGGCAGGATGAGAAGGCAGAAAGGGACAGGAGCTGATTGGATGGACATGGGAAACTTGGGGTGGAAAGGGGAGTGTTCTGTCACAGTATAGAGATTGCAGCTAGTGTCACATAAAAATATTACCAATTTTTGTATGAGAATTTAATTTGAGCTGTGAACTTTCACCTAAAGCACAATTAAAAAAATAGATATTTGCCAATTCAACCATTTTTATGTGTATATTTCAGTGACATTGATTACATTCATCATGTTGTACAATCATTACCACTGTCCTTTTCCAAATTATTTCACCACCATGAGCGGAAACTCAGTGCCCCTGGGCAATGACTCTCCCTTTCCTCCTCCCTCCCACCGTGGTAACCACCAATAAGCTTTGGGCTCTGTTCCAGTTGCCTCTTTCTTATAAGTGGGATCATACAGTATTTGTCCTTTTGTGACAGACTTATTTTGCACAGCATGTTTGCAAGGTCCGTTCGTGTTGTAGCGTGTGTCAGGATTTCATTTCTCTTTATGGCTGGGTAATGTACCACATTTTGTTTATCCGTTTATCTGTTGAGGGACATCTCGGTTGTTTCCGTTTGGCTGTTGTGAAAAGTGCTGCAATGAACACTAGTGTGCAGGTTTCTGCTTGTGTTTCTGCTTTCAGTTCTTTTGAGGATATACCTAGGATTGAGATTGTTAGGCCATCTGTTAGTTCTCCTCACCCCTTTGAGGAACCAGGGAACTCTTCTCCACAGTGGCTGCGCCATTTTACATTGCCATCCACAATGGGTGAGGGTTCTAATTTCTCCACATCATCGCCAGCATCTGTTATTTTCATTTTTGTTTTGTTGTATCTTAGCCATCCTAAGTGGGGGTGAAGTGGTGTAGCTCATTGCGGTTCTGATTTGCATATCCCGAATGGCTAATGGGGGGCTCTGGTGGCACAGTGGTTAAGAGCTCAGCTGTTAACCAAAAGGTCAGCAGTTCGAATCCACCAGCCGCTCCTTGGAAACCCTGTGGGGCAATTCTAGTCTGTCCTGTAGGGTCACTGTGAATCGGAATTGATTCGCTAGCAATGGTTGTTTCGGTTTAATGGGTAATGGTGTTGAGCATCTTTTCATGTGCTTGTTGGCCAGTGTGTATTCCCTTTGTTGAAATGTCTATTCAAGTTCTTTGCCCCCATTTTGGGTTGTTTGTCTTTTTGTTAGGAGTTCTTTATAATATTCTGGATTTTAACATAAACCTTATCATGTAATTTTGCTGCTCAAAACTCTGAGTGTCTTGTAGTCCTACTCAGAGTAAACGCCAAAGCCTATGCCATGCCCTACAAAGTCTTCCATGACCAGGGCCCCTCCCACAGTCATTTCCCGCCACTAGTTGCTTCACTTCAGCTGCGCTGGTCTCCTTGCTGTTCCTTAAACACGCAGGCACACTCCCACCTCAGGGCCTTTGCACTTGCCGTTCCCTTTGCCTGGGGTTCCTCTTCTCCCAGGTATCAATCCGGCTTTACCCTTAACTTCCCTGAGGCCTCTGGTCAAATGCCTCCTTCTCAGAGTTCTGCCCTGTCCCCCAGCACTCTGTCACCCTGGCCCTGCTTTGTTTTTCTTCATAGCACCTACCTACCTGGCGTGACGTTTAATATTTGCACCTGGCATATAAATAGGTATTCAGTAGATGCTTGTTGAATGAATAAAAGAGTAATTACAAGTAATTCTTTGGTGAGCCAGGCCCTGCTCTAAGTACTTTATGTATATGAACTCATTTTATTCTTTGAACATATTTAGGAAGTAGTTCCTCACCTGTTTTTTTCTTAGTTCCTCATCTGTAAAACAGGGATAATGATGGTAAACTGAGGCACAGAGAATGGTAGAATAAAACAAAGAAGAATATCTGAAGGGCCTGGATTTTCCCCACCAGGAGGGGCTGGGCCAGAGTCAGGCAACTTAGGAGGATATCTGAGCAGGGAGGAACCCCAGATACCATCGGCTCTGGACCGGAGCAGGGGATGCTTAGGGAGAGGGGTCCTCTATCCGCCCTCAGGCCTGGCCACCTGCTGGTGGTTCCTGGAGCTGCAAGGGGGGCAGGCTTATGCACTGAGGGCAGAGTGGCACCTCTGCTCACCACGCGTCCCTCTGGGGCTCGTGCAGCCCTCTCAGTGGTGCACCCAGGGTGGGCCCGGGCCCTGGAGTCAGACTGCTGCTTCCTCAGTGGGTCTCAGTGCCCCGGCTTGTCGTGAAAGTGCTAGGCTGGGCCTGCTCGTGGGGTCGTCGGGAAGCGTGCTTGTGGGTGCCGTTGCTCCCTCCAGGCACGAGGACTCTGTTGGCCCTCACGCTGTCCTGTGCGCTCTCTCGCTACCCCCACTCTGTGCCTCACCCAGCAGCCACCGACTCACAACAGAAATGGGATCCTCCCATCCCCCCATAAAATCCTTCTGTGATGTCAAGGATTGAGACTTGGATCTGCACATAGTAACACGTAGCACCTGGTGTGGTCTGGGCCTGCCTTCCTCCCTGCACTCATCTCTCCACTCCTCTGCTGGCTGCAGGCTCCCTCTGGCCCAGGGCCTCCACCACGCCGCCCCTCCCAGCACTCTGCACACTGGTGCCTTCCCACCGGTTATTTATTTCACAGATACATGCCACGATTGTGGAATATGGGGGTGCCTCATATTCCAGTGACATCCTTCATGTCCTGGCTGAAATGCCCCCTCTCAGAGAGGCCTTCTTTGACCACCCTCAAGGAGGGGTTTCCTCTCCTGTCCCTGCCTGTGTACTTCTACACATCTGTCTTCTCCTTTAGGCAGTGGCCCTGTTGGGCTTGTTCCCTCCTGCATCCTCCAGCGCCCACAACTGGGCTGGCACACAGAAGGTGCTCAGTACATATTTGCTGCATGAATGGATGGATGGGTGACTGGATGGATGAGTGAGTGAATTCCCACAACTGTTTTAGGTGCTTTCTCTCTGCCAGGCCTTGCTCTTAGTGCTTTATTTCAGGGCTTCCAGCTGGTTTGAAGCCCTGCTGAGAATTTGTATTTCTAACAAGTTCCCAGGCATTGCTAATGCTGCTGCTTAGGTACCAATTCTGAGACCCACTGAATCAGTAGTGGTCGAGTTGATTCTGGCTCACAGTGATCCTGTAGGACGGACTGAGTAGAACTGCCCCATAGGGTTCCAAGGAGTGGCTGGTGGATTCAGATCGCCGACCTTTTGGTTAGCAGCCGAGCTCTTAACCACCGAGCCACCAGGGCTCCGATGGTAGAGCCCAAACCAGACCCTTTGCCATGGAGTCGATTCCGACTCATAGCGACCTATGGGACAGAGTAGAACTGCCACACAGGGTTTCCAAGGCTGTAATCATTGTAGAAGCAGACTGCCACATCTTGCTCCCACGGCCGATGGGTTCAGACCACCCTGACCTTTTGGTTAGCAGCCGAGCACTTAACCACTGAGTTGCCAGGGCCCCACTAGTAAAGCAGTGGTTCTACAATTTATCATACATGAGAATCACCTGGGGATCTTTCAGTGTAGGTTCCAATTCATGTGTCTGGGAGGGGAAATATAAGTTCTCAGCGGGGGCTTGAACTGAAACGAACAGTTGGAATCCAGGTTCCTTATCTCACCCTCATCTGACCCTGTAGTCCCCGCTTAAGTATGGGCCAGCCGAGGCCCAGGGAGTCAGATAGCTGGCCCAGTGTTGCCCACCAGGAAGGTGCAGAGCTAGGATTCATGCCCAGACTCTGTGCTCTCGACCACTTTTGTGACCCCTGGTTTACATGGGAGACCAGTGGGCCCAATGAGTTGGGTGCCCAGCGGCACACGGCTGCTGTGCAGTGGAGCTGAGGCCCACGCTCCCGGCCACAGCCTGTGCTGGCTGTTGCTCAGTGCCCTGCCTGGTGGTGTTCGGGCAAGTGTCCCTCCCTCACGCCTTCCCCCTGCCCCGGAGCCCAAGTGAGGGATGGGAAGGTCCCTGAAAGCACCCTGATGGGAGAATGTTTTGGGGGTGTGGGAAGGACGCTTAGGTTCATATCCCTGGGCCTCTGCTTACTGGCTGAGTAACTGGGCAGCTCTCTGCTTCTCTGTACCTCAGCCTCCTCGTTTGAAGACCAGTACCTGCTTCGTCGGGTTGTTGGGTGGACTGAAGGAGTTACATTACAGAAAGTGCTTACAACAGAGTCTGGCACGTGGTGAGCACTCTGGAAGTGGTGGTGGTTGTTCGAGGCTGTTGAGTTGATTTCTGACTCCTGGCGACGCCATGTGTGCGGAGTAGTACTGCTCCATAGGGTTTTCAAGACTGACCTTTTGGAAGCAGAACCGAGGCACCTCCAGGTGGGCTTGAACTGCCAGCCTTTCAGTTAGTAGTCCAGTGTTTAACCATTGTGGCACCCAGGGACCCCTCTAAGTGGTAGGCGTTATTGTTGTCATAAAGGAGACCCTCCCTAAACGGCGGTCCAGGCCAGCAGTTCTGAGGGAGACCTATCTTTGCTTGGCTTCTGGGCTCCAGAGCATGGCATCCCTTGGTCCACGACCCGTCCTGAGAGAGCGCGCCTGCTTGATCCTCCTGGGCCTCATCCGGGAGTTGGGAATTGAGGCTGTAGCTTTCCTCAGCACCCCGCTGGCACAGGGGCAGGGTGGGTAGGGGTGAGGGGGGCCAAGAAAGAGCAGAGTGTCCCCAGGCGTATGTCTCAGCTCCACCGTGTCCTGGCTGTGTCCTCTGCAGGTGACTCCACCTCCCTGTGCCTCAGTTTCCACACCAGTGTTCTTCAGGAGGATGAAATGAGGGGGTGTTTGTGGAGTTGGCTTCTCAGTGCGGCTGTTTTTCTTGTCATGTCTTGGAGGTGAAGAAGGTTGAGTCCCCAGTGGGGAGGTCTCCTTTGAGGGGGGCGCAGGTGCTTCAGCCCTAGCCTCAGTCCCGGGTGGGAGCTCCCCTCTGCCCCAGACAACCATGTCGCAAACCCTTGAGGAGTGTCCTGGATACAGGCCCTTGCTTTTCCTCTGGAAGCTGAGTGCTGCAACCTTGCAACCTCGGTCCAGTTGGAACAGGACTGGGGACTCATCAGGCGGCAAGAGAGCCCCAGTTAGCCCTTACCAGCCTCCTCCTGTGTCCTGGGGGGTGGGCCATGGCTCCGTGTCATTTGGTAGCTTGAATAGGCTGGATGGGAGAGGTCCTGGCAGCCCCCCACCCCAGTGTCGTTAACAGCTCCCTTGACTTCAGCACTTTGTGCCAGACCCTGTGCTCAGTGCTTTGCCCACAGCTGCTCCCCAGCGTCTTTGTGGCCCCGGTCTACAGGGCCAGCAAGCCTGCCCGTGCAGCAGAGTGGTATTTGAGCCTCAACCCGTGTGCCTCCGGAGCCCTGCTCCTGGTCACCGTGCCCATGGCCTTCGGAAAAGGCTCTCCAGAGTAGCCCTCTGAGCTTCTTCAGGTGTTTCCAGGTGTGGACGAGCCATCATTTTATTCAGGCCTCTGTTGATGAGCTGTGTGTGGTGTTCTTCCTGCCCTCTCTTTATAAACATGACATCACACTATGCATCTTAGGTTTTTTCACGCCACAATCCCTCATTATTTATATATATTACATCACTTCATTGCCTATTTTTCCTCCTAATATATTCATCATATCTTTCAGGAGCTCTGTGATTTCTCTGAGCCCCCAAGTTGGCACTTTTAAATTTCTAAGAGGACAAATATAATTTGATAAAGCATATCACAGAATGTGTGGAGACCTGGTGGCGCAGTGGTTAAGAGCTCAGCTGCTAACCAAAAGGTTGGCAGTTTGAATCCACCAGCTGTTCCTTGGAAGCCCTGTGGGGCAGCTCTACTCTGTCCTATAGGGTCACTAGGAGTTGGAATCGACTTGACAGCAGTGGATTTTTGGATCACAGAATGTTGTCTCCTTTTGGGGGAAAAAACAGGGAGATTAACGTAGGAGTTGGTTATGTAGGCTGTGACTCGTTCCAAAGGGGACATGGGGCAAAGCCAGCTGAGCAACACCAGCCTGAGACAATGGCTCAGGCGGAAGAGGCCAGCCTGGCCCCACGTTGGAGCGGACTTGTGCCACCCCCTTGATCCCTTCCCCACACACCTACTGAGGACCTGGCCAGGTGCTGGGGGCACATCACTTATGGCAAACAGAAGTGCTTTCCCTCCCGGGCAGACACACCTGAGCTGTGGGGTCAGCAGACTGCCTGGACTTGGGAGAGTCTGTGCCTGGAAGGGAGGGAAGGCAGTGTGCCAAGCCCCGGTGGTTATGTCCACATGTACGAATGTGGGTGTCTCATGAAACGGGGTCTCGCGAGGGGTAGGCCACTTCAGGAGCCTTTTTGTGGTAAAGGGGGGCCCTTGAGCTTCGTTCTCAGTTGCCACTCAGTTTAGCATACCACTGAGCTCAGCAAGAATTGCCCTGACCCTCAGCCCTGTGGGAAGGTCTTTGTGATTCCAGCTGCCAGGCCTGGAGCAACTGCTGTGATTTACTGGGATTTTGTGTTTGAATCTGTGCCTCAGAGCCCTCATCTGTAATGTGGGAGGAGGGGGTAGGTTACAAGAGGGCGGTGGGATTGAGATTCCCACTTCCCCTGCCTGGAGGCAGCCAGGGCTCCAGCTTGCTGACAGCCCATCCAGAGACACTCCTGCTTCTAGAGCAGGGGGTCTGCACGAGCATCCTGCCGTTTTCCAGCTCTAGTAACACAGTCCTGCACACAGTTCTACATCTGACTGAAGAGGCCTGGCTCAGCTGTGTCCTACTCAGCACAGAGACCTGCCGGTCCTTCCTCTCAGCTGCCAGGTGGCACCTCTCAGCAGCCCCAGGGGTTAGCCTAGGGGTTAGGTATTGTTTCATCGGCTCTGAGACTCCATCCTCTGGAAGACACTATTCTTTTATATAATACTAAAAACCCCAAAACCCAGCGCCCAGTTAAACCAGCATAGGTTTACAGCAATTGTAAGAAGCACCGGGATTCCAGCAGTGTTAAGCATGGGAAACTGTGCACTGCTGTACTGGTGGAACACAGAGTCAGCCCCACTGGAGAGAGAAGGAAGCGGAGACTTGGAGCAGTGCCAGGGGGTATGGCGTCAGCTTCACACTCTTGAGTCCCAGTTCCAGCCCCCTGTTCCCTGTGTGACCTCGGGCAGGGCCTTGGCTGCGTGGAGCACAACAGGAACGATGCCCTCTGCCCCCTGGGCTGTGGGGCAGATTCAGGAAGGTGTGTGTGAGGGGCTTACCCTGTTCTGACTCCCATCAGAGCTGGATGAAGGCACAGGGCTTATTCGCATCGTTGTGACTTGGGAGGTTGCCTGCTCGTCCTCTTTGGATTGTCTCCTTCTTGGTGAGCATTCTGTTTTTCTCACTGGTCAGGTGGTTGTTTTAGAGACAGAAGCAAAATACATGGGGGATTGAAGATGTGTTGAGATGAACCACCTAAAACTGTGGTGTGCTAGGTCAAAACGGGGGAATGTTGGCAGTTTAGTATCATTCAGCCAAATATGTTTTTCTTTTTGGTCTCTGGCCATTTTCACTCCTTTTCCTAGCTACAGACAGAACAGTTGGCAAGTATCAAAAGAAAAATTTTCCCCAGTGAGTTCTAACTCATGAGTGACAGACAGAACTACTTTGTTCACCAAACCGGTCTCCCTTTTGCTAGGGCCCGGCTCTCTGTCAGCTGATTCCTTCTATGTCCTGTCCTGCTGGGACCCTGTCCCGACCCCCCTCCTCGGCTGCAGGCCTCAGAGTCCCATCAGCCAACTCTGGCCTCGTGTGAGATCTTCAGCTTCTTTGGCTAATGAATGCTTCCTTCTACTCTTGGTTTTCTCTTACAAAACCTTTGTGGCTTGTAAACTTGAGGTTGTTGTTTGTTCTGAGGAACTCTGAGGAGGGAGCCACGGCTCCCTCATTTAGGGCTCAGGGTGGCTGCTCATTGTCAAGAGGCTGTGAAGAAAGGTGCCTTGAAGTGCACCTGCTGGGCCCTGGCCAAGCCAGTGCCGGCAGATAGATGGCCTCCCTCCTCGTTCCACTCCTGCCCTCTGCCACCCACCACAGCTGGGCTGCCCTAGTCCCATCAGCTCTCCCTGGCTCAGGGGCCATTGGGCCATTTGCTCACCCCCTGGAGGATGACAGCTGCAGCTGAGCTGACACTCAGGGCCCCCCGGGGTGCACGTGTCCCCACAGGGAGGAGTGGATGCAGGCCATCCAGATGGTCGCCAACAGCCTCAAGCAGCGGGGCCCAGGCGAGGACCCCATGGACTTCAAGTGTGGCTCCCCCAGCGACTCTTCTACGGCTGAGGAGATGGAAGTGGCCGTCAGCAAGGCGCGGGCCAAGGTGGTAAGTGTTGGGGCAGGTGACCGGGGGTGGGGGCTGCTGACCTGCAAGCACCCCCTGTACAGGTCCTGCCGGTCGTGGGTGTCCATACAAAGTGTGCAGTGGCCCAGCAGAGAGACTTCGTGACTGCCAGGCAGAAGGGGTCGATTCCAGGAGGTGGATGCCCTGGGGCTGCTCTGTGTCCATGGGGCATGGGGCAGCCTGGGTAGAGCCGCTGCGATGGCTGTGTTCAGTTTGTGCACAGGGAAAGCCCCAGCCTCCTTGGGGCAGGGTGCCGACCTGCCCCTCCCTGTCAGTACCCTTGGTCCACCCTCGCGGGCCCATGCCGGGAACACCAAGACCTGAAGGCTGCTTCAGCACACACAGTTGCTGTCCAGAGCCTCCCTTCCGGCCTCTAGCCTGAGCTGTTCGGCAACAGCGTCCTTTGCTTTTTCTCTTTCTTTGTGAAAATTTCCTCCCACGGGGTATGTGGCAGGTGCTGACTCCCCCATCTCCCTTTTTTTCCCTCCTGGGCAGACCATGAATGACTTCGACTATCTCAAACTCCTTGGCAAGGGCACCTTTGGCAAAGTCATCCTGGTGCGGGAGAAGGCCAGCGGCCGCTACTACGCCATGAAGATCCTGCGGAAGGAGGTTATCATCGCCAAGGTGGGCGCTCCCAGCCCCTGTGGGAGTCACGGTCTGGAGGCTGAGCACCCACCATGCCTTCCACCACCCCTATCTCCTCTCCCCCTACAGGCTGTCCCCCTTGGGCTCAGTCCTGCCAGGGCCGGTCAGGGAATGGGGGGTGTGAGGCCCAGAGACCGCAGGCAGGCTCATGTGGAGTCCCCCACCCCATCCTCTGGGGGCTGAAGGGCTGGAGAGGAGGTCCCAGGGGCGATAAAGGGCCTGTGGGAGGCTGGGGAGGGTGGGGCTCGGCTGAGGGTGGCCCAGGGGGAGGGCTGGGCTGGGAGTGGAATTCTGTTTCTTTCTCTTTCACCTTTTTAAAGTTTTTATGATGGAAAATTCCAAACCTATACAAAGTTTTAAAAAGAAAAATAAATACACTGAATTCCCATGTAATTATTATCCAGTTTCAATAGTCACCAACGTTTGGCCAATCTTGTTCATTAGCTCTGCCCCCTCCCCCGTTTTATTGTTCTGGAGTATCTTCCAGCGTATTCTAGTCCTATCATGTCACCTTTACATACCTAGATACGTATCTTTAACACGTAAAGATTTTAAAGAGTATAGTCATGGTACTGAAATCATACCTGGAGCCCCCGGGTGGTACAAACTGGTAACATGCTTGGCTGCAAACTGAAAAATTGGAGGTTTGAGTCCACCCAGAGGCACCTGGGAAGAAAGACCTGGCGTTCTACCTTTGAAAGATCACAGCCACGAAAAACTCTACGGAGCATGGTTTTACTGTGAAACACATGGGTCACCATGCGTTGGAATTGAGTCGACTGCAGCTGGTTACTGGTTATTATCATACCTAACAAAACGAACAGCAATTTCCGGTGCCGTTGGCCCAAGGCAGGGTTTTCCAGCTTCAGCACTGTTGACGTTTTGCCCCAGATCATTCTTTGTATAGGGAACCATCTTGTGCATTGTAGGGTGTTCAGCAGCATCTGTGGCCTCGGCACATTAAAGCCAGCAGCATCCCACCTCCTGCATTTGTGACAATCAAAAAATGTCTGCAGACATCACCAGCCATCCCCTAGGGCTAGCACTGTCCCAGTGGAGAGCAAGGGGTCTGAATTGTCGCAGGTTTGCAGCTTGGCAGCTCTCCAGGTAGGCAGGCTGTGTAAACAGAGGTCAGACGAGCCTGTGTCGCTTGGAGGGCCTGTGAGTCAGCGTGGACCCAGCCCTAGAGTGGCGGCGGAGTCAGTGGGTCAGGTTGGGCTCAAAAAGTTGCATTTTTCACAAGTTCCCAGGTGATGCTCATGCCACCGGTGTGGGGACTCGAGTCTACAGCCTTGAGTGGATCGTTTGTTCTTTTGGCAAGGACACTCCGTAGATGGTGACCCCACATCCTGTGGCATCACTGCAGGGGTCTCTTCATGTCTGGTGCCCCCCTGCAGTGATGTTACAGTTGATCTGTGGGTCCCAGTGGTGGGATGGTGGCAGCCTGATCCTTCCATCGTAAAGTTCCTATCGACTTTTCATCTCCTGGGTCTGGGAGCCGCCCAGGATCCTTGTTGGGCTCCATTGTTTGATTAGGGCTTGTGAATGGTAGTGTTTGAATCCTGTCGTTCCTTCTGCATTTATTGGCTAGGAGTGGACGTGCTTTTCACCAAGACAGGGCTCCTCACCTCCCTCAGGGTGGGGCGGGCAGCCTGGTGTTGGCCACCAGTCTCGCATCCGGCACTGTCTGTCTGCAGGATGAAGTCGCCCACACAGTCACCGAGAGCCGGGTCCTCCAGAACACCAGGCACCCATTCCTCACTGTGAGTTCCACGCCCCCTCAGGCAGGGCCTCCAGGCCAGCCCGTTTGGACAGAGCTCAGGGAGGGCTGAGCCTGGCCACTGTGGCACACAGATGGGATGTAGGCCGGCGGGGGGCTCCCCAGGTCAGTGGGGTAGCAGCTTCTTCATAGCCAGTGACGTCATGTAAGCGCCTCAGCCGGCTGACCTCCCACGGTAGAAGACAGTCCCGCAGAGTATGACTGCTGTGAATTAGGGGCACCACGCACGGCGGGTCACGGTGGGAACCTGTGTTTCTGCCGTAAGATGTAGTCCTGGGAGCAGATGTGTTGTCACTGTGCTGCTGTTGCTTAGGCCTGGTAGACGCCCCTTTGGGCTCTTGGCTCCATCAGGGCCAGCAGCCAGCAGTTAAATGGCCCAGGCTAAGGATGACATGTGGGTCGTGTCTTCAGGCTCAGTTGCTGTACAGATGTCCTACTAAGCCACAGTCCTTACTCAAGTGAAGTCTTACCAGGGACCTCAGTGTAAAGACAGGTAACAGAGTTGTCATGTGTAGGGTCCACTCAAGGGCCTCTGAGGAACTCGCTGTACGACTTCTCAGAGCCGAGTCAGAACTAGTGTTTGTTGACTGACAACGTGTCTGTCCTGCTGCAGGAAGCCATCATGCATTGTGTGTGTGTGTGTGGTTGTGTGTGTAAATTAACACATTTTACTGTTAAGACGAGGAGGAGAAATGTAAAACAGCTCTAGTTGCTCAGAACAAAAGTTCTCCCCGGCCGGCCTCTAAAAGGCTGTGCTGGAGGCGGAGGATGAGATAGGACCACATAGTAGGCCTTTTCCTGCCCGCTGAGCCAGGCATTCACTCACATCCCCCAGAAGGTGAGGTTGGGCAGGTCAGGGCTGGGGGCATGTGCAGAATTAGCTGTGCCCCGCCTCCCGGGCTTGGCAGAGCCTCCTTCCCGCCTCCCACCCCTCAGGCGCTGAAGTATGCCTTCCAGACCCATGACCGCCTGTGCTTTGTGATGGAGTATGCCAACGGTGGTGAGGTGAGCGGGCTGCCCCGCCTTGCTTTTGAGTGTCTCCTGAGAGTGGGGGAGGCCGAGAGGGAGCTGTGGGTGAAATGGGGGGCCCGCGGGAGAGTCAGAGACATCAGAGACTTGCTGAGGGTCATCTTGTTTCACCCTCCCCACAACCCCTCTGCGCAGGCGGGAAACCTGAGGCTCAGACAGGTTGAGTGACTTGCCCCAGTTCAGGGTCCAACCCAGGTCCAGAGGTGTGGAGAGGACAGTGGGATGAAGAGGGTGGTTGGCTCATAGTTTGCAAAGGCTGTTCTTAAAGGTCCCAGAGAAAACATATGAGGCTTGAAGCCCATCAGTCCTCTGTTTCCCCGGTTCCTCCTGTGCCACTTGCTGTTGCTGAGTTGCTCTGGCTCCCTCCCTCTCACCCCTGCTTGTCCCTCACCTCCTCTGTGCACTTGGATATGACAGCACAGATCAGATTGTTTGCTCCGTCTGCCCAATTGGATTTCTGCTGTCTGCAGCTCATGGTTGTGGGCTCCTTTTTGCTTGCTTGCTGTCACCACTTGTCCCTCCTGCCCTTCTTCCCTCCCTCATCTTCCGTCAGCACCAGCTGGCTGTCCATTGCTCCTCACCCCTTGCTGGGTTGCTCTTGTCTCAGGTAAGCTCCTCCCTGCTTACTGTCCCTCACTCTGTCCCTTTCACTGTCACTTGCTGGTTCATGAAGCAGGTATTGCTCTGTCACTGGGCTGGGAGCCAGGGTCTGGGAGGGTGAGGGCAGGTCGGTAGGCTGGGCACCTGACCTCACCCACCCCCCTGGCAGCTGTTTTTCCACCTGTCCCGGGAGCGTGTCTTCACAGAGGACCGCGCCCGGTTTTATGGCGCTGAGATCGTCTCGGCCCTCGAGTACTTGCACTCTCGGGACGTGGTGTACCGCGACATCAAGGTGAGACATGGTAGCCTCTCAGCTCTGCTCCCTTGGGGTGGGGAGGGTCGAGGCCATGGAGGATCCTGTTCTTATCTGCCAAGCTTCCCGGACATGTGCCCGGGGGCTGGCTCCCTCTGGGCCCCTAGCCCTCCCCACCCAGGGCCAAGGTGGTAGCTCTGGCATAAGCAGCCATGTGGTGGGGACCATTCCGAGCCTCTTGTGAACACTTCTGTGCTGCTGGAGGGTGGATAAGTTGTTACCCAAAAAAAAAAACCAAACCCAGTGCCGTCAAGTCGATTCCGACTCATAGCGACCCTATAGGACAGAGTAGAACTGCCCTATAGTTTCCAAGGAGCACCTGGCGAATTTGAACAGCTGACCCTTTGGTTAGCAGCTGTAGCACTTAACCACTACGCCACCAGGGTTTCCAAGTTGGTACAGCTGCCTCAGAAGATGGCTTGGCAGTGCCCACTGAAACTGAACACAACGTTTTCTAGGACCCTGCAGTCCCGCCTCAGTAACATGCACGCGCTCACAGCAGGTGGTTCACAACCCCCTAACTGGATGCAGCGCAGATCCCTGCTGACTGCAGAGTGGGGGGTGTGTTGTGGTACAGCCACTGGGGGGCGCTCCATGCAGCAGTTCAAACCAGCACACCACAGCTCCACGCCCCAGCGTGGTGGCCTTTCCCAGGCGTCGTGTTGTGCGGAAAAAAAAACGGACAGACCGATGAATCTATGTTGTTTACAGGCATATGCGTAGCTGGTAAAAGCCTGAAAGAAAAGAAAGGAAGTGAAAGTTGCTTCCAGGTCGGGGGGATAGTTAATAACTGGAACACGTGAGGGGCCTCTGGGAACTGGCAGCATTCTTTCTTGACCAAGTGGAGGTTACACAAGAGTCTACGTCATACTGTTTATTAAATTGCATGTTGGTGTTTTTGTTTTGTGCTCTTTCCTGGGGTACATTTCAGAATTAAAAAAAAAAAACTAGAAAAACAATAAAAGGTAGTGCTCCTCCCACCTGAGGCTGGGAGAGTATGGCCAGTACACTCCCCCCTCGCTGCCCAGCAGCTTGGGACTGGGCCTGGCTTCTCTGATTTCCGCCTGCTCTGGGCTAGCAGGCGGGGAGGTGTAGGTCCTGATGCCCAGAAGCTGCTGGCATGGCGGCTGCCACCCCAGCCACAGCCCCCTCTAGGAAGGGGCTGGTGCCGGAGGCGCGGCGGGAAGCCCTGGAAGAACGTGCCCCTGACCCGTTGACTTTTCCTACAGCTGGAAAATCTCATGCTGGACAAAGACGGCCACATCAAGATCACTGACTTTGGCCTGTGCAAAGAGGGCATCAGTGACGGGGCCACCATGAAAACCTTCTGTGGGACCCCGGAGTACCTGGCGCCCGAGGTTTCTGGGGACGGGGGGCGTAGGGACATGTGAGGCCCGGCTGAGATCCCTGCTCCCCCGCCGGCCCCTGTCAGCACCTCACGGCCCTCCTCCCTCAGGTGCTGGAGGACAATGACTACGGCCGGGCCGTGGACTGGTGGGGGCTGGGCGTGGTCATGTACGAGATGATGTGTGGCCGCCTGCCCTTCTACAACCAGGACCACGAGCGCCTCTTCGAGCTCATCCTCATGGAGGAGATTCGCTTCCCGCGCACGCTCAGCCCCGAGGCCAAGTCCTTGCTTGCTGGGCTACTTAAGAAGGACCCAAAGCAGAGGTGAGGGCTGGCGCCTGCCCGCCCGGCCACTGCCGCCTCTGATTCCTGGGCCGGACAAGGCAGTGTCTGCAGGCGCGCACTCGTTCTCTGCGTGCTCCACACGTGGATGTGCATCATTCCCGCACAGCTCCCGCAGGGAGGCCTCATACTCCATGCCACATGGTTTTATGGTGGGACGCTGAGGAAGGAACAGGGCGGTCCCCTGGTCTGGGGTCCCTGAGTTGTTGGTGGGAGAGCCGGGTGTGAACCTGGCCATGCGGCCAAGCCGCCTTCACCCATCATTCTACACATAGGTGGGAGAGTGGGCTGCAAGGCCACACAGGGCTGAGTTGCAGTCTCCCTGGCTCTGACTCTGGGCTTGTGAGTTCCCCTCTCTGAGCCTTGGTTTCCTCATCTGCGAAGAGGGCATTTATGGCGCAAACAGATTCATTGAAGGCTGTTCAGGGCCCACACATAACAGGCCCAGGCCTGCCCCGAGTGGCCGTCTCCCAGAACCTGGCTGCCCTGGGGTTGGGTGCTGACGCCCATCTCTGCCCAGGCTTGGCGGGGGGCCCAGTGATGCCAAGGAGGTGATGGAGCACAGGTTCTTCCTCAGCATCAACTGGCAGGATGTGGTACAGAGGAAGGTGAGCCCCACAGCCGCCCACCCCAGCAGGAGCTCCCCAGGGGCCCAGTCCTCCCCTCTCAGGGTCCCTGAGTCTGAGCTCCTCTCCTCGTAGCTCCTGCCACCCTTCAAACCTCAGGTCACATCTGAGATCGACACAAGGTACTTCGACGACGAGTTCACAGCCCAGTCCATCACAGTCACACCCCCGGACCGCTGTGAGTGTCGGGGCCCTTGCCTGGTGGCCTGGGCTGTGAGGAGGGGTCGGGTCTGCTCTTGGCCCAGCTCCCCAGGAAGGGAACACTCTACGTCTGGACAGTTTGCCCTGTGGTCTGCTCGCAGGGCCTCTCACTGTTGGCCCCCCTTGGACTTGGTGGGTGAAGGGGCCAGTGGGATACAGGAGCCGTTGGCCATAGCACATTCTGGGGCTCTGGGCTCCCGGCGGACAGCCTGGAGCATTGTCACTGGTGAGATGACACACTTAATTGTTGTCTTCCTAAATTGCCTGGGTCTTTGGGGCTGGCCAAGTGCTGGGCAGTGCTGACAATAGCAGTGACCAAGACTTGTGGAGCCCCAGGCCAGATGGGGAGATGGACCTGTGTGCAGCGTGACAGCCTAGAGCGTCAGGACTGGGTGGGGGCACCCAGAGGAGAAAAGCTGACCCTGCCTGGTGTCAGGAGACTTCCTGGAGGACACATGTCCACTGAGCTGCACTCCAGGCTGAGGGGATGTGCAGACACCCTGAAATGGGAGCAAGCATTGCATAGTCAAGGAACAGAAGAAAGCAGGGGAAGGGGAGGAAAGGGGGGGTCAGGGCCAGAGGAGGCAGGACCTGGGGGCCACTGTGAGGAGTGGGAGCATTTTCCTGAGGGTCTTGGGGGGCCATGGTGGGTTTCATACAGAGGAGCACCAGGGTTACCTCAAGAAAGTTCCCCGGCCAGGTTGGAGAGCGGATTGAAGCAGGCGAGAGCTGAGGCCAAGGCTGGGCACTGGCCGAGAGGCCTGGGGTGGACCAGGGGATTCACTGGGGGGAGGGGCGGGCTGCAGGGCTGAGGAGCTGGGCTCTGGCCTGAGGAGTGGCCCACACTGAGGTGAGGTCTACCAGGAAGGAAGCTCCTCAGCCTTCCTTGCCCTTTCTGACGGGCCTGCCAGTGCAGTTCCTCCAATGGTCTGACCACAGTCCTTCCTGTGGCCCTTTCCTTTGGTGTTCCGCTCCCCCGACCAGGGAGTCTGGGCCCCCTGAAGGCCAGCCCCCTAATCTACCTCCCCAAACCCCACAGATGACAGCCTGGGCTCCCTAGAACTGGACCAGCGGACCCACTTCCCCCAGTTCTCCTACTCAGCCAGCATCCGCGAGTGAGCAGGCCCCGCCAACTACAGGAGGCACGGGTGGCTTTTTTTAAAACCTTTTTATTTTGCTCTTCTTTGTATCCTCGCCCCTCATCTCCTCACCCCATTCCCAGCTCTTTGTTCAGCCCTCTCCCAAACTCCTCAGCCATCCTAGCAGCCCTTGCCTCCAAGGGAGTGCCTGTCCCCCCTCACCTTTCTGTCCAGACTAGTGTTGGGAGACTCTCCAGCTCCTGCCCCAGGACTGGGCCTTTGGAGTGCTGGGAAGATTATTTTTTTTTTAACCAACACAAGCCCCGACGAGGGGTGAAGCGTGGAACGTGGCCACCCATCTACGTGCTGCTGCTGCTGGACAGAGGAGGTGGCCTTCGCGAGGGATTCCGTGTCCAGCAACGGCCCTGGTGCTGCCTGCTGTACTGTGGCTTAGGTTCCGAGTGACCTGACATGAGGCAGTCCGGCCTACCCCCATGGGGGCAGAAAAGCAATAATGTCCAGGACCTGGCGGGGGCCTGGGGAAGCTGTGGAAGCAGAGGGTTTAGGGCTCCCTCGGGTGGATGGCACTGTGTCCTCAGCTCTACCCTTGGGGAACCAGGAACGGCCCGGGGGTGGGCACTGCCTCCTGGCCCTGCTTTTGCCCTGCCTGCCCGCAAGCTGCTGTCCTGGCTTTGGGGATGAGGCAGGAGGAACATTTTGGGGCAACCCCTGCCCCCAGCTCTGTGCCTTACCAGGGTTTCCCTTCTGCTGGACCCTGGGCGTGGGCCCGGCCCCATCGGAGGGCGAGGGCAGGGATTACCTGTTCTCTGCCTGAGGCAGAGGGGCGCCCGCCTTGGCTGTTACACATCTCACACCAAGACAGTATTGGGCCTGTAGACAGGTGGAGGAGCGGGTGGGGGTGGGAGTTTGGTCTGTGTTGGGGTGGGTGGCCTCTGAGAAGGGAGGTCACCTCCCCTCCCCTCCCCCTCCCCCTGTCCAAGGCCCCACGTTCTGCAGCCTTAAGGTGAGCATGAGCAAGTACACGGCTGTGCTGTGGGCACTTGGTGCCTGGACGCGCGTCAGGGACACGGATGCACACAGGTGTGCGTGCTTGAATCTGTGTGCACGAGTGTGCATGTGTGCTGTGTGTGTGTGTTTGTGAGGGCAAGCGTGGCCAGGCCCTCAAATGTGTATGTGTGGTGTGTGTGGCTCAAGCATTTCGTCCCTTGGGGTGGCGGCGGGAGGGTGCTGACCTAGTGGGAGGAGCCATGCCTGCCCTGCCCACGTCTCCCCTCTCCCTTCCTCTCCCACCCAATATCTCCAGGTGTTTGGAATTTGATTTTTGTGGTTTCGACCCTCCCAACCCCCATCCTGTACTAGACCGTTCACAGAAGGGCATCATGGGGCGGGGATGGGATAGGTTGGTTTGGGTGGTAGGGGGTCTTTTTCCTTTTTGTGTGTGTGTCTTTTCTCTGACATCTCCCCCGCCCTCTGGCCTTTCTGAATTTCTTCTTGTATTTGTACGGTACAAGCAATAAAGACCAGGGCCCAGCCTGCACTTGTGCTGGCCTGACACCTGGGACCCTCCCTTGCTTATGGAGTCCAGTCCCTGCGCACCAGCTGTTCCCATCCGTTCTTTTCAGAGGGCCCTGCCCAGCCAGAAGGTGGGGTAGCAGGTGGGGGAGGCCAAGCAGAGGCTGGAGGTGGGAGCAAGCTAGGTGTGCCTCTGGGCTTGGGCAGCTTGGGGTTGAGGTGTGCCCATTTCTTTCTGGTGTACAGCTTAGTGATAACAGCTACATTAATCAAGTCGTGTAACTGTTACCCCTAGTCGATGCTCATTTTCCCATCACCATAGACAAAAATTTACTACTTCCCAGAGGGAGATTTCATCTCTCCCTAATGGGCATCCTTGTCTCGTTCTTATTCCCAAGGGGGAGGTTCTCAGTATTTCACCATTGAGAATAATGTTGGCTGTTAGTTTTGCATTTATCCCCTTAATTATGTTAAGGAATTTCCTTTCTGTCCCTGTTTTGCTGAGAGATTTTATCAGGAAAAGGTTTTGGGTTTTATCAAATGCCTTTTCTGCATCTATTGAGATGATCATGTGGTTCTTTTCCTTTGTTTTATTAATGTGTATTACATTGACTCATTTTCAAATGTTGAACTATCCATGCATTCCTGGAATAAATCCCACTTGGTGTATAACCCAGAACCCAGTGCCGTCGAGTCGATTCCGACTCATAGCGACCCTATAGGACAGAGTAGAACTGCCCATAGAGTTTCCAAGGAGCATTTGGTGGATTCAAACTTCCGACCCTTTGGTTAGCAGCCGTAGCACTTAACCACTACGCCACCAGGGTTTCCAGTGGTGTATAATTCTCTTAATATAGATTTCTGTTCACTAGAATTTTGTTGAGGATCTTGGCATCTGTATTCATGAGGGATATCGGTCTGTAGTTTTCTTCTGTTGTCTCTATCTGGTTTTGGTGTCAGGGTAATGTTCCTCTTCTGTATTTTGGAAGAGTTTGAGCAGGGCTGGTGTCAGTTCTCTGAATGTTTGGTAAAATTCCCCAGTGAAGCCATCTGGTCCTAGGCCTTTTGTTGTTGGGAGGCTTTTGATGACTGATTCAATCTCGTTATGGGTCTATTGAGATTTTCTATTTCTATTTATGTTAGTATAGGTAGGCTATGTATTTCTGGGAATTTGTCCATTTCGTCTTTTCAAGTTTGTTGGAGTATAATTTTTCATACTATTCTCTTGTGATCCTCTATTAATATCTCAGTTGAATCTGTTGTAATGTCTCTAATTTCATTTTTTATTTTGGTTATTTGCACCCTCTCACTTTTTTCCTTTGTCATTCTAGTCCAGTGGTTTGTCTGTTTTTATTGTTTTTTTTTTTTTTAAAGAACCAACTTTTGGTTTTGTTGATTCTCTTGTTTTTCTATTCTCTATTAATTTCTGTTCTGATAATTTATTATTTTCTTCTAGTAGCTTTGGGCTCCTTTTGCTCTTCTTTTTCCTTCAGGTTGTAGAGTTAAGCTATTGATTTGAGATCTTTTTTTTTAATGTTGGGATTTATTGCTATGAATTTCCCTCTGAGCACTGCTTTCCCTGTGCCTCATAGGTTTTGGTGTGTTGTGTTTTCATTCTCATTCAATTCTAGGTATTTTTTTATTTCTCTCTTGATTTCTTCTGTGACCCATGGGTTTTTTTAGTAGCGTGTTGTTCAGATTTACCCTTTTTCTTCCTGTTATTGATTTCTAGCTTCATTCCATTATGGTCTGAAAAGATGCTTTGTATGATTTCAGTCTTTTTAAATTTATTGGGATTTGCATTGTGTCCTAAAATGTGGTTTATTCTGGAAAATGATCCATGTGCGTTAGAGAAGAATGTGTGTTGTGCTCCTGTTGGGTGGAGTGTTCTATATATGTCTGTTAGGTCCAATTGTTTAATAGTGCTATTCATATCTTCTGTTTCTTTATTGAGTGTCTTTCTAGTTGTTCTCCGAAAGTGGTGTATTAAAGTCTCCTACTATTATCGTAGACCTGTCTGTTTCTCACTTTAATTCTGTTAGAGTTTGCTTTATCAGTTTTGGGGCTCTATAGGTACTTATAATTGTGATATCTTTTTGGCAAATTGTCTCTTATAATAGATTTTGACTTAAAGTTTATTTTGTCAGATAGTGGTATTGCCATACCTGCTCTCTTTTGGTTAGTGTTTGCGTAGAATTTTTTTTTTCCCATCCTTTGACTTTCAGCCTAAAAAGCCTGACTTCGTATCTAAGGTGTGTCTCTTATAGACATTCTGTCTATAAGACAGTGACGTTCTGTCACTCCTTGTCTTGTTTGGAGTGTTTAATCCATTTACGTTCACTGTCATTATCGATAGGGTAGAATTTACTTCTTCCATTTTGTTATACTTTGTGAGAATTTTGGCTTCTTTAGTCCTCTTTTTTCCCCATTGTTGACATCTTTTTATCTATAGATTGTCTTTTCTTTCTTTCTTTTTTTTTGTAGGTGCTGAGCTATTTTGTTTTCCCTCATTTTAATTTTATTGTATAATTTTATTATTTATTTTCTTTGTGGTTCTCATGGGCAATTTACATTTAAAACTACCTGTTACATTTTGACACAAACTTAACTTTCTTAACATATAAAAAGTTTGTGTCTACACCAATCCCCCCTCTTTTCTTTGGATGTTATCATCAGTTGCATCTTTGTAACTTGACTTCCCTGTAATTTAAATTTATTTTACTGTTATATGTATTTAGTTATTATTTTCACTCCCCCCCCCCGTATAATCTTGTCATTGTAAGTGTGAAGGACATGCCCACTGTATTGACCAGCCTCAAATATCTTAGGTCTAATTATATTGTCAGTACTCTCCTTTTAATGGAATCACCCCTTTTTATGTATTGCTTCACGTTGCTATCTGGTGCTGTTTTTCTTTTCTCTGAAGGACTCCCTATTGCGTGACCAGTCTGGTGGTAACAAATTCCCTTAATTTTTGTTTAGCTGGAAATATCCGAATTTTGCCCCCCTTTTTAAATGACACTTCTGCTAGGTATATTATTTTTGGTTGACAGTTGTTTTCTTTCAGCACTTTAAATGTGTTGTCCCATTGCTTTCTTGCCTGCATGGTTTCTGACGAGAAATCAGCACTTCATCTTACGGAGTCCCCTCTGTATGTGGTACTTCGTTTTTCTCATGCTTCTCTCAAAATTCTTTTTTCTTGGTTCTTGACAGTTTGATTATGATATGCCTTAGTGTATTGCTTTTAGGGTTTATCCTGTATGGAGTTCATTGAGCTTCTTGGATGTAAAATTTCTTGTCTTTTGTGATATATGGGAAGTTTTCTGCCATTATTCCTTCAAAAATTCTTTCTGGGCTTTTTTTCCTTTTTTTGCCTGGAACTCCCATAATGCCTATATTATTTCTCTTGATAGTGTCCCCCATATGCCTTAGGCTTTGTCCATTTTTCTTCATTTTTTCTGTTTGCTCCTCAGACTGATCAGTCTCAATGGCCCTGTCTTCTATTTTGCTGACTCTGTCTTCCATCTATTCAGTTCTATTCCTGAATCCTTCCATGGCTCAGCGTGGGGGAGTGGGGGACAGGGCCCTGGGCACTGGGTGTACAGTACCAGTTGGCCAGGGCTCTTTGGAGGACAATGCTGGTGGGGCAGGAGTTTCAGCTCACTGTGTGGTACTGGGAGGTGGGGCCCTTACATGAGGCACACAGCACTGTGGGGTCAGTGCCCTTCTACACCAATCAGCACATGGCACTGGTGGGCAGCACCCTTCTACACAGTGTGCAGCACTGTTCGGGTGAGCCTCTTCCACACAGCGCACTGCACTGGGGGGCGGAGCCCTGGAGGCTCAGCGCAGAGCGCTGTGCGATGGGACTCTTATGCACCGAGTGAGGCCCTGGTGGGGCAGGGCCCTTCTGTGGCATACTGCAATGTGGGGGCGGGGCCCTTCGGTGGAGTACTGCGGTGTGGGGGCGGGGCCCTTCAGTGGAGTACTGCGGTGTGGGGGCGGGGCCCTTCGGTGGAGTACTGCGGTGTGGGGACGGGGCCCTTTGGCGCCACTCCACACGCAACTCGGGGGGCAGGGCCCTTCTGCATGGAGCGTGGTGCTGGGTGCCGGGCCCCAGGTGATTCAGCCGCCCCTGCTGACAGGGATTCACTTGGTTTCCAGTTTTTTTGCTGCTATCAACAGAGCTGTAATAAACCTCATTAACAACCTGACTTTGCTGCACTTACGTTTTAATTTCTGTAGCCTTGATTCCAGGGTTGCTGTATTTTAATACATGTCAGATAGCTTTCCAGAATGTAGCGATTCACTTTTTTTTTTTTTTTTCCCCCACTTTTAAGTTTGGAAGTTAATCGTAGACTTTCAGAAAACTTTCAAAAATTACCAAGATGATTCTAGGGCTGGGGCTAGAAGTATGCAAGATGAGCCTAGACTATCTTGTAGTGCCTAATAGTAAAGAAGTGCTGAAACCCTACAATGGTGGGGGTGTGTCAGAGGGACCCAGGAGCCAACTGAAAGAGCCCCCAGTGGCCAAAGCTGAACAACTTGAGCAACAAAGTAGACTGCATTGGATTGTAACCCAGAGTATAAATATCTTGAGTTTATACTGATATAAATATGTGACTAAAAAATGGGAGAGAGTACACATCTGCGCAGAATTCCGAATAATGTATGTAGGTACTCTGCCCTCCAGGAGGGGGAGCCCACCCCAGGTGCTTTTGTGTGGGCTGTGCACAGCGACTTACTTCCAAAGAGTGCACAATGGAAGGAGGGGGTTGGAGGGAGTAACTTTTTAGTGGAGAAGCCTACAAACTACCTCAGCCAGAGGACCAAGGTCACCATCAACTGATGAGTCATGTGGATAGTATGTACGATGCGATGAGAATGGCATTTTACCTCAAAAATCCATAACCCCAGTCTAACCATGAGGAAGTCACCAGACAAATCCCAAATGAAGGACATTCCACAAACTACCTGACCAAACCAGTCCTTAGAGCCTTCAAGGTCATCAGAAACAAGGCAAGTCTGAGAAACTGTCAGAGGTGATGTGACTAAATGTAACGTGGTATCCTGGATAAGATCCTGGAACAGGAAAATGACAGTAGGTAAAAAGCAAGGAAATCTGAATAAAGTAGGGACTGTAGTTACAGGTATCAGGATTGGTTCATTAATTGTGACAAGTGTGCCATGCTGATATAACCAAAAACAAAACCAAACCTGTTGCCATCGAGTCGATTCCAACTCAGAGTGACCCTGTAGGACAGAGTAGAACTGCCCCACAGGGTTTCCAAGGAGTGGCTGGTAGATATGAACTGCTTCCTTTTTGGTCAGCAGCAGAGCTCTTAAGCACTGCGCCACCAGGGCTCCATGCTGATATAGGATGTTAATAATAGGGAAACTGGGAGAAGGGTGTATGGGACTCAAAGTTTCCTGCAAATATTCTAAAATAAAAAAGTTATTAAAGTACGAAGAATTGTGGTATACCTTTCACCCATATGTCCTGTAACGTTTTAGCCCACATTTTCTTCTATTTGTCTACACACGTATGTACACAACACACACTTTTTTTTTCACTGAACCGTTTGAGAATGTTAGAGACATAATGCATATCTATTCTAAAAACAAGAACATCCTCTTAAATGCAGTCCAATTGTGAAACAAAAATAACAGAGAAACAACACTCTAACATTTTATTCAAATTACAGCAACGGCCCCACTGTGTTGCCCCCACCCCCATTTTTCTCCCTGTGTCATGACCCAGTCCAGACCCACGCGTTGCATGAGTGGCAGATATTTTGCAGAAGGTTCCTCAACCTGGGCTTGTTGCCTGATGCTTGCTCATGGTCAAGTTCAAGTTCTGCATTTTTGGCAGTAATTCCCAGAAGTGTATGCTCTCAAGGCCCACGATGGTGAATTGTCCCCCTTGGTGGTGATGTTAACTTTTACACCTTGTATAAGTAGCTGCCTGTCAGGATTTCCCCCTGTAAAGTGACTGTTTTCCCCTTTATAGTTAGTAGCTTGTGGAGATACTTTGAGACTGTAAATTCAGGAAGTTCCAGGCTTTCAATGGGGTTCCATTCCAATAGTTGGTTCTGACATAAGTCAAATACTTTTTTTTTTTTTAAGTTTTTGTTGTTGCCTTTTGTTATCAGTATCTTTATAAATCCAATTTTTGTCTTTTGGAGTTAGAAACATTACATATAAACTTAAATATATTTTAACATTGTATGTAGTATATGCTGCTAATGATAACATGTACAAAAAAAAAAGTTCATAAGTGGATTTTATCCTAACTCAAATGTGTCCTAAGTCAGGGACTACCTGTATTGTTTTTCATCAAACATTCACTGACTAGTTGTGACATCTATTGATATCACCTGCCTAAAACAGTTATTACAATGGTGATTGCCAAATATGATTTTTTACTTTTATTGCTCCTCCTACATTTATTAGAGGGTAGTGATGTTTCAGTAAGGAGCCCCAGTGGCACAATGGTTAAGTGCTTGGCCGCTAACCAAGAGGTCGGCAGTTCAAACCCACCAACCACTCTGCGGGAGAACTGTGTGGCAGTCTGCTTCCATGAAGATTTATAGTCTTGGAAACCCTATGGGGCAATTCTATTTTTCCTATATAGAAACGGGTTCATGGGTGGTTCAGCGGTATAATTCTTGCTTTCCATGCAGGAGACCCACGTTTGATCCCCAGCCCATGTACTTCATGTGCAGCCACCATTTGGCTGTCAGTGGAGGCTTGCATGTTGCTACGATGCCGAACAGGTTTTGGTGAAGCTTCCAGACTAAGATGGATTAGGAAGGAAGGCCTGGGGATCTACTTCCGGAAATCAGTCAGTGAAAACCTTATGTATCGTAACGGTCTAATCTGAAACGGATTACGGACATGGCCCAGGACTGGGTAGCGTTTTGTTTCATTGTGCCTGGGGTTGCCATGAGCCAGGCGGCCACCTTGATGGCAGTTTGCAGCAAACAATCTACATTTATTCATATTCTAAGGTAAGAAGAGTTCCCCCCACTCCTAAATCAGAATGGATTTGTATTCTAATTTTATCCAATGGCTTATCATTTATTTATTTTGGTGCTCAAATTGTCCCTAGATTTGACTAGTGACTTGTGTCCATTTGATCTTCCCAGTCATTGGAACACTTAACTCTCTGCCACAAAAAGATGTTCCAGGTTAATCTTTTGCTTTTCCTGCACCATCCCTGGAATCAGCCATTTCTCCATGTATTTCCTAGCCCTGATTCCTTTGCGTGAAGAGTGGTATGTAGAAGCCAAGGTCTGGGCACTAGGGGTGTTCATTACTGTTAGGGTGTCACTGCCCCTTGGCCCTCTTAGTGGATTGGGCTAGGAAATGCATGTATGCCTAGAATGCTCTTCCCCCAGAGAAGAATGGTTCACTCTCTCCATGTCGCCTCCACTTAGAGAACATTATTTCTCTGTATTAACAACCCTATGTTCACACAATTTTATTTCCAACTCCATTGCAACACCACAAGGCTTACTCTAACCTCTTCCATATCTGTACATCCATTCTCTCTGACTGTGGAACCTGACTCCCGTTACACAATGTATGTATTTACGTGCCGGTCCTAGAATACAGCTAAAAGTAGTGGCAAAATTGCTGACCTGCACCACTGCAAAAACAAATAAAACGACCCTACTAATTAGAGTTCAGTTTGCGTATGGTTATTTTTGTCTTTAGTTGAGGATGTAAAGTCAAAATACTATGCTCCAAAATGACTTGAGTTAGTTCCCTGTCTCCCCTACCCCACCACATGTGGTTCTGTTATATATGTGAAAAAAAAAAAAGGTTCATTTGTTTCATAATTCACAGCACGAAATTGAAAGCTTTTCTCTATGGCAGTGTTCCAACCCTAACAAAAGTGTCACCCAGCTTCAAATGGCCTTTTCTGTGGGGTCCCCTCAGAAGAGTCTGATACATGCAGAAGCTTCGATCACCCCTGAGATGTCTGCAGGTCCCAGGGCTCCCTCCTTCCCCCCACACACTTTCAAGAGAAGGAAACCAAGGAAGGGCAGGTGGAGGGAGATTCAGGGAGAAATTTGCCCAAAGCTGGGCTATGACTCAGCCCTCCCCTTTGGCCTTCTGAGGGGCTTAAGGAAGAGCAGGGCCAGGCCCTTCACTCAGTCGTTTGATAAACGTCTGCTCTGCACCAGCCATGGGGATTCAAGGATGAATCAGACTAGACTTAGCCCAGGGTCCCAGGGTCGTGTTTCTGGTTTGTCTGAGGGTGCAGTCCCAAATAACCTGGCTCTCCATTCAGCAAAGATGCTGAGTTCCTGCTGAGTTGTCGTGGATGCTCAGGTCAAGGCCACAAACAAGATGGATGAGGCGAAGCCCTGCTCTTGGGAAGGGACACAATCTATCAACGGTGTCAGATGCAGAGAATTAAAAGAGGATGATTCGATAATGACTGGGTGGCTACTGGAGCCCTGGTGGCGCAGTGGTTAAAGCACTTGGCTGCTAACCAAAAGGTCAGTGGTTTGAACCCAGCAGCTGCTCTCCAGGAGAAAGAAGTGGCAGTCTGCTTCCATAGAGGTTGCAGCCTTGGAAACCCTAAGGGGCAGTTCTGCTCTCCCCTATAGGGTCACCATAAGTCGGAGTTGATTTGACAGCAGTGGGTTTGGTTTTGGTTTGAGTGGCTACTCGAGACAGGAAGTCAAAGAAACCCTCTATGGGGAGGTGACATTTGAGCAGAGACCTGAGAGGGAGTAAACCATTCTTCTCTGGGAAAAACATTCCAGGCAGAGGGAATAGAAAGTGCCAAGGCCTGAGGCAGTCAGGTGCCTGGTGTCTTTGAGGATCATGATGAGGCCAGGGTGGCTCAGATGAGGTGGAGGAGGGGGGAGGAAATGAGGTCAGAGAGGTAACAACAGGCCAGAGGGACCTTGTAGCCAAGGTAAAGAGCTTGGGTTTTAGTCCAAGTACTACAGGAAGCCATTGGTCCAACATCCCACTTTGCTCACTTTCCCAGCCTCCCTGACCTCTCTGTGCCTGAAAATAGCAAGCTCTTTCCTGCCTTGGGGCCTCTGCTCATGCTCTGCCTCCCACTTGGAATATTCTCCCCTTCGCATTCCGGGCTCCTCTTTCAGGTCTCAGCTCCAACATCACCTCCTCCGAGAGGCCCTCCCAGACCACTGTCTAAATTACATTCAGCCTATTTATTGCTCATTTATTCAATAAAGACTTACTGATTACCTACTATGTGCCAAACCCCATTCTAGGTAACTGAGAATACAGCAGTGGGAACAACAACAAAAAGACAAAAAGCTCTGCCTTCTTGGGGTTTGCATTCTAGTTGGAAGGGAGACAAGAAACAGTATACAGTTGGTTACAAGGCACTAAGTGCTTAAAAAAAAAAACAAAAACTGAACCGAGTGCTGTCAAGTCGATTCTGATTCATAGGGACCCTATAGGACAGAGTAGAAATGCCCCATAGGGTTTCCAAGGAGCGCCCTGATGGATCTGAACTGCCAACCTTTTGGTTAGCAGCCAGAGCTCTTAACCACTGTGCCACCAGAGCTCCTTAAGTGCTAATTAGAGAATAAATGCAGGGAAGGGAGACAGGAAATACCTAGGTAGTTTCTGAGTAAAGACCTAAGGGAAGTGAGGGAGAGAGCCACAAGGATCTCTGGGGGAAGAGCATTCCAGGCAGAGGGAACAGCCAGTGCAAAGGCCCTGAGGTCACTGTGTGGTGTGGATGAGGAAGAGCCAGGGGGCCAGTGTGGCTGTAGAGAAGTGAATGAGGGGCAGATGGGTGGGAAATGAGCTCAGAGAGTTGTGTGTTGTGTGTGTGGGGGAGAGATGTAGGGCCTCCTGTGCTACTGTGAGGAGTTTGGCCTTTACCTTGAGGGGGAGGGAGCCACCATGGAGTCCTGAGCAGAGACAACATGTGGCTGGACATAGACGTTCACAGGACTCTTTGCTGTGTGGGGATGGGAACAGGGAAGGAGTCAGCTGCACTAGTCCAGATCTGCTGATGGCGACGTGGCAGGATCAGCCTCTCAGCTCTAGACCACAGACTCCGGAAAGGCAGGAGCCACAGCGGCTTTACTCACCCAGAATACCCACTAAACAGAACACACCAAACAAACAAACCCATCGCCATCGAGTCGGCTCCAACTCACCGTGACCTCATAGGACAGAGTAGAACTGCCCTGCCCCATAGGGTTTCTAAGGCTGTAATCTCTATGGAAGCAGACGGCCACATCTTTCTTCCTTGGAGCGGCTGGTGGGGTGAATGGCCCGCCAACCTTTCAGGTAGCAGCCACGCGCTTAACCGCTGTGCTACCAGTGCTCCTTTGCACAGAAAACACACTCACAAAACAAAGCCGTTGCCGTGGAGTCGATTCCGACTCATAGAGGCTGGTGGCTTCGAATTGCCGACCTTTTGGTTAGCAGCCAAACGCTCTTCCTTAAATCTTTGCTAAGTGATTTATAGTTCTCAGGTGTTGAGCTTCTACTTTATCAGGCCTTATGTGAACACTAAACAGACACAACCTCATAAAATCCTCACAACATCCCTGTTGGCTGAGTTTTGAAATAGTCCCTAATTTACAGGAGAAAACTGAGGCTCAGAGGCGCTGTTTCTGGTCACGATTAATACTGTTGGGATTTGACTTCAGCTGTCTGATCTTACATGGCCGGAGGGGGCAGAGCCAGCCAATCACGACCTGGAAGGCGGAGCCTATTTATCAACACTGCATATACACCTGCCCAGGTGAGGCGTGCACAGCGAACCTTTAAAGCGCACGTCGAGGGCCCCTCCCTCCAGCGGGAATCAGCCGGCCGACGCCAGCCTGGAGGATGCTGGTGAGAAGCAGGGGCCCAGGATCCACATTCCGGGTGCGGCCTCTCTGCTGACGCTGACCCCAGGCCCCTCTCCCTCGCAGAGTCCGGCTGCGTCCCTCGATTCAGAGCCTCCGAGCGCCTCCCTCCCCGACGGCGTCCCTGCGGCCACGCGTCTGTCCCCAGGAGGCCCCGCGAGGCCGCCGGGACCGTGGGCGCCGCCGGGGCTGGAGGAGGCGCTGGGCGCACTGGGGCTGGAGGGAGAACGCGAGTACGCAGGGGACATCTTCGCCGAAGTTATGGTGAGCGGGTCCGGGGCACAAGTCCGTGACCGGCGGCCCTGGGGTTAGGGTTAGAGAAGGCGAAGCTGGCCCACCTACCCAGTAAGCATTTCCGGACTCCCACCTGGCCAGCCTCCTCTCCCACCTCTACCCACTGGCTTTCCTGCTTCCCTGGCCTTCTTGACTGGTTCTCGCAGTTTCCACAGCTCCAACGCCCTTTCCCGCTTCGTGCCCCTCACCATATTCAAGCATCTCCTAATCTCCCCGGACTGCTCTGCCCCTCCTTTGCTTCACAGCCTTTCCCATGGGTCCCTCACTTTTATTCATTTGACAGACAGAGATTCATTTAACAAATGTTTCTGAGCACTGTTCTAGGGACCAGAGATACTGTGATGAGCCAGCCTGTCCTCATTGTAGGGAGACAAACAAGCAAATAGGAGATAATTTCAGAGGGGCCACAAAGACCCAAAACAGGCCATGGGACCATCAGATATCTGTATGAGATATGTCACATTGGAAGAAAGACTGAAGGGATGAATTCATTGACTGAGCATCTTGTGTGTGTCTCTCCTGGGCTGGGTCTCTGTTAGGAGCTGAGATCCAGCTGTGAACTGGACTGAAGTCCTTGCCCGTGTGGTATGGGCAACTCTAGGGGGTAAGCAGGCAAAACGCAGAGAAACACTGGACACCTTCAGAAAGAAAGTAATGAAACAGTGATAAGGTGGAGGGAGGAGTACAAAACAAGGGAACCTTTAGCTGAGACTTGAATGACAAGAGAAGGAACCAGCCATGCAAGGAGCTGGGGGCTGGGGAAAGGCCATTTCAGGAGAAGGAATAGTAAGTGCAAAGGCCCTGGGGCAGGAATGAGTTTGGCATGGTCTTGCAGCCAGAAGAAAGCTGCTGTGGCTGGAGTGTGAAGTATGATGGGAGAGATGGAGGAGGGGATTCTGGAGCAGGGGCAGGACCTGAAAGTGTGGGAAAGGAATTAGGATGTTATTCGGAGGGTACTGGGAGCCAAAGGTTTTTTTTTTGTTTTTTTTTTTTAATTTATTGTTGTAGGGTTGCTATGAGTTAGAATCAATTCTTTGGCAACTAACAACAAATGTGTGTGTGTATAAACATTTGCCGTTTCAGTATTTTTTTTTTTTTACACATACAATTCAGTGATGCTAATCGCATCCATGTTGTCCGACCACCACTACTGTTCCCAGGTTTTCATGGAATGCTCTTTTTTTTTAAGTTGGGAAGTTCCTTGGTCAGATTTGAACTTTAAAAAGTCCCTCTCAGAGCACTGAGAAGGGTTGGTGGGTTAGGGTTGGTGGCCAAGTTTGCTGTCCGGGAGCCCAAGGGGAGACAATCAGGAAGTCAGACTGGAGAGGTCGATAGGGATCGTCCAGGGCAAAGCCCTGGCTTCTAGACGGGGACAGGGAAAGAGGAGCCGATTTGAAGGCCCAGTTTGGGTGTGGCACCGGTGCGATGTCTAACTGGAGTCCAGGAGGCCGCTGCACCCAGGACTGGAGCTCAGGAGAGAGGCCGAGGCACAGGTGTGGAGAGTGAGGCTGGCCCTGCCCAACCCCAGGTGTGCCGCGCGCTGCCAGGGAGGGCCTTGCCACCTGCTGTGACCCCGGAGATGCGCGCGCTAGTGGTGGACTGGCTGGTCCAGGTGCACGTATGTACCAGGGAGGGGGTGGGCCCGGGCCCACATCGCAGCCTGGGACCCCGGTAGTCACCCATGTCCCTCCCCAGGAGTACCTGGGTTTGGCGGGGGACACGCTGTACTTGGCCGTGCATCTGCTGGATTCCTACCTGCGTTCAGGCCGAGTGCGCCTCCATCGCCTGCAGCTCCTGGGCGTGGCCTGCCTGTTCGTGGCTTGCAAGGTGGAAGAGTGCGTGCTTCCCGAGGTACTTCCGGGGTGGGGCGCCTACTGTGTGCCAAGCAAGTTGCTCAGTGCTTCACCTACTCTTGGAATCCTAACATATCTGTATGAGGTTGGGACTGTCAACGTATCCCTTTAACAGAGGAGGAGCCCGAGGCCCAAAGTCAAGTGGCTGGGATTTGACTCGCCCTTGAAAAGTTATAGTCCGTCTTGAGTACTTAGGGTTAACACGTGTGAACGCAGTAACATATCAGAACTGCCTGTTGAAGTAGACAGTAGTGTTTCTGTTTCACAAACGCGGAACTGAGGCTCAGATTGCTTAGATGAATAGCCTTGTGTCACAGTGAATAAATGGTAAGGTTTGAACTCAAACCCCGGTCTTACTGACACTGAGGGCAGTGCTCTCCACGACCTCCAGGCACAAAAATCAATGGCCCATTTTACAGACCAGGAAACTTAGGTCCAGGTTGGGAACTGAACTGATCCTAGGCCCTCCAGGGCAGGGAGGGGAGAGCTGGGGTCCCGCGTCCCTCTCTTCCCCCGCTCCCTCTGCAGCCTGCCTCCCTCTGCCTCCTGGGGGCCGGCTCCTTCTCGCCAGCCGAGCTGCTGCGCGCAGAGCGCCGCATCCTGAGCCGCTTGGATTTCCGGCTGCACCACCCCGGCCCGCTGCTGTGCCTCGGACTGCTCGGTGCGCTGGCTGGGAGCAGCCCCCAGGTATGGAGCGGAGGGGCGGGGCTCGCGGGGAGGGGCGGGGCTCGTGGGGAGGGGCGGGGTCGGACATTTCCACCTGCGTGCCGGCAGGTGATGCTGCTCGCCACCTACTTTCTGGAGCTGTCCCTGCTGGAAGCCGAGGCTGCAGAATGGGAGCCGGGTCGTCGCGCAGCTGCCGCGCTGAACCTGGCACACCGCGTGCTCGATCGGACTGGGCCCGAGCCAGAGTTTTACAGGTATGGCCGCGGCGGAAGGGGTCTCTGCGGCTTCAGGAGCATCCTTTCCGGGTCTGTCTTTACTGCTTCAGAGAATGAGAGACAACTGGGGCGCGGAAGGACTAGACTTGATTTTCCTGGTCGTGGGAGAGAATGGTGTATCTGCCCAGCCTGGGGATCCCATGTTGTTTTTCCTCAGGGGTGTCAGAGAATAGGGTGTCCAGATTTAGAGACCCTTTCTCAGACCTGGAAGTTGCGCTAGTGTTCCTGGCTTGATAATGAGGGGTCTGCCAGACCTTGAGTGCCCCAGCTCCACAGCCGGTCGCGGATGGGGTGCCCTTTAGCTGCTGTAACCCCCCACCTGCCCATTAGCCAGGCCATTGGTGGCAGGGCAAATCCTCGTTGCTCCCAGCCCGTGCTCGCGCAGAGCTGTTCGTCTGCCTGTCTTCGGGCTCCCTCTCCTGTCCCCGAGGTCCTCTCCCACGTGCCTCCCCCCGTCACTGTCTAGTTGAGGCTGGTCCACCTGTCCGACCTCGAGAGCCCCTGAGCCTCCCCCGGCATCCAAGTCGGGGACCCGAGTCTCAGCTTCGAGCCTCTATTTCCACCGCCCAGCCCAGTTTCCCCGTCTCCCCACCGCAGCCCCGCGGAGCTGGCGCCCCTGGAGCCGTGCATGGCCCGCGCCGCACTCCGGGGCCCCGCGCCCGGCCGCGCCGCCGTCTTCCTCAAGTACGCGCGGCCCCAGCGTCAGGGCACCAGCCTGGCCGCCGCCCGCCTGCTCCGCCGCCCGGAACCCCGCCGCCCCGAACCCGGGCCTCCCTGAGTCGGGAACCCGGTCAAAAAAAGACTCCTCTCTGCATGTGTACGTCTTTCACTTCATTAAAGAGTTTCTTTTTATTCCTAGCGCTCTGAATCCTCATTGGCCGAATGCGCTCCCCTCCTTCGCGTTTGATTGGTCGCTTCCGAGGCCTCTCATCCCTCTGCAGGTTGTCACCGAGGCTCTTAATGGCCACTGGGAGATGAGATTCGAATCCCGAACTTCTCCGCGAGAGGGCGCTGGCGGACTTCCCCAAAGTGCCGCTCAGCGGGATAAAACGCGGATCGCAAACTGAAATGCTTAGGGGAGACGCAGCAAGGAAAATCACAGTGCAAACTGAACCACCCTCCGGGCCTTACGTTTGGGAAGAAACCGGGAGGGTTGGGGACTGTGGGGGAGTGAGCATGCCCATCCCAGTCATGAGGAATGCCGCCCTGATGTTGCCAGGTTTTCAGATTTTTGTTCAAGTGAAGCTGAAAACCTGGAATTCCATAAAAATCTCTGCTTTTTTATGTTGACAACTAATTCAATATTTTTTAACGGTTGTGGAAGTCCAGCACATCACATAGGCTGGTATATGCTGGTCACAAGTTTGTGATGTAAGGATCTTTGATAAAAAGAGTTGAGTAACTGCGATGGGATTTCTTAGCCTCTGAAGAGCCTATGTTTCTAGGGGGCCGATTATAACGCCAGCCTGACGGGGTGTGTTGAGGCTGTGAGTTCACATATATGTGAAGCGTTTAGGACAGTGCCTGACACGTGGTAGGTGTCATCCCAGTGCTAGCACTGCATCGTAACAGCACTGTGAGTTAGGCACAGTTGTCCTGTTTGCTACTGTGTCCCTAGCACCTGGGCACTTAATAGGTGCACAGAAAATATTTGCAATATATCAATGGCTGTCTACTTTTTAAAAAAAAAAAGTTTTTGAAATTGTGTTAAGTATATAGATGACAAAACATCTGCTCTTTCAATGATCTTCACACCTGAATCTCTTTTAATTAACACACACACACACACATACACACCCATGAGGGGCAGAAAGGTGACCACGCTGCTCTGAAATTCAAACTGAGGAATATGAGACTCTTAACCAAGCCTGGGTTTGGAGGTGCAGAGGGGAGGAGGTTTCCGCCCCTGAAGTGCTCAAGGTTGGAGGACCAAGGGTGGGGGAGAGACTCACTCAGCAAATGCACTTTACAGCAAAGTACAAGGAGAGACAGAGGCAGATGCTGCTGCTGGGGTGGGAGGTGCTGTGTTCAGGTTTGGGCCTGTTGGGTGGGACCTGGGCCTCCAGGACCTCTTTTCTCACTGGTGGAACTGGCCTGCCGGATAGGCCTCCTGAGCTTCATCTATTCACTCTTCCAGCAGTTATGTGTGGATGGCAGCTCAGAGCGAGGCACTTAGGATCATGTACTTCACAATCTGATGGAAGAGAAGAAATGCCAGCAGTTGTTGGTAATTGCCCGTTGCTGTACCAGCCCCTGTTCTAAATGCTTTCCCTGCATAATATAGTTCAGGCCCTAGCTTGCCTATTCTCCTCGAGACAGAGAAGGAAGTCAAGGTGGAGGAATGTCAAAGTGCTTGGTCAAGGCCCCACAGCTAAGGAAGCAGCTAAGGTGGATTGGAGGGCTATGCCCTCATTCACCCTCAGTTTTTCTTTGAAAATCCTCCCACATGTTTTTTTCTTTGTGCACTCTGTTATTATTGTACAACTCAGTCTGGGTTGCCACTGACTGGTGACTTGTCCAGATGGTGTGTCCGATGAGGGTAAGAAGATCTGTCATTTACACAGAGTTACGCCCTCGTCCAGGCAGTCTTCACTCACTGCCTTAGCCTAGGGTGGGTGCCTCTTACAGCCTGTGGCACTTTTCCCATCTTGGCCCCAAACCCTTCGCCTGTGCCTCTCCCAGCCCAGCCGGACCCTTCTACTTGTGCTTCCCTTGATCACTCTGGGATGTCACTGTCTGGGAACCGGTCTGTCTCCCCCGCTGGACTGGGAGCGCAATGGGGGCAGGGCTGAGGGATGAGTCTCTGCTTCGTCTCAGCATCATTCAGCACAGGGCTGGCCACAGAAAAGGCATGAGAGGGTATTTGTTGTATAAATAAATGAATGATCTCCAAAGCTGATACTGTCCCATGTTACAGACGAGGATAGAGTTCCAGGTAACTCTGTGTGATTTGTCCAAGTCATACAACCGGTGAGAAAATAAGCGAGGATTTGAATTCGGGCAGCTTGAGTCCATATCCTGTGTTCTTACCCAATACGCCAAATGGTTAGTGGGCTGAAACCAGCTTCCCACGAGGTTGAAATCTTTCTGCTTCTTTCCCCAGACTTGTCCTATCCTCCTAGAAAGCCTCGGGTTTGGGCATGGGGGAGGCGAGCGGGCAGCAGGGTGTGGAGGATGAGGGGCTGGGAAGAGGGACAGGCTGGCTGCAGAACTAGGACTGGGGCTGATTTGAAGGTGGGAGTGGGGACGTCTTGAGGGGCTTCTCTAGACCCCTAGGGGGCAGACAGAGTCGGCTGCCGGAGGCGCGGGGGCGGAGGGAGGGTGGGGACCGGCCCTGCGGGGGGCGATGCGGTAGCTGCAGCGGCCGCGGGAGTTTCCCACAATGCAGCGCGGCGCGCTGTCCCCGGCGCTGATGCTCAGCGCTGCCCCGGAGCCTCCGCCGCGCCCTCCTCCCGCCCTCTCGCCGCCGGGCCCGGGCCCCCGCCATGGCTCGGCTCGGCCCGGTGCTGCTCCGGAGCCGTCGGGGGGCCTGGGCGCGGCGCTCGACAGCAGCCTGCGGGCCGCCGTGGCGTTCAAGGCGGAGGGCCAGCGCTGCTACCGCGAGAAGAAGTTCCGGGAAGCCATCGGCAAGTACCACCGGGCGCTGCTGCAGCTGAAGGCGGCGCAGGGGGCCCGCCCTGGCGGCCCGCCCGCCCCCGCGCCCGCCCCCGCCCCCGGGCCCGCCGCCAGCCCCGGGCCGGCCCGCCTCAGCGAGGAGCAGCGGCGCCTGGTGGAGAACACGGAGGTGGAGTGCTACGACTCTCTCACCGGTACGGCGCCGTCGGGGGGCTAGAGGGGCACGCGTGGAGGGGGCTGGGGGCCTGGGGGGGCCAGGGCTGCGGACCGTGGGGGGAGGGCTTGGGGGTGCACGGGGCCACAGGGGTCTCCTGACGGAGGCGCTCGGCGCCGCCGACGAGCTTTGAACTGGGTCTTCAGGCCCCACGTCCTCTGAGTGGCTTTTTCCTCCCTGCCAGCCGCGAACCTAGGGTGAGAAAAGCCTGCCCTGGGTGGGCCATTCACGGCCCGGTCCCTCACCTCCGCGCTTAATACTCGCGGCTCCCGAAACCGCCCAGCTAATCGCCGTGTTTTTGGCGCCCTCTGGCGGCGGCGCAGATTGATTCTATTCTGGTTGGTCAGCAGATTAGCGCCCCCTGCTGGTCCGAGCAAACCCTTGGGCCGGGCTCAGCTCTGGGGAAGGGCGGGGATTCCTTGCAGGCTAGGAGCTGGGCTCCCCGAGTTCAGGCAGAGTCTGGGGATGCCGACAGACTCTGAGAGTCCTGGCCGGTGTCCCCGCAGCTTGCCTGCTGCAGTCGGAGCTGGTGAACTATGAGCGCGTGCGCGAATACTGTCTCAAGGTGCTGGAGAAGCAGCAGGGCAATTTCAAGGCCACCTACCGCGCTGGCATTGCCTTCTACCACCTGGGTGACTACCCACGCGCGCTGCGCTACCTGCAGGAGGCCCGCAGCCGCGAGCCCACAGGTGAGGAGCGGGCGAGGGCAGGGCTGAGAGATGGATTCAGGCAGAGAAATGGATCAGAGCAGACAGTATAAAGACAAGGACTATCTCACGAGGGGGTAATATAGTATCTTACGACTTGGTGAGGATTAAATGAAACGATGATAATAGTATTGTATCTCAAACATGTAGCCCAGGGCCTGATAGTACGTGGGGAGGGGGGCGCAATCAGGGCAGTGAAACAGAACCATCTTGACCCAGAACTGCTTCGAGAAAGTGCTGTTCCACCCACCCAACTTCCCCTCTGCGTCCACCTACTCCCTACATGCCACTCACCAGCTCACCACCATTCATCTTTCCATCCCTCCACCAGCCTTTTGCCTCTCGCCAGCGTTCTCCTAACCCTAACCCAGCCACCTCATCTATTCAGTCCCTGACCCAGCCATGATGTCTGCCATTCACCTAGCCAGCCGTTTACCTGTCCACCCACCCGACCTCATCTCCATTCGCCACCCCCATTCACCTGCTCACTCGCTGCCCCATTCGCACCCTCACCTGCCGCTCACAGGGTCACCAGTGGTGAGCATTTGCTGGTGGCAGACCCCAGGGAGACAATGCCAGGGATTTGGGGGTGGGGGGACAGAGCCTGTTCCTGCCCTCTGGGAGATCACAGGCAGTGCGTCTGTGTGCATAGGCAGACAGGCACGGTACTCAGTTTGTAGGCAAAAAAAAGCAGGATTTGCCTTCCGGTTCTGTGGTTTACAGAGAGCAGGCTCTTGCAGGTGTTGCTGGAGGATGAGTGGACGTGTGTGCGGCAGGGGACATTCCTGGCGAGGGGAGAGCAAGTGCAAAAACATGGAGCTGTGGAGCGTCTCCACTCTGCTCACTGTGGCTGGGCTCCGGGTGGGGGCTCTGGCAATACGGGCTGTGTGAGGCGTGGTGTGCAGAGGGAGAAGGGGTGAGAGGTCATAGGCCAGGTGCAGGGAGGGCTCTGGGGAGCCACTGAAGATGGGACAGTGGGGAGTGAGCGGAGGTGGTGCAGATGTCACCTCCTGCCCCAGGACGCCAGATAAGCTGCCACCCTCCCCTGCAGACACCAATGTCCTCCGCTACATCCAGCTGACTCAGCTGAAGATGAACCGGTGCAGCCTCCGGCGGGAAGACAGTGGGGCCGGGGCCGGGACTCCGGATGTAATCGGCTGAGGCCACACCGGGGGGACTGTCCCTCTCCCCACCCCGCCTCCCCATGTAACTGCCCCCTGACTCATGTGTTCTGTGGTAAAGCACTTGTCACTGGTGACCATAACTTTTGTGTGTGGTATCCTTGTGGGGGCCGGGAGAGGAAATGGGCCTGAGGCTCACTCAGAGAGGCCTATGGAAGGAGAGTGGGCTGGGGGATGCCCATTGGGAATGAGCCAGCATCGGGGCTTGGGCTGGGGACAGACACACAGCAAAGTGCAGTAGGGGGCAGGGGTCACCTTTAATGCTGTATTTTGTGCCAAATTCCCACGATGCCCTGTCCCTGAGTATCCCTGCCCACCCCCCCCCCTTGCTGCAGGTACAAAGGAATAAATTAAGTGGCCCCCTCCCCCCTTCCCCAATAAATAGAACGAGTATCCTGCCCAGGGCCTCCCCAGCCTTGCGGCCTGGTGGGCTGGGGCGGGGCCTGGGGCGCTACATTCATGGCTGCCCAGGAGGGCGTGGTGGGCAGGCCTCAGTGGGCGCCAGGGCTCCCGCACAGGGGCACAGTGTTGTCCTGGCTCTGCCCCTCCATGTCCATGTCGAGCAGCGTGGGCCGCATGCCGGGGGGGCCAGGGCTCTCTGGAGTGTCCGGCCTGCTGGGAGGTGAGATGCTGAGCGTCCGGCCGAAGGAAACCAGTTTCCAGGGGTCCAGGCGGGGGCGGCTGGCAGCCGGCCGGGGGCGCGGGGCAAAGGTCAGGGTGGTGGGACGGCCGGGGAACTCAGGGGGCCGGCGGCGGGTCGGGAACAAGGCCTGGGGGTCAGGCAGGTGGGGGAAGTCCAGGGGGTCTCCAGGGCCTGGAAAGAGAATCAAGTGAAGTGAGGGGAGGGGGTAGTGCAGAGGGTGCTTCTCATGAAGATCGGGATTTGGGGCTTCTCTGGAAAGATTTGCTGCTCTTGTCGGGCCTGCTTCCCAGCAAGGGAAAATCATTCTTAGCCTCTCAGCGGTGAGGCCTTTAGCTAAGCCCCAACCACTCCTAACAGCTCACTCATCTCAGTGTGACTTTGGGCAAGCTCTTTAGCCTTTTGGAGCCTGTTTTCTTGTTGCCCCTTTAGCCAAAGCCCTCATGACTCCTGACTGCCTTACACTGGGCCAGTTCACATATATACACCTACAGTCTATACACCCAGTGTAGATATAGCAAGGTATACCATATACATAGACACCTTAGGCATAACACTGTCTCTGAAGAGGGATAATAGTACCTTACTACATTAAAAAAAAAAAATCCATTGCCCTCCAGCCGATTCCAACCCATAGTGACCCTATAGGACAGAGTAGAACTGCCCCATACTAGAACTCCAAAGAGTGGCTGGTGGATTTGAATTGCTGACCTTTTGGGTTAGCAGCTGAGTTCTTAACCACTACACCACCCAGAACAGGAAAAATTATAGGCTGAAGCCCTGCTGGAAACTTAATCTCCCTCTTAGAAAACCAGGGCAGCTTATGTGTTGCATAGCAACCAAATCTCTTGCCCATTGAATTTTGAGAGGCGGAAACAGTGGTGCCCACTGAAAGGTGGTGGCTGATGGTGCCTCTCTGAATGTATGTCACTCTCCCCAGTCCAGCCAATAATCCAGTCTCATCCATTAGGCTCCTGAAAGGTCTCACTACACCTCTTCCGAGTCTTCAATTCCAGGACTTCGACCTATAATTTTTCTAGTTTCAGTTATGTTTTGGATCACCCAAACTGTAAAAATTCAGGTCTGTTCTGGTTTCAGAGCCCTGGTGGCACAGTGATTAAGAGCTACGGCTCCTAACTAAAAGATCTACAGCTGGAATTCACCAGCTGCTCCTTGGAAACCCTATGGGACAGCTCTACTCTATCCTATAGCATCATTGTGAGTCAGAACTGACTTGATGACAGTGGGTTTGGTTTGTTTTTTTCGGTTCCCAGTTTGAAGCCCTGAGGTAAAGTATATAGAACAGTGCTTAGCACATCATGGGTGTTATGTGTTAGCTATAGTGATTACAGAGTCCCTGGGTGGTGCCAACGGTTAAAGTGCTCAGCTGCTAGAGAAAGGTCCATTCAGAGGTGCCTCAGAAGAAAGGCCTGGCAATCTACTTCTGAAAAATAAGCACTGAAAACCTTGTGGAGCACAGCTCTACACGTGTGGTTGTCATAAGTCCCACTCAGCAGCGATTGGTCTTCGGTGATGATCTCTGCTGTTAATGTCACCTGTCTGGTCCTTTGTGGACACTGGCATTTGCCACCTGGGTCTCAGTCACTGGGGGACCCACAACGCCTCCAGGAATGAGGGCGTGAGGGCACAGAGACCCTCCCTTCCCCATGCCTAGCTGGAGGCCACCCGGCACCAGTGGGTGGAGGCTGGGTTCAGACCCCACCTGGGCGGGGCGCCTCACTCACCAGGGCTGTGGCCTGCGGCCTCGGGCGCCCCCCGCTGCCCCAGTGCGCCGTCTGATGGCGTGCGCCGGTGCCCACGGCTCACGGCACGTGCGGCCGTAACGTGAGTGGGCGTGAGCGACTGGCGGGGGTCCTTCTTGAAGCTCTCCAGCTCCAAGTCCACCAGCGGGTTGGTGCTGGGCGAGGGAGTGGGAGCAGGGGGCGAGGGCGGCGGGGAGGGCGCGGCTGGGGCAGCCTCGTCGCTGTCGGAGCGCAGCAGCGAACGCGTGGAGTTGCAGTCGGACACGGACGACAACGACACGAGGGTGGCCGAGGGCGCCAGGCCCGGGCCAGGCCCCGCGTCGTCGCGGCGGCCTGGGGGTCGCCCGGGTGGGCTGAGGCCGCGCGGGAAGCGGCCGGTGCGGGGGAAGAAGAAGCCGTCGAGCCAGCGCCGCTGCTCCTCGCCATCGGCGGCGCGCGCCTCGGCCAGGTCGGCGCCCAGGCCCACGGCGCCCAGCAGCGTGGCGCAGCTCAGCAGGGCCAGGTCGCAGCGCCGCCGAGCGCCATGCCCGGAGCGGGTCGGGGGCGCGGCCCCCGGCGAGGGCTCGGTGGGCAGCGGCACCGAGAGGTAGGATGGGGTGGTGTAGGGGGACGGGGACACGCTGCTGCTGCCGTCCGCCTCCGCGAACTCCTCTGCAATGGCGGGGCGGGGGGGGGTCACTCGACTCTGGGCTTGGCCCCTGGCCCCGGGGGTTGGGGGCAAGGGGATGCCCCAACGATCCCTCCAACAGTGACACCACCATGTCCCACTAAGCATCATTCTCGAATCTTCCTCCCCCCAAAGCCTCTGGAAAGGTCCCTCTTGCCCCTGGGAATGACCCCCACATCCCAGGAACGGCTGTCCCCTTTTCATGGGAATGCCTCCGACCCACTGGCCTGGTGAAATCCTGACCTCCTCCTTTCCACCAGCCCCGCGGAGTGGCTCGGTTCTTGCCCAGGACAGGTTTCCCTTTGGCCAGGGCACCCCTCCCGCTCCCTCTCCCTTTTACCGGTACCCTCACCCCCTTACCCATCTCGTTGAGGCTGGCGAAGCCAGGGGCGATGGGTGTGTGTTTGGGGGACTTGCCCAGGTTGGGGGCACTTGATGACCACTGTTTGCAGCCCTCCCCCAGGGCCTTCAGCCTGCAGGGGGCACCAGAGAGAGGGGGGCATGGCGTCAGCCGTTTGGCTGCCCTGGGCGGGGAGGGGCATAGGGTGGGGGGAAGGGGGCTCCGCCCTACGGCCAATACCTCTCCTCCCCGCCAAGCCGCTCCTTCTGCAGGGTGGAGCTGGGCCCCCACGTCCGGCCCTTCTTCTTGCCTCCAACCAGCTCTTCCTTCTTTGGGGGCCCACTTCGGCTCCATGTGCCACTGCCACCGCTGTTGCTGCCACCGCTGCTGCCGCTGCCGCCACCATCCACAGGAGTCACTGGGCCGAGAAAGGCCACTGGGTTACTGGGTCTTGGAGAGTCTGCCCAGCTGGGCTCCCAGCCTCCATCCTCCGAACCTCAGATCCACCCTTCCCGGGGAGCCTGAGGGTTCCTTTGGCCACTCCTACCCCTTAGGGCTATCAGCCCTCCCACACTCCCCACTGTGGTCAGGCCACAGCCCCAGCTCCTCAGCGGGGCATCTCACACCCTGCACAGGCTACACCCAGTGCCGTCGAGTCGATTCCGACTCATAGCGACCCTGTAGGACAGAGCAGAACTGCCCCATAGAGTTTCCAAGGAGCATCTGGTGGATTTAAACTGCCGACCCTTTGGTTAGCAGTTTACCACAAGCTAGTCCCTGCTAATTCTTCAGCCTCAGCTTCCATCATTCCTCACAGCCTAACCCTTGGACCCTTCACTTATTCCCAAATGCTTACTGACAGTCATTGGGTAGCCAGGAGGGGGTGTCGACTTGATGCCAACTGTTTTTTTTTTTTTACTAAGTGGCAAGCACTGCTGTCAGTGCTGAGAAGACAGCAGTGAACAAAGCCCCTGCCCTTGTGGAGTTTCTATCTTAGTGGGCGGAGACAGACACCAGTCCTAAGAGAGAAGTCCTTTATGTGGATTGTTTGCAGGGGACACAGAGCAGGGTAAGGGGCCTGGGGCATCAGGGCAGCCTCACGTTGGAGAAGGACATCTTAGAGTGCAGATTAGAAGGAGCTGAGGGAGTGGGCCAACTACCTAACCAGGGGAAGACATTTCAGGCAGAGAGGGCAGCGATGCCAAAGCCTGTGGCTGGGCCTGCCTGGAGGGTTCCAGGAATAGCTAGTGCCAGGGAGGAGGGGAGGGGCTGCAGGCCAAGAGCACTGTGTTTTGCAGGCCCCTACTGTCTGTCTGTCTGCCAATTCCCAGGCAGGGGCTTCTCCACCTCCATGCGTTTGCACAGGCTGTTCCCTTCACCTCGAGTTCCATCCCCTGTCTGTCCCTTTCCAGGCCTGGCTGACTACTTGCCCTTAAGCCTCCAGCTCTGGAGTCAGTTGCTCTCCCTTCTCTGTTCCTACCACACTGATAATACCAAAAACCCAAGCCAAACCCCCTGCCCTCCAGTCGATTCTGACTCACGGCGACCCTATAGGACAGAGTAGAACTGGCCCATAGGGTTTCCAAGGAGCAGCTGGTGAAATCCAACTGCCTACCTTTTGATTAGCAGCCAAGCTCTTAACTACTGCACCACCAGGGCTCCACACTGATAATAAACCTGTTGGTGTCGAGTAGATTCTGACTCATATGGACTCTGGTGGCATACTGGTTAAGAGACACAGCTGCTAACCAAAAGGCTAGCAGTTCAGAGTCAGATGACAGTGATAACAGTATGCTGATGATAGGTATACATTGTATGGTTGTGATTTGTCTCTGAGGCCCTGCTAGACTGACCTGGGCCTGGTACCATGTAGGTGGCCAGGCAGAGGTGTCTAGCGGAGCAAGGTGGGGGCAAGGCCAGGGTGAGTGATGGGGCCATACAGACTCAGGAGTCGGCCTTGCCTCCTTCAGTCCATCACTGAACCCTGAGAGCTTTTCCTCTGCCATGGAGCCCCCATCTGTGGCTCACTCTCTCTCCAAAGCCCCCACCCTGGTCCAGCTACCATCATCCAACTGGCCCCTCTGCTTCTACTCCTGCCCAGCTACAATCTAGACTCCCTGCAGCAGCCAGAGGGAAAAGGGAATTTTATCACGTCACTGCCTTGCTCAGAGCCTGCTGGGGTCTCCCCACTGGCTTATAAGGCATGGTGTGATCTGGCCCCCTCTGACCACAAACCCACGCTCTCCCACCCATTCACTCTGTTCCAGCCAAGCTGCCCTTCCTGGAGATACACAGGCCTCACTTGTTTCCACCTCAGGGCCTTTGCCTGTGCTGTTCCCTTTGCCAAGGACACTGTTCCCTCAGCTCTTGCGTGTTGCATTCCTCACCACGTAGACCCGTGTTCCCAGCTCACCTCCTCAGAGAGGCCTAAATGATGACCCTTCTCTTTTATTCCTTCCTTGATTTCTTTTCTGGTGCTTACCACTCCGGGAAGCATCCTGCTTACTGGTGTGCTTGTGTGCTTATTGTCTGTCACCCCCTGATGAGAATGGGGAAGGGACCGTGTGTTCTTGTTCCCCACTGTCTCCAGCTCGGTGAGTGGCATGCACTCAGGGAAGTTTGGTGACTGACTGACAGACTGGCTGGGGGCTGGGGGACACTCACAGCGAATGGCCCTCAGCCGGGGGATGATGCTGGGGCTGGCGGGGGGGCTGGCCCCATCTGATCCTTTCCGCTTGTCCAGAGTTGGAGAGGCCTGGACCGTGATCTTATGCTCGAAGCCTGCAAAAAGGGAGAGAGACCTTAAGCAGACCATCCCCTTTGGAGAAGGGCAGAAAGAAGGGTAGAGTGGGCATGTCGCCATTTTGCATTCCTTTCAGTGTGCCAGTCTCAGGGTATGGTCTCCACAACAAAGGCAGCAGCAACTGGAGACCCGCTGGGAATGCCACTCGGTGGGCCGCCCCTGAATCAACAACTCTGGGGGAGAGGCCCAGCAGTCCATCTGTTTTCACCAGCCCTCCAGGTGCCTGGATGACGTTCAAGGCGGACTAAGGATCTAGGCCTGCGGGTCCATCACGGGGCCATGAGCCACATGTGGCCACTGAGCATTTGACATGTGGCTGGTGTGACCGAGGAACTGGACTCCCAAGTTTTTCTGAATAGCAATTAATTTAAATTTAAAAACCGATACTTCGATTCGGTTATTGGAGGCATCTAAACATCTTTGGAACAGCTTGGATATGTGAATCTACTCTTCCAACTGTAAATGTTATGAAATCGAAATACAGGTCATGTAGTTTCAACCAAAGTTTAGTGTCTGGACTGAGAGGTGCTGTAAATAGAAAATACACACTGGATTTCAAAGATTTAGCTCAGAAAAAAGGTGAAAGGTCTCATTAACAATTTTTTTTTTGTATTTACTATGAAAGGATAACATTTTGAGTTAAATAAAATATATCATTAAAGTGAGTTTCACTAGTTTCTTGACCTTTTTTTAACGCGGCTACTAGGAAACTTACAATTATACGTGTGGCCTGTACGGTATTTCTATTGGACATTATTGCTGTAGGTACTAAACATCAACGGCTGTAGCAACATAGAGACAGACCCCCAGACCTTCTGTGCCTCCTGAGGGATGGAAACACCACCACCTAGGAAGCAGCCTTTCTAAAAAAACCCAAAGAACCTGAATCTGATTAAGCCTGGAGATTCCAATTATTAGGGTTAACCATGAGAAACTGCTGTTTTGGCAGGTCAAAAAGGGTCGAACGTCAGCAATATCACATGGTTTAACCTACTATTGGAGTCCCTGGGAGGTGCAAATGGTTAACGTGCTTGGCTGCTAACTGAAAGTCTGGAGGTTTGACTCCACCCAGAGGCACCTTGGAGGAAGTCCTGGCAATCTACTTCCAAAAGGTCACAGCCACGGAAAACCCTATGGAGTACAGTTCTACTCTGACACACATGGGGACGCCATGAGTCAGAGTCAAGTGGACGGCAAGTGGTTTTAATCTAAAGCCAATTTTTAGGGAATCCAGGGGACACAGGGGCATGTTAAATGATACTATGGTGTTATGGATTGAATTGTGCCCCCTCCCCCCAATATATGCTATAAATTCTAACCACTATACTTTTTTTTTTTATACCTGTGGTTGGGAGCCCTGGTGGCACAGTGGTTAAGTGTTCGGTGCAGGGGTTAAAGGTTGGCGGTTAGAATCCACCAGCCGCTCCTTGGAAACCCTATGGGGCAGTTCTACTCTCTCCTATAGGGTTGCCATGAGTCAGAATCCACTCAACAGCAATGAGTTTGGTTTTTATACCTGTGGTTATAATCCCACTTGGCAATTGGTTTTCTTTGTTATGTTAACTAGGCAGGATTAATGTATAACCCAAACCAAACCAAACCCACTGCCGTCGAGTCGATTCCAACTCATAGCGACCCTATAGGACAGAGTAGAACTGCCCCATAGAGTTTCCAAGGAGCACCTGGTGGATTTGAATTGCCAACCTCTTGGTTAGCAGCTGTAGCACTTAACCACTACGCCACCAGGGTTTCCGGATTAATGTATAAAAATGTATAGTATGTCTTAAATCAATCTCTTGAGATATAAAAGAGCAGACTGAGCAAGCAAGGGGCAAGCAAGCACAGGTGGTGGAAGATGGATGCCCCACAAGATCTCCAAGGAACCAAGAAGGAGAAGCTGAAAAAAAACAAGGATCTTCCCCCAGAGTCGACAGAGACACACAGCCTTCCCCTAGAGCTGACGGCCTGAATTCGGACTTCTGGCCTCCTAAACTGTGAGAAAATAACTTTCTGATTGTTAAAGCCACCCACGTGTGGTATTTCTGTTATAGTGGCACTACGTAACTAAGACATACAGGAACACAAGCCGCAGAATGTAGACTATGAGTACTCTACAGGACAAAGCCTCTCCTCTACAAATTACTAGCAAAGGAAAACAGAGGCAGATTGAAAAATTAAATTTTAAAAATAGTTTGCTGACAAAACCATAAATATAAGAAAGTGGTTACCCCAAAAGTCACCATAGGGGGCACGTAGCTGCAAGGTTCTTTCTGCTTTCATGGGGTTGTTCATAATAATTCATTAAGTTGTACTTTTTTGGGTCATTTCTGTATCTGAGATATATTTAGCAATAAGTAAAAAAATAAAGATCTCCAAGGAACCAGGAAGCAGAAGCTGAAGAGACAAGGACTTTCCCCCAGAGCTGACAGAGAGAGAGAGCAGGGCTGGCACCCTGAATTTGGACTTCCGGCCTCCTAAACTGTGAGAAAATAAATTTGTTTGTTAAACCCACCCACTGGTGGTATTTGTTATAGCAGCCATAGATAACTAAGATGGAATTAGACGTCAATCCACAGAAAGCGAGACCCCGGGGTAGCACACTCCGGCAGCCCGGGGGTGGAGCGCAGGGGTGTGGGCGGTACCCGAGGGCAGGCTGATGTGGCTGCTGCCTTCCCGCAGCTTGAGCAGGCGGCTGCGCTTGAAGTTGCCCTTCCGCTTGCGGACCCTGGGCTTCTCCTGGCTCAGCTGGGACATGAGCAGGTGCAGCTCCCGCTCCACGATGTCCATCTCGCGCTCGGCCAGCTCCTGCTCCCGCCGCCGCAGCTGCTCCTCCTGGAAGCGCTGCTCCTGCGCCGCCCGCAGCAGCTCCTCCTCCCGGCTCCGGAGCTCCTGCGGAGAAGCGGTGGATGGGACGCGGTTCGGGGTAGGGGTGGGGTTGAGCTACTTGGCCCCGGGGAATGGGCCCGGGGCTGCAGGGTCTGGTTGGTGCTCTGCGCAAGGACCCCTGCTGTGGGGTGAGTTGGGGTCAAGGTCCAGCCCACACTTCACTAGCCAAGTTGGGTGCCAGGCAGGGGACTGTGTTAATCTGAAGAAAGGGGTCCCTTTCCTTTTCCTCTTTTATTTTTAATTTTTAACTCTCCATTTAGGAAAACCTCAAACATCCACAAGAGCAGAGAATGGTGAATTCCCCCCCCCATATACCCATCATTCAGCTTCAACAATTATCTATACTTTGCCAATCTTGTTTCATTTACCCCCTTCTTCTTCCCTCCTCCCTCTTCATTTCTGCTGTAATATTTCAAAGCCAATCCCAGACATCATGCAGTATCACCTGTAAGTACTTCAGTACAGGGTGCCTTTTTCTTATTAATCCAACAGGAGGCTGCCCTCTCTTAATATGCAAAAATCTCATTATCTTTGCATGGACTCAGAGCCTGGAGCTCAGGGGAAGGGACTCTGACCCTTCCAAGGCACCAGAACTCAAGGATCTGGCTCTCTACCCCCTACTGTGCCCCGCCCCACCTTCTCCTTGGTCCGGAGGTCGTCAAACATGTGCTGAATCTCCAGCTTCCAGTCTTCTTGCAGCGAGTGGAAGGACTCCAGTGGCATCTGGAACAGGGCTGACTGTTCGATGACTTCAAGCCGCTTCAAGATGCTGCCAAAGTCTGGCCGCCCATGGGGGTCTGGGTCCCAGCATTCTGGGGTGGGGATGGGAGTTGTGAGAGACCATGCTCTGGGAAATCAGCCTGCTCAGCAGAAGGCAAGGCCTCAGGGAACTGTGGACAAACTGCTTCCATGGAGCTTGGGGAGGGATTCAAAGCCAAGCTTCTGGCAATACTATTTCACTCAGTGGAGGGAAAGCCAGGGACCTGCTCCCTAAGGTGGGACTAGTGGTAGAATCAGAGATTGAGGGGAACTCCGGGCCAATGACTCCTAATGAGTTGCTCTCAAGAGCTATGGGCTGGGCCAGAACAAGGATCTGGGGGACCATGGAGCCAAAATGGGGGGAGACTCTTCACAGTCTGATGGGTTCCAGCCTGTTCTCCCTCAATCCTGGGCCCACTGGTGTGAAAATAAGAAGTCTGGGCCCAAGGACTCCTGCCACCCTAAGCTGAGCCTACATCTCCACGGGGCCCTGGCTCACCCTCCAGTAGGCGGACAAAGGGCTCGGGGCACGTGGAGGGGATGGGCAGCGTCAGCTTGTTCATAGCCACGCCATACGCCACGGCCAAGGCGTCGATCTCACGGTAGGGGACCTCACCCGTCAGCAGCTCCCACAGCAACACTCCGAAGCTACAGGTAGATGACAGGGAGGGTGATGCTTAGCCCACACCAGTCCTTACCTGCCCTCCAGCCTTGTCCTCTTCCCATGGCAGGTCTCCCCCACCCCTGGTGGATGAGGCCACAAGAACCTGATTTGACCTCCAGTGGCCAGTGGGGTGGGGCTGGTTCTCCGATGTTTCTCCTTTGCTGTCTCTCTTCCCTCACTCCTGCCTGAAAACTTTTGGTTAGCCCCCTATGCCTACCGGGCAAACCCACCCTTCTTAGCCTTGACCTCTGATGACCCCTGCATCCTTGCCTCTAAACATTTTCAGCCCCCATACCAACCCCTACTCCATCTTACAGCCAAACTGAGCAACTGAACAAACCTTATCTTTCCTAACCTCTGGTCTTGGTACATGCTGTTCCCTTTGTCTAGAACAGTCTTCCCTTTGGGTAATTATTTGTTCTTCAAGTCTCAGCTCTGGTGACTCCTCTGCTCCCACTGCCATCGAGTCAATTCAGACTCATAGCAATCGTATAGGACAGAGTAGAACTGCCCCACAGAGTTTCCAAGGAGCGCCTGGTGGATTCGAACTGCCAACCTTTTGGTTAGCAGACATAGCTCTTAACCACTATGCTACCAGGGTTTCCAGTCCTCTGCTAGGAAGCCTTAATTCCACAGTCTCCAAAGCTGGGTTAGAGGCCCCGCCTCTATATTCTCACCGAACTTGCGGCCCTCACCTCTAAAAACATGTTAATGCTATTTAACATTAAGCACTTACTCCAGGCACTGTGCTAGTAATTCTCACAAGAGCCTGTGAGGCAGAAGGTATTGTGTGGCTCCATTCTGTCTGGTGAGCAGGTGTGGGCTCAGAGAGGTTAAGCTGCTTGCCCAAGGTCACACAGCTAGTAAGTGGTGGAGCCACATTTGGATTCAGGGCTGCCTGCCACCCATGACAGAGCCCAGGCTACACAATACCAGGGCGTGCATCACTGTACTACAATCCCCCATGTCCATCTTCCCCAGTAAACTGTGCACCCTTCAGATCCGGTTCACCACTTTGTGCCATGCCTGACAAGTAGTAGATTACTGTTCTCCCCCAACATTTACCCATTCATTCATTCAACATCTACTTATTGAGCACCTACTGTGTGCCAGGCACTGTTCTAGGCACCGGGGATACGGCAGCGAACAAGACAGATACATCCCCTGCCGTGATACAGCTGACACTCTTGCCTTCTTCCTGGGTCACAGCACTGGTGAGTTTGTGTGGGCATATGCTTCCAGAAGGAATTTTCCATCTTCCTTTGCAGCTGTATGTGGCTGTATGACTACAGTTCTGGCTAGTAGGATGTAGGAGGATGTGTGGTGTTCAACCAACCTCTAGAAAGTATCTTTAGAGAGAAGGGGTGCTCTCTTCTCCTTTCTACTGGTTCGAATGTGAACATAAAAGCTGGAGCTCAAGCCACCATTTTAGGCCGTGAAGTGAACTTGGGATCAAGGCCACACAGGGTGGAGCAAAACAACACTGATTTTTCACCTGGAGGTGGCATGTCCCCCACCTCTCCCATGTCCCTGGAAACCTGTGGAACGTTCTTTTTGTGACTGGGAGTGCTACAGACATTGGTGGCTGAAGCTATGGACACTTAGGGTCCCGAGAAGCCCAGGACAGGACCACACAAGGAGGAATTGCCCTGCTCAAATGTCCACCACGCCTCTGTGGAGGAACCTTACTAGAAGGAGCCTGAATCCCTGATGCCAGGATTGCCATGTCAATCCTGGGCTTTACAGGAGAGAGAAAAAATTCCAGTCTTCTTATTTTGGGTTTCCCGTTCCTTGCCGCTGACACACAGCTCCACTGAATGCTTGGAACTATAAATGGACGCTGGCCATAAAGCCCTTTCTCCCAAAGGGCTGCTCTGCTCTAGGATGAGCCGGGAACTCCCTCTTGGATCTGTCTGTGCCTCAAACCTGTTAATTTGCTGCTTGGTCCCTCTGGAGCCTCCGTTGGGGACTGATGGGAACAGTAAGCGTGGAGACCTGGGTTTGGCTCCAAACAAGCAGGAGGCCTTGAGGTGAAGTTCTCACTGCCACCATCAATAGCCCCCTCGTGGCCTCTGTGTCCACTCCTGTCCCCTCCAGCCCATTCTCCACACAGACAGGGGAGGCTTTAAAATGCTAAGTCAGACTGTGTCATTTGTGACTGCCCCTAATGGCTTTCCATTGCACTTAGGATAAAGCCTGAGGCCTGTCCCCTCATCGCCAGTGGCGTCCGGTTCCTTCCTACATTGTTTTCCCCTGCTCTCCTGCTCTGCCTGCTCTGGCCCAGCCACGCGGGTCTCCTTGCTGCTTCTGTAATCCACCAAGCTCGTTCTCACGTCAAGGCCTTGGTGCTAGCTGCCTCCTCTGCCTGGCAAGCGCCTTCCCCAGACTTTGCATGGCTGGCTCCTTCCTGTCACTGGGAACTCAGCTAGAACATTACTCCTCAGAACACCCTTCCTGGACCATCCAACCAAAAGTAGCCTCCAGCCCTCTCAGTTCCTTTCAAGCTCCTAGCTCCTAACGTTACCTAACACTTTTTCTGGTGTTTTGCTTCCTATCTTTAAAAAGATTGATTTTCTTAAAAAAGGCTTTTTTTTTTTTTTTAAAGCTTCTTGTGTACTTATTACTTACTATCTCTGGTGGTGCACTGGTTAAGAGCCTGGCTGCTACCAAAAGGTTGGCAGCTCCAATCCACTGGCAGCTCCAATCCACCAGCCGCTTCTTGGAAATCCTATGGGGCAGCTCTACTCTGTCCTATAGGGTTGCTATGAGTGGAATCAACTCCATGGCATGGGTTTTTTTTTTTTTTTTCTTTTAAATCCCAGAGGGCAGGAAGTATGTCTGTTTTTGTTCACCGCCGTAACCCCAAAGCCCAGCACAGTTGGATGAATGAATGAACGAATGGTTGCCTCCAAAGGCCTCAATTTCATGGTTTGACAAATGAGGGCAGTGCCCTGGCTGCTTCCCTTTCAGTGCTGATATTCTACCTCTGTATTTTTGCAATTTTTACATTTCATTTCGAGTGGCTCCTCAGTTGCCATTTCGAATAGCAGAGCAAGTAACTGCTTTGGGTCTGTCTGCAAGTCTGACCTCAGGGGCTGGCCCCGTTGCCAGGCGGCCAGGGTCCTGGCTATAGTGGAAGGCCGCCCCTCCAGTCTGCCCTCGCCCCCGTCTGCCCTCCCCCACTTCCGGAAGGCCGCCCCTCCAGTCTGCCCTTGCCCTTGTCTGCCCTCCCCCACTTCCGGAAGGCCGCCCCCTACTCTGTCCTTGCCCCCGTCTGCCCTCCCCCACTTCCGGAAGGCCGCCCCTCCAGTCTGCCCTTGCCCCCGTCTGTCCTCCCCACTTCCGGAAGGCCGCCCCTCCAGTCTGCCCTTGCCCTCGTCTGCCCTCCCCCACTTCCGGAAGGCCGCCCCCTACTCTGTCCTTGCCCCCGTCTGCCCTCCCCCACTTCCGGAAGGCCGCCCCTCCAGTCTGCCCTTGCCCCCCGTCTGTCCTCCCCACTTCCGGAAGGCCGCCCCTCCAGTCTGCCCTTGCCCCCCGTCTGTCCTCCCCCACTTCCAGAAGGCCGCCCCTCCAGTCTGCCCTTGCCCCCCGTCTGTCCTCCCCCACTTCCGGAAGGCCGCCCCTCCAGTCTGCCCTTGCCCCCCGTCTGCCCTCCCCCACTTCCGGAAGGCCGCCCCTCCAGTCTGCCCTTGCCCCCGTCTGTCCTCCCCACTTCCGGAAGGCCGCCCCTCCAGTCTGCCCTTGCCCCCCGTCTGCCCTCCCCCACTTCCGGAAGGCCGCCCCTCCAGTCTGCCCTTGCCCCCGTCTGTCCTCCCCACTTCCGGAAGGCCGCCCCTCCAGTCTGCCCTTGCCCCCCGTCTGCCCTCCCCCACTTCCGGAAGGCCGCCCCTCCAGTCTGCCCTTGCCCCCGTCTGTCCTCCCCACTTCCGGAAGGCCGCCCCTCCAGTCTGCCCTTGCCCCCGTCTGTCCTCCCCACTTCCGGAAGGCCGCCCCTCCAGTCTGCCCTTGCCCTCGTCTGCCCTCCCCCATTTCCGGAAGGCCGCCCCCTACTCTGTCCTTGCCCCCGTCTGCCCTCCCCCACTTCCGGAAGGCCGCCCCTCCAGTCTGCCCTTGCCCTCGTCTGCCCTCCCCCATTTCCGGAAGGCCGCCCCCTACTCTGTCCTTGCCCCCGTCTGCCCTCCCCCACTTCCGGAAGGCCGCCCCTCCAGTCTGCCCTTGCCCCCCGTCTGTCCTCCCCACTTCCGGAAGGCCGCCCCTCCAGTCTGCCCTTGCCCCCCGTCTGTCCTCCCCCACTTCCGGAAGGCCGCCCCTCCAGTCTGCCCTTGCCCCCCGTCTGCCCTCCCCCACTTCCGGAAGGCCGCCCCTCCAGTCTGCCCTTGCCCCCGTCTGTCCTCCCCACTTCCGGAAGGCCGCCCCTCCAGTCTGCCCTTGCCCCCCGTCTGCCCTCCCCCACTTCCGGAAGGCCGCCCCTCCAGTCTGCCCTTGCCCCCGTCTGTCCTCCCCACTTCCGGAAGGCCGCCCCTCCAGTCTGCCCTTGCCCCCCGTCTGCCCTCCCCCACTTCCGGAAGGCCGCCCCTCCAGTCTGCCCTTGCCCCCGTCTGTCCTCCCCACTTCCGGAAGGCCGCCCCTCCAGTCTGCCCTTGCCCCCCGTCTGCCCTCCCCCACTTCCGGAAGGCCGCCCCTCCAGTCTGCCCTTGCCCCCCGTCTGCCCTCCCCCACTTCCGGAAGGCCGCCCCTCCAGTCTGCCCTTGCCCCCGTCTGTCCTCCCCACTTCCGGAAGGCCGCCCCTCCAGTCTGCCCTTGCCCCCGTCTGTCCTCCCCACTTCCGGAAGGCCGCCCCCTACTCTGTCCTTGCCCCCGTCTGCCCTCCCCCACTTCCGGAAGGCCGCCCCTCCAGTCTGCCCTTGCCCTCGTCTGCCCTCCCCCACTTCCGGAAGGCCGCCCCCTACTCTGTCCTTGCCCCCGTCTGCCCTCCCCCACTTCCGGAAGGCCGCCCCTCCAGTCTGCCCTTGCCCCCCGTCTGTCCTCCCCACTTCCGGAAGGCCGCCCCTCCAGTCTGCCCTTGCCCCCCGTCTGTCCTCCCCCACTTCCAGAAGGCTGCTCCTCCAGTCTGCCCTTGCCCTCGTCTGCCCTCCCCCATTTCCGGAAGGCCGCCCCCTACTCTGTCCTTGCCCCCGTCTGCCCTCCCCCACTTCCGGAAGGCCGCCCCTCCAGTCTGCCCTTGCCCCCGTCTGTCCTCCCCACTTCCGGAAGGCCGCCCCTCCAGTCTGCCCTTGCCCCCCGTCTGCCCTCCCCCACTTCCGGAAGGCCGCCCCTCCAGTCTGCCCTTGCCCCCGTCTGTCCTCCCCACTTCCGGAAGGCCGCCCCTCCAGTCTGCCCTTGCCCCCCGTCTGCCCTCCCCCACTTCCGGAAGGCCGCCCCTCCAGTCTGCCCTTGCCCCCGTCTGTCCTCCCCACTTCCGGAAGGCCGCCCCTCCAGTCTGCCCTTGCCCCCGTCTGTCCTCCCCACTTCCGGAAGGCCGCCCCTCCAGTCTGCCCTTGCCCTCGTCTGCCCTCCCCCATTTCCGGAAGGCCGCCCCCTACTCTGTCCTTGCCCCCGTCTGCCCTCCCCCACTTCCGGAAGGCCGCCCCTCCAGTCTGCCCTTGCCCTCGTCTGCCCTCCCCCATTTCCGGAAGGCCGCCCCCTACTCTGTCCTTGCCCCCGTCTGCCCTCCCCCACTTCCGGAAGGCCGCCCCTCCAGTCTGCCCTTGCCCCCCGTCTGTCCTCCCCACTTCCGGAAGGCCGCCCCTCCAGTCTGCCCTTGCCCCCCGTCTGTCCTCCCCCACTTCCGGAAGGCCGCCCCTCCAGTCTGCCCTTGCCCCCGTCTGTCCTCCCCACTTCCGGAAGGCCGCCCCTCCAGTCTGCCCTTGCCCCCCGTCTGCCCTCCCCCACTTCCGGAAGGCCGCCCCTCCAGTCTGCCCTTGCCCCCGTCTGTCCTCCCCACTTCCGGAAGGCCGCCCCTCCAGTCTGCCCTTGCCCCCCGTCTGCCCTCCCCCACTTCCGGAAGGCCGCCCCTCCAGTCTGCCCTTGCCCCCGTCTGTCCTCCCCACTTCCGGAAGGCCGCCCCTCCAGTCTGCCCTTGCCCCCCGTCTGCCCTCCCCCACTTCCGGAAGGCCGCCCCTCCAGTCTGCCCTTGCCCCCCGTCTGCCCTCCCCCACTTCCGGAAGGCCGCCCCTCCAGTCTGCCCTTGCCCCCGTCTGTCCTCCCCACTTCCGGAAGGCCGCCCCTCCAGTCTGCCCTTGCCCCCGTCTGTCCTCCCCACTTCCGGAAGGCCGCCCCCTACTCTGTCCTTGCCCCCGTCTGCCCTCCCCCACTTCCGGAAGGCCGCCCCTCCAGTCTGCCCTTGCCCTCGTCTGCCCTCCCCCACTTCCGGAAGGCCGCCCCCTACTCTGTCCTTGCCCCCGTCTGCCCTCCCCCACTTCCGGAAGGCCGCCCCTCCAGTCTGCCCTTGCCCCCCGTCTGTCCTCCCCACTTCCGGAAGGCCGCCCCTCCAGTCTGCCCTTGCCCCCCGTCTGTCCTCCCCCACTTCCAGAAGGCTGCCCCTCCAGTCTGCCCTTGCCCTCGTCTGCCCTCCCCCATTTCCGGAAGGCCGCCCCCTACTCTGTCCTTGCCCCCGTCTGCCCTCCCCCACTTCCGGAAGGCCGCCCCTCCAGTCTGCCCTTGCCCCCCGTCTGTCCTCCCCACTTCCGGAAGGCCGCCCCTCCAGTCTGCCCTTGCCCCCCGTCTGCCCTCCCCCACTTCCGGAAGGCCGCCCCTCCAGTCTGCCCTTGCCCCCGTCTGTCCTCCCCACTTCCGGAAGGCCGCCCCTCCAGTCTGCCCTTGCCCCCCGTCTGCCCTCCCCCACTTCCGGAAGGCCGCCCCTCCAGTCTGCCCTTGCCCCCGTCTGTCCTCCCCACTTCCGGAAGGCCGCCCCTCCAGTCTGCCCTTGCCCCCCGTCTGCCCTCCCCCACTTCCGGAAGGCCGCCCCTCCAGTCTGCCCTTGCCCCCGTCTGTCCTCCCCACTTCCGGAAGGCCGCCCCTCCAGTCTGCCCTTGCCCCCCGTCTGCCCTCCCCCACTTCCGGAAGGCCGCCCCTCCAGTCTGCCCTTGCCCCCCGTCTGCCCTCCCCCACTTCCGGAAGGCCGCCCCTCCAGTCTGCCCTTGCCCCCGTCTGTCCTCCCCACTTCCGGAAGGCCGCCCCTCCAGTCTGCCCTTGCCCCCGTCTGTCCTCCCCACTTCCGGAAGGCCGCCCCCTACTCTGTCCTTGCCCCCGTCTGCCCTCCCCCACTTCCGGAAGGCCGCCCCTCCAGTCTGCCCTTGCCCTCGTCTGCCCTCCCCCACTTCCGGAAGGCCGCCCCCTACTCTGTCCTTGCCCCCGTCTGCCCTCCCCCACTTCCGGAAGGCCGCCCCTCCAGTCTGCCCTTGCCCCCCGTCTGTCCTCCCCACTTCCGGAAGGCCGCCCCTCCAGTCTGCCCTTGCCCCCCGTCTGTCCTCCCCCACTTCCAGAAGGCTGCCCCTCCAGTCTGCCCTTGCCCTCGTCTGCCCTCCCCCATTTCCGGAAGGCCGCCCCCTACTCTGTCCTTGCCCCCGTCTGCCCTCCCCCACTTCCGGAAGGCCGCCCCTCCAGTCTGCCCTTGCCCCCCGTCTGTCCTCCCCACTTCCGGAAGGCCGCCCCTCCAGTCTGCCCTTGCCCCCCGTCTGTCCTCCCCCACTTCCGGAAGGCCGCCCCTCCAGTCTGCCCTTGCCCCCCGTCTGCCCTCCCCCACTTCCGGAAGGCCGCCCCTCCAGTCCGCCCTTGCCCCCGTCTGCCCTCCCCCACTTCCGGAAGGCCGCCCCTCCAGTCTGCCCTTGCCCCCGTATGCCCTCCCCACTTCCAGAAGGCCGCCCCTCCAGTCTGCTCTTGCCCCCCAGTCTGCCCTCCCCCACTTCCGGGAGGCCGCCCAGGTCCGCCTTCTCAGCACCTCCAGACGTCACTGCTTTTGGAGAAGAGGGAGAGGCGGATAACCTCTGGCGCCATCCAGGCGTATGTCCCCGCTGCGCTCATTTTGGTTGTCTTGTGCCACTCGCGGGCGAGGCCGAAGTCCGTGATCTTGAGCACCGTGTCTGCGAGGTTGTGGTTCTCGATGGCCTCCAGAATGAGAACTGTAGGCAGGGAGAAAGGTGGGTCACCCCAGACCTGCTGGGCTGCAGACCTGAGCGTCTGGGCCTCATGCGCTCCCCCACTGTGCATCAGCTCCTTTCCTGGCTGGGACCCCTGTGTCTTTCCATGTGGGTAGGTGGCCTCCCCTGGGTCCCCTGCCCTCCTGACTCCCACCTGGGCTCCAGGAGCTCAGTAAAAGTTCACTGGCCATGGTCTTGGCTCTCCTTGGTCCAGGCCTTGAATTCCCAGCCACCCGAAAAGCGGGAACTGCAAACCATGAGCGGGAGGGCTGAGCGTGGCTTTCCCTTCATCTGTCATCCCCTCTGGTAGACTGCACTAATGGCCTCAATTCTTTACTCCTTTCTGTGTCCATGCTCTCCGGCACGTGACTGCAGCTGTTCCCACTAAAGGGCAGAGTGACTCTCCCCAGCCCTTGACTTTGGGCAGAGTGCTGGTGGTGCAGTGGTTAAGAGTTTGGCTGCTAACCAAAAGGTCTAGAGTTCAAATCCACCAGCTGCTCCTTTGAAACCCTATGGAGCAGTTCTACTCTGTCCTATAGGTCTCTATAAGTCGGAATCGACTCGACGGCAACGGCTTCGTTTTTTTGGGTTTTTGACTTTGGGTCGGTCACACGACTTGCTTTGGCCAAGAGAATGAGGCAGAAGTGACTGAGTACCAGTTCCAAGGCTAGCCTTCAGGAGACCTTACACGTGTCTGCTTGCCCTCTTCTGCTTCTCCCACCACCAAGAGAACCCGCCTTGGTTAGCCTGCTGGTCCCAGACAGAGGAGAGACTTAGCACACAGCCTCCCCAGGTGGGCCCAGCCTAAATCAGTTTACCCTCCAGCAACCGGCAACCTATGAGCAGTAACAAGTGATTGCTGTCTTAAGCCACTGAGCTTTGGGGGTGGTTTGTCACATGGCAGTATTGTGGCAAAAGCTGATACATCTCTCAGACATACTGAATGGCTCCAGTTTGTCTGCTGCCTAGGATTATTACTAACAGTAATAACGATCACAGCTAATGTTTATCACCCCGTTGCCGCCAAGTTGATTCCAGCTCATAGTAGTAGAACTGCCCTGTAGGGTTTCCAAGGAGCGGCTGGTGGATTCAAACTGCCAGCCTTTTGGTTAGCAGTAGAACTCTTAACCGCTGTGCCACCAGGGCTCCAACGTTTATCAGGGGCCTATCATATTAGGGTCGCTATGAGTCGGGATCAACTCGACGGCACTGGGGATTATATGCCAGGAACTGGGCTAAACCCTTTATGGAGTCCCTGGGTGGTACGAATAGTTAAGGTGCTCAGCTGCTAGCGGAAAGGTTAGAGATTTGAGTCCACCCAGAGGCACCTCGGAAGAAAGGTCTGTCGATTGCTTCTGAAAAATCAGCCATTGACAACCCTACGGAGCACAGTCCTATTGTAACGCACATGGCATGGCCGTGAGTCGGGGCTGACTAGACAGCAGCTGGTTCAACACTTCCTGTGAATTAACTCACAGGGAACCTGTTTTATCGACTAGGAAACCGAGGCTCAGAGAGATGAAGTCACTTGGCCACGATCACACAGCTCGAAAGTGGTGGTCGCAAGGGCTTGAACTAGGTCTGTCATCGGAGCCCAATCTCTCAGCGGCTGACCTGCTGCTGCCTCCTGTCTGAGGCCCTGCGGTGCACGCGGTACTGCCTGCGTTTGAAACGCGGCTCTGCCATTTATCAGCTGCATAACCTTGTACCCTTCCTAGCGCTAAGCTTTCTTTTCCGTTAAATGGGGATAACAGTATTTACTTATAAATAAATTTTATAATAGTTATTACTTATTTATTTTATAAGGCTGTAGTAAAGATTTATTGCCTAAGCACAGTTAGGTCCTTTAAAAGTGTTAGCTCTTAGTGTGTGATGTCTCTGTAACTGTGTTCCATTTCTCACCTTTATCTTTTACCATCCTGGTTCCTTCCCCACTAATAATAAGAATGAGGTAATTTTATTATCGTGCCATTTGGCAGATGAAGAAACTGAGGGTTAGAAAGAACAGTAAATTACCCCAGGCCATGCAGTTAGAGATCTTGCCCATTCTTCCGGCTGGACTTAAATGCCACCTCCTCTAGGAAGCCTCCTCTGACTCCCTAGCCCGTGACTCCAGCTCGCCTTCCTGTGCGGTGACCCTGTGATGGACAGAACGCTCCGTGGTCTTACACTTTATTTCTGCATTTATTTCAGGCTAGGCAGAAGTCAGCTGCCTTTAAAAATACGTACCTGATTCCATCACTCCCTGCTTAAAGCTCTCTAATGGCTTCTACGATACTGAATAAACGTCCTATGTGACCTGGCCCCTGCCTACATTTCTGACCTCATCTCCTTGCACCTCTGCCTCACACCGGCTGCTCCAACCCCAATGCCAACAAGGCATGCTCATTCCCAACACAGGGCCTTTGTCCTTGTCCCTCCCACTTTGCCCAGATCTTGTAAGGCTGGGTCCTTTTCATTCAGGTCTCTGCCCTGACCACCCAATCTAAAACTACTCCCTCTAGGGCACAGCTGTAGAAACTACTTAGACATGGGGACTGAACTACTGGACTTGAAGGCCAAGGACCTTGGTCTCAGGGGACATTTAGGCCAGTTGGCAACACACAGTTCATAAAGACAATGTTCTACATCCTAGCCTGATGAGTAGCATCTGGGGTCTTAAAAGCTTGTAAACAGTCATTGAAGAAACAACTACTGGTCTCTCCTCATGTGGAACAAAGGAGAACGAAAAAAACCGAAGACTTGAGGAAGCAATTAGTCCAAAGGGCTGATGGCCTACATGAACCACAGATTCCTCTAACCCGAGACCAGAAGAACTAGATGGTGCCCAGCTACACTACTGACCACTCTGACTTGGATCACAACAGAAGGTCCCAGGTAGGATGGGTAAAAAATGTAGAACAAAATTCAAGTTCCAAAAAAAATAAAAAACGCCAGAGTTACTGGCTGGAGAGAGACTGGGACTCCCCAGGACTGTTGCCCTAAGGCACTGTTCTAACTTGAAACAAGACTCATGGAGGCCACCTTTCAGCCAAATAATAGATTGGGCTATAAAATAAACAATAACACCTGTGAAAAACGTGCTTTTTAGAACAATCAACTATATGAGGCCAAAAGGGCAACATGTGCCCAAAACCAAAGATGAGAAGGCAGGGAGGGACAGGAAAAGGAGACTAATGGAAACGGAGAACCCAGAGAGGAAATGCGCAGAGTGCTGACACATTGTGGGGATTGCAACCAAGGTCACAGAACAGTTAGTGTAAAAATCATTGGTTGGAAAACGAATTTGCTATGTAAACTTCCACCTAAAGCACAATACAATGTTCAAAAAAATAAATTGCTCTCTCTGCTCCATCCTTAATCTGCTGTATTTTCTTGGGAGCCCGATACTGTCTGAAATTTTGGTACGTATGTAATCTCTTTCTTATTCACTAGGATATATGTTCCTGGAGGGTGGGAATCTTATGCCTTGTTCACGTCTATGATCCCAGAGCCTAGAACAGTGCCTAGTACCTAGCAGGTGGTTAAGACTCAAAGAATGAGTGACACCGGTTGAGCGGCTCCTTGGGACAGGGTGAGTGGGGTAAGCTGTGTGTTCCGTCTCGGCTGTGGAGCAGTCCCCTTGCTCTGGCAGGAAGCCCTGGCCTCAGGTCTACCAGCCCTTTGTGAAGGTCGCATTGGCTACAGAAAAACCTGGAGCTGTGTGATGTCCTCATATCCCACCTACTGGATGTGAATCAGCAGGGGTGACGACGGACCGAGAAGGGGCCCAAGACATCAAAAGGAGCACACGGGGGATGGGGGTCCTGCCTCCGTTCATAGGGCATTTCAGGGAGTTAGAGCATAGTGGTGCAGTGGTTAAGCACTCTGCTGCTAACTGAAAGGGCAGTGGTCTGAATCCACCAGCTGTTCCTCAGGAGAAAGATACGGCAGTTTGCTTCCATAAAGAAGACAGCCTTGGAAACCCTATGGGGCAGTTCTACTGTGTCCAGTAGGTTCGCTATGAGTCAGAATAGACTGGACGGCAATAGGTTTTTAGAGCACAGGTGCAATGGTTAAGCGCTCAGCTGCGAACTGAAAGATCAGTGGTTCGAACCCACCAGCTGCTCTGCAGGAGAAAAGACCTGTCAATCTGCTCCTGTAAAGATTACAGCGCAGGAAACCCTATGGAGCAGTTCTACTCTGTCATATAGGCTCGCTATGAGTCAAAATCGACTCAGCAACAACGGTTGGTGGTTTGAACCCACCCAGAGGCCTGGGAAGACAGGCCTGACAATGTGCTTCTGAAAGGTCCCAGTGTTGAAAGCCCCATGGAGCAGCTCTACTCTGCACACACGGGGTTGCCATGCATTGGAGTCAGCTCAGCAGCAACTAACCCCAATGGAGCCTGTGTATCACAGCAGATAGGGACTGTGTCTGTCCTGCTCCCTTCCCCAGACCTGGCACAGGCCTTGGCACACTGGGTACCTGGTACTGCCAGCTGACGTCTGAATGCTGGGCCTGGGAGATAAGGAAGACTCAGCGCCACGGTTCAAAGGGCTTGCAGGTGGTGGAGGGGTACGGAGGGGTGGGGTGGGGTGGGGTGGGCCAAGGCGTAGCAACAACCATAGAAATAGTGGGATGAATTCAAACACATTTCCAGAGGGAGAATGGGCAGATTCAGGCAGATGAGATGTGAGGGTTTGGGGCAAAGGGGAGCCCAAGAATGCACCTCACACTTCTGGGCTTGGGCATGAGCTACGTGAGGGAGAGAAACATGCTGGCCTCGTTGACTGCTGTTCCCCTCTGCTTAGCACATGATCTAGCCCATGAACGAAGAATGAATAAATAAACCCAGAACTGAAAGGAGTGTGATGGGGTAGAGGAAGGACAGAGAGCCAGGAAGGTGGGACTTCCTCCTGCTGTATCCCTAAGGCCCAGGACAGGGTCTGGCCACAGTGGGCTCTCTGGAAATACCTGTGTGATGAATGAATTGCTAATTCGTGAGGACTGTAAGGGCAGAAACCCTGGCTGTCTTGGTCTCTGCTGGGCTCCTTCTTAAGAGATGCTCAATTAATATTTGCTGACTCAATGAGAAGCTTATCGATCTAGATGTGGGCCCTGGGGTACCTTCCCTTCCATTTGGCTTCATTTATTAATTGGTTCATTTATTCATTCAAACAACCAATCAACTCTTGAGAGCTTGTGATAGGCCAGGCAGCCTGGAAGCTTTTACATAAGCCTCTCCCACATCTGTCCCTCCTCTCTCATCCTTCCCAGTGCCTGAGAGGCCGAGGAGGACTTCAGGAAGTGGTTCTCACTGGGGTCAGTTCTGCCCTGAAGTGGACATTTAGCAATGTCTGAGAACGTGTTTTTGGTTGTCATAACTGGGGGAGGGAAGGACGCTAATGACATCTAATGGCTAGAGGCCAGGGATGCTGCAAAACAACCTACAATGCACAGGATAGCTCTCACAACAAAGACTCATTGGGCCCAAAACATCAACAGTGCCGGGTTGAGAAACCCTGAGTCCAGGGTAGGCTCTGTCTGCCTCTGCCTGGTGGACTGGCAGAATGGGCTGGACCGTGAGCGCCATGACGGCAGACGCTGCATCTGTCCTAACGGTGGAAGGTAGTTCTTGAATAAATATTTATTGAGCTACTGTTGCAGTTGTTGGAGGTAGGGCATGCTATGGCTGCTCATGAACAGGTCAGCAGTTCAAATTCACCGGCCGCTTCTTAAAAACCCTATGGAGCAGTTCTACTCTGTCCTATAGGGTCCTTACAAGTCAGAATCGACTTGACCGCAATGGGTTTTGGGGTGACTCTACAGCCATGGAGCAGGTAAGGCCTTCACTCCCTCTGAGCCTCCTTTTTCTCCCTTAATGGGGGCACGACTTGCCCACCCAGCCCTAAAGGTAGATTGCAGCCTCCTCTTGACCCACATGGCCTTCCCGTGTCCCTCCCCAGTTTCCCACCCCCGAGGCTGGGCCTCACAGGCTCTGGGAAAGGAGCTTTGTGGGAGGAGGACCACTTACTGTTGATAGACTTGAGGTCCCGGTGGATGATGGGCACAGGAGCATCATTGTGTAGGTAGTTCATGCCCCGGGCAACCTGCACAGCCCAGTTGACTAGCACGTGAGGGGGCACCCGGCGCCCAGCCAGCACCCGGCTCAGTGCGCCCCCTCTGGCATACTCCATGACAAGGCAGAGGTGTGGGGGGCTGAGGCAGGCGCCCCGAAGGGCAATGATGTTGGCGTGCTGCAAAGCTCCGAAGAGCCGGGCCTCCTGGCGCACCTGCTCAGCTGTCACTGCCGGGTCCCGCTCAGGGTCCAGCCGGGCGGCCTTGACAGCCACCTCCTCACCACGCCACAGGGCCCGGTAGACTTTGCCAAAGCCCCCCACACCGATGATCTCCTCCAGTTGCAGCTCGTGGAAAGGGATCTCCTGGGGCAGCTGGAGGCCCGCGGGCGCGGCGGGCGCCCCGGGGGCCACGTAGTTGCTGGGGAAGACACCCACTCGGCCGCTGGGCAGCTGCCCGGTCCACCAGCCCTCGTCGCCGGACACGGCACAGTCCTGGGAAAGCACCTGGACGCGGTCGCCCCTCCGAAGGGTCAACTCCTCCTCGCCCGCCGCCTCGTAGTCGAACACCGCGGTCCAGACGGGCCCCGCGGGGGTCGCGCCCCACTCCTTGGCCGCCGCCCCCTCCTCCTCCTCCATGGGGGAGGGGCCGGGGGCTGCGGGAGGCCGCTTCACACAGGCTGCCCGCTTCACACAGGCTGCCCGCTTCACACAGGCTGCCCGCGGGATGCTGAGGGCGGGCCCCGGCAGCCGGGGCGGGGGGCAGTCCCTGTGGGCTCTGGTGGGCTTCTGTGGGCCATGGCTGGGGAACCCGCGGCAGGAGCCAGAAATAGCCTCTGTAGAAGGGCAGGATCGTCCCTTCTGATTCCCGCTGCCCAAGCGGGGCGGGGTGGGATGGGGAGGGGTTCACCTGTCTTCCCCAAATGTCAGGGCGCTAAAAGCGCCTGGTCGCGCAGCCCCCGAATTCCTGCTGGGGCCCGCCGGTGGGGGCGCGGGCGAGGGACGCTGGCAGCCCCCTTCCCCGCGCCTCTCACCCCGTGCAGCTCCACCGGCGGCCCCCGGCTCCGCATCCCGGGCCACGGCCACCGGGAGGGGCGGGGTGGTGGGCCCGGGGGCGCCCGCCCCGGGGCGGGGAGGCGCGCCCCTCGGCCTCCTCACGCGCGGGGCGGCCGGGCAGCCCCCATCCTCGGCACCGGCCTCCCGGTTGGCCCCTGCCCCTGCCCCCGCCCGCGCCGCTTCCCGGGGCCGCCGGCGGTGCCCGCGTGACGTGCTCGCGGCCGCGGCCGCGGTGCGGCCTGGGAGTTGTAGTCCCCGGCTGCGCGTCCTCGACGCCCGCCGCCAGACCCCTGCTGCCCAGCTCGGGCTGCAGTGGGGGTTCCGAGGGGCGGGGAACATTCTCCTGGGAAGGAAAACCCGGCCTCGGGCCGGCTGGGCCGGGCGCCCGGAGGAGGGAAGAATGAGGGGGTCAGCGTTGTCCACACCCTGCAGGGGCCGCGACCCATGGTGCGATGACAGTAAATGACGCGCTGCGCAAAGCGAAAAGTAGGAGCAACGAAAACTAGGGATAACGCCGCGGAGCATCGATGGTGGCCGGGACGAGGCCCGGCGGGGGGGCCGACCCTCGGGCCCCGACCCGAGGTGCACACTGGGAAATGTAGTCCGCCGTCGGCACCCGGCGTTGCGGGAGGCGAACCCCAAGCCGCCGGCTTCAGGGAGCCGGCCGATGGCTTCAGCAAGCTAGGGGGTCAGGGTGGCGAGGCTTCTGCAGGGCAGCGGGGGCTGGGAGGATGGGGTAGTTGTCCCTGGGGATGTGCAGCCACGCCTCCTTTCCACACCTGCTCTGGGTTCCTCTGCCTCGGCAGTCAGAACTCGAGAATTCCCCGCCTCCCATAATATGAGCTTGAATTTATTAGGGTTTAATCGTATGGTGCCATTAAATACAAAAAGTCCGGTTTTATTTAGTTAGTTATTATTGAGACTATACACAGCAAAACATACACCAGTTCAGTTTCTACATGTACCGTTTAGTGACATTGATTACATCCTCGCAGTTGTGCAACCGTTCTCACCCTCCTTTTCTGAGCTGTTCCTGCCCCTTTAATAGAAACTCACTGCCTCCTAAGATTCCTATGTAATCTTTCGAATTGCTGTTATAAATTTGATCCCATATAGTTTTTAAAAGAGCATAATGCTCAAGGCAGACATCTACTAAAAACCCTAAGCTAAATTGTTGTTTGGTTTTAAGAGGACTTCAGGGACATTTTTGCCTTAAGGTTTAGAGATTATCTCAGGGCAATAGTTTCAGAGGTTTATCCAACCTTCATGGCTCCAAGAAATCTGGAGTCCATGAGAATTTTAAATTCCGTTCTGCATTTTCCTTCTTCTGATCCGTAGTCTTCCATAGAATCTTTGATCAAGATGTTCAGTAATGGTAGCGGGGCACCATCCAGTTCTTCTGGTCTCATGGCAGAGGAGGCAGTTGTTCACGGAGACAGTTAGCCACACATTCTATTTCCTCCTATTCCTGATTCTCCTTCTTCTGTTGTTCCAGGCGAATACAGACCAATTGTGCCTCGGATGGCCGCTTGCAAGCTTTTAAGACCCCTGGCACTCTGCAAGGAACTAGGAGGTAGAACAGAAGCGCTGAACATGTTACTAGGCCAGTTAAATGGCATGTCCCATGAAACAATATCCCTAAACCTTGAAACCAAGGAACCAAATCCCATGACATGTTCATTTGTACATAAACAGCTTCAGCAGCTACCCTTTTTTGTTGTTGTTGTAAGTATATCACACAGCTTTTGTCCATTCGGCTTCCTACAGGTGTACAACTTATTGACAGCAATTACAGTAATGGGCTGTGCACCCCTCCCTTAATCAATGTGATTTTTCCATCACCATTAACCTCCCCTGCTCCTTCTCTGTCCTGTCCCTGGTATCCACTAATAAACTTTGTTCTCTATGCATTCGTTTGTTCTTGTCTTTTTATGTAAGCGAGGTCATACAATATTTGTCCTTTTGTGATTGCCTTATTTTACTCAGCATGATGTCTTCCAGCACCAACCATATTATAGCATGCATGTATCAAGACTTCATTTTTCCTCCTGACTGAGTAGTAGTCCAATGTATGTATGTACCACATTTCATTTATCCATTCATCCGTTGATGGGCATTTAGGTTGTTTCCACCTTTTGGCTGTTGCGAATAGTGCTGCAATGAATATTGGTATACAAGTCTCTGAGTCTCTGCTTTCAAGTCTTTTGGGTATATACTTAGGAGAGGAATTGCTGAGTCATATTTTTTTTTTTTTTTTTTATGGCATAACGGATTGAATTATGTCCCCTCAAAAATGTGTGTATCAGTTTGGCTGGGCCATGATTCCCAGTATAGTGTGATTTTCCTGTATGTTGTAAATCCTGCCTCTATGATGTTTATGCGGGAGGATGGGCCGCAGTTGTGTTGGTGAGGCAGAACTCAATCTACAAGATTGGATTGTGTCTTCAGAGAGTATGGCCCCCGGATGCCCTTTCTGGAATTACGAAGGAAATAAACATACTTTATCCCAGAGGAGGAAACCCGGGTGGTGTAGTGGTTAAGTGCTATGGCTGCTAACCAAAAGGTCAGCAGTTCAATTCCACCAGGCACTCCTTGGAAACCCTATAGGGCAGTTCTACTCTGTCCTATAGGGTCACTATGAGTCAGAATTGACTCGATGGCAATGAGTTTTTTTTTTTTAGGTGAAAGCTTACAGAGCAAATTAGTTTCTCATTCAACAATACACAAAATTATCTTGTGACATTGGTTGCCCACCCCGTGATGTGTCAACACTCTCCCTTTCTCCACCTTGGGTTCCCCGTTTCCATTCATCCAGTTTTCCTGTCCCTTTCTGCCTTCTCTTCTTTGCTTTTGAGCTGTGTGTCCATTTAGTCTCGTATACATGGTTGAACTACATGTGTTATTGTTTGTTTTATAGACCTGTCTAACCTTTGGCTGAAGGGTGAACCTCAGGAGTGACTTAATTACTGAGCTGAAAGGGTGTCCCGGGGCCATACTCTCAGGGTTTCTCCAGTCTCTGTCAGGCCAGCAAGTCTGGTTTTCTTTTTGAGATAGAATTTTGTTCTACATTTTTCTCCAGCTCTGTCCTGGACCGTCTATTGTGATCCCTGTCAGAGCAGTCAGTGGCAATAGCCGGGCACCATTTAGTTGTACTGGACTCAGTCTGGTGCAGGCCGTGGTAGATGTGGTCCATTAGTCCCATTAGTCCTTTGGACTAATCTTTTCCTCGTATCTTTAGTTTTCTTCATTCTTCCTTGCTGCCGAAGGGGTGAGACCAGTGGAGTTTCCTAGATGGCTGCTCACAGGCTTTTAAGACCCCAGGCAGAACTCATCAAAGTGGAATGTAGAACATTTTCTTTATAAACTGTGTTACGCCAATTGAGCAAATGTTCCCCAAGACCATGGTCCCCACAGCCCCGAGCCCAGCAATTAGGTCCCTCAGGGAGTTAGGATGTGTCTATGGAGCTTCCATGACCTTGCCTTGTAAAAGTTGTTCTGGCTTCCCCAGTATTGTGTGCTGTCTTACCCTCACCAAAGCTATCTCAGTGATGGAGTTCTTGACTTCCATACTGGAGACCTGGGTTTGATTACTGGCCAATGCCCCTCATGCTCAGCCCCCACCCTTCTGTCAGTGGAGACTTGGGTGTTGCTATGATGCTGAACATGTATTGGGTATTGCCTTTACCTTCACCAATATTAACATGTGCTCCTATCTAGTTAGTAATTTTCCCTCCTCCCCATCCCATCCCTGGTAACCATCATAGAATTTTTTTTTCCTATGTGTAAACCTTGTTTTTTTATAATAGAGGTCTCACACAATATTTGTCCTTGTGTGATTGACCTGTTTCACTCAGCATAATGTCCTTGCAATTCATGTTGTGAGATGTTTTGAGGATTCGTCGTTAATCTTTTATTGTTGTATAGTATTCCATTTTTGATTCATTTTTGACTACTTTCAATTTTACTAGGTTCATACTTCATACATTCCACGTTCTGATTATTAATGGAAGCTTGCAGCTGTTTCTTCTCATTTTGAGTCTTGCCACATCAGCAAATGAAAGTCCTGAAAACTTTATTCTATCCACGTCATTAAGGTCGACTCTACTTTGAAGAGGCAGCTTTTCTCCAGTTGTATTTTGAGTGACTTCCAACCTGAGGGGCTCATCTTCTGGCACTATATCAGACAGTGTTCCTTTGCTATTCATAAGGTTTTCACTCACCATTTTTTTAACAAGTAGATCTCCAGGTTCTTCTTCCTGTTCTATCTTAGTCTGGAAGCTCAGCTGAAACCTGTCCACCAAGAGTGACCAAGCTGGTATTTGAAATACCTGTGGCATAGCTTCTGCAAGCCACCGTAGTAGGACAGACTAACAGACGAGTGGTGGCCTAATATTATGGTGGAATTTAAAAAGCAGTTATATCAAGGATAGCTAACACACACACACACACACCCATCTATATATACATATGTATGTATATAACTCACATATCCCCTTTGAATGCATGAGTAAGCAGGGGGGGGGCACCACAGATTATCAGTGTTTAGGGCCCTCCCATGCCTTTAACCCAGCCCTGGTTTTGTTGTTGTTGTTAGGTGCCATCGAATTGGTTCCGACTCATAGCGACCCCACACACAGCAGAACGAAACCCTGCCTGGTCCTACACCATCTTCACAATCATTGTTATGCTTGAGCCCATTGTTGTAGCCACTGTCAATCCATCTGTTTGAGGGTCTTCCTATTTTTTGCTGATGCTCCTGAATTTGAGGATCTTTCACGAATTCTGAAAACTTTTTAGGTATTATTTCTTCAAATGTGCCTCCCCTTTTCTATTACCTTAAAACAACAACAGCAACAACTCTAATTGGATGTAGGTTGTACCTTCTCACTCTGTTCTTCATATTTCTTAAGCTACGGTTCATAATTTCCATCCTTTTTCTCTCTCTGCTTTTTCCTGTGTAATTCCTTCAAGTATGTGTTTCAGCATCTTCTCCTTTCAGCTGGATGTAATAGTCTATTTAACTTTCCCATTGAGTTTTTAATTCTATTGTTATACTTTTTATTTATATAATTTCTAGTTTTCTCATTCAAATCTTTCTCATTAACTTTGATAGCTTATTTTTCCTTTAAAAGCCAAAACCAAAACCCATTGCCGTTGAGTTGATTCCGACTCATAGTGGCCCTGTAGGACAGAGTAGAACTGCCCCACAAGGTTTCCAAGGAGCGGGTGGCGGATTCAAACTGCTGACCTTTTAGTTAGCAGCTGAGCTCTTAACCACTGCGCCACCAGTAGTCTTTAAACTCCTTTAGTATTCTTTAAACTCCAGTGTTCATTTCTTTTGAGAAGTAAATATATTTTATTTCGTGTTCAGGTACCTGAACCATCTGTTGAGTCTGATTCTGAGGTTTATTGTTGCTGCTTATGTGGCCTGTTTCCTTGTTTGCTCAGGGATTTTTAGAATGACAAACTCATGTTCTTTGAGCTTTAATATGTAGAAATTACTTAAAGCCTGGGTTTAAAATACATTCCTCTGGACATAAGTGTTCATTTATCCCATGTACCTGTGGGAAAAGCAGACTTGGGATCACTCTAAATGTTGTCTGGAAGTTAGGATACACAAATAGTATGAATTTAGGTTTCAAACTCACAGGAGTGTGGACTTACAGGAATACTCAGGGGAAATTTTTCTTTTGCTTTGCTCATCATAAAGCCCTCTGGGGGAGGGCCTTTCTGCTGTACCCACTGAGGGTTTGAGGGTTCTGGATTTTTATATATAGGCCTATGATTTTTTTTTAATGAAAATGAAAGAGATTTATTGATGGATATCACAAATGCAGTTGGGCAACAATTTGCGAAATTGCAACTTGTTCCAAGGAACAGAAAATGAGGAAGGATTTTATACATCAGAAGTCTAGGGAAACAGTAATTATCAGTCATACATTACTAAGTCTAAGGCATACATTAGTTGATCTTTGGATGTCCCGTCCTGGAGCTAGCTTGTGTAAGCATTTTGCAAAAATGGTTTTAATGATCTTTCCAGGATATGGGCAGCTTGTACAAAAACATTCTTTTTAAGAGTAGTTACAGTTCTGTCACACTCCTCCTCCCCTTTCTCCCTCAGTCAGTGCAGAATAACCCATTACTGTGAGCTTGGCTTAAATGGCTCATATTTTTCAGATCTTTTAGCACAACACAAAAATGGAGTTTGGCCTGCGCCCTGAGTAGAAGCCTCTCCTATGCCAAGCACCTAGATTTTTTGGAGGGCTCTTTCATGATCCTAGGAAGTAATACACAATTTTTTGTGTGAGAAGGATTTGAGATTAATTAATTAATTTTTTTTTTAGGTCAAGACAAGTTTAGATTGGTCTCTTTATTTATTTTTTTTTTTAAATGTGCTTTAAGTGTAAGTTTACAAATCAAGTCAGTCTCTCATAAAAAAGCTTATATACACCTTGCTGTGTACTCCTCATTGCTCTTCTCCTAATGAGACAGCACGCTCCTCCTCTCCACCTAGGCCTATGATCTTTTAAAGAGCTCACCTACTAACTAAAAGGTCAGCAGTTCGAATCCTCGAGCCACTCCTTGGAAAGCCAGCAGGGGCAGTTCTACTCTGTTCTATAGGGTCACTATGAGAATCAGTTCGATGGCGATGGGTTTTTTTTTTTTTAATGATCTTTACTCTGCCGTTCACTTGGGCCTCATGCTTTTTCTTCTGTGTAAATAGCCTATTAAATCCCAGGCTTCAGGCAGATAACCACAGGAAAACTGCTGAATAGAGAGCTCACTTCACTTTTCTGCATTCATACTCTCTTTTTTTTTGGTCTGCAAGAAATTGCTACCAGCTCACCTATGCATTAAGAGATGTTATTTCTGTTTCACCAGCAATTTTAGGTGTACTGTACTGGACTTTCTCAGATATTCAGTCTGTCTCAATGCCAAATTTGAAGTCACACCATTTAGATTTCTTATAATTACGAATATATCAAGTCTTTTTTTCTGCCTCCTATTCTTCAATTTACCATAATTTCTTTTTGTCTTTCTCTTTTCCTAACTTCCATAGATAGATCGATTTTTTCCTTCTGCTGATTTGAAAAATTATACATCCTTTCTTTCTTCTAGTATTTAATCCTAGTTAAGACTAATTTGTGTTTTTTTTTTGCTATAAATTTAGCTTTGTCCACATAGCTTTCTCTCCCTCCTGTTCTCTTTTACCCTCAAACTGCCATTTTGGTATTTCTTAGAATTTTGGTTTTGTATGGATATACTTTTCTGGCATTATTTATTTATCATTACTAACTTTGTTCACTATTATTTCCTGTCTTAGTTATCTAGTGCTGCTATGACAGAAATACCACAAGTAAATGGCTTTAGCAAACAAATTTATTCTCTCACAGTTTTGGAGCCTAGAAGTCTGAATTCAGGGCACCATCTCCAGGTGAAGACTTTGTCTGCTCTGGGGGAAGATCCTGGTCATCAATCCTCCCCTGGTCTAGGAGCTTCTCAGTGCAGGGACCCTGGGTCCAAAGAACATGCTCTGCTCCTGGCTCTTCTTTTGTGCTGGTAGGAGATCTCTATCTTTCTACTCACTTCTCTCTCCTTTTATCTCTTACAAAAGGTGATACAGGCTACACCCCAGGGAAACTCCCCTTACAGTGGATCAGAGATATGACTTGAGTAAGGGTGTCTTATTCCACCCTAATCCTGTTTAATATAATGTAATTCTGCCTTATTAACCATGGGCAGAGATTAGGACTTATAACACATAGGATAATTACATCAGATCATGAAATGGAGGACAACTACACGATACTGAGAATCATGGTCTAGCCAAGTTGACAAACATTTCAGGGGAACACAATTCAATCCATAAAAAGTAAAAAACCACTATAATAGCACTCCTTTATTTATTCTTTTTGTGTGCCCGAGGACAACATACTACACCTCTGTCCAAGTGTAAAAAAGAATAATTTGACACAGAGAACTTAACTTTTTGAACCTTGCAACCAACCCTGCCATGTGATATAGATGTATTCTAATTTTTCCATGCCAGTAATATGTACCTACCACACCTGTCTCAGAACAGTGTATCAAATGCTCCTGGAAAACATTACACAGAACCCTCACATACAGGGCTAAGAAAAGCTGAGACTGATGAATTTTCCCATTGGGACTCTCCCTTCTTGGCAGATACTTAGCTTTGACTGCTCCTCGAACTAGTTTTACGTATCTAATTTTCTAGCTATCCCTTCAACACAATGTGCAATGTTGAATGCTCCAAGTTGGAAAGTGAAATTCTGATTTCTATTGGGTATTACTACTGCTTTTATTCCCCACACACCTGTCAGTTTGTTGTACTGTGGGGGCTTGCGTGTTGATGTGATGCTGGAAGCAATGCCACTGGTAATTCAAATACCAGCAGGGTGACCCATGGCAGACAGGTTTCAGCTGAGCTTCCAGACTAAGACAGACTAGGAAGAAGGAATCAGCAGTCTGCTTCTGAAAAGAATTAGCCAGTGGAAACCTTATGAATAACACCAGAACATTGTCTGATACAGTGCCAGAAGATGACCCCCCAGGTTGGAAGGCACTCAGAAGACGACTGGGGAAGAGCTGCCTCCTCAAAGTAGAGTAGACCTTAATGACATGGATGGAGTCAAGCTTTCAGAACCTTCATTTGCTGATGTGGCATGACTCAAAATGAGGAGAAACAGCTGCAAACATCCATTAATAATTGGAACATGGAATGTACAAAGTATGAATCTAGGAAAATTGGAAATTGTAAAAAAATCAACTGGAATGCATAAAGATCGATATTCTAGGCGTTAGTGAGCTGGAATGGACTAATACTGGCCATTTTGAATCAGACAATCATATGATCTACTATGTTGAGAATGACAACTTGAAAAAGGCATGGCATTGCATTCATTGTCAAAAAGAACATTTCAAGATCTATCCTGAAGTATACAATGCTGTCAGTGATAGGATAATATCCATAGGCCTACAAGGAAGAACAGTTAATATGATTATTATTCAAATTTATGCCAAAGATGAAGAAACTGAAGATTTTTACCAACTTCTACAGTCTGAAATCAACCAAACATGCAATTGGGATACATTGATAATTACTAGAGATTGGAATGCAGAAGTTGGAAACAAAGAAGGATCAGTAATTGAAAAATATTGTCTTGGTGATAGAAATGACGCTGGAGATTGCATGATAGAATTTTGCAAGACCGGTGACTTCTTCATTGTAAATACCTTTTTTTCACCAACGTACACAGCAGCTATACACATGGACCTTGCCAGATGCAATACACAGGAATCAAATTGACTACATCTGTGGAAAGAGACAATGGAAAAGCTCCGTACCATCAGTCAGAATAACTGAAGAACGGACCGTCAATTGCTTATATTCAAGTTCAAGCTGAAACTGAAGAAAACTAGAACAAGTCCACAAAAGCCAAAATATGACTTTGTGTATATCCTACCTGAATTGAGAGACCATCTCAAGAATGGATTTGACATGTTGAACACTAATGACCGAAGACCAGACAAGTTGTGGAATGACATTAAGGACATACGTGAAGAAAGCAAGAGGTCATTAAAAAGACAGGAAAGAAAGAAAAGGCCATAATGGATGTCAGAAGACACTCTGAAAATTGCTCTTGAACGTCAAGTAGCTAAAGCAAAATGAAGAAATATTTAAGTATAAGAGCTGAACAGAAGATTTCAAAGGGTGTCTCGAGAAGATAAAGTATTATAATGAAACGTGCAAAGACCTGAAGATAGAAAACCAAAAAAGAGGAACATGCTTGTCATTTGTCAAGCTGAAAGAACTGAAGAAAAAATTCAAGCCTCGAGTTGCAATATTGAAGGATTCTATGGGGGAAGTATTAAATAATGCAAGAAGCATCAAAAGAGGATGGAAGGAATACACAGAGTCACTGTACCAAAAACAATTGGTCGACTTTCAACCGTTTCAAGAGGTAGCACATGATCAGGAGCTAATGGTACTGAAGGAAGAGGTCCAAGCTGCTCTGAAGGCATTGGCAAAAAACAAGCCTCCAGGAACTGACGGAATATCAGTTGAGATGTTTCAACAGATGGATGCAGTGCTGGAAGTGCTCATTCATCTATGCCAAGAAATTTGGAAGACAGATACCTGGTCAACTGACTGAAAGAGATCTATATTTGTGCCTATTCCAAAAAAAAAAAGGTGATCCAACAGAATACAGAAATTATCGAACAGTATCATTAATATCACGTGCAAGTAAAATTTTGCTGGAGATCATTCAAAAGCGGCTGCAGCAGCATATTCACTGGGAACAGCCAGAAATTCAGGCAGGATTCAGAAGAGGACGTGGAACCAGGGATATCATTGCTGATGTCAGATGGATCCTGGCTGAAAGCAGAGAATACCAGAAAGATGTTTACCTGTCTTTTATCGACTATGAAAAGGCATTCGACTGTGTGCATCATAATGAATTACGGATATCATGAGAAGAATGAAAATTCCAGAACACTTAGTTGTGTTCATGAGGAAACTGTACATAGATCAAGAGGCAGTTGTTCGAACAGAACAACGGGATAGTTTGTGGTTTAAAGTCAGGAAAGGAGTGTGTCAGGGTTGTATCGTTTCACCGTACTTAATCTGTATGCTGAGCAAATAATCTGAGGAGCTGGACTATATGAAGAAGAACGGGGCACCAGGATTGGAGGAAGACTCAGCAACAGGCTATGACACGCACATGACACAACCTTGCTTGCTGAATGTAAAGAGGACTTGAAGCACTTACTGATGAAGATCAAAGACCACAGCCTTCAGTATGGATTACACCTCAATATAAAGAAAACAAAAATCCTCACAACTGGATCAATAAGCAACATCATGATAAATGGAGAAAAGACTGAAGTTGTCAAGGATTTCATTTTACTCGGATCCACAATCAGCACCCATGGAAGCAATAGTCAAGAAATCAAAAGACGCGTTGCATTGGGCAAATCTGCTGCAAAAGACCTGTTTAAAGTGTTAAAAAGCAAAGACATCAGGCTAAGGTGAACCTGACCCAACCCATGGTGCTTTCTTTCACTTCATATGCATGCAAAAACTGGAGGATGAATAAGGAAGAATTGATGCCTTTGAATTATGGTGTTGGAGAAGAACATTGAATATATCATGGAGTGCCAAAAGAATAAACAAGTCTGTCTTGGCAGAAGTACAACCAGAGTGCTCCTTAGAAACAAGGATGGCGAGACTGCATTTAACATACTCTGGACATGTTATCCGGAGGGATCAGTCCCTGGAGACAGACATCATGCTTGGTAAAGTAGAGGGTCAACGAAAAAAAAGAGGAAGACCCTCAATGAGATGGATTGACACAGTGGCTCCAACTACGGGCTCAAGCATAATAATGATTGTGAGGATGGGACAGGACCCCGCGGCGTTTCATTCTGTTGTACTTAGGGTCACTCTGAGTCAGAACCGACTCGGTAGCACCTAACAACAACCGCTTTTATTACCCTGTCCACCAGGCCTGTTTTCTAGTTCCACAAAAGGATTTAAGGCTGTTTTCAGATACTAATTCTTCTTGTTTTAAATTTTTTTAAATGTAAAATTTAATTTGTTGTTATTGTTGAGGATATACACAGCAAAACAAACACCGGTTCCACAGTTTCTCCACAATTCAGTGACACTGATTACATTCTTCCAGTTACGCAACCATTCTCCTATTTCTTTCCCAAGTTGTTGCTCCCCATTAACGTAAACTCACTGCCCCCTAGGTTCCTATCTAATCTTTCTAGTTCAATTTGATCCCATATAGCTAGTTCTTAAAAGAGCTTAATGCTCAAGGCAGGCATTTTTTTAAATATAAAAACTTAACTTTATTGCTTTTTATTTGCTTTAGTAAATGTTGGTATTTTATTTGCTGTGATAAATATTTGCTCCAAATGGAAGGAGTCATTTGGTTCAGGGGGGCAGGATGGGTAACATTCTCCAGACAGAATGCAACCATTCTTTCTTCCCCCTTCCCAATTCTAGTCATAAGGCTGGAAAATCAATGCAGCACCCTGATACATCTGCTGTGGGCTTTAACAAACATAATGTTCTTGTTAACATATGGTGATAGATTAATGTCCATCTGTAGGCTCTAGTTTTTTAAAATTTTTTGTTGTACTTTAGGTGAAGTTTTACACAGCAAATTAGTTTCTCATCGAACAATTAATGCATATATTGTTTTGTGACATTGGTTGCCAACCCCGTGGAGTGTCAACAGAATCCCCTTCTTGACCTGGTGCTCCCTATTACCAGCTTTCCTGTCCCCTCCTGCCTTCTAGCCCTTGCCCGTGGGTTGGTGTGCCCATTTAGTCTTGTTTTCTTTTATGGATCTGTCTAATCTTTGGCTGAAGGGTTAAACCTCACAAGTGACTTCATTACTGAGCTTTAAGGGTGACCAGGAGTCATACTCTTGGGGTTTCTCCAGTCTCTGTCAGATCGGTAAGTCTGGTCTTTTTTTGTGAGTTAGAATTTTGTACTACATTTTTTCCCAGCTCTGTCCAGGACCCTCTATTGTGATCCCTGTGAGAGCAGTCGGTGGTGGTAGCCAGGCACCATCTAGTTATGCTGAACTCAGTCTGGTGGAGACTTTGGTAGTTGTGGTCCATCAGTCCTTTGGACTAATCTTTCCCTTGTGTCTTTGGTTTTCTTCATTCTCCCTTCCTCCTGATGGGGTGAGACCAGTGGAGTATCGTAGATGGCTGCTCAAAATTTTTAAGGCCCTAGACACTACTTACCACGGTAGGATTTAGAACATTTTCATTGTAAACTATGTTATGCCAATTGAGCTAGATGTCCCCTGAGACCACGGTCCACAGCCCTCATCCCAGTAATTCGGTCCCTCAGGAGGTTTGGCTGTGTCTATGAAGCTTCCATGATCTTGCCTTGGTCAAGTTGTGCTGACAAGGCAGACATTTTTTATTAGTTAAGCTAAACCACTGTTTGGTGTGAAGAAGACTTTAGGGGATATTTCTGGTTTAAAGGTTACAGCTAATTCTTTTTCTTGATTTGGAACCCTTCTTGATTTCTTTTCCAGACCTTTATGAGGCATACTGCTTCTCCTTCAACAGGCATGTAACTGAGAGGAAGGACCCAGGTGTCTGGGCTTTCAGGCCTCCTCTGCCCTCCTTCACTGAGTTGTTGTCGCTGTTAGCTGCTGTCATGGATTGAATTGCATTCCCCCAAAACATCTGTCGAATTGGCTAGGCCATGATCCCCAGTAGCGTATGATTGTCCACCATTTTCTCATCTGATGTAATTTTCCTATTGTTGTAAATCTCTATGATGTTGGATAGGATTAGTGGCAGGTATGTAAACTTAATCCACAAGCTTAATCTACAACTTAAGCCAATCTCTACTGAGATATAAAAAAGAGAAGCAAGCAGAGAGACATGGGACCTCATACCACCAAGGAAGCAATGCTGGGAGCAGAGTGTGTCCTTTGTACCTGAGGTTCCTGTTCAGAGAGGCTTCTAGACCAGGAGGAGATTGATGACAAAGACCTTCCTTCAAAACCAACAGAGAGGGTTGCTGATGCCCTGAATTTGGACTCCTAGCCTACTAGGCTGTGAGAGAACAAATTTCTTTTTGATAAAGTCATCCACTTGTGGTGTTTTTGTTATAGCAGCACTAGATAACTAAGACAGCTGCCATCAAGTTGACTCCAACTCATGGTGACCCTAAGGTCTGGGGACCATGACCTCCGGAGTCTTTCCAGTCTCAGACCATTAAATCTGGTCTTTTTATGAGAATCTGGGATCTGCATCCCGCAGAAAGAAATGTCGCCCAGTCTTGCATCATCTCACAGTTGCCAGCATGTTTGAGTTCATTATTGTGGCTCTTGTGCCAATCCATCTTACCCAAGGTCTCCCACACCCTTGTAGCCCTCTACCAAACGTGATGTCCTCCTCTAGCCATTGCTCTCTCCTGATGACATGTTCAAAGCAAGCAAGTCAGATAATGTTCTTTCACCGAATTAAATAGCTAGTTTACATACAAGTAATTTTTATCTATTTTATTTAATTGTGTCCTGTTCCTAGCTTCTTTGGTCAATGAACTCATTCACCCATTCATCCAATAGCTATTGTTTTTATTTGGAGAATCAAATCTGAAAGCTTTATTCAGAGACTGGTGCTATGGGTTGAATTGTGTCCCCCAAAAAGATACGTTGAAGTCCTAATCCCCAGTCCCATGAATGTTTGAAAATAGGGACCTTGAAGATGTTATCAGTCAATTTAACATGGGTCATACTGGGGTGGGTCCTAATCCAATAAGAATGGTGTCCCTTATTAGTCATCTAGTGCTGCCATAACGGAATTACCACAAGTGGATGGCTTTAACAAAGAGAAATTAGTTTTCTCACAGTCTAGTAAGTTACAAGTCCAAATTCAGGGCATTGCTCCAGGGAAAGGCTTTCTCTCTCTGTCAGCTTTGGAGGAAGGTCTTTGTCCTCAATCTTCCCCTGGTCGAGGAGCTTCTCAGGCACAGGGACCTTGAGTCCAAAGGACACGCTCTACTCCTCGTGCTGCTTTCTTGGTGGTATGAGGTCCCCAACTCTCTGCTTGCTTCCCTTCCCTTTTGTCTCTTGAGAGATAAAAGGTGGTACAGGCTGCACCTCAGGGAACCTCCCTTTACCTTGGATCAGGGAGGTGACCTGAGAAAGGGTGGTGTTACAATCCTACCCTAATCCTCTCAACATAAAATTACAACCACAAAATGGAGGACAACCACACAATACTGGGAATCATGGCCTAAACAAGTTGATACACATATTTTTGGGGGACATAATTCAATCCATGACACTTATAAAAGAGAAGAAGCACCCACGGCCTCCACCAGACTGAGTCCCGTACAACTAGATGGTGTCTGGCTACCACTACCGACTGCTCTGATAGGGATCACAATAGAGGGTCCCAGACAGAGTTGGAGAAAAATGTAGGACAAAATTCTATCTCAAAAAGACAGGCCAGACTTGCTGGCCTGACAAGAGACTTGAGAAACCCTGAAAGCATGGCCCCCAGACACCCTTTCAGCTCAGTAATGAAGTTACTCCTGAGGTTCACCCTTCTGCCAAAGATTGGACAGGCCCATAAAACAAAATGAGACTAAAGGGGCACGCCAGCCCAGGGGCAGGGACTAGAAGGCTGGAGGGGGCAGGAAAGCTGGTAATGGGGAACCCAAAGTCAAGAAGGGTGGAGTGTTGACATGTCGTGGGGTTGTTAACCAATGTCATAAAACAGTATGTGTACTCTCTGTTTAATGAGAAACTAGTTTGTTCTGTAAACTTTCACCTAAAGTATGATAAAAAAAATACAGAAAAAAAATTTTAAAAAGATGCACAAAACTCGCTCAACACACACACAGCGGGAAGTCAGTCATGTGACAACAGGTTTACGCTGCAGCGGCGAGCCAGTGAATGCCTGGGGCTTCTAGAAGCTGAGAGAGACAAGAAAGGACCTTCCCCTAGAGCTTTGGGAGACAACATGGCCAGACTGACGTGTTGATTTGGACTCTTGGCCTCCAGAACTGTGAGACAATAAATTCCTGTTCTTTAAGCCACTCTGTGTGTGATACTTTGTTACAGCAAAGAAAACTAGTAACAGTTACCGGTTGTTGTAGAGACAACTTCAACACCTGGTGACCCCACGTGTGTCAGAACACAACTGTGCTCCGTAGGGATTTCAATGGCTGATTTTTCAGAAGTAGATTGCCAGGACTTTCTTCCAAGGCACATCTGGGCAGACTCAAACCTCCAACCTTTCAGTGAGCAGCTGAGCGCGTTACCCATCTGCACCACCCAGGGACTCCAGGAAACTAACACAACTGGTAATATCATAAAACCAAGGAATGTCTCCAAAATAATTTCAGATACCATCATAGCCTAGAGGGAGGAATTCTGATTTCACACGGGGTTGAAAGGAGCTTTCCGAAGCAGTTCCCATCACACCCATTCGGCCTCGTTTGGCAGACAAAGTCCCAAGTCCTTCCCCTCAGGAGTGAGACTGAGGACAGGCAACATCTGGGGGTGCTCCAGACTTTTCCAGACGACTTGGTTTAGAGAACTTGTGGGAGTCGGAGGGTGGCTTAACACCGAGGACTTGGGGACGGGCTGAGAGGGAGAATTTTGGGGGAGAGGTGGGAGCAGCAGGTGTTAGTGAGGGGGAGGAAGGACAGAAGCACTCTTTCAAGCGTGAAACACGATTTCTTTTAATAGACTTGTGTGAAGAAGGCATTTTAGGAGTTTAAGAAGCATAGAAGGGAACATAGGGAAGGGAATGATATTAGATGACCTTAGGATCAACAGTGATTCAGAGGTAGTACAGGTGAGACTCAGCAGTAGTACAGGTGTGATTCAGAGGTAGTACAGGTGTGATTCAGAGGTAGTACAGGTGTGATTCAGAGGCAGCACAGGTGTGACTCAGAGGCAGCACAGGTGTGATTCAGCAGTAGCACAGGTATGATTCAGAGGTAGTACAGGTGTGATTCAGAGGCAGCACAGGTGTGACTCAGAGGCAGCACAGGTGTGATTCAGAGGCAGCACAGGTGTGACTCAGAGGCAGCACAGGTGTGATTCAGCAGTAGCACAGGTATGATTCAGAGGTAGTACAGGTGTGATTCAGAGGCAGCACAGGTGTGACTCAGAGGTAGTACAGGTGTGACTCAGAGGCAGCACAGGTGTGACTCAGAGGCAGCACAGGTGTGACTCAGAGGCAGCACAGGTGTCTGAAGAGGGCAGCGATGGTTCAGTGGTAGAAATCTTGCCTTCCATGTGGGAGGCTCAGGTTCGGTCCCGGCCAACGCCCCTTGTGTGCGGCCACCGCCCATCTGCTGGTGGAGGCTTGCAAGTTGCTCTTCTGCTGAACAGGTCTCAGTGGAGCTTCCAGACTGCGATGGACCACGCCTGGCAGTTTTACTTTCAAAAATCAGGGGGTGAAAACCCTGTGGATCACAAATGGTCTTAATACACAATCAGTCAAGGGGATGGGACAGAACCAGGCAGTGTTTATGTCCATCGTGCAAGGGTCACCATGAGTCGGGGACCAACTTGACAGCAGTTCTCAACAACAGTAACAACAAGTGTCTGGGTTCCCAGCCCTCTTCTGCTCTTCTTTATTAAGCTAGGAAGCAAAGAAAAAAAAAAATTATTGTGCTTTAGATGGTTTTCAGAACAAATCAGTTTCTCATTAAACACTTAATACACATACTGTTTTGTGACATTGGTTGCCAACCCACGACGCGTCGACACTCTCCCCTTCTCAACCTTGGGCCCCCATTTCCATTTATCCAGCTTTCCTGTCCCCTCCTGCCTTCTCGTCCTTGCCCCTGGCCTGGTGTGCCCACTTAGTCTTGTATACTTGGTTGAACTGTGTGTACTATTGTTTGTTTTATGGGTCTGTCTCATCTTTGGCTGAAAGGTGAACCTTAGGAGTGACTTCATTAGTGAGCTAAAAGGATGTCCAGGGGCCATACTCTTGGGGTTTCTCCAATCTCTGTCAGATCAGTAAATCTGGTCCTTTTTTGCGAATTTCAATTTTGTTCTACATTTTTCTCCAGCTCTGTCCGGAACCTTCTATTGTGATCCCTGTCAGAGCAGTCGGTGGTGGTAGGCACAATCTAGCTGTGCTGGACTCAGTGTGGTGGAGGCTGTGGTAGTTGTGGTTCATTAGTCCTTTGGAATAATCTTTAGGACGCAAATCTAACGTAGATAACTGCATCTATTAACCATCATCCATTTCCTTCCCCCAGCCTTCATGTATGACAAATTCATTCTCCCACTGAAAAAATATTTACTGAGCACGATCTCTACTGGATACGGTGCAATCAGGGAGACAGTCCTGCCTTCATGCAGCTTGTAGTCTGGGTGGGGGAGAGAGAAGCTGAGGAAGCACGTACAGGTGTGTTGAGCGTTCCAGAAGGGGAAGTAGAAGGCGTGGGTGGAGTGAATGAACAGAAAGAACCAACTAGGTCTGAAGTCTTCAGTGAGGAAGCTGAGACCTGAAGGATGAAGAGTGGGACAAAGAGCGTTCCACACAGAGAACCGTGCTGTGAAATCCCTGAAGTAATTAAAGTGTCAATTCGCAGTGCTGAAAGAAGTAACAGGGAGAGTGGCAAAGGCTAAGGATGGACAGCCAGCATAGGTCTACTGTGAAGAACTTTGTAGAAAGGTTAAGGATGTTAGATGCTCTCCTGAGGGAAATGGGAAGCTGGCGAAGGATTTTAAGCGGGTTTGGGGAGGTGCGAGGGGTCAGGGTGGCTTGGTCTCCTCTGGCTGTCAGGTAGATGGTGAGTTAAGTGTTAATTGGAGGCAGAGAGGTCACTTTGAAGGCTACTAAAGTTCAGATGAGGAATGATGGTGGCTTGGAAGAGGGTGGCTTCTGTGGGGACTGAGGGAAGTGAAAGATTTAGAACTTCCAGAGCATTCTAAGGAGCCCTGGTGGTGCAGTGGTTAAAAGCTTGGCTGCTAACCAAAAGGTTAGCAGTTTGAATCCATCAACTGCTCCTTGGAAACCCTACAGGGCAGTTCTATTCTGTCCTATAGGGTTGCTATGAGTTGGAATCAACTTGATGGTAACAGGTTTAGGACCTTTGAAGGGATCACTACCTAGGGGCTCCAAGTGCTTGCTATATGCCAGATAATTGTTAGTCACTGAACATCTTAACTCTATTTCACCCTTAGAACAACACTATGAAGTAAGTACCTATCATGGATTGAATTGTGTCCCCCCAAAACATCTGTCGACTTGACTAGGTCATGATTCCTAGTAATGTATGATCGTCTACCATTTTGTCATTTGATGAGATTTCTCTATGTGTTGTAAATCCTATCGCTACGATGTAATGAGATGGATTAGTGGCAGTTATATTGATGAGATCTAAAAGATTAAATAGTGTCTTAAGCCAATCTCTTTTGAGATATAAAAGACAGAGGTGAGTGGAGAGACAAGGGGACTTCATACCACCAAGAAAGCAGTGCCAGGAACAGAGCACGTCCTTTGGACCCAGGGTTCCTGTGTAGAGAAACTTGTAGGCCAGGGGAATATTCATGAGAGGGACCTTCCTCCAGAGCTGACAGAGAGAGAAAGCTGTCCCCAGAGCTGACACCCTGATTTTGGGCTTCTAGCCTATTAGACTGTGAGAGAATAAATTTCTCTTTGTTAAAGCCATCCAACTGTGGTATTTCTGTTATAGCAGCACTAGATGACTAAGACAGTACAATTTGTCATGTTTCAAAAGAAATAACTCGAACAGGCAATGTCTAAAGTTTCAAGCACTGTAGGTGGGACTTAACATGCAGCGCTTCATTTAATCCTCACTGCAAACCTATTAGGTAGGTACATTTATTACCATTCCTATTCTATAGGTGTCCCTGGGTGGTGTAAACGGTTAACACACTTGGCTGCTAACTGAAAACTTGGGGGTTTGAGACTACCTAGAGGTGCCTCAGAAGAAAGGCCTGGTGACCTATTTCCAAAAAATAAATCAGCCATTGAAAACCCTAAGGAGCACAGTTCCATTCTGACATGCTTGGGGTCATCACGAGTCTGAACAGGCTCAATGGCAACCCATCAGGTACCTTAATAGGTGCCTACTAGGTGAATGGATAAACAAACCATGGTGCACCCATACAATGGAGTATGCTGTGCGATGGATCACTTTTGTGCAGCCGTCCTTGCAAGTGATTAGGTGGGGTTATGCAAATAAGGTAATTGTGACCCACTAAGGGGATTTTTTTTTTTTAAGGGGATTGGTGAGTTGTCCCATCCCTCTAGGCTTATAAGAGAGCCAATTCCAGAGCAGAGAGAGGATTCCACCACCGCCAAGGAAGAAGAGACAAGATCAAAGTGTGTCTTTAGACCCAGGATCCCTCTGCTGAGAAACTCCTGGAGCCAGGAGAGAGAGAGAGAGAGCTGTAACACTGAAGATGGTAAGAAGTGGTAGAAGAGAAACGGTGGCAGGAGAGAATGGCAGGAGACAGCGTGGTGGACTTCTCTGCCCACACAGTGAGAAGGTATGCCTTTGGGCAGGAGGCTTCCTGAAGGAGTAGGGTGCCTCCAGGCACTTGGTGGAGCTAGTTTTGCCAGCCCACAGAGATAGAGCTGAGTGTCTTTGGGCTGAAGCAGAGTGGGGTGCCTCTGGGCACTTATCAACAGAGCTAAAAGAGCTTTGTAACACTTACCTGAGCAGGGGAGAGGATGAGGGGCCAGAGAAAGTTGTGACTGCGAGCACGGCTGAGAAGAGGCTGTCCTGATGGAAGAACTGTATCCTGAGCACTCTGACTCATAGCTTTCCTGTGTACGACAGAATGAAACACTGCCCAGTCCTGATCCATCTTCAAAATCATTGTTATGCCATGGAGGAATCTGGAAGGCATTATGCTGAATGAAGTTAGTCAGTTGCAAAAGGACAGATATCGTATAAGACCACTATTATCAGAACTCAAGAAATAGTTCAAACAGAGAAGAAAATATTCTTTGATGGTTATGAGAGGGGTGGAAGGAGGTAGGGAGGGAGAGAGGTTTTCATTAATTAGATAGTAGATAAGAGTAATTTTAGGTGAAGGGAAAGACAACATGCTATACAGGAGAGGTCGGTACAACTGGACTAAACCAAAAGCAGTTTCCTGAATAAACTGAACACTTCAAAGGCCAGCATAAAAGGGGTGGGGTTTGGGGACCATGGTTTCAGGGGACACCTAAGGCAACTGGCATAATAAAATCTATTAAAACATTCTGCATTCCAGTTTGGAGAGTGGGTTCTGGGGTCTTAAATGCTAGCAAGTGGCCATCTAAGATGCATCAATGGGTCTCAAACCACCTGGAGCAAAGGACAATGAAGAACACCAAGGACACAAGGTAACAATGAGCCCAAGAGACAGAAAGGACCACATAAACCAGAGACTACATCATCCTGAGACCAGAAGAACTAGATGGTGCCCAGCTACAACCGATGACTGCCCTGACAGGGAACACAACAGAAAACCCCTGAGGGAGCAGGACAGCAGTGGGATGCAGACCCCAAATTCTTGTGAAAAGACCAGACTTAATGGTCTGACTGGGACTAGAAAGACTGCAGTGGTCATTGTCCCCAAACCTTCTGTTGGCCCAAGACAGGAACCATTCCCAAAGCCAACCCTTCAGACAGGGATTGGACTGGACCATAGGATAGAAAATGATACTGGAGAAGAATGAGCTTCTCCGATCAAGTAGACACGTGAGACTATGTGGGCAGCTCCTGTCTGGAGGGGAGGTGAGAGGGCGGAGTGGGTCAGAAGCTGGCCAAATGGACACGAAAACAGAGTGGAGGGAAAGAGTGTGCTGTCGCATTAGGTGAAGAGCGATTAGGAGTATATAGCAAGATGTATATAAATTTTTGTATGAGAGACGGACTTGATTTGTAAACTTTCACTCAAAGCCCAATTAAAAAAAAATCATCATTATGCTTGAGCCCATTGTTCAGTCACTGTGCAATCCATCTCATCAGTCATATTTCACGTGACTTCCAACCTGAGGGGCACTATATCAGACAACGTTCCACTGCTTTTCATAAGGCTTTCACTGGCCAATTTTTTCAGAAGTAGCCAGGTCCTTCTTCCTAGTCTGTCTTAGTTTTGAAGCCCCGCTGACACCAGTTCACTACAGGTGGCCCTGCTGGTATTTGAAATACTGGTGGCATAGTTTCCAGGATCACAGCAACGCACAAGCCACCACAGTACAACAAACTGACAGACAGGTGGTGGATTAACATCCTCGTGGCTAGGATTTACAACGCATAGGATAACTGTGTCAGACCACAAAATGGAAAACAACAACCCAATACTGGGAATCATGGCCTAGCCAAGTTGCCACATATTTTGGGGGGACACAATTCAATCCATAACACCCTCCTAGCCACGTGACCACACAAGCATCTTAATAGCCTTTGAGTTTAAGAAAGAGTTGAGGAAATTTACTACTGAATTATTTATATCATCTGGTATGATTTTACAACCCATTGCCATCGTCAGGCTCATAGTGACCCAACAGGGCAGAGTAGAACTGCCCCATAGGGTTTCCAAGCCTGTAATCTTTATGGAAGCAGACTGGCACATATTCCTTCCGTGTAGCGGCTGGCAGATTTGAGTAGCCGACCTTTCGGTTAGCAGATGTAACTAACCACTGTGCCGCCAGGGCTCCTATGATTTTATAAACCATGTCTAATTTTCAAACCAACCATACCTTTTAATCTAGAGAATTCATAAAAACATTCCAAGCCTTAAAAATAATTCAAGTATAAATATCTTTAACAGGAAAGAAAAGCTAACAAGTTTTGTTAGCACCGGGAGTGTTCTCATCTTTTTTTCTCCTTGGGTGTCAGAAGCTTGAGAACAGTGAATACTGTGCAATTCAAAAATGCATTTGCTTTGAGATTTTCTTTGGCCTTCCAATCCAGGTAATACTTTACTGATCCTAAGCTAACTTCCATTCCTAAAGGGGAAGCATATATTCTGACCTTATATTTTCTTCTAAAAAAGAGGTTTACGTAGTTTTCATTCAGGTGAGTGAATAGCGTATTCAAAGCAGAGAAAACTGAGACTATGAGTCGCTTTAGGGAACACGAAGAGTTATGTATTTCCAGAACATAAAGTTTAGGAAAGCAGAGGAGGCTCAACTGTAACGGGAGAGAAAAGATATCTGACCTCCTCTCACTTCACAGGGGGAAGGAGAATCAAGATCAACAGCCCGAGGCTGATTCCTGTGAGGCGGAGGTCAGACGTGCCTCCTCTCCGCCATCTTTACCAATTCTGACACCAACTGTCCCTCACACGCCACTCTCTACTTCTCTGCTGGGTTCAGTAACTCATTGCAATGCCCACACAGAACTCACAGACCGTACTCATGATTACGGGGTCTACTAGGGAATTAACAGGTTATAATTCAGGCTCAGGAACACTTAAGGATACAGTTCTTCCGTCAGGACAGCCTCTTCCCAGCTGTGCTTGCAAGCACTCCTCTCTCTGGCCCCTTGGCCTCTGACCTGCTCGGGTAAGTGTATCAAAGCTCTTTTAGCTCTGCCATAAGTGCCCCAGGCACCCCGCGCCACCAATAAGCCTCAGCCTGAAGGTGCTCAGCTCTAGCTGTGGGTTAGCCAGCCTAGCACTGCCAAGTGCCTGGAGTGGCCCTGCTTTCCCAGCAAGACTCCTGCCCAAAGGCACTCAGCTTCCTCGCTCCATAGGCTGGGAAGCTCACCATGCCATTTTCTGATGCTGGTCTCTTCTGCTGCTGTTTCTCTGCCACCACTTTTCGCTGCCTTCAGTGTTACAGCTCTCTCTCAGTCTCATGGTTCTGGGAGCTTCTCAGCACAGGGATCCTGGGTCCAAAGAACGCACTCCTCTCTTGGCCGCTCCCTCTTTGTGGTGGTGGGATCTTCTCTTTGCTCTGGAATTGGCTCTCTTTTTAAGCCTAGTGGGTTGGCAAAACTGACCAATCCTCTTGGTGGGCCACAATTACCTTATTTGTAAAGTTCCACCTGATCGCTTGGGTGGGAGTTCTAAGGTCATGGCAAGAAAGGCCACAAAAAGTGATCCATTGCACCGAAGCCTTTTATGCTGAATTAGAAATTGCTCTGTCAGTTTGTCATACTACAGTGGCTTGCATGTTGCTGTGATGCTGGAAGCTGTGCCACCGGTATTTCAAATACCATCAGGGTCACCCATGGGACAGGTCTGGGTGAGAGGTGCAGGGACCATTTGTGCAGAGACTGAGTGAAGTGAGGGAGTGAACGATGTGGAGATCTGGAGGGAGAATGATCCAGGGCACAGCCAGTACAAAGGCCCTGAGGTAGGACTATGGTTGAAGTCCTTGGGGAAGAGCAAGGGGGAGCCCAGAGAATGAAAAGGCAGGATGAGAGGTAGTGAGGAGCCATGGTAGCCAGGGGCCAGGTCTTGTAGGCTATGGCAGGGGGCTTTGGGTTTTGTTTTAAATGTTCTGGGAAGTCATCCACAAGCTTCTGGCAGAGATCTAATGTGGTATGATTCACATGCTAAAAGCATTACTCGTGTTTCTCTATGGAGAATTATGGTCAGGGACCAAGCAGCACAGCATGCAGGAGATGTGGTGGTGATTCGAGTACTGACTATCTTAATTGTCAATATATTTTTCCTACATCACTTTGATTCTCCTTTTTTGTGGTATTACTGTATTGCAACCAAATTTCTGTGGTTAAATTTTGTTAAAAAAAACAGGGGCGGAGCCAAGATGGCGGACTAGGCAGACGCTACCTCAGATCCCTCTTACAACAAAGACTCGGAAAAACAAGTGAATCGATCACATACATAACAATCTACGAACCCTGAACAACAAACACAGATTTAGAGATGGAGAACGAACTAATACGGGGAAGCAGTGATTGTTTCCAGAGCCTGGAGCCAGCGTACCAGTCAGATACGGCACAAGCACAGAGAGCTGCTCCACCCCCCTGAACTAACCCCGGGAGGGGGACCAGCCGGTTCCACGGGCGGCGTGGGATGCAGCCGGTAGGAGAAGTCCCCGGGAGGCAGTGACTGGTCTTGGAGCAGAAAGAGCAGCGTCCGAGCTGGGGAACCGTCCTGCAGGGATTTGGACTGGATGCAGGTACGGCATAAACACGGAGAGTTGCTCCACCCCCCTGAACTAACCCCGGGAAGGGGCCCAGCCGGGTCGTGTGGGCGGCATGGGACGCAGCCGGTAGGAGAAGTCCCCGGGAGGCAGCAACTGGTATTGGAGCGGGGAGAACAGTGTCCCAGCCGGGACACTCGGTCACGGCACAAGCACGGGGAGCTGCTCCACCCATCTGAACTAACCCCGGGAGGAGGCCCAACTGGTTCTCGGTGGCGGCACGACCACGAGGCTGGAGGGACGAGAAGTCCCCGGGAGGCAGCGACTGATTTTGGAGTCGAGAGTGCACCGTCCCAGTAGGGGAGCCTTGACGCTGGGCGTGGGGCTGGAAGCGGAGGATCTGACCATGACTCCAGCGGGCCAGACCCCCTGGGGGCAATCTCCACACAGCCAGCACACATAGGCGACACGCCCGCGGGAATCTCAGATATAATAGTCATTACAAGCAAGACAAGCAACTCTGGCTATATTCTGAGGTGCTACTCTCCTATCTCTCTGTTCCCTCCCCCACCCTCCCCAGGCGGCTTCATTAACATCTGAATAGCCTGAGCCAGAGGGAGAACTCTGATAGGGATCTGACTGCATTTTTTTTTTAGCGGATTTTCTGGAAAAACTAGTTTCCCAGTGATGGCTCGGAGACAACAATCCATATCAAACCACTTAAAGAAGCAGACCATGACAGCTTCTCCAACCCCCCAAACAAAAGAATCAAAATCTTTCCCAAATGAAGATACAATCTTGGAATTGTCAGATACAGAATATAAAAAACTAATTTACAGAATGCTTAATGATATCACAAATGAAATTAGGATAACTGCAGAAAAAGCCAAGGAACACACTGATAAAACTGTTGAAGAACTCAAAAAGATTATTCAAGAACATAGTGGAAAAATTAATAAGTTGCAAGAATCCATAGAGAGACAACATGTAGAAATCCAAAAGATTAACAATAAAATAACAGAATTAGACAATGCAATAGGAAGTCAGAGGAGCAGACTCGAGCAATTAGAATGCAGACTGGGACATCTGGAGGACCAGGGAATCAACACCAACATAGCTGAAAAAAAATCAGATAAAAGAATTAAAAAAAATGAAGAAACCCTAAGAATTATGTGGGACTCTATCAAGAAGGATAACCTGCGGGTGATTGGAGTCCCAGAACAGGGAGGGGGGACAGAAAACACAGAGAAAATAGTTGAAGAACTCCTGACAGAAAACTTCCCTGACATCATGAAAGACGAAAGGATATCTATCCAAGATGCTCATCGAACCCCATTTAAGATTGATACAAAAAGAAAAACTCCAAGACATATTATCATCAAACTCACCAAAACCAAAGATAAACAGAAAATTTTAAAAGCAGCCAGGGAGAAAAGAAAGGTTTCCTTCAAGGGAGAATCAATAAGAATATGTTCTGACTACTCAGCAGAAACCATGCAGGCAAGAAGGGAATGGGACGACATATACAGAACACTGAAGGAGAAAAACTGCCAGCCAAGGATCATATATCCAGCAAAACTCTCTCTGAAATATGAAGGCGAAATTAAGATATTTACAGACAAACACAAGTTTAGAGAATTTGCAAAAACCAAACCAAAGCTACAAGAAATACTAAAGGATATTGTTTGGTCAGAGAACCAATAATATCAGATATCAGCACAACACAAGGTCACAAAACAGAACGTCCTGATATCAACTCAAATAGGGAAATCACAAAAACAAACAAATTAAGATTAATTAAAAAAAAATACACATAACAGGGAATCATGGAAGTCAATAGGTAAAAGATCACAATAATCAAAAAGAGGGACTAAATACAGGAGGCATTGAACTGCCATATGGAGAGTGACACAAGGCAATATAGAACAATACAAGTTAGGTTTTTACTTAGAAAAATAGGGGTAAATAATAAGGTAACCACAAAAAGGTATAACAACTCTATAACTCAAGATAAAAACCAAGAAAAACGTAACGACTCTAACATAAAGTCAAGCACTATGAAAATGAGGATCTCACAATTTACTAAGAAAAACGCCTCAGCACAAAAAAGTATGTGGAAAAATGAAATTGTCAACAACACACATAAAAAGGCATCAAAATGACAGCACTAAAAACTTATTTATCTATAATTACCCTGAATGTAAATGGACTAAATGCACCAATAAAGAGACAGAGAGTCACAGACTGGATAAAGAAACACGATCCATCTATATGCTGCCTACAAGAGACACACCTTAGACTTAGAGACACAAACAAACTAAAACTCAAAGGATGGAAAAAAGTATATCAAGCAAACAATAAGCAAAAAAGAAGAGGAGTAGCAATATTAATTTCTGACAAAATAGACTTTAGACTTAAATCCACCACAAAGGATAAAGAAGGACACTATATAATGATAAAAGGGACAATTGATCAGGAAGACATAACCATATTAAATATTTATGCACCCAATGACAGGGCTGCAAGATACATAAATCAAATTTTAACAGAATTGAAAAGCGAGATAGATACCTCCACAATTATAGTAGGAGACTTCAACACACCACTTTCGGAGAAGGACAGGACATCCAGTAAGAAGCTCAACAGAGACACGGAAGATCTAATTACAACAATCAACCAACTTGACCTCATTGACTTATACAGAACTCTCCACCCAACTGCTGCAAAATATACTTTTTTTTCTAGCGCACATGGAACATTCTCTAGAATAGACCACATATTAGGTCATAAAACAAACCTCTGCAGAGTCCAAAACATCGAAATATTACAAAGCATCTTCTCAGACCACAAGGCAATAAAACTAGAGATCAATAACAGAAAAACTAGGGAAAAGAAATCAAATACTTGGAAAATGAACAATACCCTCCTGAAAAAAGACTGGGTTATAGAAGACATTAAGGAGGGAATAAGGAAATTCATAGAAAGCAACGAGAATGAAAATACTTCCTATCAAAACCTCTGGGACACAGCAAAAGCAGTGCTCAGAGGCCAATTTATATCAATAAATGCACACATACAAAAAGAAGAAAGAGCCAAAATCAGAGAACTGTCCCTACAACTTGAACAAATAGAAAGTGAGCAACAAAAGAATCCATCAGGCACCAGAAGAAAACAAATAATAAAAATTAGAGCTGAACTAAATGAATTAGAGAACAGAAAAACAATTGAAAGAATTAACAAAGCCAAAAGCTGGTTCTTAAAAATTAACAAAATTGATAAACCATTGGCTAGACTGACTAAAGAAATACAGGAAAGGAAACAAATAACCCAAATAAGAAATGAGAAGGACCACATCACAACAGAACCAAATGAAATTAAAAGAATCATTTCAGATTATTATGAAAAATTGTATTCTAACAAATTTGCAAACCTAGAAGAAATGGATGAATTCCTGGAAAAACACTACCTACCTAAACTAACACATTCAGAAGTAGAACAACTAAGTAGACCCATAACAAAAAAAGAGATTGAAACGGTAATCAAAAATCTCCCAACAAAAAAAAGCCCTGGCCCGGACGGCTTCACTGCAGAGTTCTACCAAACTTTCAGAGAAGAGTTAACACCACTACTACTAAAGGTATTCCAAAGCATAGAAAATGACAGAATACTACCCAACTCATTCTATGAAGCTACCATCTCCCTGATACCAAAACCAGGTAAAGACATTACAAAAAAAGAAAATTATAGACCTATATCCCTCATGAACATTGATGCAAAAATCCTCAACAAAATTCTAGCCAATAGAATCCAACAACACATCAAAAAAATAATTCACCCTGATCAAGTGGGATTTATACCAGGTATGCAAGGCTGGTTTAATATCAGAAAAGCCATTAATGTAATCCATCACATAAATAAAACAAAAGACAAAAACCACATGATCTTACCAATTGATGCAGAAAAGGCATTTGACAAAGTCCAACACCCATTCATGATAAAAACTCTTACCAAAATAGGAATTGAAGGTAAATTCCTCAGCATAATAAAGGGCATCTATGCAAAGCCAACAGCCAATATCACTCTAAATGGAGAGAACCTGAAAGCATTTCCCTTGAGAACGGGAACCAGACAAGGATGCCCTTTATCACCGCTCTTATTCAACATTGTGCTAGAAGTCCTAGCCAGGGCAATTAGGCTAGACAAAGAAATAAAAGGTATCCGGATTGGCAAGGAAGAAGTAAAGTTATCACTATTTGCAGATGACATGATTATATACACAGAAAACCCTAAGGAATCCTCCAGAAAACTACTGAAACTAATAGAAGAGTTTGGCAGAGTCTCAGGTTATAAAATAAACATACAAAAATCACTTGGATTCCTCTACATCAACAAAAAGAACACCGAAGAGGAAATAACCAAATCAATACCATTCACAGTAGCCCCCAAGAAGATAAGATACTTAGGAATAAATCTTACCAAGGATGTAAAAGACCTATACAAAGAAAACTACAAAGCTCTACTACAAGAAATTCAAAAGGACATACTTAAGTGGAAAAACATACCCTGCTCGTGGATAGGAAGACTTAACATAGTAAAAATGTCTATTCTACCAAAAGCCATCTATACATTTAACGCACTTCCGATCCAAATTCCAATGTCATATTTTAAGGGGATAGAGAAACAAATCACCAATTTCATATGGAAGGGAAAGAAGCCCCGGATAAGCAAAGCACTACTGAAAAAGAAGAAGAAAGTGGGAGGCCTCACCTTACCTGACTTCAGAACCTACTATACAGCCACAGTAGTCAAAACAGCCTGGTACTGGTACAACAACAGGCACATAGACCAATGGAACAGAATTGAGAACCCAGACATAGATCCATCCACGTATGAGCAGCTGATATTTGACAAAGGACCAGTGTCAATTAACTGGGGAAAAGATAGCCTTTTTAACAAATGGTGCTGGCACAACTGGATATCCATTTGCAAAAAAATGAAACAGGACCCATACCTCACACCATGCACAAAAACTAACTCCAAGTGGATCAAAGACCTAAACATAAAGACTAAAACGATAAAGATCATGGAAGAAAAAATTGGGACAACCCTAGGAGCCCTAATACAAGGTATAAACAGAATACAAAACATTACCAAAAATGATGAAGAGAAACCCGATAACTGGGAGCTCCTAAAAATCAAACACCTATGCTCATCTAAAGACTTCTCCAAAAGAGTAAAAAGACCACCTACAGACTGGGAAAGAATTTTCAGCTATGACATCTCAGACCAGCGCCTGATCTCTAAAATCTACATGATTCTGTCAAAACTCAACCACAAAAAGACAAACAACCCAATCAAGAAGTGGGCAAAGGATATGAACACACATTTCACTAAAGAAGATATTCAGGCAGCCAACAGATACATGAGAAAATGCTCTCGATCATTAGCCATTAGAGAAATGCAAATTAAAACTTCGATGAGATTCCATCTCACACCAGCAAGGCTGGCATTAATCCAAAAAACACAAAATAATAAATGTTGGAGAGGCTGCGGAGAGATTGGAACTCTCATACACTGCTGGTGGGAATGTAAAATGGTACAATCACTTTGGAAATCCATCTGGCGTTATCTTAAACAGTTAGAAATAGAACTACCATACAACCCAGAAATCCCACTCCTAGGAATATACCCTAGAGATACAAGAGCCTTCATACAAACAGATATATGCACACCCATGTTTATTGTAGCTCTGTTTACAATAGCAAAAAGTTGGAAGCAACCAAGGTGTCCATCTACGGATGAATGGGTAAATAAATTGTAGTATATTCACACAATGGAATACTACGCATCGATAAAGAACAGTGACGAATCTCTGAAACATTTCATAACATGGAGGAACCTGGAAGGCATTATGCTGAGCGAAATTAGTCAGAGGCAAAAGGACAAATATTGTATAAGACCACTATTATAAGATCTTGAGAAATAGTAAACCTGAGAAGAACACATACTTTTGTGGTTACAAGGGGGGGAGGGAGGGAGGGTGGGAGAGGGTTTTTTATTGATTAATCAGTAGATAAGAACTGCTTTAGGTGAAGGGAAAGACAACACTCAATACATGGAAGGTCAGCTCAATTGGACTGGACCAAAAGCAAAGAAGTTTCTGGGGTAAAATGAATGCTTCAAAGGTCAGCGGAGCAAGTGCGGGGGTCTGGGGAACATGGTTTGCAGGGACTTCTAAGTCAATTGGCAAAATAATTCTATTATGAAATCATTCTGCATCCCACTTTGAAATGTGGAGTCTGGGGTCTTAAATGCTAACAAGCGGCCATCTAAGATGCAGCAATGGGTCTCAACCCACCTGGAGCAAAGGAAAAGGAAGAATACCAAGGCCACATGACAACTAAGAGCCCGAGAGACAGAAAGGGCCACATGAACCAGAGACCTACATCATCCTGAGACCAGAAGAACTAGTTGGTGCCCGGCCACAATCGATGACTGCCCTGACAGGGAGCACAGCAGAGGACCCCTGAGGGAGCAGAAGATCAGTGGGATACAGACCCCAAATTCTCATAAAAAGACCAAACTTAATGGTCTGACTGAGACTGGAGGAATCCTGGCAGCCATGCTCCCCAGACCTTCAGTTGACACAGGACAGGAACCATCCCCGAAGACAACTCATCAGAAATGAAAGGGACTGGTTAGCGGGTGGGAGAGAGACACTGATGAAGAGTGAGCTAATGATATCAGGTGGACACTCGAGATTGTGTTGGCAACTCTTGTCTGGAGGGGGGATGGGAGGATAGAGAGAGAGGGAAGCCGGCAAAATTGTCAAGAAAGGAGAGACTGAAAGGGCTGACTCAAGAGGGGGAGAGCAAGTGGGAGTAGGGAGTGAGATGTATGTAAACTTATATGTGACAGACTGATTGGATTTGTAAACGTTCACTTGAAGCTTAATAAAAGTTATTAAAAAAAAAAAACAACTTATTATTGTACTTTAGATGAAGGTTTACAGAGCAAACTAGCTTCTCATTAAACAATCAGTACCCATATTGTTTTGTGACATTGTTTAACAACCCCACGACATGTCAACACTCTCCCTTCTTCACCTTGGGTTCTCCATTACCAGTATTCCTGTTCCCTCCTGGCTTCTCGTCCTTGCCCCTTGGCTAGTGTGCCCATTTAGTCTTGTTTTGTTTTATGGGCCTGTATAATCTTTGACTGAAGGGTGACTCTCAGGAGTGACTTCATTACTGAAATAAAAGAGTGTCTGGGAGCCATACTCTTGGGGTTAAAAATAAAAAAAAATTTCAATAGAATTTATTTTTCAGAGAAGTTTTAGGTTTCCAGAAAAATTGTGCAGAAAATGCAGTGTTCCCATACGCCCCCTCTCCCCACTGCACACTGTTTGTTCCTCCTTCTAATGACAGCTTGCCTTCCTGTGGCATGTTTATTACAATTGATTAATATCGATACATTATTAAGTAATATTGTAACATTATTAACCAATATTGCTACATTATCACCTAATATCGATACATTGTTAACTAACATAGATACATTAATATCGCTACATTATCACCTAATATAGATACATTATTAACTAATATCAGTACATTATTGATACTGACACACTATTAACTAATATTGATACATAATATTGTTACTTTATCAACTAAGATTGATACATTATTTACTAAAGTCTGTAGTTTACATTAGGGTTCACTCTGTGTTGTACAGTCCCATAGGTTTTGACAAATGTGTCATATGTCCACCATTACAGTCTCATACAGAATTGTTCCATTGTCTTAAAAATGCTGTGCTCCACCTATTCATTCAAAGACTCCCCCTCCCCCCCACTCCCTGGGCCCCTAGCAACCACTGATAAAATCATCAATTCTTTTTTTTTTTTTAATAATTTTTATTGTGCTTTAAGTGAAAGTTTACAAATCAAGTCAGTCTGTCCCATATAAGCTTATATACCCCTTACTACATACTCCCATTTACTCTCCCCCTAATGAGTCAGTCTGCTCCCTCCTTCCAGTCTCCCTTTCGTGACTGTTTTGCCAGTTTCTAACCCTCTCTACCCTCCCATCTCCCCTCCAGACAGGAGATGCCAACACAGTCTCAAGTGTCCACCTGATACAAGTAGCTCACTCTTCATCAGCATCTCTCTCCAACCCATTGTCCAGTCCTTTCCATGTCTGATGAGTTGTCTTTGGGAATGGTTCCTGTCCTAGGCCAACAGGTTTGGGGACCATGACCGCTGGGATTCTTCTAGTCTCAGTCAGACCATTAAGTCTGGTCTTTTTATGAGAATTTGGGGTCTGCATCCCATTGATCTCCTGCTCCCTCAGGGGCTCTCTGTTGTGCTCCCTGTCAGGGCAGTCATCGGTTGTGGCCGGGCACCATCTAGTTCTGGTCTCAGGGTGATGTAAGTCTTTAGTTCATGTGGCCCTTTCTGTCTCTGGGGCTCATAGTTATCATGTGACCTTGGTGTTCTTCATTCTCCTTTGCTCCAGGTGGGTTGAGACCCATTGATGCATCTTAGATGGCCGCTTGTTAGCATTTAAGACCCCAGACGCCACACTTCAAAGTGGGATGCAGAATGTTTTCTTAATAGAATTTATTTTGCCAATTGACTCAGAAGTCCCCTTAAGCCACGGTCCCCAGACCCCCGCCCTTGCTCCGCTTAAAGTCATCAGTTCTTATCACACGAACTAAACCAGTTGCCGTGGAGTCAATTGGGATTCACAGCGACCCCGTGTGCGTCAGGGTGGAACTGTGCTCCACAGGATTTTCAATTGTGATTTTTTGGAAGTAGATTGCCAGGCCTTTCTTCCAAGGCACTTCTGGGTGGACTTGAACCACCAACCTAGTGGAGCACTTAACAGTTTGTGCCACCCAGGGACTCCAGACATACATACTGCTGTTGTTGGTATGCGCTGTCGAGCCTATTCCGACTTACAGTGACCCTGGAGGCCAGAGTAGAACTGCCCCATAGGGTTTCCCATGCTGTAATCTTTACAGGAAACAGATCGTCGGGGTTTTCCTCCCACAGACTGGCTGGTGGGTTCCAACCACTGACCTTTTGGTTAGCAGCCAAGTGCTTTACCACTGTGCCACCAGGGCTCCTTCACACATACTAACCAAAACCAAACCAAACCCGATGCCATCGAAGTCGATTCTGACTCATAGTGACCATATAGGACAGAGTAGAACTGTCCCACAGGGCTTCCAAGGAGTGGCTGGTGGATTTGAACTGCCGACATTTTGGTTAACAGCTGAGGTCTTAACCACTGTGCCACCAGGACTCCATTTAAATTAAAAACATGATCGCTGCTTTTCAAACAGAGAGATGGGTCACAATTTTAAAGTTGATGAGTTTCTCAAATTCTAGAAAGACCTCAATAAAATACTGTTTCTGTACTGCTGAAGGATATTTTTGTCTCAGGAAACGTGATCTAATTATTTCTTTCTTGGAATCCATCTGGTATTGCTTATGTTTGTCAGTCAAAGGAAAGAGTGTCTTCGCTGGACTAGAAGTTGGGCTCGTTCAGGAGCATCATTGCTTATGTTTTATGATTTAGATTAAAGAATGGCCATAGGAAGCAGTCTCAATTGTACTGCTGTGGTTTGAAAACTCTGAAGTTGCTTATTGCATTCTCTCTCTCTCTTTGTTTTAACAAATGTTTCTTTTTTTTTTTTGTCAGTCTGATAGGGAAAAAGTGCTTCCCCCCCCCCCTTTTAACTATTTTTAAAATCGTGGTAAATATATATGTAATGGAGCCCTGGTAGTGCAGTGGTTAAGAGCTTGGCAGTTCGAATCCTCCAGCCACTCCTTGGAAACCCTGTGGGGCAGTTCTACTCTGTCCTGTAGGGTCACTATGAGTTGCAATCGACTCCATGGCAGTGGGTTTTATACAGGCAACAAAACATTTGCCATTTCAACATTTTTCTCTTTTTAAATTTAAGGACCACAAAGGCAATTATTGAGGGATCTATGGGTGCTGAACGACAATGATTGTGAGGTAAACTCCCTGGGGGCTTGCCTCATTCTGTTTTAAAGGATAGATTTGGCACATTTCCTTGCAGCCTGGAGTGGCCGTGAGACTTGGTGCCGACAGATGACGTGGGATTGGATGTCTCTGAAGAGGGTTTCCCTTCTGTCAGGGATTGAATTGTGTCTCCCCAAAATATGATTGTCTACCGCTCTATCTTCTGATGTGATCTCCCTGTATGTTGTAAGTCCTGTCACTATGGTGTTATACGGTGGATTAGCAGCAGTTACATTGATGAGGTCTACAAGATTAGGTAGTGTCTTAAGCCAATCTCTTCTGAGATATAAAAGACAGAAGCAAGCAGAGAGATATGGGAACGTCATGCCCCCAAGAAAACAGCGCCAGGAGCAGAGCATGTCCTTTGGACCTGAGGTTCCTGCGCTAACATGCTCCCAGACCAAGAGAAGATTGATGACAAGGACCTTCCTCCAGAGCTGACAGAGAGAGAAAGCCTTCCCCCAGAGCTGGTACCCTGAATTTGGACTTCCAGCCTACTGGGCTGTGAGAGAATAAACTTCTCTTTGTTAAAACCACCCACTCGTGGTATTTCTGTTATAGCAGCACTAGATCACTAAGACACCTTCCAACACGTTAGCAAAGCTAATGCATGGAGACAACTCTGGCCCTTTCCCCTTCACCCTTCCCTTTTTTTCCTGCCTGGGACATGGATGTGAAACCTGTAGGCACAGCAGTCATTTTACAACCATGAGGTGGAAAGCCTCATGCCAAGGGATGATGGAAAAGGAACATAGAAGGAGCCTGTTTTGAAAACATTTTTGTTGTAAGGTAAAAAATATATATATACACACACACAGAAAATGACACAAAGCAAAGGTACATCTTAATGAGATAAGGCAACATCCTTTTAACTTCCACCTGGTTCAAGAACTAGAACTTTGCCAGGTACCCCGGGGGCCCCTCTTTGTGCCAATCCCAGTCCTCACGCTGTTACTTTGAAGTCTCCAATCCTAGGGAGTGCTTTTTTTTCTTTTTCCATTTTTCCTTTATGCGTGGGAGGCTTGCACTCCCCCAAGTTGCAAATCGGTTATTAAATTTGAAACGATCAAATATGATATTATCATCTTGAGCTGATTCAAAGTTCTCTTTTTAACAGTTGTAAGGAGCCTACTTTGGGCCATTTGTTTTTACAGGGGCTACGATCTCCCACCGTGTATACAGAAGGGCTGCTGGAACTAAACCTTAGGTTCCAATTTCTTTGAGTCTTGGTTATTTTTAACACCATCTTTTGGCTATGGTGAAGAGTGCTGCAATGAACATTCATTTCATGAATACCTATTTTCGATCATTTCGTGTCTATCTTTAAGTCTCTTTTAATCACCAAGTCCCCCTCATCTCTTTCTTTGCTTATGATTTTGTCTGTTAAAGGACCTGAGAGACTCCCTCCCATTCTGGGCTTTGCTGGCTACACACTCTGCCCCCGCCTCGCCCCCCAGTTTTCCTGCAAGAGGGTCTGGAACCAGAGTTGAATCAGGCTAAATTTGATTCCTAGAAGCCTGGTTTCTAGACGATATCACTGAGCTGCTGAAACAGATCTGGACTGTGTAAGGGTGAATACAAATTGAAAAGGAAGAAAATTAATTTTCCATATGGATAGTTCTTAAAAGAGCATAATGCTCAAGGCAGATATTCTTTACTACTTAAACTAAACTATAGAAGCAACATCACGAACAATGGAAAAAAGGCTGAAGTTGTCAAGGATTTCAGTTTACTTGGATCCACAATCAACACCCGTGGAAGCAGCAGTCTAGAAATCAAACGATGCATTGCATTGGGCAAATCTGCTGCAAAAGACCTCCTTAAAGTGTTAAAAAGCAAAGATGTCGTTTTGAGGACAAAGGTGTGCCTGACCCAAGTCATGGTGTTTTCAATCGCCTCATATACACACGAAAGCTGGGCAATGAATAAGGAAGACCAAAGAAGAATTGATGCTTTTGAATTGTGGTGTTGGTGAGGAATATTGAATATACCACTGAGTGCCAGAAGAATGAACAAATCTGTCTTGGAAGAATGCTTCTTAGAAGCAAGGATGATGAGACTTTGTCTCACATACTTTGGACATGTTATCAGGAGAGATCAGTCCCTGGAGAAGGACGCTGTGTTTGGTAGAGGGTCAACAAAAAAGAGAAAGACCCTCAATGAGATGGATTGACACCGTGGCTGCAACAATGGGGCTCAAGCATAGCAACGATTGTGAAGATGGTACAGACTGGGCAGTGTTTGGCTCTGTTGTACATAGGTTCACTATGAGTTGGAACCGACTCAAGGACACCTAACGACAACATTGCTTGATTTTAAGAAGGCTTCAGGGGATATTTTTGGTTTAAGGTTTAAAGATTATCTCAGGGCAATAATAGGAACTCGAAGATTAGATAGGAAACTTAGGGGGCAGGAAGAATTTGGAAAAGAAGGGTGAGAAAGGTTGCACAACTTGAAGAACGTAAGCAACGTCACTGAATCATACATGTAGAAACTGTTGAGCCAAGAATAACACACATGAGAGACATGCTTCATGGTTCAATTATGTATACTTGACTCAGGAGCACACCAGGCCAAAAGCAAAGATGAGAAGGCAGGAAGGGACAGGAATACTGGATGAATGGAAGCAGGGAACCTGGGGTGGAGAAGGGGAGAGTGTTGACACATGGCAGGGTTGGCAATCAATGTCACAAAACAATTTGTGTACTAACTGTTTAAATGAGAAACTAATTTGCTCTGTAAACCTTCACCCAAACCACAATTAAAAAAAAAAAATTGTTGAATTGGTGTATGTTCTGCTGTATATATTCTCAATGACAACAGCAACAAAATTAATTATCCCTGATGCAAAAAGGGGGAGAGAGACTACCCCATCGCTTTTTCTTAGAGTATGTACGGTAGAAGCCTTGTAACCGTAAATTTTTTCTCTGCCTTCTTTGCGAAACCCTCTTGGAAAGCCAAATATGTTTCTTGCCAGTTTCATAACCCAGGAATGTTTCTTTAAGGACTTGGGAGCCGTCTCTGTAAAGTGTCACCAGTAAGGAAGACAGATCCTAGTTTCTCAGTTTCTGTTGGAGGATAGGAGCCCTGGTGGCCCAGTGGTTAAGAGCTCAGCTGCTAACCAAAAAGTCAGCAGTTTGCATCCACCAGCCACTCCTTGGAAACCCTGTGGGGCAGTTCTGCTCTCTCTTAGAGGGTCGCTATGAGTCAGGACCAACTCGGCAGCAGTAGGTTTGGTTTCTTTGTCTTTGTCTGGTTACATAAAGGGTACGATTCTTTTCTGTCTTTTCAGTCCCTTTAGTGGGTTGCCTGTGTTGCACCACATTCTGGTTTAATGCTTATTCAATAATAAACTGGTTTCTGTTTCTTCCACCTTTGTGGAGAGGTTTTCCGGGGTGGGAAAAGCTATTTTTTTTTTCTGTATTATATTTCCCCCCAAACTGCCTTCCTTTGCATTTTTAAAAATACGTACAAAATGAGTTTGTTACTTGTTTAAAGTGGCATTTGTCAGGCTTTTTTTTCTTTTGTTATTGCAGCCGAAAGCATATCTTACTGCTCGTTGTTGTTTGTTGCCATTGATCATGGAGACCCCATGCACAGAGGAACTCATTGCCATCGAGTTGATTCTGACTAATAGTGACCCAATAGGACAGAGCAGAACTGCCCCATAGGGTTTCCAAGAAGCGGCTGGTGGATTCAAACTGTCGACATTTTGGCTAGCAGCCAAGCTCTTAACCACTGGGCCACCAAAGCTCCCCACAGCTGTATAGTACTCCATTGTTATGGATGCAGCATGGTTGAAATGACCATATCCATAGCCATTTCAACTGTTTCCAGTTTTTCTATTACACATCACATTGCAATGGAGAGGCCTGTTCACACGGAGTTTCCTGTTTCTGTCAGGGAGTCTTTAAAGCAGAATCCTAGCTGTGGAACCGTCGGGTCAAAGGGTAAATTTGCTAGATCTTGCCCAGATCTCCTCCGGGTCAAAGGGTAAATTTGCTAGATCTTGCCCAGATCTCCTCCGGGTCAAAGGGTAAATTTGCTAGTTCTTGCCCAGATCTCCTCTGGGTCAAAGGGTAAATTTGCCAGATCTTCTCCAGGGTGGTTTTTACCTTCCCTCGTTCCAGCAGCAAGGTGTGGGAGGCCCTGTTTCCCAACGCCCTCATCAGCAGAGCATTGTCAGACATTTGGCTGTTTGCTCATCTGATGGATGATATTATGGGTTGTATTGTGTCCCTCAAAAATGTGTATCAATTTGGCTAGGCCTTGATTCCCCATATTGTATGACTGACTACCATTTTGTCATCTGATGGGATTTTCTTCTGTGTTGTAAATCCTACCTCTATGATGTTAATGAGGCAGGATTAGAGCAGTTATGTCAATGAGGCAGGACTCACTCTACAAGATTAGATTGTATCTTCAGTCAATCTTTTTGAGATATAAAAGAGAGAAGTGAGCAGAGAGGGAAGGACCTCATACCACCAAGAAAGCAGCACCAGGAGCAGGACGCGTCCTTTGGACCCAGGGTTCCTTCACTGAGGAAATCCTAGACCAGGGGAATATTGATGACAAGAACTTTCCCCTACAACTGACAGAGAGAGAAAGTCTTCCCCTACAGCCAGCACTCTGAATCTGGACTTCTAACCTCCTCAACTGCGAGAGAATAAATTTCTCTGTTAAAGCCATCCTCTTGGGGTATTTCTGTTATAGTAGCACTAGGTAACTAAGACAGATGAGAAATGAGATCGCCTGTGGTTTGAATCTGCGTTTCTTTTATTACGAATGAGATTGAGCATATTTTCATATACTTTGGGTTATGAGTTGGAATCAACTCGACGATTTTGGGTTAGGGTTTATTTGCATTTTCTTTTATATCGACTCTCTCTTTTTATCTCTTGCCCACATTCAGTAGGTTTCTTCATCTTTTTTTTTTTTTTTTTTTCTCTCAGCTTTTAGAAGCTTTTAGGGATATTAACCAACTGTCTGTTAGTTTGTCATACTGGGGTGACTTGTGTGTTGCTGTGAGGTTGGAAGCTGTGCCCCTGGTATTTCAAACACCAGCTGGGTCACACAGGGTGAACAGGGTTCAGCAGAGCTTCCAGACTAAGAAAGACTAGGAAGAAAGGCCTGGTCATCTACTTCCAAAAATCAGCCAGTGAAAACCTTACAGATCACAGCAGAACATCGTTCAATACAGCTTTGGAAGATGCAACATACCAACGATCATGAAGACGGCCAGGCAACATTTCCATCTGTTATACATAAGACCACCTTGAGTCGGGGTCAACTTGACAGCAGCTAATACCAACAAGCCTTTGTGATATAAGTTGCAAATATTTTTGTAATTTTATCATCTGTAATTTAGTTGGTGTATTTTTTTTTTCTCTTCTTTTCTTGAACATGCAAAAGGTTTTGTTTTTATTTGGGCAATGTTTTCAGTATTGTCTTTTGTTGCTTCTGGATTTTGATGAATAGTGTGAAAAACGTACCCAACTTCCATCTTATAAAGGTACTCAGCAGCGTTTTCTTCTATTATTTGTGTGGTTTATTTTTTTCATTTAGATCTCTGATACATTTAGAGTTGAACCTGTTATTCAGCGTGAGGAATAGGCTCAAGACTTTCTGTTCTTTTTTTTTTTTTTTTTTTTTTAACATGGTTGGCTATCTAGTTGTTGGAACACCACTAAATTAAAAAGTACCTCTTTCTCTCCACTGATTTATGATCATATAATACATTTCCAAAAGTGATTGTTTCTGTTTTTGGATTTTCTGACTCTTTCCACTGATCTGTGTTTATTCATGCACCAGTAACATGTACAATGTTTCTGCATGTCTTTTTCTTCTTCAGTTTTCTCCCCCATCTTTGCTTGTTGTCCTTCCAAATGAACTTTATAATCAACTTGTCTAACTCTAGAAAAATCTCTAATGACATTTTAAAAACGGGAGCGAGATAAATTTGTAAACTAACTCAGGGGCAGTTGACCTCCTTAGGAAGTTGGCAACGTCTTTGTTTCTAGCCTTGGAATTCACTCGCCATCTGGTGGCCACTATGCAAAACAGCAGTTTTTCTCGAACTAAAAAAAAAAAAAAAAACTTGAAAAATATGGAATACTGCCGCACGATTAATTACCATACAACTTAGCCTTAGCAATAAATATTGATTACTTTCCACAGTTTTTATGTGTTACGTCTTTGTGAGCAGCTTAGCTGGGTGGTTCTGGTCTACTGAGGGCGCAGTGCAGACATTGGCCAGGGCTGCAGTCATCAGATGGCTTGACTGGAGCGGGAGGTCGTCTTCCTCACACGCCAGGAAGAGGGTGCCGGCTTTGGCGGGAGGCCTCAGTTCCTCGTCATTTGGCCCTCTCCGTCACATCCTCATGACACGATGGCAGGTTGGTTTCCCCCGGAGTGAGTGACTTAAAAGAGAGCAAGGTGGAAGCTGCAATGTTAGATGATTTTAGGCTTAGAGAAAAGATGCAAAGACAGTACAGAGTTTTCGTCACCTTGCTCCCCCTAGTGTTAAAACCATGGTACAACGATCAAAGCCGGGAAATTAACAACGGTACCCTTTTTACCCTGGCGCCCTGGTTAAGCGCTCGGCTGCTAATAAAAAAGCCGGCAGTTGGAACCCACCAGCTGCTCAGCGGGAGAAAAAGCCCTTAAAGATTTACAGCCTAGGAAGCCCGATGGGGCTTTTACTCTGTCCTAGAGGGTTGCTATGAGTCGGAATTGACTCCAAGGCAATTTTTTTTTTAAACCATATTATTGAAGGGGCCCTGGTGGTGCAGTGGTTAAGCCCTGGGCGTTAATTGAAACGTCGGCGGTTAGAACCCACCACTGGCTTAGCGGGAGAAAAGACCTGGAAGATTTACAGCCTAGGAAACCCTATGGAGCAGTTCTGCTCTGTCCTGTAGGGTCCTTCGGAGTAAGAATCGCCTTGATGGCACACACAACGACATGATTAACTAAACTACCAAACTTCTTTAGTTTTTACCAGTTTTTCTACAACGGTATGATTAGCTAAACCATCAACCTTCTTTGTTATTATTATTTTACCAGTTTTTCTACTCATGTCCTTTTTCTGTTCCAGGATTCTATACAGAATCCCAGATTGCATTTAGTTGTTACATTTCCTTAGCTTCCTTTGGTCTGTAACAGTTCCTCAGCCTTCCCTTGTTGTTCGTGACCTTGATACTGATCAGTTATTTTGCAGGCTGCCCCTCAATTTGGGTTTGTCTGACGTTTTTGTCACGATTGGAAGGAAGTTATACGTTTTTCTGCCAAGAATACCACTGAAAGGATGGTGTGTCCTTCTCAGTGGATCATAACACTCGAGTATCTCAATTGGAACCTGAACAAATTCAGAAGCAAATTGGTCACCCCCACCACCACCGCAGCCCTACATAATCTAGAGTGCCTGCATTTTGTGAAGGGACACCACAGCCCACCTGAGCCCCAGGCTAGAAAACGGGGCGCCATCCTAGGCTCCTCCCACTTCCCAAATAGTATTCAAGACCTTTTGATTATCTTCTGTCACCTGCCATTACTGTGATTTGGACATTTTTCATCTCTATCTTGTCTTATTGCAGTAGGCTCCGCATCAGTCAGGATCCCATCAGGAGGCCAAAAGCACACCAATTGTTTTAACATAGAATTTAATATAAGGATGGCCAACTCGATGAGGCTGGCGCAGGACCAGGCAGTGTTTTGCTCCGTTGTACGCAGGGGTTGCTATGAGTTGGAACTAACTCTACAGCACCTGACAACAGCAACAACTTGGTATAGAGGTTGTTAGTGGTTCAGTGGTACAATTCTCATCTTTCATGTGGAAGACCCGGGTTTGATTCCCAGACAACGCAGCTCATGCATAGCCACCACCCATCCATCAGTGGAGGCTTGCATGTTGCTGTGATGCTGAACAGATTTCCGCAGAGCTTCCAGACTGAGATGAACTAGGAAGAAAGGTCTGGCAATCCACATATGAAAATCAGCCAGTGACAACCCTACGAATCACAATGGTCTGATCCATAACTGATCATGGGGATGGTGCAGGACCAGGCAGCGTTTTGTTCTGCCGCACATGGGGTCACCCTTAGCTGAGGTCCAACTTAACAGCAGCCAGCGGCAACAATCCAAACTGCAGAGGTAGAACACTCTAGACTCGAGGGCTGTATACAAGGCTGATTCCTTTTTCCACAGTTGGGAGTAGACCTGGAACCAGAACCTTCCTTGTATCCATCAGAAAGTGTGCGCTGCCTGCGCTGGATGCCTCCCCGAGCCTGGCCCCGGCTCCTATGAACCACATTCTTAGAAGCAGCTGGCCGAAACCTGAAAGTCATCTGCTGCAGAAGTTGGAAGTTGAGGACCCACAGGCCCACACTGTGTTTTAAAAAACTTCACTTAGCTTCCACATATCTAAATTGGGGGTTTTCACGTAAAATCTGCATTTTTGTCTTCTCTTGAAAAATCACAAGAGTTGATGACACTGGGCCCACCTTCCCCTCTGGTGAAAATGGATTGAGCTGAGTAGTGATCATGCCCTGAGCTTTTCAGTTTGCCTCAGTCCCCACCCATCCTCATTGCCCTCCACTTGGCTATCTTGATTCATTTCCTTTATCTGTCTTTCCTCTTTAGGCATATGATTTTTTTCACTTTTTTTGTAATTGTTCTAAAATGTACATTACATAAAATGCTACCAGTTTAGCCTTTTTAAAGTATACAATTCAGTGGCAGTAAGTACATCTACAATGTTGTACCAACATTATCACCACCTAGTTACAGAACTTTTTCATCATCCTAAACAGAAACCCTGCATGGAGAAAAGATTGAAGTTGTTAAGGATTTCATTTTACTTGGATCCACAATCAACACCCATGGAAGCAGCAGTCAAGAAGTCAAACGATGCATTGCACTGGGCAAATCTGCTGCCAAAGACATGTTTAAAGTGTTAAAAAGCAGATGTCACCTTGAAGACTAAGGTGCACCTGACGCAAGCCATGGTGTTTTCAGTCACCTCATATACACGCGAAAGCTGGACAGTGAATAAGGAAGACAGAAGAAGAATTGATGCCTTTGAATTACAGTGTTGGCAAAGAATGTCGAATATACCATGAACTGCCAAAAGAACGAACGAATCTGTCTTGGAAGAAGTACAACCAGAATGCTCCTTAGAAGCAAGGATGGCGAGACTACACCTCACGTACTTTGGACATGTTATCAGGAGGGATCAGTCGCTGGAGAGGGACATCATACTTGGTAAAGTAGAGGCTCAGTGAAAAAGAGGAAGACCCTCAATGAGATGCATTGACACAGTGGCTGCAACAGTGGGCTCAAGCATGACCACGATTGTGAGGCGCAGGACCGGGCAGTGTTTTGTTCTGTTGTACACAGGTCACTATGAGTCAGAATGAACTTGACGGCACCTAACAACAACAAATGGAAATCCTGTACTCATTAAGCAGACATTCCCCATTTCAACCTCCTTCCCCCAGCCCCTGGAAAAAACACTTACCTGCTTTCTGTCTTTATGGATTAGAAATTTTTAACCTCTGCTCCAGATAAACTCAAATTGGTTTGTAAACCAATATATGTAGCGTGATTTTATTTTGGTTAAAATGCTTCTGTATATCTCTCTGTGTATAACACACTGTCCAGCACAAGTTGCCATCCAGTCAGTTCCAACTCATGGCAACCCCATGTGTGTCAGAGTAGAACTGTGCTCCACAGGGTTTTCAATGGCTTGAGTTTTCAGAAGTAGATTGCCAGGCTTTTCTTCTGAGGTACCTCTGGGTCGACTCAAACTGCCAGCCTTTAGGTTAGCAGCTGAGTGCATGAACGATTTACACCACCCAGGGACTCCATAGACGGGTAGAAAAACATAGCTGAAAAAAATCTCAAATTTTAAGCAGGGTGACCTCTAAGCGTTGAGATCAGAAAACTTTCATTTCTTGTTTCACATATTTAAAAATAAAGGGATGAGAGGGTGGATAATTTTTATTTTTGTGTATTGCCACCCCCCCTTCTCTCTATAAAAAGGAAGAAATACAGAAAACATCTGGGACTGTCTAAGCTATAAATAGTGGAGCCTGCCCTACATATGGTCTGTATATAAGTGAGATAACCAAATAAATCCCTTACTGTTTAAAATATTTTTGATTCAAGTTTCTACTGTTGTTTGTGTCCTAAACGATATTCTTTATAACAACTTTAACTAGCTAACCAATTGTCAACAAGTTGACCCTGATTCATGATGACCCCATTAGGGAATGCAGAAGGAAGAGAAATATGAGATCACAAAATTTCAGTTTATTTAATTTTCCTTGACCAAATCCAGTCTTACAAGAACCAAAAACATAAGAACGTTGTCTATTATTTTGAAGTGCATGTATGTAAAGCATCAACAAATACAGGATATCAGGGTGAAAACAACAGACACTAATATCATAACCCGCCAATGAATATTGCTCCTAGTAAAACACGCCTAAATGTGATACATTTAATTAAGCGCTGCTGAAATTTCATGCCATGTATAATGGTTCACGGAAACCCTGGTGGCGTAGTGGTTAAGTGCTACGGCTGCCAACCAGAAGGTTGGCAGTTTGAATCCACCAGGTGCTCCCTGGAATCTCTGTACTATACGGTCCTATAGGGTCGCTATGAGTCAGGATCGACTCGGCGGCCACAGATTTGGTTTGGTTTTTATAATGGGTCACATTTTGATAGGATAAACAGAAGTGCATCATTTTATACTTTCACAATGGAGCCTACCTTGTTAAGCCCTCGAAGAGTTTCCATGTTTCATGGATTTCAATGTTGTTAACGGATAATGTGCCATTTATGAGGCCATGGCCATGACATCATTTTATGTTACATACTCTACAAATGTGGGATTTAGAGTGCTTTCATGTGTTTGTTGTTGTTGTTAGTTGCCATTGAACCAGCTCTGACTCACGGCAACTGTATGGATAACAACAAAGCGTTGCCCGGTCCATGATCTTTGATATGTTTGAGCCCACCGCTCAGGCTATTGTGTCAGTCTATCTCATTGAGGAATTCCCCCATTTTCAATGACCTACTTTACCAAACATTATGTCCTTTTCTAGTGACTAGCCCTTCCTGATGTTTCTGTCAGTTTGTCACACTGTGGGGGCTTGCCTGTTGCTGTGATGCTGAAAGCTTTGCTATTGGTATTCAAATACCAGCAGGGTCACCCATGGTGGACACGTTTCAGCTGAGCTTCCAGACTAAGACAGACTAGGAAGAAGCACCCGGCAGTCTACTTCTGAAAAGCATTAGCCAGTGAAAACCTTACAAATAGCAGCGGAATGCTGTTTGATATAGTGACTGATGGAAGATGAGCCCCTCAGGTTGGAAGGCTCTCCAAAGATGACTGGGGAAGAGCTACCTCCTTAAAGTGGAGTTGACCTTAATGACGTGGATGGAGTCAAGCTTTTGGGACCTTCATTTGCTGATGTGGCATGACTAAGAATGAGAAGAAACAGCTGCAAACATCCATTAATAACCAGAAGCTGCAATGTACGAAGTATGAATCTAGGAAAACTGGAAATCGTCAAGATATCCTAGGCATTAGTGAGCTGAAATGGACTGGTATTGGCCATTTTGAATCAGATAACCATATGATCTACTATGCCGGGAGTGACAACTTGAAGAGGAATGGTGTTGCATTCATTATCAAAAAGAACATTTCAAGATCTATCCTGTAGTACAACTCTGTCAGTGATAGGATAATATCCATATGCCTACAAGGAAGACCAATTAATAGGACTGTTATTCAAATTTACGCACCAACCACTAACACCAAAGATGAAGAAATTGAAGAATTTTTACCAATTTCTACAGTCTGAAATTGATCAAACACGCAAAATGGATGCACCGATAATTACTGGTGACTGGAATTCGAAAGTTGGAAATAAAGAAGAAGGACTGGTAGTTGCAAAATACAGCCTTGCTGATAGAAACGATGCCAGAAATTGAATGGCAAAGTTTTGTAAGACCGATGACTTCTTCATTGCAAATACCTTTTTTCAACAACAGAAATGGTGACTATACACATGGACCCCACCAGATGGAATGCACATGAATTAAATCGGCTACATCTATGGAAAGATTCGATGGAAAAGCTCAATATCATTAGTCAGAACGAGGCCAGGGGCTGACTGTGGGACAGACTGTCAGTTGCTCACATGCAAGTTCAAGTTGAAACTGAAGAAAACTACAAGCCCATGAGAGCTAAAGTATGACCTTGAGTATATCCCATCTGAATTTAGAGACCATCTCAAGAATAGATTTCACACGTTGTAGACTAATGACTGATGATGAGATGAGTTGTGGAATGACATCAAGGGCATCATAGATGAAGAAAACAAGATGTCATTAAAAAGACAGGAAAGAAAGACAAGACCAAAATGGACGCCAGAAGAGACTCCGAAACTTGCTCTTGAACATTGAGTAGCTGAAGTGAAAGGAAGAAATGATGAAGTAATAAGAGCTGAACAGAAAATCTCAAAGGGCGGCTCCAGAAGACAAAGCAAAATATTATGACATGTGCAAAGACCTGGAGATAAAAAACCAAAAGGGAAGAACACACTCAGCATTTCTCAAGCTGAAAGTGCTGAAGAAAAAATTCAAGCCTCAAGGTGCAATACTGAAGGAAAAATATCAAATGACTCAGAAAGCATCAAAAGGAGATGGAATAATAGAGTCACTACACCAAAAAGATTTGGTCGACGTGCGAACATTTCAGGAGGTAACATATGCTCAGGAACTGATGGTACTGAAGAAAGAAGTCCAAGCTGCACTGAAGGCATTGGCAAAAAACAGGGCTCCAAGAATTGACGGAATATCAATTGAGATGTTTCAATGAACGGGTGTAGCACTGGAAGTAGTCTATGCCAAGAAATTTGGAAGACAGCTACCTGGCCAACCGAATGGAAAAGATCTATGTGTATGCCTATTCCCAAGAAAGGTGATCCCACTGAATGTGGAAATTATTGAACAATATTATTAAATCACACACAAGTAAAATTTTGCCGAAGATCATTCTAAAGTGGCTGCAGCAGTTTATCAACAGGGAACTGCCAGAAATTCAAGCCAGATTTAGAAGAGGAAGCAGAACCAGGGATATTATAGCTGATGTCAAATGGGTCCTGGCTGAAAGCGGTGAATACCAGAAAGATGTTTACCTGTGTTTTATTGACTATGCAAAGGCATTCAACTATGTGGATCATAACAAATTATGGATAACATTGTGAAGAATGGGAATTCCAGAACACTTAATTGTGCTCATGAGGAACATTTACATAGATCAAGAGGCAGTCATTTGAACAGAACAAGGGTATACTGCGTGGTTTAAAGTCAGCAAAAGTGTGCATCAGGGTTGTATAGTTTCACCATACCTATTTAATCTGTATGCTGAGCAAATAATCTGAGAAGCTAGACAATATGAAGAAGAAAGGGGCATCAGGATTGGAGGAAGACTCATTAACAACCTGCCTCATGCAGAAGACACAACCTTGCTTGCTGAAAGTGAAGAGGACTTGAAGCACTTACTGATGAAGATCAAAGACCACAGCCTTCAGTATGGATTGCACCTCAACATAAAGAAAACAAAAATCCTCACAACTGGATCACTAAGCAACATCATGATAAACGGAGAAAAGATTGAAGTTGTCAGGTGTCTTAGGCTGAGTTCTCTAGAGAAGCAAAACCAGTAAAACATATAAATATATATATAGAGAGAGAGAGAGAGAGAGGGACGTTTGTATCAAGGAAATGGCTCAAGCGATTGTAGAGGCTGGAATGTCTCAAGTCTGTGGATCAGTATAGAGGCTTCTCCGGATTCACGTAGCTGTAGGGGCTGGCTAACCCAACATCGGCAGGTGGGAGAGCAGGGCTCGTGCTCGCAGGCTGTGAAGATCGATGAATCCCAAGACTGGCGGATAAGCTGCTAGCTCAAGTCCCAAGGACCGGAGGTCAGGCAAACAGGAGGCAGCTGCAGGATCCAGAGAGGGCAAAAGCCAGAACGTCCACTTGTATTTGGATGCAGGCCACGAGCCCAAGGAAATTCCCTTTCAACTGGTTGGCTACTCATAGCAGATTCCATCATGGGAGTGATCACATATAAACACTGAGAATCATGGCCCAGCCAAGCTGACACACAATCTTAACCATCACATCAGGGATTTCATTTTACTTGAATCTACAATCAAAACCCATGGAAGCAGCAGTCAAGAAATCAAAAGACGTATTGCGTTGGGCAAATCTGCTGCAAAAGACCTCTTTCAGGTGTTAAAAATCAAAGATGTCATCTTGAAGCCTAAGGTGAGCCTGACCCAAGCCATGGTGTTTTCAATCGCCTCCTATGCATGGGAAAGCTACAAAGAATAAGAAAAATGGAAGAATTGGCACCTTTGAATTGTGGTGTTGGCAAAGAATATTGAATATACTATGGACTGGCAAAAGAATGAACAAATCTATCTTGGAAGAAGTACAACCAGAATGCTCCTTAGAAGCAAGGTTGGTGAGACTACGTCTCACATACTCTGGACATGTTATCAGGAGGGATCAGTCCCTGGAGAAGGACATCATGCCTGGTAAAGTGGAGCGTCAGTGAAAAAGAGGAAGATCCTCAACGAGATGGATTGACACAGTGGCAGCAACGATGGGCTCAAGCATAACAACGATTGTGAGGATGGCACAGGACCTGGTAGCATTTCGTTCTGTTATACATAGGGTCACTAAGAGTCAGAACCGACTTGATGGCACCTAACAACAACAGTGTTTCACGATGTGTTCAAAGTAAGCAAGATGAAGTCTCGCCATCTTTGCTTCTAAGGAGCATTCTGGTTGTGTTTCTTCTAAGACAGGTTTGTTTTTCTTCTGGAAGTCCGTGGTATAGTCGATATTCTTTACCAACATCACAATTCAAATGCATCAATTCTTTTTCTGTCTTCCTTTTTCATTGTCGACTTTTCACACCCCTATGAGGTGATTAAAAAGTCCATGGCTTGGGTCAGGTGCATTTTAGCCATCAAAGTAACATCTTTGTTCTTTGGAACTTTAAAGAGGTCTTTTGTAGATTTGCCCAATAAAATACATCGTCTTTTACATGTGATACTCCCAAAACACAGAGTCATATTCATATATGGATGTGTAGCGATATTCCAGATGTATGTTACAAAGAACAAAATCATAACTGGTGACAGTTGTACAACAGTGAACATAATTAATGTCACTGAATTGCACACTTAAAAATGGTTAAAATGGCTAATTTTTTGTTATATTTTACAACACTAAAAATTTTTTTAAACGAACAAAATTTTCCAAATTGAAATAGAAACAAAATACTAATTCACAAGAGTTTGGGTCACAATATTATTGTTTTTTCTCTGTCAGTTTAAAACCTTATCTAATTTTTGCATGTAAGATCCCTTACTCAAAATAGAAAGTTTAACGTGGCTCAAGTAAACCAATATGGGAAAAGTCTGTGGTATTTGGATCAGTGTGGTAGGCAGAATAATAGCTCCCTAAAGATGTGAAGGAGCCCTGGTGGTGCAGTGCTTAAGAGCCTGGCTGCTAAACAAATGGTCGGCAGTTTGAATCTACCAGCCACTCCTTGGAAACCCTATCGGGCAGTTCTACCCTGTCCTATAGGGTTGCTATGAGTTGGAATAGACCTGAGGGCAATGGGTTTGGTTTTTCAAAGATGTGAAAAGGAGCCTGCCCTAAGAAACCCAAACTCCATTTTCTGAAGCCTTGGAAAGCATCGGCATCCCTGTTCTTCCAGCCTCTGCTTAAAGATTGTTGTTAGGCGCCACCGAGTCATCTCCAACTCCTAGCGAGCCTATGTACAACAGAACTGAACACTGCTGAGTCCTGCGCCATCCTCACAATCCTTGTCATGCTTGAGCCCACTGTTGCAGCCACTATTTTAATCCATCTTCTTGAGGGTCTTCTTTTTCAGTGACCCTCTGCTTTACCAAGCATGATGTCCTTCTCCAGGGACTGATTCCTCCTGATAACATGTTCAAAGTGGGTGAGAAAGTCTCACCATCCTTGCCTCTAAGGAGCATTCTGGCTGTGCTTCTTCCAAGACAGATTTGTTCGTTCTTCTGGCAATCCATGGCATGTTCAATATTCTTTGACCACACCATAATTCAAAGGCATCAATTCTTCTTCTGTCTTCCTTATTCACTGTCTGGCTTTCACATGCATATGAGGTGATTGAAAATACCACGACTTGGGTCAGGCGCACCTTAGTCCTCAAAGTGACATCTTTGCTTTTTAACACTGCAAAGAGGTCTTTTGCAGCAGATTTGCCCAATGCAACGCATCGTTGGACAGATGGGCAGTGATTGTGGATCCAAGTAAAATGAAACCCTTGACAACTCCAATCTTTTCTCTGTTTGAATTTCTGTTTTCTTTATGTTGAGGTGTAACCCATACTGACGGCCATAGTACTTGATCTTCATGAGTGTTTCAAGTTCTCTCTGTTTTCTGTAAGCAAGGTTGTGTCATCTGCATATCCCAGGTTATTAATGAGTCTTCCTCCAATCCTGATGCAGCATTCTTCATATAGGCCAGTGTTTCGGATTGCTTGCTCAGCATAAAGGTTGAATAAGTACGGTGAAAGCATACAGCCCCATTTACCCTAGCACCAGCAATTTCATGTCCCTGTTCTTATGGTCAAGATGACAGAAGTCAGAATCTTCTTCCTCATCATCAGCTTTTTAAAAAATTGCAGTGAAAACACACACACCATTCGTTAGCACGACTTTCACACTTACATTTGAATGACATTGATTTTTATGTTGTGCCACCATGATCGCTATCTTTTTCCAAAATATTCCACCACCATTAACATAAACTCAATGCCCCCTAAACAAAATGTCCTTCTTTGCCCTTACCTCCCATTCCTGGTAACCATTAGTGTCTTGGGTTTCTATATTTTTGCTTATTTCATGTTGCAACTGACTTATTTTGCTTAGCATAATGTTTTCAAGAACTTCATTTCTCTTTATGGCTGCATAATATTCCATTGTATGTATGTACCACATTTTGTTTATAACATCAGCTTTTGAATCGGAAATAAACTTCCTATCATTCTTGCAAAATAATATCCTTAGTGGAATATTTTACATAGACTGTATAACCCAATTCGTCTATTTTGTCCAGGAAAGCTGTGACCTTGTCCAAAGACCAACTTTACTTTGTACGATCCTATTTTGGTAGTTCCTGTAACAGAAACAAGCACGGCTACAGTCAAAGATCAAAGATGGCTCTACCATATTCAGTCTGGCAGAAGTCAGCCATCCTTATCATACCAGCAGCACAATACAAGCTGGCCACACAGGCAGCTGCTGAAAGAGCCCTGTCTACACGCATCGTACTGCAAATGAATGGTGCTTCTGTCGATATCCATGGGCGGCGTCACAGAGTTCTGAGATACATGTTTGTGGCTGTCCGGGCATGGCCCTCACTGTTCACAGCATTGACACAAGGGGTGAGGATCAGTTTATAACCTTTGACAATGTCTGCTCATTATCTCTTCCACTTAGATCACCTTGTCTGAAGCTGAGCATCTGCCAAACATTCCACTTCTGAGATCTGGGACTTGTGCACGTAAGGGATGTCTTTCCTTCTTTGCGTTTTAAAACGATATTGAATCAAGAGAAAGAAAGAGGGCGACACACTCACAGTGAGTCTCCCTTGCTGCTGGATGTGGGGGTGCATTGCCATTGTTAGCTACCGCACAGTAGTCGTGGGTGCAGCCCACGTCCTCTGCCGTGTCCATGTTGTTGTTGTTAGTTTCCATCAAGTTGACTCCAGCTCGTGGCAACCTTACGCGTAACACAATGAAACGTTGCCCGGTCCTGCACCATTCTTCACGATCGTTGGTGTGTTTGAGTCCACTGTCGCAGCTATTGTGTTTCCCTCATTTTGCTGACCCTCTACTTTACCAAACATGATGTCTTTTTCTGTTTATTTAAATTATTGCACTTTTGATGAAGGTTTACAGGACGAACTAGCTTCTCGTTAAAGTTAGGACGCACGTTGTTTTATAACATCAGCTACCAACCCCATGCCTTCTCAACCTTGAGTTCCCTATCACCAGCTTTCCTGTCCCCTTCTGCCTTCTAGTCCTTGCCCCAGGGCTGGTGTGCCCCTTTAGTCTCGTTTTGTGTTCTGAACCTGTCTAATCTTTGGCTGCAGGGTGAACCTCAGGAGTGACTTCATTACTCACTGAAAGGGAGTCTGGTGGCCATATTCTCGGCGTTTCTCCAGTCTCTCAGGCCCAGTTAGTCTGGTCTTTTTTTTTTATTTTTGTGAGTTACAATTTTGTTCTACATTTTTCTCCAGCTCTGTCCAGGACCCTCTATTGTGATCCCTGTCAGGGTGGTCAGTGGTGGTGGCCGGGCATCATCGTGTTGTGCTGGACTCAGTCTGGCGGGGGCTGTGGTAGTTGTGGTCCATTAGTCCTTTGCACTAATCTTTCCCTTGTGTCTTTAGTTTTCTTCATTCTTCTTTCTTCCTGAAAGGGTGAGATGACTGGAGTATCTTAGATGGCTGCTCACAGGCTTTTAAGACCCCAGACGCTACTCACCAAGTAGAATATTGAACATTTTCTTTATAAACTATGTTATGCCAATTAAACTAGATGTTCCCCAAGACCATGGTCCCCACAGCTTTCAGCCCAGTAGTTCAGTCTCTCAGGGAGTTTGGAAGTATCTATGGAGCTTCCATGACCTTGCCTTGTACAAGTTGTGCTGGCTTCCCCAGTGTTGTGTAGTGTCTTACCGTTCACCAAAGTTACCAGTTTTCTATTGTCTATTTAGTGTTTTTCCATCCCCACCCCTCCCCTCCCTCGTGACCATCAAAGATGGTTTCTTTTTATGTGTAAACTTTTTCATAAGTTTTTATGGTAGTGGTCTCACACAATATTTGACCTTTTGTGCATGACTTATTTCACGCAGCGTAATGCCCTCCAGATTCATTTATGTTGTGAGATGCTTCAAAGATTCCTCGTTGTTCTTTATCTCTGTGTAGTACTCCATTGTGTGTATGTACCATAGTTTGTTTATCCACCCATCCGTTGATGGGCATCTAGGTTGTTTCCATCTTTTTGCTATTGTGAACAATGCTGCAATGAACACGGGTGTGCATATGTCTATTCTTGTGATGGCTCTTATTTTTCTAGAATATATTCGGGATTGTTGGATGATATGGTATTTCTATTTCTGGCTTTCTAAGGAAGCACCGTATCATTTTCCAAAACGGTTGTACCATTTTGCATTCCCTTCAGCACTGCGTAAGAGTTCTAATCTCTCTGCAGCCTCTCCAACATTCGTTAATTTCTGTTTTTTTTTTTTTTGATTCATGCCAGTAATGCCGGGGTGAGATGGTACCTTATTGTAGTTCTATTTGCATTTCTCTAATGGCTAGTGATCTCGAGCATTTCCTCATGTGTCTGTTAGCCACCTGAATGTCTTCTTTGGTGAAGTGTCTGTTCATTTCCTTTGGCCATTTTTTAATTGGATTATTTGTCTTTTAGTTTTAGAGTAGAGTTTAGACCTTTAAGGGATTTGTTATAGCCAAGATTTTTTTTTCCAGTCCGTAGCTCCTCTTTTTATTCTTTTGAAGTCTTTTGATAAGCATAAGTGTTTACTTTTTAGAAGATCCTAGTTATCAACTTACGTTCTGGAGTTTGTGTGTCATCAGTTATAGCTTGTATCCAGTTAATTCTGAGTATTAGGGCCTCTAGCGTTGATCCTATCTTTTATTCTATGATCTTTATAGTTTTTGGTTTTATATTTAGGTCTTTTATCCATTTTGAATTTGTTTTTGTGTATGGTGTGAGGTATGGGTCCTGTTTCATTTTTCTGCTGATGGAAATCCAGCTTTGTCAGCACCATTTGTTAAAAAGACCGTCTTTTCCCCATTTGATGGACTGAAGATCAGGTGACCGTAGGTGGTTGGATTTACATCTGGGTTCTCAATTCTGTTCCATTGGTCAATGTGTCTGTCATTGCACCAGTACCAGGCTGTTTTGACTACCGTAGCTGTACAGTAGGTTCTGAGGTCAGGTAGTACGAGTCCTCCTACTTTCATCTTCTTACAGTAGTGCTTTACTTATTTGGGGCCTCTTCCCTTTCATATAAAGTTAATGATTGGCTTTCCCACCTCTTTAAAGAATGTTGTTGGTATTTGGATCAGGATTGCATTGTATTTGTAAATTGCTTTGGGTAGAATTGTCATTTTCACAATGTTGAGTCTACCTACTCATGAGCATGGTATGTTTTTCCATTTATGTAAATCTCTTTTGGTTTCTTGGAGTAGTATTTTATAGTTTTCTTTGTGTAGGTCTTTTACATTCCTGGTTAGATTTATTCTTAAGTTTTTTTTTTTTTTTTAGTGGCTATTATAAATGGTATTGTTTTCCCGATTTCCTTTTCATGGTTCTCTTTATTGGTGTGTAGGAATTTTTGTATGTTTATATTGGATCCTGCTACTCTGCTGAATCTATTAGTTCCAGTAGTTGTCTCGTGGAGTCTTCTGGGTTTTCTATGTGTAGTATCATATCATCCACAAATAGGGACAGTTTAACTTCTTCATTACCAATTTGGGTGCTCCTTATTTCTTTTTCTTGCCTTATTTCTCTAGGTACGACTTCCAGCACAATGTTAAATAGGAGTGGTGATAAAGGGCATCCTGGTCTTGTGTTCTCAAGGGGAATGTTTTCAGCCTCTCTCCATTAAGAATGATGTTGGCTGTTGGTTTTGTATAGATGCCCTTTGTTATGTTGAGGAAGTTCCTTTCTATACCTATTTTATTGAGAATTTTTTTTATCAGGGATGGATGTTGGATTTGTCGAATGCCTTTTCTGCGTCCATTGAGATGATACGATTCTTTTATTTATGTGGGGTATTATTTTGATTGATTTTCTAGTGTTGAGCCATCCTTTTATACCTAGTATGAATCCTATTTGGTTGTGGTGTATTTTTTTTGATATGATGCCAACTTCTGTTGGCTACAATTTTTGCATCTATATTCATGAGAGATATTGCTCTGCAATTTTCTTTTTTGTGGTGTCTTTGCCTGGTTTTGGTATGAATTTCGAGGTATCCCTTCCTTTTCTATGTTCTGAAATAGTTTGAGCAGTACTGGTGTAAGTTCTTCTCTGAATGTTTGGTAGAATTGTCCAGTGAAGCCATCTGGGCCAGAGCTTTGTTTTTGGTGGCAGTTTTTTTTTTTTTTTAATTACTTATTCAATCTCTTCTTTTGTTATGGGTCTGTTCAGATTTTCAGTTTCAGTTCGTTTGGGTAGGTAGTGTGTTTCTAGAAATTTGTCCATTTCTTCTAGGTTTTCAAATTTGTGGGAGTATAGTTTTTCATAGTACTCTGTTATGATCCCTTTTACTTCATTTGGGTCTGTTGTAATGTCCCGCATTTTATTTCTTATTTGGGTTTTCTGCATCCTCTCCTGTTTTCCTTTTGTGAATTGATGTCTTTTTCTGGTGATCAATTTGTCATACTGTGATGCTGCAAGCTATACCAATAATATGTCAAATACCAGCAGAGTCACCTATGGCGAACAGGTTTCAGCAGAGCTTCCAGACTAAAACAGATTAGGAAGAAAGGTCTGGTGACCAACTTTTGAAAGGCAGCCAATAAAACTTGATAACAACAGAGCATTGTTCAACATAGTGCTGGAAGATGAGACCCTTAGGTTGAAAGGCACTCAAAATACGACTGGGGAAGAGCTGCATCCTCAAAGTAGTGAACCTCAATGATGTAGATGGAGTAACTTTGGACGTGTCATCAGGAAAGACCAACTGCTATGTCCATTCAGCCTGAGAATGCTACCCAGTGTGAATAATTGTTCTTGCTATCAAGGATGCTGGTGTCTAATCATGCTGATTTCAGATGGTCTCATCAGAGAACAAGCCCTTCCCTGTGGGCATCTGTGAATGACGCAGAATGTTAAGACAGCATCCATGATGTTTTCATAGTTTATGGCCCCACAGAGGGGTGCCCTAAATCTGCACCCATCTCTCAGTTTGGTTTATGAGTGGAGCAATTTTGTCTAATTTCAGTTCACATGGCTCCATACTGAGGCTGCAAAAGCTCACAGCAGACAGGTTTCAGCTCACAGACAGGTCCGGGCAGTTAGGATCTGTGAATTCAGGATTCCAAAAAACCAGCCACTTCAGCAGCAGCAAAGCCAAGGTGCTGCAGGGCCAGATGTCCGTGCTCCAAGTCCAAGTGACAAGCAAGGCTTTCCTAACACCCTTTTCCCTTGTCAGCCACAGAGTTCAAATTGATTCACTCAAACATGTGCACTTCAGGCTGGAAAACCATCAGCCCTTAAAGGTCAGGCACTGATTCCTACAAAAGCATTTACTAGCAACATAAAAACTGCTTTTTAAAACTTCAAAAGTGTACGTTCACCTGGATATTGCTTCTCTTTTCACGTTGCCACCTTCCCTCCCTCTCCCAGAGGCTCCAACAGGCAAGAACCTTAGTAAACATAATCAGCTATGGAGATATGCTAATTTCCAAATACTCGAAGATTTTAAATTCCAAATTGCTTGATCGTGGCAAAAATCCAAGGGGTCGTGCACCATTTATATATTTGTTGTTGTTAGGTGCTTCAAGTTGACTCCAACTCATGGCATTCGTATCTATAACAGAACAAAACACTGCCTGGTCCTGAACCATCTTTGTGATAGTTACTATGTTTGAATATATTGTTTGGCTGTTGTGTCAATCCATCTCACTGAGGGTTTCCCTTATTTTCAATGACCCTCTACTTACCAAACATGATGTCCTTTACTAGCAATTGGTCTTTTCCTGATGACGTGTCCAAAGTAAGCAAGCCAAAGTTTTCACATCTTTGCTGCTAAGTAGCATTCTGGTTGTGTTTCTTTTACGACTGATTTGTTCGTTCTTCTGGCAGTCCATTGTATATTCAATATTCTTTGCCAACACCGCAATTCAAATGTATCAATTTGTTGTGTCTTCCTTTTTCATTGTCCTGCTTTTGCATGCATATGATGTGACTGAAAAGACCATAGCTTGAGTCAGATGCACCTTAGTCATCAGAGTGACATCTTTGGCATTTAAAACTTTTTTTTTTAAATAATTTTTATCGTGCTTTAAGTGAAAGTTTACAAATCAAGTCAGTCTCTCACACAAAAACCCATATACACCTTGCTACAAACTCCCAATTACTCTCCCCCTAGGGAGACAGCCTGCTCTCTCCCTCCACTCTCTCTTCTCGTGTCCCTTTCACCAGCTTCTAACCCCCTCCACCCTGTCATCTCCCCTCCAGGCAGGAGATGCCAACCTAGTCTCAAGTGTCCACCTGATCCAAGAAGCTCACTCCTCACCAGCATCCCTCTCCAACTCATTGTCCAGTCCAATCCATGTCTGAAGAGTTGGCTTCGGGAATGGTTCCTGTCCTGGGCCAACAGAAGGTCTGGGGGCCATGACCACCGGGGTCCTTCCAGTCTCAGTCAGACCATTAAGTCTGGTCTTATGGGAATTTGGGGTCTTCATCCCACTGGTCTCCTGCTCCTTCAGGGGTTCTCTGTTGTGGTCCCCGACAGGGCAGTCATCGGTTGTAGCCGGGCACCATCTAGTTCTTCTGGTCTCAGGATGATGTAGTCTCTGGTTCCTGTGGCCCTTTCTGTCTCTTAGGTTCATAATCACCTCATGTCCTTGGTGTTCTTCATTCGCCTTCGATCCAGGTGGGTTGAGACCAATTGATGCACCTTAGATGGCTGCTTGCTAGCATTTAAGACCCCAGACACCACTCTTCAAAGTGGGATGCAAAATGTTTTGTTAATAGATTTTATTATGCCAATTGACTTAGATGTCTCCTGAAACCATGGTCCCCAGACCCCTGCCCCTGCTGTGCTGGCCTTTGAAGCATTCAGTTTATTCAGGAAACTTCTTTGCTTTTGGTTTAGTCCAATTGTGCTGACCTCCCCTGTATTGTGTGCTGTCTTTCCCTTCGCCTAAAGTAGTTCTTATCTACTTATTAGTGAATACCCCTCTCCCATCCTCCCTCCCTCCCCCCTCTCATAACCACAAAAGAATGTTTTCTTCTCAGTTTAAACTATTTCTCAAGTTCTTATAATAGTGGTCTTATACAATATTTGTCCTTTTGCAACTGACTAATTTCACTCAGTATAATGCCTTCCAGGTTCCTCCATGTTATGAAATGTTTCACAGATTCCTCACTGTTCTTTATTGATTTGTTTTAGTATTCCATTGTGTGAATATACCATAATTTATCCCTTCATCCGTTGATGGGCACCTTGGTTGCTTCCATGTTTCTGCTATTGTAAACAGTGCTGCAATAAACATGGGTGTGCATATATCTGTTCATGTAAAGGCTCTTATTTCTCTAGGATATATTCCAAGGAGTGGGATTGCTGGATTGTATGGTAGTCCTATTTCTAACTTTTTAAGGAAGCGCCAAATCGATTTCCAAAGCGGTTGTACCATTTGACATTCCCACCAGCGGTGTAGAAGTGTTCCAATCTCTCTACAGCCTTTCCAACATTTATTCTTTTGTATTTTTTGGATTAATGCCAGCCTTGTTGGAGTGAGATGAAATCTCATTGTAGTTTTGATCTGCATTTCTCTAATGGCTAATGATCCTGAACATTTCCTCATTTATAGTGAAGCATCTATTCATGTCTTTTGCCCCTTTTTTAATTGGGTTGTCTTTTTGCAGTTGAGTTTTTGCAGTATCATGTAGACTTTAGAGATCAGGTGCTGATCAGAAATGTCATAGCTAAAAACTTTTTCCCAGTCTGTAGGTAGTCTTTTTACTCTTTTGGTGAAGTCTCTGGACGAGCATAAGTGTTTGATTTTTAGGAGCTCCCAGTTATCTAGTTTTTCTTCTACGTTGTTTACAATGTTTTCTATACTGTTTATGCCATTTAAAACTTAAAAAAAATCTTTTGCAGCAGATTTTCCCCAATGCAGTATGTCATTTGATTTCATGAGTGCTGCTTCAATGGACATTGATTGTATACACAGATATATAATTACATATTTGTTAATATATTAAAATTAAATATAATTACATTACACTGTAATTCGGACATGTTGTCAGGAAGGATCAGTCCCTGGAGAACATCATGCTTGGCAAAGTACAGGGTCAGCGGAAAAGAGGAAGACCCTCAACGGGGTGGACTGACACAGTCGCTGCAACAATGAGCTCAAGCCTAACAACAACTGTAAGGATGGTGCAGGACTGGGCACTGTTTTGTTCTGTTGTGCATAGGGTCGGTGTCGGAACGAACTCGAAGGCACCTAACAACATAATTCGGAGTCTTGGGTGGCGCACGTGGTTAAGCACTGGACTACTAACAGAAAGGTTGCGGTTCAAACTCACCCAGGGTCCCCGACATACCACAGAAAAATGGGAGCCTATTCCTGATACCATTTTACTTTGAATTCTTCTTTAATAAATAACGTTGGCTTGCATAATTCTCCATAAAGAGGAAAATAGTAGTTAGGTTGATACTCCAAGGAAACAACACTCAGACACTGACCGCCACTCTCAGCAACAACCTGCCCCTGCGCACCCCTGCGGGCTGGAACTCCCACAAATCACCGGGATTAGTTCCGTTGGGGGCGGGTCCAAGTTGCATGCTGGGATCAATGTGAATAGGTGGGTTCTAGGCCTTCAGGGTCGCTATGAGACGGAATCGACGGCACTGGGTTACCCCTTCAGATAGAGGCTGTTCAGCTCGGGACTGCATTTCCCAGTGGCCACCGCGCCCGAACTGACCTCGAGTTCCCATCCGTTTCCGGTCTCCGTTGGTCGATGACGCAGTGGGGGGAGGTCCTTGCGTCCTAAAAGGGAGTCGGCGCTGGGGCTGCGGGAGACTTCAGATTGGGAGCCGGGCCGGAGAGACCCGTAGTGCGGTGGGCGGGAGGCCGGCGCTCAGAGTGAGGAGCCCGGGGCGCGGACCGGGTATGTGCCGCAGCCTCAGGCCTGTGCGCGCGCGTGCAACAGAGGAGGGGATGTGTGACCACGAGTGACGGACGGGGCGTGTGGGAGTGTGTGCGTGAGGGCGCGCGTCGTGCCCCGCACAGGCCCGGAGACGGCCTCCAGGTGCTGCCGTGACGGGGTCAGGGGGCTCGTGGACACGGAGCTCGCGTGGCCGTAGCTGTGTGGGTGTCGCTGTGACTGGTGGCCCTCGGCTCCTGCTGCTTCCACCGTCCTCACCTCTCACAGCCGGGGGGCTGCAGCAGAGAAATGGTCCCAAGTTGTTGTTAGGCGCCGTCGAGTCGGTTCCGACTCACAGCTACCCTGTGTACACCGGAACGGAACATTGCCCCATCCTGTGCCATCCTCACAATCGTCGTTACGCTTGAGCCCATTGTTGCAGCCACTGTGTCAGTCCATCTCGGTGAGGGTCTTCTCTTTCGCAGACGCTCTATTGTACCAAGCATGATGTCCTTCTCCAGGGACTGGTCCCTCCTGATAACATGTCCAGAGTAGGTGAGATGAAGTCTTGTTATCCGTGCCTCTTAGGAGCATTCTGGCTGTACTTCTTCCACGACAGATTTGTTCGTTCTTTTGGCAGTCCATGGTATATTCGGTATTCTTCGCCAGCACCATAATCCAGCATCACAGCTACAGGAAAGCCCCAGCGGTATGACAAACTGATAGACACGTGAGGGGTGGTCCCAAGAAGGAGGTAGATATTGAGCCTAGAATGAAGGCGTCCACAAGGAAGCATAGACCTGGACCTGGGATGGCGATTTTAGAGCTGGAGGTGTCTCCAGAGGTCCTCCAGGAGGACAGCTGCGTATTGGGAACCTTTCTCAGAGGTCTGCCCCAGGAACCTCCTGGGAACTGAGCCCCCTTTTACTTCCATCTCAGTTTGTGCGAAGTGAGGGAGGGTGTAGCTCAGAAGGTGCTTTCAAACTCTGCCTTTGTTTCAAGAGATGTCTGGAGTCTCATGCTTTCCTTTTCTTTCCTCAGTCACACCAAAGATCCCTTCTCCCCCAGGAGGATGAAAGCATTATTGCTGCACATCTGTAGAGTGTGTTCGTATTTTGTTTTTAAATGCGTTTTTGTTTTTAGAATATTGGGATTCCAGTGAATTTTCAGTGAATGATGGGGGACATGCCACTGGATACCCACCATTGGAGCCTGTCTCTCCCTTGTTACATACCTCTCCACTGAACATCGATGTAGCCATTTGGCAGATGGTTCACATCTTTTTGTGCACTCTCTGTGATGCTATAAAAATACAACTCCAGAGGATAAAGCTGAAGCTGTGTTTTAGACTATGACTGGATAAGGAGATTAGTGCTTAGGTGGAGTTACACACCAGATACCTTTTGGTCTTCACAAGCCTGCTTTCAAAGCAAGGCAGGACTAGAAATAGATAGATGATTTCAGCCAGTAACTTACAAAAGTCATCTTTTCTGTGAGGCTTTCAGGAATGGAAAGGGATAGCACAGAAAGGGGTTGTAACCAGAGCCAGGGTTTTTCCAGAGGTCATAAGTGGAATTTTTTGGATTTCCTCTGAAGTTTGGCAGCCCAAGTTGTTTTTAAGGCTCCACTTTGTGCGGACTGTGAGAGGCAGTATAGTGTCCTGGTTAAGAGTATGGACTCTGGACCCAGAGTATCTGGGTTGGAATCTTGGCTTCTGGCTGTTCTAGACTTGTAATGAACGTTGTTATTGTTGTTAGGCGCTGTTCAGTTGGTTTCAACTCATAGCGACCCTGTGTATAACAGAATGAAACACCGCCTGGTCCTGCGCAATCCTTACAGTTGTTGTTATGCTTGCAGCCACTGTGTCAATCCATCTCATTGAGGGTCTTCCTCTTTTGCTGGCCCTCTACTTAACCAAGTATAATCTCCTCCAGGGACTAGTCCCTCCTGATAACATATCCAGAGTACCTGAGACAAAGTCTTGCCATCCTCACTGTACTTTTTGGCTGTACTTCTTGCAAGACAGATTTGTTCATTCTTCTGGCAGTCCGTGGTATATTCAGTGTTTTTCCGCCAACATCATAATTCAAAGGCATCAGTTCTTCTTTGGGCATCCTCATTCATTGTGCGGCTTTCATATGCATATGAGGCGACCATGGCTTGGGTCAGGCGCACCTTAGTCCTTAAAGTGACATTTTTGCTTTTTAACACTTTAAAGAGGTATTTTGCAGCAGATTTGCCCAATGCAATGTGTCTTTTGATTTCCTGACTGCTCCTTCCATGGGTGTTGATTGTGGATCCAAGTAAAATGAAATCCTTGACAACTTTGATCTTTTCTCTGTTTATCATGATGTTGATTATTGGTCCAGTTGTGAGGATTTTTGTTTTCTTTATGTTGAGGTGTAATCCATACTGAAGGCTGTGGTCTTTGATCTTCATCAGCATGGGCTTCAAGTCTTCTTCACTATCAGCAAGCAATGTTACGTCATCTGCGTATTGCAGGCTGTTAATGAGTCTTCCTCCATTCCTTATGCTGAGTTGTTCTTCATACAGTTCAGTGTCTCAGGTTGTTTGCTCAGCATACAGATTGAATAAGTATGATAAAATGATACAACCCTGATGCACACCTTTCCTGATTTTAAACCACACAGTATCTCCTTGTTCTGTTCGAATGACTGCGTCTTGGTCTATGTACAGGTTCCTCATGAACATAATTGTCTGGAATTCCCGTTCTCCGCAATGTTATCCATAATTTGTTACGATCCACATAGTTGAATGTCTTTGCATAGTCAGTAAAACACAAGTAGACATCTTTCTGGTGTTCTCTGCTTTCAGCCAGGATCCATCTGACATCAGCGATGATATCCCTGGTTCCACATCCCCCTCTGAATATGGCTTGAACTTCTTACAGCTCCCTGTCAATACACTGCTGCATCTTTTTTAAAATGGTCTTCAGCAAAATTTTACTTGTGTGTGATATTAATGATACTGTTTGATAATTTCCACATTGGTGATCACCTTTCTTGGGAATAGGCATAAATATGGATGTCTTCCAGTCACTTGGCCAGGTAGCTCTCTTCCAAATTTCTTAGCATAGACGAGTGAGCACCCCAGTGCTGTATCTGTTGAAACATCTCAGTTGGAATTCCATCAATTCCTAGAGGCTTGTTTTTCGCCAGTGCCTTCGGTGCCGCTAGGACTCCTTCTTTCTGTACCATTGGTTCTTGATTATGTGCTACCTCCTGAAATGGTTTAATGTTGACAAATTCTTTTTGAAGAAAACGCATAGTCTGACGGAAATAAAGTAAAGAGGTTTATTAAGGGTTAAAAATCAATTTGAAGTGGGAACTATGTGGCTCATGAAAATGAAACCCCGAAGTCTGAGGCACGATAATTACACAAACATTTTTATAGGGTTTAAACAAAGAATGGGGGCTACAGTATTCTTGTTGGTTTTCAGATAATTAGGGAAGTTAGAGGTGGGCTTTCCCAGAGCAGGGACTTGTCAGTGATTGGGGAGTAACATATACGGGAACTTCAGTGATTGGTGACTTAGATTCCAGCCATATGTGCAAGTAGGGTACCTTGGCAGTACAGTGATTAAGAGCTTGGCTGCTAACCAGAATGTCAACAGTTCAAATCCACCAGCTGCTCCTTGGAAACCTTATGAGGCAGTTCTGCTTTGTCCTGTAGGGTTGCTATGAGTCGGAATCGACTTGATGGCAACAGGTTATTTTGTGCAAGTAGGAGAGTACGTGGGGGGTGTCACAGGACAATGACAGGACATGCTTTTCTGGGAACATGTTATTAAACTGCTTTCTCAAGAATGTCTTTTCTGGAGGGTTCATTGTGAAGGAGATTTTTCGATAATGCTGTGTGTCAACACCTTGTGGGAACAGGCTGTCGACATCCTGTTTCTGCTTGATCACAGAGAAGTTTTCTTTCAGGGCATATTTTAAAGGATGACTAAAGGTCAAGCACTGGAGAGAGTCACTGCTGTTTTAAAACAAGGTTTGTTCTCAGGCTTGGGCCGGGGCTCTCTACTTGTACCAAATGCCTCGTGTAATTTTGGGGTTCTCTTTTGCACACTTATGATTTTTCAGGGGACCACAAACCCCTTGAAGTAAGTGTTATAGAAATTTATGAATGTGGATTTTGGGAGGAAAGAAAGTATATAGTTTAATGAGATTATTAAAAGTGTATGTGACCTAAAAGACTTAGACCTGTTGTTCTAGAACAGTGTTTCTCAACTGGGGGTGATTTGCCCCCCCCGCCCCAGGGGACATTTGGCAACGTCTGGAGACAGTTTTAGTTGTCACAGCTGGGGAGGCTACTTGGATCTAGTGGGCAGAGGCCAGGTATGCTGCTAAACATTCTACAATGCATGAGGCAGCCACCCAGGAAAGAATTATCTGGCCCCAAATGTCAGTAATGCCAAGGTATGGCCCCTTCTCGTCTTTGAAAGGTGGGTCTGGGGAGGAGGATCTGTTAAAGGTAGAATGAGGGGCCCAGTCATAGGTCTAGATTCACATCCTCAGAATGGAGGACTGGCCAGAATCCTTCTTGCTGACGTATTTCAGACTCCTCTTCCAGTTTGTATGACAGTGTGTGTGTGTCTGTGTGAGAGAAAGAAAATGCGTGTATGAATGTGTGTGAGTGTATGAGTATGTCAGTGTGTGTATGTGAGTGTGTGTGAGATTGTGTGAGCATTTCTGAGTACATGTGTATGAATGTGTGTGAGTATATGTGTGTCTGTGTGTAGCAGGAGGCTGAGTGTTAGTTGAGATGTAGAAATGGAGGAGAAAATAGCTATATTAAGTCTTTTTGGGAACTTGACTTAAGGTCTACTTTTTTCTTCTCCCCAGGAGAGGAAACCAGAGGAAAATTGATGAGTTCCGTAATTCTAAAAACATGGCCCACATAAGTTTGTAGTTCTCTTTTCTTGAAATACGATGACTTTCAGGTTAGATGACTTTTTTTTTTTTTTTTAATGTCTCATGAAGCTCCCTACCTAAAGATCCAAGATCCTACCTCACAGTTCCTCCTATTATGGTGAAGAACAAAAACAGAGTCCAGTGTTGTTCTTGTATGTGCTTTTCTTTTCCCAAAAGTGCTGTTGTTTTCTTTGAACACATTATTCAGTGTCTATTCAACATTCATGCGTCCGTCAAGAGATATGATGGAGCGGTGGAAGGGTTGGTTCTGCAGGAAACTGGGGCTGGTGGGTTGTGAGAAAATAGAGACGATTGTCCCATTTGACCATATGCGGGAAAGAGTGAAACTTCTCCACACAGTTGAGTTTCCCAGGTAAGTAAAATGGAATTTGCTGTTGAGTGGCCTCAGTCGTAGTGTGTGTGATAAGCCGATCTGCTTTGTGAGGCGTTTAAGAAAGGGTTTAGTGAGGGATGTTGGACGGTAACAGTGAGAAGATCACCTGGTGTGTACGTGGTAGATGGCTGCATGTTCCCAGAATCAGGGAAGACCTTAGATATTGTGACCACCATCACCATGAGCCGGGGGTGGCCTCGACGGCGGCCAGCAACAACAGCAACAAAATACGTTGTTAGGTGCCGTGGAGTCGGTTCCGACTCATAGTGACCCTGTGCACAACAGAACGAAACACTGCCCGGCCCTGCGCCATCCTTAGAATTGTTGGTATGCTTGAGCTCACTGTTGCAGCCACTGTGTCAGTCCACCTCGTTGAGGGTGTTCGTCTTTTCTGCTGACGCTGTACTCTGCCAAGCATGATGTCCTTCTCCAGGGACTGGTCCCTCCGGACAACATGTCCAAAGAATATAAGACACACTGTCACCATCCTTGCCTCTAAGGAGCATTCTGGCCGCACTTCTTCCAAGACAGATTTGTTCGTTCTCTTGGCAGTCCATGGTATATTCAATATTCTTCGCCAGCACCACAATTCAAAGGTGTCAGCTCTTCTTTGGTCTTCCTTATTCATTGTCCAGCTTTCACATGCATTTGATACGATTGAAAATACCATGGCTTAGGTCAGGCGCACCTTAGTCTTCAGGGTGACATCTTTGCTCTTCAACACTTTGAAGAGGTCCTTTGCAGCAGATTTATCCAATGCAATGCGTCTTTTGATTTCTTGACTGCTGCTTCCATGGCTGTTGATTGTGGATCCAAGTAAAATGAAATCTTTGACAACTTCAATCTTTTCTCCGTTTATCATGATGTTGCTCATTGGTCCAGTTGTGAGGATTTTTGTTTTCTTTATGTTGAGGTATAATCCATACTGAAGCCTGTGTGGTTTTTGATCTTCATTAGTAAGTGCTTCAAGTCCTCTTCACTTTCTGCAAGCAAGGTTGTGTCATCTGCATAACGCAGGTTGTTGATGAGCCTTCCTCCAATCCTGATGCCCCGTTCTTCTTCATATAGCCCAGCTTCTCGTATTATTTGTTCAGTGTACAGATTAAATAGGTATGGTGAAAGAATACAACCCTGACGCACACCTTTCCTGACTTTAAACCAATCAGTATTCCCTTGTTCTGTCCGAACAACTGCCTCTTGATCTATGTAAAGGTTCCTCATGAGCACAATTAAGTGTTCTGGAATTCCCATTCTTCTCAGTGTTATCCATAGTTTGTTACGATCCACACAGTCGAATGCCTTTGCATAGTCAATAAAACACAGGTAAACATCCTTCTGGTATTCTCTGCTTTCAGCCAGGATCCATCTGACATTAGCAATGATATCCCTGGTTCCACGTCCTCTTCCGAAACTGGCCTGAATTTCTGGCAGTTCCCTGTCGATATACTGCTGCAGCTGTTTTTGAATGATCTTCAGCAAAATTTTGCTTGCGTGTGATATTAATGATATTGTTCTATAATTTCCACATTCAGTTGGATCACCTTTCTTGGGAATAGGCATAAATATGGATCTCTTCCAGTCAGTTGGCCAGGAAGCTGTCTTCCATATTTCTTGGCATAGACGAGTGAGCACCTCCAGTGCTGCATCTGTTTGTAGAAACATCTCAATTGATATTCCATCAATTTCTGGAGCCTTGTTTTTCGCCAATGCCTTCAGAGCAGCTTGGACTTCTTTCTTCATTACCATCGGTTCCTGATCATATGCCACCTCTTGAAATGGTTGAATATCGACTAATTCTTTTTGGTGTAATAACTCTGTGTATTCCTTCCATCTTCTTTTGATGCTTCCTGTGTCGTTTAATATTTTCCCCCATGGAATCCTTCACTATTGCAACTCCAGGCTTGAATTTTTTCTTCAGTTCTTTCAGCTTGAGAAACGCTGAGCGTGTTCTTCCCTTTTGGTTTTCCATCTCTAGCTCTTTGCACATGTCATTATAATACTTTATTTTGTCTTCTCGAGAGGCCCTTTGAAATCTTCTGTTCAGTTCTTTTACTTCATCAATTCTTCCTTTTTCTTTAGCTGCTCTAATACTTTATTTTGTCTTCTTGAGAGGCCCTTTGAAATCTTTTGTTCAGTTCTTTTACTTCTTCAATTCTTCCTTTTGCTTTAGCTGCTCCACGCTCAAGAGCAAGTCTCAGAGTCTCCTCTGACTTGGTCTTTTCTTTCTTTCCTGTCTTTTCAGTGACCTCTTGCTTTCTTCATGGATGATGTCCTTGATGTCATTCCACAACTCGTCTGGTCTTTGGTCACTAGTGTTCGATGTGTCACATCTGTTCTTCAGATGGTCTCTAAATTCAGGTGGGATATACTCAAGGTCATATTCTGGCTCTTGTGGATTTGCTCTGATTTTCTTCAGTTTCAGCTTGAACTTGCATGTGAGCAGTTGATGGTCTGTTCCACAGTTGGCCCCTGGCCTTGTTCTGACTGATGATATTGAGCTTTTCCATCGTCTCTTTCCACCGATGTAGTCAGTTTGATTTCTGTGTGTTCCATCTGGCGAGGTCCATGTGTATAGTCACCGTTTATGTTGGTGAAAGAAGGTATTTGCAGTGAAGAAGTCATTGGTCTTGCAAAATTCTATCATTCGATCTCCGGCATTGTTTCTGGCACCAAGGCCATATTTTCCAACTACTGATCCTTCTTCTTTGTTTCCAACTTTCGCATTCCAATCACCAGTAATTATCAATGCCTCTTGATTGCATGTTCGATCAGTTTCAGACTGCAGCAGCTGATAGAAATCTTCTCTTTCTTCATCTTTGGCCCTAGTGGTTGGTATGTAAATTTGAATAATAGTCGTATTAACTGGTCTTCCTTGTAGGCGTATGGATATTATCCTATCACTGACAGCATTGTACTTCAGGATAGATCTTGAAACGTTCTTTTTGACGATGAATACAACACCGTTCCTCTCCGAGTTGTCATTCCCAGCGTAGTAGAGTATATGATTGTCCAATTCAAAATGGCCAATACCAGTCCATTTCAGCTTACTAATGCCTAGGATATCAATGTTTATGCGTTCCATTTCATTTTTGATGATTTCCAATTTTCCTAGATTCATATTTCGTACATTCCAGGTTCCGAATATTAATGGATGTTTGCAGCTGTTTCTTCTGAGTCGTGCCACTTAAGCAAATGAAGGTCCCGAAAGCTTGACGCCATCCACGTCATTCAGGTCAACTCTACTTTGAGGAGGCAGCTCTTCCCCAGTCATCTTTTGAGTGCCTTCCAACCTGGGGGGGCTCATCTTCCAGCACTATATCAGACAATGTTCTGCTGTTATTCATAAGGTTTTCACTGGCTAATGCTTTTCATAAGTAGACTGCCGGGTCCTTCTTCCCAGTCTGTCTTAGTCTGGAAGCTCAGCTGAAACCTGTCCTCCATGGGTGACCCTGCTGGTATCTGAATACCAGTGGCATAGCTTCCAGCTTCACAGCAATACACAAACCCCACAGTACGACAAACTGACAGACACGTGGGGGGCAACAAAATATATAAAATGATTAACTCTAGTGTGTCAGGTGTAGGGACTAGTTTACTGCTTTATGTAGAGTTATTTTTTATGGCAAGAAAAATGCCTTGATATCATCAGATCCAATGAACTGGAGGACTGCGAACAGTTCTCAATTTTACGTAAACCCAGTTTTCTAAGGTAGATACACAGAACTTGTGGGGGAGGATTTCATGATTTTTTTTTTTTCCTCACACCTTAAAGGGTAAAGATTGTGTAGAAGTGCACAGTTACTGAGAATTTAAGAGGCAGACACTAAGTAGGCACTGTGCTTGATATTTACTGTTTTCTGTAATAGGGAAACTCAGATTCTTTATCCATTCCCAGCCATGCTGGGATGAATGGGATAAGGACGTTATCCCACAGCATGCAAGAAGTTTGCTCTGCAGCAGCAGGATCCTTCAAGAACGTGTAGGTACCCTGCTCTAGTCGTGTGAATTTCCGTCTCATTCCTTTTCCTGCAGTGCGGCCCTCCACCTCTTCTCCTTCTGGCTTGAAGAGGTTTCCTTGTAGTACTTGTGTTTGTGGTCTCAGGGGTCAGTGACATCCAGGGACGTGGCCATCGACTTCTCTCAGGAGGAGTGGGAGTGCCTGGACGGTCCTCAGAGGGACTTGTACAGTGACGTGATGTTGGAGAACTACAGCCACCTAATCGCCCTGGGTAGGGCCACCAGTCTCGGATCGTTTAGTGCCTGTTCTCTGGCCTGTCAGCTTTCTCCACTGGGAATTTCAGGGCTGTCTATTCAGAAATAGCAGACTTCCTTCTTCCTGCTCCCAAAGGAATAAGTTGAGATTTGTAGGGTTGAAAATGGGCACCTCTACAAAGCACCTGCGTCTTCCCGTCCTTCAGTGGCCTCCCTCCCTTACACTGCTGCTTACAGTAATTACCTCTTTTTCTTAATGAACAAGGGACTGGATTTGAAAACTTGGATATTTATTGCAAGGTTTCATATTCTGCTTGACCTCAGAATTACTGTGGATGCTCTTTTTTTTTCTCTTGACCCAGCTGCAAGAATATTCTTTAATTTTTCTATCAAAGGAGCTTATAGTGATACAATATTGATTGGGTGTACAGAATTCATTTAAAACTAAAGAGAACACATTTCATTTTCTACAACAGACATTCCCTTACCTACCTGATCTGTGGTTGAAAGTTTTAGGTATTGGCGTGTATATTTTTCATTGAATGAATATACTAAAAATGATCTGTAAATGTCTAAGGAAGTAAAATAACAACAATAAACATAATAATAAGCTTTGTACCTACCACCACTGACTGCTCTGACAGGGATCACAATAGGGGCAAATCTGCTGCAAAAGACCTCTATAAAATGTTAGAAAGCAGAGATGTCACCTTGAACGCTAAGGTGCACCTGACCCAAGCCATGGCGTTTTAAATCTCCTCACATGCATACGAAGGGTGGACAATGAATAAGGAAGACTGAAGAAGAACTGACGCCTTTGAATTATGGTGTTGGTGAAGAATATTGAATATACCATGGACTGTCAAAAGAATGAACAAGTCTGTCTTGGAAGAAGTACAACCAGAATGCTCCTTAGAAGCAAGGATGGTGGGACTATGTCTTACATACTTTGAAGATGTTATCAGGAGGGGCCAGTCCCTGGAGAAGGATATCATGCTTGATAAAGTAGAGGGTCATCGAAAAAGAGGAAGACCCTCAGTGCGATGGATTGACACGGTGGCTGCAACAGTGGGCTCAAACATAACGATTGTGAGGATGGCGCAGGACTGGACAATGTTCCTGTCTGCTGTACGCGGGGTTGCCATGAGTTAGAACTGACTCGATGGCACCTAACAACAACTGTAACAGAAATATGACAAGTGGGTGGCTTTAAAGAATTGGAATTTTTTTCCTCACAGTTTAGGAGTCTAGAAATTCAAAATGAGAGTGTGGCTCTAGGGGGAGGCCCTTCTTTGTCATTTTAGCTTCTAGTAGCTGGCAATTCTTGGAGCTTCTGGGCTTGTAGATTCTTCTGCCTCCTTAGTCATCAGATGTCTGTCTTACCCCTTTGTGTTTGATTGTCTGGGTCTGTGCTGCTCCTTATAACTCAGTACTGATTAGGCTTCGGACACACTCTACACTGATAGGGCTTCATTAACATAACACAGAAAATCCTATTCCCAAATGCAATTACATCCACAGGTATAGGGGTTAGGACTCCAACATGTATTTTGGGGGGATACAATTCAACCCATAACAATAGGGTAGGTGTGTATTACTTAGATAAGAAAATTACATAGTTTTTCCTGATAGTTGCACTATTTTCTACGTCCATTAGCAATACATGAAAGTTCCAGTTGCTCCACATCCGTGTTAACATTTGGTGTTGCCAGTACTTTTTTTTATTTTAACGATTCTACTGGAGATATTGTAATAGTGTGTTGTGATTTAATTTGCATTTTCTTGATGACTCAAGTTGTGGACTTTCTTTGTGTGCTTATAGGCTATTTGTATATCTTCTTCTATGAAGTCTTCGTGTACATCTAACCCCTGCCCCCCATTTCTGTTTTTATTTTAATTCTCAAGTTGTATGAGTTCTTTATATATGTTGGACACAAGCCATTTTCAGATACATGTCTTGCGAATATTTTATTTCAGTCCATGACTTTCATTTTCTTAATGATCTCTTTTGATAAGTTTTTACTTCATTAGTGCAATTTTATACATATATATAGCAGGATTAGGGCTTTTTTGTGTCCTAAGAAATCTGTGCCTACCCCAAGGTCACAAAGTTTTTTTTTTTTTAATTTTAGAAGCTTTATAGTTGTAGCTTCCACTATCTATAGCTATGATCCATCTCAATTTTTGTGTATGGTGTGAGGTATAGGGTGAGGTTTATTTTTTCTCCCAAAGTTCATTCAGTAGTTTCAGCACCGTTTGTTTAAAAAATATTCCTGTCCCCCATTGAACTGCTGAACTGCCTTGGCATTTTGATTTTTAGGAAAATCAAATGACTGTATTAAGTGTAAGTCTACTTTGTGATTCTATATTTTGTTCCATTTATCTGTCTGTCCTTATGCCAATACCACATTGTTTTGATTACTCTAGTTTTGTATTAAATCTTGCTTTCTGGTAATGTAAATTCCTGAGCTTTGTTCTTTTTTTAGCGTTGTCTTGGCTATTCTAAGTCCTTTGCATTTCCACATATATTTCACAGTTTACCACAAAAATGAGTGTTGGGATTTTGATTGGGATTACGCTGAATCTATAGATCAGTTTGGGGAGAACTGAATTCTAATGGGTCTTCTCATCCATGATTATGGTATATCTTTCCATTTATTAAGGTCTTCTCTGATTTCTCTCAGCAAAGTTTTGTATAGTTTTCAGGTAGTGGTCTTGCATGTGTTTTGTTAAATTTATTATTAAGTATTTGATGTTCTTTATAAATGAAACTTTTTTCTTTTTAATTTTGTAATTGTGTGCTGGAATACAGAAATACAATTTTTTTTTTTCTATATTACCCTTGAAACTATAATTAAAAATCCTTCTCATTTAAGAAATCTCCAGGCTCAGATGGTTTCCATGGCAGTTTGACCCAAGATTTAAGAAATAAATAATACCGGTTTTACAGTATCACTTCCAGAAAATGAAAAAGAATGAACGCTTCCCATATCACTTTATGAAGTCAACTTAACTGATACTAAAATCTGAGAAAGGTGTTTATAAGAAAAAAAATTACAAACCAGTATCGATAATAACCATACACACAAAAGTCTTTGAAAATAATTAGCAAATTGAATTCAGCAACATATAAAAAGGATAACATATCATGACCAAGTGAGGCATAATCCAGGAATGCAAGGTTGGTATGACATTCTAAGATTAATCAAAGTCATTTACCACTTTAAAAAAGAGAAACCAAAAATCACGTCAATAGTTGCTTTTTATGTAAAAATTTAAACCATTCATGATAAAACTCTCAATACCAAAAATCAAAACCAAACCGATTCCGACTCATAGCGGCCCTATAGGACAGAGTAGAACTGCCCCATAGAGTTTCCAAGGAGCGCCTGGTGGATTTGAACTGCCAACCCTTTGGTTAGCAGCTGTAGCTGAATAAGAGAAGAATAAAAACAATTTCCCCAATCTGATAAAGAGTGTCTGTGGAAAATGTACAGCGAACATCAAACTTTATAATGAAACACTGAATGCTTTTTACCTAAGACAGAAACAAGGTAAGAATGTCTGCTCTGAGTGCTTCCATTCAGTACTGTACAGGATCTCCTAGCCTGTGCAATAATAAGGCAAGTAAAAGAAATGTGAAAATACAAATTTAAAAGAAACTGTTTTCATAGACGTCATGACTGTGTTTGTAGAAAACTCTAAGTAGTCTATAAAAACAAACACTTCTAGAACTGAATAAACAAGGTCACAGAATACAAGGCCAATATATAAAAATTCATAATATGTTAAAGACAAGTTGTTTCTAATTTTTAAAGAACAGGTGATTACAGCAACAAACTCATACCAAAAAAAGAAAAAAAGGAAACTATAATACTGCCTCCCTCGTGACTATACATGGGAAAATACTAACTAAATATTACCAAGTGAACTTCAACAGTGTGACAGAAAGTCATAGTGTATTACAAGAAATTTTATAGTTTAAATTAATAAGTACAAATCAATAAATTCAGGAAGAAAAATGTAAGCTTATAGTAACATAACAAAATGGGCTTGGACAAAATTTAGCAGCCATTTTCAATAAAAGTAGGCATCTTCCCTCTCCCCCACATATACTGAAGGAAATTATTTAGAGGCAAAAAGAGAATCTATCCCCAAATGAAGAGTGAACATTATAAAAAGTGATTAACTGTTGGGAAACTTTCCATTAAATTTGGAGAAAAAAGATGCCTGCTATCACCAGAATATACAACCTTGTTCTGAAGATTCTAGCTATTGCAATAAAAAAGCTAAATAAAGTGATAAGAATAAATATTGGAAAATAAGTGAAATTTTATTGGCAGATTACACAGTTGAAAACCTAGAAACCATGTATGTGTCTCATTGAAAAAATAGCAAATGTGCTATAGAACATCAAGGAGAAAGTGATTGCATCAATATAGCAAATGTAGTATCCAGAATGACATTCAAGTCAATTAGAAAATAAAATTAAAAAAATGGGGAAGGCCAAGAATAGAAAAGTCCAAGGAAAGGAATGGTGATGGGCCAAGAAACATGTTTGAAAGAACGTTCAACTGAAAATTTAGGAAAATACATATTAAAACATATATCTAAAGTGAAACTATTAAAAAAAATCCATTGCCATCGAGTCAATTCTGACTAATAGAGACCCTAAAGGACACAGTAGAACTGCCCCAAGGGTTTTCAAGGGCCAGTTGGTGGATTCGAACTGCTGACCTATTGGTTAGCAGCAGAGCTCTTAACCACTGCACCACCAGGGCTCCAAAGTGAAACTATACCCCTCCCTCACAAAAAAAAACCTGTTACCATGGAGTCGATTCTGACTCATAGAGACCCTATAGGACAGAGCAGAACTGCCCCAGAGAGCTTCCAAGGAGTGCCTGGTGGATTTGAACTGCAGACGTATTACATATTACTAATGATAAGATGTACCAAAAAAAAAACAAGTCTTAAGTGGGGTTCCTCCTAACTGGAATATGTTGTAAGTCAGGGACTACCTGTATGTAATGTATCGGCAAGTCTACTTCTAGGTGTATACAATTAGAGAAATCATAACTAGTGATCGCAGATAATGATATTCATTGTGATATATTTGAAATAGTGAAAAATTGTCAAAATCTAAATGCCAGTCAACAGGCTTAAATACATTCAGTATATTCATATAAGTAATTTTGAATATACTGTAATTTTTAATTTCTTAAAAAAAATTTTGTAGAAAAATACCAGCCCTACATTCAGAGAGCAGGCAGCTGACTCCAGAGGAAGATGCAGCGGCAGAGAAATGCACCAGGCGTTTCCTTTCCATCCTTTCCAGACATAGCTAGGCATCTGCCATCATATCTGCACATTTCATCTTTACTGTCACTCTTTGTTGGTTATAGCAGCATTTCTAGTGCGGGTTCACATTCCAAAGATACCCTTTAAAAAAACCTGTTGCCATCAAGTCAGTTCTGACCGTGGTGACCCTATAGGACAGAGGAGAACTGCTCCACAGGGTTTCTAAGGAGTGGCTGGTGGATTTGAACTGCTCACCTTTTCGTTAGCAGCCGAGCTCTTAACCACTGTACCATGAGGGCTTCAAAGATATCATTAGGTATTGTGAATGAAACTTCCTTAGTAAATTTGAAGACACACTGAGATAAAGTTAAGCAAATATTCTCTACCATGTTGTTGTTGTTGTTAGGTGCTGTCGAGCGACCCTGTGCACAACAGAACGAAACACTGCCTGGTCCATTCTTTACTGTAGGCTCTTTAAGACTCTTGAGAGTCTGAAATAAGCATTTTTTCATAGAAGGTATTTAGTATTCAGCACTTCATAAGCCTCTGTGACCACAGAAAACTTTTTCAAGTACCACTAAGTACTAGCATTCCCAGAGAATTCTTTCAGATATGTTGGATTAAGGCACTCTTTCCCCAGGTTACAAATATATGGCACTTTGGAGGAATAATCCACTGCCCTATTAACTGTTATTTGCTTTATTATATGACTCAAAATACTCAACTTTTTGTTACACTGAATTGTTAACATACAGAAATAATCTGCAAATGTTAGGAAATGATGGCACCTATTACATAGTGAAGTGTTAAAAAGCAAAGATGTCACTTTAAGGACTAAGGTATGCCTGACTAAAGCCATGGTATTTTCAATTGCCTCATAGGCATGCAAAAGATGGACAGTGAATAAGGAAGAGCGAAGAATTGATGCCTTTGAATTACGGTGTTGGCGAAGAATACTGAATATACCATGGACTGCCAGAAAAACAAACAAATCTGTCTTGGAAGAAGTACAACCAGAATGCTCCTTAGAAGGAAGGATGGTGAGACTTGGTTCCTGTACTTTGGACTTCTTATCAGGAGGGACCAGTCCCTGGAGAAGGACATCATACTTGGTAGAAGGTCAGCGAAACAAAGGAACACCCTCAACGAGATGGATTGATAGAGTGGCTGCAACAGTGGGCTACAGCATAACAGGGATTATGAGGATGGTGCAGGACTGGGCAGAGTTTCTTTCTGTTCTACATAGGGTCGCTATGAGTCGGAATCGGCTTGACAGCAACAGGTTTGGTTTTTTGTTTCATTTCTTTCATTTATTTTCCCCTAGTTTCTTGAGGTGAATGCTTATTCAGTCTTTTAACAGTTTTATCAAGTGCTTACTATGTTAGAGAGATTGTATGAAGCACTCAGGATAAAGGTGTGAGCAGAATGGGGAAAATGCTGGCCCTTCTTAGTATTTGTTTCCAGAATACATTATCAGTTTTTCGATGAGTAAATGGCCATATCTCATTATCACTCATTTCTAAATTGTCCCTTATATTTTAGTTTTCTCTTTAGTATAGTTGTATTATTGGTGATTTTGAATTTCCAGGTGGAACTGCCAAAGCATCACTCTAAAAATACTTATTAAATGGAAAGAAATACTTAGCTTTACAACAGAGGATCCTAGTATTTCAGTTAACAAACCACCCCAAACTTAGTGGCTTGAAATAACAATATTTTATGCACGAATTTGCAATCTGGGCAGGCTAAAGGTGGACAGTTTGTCTGTGCTTCACTTGGCACCAGCTGGGATGGCTTGAAGGCTGGGGTCTAGAATCATCTGGAAGCTCACACATTCACACATCCGGAGGTTGATGTTACTTGAGACTCAGCCAGGACTCTGTAGACGGGACACTTCTAGTTGATATTTCCATGTAGCTACTTGGTTCCTTCACAGCATGATGGCTGGGCTTCAAGGGTGAGATTTCCCAGGGGGCCAGGTGGAAACTGTATTGTGTTTTGTGACTTAGTCTTGGAAGTCACATAGTGTTTTACAAGTCTTATCATTATTTCTGCCTGCTTTCCCAGATTCAAAAGGAAGGACCATGGGCCCCGCCTCTTGATGGGGGACTGTCAACATCACATTATAAAATAAACAATGTTGGATGGGATATATTGGTGTGGCTATCTTTCAGAAATATACTGTGCTACACCAAGCGATCAAATGTAGGATAACATAAACGCAAAATAAAATTAAATACAAAGTATCACCTATTAACTATTCTTGCCAAAATATTTAATCTGAGCCTAATTGGCTCATGATAAAAATTCAGAATGTGACATTCTACAAGACAACTGTCTGGAACTCTTCAAAAAATCAATGTCACAATGAAGTTGGGGGAGAGGGTGTTACTATTAAAAATGACTGACAGGACATAGCCAAATGCAATCCATGAATTTATTTTGGTTCTTGAAGTTTAAAAGTTATCTATGAAAAGCATTCTTCACACAAGTGAGGAAATATGAATATGGACTGAGTATTACAGATGATGGAACTACAGTTAATCTCTTTAGGTACTAAATTATACAGTGATTAAGTAGGAGAGGGCTTTTATTCTTGGGACGTGCACGTTTACATACAGTGAGGGGAAATGTGATGTCTGTAATTTATACTACAGCAGAGAATATGTAAACCAAATATGAAACATAAACAACCATTGACTCTTGAGAGCACACACCGGTGGTCATTGTACTATTCTTTTAACTTTTCCAAATGGACAGTGGTCTTATGGTTGCTTGTTAGTTTCTAATTTATCATGAATTGTGGGCAGAAAAAGCAGACTATAACATCCATTTTTTAAATTTATTGTGAAAAGAAAAAGCTTCACCACTCGTATTCTTCAGAAGCTTTACTCTCATGATTTTCACACTCATTAAATCCACAGATTTTTCTCATATTGATTTTCAGAGATGAGACCTAATTTTAGAAATGGTGGTTTACTGTATTTAGTCACAACTAATTATTTCGATTTTAAATGAGTGAATGGCAGTGGAAGGTTGTCATGAATTCCTTATATGTACAGGGTTTTCCTCGCACTCAAATTTACTAACAGTATCACTAGTGATAAAAACAAGAAAAATACTTACTGAGCACGTTGTGGGCCAAATATTCTCTTAAAGGTTTTATCTTGTAACATTTCATCCTCATGTAAATACTATTATCAATATTTTAAAACCGAGGCACAGGGGGGAGGAGTGTTTTGGCAGATACCACGTAGGCAGAGGTGGAGTTGTAAGAATTATAGTAAAGCATGTACCATGGCTAAAGTCTTCCCACAGCCATTACACTGACAGAATTGTTGTCTGTTACCAGAAAACCAATCCTGTCACTGACAAGTCAATTCTGGCTCAGCAACCCTACAGGACAGAGAACTGCCCTTTAGGGTTTCCAGGGAGAGGCTGGTGAATTCGAACTACCTGCCTTTTGGTTAGCAGTCATAGTTCATCATAGCTCTTAACCACCGTGCCACCAGGGCGCCATGTTCTGTTACAGTGCTATACAAAGTGTAGTCCATGGACTGACACCAGTCTGCAAATTGTTGACTTCTGGTCTGTAATGAGCTAAGTACTGACACCAAAAATAAGCATTTAGAAACCTTTACAGTAATTTGAGAGTTAATTTATGCCCATTAAATCTAATTAAAAAAAAATTGGCTTTCGTATTTTGGTTTTCTTTCCATTTCTTTTTTCTGGTAATTCATTTTTTATTGTATCTTACAAAAAGATGAGGTGGGGGGTCCTTCACCTTGGATGGTTTGAGATGTACTGCACCAGTATCAATCTGCTAAAGTTTAACCATGACTGGGTGATGTTACAGTTTTTCAACTTTTTAAATGAAGATATAGCATATATAAAACCATTTCTGTTAAGCTGTGAACATGAAGCAAAAAGGATTCCCACGCATAATCTAGTATAAGTTTTCTCACATTCCCTAACAAACGTGGTTAAGCATTTGGCTGCTTATCAAAACGTTGGCAGTTTGAATCCACTAGACACTCCTTGGAAACGCTATGGAGCAGTTCTGCTCTGTCTTATACGGTCACTGTGAGTCAGAATCAACTCGATGGCAATGGTTTTGGATTTTTATATTAAATTATGAACTCATTGGTGTTGTAAAAGTTATGAATATTTCCTGAAAGCTAATATATACTATATATACTCTATATTTGTAGGGTTTCCTCACTAATATGATTTCTCTGATGTAAAGTAAGTTGATCACTACGAATAAAGGCCTTCCCACATTCTTTACATTTATAGGGCTTTTCACCAGTATGAATTCTGTGATGTCGAGTAAGTTCCGAATTAACACTAAAGGCCTTCCCACATTCTTTACACTTATAGGGTTTCTCACCAGTATGAATTGTGTGATGTCGAGCAAGTTCTGCTTGAAGACGAAAAGTAGTCCCGCATTCTTTACATCCATATGGTTTCTCACCAGTATGAAGTCTAAAATGTTGAGTAAGATGATACCGACGACTAAAGGTCTTTCCACATTCTGTACATTCATATGGAATCTCACCAGTGTGAATCCTCTGATGTAAGGTAAGTTGATAACTACAAATAAAAGCATTCCCACATTCTTTACATAAATAGGGTTTTTCACCAGTATGAATTCTGTGATGTTGAGTAAGATGATAGTGACGACTAAAGGTCTTCCCACATTCCTTACATTTGTAAGGTTTCTCACCAGTATGAATTCTGTGATGTTGAGTAAGATGATTGCTACGAATAAAGGCTTTCCCACATTCTTTACATTTATAGGGCTTTTCGCCAGTGTGAATTCTGTGATGCTGAGTAAGTTCCGTTTGAAAGCGAAAGGCCTTCCCACATTCTTTACATTCATAGGGTTTCTCACCAGTATGAATTTTGTAATGCTGAGTAAGATTATAGTGACGACTAAAAACCTTTCCACATTCCGTACATTCAAAGGCATTCTCATTGGTGTGAGTTCGCTGGTGTGAAATAAGTTGATTGCTACGAATAAAGGCCTTCCCACATTCTGTACATTCATAGGGTTTTTCATAGGTATGAATTCTGTGATGTCGAGTAAGTTCTGCTTGAAGACGAAAGGCTTTTCCACATTCTTTACATCCATAGGGTTTCTCACCAGTATGAATTCTGTAATGTTGGGTAAGATGATAGCGACTACTAAAGGTTTTCCCACATTCCTTACATTCATAAGGAATCTCACCGGTGTGAGTTCTCAGATGTAAAGTAAGTTGATAGCCACAAATAAAGGCTTTCCTACATTCCTTACATTCGTACGGTTTCTCACCAGTATGAATTCTGTGATGCCGAGTAAGCTCTGTTTGAAGACGAAAGGCTTTTCCACATTCTTTACATTCATAGGGTTTCTCACCAGTATGAATTCTATGATGTCGAGTAAGTTCTGCATGAAAACTAAAGAACTTACTGCATTCTTTACATTCATAGGGTTTCTCACCGGTATGAATTTTCTGATGTTGAACAAGGTATGAGCCATGACTAAAGACCTTTCCACATTCATTACATTTATACGGTTTTACACCAGTATGAATTTTCTGATGCTGACTAAGATGTCGTTGCACTCTAAAGGTCTTTCCACAAACCTTACATTCATAAGGCCTCTCACCAGTATGAATTCTCTGGTGTTCAGTAAGTTGATAATGAAGTCTAAAGGCCTTCCCACATTCCTTACATTCATAAGGTCTCTCCCCAGCATGAATTGTCTGATGTACTCTAAGGTCTCTAACACGACTAAAGGACTTCCCACATTCCTTACACTCATAGGGTTTCACACCAGAATGTATTCTCTGATGTTCAGTAAGGTGGTAATGAAGTCTAAAGGACTTCCCACATTCCTTACATTCATAAGGTCTCTCCCCAGCATGAATTGTCTGATGTACTCTAAGGTCTCCCACACGACAAAAGGCTTTCCCACATTCCTTACATTTATAGGGTCTCTCACCAGTATGAATTCTCAGATGTTGAATAAGGTATGACTGTTGTCTAAAGGCCTTTCTACATTCTGCACATTCATATAATTTCTCTCCAGTATGAATTTTCTGATGTAGAGGAAAAGATACATGTTTTCTGAGTATCATTTCACTAGTGCATCCCATTTGATGTTCTTCCTCTGTCTCAAATTCATGTTTGCATTGCAATCCATTTCTGAAAATGGTGTCCTCATCAATGCAGGTTTTACTTTTTTCCACTGTCTGCCATTGAGATAAATATATTTCATAAATATCCTGTTCTGGAAATAACTTCTTGGTGACATACTTGGACTCCAAATCTGAAAAAAAAAGCAAGAAGGGAAAAAAAAAATGCCATAATGCCATTTTTCTGTGTTGTGGGTGGCGTGGGAGGTTGCATCTTACAGTAGAAATAGGAGATAAGTAACATAATACACATTAAAAGTGTGTGAAAGGCTTAGAGTAGGGGTTAGCGAAGTTTTTCTATAAAAAATTTTAGACTTTACATGGCATGTGGTCTTTCTCATCAGATGATTTTGATGCCGATCATTTTGAGAATCTATACCACAAGGGACCCTAGGTCCTATAATATGCCACAATCTTTGCTGTATCCTAAGGCTTTTTACAAGCTGCTCTCTCATCCAGAGACATCTGACTTTGGCTCTTTGTATGGCTGGCTCCTTCTCACCCTTCAGGCCTCAGGTTAAATGTCCCTTCCTCAGAAGTTGTTTGGTTTCATATTATTGAGTTTTAAGAGTTATGTATTGTGGATACAAGTTCTTTATCGGATGTATGATTGGCAAATATTTTCTTCCATTTTGTGGTCTGTCTTTTCATTCTCTTACATGGAAACTGAATAACACTCTGCTTAAAAACCACTGGATAATAGAAGAAACAAAAAATGATATAAAGATTCCTAGAATCAACAAGAACGAAAACACAACATACCAAAACCTCTGGGACACAGTGAAAGTACTGCTCAGATGTCAATTTGTAATAGTAAAAGAAGAGCCAAAATCAATACCTAAACCCTACAACTCCAACAAATAGACCAGCAAAAAAAGCCCATAGCCATCAGACGAAAGGAAATAATAAAGATTAGAGCAGAAATAAATGAAACAAGAAAACAATAGAAAGAATTAACAAGACTAGAAGTTGGTTCTTTGAAAGGATTAGTTAAATCGACAAACCACTGGGCAAGTTGAGAAAGGAAAAAAAAGAAGCAAATAACACAAATAATAAACGAGATGGGTGATGTTACAACAGAACCTACTGAAATAAAAAGGATAATAAAAGAACACTATAAAGAATCATACTCTGACAAATTTGAAAACCTAGAAGAAATGGACAAATTTCTAGAAACACATGACCTACCTAAGCTAACACAAACTGAAGTAGAAAATTTGAACAGACCCATAACAAAAGAAGAAACTGAAGAGGTCGTAAAAAAACTGTCCCCCTACTCCCGAAAAAAAGCCCTGGCCCAGACAGCTTCACTGGAGAATTCTACCAAACATTCAGACAAGAGCTGAGACCAATTTTACTCTAACTGTTCCAGAACACTGAAAAGGATGGAACGCTCCTGAAGTCTCATTCGATGAAGTGAGCATAACACTGACACCAAAACCAGGCAAAGACACCATGAAAAAAGAATATTATAGACAATATCCCTTGTGAATATAGACACAAAAAATCTCAACAATATCCTGGCCAATAGAATCCAACACCATATCAAAAAATAATACGTCATGACCAAATGGGTTTCATACCAGGTACACAAAGATGGTCCAACATTAGAACATCAATCAACATAATCCACCACATAAATAAAAAAAAAGGAAAAGAACCACATGATCATATCAATCGATGAAGAAAAGGCGTTTGATAAAATCCAATACCCATTCCTGAAAAAAACCAGCAAAACAGGAATAGAAGGGAAATTCCTCAACATAAATAATGGCATATATACAAAACCAACAGCCATCATTATTGTCAAAGGAGAGAGACTGAAAGCATTCCCCTTGAGAATGGGAACCAGACAAGGATGTCCTTTATCATGACTCTTATTCAATATCGTACTGGAATTCCTAGCCAGAGCAACAAAGCAAGAGAGGGAAAGAAAAGGCATCCAAATTAGTAAGGAAGAAATGAAGTTATCCCTATTTGCAGGTGAAATGATTCTATACATAGAAAATCCCAGAGATTCTACAAGAAAGCACCGTACTAACATGAATTTAGAAAAGTGGCAGGGTACAAGATCAACATACAAAAATCAGTCAGATTCCTCTACACCAACAAAGAGCACTCCAAAAAAGAAATCAGGAAAACAATACTATTTACAATACCCACCCCCCCCCCCGCCCCATCAGAGATGAAATACTTAGGAGTAAACCTGACTAGGAATGTAAAAGACTCATACAGAGAAAACTACAAAAGAAACCTACATAAATGGAAGAACACACCATGCTCATGGTTAGGAAGACTTAACATTGTGAAAATGTCAATATTGTCCAAAGCGATCTACAGATATAATACAATCCTGATCCAGATTCCATTAACATTCTTTAAAGAGACAGAAAAACTAATCACCAACTTCATATGGAAAGGAAAGAGACTCTGGATAAGCGAGGTCTGAAGGAGAAGAACAAAGTAGGAGGCCTCACAGTCCCCGATCTCAGAACTACTATACAACCACGGTAACCAAAACAGCCTGACACTGTACAATGACAGACACATAGACCAACGGAACAGAACTGAGAACCCAGAAGTAACCCATCCACCTGTGGACAGCTAATCTTTGACAAACGGCTGACATCGGTTAAATGGGGAGGAAAGAGTTTCTTTAGCAAATGGTGCTGGTAAAACTAGATATCCATTTAGAGAAAAATAAAACAGTATCCATACCTCACACCATATACAAAAACTAACTCAAGATGGATCAAAGACCTAAATATAAAAAACTATAAAGATCAAAAAAAAAAAACTTTTTTTTTTTTTTTTTAAGAAAAAACAGGGGCAAACCTAGGGGCCCTAATTTATGGCATGGACTGTCAAACATAGCTAAAAATGCACTAACAGCAGAAGATAAACTAGATGACTAGGACCTCCTAAAAATTAAACACTTAAGTGCATCAAAAGACTTCTTCAAAAGAGTAAAAATAGAACCTACAGACTGGAAAAAAATTATGGCAATGACATATTTGACAAGGGACTAATCTCTATAGAAAACTTCAGCTCTTCAACAACAAAGACAATCCAATTAAAAAAGAGGCAAAGGACAGAAACAGACGCTTCACTAAAGAAAACATTCAGGCAGCCAACAAATACAAGGATATGCCATTAGGAAGATGCAAAGCAAAACAACAATGTGGTATCATCTCACCCTGGCACTAATGGCAATGATCAAAAAGCCAGAAAACAACAAATGCTGGTGGGTGTGAGGAGATTGGAACTCTCATACACGGCTGGTGGGATTGTAAAATAGTACAACCACTGAGGAAAATGGTATGGCGCTTCCTTAAAAAGTCAGAACTTGAGATACCATACGATCCTGCAATTGCATTACTAGGTATATATCTTAGAGAAATAAGAGCCATGACATGAATATGCACACCCATGTTCATCACAGCATTATTCACAATAGCAAAAAGATGGAAACAATCTAAGTGCCCACCAAGGAACGAATGGATAAACAAACTATGGTACGTACACATAGTGGAATATTACGGAATGTTAAAGAATAACAATGAATCCACGAAACATCTCATGACATGGATCAACCTGGAGAACATTATGCTGAGTGAAGTAAGTCAGTCACAAAAGTACAAATATCATATGAGAACCTGGTGGTGCAGTGGTTAAGCGTTTAGCTGCTAACCAAAAGGTCAGCAGTTAGAATCCACAAGCTGCTCCTTGGAAACTCTATGGGGCAGTTCTACTGTGTCCTAGAGGGTTGCTGAGTCAGAATCGACTGGAGAGCAATGATTTTGGTTTTACTATTATAAAAAGTCAAGAAAAGGTTTACACACAGAAAGAAACATTCTTTGGTGGTTACTAGGCATGGGAGGAGGAGGGAGGGAAAATCACTAACTAGATAGTAGGCATATAAGGTAGGTGTCAGCACATGACAGAAGCAAAGGAAGGCACTGGGAGGTACGCAGGAGTAAAAGGCAACAACGGTATATACTATTACATACACAATCCTGCAATAACAGTGATAACAATAATCTGTGAGCGGATACATGGGTAGATATGTAAGCTGAATAGGTGTGGGATGGCATATGGGATTACACACACGAGCATATATAAGTTTGGCAGAGGATATTTCTACATACATATTTGTATGTGCTACAAGACATCCAAATATACAGTAGAACATACAGGGAGCAAAGGTATAAAAACTCCTTAGCCATAACCAAACACCTTGAGGGACTGAGTCACTGGGCTTGAGGGCTTAGAACCATAGTCTTGGGGGACATCTAGGTCAGTTGGTATAACATAGTCCATAAAGGCAATGTTCTACATCCTAGTTTCGTGAGTAGCGACTGGGGTTTTAAAAGCTTATGAATGGCCATCTGGGATACTACTATTGGTCTCTTCCCATCTGGAGCAAAGAAGAGTGCAGAAAATCAAAGACTCAAGGAAACAATTAGTCCAGAGGACTAATGAACCACACGAACCACAGCCTCCACTAGCCTGAGACCAGAAGAACTAGATGGTGCCTGGCTATCCCTACCAACCGCTCTGATCGGGATCACAATAGAAGGTCCTGGACAGAGTGGGAGAAAAATGTAGAACGAAATTCAAATTCATAGAAAAGAGCAGACTTATGGGTCTGATAGAGACTGGTGGAACCACTATGGCCCTCAGACACCCTTCAAACCTGGAACTGAACCCACTCCCGGAGATCACCTTTCAGCCAAACAGACAGGCTTATAAAGTGAACAGTAACACCCGTGAGGAATGTACTTTTCAGAACAATCAACCATATGAAACCAAAAGGGCAGCATTTGCCCAAAAACAAAGTTCAGAAGGCAGGAAGGGGCAGGAAAGATGGGCAAATGGAAACGGGGTACCCAGGGAGGAAGTGGGTAGATTGCTATCACATTAAGGGGATTGCAGCTAACATCGTGAAACAAAATGCATAAATTGTTGAATGGGAAACTAATTGGCTTTGTAAACTTTCACCCAAACCACAATAAAATGTTTAAAAAAAAAAATACCAAAACTTATGGGATGCAGCTAAAGCAGTGTTTAATGGAAAATACATAGTTGTAAATGCTTATACATATATAAAAAGGGAAAGATCTCAAGTCAGTAATCTAATCTTCCACCTTAAGATACTGGAAAAAGAAGAGCAAACCAAAGATAAAGCAAATGGAAAGAAAAAGATTACAGAGAAAATTAATTAGTAGGAAAAAAATACAGAAAATCAAAGAAACCAAAAGCTGGAACTTTGAAAAGGTAGTCAAAATTGGCCAACCGTTAGCTAGACTGACTAAGGAAAAAGAGAGATGACTCAAATTACTAGAATAAGAAATGAAAGAGTAGACATTAGTAGCGACCATACAAAAATTTGTTGTTGCTGTTAGCTGCTCTTGAGTTGGCCCTGACTCATGGCGACCCGTGTGTTACAGAGTAAACTGCTCCCCAGGGACTTCTCAGCTGTAATCTTTACAGAAGCGGTGCACCAGAGTCACTGGGTGGGTTCAAACTGCCAACGTTGGGTTAGCAGCTGACAACAAATTACTTGAGCCACCCAGGCGCCTAGACCAAACAAAAATAAAAAGAACTATAAAGGAATATTATGAACACTTGTATTTCAATAATTTAGATAACTTGGGTGAAGTGGACAAATTCTTAGAAATGGAAAACTACCAAAACTGACTCAAGAAGAAATCGAAAATAGTAAGTAAACACATTCAATTACAAATGTAATAACTTCTGCAAAGAAAATCCCAGGTTTAGATGGCTGCACTGGTGAATCCTACCAAACATGTAAAGAATTAACACCAGTCTTTCACAAACTCTTCCAAAAAATAGAAGATGAGGATATATTTCTCAACTCATTCTGTGAGGCCAGTATTAGCCTGATACCAAAACCTGACATCAAAAGAAAAGGAAACCACAGACCAATATTTCTTATGTATACAGATGCAAAAAGTCTCAATAAAATGCTAGCAAACTGAATCCATCAGCATATAAAAACGATTATACACCATGACCAAGTGGGATTTATCCTAGGACTGGGACACTGGTTTAAAACAACTTTGAAAAAGAACACTGTTAAATGACTAACGCTACTTAAATTCAAGATTTATCATAAAGTTACAGGGATGAAGGCAGTACTTATATTGGTATAAAGAAGAACAAATAGACTAATGAAACAGAATATAGGGTCCAGAAACAGAACTACACATACGTGGTCAACTGATTTTCAATAAAATTTAAAGGCAATTCAGTGGGAAAAGGATAGTCTTCAACAAATACTGCTGAAAAAATTGGATATCCATATGCCAAAAAAAAAAAAAAAAAGGACTCATATTTTGCATTGTTTATAAAAAATTAACTCAAAATGGATCAAAAACCCCAAAACAGTAACAATTCTAGAAGAAAACATAGGTGAAAGTCTTTGTGACCTTGGGTTTGGCAAAGATTTTTAGAGATGACACTAAAAGCACAGTCCATAAAAGAAAAAAGTGATAAACTGGAGTTGAATTAAGATCTTGTACTGTTCAGAAAACACTGTTAAGAGAACGAAAAGACAAACCACAAAATGGAAAAAAATGTTTGCCAATCACACATCTGATAAAGGACTTGAATCCACAAAACATAACTCTCAAAACTCAGTAATATGCAAACAAACAACTGAATTAGAAAACTGGCAAAGGATTCTAATAGACACTTTACCAAAGAAAACACATGGATGACAAATTAAGCACATGAAATTTGCTCAACATCACTAGACATTAGGGAAATGAAAATTAAAACCACAACATGATACCACTACACACCTCTTTGCATAGCTGAAAAAAAATTTTTAAGTGACCGTACCAAGTGCTGGTGAGTATGTGGAAGGCCTGGAATTTTCTACACTGCCGCTGGGCAAGTAAAATGGTACAACCACTTTGGAGAACTGTGTGGCACTGTCTTAGAACTTTAAACATATATTTACCATATGATCTACCCATTCCACTCCCAGATGTTTACCCAAGACGAATGAAAGCATGTGTCTACACAAACACTTTTACATGAGTGTTCATGGCAGCTTTATTCATAACAGCCCCAAACTGGAAATAACCCAAATGCCCATCAACAAGTAAATGGATAACAAGTAGTACTATATCTATATAACGTAGTATTAGCCAGCAATCAAAAGGAATGGCCTACTGATACACACGGCAACATGGGTGGATCTCAAAATAATTATGAGGAGTGAATGAAATTAAATGTAAAAAATGAGACATAGTGTGATTCCATTGATGTAAAACTCTAGAAAGTGCAAACTACAGTGACAGAAAGCAGATCAGCAGTTGCTTGGGGAGGAACATGAGGGCAGGATGACTCCTGGAGGCGACGGACATGTTTCTGTTTCGGGCTGTGTAATGGTCTCACAGGTGTGTGCACAGGCCAGTGCCGAGTGCACCAGTAGGCTGTAACTCTCTCTCACTGTCTCCCTAGCTGCTAACGGACATAAAAGCTACTAACAGACATAAGGTAAAGTACGTGCCCTAGGGGGAGATGATACCCTCTGAAGAAACCCAGAACTCTGTTAAGCTGTCTTAGTGGGTGGGGTAAAGGAGGAAGGGCTGTTCTCTTTGGCCAGTAAATCTAGAATTGCTTAAACAGGGGCAATAAATGATGTACATTGCCTACAGGGGGCCTTCCACTTTTATGACCGCCTTTTTATCTTTCGTTGAATGGGAAATGGTTAAGTTGGTTTCGTTGAATGGTGTAGTGGTTAAGTGCTACGGCTGTTAACCAAAGGGTCGGGAGTTTGAATCCGCCAGGCGCTCCTTGGAAATTCTATGGGGGCAGTTCTCTCTCCTATAGGGTCGCTATGAGTCGGAATTGACTCGACGGCACTGGGTTTGGTTTTGGTTTTGGTTTTATCTTTCACTGCCTCCTTGTGTTACCCTTTCCCCTACCTGTTCTCTGCCCATGCTATTTAGCACATAGACATGGCTATCCAATTAATATTTAACCCTGGAAGAGAGGAACTCAGGCGTTCTCCTCCCAAGATGCAAACTGGGGCATACTTAGATGCAATCTATCATCACCCTGAGACGGGAGCCTAGTTTCAGGAAGACTAGGCTGATGATGATGTATGCTATTCTACTCATCCCTGTCCTTTTTATTCTATAATGAAAACCTGTGGACCTCACCTAGAAAAGTGTCTGATCTCTGCTCTGCCCACATGGTCTTCACTAAAAAAAAACTAAGAGCTCATAAATATAGTGACACTGCAGTCAGCTTATTGAATTGTATACTTTTTAAGTATACACAGTTTGTTGTATGTCAATTATACTTTAATAAAGCTATTTTTAAGTTATAGAACTTAAAATGGGTGTATTTTATGTTATGTAAATTATACCTCTGTACATATTAGGAGCCTAGGTGGTGCAGTGGTTGCGAGCTATGGCCGCCAACCAAAAGGTCGGCAGTTCAGATCCACCAGGCACTCCTTGGAAACCCTATGGGGCAGTTCTACTCTGTCCTATAGGGTCGCTATGAGTTGGAATCTACTCGACGGCAATGGATTTTGGGAAGGGGGGGAGGAGGGGTTTTCCATATGCTAAAGAAAAGACAGATAATCCTGTGACTCAGCAATTCCATTTCTATACATTCTCAAGAGAAACGAAAACCCAAGAGAAATAAAAACACGAATATAAAAGTAATTGCACGGTAATATCCACACCAGCTGGCATAACCTGGTTTGGGAGCACAGATGACACCATCTCAGAACCTCTGCACCTGCGGTTCACTCTGCTTGGAACATTCTTCCCCAGTATTGACATGACGTGAGGCCTTACTTCATACCTGTCTTTAAAGAGATGGCCTTTCCTGACCGTGATGGTTAAGATGGTGTGTCAACTTGGCTGGGCCATGATTCTCAGTGTTTTGGCAGTCGTATAATGTTGTGATCACTTCCCTGTTGAAATTTGGTATGTGATCACCCCCATGATGGAATCTGCTGAGTGGTACCGGTGGGGGTGGGACCTGTGGTGGCTCACCGTCCCCTCAGCCTTCATCTTTCTGCCTTCCACCATCTGCTTCCTTCCTGCTCACCTTGCAAAGGTGGTTGGCTTGTTCTGGATCCAGCAGCTGTCTTGTTTGACCTCTGGTTCTTGGGACTTGAGCTAGCAGCTTACCTGTTCATCTTGGGATTCACTGATCTTTATAGCCTGCGAGCAAGAGTCTTGCTCCCCAACGTGCCTATCTTGGGTTCACCAGCCGCTGCAGCTACGTGATTCAGGAGAAACCTTACAGTCTTCGCTGCCGACCTTGGGGATCCCTCGACCTTCACAGCCTGTGAGCAGGAGCCCTGCTCTCCGACCTGCTCATCTTGGGTTCACCAGCTTCAGCAGCTTCGTGAATTGGGAAAGGATTCTATCCTGATCCAAGGACTTGGGACGTTCCAACCCCTACAGTCGCATGAGCTGTTTCCTTATGTTTATATGCTTTACTGGTTTTGCTTCTCTAGAGAACCCAGCCTAAGGCACTAAATTTATCTAAATTAGCTCTGACAACCCCTCAACATCCTGTCTCCTTACCCTGCTTATTTGTTTTCTCCACAACATATATCACTACTTGATATTACATTATCTGTCTGTTTACTTGCTTACTATATGTCTCCTTTACTACAACATCAACAACTCCATGAACATACAGGAACCTGTAACAATAGTGCTTAGACTCTAAGACAGTGCTTGGCTTAGAGTAAGTGCATAATTATTGAATAAAATAATTTTACGCAATGCAGAAATGAGTAAAAGTGTAAAGGTAAAAGAGGACCTGGAAATACAGGTAAAATGGCTGTTAGCAGGGAAGAAAGCAAGCAGGTCCCTCTTTGAAAGGAAGGGGAAAGTATAAGAAGGAAACCAAGAAGCCTGGCAAATGGGGGCAAAGATAAAGTTCCTTTGGCAGCTCGTGTTTAGAGGACCATAATGTCTTCCCAGGTTTCCGGCCTTTTCTCCACAGGCTTTCCAAACAACAGGTGAGAGGCAGCCTCCTCCCCGACCTGTGGGCTGTAAGCTGTGATGGCTCCTCCCTCCTGCTTTGCTGTCACTCACCTGTGTACCAGCTTCTTGTCCCTGCCCTCACTGCCATCCAGGGCTCGTTCTCTTGCTCCAGTAAGGTAATCACATCTGGCTTAGGACTGGAACATCCTGCTCCTAAGAAAAGAAATGCCACATGATATAGGAAAAAAAAAATGTCAGCTCAAAGTGACTTAATCAGACCTGGTTACATTAATAATAAACTGTGGGTCAAAATGGTACCTGATAAAGTGAAGAAAAAGGCCACCGAAGGACATTCACACTAAAGTGAACTCATGATCACAGGACTAAAGAAACTAGATACCAAAAAAAAAAAAAAAAACAGACTTGTTGCCATCGAGTTGAGTCTGACTCATTGCAACCCTAAAGGACAGAGTAGAACTGCCCCATAGGGTTTCCAACAAGCGGTTGGTGGATTCGAACTGCTGACCTTTTGGTTAGTACCTGAGCTCCTAACCACTGTGCCACCAGGGCTCAGTGACTAGATAGGAGACTGAATCAGAGAGGGAAAAGGTCTGCTGTGCTTTTAAATGCAGTATAGAGAGGGGTTGACAATACAAACTCTGGAGCCATATGGCTCGGGTTCAAATCCTCTCTGCCACCTGCCTGTACGACCTTGAAAAGTTACTTACCCACAATGTGCCTCAATTTTATCAAATGCAAAATGGGGCTGATATTATCTACCTCATAGGACTGTTGTGAGGATTAAATGAATTAAAGGGCTTAAAAGGATGTGTACTGACCCACTGCCGTCAAGTCAATTCTGACTTATAGCGACCCTATAGTACAGAGTAGAACTGCCCCATAGGGTTTCCAAGGAGTGGCTGGTAGACTTGAACCGCAGACCTTTTGGTTAGCATTAGTAGCCCTTCACCACTGTGCCACCAGGGCTCCACTGTTATTTTGCTGAGAAAAAAAACAGTAAGTTTCCTAAATGCTTCCCGGTTTTTCCTCAGATCTTCCTTCCATGGAAAATGCAAGATTCGCAGACCGTAACTTTCAAACCACAAAGCGGGTTAAAGAGAGTAAGCCTCTTCTCGGATGGATGGGATGTGTTTCCTTGAGGTTTAAGTGACTTCTGTTAACCTGATCCACCACTATACGCTGTAGAGGTTCTTTTGCTAACCAAAGAAAACCGGAGCCCTGGGACGAGCTGTTCTCCTTGCAGGTGGCCAGAAATGAACACAGAGTATCTGTGGGAATTCTGAGCATACATATGAGATCTGGTTCTTTTTACAATGCTGTAGAGCTCAAATCTGGGAGTCATTTATGAAAATGGGCAGCTGCAGGAAGGGCCGGGGGAGGAGTGAAGGTCACTGAAGGATGCAGAAGATGAAGGCTTAATGCAGGTACCCATTTCCAACCCAACAATGCTTAAACCATTTCGGTAGAAATTGTTGTGTGCCCTGAAGTCAATTCCGACTTACAGCGACCCTATGGGACAGAGTGGAACTGCCCCATAGGGTTTCCTAGGCTGTAATCTTTACAAAGGCAGACTGCCACATCTTTCTGCCATACAGCAGCTGGTGGGTTGGAACCACTGACCTTCCTGTTAGCGGCCCAGTGCTTAACCATTGCACCTCCAGGGGGCAGAAATTCAGCTGGCTTCTTAAAACAGAGCTCTGAAGCTGAACACTGGAGGAAGTGGATATTCCAGAGACAGATGGTAAATTATTTGAGGCAAACAGCCTTACCCAATGAGACCAAGTTGCTGTAGTTCTCCAACATCACATCCCTGTATAGGCCCCTCTGAGCAGGGTCCAGGCATTCCCACTCCTCCTGAGAGAAATCAATGGCCACGTCCCTGAACGCCAATGACACCTGAAAGGACAAACCCCTGTGATTTTTTTTATTGTGTTGGAAATATATATAACAAAACATACTCCATCTCAACAATTTCTACATGCATGATGATGTTGATTATATTCTTGAAGTTATGCAACCATTCTTGTTATCCTTTTCCAAATCATTCCACCACCATTAACATAAACTCGATGCCCTAAGCAAACCACCCCCCCAGCAACCACTTATAATCTTTGGTTTCTATATATTTGCTTATTTCATATTCGCGAGATCATACAGGTTTTGTCCTTTTACAACTGACTTATTTCGCTCAGCATGATGTGTTCAAGGTTCCTCCATGTTGTGGCATGTATCAGGACCTCATTTCCCTTTATGGCTGAATGGTATTCCATTTATGTACACACCACATTTTGTTTATCCATTCACCCACTGACGGCCAGTTCGGTGGTTCCACCTTTTGGCTACTGTGAAAAGTGCTGCAGTGAACATTGGTGTACAGGTTTCTGTTTGTGTTCCTGCCTTCAGTTCTTCTGGGTACATACCTAGGTCTGGGATGGCTGGGTCATATGTTCAACTTTCTGAAGAACCACCAAAGTGTTTTCCACAGTGGCTGCACCATTTTACATTCCCACCAGCAACGGATGAGGGTTCCTGTCTCTCCACGGCCTCACCCACACCTACTGTTTTCTGGTTTTTGATCACTGCCATTTAAGTGGGGGTGAAGTAGTATCTCATCGTGGTGTTGATTTGCATCTCCCTAATAGCTAATGCCATTGACCATCTCTTCATGTGCCTTTCGGCTATTTCAATAACCTCTCTGGTAAAATACCTTCAAGTCCTCCGCCCATTTTTTGTTTAGGCCGTTTGTCTTTTTGTTGTTAAGTTGTAAAACCCGTGTATTATTAAATAGTTTTTAAAACGTATTTTCAAGATGGAAAATTGTTTTGCAGGGAAGAGTCAACCGAGCAAGCAACTAAGCTGGGGGTCAAGCCTGTGACATATAGGGAAGAGTAAGGAAATTAGTATTTCTGAATAGAGTGCCTATATGCTTTTAAAGAACACTGTTGATACAAACAAAACATCCTGTACACCATGGGATGACATAATCACCCAAGGGTCTACCCAGTGCCGTCGAGTCGATTCTGACTCATAGCAACCCTACAGGACAGAGTAGAACTGCCCCATAGAGTTTCCAAGGAGCGGCTGGTGGATTCAAACTGCTGACCTTTTGGTTAGCCGAACACAGTGCTACCAGGGCTCCATCCAAGGGTCTTGGAATGAATAAAATAATCAAAATTTCCCAATTAAATGAAATAGCTTAAATAAGTACACTGCCTATTATATGACCACATTTCAAGTTCTGAATAAACGTGAGTCCCATCCTCTTTTCCCTTCAAGGAGAAAAATAGGACAATTTTTTTTTCTCCTGTAAAAGTACCATAAAGTCTACATCTTAGAAAATAAGACTTCAATCACATTACATGATTTTACCAAAACTCAGGTTCATCATTATGCAAGATTATCATAAACATTTTTTTTCTGTGGTGACAAACTTTAGTTAATGTATTTTACTGGCTTGCTAATCATCCATCTTGTAGATATATCAGACTTTATCCTTCTTTTATCTTTAGGTATTTAAGGTGGACAAAATGTCTAACATCTTCTGAAATCCTGTTGAGTGTATTTCCATCCACCATTAGGGATCCGGGGGTTATCTGACCTGCTACCACCACTATACTTCATGAACACTTGCCTTGTTCCTGAAGCAGACATGCTGATGTAGAATGATCCACAATGACACTGATGTCACTGGAGACCAACACAACCTCCTCAACCACAAAACTCAACTTTTTCCTGTTGTTCATCCCTCAGGGACCATTATGGATTGAATTGTGTCCCCTGAATATGCGTGTTGTAAATCCTAACCTCTATGCCTGTGGTTATAATCCTGTTTGGGAATGGGTTGTCTCTGTTATGTTAATGAGGCTGGATTAGTGTAGGGTGTATTTTGAGTCGATGTCTTTTTGAGATATAAAAGAGATTAAACAAGCAAGCTAGGAAGCAGAGATGGGGGAAGAGAGATGCCAAGACACATGGAGATCGACCAGGAGCAGGGGCTCAAAGAGAAAAGAACCTTCCTCCAGAGCCGACAGAGAGAGAAAGCCTTCCCCTACAGCTGGAACCCTGAGTTTGCACTTCTAGCCTCCTAAACCGTGAGAAAATAAATTTCTCATCTAGTGCTGCTATGGAAACACTGGTGGCATAGTGGTTAAGTGCTATAGCTGTTAACCAAAAGGTCAGCAGTTTGAATCCACCAGGTACTTCTTGGAAGCTCTACGGGGCAGTTCTACTCTGTCCTATAGGGTTGCTGTGAGTTGGACTCGACGGCAACGGGTTTGGTTTGAGTTTAGTGCTGTTAGAACAGAAATAAGTGGTATTTCTGTTATAGCAGCACTAGATAACTAAGATAGGGACCCCGTGGCTAGACCCTGAAGTCCCTATACACAGGCTCCAATCACACTCCAATGCAGTCCTATAAGCCTCTGAAGGCATGATATCTCACCATGGGCAGAACGTTCAACACTATATTCTATCTCATCAGCAAGCAGAATTCAGGTCTCTGGAGGTGAAAACTTCACTACAAGCTCTAATGGAAACATCATCTCTATGCAGTGGGATCATGAGGCTGACAAAAAAAACAAAAAACAAGTGTGTTGCCGTTGAGTCAATTCCAACTCATAGCAACTCTAGAGGACAGGGTAGAACTGCACTGTAGGGTTTCCAAGGAGTGGCTGGTGGAGTCCAACTGCCGACCTTTTGGTTAGTAGCCAAGCTCTTAACCACTGGGCCACCAGGGCTACATGACTCTGACAAGGGAAGCTAAAATACCTCCCCCAGCAGATTTCACCTTCCACGGCTCTGTCGATGCTCCTGAGAGAAGACTGGGACTGAGGAGATGGTGAATGATGAACAGGTGAGCACGGGTAGGAGAAAGGAGACCCTGAGCAAGAAAGACCCTAGGCTGCTTCGTACCATTTGTCACTGTGATGACGAGAGCAACTGGGCAGCAGGTTCAGCAATAGGGTTCTCTTAGGAAGCAAGTCTGAGAATGAGAAAAATGATCACACGAATTCAAAAACATTTCAAGGGTGAGAAACATACACTTACATGGGCCATGGTTTTAGAACTGCAGGAACGTGTCAGTCTTCCTTGGGCTTCCTCTACCAGAGAAGCAGAGTCCAGAGAAGCCAGGGCTGGGAGAGGAACAAGAAACTTTGATAACAGGTGTGTCTCGGAACTCCCAAATTGACTTACGTTAATATAATCCCATTTTCCCCCCTTTGTTTCTATTTCCAACACCAACACTCCGCACACACAAATCAGGAAAGACAGGAAGGAGTCTGGATAAAGCCCTCCCCATGCCACAGCAAACCAGCGCGCAGGTGTAGCTCAGAACAGAGGCCTCCTGCACTGAAGGTAGGTCAGGTATGCTAGCAAGAGAGTCTCTAACCAAAAAATAAATGAAAAACCAAACCCATTGCTGTTGAGTTGATTTCGACTCACAGTGACCCTACAGGACAGAGTAGAACTGCCCCATAGGGTTTCCAAGGAGCAGCTGGTGGATTCAAACTGCTGACCTTTTGGTGAGCAGCTGAGCTCTTAACCACTGAGCCACCAGGGCTCCAGAGGGTCTCTGGCCCACCCCAATTTATAAGGATGCTGACCTGTAGCTGAGACTGAACTGTTGAGTCCTGCCCTGAGCTGAACTTCTTCCGTCCATGTCCCCCTTCTAAGGCTGAGAAGAGGCCACCCATCTAAACCGAGACACCATTCATGGTTTGGGCATATGCCTGGAGTTCCCAGACACAAAGGCAGAAAACAGGAGGTGGCCTTTCCCACTGCAAAACTGCACTTGCCCACATGGAGCCTTCCCCAGCCAGAACTACAGCCCCCAGAATCCTCTGGGCCCACCAGCCTCTATTTCCCAATTAAGTTCATCCATACTGCTTTCTTGGATGAAGTCATTAGAAATCCCAACCTGGGGAGGGGTGAATTTCATGCCCAAGGTGGCGAGGTGACAACAACAAAAGTAGATATATTTAAGATCTTCTATGTGATGGGTCCTTTATCACATTAATATTTAATTATGCAATGTAGTTATCTCCATTCAGCAGATGAGATCATGGGGCTCAAAGTAAAGTTCCTCGCCCAAATCCACGATTAATAAGAGGCAGAGCTGTGTTCTGAATCCACATTTCTCTAAATATACAGCCAGTTCTCTTTCAGCTTTGGCTTCTTGCCTCTGAAGCCCAGGATTTCTTCCTTTGAGTGAAACCAGAGCATGGGTAATTCACTAAAAAATAACAAGACATCATCCACCAAAGTTATTCAGTGCCAGTACAATTAAGGAGATGCTTGTTGAAGAAACAAGGAATACCAGTTTACGGTTGTTAGATTGGCAGATAGAAAAGGCTGATGATACGCCATCTGAGCAAGGTTACGGGGAGACAGACACTGTGCAGTTGCTATAGATTTGTGCAAACTTAAAATAGGGTATGTAGAAATATGTGGAAGAATTTAACCACAAAAGCCTACTTCTGGGACTCTGTCCAAAGAAAATGATTGTAAAAGTATAGAAAGATTTCTGCAGGAATGGCAGTGTTCAGCACTCTGAGCCCAGCGATAGTAGATAGTTAAATAATGACAGAACATCTCTGTAATGGAATATTAAGTAGATATTAAACACTGTGGAAATCCTGGTGGCATAGTGGTTAAGTGCTATGGCTGTGAACCAAAAGATCGGCAGTTCGAATCCACCAGGCGCTCCTTGGAAACTCTATGGGGGCAGTTCTACTTTGTCCTACAGGGTCACTATGAGTCGGAATCGACTTGATGATCACATCCGTAAGAACTGTATACATACGTTATGGATTAAAACATATGTTGTAAATCTGAATTCCTATACCTGTTGTATGGAAACCCTGATGGTGGTTAAGAACTACGGCTGCTAACCAAAAGGTCAGCAGTTCAAATCCACTAGGGGCTCCTTGGAAACCATATGGGGCAGTTTTGCTCTGTCCCATAGGGTCGCTATGAGTCGGAATCAACTTGATGGCAGTGGGTTTGGTTTTGGTGATACCTGTGGTTATAATCCCCTTTGGGAATGTTTTTTTTTTTGTTGTTATATTAAGAGGCCATATCAATGTAGGGTATGTTTTAAGCCAGTCACCTTTGAGATATAAAAGACAGCAGATTAGGACAGAGAAGCAGGCACAACTGGGGGAAGGTACATGCCATGTCATTTGATGATCACCAAGGAATAGAAGCTGAAAAGAGACAAGGACCTTCCTCCAGAGCCAACAGAGAAAGCCTTCCCCTGGAGCTGTGCCTGAATTTGGACGTCTAGCCTCCTGAACTGTGAGAGAATAAATTTCTCTTTGTTAAGGCAATCCACCTGTGGTATTTCTGTTATAGCAATGCTAGATGACTAAGACAATGCACATATATGTAAAGAAAGTAAGAATGAAAGACAGGCAGAAGGGCAGATATCAAAATAGAGAAAAAATTCAGAAAATTATATACCCATATGCTAACACCACTCATCTGCATGACATACATATATTTTTTTTATTGTCCTTTAGATCAAAGTTTACAGAGCCAATTAGTTTCTCATTAAACAATTAATACACATATTGTTTTGTGACATTGGTTGCCAACCCTGTGATGTGTCAACACTCTCCCCTTCTAGACCTTGAGTTCGTCATTTCCATTCATCAGCTTTCCTGTCCCCTCCTGCCTTCTCTTCCTTGCCCCTGGGCTGGTGTGCCCATTTAGTCTTGTATACATGGTTGAACTTCATGTGTTATTGTTTGTATTATGGGACAGTCTCATCTTTGGCTGAACGGTAAACCTCAGGAGTAACTTCAGTACTGAATTAAAAGGGTGTCCGGAGGCCATACTCTCAGGGTTTCTCCAGTCTCCAGCAGACCAGTAAGTCTGATCTTTTTTTGTGAGTTTGAATTTTGTTTTTGCATGATATATTTTTGGTATACTTTTTGCTTAAGTATGATCCATAATTTTTAAAGCCTTTTAAAATACACACAGAGGCATATATATTTATTTTATCTTGATATGAGAAAGCTCTTCTTTTTAAAAGCAGTCTTCTCTTGAACTTGGAGGAAAAGCTCAGGATAATCTAAAATAATTTTTTTTCCCCTTTAGCACCTAATACCTGGACTTTTTTATGTATGTCCATGAGTATGAATGTACTGCAATATCTTGTATGCACTGATGATGGTCTCAGTGAGGCTTTCCTTCATGTATTCCTGACAGCTTGTTTTGCTCTGAAACTGTCCTTTCAGCCATGCTACCCTCCAGCTGCTGGTGAATCATCTTGTCCCATTAATTTCACTTTGGATCTAACATCATTAGAATAAAAACTGCCAGGTATTGAATTGTACAGTCCACTATAACAGCGACTAGACACGCACAGCTTTTTAAGTTAAAAATTAAATTAAAAATTCAGTTCTTCAGTTGCATTAGCCACATTTCAAATGCTCCATAGTCAATTCTGACTTGTAGCGACCCTACAGGATAGGGTAGAACTGCCCCGTAGGGTTTCCAAGGAGCAGCTGGTGGATTCGGACTGCTGACCTTTTGGTTAGCAGCCATAGCTCTTAGCCACTGCGCCACCAGGGCTCCAACATATCGAAGACTGTAGGAAGAGACTATATCCAGCATCAGAGAAAGTTTCTGTCGGATAGCACTGGTATAAAGCATAAAAAACTGCGTTGCCAGCGAGGCAATTCAGACTCTTAATGACCCTATAGGACAGAGCAGAACTGCCCTGTAGGGTTCCAAGGTGGTAAATCTTTACAGAAGCAGACTGCCAGATCTTTCTCCTGTGGAGCGGCTGGTGGGTTCGAACCGCTGACCTTTAGGTTAGCAGCTGAGCACTTAAACACTGAGCCATCAGGTATAAAGCATACAGAATAAAATCCATTTATCTCCACAGAGTTCCCCTGAGTTCAAAATAATTTGGTCAAAACCTGACAGGGGTGGATGGAGAAACGAGGACACCAGCTTCCTATGAGCTCCTGGGGCATGTGACCTGAATTTCTCCAGTGGCTTTTATTACCTGGTGGCACGGAGCCCTGGTGGTGCAGTGATTAAGAGCTATGGCTGCTAACCAATGGCCGGCAGTTTGAATCCACTGGCCGCTCCTTGGAAACCCTATGGGGCAGTTCTACTCTGTCCTTTAGGGTCGCGATGAGTCAGAATCAACTCAATGGCAACGGGTTACCTTAACTTATTCAATCTATTCTGATCTTATTTTCTCTGTTGGGTTGCAAGAAATTTAAGGGTAGCAACTATGTGGTTTTAGTTCTTGTATTCCCCCAGTTACTATCAGAAGATCCAGTGTACAGCAAGCCTTCATGTCTGATATTTGACAAAAATTCCATTTTTAGGAATTTTTTCTTGGGAAATAGCTATAAAAGCATATTAATATATATGAATAGGATGTTTATCATATAACAATTTATTGCAAAAATATTAGAAACATAAATAGCTGTAGCAGGCAACAGGTTAAATAAATTATGGTCAGTTATGATGGCACACTAAGGCATGAGTTACACTGATTACATTGCCCCATATTTATTGCTGGAGAAGGACATTCGCGATGAGTCACTTACTGATTGAGAAAGGCAAATTAAAGTATATAAAATAACAGGCAGGGTTATGTCATTAAGAACGGACTCTGTTGTCAGACTTTTCAGAATGTGAATCGGTCTGACAGCTACTAACTTCTCAGTTGGTTTTGTGGGTTCAGAAGCCCTGGTGGCGCAGTGACTAAGAGTTCGGCTGCTAACAAAAATGTTGGCAATTTGAATCCACCAGTTGCTCCCTGGAAACCCCATGGGGCAATTCTACTCTGTCCTCTAGGGTCGCTATGAGTCGGAATCGACTCAATGGCAATGGGTTTCGTTTGGTTTGGTTATGGTTTCAAGTCCTAATCCCCAGTACCTGTGAATATAACCCTATTTGGAAATAGGGTTTTTGCAGATGTAATTAGTTAATATGAGGTCATACTGGAGTATAACCCATTGCTGTTGAGTCGATTCTGACCCATAGTGACTCTAGAGGACAGAGTATGGGGCTTCCAAGGAGCGGCTGGTGGATTTGAACTGCTAGCCTTTCGGTTAGCAGCTGTATCACTTAACCACTGTGCCACCAGGGCTCCATATTGGAGTGTGTGTGTGTGGGGGCGGGGGGGGCGTTAATCTAACCTGACTGACATCTGCAGAAGAGACACATGCTCCCTTCAGAGGAAGGCTCAAGGGAAAGATCCCTCCTTGTCTCTTCCAGCCTCTAGCAGCCCCAGGCATCTCTTGGCTTGCAGCAGCATAACTCCATTCTCTGCCTCAGTCTTCACATGACTCTGTCTCTTCTGATGCACACATCAGTCATATTAGATTACCTGCCTACCCCCATACTGAGGGATCCTTCCCTTGAGCCTTCCACTAAAGGGAGCACAGCCCTGTCCGTACCCTGAATGCGAACTTCTAGCCTCCAGCGCTGTGAGAAAATAAACTTCTGTTGTTTTAAGCCACCAGTCTGTGGTAATTTGCTATGGCAACCCTAGGAAACAGCTGGCAAACTAGGGATAAGAACAGTATCTCATAGAGTTGTCATGAAGATTGAGCTGATACACATAAATTTCTTAATGATGTTGTCATTAGGTGCCATCGAGTCGATTCTGACTCATTATGACCTTATGTACAACAGAACGAAACACTGCCCAGTCCTGGGCCATTCTCACAATCACTGCTAGGCTTGAGCCCATTGTTGCAGCCACTGTGTCAGTTCATCTTGTCGAGGGTCTTCTTCTTTTTCGCTGACCCTCTACTTTACCAAGCGTGATGTCCTTCTCTAGGGACTGATCCCTCCTAATAACATGTCTGAGGTACGTGAGATGTAGTCTCGCCATCCTTGCTTCTAAGGAACACTCTGGCTGTACTTCTTCCAAGACAGATTTGTTCATTACTTAAATTACTAAAAAATATTACTTAACAGTATGTAATTATTAAAAAAAATTAAAACATTATTATTAAAATAAAGGTCATTATGTCCTTTATTCTATTGTTATTAAATAAAATTATTTTCTACTGCTTCCTTTTTTTCCTCGTAGTAAAATTTGAGCCTCAGGTCCATTCTTTTTTATAATGATATTTTGGAGCCAAGCCTTGAAAATACAATTCTTTTTAATTAATAATATTAGCAAAACAGGTTCTCAAAAAGGTAACCAAGAAATCCCCCCTCATCCCCGCAGCTACCAAAGGTGAGAAATCATTCTTCAACATAAAACTAGCCAAACAATCTAATAAAGTACTAAAAGAACTTCAATAAGAGGTTCAACCTTAGTCTCCTGTCCTATATAGAGATTTACACAAATATTTACAGTTATCACCATCTTATTCTATTTTCTACTATTATAAATGTGTCCTTTAAAGTGTTATTTGCGTAATGGAGCCTTAAAAGACACCTAGACAAGACAGACGATCGCTATGTCCTGTGAAAGCAACCTTAAACCTGTAATCCTGAAGGGCTATCTTATTTGATAAATTGTACCATGATAATTATGCGTACTTGATTTATGTAATCCTAAAAGGTGGAAATACCTGGAAGGTTTATCAAACTAGAAGGGTGTCATGGATTCAGTTATGTCCCCCCAAAAATGGGTGTATCATTTGGGCTGGGCCGTGATTCCGGCTATTGTGTGATTTTCCTTTACTTTGTAAATCCTGCCTGTGATGTTAATGAGGGAAGATGGGCAGCAGTTGTGTTAGTGAGGCAGGACTCAACCTTCAAGACTGGATTGTGTCTTGAGGCAATCTCTTGAGATATAAAAAAAAGAAGTGAACAGAGGGACGGGGGCCCTCCTACCACCAAGAAAGCAGTGCTGGGAGCAGAGCGCGTCATTTGGACCCGGGGTCCCCGTGCAGAGAAGTCCCTAGACTGGGAGAAGATGGATGAGAAGGCCTACAGAGAGAGAAAGGCTTCCCCTGGAGCTGAGCAGCTGAATTTGGACTTTTAGCCTACTTTACTGTGAGAAAATAAACTCTTTGTTAAAGCCATCCACTTGTGGTATTTCTGTTACAGCAGCACTAGATGACTTAGACAAAGGGGTTCATCAGCCCTTCTCTTCTCTGTATATGCACAGAAGTGTGAGAAATCTATGGCTATGTAGAATTACTTACTAGGACTTAGAAAGTCTGTCTCCTCTGAATGATCAATTAATGCAAGTCTATTCTGCCGAAACAAAACCACACACAGACCACATACATACACAAATATACGTCCCCAAAGTATTAATAATGTTGCTGGGGCTGTTGTTGTTTAGTTGCCGTGAAGTTGGTTCTGACTCATGGTGACCCCGTGTGTGCAGAGTAGAACTGCTCCATAGGGCTTTCAGGGTGTGAACTTTCAGAATTAGATCACCAGGGCCGTCTCCTGAGGCCCCTCTGGGTGGGTTCAGGCCAATAACCTTTCAGTTAGAAGTAGAGCGCCTAACCATTCATGCCACCTGTGGAAGAAAGGCCTGGTGAAATATTCCCATTAAGATCGCTGCTGTTGTTGTTAGGTGCCACTGAGTTGGTTCCGACTCACAGCGGCCCCATGTTACAAGAGAACAAAAACCTGCTTGGGCCTGCAGCATCCTCACAATTGTTGCCATGTTTGAGCCCATTAATCTGTTAGGATTACAGCCAAGCAAACCCTATGGAACGGCTTGACTCTGTAGCACATGGAATTGCCATGAACTGTCATCAACTTGATGGCAGCGGCTTGGGATTTTGGTTTTTATGTAATATAATTGGATTTTTTTTTGCAAAAAGTGTGCAAAATTAATTCCATAATCAGAAAAGTACAATGAATCCATATTTAATTTAAAAATAAGAAAATTTTCAATGTTGGAAGCCAACAGGCTTGACATTCCTGGGAATTGTAGGGAACTCAGTGTGACTGTCGCAAACACTGCTAGCAGCTCAACATTTTCGAACACTCGTTGTTTTTACTGTCGAGATTTCTCTCTGAAAGAACACAAGTCAGGTGAGTGGCATCCGCAACCTGAATAAGAAAATTTGTGCAAAACAGAACAGTGTGGTGTTCTCCCTCCATTTCCCCACTGAACATTCAACTGAAATGTCATTTTGGATGTAATCCTTGTAAATGTCTTTTAAATCCCAATATTAGCAAATGAGATTCATATAAAAATTAAAATTTGAGCATTACTGTTCATCACTAAGAATATTGCTTAACCTCATATGCATTTTTTCTTAAGACCAATTTTTTTTAATTGTACTTTAGATGAACGTTTACAGAGCAAACTACTTTCTCATTAAACAATTAATACACATTGTTTTGTGACACTGGTTGCCAACCCCACGACATGCCAACACTCTCTCCTTCTCAACCTTGGGTTCCCTGTTACCAGCTTTCCTGTCCCCTCCTGCCTTCTCATCCTTGCCCCTGGGCTGGTGTGCCCATTTAGTCTCGTTTTGTTCTATGGGCCTGTCTAATCTTTTGGCTGAAGGGTGAACCTCAGGAGCAACTATAACTACTTAATTAAAAAAGTATCCAGGGGCCATACTCTCGGGGTTCTTATGACCAATTCTTTATAAACATAAATCTAAACTTATTTATTCCCTGGAAAAATCCTTGCCCCTGTTAACACAGATTGCGGGCTCAGATTCCCAACCAAAGTTACACTTTTAAACTTCACATTCACACACCATACAAAGCAGATGACCATGTTACTTACTTCCTGACACCAGTCAAACCATTTCTAATTCTTGCCTTATATTTAAACTGAGGTCTTAGGAAAAGATCAATGATGTGATTCCACCTAAACGTTAATCTCGATAAAACAAAACTGTAAACTCCAGGATATGTCCTTCCCTACCATTATAGAAAATGAGTGCACAGCAAAGACTTGGAAAATGAGGGATTTGGGGTGGTGAGGAGGGAGACCCATCTGCATGGATTCGTTGGAAAGTAAATGTCACCAAACATTTCAGGAAAAGAAAAAAAAAAGCAAATGTTCCATGTACTCAAAAAAAAGATGCTTTTTATAAACGAAAAGGAAACACAAACTCGCCTGGATCTGGACTTTAACAACAATTATTTTATTCCTTCTCAAGAGCCTTCTATTGGAGAATGGCAGGTCTGGGGCAGACGAAATCATGAGACCCCAGGTCTTTCTTAAGAGCACAGACTGAAAAAGTCTCCTCCAAAACTACATCTGCCCTAGCCTCACACAACCACCAACCAGGTGTGAGAAACAAAAAAACCAAACCCACTGGGGTCGAGTCGATTCCGACTCATAGCGACCCTATAGTACAGAGGAGAACTGCCCCACAGGGTTTCCAAGGAGCGGCTGGTGGATTCGAACTGACGATCTTGGGTTAGCAGCGGAGGCTGGAATCTGTTTCTGAATTCACAGCAGAGTCCTAGGATCAGAGGTTTGGGAATGCTGTGGTTCTGAAAAATGCAACTGCCCCCAACAACGCCTCCAAGTGGGGACCCTGTCATCACGTCGTCCCAGGAATTTGTCTAGGGGACACTTCCAGTTCTAAAAGTCCCACCCCAAGCCCAGGTCTATGCCTTCTTGCTAGTGACCTTCATCCTGGGGCTCAATATTTGACTTCCCTCTTGGGGTCATGGCTCTGGGGCAGACACCCCGGGCTATAAGGCAAGAGGGCGGAGGAAGCAGCAGGAGCCTCGAGCGGCGAGTCGGTGACACCAGAGCCACGCACCAGCAGCTGCACACGGCTTCACAGAGACCCACCGCGACCCTGCCAGGCGCACAGTCACGCGCGCGCCCGCACACACACACATACACGCAGTTTGTCACACGGAGTCACACAAACTCCCTCCTGTGCTCCTCACGTACGTACAGACCTGAGACTCGGGCACAACACGCCCTGTTCGCGCCCCAGGGCGCCTCACGTTGGGAGGAAGCCCCAGCCCCACGAAACCCCTTCCGCCTTACCTAGTGCCCACTTGCTTCTTGCCTGGCTGGGACCCTCTCTCCCTGCATAGCAGAAGCACCGAGAACACACCGGAAGGGGCCCTCGAGGTCGAGGCTAACCCCGACCCCAGGGCTTCTGGGAAATGTAGTCCATAAAAAGAGGCCGGCTAGCCTGGCCTCGAATTGCGCAGGCGCGCGCGGAGCAGGCGGCTCCAGGGACCCGCGCGAGAAGCTGAGGCCGCGAGCTGACTGACAACTCCGGGCTGTCTGGGCCTTCGGAGATTTTCCTCTGTGTGCCAGGCTGCCCGGGGCTCTCCGTGGGTGCGACGCTGAGACAATACCGTGCGGCCCTGGGCGCGGGCTCCACAAGGGGGAATTTTGTCCATTTCTTCCTGAGGTAGTGGCGGGGCCTGAGTGGCTCCTGGTCCACAGCATTTGAAAGAATACGTGTGTGGCTCTTTGTACTGACCTTGTGAGCGCGCGCGCGCGTGTGTGAGCGAATATGTGCGTGTCACTGTAAGGGTTGTGGGACCTATTGCACCTCCCTGGCCGTGGCTGGATAGTGTTCCTGCGTGTGTGTAGCTCTTTAGGTGTGAGGTGGTGTGACTGAAATGGCAACTGACTAGGGAGGTCACAGCAAAGTAGCCTGGGAGTGTTGTTTTGTGACTGAGCAATGAAGTGACAGTTTCAGGGCGATTGTGTGTGATGGTCAGGGGTCTGTCTACGGAAAATAGGGCCTGTGGCAACAACTAGCTTTAAATTGCTGAATGATCTCTCAAGCTGGCTGTGGAAAGTGCTCGTTAGCCCACTCCTCAAGGGCGCCCGGGGCAGAGCCCTACCTGCCATACCTTAGTTACCCCTCTGGTGATGGTGTGGGTATGTGGGCTGCTGTGTGGCTGGGATCGTTGGGCGATGGGTGCAGGCAAGGCCATGTGAAGATGGGTGTGTGTGATTTTGAATATCTGAATGTGGAACACCATGGGTGCCAGTGGGGTTGTGACTCAGTGCATGATTGCAGTCCCTGGGTGGTGCAAGTGGTTAACACGCTTGGCTGCTAACTGAAAAGTTGGAGGTTTGAGTCCACCCAAAGGTGCCTTGGAAGAGGCCTGGCAATCTACTTCCAAAAAATCCGCCATTGAAAACCTTACAGAGCACAGTTCTACTGTGACACACATGGAGTCGCCATGAGTCAGGGTCAGCTCACTGCAGTGGGCAAGCGGTAATGTGTATGATTGCGTGCAACCATAGGCCTTGTCTTGGTCATCTAGCGTTGCTATAACAGAAATAGCACAAGTGGATGGCTTCAACAAAGAGAAGTTGATTCTCTCATAGTCTAGTAGGTTACAAGTCGAAATTCAGGGTGTCAGCTCCAAGGGAAGACATTCTGTCTCTGTCGGCCTTCTCATCAATGTTCCCCTGGACTAGGAGCTTCTTCATGCAGGGACCCTGAGTCCAAAGGACGCACTCTGCTCCCGGTGCTTCTTTCTTGGAGGTATGAGGTCCCCCCTCTCTCTGCTTGCTTCTATTATATCTCAAGAGATTTCCTCAAGACAGAATCCAATCCTGTAGGCTGAGTCCTGCCTCACTAACACAACTGCTGCCCATCCTCCCACATTAACATCTCAGAGGCAGGATTTACAACATATAGGAAAATCACACAATACCAGGAATCACCCCCCAGCCCAATCGATAAACACATTTTTGGGGGGATGTAATTCAATCCATGACAGGCCTGTTCTCATCTCTGGAATACAGATATGTCCCATCTTCATAGGGCATCAGCTTTATTTAAAGATTTGCAGTTTATATCTGCCAAATAATTTTGTCTTTTTATATTGCATCAAATGAGTTTTTTCATAGAGAAAAATGAAAATCATAGTAACTTTTTTTTTTTAATGAAAAAAGAATTTGTTCCATTCTTCTGTACTGTTAAGGGGTTTTTGGCAGATAAATTTGAAAAGCTTGGACTAAGGAATAGCTTTACACTTGGAAAGGCAGCGTGACATAGAACAGATTGCCTAGAATTAGGGAGTCAGATGTCCTAAATTCTAAGACAGACTTTGTTCTAATTTCTGAAGAGAAACCTTAGGCACTTAAAAATGGTTGAAATTGAAAATTTTTGTTGTATATATTCTACTACAATTAAAAAAAAAAAACCTTTAAAAATGCCTAAGGGGCTAGCCTGAGTCACATGTTTTCCCTGAACCTCCACCTGAAACACATGGACAGGGTGTAGGGCTGAGGGCTTCATCAAAGAACATCAGGTGTCAATTTTCTGACCTGAGCAGCGTGAACAGATGCTAGATGAAAAAAACAAAAAACAAAAAAACCACAGACCGGGGAACAGAATATCTTCTATGTCCAGAAGGAAGGATGATTTCATAAGAAGCTACCCAATCAGTATTTTTATGCTATAGAAGCAGGCACAGCAGCCTGAGTTTTCATTTCAGAGCATCTAAGAGAAAATAACCTTTTAGCCTTCCCCAGTGTGGAGGGAGAGAACTGGTGCAGGATTAAGGATGATCCAGAAAGCATGAGGCAGGTGGGCGGGAAAAACTCCTGAAAAGGTCCTTACCAGGCAGCATATTGGGCAAACTGGGAGAACCATAATTCAACTGAACATAGGATCTCTGGGCCCTTGGGCAAAGATCTGACAGCAGGGCCTGTTTGCACTAACGCTGTTTCCAAAGGTCTAATTTGAAGTAGGGCATAGAATTGAGATTTGGGCAGGGTTCCAGCCTAGCAAAGATTCCATAAGATTTGCTTCATCGTAACTCTTGACGCTGCCATTTCTGTCTCTAGCTCTTAGAATAGCAGAGAACTCAATATAGCTAAATATTTAAAATCCTTAGGAGCCCAATTGTATTTTTAACTTTTTAATTTGAAATATCAAACTTAATTTTGTTCATGCAGAAACCTGTACATAGACCAAAAGGCAGTTGTTCGAACTGAACAAGGGGATACTGTGTGGTTTAAAATTAGGAAAAGTGTGCATAAGGGTTGTATCCTTTGACCATAGTTATTCAATTGTCAGTTGAATAAATAATCCGAGAAGCTGGACTATATGGAGAAGAACATGGCATTAGGATTAGAGAAGACTCATTAACAACCTGAGTTATGCAAATGACATAACCTTGCTTGCTGAGAGTGAAGAGGACTTGAAGCATTTAATGATGAAGATCTAAGACCACAGCCTTCAGTGTGGATTACACTTCAACATAAAGTAAACAGAAATCCTCACAACTGGACCAATATGCAACAGCATGATAAATGGAGAAAAGATTGAAGTTGTCAAGGATTTCATCTGACTCGGATCCACGGTCAACACTCATGGGAGCAGCAGTCGATAAATCAAATGACACATTGCATTGGGCAAGCCTGCTGCAAAAGACCTCTTTAAAGTGTTAAAAAGCAAAAATGTCACTTTAAGGACTAAGGTGCACCTGACTCAAGCCATGGTTTTTCAGTCGCCTTTTATGCATGCAGAAGCTGGGCAATGAATAAAGAAGACTAAAGAAGAATCGATGCCTTTGAATTATGGTGTTGGTGAAGAATATTGAATATACGGTGAACTTGCAGAAGAACAAACAAATCTGTCTTGGAAGTACAGCCAGAATTCTCCTTAGAAGCAAGGGTGGAAGACTGTATCTCACATACTTTGGACATGTTATCAGAAGGGACCAGTCCCTGGAGAAGGACATCATGCTTGGTAAAGTAGAGTGTCAGGGGAAAAAAGAAAGACCCTCAGAGAGATGGATTGACACAGTGGCTGAAACAATGGGCTCAAGCATAACAATTGTGAGGATGGTACAGGACCAGGCAGTGTTTTGTTCTATTGTACATAAGGTCGCTATGAGTTGGAACCAACTCCATGGCACCTAACAACATTTTTTGATTACCTCCTTTGCACTGTGGTATGCTTTCATCTGTAATCTCCATTTGGTTCCTTTTCAAAGTTTCCATTTTTCTGTCAAAAGTAATATTTTTCTTTAATTCCTTATACATATTAAACATAGTTATTTTGGTCTGTGACTGAATACTCCTTTATCTGGTTTTCAAGTTTCCATATCAAAGGCTATTATTAATATTACTACCTAGAATCAGTTTTTAGTTGGGGTGGATGGAAAAGGCCTGATGGAAAACTCTTATAGAATCTCTGACCATTTGGCCTAACATTCCTGGCATGGAAATAGTAGCACAGACCAGGGCTATTGTCACCTTATTGAAGCTATCCTCAAAGTTCTCCCCCGAGAATACATTGGACCAAGGTTCAGGGTTGCAAACAAAATGAAGATGAAAATGTTTATGATGATAGGTACTGTTTGACTAAACTTTTTCAAGAACACTCTGGTTTAAAGCTAGAAGAGTCTGGATCCCATATTGCTTTCAGCTCCCTTTTTGTTAATGGCTTTCATCCAGAGCTCTCTGAGTTAGTAAAATGCCACAAACTAGACTTAGAAAATGAAAACACTTCACAGCTAGCCACCGTAGCCTATAAGCTGTCTGACTCAAACAGCAGGCTAGAGAAGCTGAACAGAGCTAAATAAAATCAACTAAAGCTAAATAAAATCAACTTGTTAGGTGCCATCGAGTCGATTCTGACTCATAGCGACCCTATGCACAATGGAACGAAACACCATCCTCACCTGCACCATCCTCACAATCATTGTTAGGTTTGAGCCCATTGTTGCAGCCACTGTGTCAATCCATCTGGTTGAGGGTCTTCCTCTTTTTTGCTGATCCTGTACTTTACCAAGCATGATGTCCTTCTCCAGGGATTGATCCCTCCTAACAATATGTCCAAAGTATGTGAGACGCAGTCTTGCCATCCTTGCTTCCAAGGAGCATTCTGGTTGTTCTTCTTCCAAGAGAACAATCAAGTTATGGCCCTGCAATTACAGCAGTCGCAGACCCAGCCTCAGAATAATTTCCACACACAGAACAGGTTCACCCGACATATGGCTAAGACTGGGTCCAGTAACGTGCCTCTTGTTTGTTACTACTGTAAGAAATCTGGACACTTTAAAACGGAATGTTTAAAGCTAAAAAATAAACTGGGCAACGTAACATCAGATGTAGCCAGAAGCTGATAGAATGAAGGGGCTCCAGGGACAAATCAGGAGCTTTTCTTGTGGTAGGACTGAATTCTCAGGGAGAAACTGCTATTCAAATAAATGAAGAACCATGTAAATTTTTAATTGACACAGGTTCTACCTTTTCTATAATAAACCCCCAAATTTACAAAAGCCCTTGCCCCAGAGTAATAAAACCTCAAGAATCCTGGGGGTTACTAATCAAGAACAGATTTTAACCCATTCCCAGCCTGTTTCTGTCTCTTCAGATCCTATAGAGGACATATGCCCATTTTTATTCAGCTTAGATACTCCAGTAAATTTACTAGGAAGAGATTTGTTACCTAAATGCAATTGCCAAATAAAAATTTCAGAAACAGGAGAAATGATATTGGATTTACTTGAAGCCAATCAACAGACAGACTCTACAATAGAAAATAAGTGAAGAAGCCTATTGCTATTTTACAGGTGCTTAGCCTATGACCCACATAAGCTGTATCCAATTCTACGGAGTATCTTCTGTGCCTGAAAGTTCGTGGGCCACTACTTCTACTGATGTTGGTCAGGTCCTATCAGCTGAACCAATTAAAATTCAAATAGATAGCTCTAAACCCTTACTTAAAATTTCTCAGTACCCTTTAAAACAAGAAGCCAAGGGAGGACTTGTTCCTATAATTCAGAACATTTTGGCTAAAGGCTTAATAGTCCCTTGTACCAGTCCTTGCAACATTGCAGTTTTCCCTGTCAAGAAACTAAACAATTGGGGTGGAGATTTGTATGAGACTTGTGTGCTACCAATGGTATAGTAATCCCAAGATTTCTCATAGTTCCTAACCCTCACCTGCTCCTCCCTAATGATGAGGTTGAAAAAATGTAAGAAACATGGTTACTCCCAGTGCCTCACCTCTGGAATATGGATGGAACCCAACGAGAACTTAGTTCTCCCTAAATCCCCGTAAGCCCCTGTACTAGAGGCATTGCACATGAATACCCATTTGGAAAGAGATACGATAGAGATTTTAAAGAAATACTGGTGGAGCATTTTGATGATGTCACTGAACAAGTGGCTTCCCAATGTTCAACTTGCTCTCAATTTAATCCAGGTAAACCTTATAAAGCTCCATTTAGGAGATATGCCTTGGTATCAGGACCAGTTCTTGAATGGCAGATTGATTTTATCCAACTTCCCCCCTCAAGTGATTACAAGTTTGTATTAGTAATGATTTGTAGATTTTCTCACTGGGTACAAGCTTTCCCTGGTCATTGAGCTACTGCCATGTTTGTGGCTAAGAAACTTCTTGAGAACATTATCCCCACTTGAGGAACCCCAAGGGTCCTTTGTAGTGACAAAGGCACCCATTTTACTGGGCAAATAAGGAAATACGTAAAATCTTCCCCAATTTTCAAAGACTTCATTGTCCTTATCACGCTCAATCCTCTGGTCTAGTTGAAAGAACTAATGGTATAATAAAAACTCAACTAGCCAAACTTTCCAAATCTTTACAAATTGCTTTGGACTGAGGTGCTCCCTCTGGTCCTTTTAAATTTAAGAACTCTGTTTGGACCTCACAGATTGACTGCTCATGAAATTATCACTGGACGGCCGTGATCATTAAGGTTGTGAGTCAACTTGGCTGGGCCATGATTCTCAGTGGTTTGGACGTTATGATGTAGTTTGGCAGTCATATGGTGATGTGATCACCTCCACGATGAGATCTGCTGTGAGTAGCCAATCAGTTGAAAGGGAATTTCCTTGGGGATGTGGCTTTGATCGAATATAAGTGGACTTTCTGGCAAGGCTTGCCAGCTTTTGCTCACTCTGGATCCTGCAGCTGGCTTCTGTTTGTCTGACCTCTGGTTCTTGGGACTTGAGCTAGCCGCTTACCTGCCATCTTGCCTACAGATTTTGGGATTTGTCGATCTTCACAGCCTGTGAGCAAGAGCCCTACTATCTGACCTGCCCATCTTGAGTTTGCCAGCCCCTGTGGCTGCATGAATCAGGAGAAGCCTCTACCCTGACCCATGGACTTGGAACATCCTAGTCTCTACAATTTCGTGAGCCATTTCCCTGATATAAATTTCACTGTATACATTTATATGCTTTACTGGTTTTGCTTCTCTGGAGAACTCAGCCTAAGACAATGGCCAATGGCCCTCCCCTATTGGGTGTCATGCCCTGATTCAAATTTAGTTCATTCCTATTTGTTACAATATTTAAATCTTTGATCTAATATTCTAAAGGATACTTTACACAGTCTAAGGAAGCTTTTGATAATCAAAAGCAAGAAATATCTAAATTAGCTAATGTTCAACCTGGAGATATGTTTACTGGAAAAAACTCCCATTAAAAGATTCTCTCAAACCTCGATGGCAAGGGCTTTACTTGGTCCTTCTCATTAACCCTTGTGCTGCTAAGTTACAGGGAGTTAAGGCTTGGATTCATTTATCCCAACTGAAGAAAGCCCCGACTCCCAGATGGGCAGCTGAATCTTCCAATCTTTGTCCTTTCTCGTCCATGATTAGGGTGTTTTCATTTTCCTTCTTTACCTTCTCTCCCTAATATCTAGTGGCTTGTAGGATTCTTTTTCTTTTTTTTCTTTTGTGTGTTTTGTTCTTGCCATTTTTTTTAAGTAGGGAGAATTTAAAAGGTCAAATATTATAGAAATTATATAACAAAAACCATTCCTGAGGCACCATCAGCCCCTATTTCCCAGTCCACTTTCAAGAGGCACTTTCCATCCCTTTTATTTTTTTTGAAGTTTAATTCTGTATTTCTAAATTATATGTTTTTAAAAAATTCATCTCTTTTTTAAAATCGAGAATTAGCAAATGTAGAGACAAAGGTGGATGAGTGGCTACCACAGGGTAGGAGAGGGGAGCAGGGAGTTACTGCTTTAAAAAAAAAAAAAGAAAATTTTTTTAAAAATTAGGAAAAGGAGAAAAAGTAAAAAAAAAAAAAAATCAGTTTAGACATGATCTGTTACTGAATATGGAAGATGAGGACGTTAAGTCTGTTAACAACCTTCTGTCCTCTCCAGGCTTTTCTCTGAAACTATTCGGCTTTCTCAGAAGGAATCCTCCAGTCTCCTGCCTGGAGCCTCATTTCATCAGCACCCCTGTCCCCCATCCACACACCAGCCCAGCACTGCTGGCTCAGCCTTTCTAAAGGGTAAACCTGTAGTCTTGGGCCAGGCTACAGAAGGGACCTGGGGAGCCCTGGTGGTACAGTTGTGAAGAGCTTGTTTGTCCTGATGGTACAGTGGTTAAAGCGCTTGCCTGCTAACTGAAAGGTTGGTGGTTCGAATCCACTAGCCACTCTGCAGGATGAAGAAGTAGCAGTCTGCCTCTGTAGAGATTACAGCCTTGGGAACCCTGTGGGGCAGTTCTACTCTGTCCTTTAGGGCCGTTATGAGTCAGAATTAACTTGACGCCAATTATTTTTGGTTCAATGTTTATTTACTATATGCGACATTCTACTCTACACAACTCATATGTATGAACTCGGGTTTCTACAGTATGGCCTTTCAGGTAGTCCTATCGCTAGTCCTCACCTTCAGTGGAACTTGGTACCTCTGACTCTGTCTTGGTCATCTAGTGCTGCTGTAACACAAACAACACAAGTGGCTTCAACAAACAATTTATTCTCTCACAGTCTAGGAGGCCAGAAGTCCAAATTGAGGGTGTCAGCTCCAGGGGAAGGTTTTCTCTCTCTGTCAGCTCTGGAGGAAGGTCCTTGTCATCAATCTCTCCCTGCTCTAGGAGCTTCTCCACACAGAAACCTCAGGTCCAAAAGACGCGCTCTGCTCCCAGTGCAGCTTCCTTGGTGGTATGAGGTCCCCATCTCTCTCTGCTCACTTCTCTCTGAGATTGGCTTAAGATACAACCTAATCCCATAGATTGAGTCCTGTCTCATTAACATAACTGCCTCTAATCCTACCTCATTAACATCATAGAGGTAGGATTTACAACACAGGAAAATCACATTAGGTGACAAAATGGTGGACAATCACACAATACTGGGAACCGTGGCCTAGCCAAATTGATGCACATTTTTGGGGGCATAATTCAATCCATAACAGACTCCTAACCCTCTGTGAAGTGGGAATTGCCGCCTCTGGGCTTCCTTTGCTGCCAGCTCGGGTTGGCTACATCAGTAAGCAGGTATCCCTTTGTCTTATAACTTCCAAAACCGTGTTTGTCCCTGTGGGTTTGTCTTACTCTTTTATCTCCTTGTTCTCATTTTAGTGAGGTTTCAGGAAAGGGGACATTAACTTCTCTGTTCAACCTGCCATGCTCAACCAGCAGTCTCCTTTTTATCTATGGAGGAATCACCTCCTTCCCTTCAAGGGCCCCTGATTCCTCCACCATTTTTCCTTATACCTGCACCCCATCTCGTCCCAAATACACAGGGACAATTCACATGTTTGTTCAAGAAACATTAACCTAATGTCTGCCACGTACAGACACTATGGTAGGGGCAGGGGCTTGAATTGTGACCAAGATACGACCCTGCCCATTCTAGGGCAGATTTCAGTCTAGGGAAGGGGACAGGCAAGCGCACGAGAAATTATACAGGATGCAGAAGTGCCAGGAGCCCCTGGGTGGTGCAAATGGTTAACACGCTCGGCTAGTAACTGGAAGGTTGGAGGTCTGAGTACACCCAGAAGCACCTCGGAATAAAGGCCTGGCGGTCTGAAAAATCAGCCACTGAAAACCCTATGGAGCAGATTACCCTGACATACACAGGGTTGCCATGAGTTACTCAACTTGACAGCAACTGGTAGTAAGTGCCAAGATGGTATGTATGTGGTGCCAGGAGAGCACAGACGAAAGGCTGCTAACTTTGGGGGTCAGGGAAGGGTGCCTAGAGAGAGATGTGTCTAAACGGCGACCTCCAAGACTGGGGATTAGTCCAGTGAAGAGGAATGGGCAGTCCAAGCTGTGGGAAAAGCAAGTGCGAAGGCCTAGCGATGGGCATGCCCTTTAGGGACCTGTAAGTAGATCAGCAGTGCCCAGACCCAGAAATGGGGCAAGAGGTGAGCAGGGCCGGGTCACAGAGGGCCGTTCAGCTGCAGCTGAAATGGACCAGAAGGGGATGAACGGTGCATACAGCAAACCTCCATCGGACATAATCGGAAGAGGCCTTTCGGGGATGGCAACTACGGGTACAGCTTTAGCCAGGAAGCAAACCTCACTTTGTGTTGACACAAAAGGGTATGCTGAAGGGAAAGCTTCAGGCAATCAGAAAGCACCAAAAAGGGCTTCGCTAGAAGTCACGTGTAATTCAGGAGAAGTCTTATTTCTTAGGGAAGTTTGCTTTTCAGCAGAAATTACAGCTCTCGAGACACAGAGCAAGACAGAACCCCTCAGTGACATGCCTGAGCCGACATGCACAGGCTGGTGGGCACTGATGTCAGTGAGGATTGTGGCAAACTGTTCACTTAGCAGCCAGCCCCGACCATGCTCCAGCACTCCCGTGTGGAGAACTACCTTCACAGAATCCAGGTATCCTACCCCACCACCGTGTGCTGCTCTGGGGGACCCTGAGGGGTGTCTCTCTGTCCCTGATATTCCCTGAGTGTGAGGAAGGCAGAAATCGTGGGAAATGCAAATGGTCTTCTACCTGTAGGGGATAGAAATGGGGGTGGGGGATGCACGGGGACTTTATTTTGTGGTCCACAGCTTCTGTTTGAGGCTCATTTTTCATCCCTTTCCCCCAAATTTCTGAAGTCACCTGGTTCTTACTCTTTGCCTCTCAGGCTGTGACCCAGGCAAGCACCTCACTCGCTCACCTGTCAGGAGCTCAGGAGGGGCACAGAGGGTGTGTCATGGATTGAATTATGTCCCCCCAAAAATGTGTGTATCAATTTGGCTGGGCCATGATTCCTGGTATGGTGGATTTTCCTGTATGTTGTAAATCCTGCCTCTATGATGTTAACGAGGAAGGATGGGTGGCAGTTGTGTCAGTGAGGCAGGACTCAATCTACAAGATTGGATTTTATCTTGAGACAGTCCCTTCAGATATAAAATAATGAAGCAAGCAGAGAGACGGGGGCGGGGGGACACACTCATACCACCAAGAAAGCAGTGCTGGGAGCAGAGCGCATCTTTGGGACCCAGGGTTCCTGCGCAGAGAAGCTCCTGTTCTGGGGGAAGATTAAGGACAAGGACCTTTCTCCAGAGGAACAGAGAGAGAAAGTCTTCCCCTGGAGCTGACACCCCAAATTTAGACTTCTAGCCTACTAGACTGTGAAAAAAAAGCACTTCTCTTTGTTAAAGCCATCCACTATGGTATTTCTGTTATTAGCAGCACTAGATGACTAAGACAAGGTGCTATTCAGGGCCCAGGCTCTCCAGAGGGGTGAAGCTTCTAAGAAGAAACGAAGCTGGACTCTACTGTGTGTATTTATTGAATAAACCAATCCTGGATGAAGAGAGAAAAGGACCAGGTTTTGGGACCGAGGTACCTGGGGAGGTGAGAGAAGTCCAGACCCCTGTGGCAAGCAGGGGAAATGTGGGGGGAGGGTCACTTGTAAAACTCATGTTCCTGCTCATCCTTCTTGATGACGGTCTTGTATGCTTTCTCGAAGTCCTTCGCCAGAACAATGTACCGGTTCTCTCGGACGGCCAACATTCCACTCTGTTGAGGGGTGAAAGTTAAAATCTACTCCCTCCATTCCCGACCCCTGGTGACGGTGGAGGAAGAGACACACCAAGACCCTGGGGGGCCAGGAGGGAAAGGAAGGATTGCAGCAGAGGGGTGTAAGAGAAGAGGAAGGGTTGTCACACACACCCCACCAGGGATCCAGGGAGAAAACCTAACTCACCTCCTGACAGATGGAGTTGATATCAGCCCCAGAAATTTTATCCGGCCGGGCCACATCTGAAGTGGGTGAGTTAGGGAAACCATTCCCCGTGGAGGTGAATGCCTGGAGCTGGAAGTCATCCATGGGCTATTTCTGTCACCACCACCCCGCCCTGGACTTTGCCCTCCCCGCCCCCCCGCACCATCGGGGTCGTGGTGACAGCAGATGTGGAAATAAAGCTCTCAAAGAAGCCAGGTCTGACCCCCGTTCCCAACCCTGGCCCCTTCCCTCACTTCCAGAACAGGATACAGTCTTCTAAGTCAACCTCCTCAGAGAGATTCATCTTGCTGGTGATAGTGGAGAAAATCAATCTCTTCTGGCGGCGGTCAGGGAGCGGGAATTCAATTTTACGGTCCAGGCGTCCTGGCCGCAGCAGGGCAGGATCCAGGGTGTCTGCTCTGTTTGTGGCCATGATCACCTGGCATCGGGGTGGGCCGGCTCAGACCTTCACCCTCCTTCTCATAATGATACCCGCCACATTCCAGCCCCTCCTCTCTCCAGTTCCTACACCACACCCCCCTTGCCCATCCTGAACCCCGAACCTTGACATTGACGTTCTGGTCAAATCCGTCCATTTGGTTCAGCAGCTCTAGCAGGATTCGCTGCACCTCCCTGTCAGCTGAAGAGAGTTCAGCACGATCAGCCCAGACCATCCTGTACTAAAGCTGGTCGAGACCCCAGTCCCTGTTTGGGCATCACTCACCCCCCGTCTGGGCATCGAATCTCTTGGTGGCGATGGCATCTATCTCATCTATGAAGATGATGGCAGGTGCGTTCTCCTTGGCCAGGCGGAACACATCCCGGACCATGCGAGGGCCCTCGCCCAGGTACTTCTGTACAAACTCTGAGCCCACGACCCGGATAAATGCGGCTAATGGCAGGATAACAAGGGTTATTAACAACGACATTGCTTTCTCTGGGTGACCACTCCAAGTAGCCAGTCATTCTGTCGTGCCCAAGGCCGTGTCCCAGAACCAGCCACCTGCTCGTCTCTCCCAGCGACCCATAGCAACCCAGCAGCCCAAATCATGAATCTTGCCCACAGATGAATTGTTTCTTGGCCCAACATTTAAAAATCGGGATACTGAATACAAAAAAATCTAGATTTCCTCCAGAAAAATCAGTAAAAACAAGATACACCATTCATACACTTTTTAAAATGATGCCAGAGCCAGGGGCCACAGGTTTGCTCACTCTGCAATGGGGTAAAGGTAGGTTTGTCCCAGACCTCTCCTTTTTAGCTTGCTTTTTTTTTTTTTAGATAATTTTTATTGTGCTTTAAGTTTACAAATCAAGCCAGTCTCTCACACAAAAACCCATATACACCTTGCTACACACTCCCAAGTACTCTCCCCTTAATTAACTTGCTTCTTAAAGTTTAACTTGTTTCTTAATGGGCTGATACGGCTTTGTACTACACTAAGCATGTCTCCAAACCTGCTCCTCTGTGCACTTCAGAGAAGGGAGCACGCCTCCAAAACTGCTCCTCCATGCACCTCAGAGAAGGTGCAACTGAGTCAATTCCGACTCATAGCAACCCTATAGGTCACCTAACTGCCCCACAGGGTTTCCAAGGAGCGGCTGGTGGATTTGAACTGCTAACCTTTTGGTTACTAGTGGAGCTCTTAACCACTGCACCACCAGGGCTTTACAAACAGCATTACAGTGGCTTTCAGATATTCTGTCTGAAATATACAATAAGAAACACACTTACAAATAATCACAAGCACACAGACTTGTGTGTATGTGTGTGAAACAAATTTCACAAAACAATACTAATTCGCATTATGTGGGATGTACTTTGACATCTTCAATTTCATTTTTTAAATGCTGGCTGCAGATTTAAATTTGAATTCATAATTACCCACCTGTCATGGACTGAATTATGTACCCCCCACCAAAATACCTGTCAACTTGGCTAGATTGTGATTCCCAGTATTGTGTGACTGTCTACCATTTTGTCATCTAATATGATTTTCCTATGCGTTGTAAATTCTACCTCTACGATGTTAATGAGGTGGGATTAAAGGCACTTATGTTAATGAGGCACAGCTCAATCTACAAGATTAGGTTGTATCTTAAGTCAATCTCTTTCGAGATACAAAAGAGAGAAGGGAGCAGAGAGACGTAGGGACCTCATGCCGCCAAGAAACAAGCCAGGAGGATAGCATGTCCTTTGGACCTAGGGTCCCTGTGCTGAGAAGCTCCTCGACCTGGGAAAATTGACAAGGACCTTCCCCCAGAGCCAACAGAGAGAGAAGGCCTTCACCAGGAGCCGGCACCCTGAATTTGGTCTTCTAGCCTCCTAGACTTTGAGAGAATAAATTTCTCTTCGTTAAAACCATCCACTTGAGCAGAGGCGGGGGTTTGGGGACTACGGCTTCAGGGGACACCTAAGTCAATTGGCAAAATAAATTCTGTTAAGAACATTCTGCATCCCACTTTGAAGAGTGGGTCTTAAATGCTAGCAAGCAGCCATCTAAGATGCATCAATGAGTCTCAACCCACCTGGATCAAAGAAGAATGAAGAACACCAAGGTCATAAGGTAATTATGAACCCAAGAGACAGAAAGGGCTACATGAACTAGAGACTACATCATCCTGAGACCAGAAGAACTAGATGGTGCCTGGCCACAACCGATGACTGCCCTGACAGGGAGCAAAAGAGAGAACCCCTGAGGGAGCAGGAGAACGAACAGTACGATGCAGACCCCAAATTCTCATAAAAAGACCAGACTTAATGGTCTGACTAAGACTAGAAGAATCCCGGTGGTCATGGCTCCCAAACCTTCTGTTGGCCCAGGACAGGAACCATTCCCGAAGCCAACTCATCAGACATGGATTGGACTGGACAATGGGTTGGAAAGAGATGCTGATGAGGAGTGAGCTACTTGCATCAGGTGGACACTTGAGAATATGGTGGCATCTCCTGTCTGGAGGGGGGATGGGAGGGTAGAGAGGGTTAGAAACTGGCAAAACGGTCATGAAAGGAGAGACTGGAAGGAGGGAGCAGACTGACTCATTAGGGGGAGATTAAGTGGGAGTATGTAGTAAGGTGTACATAAGTTTATATCTGAGAGAATGACTTGATTTGTAAACTGTCACTTAAAGCACAATAAAAATTATATCAAAAAAAAAAAAAAACCATCCACTTGTGGTATTCGTTATAGTAGCACTAGGTAACTAAGACACCACCACAGGAAATATACTGCATTGTTTCATTAATTCCTCACAATTACCCTGTAAAGTGAGATTTTCTAATTAGCTGAGGAAACTGAGGCACCAGGAGGTGAAGTCACCTGTCCATGGTTGTAGAGCTGGTAACAGGTTTGAACCTAGAGCTTGTGTTCTTAATCACGGTGCCACTGCACTTCCTGAGGGTGAGAGCAGGGAGCGGGGTCAGAAGAGCCAAGATCAGAGCATGGGGGGAGGTGTGAGACACTCACCTGTCGTGTGATGCGCCACAGCCTTTGCCAACATGGTCTTCCCACAGCCGGGTGGGCCATACATGAGGACACCTCGAGGAGGATCAATGCCTATCTGAAACCCCGAGGCAGGAGAAAGAAGGGTGAGCCAGGGAGTTGTGCCACCAATCACAGGCCTGGTAGTGCCTCTTGCTTCCCTGCCACCTCCTCTCCTCACCTGCTTGTAGAGCTCGAAGTGGGTGAGCGGGAGCTCCACAGCCTCACGCACTTCCTGCTTCTGGATGTCCATGCCCCCAATGTCTGCATACATCACGTCTGGCTTCTGGTCTGGTGGGAAAGCAGAGCTGGAGCTCCCAGCCTGGGCCCTGGGGTCTATGGGCCTCCCTGGCCCCGGGCTCCCCCCTCACCTGAGGTAAGCATCATGATGCTGCTGTCGGCCTCGGGAGGCAGCACGTCCACCAGGGCATTGCTGTGCTTGTGGAGGGCCACTGAGGCGTTGGGCTTGAGCAGCTCCCGGTCGATGGTGCTCAGGATGCGCACGTAGTAGTTGGAGCCTTTGGGAGGGGGCAGGATGGGAGACGGAAAGTGAAAGGTGCCAGTCCCTCGAAGCCACTCCCTCCTCCTCATCTCTCTCACTAAGACCCTGACTGACCCCCTCCTGGCCTCCAGACTTGCCTTTTCTAGTCTGCCCCATATTCACACCCATGGTGTCCTTGTCCATCTGTAGCCCTGACTCTCCTGAGCTCCTGTCCCGGGTGGCCAGCCGCCTCCTTGAATACCTCCCCTGGATGTCTTCTGGGCACCTCTCACTCACTGTGTCTCAAAGTGATGCTAGTGGTGTCCCCCAAACTGTGCTCCTCCCCCTGGATCTGTCTCAGGGGAGTCCCCCCACCCCCCAGCCAGAGCCCCAGGCCTCATCCTGGACCTTTGCCCTGTCCCTCCACAGACCATTAGTCCCACAACCTTCCTCCCAGCCTCCTGAATGTTTCTCCAATCAGTCGCTCCTCTCCTCCCCGTGGTCTCTGCCTTGGTTCAGCCCTGTCCTCTACCATCTGGGTCCCTGCACCACACTCCTCCCTGCTCTCCCAGCCTCCAGCCTCACCCCCTCCAATCCGCCTTCTACACGTACACATTTCCTTCCAGCCTCCATCTCTCTCCTGATCTTCAGACCTGACTGTCCCGCAGCCTCCAGGACACCTCCCCGAGTGTCCTAATTATCCTCACTGTCTCCCTCCATACCTACTCTGCCCATGTTACCATCTCAGGGATAGACCCCCTGACCCCCTAAGTCTCAGAGATCAAAGATAGGGGCCTGGATACCTCTCTCCCCTCACTTCCCATCAGTCTAATTCCAGGCACAATCACACCCTTCTCCCCAACCATTACAAGAACGTGGCTTAGTCCAGGAGAACAGAGGCCAGAAGCAAGAAAAGACACCTGAGACAATGGCCATCACAGAGGCAGGGCCTGGACCTACCCTGATAACAACAGCTGCTACATACAGAGTCCTTACCAAGGCTCAGGCCCTACGATGAATGCTTTATGTGCGCAATCTCATTTAGTCCTCTGGACAACCCTAGGAGGCCAGTGTAGTCAAGGCCTCATGAAGAAAGTGAGACCCAGTGACAGACAGTGTCTTACCCAAAACCCACAACCAGTAAGTGGCTGTGTCCGATTTCAGAGCCCAATATTAACACCCCACCAACGTTCTCAAATGATAGGTAGCAGTTTGTCATGAAATCGATTTAGAGGCCTATGACTAGAATTTTGTTGAAAACAAAACAGACTAGAGCAGAATAAAAAACATATCTGAGCATGTCACTTATCAACCCACATAGTAAGGGTAAACATCTTCTGGGGAAACTTTTCAGTTACATAGATACAGACACACGAATAATATAAAATATATTTATACCTTTGGATCAGACTCAAAATGCTCTGAAAAACACCATTACACCCCTGCCTTGTTTGCTTCTGTGAGATCCTAGCACACTTCCCGGCACATGGCAGGAAACGGTTGTTGAATGAACTGAGCGCCCCCTGCCCGCGCCCGCCACACACACCTGTGGTGGAGCCCACGATGGCTGTATTCTGATCCACAGCTTCCAGAAACTGCCCGATGACCAGGGGGATGCTCTGGATTCGCTTCACCTCCTCCTGGGCGTGGAGGAATTCCTTCTTCAGATTCTTTTGCTCATCCTTGATGTACTCCTCTTGCACCTCCAGGAACTCCAGCTCTTGCTGCAGCTTCTGTGAGCAGAGTGGGGAGAGATGGGGGATGGCTCTAGGCCTTGGGCCAGGAAGTGGTGGGAGCGTGGGATGCTGGGTCCTGTGTGGAGTCTGGGTTGGGGGTGAATGTACCTTGTAGCGGCTGTACAGGTCCTCCAGGTCCTCAGGCTCAGGCCCCAGGAAGGACAGGCCAGTCTGGGGCCGGGATACAGACAGTGCTGGGATCTCATCCTAGACCAAGGGGTAAAACCAGGCTGGAAGAGGGTGTCCTCATGAACCCATCTAGAAGCCCCTCCCCACTTCAGCATATAAAATCGTTCAGCCCCTAGCTGGCTCCTGACCATATTCACCTCCTCTAAATAGATCCCTGAAACCTCTCAGGCTCCTAAATAGGCCCCTGATGTCACCCAGTCCCCAAACGGCCCCGTACCTCAGCTAGCCCCACAAACAGATCTTTTGCTATCATATGCTACTCATAACATGTCCCCAGTGTCACCCAACCCCCAACTAGGACCTGTTATATCAACTCCTCAGCAGACCTCCCAGCCACCCGGCCCCTCTCCACAAACTCCTAATGTTACATGATTCTCCGTATAGGCTGTTAATGTCACGAAGCCTTCAAACAACCCTAGTATTACCCAGTTTCCCCCCAAAGCTCCCTTACGTTGCACAACCCCAGCTCACATCAGGTCCTTGATGTCATCCAGCCCCCAAACATCATTCGGCCTAGCCCTAGGATTTACTTAGCCCCCCCGTCACCATTCGTCCCCCCATCTGGGTCCCACACTGCACTCACCACCCAACCCGACTCCCGCCGAGCCCCCGATCTCACTAAGCTTCCCAGCCAGGTCTCGTAATCATTCAGTCTCCAAAGAACCTCTGCCGTCATTCAATCCTCCAGCGCCGCCTTCTGAGCCTCGCCGCCCTCCTACCACCACTCGGCTCCCCAGACAGGCCTCCGGAAGACACAAGGCTCTCCACCGAGGCCTCTGAAGTCACCCAGACCCGGGCCGGGATCCTCGAAGTCACGCGGACCTCCACTCAGGCCCGCCTTCGCCCTATCCCCGCGAGCCCGGCCCAGACTAAAAAGCCCAAGTCCCCACCAGACCTGAGCCTTCTCCACCAAGATGCCTATCTCCTCCATAGTGACCAAGCCGGCCGCTGTGTGGCCCGGCCTGATCCAGTCACCGCTTCCGATGACGCAACCGGAAGTCTGGCGTCGGAGGCTCCTGGGAAACATAGTTCAAGCCGCCGCTGAGGGGAGGGAGCGAAGGGAAGACCTCGTCCTAGGCTCCGCCCCCAACATCAGCTCGGGCGCCTTTTGAAACCCGCGGGCCGCGGGGCGTTGCGCGTGCGCAGTAGCACACCGCGCTGCCGTGTAGCCGGGCAGCGGGTGGCTCTGGCCTTCTAGCCGGCAGGTGGCGTGGCCCCATTGCTCTTTTACCGAGAAAATTGTCAGGGATGTGTTTTTTCTTTTCCCCCAGCGGGTCTCCTCGTGTGCAACGCCCGAGGATTGACCCCCGCGCGGGGGCAGGAGTGCCCGGGCTGCCCTGAGAATGACGCTGAACCGGGCTGCACCCCTGGGGTGCGCAGCTGCCAACCTGCGTTGCACTTAGCAGCGAAGAACCTGTGCCAGGCCCTGCCCTTTAGCCTTACATGCATCGTTTCATTGAATCTCACCGAAAAAAAAAAAAAAAAACCGGTCGCCGTCAGTAGATTTCATTCATAGCACCCTATAGGACAGAGTAGAACTGCCCCCATAGGGTTTCCAGGGCTGTAATCTTTGCCGAAGCAGACTGCCACATCTTTCTCCCGAGGAGCGACTGGTGGGTTTGAACCGCCAACCTTCCCGTTAGAAGCTGAGCGCTTTAACCACTGCACCACCAGGTTTCCTCCATTGAATCTTGACAGGTATTATATTCCCTGTTTTGCCCAGGGCCGGACAGTGTTTCGTTTTGTTGTACATGGGGTCACTATGAGTCCAAACGGACTCGACAGCACCTAACATTTTATACAGAAGGAAACAGGCTCAGAGCCGTGAAGCCACTTGCCACAGTTGAAGGAGCCCAGAGGGCCATTTGGAGCCCAGATCTGTCTGACCCCAAAAGCCTGTGCTCCTGGCCCCAGGGATACACTGCTACCCATCACAACAGCTACAATACTTGTTTTTTTTTTTTTTTTTTTTGTGGTAAATATATATGTAACAATTCGCCTGCCTTTTGAATATTATTCAAATGTGTACAATTCAGTGACCATCACCACTGTAGGTTTTCAGTTTTTCACATCACCCTGAATGGAAGTTTAGTGTCCCCTTAAGCACTGAGAAGTCAACTTTTTATGGGGTGAAAATACAAACAAGTGCACAGACATTACAGTATAGCTCAGCGAATTTACACAAAGGGAAAACACCTGTATAACCAATACCCAAATCAAGAAACCAACATATTAGCGGCCCCGCAAAACCCTGAGTGCTCCCTTTCTGCCACTCTTTCCTGCCCTATAAACGCTATGGCTTATCTGACTTCTAACATCATGGGCTATTTCGTCTGTTTTTGAACTCTTGTCTGTGTACCTGTACAGTTGGTGCTGTGCATTTGACTTCTTTACTCCTGTTTGTGAGATTCATTCATGTGTGTAGCAATTGTTCTTTCATTTTCATTTCTGTATGAAATTCTGTATGGTTGTGCGAGTGTGCCTCAAGCTAGCTATTTTGCAATTTGGGGCTATACCAAAAAACAAAACCAAATGAGTTGCTGTCAGGACTCATAGTGACCCTATAGGACAGAATAAAACTGCACCATAGGGTTTCCAAGGAGCACCTGGTAGATTTGAACTGCCAGCCTTTTGGTTAGCAGCCATAGCTCTTAACCACTACAAGATTAGGTTGTGTGTTGAGTCAACCTCTTTTGAGATATAAAACAGAGAAGCAAGCAGAGAGACAGGGAAACCTCATTACCACCAAGCAAGAAGAGGCAGGAGCGTGTGTCCTTTGGACCCAGGGGCCCCACGCTGAGAACCTCCTAGACCAGGGGAAGATTGAGGACAAAGACCTTTCCCCAGAGCCAACAGAGAGAGAAAGCCTTCCCCTGGAGCTGGCGCCCTGAATTGGAACTTCTAGCCTCCTAGACTGTGAGAGAATGAATTTCTTTGTTAAAGCCATCCACTTGTGGTATTTCTGTTATAGCAGCACTAGATGACTGGGACAAGGTCCCAGTATTTTAATTCCACAAAAAAAGGAAAACAGTAACAACAACAAATCCTTCCCTTTTTTCTCTTCACTGTGAATTTAGGTCTTCTAGATCTCCACCTAACACCACAAATGATCCTAGATTTCTGCTGGAGACTTAAAACCTACTGCTTGAAATGGAATCCAATCTCTTCCCCTTGCCTCTTGTTTCCCGTCCTCTCAGTTTCCAGTCTGAAGACTTGAACCTATCTGAGAGCTTTGACCAAGCCCAGTCCAACTATCACATTCTCTCTGTTCCCTTTGGCAATGATAAATGCATGTTCCCCTTTGGAGTTTTTTTGGATAATGATAAATAACCATTTTGCTGACTTTAAGCATTTTACCTCATTATCTTTCACTTTTTGTTTTTAGTAAGAATTCTTGCTTGTCCTCAGGATTTACTCCTCACAACAACCTTAGGAAGTAGATAATAAATGTAACCAACATTTATACAAAGCCCTTCCCTTGTGCCAAGAAATCTTTAGTTCTTTATATGTGTCGTTTGGTGTCATCTCCAGAGTGCTTTGAAGCAGGAACTGTTGTCTTACTTCCTGCTTTCTGAGGTCCCACGTAAGGAATCAGGCTCAGAGAAGTGAAGTCATTTACCCCAGGTCACATACCAAGTAAAGGGTAGAGCTGGCATTTGAATCCAGAGCCTGAGCTCTCAACCGGATGTGATAGTTATTTTGAATCTGCAGACATGTAAGCCTGTTGTTCTCAAGGAGGTTGGGGACACTGAGTCATTTCGGGGAGTTTTTCAAGCTAGACTCCCCTTTACCCATACCTGTCATTATGACCCACTACCCATCTGTCAAAGGAACCCTGGTGCCGCAATCGTTAAGCACTTGGCTGCTAACCGAAAGGTCAGAAGTTGGAACCCACCAGCTCCTCCATGGGAGAAAAGATTTGGCAATCTGCTCCCATGAAGATTACAGCCTAAGAAACCCTATGGGGCAGATCTACTGTGTCCTACAGGGTTGCTATGAGTCAGAATCAACTCAATGGCATCTAACAACAACAACCCACCTGTCAGTTTGTTGTACTGTGGTGGCTTGTGTGTTGCTATGATGCTGGAAGCTGTGCCAACGGCATTTCAAATATAAGCAAGGTCACCGATAGTGACAGACTAAAACAGACTAGGAAGAAAGGCCTGGTCATCCACTTCCAAAAATCAGCCAATGAAAACCTTACGGATCACAACAGAACTTTGTCTGATGCAGTGCTGGAAGGTACAAACATACCATCAATTATGAAGATGGCGCAGGACCAGGCAGTGCTTCATTCTGTTATACACAGGTCGCCATGAGTTGGAGGTGACTCGACAGCAACCACCAAGAACAACATCATTATGACAGTTAACCCCCACCCATTTGTTAAGTACCACCCTCTAGACCATTTAGTAGAGAGCAAATTTGAGCAAGGAGTAGCCCACTGGACTGTGTTGTTGTTGTTAGGTGCGGTCGAATCTGTTCTGGCTCATAGGGATCCTATGCCCAGGAGAAACACTGCCTGGTCCTGCGCCATGCTCACAATCATTGTTATGCTTGAGCTTATTGTTGCAGCCACTGTGTCAGTCCACCTCATTAAGGGTCTTCCTCTTTTCCACTGACCCTGTACTCTGCCAAGCATGATGTCCTTCTCCAGGGACTCATCCCTCCTGACATGTCCAAAGTAGGTAAGATGCAGTCTCGCCGTCCTTGCTTCTAAGGAGCATTCTAGTTGTACTTCACCCAAGCAGAGGCTAAAGTTGATCTCTCCTGGCTCAAACCCAGGGCTTTACTGCTCTCAACTATACTGCCTTCTATAAAAAGTCCTGAGCAGACCCTGTTCTGTGTGATTGTGTTCCCAGATACAGATCTTTAGGGCCCTCGATGAGGCCTGAGTGCATATAGGAGCCAAGAGACGAGTAAGTAAAGACAGCTGGGCTAAAAAATAAAAACCAAACCCATTGCCGTCAAGTCAATTCTGACTCACAGCGACCCTATAGGACAGAGTAGAACTGTCTCATAGGGTTTCCAAAGAGCTCCAGTGGATTTGAACTGTTGATCTCTTGGTTGGCAATCGAACTCTTAGCCACTGCACCACCAGGGGTCCACACACCTGGGCTGGCAGGCAACACATTCCTCATTACAAGGGGCAGCTGAAACTCAGCCATGATAGCTATGGCAGAATATGAACTCAGTGTTGCCAAATCTGAGGTGTCAAGAGAAGTCAGAAATCCAGATTTTCAAATCGAATCCAGGTTTCAAGTTTTAGATCTTGATAATAGAATTAAAAAAAAATTAAAGAACACCATGTGGGCCAAATGAGTGAAACATATCTGTGGACTGGATGCAGCAGACAGATGGCCATATGTTGATCCCCGGTCTAGGCTCACCCTCTCACCTTGTGCTGCTATCAAAGGCTCAGAGATGAAGAGTTTTACTCAACCCCAGCATGGAGGTTCAAGGAAGTGTTTGAACTACTCAGAAGGCAGCAAACATGTGAGGTAAAGTATGCTTAAGGATTAAACTCAGGGAAGTATTTAAATACCTAACAACAGCAGATTAATTAAATAAACTTTGAGATGTTGAAATGATTAACTTTTTGGATAACTTCATACTTGACAATGACGATAAGTCAAAGCTGCTTTAAATGAGGCAGAGAGAAGTCAAATATATCGCCACTTTCCAACTTCCGCCTTATTTCTGACACCAGACATCCCATGGTACTCACTGTGTCCACTGTATTTGATAACTTGTTGCAACGTCCACCAAACTCATGGAATCAGCATGCCTGCAACAACAATGTTAATATACCAGCAAAAGATATAAACAGAAATGAAGATATGCATAGGGCGAGGTCCAGGAGGGGTCCCTTCAACATCTCAAGGGCACAAGCTTACCCTCCTGAGAATACACGTTCACTCTCAAGTGCTCTATGAGTTCTTTCTGGGGCAGAAACGCCCCCGCTGGTGCAACTTCTGAGTGATCCTTCTCTCAGTTGGGACAGCGCTGCTGTGTTCTCTTCTCGGCCCAGCTCTTCATCTTAGCTCTGCTCCGCTCTGGTGCCATTGTCCAGGCCTGCGGGTTGTCTCTGCCATTTCTGGCACTGTCTTAGGCTGGGTTCTCTGGAGAAGCAAAACCAGCAAAGTGTACATATAGAGAGATCTATATCAAGGAAATGGCTCATGCATTTGTAGAGGCTGGAACGTCCCAAATCTGTGGGTCAGAACAGAGGATTATCCTGACTCACATAGTGGCAAATGCTGGGGAACCCAAGATCGGCAGGTCAGAGAGCAAGGGTCTTGCTCACAGGCCATGAAGATAAATGAATCCCAAGATAGGCAGGTAAGACCAAAGGTAAGCTGCTAGCTCAAGTCCCAAGAACTGGAGGCCCGATGAACAGCAGCCAGCTGCAGGATCCAGGGCAAGCAAAAAGCCACAAGCCCTGCCAAAATGTCCACTTATATTTATTTGATGCAGGCCAAGGAAATTCCCTTTCAACTGATTGGCTACTCACAGCAGATCCCATCATGGAGATGATCACATTGTATCAAATCTCATCATGGAAGTGATCACAAAATCATACGACTGCCAAACCACTGAGAAGCATAGCCCAGCCAAGCTGACACACAGCCTTAACCATCACAGGCACCATCGCTCCTGGCCCACAGCTCTAAAGGTGTTACAGCTCTTTTACCTGGGTCTGGGAGGGTTTCAGTTGCAGGGTTTCTATGTCTTAGTGGACGCACCACCCTCTCAGCTCTCAGCTCTCAGCCAAGAAGCCCCCAAAACCCTCTGTATTTCAGCCCTTTTTATAAGTGATTCCTCATGCTTCTTTGTCGATAAGGGGCAGTGAATTACTTAATATGGTCCTTTTTTTTTTTATCCATAGTTTTTGTGACTCTCACACAATGATTGGGTGGGATTATGCAAATGAGGTATATGGAACCTGTGATGGTTAGGGTTATGCGTCACCTTGGCTGGGCCACAATTTTCAGTGTTTTGACAGTTATGTAATGACGTGGTCATCCTCCATTTTGTGGTCCGATGTAATTGTCCTCCATTTTGTGATCTGATGTAACTCTCTTCCATTTTGAGATATGTTGTAAATCCTAGCCTCTATTCCTGTGGTTGTGATCCCATTTGGGAATGAACTGTCTGTTGTGTTAATGAGGCAAGGTTAGGGTGGGATGTATCTTGAGTCATTGCTTTACTAGAGGGTGTGAGTCAAGTTACTACCCTAGCCCCAGTCACTGCCCTCACCACCCTTACTCAAGTCACTACCTGTCTTAGTCATCTAGTGCTGCTACAATAGAAATACCACAAGTGGATTGCTTTAACAAAGAGAAATTTATTCTCTCACAGTCTAGGAGGCTAGAAGTCCAAATTAGGGCATCAGCTCCAGGGGAAGGCTTTCTTTCTCTGTAGGCTCTCGAGGAAGGTCCTTGTCATCAATCTTCCCCTGGTCTAGGAGCTTCTCAGGCACAGGGATCCTGGGTCCAAAGGACACGCCCTGCTCCCAGCTCTACTTTCTTGGTGATAGGAAGTCCCCATGTCTCTCTGCTTTCTTCTCTCTTTTGTATCTCAAAAGAGATTGGCTCAAGACACAATCTAATCTTGTAGATTAAGTCCTGCCTCATTAACATAACTGCCACTAATCCCATCTCATCAATGTCATTGAGATAGGATTTACAACACACAGGAAAATTACATCGGATGACAAAATGGTAGACAATCACACAGTACTGGGACTCATGGCCTAGGCAAACTGATACACATATTTTGGGGGGACACAATTCAATCCATGACACTGTCTTGCCTGGATCACACCCTTGCTTGAGCTACACCTTTTATCTTGTGAGAGAGAAGCTAGCAGAGAAGAGGGGGACCTACTTCCACTAATAAAGAAGATCTGGGAGTGGAACTCATCCTTTGGACCTGGGATCCTGGCACTGGAAACCTCCTAGACCCCAGAGACACAGAGAGAGCTGTAACACCAGAGACAGTGAGAGATGGCAAGAAGCAGTGGCAGAGGAATGGCAGCAGAGGCAGCAGAATCAGGAAGCTGGCAGGAGACTGCGCAGTAGGCTTCCCGTCCCACAGAGTGAGAGAGTTGAGTGCTTTTGGGCTGAGGCTTTCTGGCAGAATGGGGTGCCTCCGGGCACTTATTGGCAGAGGTAAAGAGCCTTGTAACACTTGCCCATGCAGGGCTGGGGCTGAGGGGCCGAGGGGCCGAGGGGCCGAGGGGCCGAGGGGCCGAGGGGCCGAGGGGCCGAGGGGCCGAGGGGCCGAGGGGCCGAGGGGCCGAGGGCCGGGGAGAGAGGCTTGCCTGCGGGCACAGCTGAGAAGAGGCTGTTCTGATAGAAGAACGGTATCCTAGGTGTTCCTGAGCCTGAATTGTAACCTGTTACTTCCCTAATAAACCCCATAACTGTGAGTATTGTCTTTGAGTTCTGTGTGGCCATTGCCGTGAATTCTCAAACCCAGCAGAGGAGTAGAGAGTGCCGTGGGAGGGATGGCTGGTGTCAGAATTGGTAACAAGGCTGGAAAGAGGAGGCATGTCTGACGGCAGCCTCATAGGAATCAGCCTTGGGCTGTTGATAGAGATAATGATTCTCTCTCCCCCTAGTGAAGTTAGAGGAGGTCAGAAACCCCTGCTGTCACGCCATTTTTTTAGTTAATTTATTGTTCGGTTACATTTCTCACAATGCATGAACATTCTCATTATTTCCATTCTGGTTGTTCCATTTCCACTAATCTAGTTTCCCTAGCCCCTTACATTCTCATCTTTGTCATAAAGAAATTGATGACCATTTGGTGTCATGTAGGTGATTTTTTAAAGGAGCACAGTACTTACGGGTGATATTCATTATTCTGTGAGCCAATCTGTTATTGAGCTACAAGGTGACCTCAGGGGTTAGTTGCAGTTCAAGGTTTAAAGATTATTTTAGGGCAGTAATCTCAGGTAGTCCTCCAGTCTCAAACAAACCAGTAAGTCTTTTTTTTTTTTTTTTTTAGGAATTTAAGGTTCTGTTCCACATTTTTCTCCCATTCAATCAGGGTACATCTATTGAGGCCCTGATTAGAAAGGTCAGTAGTGGTAGCCAGGGACTATCTAGTGCTTCTGATCGCAGGGTAGATGAGGCCATGGTTCCTGTAGACTATTTGTCCTCTAGGCTAGTTTCTTTTTTGATTCTTTGGTTTCCTTACGATGCAGTTTTTAAAAGTGGTGTAGAATATTTAATAATGTGCTATGTATTCACAAAATGAACAGCAGCGGAACATTGTCTGACAAACTGCTGGAAGGCGAGCCCCTCAGGTTGGAGGGTACTCAAACACAACTGGTGAAGAGCCGACTCCTCAAAGTAGAGTTTACATTAATGACATGGATGGGGTCAAACTTTTGGGACCTTCATTTGCTGATGTGGCACGACTCAAATTGAGAAGAAACAGCTGCACATATCCATTAATAATCAGAATGTGGAATGTAGGAAATGAATGTACGAATCCAGGAAAATTGGGAATCATCAAAAATGAAACAGAACACATAAACGTCGATATCCTAGGCATTAGTGAGCTGAAACAGACTGGAATTGGCCATTTTGAATCGGACAATCATATGGTCTACTATGCCGGGAATGACAAAATGAAGAGGAATGGTGTTGCATTCATCGACAAAAAGAACATTTCAAGGTTTATCCTTGAAATGTTCTTTTTGATGATGAATGAAAGCCATTGCTCTTCAATTTGTCATTCCTGGCAGAGTAGACCATACATTTGTCTGATTCAAAATGGCCAGTTCCAGCCCATTTCAGCTCAAGATATCAGTTTCAGCCTAAGATAATATTTGTGTTCCATTTCACTTTTGACAATTTCCAGTTTTCCTAGATCGAAACTTCATACATTCCGTGTTCCAATTATTAATGGATGTTTGCAGCTGTTTCTTCTCATTTTGAGTCGTGCCACATCGGCAGATGAAGGCCCTGGAAGCCTGACTCCATCCACGTCATTAAGGTCGACTCTACTTTGAGGGGGCAGCTCTTCTTCAGTTGTATTTTCAGTACCTGCCAACCTGAGGGGCTCATCTTCCCGCACTACATCAGACAATGTTCCACTGCTACTCATAAGATTTTCACTGGCTAATTCTTTTCAGAATTAGACCGCCGGGCCCTTCTTCCTAGTCTGTCTTAGTCTGGAAGCTCAACTGGAACCTGTCCTCCATGGGTGACCCTGCTGGTATCTGAATACTGGTGGCATAGCTTCCAGCATCACAGCAACATGCAAGCCCCACAGTACGACGAACTGATCGATGCATGGGAGATTTATTCTTAATTTATTCTTAGGGAATACTGTGTGGTTTAAAGTCAAGAAAGGTGTTCATCAGGGTCAGGGTTGTATCCTTTCACCATACTTATTCAATCTGTATACTGAGCAAATAATCCGAGAAGCTCGACTCTATGAAGAAGAACGGGGTATCAGGATTGAAGGAAGACTTGTTAACAATCTGCAAAATGCAGATGACGCAACCTTGCTTGCTGAAAGCTAAGAGGACTTGAAGCACTTACTGATGAAGATCAAAAACCACAGCCTTCAGTATGGATTACACCTCCACATAAAGGAAACAAAAATCCTCACAACTGGGCCAATCAGCACTATCATGATAAATGGAGAAAAGATTGAAGTCGTCAAGGATTTCGTTTTACTTGAATCTGCAATCAACAACCATGCAAGCAGCAGTGAAGAAATCAGACGACATATTGCATTGGGCCAATCTGCTGTAAAAGACCTCTTCAAAGTGTTAAAAAGCAAAGATGTCACTTTAGGGACTAAAATGTTTCCAATCATCTGACCCAAGCCATGGTGTTTTCAATCACCTCATATGCATGCGAAAGCTGGACAATGAGTAAGGAAGACCAAGAAGAATTGATGCCTTTGAATTATGGTGGTGGTGAAGAATATCGAATATACTGTGGACTGCTAAAAAAAAAAAAAAAAAAAAATGAATGAACAAATCTGTCTCGGAAAAAGTACAGCCAGAATGCTCCTTAGAAGCAAGGATGGTGAGACTATGTCTCACATACTATGGACGTGTTAGCAGGAGGGACCAGTCCCTGGAGAAGGACATCAAAAAAGAGGAAGGACATCAGAAAAGCGGAAGATCCTTAACAAGACGGACTGACACAGTGGCTGCAACAATGGGCTTAAGCATAACAAGGACTGTGAGGATGGCGCAGGACTGGGCAGTGTTTCATTCTGTTGTACATAAGGTTGCTATGAGTCTGAACTTATCTGACAACATATCATTATATTTAAAATGAGTTGCTTGTAGACAGCATATAGTTAGTTGGGTGTTGTTTTTGTTTGTTTTCCTACGCAACCTGACAATCTCTGTCTCTTAATTGATATGTTTAGATCATTTACATGTAATGCAATTTTTGATAAGTTGAATTTAGACCTACCATTTTATTATTAATTTTCTGTTTGTGCCCTCTGTTTTCTTTTGTTTGTCCCTCTCTTTCAGATTGCATGAATTGTTTTTCCATTTTAATTTCTCTATTGGTGTTACATATTGAATTACGTTCCCTCAGATATGTGTTAAAATCCTAACCCCTGTACCCATAATATGACCCTGTTTAGAAATAGGGGTTTTCTCATTGAGCAGTAAAAAAGAATGAATTATTAATACATGCAGCAACTTCAATAAATGTCAAAGGCATTATGCTGAATGAAAGAAGCTAGTGTTTCAAAATATTGCATACTGTCTCATTCCATTCATATGACATTCTTGAAAAGACAGAACTACAGGAACAGATGATAGACCAGCAGTTGCCAGGGGTTAGGGGGAGACGGCATGACTACAAAAGGACAGCGTGAGAAAGTTTCTGTATCCTTATTGCAGCGGTGATTACATAAATCCGTACATGTCAATTTTACCATATGTTAACTTAAAAAATAAAATAAAATAGGCAAGGAGAAGAAGATGCCAAGGATGACTCCTAGGCTTCCAACTTGGAGAACTGGTCATTCACTGAGATTCAGAACAAGAAAAGGACCTAGGTTTTTGTTGACTGCTGTCTAGTTGGCTCCTGACTCATGGCGATCCCACGCACAATGGAATGAAGCCCTGCCTGGTCCTGCACCACCCCCACGATTGGTCGGGAATCAGAATGTTGTGATTGATAGGGCTTTCGTGGGCTGATTTTTGGAAGTAGATCACTAGATCTTTCTTCCTAGATGTGTGTTAAAAAATCAAAAAAACCAAACCCATTGCCGTTGAGTCGATTCTGACTCATAGCAACCCCCTAGGACAGAGTAGAACTGTCCCACAGAGTTTCCAAGGAGGGCCTGGTGGATCTGAATTGCCAGTTTTTTCGTTAGCAGCCGTAGCTCTCTCAACCACTATGCCAGGTAAGCAGAAATCATGAGGTTTGAGACCTGTTGAGCTTAAGATGCCTTTGAGACATCCGATAGGTATCAAGGGGGTTATATAACACTGTTATATAAATGATTCAAAGATAGCCTCTGTGTGGCCCCAGGTTTTTTTTTTCCCCCCCTCTGGAACAGCTTGGGCCTGTTAGCTCAAAAAAAAAACGTGCTGGTTATCAAACTCAAATTTGTACACATTCAGTTGTTTTAAAAATAGCCAAAAATACATTATGCTGAGTGAAATTAGTCAGTTGCAAAAGGACAAATATTGTATAAGACCACTATTATAAGAACTTCAGAAATAGTTTAAACTGAGAAGAAAACATTCTTTCTTGGTTACGGGGTGGGGGGAGGTGGAAGAGGAGCTTTCACTAATTAGATAGTAGATAAGAACTACTTTAGGTGAAGGGAAAGACAGCACACAATACAGGGGAGGTCAGCACAATTGGACTAAGCCAAAAGCAAAGAAGTTTCCTGAATAAACTGAATGCTTCAAAGGCCAGTGTAGCAGGGGCAGGGGTCTGGGCACCATGGTTTCAGGGGACAACTAAGTCAACTGGCATAATAAAATCTATTAAGAAAACATTCTGCATCCCACTTTGAAGAGTGGCCTCTGGGGTCTTAAACGCTAGCAAGCAGCCCTCGAAGATGCATCAATTGGTCTCAGCCCACCTGGATCAAAGGAGAATGAAGAACACCAAGGGCACAAGGTGATTAAGAGCCCATGAGACAGAAAGGGCCACATGAACCAGCGACTACATCATCCTGAGACCAGAAGAACTAGATGGTGCCCGGCTACAACCAATGACTGCCCTGACAGGGAACACAACAGAGAACCCCTGAGGGAGCAGGAGAGCAGTGGGATGCAGACCCCAAATTCTCGTGAAAAGACCAGACTTAATGGTCTGACTGAGACTAGAAGGACCCTGGTGGTCATGGCCCCCAGACTTTGTGTTGTCCCAGGACAGGAACCATTCCCGAAGCCAACTCTTTAGACATGGATTGGACTGGACAATGGGTTGGAGAGGGATGCTGGTGAGGAGTGAGCTTCCTGGATCAGGTGGACACTTGAGACTATGTTGGCATCTCCTGCCTGGAGGGGAGATGAGAGGGTGGGGGGATTAGAAGCTGGTGAAATGGACATGGAAAGAGAGAGTGGAGGGAGAGAGCAGGCTGTCTCCTTAGGGGGAGAGTAATTGGGAGTGTGTAGTAAGGTGTATATGGGTTTTTGTGTGAGAGACTGACTTGATTTGTAAACTTTCACTTAAAGCACAACAAAAATTATTTAAAAAAAAATAGCCAAAAATAAGCAGATTTTTAGCCAGTTGGAGCCCACCTGCTTTATATACCTGCAAAACTACACCAAACATTTGCTAGCCGTGAATAAGATAAAACCCTGTAGTTATAAGGGCTCCCAAATTGCTGCTGTCCTTAGAGTTCCCTGACCCAGAGACTCCTCATCTTGTTGAAGTCATAGATGACTCTCTGCCAACAGCTGTCAATGCCTTGGCCCCAATAAAAAGCTTGTTGTGCAACACTGCTATCTCCTAGTCATATCTCTTTTTTTTGATCAGCCCAGAACTTCCTTGAACTTACTACAAACATATCATCTGGAACTCAGAGGAGAGCTGTATCTGTCCCTGAAAATTTCAGAGACAATGCCCAAATCCTTACTTGGTGTAGAATCATATGACTTTTTCTCTGAACTTGTATTCGGGTTATCAAGGGTTACCATTATTCCATGTCCCTTGTTAAGGGTTGAGTTTTGTCCCCCCAAAATGTGTGTCAACTTAGCTAGGCCATGATTCCCAGTATTGTGTGATTGTCCACCATTTTGTCATCTGATGTGATTTTCCTATGTGTTGTAAATCCTACCTCTATGATGTTAATGAGGCGGGATTAGAGGCAGTTATGTTAATGTTAATGAGGCAGGACTCAATCTACAAGATTAGATTGTATCTTGAGTCAATCTCTTTTGAGATATAAAAGAGAGAATCAAGCAAAGAGATGGGGGACCTCATAACAGCAGTGCTGGCAAAAGAGCACGTCCTTTGGACCTGGGGTTCCTGTGCTGAGAAACTCCTAGGCCAGGGGAAGATTGATGACAGGACCTTTCCCCAGAACCGACAGAGAGAGAAGGCCTTCCCCTAAAGCTGGCGTCCTGAATTTGGACTTTTATCCTCTTAGACTGTGAGAGAATACATTTCTCTTTGTTAAAGCCATCTACTTGTGATAATCCTGTTATAGAGTACTAGATGACTAAGACATCCTTCATCACTGTTGTTTACATTGGCCTAGTACCAGATGACTAAGGCTTCTATCACAGCCATTATCTGGTGGTAAATAACGAGTGTTGGTAACTTCTTTGGGGGAGGGTGGTTTTATTTACAGTAAGAAATGTAAGAAGACCAGGAGATCATTTAGAATTATCATAGGACATGAGTCACCTGCACTGTGGTATCTGAAGCTAGGAAAGGGTTTGAGAGGCTTAGGAGGAGTGTAAGAATATAAGAAGAGACGGAAGTGACAGCAGCCCGAGAATGAGAAACGACAGAGGAAAATGCACTGGAGAAGCTGCAGCCAGAGGGGTTGGAGGGAAACCAGATACGTGTGTGCGCTGATGTGTACTTAAGTACGTGCTGTCAGGGAAGCCAAGGGAATGGGACACTTTTTTTTTTTTTTCTTTTAAGTTGCTTGTGAGAGATCACACAAGGACAGGAAAATGTCGTCTGGATTTGATTGTTGTTAGCTGCCGAACTTTGCCGGATCCTGTGCCATCCCCACGATCAGTTGCAGATTGGACCACTGTGATCCATATAAGGTTTTCTTTGGTTGATTTTTGGAAGTAGAGCACCAGGCCTCTCTTCCTAGTCTACCTTAGTCTTGAAGCTCCACTGAAACCTGTTCAGCGTCATAGCAACACGCAAGCGTCCACTGACAGACTGGTGGTGGCCACGCATGTGGTGCGCTGGCTGGGAATCGAACCCAGGTCTCCCGCATGGAAGGCAAAGAATTCTACCACTGAACCACCACTGCCCTCCTCTGAGTTTAATTACAAAGAGATTATTGGCAACTTTGGCTGGTGTAAACTCAGTGAAGTGGGGAGTGGGCTGGGTGGGTGCAAACTAGACTTCAGGGGCTGAAGAATGGAGAAAGAATGAAGGCAGAACGTAGAAAGCCAAGTCAGTGAGCGTACACAGCTCTCGCAAAACACTTGGCTGTAGTGGAAAGGTGAGTGAGAGGGCTGCAATTCGCGGAGGGTGAGCTCTTAAGAAAGGTTTTTCCCGTTTGGTTTTTTAATGAGACTTGACCGTGCTTACATGCTGATGTGCAGGAGCAAAAACTGAGAGAAGAGAGCTAATCAGTGGGTCCACTCTCCTGATGCAGAGGGAGGGGAATAGTATCCTGATAAGGATGCCCCCTATCTTCACTCTATTTAACTTTATGTCAGAGGTATTAGCCAACACTAAATAGAGGCATATGAATTGGCAACTATCTCTATTTACTGGTGATATGATAAAAGAATCGATGACAAAAACTATAAATAAGATAATTTTTAAGGTGGTATGATACAAAATTATCATACAGAAATACAAACAGAATATCACTTATATGAAATAGTATCCTTTACTTGGACCCACAATTAACAACCATGGAAGCAGCAGTCAAGAAATCAAAAGACGCAATTGCATTGTGTCAATCTGCTGCAAAGGACCTCTTTAAAGTGTTGAAGAACAAAGATGTCACCTTGAAGACTAAGGTGTGCCTGACCCAAGCCATGGTATTTTCAATTGCATCATATGCATGTGAAAGCTGGACAGCGAATAAGGAAGACGGAAGAAGAATTGACGCCTTTGAATTGTGGTGTTGGCGAAGAATATTGAATATACCATGGACTGCCAAAAGAATGAACAAATCTGTCTTGGAAGAAGTACAACCAGAATGCTCCTTAGAAGCAAGGATGGTGAGACTGCATCTTACACACTTTGGACGTGTTATCAGGAGAGATGAGTCCCTGGAGAAGGACAGCATGCTTGGCAGAGTACAGGGTCAGCAGAAAAGAGTAAGACCCTCAATGAGGTGGACTGACACAGTGGCTACAACAATGAGCTCAAGCATAACAACGATTGTAAGTATAGCTCAGGACTGGGCAACGTTTCGTTCTGTTGTGCGCAGGGTCACTATGAGTCGGAACCGACTCGACGGCACCTAACAACAACAATAAAACAGTACCCAGTTAGAACAAATAATAGACTAGCGGGCCCTGTTTACTAGAGCAAAAACTAATAATAATAGAATATCTAGGCATAAACTTAACAAGAAAACTGTAAAATAATCCTGAAAGATAAGTAGATGTGTACAAATGGAAGGGCAATGTTTTCAGATAGAAGATTCACATAATAAAGGTGTCAATTCTCTTAAAGTTAATTAATAAATGTAATGCAATCCCAATAATGGAGAAGAAATTAGAATTATCAACAACTTCATTCTACTAAAATCAACAATCAACATCCATGGACGTATTGCACTGGGCAAATCTGCTGCAAAAGACTTCCTCAAAGTTTTAAAAAGCAAAAATGTCACTTTGATGACTGTCATGGGTTGAATTGTGTCCCCCCCCCCAAATATGTATATCAATTTGGCTGGGCCATGATTCTCAGTATTGTGTGATTGTCCACCATTTTGTCATCTGATGTGATTTCCCTGTGTTGTAAATCCTAGCCACTATGATGTTAATGAGACAGATTAGCAGCAGTTATGTTGATGAGATCTACAAGATTAGATTGTGTCTTAAGTCAGTCTCTTCTGAGATATAAAAGAGAGACTTGAGCAGAGAGATATGGGGACCTCATACCACCAGGAAACAATAGCCAGGAGAATAACGTGTCCTTTGGATCTGTGGTCCCTGTGCTGAGAAGCTCCTTGACCAGGGGAGGATTGATGACAAGGACCTTCCTCCAGAGCCAACAGAGAACGAAAGCCTTCCCCTGGAGCTGGTGCCCTGAATTCAGACTTGTAGCCTCCTATACTGTGAGAGAATAAATTTCTCTTTGTTAAAGCCATCCACTTGCGGTATTTCTGTTATAGCAGCGCTAGATGACTAAGACAACAACTAAGGTACATATAACCCAAGCCATGGCCTTTTCAATCACCTCACGTGCATGCAAAAGTTGGATAGTGAAAATAAGAAGACAGAAGAAGGATGTTTGAACTGTCATATGGGTGAAGAATATTGAAGATAATGTGGACTGCTAAAGGACTGAACAAATAAGTCTTAAAAGAAATACAACCAGAATGTTCCTTAGAAGAGAGGATGGTGAAAACTTCGACTGGCTTACATTGGACACGCCATCAAAAAAGACCAAGTGCTAGAAAAGAACATCAAGATTGGTAAAATAGAGGGCCAGAGAAAATGAGGGAAACCTTCAACGAGATGGATTAACACAATAGCCACAACAACGTCCTCAAACATAACACAGATCATGAAGATGGTGCACGACCTGGCAGTGTCGCATTTTGTTATACATAAAGTTTAGACAAGTTGGAGCAAACTCAGAGCAACTACACCAAGCACAATCTCAATAAAAAATGCCATCAGGTTTTTATTTAGAACTAGAAACGTTGATTAGGAAACTTACTTGAAAGAATAAACAAACAAGAATAAACAGAAATATTCTGGAAAAGAAGACCATGGTAAGAGGGAACCATTGACCCTACCAGATATTAAAACATAAAACCTCTGTAACAATGTGATATCAGCATATTAATGGATAAACCAATGGAACAGAATAGAAAATCCAGAAATAGACCCAAATACAGATAGATTCTTAGTATATGGTAAAAGTCACATCTTAAAAGACCTTTTTAATATGTAATACTGGGGTAAATGGATAACTCTAAGGTAGTGCACATGGCTAAGCACTGAGCTGCTAACTGAGAAGTTGTCAGCTTGAACCTATCCAGCTGCTCCATGGGAGAACGACCTGGCGGTCTGCTTCTGTAAAGATTACAGCCAAGAAAACCCTACGGGGCAGTTCTCTCTGTCACATAGGGTCGCTATGAGTTGGAATTGACTCTACGGTACTCAACAACAACATATGGAAAAAGGTAAAATTAGATCTATTCCTTACACCATACACCATGTTAAATTTAAAATGGGTCAGAGACTTAACTGCGTAAGTACTAAAAGTACTAAAAGAAAACATGGATACATTCCTTTATAATCTAGAAGTGAATCAAAATATAGAATCAATAAAGGAAAAGATTGATGCATTTGACTTCATAAAATTAAAAAAATTTTTTTGCATGAAACAAACTCAACAACCAAGGTAAAAAGGCAAAAACAGAAATCAGGAAATTGTGAACCCTTAAACAAATTAAAAGACGGTTGACCTCATTTATACTACTGGAAACACAAAATAAAACTGCATTGAGGTATCATTTCTCACCTATCAGATTGACAACATATTCCTTTGGCAAGCTTATGGGGAAATTGGCACTCACTTTTATTGCTGGTGAAAGTGGAAAATGGTACAAGCCCTGTGGAGAAGGATTTGGCAATTTCTAGCGCAGTTACATATGACCTTTGGCCCAGCAATAATATGACCTTTGGCCCAGCAATCTCACTTCCAACAAAATCACATATTCCTTTTGACCAGACATCTCAATTCTAGGATTCTATCACAAAGAAGTACAACCAGAATGTTCTTCAGAAGCACGGATGGCGAGATTACGTCTCATATATTTTGGACATGTTATTTTCTTTTTTTTTTTCTAGTGCCATCTTAGGAGGGATCAATCCCCGGAAAAGGACATCAGGCTTAGTAAAGTAGAGGGTCATGAAAAAAAAATGGAAGACCCTCAATGAGATGGGTTGACACAGTAGCTGTAACAATGACCTCAAGCCTAGCAATGATTGTGAGGAAGGTACAGGACCGGGCATGTTTGATTCTGTTGTACATAGGATCGCTATGAGTCAGAACCAACTTGACGGCACCTAACAACAACATCACAAAGATAAACTGGCGAAAATACAAAATAACATATGCACATGGCTATTTTTGGTAGCACTTTTTGCAATAGAAAAATACTTAGAGCAACCCAAATATCCATCAGTACGGACGGAATAAACTAAGGTTTACACAGTGGAGTGCTATATAGCTCTGAAAAGGAATGGAAATGATCTCTCCATGATAAAGTGTTAAGTAAAAAGAGGCACAGTGTGGACAATAAGCTATCTTTTGTGTAAGAAAGAAAGGGAAATGCAAATATACCACACATATATGTATGTATGTATTTGCATACATTTTTTTAAAAGAAATGATGAGAAGATAAAAAAAAAAAAAAAAAACATAAAAATGGTTACTTATAGGGGAAGGGAGGAAACAGTCCGAAGAGACAAGGTTGGCAGTAAACCTCTATGAAGATACCTTATTTTATGGTCTTGACTTGTGGAACCACGCAAATGTTTTACAAAATTTAAAAACTTAAAACAAAAAAGCAGTTCTTCCCCTAGAGCCCAAATTATGATCCCTAAATACAAGTCTGTCATAATAGGAATTAGAGCTATTGAGAAATGGGTGATTCTTGAGCTGAGCAGGAAATGTACAAAGATAAGCCCGGAACATCTTGTCGTCCCATAAATCAAGGAGGCTACCACTGACCTGAGGGGGAATGGCAATGGGTTGAAACACTTCTAATATGTTAAAAATCCATGAGTTCATAATAGTGTGAAGACACATGCACACAGCCCTCAATGTTTTGGCTGCCTTCAGGAAGAACCAACTAAATCTGAAAATTGAAGCATTTAAGTTGTTTTTCCTGCATGAGCTGCAACTCAGAAAAATAGTAGTATTCTAGCTAATAAATAGCAAAAGAACAATAAAGCAGAAACCCTCATTTTGCAAAGCCCTAGTGAAATAATTAATCTAGGCAGGGTTGCCTGATTTAGCAAATAAATTGCATGGGACATACTATTAAAATTTGACTTATACTAGGATTTCATGAGACATACTTACACTGAATTTTTTTTTATGTTTATCTGAAATTCAAATTTAATCAAATGTCTTGTATTTTATCTGGCAACTCTAACCCAGTGCCATCGAGTAGATTCTGACTCATAGCAACCCTATAGGACAGAGTAGAACTGCCCCGTAGAGTTTCCAAGGAGCCCCTGGCGGATTCAAACTGCCATCCCTTCGGTTAGCAGCCGTGGCACTTAACCACTACACCACCAGGGTTTTCTATCTGGCAACTCTAGAGCTAGTTAATAGTCAACAATGTTAACATTACTCTGACAGAAGAATAATCATTGAATAAAATTAAACATCCATTTGTGATTAAAAAACACTTGTTAGGTGCTGTCGAGTTGGTTCTGACTCATAGAGACTCTATGGACAATGGAACGAAACACTGCCCAGTCCTGCGCCGTTCTCATAATCATTATGCTTGAGCCCATTGTTGCAGCCACTGTGTCAATCCATCTCGCTGAGGGTCTTCCTCTTTTTCGACGACCCTCTGCTTTACCAAGCATGATGTCCTACTCCAGGAACTGATCCCTTCTGATAACATGTCCAAAGTATATTAGACATAGTCTGACCATCCTTGCTTCTGAGGAGCATTCTGGTTGTACTTCTTCCTAGACAGATTTGTTCATTCTTTTGGCAGTCCATGGTATTGTTACCAAACCCTAGAAGGTGGGTTCTTGTCCCACACACTCTGACTTGCAAATTATCTGGACACAGGTCTTTGAGAAAGAACAAGTAACTTTATTGCAATGCGTAGGGCAAGGAGCCAGAAGGAAGTTCCTCAGATCCGACTCCCTGAGCTACAGAGAAGGAGGGCTTATATGTGATTTGGGCAGCAAGATGGCGGCCACACAAATGTAAAATTCTAGAAGGCTGCGAGGAAACAGAACTGGTTCTTGTTGGACCTCTTGCTTTGGAATGGGTCTAGGTAATGATTTTCCTTCTGATTCATTCCTCCTGTTGCTGTGTCCTCTGTGGAGGTCAATTAGTGATCACAGCTGTGCCCTCTGCACATGCAGGGGGCCCAAATCTGGCTTGGAATAGTTTAAGGACTAAAAATGGAAATTTACTGGCACCCGTCAGGTTACAGCATACTCAATATTCTTTGCCAGCACCACAATTTAAAGGCATCAATTCTTCTTCAGTCATCCTTATTCATCATCCAGCTTTCAAAAAACACTTAGCACACTAAAAGTGGAAGGAACTTCTTGAACACAATGATGTGTGGTTACAAAAAACACTACTGTAAGCAGCATACTTAAGAAAGATTTTCCCCCATTGTGCTTTTATTCAATGATGTAGTGGAGGATGTAAAGAAAAGCTATACAGGTGAGAAAGAAAGGTTTCCTTATTCATAGAAAATATGATTGAGTATGTAGAGAATACGAAAGAATCTACGAATAAACTATGAACATTAATAAGTAGAGGCTTTAGCTCTGGGCAAGATGGCACAGACTCATTTCTCCCTTCTCTCTGCTAAATACAACTAAAAACCCTGGAAATCATACAAAAGACACTCATAAGAGGACTCTGAAAGGTGGAAAGAAATGGTAGACTCCCGAGGGACTTCGGGAGTTGAGAAACAACACAGTGACCCAACATCTCCCAAGTCCTCGCCCAATAACAGAGAAGGCCCAGGCCCAGTGTCTCCTGTTTCCCCAGTTAGTAGCAGAAGGTGCCCATGTAAGTGCTTTCCTTCCTCATGGGTGCCACCAGCAGAGATCAAGTAGGAGCCCTGCTGGTAGGTACCACACAGTCTGGAGAAGTTCTCTTAACTCCTTCCGGCCAGTATTTCCTACCTCCAGCCTCAGAGCACCAGAGAGGCCTGAGAAAATGCCTTTAGTCCCTACTGGTCGCACCAACAGGGACTGAGTGCAAGCCCCACCAGCACCAGCAAATGAAGCAGACCAGAATAACATTGCAAGGGCCCTGAACACTTCTCAGCTCATTCTATGAGGCCGCTATTACCTAGACGCCAAAACTAGACAAAGACATTACACAAAAAGAAAGGAAGGAGGGGAGGGAGGAAAAGAGAGAGAGAACGATTAGATAGTATTTCTTATGAACTTAGATGTAAAAATCCTCAACAAAGTATTAGCAAACTGAATTCCAGCAGTGTGTAAAAACAATTATATACCACAACCAAGTGGTATTTATTCCAGGCATGCAAGTCTGGTTCAATATTCAAAAATCAATCAATGTAATTTACCATATTAACAACTTAAAGAAGAAAAATCATTATCAATTAAAGCAGAAAAAGCACTTGGCAATACATAACATCCATTTAGGAATAAAAACTCTTGGCAAACTAGGAATAGAAGAGAACTGACTCAACCTGATTTAACAGCATCTACAAAAATCCTACAGCTAACATTACACTCAGAGCCCTGGTGACGAAGTGGTTAGAGCTCAGGCTGCTAACCAAAGGTTGGCGATTTGAATCTACCAGCTGCTCTTTGGAAACCCTATGGGACAGTTCTACTCTGTCCTATAGGGTCACTATGAGTCGGAATCAACTTGATGGCACACGATAACAATAACAACAACCTTATACACTATTCGACCTAGTACGAGAAGTTCTAGCCACCTCAAAAAGGCAAGACAACGAAATAAAAAATATATACAGATTGGAAAGGAAGAAATAAAACTGTCCCTATTTACAGATGACACGATTGTTGACATAGAAAATTCCAAAGAATCTACCATAAAATTCCTAGAACTAATAACTGAATTCAGCAAGTTTTCAGGATACAAGATTGTCATGGATTGAATTGTGTCCCTCCGAAATATCTGTCAACTTGGCTAGGTCATGACTCCCAGTATTGTGTGATTGTCTACCATTTTATGTGATTTCCCTACTGTTGTAAATCCTATCACTATATGTAATAAAATGGATTATCGGCAGTTGTATTGATGAGGTCTGTAAGACTAGATAGTGTCTTAAGCCAATCTCTTTTGAGATATAAAAGGGAGAAGAGAGCAGAGAGACATGGAGACCTCATACCACAAAGAAAGCAGTGCCAGGAGCAGAGCGCATTCTTTGGACCGGGGGTTCCTTTGTGGAGAAGCTCCTAGTCCAGGGGAAGATCGACAAGAAGGCCCTTCTTCCAGAGCCGAGAGAGAAAAAGCGTTCTCCTGGAGCTGACGCCCTGAATTTGGACTTCTAGCCTATTAAAAAAAAAAAAAAAAAAAAATTTTTTTTTTTTTTAGACTGAGAAAATGAATTTCTGTTTGTTAAAGCCATCCACTTGTGATATTCCTATTATAGCGGCACTAGATGACTAAGACAAAGATCAACATCCGAGATCAACTGCATTTCTATACACTAACAACAAAAACGTGGAATCCAAAGTAAAACTACAACACTATTTACAATTGTTCCAAAGAAAGGAAAGTATTTAGGTACAAATCTATCAAAACATGTAAAGGATCCATATGCTGAAAACTTACAAAATTACTGAAGAAATAAATCCAAGATGTAAATAAATGAAGAAACATACCAAGTCCACTGATTAGACGACACAACAGAATAAAAATGTCAAATCTCCCCAAACTGATCTATCAGTTTATCGAAATTCTTATCAAAATCCCAGCAAATTTCTTGTGCTTATTCTAATGTTTATAAGGAAAGGCTAAGGCTCTAGAGGAAGAGTGAGATGAGAGGAAGCATTCTGCCTGATGTTAAGGCTTACTACAAGCTGTAATGATCATGGCAGTGCGATACTCGTGGAGGGATAGACGCATAGATCAACGGAAGGTGAAAAAAAGAGAGCCCAAAAATAACCCCATATGTTATTGTTGTTGTTAGATGCCATCAAGTGGTTTAGACTCTTAGCAGCCCTTAAATACAACAGAATGAAACACTGCCCAGTCCTGTGCCATCCTCACGATCATTGTCATGCTTGAGCCCACTGTTGCAGCCACTATGTTAATCCATTTCGTTGATAGTCTTCGTCTCTTTTGCTGACCCTCTACTTTACCAAGCATGATGTCCTTCTCCAGGGACTGATCCCTCCTGATAACATGTCCAAAGTATATGAGACGCAGTCTTGCCATCCTTGCTTCTAAGGAGCATTCTGGCTGTACTTCTTCCAAGACAGATTTGTTCGTTCTTTTGGCAGTCCACGGTATATTCAATATTCTTAGCCAACACCACAATTCAAAGGCATCAATTCTTCTTCAGTCTTTCTTATTTATTGTCTAGCTTTCGAATGCATATGAGGCAATTGAAAACATCATCACCTGGGTCAGGTGCACCTTAATCTTCAAGGTCACATCTCTACTTTTCAACACTTTAAAGAGGTCTTTTGCAGCTGATTTGCCCGGTACAGTGCATCTTTTGATTTCTTTTTTCTCTTTAATTCTTTTTGTTTGTTTAATTCTTATTGTGCTTTAAGTGCAAGTTTACAAATCAAGTCAGTCTCTCATACAAAAATTTATATACATCTTGCTATATACTCCTAGGTGCTCTGCCTCTAATGAGACAGCACACTCCTTCTCTCTACTCTCTATATTTGTGTCCATTTGGCCAGCTTCTGACCCCCTCTGCCCTCTCATCTCCCCTCCAGACAGGAGCTGCCCACATAGTCTCACGTGTCTACTTGAGCCAAGAAGCTCATTCCTCACCAGTCTCGTTTTCTATCCTATAGTCCAGTCCAATCCCTGTCTGAAGAGTTGGCTTCGGGAATGGTTCCTGTCCTGGGCTAACAGAAGGTCTGGGGACCATGACCTCCGGGGTCCTTCTGGTCCCAGTCAGACCATTAAGTCTGGTCTTTTCACGAGAATTTGGGGTCTGCATCCCACTGCTCTCCTGCTCCCTCAGGGGTTCTCTCTTTTGCTCCCTGTCAGAGCAGTCATCGGTAGTAGCCGGGTACCATCTAGTTCTTCTGGTCTTAGGCTGATGAAGTCTCTGGTTTATGTGGCCCTTTCTGTCTCTTGGGCTCATAATTACCTTGTGTCTTTGGTATTCTTCATTCTCCTTTGCACCAGGTGGTTTGAGACCCATTGATGCATCTTCAGTGGCCACTTGCTAGAGTTTAAGACCCCAGACACCACTCTTCAAAGTGGGATGCAGAATGTTTTCTTAGTAGATTTTATTATGCCAATTGACCTAGATGTCCCTTGAAACCGTGGTTCCCAAACCCCCACCCCTGCTACGCTGGCCTTCGAAGCGTTCGGTTTATTCAGGAAACTTCCTTGCTTTTGATTTAGTCTAGTTGTGCTGATCTGTTCTGTATTCTGTGTTGTCTTTCTCTTCACCTAAAATAGTTCTTGTCTTTACTATCTAATTAGAGAATACCCCTCTCCTTCCCTCCCTCCCCACTTCCGTAACCATCAAAGAATATTTTCTTCTCTGTTTAAACTGTTTCTCGAGTTCTTACAATAGTGGTCTCATCTTTTGATTTCTTGGCTGCTGCTTCCATGGGTGTTGATTGTGGATCCAAGTAAAAGGAAATCCTTGACAACTTCAATCTTTTCTCTGTTTATCATGATAAATATGCCCAACTGACCTTTGACAAAGGGGCAAAAGCAATCCAATGGAGGAAGGACAATCTTTTTAACAAATGAAACTGGAGCAACTGGACATCCACAGGCAAAAAACAAGCAAACAAAAAACCTTGACTTAAACCACACAACTTATTTTAAAAATTAGCACAAAATGAACTATGGACTTAAATTTTAAAAAATTATAAAAATTTTAGAAGAAAACATAGAATAAAATCTCTGGGGCATAGGGTTAAGTGAAGCGTTCTTAAACATGAAACGAAAAGCACAGCCATAAAAGGAAAAACGAAAAATTGGACTTCATCAAAACTAAAAACTTTTGCTCTCTGAAGGTCCCTGTTAAGAGGATAATAATACGAGCTACAGACCCAGAGTAAATATTAGCAAACCACATATCTAACAAAGGACTCATATCTAGAATATATAAAGAACTCTCAAAACTCAGACTGGTTTTTTTTTCACTAAGCAAAAAACAAACAACCCAATTAGAAAATGGGCAAAAGACATGAACAGTTATTTCAGTGACGATGATCTACAGATGGTGAAAAAAATAATAAAAAACTCTGTTGCTGTCGAGTCAATTCCGACTCCTATCAACCCTATAGAACAGAGTAGAACTGTCCCGTAGGGTTTCCAAGGAGTGCCTGGTGGATTCAAACTGCCGACCTTTTGGTTAGAAGCTGTAGCTCTTAACCACTGTGCAACCAGGGTTTCCACAGATGGCAAGTAGGCACATGAAAAGATGTTCAGTCTCATTAGCTGTTACCCACCAAGTCCACTGCAGTCAAGTCAATTCCAACTCAATGCGGCCCTATTGGACAGAGTAGAACTGCCCCACAGGGTTTCCAAAGAGCACCTGGTGGATTCGAACTGCTGACCTTTTGGTTGGCAGCCGTAGCTCTTGGCCACTACGCCACCAAGGCGTTAGTTAAATACAAATCAAAACCACAAGATTAAAATGGCTTAAAAAATAGTAATAATAATGATAATACCAAATACTGGTGAAGATGAAGAGAAACTGAACCACTCATATGTTGTTGATTGGAATGTAAAATGGTACAGCCGCACTGGGAAACAGTGTGGTAGTTTCTTATAAAACTAAATGTGCTTTTAAAATATGGCCCAACAATTGCCCTCTTCGGCATTTATCCCAGAGAAATAAAAATGTATGTTCACATAAAAATCTGTACACAAATATTCATATCAGCTTTATTCATAATAGCACAAAAGTAGAAACAATCCAAATGCCCTTCTATGAGTGAATACTGTGGTATACCCATACCATGCTGTGGTATATCCACACCACAGAATACTACTCAGCAAAAAAAAAAACAAAAAAAACCATGGTGAAAGGATGCAACAATTCAATGATTTCTTCATGTATATTTCAGTGACGTTGATTACATTCTTCACGTTGTCCAACTATTATCGCTATCCTTTTCCAAATCATTCCACCATTGTTAACATAAGGGAAACCCCGGCGGCGCGGTGGTTAAGAGTTCAGCTGCTAACCAAAAGTTCAGCAGTTCAAATCCACCAGGCGCTTCTTTGGAAACCCTATGAGGCAGTTCTACCGTGTCCTATAGGGTCACTATGAGTAGATTACACTCTTCGTGTTGTACAACCGTTATTGTTATCCTTTCCCAAATTATTCCACCATCATTAACATAAATTCATTGCCCACTAAGCAAAAAGGAATGAACTCTTGATACCTGCACCAACCTGAATGAATCTCAAGGGAATCATGACGAGTGAAAAAAAGTCAATCTCAAAAAGTTACATACTGCATGATTCCACTTATTTAACACTCTTGAAATAACAAATTTATAGAGATTGAGAATGGATTAATGGTTGCCAAGAGATAGAGAGGGGAGTGGGGAGGTGGGCTATACAGGGGTAGCATAAGGAGCCATAACGAGACCTTCGCGGTGATGGAACAGCTCTGTATCCTGACTGTGGTGGTTACACAAATCTACAGTTGTGATAAGATTGCAAAGAACTACACACACACACACAGAGGAGTCAATGTAAACTGGATGAAACTTGAATAAAGTGTGGATTGTACCAATTTCTTGGTTTTGATGTTGTATCATTAGGGAAAACTGGGTGAATGGGAACATGGGCCTTCTAATACTATGTTTTGCAACTTCCTGTGAATCTGTAATTATTTCAAAATAAAAAGGTTAAAATGTCAATCATAGAAAAAATTAGCGAGTTTAACAAAGTTCTTGAATACAAAGTTCACATTCAAAGTGAAGTGTGTTGTTTAATCAACTAGACCAGTTAACAAAAACGAAATGAAATTTTAAAAAGACACCACTTAAGTAGCATAAAAATGTAAATGCTTAGGAATAAATCCCATGAAAGTCGTGCAAGACCTCTTCATATACAAATAACAAAAGTAACACAAGATCCAGAAAGAAAATAATACCATAGAAGCCAAGGGTATAGAAAATGTCAAGGAGGAAGTGTTAACAATGTCGAATGTCACAAAGAAGGAGCTAGAAAACAATCAAAAAAATCCAAACCCATCGCCGTCAAGTTGATTCTGACTCACAGCGACCCTATAGGACAGAGTAGAACTGCCCCATAGGGTTTGCAAGGAGCAGCTGGTGGATTCCAACTGCCGACATTTTGGTTAGCAGCTGAGCTATTAAGCACTGCGGCATCAGTGTATTAGAGGGTTTAGTGAAACAATTTAAGTGCATATGGAAGTTAGAGTGTAGTGGATGGAAGAGAGGTTGGTGAAGGACAGAACTGGACCACGGATGTACCAGGACTCTGGGTTTCAAGCAGCTAACAACAACAACAAAAACAAAAAGGGGGCGGGAGGGTTGTTTCCACTCAGCAAGGGAGCAGATAGCCAGTGCCATAGAAAAGGAATAAAAAAAGATTAGCTTTGGCTTAGGTGCTCAAGAAATAATTCATGTAGAAAGTGATGCCTGGATTCCTGAAGCATGAAGCAAGTGGGTAGAACATGGGGAAAGGTGTTCCAAGTGGAAGGAACTGCATGGATGACGGCACAGAGGCCGGAACATGGAGGGGAGAAGGTGCAGAAAATGGGGCAACAGGCCTTGAGATAGTCCTGCCAAGACTTTGCACAGGGGGCAGGAAATCTTGATCAGGGGAGAAGCAAGACCAGAGATGCCCCTTCCGGGAGGTTGGAGGTTAACGTGGCAGCTCGTGCAAAATGGAAGAGTTCCCTAAGGTCGTGTAGAGACCCCTGGCAAGATCCAGAGCATGAAGGATGAAGTTAGAAATCAGCAGTGAACCTGAACGTAGCTGGAGAGAGCAATCCTGTGCCCTGTGTCTATACAGCCCTGACCAGCCAGAGGCTCCCAGGCCCCTTCATACCACAAGGAGAGGCTGAAAGGCCCCGACACACAAACACCCCTTGTTTGGGCTCCGGGCAAGGCTTCCGGTGGTGGGATGGATGTGTTTTCTCTGACCATAAGGGAGTGTCCCCAGAGATTGTTTCCGGGGTCACCCGTGGGGTTTCTGAGAATAGATATGATGGGGTAGGGCACAGGGGTGTAGCATGCCTCACCCGCACACACCCTTTGTGCCCTGAAAGGAGTGAGAGAGAAGGTCCCAGGGGAAAGGTGCACAGGAAGTCCCACATAAAGTGTATATAAGATATGTATACAGTATTAACATGTGATATTTCCCACCATCAACCCATTTCTGGGGACCCTGGCTCCAGAAAGCAATGAGGGATTTTATATTGAGGGCTGAGATGGAAGGGGGGCTTCTCTCTGGGGTCAGACAGGGGAGCCCCCAAGACTTAGAGGAGATTAGGCCCAGAGTCACCCCTGAAAAAAGCTTACCCTAATTCTTGGCCCACCCCTCAACTCTCTGTCAGAGACTGTAAGACACAGAAGACTTTGACATCTCGGTTTGGAATCACTGTTTCCTCCTCAGAAATCCCAGTATCCCCTTCACCCCAGCAGCCCCCTCCACCAGCCCTCGGACCCCTCAGGAACCAGGCTTCCCTCTATCCAAACTCACGGTTCCCTTGGACCCCGTTTCCTGTTATCTCTGGCTTCTATCCAGTCTCCTATTTACTCCATTTTCCTGGTTGACTTTGGGCCCCAGTCAACTCCATCTTTATCCTTCCCTCTGGAAACCTGCCCTGGGGGGTGGGACAGAGCCCTGGGGAGAGAAAAACCCCCACCCACCCAGGCTGCCTAGAAGCCAGGCCTCAGTGATAAGTGGGGAGGAGCCCTGGGTAGCAGCAGCTGCAGAGGTGTGGTCCCAGACACATCCTAGGCTCCACAGCTGCTGACTCCGAGGAGACTCCCCAGCAAACAATGAGCTCCCGAAATTGGGAGGAGGCTGCAGGGCAGGGGTCAGGCCATCCCCTTGGAAGGAGCTGGCTCCATCTGCAAAGCCTACTCTGCCTCTCAGCTGTCTCCTCTTCACTCCCTGGGTGACCTGGACCCCCACTTCCCACCTGAGGAGACACAGAGTCACCCAAAGTCTGTTCAGCCAGTGCCCTCTGAGGGCAAAAAAAAAAAAAAAATCCCTTCAGGAAGTGAAAGCTGGGTGTCTGTGTGGAAGCAGGAAGCAGAGCCCTCCATGCTTCAAGCACAGCCCGGCACCCCGTTCCCACTCTGCACCCCACCAGAGCAGCTGCCCCCAATGTACACAGCCCTCGAAAGATTACAGAGTGCCTCCTGGGAGAGAAGTAAGACCAGTGAGGGTAGTTCTGTTGTACCCATTTCACAGATGTGGAACCAGAAGGCCCCGTGGGACTGGAGGTGGAGGTATGGCGTCCCACCGGCCTAGGTCAGGGCTTCAGATTCCTGCCCCATTCCTAGACACTCACCCCCTAGTGGTGCCTGGAAACAGGATGTGAGTGGGTGGCTGGGGACCAGGGGTAGGTCCTCGGGGATTAGGGAGTCACAAGGATCCGGATGTGGGTCCTTTCTGTTGTTCTTGGCAGAGGCCAAAGGAATGAACCTGGCCAGCAGGCCAGCAAACAAGACCAAATGACGCCTCTTGCCACCCCCCTTCCAGGGACCTGGGTCCTCAGCACCCTGCTTCCCAGCTGTCTCCTTCAGGGACACCACCCTCCCAGGGCTGAAGTTTCCAGCAACTCCCAGGGCATAGCCACCAGCTGTTCACACACCCCTCCCAGGACCCAGGTGCCCAGGTGAGCTCTCCACCCTTGCCAGGCCCTGGGGGTTCCCCACGGCTCGGGGCCCTGGAAACAGGAGCCTCGTCCAGGAAGTTGGCACCATCTGCCTGGCAAGTGACCCAGGGTGTGGTCTAAGCAGACAAGAAACCCCCACTATAAAGCCCAGCCTACAGGTTGGCCCTATAGCTCCAGGGACCTGCAGGTGAGAGATGAAGTCCTCCTCAGAAGTGGGACATCAGGCCCCTACTCTTGCCTCTGGCTCCAGGTCTTCCTACCCCACTCAGGCCCTCTGGGCAGCCAGCTCCCCATCCTTGCCTCTGTATCCTCCCTCCCCACCCCTAGGCCCTCTCGGCAGCCAGCTCCCCACATACATATTGGTCTTCGATCCAGCCCACTTCACCCCATCTGCCTAACTTTCCTCCTATCTCAGCCTTCCTGGTGCCCTGGTGGCTCCTGTCCTGAGACTGGGCCCTCTGTCCTCCTGGGGACACTGTCTCTGGACGGAGGGTAAGACACCTCTCTTTTTCCCTACTGCAGACATGGGTTCCCTGTGGAGCTGGTGGATGCTGTGGGCTGGAGCAACCCTTCTGTGGGGTAAGTCAGACTGAGACCCCATCTACTTCCTTGCCACAATCTGGGGAACTCTGCCTGCCTGGTTCAGCCTCCTCCAATTATGCCCCTCCCACAAACCCATCTCCCCACTATCACCCCAGATGAGCTGAGATGGGGGAGTGGCCCCTTTGGTTCTGCAGAGAATTGTGGTGGGATCCCCCCGCTCTGTCTCCCCTCTTGAGAAAAGCAGGTGAAAACCTTAGTTCCCAAATTCAAGTGTCCAAGAACTACCACATTCTTGGCTTTCTGAGTCTTCATTCTGCTGGGGTGATGGGAAATTTCATTAAAGTCATCCTTAGAGGGCTTTGTCCCCACTTCTCCCAGGGTTGTACCCGTGACTAGAGTCTTAGGGAACCCAACCAGTTGCCATCAAGTCAGCTCTGACTCATGGCGACCCCATGTGTGTCGGAGTAGAACTGTGCCCCAGAGGGTTTTCAGTGGCTGACTGTTCAGAGGCAGATCACAGGCCTTTTTTTTGATAGTGCCTCTGGGTGGACTGAAATCTCCATTTTTTCTGTTAGCAGTCAAGCGTTTAATCATTTGCACCACCCAGGGACTTCAAAAAAACCAAACTAAACCCGTTGCCATCGAGTTGATTCTGACTCATAGTGACCCTATAGGACAGAATAGGACTGCCCCATAAGGTTTCCAAGGAGCAGCTGGTGGATTCCAACTCCTGATCTTCTGATTAGCAGTCCAGCTCTTAACCAGTACACCACCAGGGCTCCCAGCAGGGATATAGGTAGAGCCAAAATACTGGCGGAAGGAGGGGGTACCAGAGCCCTCTAGACATCAGTCAATACCCATCTAGGTTATTTTTAAATGTCCTTGCCCCTGATCCCCTGGCCCCTGTGAGACACTGGGTTATCTTCCAAGGCTCGTCTTATGCGGCCAGCAGTCATCCATGACTCCTTCAACCTTTCCCTTTCCCTCCTCCCAGCCCTGGGGAATCTCTTCCTAGTTGGGGGGTGTTGAGAAGCTCCCTCTCCCCTCAGTTTCTGGGAGACATTTTGTCCACACTCCTGGAAACTTCTTCCCTTTGCCTCCTCAACACTTACCCCCGAGTCTGATTAAGACAAAATCACAAACTGGCAGCCAAGTCTAGCCAGTTAGGGCCCTGCACTTGGAAAACATTTTTCATGACAATCCAGCTTGCCACCTTCTGTTGAAAACTGGGAAGATTTAGCATTAAGAAAAAAAAAAAATAGCTGGCAATTCTTCATAGCACACTAGGCTAAAGTGAGTAGCACTATCCCTGGGTAGTATAAACCCTTAACGCCTCAGCTGCTAACTGAAAGGTTTGAGTCCACCCAGAGGTGCCTTGGAAGAAAGGCCTGGTGATCTGCTTTTGAAAGATCAGCCATGAAAACCCTGTGGAGCACAGTTCTCCTCTGACACCCATGGGGTCGCCATGAGTCAAAGTTGAAGTGATGGCAACTGGTAAAAGTTAGTAGCACCAACCCACTTGAGATGGAATATGAGTGCCCCAGGCTCCACAAGGCGCCACCCGGACTGCTTCACAGTATATTCCTTGCTTGGCTCCCTCTGTGTTTGAGTCTGAGACCTCTGTCTAAAGTGTTCAGGGTTTTGGAAAACAAAAGCCAGGAATGCTTATAGGTGAATTCTGCATGAATAAGGAGAAAGGAAAGAGAAGAGAGGAATAAGCCCAAGTTAATATTTCAACATACTACCCAGGCAACATCATGATAAATGGAGAAATGATTGAAGTTGTCAAGGATTTCATTTTACTTGAATCCACAATCAACAGCCATGGAAGCAGCAGTCAAGAAATCAAAAGACGCATTGCATTGGGCAAATCTGATGCAAAGGACCTCATTAAAGTGTTGAAGAGCAAAGATGTCACCTTGAAGACTAAGGTGTGCCTGACCCAAGCCATGGTATTTTCAATCACGTCATATGCATGTGAAAGCTGGACAATGAATAAGGAAGACCGAAGAAGAATTGATGCGTTTGAATTGTGGTGTTGGCGAAGAATATTGAATATACCATGGACTGCCAAGAGAACGAACAAGTCTGTCTTAGAAGAAGTACAACCAGAACGCTCCTTAGAAGCAACGACGGCGAGACTGCGTCTTACATACTTTGGACATGTTGTCAGGAGGGATGAGTCCCTGGAGAAGGACATCATGCTTGGCAGAGTACAGGGTTAGTGGAAAAGAGGAAGACCCTCGATGAGGTGGATTGACCCAGCGGCTGCAACAATGAGCTCAAGCATAATAATGATTGTAAGGATGGGGCAGGACCAGGCAGTGTTTCGTTCTGTTGTGCATAGTGTCACTTTGAGTCAGAACCGACTCAACAGCACCTAACAACAACAACAATCCAGGCAAGGGGTTGGGTTTCTGATAGGGAGGACTGGGTAAGTGGATTCTCAGCTATATTTTCTCACCCCAGGGCTGACCCAGGAGGCCTCGGTGGGCCCCAGGACCACCGGGGGAGAGGAATTCCTCACGGCCTTCCTGCAGAACTACCACCCAGGGTACAGCACAGCCAGCCTGCGCCTTCTCATCACCAGTCTGTCAGAGAGCCCTGCCTCAGTCTCCATCCTCAGTCGGACAGACAACACCTTGCAGAATGTCACCGTGAAGCCCGGACAGTCAGTCGTGGTCAACATCACCTCCAAGGCTGAGATGGCCGGCAGTAACATCTTCCAGCGTGCAGTGGTGGTCCACTCGGACCGCAACATCTCTGTGCAGGCTGTGAACGAGAAGCCCAACACGGCAGATGTGACGCTGCTGTGGCCTGTCCACACCCTGGGCACCACTTACTTTGTGTTCACGCCCCCCGGCCCCTCAGCCTCGAATCTCAAGGAGTTTGCTGTGGTGGCTGGGGCTGCGGGCGCCTTGGTCAGTATCCACCTGAAGGGGATAGTGACATTCCAGGGAAGGATCTACCCTTCCGGTAGTGTCCTGAATGTGACTCTGCAGCCCTTTGCTGTGGCCCAGCTACAGAGCATAGCTGATCTCTCGGGGTCCAAAGTCACAGCCAGTAGCCCCGTGGCTGTCCTCGCTGGCCACAGCTGTGCCCAGAAACACACAAGCTGTGACCACGTGGTAGAGCAGCTGCTACCCACATCTTCCTGGGGCACCCGCTATGTGGTGCCCTCTCTGGCTTCTCAGGCCCCCTATGATCTGGCCTACGTTGTGGCCAGTCAGGCCACAAAGCTGACCTACAACCATGGGGGTACCACTGGTTCCCGCAGGCTCCAGTCAGGTGACGTGGTGGAGTTTGAGATCCGGCCATCCCATCCACTCTACCTGTCTGCAGACGTGGGCATCCAGGTCCTGCTGTTTGGCACTGGTGCCGTGAAGGACAGAGTGACCTATGACCCCTACTTGGTCCTGATCCCAGACGTGGCAGCCTACTGCCCTGCCTACGTGGTCAACAGCTTGCCAGGCATTGAGAATTTGGCCATGGTGGTGGCACCAACAAAGGCTGTTGAGGGGCTGACCATAGACGGGCAGGTGCTGGGGACCAAGGTCACCTGGACAGCTGTGCCAGGCAGTGAGTTCTCATATGCTGAGGTGGACCTCGGTACTGCTGACAAGACCCACACGGCTGAGGCTGCCACTGACTTCGGTCTGCTCACCTTCGGGCTGGCCCAGGCTCTGGGCTTCGGGACGGCAGCTGCCTGTGACCACAGTGAGTGTTGGGAAATGACCCCTGGTTCTGGCCACCTGGTGACCCCTCTGCAGCCTCTCTCGGCTTTTCCCCTTTCCCACCCCCCTGCTCCTCTGGAATTTTCTGGCTCAGCTGGGCTGTCCACTCTCACCTCCACCCTCCCTGTCCTCCTTCCTTAAGGCTTCCTAGCCTCCCCGACCCTCCCAGTGTATCCAGGGCACCAACCAGTCAGAAGAGATGTCGGCCAGAGCATGGCAGTGGGGTCGCAGGAGCCCCCATGGTTTCCAGCACCACCCTTCAGCTCTTGGCTTGTGGGGAGGCTGGGAAAAGGGTCCTAGGGGAGAGTCACAGCACCCAGAGGGGGGATCTCTGGGGGCTCAGATCAGCAGCTTCTTTCCAACCAGTTTGGAAGTATGTTGATATTTTAGCAACTGATACAGTTGCAACAACAACAACAAAATAATAATAATAATAACTGCCACTCCCCCTTGCTCCATATCGGATAGGGCTGTTTATGCCAAACTTGGGCGGTCTAAAAGTACACTAATAAGGATGACTACCACGCTGGGAGAAGCGTGTCTCGCAGTATACCAGGGACCTTTCTAGGAGGCTTTACATGTCTTAATATAGTTAATCAGAATTCTGGGCTGCTGTGTGCCACCTCAGGCTCAAGTCTGCTGGGGAGCTGCCACCAGGCAGGGCAGTGGGGTGTTTGAGGGCACAGGCCCTAGAGCCAGAGTGCCCAGGTTCAAATCCCAGCTCTGCTTGTGTGATCTTGGGCAAGTGACTTCATCTCTCTGGGTCTCAGTTTCTACATCTGTAAAATGGGAATAGTAACTGCCCCTGCCTCCCAGGTTGTGAAGAGAAAAAAAGTAGTGAGGGTTAAATGAGCTAGCATTTGTAAACGACTTAGGCAGGTATCTGATTAATGACGAGGGCTATGTAAAGGTGAGCTATCACTAGGAGGGGTAGGAAGGCAAGAGCTTTGAAGACTGGGAGGCAGATGGAGGAAGGATGGCTTTTTTCCTGTGTGGATCCTCCCTCCAAAGTAGGACCCTAGACATTGGGATTTCCAGTACAGGGAAAAATAGGCCGCCTCCAGGGCACTGAAGGCCCCAACTTCAAGGGGCCACTTTGGGCTTGATGGCGAGGACATACCATACCAGGTAGAATGGGGGCGGGGTGGGTGATTAATTACAGTAGGTAACACGCAACTAACACTTGGGTTCACTTCCAAACCCTCCCTGTTTTAGCTCATTTAAATCTGACAACATCCACACACCCCCCCCCAAAAAAAACTCTATGAAGAAGGTATTATTATCATCCCATGTTACAAATGAGGCCATTGAGCCACAGAGAGTTTAAATAACTTTGTCCAAGGTCACATGGTCAATTGCTGGGGCCAGGGTTTGAACCTAGGCATCCTGGCTCCACCGGTCATTCCCACTGGTAGAACCACCTTTCTCTTTCATTCTCTGCCCTTAAAAAAGAAAACTGAAATTCCTTCAGCCTGTTGACCCTGGTGGGGAGAGGGGAAACAGGGACAGAACAAACACAAATGAACATTTCCACGATGGTTCCCACCTATCCTTCCTCACTGCCTTCCTGCTCTTCTGGGCTGAGCTGGGCTGTAGAGAATAAAATCTTAAAGTTAGGGATCAGAAACCCGGGGTTGAGACCTCAGTTTCCCCATCTCTAAAATGGGTTATGATCAGTGAGCTGCCCAAACCTCTCCACGGAAGGAGAGCACCAGGATTCACCCTTCCCACCCACCCCCCACACACACATACGCACGCATACACGCAAGCATGCACCCATGCACACACACACGCGCACATGCCCACACGCATGCATGCACGCATACATGCACGCACGCACAAATGCCCACACGCCTGACTCTTTGTCTCCCTGTTTCCTGCCTTCCTCTCTCCAAACCCTGCTCTCTGCAGAGAAGCCCTCCTGCGAAGGCGTCAAGTGCGGGTCCGGGCAGCACTGCCAGGTGGTGGGCGGCAAGGCCAAGTGCGTGGCGCAGCCCACGGCCACGTGCCGCGCCCAGGGTGACCCCCATTACACCACCTTCGATGGCCGTCGCTACGACATGATGGGCACATGCACGTACACGATGGCGGAGCTGTGCAGCACGGACGAGAGCCTGCCGGCCTTCAGCGTGGAGGCCAAGAACCAGCATCGCGGCAACCCCCGGGTCTCCTACGTGGGCTTTGTCACCGTGCGCGCCTACAGCCACTCCGTGGCGCTGGCCCGCGGGGAGGTCGGCTTCGCCCGGGTGAGTGTCCGGAGGCTGCAGGGTTGAACACCCATGAGCTGCCGGTCCAAAAGAGGAGGTAGAGGCCAGGTGTTACAGTAGCCAACCTGACCCTCTGGTGGGGCGGACCGTGAAGGTGGGAAGGGACGGGGAGGGGGTTGAAACCTCGTAGCACAACCCTTGGAGCCCTGGTAGTGCATTGGTTAAGAGCACGGCTGCTAACTAAAGGTCGGCAGTTCAAACCCAGCAGGCGCTCCTTGAAAACTCTATGGGGGCAGTTCTACTCTGTCTTATAGGGTCGCTATGAGTTGGAATCCATGCCACCACACATTACAACAATAGCACAACCCTTAAAACCCTTTCATCCAGCAATTCCATTTCTAGAAGTTGTATGTGCAGGGATTTTATATATCTATTTTTTTTTTTTTTATATACATGTAAAGGAGCCCTGGTGGCAGAGTGGGTTAAGAGCTTGGCTGCTAACCAAAAGGTCAGCAGTTGGAATCCACCAGCCATTCCTTGGATACCCTATGGGGCAGTTCTACTCTGTCACATGCGGTCGCTATGAGTCAGAGTAGTCTGGACAGCACCCAACAACAACAACATGATGAAAATATTCAAACTTCCAGAAAAGTCGAAGTCATTACACAGTGAACACTCAAATATCCATCACCTAGATTCTGTAATTAGCATTTTCCTCTTCTTGCTTTCTGACATCTCTGTCCATCTGTCCATCCCTCTGTCCATTCAACAACCCCTTGTATTTTTTGATGTGCTCCAAAGTGAGTTCCTGACATCAGCACACTTCACTCCTAAACATTTGAACATACATATCATTAACTGGGATACAATATTTTTATAGCTCTTTTTCTTACTTTTGGTATAAAATTTATATACAATAAAATTCACAGTTCACTGAGCTTTGAAAAATGTGCAACGCAAACCCCTATCAAGACATAGAATATTTTCGTAACTCTAGAACATTCCCTCTGCCTCTTTTCAGGCAACACCTGACCTACCCCAAAGGCAACTGTTGTTCTGAAAATTTTTTTTTCTGCCATAGATTTGTTTCAGGATTCCTGGGTAGTGCAAATGGTTAATCACTTGACTAACCTAAAGGTTGGTGGTTCAAACTCACCCAGAGGCACCTCAGAAGAAAGGTCTGGCAATGTGCTTCTGAAAAGTCATAGCATTGAAGACCCTATATGATTCCATTTATGCCAAATTCTCGAACAGATAGAACTAATCTACCCATTGCTGTAGCCAGTTCTATTCTGACACACACACACGGTTGCCATGAGTTGGAATCGACTCAAAGAACTTGGTATAAATGGAGTCACGTAGTGTACAACCTTTTCTGTAAGGCTTCTTTAAAAAAAAAAAGTTTTATTGGGCTTTAAGTGAAAGTTTACAAATCAAGTCAGTCTCTCATACAAAAATTTATATACACCTTGCTATATACTTCTAGTTGCTCTCGCCGTAATGAGACAGCACACTCCTTCCCTCCACCCTGTATTTCCGTGTTGTAAGGCTTTTTCTGCCCAGCATAACACATATGAGGCTCTTCCACAGTAGTGCAGTCAATTGGTTTTTTTAAACAGGTAAAGCATTCCCATGGCTCAAAATAAAAAGGGCATATTGTGAAAAGTCTTGCTTCTATTTCTGTCTTCATGTGGTTTTTCCTCCACTCTATAGGTAACCACCTTTACTGACTTCTTGAGTATTCTTCTAGGGCTGCTTTATGCCAATACAAGTTATTAACGTATATTCTTATGAGTTAAGAATCAACATATATTCTTATCTCCCCCCATTTCTTAACAATTGCTAGCGTCCTAAGTGCACTGTTGCGCACCTTGCTTTTTGCACACAGCGGTACTTTCTAGAATTATTTCTGCCTCAGTGCACAGAAAGCTTCATCATTCTTTTTCACACCTACGTAGTCCTCCCGTAGATGGATGCACCATAATTCATTTAACTAATCCCCGTGGACACATTAAGTTGCCCTGGTGGCACAGTGGTTAAGTGCTCAGCTGCTAACAGAAAGGTGTTGGTGGTTCGAACCCACCAGTCTCTCCAGAGGAGAAAACATGGCAGTCAGCTTCTGTAAAGATTACAGCCTTGGAAGCCCTGTGGGGCAGTTCTGCCCTGTCCTGTGAGGTCACTGTGAGTCAGAATTGACTCGACGACAACAGATTCGGTTTGGTTTTATGGACACACGAAGGTCTTTGGGTGTTGCAAACGGTTTGTACTTGTTTACTAACAAAAAAGACTGGCAGTTCGAACCCATCTAGTGGCACCATGGAAGAAAGGCCTGGCAATCTGCTTCCATAAGATTACAGCTCTTGAAAAACCTGTGGAGTGAAGTTCTACTCCGAAGCACAGAGGGTCGCCATGAGCTGGAATTGACTTGATGGCAATGGGCTTGGGTCTTTCGGACGGACACATTAAGGTCCCTGGAGCCCTGGTGGTGCAGTGGATAAGAGCTACGGTGAGCTGTAGCTGCTAACCCAAAGGTTCGGCAGTTCGAATTCACCAACGGCTCCTTGGAAACCCTATGGGGCAGTTCTACTCTGTCCTATAGGGTCACTATGAGTCAGAATTGACTGGACGGTGACAGATACTAACTGAAATGTTGATAGCTCAAATCCACCCAGCGGCACCTCAGAATAAAAGCCTGGCCGTTTACTTCTGTAAGATTCCAGCTATTGAAAACCTTACTGAGCCCAGTTCTATTCTGACGGGGGTCACCGTGAGTCCAAATTGACTCTGCAGCAAGTGTTCTGGTTTTTATTTGTTTACGGACACCTTGTGCATTACTGCAAACGACACTGTGATGAATATTCTCCTACCTCCCTCATTTTGTGAATATGTGGGTAGATCTGTGTGATTAATAACCAGGTGGATTAAGATAAGGTCCCTGGGGGATACAAGCGGTTTGTGATCAACTGCTAACCTAAAGGTTGGTGGCTCAAACCCACCCAGTGATGCTGCAGAAGAAAGGCCTGGCAAACTGCTTCCGTAAAGATTACAGCCAAGAAAACCCTATGGAGCAGTTCTACTCTGTAACACATGGGGTCGCCATGAGTCAGAGTCAACAGCAACAGTTTTGGGTTCTTTTTTTTTTTTAATTATTAAAAGGTAAACGCTCAGGGGGACTTCACATCCCTGGAATTGTGTGTAGAGTTTTGTATGTGTCGGCAGTTTTCAGGCAGAGGGTCCATAGCTTTTGTCAGTCCTCACAGTGGTCAGTGACCTGACAAAGGTTTGCTGCTACTGGTAGAATCGTGCTAGGATGTGCACCAGATGTTGTTAGAGGTCGCCATTTAAAACAGGGTGGTCAGAGAAGGCCTCACCCAGAAGGTAACATTTGAGCAAAGATTTTGTAGGAGTTGAAGTAGTGAACCACATGGATATCTGAGGAAGAGCAATTCAGGCCGAGGGAACCACAAGAGCAAGGATCCTGAAGTGGGACAGGCTTGGACTCTGGCAGTAGCAGAAGGCTTCCCAGCACACCTGGAGCAGAGGGAGCGAGTGGGAGGAGATGAGGGGCTGAAGGCCAGGCCACACGGGGGACTGACCTTCCCCCCCTTGCCCCCTCTGTAGATCGACCACCAGCGCTCACGCCTGCCAGTCTCCCTCAGCGACGGTCGCCTGCGTGTGTACCAGAGCGGGAGGCGGGCCGTGGTGGAGCTGGACTTTGGTCTCGTGGTCAACTATGACTGGGACTGCCAGCTGGCCCTGAGCCTGCCCAAGCGCTTCCAAGACCAGGTGTGCGGGCTGTGTGGCAACTATAACGGTGACCCCGCTGATGACTTCCTCACACCTGACTGGGATCAGGCGCCTAACGCCGTGGAGTTCGCCCAGAGCTGGAAGCTGGATGATGGGGACTACCTGTGCCAGGACGGCTGTCAGAGCAACTGTCCCACCTGCACCCAGGGCCAGGCTCAGCACTATGAGGGTGACCGTCTCTGTGGCATGCTGACCCTGTCCAACGGCCCCTTTGCCAACTGCCATACTAGTCTGGACCCCCAGACCTTCCTGAAGGAGTGTGTGTATGACCTGTGTGTGGTCGGCGGGGACCGGCCCAGCCTGTGCCGTGGCCTCAGCGCCTACGCCCAGGCCTGCCTGGAGCTTGGCATCTCTGTCGGGGACTGGAGGTCACCAGCCAATTGCCGTGAGTGATACCCCAGGTGGGGGATGGGAGCACATGGTGGCAGGCAAGGGAGCTGAGCACTTTTTGTGGTTCATCTTGGTGCTGGATAATGCCAGGGACACAATGATGGCCAAGACTGCCAGGCTCTGCCCATATTGAGCCTAAAGCCGGGGCAGACATGTCACCAGACAGTGACAGCTCAGAGGAGTCCGGATTGGAACAGGGGAGGATGGGCAGAGGGGTTGGAGCCAAGATGGGGGAAGCTCAGTGGGGCTATGGAAGCCCAGAGAAGGTTCCTGACCCAGCCTTGGGGGTCAAGGAGAGCTTCCTAAAAGAAAGGAATGTCCAAGCTGAGATCCATAGGAGGGCTGGAGCTAGCCAGAAAAAAGGGAGGACGAAGAGGGCTCCAGGCTGAGGGAACAGCATGTGCAAAGGCTTGCCTTGAGCGGTAGTCCAGAATGTTCCCAAGCAGAAACCGGAACATCTTCCTTTGCTTAGCAACTTCCACGGCTCCCCATTGTTCGCTGGATAAAGTCCAAGCTCCTTAGCCAGCTAGCCATCCGCTTAATCATTTATTCCTTCATTCACTCACTGAACAAGCACTGCCTGAGCCCCTCTCTGGCCCAGGCCTGTGCTGATAATGTTGAGGACACAGTGGTGACCAAGCTACATCTGTCCCTGCCCTCACGGGGCTCCCAGAGAAATGTTCAAAAGGCAGAAAGGATAGGGAGGGGAGGAGGGCATCCAGGGCCAGGCCTGGGGCTGGAAATGGGGGACTCTGGAGGGGTAGCAAGTGTAGGGGTGGCGCTGAGGCCAGTTGGGTTTGTCTTGGTCACTGCTGTGTCCCCACTCCCCAGTAAGCCTCCCCCACCCCCGCCCTTGCCCAGTTTTCCAGTGCATGACACAGAAGAGGAACCAGTGAGTTTATTCAGTCACTCCTTCCTTTCTGCAGTATGTACTGTGCACATACTATGTGCTAGGCGCGGTCCTTGGTGCTGGCGATTCAGTAGTGCTTGAGACAGACAAAACCAAGAAACCAAACCCGTTGCCGTTGAGTCGATTCTGGCTCATAGTGGCCCAAGAAGAGAGAGGGGAACTGCCCCACAGGGTTTCCAAGGAGCAGCTGGTGGATTTGAACTCCCACATCCGTAGCTCTTAACGACTGCGCCAGGGGCCCCTGAGACAGACAAGATCACTTATATCTTGGGGCAGGTGGGCAGGGTTGAAGAGACAGAGCAGGTAACCCATTAAGTATCTTCAGAGAGCAAAAGGACTAAAGTCAAGTTCTCATCGTAAGAGTGAGTGGGAGGCTCGTGGAGAGGGCATCCGGGAAGGCTCTCTGAGTAGGTGACAGTGGAGATGGATAATGCCATGGAGTCAGCTAAGTAATGACAATGACTCTCATTCATCCTTGTAACAACCCAGTGAGACTGGTTCTTGCTATAATCCTATTTAAGGGGCCCTGGTGGCACATTGGTTAAGAGCTAAGGCTGCTAACCAAAAAGGTCAGAAGTTGGAATCCACCAGGTGCTCCTTGGAAACCCTACTCTGTCCTCTAGGGTCGCCATGAGTCGGAATCAGCTCGAAGGCAATGGGTTTTTATCATCCTATTTAAGGAGCCCTGGTGGCACAGTGATTAAAGCACTTGGCTGCCAACTGAAAGGTTGGCTGTTCTAACCCACCAGCTGCTCTGCGGGAGAAAGATATGGCAGTCTGCTTCTCTAAAGATTTACAGCCTTGGAAGCCATATGGGGCAGTTCTGTTGGGCCACTATGAGTTGGAATATACTTGATGCAGTGTGTTATCCTGTTTTACTGATGGGGAAACTGAGGCACAGGGCGCATGAGTCATTTGCTGGAGATCACACAGCTAAGAAGGGGAGAACTGGGACTTGAACTCAGGCCATCTGGACTCCAGTGGCCCTGCTCTTAACCACATATTGTACTGCTTTTCTGAGGAAGTGACAGTGCAGACAGAGGGAACAGCCAATGCAGAGGTCCTGAGGTGGGAGCCTGAGGAATGGGGAGGTGGCCCCGTGGCCACAGCAGAGTGAGTGAAGGGGAGAATGAGAGGAGAGAAGAGTAGAGAGGTTATGGGGCCAGATCCTGGAAAACCTTTGGGGCAGCCTTGAGGACTTTGGTTTTCACCCCCAGTTAGATGGAGCCACAGGAGGGCTTGGAGCAGTGGAGAGAGATGGGGATCTGACTAGGCCTCCACAGGGTCCCCCTGGCTGCATGGGGGAACAGACCCTGGGAGCATGGCAGGGGGGGCAGGACTTGGGGGGAGGACACACGAGGGAGGAGGCCGCTGTGGTGGCCAGGACCAGAGTGGAGAGAGAGCATGGTGAGAGGAGAAGGGGGCAGATTCTGGATGTATTTTGAATATGGAGCTCATAGAATTTCCTGACAGATTAGCTTGGTTAGCAATGAGAGTGAGGCCTGCCACCTAGAAGGATGGAAGTGCCAGGAACTGGCTGGGGAGCTCTGAGGCAGACGCGGGGTTTGGGGAGAGAAGTGCTGGCGCCCTTGCCAACGAGGCGCGCCTTATGGCCCTGCATTCCCCTTCTCCCCACAGCCCTGCCCTGTCCGGCCAACAGCCGCTATGAGCTCTGTGGCCCAGCCTGCCCGGCCACCTGCAACTCCGCAGCGGCGCCGGCCAACTGCTCCGCGCGCCAGTGCGTCGAGGGCTGCGTGTGCCTCCCGGGCTTCGTGGCCAGCGGGGACGCCTGCGTGCTGGCTTCGGACTGCGGCTGCACCTTCGAGGGCCGCCCGCTCGCGCCCGGCCAGGCAGTGTGGGGCGACGACCGGTGCCAGCGGCGCTGCACCTGCGACGGCGCCACCCAGAAGGTGCGCTGCAGCGACACGCAGGGCTGCCCGGCGGGCGAGCGCTGCCGCGTCCAGGACGGCCTCCTGGGTTGCTACCCCGACAGCTTCGGAACCTGCCAGGGGTCCGGAGACCCGCACTACGTGAGCTTTGATGGGCGACGCTTCGACTTCATGGGTACCTGCACTTACCTGCTGGCCGGCTCCTGCGGCCAGAACGCCGCGTTGCCCGACTTCCGGGTGCTGGTGGAGAACGAGCATCGAGGCAGCCAGACTGTGAGCTACACGCGCGCCGTGCGCGTGGAGGCCTACGGGGTGGTGGTGGCAGTGCGCCGAGAGTACCCTGGGCAAGTGCTGGTAAGCCGCGTGGAGCCCGGGCGGGCTGGAGGCCCAGGGGACCCCGCTAAAGATCGGAGGCTGTGGACCCTAGGTGGGGCTGCGGGGAGGGGCTTCAGCCAAGTCCTCAAGGATGAAGGGGGGCGGCCAGTGAGAAGTGGTAGGTGATGTTCCAGGGAAAGTGCAAAGGCCCTGAGGCTGGACTGAGCTTGTGAGTTAGAGGAATATCAAGGCAGCCAGAGTGGCCTGAGCAGAGTGAGGGGGAGGGAGAATGGGGGAAGACAGGACAGGGAGGTAATGGGGAGCCAGGTCATGTAGGCTTCGGAGGCCATGGGTTAAGGGTTTGGACTTAAGCTGATACCAGAAGGATGAAGAGTGTAGGATGATGTGGCAGGCAGAGGGAGCAGCAAGTGCATAGGCTGTGAGGTGAGACGGACACAATGTGCTCAGGAGAAGAGCAAGCAAGCCAGGGTGGCTGGAGCTGGGGGAGAGAGATGGGCCACAGAGCTGTGAACACCCTGACTCCCTACCCCCACTTCTACCCAGGTGGACAGTGTCCTTAAGTACCTGCCCTTCCAAGCGGCAGATGGACAGATTCAGACATTCCGCCAAGGCAATAACGCCGTTATACGCACGGACTTTGGCCTGACTGTCACCTATGATTGGAACAGCCGTGTGACAGCCAAGGTGCCCGGCAGCTATGCTTCGGCCCTCTGTGGGCTCTGTGGCAACTTCAACGGGGACCCAAGCGACGACCTGGCTCTGCGGGGTGGGGGCCAGGCTGCCAATGCCCTGGCCTTCGGGAATAGCTGGCAGGAAGAGACAAGGCCAGGCTGTGCGGCAACTGAACCGGGTGACTGTCCCAAGCTGGACTCACTGGTGGCCCAGCAGCTACAGGGCAAGAAGGAGTGTGGCATCATTGCTGACCCTGAGGGGCCCTTCCGGGAGTGCCATAACACACTGGACCCCCAGGGTGCTGTGCGTGACTGCGTCTACGATCGCTGCCTGCTGCCAGGCCAATCTGGGCCACTGTGTGAAGCACTGGCTGCATACGCTGCTGAGTGCCAGGCCGCTGGGGCCACCGTGCACCCCTGGAGGAGTGAGAAGCTCTGCCGTGAGTATTTATGCATAATCATTACTGTTAACATCATTGTTTATTTAATCCCGACAGACAGTCCTATGAGGCAAGAACTATGGTTATACCCATTTAACAGATGAGAACACTAATACTCAGAGAGATTAAGCTACATGTCCAGGATCACAAGAGCTAGGAAGGCGCAGACAGTAGGCACACAGGAAATAATTGTGGAATGACTGACTCCATCTGGTAGCCCGGGTCTGGTTGCCACGTGGAAGCTGTCATTCAAAGGTGAGTAGTAGGTGCTACTTTTACAAGGGGTCTGGCCCCTTCTCCTGTTCTCCTCAGCCCCACGTGGCCCATTTTGCTCATTTGCATCTGCTTGGCCCTTTGGGCAGTCCATCTGAGACCCTTGCTAGGATGTGGGTGCAGGAATGCCCTCAGACATTTTTGCTTGTCTATAAAAGACGTTTGAAAGACCATGCATAGCAGCTAATTCTTGAAAAATTTTAATTCATGATTGAAATATGAAACACGTATTCAGAAATGTGCACACGTCATAAGTGAAGAGCGTGATGGATTTGCACCAGGAGAACTTCAGCAGTATGCACTCCCTTCCCTGTTTTTAACTTACCAGCTTTAGTTTTTCATCCAAAGTGTGAACAGTTGCAAAAGATACACTTTCCAGAAAACGGTAATGTTTGACTTGTTACAATCTTTTCATTACGGAAATTTTTGAACATACCCCAAAGTACGGAGAGTGGGATCATGAACCCTCACTCATCCATCATCTAGTTTCCACGATGATCAACAAAATGGTGACATCTTAAAATAAAGTTGTTAGTTGTCGTAAGCCACTCTGGTTAACATACCCAATGGATACACACTACACAGTAGTACGCACCAGTGCTAACAGGCCTAAAGATGCGTGATAAATACACGAAACCTCACATCATTCCTTTTTCTCCTTTAACTTCTATTCATTCATTCAATAAATGTTTACTGAGCACCTGCTGGATTGCTGGCACTGTCCTAGGCACCAGGGGTGTGATAGTGGAGAAAACAGAACGGGCTTGCATCACATTTGCGTTAGTTCCCTCAGCCGCAGCTAGAGCGTGGCCACGCCCAGAGTCAAGGACTGGCCATTGACAGTTTGTCACAGCCCTCTGCCACAAACATACACACGTGTGAATACCAAAACCCAATTTGTTGCCAGTTGAGTCCATTCCAACTCACAGTGACCCTATAGGACAGAGTAGAACTGCCCCATAGGGTTTCCAAGGAGCACCTGGTGGATTTAAACTGTCAGCCTGGTGGTTAGCAGCTGAGCTCTTAACCACTGCGTCATCGAGGCTCATGTGAAAAGGGTTTATGAATTTTTGTGGAAATTCCTGAGACCATAATTCTCTATGTGTTTAAAATAAAGAAAGAAATGTGTGGGGTGAGTTCTTATTGCAAGTATCATTAGTACACAATTGATAAAAACATTAAACCCAAAAAGTAAAATGTACTGGAAAGTCATCTCTTAGTGAGATGGGTGAGGCTCCAATAGGCCGTGTACGTTGTCAGGATGAGACCGGGTTCGGTGTCAAGTCTAATCGTATTTTTAGTTTTCACAGCTATGATGTTAGTAAGTGAGTGGAATGGAGGGTGTTTTGGTAGAATAACGTCACTCCATCCTTTAAACCCTGAGTTGCGGGGAAGACAGTAGCAGAGCGAAACACCATAAAACTTGTTTTCATGATCTGTGAGCAGCAGCAGATTCTGTTATGGCCCGTTTGGGTTTTGGTGGGAGCAAAGAATTAGAACCCATAAGGATTACCCCTGATGGTGCAACAGTTAAGCCCTTGGCTGCTAACCGAAAGGTTGGTGGCTCGAACCCTCCCAGCGGCTCTACTGGAGAAAGATCTGCTCCCATAAAGATTGAAGCCTAGAAAACCCCATGAGGCAGTTCTACTCTGTCACGTGGGGTTGCTACGAACATGAGTTAGAGACTGACCCAGTAGCACCCGACAACAACAGCAATTAGTCATTCCTTTTCTCTACCCCGTACCAATATTAGAAAGTGTCCATTTTGAGTCCCTGGTGGTGCAAATAGTAAACGTGCTCCACTGCGAACTGAAAGGCTGGAGGTTCTAGTCCACCCAGAGGTACCTCAGAAGAAAGGACTGGCAATCTGCTCCCAAAAAATCAGCCTTCGACAACCCTGTGGAGCACAGTTATGCTCTGATGCACGATGATTCATCATTCATTGTCTCCACACCCACCCCAATATTTGAAATGGTCTGTTTATGTCCCTGGACGTTTTCACACCCCAGGGCAGCACACCCCGTTGAGATTCAGGATGGGTGGGGGCGCCTTTCTCTTCTGTAAAGTGGGAGAAGCGCGCTGTGTAAGCCACAGTGGTGGAAAAGAAGAGCAGCTCCACCACAGGTGCGTTCGCAGGCCGGTCATGTTAAGAGGAACACAGACAGTTACAGCCAGCACTTGTGTGGCTCACCCCCTACATGGCAGACTCTGTTCTAAGGGCTTTTTGGTTCTCATTTAATCCTCGCAACCACCCTGTGATGCAGGATCGTTCCTCCGCCCTATTACAAGACGAGGAAACTGAGCCACAGAAGTGTTAAGTAATTTGCCTGAGGTGTGTGGTTTGTGCCCAGGCAGGCTACCTCCTGAATTTATCCAAATCAGGGTCTCAACTGTGTCATTCCTTCCTGTTGGTAGCCCTGAGCTCTCCTTGGTTCCTGGGCCTTCTTTGGTGTTCCGTGGCTTGTAGACAGTCTCCACGTGGTGTCTGTTTTCGTGTGTGTGTGTGCGTGTGTGTGCGCGTGTGTGCGTGCGTGTATGCGTGTGTGTGTGTGTGTGTGTGTATTTTAGTCTTTTTATAACTCAGAAGTGATTAGGTTTAGGCTCCACCTTACACTGATATGGCCTCAACTGATTGGTTGATTACATTTAGTTTACTTTATGAAAGGCCGTCACATCACATTACATCATGTCACGTAACATCACAGAAGGTCATCTTCTCAAGACCAACCGATTTCATCACATGTAACTTCATGGCAGCAACTAGTCTAGTGTTTGGCCAACAACTGAGAACCATAGCCTAGCTAAGCTGACACATAAAATTAACCATCACACGTAGCCACTAGTCACATGTGGCTACTGGGCACTTGAAATGTGACTAGTTTAGCTAAGAAACTGAATCTCACTTTTATTTAATTTAAATTCATTTAAATAGCAGTAAGTGGCTTGCTGCTACCGTATTAGACAGTGTAGATGGAGCCTTGACTGGGTTCACGTTTAGAGTTCTGTTGTGTGGTTTGAGGAAACCGCCTGTCATGTAGGCTGGAGGGACTGGAACTCGGGGAGGGGAGCAGGGACTCTTTGTCAGATCTGATGGCCCTTCTCCCTGCAGCACCCAGCTGCCCACCCAACAGCCACTACGAGGCCTGTTCCCAGGGTTGCCCACTATCCTGCGGAGACATCCCGGTGCCCAGGGGCTGTGGCTCGGACTGCGTCGAGAGCTGCGTGTGTGACGAGGGCTTCGTGCTCAGTGGCGAGTCCTGCGTGCCCCTGGCCTCCTGTGGTTGCGTGCACCAGGGCGCCTACTACCCACCAGGCCAGACCTTCTACCCTGGCCCGGGCTGCGAGTCCCTCTGCCAGTGCCAGGAGGGCGGCCTGGTGTCATGTGAGCCCTCCTCCTGTGGCCCACATGAGGCCTGCAAGCCGTCTGGTGGCATCCTGGGCTGTGTGGCTGTGGGCTCAGCCACCTGCCAGGCATCAGGAGACCCCCACTACACCACCTTCGACGGCCGCCGCTTCGACTTCATGGGCACTTGTGTGTACGTGCTGGCTCAGACCTGTGGGGCCCGGCCTGGCCTGGGCCAGTTTACTGTCCTGCAGGAAAATGTGGCCTGGGGCAATGGGAAAGTCAGCGTGACCAAGGCAGTCACTGTCCAGGTGGCTAACTTGACCGTGCGGCTGGAGCAGAATCAGTGGAAGGCCAAGGTGAGAGCAGGGCAGAGAGCCGGGGGAGAGGTCCTGGGACGGAGGGTGCTGTGGTGGGGTGTGGGCAGCAGTGCCCCTGGGGGCAGAGGGCACAGAGCTCAGAGTGTGGGAGGCAAGGGATCTTCCAGGAGAGGGGGTGCCGGGCAGACCCTGGCCGGAGTGGGGAGCCAAGGAGGGAAAAGGCCTCAGGGCCTGGGCCTGCCCCCAAGTGGCTCAGTCTCCCCTCTCTCTGCCCCTCGGGCTTTCTTTTCTCTCTGCCCCTAGGTCTCCCCTCTCTCTGCCTTTCGGTCTCTCCTCTCTCTGCCCCTCAGTCTCCCCCTCATTCTGCCCCTTGGTCTCCCTTCTCTCTGCCCTTCAGTTTCCCCTCTCTCTGCCCCTCGGTCTCCCCACTTTCTCTGCCCCTCGGTCTCCCCACTTTCTCTGCCCCGCAGTCTTCCTTCTCTCTCTCCCCCTCGGCCTTCCCTTTCTCTGCCCTCAGTCTACCCCTTCGCTGCCCCTCAGTCTCCCTGTCTCTCTGCCCTTCAGTTTCCCCTCTCTGGCCCTCAGTCTCCCCCTTTCTCTGCCCCTTGGTCTCCCCCTCTCTCTGCCCCTTGGTCTTACCTCTCTCTGCCCTCAGCCTCCCCCTTCGCTGCCCCTTGATCCTCCCCTCTCTCTGCCCCTCTGCTCCCCTGTCTCCCCCTCTCTGCCCCTCGGTCTCCCCCCCTCTACCCCTCGGTCTCCCCCCTCTCTGCCCCTCGGTCTCCCCCTCTCTCTGCCCTTCAGTTTCCCCTCTCTGCCCCTTGGTCTCCCCTTCTCTCTCCCCCTCGGTCTGTCGACCACGTCCTCTGCGCTTGTGCAGCTCCACCCTCTTTACCACCTGGGTCCCTGCCTCTGCCTGCGCCCTGGTCTCCCAGCCAGTGGCAGCGCATGGTACAGTCAGGGGTTGGGCAAGTCCAGGGGCAGGAAAGGTCCAAGAACAGGGAGCAAACAGTGTGTGGGTGCTGCCAGCCCCAGCTGGTCCCGTCACCCCCTTAGCAACAGTAATAACAGCAGCAGCAGCAGCTAGTTTTTATGGCTGACCTCAGACCCTGTTGGCTGCTGAGCACTTCATGTCCACAGGGTCATCTGTTCCTCATAGCAGTAGCTGGAGCTCCCATGATTTCCTTTATTGTTTAGACAGGGAGGTCCCATCACAGGACCAAATGCCCCTGCAAAGGCAGGACTTGAACCCAGAACAGCCTGCCAAGGAGCGCCACGCCTGACCCTGTGCTGTTCAGCTGTGCTTTTCTGACTTTATGTGGAACCAAAAAACCCCATTTGCTGTCAAGTTGATTCCAACTCATTATGACCTTGTAGGAAAGAGTAGAGCTGCCCCATAGGATTTTCAAGGAGCAGCTGGTAGATTCGAACTGCTGACCTTTGGGTTAGCAGCCTGAGCTCTTAAGTACTGCGCCACCAGGGCTCCTTGTATGGAAACAACCAGGCATTTTCGTTACACTAGAGGGGCAACGTTAGGGTCGCTGTGAGTCGGAGTCGACTCAATGGCAACAGGTTGGAGGGACTGCCCAGCGGATCCCAGTAAAATGCAGGGATGTAGCCATTGTCCTAGTGGCAATACTGACCATGGGAGTGCTGATAAGCAACTGACTTTACCAAGTGCTCACTATGCACGGAACAGACATTAAATGACTTAATATATTCCTGAATATATACCAAGCTTCTAGAATGGCACCTGGAAGGTATTAAAAAGACAAAAAACAAACAAACAAAATTGCCATTGAGTCGATTCCGATTCATAGCAACCCTGTAGGACAAAGTAGAACTGCCCCATAGGGTTTCCAAGGAGCGCCTGGTGGATTCGAACTGCCGACCTTTTGGTTAGCAGCTGTAGCTCTAGCCACTGCACCACCAGGGTTTCCCCAGGGCACATAGTAAACCCTAAATAAGCATTAGTTGTCCATATTCTTGTTATTTGCACCCCAATGAGTCCCCCAGCTTCCCTCTGAGATGGAAACAATTATTATTCCCAGTTATCAGATGAGGAAACTGAGGCCCAGAGGTGAAGTCACTTGTCTTTAACCATGACCCTGCTCTGCTTGGGAGTGATGGCTACTGACTGTGTGTTTTTAGGAGACTCAGCCAGGAGCGTGGCTTTCTCCTGCCTTCTCCCCTGAGTCTTCACACCTCTGAAAAAAATCCAGTCCTAATCGTGTCTGGGATAAGGAAGGCCCAGCACACGTGTGGGAGTCCCGGGGCGGTGCATATGGCTAAGTGCTTGACTACTAACTGAAAAGGTTGGCTGTTCACACCCATCCAGAAGCTCGCTGGGAGGCAGGTTTGGTGATCTGCTTCTGAAGTCACAGTCTCGAAAACCCCATGGAGCAGTTCTACTCTGGACACACGGGGTCGCCACGAGTCGGAGCAGACTCACAGCGACTCACAGCAACAACAGTCAGCATGTTAATTAGGGGTAGATTTCAAAGGCTCCAACTGAAACTGTTATTCCTGACTCATGGGTTTGAAGTTCATTTCCCTGGGAATTCAGCCAGACTTTCCACCCCTGGACACTCAAAGGAAAAACCCTTCCCAAAACCAAAAATACAAACCCACTGCTGTCGAGTTGATTCTGACTCATAGCAACCCTATAGGACAGAATAGGACGGTCCCATAAGGTTTCCAAGGAGCAGCTGGTGGATTCAAACTGCTGACCTTTTGGTTAGTAGCTGTAGCTCTTAATCAGTGTGCCACCAGGGCTCCAAAAATCCTTAAGGCCTGTTTAATAATAACGATAATAATAATAAATAAATAAACTTCCCTCCGGAGCTAATCTGATAATAGCGAATGTGCCTAAAGGTGTCCTTCTGTACCAGGCAGTTTTCTCAATGCTCTACAAATATTTCATCCTGACAACAACCCATTATCTCCACTAGACAGATCAGGGAAAAGAACCACAGAGTGGCAGGTGACCCACCCAAGGTCTCAGAGGTAGAGAGGGCAGAGCTGCGTTTGAACCCAGGCAGGTGGCTCCAGGGTCAGTTGTTGCATTGTAAACCACCGCATTCGACTGTGGACAAAGGATTGCTGGGAAAGTTGTTATTCCTTTGAGACCTTGTTATTATACCCATTTTATACATAGGGAAACTGAGGCCCAGAGAGGTGAGGCTACACAGACCCTCAGTGTCAGGCAGGGGCTTAAATGAGGATCTGCCTCCTCTGAAGCGTGGCCTCTCCCACCTCCCAGGTGGATGGCGTGGACATGAAGCTGCCCGTGGAGCTGGCCGAGCGCCGGGTCCGAGTCTACAAGCACGGCTCGGACGCGGTGATTGAGACTGACTTCGGCCTGCGTGTGGCCTATGACCTCCAGTACTACGTGCGGGTCACCATCCCAGGCAACTACCACCAGCAGCTGTGTGGCCTGTGCGGGAACTACAACGGGGACCCCAAGGATGACTTCCAGAAGCCCGACGGCTCGCAGGCGGGCAACCCCAAAGAGTTCGGCAACTCCTGGGAGGAGCTGGCGCCCGGCTCCCCGTGCCTGCCCCCCTGCCAGCCAGGCGGGGACTGCGGCCCCACCGAGGAGTGCGCCCCCGAGCTGCAGAAGAAGTACCAGCAGGAGCAGCTCTGCGGGTTCCTCGCCAGCCCCAAGGGGCCGCTGGCCGCCTGCCACCGGCTGCTGGAGCCCCAGGGCCCCCTGGAGGAGTGCGTCTTTGACCTCTGCCTGGGCGGCGGGAACGACAGCATCCTCTGCAGCAACATCCAAGCCTACGTGAGCGCCTGCCAGGCTGCGGGAGGCCACGTCCAGCCCTGGAGGACCGAGACCTTCTGTCGTGAGTGAGGGGCGGGGAACTGGAGACCAAGGGTGGGGGCTGGGGGAGGCCGAGGGGCGGGGAACTGGAAACCAAGGGCGGGGGCTGGGGGAGGCCGAGGGGCAGGGAAGGGGGAGACCGAGGGGCAGAGAAGGGGGAGACCGAGGGGCAGAGAGAGAGGAAACCGAGGGGCAGAGAGAGAGGAGACTGAGGGGCAGAGAAGGGGGAGACCGAGGGGCAGAGAGAGAGGAGACTGAGGGGCAGAGAAGGGGGAGACCGAGGGGCAGAGAGAGAGGAGACCGAGGGGCAGAGAGAGAGGAGACCGAGGGGCAGAGAGAGAGGAGACCGAGGGGCAGAGAGAGAGGAGACTGAGGGGCAGAGAGAGAGGAGACTGAGGGGCAGAGAAGGGGGAGACCGAGGGGCAGAGAGAGAGGAGACTGAGGGGCAGAGAGAGAGGAGACTGAGGGGCAGAGAGAGAGGAGACTGAGGGGCAGAGAAGGGGGAGACCGAGGGGCAGAGAGAGAGGAGACTGAGGGGCAGAGAAGGGGGAGACCGAGGGGCAGAGAGAGAGGAGACTGAGGGGCAGAGAGAGAGGAGACTGAGGGGCAGAGAGAGAGGAGACTGAGGGGCAGAGAAGGGGGAGACCGAGGGGCAGAGAGAGAGGAGACTGAGGGGCAGAGAAGGGGGAGACCGAGGGGCAGAGAGAGAGGAGACTGAGGGGCAGAGAGAGAGGAGACTGAGGGGCAGAGAGAGAGGAGACTGAGGGGCAGAGAAGGGGGAGACCGAGGGGCAGAGAGAGAGGAGACCGAGGGGCAGAGAGAGAGGAGACTGAGGGGCAGAGAGAGAGGAGACTGAGGGGCAGAGAAGGGGGAGACCGAGGGGCAGAGAAGGGGGAGACCGAGGGGCAGAGAAGGGGGAGACCGAGGGGCAGAGAAGGGGGGGACTGAGGGGCAGAGAAGGGGGAGACTGAGGGGCAGAGAGGAGGGGGAGACCGAGGGGCAGAGACAGGGGAGACCGAGGGGCAGAGAGAGAGGAGACTGAGGGGCAGAGAAGGGGGAGACTGAGGGGCAGAGAGGAGGGGGAGACTGAGGGGCAGAGAGGAGGGGGAGACCGAGGGGCAGAGAGAGGGGAGACAGAAGGGCAGAGAAGGGGGAGACTGAGTGGCAGAGAGGAGGGGGAGACCGAGGGGCAGAGAGAGAGGAGACTGAGGGGCAGAGAGAGAGGAGACTGAGGGGCAGAGAGAGAGGAGACTGAGGGGCAGAGAAGGGGGAGACCGAGGGGCAGAGAAGGGGGAGACTGAGGGGCAGAGAGAGAGGAGACTGAGGGGCAGAGAAGGGGGAGACTGAGGGGCAGAGAGGAGGGGGAGACCGAGGGGCAGAGACAGGGGAGACCGAGGGGCAGAGAGAGAGGAGACTGAGGGGCAGAGAAGGGGGAGACTGAGGGGCAGAGAGGAGGGGGAGACTGAGGGGCAGAGAGGAGGGGGAGACCGAGGGGCAGAGAGTGGGGGGAGACCGAGGGGCAGAGACAGGGGAGGCCGAGGGGCAGAGAGAGAGGAGACTGAGGGGCAGAGAAGGGGGAGACTGAGGGGCAGAGATGAGGAGGAGACTGAGGGGCAGAGAGGAGGGGGAGACCGAAGGGCAGAGAGAGAGGAGACTGAAGGGCAGAGAGAGGGGAGGCTGAGGGGCAGAGAGGAGGGGGAGACTGAGGGGCAGAGACAGGGGAGGCCGAGGGGCAGAGAGAGGGGGAGACTGAGGGGCAGAGAGGAGGGGGAGACTGAGGGGCAGAGAGAGAGGAGACTGAAGGGCAGAGAAGGGGGAGACTGAGGGGCAGAGAGGAGGGGGAGACCAAGGGGCAGAGAGGAGGGGGAGACCGAGGGGCAGAGACAGGGGAGACCGAGGGGCAGAGAGAGAGGAGGCTGAGGGGCAGAGAAGGGGGAGACCGAGGGGCAGAGACAGGGGAGACCGAGGGGCAGAGAGAGAGGAGACTGAGGGGCAGAGAAGGGGGAGACTGAGGGGCAGAGAGGAGGGGGAGACCGAGGGGCAGAGACAGGGGAGACCGAGGGGCAGAGAGAGAGGAGACTGAGGGGCAGAGAAGGGGGAGACTGAGGGGCAGAGAGGAGGGGGAGACCGAGGGGCAGAGACAGGGGAGACCGAGGGGCAGAGAGAGAGGAGACTGAGGGGCAGAGAAGGGGGAGACTGAGGGGCAGAGAGGAGGGGGAGACTGAGGGGCAGAGAGGAGGGGGAGACCGAGGGGCAGAGAGTGGGGGGAGACCGAGGGGCAGAGACAGGGGAGGCCGAGGGGCAGAGAGAGAGGAGACTGAGGGGCAGAGAAGGGGGAGACTGAGGGGCAGAGATGAGGAGGAGACCGAGGGGCAGAGAGGAGGGGGAGACCGAAGGGCAGAGAGAGAGGAGACTGAAGGGCAGAGAGAGGGGAGGCTGAGGGGCAGAGAGGAGGGGGAGACTGAGGGGCAGAGACAGGGGAGGCCGAGGGGCAGAGAGAGGGGGAGACTGAGGGGCAGAGAGGAGGGGGAGACTGAGGGGCAGAGAGAGAGGAGACTGAAGGGCAGAGAAGGGGGAGACTGAGGGGCAGAGAGGAGGGGGAGACCAAGGGGCAGAGAGGAGGGGGAGACCGAGGGGCAGAGAGAGAGGAGGCTGAGGGGCAGAGAAGGGGGAGACTGAGGGGCAGAGAGGAGGGGGAGACCAAGGGGCAGAGAGGCGGGAGAGACGGAGGGGCAGAGAGGAGGGGGAGACTGAGGGGCAGAGAGGAGGGGGAGACCGAAGGGCAGAGAGAGAGGAGACTGAAGGGCAGAGAGAGGGGAGGCCGAGGGGCAGAGAGGAGGGGGAGACTGATGGGCAGAGACAGGGGAGGCCGAGGGACAGAGAGGGGGGAGACTGAGGGGCAGAGAGGAGGGGGAGACGGAGGGGAGAGAGAGAGGAGACTGAAGGGCAGAGAAGGGGGAAGACTGAGGGGCAGAGAGAGAGGAGACTGAAGGGCAGAGAAGGGGGAGACCAAGGGGCAGAGAGGAGGGGGAGACCGAGGGGCAGAGAGAGAGGAGGCTGAGGGGCAGAGAGACGGGAGACTGAGGGGCAGAGAGAGGGGGAAACTGAGGGGCAGAGAGAGGGGAGACTGATGGGCAGAGAGAGGGGGAGACCGAGGGGCAGAGAGAGGGGAGACCGAAAGGCAGAGAGAGGGGAGACTGAGGGGCAGAGAGAGGGGAGACCGAAGGGCAGAAAGAGGGGAGACTGAGGGGCAGAGAGAGGGGAGACCGAAGGGCAAAGAGAGGGGAGACCGAGGGGCAGAGAGAGGGGGAGACCGAGGGGCAGAAAGGGGGAGGCTGAGGGGCAGAGAGGAGGGGAGACAGAGGGGCAGAGAGAGGGGAGACTGAGGGGCCGAGAGGAAGGGGAGACTGAGGGGCAGAGAGAGGAGAAGGCCGAGGGGCAGAGAGAGGGGAGACTGAAGGGCAGAGAGGGGGAGACTGAGGGGCAGAGGCGGGGAGACTAAAGGGCAGAGGATGGGGAGACTGAGGGGCAGAAAGGGTGGAGACTGAAGGGTGGCGGGGAGACTGGGGGCAGAGAGGGGGGAGACTGAGGGGCAGAGAGAGGGGGATACTGAGGGGCAGAATGAGGGGGAGACTGAGGGGCAGAGAGAGGGGAGACTGAGGAGCAGAGGGAGGGGAGACAGGGGCAGATAGAGGGAGAGACTGAGGCTCAGGAAAGGGGGAACCTGAGGGGCAGATAAATGGGAGACTGAGAGACAGAGAGAAGGAGAGGGTTAGGCACAGAAGGGGCAGACCCTAGACCCTGCAGCCCCTTCCCTCTGGGGCTCTGACTGGCACCCCTTTTCCACAGCAATGGTGTGCCCCCCTCACAGCCACTACGAGATCTGCGCGGACACCTGCTCCCTCAGCTGCTCAGCCCTCAGTGCCCCTTCACAGTGCCCAGATCTGTGTGCCGAGGGCTGCCAGTGTGACCCCGGCTTCCTCTCTGACGGCCAAGCTTGTGTACCCATCCAGGACTGTGGCTGCTACCACAACGGTGTCTACTACGATGTAGGAGCCCTACACCCCTCCCCTCTACCCCTTGGCCCCTTGGCCTATTCCCTATTCTCTCAGCCCCACAAAGGTCTCTCCCACCCACCCCTTCTTCTGTTCTCATACTGCTCCCCCCGCTCCCAGCTCCAGCATGTCCTGTCCCACCTGGATCCCTCTCAGCCCCTAGTTTTGCTCTCTCTGGTCTACCCTCCACATGGCAGTGGGAAAGACCTTTCCAAATATGACCATGGACCCTGTAGCTTGAACCTCTCCCCTGGTTCCGCAGGTCAAGTTTGGGTCTCATATCACAGGTCTGGGCAAAAATGTCACTTCCTCAGGCCACCGCTGACCACCAAGATGCGATTATGCCTCTCAGTTATCCCTGCCTCTGACTCCCTTTGCTTTTCTCTCTTGCTCTCTCACAGTCAGTCCTTTTCCATTCACCCGCATGTGTAGTTGTCTAAAGTCTGTCCCTTGCCGGGCTGTGAGCCTCTGTGACGGCTGGCACCCTGATGGCCGTGGCATCCCTGATGGCCATGCTCTCTGTCCCCACAGCCAAATCGGACGGTACTCATTAACAACTGCCAGCAGCAGTGCGTTTGCCACCCGGATGAAGGTCTGGTGTGCCAGAACCACACCTGTGAGCCCCCGGCGGTGTGCCAGCCCGAGGAAGGTGTCCTGAGATGCGTCAACAAAGGTGCTGTGCTAGGTTGGTGCGGCTGGGGATGGAGGACAGGGACTCTGGAGCTGAGGGGTGCTGTGATCTTCACAGAGGACAAAGGCTGAGGTCTTGGACCTGGAGACCCAGAGGCAGAGAACCTCTAGTTGGGGAGGCGGCGACCCTTAGGGTGGAATCTTGGCCGCGGGGACCCTTGGAGCTAGGTTTCCTGGGGCAGATATCAGAGACCCTCAGTGTGAGGCAGTGATAGGCAGGCTTTTCCAGTAAAGGGCCTCACAGTAAACATTCAAGACTTGGAGGCCGTACGGTCTCTGTCACAACTACTCAGCTTTGCCTTTGTAGCATGAAAGCAGCCATCACCAAAATGTAACTGAACCAGCATGGCTGTGTTCCAATAAAACTTTACACAAAAAAAAAAATGAATAGAGGAATTAACATATTTGGGGATCCACAAAGATGTCTGTCCTGAAAGTCAATAATCTTTTTTAAGATGCATTCCCTACCTTCATCAGGTCCGTATTCTGGTGGACCAATGCAGACTATAAAAAAAAAAACCAGGCAGCCACCCCACCATAGTTTGCTGAGCACTGGTGTGTGGGATTAGGCTCAGAGCTTCAGACACCAACGCCAAGGGACAGGGTAGACTGGGGGCCCTGGGGACAGGGAAAGAAAGCACAAAGTTCTGAGTTCTTGGGGAGATTTCCAGGACAGAGGGCAGAGATTCCACCAAGGCTGGGACCTGGGAGACAGGGAGCCCCTCAAGCTGAGGATCAGAGATTTCTAGGGATACAGACATGGGACCGCCCCCCCCAAGACTAAGTTGGGACACAGAATCACCTCCTGGGGCTGGTTTCTGAGGGTGAAGGGCAGAGAGCCCCCCAGGGCCAAGGTAATGGGACTTCTAGAACTGAGAGGCAGGGGGACTGAGACCCTCGGGGCCCATGGGCAAGATGAAAGGGACTTCCAGGGATGGGGATGTCTGCAGTCAGGGTCCAGTGAGGAGACGGAAACCACACAGTGAACACGGTGAATACTGGTTGCTGTCAAGTTGACTCTGACTCGTGCTGAGCTCATGTATTTCAGAGTAGAACTGTGCTCCATAAGGTTTCAAGGGCTGAGCTTTTTTTGTTTTGTTTTTGGAAGTACGTCACTAATCCTCTTTTACGAGGAGCCTCCGGGTAGCCTTGAACCTCCAGCCTTTCTGTTCACAGCTGAGTGTGTTAACCACCTGCACCACCCAAAACCAGAAACTAAACCCATCGCCACTGAGTCAATTCTGACCCCTAGCGACCCTATAAGACAGAGTAGAACTGCCCCAGAGAGTTTCCAAGGAGCACCTGGTGGATTTGAACTGCTGACCTTTTGGTTAGCAGCCATTGTGCCACCAGGGTGTCCACCCAGGGACTCTGTAATTTGAATAGGGAAAGCTGAATATAAAGTATTATTTACTCGTAATAGGGGATCTGGAAACCCTGGTGGCATAGTGGTTAAGTGCTACGGCTGCTAACGAAGAGGTCGGCAGTTCGAATCCGCCAGGCGGTCCTTTGAAACTCTATGGGGCAGTTCTACTCTGTCCTGTGGGGTCGCTATGAGTCGGAATCAACTCGATGGCAGTGGGTTTTTAATAGCGGATCTACAACTGAGGGGTAAAGAGAATGCAAATGAGTACAAGAGTAGCAGATACAGAGGTCAGTCCCTATCTCAAGGGCTAAAGCAGAGTACCAAGGGAAGGGACCATTTTGGAAGAGGGACCCCTACCCTGAGGCAGAGATTCAGACCCCACTGGAAAGGGTGTGGCTGTAGCTCACGGAATGGCAGAGAAGTTTGTGCAGGCTGGAGCTGAACTACTAACCTAAAAGTTGGCAGTTCAAACCCACCATCGGCACTGCAGAAGGAAGGCCTGGCAATCTGCTTCCATAAAGGTTCCAATCAAGAAAACCCTATGGAGCAATTCTACTCTGTAACACACGGGGTTTCTATGAGTCAGAATTGACTCGATGACAGCAGGTTTGGATTTTGGGGTTGGAGCTAGCACCCAAGGGGGTGCTGCTGAAGCTTGTTGGGAAACAGCCTCCTGGGCACTTGAGTGACTTGCTGGGAAGCCAGGGCTGCTGGCCCCCTCACACAGCAAGAGCAAGAGAGAAGGTCACACTGGAAGCAGGAGCCCTTTCCTCCTGGAGTGACCCTCCAGCGCCCTCTCCTGACAAAGGTTAACACCTTGGGGTAATTTGGAGCTAGCTGAGAGGTAATAAATTGATAATTGACACAGAGGGAAAGAGGAGAGAGTTTTAAGGCTGGGGTCATAGACACGGGAATTGCAGGACATGGGGTGCAATGATGCTAGGGAAAGGGTTTTAGACACAGAAGTCCTTGGGGCAGAGTCTCAGAAATGAGACCCCACAGCCTCTGTCTCAGATGCAGCCACTTGGGGATGGAGTCTTATCCAGAGGGTCCTCAAGCCATGAGACTTAGATACAGAGACCTGAGAGTCAGGGTCTCAAACATGATCAAGCTCTTGTATCTCTTGGTCTCAGATCTAGTTTCCTGGGTTGGGATCACAAGCGAGGGGACTCTGGGGCTTGGGTCTCAGTTGCAGGGACCTGTGATGCCTGGATCTTGGACACAGTCCACACAGCCCTGGTGTCAGATGTGGGGGAACCCCGGGGCCTGAGTCTCGGGCACGGCAAAATGTAGGTCCTGGATCTCAGATATGAGGACCCTGGAACCCAGGTGTTGTCTGTGGTGACCCTCAGAGCCAGGGTTCCTGGCACAGACTTGGGCAGGTGCGGAGATCAGCTGGCCTTAAGCTGGGCAGTTCCTCAAGATTCTGTCCCCTCTGCCCCCAGACCCATGCCATGGCGTGACGTGTCGGCCACAGGAGACGTGCCAGGAGAAGGGTGGCCAGGGCGTGTGCGTGCCCAACTATGAAGTCACATGCTGGCTGTGGGGCGACCCACACTACCACTCCTTCGACGGCCGGAACTTCGACTTCCAGGGCACCTGCAGCTATGTGCTGGCAGCAACTGACTGCCCGGGGGTCGATGCCAAGGGCCTGACACCCTTCAGTGTCATCACAAAGAATGAAAACCGGGGCAACCCCGCTGTGTCCTATGTGAGGCTCGTCACCGTGACTGCCCTTGGCGTGAACATCTCCATCCACAAAGGCGAGATCGGCAAAGTGCGGGTAGGTCCAGCAGGATGGCTCCCTGAGCCCCACACCCGGGTCCTGCAGGCTCAAGGCTCTCTGCCTTCACCTAGGCCTGGGACAGAAGGGTGACTGTAACGACAATAATTACAGCAAAAACATCACCCTTCCGTTGGGAATTGAATTGAGCGAGTCCTGTACTAAGGGCTTTAAAGGAGGACTTCAAAACTTGCTTCTTTAGAGAGACCTGGATTTGAATCCAGGATCTCCTTCTTATGAGTTGTGTGATTGCTTTCCTCATCTGTGAAATGGGGATTGTAGCAGGCGACATCCCACAGCAAGGTAGCGCATGCAAAGTGCTCAGTTCAGGGTCTGGCCCAGGTAAGCACCCAGTGAGTGAAGGGACAAATGAGAAGCCCAGAGACCTGTATGAAGAGACGGTCTCAGGGAGATGAAGGGGGAGAGGGGGGACCACCCTTTCTGCCCAGGAAATGAAGGTGCAGGCTGATGGCAGCTCAGAAGGACAGAATAAGGTATGGAACAGGGTCAGCACTCAGTCAACAATGCTGAGTGAGTGGAACGGACATGCAGAGACTTGGAGATACTCAGAAAAAGCAGTGAGGAGAGAGGCAGAGACAGTGAGTCAAAGAGACAGAGAGAGAGAGATGAAGCTATGCAGTGAGACCCAGAAAGAGAGCTGGACCCAGATATGAGAGAGACCTAGAGAGAGGGAGATTCAGAGAGAGCACGAGAGAGTGAGAGAAAGCACAAGAGAAAAAGAGCATGTGAAAGATGTAGGGAGAGAAAGACCCAGAAACAGAGATGAATCTGGGTAAAGAGAGAGACCTTGGGAAAGACCTAGAAAGAGAGAGACAGCCAGAAAGAGAATGCAAAGAAGGACAGACAGACAAGCTCAGGGGGGTGGGGTCGGGGGCAGAAAGAGAGCTGGATGCAGATAAAAAGAGGCAGAGAGAGAGAGACCCAGGAAAGGAAGTAGAATGAGGTTTCAGTCCCCAGAACAGGGCCTGGACCAGAGCTGACACCCATGTTTGTCAAATGACTACACAGCCATCAGTCATGAGGAAGGCCTTGGCAGCTGCTGCCCCAGCAGGAAGGGTGAGGTTGCAGGGGACCAGAGATGGGGCCTCCTCCCTGGAGTGACACTTGTTGGCCTCCCTTTCTCCCCAGGTGAACGGTGTGCTGACAGCATTGCCTGTCTTGGTGGCTGGCGGGCGGCTGGCAGTGACCCATGGTGCATCGAAGGCGGTGCTGACGGCAGACTTCGGGCTGCGGGTCACTTATGACTGGGACTGGCGGGTGGAGGTGACGCTGCCCAGCAGCTATTACAGCGCGGTGTGTGGGCTCTGTGGGAACATGGACGGCAACCCCAGCAACGACCAAGCCTACCCCAATGGCACACTGGCTCCCTCCATCCCTGTCTGGGGCGGCAGCTGGCGAGCCCCAGGCTGGGACCCACTGTGTTGGGACGAATGTCGAGGGTCCTGCCCAACGTGTCCCGAGGACCGGCTGGAGGAGTACGGGGGCCCCAACTTCTGTGGACCCCTGGCCCCTGGCACAGGGGGCCCCTTCGCCACCTGCCATGCCCACGTGTCACCTGATAGCTTTTTCAAGGGCTGCGTCCTGGACGTCTGCCTGGGCGGTGGGGCCCATGACATACTTTGCCAGGCACTGGCCGCCTATGCCACAGCCTGCCAGGCCGCCAGGATCACCATCAAGGACTGGCGAGAGCAGGCCGGTTGCAGTGAGTGCTGGGGGAGTGTGCAGGGGGTGGGGGCGGGGAAGCCTGGTTTCACTCTGGAGCCTCTGGGTCTGTTGGTTTCTTAGCTTCCCCTCTCCCTGTGTCTGTCTCTCTGTGTCTCTCTCCTGTCTCCTGGTGCTTCTCTCTGTGTCTCCCTTTGATTCTTCTTCTCCACCTGGGTCTCTGTTTATCTCTTTTATCCTGTCTTGCTCTGTCTCTCTCCCTCTTTCTCTGTCTCTCTCTGGGTCTATGTCTCTGTCTTCCTCTCGTCTCTCTCTCTCTCTGTCCGTGTCTCTTGCTCTGTCTGTCTTGATCTCTCTGTGTTTGACTTCTCTCCCTCTCTCTGTCTCTCCCTCTTTGTCTATCTCTCTCTCTGCATACTCTGGTCCAGGCTTTGGTCTGGCCCAGGTCCCCACTCTACTTCTTTTTCTGAGTCTTTGTCTCTCTCAGTGTCTCTGGGTCCAGTTCTCTTTCTGCCCCACCCTCAGCCCCCTGAGTGTGTCTGTCTGTCTGTCTGTGCTCAGACCCTGCCCCCTGACAACCTTCTGTCTCTCTTGCTCCTTCTGCCCACAGACATCCCCTGCCCTGACAACAGCCACTACGAGCTCTGTGGCCCACCCTGCCCAGCCAGCTGCCCATCTCCCGCACCCCTCAAGACCTCAGACCCATGTTCGGGCCCCTGCACTGAGGGCTGCCAGTGTGACGAGGGCTATGTGTTGAGTGTTGACCACTGTGTCCCCCTGGATGGAGGCTGCGGCTGCTGGGCCAACAGCACCTACCACGAAGCAGGCAGCGAGTTTTGGGCTGATGGCACCTGCTCCCAGTGGTGCCGCTGTGGGCCTGGCGGTGGCTCTGTGGTCTGCACACCTGCCAGCTGTGGGCTGGGTGAACAGTGTACCCTCCTGCCCTCAGGCCGGCATGACTGCCAGCCCGTCAGCACAGCTGAGTGCCAGGCTTGGGGCGATCCCCACTATATCACCCTGGATGGGAAGCGATACGACTTTCAGGGAACCTGCGAGTACTTGCTGAGCGCGCCCTGCCAGGCACCGCCCAAGGGGACTGAGAACTTCACCGTCACCGTAGTCAATGAGCACCGGGGCAGCCAGGCTGTCAGCTACACCCGCAGTGTCACCCTGCACATCTACAACCACAGCCTGACCCTCAGTGCCCAGTGGCCCCGGCAGCTGCAGGTGAGGAGGGCTGCAGGCCTGCCCTGGGGCTGCCATCCCCTCAAGCACCTTTCACTTCTTCAGGAGGGGCATGCTGGATGGGTTCAGAGCACAAGTTTTGGAGCTCAGTGGCTTGGAGTGGTGGCTTCCCCCTCTCTGAGCCTTAGTTTATTCTTCTGTAAAATGTATCTAAGAAAAGTACCTGCTTCAGAGGACAGTGGGAGAAACCAGTGACACTGTATCTGTAAATGTCCGGTATTGGGTCTGTGAGGGAGAAACCATTCAGTTATGTAACCACTTTTTTTTTTTTACCATACTTGGCATTGTCATTATTAACTACTAGGGCAGACACTGTAAATGACCACAGATGGGAGGGTCAGCTGAGAATTTAAGAGCTTATGATATTTATTTTAGTTATATTGTAGTGATTATTACTATCTCCAAAATTATTCTTACTATTACAAGAGGGGAGGTCCCTCTGCTAGTAGGTGTTGGAGCCGGGATTCGATCCCAGGACCCCGCCGGTCACCCTGCTCCCGTCTGCGCCCGCAGGTGGACGGCAAGCGTGTGGCGCTGCCCTTCCAGCTGGACTCGCTCCTACGCGTGTACGTGAGCGGCGCCGACGTAGTGGTGACCGCTGCCAACGGGCTCTCCCTGGCTTTCGACGGAAACAGCTTGGTGCGCCTGCACGTGCCGGTGGCGTACGCGGGCGCCCTCTGTGGCCTGTGCGGCAACTACAACCGGGACCCTGAGGACGACCTGCAGGCAGTGAAAGGGGACCCTGCAGGATGGCAGGTGGGCGGTGCCGCGGGCTGCGGGGAGTGCGTGCCCGGGCCGTGCCCGACACCGTGCACCCCGGAGCAGCAGGCGCCCTTCGGCGGCCCGGACGCCTGTGGCGTGATCACGGCTGCCGACGGCCCGCTGGCGCCCTGCCACAAACTCCTGCCCCCCGAGCCGTACTTCCAGGGCTGCCTTCTGGACGCCTGCCAGGCTCAGGGCCACCCCGGAGGCCTCTGCCCTGCCTTGGCCACCTACGTGGCAGCCTGCCAGGCCGCTGGGGCTCAGCTGGAGGAGTGGAGGCGGCCGGACTTCTGCCGTGAGTACTGACCCATGAATGGGCCACACAGGAGGGGCGTCCCCACTCCCCTCACGGGTCCACCCTACCTCCCCTGAACCAGGTATCTCAGTCAGAGAGACTCCTTCCCAACTACACCCTGAAATCCTCCGGGTCAGGTGCGCCAGTGGCAGAGAGTTAGATACGCCTGGTCAGAAACCCTTGGTGCTCAGATATCCGTGTCCATAGACTGGGTGAATGACCCTGTAAAGTTACACAGCGGGGTATGCCCGTGAAGGAGTGTCCCTAGTCAGTCCTAGAGAGTTGTATCTGGTCACATGCCCCTAGACTGTTTCACACACTGAAATGTACAAGGTCAGGGACCTCAGATGGGGACACTGATGGTTAGAGACACTGGGTCAGATTTACAGTGGGACACACCTGCTCAGGTATAGCCAGTGTGACTGTCACCAAAATGCACCTGGTTAGACAGAATTGGTCCAATGCCTTCAGTGACATTTGGTTATGTTAATACCTTTCGGTTAGCAGCTGTAGCTCTTAACCACTGCACCACCAGGGCTCCCATAAAACCCAGTACCCAGTATAGAGAAATATAAAAAAAGAAAAAAAAATTTGCTGTCAAGTCGATTCTGACCCATATTGACCCTAGAGGACAGACTAGGACTGCCCCATAGGGTTTCCAGTGAGCGGCTGGAGGGTTCAAACTGCCGACCTCTTGGTGAGTGGCCATATCATTTAACCATTGCCCTACCAGAGCCCCAAAGTCAGATCTCCATAGTCAGATAGTCCTGGTAATCCCCCTCGTTCAGATATCCTTGGTCAAATGTGTCCTGTCAGCTTCACCCAGTCAGAGATACGTGGTCTGAGGCACACACTGACACAAACCATGGCAGGCAAACTCCAACAGATGTGTACCAGGTACACTCGGGCATATTCATATTCCGAGATACATCTGGTCAGACGTCCCCAGTCAGGTTCACACTCTGGGACAGTGGCGTCACTAGGGGGGTGCTGGGAGTGCAGGCTGAACCGGGTGACACTGTCAGAGGGGATGACACCAGAATGATTGTCTATAAAGTTTTCATGGAGTGTTTCAGCAGAAATTTGTTATTTTTATTAAAATATCCCTCTGGTTAGTTAGAACAACAAAAACATTTTTCTAAGGCCAGCTACCATGTATACCTACAAGGCTAAAACTCTATGCTAATTTACTTTTGGAACCTACTAACGTGCTCCAGCCAGAGCTGGCATTATTACCTAGTTACAGTGGCGCTTGGGGTCACATGGCTTCGTCTGCATGCGCTACGAGCACACACTCTTGTTTCTGTTGCTGCCGGTGTTTTTATAATCACCAATTTTGTCAGATTTTCTGGCGTTTTAGCTACGATGTTGTAGTAATTAGCATGGGGGTGACACCAACCCTAGTGGTACAACTGCCCTGGGATACTCAGAGTTGGTTCTAATTCTGCAGTATCCCAGTCAAATATACGTGGTCAAATCCACACAGTCAGATTCACTTAATCTTTAGAAATATATTTGCTCAGATTAACACAGCCTGGTTAGCAAGATCTCATTATGTACCCACCTCCCCACAGATTCCCATACTGAATCCCCCACTCAGATGTACTTGATCAGATACCCCGGTCAGATCCTTGGACAAATTCACTCATGACATACAGCGAGTGAGATTGTTGTTGTTAGTTGCTCTTTGAGTCAATTCTGACCCATGGTGACCCCATGTGTGTAGACTGGAGCTTGCTCCATAGGGTTTTCAAGGCTGTGACCTTTTGGAAGCAGATTGCCTGGCCTGTCTTCCAAGGCACCTCTGGGTGGGTTCAAACCACCAACATTTCAGCTAGTAGTCCAGCACTTAACTGTTTGTGCCACCCAGCCTGACACACAGACTCGCCCAGGCGAATTCTCCCACCCTGAGTTTCCTCCCACCCCTCACCCTGCCTGGCTCATTCCTCTCTGTCCCCACAGCCGTCCAGTGCCCTGCCCACAGCCACTACGAGCTCTGTGGTAACTCCTGCCCGGTAAGCTGCCCGAGCCTGTCGGCGCCCGAGGGCTGCGAGCCGGCCTGCCGCGAGGGTTGCGTCTGCGATGCTGGCTTTGTGCTCAGCGGCGACACCTGTGTACCTGTGGGCCAGTGTGGCTGCCTCCATGAAGGCCACTACTACCAGCTGGGCGAGTCCTTCTACCCAGGCCCGGAGTGTGAACGGCGCTGTGAGTGTGAGCCAGGTGGCGTGGTCAGCTGCCAGGAGGGCTCAGCATGCAGGCCCTATGAGGAGTGCCGGCTAGAGAACGGCGTCCAGGCCTGTCACCCTACAGGCTGTGGCCGATGTCTGTCAAACAGGGGCATCCATTACATCACCCTTGACGGGCGTGTCTATGACCTACCTGGTTCCTGCTCCTATGTCTTGGCCAAAGTCTGCCACCCGCAGCCTGAGGACGAGGACTTTTCCATTGTGCTCGAGAAGGGTGCGGACGGAGACCCCCAACGCCTGCTGGTCACTGTAGATAGCCACGTTGTCAGCCTGGCTCGAGGGCTGCAGGTGAGTGGATATGACCCTGCCCTGGGGGCCTGAGGGCGACACAGCCCCAACCTGAGGTGGTCTAAGGGGGACACAGCCCCACCCTGGGGTGGTCTAAGGGGGATACAGCCCCACCCTGGGTATATGAGGGAACACAGCCCCATCCTGAGGGTCTGAGGGAGACACAACCCCACTCTGGGGGTCTGAGGGGACACAGCCCCATCCTGGCGGCCTGTGGGGGGACCCAGCCCCATCCTGGGGGTCTGAGAGGGACACAGCCTCATGCTGGGGGTATGAGCGGGACACGGCCCTATCCTGGATGTCTAAGGGGAACATAGCCTCATCCTGGGGGCCTGAAAGGAACACAGCCCCACCCATCCTGGGGGTCTCAGGGGGACATGGCCCTGCCCTGCAGAAGGGAGGGGGGTGGCTGAGAGTGAAATAACCCTGCCTGCCCTGCGTGAACGGGACATAGTCCTACCCCGGGTAACATGGCCCCATGTGGGGGCATCTGAAAGGACAGAGCTCCGCCCTGGGGACATGAAGGGGCAGCCCCACCTGTGGATCTGCGAGCCCCTGACTCACCTGACCCTTCCACTCAGATTTCTGTGGATGGGGAGACCGTGACCCTGCCCGTGGCTGTGGGCCCTGTGCGGGTGACCGCCGAGGGCCGGAACCTGGTTCTGCAGACGGCCAAGGGGCTGCGGCTGCTTTTTAATGACGAGGCCCACATCCTCATATCCATCCCGAACCCCTTCCGCGGCCGGCTCTGTGGCCTCTGTGGGAACTTCAATGGCAACTGGAGCGACGACTTTGTCCTGCCCAACGGCAACGCGGCCCCCAGCGTGGAGGACTTCGGAGCCTCCTGGAGGGCGCCCAGCTCCTCCGCAGGCTGCAACGAGGGCTGTGGGGCCTCCGGGTGTCCCGTGTGCCGCGCGGAGGAGACGGCGCCCTATGAGAGCAGCCAGGCCTGCGGGCGGCTGCAGGACCCCCAGGGCGCCTTCCAGACCTGCCACGCGGTGGTGAGCCCCTCCGAGTACTTCCGCCAGTGCGTGTACGACATGTGCGCCCAAAAGGGAGACAGCGCAGTCCTCTGCCGCAGCCTGGCAGCCTACACCGCTGCCTGCCAGGCGGCCGGCGTGGCCCTGGAGCCCTGGAGGACGGACAGCTTCTGCCGTGAGTGTCCGCAGGCCCGGCTCTGGGCGTCCCCTGACCTCTCCTCCTCCTCCTTTTTTCTTTATTTCTACCTCTAGAGTGACTTCATTACTGAGCTATAAGGGTGTCCGAGGGCCATACTCTTGGGGTTTCGCCAGTCTCTTTCAGACCAGCAAGTCCGGTCTTTTTTGTGTGTGTGTGTGTGAGTTAGGATTTTGTTCGACATTTTTCTCCAGCTCTGTCCGGGACCCTCTGTTGTGGTCCCTGGGTAGCTGAGCACCATCTAGTTGTGCCGGACTCAGTCTGGTAGAGGCCGTGGTAGTTGTGATCCATCCCTCCACTGGACCGGTCTTTCCCATGTCTTTAGTTTTCTTTCTTCTCCCTTGCTCCAGACTGAGTAAAACCATTGGAGTATCTTAGTTGGCTGCTCACAAGTTTTTAAGACCCCAGACACTACTCACCAAAGTAGCATGTAGAAGGTGTTCTTTATAAACTATGTTATGCCAGTTGAGGTAGATGTCCCGTGAGATCATGCTGACCAGTTCCTTCTGTCTCCGTCTCCAGAGCAGGCCCTCCTGATTGAATTGCTTCTCGGCTTGCTCATCCCATTCCCACTCTGCTGGTTTCCCTCCTGCCTCTCTGGCTGACCCTTCTCAGACTCCTTTCAGGGGCCCACTCTCCTCAACCCTTAAATTCAGCTCTTTCAGAGGGCTTTATCCTAGACTGTGGTGACATGGAGGGAGGGTAGGCAGGCCAGAAGCTCACCCAATAAAGCCTGAGTCTGAGGCTCACGCAGACCCCCGGGCAGAGCCTCCTCCCCTGAGATATTCAGGGCAGGACCTATGCCCAGCCATCATCAACCCACAGCCTGTCAGTGCCGGCAGTGGCCACTGTCTGTCTCCAGCCCTGACCTATCTCCTGACTGCCAGCCTTAGGGGTCCAGTGGCCTACTGGACGCCTTTCCCTGGGGTCCCTTAGGGGCCCTTGCACCTGCTGTGTTCTCAACTGACGTCAGCAATTCACCTCAAGCCTGATCCTCCTTGTCTCCCTCCCTGGTCCCCATCTTGGAGCAGCCACACTACCTGCTGATCACCCAGCCAGAGCTCAGGGCCTCACCCTGGAGGTATCCTCTATCACAGCCCAGCCCCCTTTGGGCTGTCACTGTCTGTCCTGCTGGATAGGAACTCCACAAGGGCAGGGCTTAGGGCTGTCTTCATCACGTCATCCCCAGCACAGCATTACCCAGGGCTGAGTGTGCAGTACCCATTGCCACAGAGTCGATTCCAACTCATAGTAACCCTACAGGACAGAGTAGTTTCCAAGGAGCGGCTGGTAGATTCAGACTGCCAACAGCTGAGCTCTTCACCGCTACGCCACCGGGGCTCTGAGTGCGCAGTAGACCCTGTTAATTATTCAGTGCCACATGGAGGCATGACCTACCCTGCCTCTTCTCTTTGCAGCTCTCCAGTGTCCCGCCCACAGCCACTATTCCATCTGCACGCGCTCCTGCCAGGGCTCCTGTGCCGCTCTCTCGGGCCTTACAGGCTGCACCACCCGCTGCTTTGAGGGCTGTGAGTGTGATGACCACTTCCTGCTCTCCCACGGAGTTTGCATTCCTACCCAAGACTGCGGCTGCGCCCATGACGGCCGGTACCTGCCGGTAAGCTGGGGCTGGAGGTGGGTAAGGAAGGTGCCGGGTCTGGGGGAGGCTCAGAGCTTCTGTGCCAACCTCCTCATGGATGGGGACAGAGGAGCTGCCACAATTTCCCAGCCGTGTGACTCGATGCTGGTGACGTCCCTGTATTGATTTCACGTGGCTGCTGTAACAAATCACCACAAACGTGGTGGCTTAAAACCAGATAAATTTATTCTCTCATGATTCTGGAGACCAGAAGTCTGAAACCCCCTTCCCGGCCCTGGCCCCAACTTCTCTGCCCATGCGTCCCCGTCCCAGCCTGATCTTCTGCCCGTGCTGGAAGTTTCTTGGATTCGTGAGTCTGGCATTCAGGAGAGGGGTTGGGCTGGAGACGTAAAGGTGGGTGCCATCAGCATACCAAAACCAAACCAAACTCGTTGCCGTTGAGTCAATTCTGACTCATAGTGACCCTATAGGACCGAGTAGAACTGCCCCATAGAGTTTGCAAGGAGTGCCTGCTGGATTCGAACTGCTGAGCTTTTGGTTAACAGCCAAGCTCTTAAGCACTGCACCACCAGGGCTCCCTTCATCAAGAGGTAGAGTCTAATTTCCTTCCCCTTGAATCGCTCAGATTCTCTAATTGTTCACGTTATGCCACATTTGCTTTCTCTGTCATTCTTTATCTATATAAGTATGTATATATATATTTTCTGAACCATTTGAGAGTATATTGCAGACATGATCCCCTTTACCTCTAAGTACTTCAGTGTGAATTTCCTAAGAATAAGGAAATTCATTTATATGGCCACAGTACAATTACCAAAATCAGGGAACTAACATTGATTGAATCAATAATCTACAGATTTTACTCAAATTTCACCAGTTGTCCCAATAAAGTTCTCTGTAACAATTTACCTGCCCTCTCTCCCCGGGCCAGGAGCCAGGAGCCCTGGTGGCACAGTGGTTAAGTCCTCAGCCACCAACCACTCCACAGGAGAAAGATGCAGCAGCCTGCTTCCATAAAGATTTACAGCCTTGGAAACCCTATGGGGCAGTTCCACTCTGCCCTATAAACCCAATCCTTGTAACCTACTTTCTCTGGTTTTCTCCCACCTGACTGGCTACTATTTGTCTATCTCATTTTCAGGTTCTTCCCCATCTCTCAAATCCTTAAAACTACCTAGCTCAAGACTCAGTCTTCAGACCTTTCTTCACCTCTGTCTACATTCACTACCTGGGTGATCTCATCCAATCTCAAGAAAACTAAAAGCCACAGGTCCTGGATTGTGGGGCATCGCCAATGCCCACTTCTGCCTGTATCAGTTAGCTTTTCCTGGTTAAAAAGTACTCCTAAAACTTAGTGGTTTAAAACAACAACCACTTATGTAGTTCACAATTCTGAGATTCTGCAGTATGGGCTGGGCTCAGCTGGGCGGTTCTTCTGCTGTCCCCTGGGTTCACTCATGTATCTGTAATCACAGATGGATTGGCTGAGGGCTGGCTGATCTAGGGTGGTTTCAGCTGAGGTAGTTGTTTCTCTTCCATGTGGCCTCTCGTGCTCCAACAGGCTAGCCCAGAATAGTTCTCATGGTGGCTGAGGAGAGTTCCAAGAGAGAGAAAATGAAGCTGCAGGGTCTCTTGAGAGCTAGACTTGAAACTGGCACAGCATTGCTATTGCTGCATTGTATTGGCCAAAGCATAGTCTTCAGGCCAGCCCAGATTCAGGGGAGGGGAAATAAATTCTACATCTTGATAAGAGTTGCTGCAAAATCACTCTGCATGGATACTGATATTTGATGAGAGGAACCACATCCAAATCACTCCTGGAGGCCACAGGAATATTATTTAGGATTGGTTGAAAGAACTGTCAGCAAAGGGGGCTCTGAGGGTTGCCAACCAATCGACTGTCAAAATTGAAGTAGACCTTATGCAATGGCACAGTTCATGGTGGCAGAGCTTCTTCACCGGCCACTTGATTTGATTTTGTTTTTTTGTACTTTCATTATATTGGAGAGCAGGATTGTGGCCATTTTTGCAATGCCCCTCATGGTCATAACCTGCTTCTTTCTGTCACAGGTGAACTCCTCCCTGCTGACCTCAGACTGCAGTGAGCGCTGCTCCTGTTCCTCAACCACCGGCCTCACATGCCAGACAGCCGGCTGCCCCGAAGGCCGCGAATGTGAGGTCCAGGCCGGGGCCCGGGACTGCTGGAACCCTCGTGGGCTCTGTTCCCTCTCTGCAGATGCCAACCTCACCTCCTTTGATGGAGCCCCCATTGCCATCAGCTCCCCTGGCGTCTACGAGCTCTCTTCCCTCTGTCCAGGACAACAGGAGACTACACCCTGGTACCGTGTGGTCACAGACACCCAGCCCTGCCATGGCGAGGCTGAAGGCCCGGGCCTGGCCCACATCTTCTTCCAGGATGGGTTGGTCACGGTGACCCTGAACCAGGGCGTGTGGGTAAGCCTGGGTTTTTGTTCTTCCTGTTGCAGTATCCCTACCTTCCTGGCTGCTTGGCTGCCTGTCTGTCTTGCTCTGTGTTTTCTTTATCCGGGTCTCTGCAGTGTGGTATATTTGTCTGGATATTTGTCTGGATTTATATTTGTCTCGATATTTCAAACATAGTATCCCAGTCCCAGCTGAATTCTTTTTTTTTTTTTTATTGTGCTTTAGGTGAAAGTTTACACATATTGTTTTGTGACATTGGTTGCAATCCCCACAATGTGACAACACACTCCCCCTTTCCACCCCAGTTTCCCTATGTCCATTTGATCAGCTGCTGTCCCTTCCTGCCTTCTTATCCTGCTTTTGAACAGGAGCTGCCCATTTGGTCTCATATATCTGATTGAACTAAGAAGCACATTCCTCATGTGTGTTATTTTTTGTTTTATAGTCCTAGCTAATCTTTGTCTGAAGAGTGGGCTTTGGGAATGGTTTCAGTTCCACGTTAACAGAGCATCTAGGGGCCATAGTTTTGGGGGTTTCTCCAGTCTCACTGGGTGAGTTCCTGAGGGACAAAAACATTCTCAAGTAACTTAATAATTTTGATATTAGTGTTAATCAAGGCTCCATGGGTTGCAAGTGATAGGAATCAAGAATTGGCAGGAAACCAAGTTCAAATTACCCTAACCAAAAAGCAATTTATTGGCTCATTTAACTAGAAAGTCCAGGAGTAGAGCTTCAGGAGTGGCTGGATCCAGGTGCCCTAGCAGTATTATCAGGAATTTGTCCTGTTATCTCTTAGACTTGCTGTTCACCAAATCAGCTTCATTCTTCGGCCAGCTCTCACCTCACAGGGGCAAAGGCGACTCTCCAGCTGCTCCTTATCATCCCAGCAGCTTAGCTACCTTAACAGAAAGTGATGCAACAAAAGACCCAGGATTATATCTCACTGGGTCATCTTGGGTTGCATGCCCACCCCTGGGACCTATTGCTTTGGCCTTAGGGATGGAATAGTGTGATTGGTCAAGTTTGGGTCACGTGATGTGTCAGGGTCCCCAAGGCCATTCCTAGGTTCACTGATTTGCTAGAAGGACTCACAGGACTCAGTATATATGCCATTCTCACAGCTAAAATTTATTACAGCAAAAAGATACAAAGCTGTAGTAAGGTGTATATAAGTTTTTGTGTGAGAGACTGACTGGATTTTTAAACTTTCACACTTAAAGCACAATAAAAAAAAAAAGATACAAATCAGCAAAGGGACAAGGTCCATGGACCCAAGTCTGAAGGAAACCAGGCACAAGCTTTCCAGAATCTTCTCCCCATGGAGTCACACAAGATGTGCTTAATTCCTGCAGCTTTGAGTAGTGACAACACGCGTCTACCAGGGAGGTTCAGTAGAGACTCAGTGCACAGGGTTTTTTATTGGAGGCTGGTCATGTAGGTACCCTCTGCCTGGCAGATACCAAAATTCCAGACTCATAGAAAGAAAGCAGGTGTTCAGTACAAGCCACATTGTTTGTACAAATAGTTGAGGCACAGTGAGCTGCTCTTATCAGTTCCGGGTACAGTGAGAACCCTCCAGAAATCTAAATTCCCAGACCCAGCCAAGGGCCAACCTTGGAAGCAGTCTTTCTAAGGATAGCAGTGTCAGGCTTGCCATGTTAACACTTTTCTACACACCTAATCAACATGGAGCTGGATGCAGAGTGGGGTATTGATGGGGGCCCAAAGGAAGGTCGAAGGGAGGTTCTCTTACCAGAAGAGAATGACATAGATGCCGGGTGGGCAAAAGCAACAACTGGCCACTTCAGCAACAATATTTCTGTTAATGATAGCTGATGTATTAGTTATTTATTGATTCATAACAAATTACCCCAAAACAGAGCAGCTTAAAATAACCAATGTTTATTATCTCACACAGTTACTGAGGGTTTGGTGTACAGGAGCAGCTTAACTGGGTGATTCGGTCTCAAGGGCTCTCATGAGGTGGCAGTCAAGCTGTTGGCCAGGGCTGCTGTCTCTAAAGACTTGCCTGGGGCTGGAGGTGCCAGCTCCAAGCTCACTCATGTGACTGTTGGCAGAAGGCTTCCTTACTACGTGGGCCTTTCTGTGTGGGTTGCTTACCAAGTAGCTTCCTTCTAAGTGTGTGATCTAAGAGAAAGTGAGCAAGCAAGAGAGCAACTCCAAGATGGAAGCCACAGTCTTTTTTATAATCTAATCTCAGAAGTGACACATCATTACTTCTGCCATTTCCTATTGGCAGTGCAGACCAAACCTGATATGGGTGTGGGAGGGGCTTACACAGGGCATGAATGCCAGGAGGCAGGATCGTTGGGGGCCATCTTGGAGGCTGGCTACCACAGCCAACAACTATTGAGCACTTACTTCTTTCCAGGCACTGCACTAAGACCTTTATACACCTGAGGTCAGGGGACCATTGCTATCCTCATTTTACCCAGAGGAGACACTGAGGCTCAAGAATGTGAAGTCATTGACTCAAGTCACTCACAGAGTCCATGGGAGACCCAGGCTTTGAAGTCACCAGAGTCCTTGTCCTTAACCACTTTGATGTAAAGGGGTGCTTGTGGTTACTGTATAGATACAAGGGACTAAGATGGAGTCCAAGCACAGTGCTTGGTGGGACTCTGACTCTGCTAATTCCAGGCCACTTGACCCTTCCCTGGAGCCCCAGTGACGCAGTGGTTAAGAGCTACAGTGAGCTATGGCTGCTAACCAAAAGGTCGGCAGTTCAACTCCACCAGCTCAGGGATACCGGGTCCAGAGGACATGCCATTCCCCTGGCTCTTCTTTCTTGGTGGTATGAGGTCCCCAGTCTCTTTGCTCTCATCTGTCTTTTATCTCTCAAAAGAGATTGACTCAAGACACAACCTAATCCAGTAGATTGAGTCCTGCCTCATTAACATCATAGAGGTAGGATTTACAACACCTAGGAAAATCACATCAGATGACAAAATGGTGGACAGTCCCACAATACTGGGAATCATGGCCTGGCAAAATTGACGCACATTTTTGGGAGACACAATTCAATTCATAACACCAGCCAAGGACCAACCTTGAAAGCAGCCTTTCTAAGGATAGCAGTGTCAGGGCACCCGAGACTCAGCACCCATCAGCGTTCCATTCTCAGCTTCCCAGAACAGCATTCCAAACCCAAGCCACCTCCCTCTCATGACATCTAAAGCATTGTGTGATCTGACGCCTTGCTGGACTCTCTAGCCCCATTTCCTACAACTCCCTCCCTCACTAGTTGTTCTTCAGCCCTGCGGCCCTTTTTGGTATTTGTATGGAAGACCAGACTTGTCCCTGCCTGAGGGCCTTTGCATTTGCCGTTCCCACTGCTGCAATGCTGTTTTCCCGGATTTTCAAAAAAATTGGCTTCTTCTCATCCTTTGCAGTTCTAGCATTGCTTCTACAGGCAGCAAAGTTGCCCAACTCCTTGACCTCTAGAAGCTCTCTTTTGGATCCTAGTCTTGGTCCTGTCACCCTCTTTTTTCTTTCTTTCAAGGCACTTACCAGTATCTGAAGAGGAGCCCTGGTGGCACAGTGGTTCAGTGATACGGCTGCTAACCAAAAGGTCGGCAGTTCAAATCCACCAGTTGCTCCTTGGAAACCCTATGGGGCAGTTCTCCTCTGTCCTCTAGGGTCGCTATGGGTCGGAATCGACTCGGGCAGCGAGTATCACTATCTGAAGTTATCAGTGGTTTGTTGCCTTTCTGTGTCGGTAGAATATAAACTTGAGGCGGGTAGGGATCCTGTTTATCCTGGTCACCAGTTTGTTTCTATTACTCAGATCATGGTCTGGCACCTAGTGGATACCCAGGAAAAGTTTGGTTTCAGAAATAATTTCAGCCCTGTTCCCTCAGTGTCAGGCCATATGCTGGGTAACAGATGACTCAGACCCAGTTCTTTTGCTTGAGAATCTTGCAGCCTGATGGGACTTTCCATCCATCTATCCACCTATCCTGGTAGCACAGTGGTTAAGTGTCTGGCTACTAACCAAAAGGTCAGCAGTTCAAATCCACCAGCTACTCCTTGGAAACCCTATGGGGCAGTTCTACTCTGTCCCCTAGGGTCACTATGAGTCGGAATCACCTCGATGGCAGTGGATTCTTTGGGTTTTATCCACCTATCCATCCATCCATCCATCCATCCATCCTTCCATCTTGCTTTCATTCTCTTCTTCCTTCCTTCCTTCTTCCCTCCCAACCTCCCTCTTTCTTTTCTTCCATCCATCCACTCATTCATCCATCCATCCATCTTTTCAGCTGTCTTTCTAGCAATCCGCTTACCTTTCCAGTCATCTGTCAGAGGAACACTCAGAGACAAAATCATTCTGAAAAAAGAAATTTCCTTTTAAAGAAGGGTTGCTAGGGAGTCTAACTTTAGAAGAACTAACTCATCAACTAAAAAAGACAACAGTTATTTAAAGGAAAAAAAAATCACAAGGTTACCAAGGTTTCTGAGTCCACAGACTGTGATAGACAAACAGTAATTTTCTCATATGATTATTGCATGTGCTAAGGCCATTACTTATCTTCAGACACCAGTATCACAAAAAGAAGGCATAAAGTTGCCTTTGTTAGGGAACCAGTAACTTAGAGGGACAGGCTCAAGAGTTATTTTGAGAACTAGAACCAGACAAGGTGGCCCTGGGGTTTCATTTGTTCAACTCTCTGGTACAAAGTGCTTTTTTTTTTTTTTTCCTTGCCTGACCTTGAACTATGAGCATGCCTACCTATCCATCTGTCCAGCTCCCCATCCATCTACTTCTGTATCCTTCTCTCTATCCGTCCAAACCTCCAGCCATTTCCTCATGTATCCATCTCTCCGTGTAGTGTTTCCATCTAGGTCTTCATTGCTTTCAGCACCCACCGCTGCTTTTGCTTCTTGAACTTACCTGTCTTGGAGTCTTCATCCTGGTAATGCAACAGCCTTTCTGTAGCTCTGGCCTCACCCTTGTGTTTGCTCTCCCCCCATACCAGGTGAATGGTCGCCAAGTGGATCTCCCAGCCGAGGTATTAACATCTGTGTCCGTGAGTCGGACACCTGATGGCTCTGTGCTAGTCCAGCAGAAGGCAGGGGTCCAGGTGCGGCTTGGGACCAACAGGCAGCTGGCTATAATGGTCAGTGATGACCACGCTGGAATACTGTGTGGGGCCTGTGGAAACTTTGACGGAGATCGGACCAATGATGGGCATGACTCCCAGGGGAAGCCGGCGTTGGAGAGCTGGAGAGCACAGGACTTCTCCCCATGGTGAGGGATGTAGCACAGAAGCCAGGCTTCTTGGGGCAGGGACAGCTGGGTCCTCATGGGAAGGGGGCAGTCAGGGTGGGTGCTCAGTCTGCAACAGGAGGTGCTAAGTGTCTTTGTCTTGCAGCCACAGCTGATGAGTCATCCACCAGGAATGCAGACTTCAGGACCTGATCCCTTGGAGGCTGCAGTGGTCGAAAGATACACTGTGTACCCCACCCTGCTCCACCCCTTTGCTGAGCCAGTGAGGGCCAGTGTGAGAGCACTGAATAAATGTCTTATGCTAAGCTTCACCCAGATGTGTTTGTCTCATGCTTCTCAGGTAGCTCCCTGACTTTCCTCCCTGTACAGCAGGCGTCAGGGGCCTGGAATCGGGCACGTGATCAGTGTTTGTTGGGGAGGGTGAGATGATGGATGGATGGACTGGGAGAAGGGTGGGTCGGGAAATGCAAAGATGGGGAAGTAGATGATTGGACGGATAGATGGATGGGAAGATGAATGATTGGATGGAGGGAAGGAGAGGAAAATGGAAAGATATAGATTAGTAGACACTAGCTTTATCATTTATAACCCTAGCGAGTTACTTAATTTCTGTGTGGCACAGTTTCCTCCCCTTTAAAGTGGAGTTATGATCATATCTACTTCACAGAGCTGGAGTGAGGATTTAATGTGTTAATTCATTTAAAGTTTTAGAACAGTGCCAGGACTTTCTTCCCGGGCACCTCCACGTGAACTTGAACCTGCAACTTTTCAGTTGGCAATTGAGTGTGTAAACTGTTCGTATCACACAGGGACATAAAGAAATAGGCTCAGTGAGGTTACATAACTTTCCCGAGGACAAACTGGTCATAAGTGACGGAGCCAGGACTTGCATCTAGTTATGTCTGGCACCAAAGCCTGTGCTCTCCGCTGAGTCTTGCTGTTGAGTCTCAATCAGGTTCAATTTCCTTTCCAGAAAAAGGACAAAGAGGGGCCGGGGAAGAAAAGGAAGACCCTCAACAAGATGGATTGACACAGTGACTGCAACAGTGGGCTTAAACACAGCAACAGTTGTGAGGATAGCGCAGGACCAGGCCGTGTTTCGTTCTGTTGTACGTGGCGTGGCTATGAGTCGGAACCAACTCAATAGCACCTAACAACAACAACAAAAATAAAGACGAAAAATGAGCAAACCAATAGAAAAATAGACACAACATCTGAATAGTAGGGAAAAAAATCTGAATGACCCTTAAACATAAGTGTCTTTAGGATTCTTGAGAGAAACAGGACCAGTGGTTTTTTATATACCATATATATATACACGGAGCCCTGGTGGCACAGTGGTTAAGAGCCCGGCTGCTGATCAAAGCTCAGCAGTTCCAATCCACCAGCCGCTCCTTGGAAACCCTATGGGGCAGCTCTACTCTGTCCTATGGGGTCGCTATGAGTCGGAACTGACTCAAAGGCACCCAGCAACAACAATAGAGAGAGAGAGATTCATTGATTGATTAATTTGCTTCAAGAGATGCACCCAAACAATTGCGGGTCCTGAAAAATCCAAAATCAGGCAACAGGCTGAAAACCCCTGCAAACTCATGGGATTGCCAGGAGCTGGCAAGTCCAAAACCTGCAGGTCAGGCAACTGCCCGGAGACTTCTGCAGGCTTGTGTCCCCAGATTTATAGGTCAGGAGACAGGAAGAATGCAGAGCTGAGAGAGAGACAGAGATACCCACCAAAACATCTATTTTTATAGTCTGAAGGCGGACCACACCCTAAGGAATTCCCCCTTTGACCGACTGATTACATTGCATTATGGAAGGCCATTACCTTACATTATGTTACGTTACATGATGAAGCAGCAACTAGTCCAGTGTTTGGCAAAACCACTGGGAACAACAGCCAAGCCAAGTTGTCACATAAAATTAGCCATCACGATAAGTAATACACAAACCAGCCCACATTAAGAGAAATGCAAATTAAACCACCTTGACGGTCTACGTCTCACCTACAAGATTGGCAAAAACAAGAACTTGACAAGATTCGTTGGCAAGGCTCTGAGGAGAGGAACACTCTCATATATTACTGGTGGAAATGCAAAATGTGAAAGTCCAATGCAGGGTGATTGGCAACGTCCGATAAAATTACAGATGCATTTATCTTTTGATCCATCGGTCTCATACCAAGTCTCTAACCCAGAGATACACCGGAAATTAAAGGATGTATTTCCAAAGCTGTTCATTGTAGTGGTCTTTGAAATGGACAAGGGCTGGAAAGAATTTAGATTCCATCACTAGGGGACTGGTTGACTAAACGTCAGTCTGCTACGCAGCTGAATGAACGATAAGAAAGATCTCTACGCTGTTCAGGGGTGACCTCCAGGATATATGAGGTGAAGATAGCATGGTTCAGAAGAATGTATATAATATGCTACCTTTTGCATAAGAACGGGAATGTGAATGTATATTTATATTTGCTTACATATTAAAAAAAACAGTTGTATAAAAAAATAAAAAACAGTTATTTAAATAGTTACTTCCAAGAGGAAGGAGTTCATGGGTAGAGCAAATGGTTAAGTACTTGAGTGTTAACTAAAAGGTTGGCGGTTTGAATCCACCTAGCAGCTCCTTGGAAGAAAACCTCGATCTCCTTCTGAAAGACCACAGCCTGAAAACTTGTCAAATATATTAAAATCCTAAGTTCATAATGAAAGTGTTATGGAGCGTAGCTGTACACCACACTCGGATACACTTGGGAGCTGCCCTGAGTCAGAAACTCAATAGCAACTGGGTTTGTTTTTTCACAAGGGGAACATAGGGGGCAGAGATAGAAGCAAGACTTCTGTGAATGTATCTTACTGTGTAGCTTTGGCTTGGGAACCATGTATGTGTTTTGCAAGATAAGAAATTAAAAAAAATTTTAAGTACAAATTAATACTAATGAACCCAATCACATACCAAAATGGCGGCATATACACACACGCAGACAATGATTTGGTTCAGATGATCTTAAAATACAGTGTTTCGATTGTACTTTCTAGTGGAACATACTTTAAGGACAAGGAGAGGAACAAAGAACTCTTCTAACTGTGATTTAGGTGAAAGTTTATAGCTCAAGTTAGTTTCTTATACAAAAATTTACACATACATTGTTAAGTGACCCTAGCTGCTCTCCCTGTAATGTGACAGTACACTAACACCTTGTGTTTTTTGGATTAATAGTGGCCTTGTTGGGGTGGAATCGACTTAACGGCACCGGGTTTGGCTTTTTTTTGGTTGTTGGGGTGAGGTGATAGCTCATTGTAGATACTGGATTTCTCGTGTCCATTCAACCAGCTCCTATCCCTTTCTGCCTTGTCATCTTGCCTCCGGACAGGACCTGCCCATTTAGTCTCATGTATATCTACCTGAGCTAAGAAGCACACTCCCCGCAAGTTATCATCTTATGTCCTATAGTCCAGCCTACTCTTTGTCTGAAGAGTTGGCTCCAGGAATGGCCTCTGTTCTCGGTTAACAGAGAGCCCAGGGGCCATGTCTTCTGAAGTTCCTACAGTTTCAGTCAGACCATTAAGTCTGGCCTTTTTACTAGAATTTGAGTCCCATACCCCACTTTTCTCCTGCTCCGTCAAGGAGTCCCTGTTGTGTTTCCTGTCAGGGCGGTTGTTGGTGGTAGCCAGGCAACATCTAATTCTTCCAGTCTCAGGCTGATAGAGTCTCTGGTTTATGTGGCCCCTTTTGTCTCTTGAGCTAATATTTTCCTTGTGCTTTTGGAGTTCTTCATTCTCCTTTGCTCCAGGTGAGTTGGGACCAATCGATGCATCTTAGATGGCCGCTCGCTACCTTTTAAGATCTCAGACACCACTTACCAAAGTGAAATGAAGAACACTTTCTTAATAAACTTTGTTATGCCAGTTGACCTAGTTGTTCCCCGAAACCATGGCCCCCAGACCCCCGCCCTTGCTATGCTGTCCCTTGAAGTGTTTGGTTGTATTCAGGAAACTTCTTAGCTTTTGGTTTAGTTCAGTTGTGCTGACTTTCCCTGTATTGTGTGTTCTCCTTCCCTTCACCCAAGATGATTGTCTACGATCTAGTTAGTGAATACCCCTCTGCCTCCCTCCCCATTCTTGTAACCATCAAAGAATGTTTTCTCCTGTGTTTAAACTTTTCCTTGAGTTCTTATAATAGCCGTCTCATATGATATTTGTCCTTTTGTGACTAATTTCATTCAGCATAGTGCCTTCCAGATTCATCCATGTTATGAAATTGTTTCACAGACTCATCTTTGTTCTTTATAGTTGTGTAGTATTCCATTGTGTGAATATACCATAATTTGTTTATTCATTCATCCGCTGATGGGCACCTTGGTTGCTTCCATCTTTTTGGTATTGTAAACAGTGCTGCAATGAACATGGGTGTGCATATATCTGTTCGTGTAAAGGCTCTTATTTCTCTAGGATATATTCCAAGGAGTGGGATTGCTGGACCGTGTGGTAGTTCTATTTCTAGCTTTTTAAGGAAGCGCCAAATTGATTTTCAAAGTGTTTGTACCATTTTACATTCCAACCAGCAGTGTATAAGTGTTCCAGTTTCTCCATAACCTCTCCAACATTTTTTATTTTGTGTTTTTTGGATTAATGCTAGCCTTGTTGGGGCGAGATGAAATTTCTTTGTTGTTTTGATCTGCATTTCTCTAATGGCTAATGACTGTGAGCTTTTCCTCATGTGTCTGTTAGCTGCCTGAATGTCTTTAGTGAAGTGCCTGTTTATATCCTTTGCCAATTTTTTAATTGGGTTATTTGTCTTTTTGCGGTTGAAGTTTTGCAGTATTTTTTAGATTTTAGAGATTAGAGCCTGATCAGGAATGTCATAGCCAAAATTTTTTTCCCAGCATGTAGGTTGTCTTTTTACTCTTTTGGTGAAGTCTTTGGATGAGCATAGGTGTTTGATTTTTAGGAGCTCCCAGTTATCTAATTTCTCTTCTGGTGTTTGTGCATCGTACGTTATGTTTTATATTATGTTTATGCCATGTGTTAGGTCTCCTAGTGTTGTCCTATTTTCTCTTCCATGATATTTATTGTTTTAGATTTTATATTTAGGTCTTTGATCCACTTTGAGTTAGTTTTTGTGGATGATGTGAGGTATGGGTCTTGTTTCCTTTCTTTGCAGATGGATAGCCAGTTATGCCCCTATCATTTGTTAAAGAGATTTTTCCCGTTTAATAGATTTGGGCCTTTGTCAAATATCAGCTGCTCATAGTTGGATGAATTTATGTCTGGATTCTCAATTCTATTCCATTGGTCTATGTATTTGTTATTGTACCAGTACCAAGCTGTTTTGACTACCATGGTAGTATAATAGGCTTTAAAATCAGGTAGTGTGAGGCCTCCCAATTTGTTCTTCTTCAGTAATGCTTTAACAAAGAACTCTGAAACAGCATTTAATAGTCTTATTTTAGCAACAATGGGCGTAAGCATAACAATGATTGTGAGGATGGTACAGGACCAGGCAGTGTTTCATTCTGTTGTACATAGGGTCACTATGAGTCAGAATGAACTCAACAGCACTTAACAGCAACAATTTTAGTATATAAATGCTATTGTAATTTTGAAACTATAGTAGGTATATTGTAGGATAAGACACTTAATTATGTTAGTGTCATTACAGCATCAATATTTTCAGCATAAAGGAAAAGATACATAAATAAAAACTTTAAAAAAATTAACTAAAATCTACGTATCTTTGAATTGGTAATACTATGAACTCATGATTCTCTCTCTAAAAATACATAGTATTTTTTAGCTTCACTTAATAAACCTAGAAGCAATGGCAACCCACTATCAGTGAGCACCCAGGACACACAGACTGTGATCTCTAAAATTACTCCTACTAACAGGAGCCAGAAGGAGCCCTAGTGGGGCTGTGGTTAAATCTCTCATCTGCTAACAGAAAGGTTGGTGGTTTGAACCCACAAGCCGCTCCATGGGAGAAAGATGTGGTAATCTGCTTTCGTAAAGATTACAGCCTTGGAAACTCTGTGGGACAGTTCTACTCTGACCTATAGGGTCACTATGAGTTGGAATTGACTTGACAGCGATGGGGTTAACCGGAGCAAGCAGCCCTTAGAGAAAAGGCTGATTCCAGATCTGGGGGGAAAAAAAAAATTCCAAGATGATGCATGCTGGGTCACCAGGTTGAGCCAGATAACAAGGAACCTAACAAAGGTTACTGAGTTTGTGTAAAAAGGACTCAAGAGCCAACTCCAATAGGTTTTGCCTGATCAAAGATGGGGCAATTCAAGCACCAAAAAAGAGTAACTGTAATTGATTTAAACACATCAAATACATTAAAATCCTAAGTTCATAATGATACTTAAAAAAAACCCACAACCTTCATTGGTAACCAATCGATGTTACAAAGGATTGACTTATTAAGTTGATACGGGAAGGAATCCAGCACTTACCCTGACTTTTCTGTACAAACTGTATTTCAGGATAATCAAAGAATCAAGGGTTGGGGGTGTAGTTCTTTATAAAATAACTCTAGTTAATAAATGCAGAAGGGAAGATGGAATCAGTAAAATCACTACTTCGCAACTCTTAATAAAACAATCGATTTGGACAAAGATCATCAGTGGTTGAAAGACTGATGAAGATCTTAATAATGAAAGGATCAGACTGGCACCACTTGAATTCACTGATTGGTCTTGTTTTTGTTGTTGTTGTCGGACACCATTGAGTCTACTCCAACTCATAGCCACCCTATGTATAACAGAACGAAACTCTGCCCGGTCCTGCGCCATCTTCATAATTGTTGTGCTTGAGCCCATTGTTGCAGCCACTGTGTCAATCCATCTTGTTGAGGGTCTTCCTCTTTTGCCCTGACCCTCTAATTTACCAAGCATGATGTCCTTCTCCAGGAATTGGTCCCTCCTGATAACAAATCCAAAGTATGTGAGAGGTAGTCTCACCATCCTTGCTTCTAAGGAGCAGTCTGGCTGTACTTCATAGAAGACAGATTTGTTCATTCTTTTAGCAGTCCATGGTATATTTAGTAGTCTTCACCAACACCAGAATTCAAAGGCATCAATTCTTCTTCAGTCTCCCTTATTCATTGTCCAGCTTTTGTATGCATATGAGGTAACTGAAAATACCATGGCTTGAGTCAGGCACACCTTAGTTCTTAAAGTGACATCTTTGTTTTTTATCACTTTAAAGAGATCTTTTGCTGCAGATTTGCCCAGTGCAATGTGTCATTTGATTTCTTGACTTCTGCTTCCATGGGCATTGATTATGGAACCAAGTAAAATGAAAGCCTTGACAACTTCAATCTTTTCTCCATTTATCATGATGTTCCTTACTGGTCCAGTTGTGAGGATTTTTGTTTTCTCTATGTTGAGGTGCAATCCACACTGAAGGCTGTGGTCTTTGATCTTCATTAGTAAATGCTTCAAGTCCTCTTCACTTTCAGCAAGCAAGGTTGTGTCATCTGCATATCACAGGTTGTTAAATAATCTTCTTCCAATCCTGATGCTGAGTTCTTCATAGAGTTCAGCTTCCTGGATTATTTGTTCAGCATGTAGTTTGAATAAGTATAGCGAAAGTATACAACCCTGACACACGTATTTCCTGACTTTAAATCACTCAGTATCCCCTTGTTCTGTTCAAACGACTGCCTCTTGGTCTAAGCACAGGTTCCTCATGAGCACAATTAAGCGTTCTGGAATTTTCATTCTTCACAATGTTATCCATAATTTGTTATGATTCGCACAGTCCATTGCCTTTCCGTAGTCGTCAAAACACAGGTAAACATCTTTCTGGTATTCTTTGCTTTCAGCCATGATCCATCTGACATCAGCAAGGACAGCCCTCATTCTACATCCCCTCCTGAATCTGGCTGAATTTCTGGCAGTTCTCTGTTGATGTACTGCTGTAATCGCTTTTGAATGCTCTCCAGCAAATTTTACTTACGTATGATGTTGTTTGACAGTTTCTGCATTCTGTTGGATCTCCTGTTGGCTCATGCTACTGGAGCCCTGGTGGCACAGTGGTTAAGAGCTACGGCTGCTAACCAAAAGGTTGGGAGTTTGAATCCACCAGGTGCTCCTATGGGGCAGTTCTATTCTGTCCTATAGGGTTGCAACGGGCTGATTGGTCTTAGCACCATCAAAACTGCAACGACCAGATATGTTGTCCCTCTTGGTGTGATACACCAGGGAGAACATAGGAGTACCCATGTAATACCCTTGCCTAAAAAAAGTTGAACCCTAATCTATTCAAGCCTCTAGGCTTAACTATCAGTTTATAGGAAATATGAGGGACATGTTAAATGATACCACAAGGAAGAAATCAGCCTATTTAGAATGTGAAAAATTCTATAGAACAAATGATCCAGTTTCTCCTGAAAAATCAATGGCATAACTGTGGAAAAGAGGAGCAACTGTTTAGAATAAAAGAGACAGAATAACCAAATGCCAGGTGTTGACCTTGTTTAGATCCTAATCTGAACAAACAAACTGTAAGAAATCTCCTTTGAGATAATGGGGAAATTTTTAATATGAATTGTAATATTAAGAAATTAGTGTTAATTTTGTTAGGTGTGATAATGGCTTAGTGGTTATGGAATAAGGATAAGGATAAGAAAGAGGAGAAGGAGAAGGAGAAGGGGAATGAAAAGGAGGAGGTCTGAAAGCCTTTATCGAGATGTGGTGGGAACATATCTTGGTTGGTTGTTAGAGCAGCGATGGGAAGAGAACAGAGGCTCTGAAAGAGCGTTCTTGGCCCTTTACAAGATGACCTGGTCTCCAAACACTTAAAATTGCTATGATTCATGCTGGGGGATAGCTTTCATGTCTGTGGCTGTCTTAGTCATCTAGTGCTGCTATAACAGAAATACCGCAAGTGAATGGCTTTAACAAAGAGAAATTTATTCTCTCACAGTCTAGCAGGCTACAAGTCCAGATTCAGGGCGTCGGCTCCAGGGAAAGGCTTTCTCTCTCTGTTGGCTCTGGAGGAAGGTCCTTGTCATTAGTCTTCCCTTGGTCTAGGAGCATCTCAGTGCAGGTACTTCAGGTCCAAAGAACGCATTCTGCTCCCGGCACTGCTTTCTTACTGGTATGAGGTCCCCCGTCTCTCTGCTCGCTTCTCTCTTTTATATCTCAAAGAGATTGGTTTAAGACACTATCTAATCTTGTATATCTCTTCAATATAACTGCCACTAATCCCTCTCATTTCATCATAGTGATAGGATTTACAACACATACGGAAATCACATAAAATGGTGGACAATCACACAATATTGGGACTAATGGCCCAGCCAAGCTGACAGATATTTTTGGGAAACACAATTCAATCCATGACAGTGGTTAACCTTCAGAATTGAAAGTTGAAGTCATCTTTGGATGTTATGTGTGCTCATCCATTCATTGTTTATATGGCAAATATCATTGATGGCATACTATGTGCTAGATACATTTGTAGGCTCTGGGGATACAACAGTGAATAAATCAGATAGAGCTCCTGCCAGTTTTGGCAGCGCTGCCAGTGTGGCTATAACGGAAGTATCACAAGTGGATGGCTTTAGCAAAGAGAATTTTATTCTCTCACAGTTTCGGAGGCTACAAGTCCAAATTCAGGGCACAAACTCCAGGGGAAGGCTTTCTTTCTGTCCACTCTGGGGGAAGGTTCTTGTCGTCAGTCTTCTCCTGATCAAGGAGGTTCTCTGCACAGGAACCCTGGGTCCAAAGGACACACTTTGCTGCCAGCACTGATTTCTTAGTGGTATGAGGTCCCAGAGTCTCTCTGCTCCCTTCTTTCTTTTATATTTTAAAAGAGATTTACTTAAAACACAACCTAATCTTGTGGACTGAGTCCTGCCTCATTAACATAACTGCCTCTAATCCCACCTCATTAACATCATAGAGGCAGAATTTACAACATATAGGAAAATCACATCAGATGACAAAATGGTGGACAATCACACAATACAGGGAATCAGGACCTAGCCAAGTTGACACATATTTGGGGGGGACAGAATTCAATCCATGACACTGCCTCACATTCTAATGGGGAAGACAAGGAATAAACAAGTAGATAAGATACTTTCAGGTTGTGCTAAGTGCTAGCAGGAAAATATAACAGCATGATGAGATAAAGAGTGAGTGTTCAGGCGGAAGTGGCCTCTTTAGGTAGAGTAACGAGGTAAGCCTCTGATGAGGTTACATGACCTAAGTGTTGAGAAGCCACTGGGGGTCTTAGGGAACAGCATTGCTGGGAGAAGGAAGATTAAAGGGAAAGAACGAGATGGAACTTGCTTGGAGTATGAGGAAAGAACATTAAAAATATTAAAAATAATTGTTCCCATTTATTACGAACTTATTTGTGAGCAAAAGGCAATTATTTCACACCGAGGAGGAGCATGGGCTTTCAGCTCTCTCAGACGGCTGGGGGTTTTTAATCCCAGCTCTATCACTTTTTTTTTTTTTTCCCAGCTGTGTGGTCTTGGGCAAGCTACTTAACCTCTCTGTGCCCAGTTTCTTTAGAGTAAAATGAGGATACTAACAGTGCCTACTTCATGGTGCTGTTCTCAAATTAAGTGAGACCTAAAATGCCTAGGATAGTACTTAACAGAGAACAGGTGGTCAATAAATATTTGCTATTATAGTAACAGTCCAGCTTCTCGTATTATTTGCTCAGCATACAACATTCCAGGTTCCGATTATTAATGGATGTTTGCAGCTGTTTCTTCTCATTTTAAGTCGTGCCACATCAGTGAATGAAGGTCCCGAAAGCTTTACTCCATCCACGTCACTAAGGTCGACTCTACTTTTAGGAGGTAGCTCTTTCGCGGTCATCTTTTGAGTGCTTTCCAACCTGGGAGGCTCATCTTCCAGCACTGTATCAGACAATGTTCCACTGCTATTCGTAAGGTTTTCACTGGCTAATGCTTTTCAGAAGTAGACTGCCGGGTGCTTCTTCCTAGTCTGTCTTAGTCTGGAAGCTCAGCTGAAACCTGTCCTCCACGGGTGACCCTGCTGGTATCTGAACACCAGCGGCATAGCTTCCAGCATCACAGTGACATGCAAGCCCCCACAATACGACAAACTGACAGACATACAAGAAGCTGGACTATATGAAAAACGGGGCATCAGGACTGGAGAAAGACTCATTAACAACCTTCGTTATGCAGATGACACAACCTTGCTTGCTGAATGTAAAGAGGACTTGAAGCACTTACTAATGAAGATCAAAGACCACAGCCTTCAGTATGGATTGCACATCAACATAAAGAAAACAAAAATCCTCACAACTGGACCAATGAGCAACATCATGATAAACAGAGAAAAGACTGACGTTGTCAAGGATTTCATTTTACTTGGATCCATAATCAACAGCCATGGAAGCAGCAGGCAAGAAATCAAAAGACGCATTGCATTGGGTAAATCTGCTGCAAAAGACCTCTTTAAAGTGTTGAACAGCAAAGATGTCACCCTGAAGACTAAGGTGCGCCTGACCCAAGCCATGGTATTTTCAACCGCATCATATGCATGTGAAAGCTGGACAATGAATAAGGAAGACCGAAGAAGAATTGATGAGTTTGAATTGTGGTGTTGGCGAAAAATATTGAATATACCATGGACTGCCAAAAGAACGAACAGGTCTGTCTTAGAAGAAGTACAACCAGAATGCTCCTTAGAAGCAAGGATGGCAAGACTGCATCTCACATACTTTGGACATGTTGTCCAGAGGGATCAGTCCCTGGAGAAGGACATCATGCTTGGCAGAGCACAGGGTCAGCGGAAAAGAGGAAGACCCTCAGCGAGGTGGATTGACACAGTGGCTGCAACAATGACTCATTTCATCACATTATGCTAAGCATTTTTATCTGCATGTTTACATTTTATCTTCATAATATCCTGTTGGAGAACTCTGAAGGTTGGCAAGAAGACGACAAGTTTGGGACCCCAGAACAGCACAGTGGTAGGCTGTATTAAGTTCCCTCACCCAACAGAAGGCCATCCAGACCTGGCATTTCCCTGACCTAGCAGCAGAAGGCAGCCAGGCAGGCTTATTCCTCCCCTGGATCAAATGATGTTGCCAAACCCTAGAAGGTAGGTTCTGTCCAGCACGTTGAGACCTGCTAAGTACCTGGACACTGGCCTTTCAGAAAGTAACTTCATTGCGATGTGCAGAGCAAGGAGACAGGAGGAAGTCCCTCAGAGCTGACTCCCTGAGCTATGGGGAAGCAGGGCTTATGTGTGATTTGGGCAGCAAGATGGCAACGGTGCAGGCGTAATGGAGAGGGAATATTCTAGAAGGAAGACGTAGTAGGAATTATGGCAGCCAGGAAACAAGAAGTGACGTGGCTTTTTCAGTCCTCTCACTTCAGAATGGGGTCCAGGTAATGATTTTGCTTCTGATTCATTCCACCTGTTGCTTCATCCTCTGTTGAGGTCAACTCAGTGTCACAGGCCTTCAGCACATGTGGGGTGGTTTGGGCTAGTTTAAGGACTAATGGAAACTTACGGGCATTCCTAGGGTCGGGTTACAATGGGAGTCACTGCAGTAACATCAGGTGAGCTGGCTCCACCTGCAAGAGCAATCAACAGGGATTCCTGCCAAAAATAAGCAGCCAGGGGAAGCACTCTCCTTCCCAGCTGGGCCTGAGACTTCCCTTCTCCACTGAAAGATACTCAGATGAGTGGATGGAGCCAGCAAGAGAGACCCAGATACAGCAAGTGGCCCTGTCCAGGATGCTTCTTTGTCCCAGTAGACCTGAGACTCTCCTCCCCAACCTGTATGTTTCTATAATGATCTCAAATCTCATATGGTATGAGTCACTACTATGCTTTCAAAATGCATTTGTATAAGCATAATTATAAGCTCATAATATGAACTTGGAAATATGTATAGCTTTGTGAGACTCTGTAACATTAACTATAAGTCATCACCCACTGCTCTTGACCCTATAGGATAGAGTAAAACTGCCCCATAGGCTTTCCAAGGCTGTAATCTTTACGGAAGCAGACTGCCACATCTTTCTCCCATGGAGTGGCTGGTGGGTTCAAACCATCAACCTTTCAGTTAGTTGAGTGCTTAACCAGTGTACCACCAAAAAAAAAAAAAGGCAAACCCATCGTGTTACAGTTGATTCAAACTCGTAGAGACCCCATAGTACAGAGTAGAGCTGCCCCGTAGAGTTTCCAAGGAGTGGCTGGTAGATTCGAACTGCTAACTTTTTGGTTAACAGCTGGGCTCCAGTGTGCCACCAGGGCTCCTATGTTATTAGTAACCTGTAAGTCATTTTTTTTTTTTTAAGTCATGAGAAAGTTATTTAGAAAAATTCTGAACTTAGACATGGAAACATAGAAGCACGAGAAGTATGCAAAGAACGTAAACAATCTTTAAGTTCATTTTGACTAGGCATGCTGTGACACAGAAAAACATGACATAAATCTCAACAACCTCCCTGCTGTGTGATTACTTTTGTGTGTGATCTTTCTAGCCATGGTCTTGCAACTCCTACCCAGGTGATTGTGTGATAGGGTAATTGTGCCCTGCCAAGGGGCTTGGTCAGTTTTGCCTTAAAAGAGAGCCAACTCCAGAGCAGAGAGGGAGAGCCCACCACCACAAGGAATGAGAGACCAGCAGAAAAGACCCGGCAGCAGGAGATGGCTCATTGAGCGTCCCAGACCATGGATGAAGAAAGTTGAGTGCTTTTGGGCAGAGACTGAGGGCCAGGGAGAGGTGAGCCTCAGAACACAGCTGGGGAGAGGCTGTCCTAATGAAAGAACTGTATCCTGAGTGTTCCTGAACCTGAATTTTAACTGTTACTTCCCTTATAATAAACCCCATTATTGTGAGTATGGTCTTTGAGTTCTATGTGGCCATTACAATGAATTATCAAATCCAGCAGAGAAGTAGAGAATGCTGTGTGAGGGACAGTTAGAGTCAGAATTAGTAAAGATGGCAAAGAGGAGGTTTGTCCAGCCTCTGCCTCGTGGAAGTCAGCCCTGCGCTGTTGATCCTGGTTCCCCTTTCCGCTTGTGAGATTGTAGGAGGTCAGACGCTGACCCCAAGCTGTTTTCATACTTTCTAGTCTCTAACCTTAAGAAAAGATGTGTCATTCAGCTATCCTCTAACCCTGCAGAAAAGACATAACAATAGTCCTGTGGAGCCAAGGTGGGAAATTCACATAACCCTAAATTTCTGCTCACTGACTGAGAAAAGGCAGAGATGGAATGGAGATTCTATCCACCGCTGCCAACCTTGGACCCTGTCTTTGTTATCTGGTGCTGTTATAACAGAAATACCACAAGTGGATGGCTTAACAAAGAGAAATTTATTCTCTCACAGTCTAGGAGGCTAGAAGTCCGAATTCAGGGTGTCAGCTCCAGGTGAAGGCTTTCTCTCTTGGTCGGCTCTGGGGGAAGGTCCTTGTCATCAATCTTCCCCTGGTGTAGGAACTTCTCCATGCAGGAACCCCAGGTCCAAAGGACATTATCTGCTCTCAGCTCTGCTTTCTTAGTGGTATGAGGTCCCCCAGATCTCTACTCCCTTCCCTTTCTTTTTGTCTTTTGTGAGGTAAAAGGTGATGCAGGCCACACCCCAGGGAAACTCCCTTTACATTGGATCAAGGATGTGACCTGAATAAGGGTATTACATTCCACCCTATCCTCTTTAACATAATCTAATTTGCCTCATTAACCACAGGCAGAGATTAGGATTCATAACACATAGTTATAGCCATGGTGAAGCCTTCCTTCTTAGACTTCTTGTTAAAGGTAAAAGTCTGAAGCCTAAAGATTTGGATTCTAGCCGTTTAACTAACATTGTAATTGTTAATTCTGATTCTCTGGTTCTAAATGAATGTTGTGAGGTCTTACTTGCATGCCTTGCCATGACTACCTTACAGTAAACTAAATAAGTTCATTCATGATAAACCCAAATATCCCTCTATTAATTTTCTAAGATAAAATCCTATACAGCAGTCGACGATGGTAGGGGGATCCTACCACACCCCTCTTCCACCAAGAGACACCGGTGGCCCAGCCTAACAAAATCCATTCTGCCTGCTGAGGCAGCACCAGCAAAGGCCATGGTAGCCCCAGCAGAAACAGATAAGCCAAATAGACTGGATAAACCAAGCAGGCCCAAATAACACCCCAAAGGCTCTAGGAATTTAACTGCCATTGCAACAATAGCCCAGAAAAGTAGGCCAAGACCCTTGTGCAAACCCTAAACAGGGTGACTGCCTGCTAAAAGAAAAGATTTTAATTTGAGCCAGAGTGCTTAACATAATAGACAAAATGTTCAGGATACTATAGGAAATCACTCGTCATACCAACAAAATCATAATTTGAATGAGAAAAGACCATTGACTGATGCCAATACGAAGAGGAATTAGATGTTGGAATAATCTGACAAGGATTTTAAAGCAGCCATTATAAAAATTCTTAAACATTCAATTACAGGTTCTCTTGAAACAGATGACAAAAAAAAAAAGGATTTTTCAAAAAATATCTAATGGAAATTATAGAATTGAAAAATACTATAACAGGAAGGGAGCCCTGGTGATGCAGTGGTTAAGAGCTCAGGCTGCTAACCAAAAGGTGGGCCGTTTGAATCCACCAACTGTTCCTTGGAAACCCTATGGATCAGTTCTACTCTGTCCTGTAGGGTTGCTTTGAGGCAAAATCAACTCTACAGCAATGGGTCTGGTTTGGTTTTGTTTATGATGGAAAAAAACTTGATGGACTCAGTAGTAGAATGGAAATGACAGAGGAGAGATCAGTGAATGTAAGCACAGAACAACAGAATTCTCCCAATCTGCACAACAGAAAAAAAATTACTGATGAAAGCCAACAGAGGCTCCAGGGACCTTTGAGACAACAGCAAAAGATCCAATATTCATATCACTGGACAGTATTATCCTGATTGGAGTCCCAGAAGGAGAGGTGAAAGAGTGGAACTGAAAGAGTATTTGAAGAAACAATGACTAAAAGCTTCCCTAAATTTGGTTCACTAAAAAACTAAAAACACAACACATACACAAGTCAACAGATCCAAGACGATGAATGAACTCCAAACAGGATAAATCCAAGGAAATCCACACCACATTGTACCTAAACTTTTGAAAACTAAAAGAAATAATCTCAAAAGCAGCCATTCAGAAATTATGCATTAGGGGAACAACAATTCTAATGACAATAGATATCTTGCCTGAAATAAAGGAAACCACAGGAAGTGGTGCAACATTTTTCAAATCTTGAGATCAAAAGAATTGCCAACAATGAATTCTAAATCCGGGGAAACTATCTTTCAGAAATGAACGGGCAACAAAAACATTGTCAAACAAAGGAGAACTAAAAGAATTTGTCACTAGATCTACCCTTAAAGATTGGCTAAAGGAAATTCTTCAGATAGAAAGGAAATGATAAAAGAATCTTGGAGCATCAGGAAGCAAGAAGAAACAATGTAAAGAGCAGAAACATGGGTACATATAGTAGACTATCCTTTTCCTTATGGTTTTTATCAATAATCTTTGAGGACTGAACATTATAACACTATCTAATATGTAAAAACCACCAAACCGTAAGACAATGATATTTAAAAGTTGGGAAGGCAAAGGGATCTAAATGCAAGTGAGATTTCTACATTTCACTTGAAGTGATAATAAAATGTTGTTACCAGTAGACTGTTACAAGTCACATACGTATATTGTAATTCCCAGAGCAAGCTTATGAAATCCTAAAAAATGTTCGAGGAACAGGAAAGCAAAAAAAGAGAAACAAAGGAATGAGAGCCAAAAGAAACAAATAGAACACAAATAATAAAATGGAGAGTTGAACACTAACATTTCAATAATTACCTTAAATGTAAATGGTCTAAACAGATCAATCAAACAGCAGAGATTAGAGATTAGCAAAGTAGACTAAAACAATGACCCAAACTATATGCTGCTTATAAGAAACTTGGCTAAATTCAATGACATTTGTAGTTTGAAAGTAAAAGGATGGAAAGGATATACCATGCAAACACTAAAAAAAAAAAAAAGCTGGAGTGGCTATTTTAATATTAAAATCTGCAAAGCAAAGAAAATTACTAGTGACAAAGAGGGATATTATGTAATGATAAAATGAACAATTTCAAATGTGTATGCACCATACAACAGAGATTGAAAATACATGAAGCAAAAACTGATAGAGCTGAAAAGAAATAGACAAATCTATAATGATAGTTGGGGACTACAAACTCCCCATCTGAGAAACTGATAGAACAACTAGAGAGAAAACCAGTAAGGACGTAGAAGAACTGAACGACACAATTAGCCAACAGGATTTGACTGACATATAAAGAACATTCCACTCAGTAACAACAGAATACACATTCTTTTCAAGCACTTGTGAAATATTCACCAAGACAGATTATATCCAGGAGCATAAAACAAACCTCAATAAATTGAAATCATACAGATTGTGTGAAATAAGCTAAAAATCAAGAACAGAAACACAATAGGAAAATCTCTAGACATGTGGAAATTAACACACTTCTAAATAATCTATGAGTCAAAGAGAAGGCCTCAAAGGAGATTAAAAAAAAAAAGTACAAAGAGTTGAATGAAAACAACACAGCATGTAAAACTTATGTGGGGTGCAACTAAAGCAGCATTGCGAGGGAAATTTATAGCACTAAGTATTTACATTAGATACAAGGAAAGGTCTCAAATCAATAATCTAAGTTCCTACCTCAAGAAACTAGAAAAAGAAGATCAAAATTAACCCAAATCAAGGAAGGAAATAATAAAGGCAATTATTTCTTATCTTTAAAAAAAAAAAAAATAGAGAAAATCAATGAAACAAAAAGCTGGTTGTTTGGGGAAAAATCAGTAAAATTGATAAACCTCTGGCAAGGCTGGCAAAGAAAAAAAAAGAGACACAAATCATCAACATCAGGGATGAAATAGGGACTATCACCACAGATGTCGCATCATTAAAAAGGAAGCTCTAAGCCCAGATGGTTTCACTGGTAAATTCTACCACACATTTAGAGAATTAGCACCAATTTTACACAATGTCTTCCAGAAAATAGAAGAGGAGGAAACACTTCCAAACTAATTTTATGAGGACAATATTATCTTGATTGGAGTCCCTGGGTGGTGCAAAAATGGTTAATGTGCTCTGCCGGTAACTGAAAGGTTGGCAGTTCAAGTCCACCCAAATGCTCCTCAGAAGAGAGGCCCGGAGATGTACATCCAAAAAATCAGCCATTGAAAACTCGATGGAGCACAGTTCTGCTCTGGCGCATGGAGTAACCACGAGTTGGAATTGATTCAGTGGCAACTGGTTTGGTTTTGGTTATTATCCTGATCAAGAAAGTACTCAGACAAGAAAACTACAGACCATTATCTCCCATTAACTTAGATGTAAAAATCCTCCACAAAATATTAGCAAACCAAAGCCAATAAAAGGAATTACACATCATGACCAAGTGGGATTTATTCCAGATATGCAACATTTGAAAATTGATTCACTCACCATATCAACAAGCTAAAGAAGAAAAATAATATGATCATATTAACTGATGCAGAAAAACATCTAGCAAAATCTAACACCCATTCATGATAAAAGCTTTCAGCAAGTTAGAAATCAATAAAGAACATCTAAAAAACCCTAAAAAAAAAAAAACCAAACACACTGCCGATGAGTCGATTCCAATTCATAGCGACCCCATAGGGTTCCCAAGGGTGTAAATCTTTAGAGAAGCAGACTGCCACATCTTTCTCCCTCGGAGCAGCTGGTGGGTTCAAACCGCCAACCTTTTGGCTAGCAGCTGAGCACTTTAACAGATGCACCATTAGGGCTCCTTTAAAAAACCCTAGAGCTAATATCATACTTAGTGGTAGAAGGTTGAATGCTTTTCCCTTAAGATTGGGAACAAGGTAAGGATGTCTGTTCTTACCACCACTCTTATTAGACATCATACCAGAAAGTCTAGTCGCTCCAATAAGGCAATAAAAAATAAAAGGCATACTGATTGGAAGAGAAGATCTAAAACTGCCCAATTTGCAGATGACATACATGGTTGTCTAAGTAGAAAACCTCAAGAAATTCACACACACAAAAAACTCCTACGACTATTAAATTCAGCAAAGTCATAGGATACAAGATAAACACACAAAAATCAATTCACATTTCTATATACTAATAATGAACATGCAGCCAAAAATCAAAATACAATACCATTTACAAACTGCTCAAGAGAAAACAGAATACTTACCTGTACACTTAACAAAGCATGTACGGAATCTGTATGCTGAAAATTACAAAGTGCTGATGGAAGAAATTAAAGAAGACCTAAATAAATATAGAGACACACTGTGTTCATGGATTGGAAGACTCAACTAATGTTCTTGTTAGGTACTGTCGAGTTGGTTCTGACTCATAGCAACTGTTATGGATTGAATTGTGTCCCCCCAAAATGTGTGTCAACTTGGCTAGGCCATGATTTCCAGTACTGTGTGATTGTATACCATTTTGTCATCTGATGTGATTTTCCTATGTGTTGTAACACTATGATGGTAATGAGGTGGGATTAGTGGCAGTTATGTTAATGAGGCAGGACTCAATCTACAAGATTGTTGTTGTTGTTGTTAGGTGCCGTTGAGTCGGTTCCAACTCATAGCAATCCTAGGCGCAACAGAACGAAACGGCCCGGTCCTGAGCCATCCTTACAATCGTTGTTATGCTTGAGCTCATCGTCGCAGCCACCGTGTCAGTCCACCTCGTTGAGGGTCTTCCTCTTTTCCGCTGACCCTGTACTCTGCCAAGCATGATGTCCTTCTCCAGGGACTGATCCCTCCGGACAACACGTCCAAAGTATGTAAGACGCAGTCTCGCCATCCTTGTTTCTAAGGAGCATTCTGGTTGCACCTCTTCTAAGACAGATTTGTTCATTGTTTTGGCAGTCCATTGTATATTCAATATTTTTCACCAACGCCACAATTCAAAGGCATCAACTCTTCTTCGGTCTTCCTTATTCATTGTCCAGCTTTCACATGCATATGATGCGATTGAAAATACCATGGCTTGGGTCAGGCGCACCTTAGTCTTCAGGGTGACATCTTTGCTTTTCAACACTTTAAAGAGGTCCTTTGCAAGAGATTTACCCAATGCAATGCATCTTTGGATTTCCTGACTGCTGCTTCCATGGCTGTTGATTGTGGATCCGAGTAAAATGAAATCCTCGACAACTTCAATCTTTTCTGTTTATCATGATGTTGCTCGCGGGTCCAGTTGTGAGGACTTTTGTTTTCTTTATGTTGAGGTGCAATCCATACTGAAGGCTGTGGTCTTTGATCTTCATCAGTAAGTGCTTCAAGTCATCTTCACTTTCAGCAAGCAAGGTTGTGTCATCTGCATAACGCAGGTTAAGAGCCTTCTTCCAATCCTGATGCCCCGTTCTTCTTCATATAGTCCAGCTTCTCATTTAATTTGCTCAGCATACAGATTGAATAGGTATGGTAAAAGAATACAGCACTGACGCACGCCTTTCCTGACTTTAAACCAATCAGTATCCCCTTGTTCTCTCCGAACAACTGACTCTTGATCTATGTAAAGGTTCCTCGGGAGCACAATTAAGTGTTCTGGAATTCCCATTCTTCGCAGTGTATCCATATTTGTTATGATCCACACAGTCGAATGCCTTTGCATAGTCAATAAAACACAGGTAAACATCCTTCTGGTATTCTCTGCTTTCAGCCAGGATCCATCTAACATCATCAGTGGTATCCCTGGTTCCACACCCTCTTCTGAAACCGGCCTGAATTTCTGGCAGTTCCCTGTCAATATACTGCTGCAGCCATTTTCGAATGATCTTTAGCAAAATTTTGGTTGCGTGATATATTATGATACTGTTCTATAATTTCCACATTCGGTCAGATCACCCTTCTTGGGAACAGGCGTAAATATGGATCTCTTCCAGTCAGTTGGCCAGGAAGCTGTCCTCCATATTTCTTGGCATAGACTAGTGATCACCTCCAGCGCTGGATCTGTTTGTTGAAACATCTCAGTTGATATTCCATCAATTCCTGGAGCCTTGTTTTTCACCAATGCCTTCAGAGCAGCTTGGGCTTCTTCTTTCTGTACCATTGGTTCCTGATCACGTGCCATCTCTTGAAATGGTTGAACATTGACTAATTCTTTTTCGTATAATGACTGTATACTCCTTTCATCTTCTTTTGATGCTTCCTGCGTCATTTAGTATTTTCCCATGGAATCCTTCACTATTGAAACTCGAGGCTTGAATTTTTTCTTCAGTTCTTTCAGCTTGAGAAACGCCAAGCGTGTCCTTCCCTTTTGGTTTTCCATCTCCAGCTCTATGCACATGTCATTATAATACTTTGTCTTCTCGAGAGGCCCTTTGAAATCTTGTTAAGTTCTTTTACTTCATCAATTCTTCCTTTTGCTTTAGACGTTCGAGAGCAAGTTTCAGAGTCTCCTCTGACATCCATCTTGGTCTTTCTTTCTTGTCTTTTCAATGACCTCTTGTTTACTTCATGGATGATGTCCGTGATGTTATTCCACAACTCGTCTGGTCTTCAGTCACCAGTGTTCAATGTGTCAAATCTATTCTTCAAATGGTCTCTAAATTCAGGTGGATATACTCAAGGTCATATTTTGGCTCTCGTGGACTTGCTCTGATTTTCTTCAGTTTCAGCTTCAACGTGCATATGAGCAATTGATGGTCTTTTCCAAAGTCGGCCCCTGGCCTTGTTCTAACTGATGATATTGAGCTTTTCCATTGTCTCTTTCCACAGATGTAGTCAATTTGAGTTCTACAAGATTAGGTTGTGTTTTAAGTCAACCTCTTTTGAGATATAAAACACAGAAGTGAGCAAAGAGACAGGGCGACCCCATACCACCAAGAAATAAGAGCCAGGAGATTAGCATGTCCTTTGGACCCAGGGTCCCGGTGCTGAGAAACTCCTGAACCGGGGAAGACTGGTGACAAGGACCTTCCGCCAGAGCCCATGGAGAGAGAGAAAGCCTTCCTCTGTAGCTGGAACCCTGACTTGGGATTTCAAGCCTCTTAGACTGTGAGAGAATAAATTTCTCTTTGTTAAAGCCATCCATTTGTGGTTTTTGTGTTATAGCAGCCCTAGATAACCAAGACGGCAACCTTATATGCAACACAGCGAAACAATGCCCAGTCCTGCACCACTAATAAAACCAAAACCAAACCAAGCCAAACCCGTTGCTGTCAAGTTGATTCTGACTCATAACGACCCTACAGGACAGAGTAAAGCTGCCCTATAGAGTTTCCAAGGAGCACCTGGTGGATGTGAACTGCCAACCTTTTGGTTAGTAGCCGTAGCACTTAACCATTAGACCAGCACGGTTACCGTGGCACTAATAAAGATGTCAATTATCCCCTATCCTATTGCTGTGCAACGAACTGCTTTTATATGGCCTCTTTCTCCATGGTTTTGTGATGCCTACAAAATGATTGTTGTTGTCAGGTGCCGTCCAGTCAGTCCCAACTCGTAGTAACCCAGTGCACAACAGAACAAAACACTGGGTGATCCTGCGCCATCCTCACAATTGTTGCTATGCTTGAGACCATTGTTGTAGCCACTGTGTCAATCCATCTTGTTGAAGGTCTTCCTCTTTTTCAGTGACCCTTTATTTTACCAAGCATGATATCCTTCTCCAGGGACTGATCCCTCTTGATAACATGTCCAAAGTATGTGAGACATAGTCTCGCCATCTTTGTTTCTAAGGAGCATTCAGGTTGTACTTCTTCCAAGATCGATTTGTTAGTTCTTTCAGCAGGCCATGGTATAAGCAATATTCTTCTCTAACACCACAATTCAAAGGCATCAATTCTTCTTTGGTTTTCCTTATTTATTGTCCAGCTTTCGCATGCATATGAGGTGATTGAAAGCACCATGGCTTGGGTCAGGTGCACTTTAGTCCTCAAGGTGATATCTTTAAAACGTTTTTTCAACACTTAAAGTGTAACCTGCTACTTTGCTAATAAAGCCCGTAAGTGTGAGTATGGTCTGTGAGTTCTGTGTGGCCATTGCAATGAATTACTGAAGCCAGCAGAGAAGTAGCGAGCGCCGTGGGAGGGACAGCTGGCGTCAGAATTGGTACAAATGTTGGTGGGTGGAGGCACGTCTGACCTCCACCTCACAGCCCTTGGCTGTTGATGCTGATAATGATTTACCTGCCTCCTTGTGAAGTCAGACGAGGAGATTTGATGCCCGGATGCCATTCTTACACCTATTAAGGTTTTTTTATTTAAAGAAATAGACAAGTTTACTCTAAAATTTATATGGAAAGGCACCAAAATCAAAAAACCTACTGCTGTCACGTCAATGCCAACTGACAGGAACCTGACGTGTTACAGAATAGACCTGCTTCATAGAGTAATCCTCATGGAAGTCACTCACCAGGCCTTTATTCCATGGCACCAATGAGTGGGTTTGAACCACCAACCTTTCAGTTAGTAGTCGAGTGCAAATCATTTGTGCCACCCAGGGACCTCGCATGGAAACCACAGGCCCTAGAATAACTAAAAATAATTTTTCTGAAGAAGAATAAAATGGGAGGAAGCACTGTACCTGATATGAAGGCCACAACAATCAAGGCAATGTGGTGTTGGCAGAGTGACAGACACATAGATCAACGGAACAGAATAGAGACTTCAGAAATAGATGGTACAGATATGCTCAACTGAGTTTTTGCAAAGGTGCAAGAGCGAGTCAATGGAGAAAAGACAGCCTTTTCAACAACTGGTTTTGGAGCAACTGAACAGACATAGGCAAAAAAAAAAAAAAAAATTAACCTTAAACCTCACACCTTATATAAAAATTAACTCAAAATGGATCTTAAGCTTAAACGTAAGATGTAAATACATAAAACTTTTAGGAAAAAACAGAGGAGAAAATCTTTAGAATGTAGGGCTAGGCACAGAGGTCTTACACTTGACACCAAAATTATAATCCATAAAAAGAAAATTTGATAAATAGGACCACATCAAAATTAAAAATTTTACTCTGTGAAAATCCATGTGAAGAGGCTGAGCAGACAAGCTACAGACTGGGAGAAAATGTTTACAAACCATATACCCAACAGAGGACTAGTATCTAGAATATATAAAGAACTCTCAAAACTCAACAGTAGAAAAGCAAAAACGATGGCATTATAAAATGAGAAAAAGACATGAAAAGACATTTAATGGAAGAAGATATACAGATGGCATATGAACACATGAGAAGTTGTTCAACATCATTAGCCATCAGGAAAAGTATAAATCAAAACTTCAATGAGGTATCATTACACATCTATCAAAATGGCTAAAATAAGAAATAGTACCACCACCAAATGCTGGCAAGAATGCTAAGAAATTGGATTGTTCATACATTGCTGGTGGGAATGTAAAATGGTACGGCCTCTCTGGAAAACAATTTGGCAGTAATTTATAAAATTAAAAATGCAATTATCATATGCCCCAGCAATTGCACTCTTGGGCATTTATTCCAGAGAAATGAAAACGTGTAGGCACAGAAAAACGTGTAGACGAACTGGATAGTAATTTTAGTGGTAATAGCCCCACACTGGAATTAATCTCCATGCCCTTCAACAGGTGAATTGTTAAAGTGCGGTACATCCATGCCTGGAACTCCTTCACCAAACAGGTGTGTCCCTCATTCCTCACCTCCTTTAGGTCCTTACTCAGAAGTCACAGATACATTTATTTCCTTGACCATCTTATAAAAATATTACTCCAACAGTCCGTATTTCCTCCAAGGCATTTATTGCCTGCTAACATTTGTGTTGTTAGCCAAGGCAGGCAGATTTATTGGTAGCTTTTGAAATTTTTGAGATTTGGTAGTGCAGTGCTTAAGAGCTTCGCAGCTAACTAAAAGGTTGATAGTTCGAATCCACCAGCCGCTCCTTGGAAACCCTAGGGGCGGTCCTACTCTGCCCTATAGGGTCGCTGAGTCGGAATCGACTAGACGGCAACAAGTTTGATTTTTGGTTAACATTCAACATGTTTTACTAACTTGTTTGATGTCTGTCCCCGCTCCTTCCACCGCTTCCCACCCCGAGGATGAGCTCCAGGAGGCCGGGGGTTCTGATGTTTTGTTCACTGTTGAATTTCCAGAGCCTGGAACCGTCCCAGGTACATACAAGGATCACAATTTTCAAATATACGAACGGGGGTCCGTGTTCTTGAGGGTGGAAATTGGGCAGGGAAGGCTTTTTGGGTGTCGAGGGGAACCTCAGAGAGTGAGCTAGGAATAGGGGCAGAGGCCACAGTCCATGCGAAGGTCTCCGTTTGAGTCCTGATTACGGAGATGCTCGCCGCGCAGATGGAGCAAGCTTGTTCAGGGAAGTAATCACAGGCAAAGGCTTGGAGAGCAAAGAGCGCGTCGTCGCCAGAAGCCTGGGGAATCCCCGCCCACCGCGCGCGCGCCGGGCCACAGGCGCCGCAGAGGCCCCGAGGGGCGGGGCAGCGTGGTTGCGTCACCACCGTGCGTCGCCGCGCGCCTGCGCTCCTTTCCACGTGCGAAAGCCAGAGACGCGTGGAGTCGGGGTCGCCGCAGACTTGGGAGCCGCGCAGTTCAGCGCTCACCATGAGGCCAGGTGCAGGCCGGGGTTGGGGTTGGGCTCGGGGACTGGGACTGGGCTGGAGTCGGGATGCCGGACCGGAATTGGGGGGCGGGGCCTTGGCGTGGGGGCAGGGGCTCTGAACCTGGGATCCGGTCTCGTGTGGGGCTGGGGTTCTGGTTTTGTGTGAGGCGGGAAGCCTGGTTCCTCCCTGGGATCAATCCTGAGCCCGGGGGGCGGGTTCCTGGTGTGGGGTTTGGGACTGGCTTCGGCGGTCGCGAGCTTGTGTCGAGGGTCTTGGGCCTGGGGTTGGGGGGTCCTGAACTGGGATTTGCCTTATTCGGACCGTCATTAGGCGTCCAGGATGTTGGACCGGGGGCGCCGCTTGGCTCAGTCTGGATGCAGACACCTGAGGTCTTGGCTCTCTCTGGGCGTGGTTTATGGGGATCCGTTTTGGGTCGGGGATGGGCAGTCTCAGATTTTGGGTCCGGGAGCTGGATGTGGGAGGCTCTCCGTTTGCCTTCTCTGTCTGCCCCCACCATCCCCTTGACCCCCCACCCGGCTTCTCGGAGAGCGCCGGGAGTGGATGAGGATCTCCGCTCGGCTTGATAGTCTGCAGCCCGCTCTGAGTCACTTTCCCGCTCTCTAGTCTTCCCGAGAGCCGGTGGCTGGGGATGGAGGGGAGATTGTGGGCCTGCTGATTCCCAACTCCGCGGTGAAGTGAAACTCCACAAGACCAAAACTGGTGGGAGGGGCGGGGAACAGGAGCTAGTCACAGAGAATGGTTTTATTCATTCGGTTTTCCCGAATTCTGATGAACCCATCACGGCTTCTCATGATGGAATGGTGGAAGTCTTGGCTTTGACAGCAGACAGGCCTCAATTCAAGGTTTCATCTCTGGCTCTGCTTATTAATCTCTTGGTGTAACCTTGGGCAAATGGCATTACTTTTTCGAGACTCGGTTTTCTCATTAATAAAATTACGCCCGGTCAGGATTAAGTGAGAGCCTGTAAAATTGAAACAACGCTTGGCATAATTGCTTAGTGTTGGTATCTTGGCTTTCATTGTTACCATTCTCAAGGAGAATAAAATTAGGGTCCTGTCTTAGCTATCTAGTGCTGCTATAACAGAAATACCACAAGTGGGTGGCTTTAATGAGCTCGGCTGCTAACCAAGAAGTCCACAGTTTGAATCCACCGGCTGCTCCTTGGAAACCCTATGGGGCAGTTCTGCTCCTCCTGTAGGGTGGCTATGAGTCGCAATTGACTCCATGGCAACAGGTTTTTTTTTTTTTTTTGGTTAGGAGGCTAGAAGTTCAAATTCAGGGTGCCAGCTCTAGGGGAAGGTTTTCTCTCTCTGTCGGCTGCGGTGAAGGTCCTTGTCTCTTTGAACTTCTGCTCCTGGGCAGTCTTCATGTGGCTTGGCATCTCTCATCCCCCATTTCTGCTTCTCTCCTGCTGAAGCTCTTTTATGTCTCAAAAGAGATTGACCCAAGACACACCCTACACTAATCCTGTCTCAACATAGCAAAGACATCTCATTCCCAGATGAGATTATAGCATTGGTAGAGAGGTTAGGATTTACAACACACAATTTGGGGGGACGCACTTAAATCCATAACAGGTCCTTATGCCTGCTGTCTCAGCTTCTGCCCCTCCCCTCAGGCCCATCCCCCTTCTCCTCCCCCCATGAGAGAACTTGCTTCACTGGGTTTGATCAATCTCCTACCCATGGCCAGAAGGGCCCTTTTTTTGTTCTTGTTGTTTTAAGCACAGGTTTTCCTTTTTGTTTCCTTTTTTTTTTTGGATGTCAAGGAGATGGTGTCATCTGGGAAGGGGGAAATTTGTGGATCCATGCTCCCCTCCCAAACTCCCTTTCTTAGTATTTGGGGATCTGATGGGGTGGATTGGGGGGTGGTGCTAGGCCAGGCATCTCAGTGAGATTCTGGCATGCCTGCAGGCATCCTGTCATCTGTAAATGGTGGATACACTTTCTACCCCAGCCCAGCCTCTTCCGCCTTGTATGGTAGGATGTGAGGCTGTAGAAGTTGTCAGGAGCCAGCTTGTTAGTAAGAGTGTAATCTGAGTGAGAGAGAAAGCCTTTGGTAAACTTTGAGCAGGGATGGGGTACAGTCTGATTAGTATTTCTTAAGGGATTGGCCTTGCTTCTGTGTGGAAGAGAGACTAGAAGGGAGCAAGAGTTGAAGCAGGCACACCAGTGGGAGGTTGCTACTGTAACCCTGAAGGAAGGACATGGTGGCGGCCTGAAGCAGTGTTAGCAGTGGACGTGGCCGAGCAGTGGGACTGATTGGGAATATATTTTCAAGGTAGAAACCCACAGATTGTATGGAGGGTATGAGAGGAGTCAAGGATAGCTAAGGGTTTGGGCCTGTGTAACTGGAAGGATGGAGTTGCTGTTTGCTGAACTGGGGAAGGCTGTGGGAGGAGAGCTGATTTGAAACCAGTGTATTTGTGGAAGGGCCCTCTACAAAAAAAAAACAAACTTCCAGAAGTGTGTGAACATGCATTTTTCTGAGGAGTGTGTGCTTTCAGCCTATTTCCCTAAGCGTACGAAGACCTGAAATAAGTCATGTTTTGAGTCTCTGGGGCTAAAAATTTACACCCATACATACCCCCCTGCACCTTGGTGTGCAAGCCCACACTTCCTGGGTCTCTGGTCTGCCAGGCCTGGTTGAGTTTCATAGGCCCAGTGGCTTCTCCTGACTGAGGAGTGGGCACGGAGGACTCATCCCCCTGAGCTTGAATAATAATATACAAACTGTCTGCCAGGCCGTGTATTAGTGAAGTGCTTTATGGGTATTAAGTCATTTAGTCTTTACAACTCTGTGAGGTGAGCATTGTGTCATTGGAAGCTGAACCTTTCCTGCTGTCAGGGTAGGTGAAGGGCATGACCCGTCTCCCTGCACAGGACACATGAGCTGCTTGAGGGGGAGGACCAGGGCTGTCCTGCTCACCATCCCAACCTCTGCTTTCTGAATGAGCCAGCAGGGTGCTCCTTCCAGGATGACTCGTCAGTGGTCAGTTCTTGTAATATCTACAGAGCCTATTCTTCCTGCCAGGCATTGTGCAGGGAGCTGGGATGCACTGGGGACCACAACGATTAAAAGTCCTTATCCCTTTGGAGCTTGATTGTAGTCAGGGAGACCGACAATAATACATTTTAAATGCCGTGTATGATAATTACTGTGAAGCAGAATAAAGTAGGATAAGGGTATGGCGGTCAGAGAAGGTCTGCCTGAGGAAGTAAAGCGTAATCGGAGACCAGATGCAGGGAAGCGAAGCCATGCAGGTGTCTGCAGGAGGGTGGCCATGGAGCAGCAAAGGTAAAGGCTTAGAATGAGCTGGCACAGGCCTATCCTGCATGAGGAAAAGCTGTTTGGAAGACCCTGGGGTCAGAGAAGTCAGCAGAGGCCAGATCCTCAGGACAGTGGTTCTCAGTTGGAGCTACACTTGAGACTTACCTGGGGAACTTTAAAAAAAAGTCCCTGGACCAATTAAATCAGAATCTCCTAGGGTGTTGGGACTGGATGGTTTCCGGGATGAGCCCAGTGTAAGAGCCACTGATGTCGGTTTTGTAAGCCAGAGAAAGGAATTTGGATTCATTTTGAATGGAAATGGGAATGGGAAATCATTTAGGCAGCGGAGTGAAGAGGTCGGATCTGCTCTTTTAAAGACATCAGTCGCTCTAGCTGCTATGTGGAAAGGAGACTGTAGAGGGAGTGGAAGATAAAAAGTTAATAGCTCTTAGTTACGTTTAGGAGTTTTGAAAACTAAAGTGCTACTTTTTAAAAATCAAGTTAGGAATAAAACAAAACCCATTGCCGTCAAGTCAATCCTGACTCATAGCCACCCTGTAGGACAGAGTAGAATTGCCCCGTTGGGTTTCCAAGGAGCAGGTAGTGGATTCGAACTGCTGACCTTTTGGTTAGCAGCCATGCTCTTAACCACTGTGCCAAAATTTGTAATAAACCAAAAAACCAAACCCAGTGCCGTCGAGTTGATTCCGACTCCTAGCAACCCTATACGACAGAGTAGAACTGCCCCACAGATTTTCCAGGGAGCGCCTGGCGGATTCAAACTGCCGACTCTTTGGTTAGCAGCCGAAGGACTTAACCACTACGCCACCAGGGTTTCCTAAAATTTGTAATAGCTCTTCCTAATTAGGATCCTTGGTGGTGCAGTGGTTAAGCATTCAGCTGCTAACCCTAAAGTCAGCAGTTTGGAATTAACTCAATGGCAAGGTTTGGCTTTTTTATCTGTTATTACAAATTTTACATCTTTATCTTTAACGGCATTTAGATTCACGAAGCATTCATAGGGTGTGAGTACAATGCGCCTTTATAAAAAGTTTAGCAGGCTTACTACTGAATGATTTAGCTCAGCTGAGATCATTTTTTAAAAAATTTTTATTGTGCTTTATGTAAAGGTTTACAAATCAAGTCAGTCTCTCATACAAAAATTTATATATACTTTGCTATATACTCCTAGTTGCTCTCCCCCTAATGAGACAGCACACTCCTTCCTTCCACTCTCTATTTTTGTGTCCATACAGCCAGCTTCTGACCTTCTCTGCCCTCTCATCTCCCCTGCAGGCAGGAGCTGCCCACATAGTCCCGTGTGTCTACTTGATCCAAGAAGCTCACTCCTCACCAGTGTCATTTTCTATCCCATAATCCAGTCCAATCCCTGTCTGAAGAGTTAGCTTTGGGAATGGTTCCTGTCTTGGGCTAACAGAAGGTCTGGGGACCATGACCTCCGGGGTCCTTCTGGTCTCAGTCAGACCGTAAAGTCTGGTCTTTTTTATGAGAATTTGAGGTCTACGTCCCACTGCTCTCCTGCTCCCTGAGGGGTTCTCTGTTGCGTTCCCTGTCAGGACAGTCATCGTTTGTAGCCGGGCACCATCTAGTTCTTCTGTTCTCAGGCTGATGTAGTCTCTGGTTTATGTGGCCTTTTCTGTATCTTGGGCTCATAATTTTTCTCTTTTTTTCTTTGCTATTCTTCATTCTCCTTTGCTCCAGGTGGGTTGAGACCAGTTGATGCATCTTAGATGGCTACTTGATAGCGTTTATCAACTGAGATCATGTTTAACCGTCACTAATTTTCACATTACTGTTTTATAACTGCTGGGATGTGCTGATAGTATTTCAGAGTTTTTCGAACAACTGAAAGGCAGTTTCTTGAGGTCCATCATGCCACTACCACCACCCATTGCTGTCGAGTCGATCCCGACTCATAGCAACCCTATAGGACAGAGTAGAACTGTCACATAGAGGTTCCAAGGAATGCTTGGTGGATTAGAACTGCTGACCTTTTGGTTAGCAGCCATAGCACTTAACCGCTATGCCACTAGGGTTTCCAAGTCCATCACAGAAAGGTCAAATACTGAATGTCTTAGCACCTGACCAGTTCTGTCACAAACATTGTTTTGTAGCTTGTTTACTCTCTCCCCAAGTGTTGAAAATAAAGCCTCACTGAAACTTTTTTTTTTTTTAACTTTGACTCTTGTTGGCAAGCTCTAACTCGCGTCTCAGCTGCTGCATGTTCTTAAAGGACAACTCCTTTTTTATCTTGCCTTTCTACCCCTGCCTGAGCTGAGAGGGACTTGTGCAAGTTGAGGAGAGCAGGGAGATGAGTTAGCAGGGAAAGACATCATGCCAGACCCCTGTCTGTTTGGGGTTGGGCTTTTCTTCAGACACAAGGTCAGGATGGGAGGGTGCAGAGACATTTCTGGGGCCTCGGGGACCCTGCTGCCACAGTGCATGCACAGCAGAGCTCTCTCTCCTTCAGGCAACCTGAATGGTAACGGTGACCTGTGGATTCCCTAGGAGCCCCAGTGGCGCAGCAGTTAAGCATTTGGCTGCTATAACCAAAAGGTCAGCAGTTCGAATCCATCATCTGCTCCTTGGAAACCATATGGAGCAGTTCTCTGTCCTGTAGGGTTGCTGTGAGTCGGAATCGACTTGATGGCAATGAGCTTTTGGGTGGCACAGTGGTTAAGTGCTTGGCTGCTAACCAAAAGGTCAGCCGTTCAAACCCACCAGCTGCACCTCAGGAGAAAGATGTGGCATTCTGCTTCCATAAAGATTTACAACTTGGCAACCCTGTGGGGGCAATTCTCCTCTCTCCTCTGGCGTGGCTGTGAGTCGAAATCCGCTTGACGGCAATGGTTTTAAGTTCATTTTAGTTGTTAGTGATACCGTGTTGGATATGGTTTTCTGGGACTTGTTTTTTTCACTTGACACGATTCTAAGGTTCATCTGTGGTGCTGTGTGTAGCTGTAGATCGTTTTCACTGTTTATTACGAATAGTCCCCATTTTGTTTAGCCATTCTCCCGATGAGCATATGGGTCGGTCTGGGTTCTTCTTTTGCTGTGGATATTTCTGGACACGCGTGCACGTGTTTCTCCAGTTTCTCTCCTGAGTGGAATGGCGAGGTCTGGGATTCTTTAGCTTTCAGGCTTCATCAGTGACACTTGCTTCTTTTTCCACCACAGGCTTCAGTCCCCGAGGGGGCGGCTTCCGAGGCCGAGGGGGGTTTGGTGACCGAGGCGGCTTTGGCGGTGACCGTGGCGGTCGCGGGGGCCGAGGCGGCTTTGGTGGGGGCCGTGGACGAGGAGGAGGCTTCAGGGGCCGTGGTCGAGGAGGAGGAGGAGGAGGAGGAAGAGGTGGTGAGTAAGATTGGTTGGTGTGATGGAGGAGGCTTTCCCTGTACTTGGGGAGCGGGGAGTGAAGAGACCGGGGGCCTCTCTCTCTTACTGCGTCTCTCCTTTATAGGCGGAGGAGGGTTCCAGTCTGGTGGCAACCGGGGTCGTGGTAGGGGAGGAAAAAGAGGAAACCAGTCAGGGAAGAATGTGATGGTGGAACCTCACCGGCATGAGGGTGAGTGAGGAACGGAGGGAAGCAGCTGAGGGGTGGGGCGGAGTGGTGGGGTCCCAGTCCTCACCCTTGTTCTGATCCCCACACCCAGGTGTCTTCATTTGCCGAGGAAAGGAAGATGCACTGGTCACCAAGAACCTGGTCCCTGGAGAATCAGTTTATGGAGAGAAGAGAGTCTCAATTTCGGTGAGACGCGGGCCCCTGTCCAAGGCACCAGGGCCCCAGCTGTTGGTGCAGCCAGCTGTCTGGTCTCCCTGCTTCTGCACCACACCCCATAGCCGTGTGTCTTGCACTTGACAGCCAGGCAATACTCCTAATACGTGAGTCAGGCCTCACACGCCTCTCCTCACATGCCTTCTGTGACTCACGATTGCCACCATGTCATAGTCCCAAGTCCTTACTGTGGCCCTGTGTGTTCTAGCTCCCCTCCACAGCCCTTGGTCTCTCATCTCCTCCCCCTGTCCCTGACCAAGTGCCCTCCAGCTGCACTGATATGCTATTCCCTCCCGCCGGCAGCTCTGCTCGAGGCTGGCACCGGCTCATCATTCGCGACTGTGGTCAAGTCACCTGTCTTTCTGACGGATCCTAGTGTCCCTTGCCATTTCCTTTATGGCCAGGCGCTCTCCTGCCTCAGTGCTTCCCGCCTGCCTCCCCTCTCCCTGGAATGCTTTTCCCCAGATAGCCTGACCGGCTCCTCATCGCCTTTAGGGCTGACCCAGACACCTTCTGCACAATGCACCTTTGGCTCCCCTTTCTCGTTTTCCCCTTCCCTTGCCCTACTTCCTATACTTCATGTCTTCTTCCCGGCTTTGTCCTCTCTCCTTTTCACCTGTCACCATCTTACTGTGCCAGGTGTTTTTTTTTTTAATTTAGTTAGCTCCTTGTATACTTACTCTTTGAGAGCAGGGATCTTTGTCGTGTTCACTGTTGTATTCCCAGTGCCTAGATCAGGGGCTGGCACGCAGCACAGTAAGCGCTTGCTGAGTGGTTTTGCAGGCCTTACCAACCTGAGACAATCTCGGTATCTCTGTGTTTATCGTCTCTTGCCACCCCATCTCCCTGAGTTGTTAACTCCACAGTTGCATCTGTCATGGCCACTGCTGCATACCCACATTCATCACTTGCATAGTCATTAAACGCCCAGTCGCTTTCAAGGCCCCAGGGTAAGGGGCGTGGGGCCTCAGGGAAGAGCCCAGCACTGATTTCCATCCCCGTCTCTCCTGGTCCAGGAAGGAGACGACAAAATTGAGTACCGCGCCTGGAACCCCTTCCGCTCAAAGCTGGCAGCAGCGATCCTGGGTGGTGTGGACCAGATCCACATCAAGCCGGGGGCCAAGGTGCTTTACCTTGGAGCTGCCTCAGGCACCACTGTCTCCCACGTCTCTGACATCGTAGGCCAGGTAAGTGGTGAGGCGGGCAGAGGGAAAGGCTGCCTCCTGTTGGCACTATTGTGGAGTCAGGCATGGGCGCTTCCCCGCACTGTGCATGGAGCCAGGCCCTGCCCTCTGACAGCGCCTGTGGGTAGAAATGGCTGCTTGGATTAGATGGCCACCAAAGCCTCATTCAGCCACACTCCTGGGTTCTTAGCCTTGAAGGAAGGGGTGTGGGAGTCAGGGCAACCAGAATAAAAGGGGCCCAGAGCTGGAAGTGTAGATAATCAGATGAATTGATTGGTCTCTTTAAAAATTCATGCTCCCCCCAATCTGCTTCTCCAGTTTCTCTTGATAGAACAAGAATTCTGACGCTATTGGGCTGCATTGCAGTGTGTGGGTACAGGCTCCATCTAGAGGCCCCTGTACATCTCACTTCATGGCCTCTGCTCAGTCACATGGTTGCAGGCAGTGTAATGTCGAGCTTGGCCACTTGCTGAATAGCCCTTGAGCATTGACTTCATGCCTCTGGACCTCAGTTTACTTGTCTATAAAATGGGCACGATAACAGTAGTCATTTAATGGTAGGGTTTGATTTTGGGGGATTTGAAGAGATGCTGCATGCAGCGCGTGGGTCCCAAGTAGGAGTTCCGTAGATGAGAATTAGTATCGTTTGTTATCACTTGATTTGTCCTAGGATGGTCTGGTCTATGCAGTTGAGTTTTCCCACCGTTCTGGACGTGACCTCATCAACCTGGCCAAGAAGAGGACCAACATAATCCCTGTCATTGAGGACGCTCGGCACCCGCACAAATACCGCATGCTTATTGGTGAGGGCTCTGGCAGTGGCCCAGGTCGGGTAGGACAGGCTCTTCAAGAGCCAAGTTTTCTGGGAGAGATCATCTGAGCCCTGATTCAGATGGAGTGGACGGACAGGCCTCTTGAGTCCGCAGGAATGACAAGGGGTGAGGGAACTGGGTGAGATTGCAGAGGTGGCGGCCCAGCTTCAGGGTCTGGCCTCTCCTCTCTCTGAGCTGCCCCTCCTTGTGCTTCGCACCTCCTTCCAAAACATGGTACCTTTATACCGCCCCTCTTTGTGTATAAACATGGTGCTTTTATACTGCCCCTCACCTGTGACTAAAAGCGCCCTCCAGGGGCCTCCTTGTCTGGTGAGGTCATAACCATAAAACACCAGCTGGGCATGGACCTGACCCGGAGGGGCCTGGTGTGAATATTGACTTCGTTTAAAAAATTCAAAAGAGGTCATTGATGAGAACAATTGGGTACGTGCTTTTCCTGATTCTTCAGAGTCAGTTTTCATTACACCACCTTTTCAGTTTTTTAAGTGTTGTTTTTTCTGTTGCTGTTGTTTGTTTTAAATCACACTGGTTTAAAAACATTACTTTTTCATTCCCTTGTTCTTCTTTCTTTTCCTTTTCCACACACCCATACCATGCCCCTGTCCTGCAACTTTTCATTGACAATGCTGCAGACGCCCTTGCCTGTCAGTGTTCACCTTCACTTGCCTTTTTGATGACTTGTGTGTCCACCTCCCCTACTGCCCCAGACCCAGGAGCGTTTCAAGGGCAGTGCCAGGGTCTAACTCGTCTCTGTGCCCCCCACGCCCAGCCTGGGGCTGGTCACAGAGTAGGTGGCAACCATGGTTTACAAGAGTAGAGAATAAGTGATGTGACCGTGGGTTTTGGACCCACCTTGGGGGCACTAGGGCGGGGGGAGGGGGAGTCAGTGGCAGGGGAGTGAGACTGGAGGCAGGGAAATTGCCAGGTACCTGCTGGCAATGGGGCATAGGCCCCAGGGGGGGATGGGAAGATCTCCCTGTGGGCCCAACATTTAATAACTGCCATTCCTCTCTCCCTAGCAATGGTGGATGTGATCTTTGCTGACGTGGCCCAGCCTGACCAGACCCGGATTGTGGCTCTGAATGCCCACACCTTCCTGCGTAACGGAGGACACTTTGTGATTTCTATTAAGGTGAGAGTCTTGTGGAAGTCTAAGATGAGTGGGAGCATCCCAAGGAGTCTTCCGTGTCTGACAAGCAGCCAGTCAAAACAAAGAGGCCTGCCTCCCCTCTAATCCAGTCAGTCCATTCCCAAACTCTGTTCCTATGCTGGCTTCCCACTCCCCATGAAATAACACGTAGTATAAAAAAAAGTCCGTAAAACTAAAAGCTTTGTATTTTAAGAGGTAATAGAGTATAGTGGTCAAGGGCATGGTTGCTGAGTTTGAATCCCACCATGCTGTGTGACTTGGAGCAAGTCATTCACCTCTGTGTGCCTCTGTTTGTTCATGTGTAGAACAGAGATGTTAGTCTTATCTGTTTTAGGGCTGACGTCAGGATTAAATGTATCAGTATCTGTGAAGTGTACAGACAGAGCCTGGCGTTGAATAAACACTAGGCAAATCTAAATGTTAGGTGCATTTTTTAAAACTTTTTATTCTGAAATACAGAGAACTCTGCTGTGGACCCTTTACTTAGACTCACCATTTGTTACCCTTTTCCTGTATTTGTGTTGTTCTCAAAGCTGTATTATTACTCTTTTTTTAATGGAAGAAGGAAAAAAGCTGGGGTATAAAACTTAAAGCTGGCTTTTAGGTAAACAGGGTTTTGTTTAAAGCCTTGGGTCCAAATTCAAACAAACTACATAGCAACCCTGTAGGACAGAGTAGAACTGCCCCATAAAGTTTCCAAGGAGTGCCTGGTGGATTTGAACCACCAACCTTTTGGTTAGCAGCTGTAGCTCTTAACCACTGTGCTGCCGGGGTTTCCTAAATTTGTTATATAACGGAAATTTTCCCCACGTTTCCAAAACCCTGCCATACACCACAAAATTCAGACCGGTTGCCATTGACTCCGACTCGTGGTGACTCCACGTGTTTCAGAGTAGAACGCACTCCATGGGGTTTTCAGTGGCGGTGATCTTTTTGCTGCAGAACAGTCAGAAATGATACTGGGGTTTTGTTTGGGGCCTGATTTTACCCCGTTTCCATCGGAAACAAGTCCCTGTGGTTGAAAGAGCACAAAAAAGGGGAAACCAGCCCGCAGTCCTGCGGCGGACTCGATTCCGTCTCCTCCTGTAGGCCAACTGCATTGACTCCACAGCCTCTGCAGAGGCCGTGTTTGCTTCTGAAGTGAAGAAGATGCAGCAGGAGAACATGAAGCCCCAGGAGCAGCTGACCCTCGAGCCATACGAAAGAGACCACGCTGTGGTCGTGGGTGTGTACAGGTGAGCAGGGCCCAGTCACCCACCGGATCGTGCAGCTCAGGGCTCCGGGGGCAGGCTATGACCCCTCGTTTTCTCTCTCCCTCTCACAGGCCGCCCCCCAAAGTGAAGAACTGAAGCCCGGTGCTGTCTGCATTGTGAGATAGTGTTGTTGCTGTTGCACGTGTGTTTTTCTATTAAAAAGACTCATCCGTCACCTCAGTTGGCTGCTGGTCGCTCTGTGGCTGCCGCTGTAGACAACTTGGCGCATGCGCCCATGGTCACCTCGTTGGGGGCGGGGGCATGCTCATCTGATCACACAGCGCATGCTCCATTTCTAGCTGCCCTCTCAGGGAGCCCTGGTGCGCAGCCGTAACCCGGAATTCGGCGTTAGGTGGGGTCGGTGGCTCACTGCGCATGTCTGCGGGTAGTGCCCACTGGGCGCAGGCGCGGAGGGCTGCGCTGGTCACGTGAGGGGGAGCGGATGGGGGGGTGGGGGCGGAGTCTGGAGGGGGGCCGGTTTGTTGTGGTCGCCATTTTGCTGGTTGCATTACTGGGTAATCGGGGCCCTGGCTCGCCGCGTCCGACGGGTACCTTCAGCCAGTGGGCAGGTCTGAGCTCGGGCTTCCCGAGCAACTTGAGTCCCCTTGCCCGCGCCCTCAGGTAACGACGCAGTGACTGGCTGGGCGGCACGAGCTGGCGGGGAGGGGGAAGGGCGGGACCCGCCCTGCCCGCGTCGCCTCGAGACTGAGCACAGGGACGCGGGAGGAGGAGAGGAAGGGAGGGGGAATCGGGCTGGTGTGCCAGCCGAGCCTGGCTATTCATAGTCGGATTCCTGGAAGGGGCTGAACCGAGGGAGCAGTCTTGGAAGGGAGGTCGGGAAGGGGTGGCTGGGCCCCGCTCCCGCCCTTTGTTTGGGCTCAGCTCCGCCGGCCGCATCGTCGTCGCCTAGCAACAACTGCCCTGGGCTGTGATTGGTTGAGCTCGTAGCAGCGGTGGCCAATGGTACGGTTGTTGCCATGGCAGGGTGCGGACTGCCAAACTCAGTCTTGCCCCGCCCGCTGGGTCTCTGCAGGCGGGGCGGGCCTCTAGGGTGGGGGGCGGGACGCCAGGGTCCCCAGGGGCGGGTGGCCGCCCGGGGTGGGGTCGGCCTTGCGAGGGTTAACCCGCCCTTCCCCCCATCCACCTGCTTTCCCTTCCCCCGCGTGCCCCGAGCTGACCCTCGTCCCCTCCTCTCCCCGCCCCTGGCGGCGGCTGCTGTTGTCACCCACCGGGCCGCCTGTCCCGCTTGCCCTCCCCGCCGCGGGGCCTGCCGGGCCGCCCAGGCCAGGGACAGGCGGCCGCCTCCTCACTGCCGCCACCGCCGCCATGCTGGCCGTCCGCCCGCCTCACTGGGGGCCCCACCGCGCTCCAGCCCCCCGTGGGCCGCGCACCAGCCCTGACGCGGGTAGGGGTTGGAGGGCCCCGGGAAAGAAGTTGTTTTGGAGGGGGAACCTTTAGGGAGGGAAGCTTCAAGAGACGGGGTGTGTTCATGGAGTGGCAAGGCCTGGGATAGGAGGACACCTGACATGGTTAGACTTGGGGAGAGGGACTTTGGTTTGTCGGACCCCCTGGAACACCCTGCAGTATTTGGGGAATTGAGCTTTGGGAGTCTCCTAAGAAGGGGCATCGCTGTGGGATGACCCCAGTATAGAAAGAGGTGACAGGAGATGGGGCTCCAATGGGAACATTGGGTAGAGGGAGGATTCATTATAGAGGAGAGAAGGAAGATCATCGTAAGCCACTGGAAGAGACACCTCCTCCTTGTTCCCCTCAGGAGAGCGGGCCTTGATTGGGAGGGGGACTTTGCAGCAATGTGGGGAAGAGTTCTGATGTGGTGGGAGGAACTGGGATACGGTGTAGGGAGACTATCTGGAGGAGTGTTTCCTGATGTGGGAAGGCCTACAAGGGGAACAGATCTCAGCATGAAGTACTGAGGGTCTGCTGGGAAAGATGTGCCCTGGCGGGCTGCCACAGAGATAGGACTTTTGTGATACAGTTTCTCAGATAATCTTGGTGTGGTTGGGAGGTCTCCATAGGACCCTGATGTGGATTTGAGGGACCTGCAGAGGACACTACTGTGATTTAGGGGAACTCAGAGGACTCTGGTGTGGTTTGGGTGGACTTCAGAGTTCTCTGGATTGGGGGAGCTACTGGGAACGGTAGATCTTGTAGTGAAGGGACCTTGCTGTGATAATGGGATGAGATCCTGATGGTTGGGGAAGATTATAAGGGGGCAAGATTTTGCGGAGGGGGCCCTGGGGAGGGCCCAAGTAGAAATGGAACGAACAAACCCTACTCCCCATACTGTCTTTAGTTTCTTTTTTTTTTTTCTCTTTTCCTCCCCTCCATTATCCATGTCTTTTTGTTCTCCTTCCCTGTTGTGGCCTATACACCCCCACCACCACTCCCTGCTCTTGCATCGCTCCTCCCCGTTCCTTTTGCATGCCCTTGTCTTTGTTCCACGTCATTCACTTACTTGGTCATTTGTTGAGGGCTTCTGTTGTGTAACCCCTTTCCACCTGTCTGCTACTGCTTTCTGTCTCTTCTCTTCATCGCCACCTGTGTTCTGTGGTACCCTTTTCCTCCTCCGTTTGAGTCCCTGCCTTCTGTCTGTGCCCACCTCTTTCCTGCCTGCCACTATCCCACATATTCTCTTGTTCCATGTTGTTCCCCTGCCTCCTTGCCTTCTCCCAGGTCTCAGCGGCGGTGGCAGCCGAGGTGCAGGATGCGAGAAGGCGCCCCCCGGCCGGGCTCCCGCTCCAGGCCTCGCTCCCCTGCGGCCCTCTGAGCCCACCATGGCCGTCCCACCGGGCCATGGTCCCTTCTCTGGCTTCCCGGGGCCCCAGGAGCACCCGCAGGTACGCGTTTGGCTGGCTCCTTACCTGCCTGGGGTCGGGGATACTGGGGAGAGAAAGGTCTCAGGGCAAAAGAAACAGTATGATTGCCTGACAGTCTCCTTAGGGTGTCAGGGCCCCATTGGGAGTGAAAGTTAATAGAAGAGGCATCGGCAGAGTTAAGGTATGAAGAATTCAGTCCATGTCTTGACTTTGTAGTTAAATTACTTATGTCCCGTACACTTCAGTTTTGTCATCTGTAAAATGGGGCCGATAATGATGATATCTGTCTCACAGGGTTGTTGTGAGGATTAAACAAGTTAATGAAATGCGTGTGCGATGGTAAGAACAGTGTCTGGCACGTAGTAAATACCAAATATTCACTAAGGAAAAAAGTCCTGAGTGAAAGATCTGGAGGGAGTGGGTGGGGAGGAGGGCTGAGACTGAAGGGCTTGGGGACCATCAGGATAAAGACCTCCAAGGGTAGAGGTGGCTGAGGCTCTGGAATGTAGAGCTTGAGCAGGATGGAGTGGGAAGTCTAGGCTGCAGGACCCAGATTCAAGATCCTTGTGAAAGAACTAGGTACAGATGCTCAGTGGGGGGTAGGTGTTGGGGGAGCCCCAGTGGGTGAAGGTAAAGCAAAATGGGGGGAGGGGGACCCAGACTGGGATATCTAGATGGAGAGTCTCAGACTGAAGGATTGGGGGACAGAGGCCTAATTTCCCATATGATCTTTCCCATTGACTCTGAAAGCAATAAAGTTACGGGGTAAAAGGTCAGGGGTAAATAACCATTCGTTCACTCCACAAATCCCTATTGAGCATCCACTGTGTGCCAGGCCCTGCTCAAAGCACTGGGGTATAGCAAGAACAAGACAAAGTCTCTCCCCTTGTCAAGTTTATATTGTAGTGGGCGAGACGGACTATGACCAAATAAATTCCTGACTAGGGGGTTCTGATGAGCCAGTTGCCCATATGGTTCTCCCCCTTGGGGTCAGAGGTAAAGGATTTTGTCTGTTCTCAGTGCCCACCTGACACCCCACCCTGTAGGTATTGCCTGATGTGCGGCTACTGCCTCGGAGGCTGCCCCTGGCCTTCCGAGACGCGACCTCAGCCCCACTGCGCAAACTCTCTGTGGACCTCATCAAGACCTACAAGCACATCAATGAGGTGGGCAGAGGTGGGGAGCCCCAAGCAGGGGACCGGGGGGCCCTGGCCACTGATTCCGGTTGCTCACTGGTCATCTGGTCGCCTGGCTGGGCAGGTATACTATGCGAAGAAGAAGCGGCGGGCCCAGCAGGCGCCGCCTCAAGACTCAAGTACCAAGAAGGAGAAGAAGGTCCTGAACCACGGTTATGACGATGACAACCATGACTACATCGTGCGTAGTGGCGAGCGGTGGCTGGAGCGCTATGAGATTGACTCACTCATTGGCAAGGGCTCGTTTGGCCAGGTGCGGGACACCATACCCCCCCCGGGGATTGGGGTGCGTGGGGACCCACTGACAGTGGCCCACACACCCAGTGGCTTCAAGAGCACTGGGGCCATTCACCCAGGCCCAGTCACTTAGTTTCCCTGTGCCTCATTTTCCTTTTCTGTAAAATGGCACAAATAACAGGACTTAACCACATAAAGTAATTTCATACCTTCTGTCTATATCGCTGCCTAACTGATAGTAAGCACTCAAGTGTAAATGCGTAGTGGTAGTGTTGGTGGGTCCTCTTGGTTGGAGGGAGAAGAGTTGCCTGGCTGTGCCCTGTCGCCTGAGCCCTCCCCGTCTTGTGACACGCAGGTGGTGAAGGCCTATGACCATCAGACCCAGGAGCTGGTGGCGATCAAGATCATCAAGAACAAAAAGGCCTTCCTGAACCAGGCGCAGATCGAGCTGCGGCTGCTGGAGCTGATGAACCAGCACGACACGGAGATGAAGTACTACATCGGTGAGGCCTGGGGGCGTGGGGGCTGGTTAGGGATGGGCCAGCTCCCTGTACCGCACGCGGCTGGTGTCTTCAGGGCAGGGCTCGGTCTGTGCTGCTGCTCTCAGTCATCTGTCGCTATCATTTGTTTCCCTGCGTCAAGTCACGTGATAACGATGGCCAGAGTTCACTGCGTGCTCACTAGGGGCCAGGCTCTGGTGTAAGCATTTTGCATAAATTAAAGGGGAGGGGCAATTATTGCCCACATTTTGGAGGTAAAAAAACGACTGAGGCATACAGGTACTGTCACTTGCATGATGGCAGTTTGTACTCAGCAGATAGAAAATTGGACCAGGCAGTCAGCTCCAGAACCTTTACTCTTAACGCCTGTACTAGCCGTCTTCCTCTCTCCCTTACGTTCTTCACAGAAAAAGCAAGTGGGTTTAAAAATAAGGGGTTTCTTTTCAAAGAAAGTTTCCATCCTTACAGTAAATAGAAAACCAGTACCTCTTGCCACAAGGAGCCCTGGCAGTGCAGTGGTTAAAGCCTTCAGCTGCTAACCAAAGGGTCAGCAGTTTAGACCCACCAGCCACTCTGCAGGAGAAAGATGTGGTAATCTGCTTCTGGAAAGATTGTCATTGTTGCGGGCCCTTGAATCAATTCTGACTCATACCAGCCCTATAGGATAGCGTAGAACTGGCCCATAGGGTTTCCTAGGCTTTACGGAAGCCGACTGCCACAGTTTTCTCCTGAGGAGCGGCTGGTGGGTTGTGGCACCAGGGCTCCTCACGGTAAAGGTGACAGCCTTGGAAACCCCATGGGGCAGCTCTCCTCTGCCCTATAGAGTTGTTAGGACTTGGAATAGAGTTGACGGCACTGGGTTTGTTTTTGGTTTATCCTCTGCCACAAAAGTAAATACAGTCGAGACTAAAACGATGTTAGAAGATTAAAAGAGGAAGCATAGGATGGCCTTAAAGACCTACCAGCACCTCATGGAACTTTGCTTTTGGTTTAATCAGAAGATTTGACAGACTTGAAAAGGCAATTTTCTGTGTGATTCAAATTATGTACCATATAAAGATGGGCCGACTAGCAGGGGGTACCTGTGCACACCCCCCCGTTAGGCTAGCACCTCAGAAGTGGGGCAGAGACCTGCTTCCGACCCCTTCCTTTACTGCTGTGTGGCCCCAGGCCGCCATCGGCCGTCTCTGACCCCTGTCGGGCCTTCCCCGCAGTGCACCTGAAGCGGCACTTCATGTTCCGGAACCACCTGTGCCTGGTGTTCGAGCTGCTTTCCTACAACCTGTACGACCTCCTGCGCAACACGCACTTCCGAGGGGTCTCCCTAAACCTGACCCGGAAGCTGGCGCAGCAGCTCTGCACGGCGCTGCTCTTCCTGGCCACGCCGGAGCTCAGCATCATCCACTGCGACCTCAAGCCCGAGAACATCCTGCTGTGCAACCCCAAGCGCAGCGCCATCAAGATCGTCGACTTCGGCAGCTCCTGCCAGCTTGGCCAGCGGGTGCGGGCGGGCGGGGACCTGGGGTGGGCGGGCCGAGCGGCGTGGGTGTGGCCTGAATGGGCCGGGGCGGGGCCAGGACGGGCGGGGTGGGTGAGCGGGGTCAGGGCAGGGGCGGGGGTGGGGCGGGCGGAGCCAGGACGGGCGGGGATGATGGGGGGGCGGGGCGGGGCGGGGACGGGTGGGGATGGGATGGGCCTGTCACGCAGCTGATGGCCGAGGGTTCCTGCTGAGGGTGGGGCCCGTGGGGGGAGGGGTGGAGGAGAGGGCGACAAGTGAAGGCTGATGGGGCAGGGCCGGTTAGAAAGCTGCAGGACATGGGCAGGGCAGGCACTGGACCGAGTTTTATTTACTTGGGGCTCCTAAAGCTGGGGGTGGAGCTGCGAGAAGGGTGTACTTCAGGTTTGCAGCTTCATGCAAGCAGGCACTTAAGGTGACAATGGTGCAAAGGCTTTAAAAGGGTCAGGATTGGGAGGTTGGGAAGGGCTTGGGCGACTGCCAGCCTGATTGGTGACCAAGAGGAACCCAGGATCAGGACCAGGATGGAGGTCAGGGTCAGATGGCCAGAAGAGACAATCAGGCCTGATGAAGCTGGAGGTAGTGGCTCCTGGAAGGCTGATGCTGATGGCAACAGAGTTTGAGGCCCCCATCTGGAAACCCTGGTGATGTAGTGGTTAAGTGCTAACCAAAAGGTTGGCAGTTCAAATCCACTAGGCGTTCCTTAGAAACCCTATGGGGCAGTTCTACTCTGTCTCGTAGGGTTGCTATGAGTCGGAATCGACTCCACGGCAACAGGTTTGGTTTTTTTTTTTTTTGTCTCTAGGTTTGGGGGGCAGGCGCCTTGTCTGCGGTCGGGTCCTCCTAGCTTCGGGGATGTCAGTGGGACCAGCCAGGGAGGCTGGGGCCTCTGACGATTGCCTCCTCCTCCGCACGCCCTCAGATCTACCAGTACATCCAGAGCCGCTTCTACCGCTCCCCTGAAGTGCTCCTGGGCACCCCCTACGACCTGGCCATTGACATGTGGTCCTTGGGCTGCATCCTTGTGGAGATGCACACCGGAGAGCCCCTCTTCAGTGGCTCCAATGAGGTGGGCCCCTGGGGAACGGGTGTGCTGGAGGCACGGGTTGGGAGTCTGGCTGGCCAGGTGACTCTGACCACTTGTTTGTCCCCTTGCAGGTGGACCAGATGAACCGGATCGTGGAGGTGCTGGGCATTCCACCGGCCCCCATGCTGGACCAGGCACCCAAGGCTCGGAAGTACTTTGAACGGCTGCCTGGGGGTAGCTGGACCTTACGAAGGACAAAGGAACTCAGGAAGGTGCGGTCCCTGCCCTGTGCCCCTCCCACCCCGGGTGGCCCCTCACTCTCTCACACTTGGGGCTCCCTCTCTCCTTGCTTCCCCTCCCTTGTGTCTTTCCTGTCTTTCCTCCACGTCTGTCTTTTCCTTCCTCCCCTACCCACCCCATTTTTCCCACCCATCCCACACTTCTTCCAAGCTTCTCTCTTTCCACTTTTTCTCCTGTGCCTCTGTTCCCCATGTGTGTTTCCCTGCCCCTCCTGCCCACTGACGGCCACTCTCTTGCCCCCCCTCCCACCCCCTCCCTGCCAGGATTACCAGGGCCCCGGGACACGGCGGCTGCAGGAGGTGCTGGGCGTGCAGACGGGCGGGCCCGGGGGCCGGCGGGCGGGGGAGCCGGGCCACAGCCCCGCCGACTACCTCCGCTTCCAGGACCTGGTGCTGCGCATGCTGGAGTATGAGCCGGCCGCCCGCATCAGCCCACTGGGGGCCCTGCAGCACGGCTTCTTTCGCCGCACGGCCGACGAGGCCACCAACACGGGCCCGGCAGGCAGCAGTGCCTCCACCTCGCCCGCACCACTCGATACCTGCCCCTCCTCCAGCACGGCCAGCTCCATCTCCAGCTCTGGTGGGTGCCCAGTGCCGCGATGGGGTAGAACCGGGATGGGAGAGCTGCTCTGGCTGGCCTGACCTGGGGACCTTGCACTGGGCCCTCACCCAGCCCTCTGAGACAGCTTGATGCTCAGCTCCAACCTGGGTTACAACAGTGGAGCCTGGCTTGATCTCTGAAACGGAGTTTGGGCTCACACACCTAAAATTGGTTTTGAGTCAGGACACCAAAACAGAACCCTGATCCCAAATTTCAGGACTGGGCCTGACCTTTTATACCTGGGTCTGGGTCCTGAACCTCTGGGTCCCCTTTCCTGAGGCATCTCTTTCTTCCCTTCCCTGGCACTCCAGGAGGCTCCAGTGGCTCCTCCAACGACAACCGGGCCTACAGATACAGCAACCGATACTGCGGGGGCCCCGGGCCCCCAATATCTGACTGTGAGATGAACAGCCCCCAGGTACTGGGGCCTTGGGGCCTTTGGAGGTGGGTGAAAGGGGACCTGGGTCCTGGGGGCCTGAGTGTCCATTACCCACTCGCTCTTTTCTCCTTTAGGTTCCACCCTCCCAGCCGCTACGCCCATGGGCAGGGGGTGATGTGCCCCACAAATCACACCAGGCCCCTGCCTCTGCCTCATCACTGCCGGGAGCCGGCGCTCAGCTACCCCCCCAACCCCGATGCCTTGCCCGTCCCCTGTCACCAACCTCGCCACCACCCCCGGAGCTGATGGATGTGAGCCTGGTGGGCGGCCCTCCGGACTGCTCCCCACCTCACCCAGCGCCTGCCCCCCAGCACCCGGCTGCCTCAGCCCTCCGGACTCGGATGACGGGAGGTCGTCCACCCCTCCCACCTCCCGATGACCCTGCCGCTCTGGGACCTCGTCTGGGCCTCCGTGGTGTACCCCAGAGCACGGCAGCCAGCTCATGACCCTGCCCCCTCCCTGGGGCCCCCCTGAAGCCATACCCCCTCCCCGCCTGGGGGCCCTGGGCTCCCATCCTCATCTCTCCCCTCGACTGGAATTGCTGCTACCCAGCTGGGGTGGGTGAGGCCTGCACTGATTGGGGCCTGGGGCAGGGGGTCGAGGAGAGGGGTTTGGCCAAACCCTCCCGACTAAGGACTGGACCCTTGCCCCCTCCCCTCCACCTTGTTTTCTATTTATTGTACCAAAGACAGTGGTGGTCTGATGGGGGTGAGGAGGAGACCCTCCTCACCCCGGGACCCTAGGAGGGGGTGGGGGCAGGTAGGGGGAGATGGCCTTGCTCCTCCTCGCTGTACCCCCAGTAAAGAGCTTTCTCACATGCCTGCCTGAGCGTTTGCAGGGCCTTGGCTCCCCTTATCCGGCCCACAGAAGCATGGTTGGGAACGGTGCCTCTGGGGAGGGTGTGCTGGAAAAGCTTTGTGGTGCTGGGTACACCCCTTCTGGAGTACTTACGGTTGTCAACCTAGACGTGGGGCTGCAGAAGGTCTGCGCTGCAGAATCTAGACAGGGATTCCCGAAGACCGTAGCCCACGTTTGCTCTTTTTATCTGGGCAAACGGACCCTGAAAAGGGGGTAAGGTCGCAGCTTGCCTGTCCCTCGGAAGCATCAGGTTCTGTCCTAATAAGCCTGGGCTTCCACTGTCTTCGCCGGAGTGGCTGCTTGGGCCAGACAGGCACCCTGTAGGTGCTCTGTGCTCAGCAGGCCTTCTTGGTACCATCTGTGCAGTAGGTAGGCGGTGGGTACAGGCTTTCCCCACGGAAATGCCCCCTCCCACCTTCGGGAGCCAGTGTGGAGCAAAGCATTTTGAGATTCTCACGGAAAAAAATTCCAGGGGTTCCAGGGAAGTGGAGCTCGGGTCAATTTCCACGACAACTGGGAAAGCTGTTTCCCACCTGGCCAATCAAGAGCCGTCTGGTTCAAAGAGTACTGCTTCCCACCACTGGCACGCGGCGCTTCATGGGCGATGGAGTTCTGCGTAGTAACCTCGTTTCTTCCTGGCTTCATTGCTGTGGAACTACAAAGACCAGAGTTCTTTTCGCCCACGTGGTCGGGGGGCGGGTTCTCAGGAAAGCCAATCGGCAGTCAGGTAGGGTCCGCGTGTTTGAGGTTGGCGGGGTGGGAGGACAGGGCCGTGATTGGGTGGCTCTGAGCGTGCTGTACGCAGGTGCAGGGTTTTCCCGGCGGTGCGGGGGCTGGGTCGCTGGGCCGTCGTCCAGCCGGAAGCTGCGTCCCGCGGGAGAATGCAGGTCGGGCGTCCGTGCTTACGGAGCAGGTGGTGGGCGCTGAGGCCTGAAGCGGACCCATCACGGGGGCATCACTAGCCGCTGTGCCCGGCCGGGCTCGCAACAGACAAGGGGCCCATTACCCACCTCTGTGTTCACGTATGGTGGCAACGCGGAATGCGGTGGGAACTCAGAGGAGGCACGGGTAGGAAAACAAAAAGGAAGTGTCTGAGCTGAGACCTGAAGACGAAGGGATGATGAGGGGTGGCGGCGTCGAGATGGAATGGTTTGTGCAAAGGAAGCGATGAGAAACAGCCTGGTGTGTGAATGTGAACTGCAGGTGATCTGGTGTTGAAGATGATTTTGAAAGTTTCGTATGAATTAGGTGACGGAGCATTCTGTTGACCGCTTAGGGATCTTGGACTTTGTCCTGAGGGTAATGAGGAGCCATGGGAGGGTTTTTAGACAGGAAGGAACGTGGCCCAATTTGCTGCCATGTGAGAATGGATTGATGGAAGAGACTGGGACCTGGGACCCCAGGGACAGAAACCTGGGCAGGAGTTGTCGCTGCTGGACCAGGGTACGGGCCTGGGTAAGGGGACAGAGGAGAGAGACATTCAGAAGGCTGAATGGACAGACCATGGGACTGAAAGGTTTTGAGCCTGACAGGCTGGGAAGTGGGAGCGGGGCTGGAGATGGAGACACCCTCAACACTTGGAACAGTTTTAGTGTGTTGTAGATGCTCAAGAAAAAAAAAGGTTTTTTGGAACGAATAATCTCTGAGGCAGGTATTATTATGTTCTCCCTTTTGCAGGTGAGGATTTCAGGGGTGGAGAATGTTAAGTAACTTGGCCGAGATCACACAGCTGAGACGTGGAGGGCTCAGGATTTGTGTGTGTGTGTTTGTGTGTGTGAAAGAGAAAGAGAGAGACAGAGAAACCCAGTGACTCAACAATGTGTGAGATGAGCCCAGAGACATCAGCAGGGGCCAGATGACATAGGTCCTGTGAGGAGTTTGGGGTAGATAATGGAAATTTATATCCCAAATTTCTATTTCTAGCCCAGAACCTCTCCCCTGAACTTCTGATTGCCTACTTGCTATCTCCTTGTGGATGTCTAGAGATACCTTGAGTGTAATCTTTGGCAAATGGAACTCCTGGTCTTTTCCCCAAAACCTGCTTCTCCCATATCCTCAGTAAATAGCACCTCCACTCTTGTAATTGCTCGAGTCCAAAACCTTGGAGTTGCCGTTGACTCCTTTTTGTCTTATATGCCCATCCAGTCCATCTGCGAATTCCTTAAAAGTGTATCCAGAACATGGCCTCTTGTCCTCACCTCCACTGCTGTCACTCTGGTCCTGTCCTCCTTCATCTCCTGCCCAGACCACCATGGCAACCTCTTCAGTGGTCTCCCTGCTCCCCACACCCCTGCTTCCCACAGTCTGTTCTTCTCATGCCGCCAGAGGGACCATGTGAACACCTGCATCAGGTCACTTCCCTCACCTGTGCAGAACCCTCTGACTCCGTCCAAAATCACCAAAACTGAAAGTCTTCACCATGGCCTGGAAGACCCTGAGTGACCTGCCCCGGTTACCTCTCTGACATTATCCATCTACTCTCCTTTCTCACCCTGCTTCAGCCACACTGACCTCGGGGCCTTTGCACTTGCTGTCGACTTTGCTTGGAACACACTTCTTCCAGATAGCCAAGGCTCACTCCTTCACCTCCTTCAGGTCTTTTTTCAGATGTCACCTTCTCAATGAGACTTTCCACGACCGCCCTTCTAAAATTGTACTGCCGACATTCATAATTCTTTTCTTTAACTTTCTCCTTAGCATTGATGTATCACTGTCTAACATGCTATGTAATTTGCTTACTTATCTTGCTTATTGTCCGTCTCTCCTCAGGAGACTGTAAGCTTCATGAGGACAGGAGCTTTCTTCTACTTCATGCATTAACTCCAGCACAGAGAAGAGCACTTTGCACATAGAAGGAGCTCAATAAATAATTTATTGAATGAAAGAATGAATGATTGCAGAGCACACATCCTGATTCCAGCCCATCCCTAGAGACTCCACAGTTCTCCTTTCTACAAAACTTGAAAGGACTGCCTTCAAGGTTTTTGAGAGCCCACGATATTCCACATGTATTTCATTTTGCCTCTGCTTTGTGCTCAGCACTGGGGACACAGCAGAGAACAAAATCATTTCCATGTCAACATAGAGCCCACGGTCTTGAGGGTGGGAGTTCAGACTGTCAAATATGCACCAAAAAAAAAAAAAAACCAAACCCAGTGCCGTCGAGTCCATTCCGACTCATAGCGACCCTCTAGGACAGAGTAGAACTGCCCCCATAGAGTTTCCAAGGAGCGCCTGGCGAATTTGATCTGTTGACCCTTTGGTTAGCAGCCATAGCACTTATCAACTACGCCACCAGGGTTTCCTCAAATATGCACACAAATATGAAATTACAAAGACAGGTAGAGGGCTAGAAGAGCATTTGACGGAAAGTTTAATGTAAACTAGGAAATGAGGTTTGAGGTGATGAAGGAGTAGGCATTAACTGGATGAAGAGGGGGTGAGTGTGTGTGTGTGTGTGTGTGGTGGTGGTGGCTTTCACGGAGAGGGAACTGCATGGGCCAATGCCTTGAGGTGGGGTGGGAACGTAGCAATTTGAGAGGCATGGTCGTTGGAACTTACAGGCCATTGGGGAGCAAGAGGCCAGACCACGTCAATCCTATAAGAAGTTTGGGTCTTACCCTATGTCAGTGGGAAGTTACAGAAGAATTTCGAGCAGTGGAAGCGGGGCATGGTTGGTTATGTATTTTAAAAGATCACTGTGGCTGCTGTGGGGAGAATTGACTACAGGGAATTAAGGATTGAAGCAGAGAGACCAGTGAGGAGGCTTCATCCTGACATTAAAATAAAATGAAACCAAAAAAAACCACTGTTGTCGAGTCGATTTTGACTCGTAGCGACCGTATAGCACAAAGTAGAACGGCCACATAGGGTTTCCAAGGCTCTAATCTTCACGGAAGCTGACTGCCACATCTTTCTCTTGTGGAGTGGCTGGTGAGTTCAAACCGCCGACCTTTTGGTTAGCAGCTGAGCACTTAACTACCACGCCACTAGGGCTCTGTCTCTGTCAGCATTACAATAGCTGCAATTAAAGATGACCACAAATTCTTTGTTGTTTCTCCCAACAAAAGGTGGCGTCACCCTTCCCTCCCCTTGAATCTGTGATGTGTTTTGACCAGTAGGATGCAGCAGAAGTGACCTGTGCCATTGGGGGACCTTAGCCGTAAGAGGCCTCGAAGCTTCCATTTTCACTTTCTTGGAGCCCTGAGCTGCTGTAGTAAAGTGGTCCAGCCACCTGTCTGGAGAGAGATGTGGAGAGAGGCCCAGCCAGCCCCCAGCTGTTCCAGCTATTCCAGTCAGACATGTGAGTGATGTCGTCTCAGATATTCTAGCCGCAGCCCAGCTCCCAACTGACATCACCCGGAGTAGAGATGATCTGCTCTGAATCAGCCGACCCACCAGGCCCTGGCCAAAGAGCAGAATCACAAGCAAGTGAATGGGTATTCTTTTAAGCCACTATGTTTTAGGCTGATTTGTTATGCAGCAGTAGCTAACTGAGATGAGTTAATATATTTTCAGATTTTACCACTTGATATATTCACTCATTTAATCTTCATAGTCATTCTTTATGGTAATATTATTCCCATTCTACAGATGAGGAAACTGGGGCACGGTGAGCACTGAGTATGTGATAGCCATTGTCATCAGCCTCATGCACATCATCACCAAAAGTTCCTGAAGTGTTAAAGAAGTGGCAATCAGCGAGATGAATGAAAGCAGTCTTATCCCCCTAACAAATGGTGTGATTTTAGGTTAGTGACTTTGCCTCTCTGAGGCTCAGTTCTTTCAATGTGAAATGGAGATTGTAGTAATATTCAGTACCTCACAGGTTATCGTGAAGAGTCCAGGGTCTGACAGAGGAGACACCTCCCACGCGGGAGGGATGCTAATCTTTATGAAGCGTGCAGCCCGGGTTGTTGTTGGCAGTAATCTGAGGACCGCAAGGATGGAGGCGGTTCCTCAGAAAGCCTAGTGGTTGATGCAAAGGCATCAGGCCCTTGGTTGCATAGCTGACGTGCTGGATCAGGCCTCACCTGAAGTGAGATTACTTCTGGACTTTCCCATTAGTCCAAGAAATCTTTATTGTTTAAGCCAAGTTGAATTGGGCTTTCTGTTACTTGGAACCAACAGCATCCTGATTGATTCCAGGGTTTTATTCACTTATTTGTTCATTCAGCAAATAGATATTGGGTACTTAGTACATTCCAAACACAGCTTTAGGTGCTGATATTGTAATAGTAAACAAGACCTGCAAAATCCCTGCCTTCAAGGAGCTTACATTCTAGTGGGGAAGGTGGATGATAGAGTGGTGATAAGAGCTCCAAAGACTGAGAATTGAAGAGCTCAAGAGTGACAGCTGTTTTAGGTGATGAGGTTAAAGAAGGCGGCTCTGAGGAAATGGTGGTTGTTAGCTGCAGTTGAGTTGGCGGCCCCACGTGCAACTGAACAAAACACTGCCCAGTCCTGTGCCTTCCCCACGACCAGCTGTGGATCAGATCGGTGTAATCCATAGCGTTTTCACTGGCTGGTTTTGCAGAAATAGATCTCCAAACCTTATTTCCTAGTCCACATCGGTCTTGAAGCTCTGCTGGAACCTGTTAAGCATCATAGCAACACACAAGCCTCCACTGAGAGACGGGTGGTGGCTGCACATGAAGTGCAGAGGCCGGGAATCGAACCTGGGCCTCCCACGTAGAAGGCAAGAATCCTGTCACTGAGCCACCAGTGCAACTGGTTCTCGGAGGAGAGACCTGAAAAACGCAAGGAAGCCAGCTGTGCATGTATTTTGGAAGGAAGGACATTTCAGGTGGGAAAAAACAAGTTCAAAGGCCTGGACACATGCATGGTGTGTTGGAGGAGCAGAAAGGAAGCCGGTGAGTTGGACAGGAATGGACCAGGGGCAAAGAGACAAGGGCAAGGCCTTGCAGGACCTGGTGAGCCATGGCAGGGGCTTGGATTTGTTGCTGACTGAGGGGGGAAGCAGTTGGAGCACTTTGAACTGAAGAATGATGGGATCTAACATTTTAATAGGATTGCTTTGGCTGCCATGTGGGGACCAGGATGGAAGCAGGGTCCCCAGCAAGGAGGCTGCTGCAGTAGTCCAGCCCTGAGACAGTAGGGGCGTAGCCAGGGGGCAGCAATGAAGGTTTTGGATAGAGTTTAAAAGGGGAGTTAACAGGATATGGGGTGAGAGAGAGGAGCCCTAAGGTTTAGCCTGAGCAGAGAGAAGAAGGAGGGAGTTGCTGTTAAGTGTATGGGTATGTTGAAAAAAACCCAGTGGACTTGCTGAGCAAGCAGTGGGATAGGAGGGGCGAGATGTGGGCTGGAGATGCAGATTTGAGCATCGTTGGCATATCTGTGGTGTCAAAGCCCAGGATGAGGTCACCAGGGGAGGAGTGTAATGGAGAGGAGGACTGAGAGAGCAGGGAGGCAGTGAGGAGGTGGCTGCCATAATCTTGGAGAGAGAGGCCCAAGTGAAGGGGCAGGAGGAGTGAGCAGGCCTTGGACTCCAGACTCTGGAGACATTTGAAGGCAGAGCCTGCCGCCCTTGCTGATGAATTGGTTGTGGGTGACGACAGAGAGAAAAGCATCAGGCATGAGGAGAGAAATGGACAGAGGCCTCCTGAGAACAGACTAGAATCAGAATGGGGCAGTGGCTCTGCGTTCCTCCTCCTGCGGCCCCGTGGGTTCTGCCTCTTTTTGCATCTGCTGCTGGGCTGGCTCTGGGTGGACCCCTGCCTGGACTGTGCACGGCCTTCTTTCCCCACAGCTACCCCTCCCCCATTCCAAATTGGCCAGATTGCCAGGGTCAGGCTGGAGGGTTTCTACAGTGATGTCTGCCTGCTGAGAGGGGCTGGGAGCAAGGCAAACCAAAACCAAACCTGTTGCCCTGGAGTCAATTCCAATTCACAGCCACCCTATAGGACAGAGTGGAACTGCCTTACAGGGTTTCTGTAAATCTTTACAGAAGCAGACTGCCACATGTTTCTTCCACAGAGTGGCTGATGGGTTCAGACCACTGACCTTTCCATTAGCAGCAGAGCTCCCCCTGGGCTACTTGGGGGCTGGGCAGGTGTCTTAAGTAGTCATAGTTACAATGTGTTTCTGACAGTTGGTGCTTTGGGGGGTGGTGGGAGTGGGGGACGGGGGTAGCATTTGACCCAGTTTTGGTAGGTGTGTTGGACAGACTGTGTAGCCTTGGATGTGTCCTGGTTGGGAGATTGGGGTAGCGCGGCCAGGAAGATAGGATCTGAGAGGCTGTGGATTCAGAACGGTTAAGGGTCAGGATGCTCAGGTTGGGAGAAGTGCTGGGGCTCCTGGCGTGTCTCCTGCCTGCCTTCAGGTGTTCCCAGAGTAGTCAGGGGCACTCATTGCTCTTTGGTAGAGATGCAGCGGTGACTGAGCCAGCCCTTGCCCCGCCCTCACAGAGCACGCTGTCCAGTGAGGAGACTGCACAGCGGTCAGGACGGAGGAAGCAAAGGGTGGGCTGGCATGTGGGGGCGTAGGCAGAGGGGCCCGGATGGGGTGGGGGGGTGCAGGCAGAGGGGCCCGGATGGGGTGGGAGGTGCACAGGGAGAGGGACCAGGGTGGGGGAGGGGACATGGGCAGAGGGTCCGGGACGGGGGGCGCCCACAGGCATAGGGGCCAAGATGCAGGGACGGGTGCAGGCAGAAGGACCGGAATCAGGAGGGTGGGAGGGTGTAGCCAGAGGCCGTGGGCAAGAGGGGTGGGGATGGGGGAGAATGGGTAGAGGGGTGGGGATGGGGGAGAATGGGTAGAGGGGTGGGGATGGGGGGGCGCAGGCAGAGGGGCTGGGGTGAGGGGGCGCAGAAGCCCAGAACTGGCACCTGACCTAGCCTGGGGAGCTAGGGAGGACTTCCTGGAGTGGGGAACACATGAGATTTGCAGGAAGAGTGGATGAAGCGTAATTAGGGACTTTACTGGTGACTACCTGTAGCCAAGTTAGTGGACACTAGAATTTTTTTTATTACTTTTATATAAATAATTTTAGATTTACAGAAAAGTTGCAAAGCAATTACAGAGACTTCCCCTATACTCTACACCCGGCTTTCTCTAATGTTAACATCTCATAAAATTATGGCAGACTTGTCAAAACAAGAAATTAACATCGATTAGTGTTCTAATTGGTCTAAGGAAGACCGAAGAATTGATGCCTTGGAATTGTGGTGTTGGTGAAGAATATTGAATATACCATGGACTGCCAGAATAACGAACAAATCTGTCTTGGAAGAGGTATAGCCAGAATGCTCCTTAGAAGCAAGGATGGCGAGACTGCATCTTACATACTTTGGACATGTTGTCAGGAGGGATGAGTCCCTGGAGAAGGACATCATGCTTGGCAGAGTACAGGGTCAGTGGAAAAGAGGAAGACCCTCAACGAGGTGGACTGACACAGTGGCTGCAACAGTGAGCTCAAGCATAACAATGATTGTAAGGATGGCGCAGGGCCAGGCAGTGTTTTGTTCTGCTGTGTGTAGGGTTGCTATGAGCCGGAACCAACTCAGTGGCACTTGACAACAACAACAAGTGTTCTGTTGACTAAATTCAAGACTTTATTCGTATTTTGCCCGTTTTCCCACTAATGTTCTTTTTCTGTTCCAGAATCCCATCCAGGATCCCATGTTGCTTTTGTTCATCAGGTGTCCTTGGTCTTCTCCAACTGTGACAGTGTCTCAGTCTTTCCTTGTTTTTCATGGCCTTGTCAGTTTTGAGGAGGACTGGTATTTTGTGGAACATTCCCAAGTTTGGGTTTGTCTGGTGGTTTTCTCATGGTTAGACTGGGATTATGGGTTTGGGCTAATACGGTAATACTGAGGTAATATGGGTCAGTTGAGCACTTGGCTACGGGAGTGTCTATGAGGTTTCTCAGCTATAATGTGATTGTTTTTCCTTTTTATACTCCATTTGTTAGAACCCAAAACCAAACCCAATGCCGTCGAGTCAATTCTCACTCATAGTGACCCCATAGGGTTTCCAAGGCTGTAAATCTCTACGAAAACAGATTGTCACATCTTTCTCCCTCCAAACTGCTGGGGATTTCTAACTGCCGACTTTTTGGTTAGCAGTCGAGCGCCTTAACCGCTGCACACCAGGACTCCTTCCATTTCTTAGAAGCAAGTCACTGAATCCAGTTCTAAATCCAAGGGAGGGGGATTAAGCTTTACTTCCTGGAGGGACAAGTATCAGAGAACGTGTCTTCGTATTTTCAAATCACTTCAGTAATTAATACTTTGGGGAGGATACTTTAAGGCTATGCAAATTGTCCTGATTCTTCTTCAAATTTCACCTTCTTTCTGTTAGCACTCATGAGTGGAGCTTGCCTGCAACAGTCATTGCTGGGATATTCTAATGATAAATTTCCTACTGCCTTCATTTCTTTTATATTTATTATTTGGAATTCTTCTTTCTGGAAGATTTGTCCATCCTGCCCCACTTATTTGATTTATTCAATTATTAATTCATATCACTATGGACTTGGAAAGCCTGGTGGCATAGTGGTTAAGTGCTATGGCTTCTAACCAAAAGGTTGACAGTTCAAATTCACCAGGCACTCCTTGGAAACTCTATGGGGCAGTTCTACTCTGTCCTATAGGGTTGCTATATGTCAGAATCTACTCAACAGCTATGAGTAATGGGTTAGTATGGACTCATATTTACTTTATTCTTTGGGTATAACCAAATACTATTGTAATTACATTTTGTGTTCAAGTCTTCCAGCGTTGGCCATGAGGGGTTCTTTCAGATTGATAAACCAGAAAAACCAAACCCACTGCCGTCGAAATGCCGACCTCTTGGTCAGCAGCTGTAGCACTTAACCACTACGCCACCAGGGTTTCCTTCAGGTTGATGTTTATTTTATTTCCTTCTCTTGAGTACTTCCTTATTTCCTGACACTACAGGATGCTCCAGGCTCATCCTGTGTTTTCCCCGGCCGAGCCCTAGAATTGGCCATTTCTCCAGGGAGCCCTGGTTCCTTTTATTGGAGAAAGGTATTTAGAAACAGAGTGTGGGCACGGGGTTGCTCATTCCTACCGGGCTATCGTTGCCTCTAGGCCCCCTGAGGTGACAGAGGTAGGAAGTGTAGGTAGGCACACCAGCCCACGTAGACACACGTAACTACTTAGCTGTGTCTATATATCAGTGTATAAAAATAAACATGAGTTCGTACTGATGTCTCCAGCTTGAATTCAGCACCATGGGGTTCATTCTTACAGTCTTCCCTTGATTTCTTTGTGACTTTTCTCTGACAGTGAGAGACCTGGCTCTATGGACACATTTTAGCGCTCATCTCATTGGCGGCTTGGCGGGAATTAGCAGGGCAGACCACTCCCTCCTTCCACAAGTACACTCTCCCTTTGGTTTCTGTGATGATTCTTCTCCTACATCTTGCTTCTTTGCAAAAAGTTCCTCTGTTTTCACCTGTCCCTTCAATGTGGATGGCCTTCAGGGCTCTGTTCTCTCACCTCCCTGAGCCATCTTACCCTCCTTTATGGTCTGCTTCCTGTCTCTGTCTGTTGAGGCCCACTCTTTCCCTAGCCCTGACCTCTGACCTGAGCCAGACCTGAAGGTCCTGTGGTCTTATGGATACCTTAGTCTGGGTGAGTCCCTAACACCTGGGCCCCTAACACCCACTGTATCCCAAACTCCAAACCTGCTCCTCCTCTCGGTCCCTGTCTCAGGAGTGGCCCTCCATGCCCAGGGCTCCCACATAGAGCCCTGGGACTCCTCCCCACCCCCCAGCCCAGCCCTTCTGTGTCCACAGCTTGTCTACTCGGACTCAGTCCTGCCTGCTTCTGCCCTTTCACGGCCTTGCCTTGGTCCAGCCCTGTCCTCTCCCACCTTGTCTCAGTCCTGGCTCCTCCCCACCTCAACCTTCAACCTTGCTGTCCTTGGCAGTCAGGGGTCTTTGTGAGGCATACCTTGGACTGCATCCTTGTGTTCCAAGCCTTTCCATGTTTCCTCAGTGTCTTTTGGACAAGTCCAAACTCTTCAGCCTGATAATAAAGGCTCAGTGTGGTCCAGTCCTTGACCTTCACCTCACCACTTCTACCCTGACTGCCTAAGCTCCAGACACACCGAATCTCTTATTTCCTTGGACGTGACCAGTTTTCTCACCTGGGCCTCTGTTTGGATCCTGTCCAGGCCCAACAACTTCAACCCAGCCCATCCTGCCCCATCCAAAGCCCCCCCCAACCAACTTTCTTCCTACTCTTATTATTTTGAAGCAAATCTTGGATCTCATTCTCTGTAAGGATAATGACTAAAGTAGCCTGTTAAAAGCCCATTGCTGTCAAGTCGATTCTGACTCATAACGACCCTAGCTAGTGATCATTTCTGAGTGTTGGGAGTAGAGGTGAGCTTACACCACAGTGAACTTTTAAGGAGTGCTCGGGGGCTTCCATCACCTGAGGGGATTTTTAAACTATCATTAATTGTCACAATTATTATAGGAAACAGGACTCGTAATTTTTCTGAACAGTATTTCATAAGCACTTGAAACAACTGAATTATATACAAGGATTCTGTGCGTTTAAGGGCAAGGTTATTAAAGTACATTGGCATTGGGAGAATTCTGGTTTCGTGGAGCCCTGGTGGTGCAACAGTTAAAGCGATTGACTGCGAACCGAAAGGTCGGCAGTTCAAAACCACCAGCGGCTCCGAGGGAGGGAGAAAGACGTGGCATCTGCTTCCCTGCTTCGGTAGAGATTACCGCCTTGGAAAGCCTGTGGGGTCGCTGTAAGTTGGAATTGTCTCAGCGGCAGTGAGCGGGTTACTCTGATATTGGTGGCTGCTGGGACGGTGAATTCAGTGTTAAAGGAACTACAAATATATCCACTTTCAGACATTGTGCAGTCTCAAATCTAGCCAGCAATCACCTTGATGATTACTGCCAGTATTTATATGGCGCCTTCTTGGTGTCTTCTTGCCTTAATTCAGTAGTCCTTACATAGGCCTTAGGATATGGCTACTGTTTTACCACAAATTTTCAGTGAGGACACTGAGGCATTTAGAGTTGAAATAAATTTTTTCAAGAGCCATAGCTAGTACCTGGCAGCACCCGGATTTGAACCCAGGCCTCCCAGTTCCACAGTTCCTGCCTTAAACCAATAAGACGCACACATTCCTGCCCAGTTCCATTCTTCAAGGGGTAGCACGTGTTTCTGTTCTTGAAATTTCAGGTTACAGCGGGGTTACTTTCTGACAACTGCATCGGAAATCAGTTCTGACCTAAGTCTAGTACGTCATTTTTGTTTTTTTAGTTTTTATTATTACTGCCTTCTATTGCCAGTATCTTTATAAATCATAACATTGAACATCTTCTAGTGAACATCTGAGAATGGTAACATCAACAAATTATGGACTACAACATCGTATGTAGTACATGTTACTAATGATAAGATGTACAAAAAAGAAAAGAAAAAAATAACGGTGCTCACAAGTGCGGTTCGAGGTAACGAATACCTTGTAAGCTAGGGACTACCTGTACTTTTTTCTCCAGCTACTGAAAATCTTTTTCAATATTCCCAGTTATTTGTAAAGAAAAACATTTTCACTTTTTTTTTTTTTTTTTAGGGAAAAGTTTACACATATACAAAAGCAAAGAGAAAAGTCTATACTGAACGCCCATGTTTCCTTCACCCAACAGTCATCAACACCTGGACGTTCTTGTTTCGTCCATATCCTGTACACGTTTCTCCCCTACGCAGTCATTTTAAAGCAAACCGAGATATATTTTATTAAAGGAAATTTCCCATTAAAAAAAAATTGTGGTGAAAATAGTGACATAGTGGTTAAGAGCTCAGCTGCTCACCAAAAGGCTGGCAGTTCAAATCCACCAGAGGAATTAGATGTTGGAATTATCTGGCAAGGATTTTAAAAAGCAAACCCGTTGCTGACGAGTTGGTTCCAACTCATAGTGACCCTAGAGGACAGAGTAAAACTGCCCCATAGAGTTTCCAAGGAGCGCCTGGTGGATTTGAACTGCCGACCTTTTGGTTAGCAGCTGTAGCTCTTAACCACCACGCCACCAGGGTTTCCAAGCAGCCATCATAAAAATTCTTAAACAGTCAATTACAGGTTCTCTTGAAACATTTAAAAAAAAAAAAAAAAAACTGAGTAAAGAACTAGAACTTTTCAAAAAGAATCAATGGAAATTATAGAATTGAAAAATACTATAACAGGAAAGGAGCCCTGGCAGCGCTGTAGTTAAGAGCTTGGCTGGTAACCAAAATGTCGGCAGCTCGAATCCACCAGCCGTTCCTTGCAAACCCTGTGGGGCAGTTCTACTCTGTCCTGTAGGGTCACTGTGAGTCAGAATGAACTTGGCAACAAGGGGTTTGGTTTTTTTGTTCGTTTGGTGGGGAAAATACACAGAACAAAACCGTCACCGGTTCAACAGTTTTCACATGTACGGTTCAGTGACGTTGATGACATTCATGTACAACCTTAATCACCATCCTTTGCCAAATTATTCCACCACCATTAACATAAACTAATGCCCCCCTAAGCAAAACTCTCCCTTTTTCCCCTCGATCCCACCCCTGGTAACCACTAGTAATCCTTGGTTTCTATGTATTTGCTTACTTCATATAGTGTGATCACACAGCATTTGTCCTTAAAGGAAATTTCTGGAAGAAAAGATAATCTACAGTTCCTGGCCCCAAGGGCTTCCCCTGCTGGCAAATCAGCTGCCTCCCTAATTCTCCATTCCCTTTCCCCTCATTTTCCCAAGGCAGGCAGCTCGGCCTGGTGCGATACTATCAGCACCGCTCTCTCCCTGGCTGGTTTCCTGTAACTCCGCATGCCACGCATTTCTCCACGTGGCTCTGCAGCCTGAAAATGATCCCTCTCAGTGGCCACGGACAGGCCGGTGTTGCCTTAACGGCAAGCCCGGCCCCTTCAGTGGGACATTTAATCTGCCATGGCCTGTTGCCAGGATCATGGCCTCTTCCCTTATTTGGGCTATTTTCTGGGTCCCATCTCCACTCCAAACCAGGTCAGGCCTCCTGTGACGCTCCTTGGACGTTGCAGCTTCACTTCAAGCACCATTATGTTTATCGTAGTTGAAATGATGTGTTAATTTGGGTATGAATAAATTGGAGCCCTGGTGGCGCAATGGTTAAGTGCTCAGCTGCTAACCAAAAGGTTGGTGGTTTGAACCCACTAGCCACTACACAGGAAGAAGATGTGGCAGTCTGCTTCCATAAAGATTGCACCCTTGGAAACCCTATGGGGCTGTTCCCCTCAGTCCTATAGGGTCACTATAAGTTGGAATCAACTTGGAAGCAACGGGTTATTTATGAACTACCTAGGAGCTCCGGCAGGGCAGGAGTCAGGTCTGTCTTCATCCCAGCTGTATCCCCAGGAGCACTGAGCACAAGACGTGGCACTCAGCAGGTGCTCAGTAACGATGTGCTGAATGGATGAATGAACGAATGCCAAGTTCAATAGCTCGGCTTTTATCAAGAGAGCAATAGGAAGCCACAGGATTGTTTTAGGCAGAACTGAGTATGGTCAGACCTAGACTCTGGACCCGTATTTTTTCTTAGACTTCAATGTACACACAGGCCCCCTGGGAACTTGTTAAAATGCAGATTCTGATTGGTCTGGGGAGGGGCCTTACGAGCTCCCAGGTGATGCCAGTGCTTTGGGTGGCAAAGGTCGTTCTTTGTGCACCGTCCTAAATGGCCGCCGTTGGCTACAGGTGGCTGTTGCACGCTTGGGATGCGTTAGAGTGAAGTGCAATGTACTGTAAATGCGAAATACCCGCCAGATTTCAAAGACTTTGTAAAATAATCTCCTTCATCATTTTTGTATTGACCACATGCTGATATGGGAGTATTTTGGATATCTTCGGTTAAATAAATATATTATTAAAATTAATTTTGCCAGTTTCTTTTTTTAATGTGGGAACTAGGAAATTTTAAATCACATTCATAGCTCACGCTTGTGGCTCCCATTAAGTTTCGGTTGGATAGTGCTTACCTAGAACACTCCAGACTTCTCACCTGTAAGCATTTCCACATGCTGTCCCTTCTTTTTGGACTGTCCTTCTTTCTCCCACCCGTCCTCCCCACAACCAATTCCGTGTATCTTTCAGGTCTCAACTTCAATGTCTCTTCCTTCAGGAAGTCCTCCCTGAGCCTCCAGGCTGGGCCAGGTGACTCTTCAGGGCTTCCCCCATCCTGGTCTGACCCCTCTGCCCGTGCCTTCCCCATCCCGGCCCCGACCACCACACACACCCCTCTGTAGGTGCTTCCTCCTTCTAGCCCTGACCATCTGAACTGTCAGCCTCTGTGTGTCTGTCTCCCCCTTTAGACTGATAAGTACCTGAGGATGGGGACAAAGTCTGTCTTGGTTACCACTTTATCTTCAGAACCTGGCACAGAGTTAATCTGTTAACTGAATTAATAAATGACAAGATGTGGGCCATGAATATTTCACCATCCTTGAGCTGGTCTGTGAAACCAACTCGAGAGATCTTACCTTGATGTGCTCTGAAACAAGGGTAGCACTTTTGGACGGCTCTAAGTACCACCAGGTGCACAGCAGCCATGCTGCACGGGTCAGCACTCCCCAGGGAAGAGACCAACAATAGAATACGGAGATACCTGTGTCTATTTTCAACTACCTCATATGCATGTGAAAGCTGGACAATGAATAAGGAAGACCAAAGGAGAATTGATGCCTTTGAATTATGGTGTTGGCAAAGAATATTGAATATACCATGGACTGCCAGAAGAACGAACAAATCTGTCTTGGAAGAAGTATAGCCAGAATGCTCCTTAGAAGCAAGGATGGCGAGACTGCATCTTACATACTTTGGACATGTTGTCAGGAGGGATGAGTCCCTGGAGAAGGACATCATGCGTGGCAGAGTACAGGGTCAGTGGAAAAGAGGAAGATCCTCAACGAGGTGGAGTGACACAGTGGCTGCAACAATGGGCTCAGGCATAACAACGATTGTGAGCACTGCACAGGACCGGGCAGTGTTTCATTCTGTTGTACAGAGGTCGCTGAGTCAAAAGGTTGACAGTTCAAATCCACCAGGCCACCAGGCGCTCTTGGAAACCTTATGGGGCAGTTCTACTCTGTCCTGTAGGGTTGCTATAGGATCACTATGAGTCAGGATTGACTTGACAGCAACTGGTTTTTTTTTTTACTGTAGAAAAAATGTTTTATTGTAACTAGACAAAATTAAAACAATCTACTAAAATCCCACAAAATACTTTTTCATTTTTTAAAACATTTTATTGTGCTTTAGGTTTTTTTTTTTTTTTGACTTATTATGGTCAATTATGACTCCTCACCGAGGACTGCTAGCATCCAAGGCTTCTTTTCTTGCTTCCCTCTCTCTCCATGACACCACTCGCTCTCTGGGGCCCTTGGCTGGAACCTTCCTCTGGCATCAAGCTTCTTTTGGGAGTGCCAGTGGCTTGAGTTTCATGCCCCTTCACTACATGCTGACTGTTCTCTGGTATCCTGCAGCTTTGAAAAGTTTACTTTTGTGTGTTAAGTAAACTTTATTGGTGTGTAATAACGCATGCTGCAAAGTGCACAAATCATAAGTTTGGCGTACAGTTGAATAAATGTTCAAATTCACATCCAGCGAAGTGACTGGGGAGATGGGGGTGAGCAAGACAGACTGTTTCCTGTCCTTGCGGAACTCACAAGGTCACAGCACTGGTCTCTACAGCGGGTTCTGGTTCTCTAGAGGATTTCAATACAAACCTTTTAGGTGCAGAAAAATATTACTACGTCTCTAATCACCTTTCTGTCATCCCTTAAGCACTTCTATTTTAGTATGTTTTATATTGTATATATTAATGCAGTACAACTTATAAAAAATATGTATATATACTGGTGATGCATGCTTATAAACTTTTCACTAATGGGGTGTGTGTGATCAAAAAAGTTTGGGACCCTCTGGCCTAGAGAGGGGGACAGATACAAACATAAACAAGACAATTTTAAGGTAAGGTGATGTGAACTATAAAGGCAGCATCACTAGGACCTAGAGGAGCTGAAAGGACCAGAACTGGGGGGAGAATGTAGGATGTCCATAGTGGTTTTGTGGAGGAGAGAACAGTAAAGCTAAGGTTTGAAGGGTAAGCAGAAGTCTGGAACTGCATATGCAGAAATCTCAGAGATGACACCGTGGTGTAGTTCAACAGTTACGCGGCGACTGGTTGTAAACAGCACCCAGATCAAGAGACAGAGCAATAATAGCGCCCCTGAAGCCCTCCGCCTTGCCCCCCCCAGTTATCATGTCCCTGTGGCATATTGTATTTTGACTATGACAATCTCTCCGGGCCCACATGCTCTTCTTAATGATGTGCCACGCCCTCCTCAGGAGGGTACCACTCTCTTTGATCCTGGGTAGGCATTCATGACCGTAATGACCCCGAGTATGGTGGAAGTGACACTGTGTGACTTTGGAGGCTAGGTTATAAAAGATGATACAGTTTCTGCCTGGTTCTCTCTTGGAATGCTCCCCCTTGGAACCCAGCTGCCATGCTGTGGAGGAAGCCCAGGCCACATGGCTAGTCGATGGGTAAGTATTCTGTTGAGCCAGCATTAACTGCCAGGCGTGTGAGTGAAGAAGCCTTCAAGATAAGTCCAGCTCCAGCCACCATCTGACTATAACCACATGAGAAACCCCAAGTGAAAACCATCTGGCTAAGCCCAGCCAAATCCCAGAAACATGAAATGGTAATAATAATAAATTATCACTGCTATTTTATGTCACTAAGTTAGGGAAGTTAGGTATGCAGCAATAGATATCTGATACACCCCATCTCCCCAAGAGTAATCACCACACTGACTTCTAACACCATAGATTAATTTTGCCTGATTTTATACTTTATATAAATGGGATAAGAAGATAAGTCAACCTCTGCGTTTTCTTTTTGACTCTGATCTCTTGTGGTTGAGGCCATGCTATGAGAGTTTAATGAGTGGGCACACATTTTGGATTCCTCGTGCTCTGGCCTTTGAGGATGGTATGGTGGAAATTGGTTATATTGGCCTGTCCAAAATCCATTCTCTTTTCTGTTTACGGCACCTCAATTCTTCTCCCCCACTCTCGCTTTGGGTGCAGCTAAGCCTACTTGCTGGCTCTCTAGGGGTGAATGCATAACCCAGACCTGGCTAGTGAGAATATTCCATCTCCCTGACCACAGTGATTGTTCGGAAATGGGCTAATGAGTATCAGGGTGGGCTTCTGTTGGGATAATAGGAAAGGGAAATTCCTTTTATGATGTTGTTGCCCAGCTGGTAGAATGTTAAGTCCAGAGTTGCTGGAGGTCACTGTGAGGGGAGAGCTTGCCTGAGAATGAACAGAACACAAATAGGAAAGCAGGGCTGAGATGGAGAGAAAGCATCCTGACCACCTCCTTGGTTCCTGGGTCCAGCTGCGCCTGAAGGCAGGCTTAACCTATGTCAATTTGTTGTTGTTAGGCGCCATTGAGTGTTTTCCAAGTCATAGCAACTCTACGTACAACAGGACAAAACACTGCCAGTCCTGTTTCATCCTCACAATCGTTGCCATGTTTGAGCCCATTGTTGCAGCCACTGTGTCAATCCATCTTGTCCAGGGTCTGAGCCTGTTGTTGTTGTTAGGTGCCGTTGAGTTGGTTTCAACTCAGAGCGACTCTATGCACAAAAGAACGCAACACTGCCTGGTGCTGCGCCATCCTCACAATTGTTGCTATGCTTGAACCCATTGTTGCAGCCACTGTGTCAGTCCATCTCATTGAGGGTCTTCCTCTCCTTTGCTGACACTCTACTTTACCAAGCATGATGTCCTTCTGCAGGGACTGATCCCTCCAGATAATATGTCCAAAGTATGTGAGACACAGTCTCGCCATACTTTCAAGGAACATTCTGGTTGTACTTCTTTCAAGACAGATGTGTTCATTCTTTTGGAAGACCATGGTATATTCAGTATTCTTCACCAACACCACAATTCAAAAGCATCAATTCTTCTTCAGTCTTCCTTATTCATTGCCCAGCTTTCGCATGCATATGAGGCAATTGAAAACACCATGGCTTGGGTCAGGGGCACCTCAGTCCTTAAGGTGACATCCTTGCTTTCCAACTCTTTAAAGAGACCTTTTGCAGCCAATTTGCTCAATGCAATGCATCTTTTGATTTCTTGACTCCTGCTTCCACAGGTGTTGATTGTGGATCCAAGTAAAATGAAATCCTTAACGACCTCAGTCTCCTCTCTGTTTATCATGATGTTGCTTATTGGTCTAGTTGTGAGGGTCTGAGCCTATAAACACCTATTTTGCTTAAGCTAGTTTGAATTAAATTTTCTGTCATTTGCGGCTAAGAGAGTCCAGCAAGGAGCTATGCACATGGCGGTTCTCAAAAGCCCCAGGCAACATTTCCTCTGTACTTCTCTGTGGAGAAGGCAGTACAGCATAGTACAGTGGTTCTCAGTGCGTGGGGCCCTGACCAGGAGCGTCAGCATCGCTGTGGGCCACCTGAGAAATGCAGATTCTTAGACCCAACCCTAGTGAATCACAAATTCTGGAGATGGGCCCCAGCAATAGTGTTTTCAGAAGCCCTGCAGGGCCTGTGTGCTAAAGTTTGAGCATCACTGCATAGAGCACGGTGGTGAAGACAGAACACAGGCTCTCGAGGTTCAGGTCACATCTCTGCCTCTGTCTGGCTCTCTGGTTTTAGGCAAGTGACATAAATTATACTGCCTCCCATTTTTCATATGTAAATGGTGCTAATTTTCAAAACAACGAGGATATTATCTTACAAAATCACCAAACCAAAAAGATCAAACCTGTTGCCATCGAGTGGATTCTGACTCATTATGACCCTATAGGACAGAGTAGAACTACCCCATAGGGTTTCCAAGGAGCAACTGGTGGATTCAAACTGCCGACCATTTGGTTAGCAGCCTTAGCTCTTAGCTGCTGCACTTTTAGCACAATTTTATAGTGCTGTTACGTGGATAAATGCCTTTATAGGGGTAATACACTGAGAATAGTCCCTGTCACACAGACCACACTCAATTAACTTAGGTCCATAGTTCTCAGACATTATTATCGCCCTGGGGGGCTTGTTAAAACCTTGATTCCTGGGTCCCACCTTCCCCTCAGAGATTCTGATTCACCAGGTAGAGCCTGAGAATTTACATTTCTAACAAGCTCCCAGACCAGGCTGATGCTGCGGATCCAGGGAACCTCACTTTGAGAACCATTAGTTAGATATTATTGTAACTGCTCTCCAGCTGCCTTTCTGGTGGATTTGCAGTCACCTCAGGTGCTCTGGAATCGTTCTTTCCGCTGACTCAGGCCTTCTGTCTACTCGCCTCCCTCACCGCTGGCATCAGCTTTGATACTTGCATTCTCCGTGGTTAGTAATTGGAGCTCTGAGCCCAGCTTTACCCTGAGAGTAGCCCTAGCCTCCACCTGTTCAGGCCACCTGATTGATGGTTCATTCAACTACAACTGTTCCTTTTTGGGTAGCCTTCAGAACTATTTCCAGATCTCTTACATAAGCAGACATCTTTCCTCCTAGCCTCTGGGCAGGGGTGAATTAACCAGTAAGCAAGGTAAACGTGGGCTTACTTGTGCTTACTTACTAATCTGTAGCAACCAATTTCATGTGTAGTGACCAGCTGCACATGAAATTGGTCACTACAGATTAGTAAGCACAAGTAAGTCCATGCTTACCTTGCTGCTGGGTCATCTGCCCCTGCCAGGGATTGTAAATTTGAAAAGAGGCTTAGATTCTGTAGGAGGGTGCTGTGGGCTTGGGAGAGAGACAGATGCCAGCCATCTAGAAGCAGAATCTTTGATGTGGTGAAAAAAAATGTGACATTGTTTGCTACAGATGACCTGGTAGGCAAGGTTAAGTACCATGCTTACCTTGCCTATTGGATAACCTGCTCCTGCCTCTGGGAGGTGGCAATTGCCAAATCATTCCTGACACTGGTTGCCCCCTCCAGTCCCCACTCAGCCCCCATCACAGAGACATTTTTTTTTTTTGCTTTGTTAATACAAATGGCTTTAAATAGAAGGCCAATTAAGCCTCCTTCAACAAATTCCTCTGTAAGTTGGCCATGCTGTTTGGAGCAAGAAGGTAAGCGTGGCTGGAGCTGAGAGTGAGGGGGAGAATGGCAGGAGATCAAGTCAGAGAAATAAATAGGAGGTAAACTGTACAAGGATTTGGGGAGAGTTTAGACTTTATCCTGAGGTAAAAATTTTAAATCATTTTTTAAAAAATTGTGATATATGCAGAATATATATGTGTGTGTATAAACACACACACACATGCACTATACATGTCAGAGTAGAACTGGCTGTGAGAGCAACCAGATATGACCCATAAACTGGGAAAAGAGCAGGCAACATAACTGCCTGTGAGGATGACCAGATGTTAGATTTGACAAAGCCTTCAAAGTAGGCATTATAAACATGTTCGAATGACTAAAGGAAGCCATGATTAAAGAAGTAAAAGGAAGGTATGGAGACAATGTCTCATCAAATAGAGAATATCAATGAGGAATTAGAAATTATAAAAAAGCACCAAATGGAAAATCTGGAGCTAAAAAGCACAATTACTGAAATGTAAAGATCACTAGAGGGGTTCAACAGTAGATTTGAACTGAGAGAAGAAACAATTAGCAAACTTGAAGACAGATTGACAGTAATTATGCTAGCTAAAGAACAGAGAGCAAAAGGAACGCAAAAAAATTAACAGGACCTCAGAGAAATGTGTGATATCATTAAGTAATACAGTCTATGTATAATGGGAGTGCCAGAAGGAGAGAAGAGACAGAAAAGGAGCAGGAAAAAAAAAAAAAGAAGCAATGGCTGAAAGCTTCCTAAAATTATTGAAAAATAATAATCTGTATTGAGGAAGCTCAGTGAACTCCAAGTAGGATAAACACAAAGAGATCCACAAACAGACACATCATAGTTAGAAATGAAAGTCAAAAACAGAGAAAACCTTGAAAACAGCAAGAGAAAAATGACTCTTCACCTACAAGAAAACCCCCAGAAGATTAAAAGCTGACTTCTCAGCAAAAATAATGAGGCCAGAAGGCAATGCGGTAGCATATTCAGAGTACTCAAAGGAAAAAACAAAAACTGCCAACCAAGAATTCTATATGCAACAAAGCTATCTTTTAAAAATGAGGGTGAAATACATTCCCAGATAAATAAAAATGGAGGGAATTTGTTCCTAGCAGACTCACTTTACAAAAAAAAAAAAAAAAAACTGAAGTAGTTGTTCTTCACGCTGAAACTAAGTGACCCAAGATGGTAATTTTAATGCACGTGAAAACAAAGAGCACCAGTGAAGATAATTATGTAATTATAAGGTATAACATAAATGCATGTTTGTCTTCTTTTTTAACTGATTTTAAAAAGCAATTTATAGGACAACATGTGTATAACGTACTGTTAGGTCCATAATGTACAGAGATATATTTGTCAATACCAGCACAAAGGAGGCCTGTGGGAGCAAAACGTTATTGGGCTTATGAAATGACTCCAGATGGTAACTTGCATTCACAAGAACAAATGAAGAGAACTGGAAATTATAAATAAGAAGATTATATAACAGAAGCTATAAATATATACTTGTTCTACTTTCCTCTCTCGACCTCTTTAAAAGACATAAAATTATATAAAGTAACAACTATAACAACACATTGCTGTGTTTGTAACATTTATAGATGTAATGTGCATGACAATAATACCACAAAGAGTGGGAAAAGGGACTAGAGCTATATAGGAGTAACATTTTCTATATCTCACTGGAGTTTGTACAAATCTGAAGCTGATTCTAGTAAGTTAAGGTGTGTACGGTAAGCCCTAGAGCAACCACTAAGGAAATAACTAAAACATTTAGTGAAAAAATTGTTAAGTAAATTTAAATGCTACATTCAAAAATATTCACTTAATGAAAAAGAAAGCAATAATGGCTAACAAGCACATGAAAAGATGGTCGACATCATTAGCCTTTAAAAAAAAATGAAGAGAGGTGCAAATCAAAACTACAATGGGGTATCCCCTCATCTCTATTAGAACAGTAGTGATCAAAAAAAAAAGGGGGGGGACCAGATGTTGGCAGGGTTGTGGAGAAGCTGGAACCCTCATCCATTGCTGGGAGTAATGTAAAATGGTACAACCACAGTTTGATGGCTCCTAAAAAAGGTGAACACAGAACTACCATATGACCCAGAAATCCCAATCCTGGGTATATACCCAAGGGAAGTGAAGGCAGGAACACAAACAGAAGCTGAACACCAGTGTTCACAATATGCAAACGGTGGAAACAAATGTCCGTCAACAGATAAGTGAATATACACACAATGGAATACTACAAAACCATAAAGAGAAATCAAGTCCTGATGCATGCTACGACATGGATGAACCTTGAAAACATCATGCTGGATGAAGTAAGTCAGTTGCAAAAGGACAAACACTATGATCTCATTTATATGAAATAAGCAAAAACATAGAAACCAAAGATTATTAGTGGTTACCAGAGGTGGGAAGGAGGCGGAAAGGGGAAGTTTTTCTTTGGGGGGCATTGAGTTTATGTTAATGGTGGTGGAATGATTTGGGAAAAGATAGTGAAAATGGTTGCATAACTTGAGGAATGTAATCAATGTCACTAAATTGTACATATAAAAATTGTTGACACAGGGCTGGGCAGTGTTTCTTTCTGTTGAACGTGGGGTTGCAATGAGTCAGAATGGACTTAACAGCACCTAACAACAATAACAGGAGTAGTAGGGAGGCAGAAAGGGGCAGATAACACTGATGGAAATACTGTGCTAATTAAAGGTAGGGTTGCACAGCTGATTATTGTAATTGCTGTAAAAAGGTAGGGGAAAAAAGCCAGAACTTTGTTCACAGTCTTCTCTTTACTCAGAATGCCTTTTCTTATTTTTCACCATTTTGAAGCCTCCTCAGGCAAGAAGAAGACTGATCTTAAGTATCGGATGCTGGACAAAACTTTCCTAACTCCTCTTGAAGTCAGTTTCCTTCGTCTGTGGGCTGCATTGTTAATAGCACATATAATTGCATTAGAAACTGTTCACCACAGAAAATGATCTTCTAGAGAGCTGGGCATCATTTTAACCTATTCTGTGTCATAAAATTGTGCATGAGGGGTGGTCCATAGCTGGCTTTAGTAAACATTTTGAATGACTAAATTGGTAAATGAAATGAGGAAAAAAAAAAAAAAAAAAGAACCAGTATAGGTTTCGCTGAGTTAAGCTAGTGCAAATTAAAGAACTACAAATACATTTCCCATTTTTTTTTTTTTTTAAAGACTGATGAAAAAGATTCTCCCTGGATCATTCATAAGATTGCATTTTTAAACTTTTATAAAACTGCCTCCATTAGAAGCAAATGTCTTCAAGAAGCTCAAAAAAGGAAGCATATCTCCAAAAAGGAAGCACAAACCCCCGAGCATGTGACTGCCCACGATGGACTGACTGTGATTCCGGAAGGAAATGTCAGGGGAGATTTAACTATGTTAGTACCTGTGTCAGGATTGTTACTGTTTTTGTCGTGATTCTAGTTACAAAGTTAAGAAAAAAAAAATTGTTGAGATGGTATATGTCTTGTTATGTATATTTTCACCACATAATTTTTTTAAAAAAGCAGTAAGAGAGGAATAGAGGCACAAAAAAAAGATACGCGAAACATGGAAAATAAAAAACTAAAATAAGAAACATGGAAAATAAAAAACTAAAATGGCAGATATAACTAACCCAACCCAACTAAATCAGAACATTTCTGTCTTTTAAACTTATTGAAAGTGGGATATAATTGGACAGAATAGGAAATCAATAAAGAAATAGAAAACTTGAGCACTCTAAACCAACTAGACCTAGGAACAGCAGAATATACGTTGTTCTCAAGTACACATGATACATTCTCCAGGATAGACCATATGCTAGGCCGTAAAACAAACCTCAATAAATTTAAAGGATAGAAATAATACATTATATGTTCTCTGATAACAATGAAAAGAACATAGATATCATTAACAGGAAGAAATTTGGGAAACACACAAGTGTGTGGAAATTAAGCAACACAGTCCTAAATAATCAGGGGTCAAAAAGAAATTAGAAGGGACGTTAGAAAATATTTTGAGAGACATGAGAATGAAGACACAATATACCAAACCTTGTGGCTGCAGCTAAAGCAGCGCTTAGAGGGAAATTTTAGCTGTAAATGCCTATGTTAAGAAAGAAGGAAGATCTCGTATCAGTAACCTAAACTTCCACCTTAAGACACTGGAAGAAAGGGGAGCAACTAAACCTAAAGCAAGCACACAGAAAGAAATAATAAAGCATAAACAGAAATAAATCAAATATAGAGAATAAACAATACAGAAAATCCACAAAATAGAAAGTTGGCTTTTTTGAAAGATCAACAAAATTGATGAAACTTAACCTAGATTGACCAAGAAAAAAGACTCATATGAATCATAAATGAAAGATGGGACATTACTACTAACCTTACAGAAATAAATATGAAGGAATGCTATGATCAATTGTTTGCCTATAAATCAGATAATTTAGATGAAAAACAAATTCCTAGAAAGACACGAACTACCAAAACTGACTCAAGAAGAAACAGAACATCTGAATAGATCTATAACAAGAGGTAGAATTAGTAATCAAATAAATACCCACAAAAAGTACAGGCCCAGGTGGCTTTACCACTGAATTTTTTTTTTTTTTTTTACTTAGAGAGGTATTAATCCTTCGTAAACTCTTCCAATAAATAGAAGAGGAGGGAATACTCCCCAACTTGTTCTATGAGGCCAGTATTACCCTAATACCAATACCAGGCAAAGACAGCAGGCAAAGTAAATTACAGACAAGTATCTCTTATGAATGTGGATACAAAAAGCCTCAACAATCAATTTGACAGCAGCAACTCAAAAGATTAGATGGAAAGCTTAGGGGGCAGTGAATTTATGTTAATGAGGGAAGAACAAATCTGAAAAGGAGGGTGAGGATGGTTGCACAACCCAAAGAATGTAATCAATGTCTTTGTACATGTAGAAATTTGATATGGCATATGTTTTGCTGTGTACATTCTCAGCAACTAAAAATAAGGAAATTTTTAAATCATCTGTATGAGATCAAATGATCAATATTTACTTTAAAGCAAAGATGAGAAGGTAAGAGGGGCAGGGAAACTAGATTAACTAGAATGGAAATAATGAAAATGTTGACACATTGTGCAAAAATGTAACCAACACCTGAACAATTTGTATAGAAACTTAAATGGGAACCTGATTTGCTGTGTCAACTTTCACCAAAAACACAACTAAAAAGGTTTTTTTAATCTTCAACAAAACATCAGCAAATCAAATCCAGCAATATATAAAAACAGATATACACAATGACCAAGTGGGATTTACCCCAATAATGCAAGATTGCTTAAACATCTGAAAATGAATTAGTGTAATACATCATATCAATAGAAAAAAACCAAAAACCACATGACCATCTCAGAAAAAGCATTTGACAAAATCCAACATCCTTCCGTGATAAAAACACTCAACAAACTAGGAATAGAAGAGAACTTCCTCAATGTGATAAACAGCATCTACAAAAAACCCATGGCTAACGTCATACTTTATGGGGAAAGAATGGATGATTTCCCCCCTAAGATCCGGAACAAGGCAAGGATGTCTGCTCTCACTACTTCTACTCAACATTGTCCAGGAACTTCTAGCCAGGGCAATTAGGCAAGAAAAAGAAACAAAAGACATACAGATTGGAAAGGAAGAAGTAAAACTACCCGTAGATGACATAATATTGTGTATAGAAAATCTTAGGGTAATCACTAAAAACTACTAACCCAGTAATCCAGTGACGTCGAGTTGATTCCGACTCATAGCGACCCTATAAACTAATAAATGAGGTCAGTAAGGTTGCAGGATACAAAGTCAGTTAAAAAAAATTGCATTTCTATACACTTTCAATGACAATCAAAAAATGAAAGAAAACAATTCCATTTGCAACAGCATCTAAAAGAATAAAATACCTAGAGAATGAATTTAAAGTGAACACTGTAAAACATTGCTAAAAGAAATTAATGAAGGCCTAAGTAAATGGAAAGACATCCTGTTGTTACAGATTGGAAGATTTAATATTGTTAAGTTGTCAGTACTATCCAAAGTGACCTACAAATTCAGTGCAATCGCTATCAAAATCCCATTGGTGTTATTTACAGAAATAAAAAAACCCATCCTAAAATTCATATGGAACCTCAGGGGATCCAGAATAGCCAAAACAATCCTAAAAAAATTTGGAAGACTCATACTTTCTGATTTCAAAACTTACTATAAAGCTACAGTAATCAAAGCAATGCAGTACTACATAAGGATAGACATATAGACCAATAGACTAGGATAGAGACCCCAGAAATAACCCTCGCTTACCTGAGCAATTGATTTTTGACAAGGACGCCAAGATGGGGCAAGGAGAGTATTTTCAACAAATGGTGCTGGATAGTCACATGCAAAAGAAGGACGTTAGACTCTTACCTGATACCATATACAAAAATTAACTCAAAATGAATCAAAGACTTAAACTTAAGGGCTAAAACTATAAAACTCTTAGAAGAAAACATAGGTGAAGATCTTCATGACCTTGGGTTGCCTATTGCACAGGCAATAAAAGGGAAAAAAAAAGATTAATTAGACTTCATCAAATTAAAAGCCTTTGCACATCAAAAGGTAGATGAAAAGACAACCCATAGAATGGGAGAAATACTAGCACATCATATGTCTGATAAGGGAATAATACCCAGAATATATAAAGAATTTCCACAACTTAACAAACAAAAATTTCAAAAATGGGCAAAGGACATCTCTCCAAGGAAGATATATGAATGGCCAGTAGGCAAGCGTGTGAAAAGGTGCTCAACATCATCAATCATTAGGGGAATTCAAAGTAAAAGCACAATTAGATGGTAGTTGACTACCGCAAACCAAAAACCAAACCCGAAGAGCCGATTCTGACTCATGGTGACACTATAGCCACTGGAATGGATATTACTTTTTTTAAAAAAAAAGAAGAAAATAGCAAGTATTGGCAAGGATGAGGAGAAATTGAGATCCTGCTACATTGTTGGTGGGAATGTAAAATGGTGCAGCCGCTGTGGAAAACAGTTTGAAAGTTCCTCAAAAAAGTTAAAAAGAATTGCAATATGATCCACCAATTCCACTCCTAGGTGTACAGCTCAAAGAGTGGAAAACAGAGACTCAAACAGATACTCATATACCAGTGTTCATAGCACCATTTTTCACAATAGCCAAAAAAGGGAATATATGTATATATATATATATAAATGGAGTATTATTCAGTCGTAAAAACAAATGAAATTCTAATACATGCCACAACAAGGGTAAACTTTAAAAACATGCTAAGTGAAATATCAGACACAAAAGGACAAATATTATGTGATTCCACTTATACAAGGTATCTAGAATAGGCAAATTCATAGAGACAGAAAGTAGAACAGTATTTACCAGGGCTGGAGGGAGGGTGGATAGGAAGTTATTAATGGGTACAGATTTCTGCTTGGGATGATGAAATTCTGGAAATTGACAGTGGTGACAGCTATACAACATTGTGACTGTTCTTAATGCCGCTGAATTGTACACTTAGAAATGGTTAAGATGGTAAATTTTATATTGTGTATATTTTACCACAATAAAAAAAAATGTGAAGCAAATACTGATAGAATTGAAAAAAGAAATAGGCAAATCCACAGTTATAATCAGAGATTTCATTTCCCCTCTCTTGATAACTGATAGAACAAGTAGGCAGAAAATCAGGAAGAATATAGTAGAATAAACACTATCAACTAACTGTACCTAAGTAACATTTACAGAAAACTAAGGTTTCTGTAAATGTTAGTCAACATCAGCAAAATACACATTTTTCTTTACTGCACATGGAACATTTACCAATATAGACCATATTCTGGCCCATTAAAAAAAAACAATAAATTCAGAAGAAGTCATACAAGATATGTTCTTAGACCACAATGGAATTAAATTAGAAATTAATTATAGAAAGATTTTGGGAAATTTTCTATGTATTTGGAAACTAAATAACACTTCTAAATGACCCTGGATCAAAGAAGAAATCAAGTAGGAAATTAGGAAATACTGTGAACTGAATGAAAATGAGATCACAACATATCAGAATTTGTTGTTGTTGTTAGGTGCCAATGAGTCGGTTCCGACTCATAGCGACCCCTATGTACAACAGAAGGAAACACTGCCCGGTCCTGTGCCATCCTCACAATCATTGTTATGCTTAAGCTGATTGTTGCAGCCACTGTTAATCCATCTTGTTGAGCGTTTTCCTCTTCTTTGCTGACCCTCCACCTTACCAAGCATGATGTCCTTCTCCAGGGACTGATTCCTCCTGATAACATGTACAAAGTACCTGAGACATAGTCTTGCCATCTTTGCTTCTAAGGAGCATTCTGGCTGTATTTCTTCCAAGACAGATTTGTTCGTTCTTCTGGCAGTCCATGGGTACATTCAATATTCTTCGCCAACACCACAATTCGAAGGTGTCCATTCTTCTTCAGTCTCCCTTACTCCTTGTCCAGATTTTGCATATGAAGCAACTGAAAACACCATGGCTTGGGACTGTTGCACGTTAGTCTTCAAGGTGACATCTTTGCTTCAACACTTTAAAGAGGTCTTTTGCAGCCAATTTGTCCAATGCAATGCGTCTTTTGATTTCTTGACTGCTGCTTCCATGGGTATTGATAGTGGATCCAAGTAAAATGAAATCCTTGGCAACTTCAATCTTTTCTCTGTTTACCATGATGTTGCTTATTGGTCCAGTTGTGAAGATTTTTGTTTTCTTTACGTTGAGTTGTAATCCACACTGAAGGCTGTGGTCTTCGATCTCATCAGTAAGTCCTTGGAGTCCTCTTCACTTTCTGCAAGCAAGGTTGTGTCATCTGTATAACGCAAGTTATTAATGAGCCTTCCTCCAATCCTGATGCCCATTTCTTCTTCATATAGTCCAGCTGCTCATATTATTTGCTCAGCAAACAGATTGAATAGGTATGGTGAAAGGATACAACCCTGATGCACACCTTTCCTGACTTTAAACCATGCAGTATTCTCTTGTTCTCTTTGGAAGACTGCCTCTTGGCGGTTGTGGGATGCCACTAAAGCTGTATGCAGAGGAAATTTATAGCACTAAATGCCTATACTGGAGCCCTGGCAGCTCAGTGGCTAACTAAGCATTCCACTGTTAACCAAAAATGTCAGCAGTTTGAATCCACCAGCCGCTTCCTGGAAGCCCTATGGGGCAGTTCTACTCTGTCCTATAGGGTCGCTATGAGTTGGAATTTACTTGGCAGCAACTGTTTTTTTTTTTTTTTTTTAATGCCTGTATTAGAAAGGAAACCCTCGTGGTGCAGTGGTTAAGTGCTATGGCTGCTAACCAAAAAGGTCAGCAGTTTAAATCCACCAGGTGCTCCTTGGAAACCCTATGGGGGCAGTTCTACTCTGTCCTGTAGGGTTGCTATGAGTCAGAATTGACTCGATGGCAGTGAGTTTTTTTTTTTTTTTTTATGTTAGAAAAGAAGAAAGATCATAAAAACAATTACCTGAGCTTCTACTTCAAGACACTAGGGAAGAAAGAGAAAATTCAAACCAAAATAAGCAGAGGAAAGGAAATAGTGAAGTTCAAAGAAAAATCCAATGAAGAAGAAAACAAAACAAAAATAGAGAAAATTAATAAATCCAAAAGCTGGTTATCTGAAATCAATAAATTAATAAGTTTCTAGTCAGAGTCATCAAGCATAAAAGAAAAGAAGACACAAAGTATCAATAGCAGGAATAACAGGTGACATCACTATGGATTCATTAACATTTAATAAAGGAATATTATAAATAACTTTATGCCAATAAACTCAACAATTAGATAAAGTGGTCAAATTCCTTGAAAGGTACAAACAACAAGCTCACTCAAGAAGAAATAAATAACGTGAATAGCCTTATATTTATTAAATAAATCGAAATTGTGTTAAAAACCTTCCCACAAAAAAAAAAAAAAAAAAAAAGCCCCAGCCCCAGATGACTTCACTGGTGAATTCTACCAAATATTTAAGGAAGAAATAATTCCAATTCTACACAAAATTTTCCAAAAATTGAAGAGGAAGGAATACTTCCCAATTCATTCTATGTGGTCAGCATTACCCTCTTACTAAAACTGTACAAAGATGTTAAATAAAAAGAAAACTACGGACCAATATCTGTCACAAACAGATGCAAAAATTCTAAAGAAAATTTTTGCAGATCGAATCCTGCAATACATTAAAAGAATGAAGTAAGGATTATTCCAGGAATGTAGTGTGGGTTTAACCTTTAAAAAAAAAAACCAATCAATGTAATTCACCATATTAACAAATGGGGAAGAAAAAAGCATATACCAGTAGTTGTAGAAAAAGCATTTGACAAAATTCAATATCAGCTATTGACAAAAACTTTCAGCAAACTATGAATAGAAGATAACTTTCTCAGCCTCATAAAGAGAATCTATGAAAAACCTACAGCTAACATAATTTTTATTAGGGAAAGTCTGAATGCTTTACCCGTAAGATTGAGAACAAGACAGGAATGTCTGCTCTCACCACTTCGGTTCAATATTGTACTGGAGGTTCTAGCCAAAGCAGTCATGAGAAAAGAAAAAGAGTGAGAAACAAACAAACAAAAGGCATCCAGATTTGAAACAAAGAAGTAAAAACTGTATTTGTAGATAACATGATTATCTATGTAGAAAATACGATGAAATTGACAAAAAAATCTATTAGAACTAGTATGTTAGTTTACAAGGTTGCAGAACACAAAATCAAGATATAAACATCAGTTATAGCTCTATATACTAGCAAAAAACAAGCATAAATTGAAATAAAAACAGTACCGTTTACAATGCTAAAACCATGAGGTAAACCCCATTGCCGTCGAGTCGATTCTGACTCATAGCAAGTGACCCTATAGGACAGAGTAGAACTGCCACATAGGGTTTCCAAGGAGTGGCTGGTGGATTTGAACAACCAACCTTTTGGTTATCAGCCAAGCCCTTAACCACTGTGCTACCTGGGCTCCAAAAATATGAGATACTTGGAATAAATGTGACAAAAAGTGTGAAAGACTTGGCCACTGAAAACTATGAAAGACTGCAGAGAGAAACTAAAGAAGGCTTGAGTAAATGAAGATATATACCTTGTTCGTGGGTTGGAAAACTCAGTATTGTTAAGATGTCAAGTCTCCCCCAGTTTGTCTATAAATCCAATGCAATAACAGTCAAAATCTCAGCAAGACTTTTTTTTTGTAGAAATTGATGAGCTAATTCTAAAATTCATATGGAAATGCAAAAGACCTAGAATATCCAAAACAACTTTTAAAAAATAGGGACAAATTTGAAAGGCTAACACTACCAGATTTCAAGAATTATTATGAAGCAACGATAATTAACGCCCATGGAAGCAATGGTCAGGAAATCAAACCACATATTGCATTGGGCAAATCTGCTGCAAAAGACCTCTTTAAAGTATTAAAAAGCAAAAATGTCACTTTGAGGACTAAGGTGCCCCTGACCCAAGCCATGATATTTTCAATCGCCTCCTATGCATACGAAAGATGGACAATGAATCAGGAAGACCAAAGAAGAATTGATGCCTTTGAATTATGGTGTTGGCAAAGAATATTGACTACACCATGGACTGCCAGAAGAATGAACAAATCTGTCTTGGAAGAAGTACTACCAGAATGCTCCTTGGAAGCGAGGACGGCAAGAGTTCATCTCATGTGCTTTGGACCTGTTATCGGGAGGGACCAGTCCCTGGAGAAGGACATCATGCTTGGTAAAGTAGAGACCAAACCAAACCCATTGTCATCCAGTTGACTCCTACTCATAGTGACCCTATGGTAAAGTAGAGGGTCATCAAAAAAAAGGAAGACTCTCAACAAGGTGGATTGACACAGGCGCTGCAACGATGGGCTCAAGCATGACAGCGATTTTGAGGATGGTGCAGGACCAGGCAGTGTTTTGTTCTGTTGTACATAGGGTCACTATGAGTCAGAAATTACTCTACAGCACCTAAGAACAACAACGCAATAATTGGGACAGCATGGTATTGGCGTAAAGATAGATAAATAGATCAATGGACCAGAATGGAAAATCCAAATATAACCCCACAGATATATGAACAACTGATTTGTTTTTACGAAGACAACACAGTAGAAAAAGGATACCCTTTTAAATAAGTGGTGATGGAACAACCAAGTATCCACACGCCAACAAATGTCTGAATACGTACTTCCCACCATTTACAAAAATTTACTGAAAGATGCATCGTAGACCTAAAGGAAAACCTAAAACTATAAAACTTCCAGAAGACAGAAGATCTTTGTGACTTTTGGATAGGAAAGAAAGTTTAGATACAACACCAAAAGCTCAATACATAAAAGAAAAAAAATTGGTAAATTGGATTTCATCAAAATTAAGAACTTCCGATCTTCAAAAGAAGAATTAAAAGTCAAAGGATGTAAAAATATTTACAAAGCATATAGCTGATACAGGACTTGTATTCCGAATACATACAAAACTCTGAAAATTCAACAGTAAGAAAATAAATAACCCAATAAAAATGGGTAAAAGATTTGAACTTACATTTCACCAAGATACAGGGATGACAAATAAGCACATGAAAAGATGGGCACCATTGAGTTGACTTTCGGCTCACAGGGACTCCATGTAACAGAGTAGAGCTACCCCATAGAGTTTTCTTGGCTTAACTCACAGGGAGAAAGATCCAGCCACAGGTCTTTCTCCGCTGCAGTGGCTAGTTGGGTCTGAACCGCTGACCTCCTGGTTAGCAGCCAAGTGCTTAACCATTGTGCTGCTGGGGTTCCTTTCTTTAGTCATTAGGGAAATGAAAATTGAAACCACAACAAGGTACCACAACATGCTTAATTTAAAAGCCAAAATTTAACAGATCGAACATACCAAGTGATCCGGTACACACTTCTGGTGGGCATGTAAAACTGTACAACCACTCTGGAAAACTGGCAATTTCTTAAAAAGTTAAACATACACCTATTGTATGATCCAACTATTTTACTCCTAATATTTACCCAAGAGAAAAGGAAATATATGTCTAAACAAAGACTTGTGCTCAAATGTTCATACCTACTGCCATCCAGTCGATTCCAACTCATAGCGACCCTCTAGGACAGAGAGAACTGCCCCATAGAGTTTCCAAGGGGCACCTGGTGGATTTGAACTGACAACCTTTTGGTTAGCAGCCATAGCACTTAACCACTATGCCACCAGATTTTCCCGAATGTTCATAGCAGCTTCATTTGTAATTGTCAAAACTGGACACAACCCAAATAAACATCAACAGGTGAAGGGATGAACAAATTGTGGTACGTTCACACAACGGAACACTACTCGGCAATTAAAAAAAAAAAAAAAACTGTTGATACATGAAACAACACAGATGAATCTCAAAGTCATTTAACTGGGTGAAAGAAGCCAGATCCAAAAAAGAAAAAAAAAAAGAGAGTACATACTGTCTGATTACACTTACATAAAACTCTAGAAAATGTGATTAGCTGTAACGAGGAGGGACAACAGGGCTGCAAAGGGGCGTAAGGAAAATTTTGGGGAGTCTTTCATTATCTTGATAGTGGCGATGGTTTAACAGTTATATACATGTCAAAACTTCAAATTGCATACTTTAAATATGTGTAGTTTGTTGTATGCCAATTATGAGGGCTCGAATAAAAATTCCTCAGGTATTAGGAGCCCTGGTCACCCAGTGGTTAAGAGCTTGACTGCTAACAAAAAGGTCGGCAGTTCGAATCTACCAGTAGCTCTTTGGAAACCCAGTGAGGCGGTTTTACTGTGTCCTGTAGGGTCGCTATGAGTTGGAACGGACTCGACAGCAATGGTTTTTTTTGGGGGGGGGGGGTGGTGGTGGTGGAGGGTTCAATTTAGAAAGTTAAAGAGGAGGGTGTTGCAATCAATTCTTCGCCTGGTGTCTGGTTCCCCCTAGTGGCTTCTCTAGACATTTTTCTTGTGTGCTGCCCAGTGGATTCAGACTCAGAGCGACACTACAGGACAGAGTAGAATTGCCCCATAAGGTTTCCTAGGCTGTAACCAGGGACACCCCCACGTGTCTGTCAGTTTGTCATACTGTGGGGGCTTGCATGTTGCTGTGATGCTGGAAGCTATGCCACCGGTATTCAAATACCAGCAGGGTCACCCATTGCGGACAGGTTTCAGCTGACTTTCCAGACTAAGACCGAGGAAGAAGAAGGACCCGGCAGTCTACTGCTGAGAAGATCTAGCCACTGAAAACTTTATGAATGACAGCGGAACATTGTCTGATACAGTGCCAGAGATGAGCCCCCAGGTTGGAAGGCACTCGAAAGGCGGCTGTGGAAGAGCTGCCTCCTCAAAGTAGAGTTCATCTTAAAGATGTAGATGGAGTCAAGCTTTCCGGGCCTTCATTTGCTGATGTGGCATGACTCAAAATGAGAAGAAACAGCTGTAAAAATCCATTAATAATCGGAACGTGGAATGTATGAAGTATGAATCTAGGAAAATTGGAAATCGTCAAAAATGAAATGGAACACATAAACATTGATATCCTAGGCATTAGTGAGCTGAAATGGACTGGTATTGGCCATTTTGAATCTGACAATCATATGGTCTACTATGCCAGGAATGACAACTCGAAGAGGAATGACAACTTGAAGAGGAATGATGTTGCATTCATCGTCAAAAAGAACACTTCAAGATCTATTCTGAAGTACTGCTGTCAGTGATAGGATAATGCCTATACACCTACAAGGAAGACCAGTTAATAGGACTATTATTCAAATTTACACACCAACCACTAAGGCCAAAGATGAAAAAATTGAAGACTTTTGCCAGTTTCTGCAGTCTAAAATTGATCATCCATGCAATCAGGATGCATTGATAATTGCTGGAGATTGGAATGTAAGAGTTGGAAACAAAGAAGAAGGATCTGTAGTTGGAAAATATGCCCTTGGTGATAGAAATGATGCCGGAGTTTGCATGGTAGAATTTTGCAAGACCAACAACTTCTTCATTGCAAATACCTTTTTTCACCAACATAAATAAACATATGGCCCCTGCCAGATGGAATACACAGGAATCAAATCAACTACATCCGTGGGAAGAGATGATGGAAAAGCTCCATATCATCAGTCAGAACAAGGCCAGGGGCCAACTGCAGAGCAGACCATCAATTGCTCATATGCAAGTTCAAGCTGAAACTGAAGAAAATTGGAACAAGTTGACAAGAGCCAAAGTACAACCTTGAGTATACCCCACCTGAATTTAGAGACCATCTGAAGAATAGATTTGATGTGTTGAACACAAATGACCAAAGACCAGACAAATTGTGGAATGACATCAAGAACATCATACATGAAGAAAACAAGAGGTCATTAAAAAGACAGGAAAGACAGAAAAGACCAAAATGGATGTCAGAGGAGACTCTGAAACTTGCCCTTGAACTTTGAGTAGCTAAAGCGAAAGGAAGAAATGAATAAGTAAAAGAGTTGAACAGAAGATTTCAAAGGACAGCTTGGGGAGACAAAGTAAAGTATTATAATGACATGTGCAAAGACTTGAGAATGAAAAACCAAAAAGGAAGAACACATTCTGTGTTTCTCAAGCTGAAAGAACTGAAGAAAAAATTCAAGCCTTGAGTTGCAATGTTGAAGGATTCTATTGGGAAAATATTAAATGACTGAGGGAGCATCAAAAGAAGATTGAAGGAATACACAGAGTCACTGTACCAAAAAGAACTGGTTGACTTTCATCTATTTCAGGAGGTAACATATGATCAGGAACCGATGGTACCGAAGGAAGAAGTCCAAGCTGCATTGAAGGCATTGGTGAAAAACAAGGTTCCAGGAATTGACAGAATACCAGTTGAGATGTTTCAACAAACGGATGCAGCGCTGGAATTACTCACTAGTCTATGCCAAGAAATTTGGAAGACAGCTACCTGGCCAACCGACTGGAAGAGACCTATATTTATGCCTATTCCCAAGAAAGTTGGTCCCACCAAATGCAGAAATTATTGAACAACATCATTAATATCACACACGAGTAAAATTTTGCTGAAGATCATTCAAAAGCAGCTGCAGCAGTATATCGACAGGGAACTGCCAGAAATTCAAGCTGGATTCAGAAAAGGATGTAGAACCAGGGATGTCATTACTGATGTCAGGTGGATCCTGGTTGAAAGCAGAGAATACCAGAAAGATGTTTACCTGTGTTTTATTGACTATGCAAATGCATTCGACTGTGTGGATCAAAGCAAATTATGGATAACATTGCAAAGGAATTACTTGTGCTCATGAAAAACCCGTACATAGATCAAGAGGCAGTTGTTCAGACAGAACAAAGGGATACTACATGGTTTAAAGTCAGGAAAGGTGTGCATCAGGGTTGTATCCTTTCACCATACTTATTTGATCTGTATGCTGAGCAAATAATCTGAGAAGCCGGACTATATGAAGAAGAATGGGGCACTGGGATTGGAAGAAGACTCATTAACAATCTGCATTATACAGATGACACAAGCTTGCTTGCTGAAAGTGAAGAGCACTTACTGATGAAGATCAAAGACCACAGCCTTCAGTATGAATTACACCTCAACATAAATAAAACAAAAATCCTCACAACTGGACCAATGAGCAACATCATGATAAATGAGGAAAAGGTTGAAGTTGTCAAGGATTTCATTTTACTTGGATCCACAATCAACAGCCATGGAAGCAGCAGTCAAGAAATCAAAAGACGAATTGCATCAGGCAAATCTGCTGTTGAAAGGCCTCTTTAAAGATTTGAAAAGCAAAAATGTTACCTTGAAGGCTAAGGTGGCTTGACCCAAGCCATGGTGTTCTCAATCACCTCATATGCATGGGAAAGCAGGACAATGAATAAGGAAGACCAAAGAAGAATTGACGCCTTCGAATTGTGGTGTTGGAGAAGAATATGGAATATACCACGGACTGTTGAAGAGCAAACAAATCTGTCTTGAAAGAAGTACAGCCAGAATGCTCCTTAGAAGCAAGGATGGCGAGACTATGTCTCATATACTTTGGACGTGTTGTCAGGAGGGATCAGTCCCTGGAGAAGGACATCATGCTTGGTAAAGTAGGGGGTCAGTGAAAAAGAGGAAGACCCTCAATGAGGTGGATTGACAAAGTGGCTGCAACAATGTGCTTAAGCATAACAATGATTGTGAGGATAGTGCAGGACTGGGTAGTGTTTCGATCTGTTGTACCTAGTGTCACTATGAGTCAGAACCAACTCAGTGGTACCTAACAACAATCAGGGACAGATTACCAAATAAGCAAGGTAAGCACATGCTTAGGAGAGCAACAAAACGGAAATGCTCTTTGCCATGATACAAACACAAGGGTATGCACCAATTGTCCAAATCAAAGGCTCACTGATGCCAAGCAGAGAGGATACAAAGTAAAGTGAGCACCACAGTGGCACGGAGCTGGCAGAGCACTAAATGAAAATGGTATCAGCTCCAGTGCGTGAGAACGTGCCCACTGGAAATAAAGTTCACAAAGGTCACGAGGGAGCCCATGTGCAAGGCTGTTTAAGCTATGAGGCCCCTACCACTTCAACACCTTCACTGACGTCTGTCTGCTACAGTCCCTTCCCATGAAAGTGCCTTATCTCGAAGGTCTCTTGGGAGTATATCATTTTCTCTCTAATAAACAAGAGGTGGGAGTGGGCTGTTGAGTCTAACTCTTGTTACAGTCACCAAATATGCAACTGGATCCAACATGAGTGGTTACTGGGCAAGGATGGATTGTATTAATAGATAACATCTCTTTGATCCATTTTGAGAGAGCTGTTTGTACATCCTTGACCGCTGATCCAGCAACTCCAGCCAAGAGAGCCAGAAATGCTCTTTGCCATGATACAAACACAAAGGTATGCTTGTTTGCGCATCCAGTAAACAACCAATGGGAATTCCAGTCCCAAATGATGTGCAAAAGCAAGGGAACTCAAAGAAGTCAACAATTACGATGAATTCAATCATTTTTTAACTGTATAGCATTTATGTACAGAATTATGTCCTAAATTTTGTAAACAATAATATTCATAACTTTAACTTTAAAATATGTTTGGCATACACATGGAGCAATTCAGCATACATTTAATATAATACTAACATGTGTAATAATTTAATACACATAGCAAACATTCAAAAAAATTAGAAATATTCATATTTATCTAACATGAGCAGTTTTAATTTATGTATCAAATGAGTTATGGTTTTTATGTTTTTATGGTTTTTAGTGCTTGATATTATGCTAATAAATGAGGTATTACACTCATTAAGAGGATGCAAAATTCAATATTTGGTTGCAAAATGTGTCTCTGTTTTGCAGCAATGAGTGTGTTTCTAAATTCATCTTCCAAGACAGCAACAAAGGGCGTTTATCAGAACATTACATTTATATATTATCAGAATATTTATGTATCTCCTTGTAAGGAAATTGAACAGTTCCTCAAGGAAATAAATTACATGAATATTTAGAAAACAAAGAGTACATAAAGTATTTTATTTTCCATTTTCAGACTGACTTTCTTTTAAGACACTGATTGATATTGTTATGACTCATAAAACAAACTTGTTGGTCAAGAAGTCATGCTATTGTTACATCAATTATGTGCATATCTCCAAATATGGGAGTTGAACAATTCCACAAAGAAATAAAATGTACATTTTGTAAATTTTGTATATGAAAACAATTATATTTTCCTTTTCATTTTGGACCGATGGGGTATAACCTCACATTCAGTTCTCTCTCATCAACCATACAATGTGCCAGAGGCACTAGAATCACGTGACTCCTGAAGTAACTGGTCCTGTGCAAAGCAAAGCGAAACGCATGTTCAGATTGAGTGTACACTTGTACTTGTATCATGCTCTTTGCTATCGCTCTCACGCCCGTCAGGTATCAGCAGTATCAAAGGATAGAAAGTGGGTGCATACGTTTTTAAGTATTATTTCAAAATGAAAAACACTCAGGGAGAGAGATCTGCAAAGAGCTCACCAACAAACATTGTATGACAAAAGAATGAAATTATTTTCTACTGCCCTTGTAACGGCAATGGGTTTTTTTACAGGCCCTTGTAAGTACTATTTCTTTTAACTATCTCAGACCTGAAGAAAAAAATCACATATTCTAAATCAATTTTTTACTTAGTAATTTTCAAATATAAATTTTTGTGTTACTGTTCAAATTTAAATGTAAATTTTATTTTATAAATTTTATTTATTATCAATTATTCAAATTCATTTGCTACAGAACGAAATTTAAAAGTGGCATAATTTTATATCCAGGTAATATGAAATGAGAACAACAAATGGAGAACAAAAATGAAAGCTCAAAGAAGATAAAAAAGGATTTGTGACTCCCTAAAGAAAAAGGAAACAAAAATCCTCACAGCTGGACCAATAACCAATATCATGATAAACAGAGAAAAGGCTGCAGTTGTCGAGGATTTCATTTCGCTTGGATCCACAATCAACACCCATGGAAGCAGTAGCTGAGAAATCAAACTACGCATTGCATTGGACAAATCTGCTGCAAAAGATCTCTTTAAAGTGTTGAAAAGTAAAGACGTCACCTTGAAGACTAAGGTGCACCTGACCCAAGCCATGGTATTTTCAATCACCTCATATGCATGCAAAAGCTGGACAATGAATAAGGAAGACCGAAGAAGAGTTGATGCCTTTGAATTACGGTGTTGGCAAAGAATATTGAGTATATCATGGTCTGCCAGAAGAATGAACAAATCTGTCTTGGAAGAAATACAGCCAGAATGCTCCTTAGAAGCAAAGATGGTGAGACTAAATCTCAGGTACTTCGGACATTTATCAGGAGAAATCAGTCTCTGGAGAAGGACATCATGTTTGGTACGGTGGAGGGTCAGCGAAGAAGAGGAAGATCCTCAATGAGATGGATTGACACAGTGGCTGCAACAGTGAGCTCAGGCATAACAATGATTGTGAGGAGGGTGCAGGACTGGGCAGTGTTTTGTTCTCTTGTAAATAGGGCCACTGTGAGTCAGAACTGACTAGATGGCACCTAACAACAACAAAGACAATTCCAAAATTATCTTCCTTTTAAAACAATGGAAAAAGATTTCTTCCACTGCACACTTGAGTTTAATGGGTACAATTCATTGTACTAGTACCACTAGTTCTGAAATTACTAATAGCAATACAAATATACCAGGATTTGTCCCAAATTCTACATCCATTATTTCTATAGTAAAAAAATTAATAATGGTGTAGAAACAAACTATTTTAGAATCTGAAATTGTTGCATCTGCAGACCCCATATATAACAGAAATACAGATCCTGCTTTGTGGAATATTTTTTCTTCTAATGATGTAAATTATTGGATTGAAAGAGGGCTAAGTGATTGTCAGCATCACAGTGGACCATTTGAAAATTCATGTCGAAAATTCCTGGATGGTAAACAAAGTTCTGTGGCCAGAATATATTTCTAGGATGCAAAGCTAATGGTCAAAGTTATGAGACTGGTTACTGTATTCTCCATCAGTCAATTCAGTATACTCTTTTGTTTGCTGCTGATGGATTTAGCAATTGGCACAACTCGAATATGATTGATAAACACCAAAATAGCTCAATTCACAGAGATTGCATGTTGTCATATTTAATCTAAAGGCATGGTTTTAGCTTAACTCAGGGATTGGGAACACAAATTAATGAAGAACTTCAGTACTGGAAAGCCATTTTGCAATGCATTGCTGCTGTCATAACAATTGCTGAACGTGGACTATCTTTTCGAGAAAGAAATAAAGTATTTAGGGCCTCACAAAATGGAAATTTTGAGCGTTTCCTTGACCTTGTTGCTCAGTTTGATCCATTTTTAGCAGTCACATCTCAAAATATGGTAACACAGGAAAGAGCAACCCATCGTATATGTCTAAAACTGAAAAAAAAACTGAAGAATTAATAAATTTAAGAGGTGATGAATTTTGATCCACTATTTTCAGTGAAATAAGTATAGTTCGATATCTCAGTTTATCTGTAGATTCCACTCCTGATCTTTCTCATACAGATCAGCTTAGTATTGTTTTAAGATACAGATGGAAAACCTGCCAAATGATTTATCACATTTACTAGCTTAAAAAGTCATACCGGCAAACAAACTGCAAATCAAGTACTTCATTATTTATGTGAAGTTTGCAAAGTTAACTTTTCTAAATCCTATGACAATGTTGCCAATATGTCAGGGCATTATAAAGGCATGCAACAGAAAATTTTAGAACATAATTCTCATACTACATGCTGCAGATTCACTTAATCTTGTAAGATGTAGCACAGTACATTGTTGTCCGGAAGTGGTTGATTCTTTTTTTCTACTGTTCAGTTACTCTACACATTTTTTACCACCTCTACTCACTGTTGAGCAGTTCTTAAAACAATTAGGCAATGATCCAGTATTAAAATATCTTTTTAATACATGTTGATCCAAGTAAAATGAAACCCTTCACAACTTCAATATTTTCTCCGTTTATTATGCTGTTACTTGTTGGTCCAGTTGTGAGGATTTTTATTTTCTTTATGTTGAGGTGTAATCCATACTGAAGACTGTAGTCTTTGATCTTCATCAGTAAGTGCTTCAAGTCCTCTTCACTTTAAGCAAGGTTGTGTCATCTGCATAATGCAGGTTGTTAATGAGTCTTCCTCCAATCCTGATGCTGCATTCTTCTTCATATAGTCCAGATTCTCTGATTATTTGCTCAGTATACAGATTGAATAAGTATGGTGAAAGGATACAACCTTGACACACACCTTTATTGACTTTAAACCATGCAGTATCCCCTTGTTCTGTTCGAACAAAAATCGTATGGAGCAATTCTACTCTGCATATGTGGGGTGGCCATGGGTTGGAACTGACTCAACAAACAACAATAGAGTACTTTTGGTAAGCAGACCTGGTGCTGCAAAATAAAACAAACACCTGAATGGGGCTTCTCACACTGATGCTGATATAAATTAAGAAAGGTTTTGGGTGTTACAGGTGTCAGGATGATAGCTATGAAAGTCAGAATCTACTAAGATGTGACAACTCACGTGCCAATTCAACTCACCTGAAGACAGACGGTGCTAAGAGACTGGGCTCATCCTTGCCATCGCTGGTCATGGCAAAGAGCAAAAACAACCTTATTTATTGGAGTTTTAAGTCTTGCCCCAGACAGTCTCCCTTCTCAGGAGCTAAGCCTCAACAAGTAGGAGGGGTGTTAGAATGAGATTTTAAGCCTTGGGTACATATGAGTGTTCCAGGTGCAGATCTTGGGAGTAGGTGCCAATATGCAAATAAGGACTATGGATGCTGGACGTAAAAATGGTTCCATCTGCATGGCAGTTAAACATTGGTCAGCTGGTCCTAAGATGGTGGTTCCTGTACTCCTGAAGAATCCCAGGGGAGTTCTGGAGAATTGTCTTATATGTGGGAAGGGCAGGAATCGTAGAAAGGGTTCTCCTGGAGGAAAGGCCATGCCTTGCCAAATGGTATGGTTCTGAAAGTGTCGAGGGGCTCTCATAGGCTCTTGAAATCCAAGAGAGAAGATGTGAATCTACAATTGGCTTCATCCATATCAGAAGCAGGTCTCCAAGGGGGAACAGCCACCCACATGTAGGAATGATACACATGAGGAACATGTTACACATAGGGTCACTATGAGTTGGAACTGACTCAACAGCACCTAACAATGACAAGTGGTTGACCAGCTTTGGGGTGAGGGTTGCATCAGTCTAAGCCTGCATCAGTCTGGTGGGGGGCAAGAGACTCCTGGGCACATCCCTCAGACAGATGAGTTGTCACTATTTTCCACCCAAGGGTCCTCTCCTCCAAGCCCCCTCTGCATACACTCTCCTCCTTTGGAGCTACTCCTAGCCTGATCCAAAGGAAGTATATTGGTGGGGCTCCTAATGGACCAGGGTGGAGCCTGCACTCTGAGTGACTCTCTGGGTGCTCTCTAAACAGCCTGGTCCGGTGGCCACCTTGTCCAAAGTAGTGGCAGTATCAGATAAGTGGCAGGGCCAGGATGTAAACTCTTGCCTGTCTGACTACAAAGCCTATGTTTTCAATTCACAAATCAGACTAGAAAAGATTGCAACAAATAATGGGACATGGGATAAATAAACTAGCCCCACAATGGCCGATTTTCCAAATATTAAGGAAACAACGGAAAGTAAAAATAAAAAAAAAAGTTACCAAGGACAATTGTGTGATTCAGACAGTGAAATATCCATCTATTAGCACCACCATCACATGCAGAACAACTTGGTGTCCAGGAATTTGATGCTCATGGTTGGTCAGAGGAATTGGAAGAAGTGGAGCTGCTCATATTCCACCCCACACCTTGAGAAGAAAACTTAGAGTCCAAACTAATAAATGTAGAAGGAGTGCTGCAATTAGAAAAATCACCATGTGTCAAGTCTCATAATAATAACTAATTCAAGTGAAAATTTGATGAGGAACAGGCACTTATATAACCTCAGAATCTCTCCTCACAAAGTACCTAGCAATTACAATGGAAAGGAGAATAACTTCACAGTGAAGATTCCTGGCAGACTCCACCTAAACAAAGTGATCAAAGTTAACATCACCAATAATGGGACAGCTCCATCATGTGGCTCCTGATGTGGCACACCAGAAGGACACACATCACTTCAGTGGCGTTCCTGCCAGAAGTGCATAACCAAACCCTTCCCATGAAGAAACATCAGACAAACCCAGACTGAGGGAACTCACAACATAATGGCTGTATTTTTCAGATGTCAAGGTCAAAAAGACTGCTTAAAGGTGATTAAAGAAAATAAAGAGACTTAGGAGGCTTTACAACTTAATTCAAATTATGATCTAGAACTCTCTTTCCTGATAAAAGGATGCTATTATTATTGGATATTATTAGGACCTTTGGTGGAATTTGAATAAGGTCTGTAAGTTAGCTAGTGGTATTATAACAATGCTTATTTCCTGATTAATATAATTATACAGTACTGGGATTTTGCTGGTGGCCCAGTGGTTAAGAGCTTGGCTGCTAACAAAAAGATCAGTAGTTCAAATCCACCAGCAGCTCCTTGGAAACCCTATGGGGCAGTTCTACTCTCCTGTAGGGTTGTTATGAGTCAGAATTCACTTGATGGCAACAGGTTTGGTCTTTTTGGTTTGGTGATTTTGTAAGATAATGTCCTTGTTTTTTGGAAATTGTTGTTGTTGTCAGGTGCCATCGAGTCAGTTCCAACTCATGGAGACCACATGTACAACAGAACGAAACACTGCCTCGTCTGCACTGTCCTCACAATCATTGCTATGCTTGAGCCCATTGTTGCAGCCACTGTGTCAATCCATCTTGTTGAGGGTCTTCCTCTTCTTTGCTGACCCTCCACCTTACCAAGCATGATGTCCTTCTCCAGGGACTGGTCCCTCCTAATAACATGTCCAAAGTACCTGAGACAAGTCTCACCATTCTTACTTCTAAGGAACATTCTGACTGTACTTGTTGCAAGACAGATTTGTTCGTTCTTCTGGCAGTCCATGGTATATTCAATATTCTTCACCAACACCGTAATTTAAAGGCATCAATTCTTTTTCAGTCTTCCTTATTCATTGTCCAGCTTTTGCGTGGATATGAGGCAATTGAAAATAACATTTTTTTTGAGTTAGGCGCACCCTAGTCCTCAAAATGACATTTTCGCTTTTGAACACTTAGGTTTTTGCAGTAGATTTGGCCAATACAATGCATCTTCTGATTTCTTGACCGCTGCTTTCATGGATGTTGATTGCAGATCCAAGTAAAATGAAGCCCTTGACAACTTCAGTCTTTTCTCATTTATCATGATGTTGCTTATCAGTTCAGTTGTGATGGTTTTTGTTTTCTTTATGTTGAGGTGTAATCCAAACTGAAGGCTGTGGTCTTCCACCTTCATCAGTAAGTGCTTCAAATCCTTTTCACTTTCAACAAACAAACTTGTGTCATCTGCATAACGCAGGTTGTTAATGAGTCTTCCTCCAATCTTGATGCCCCGTTCTTCTTCATATAGTCCAGCTCCTCAGATTATTTATTTGCTCAGCAAACAGATTGAATAAGTATGGTGAAAGTATCCAACCCTGATGCACACCTTTCCTGACTTTAAACCACGCAGTATCCCCTTGTTTATGTATAGCAACAGAACACTATCTAATACAGTACTCAAAGATGAGCCTCTCAGATTAGAAGGCACTAAAAATATGACTGGGGCAGAGCTGCCTCATCAAACTAGCGTCAACCTAATTACTCTACTTTGTAATTAAGGATGGAGTAGACTTTCAAACTCTTCATTTGCTGATGTGGCATGACTCAAAATGAGAAGAAACAGCTCCAAACATCCATCAGTAATTGAAATGTGGAATACATGAAGTATAAATCAAGGAAAATTGAAAATCATCGAAAATGAAATGGAACGCATAAACATCAATATCCTAGGCATTAGTGAACTGAAATGGACTGGTATTGGCCCTTCTGAATAGGATAATCATATGGTCTACTATGCCAGGAATGACAAGTTGAAGAGGAACAGCGTCCCACTCACCTTCAAAAAGAACATTTCAAGACCTATCCTGAAGTACAATGCTGTCAGTGACAGAACAATATCCATACACCTACTAGGAAGACCAGTTAATGTGACTATTATTCAAATTTATGCTCTAATCACTAATGCCAAAGATGAAGAAATTGAAGATTTTTACCAACTTCTGCGGTGTGAAGTTGATCAAACATGCAAACAAGATGCACTGTTAATTATTGGTGAATTGAATGAAAAGTTGGAAATCTTGGTGGTGTAGTGGTTGAGTGCTACAGCTGCTAACCAAAAGGTCAGCTGCTCGAATCTACCAGGCGCTCCTTGGAAAATCTATGGGGCAGTTCTACTCTGTCCTATAGGGCCACTATGAGTCAGAATCGACTCGATGGCAACAGGTTTGTTTTTTTGGTTTATACATGTGGACCTCTGGGTAAAATACACGGGAATCAAATGACTACATCTATGGAAAGAGACGATTGAACAAGCTCAATATCATCAGTTAGAACAAGGCCAGGGGCGACTGTGGAACAGAACACTAATTGCTCATGTGCAAGTCCACAAGAGCCAAAGTACAACCTTGAGTGTATCCCACCTGAATTTAGAGAACATCTCAAGAATAGATTTGATGCATTGAACACTAATGACTGCAGACCAGACAAGTTGTGGCATGACTTCAAGGACACCATACATGAAGAAAGCAAGAAGTCACTAAAAAGACAAGAAAAAAAAAAGACCAAAATAGATGTCAGAAGATACTCTGAAACTTGATCTTGAACGTAGAGTAGCTAAGTGAATGGCAGCAATGATGAAGTAAAAGAGCTGAATAAGATTTCAAAGGGCAGCTAGAGAAGACAAAGTAAAATATTATAATGAAATGTGCAAAGACCTGGAGTTAGAAAACCAAAAGGGAAGAACAAGCTTGGCATTTCTCGAACTGAAAGAAATTAAGAAAAAATTCATGCCTCCGGTTGATGTATCGAAGGATTCTATGGGCAAAAAGTTGAATGACGCAGGAAGGATCTAAAGAAGATGGAAGGAATACACAGAGCCACTGTACCAAAAGTACTGGTTGACATTCAACCGTCTCAGGAGGTAACATATTATCGGGAACAGATGTTACTGAAGGAAGAGTCCAAACTGCATTGAAGGCATTGGAGGAAAACAAGGCTCTAGGAATTGACCGAATACTAATTGAGGTGTTTCAACAAACAGATGCAGCGCTAGAAGTGCTCACTCGTCTGTGTCAAGAAATTTGGAAGACAGTTACCTGGACAACCGACTGGAAGAGATCTGTATTTATGCCTATTCCAAAGAAATGTGATCCAAATGAATGTGGAAATTATTGAAAAAATATCATTAATTTTACACACAAGTAAAATTTTGCTGAAGATCGTTCGTAAATTTTTTCTTAATTTCTTTCAACTTGAGAAATGTCAAGCATGTCCTTCCCTTTTGGTTATCTAACTCCAGGTCTTTGCACATGTCATTATAATACTTTACTTTGTCTTCTCTAGCAAACCTTTGAAATTTTCTGTTCTGCTGTTTTACTTCATCATTTTTCCATTTGCTTTAGCTACTTGAAGTTCAAGAGCAAGTTTCAGAGTCTCTTCTGACATATATTTTGGTCTTTCCTTTTTTTCCTGTCTCTTTGGTGGCTTTTTGCTTTCTTCATGTGTGATGTCATTCCACATCTTGTCTGGTCTTCAGTCATTAGTGTTCAATGCATTAAATGTATTCTTAAAATGGTCTCTAAATTCATGTGGGATATACTCGAGGTCATACTTTGGCTCTCACGGACTTGTTCTAATTTTCTTCAGTTTCAACCTGAACTTGCATATGAGCAATTGGTGGTCTGTTCCGCAGTCGGCCCCTGGCCTTGTACTGACTGATGACATTGAGTTTTTCCATCAACTCTTTCCATAGATTTAGTTGATTTGATTCCTGTGTATTCTATCTGGTGAGGTCCACGTGTATAGTCACAGTTTATGTTGTTGAAAAGGTACTTGCAATGAAGAAGTCATTGGTCTTGTAAAATTCTATCATTTGATTTCTGGCATCGTTTCTATCACTAAGGCCATATTTTCCAAATACCAATCCTTCTTCTTTGTTTCCAACTTTCACATTCCAATCACCAGTAATTATCACTGTATCCTAACTGCTGTTTGATCAATTTCAGACTGCAGAAGTTGGTAAAAATCTTCGATGTCTTCATCTTTAGTCTTAGTGGTTGTTGCATAAATTTGAATAATAGTCATATTAACTGGTCTTCCTTGTAGGCGTATGGATATTATTCTATCACTGACCAGTGTTGTACTTCATGATAGATCTTGAAATGTTCCTTTTGACAATGAATACAATGCCATTCCTCTTCAAGTTATCATTCCCAGCATAGTAGACCGTATGATTATCTGATTCAAAATGGCCAACACCAGTCCATTTCAGCTCACTAACATCTAGGATATTGATGTTTATGCGTTCCATTTCATTTTTGATGATTTCCAATTTTCCTAGATTCATACTTCGTACATTCCACGTTCCGATTATTAATGGATTCTTGCAGCTGTTCTCATTTTGAGTCGTGCCACCTCAGCAAGTGAAGGTCCTGAAAACTTGACTCTATCCATGTCATTAAGGTCAGCTCTACTTTGAGGAGTCAGCTCTTCCACAGTCATCTTTCGAGTGCCTTCCAACCTGAGGAGCTCATCTTATGGCACTATATCAGACAATGTTCCGTTGCTGTTCATAAGGTTTTCACTGGCTAACTCTTTTCCGAAGTAGACCTCAAGGTCCTTCTTGCTAGTCTGTCTTAGTCTGGAAGCTCAGCTGAAACCTGTCTGCCATGGGTGATCCTGCTGGTATTTGAATACTGGTGGCATGGCTTCCAGCATCACAGCAAGACACAAGCCCCCACAATACAGCAAACTGAGAGATGCATGGGGATTTGACTATGTGGAGCATTACGTGTTATGGATAACATTGCAAAGAGAAGGAATTCTAGAACACTTAATTGTGCTCATGAGGAACCTGTACATAGACCAAGAGGCAGTCATTCAAACAAAACAAAGTTTAAAATCAGAAAAAATGTGGATCAGGATTGTATCCTTTCACCATACTTATTCAATCTCTCTGCTGAGCAAATAATCCAAGAAGGGAGACAATATGAAGAAGAACAGGTCATCTGGATTGGAGGAAGACTCATTAACAACCTCATGGACATAGATCAAGAGGCAGTCATTCGAACAGAACAAGAGGATACTTCATGGTTAAAAGTCAGGAAAGGTGTGTGTCAGGGTTGTATCCTTTCACCATACCTATTCAATCTGTATGTGGAGAAAATAATCTGAGAAGCTGGACTATATGAAGAAGAACAAAGCATCAGGATTGGAGGAAGACTCATCAACAACCTGTGTTATGCAGATGACACAAGCTTGTTTGTTGAAGAGGACTTGAAGCACTTCTTGATGAAGATCAAAGATCACAGCCTTCAGTATGGATTACACCACGGACTGCCAAAAGAATGACCAAATCTTTCTTGGAAGAAGTATGGCAAGAATGCTCCTTAGAAGCGAGGATGGCAGGACTATGTCTCACATACTTTAGACTTTTTGTCAGGAGGGATCAGTCCTTGGAGAAGGACATCGTGCTTGGTAAAGTAGGGGGTCATCGAAAAAGAAGACTCTCAATGAGATAGATTGACACAGCAGCTGCAACAATGGGCTTAAGGGTAACAACGATTGTGAGGATGATGTTCTGTTGTACATTGAAATAGACTCGATGGCACCTAACAAGAACAACAATCTTGTCTCATTAATATGACAAACATAACCTAATCCTCTTTCACACAATCTAATCCTGCCTCATTAACGACAAGCCAAGGTTAGGATTTACGAGTCACAAAATGGAAGATAATTACATCAGATTACAAAGTGGAGGACAATCACACAATACTGGGAATCATGGCCTAGCCAAGCTGACACATATTTTGGGGGGCACAATTCAATTCATGGTAAACCCTTTGAAAGAAACTGTGTAGTAAAACTTATTAATAGTTCTGGAAAGGGTCTCTCTCTTTTTTTTTTTTTTTTAGATGATGGGATTTCCAGTAAACTACATGATACATGGTATCACAGAAGACTGGATGAAAAAGCATTTATGAAATTTCAGCTGTCTTTTATTAAGCCAGAGCCCTGGCGGTGCAGTTGTTAAGAGCTATGGCTGCTAACCAAAAGGTTGGCAGTTTGAATCCACTTGCTCCTCCTTGGAAACCCTGTGGGGCAGCCTAGTCTTTCCTATATGGTTGCTATGAGTTAGAATTCACTTGACAGCAGAGGCTTTTTTGCGGGGAGGAGGGGTTGTATTAAACCAGACATTAGAGAGACTTTTGAAGTTGAAAAATCATGCCATTCTTCTCATTGCATTTTTTTTGTTTGTTTGGGAGAATTTTTTTCATAAAAATATATTATTTATGTTAACACGTAAGTGGTTTGTATTGTTACTTTTAAATGAGCTAATAACCGTATATTTAAAATTTTTCTCAATTTTAGTTTTTAGAACAGTAAATAAACATCTACAAGTATAATTCACATAAACCAAATCCCTTTGGAGTCCTCAGTTTTTTAAGAGTGAAAAAGGGGGTTGGCACCAAAAAGCTTGAGAATTACTGCTTTCTCAATCACTTCATCAGTAACTTTCTGTTGCATTTTAGTGGCAATTTCGTTTTATTTGCTTAGGACGTATGTACCTTAACTTCGTCTACCTTCTTCATTGCATCTATCCAAAGCCCCTCAATTCTATTTTCTCATGCAAATCAGAGGTCCTATCTAATGTATTTTTCCCCAGAGCGCTCACCCTGAGGTTCCTATAATCATCTCCCATCTGAGCTGGTTGCTCTCTTGGTCTATATGCTTGTTCTCCTTCTCTACTCTTCTATACTCTTCTTTACCTTTATGCAGATACAATCAATTTCAAATATTTTAGAAATATTTGATGCAAGTCCTCATCCTCCGAGTCCTTTGCTGTTTTGCTATACTGTCTTTTTTGGTTCCTCAATTCCATTTTTTTCCTTTAATAAGTTCCTGATTTTGCTGGAGCCTTCTTCTGAAAGATTTCCTCAGAAGTACATGGGAGGTTAAGTTTTTAAAATCTTTACGTTGTCTAAAAATACTCTTATATTTTGTAGGTATATTTGCTGAATATTGATTTTGTGGTTGACTATTCCTTCAGAATATTCGAGTTCTTACTTCATGGTCTCTTGAGCAGGCATTGCTGTTGAGAAACCCAACATAATCCTGATTAAAATGGAAATTATCAGATTCCCGTTGAATGCTTTGAAGATTTACTACTTATTTTTATTTATTCTGGATTTTTACAGCAATACATCCTTTTGTAAGTCTTAATTCATATGTACTTGATACTCGTGCTGTTACTTCAGTATTCCAAAACATTCTTGCATTATATCTTGGATAATTTTATCTGCCTTTTTCTGTTTTCAGTATTTGGAACCTTTTATAATTCAATTCTAGGCCACCTTTATTAAGACTTTCTTTTATTGCTTCACTTTTTTTTTTTTTTTTTTTGGTCTTTTTATTCTACTTCCAGGGAGATTTCCTCAAATTGATTTTTCAGGTCTTTCACTGAATTTTTCTAATTATCAGATTACCACAGATTTTTTTAAAATCTAGTTTTTCTTAATTGATTGGTGCTTCAAACAATAGTAAAGTAAATTAAAGTTTACTTGTCAAATTCTGGTGCTGGTATCACTAATAATGTTAATTTCACTAAACAACATGCTTAGTGAACGAAGACACACAAAAACTGTCACATATCTGTATAATTATATTTACGTGAAATGGCCAAAATACGAAAATCCACAGACAGAACATAGATCGGTGGCTGCCAATGGCTGAGAGGAGTGACTGCTAACAGGTACCCGTCTTCTTTTTAAGGTAATGAAAATACCCTGGACTTAGTGGTGGTGGATGCACAACCTTGAGAATATACTAAAAACTCTGGATTTTATGCTTTAAAATTGTGAATTTTATGGTGTGAGGATTGTTTCTTTTAAAAAAGAGGGAAAAAAAAGTACTGAAAATTTTATTTTTCCCTGCATGCTAAAAGTGTTTAAATAGCACTGGAGTTGTACATTGTATGTTACAAACCCTGACATCCCCCAGCCTTGATAATAACCAAAATGTTTTTGAAAGTGCTAAAAGATGGCCCATGGGGCACGGATTCTTGAGTTGCATTGACTGTGGTTGGGCTTTCAGTGAGCTAAGCTCAAAATGAGACACACTGGGAATCAAGGGAGACTGACTTGTTCCTGCTATTTCACCAGTCACCTCATTACTGTCATTGATACCAAAATATGGGTAAGGAAGCACTCAAGGAAGGAAAGAAAATGCCATAACAAGGGAAGGTGGGTAGATTTTTATTTCTTATGGAAAAATATAAATCCCTGATCTGATCTCTTTAGACTCAAGTCTACCCATTAAATGTATATGGAAACATTCCTCTGTGGGTCAGGACCTTTCTCAGGAGCTGTCGATGGTCTGAACAGACTCTCTCAGCAGGTGCACCTTGGGGAAGAGATACTGATCCAGGCTACTGGGATCATCATCACCAGGTAAGGTGTAGAGTTCCACAAATTCATCTATGTCACAGGGAATGGTGGCCCAAGGAGGGTCCAAGATGTCCAGATTTATCTCTTGGGCGTCATGAGTGTGAGAATCCCATGATGAATTCCACACACAGGCACTAGCTCCTCCGGGTTGCCCGGCTCCAGGTGGCTCAGGTGGATCAGGCTCAGAGGCATCCAAACTTCTAGCACTCACGGGACCAGGGTTAGCAGCCGTTATGGGTAAGGGGATCTCCTCCTTCTTCACTGGAGCTACCTGGTTTGGTTCTTCTGGTGCCTGCCTTGACTGAGCTTGTTGCTGCTCTTTTCTCCATTTGACACGATGGTTGTTGAACCAACTCTGAGAAAGAAGGAGGAAAGCAGATGAATAAAGGGGTGGGGTTCACAGTGGATTCTTAGGCTCTTCAGGAACGAGGCTGCACTGGGGTGAGAAAGCTAGCCTCACATCTTTTTCATTTCTCTCTCCTGCTAACCTGTGTCCAGAGGGGCAAAGGAGGTACAGGAGTTTGCTGGCAATTCGTAGAAAAAAAAGACATGTCACTCAGACCCCAGGGCAGGAGGTTTAAGTAAAGCGGGTCTGTTTAGAGGATATTCTGGGTTTTCAGACAGAGGGTGCTGAAGCCTGAGAGTATGGGGTGGGAGTCTAGCTTCAAGTGCCCTCAGGGTCCATCCAGGGTTTCTTCTGTCTTGGATACTCTATGGGAAGGTGGCTGCAAGGCATGTGGATGACTGCTAATATCCTGATTAAGCAGATCCAAGAAATAAGCAGGAACAGTCCCAAATTAGAGTACCTGATCTCCAGTCACAAAGGGTTCTATGTAGCATTGTGGTTTTCAAGTCAGAAAGTCCTGTGTTCAAAAACCTGCTGTTTATACTCCTTGGAAAATACTTTAGTGTTCTTCATTAAATCGTGTCAATGAATACGAAATGCAAAGTATATCACACCAGTCTTTGCACATAACAGTTGCTCAATAAACAGAAACGGTTACAATAATGATTCAAAGCCCTTTTGTGTTTGTGTGTAACTGTGGCTTAAAGTCACCACCTTGAGACACACTAAGGAACATACCTTTACTACTGACTCATCAAGGTTTAGGGTTGAAGTCAGTGTCTCTATGGTACGCCAGTCTGGGTACATGGTCATCCTGAACACATCTTCCAACGCTGTACGCTGTTGCGGAGTAAAGATTGTGCGGCGGCGGTGACAACCCAACTTTGGCTTTGCTGGAAAGGCAATAAACAAAATGCCGTCAGAAAAAAGAAAAAAAGCCAAACCTCTGAACTTCTACTTCTCATTACCTGGGTGTCTTAGTTATCTAGTGCTGCCAAAACAGAAATATCACAAGTAGATGACCTTAACAGAGATTTATTCTTTCACAGTTTAGGAAGCTAGAGTGCCAGCTTTAGGGGAAGGCTTTCTCTGTCTGCTCTTGGGGAAGGTCCTTGTCATCAGTCTTACCCTGGTCCAGCAGTTTCTCAGCTCAGTCACACAGGGTAAAAGGTCTCGCTCCACTCCTGGCTTTTCTCTCTTGGTGGCAATGAGGTCCCTATCTCTCTGCTTGCTTCTTTCTCTTTTATCTCTTGTAAGATAAAAGGTGATGCAGCCCACACCCCAGGGAAACTCCTCTTACATGAGATCAAGGCTGTGACTCCAGTAAGGGTGTTTCATCCCACCCTAATCCTCTTTAACATAACCTAATCTTGTTTCATAAACCACAGGCAGAGGTCAGGATTTACAACATATAGGATAATTACATCAGATCACAAAATGGAGGAAAACCACACAATACTGGGAATCATGTCCTAGTCAAGCTGACACACATTTTAGAGGGGACACAATTCAATCCGTTAACACTGGGTCTGGCCTGTGAGTCAGGAGTTTGATCTAAAAAATTGACTGATGTGGAGCCTGCTCCATACCATCTTACTAGGATTGTTCTGCACTCCCAGAAAATCGCTCCCAGCTTTCACTGACTTGGACATTTTTAACCTAGAATTGGGCAATGTTTTTTTCTATTCTATATGGAAGGTTCTGTTTTTAGGAATCCCTTATGCTTCCAGCAAAGACACTCAAAAAAGTCTGTAAAGACACTCAATCACACAGGTTTCTCTTAGCTTTTCAGCATCTGTTATTAAACATAAACAGAGGATAAGAATTTACAGGGCTCCCCTGGACATCCTGTTAACTCAGTACTGAAGTCCCTCCTGAGGTTCACACTTCAGGCAAAGATTAAAGGAAGCCTATAAAATAAAATGAGACTAAATGGGCATACCAGCCCAGGGGCAAGGACAAGAAGGCAGGAGGGGACAGGAAAGCTGGTAATGGGGAACCCAAGGCTGACAAGGGGAGAGTGTTGACATGTCATGAGGTTGGCAACCTATGTCACAAAACAATGTGTTTATTAATTGCTTAATGAGAAACTAATTTGCTCTGTAAACCTTTATGTAAATTACAATAAAAATAAATAATAAAAAAAAATTAGTGGGCCTTTGAAGAAATCTCCAACATTAAAAAGAAAGAAAGAAAGAGAGAAAAGAAACAGACAAGAAGAAAACAAATTAATAAACAGAAATTTTATCTCAAAGAAAAAAGGATATAAGAAAATTTCAAAATATTAAAATCAATTTTATCAAACAAATAAGAGGATAAATTTCACTAATCAATCAAGAATGTCTTGAAAATGAAAGAAAGCCAGAGGATAGGACAATGTCAGAAAGTTAGTAGTTAAAAACAAGCATTTAAATAGTAGAAGAGAAAAAGCCAAGAAAGTACAATAAAAAAGGACAAAAAGAATGAAAAGATAAGAAAATAAAGATCTCATCAAGGAGATCCAATATTGAATAAGAAATATTAAATTATTTGTTTGACCAAAGACCATCTGTTTGGCTAAAAAATGTTTGAGAGTATTATAAAAGAAATAATTTCAGAATATTTTGAGAAATAAAGTGCAGGAGTCTTCAGACTGAGAATACTCAGTGAAAAGCACAATAAATGAGTAAAAGGCTCATTGCTTTAAAAATACCAGAACACCAAGAGTAGACAGAAAACCCTAAAAACTTTTCAAGGAAAAGAAAATTTCTATACAGAGAAATGGTACCTACAATTCCACTGCAATAATTAACAATGATGATGAGTTCCCTTGTTAGAATAAATATGAAAAGCAGCATTGTACATTCAAAGACAATAAATCAAGAACCCCAACTTTCTTAGGGAAAATATTTTCAACCAAGATTCTACAGGGAACCAAATTTATCCCTCATTGCCCGGATAGGATAAAGACAGTGTCAGGTAGTCACGGACTCAGAAAACTTACCTCTGACTCCTTTCTCAAGAAGCCATGTGAGGGTGTAGGTCAAACCAACAAAATAAAGACAGGAAGAATGTAGATTGGATAAAATGAGGATCCGTGAAGTGGGCAGAGAAGGGAAGTCTTGGCACGACGCCTGCACACCAGGCCTGGGAAACAAGCTGAGCGGATTCCAGGAGAGGAGCACCATACTGGAGGCAATCAGGAAGACGGATTCAAGCCAATATTCGACGAGTTTGGGTACTTGGAAAAAATTACTGAATATTCCACAGGCAGAGCAGAAAATTCAGCACAGAGTTAAAAATTAAGAAAAGATGTGTCTTAAGCACACGAGGAAAGAAAAGGGAATTATAAATTCTTCCAATTAAGGGGTTTATATGAAACGATGCATCACTTCCGTATGGTCTGCTATCCAGTGAACTACATTAGCATAAATCGGATTAAAATTTTTAAAAAGATAATAAAATTCTTATCTGTGATGCACACCCGTGTTCATTGCAGGACTGTTTACAATAGCAAAAAGATGGAAGCAACCAAGGTGCCCATCAACGGATGAATGGATAAATAAATTATGGTATATTCACACAATGGAATACTATGCATCAATAAAGAACAGTGAGGAATCTGGGAAACATTTCATAACATGGAGGAATCTGGAAGGCATTACGCTGAGTAAAATTAGTAAGTTGCAAAAGGACAAATATTGTATGAGACCACTGTTATAAGAACTCAAGAAATAGTTTAAACAGAGAAGGAAATATTCTTTTATAGTTATTAGGGTGGGGAAGGAAGGGGAAGGGGGTATTCACTAATTAGATAGTAGACAAGAACTAATTTAGGTGAAGGGAAAGACAACACACAATACAGGAGAGGTCAGCAAAACTGGACTAAACCAAAAGCAAAGAAGTTTCCTGAATAGACTGAACACTTCGAAGGCCAGCATGGCAGGGGTGGGGGTTTGGGGACCATGGTTTCAGGGGACATCTAGGTCAATTGGCATAAAAAAATCTGTTAAGAAAACATTCTGCATCCCACTTTGGAGACTGGCATCTAGGGTCTTAAACTCTAGCAAGCGGCCATCTAACATGCATCAATTGGTCTCAACCCACCTGGAGCAAAGGAGAAGGAAGAACACCAAAGACACAAGGTAATTATGAGCCCAAGAGACAGAAAGGGCCGCATAAATCAGAGACTACATCAGCCTGAGAACAAAAGAACTAGATGGTACCCGGCTACAACTGAAGACTGCCCTGAAAGGGAACACAACAGAGAATGCCTGAAGGAGCAGGAGAGCAGTGGGATGCAGACCTCAAATTCTCATAATAAGATCAGATGTAGTGGTCTGACTGAGACTACTAGAAGGACCCCGGAGGTCATGGTTCTCAGACCTTCTGTTAGCCCAAGACGGGAACCGTTCCTGAAACCAACTCTTCAGACAGGGATTGGACTGGACTATAAGATGGAAAATGATACTGGTAAGGAGTAAGCTTCCTGGATCAAATAGACACATGAGACTATGTGGGCATCTCCCTGAGGGGAGATGAGAAGGCAGAGGCGGACAGAAGCTGGCTGAATGGACACGGAAATACAGGATGGAGAGGGAGTGTGCTGTCTCATTGGGGGAGAGCAACGAGGAGTCCATAGTAAGGTGTATATAAATTTTTGTATGAGAGGCTAAAAAAAAAAAAAAAAAAGACTGCCCCCACGGGTCTGTCAGTTTGTCATACTCTGAAGGCTTGCGTGTTGCTGTGATGCTGGAAGCTATGCCACCGGTATTCAGATACCAGCAAGGTCATCCGTGGAGTACAGGTTTCAGCTGAGCTTCCAGACTAAGACAGACTAGGAAGAAGGACCCGGCAGTCAACTCTTGAAAAGTATTAGCTAGTGAAAACCTTATGAATAGCAGTGGAACATTGTCTATATAGTGCTGGAAGATGAGCCCCCCAGGTTGGAAGGCACTCAGAAGATGACTGGGGAGGAGCTGCCTCCTCAAAGTAGAGTCGACCTTAATGATGTGGATGGAGTAAAGCTTTCGGGACCTTCATTCGCTGATGTGGCATGACTGAAAATGAGAAGAAACAGCTGCAAACATCCATTAATAATCGGAACCTGGAACATACGAAGTATGAATCTAGGAAAATTGGAAATCATCAAAAATGGAATGGAACGCATAAACATTCATATCCTAGGCATTAGTGAGCTGAAATGGACTGATATTGGCCATTTCGAATTGGACAATCATATAGCCTACTATGCTGGGGATGAAAACTTGAAGAGGAACGGTGTTGCATTCATTGTCAAAAAGAACGTTTCAAGATCTCTCCTGAAGTAAAACGCTGTCAGTGATAGGATAATATTCATATGCCTACAAGGAAGACTAGTTAATACCACTATTCTTCAAATTTACGCACCAACCATTAGGGCCAAAGATGAAGAAACAGAAGATCTTTATCAGCTGCTGCAGTCTGAAACTGATCGAACATGCAATCAAGATGCATTGATAATTACTGGTGATTGGAATGTGAAAGTTGAAAACAAAGAAGAAGGATCAGTAGTTGGAAAATATGGCCTCGGTGGTAGAAACAATGCTGGAGATCGAATAACAGAATTTTGCAAGACCAATGACTTCTTCATTGCAAATACCTTCTTTCACCAACATAAACAGCGACTATACACATGGATCTCGCCAGATGGAACACAAAGAAATCAAATTGACTACATCTGTGGAAAGAGACAATGGAAAAGCTCAATATCATCAGTCAGAACAAGGTCAGGGGCCAACTGTGGAACATACCATCAATTGCTCATATGCAAGTTCAAGCTGAAACTGAAGAAAATCAGAGCAGGTCCACGAGAGCCAAAATATGACCTTGAGTACATCCCACCTGAATTTAGAGACCATCTAAACAATAGATTTGGCACATTGAACACTAGTGACCGAAGACCAGACAAGTTGTGGAATGACATCAAGGACATCATCCATAAAGAAAGCAAGAGGTCATTGAAAAGACAGGAAAGAAAGAAAAGACCAAGATGGATGTCAGAGGAGACTCAAAACTTGCTCTCGAATGTCGAGCAGCTAAAGCAAAAGGAAGAATTGATGAAGTAAAAGAACTTAACAGAAGATTTCAAAGGGCCTCTCGAGAAGACAAAGTATTATAATGATATGTGCAAAGAGCTGGAGATGGAAAACCAAAAGGGAAGAACATGCTCGGCGTTTCTCAAGCTGAAAGAACTGAAGAAAAAATTCAAGCCTCGAGTTGCAATAGTGAAGGATTCTATGGGGAAAATATTAAACGACACAGGAAGCATCAAAGAAGAAGGAAGGAATACACAGAGTCATTATACCAAAAAGAATGAGTCGATGTTCAACCATTTCAAGAGGTGGCATATGATCAAGAACCAATGGTACTGAAGGAAAAAATCCAAGCTGCTCTGAAGGCACTGGTGCAAAACAAGGCTCCGGGAATCGATGGAATATCAATTGAGATGTTTCAACAAACAGATACAGCGCTGGAGGTGCTCACTTGTCTATGCCAAGAAACATGGAAGACAGCTTCCTGGCCAACTGACTGGAAGAGATCCATATTTATGCCTATTCTCAAGAAAGGTGCTCCAACTGAATGTGGAAATTCTAGGACAATGTCATTAATATCATACGCAAGCAAAATTTTCTGAAGATCATTCAAAAATGGCTGTAGCACTGTATCGACAGGGAACTGCCAGAAATTCAGGCCGGTTTCAGAAGAGGGTGTGGAACCAGGGATACCATTGCTGATGTCAGATGGATCCTGTCTGAAAGCAGAGAATACCAGAAGGATGTTTACCTGTGTTTTATTGACTATGCAAAGGCATTCGACTGTGTGGATCATAACAAATTATGGATAATATTGCGAAGAATGGGAATTTCCGAACACTCAATTGTGCCCATGAGGAACCTTTACATAAATCAAGAGGCAGTTGTTCAGACAGAACAAGGGGATGCTGATTGGTTTAAAGTCAGGAAAGGTGTGCATCAGGGTAGTATTCTTTCACCATACCTATTCAATCTGTATGCTGAGCAAATAATATGAGAAGCTGGACTATATGAAGAAGAACGGGGCATCAGGATTGGAAGAAGGCTCTTAACAACCTGCGTTACGCAGATGACACAACCTTGCCTGCTGAAAGTGAAGACGACTTGAAGCACTTACTGATGAAGATCAAAGACCACAGCCCTCAGTATGGATTGCGCCTCAACATAAACAAAACAAAAATCCTCACAACTGGACCAATGAGCAACATCATGATAAACGGAGAAAAGACTGAAGTTGTCAAGGATTTCATTTTACTTGGATCCACAATCTATATCCATGGAAGCAGCAGCCAAGAAATCGAAAGATGCATTGCATTGGGTAAATCTGCTGCAAAGGACCTCTTGAAAGTGTTGAAGAGCAAAGATGTCACCTTGAAAACTAAGGTGCGCCTGACCCAAGCCATGGTATTTTCAATCACATCATATGCATGTGAAACCTGGACAGTGAATAAGGAAAACCGAAGAATTGATGCCTTTGAACTGTGGTGCTGGTGAAGAATATTGAATATGCCATGGACTGCCAAAAGAACAAACAAATCTGTCTTAGAAGAAGTACAACCAGAATGCTCCTTAGAAGCAAGGATGGCGAGACTGCGTCTCATACACTCTGGACATGTTGTCAGGAGGGATCAGTCCCTGGAGAAGGACATCATGCTTGGCAGAGGACAGGGTCAGGGGAAAAGAGGAAGACCCTCAACGAGGTGGATTGACACAGTGGCTGCAACAATGAGCTTGAGCATAACAATGATTATAAGGATGGCGCAGGACCGAGCAGTGTTTTATTCTGCTGTGCATAGGGTTGCTATGAGTCGGAACCGACTTGACGGCACCTAATAAAAACAACATGAGAGACTGACTTGATTTGTAAACTTTCACTTAAAGCACAATAAAAATTTTTTAAAGTACATAAAATTAAAAAAAATTCATATCTGTGGCCTTTGATTGTAGACCCGATAGAAAATGCTTTCCAAATTTCTCCTTATTAGTATAACCAAGCCAAAAATAAAAGTTGCCATCCAGTTGATTCCAACTCAGGCAGACCCCATGTGTTACAGAGGAGAACAGAGCTCTGAAAGGTAGGACTTTCTTGGCTGTAAGCTTTAAGGAATTTTATGAAATAATCTTTAAGAAAACCTATCACCAAAAAAAACCCTGCCTCTCTGGCATCGCTGGGTGGGTTCAAATCCCCAACCTTTCGGTTAGTAGCCAAATACAAACCAATTGTGCCACCGAGGGACCCTGGTATAACCCAGTACTGGTTGCCATCAAGTCGTTTTCAGACTCATAGCCACTCTACGAGACAGAGTAGAATTACTCATAGGATTTCTAAAGGGTGGCAGGTGGATTCAAACTGCAGACCTTTTGGTTAGCAGCTGTAACTCTCATCAACTGCCCAAAAATGCCTGATGTGGCAAAGCCTAGGAGCTACCACAAAGTCCCACACTCTCTTCACCTTGATTTATCCACAACCTGTAAATGACGCAATCCTTGGCCTCCCACCTTTCCCCCTAGCTTACCAGACATGTGATCTTCAGGGAGCGAGATAGTTCAACCAGCCCTGTGCCTTCTGAGTCGCTCAGCAGTGCTCTATGCATCTACTGTGTTGCAAGGCCTCGTATTTAAGCAAATTTTTTATGTAGTAAAGTTCCCGCCCTATCCAGAGACACTCTGCCTGGATCCCTCCCTGATGCCACGCCCTCTAATAATCCATTCAATACAGGCTTACTGAAAATCTAATCAATGTGTGGTGCCGTGCGCCACACTGGAAATAAACCTGTGATCCTTGAACTCAAACAGTAGGGGAAGACATAAGTAAGCCAAGAAAACAGAATATGAGTAAAATGTTCACCAATTTCATCCAAGACAGAAAAGTAAATAAAGAGCGCCCAAAATGAGCATAAATTGGTAGGGCAACTCTAAGTCGGAAGGTGAAGGAGAGGCTTTTGTGTGGGCGGCTTCTAGTGAAAGGTGGATCTGAGCATGTGCAGTCTGGGAGACAAGCTTGGGAAAATGCGCTGTGAAGCCCCTCCCACGCCTCTCCCTGCCCTGCTTTGCCCGGAGGAGGGAGGCAACAGACGGGGGTGAATATCTTGGCAGAGCTTAAATCATCAAGTATCTTGTAGTTTTTATTAAGGAGTTTGGACTCTGGACTTTTGAGATCCCAGGAATAGTTCCAGAGTTTAAGAATGAATTTTAATCTTAAAAGAGCATGCCTCTTTCTTGCCTTTAAGCATCCTGTCCCTCTGTTCTCCATTGTCTTCAACTTTTCTGGTGCCTATTTACTCGTTTTACACATGCGCCTCCAAATGTTTTTCTCCATGGCAGGTCTCGTTCCATGAGATGTGTGTACTTAGGTGGGTGACACAGATCTAGTTCCCATCCTTAATACTTGGTCTCTCCACACCAACGTGGGCGCCACATCTCTGAAATGGAGGTGGGGCTCTGCCTTGACCCCTCTTCCCGTCCAGGTCAGCCTTTTCTGGAGAGGTCTTGGAAGATCCAAAGAACTATGGCTCTGCAAATAGCCTGAGTTCAAAAGAACTGATGGGGAGAAAGATAGAACCCAGTACGCCAAGCCGGGCCCCGCAGTGTATGTGTCTCCCGTGTCTCTCCGGTCTGCTTCCCCCTCCAATGCGGTTCGTGAGGTTAGCACCGGCTGGGAGGCCGAGAAAATGCTGCAGTCTAAGTCCTGGAAGATCACCATCCCAGACTACTGGTCCTCATCGATATAGTTCAGTTTGTTGAAGGCCAGTTGGTTAACTTACATGATCCAACCACTTTTACAATATTGATCACACAGTGAGTAGACAAGAACATCATCTTCAACTTGTAGGCACAGCGAGACAAGATGAATATTCTATCTTTCCTCAGACATGCTGCTGTTGCCGTTGTTGGATGCCATGGAGTGGCACCTGACATGATCGTAAGCATGGTGCAGGATAGGGCAGTGTTTCCTTCAGTTGTATGTTGTGTCGCTATGAGTTGGAACCCACTCAATGGCACCTAACAGTAATTAAGCCCCCATGCCTTTCCTTCAATTTCTGGTCCTAACCACTGCTGCCAGCACAGGGGGAATCCAACAGGACAAGGTATGGGGGCAGTTCTGCCCAACACCAGCGTGCAGAATCCTAACTCTATCCTTTCATGGCAATGTGATCTTGGCCAAGTGAATTAACCTGTCTGAGCCCATTTGGGCCATTTCCTTCCTTGTAAGATGAGGTTTTTATCTGGAGCTCTGAAAGGGATGCATCCTTGAGGAAGAGAAAATTAATCAACTCTCAAAGCAATCGAAGACTGAATCTAATCAACTCAACCTCTGATTAGATTTTCTGTCCGCATTCTCACAGCTAGAAAAGTAAACCCACTCTAGGGGAAGAGACACCATCTAGAACTTTAAATATATCTGCATTGTAAAAATGCGCAAAGACTCCCATCAATAAAAATTGAGCAGACTCCTGGTAACAGGTACAAGATCTGTAAGCACAAAATCAATCTGATTAGAGGCTTTGATACCAAAAGTCTATGATTCTTTCACCAGGTTGAGGAGACAACACATATACACCTTTCTGTAATAGCAACAACAAAAAATCCATTGTTGTTGAGTCAATTCTGACTCATGTTACAGAGTAGAGATTCCTCAAAGGGTTTTATTAGCTGTAATATTCATGTAAGCAGACTACCAGGGCTTTCTTCCAAGACACTGCTAGATGTGTTCGAACTGCCAGCCTTAAGGTTAGTAGCCAAGCACAAACTGTTTTTGCCACCCTGGGACCTTATTCCGTAATAAGAGTTAATATTTATTGGGCACTTCATTTGTCCAGACAACGTTCTAAGATTTTTTTTCTTTCATTATCTCCTTTTTGTTGTTTGGAGCTGTGGAGTTTGTTCTGACTCATTGTGACCCTATGTACAACAAAACAAAACACTGCCTGATCCTGCACCATCCTCACAATCATTGTTATGCTTCTTCTTTCAGTACCATTGGTTCTTGATCATATACTACCTCCTGAAATGGTCCAGTGTTGACCAATTCTTTTCAGTACAGTGACTCGGTGTATTCCTTCCATCTTCTTTTGATGCTTCCTACGTCATTTAGTATTTTCCCCATAGAATCCTTGAATATTGCAATTCGAGGCTTGAATTTTTTCTTAATTTCTTTCAGCTTGAGAAATGCCGAGCATATTCTTCCTTTCTGGTTTTCTATCTCCAGGTCTTTGCACATTTCATTATAATAATTCACTTTGTCTTCTCCAGCTGCCCTTTGAAATTTCCTGTTCAGCTCTTTTACTTCATCATTCTTCCTTTTGCTTTAGCTATTCTCCATTCAAGAGCAAGTTTCAGAGTCTCTTTTGACATCCATTTTAATCTTTTCTTTTTCTTTTTTTAAATGACTTTCTTCATGAATGATGTCCTTTACGTCATTCCATAAATTGTTTGGTTTTCGGTCATTAGTTGTCAGTGCATCTAATTTATTCTTGAGATGGTCTCTAAATTCAGGTGGGATATACTCAAGATAGTACTTTGGTTTTCACGAACTTGTTCTAATATTCTTCAGCTTCATATTCTACTTGTATATGAGTACTTGATGGCCTGTTTCACAGGAGGCAACTGGCCCTGTTCTGACTGACAATATTGAGCTTCTTCATCGTCTGTTTCCACAGATGTAGTCAATTTGATTCCAGTGTATTGCATTTGATGAGGTCCATGTGTATAGTTGCTGTTTATTTTGTTGAAAAAAGGCGTTTGTAATGAAGAACCCGTTGGTCTTTCAAAATTCTATCATGCAATCTCCAGCAACGTTTCTATCACCAGGGCCATATTTTCCAACTATTGATCCTTCTTTGTTTTCAACTTTCATGTCCCAATCACCAGTAATTATCAATGCATCTTGATTGCATGTTTGATCAATTTCAGACGGCACAAGTTGGTAAAAATCTTTAATGTTTTCATCTTTGGCCTTACTGGTTGGTGCGTAAACTTGAATAATAGTTGTATTAACTGATGGTCCTTGTAGGTGTATGGATTTTATCCTATCACTGACAGCATTGTACTTTATGATAGATCTTGAAATGTTCGTTTTGATGATGAATGCAACGCCATGCCATTTCATTTTGTCATTCCCAGAATAATAGACCATACGATTGTCCAATTCAAAACGGCCAATACCAGTCCATTTCAGCTCACTAAAGAGCAGGATATATACCTTTATGTGTTCCATTTCAATTTTGATGATGTCTAACTTTCCTGGATTCGTAATTCATACATTCTACAGTCCTATTATTAATGGATGTTTGCAGCTATTTCTTCTCATTTTGAGTCATCAGCAAATGAAGGTCCCAAAAGAATGACTCCAACCACATCATTAAGGTCGACTGTACTTTGAGTAGGCAGCTCTTCCCCAATCGTCTTTTCAGTATCTTCCAACCTGAGGAGATCTTCTTCTGGCACTATATCAGACAATGTTCCACTGCTATTCTAAGGTTTTCGCTGGCTATTTTTTTTCAGAAGTAGACTGCCAGGTCCTTCTTCTTAGTCCTTCTTCCTTCTTAGTCTGGAAACTCAGCTGAAAATTATCCACTATGTGACCCTGCTGGTATTTGAAACACTGGTGGCATACCTTCCAGCATCACGACAACACGTAAGCCATCATATTATGAAAAACTAACAGACATGTGCGGATTACCTCCTTTAGTCTGCACAAAAACCTTGTCATGCAGAGCCTGTTATTGTATCTGTTTTACAGATGAGGACCCTAAAACACAGGGAATTTAAGTAACTTGCTACTACTTGTGGGATAACAAGTGGAAAAACCAGAATTTGGATCTAACCAGCCTTCCTCCAAAGCTTCCTATCTTAAGTGCAATGACGTACTTGTTAACAGCCTCTTCTCTTAGCTTAAGACTTGTATATGAAACTGCCCACTTGATCTCTTCTTGAATATCTCAAAGGATCTCTACATCTCCTAAATCAAACTCTTCACTGTGTTCTTTCAAACTCATCTTCCCTGGAGGCAGGGCCAAGGTGATGGAGTAGTTAGACGATTCCGATGATCCCTCTTACAACAAAGACCTGAAAAACAAGTGAAACAATTATGTTTATGACAGGCTAGGAGCCCTGAACATCAAAGGCAAAGTTAGAAAATGGACTGAGCAGCAGGGTGAGGGAGCGATGGTTCAGAAGTGGAGAGGAGTTGGTGGACCTGAATCACCGGGAACCCTCATGCACCACTCCCGGGAGCGACCATGGCAGGGCTCTGGACGCAGTTCCCTCAGGTTCAGCCAGCCAGCTGCACAGCCTACTCATACCAGAGAAGAACAGTGCTCTCTGCAAAAGCTAAATTCTTGGGTATATTTTACTGTTCCTCCAGCCCCCAAGCTGGCTTCAGTGGCTGTCGATTTCCCTGGGCCTGGGATAGGCTCTGCTGAGTGTCCTGAGCCATTCTCCCAGACTTGGAGAAGGAATAAATTCACAAGTGGAGGAAAATATAATCTGTCAGCTCCACTAACCGGGGGAACTAAGCGGCTCCCATCCAGAGATAAACAGTATGTGGACTTTGAATACCTTTCTGCCTGCATGGACCTGTGTGGGCCTATTTCAGAAGAATAGGCCCTTGCTGGCAGACTGCAACTGTTTCAGCTGCCCAGTGGAGAGATGGGTGTTTGATGTTTGACACTGCTTTGCCTATTAAACTGGCACCTACCCACATCAGGGGCCTAAGGACTGGTGGCTCCATCCACATCACCTAGGACCAGGGACAGGGGTCCAAGGATAACTGGTACCTCCCAGTCCTTACCACCAAAAGCATTGGGTGCCCATGGTCCACCTGCAGAGCCCACCCACCTGTGTGCTCTAGGGAAGAGGGATACGCTTTCCTCACAGACACTCAGGGGACAGTTGTCAGCCCCCTACCTTGTTCAGAGCATGACTCCCTGCTGCAACCAGATACTTGTACCTACACCAATCACCCCTGCCCCTCTAAGACTGTAGGACAGAGCCTGTACCACACACTTGATGACCAACTACCTGAACACCTGAGCTGAATCCACACAAGAAAAGTGAATGGACTCCTAAGCTCATATACTTGGTAACAGCTCTAGCCATCTGATAACAGGACGTTAGAGCTTCAGAGGCAAAAATAATCAAGCTAGCTCACTCAAGCAGCCCATTTGGGCATATCAAAGCAAGAAGCTAGAATATAAAAAAAAATATAGTGGAAAAAAATAAGCAAACATAAAATAAACTAATACAATAACTTATAGATGGCTTGGAGACAACAGTCAATATCAAATGACATAAAAAAGAAGACCATGATTGGTTCAACAAGCTCTCAAAACAAAGAATCAAGGCATCTTCTGGATGAAGATAATTTTCTGGAATTACCAGATGCAGGATACAAAAGATTTATAGACAGAACTCTTCAAGACATCAGGAATGAGATCAGGCAAATCGCAGAACAAGCCAAGGAACACAGAGAGAAAGCACTTGAAGAAATTAAAAAGGTCATTCAAGAACATAATGAAAAATTTGATAAGCTGGAAGAATCCATAGAGAGACGGTAATCAGAAATTCAGAAGATTAACAATAAAATTACAGAATTAGACAACTCAATAGAAAATCAGAGGAGCAGAATTCAGGAAGTGGAAGGCAGAATTAGTGAGATTGAAGATAAAACACTTGGCACCAATATATATGAAGAAAAATCAGATAAAAGAATTTAAAATGAAGAAACCCTAAGAATTATGTGGGACTCAATCAAGAGAAATAACCTACGAGTGATTGGAGTACCAGAACAGGGAGGGATAACAGAAAATACAGAGAGAATTGTTGAAGATTTGTTGGCAGAAAACTTCCCTGATATCGTGAAAGATGAGAAGATATCTATCCAAGATGCTCATCGAACTCCACATAAGGTAGATCTCAAAAGAAAGTCACCAAGACATATTATAATCAAACTTACCAAAACCACAGATAAAGAAAGAATTTTCAGAGCAGCTAGGGATAAGTGAAAAGTTACCTACAAAGGAGAGTCAATAAGAATAATCTCAGACTACTCAGCAGAAACCATGCAGGTAAGAAGGCAGTGGGATGACTTATATAAAGCATTGGAGGAAAAAAGTTGCCAACCATGAATCATATATCCAGCAAAACTGTCTCTCAAATATGAAGGTGAAAATAGGACATTTCCAGATAAACAGAAGTTTAGGGAATTTGTAAAAACCAAACGAGAACTACAAAAAAAAAAGGGAGTTCTCTGGTTAGAAAAGCAATAATATCAGATATCAACCCAAGACTAGAACACAGGACAGAGCAACCAGATGTCAATATGGATAGGGAAATCACAAAAATAAATCAAGATTAAAAAAAAGCTCAAAACAGGGAAACAGAGATGTCATTATGTAAAAAAAGACAAGACTAAAATAATAAAGAGGGACTAAGAAATGTAGTCAAAGATCTTTCCTATGGAGAGGAAGTCAAGGTGATATAAAGAAATAAAAGTTAGGTTTAAACTTAGGAGAATAGGGGTAAATATTAAGGTAACCACAAAGGAGACTAACAATCCTACTCATCAAAATAAAACACAAGAAAAAACAAAGACTCAGCAGAAACAAAATCAACAACAACAAATAAGAGGAAAAGACAAATTCATCTCCTCTGTTGTCTTAGTTACTGGCAGCACAGTCCATTCACGGTGCACAAGTCAGAAAACCTACCCCTTTCCACCATCACCGTCTGTCAGCTTGTCATATTGTGGTGGTTTCCCTGTAGCTATGATGCTGGAATCTATGCCATTAGCATTTCTAATGCCAGCAGGGTCGCCCATGGTGGACAGGTTTCAGTGGAGCTTCCAGAATAAGACAGACTAGGAAGAAAGGCCTGATGATCTACTTCCTGAAAATTAGAGAACGAAAACCTTAAGGATCACAACAGACTATTGTCCAATACAGTGTTGGAAGATAAGCTGCCTAGGTTGGAAAAAAAAAATTTTTTTTAAGGTTGGAAGGCACTCAAAATACACAATGGTCACAACAATGGACTCAAGCATACCAACAGTTGTGAAGTTGGTACAGGACCAAGCGATGTTTTGTTCTGTTGTACATGAGGTCACCATGAGCCAGAAGCAACTCAATGGCAACCGACAACAAATAACAAACTATAAAAATGATTTCTGCAAGTACAGCTTTATTTTTTATTTTGAAATAATTATAAGCTCACAAAAAGTTGCAAAAATAAGACCCAGCTTCCTCCAAAGGTGATATCTTATGTAACTATAGTACAATACCAAAACCAGGAAAATGACATTGGTACAATACTGTTACTTACTTATTCAGTTTTCAGCAGTTTTTACATGCACTGGCATACACTCATGTGTGTGATTCCATGCAATTCGATCCACCTATTTTTTTTTATGGATTTCTTTAATTACCACCACAATCATGATATGGAACTGTTTCCTTACCACAAATAAACACTCTCTGCTATTCCTTTGTACTCTCTTCCACCCACTTGACTCTTCCCCAGTAACCACAATTTATCTTTTCTCTATCTCTATATTTTGTCATTTTGAAGATGTTATATAAATGGAATCACATAGTATATAACCTTTTTATATTGGCTTTTTTCACTAAAAATAATACCCTTAAGATCCATGCCAATAGTTGGAAGTATTGGTAGTTTATTCCTTTTTTACTACTGAGCAGTATCCCATTGTATGGCTGTACCAGTGTTAGTCTAACCATTTACTCATTGAACGACGTTTGGGCTGTTTTCAATTTTTGAGTGTTATGAATAAAAAAAAATAGAGACAGCTGCTATAATCATTCGTGTACAGGCTTTTGAGTAAACATATGTTTTCATTTTTCTAGGATAAGTGCCCAAGAGTAGGACTGCTAGGGTGTAGACTAAATGCATGTTTAGCATTGTAGGGAACTACCAAACTATTTTCCAGAGTGGTTGTACCATTCTAAATTCCTATCAGCAATGTGTGAGAGGCCCCCTTTCATTACATGCTTACCAGCATTTGACATTGTCACTATTTTTTATTTCAGCCATTTTAATAGGTGTGTAATGCTATTTCATTGTGGTTGTAATTTGCATTTCCCTAATGGCTAGTGATGTTAAACATCTTTCATATTTATAGACTCAGAATCCCTTGAATGAAGGACATCCATGGTCCCCTTGAGGAAAGACCATGCTACACTGCCAAAATTAATAGTATTACTCTTTTTCTCAGCCTTCCCTAAAGGTACTTACCACTGTTCACTAGGATAAAGATGGTTTGGGAAATGGGATATAATCAGATTTTTCAGGGATGGCTGGAGAGTGGCTCTGAACTGACACTAATTCCTAGAGACCCAAAACATAACTGCTCTCCACCAGTCAGAATGGAGGTTTATGTACCGTGTGATCAGTGGAGTTTTAGCTCAGGTCTGTCTCATGGTGGAAATAACTCTGTGGTTATTTCCCCAGTCAGAGAATGCGTAATTGGAATAGACATACTCAGCAAAAGGCAAATCTTCACATTAGTTCCCTGACCCATGGAGTGAGGGGTGTCGTGGCAGGAAAGGCAAAGGGAAGACACTGGGAATGACTCTACCTTCAATAATAATAATAATCCAAAAACAATATCTCATTCCTAGCAGGATTACAGAAATTGAAGAATTGAAAGATGCAGAGTTGTGATTCCCACCACATTGCAATTCACCTTGCCTATTTGGCCTGTGTAGGACACAGAAGAATATTAGAGAAGAACAGCGGATTATTGCACTCAGTCAAGTAGTGGGAAACCCTGGTCGTGTAGTGGATAAGTGCTACAGCTGCTAACCAAAAGGTTGGAGGTTCAAATCCACCAGACACTCCTTGGAAACACTGGCAATTCTACTCTGTCCTATAGGGTTGCTATGGGTCAGAATCGACTCAACGGCAACGGGTTTGGTTTTTTTGTTTGTTTTTGTTTAGCCAATTAGTGACTCCAATTGCTGTTGCTGTTCTAGATGTGATATTGTTCATTGAACATATTAACACATTCCTTTCTGCCTACTATCCAACTATTGATCAGATGAATACTTTTTTTTCTATTTGTTAATAAAGGCCACCAGAAGCAGTTTGATTTCAGCTGGCAAGGCCAGCAGTATTCGTTCACAGTCTTACCTCAGAAGTATATCAACTCTCTATCCTATGTCATAATTTATTCCACAGGGGCATTGATCACCTCTCCTTTCCACAGGGCATTGCACTGGTCCATTACATTGATTATGATGATGATCAGGAAGTGGCAACAACTCTAGACACACTGGTAAGACATTTGCATGACAGGGGATGGGAAGCAAATTCCACGAAAACTCAGGGACCTTCCACATAAATTAAATTTCTAGGGATCCAGTGATCTGGGACATTTCATGATACCCCTCCTAAGGTGAAGAATAATTTATTGGATCCGGCCCCTCCTACCACCGAAAGAGAGAAAGAAAGTAACTATTAAGCCACTTTGGATTTTGGAGTAACACATTCCTCACTTGGGTGTGCTACCCCAGCTTATTTACTGAATGACCTAAAAAGCTGTGAGTTTTGTGTAGGGCCCATAATGAGGAAAGGCCCTGCCACAGGCACAGACTACTGTTCAAGATGCTCTGCCGCTTGGGCCATATGGTCCAGCAGATCCAATGGTGCGTAAAGTGTTAGTGGCAGGTAGAGATGCTGTTTGTAGCCTTTTACAGGGCTCTTTATAGGTGAGTCATAATGCAGACCCTTAGGATTTTGGAGCAAAATCCTGCCATCCTCTGCAGATAAATACTCTCCTTTTGAGAAACAACTTTTGGCTTGCTTCAAGGCCTTAAAAAAAAAAAAAGGCCTTAGTGGATACTAAATGCTTATCAGGAGTTGCCAATTTACCATGCAACCTGAGCTGCCCATCAGGCATTGGGTGTTCTCTGAAACACCAAGCCATAAAGTTGGGCGTGCACAGCAGCACTACATTATCAAATGGAAACGGTATATGAGAGATCAAGCCCAAGCAGGGCTAAAGACAGGCATAAATTGCGTGAGGAAATGGCCCAGTTTCCCCTAATAGTTTTCTGTAAATGAAAATAACAAGGAGGATATTTTGTAACGGTTTGTTTCTCCAATTGAAAAAGAGGTGAAGTGTTTTTATAATGGTCAGATGATCCATACGTGAAATACCGATGAAGCTTCAGAGTTTCTCTACCCTTGAATTTTGTTGATCAGAAATCCTTCCAGAGAAATTTTAGGTTATAAGATAAACATACAAAAATCACTTGGATTCCTCTACATCAAGAAAAAGAACATCGAAGAGGAAATAACCAAATCAATACCATTCACAGTAGCCCCTAAGAAGATAAAACACTTAGGAACAAATCTTACCAAGGATGTAAAAGACCTATACAAAGAAAACTACAAAGCTCTACTACAAGAAATTCAAAAGGACATACTTAAGTGGAAAAACATACCTTGCTCATGGATAGGAAGACTTAACATAGTAAAAATGTCTATTCTACCAAAAGCCATCTATACATACAATGCACTTCCGATCCAAATTCCAATGTCATTTTCTAAGGTGATAGAGAAACAAATCACCAACTTCATATGGAAGGGAAAGAACCCTCGGATACGCAAAGCATTACTGAAAAAGAAGAAGAAAGTGGGAGGCCTCACTCTACCTGATTTCAGAACCTATTATACAGCCACAGTAGTCAAAACAGCCTGGTACTGGTACAACAACAGACACATAGACCAAAGGAACAGAATTGAGAACCCAGATATAAATCCATCCACATATGAGCAGCTGATATTTGACAAAGGCCCAGTGTCAGTTAATTGGGGAAAAGATAGTCTTTTTAACAAATGGCGCTGGCATAACTGGATATCCATTTGCAAAAAAATGAAACAGGACCCATACCTCACACCATGCACAAAAACTAACTCCAAGTAGATCAAAGACCTAAACATAAAGACTAAAACGATAAAGATCATGGAAGAAAAAATAGGGACAACGTTAGGAGCACTAATACAAGGCATAAACAGAAGATAAAACACTACCAGAAATGACGAAGAGAAACCAGATAACTGGGAGCTCCTAAAAATCAAACACCTATGCTCATCTAAAGACTTCACCAAAAGAGTAAAAAGACCACCTACAGATTGGGAAAGAATATTCAGCTATGACATCTCAGACCAGCGCCTGATCTCTAAAATCTATATGATTCTGTCAAAACTCAACCACAAAAAGACAAACAACCCAATCAAGAAGTGGGCAAAGGATATGAACACACACTTCACTAAAGAAGATATTCAGGCAGCTAACAGATACATGAGAAAATGCTCTCGATCATTAGCCATTAGAGAAATGCAAATTAGAACTACCATGAGATTCCATCTCACTTCAACAAGGCTGGCATTAATCCAAAAAACACAAAAGAATAAATGTTGGAGAGGCTGCGGAGAGACTGGAACTCTTATACACTGCTGGTGGGGATGTAAAATGGTACAACCACTTTGGAAATCTATCTGGCATTATCTTAAACAGTTAGAAATAGAACTACCATACAAACCAGAAATCCCACTCCTCGGAATATACCCTAGAGAAATAAGAGCCTTCACACAAACAGATATATGCACACCCATGTTTATTGCAACACTGTTTACAATACCAAAAGGCTGGAAGCAACCAAGGTGTCCATCAACGGATGAATGGTTAAATAAATTGTGGTATATTCACACAATGGAATACTACGCATCGATAAAGAACAGTGACGAATCTGTGAAACATTTCATAACATGGAGGAACCTGGAAGGCATTATGCTGAGCGAAATGAGTCAGAGGCAAAAGGACAAATATTGTATAAGACCGCTATTATAAGATCTTGAGAAGTAGTATAAACTGAGAAGAACACATACTTTTGTGGTTACGAGGGGGGGAGGGAGGGAGGGTGAGAGAGGGTTTTTTACTGATTAGTTAGTAGATAAGAACTACTTTAGGTGAAGAGAAGGACAATACTCAATACACAGAAGGTCAGCTCAAATGGACTGGACCAAAAGCAGTTTCCGGGATAAACTGAATGGTTCAAAGGTCAGCGAAGCAAGGGCGGGGGTTTGTGGACTATGGCTTAAGGGGACTTCTGAGTCAATTGGCAAAATAATACTATTATGAAAATATTCTGCATCCTACTTTGAAACGTGGCGTCTGGGGTCTTAAATGCTAACAAGCGCCCATCTAAGATGCATCAATGAGTCTCAACCCACCTGGATCAAAGGAGAATGAAGAACACCAAGGTCACACGACAACTATGAGCCCAAGAGACAGAAAGGGCCACATGAACCAGAGACTTACATCATCCTGAGACCAGAAGAACTAGATGGTGTCCAGCCACAACTGATGACTGCCCTGATAGGGAGCACAACAGAGAACCCCTGAGGGAGCAGGAGATCAGTGGGATGCAGACCCCAAATTCTCATAAAAAGACCAGACTTAATGGTCTGACTGAGACTAGAAGAATCCCGGCGGTCATGGTCCCCAAACCTTCTGTTGGCCCAGGACAGGAACCATTCCCGAAGACAACTCATCAGACATGGAAGGGACTGGACAATGGGTTGGAGAGAGATGTTGATGAAGAGTGAGCTACTTGTATCAGGTGGACACTTGAGACTGTGTTGGCATCTCCTGTCTGGAGGGGAGATGGGAGGGTAGAGAGGGTTAGAAACTGGCAAAATTGTTACGAAAGGAGAGACCGGAAGGGCTCATTAGAGTAAGTGGGAGTATGGAGTAAGGTGTATATAAGCTTATACGTGACAGACTGACTTGATTTGTAAACGTTCACTTAAAGCTCAATAAAAATTATTTTAAAAATTAGAAAATTTTAGTTTTTAAAATCTAAAGTAAACTTCTGCTCCATGGAGCAAAGAGATTTCAAGCTATAGCGCAAAAAACAAAAAAGCCTGCGATTCTCTTGCCTCTCCTTCATTTGGAAGCGGAGGGCCAGGTCAAGCATCGATCAGCACCATGGACAGCATCATTAACTGGGTCATCTCCTTTCGTGGGCTGAGCCCTGGTGGGGCACTGGTTAAGAGCTCGCCTGCTAACGGCGGTTCAGATCCACCAGGTGCTCCTTGAAAACCCTATGGGGCAGTTCTACCCTGTCTTAATAGGTTGCTACTAGTTGGAATCTACTCGACGGCAACGGGTTTCTTTTTCTGGTTTACTCTTCTGCATTCTTCTTTACCTTTATGCAGACACAATCAATTTCAAATATTTTACAAATATTTGATGCAAGCCCCCCTCATCCTTAGAGTCCTTTGCTCTTCTGCTATACTGTCTTTTTTTGGCTCCTCAATTCCATTTTTTTCCTTTATTAAGTTCCTTATTTTGCTGGAGCTTTCCTTTGAAATGGTTCCTAAGAATAAGCTCCTGGGAGGTAAGTTTTAAATATCTTTATATCATCTAAAAATACTCCTATATTTTGTAGGTATATTTGCTGAGTATTGATTTTATGACTGACTATTTTTTTTTTTATTCCTTCAGAATATTCACGTTCTTACTTCACGGCCACTTAAGCAGGCAATGCTGTTGAGAAACCCAACATAATTCTGATTGCAATGGAATTTATCAGATTCTCATTGGACACTTTTAAGATTCACTACTTATTTCTATTTATTCTGGATTTTTACAGAAATACACCCTTGTCTAAGTCTTGATTTATTTGTACTTGATACTCATGCTTTTCCTTCAATATTCCAAAAATTCTTGCACTATATCTTGGATAATTTTATTTGCCTTTTTCTGTTTTCAGTGTATGGGACTCTTCTTAATCCAATTCTAGACCAACTTTATTAAGGCTTTCTTTTATTTCACTTTTTTGGGGGGGGTCTTTTTTTTCTACTTTCTGGGAGATTTGCTCAATTTAGTTTTTCAGGTATTCCACTGAACTTTTTAAAAATTATCTATCAGATTACCACAGGATTTTTTAAAATCTAGTTTTTCTTTATTGATTGGTGCTTAAAACAGTGAAACCAGTTAAAGTTTATTTGTCAAGTTCTGGTACTAGTATCACTAATAATGTTAATTTCACCAAAACTGTGCTTAGTGAAAGAAGACAAACACAAACGACCACATATCTGCATAATTCCATTTTCATGAAATGGCCAGAACTGGAAAATCCATAGACAGAACACAGATTAGTGGCTGCCAGTGACTGAGGGGAGTGAATGCGAGCAGGTACCTGTTTTCTTTTTAAGGTAAAGAAAATATCCTGGAATTAGATGCTGATGATGGTTGCACAACCTTGCAAATATACTAAAAACTCTGGATTGTACACTTTAAAATTGTGAATTTTATGCTGTGTGAATTATTTCTTTAAGAAAGAAAAAAGGAGGGAGAGCCAACATGGCGCTATACATAGAAGCACCATACTGTCCCTCTGCAACAAAGACCCAAAAAATTAAGTAAAACGGATACAGACGTCAATCCTGGAATCCTAAGTACCAAATGAAGGAGTAAAGAACTCGATCAAGCACTGAATGGAAGAAGAAAGTGATAGAGAAGAAAAAGGAGAGCTACAGAGTGTAGGTTCCATACCAGCCTACGTGGCTGGTTTCACCATCTTGGGCTACAGCTACCAAAGAACTCAGATAGGGAGTACATGAGGGCAACTTGATGGAGGTCCTAGCAGGAGACAGAGCACCTGGTAACCAGGGATACATGCTTTCCTACCCCACACCCTTCTTCCTTGTTTGAGGCCTCTGTCATTTGCCAACTGGCTGTGCTCGCTCTGCCGGAGAGACACCAGCTCATTGCTACCCAGATTTTCCATCTTAGATCATAGCCACCAAGGACTGCAGGCAGGGGGTATGGGAAGGGAACTCCATGGAGCTCCCAGCAGAAGACAAGAGTACCCAGTAACCAGGGATACATGCTTTCCCACCCTCTATCCTTCTCCTCTCTATGCGGCCTCCACTGCTTGCCATCAGGCCACACCAGAGAGACACACTAGCTCACTTCCACTGGGGTCTGCCCTGCCCTCATTGGCTGGTCCCTTCATCGCCAATTTTTGTTTGTTTGTTTTTGGTTTGTATTTTTGTTTGGTTTGTGTTTTTTTTCTTTTTGTCGTTGTTGCTTCTCTCTCTTTTTCCCTTCCTTCCCTTTCTTTGGTACAGGTAGCCCCATGTGCCACCCCCCCCTCCTTTTGACGTGCTGTGATTTTTTGGTTTCTTTGCTTTGTTCTTTTATGTGTTTTTTGGTTGCTTTTTGATAATTTTTTTTGTTTGTTTTTTTTGTTGTTGTTGCTTCTCTCTTTCCCTTCCTTCCTTTCCTTTCTTATGCCCAACTAGCCCCGTGTGCCATACCTTCCACTTCTTGACAGGCTGTGAATTTTTGGTTTGTTTGCTCTGTTCTTTTTTTTTTTTTTTTTTTCTGTTTCTTCTCCTGTCCACCCAGACCCGTGCACCACCCCTTCTGGAGGGGTCGTCCTGCACAGCTCGATTGGACAGTCACTGCAGGAGGCCTTCCTGGGTCTGCACCGCCATCACAAACCAGCTGCCTCACAACAATTTTATTTATTTATTGTTTGTGCTTTTTTGTGTTTTTTTTTTCTGTTTTGTTGTTGTTGTTATTGTTGCTTCTCTGTCTCTCCTCTCCCTTCCTTCTTTCTTTTCTCCCATCCACCCAGCCCCATGCATTGCCCCCAACTTCTTGGTGGGTTGTGCTATACTGCTTGTCTAGAGAGCCTCTGGGACATAGCCTCCCAAGGCCAGCTCCTTAAGTGTCGTATTTTTTCTTCATCTTTCCCCTTCTCCTTTCCTTCTTCCTCCAACCTAGGCTCTGCTCTGCCTCAGCCACTTCTTGATGGGCCTTGCTGTGCACCCAGTGAGAGAAACATCAGATCACCACCACCCCAATTCCACCCCAATCCCAACAGTCAGCACCCCCACCACCATATGTTTGTTGTTGTTGCTCTTGTTATTATTTATTTTCTACTTGTTTGATTGTTAGTTAATTTTCTCTCTTTTCCCTCTTTCCTTCCCTTTCTCCCACCTACCTAGACCCACGTGCCACCCACACCACTTCTTGAGAGACCAGGGAACACAGGGCCTCACCAGGTCTGCCCTGCCCCACCCCCCTGAATCCTACTGGACTGACATTTTATTAATTTTCTTCTTTTTTATTTTTTACTTCAGTTTTTGCTTCTTTTGCCTTTATTTCTCTTTCTTCTTTCTCTTCTTTCACCTATCCACTTAACTCTGCACATCATATTCTCTCCTTTTCCTACCTAACTGCACCTTGCACCTAAACCCCACCCTGCACTGCCCCCCAGCCTCGCTCTGTTGCCCCCAGTTCATGCCACAAACTACCCATGCCCACCTGTCCATTCTCTCTGGACCTGCCCAGCTGCACCATAGCTGATTGACCATCCCTGCCTACCTGGACAAGGTGGTAAGAAGTATTGTGCCCACGGGCGAGCAAGCAACAAAAGGCACCCAGCTCACCTGCTCAGACATAATTAAATAAAACAAAAAAAAAAAAAGCAAGAAAAAACAATCAAATCTACAATCAATAAACAAAGAAAGTGATTCCTGAATGTCCTGGAGACAGCAGACAATATCAAAACATATTAAAAAAAAAAAAAAAAAAAGGAGAGGATGGCTCCAGGAAGCGACCAAAATAAACCACCAGATGACCATCTGCTAGAAGAAAAGGCACTAGAAAAATCTGATGGGGAATTCAGAACTCTAATATTCAGGGATCTCCAACATATGAAGGAAAATGCAAACAAAAATAATGAAAAAATAGACAAAATCATGGAAAAGACAGACAAAACAATGGAAGAAGTCAGGAAAATAATACAGGAAAAAATATCAAAATAAGTAAACAACTAGAAATAGTACAAAAACAGCAATTAGAAATCCAAAATATGTTCAGAGAAGAGCATACACCAGTTCTACTTAAACAGTTTCAGAACATAGAAAAGAAAGCAATACTTCCAAATTCATTCTATGAAGCCAGCATAACCCTGACACCAAAACCAGCCAAAGACACCAGAAAAGAAGAAAATTACAGACCAGTAGCTCTCATGAATATAGATGCAAAAATTCAACAAAATTCTAGCCAATAGACTGTGGGGACTCAGGGAACATTTAGCTCAATAGGTGTAACATAGTTTAGAAAGAAAATGTTCTACATTCTACTATGGTGAGTAGCCTCTGGTGTCTTAAGGACCTATGAGCAGCCATCTAGGATTCTCCACTGGTCTTACCAATTCAGGAGCAAAGAAGAATGAAGAAAACTAAATATACAAGGGAAAGATTAGTCCAAAGGACTAATGGACAACACCTACCACAGCCTCCACCAGACTGAGTCCAGTACAACTAGATGGTGCCCAACTACCACCACTGACTGGTCTGATAGGGATCAAAATAGAGGGTCCCAGGCACTGCTGGAGAAAAATGGAGAACAAAATTCTAACTCAAAAAGAAAGACCTGACTTGCTGGCCTGATAAAGACTGGAGGAACCTGGAGAGTATGGCCCCCAGACAACCTGTCAGCTCAGTAATGAATTCACTCCTGAGGTTCACCCTTCAGCCAAAGATTGGAGACGCTCATAAAACAAAACAAAACTAAAGGGGCAAAACAGCCCTAGGGCAAGGACTAGAAGGCAGGAAGGGACAGGAAAGCTGGTAATAGGGAACATAAGATTGAGAAGGGAGAGTGTTGTCGTGTTGTGGGGTTGTTAACCAATGTCATAAAACAATATGTGTGCCAATTTTTTAACAAGAAACTAGTTCTGTAAAACTTCATCTAAAGTACAATAAAATAAATAAATATTCTAGCCAGTAGAATTCAGCATCATATCAAAAAAATAATACACCTTACCAAGTGGGATTCATAGCAGGCATGCAAGGATGTTCAACATTAGAAAATCAGTCAAAGTAATCCACCACATAAATACAATAATCACATGATCATCTCACTTGACATAGTAAAGGCATTTGACAAAGCCCAACACCCATCCCTAATAAAAACTCTCAATAAAATAGGTATAGAAGGGAAATTCCTCAATATAATAATAGGCATCTATACAAAACCAACAGCCTACATCATTCTTTATGGAGAGAGGCTGAAAACATTCCCCTTGGGAACAGGAAAAAGACAAGAATAACCTATATCACCACTCCCACTTCACATTATACTGGAAGTCCTAGCTAAAGCAACAAAGCAAGAAGAAGAAATGAAGGACATCCAAATTGGTAAGAAAGAAATAAAACTGTTCCTATTTGCAGATGACATGATACTATACATAGAAAACTCAAAAGACTCCATGAGAAAATTACTGGAACTAATAGAAAGATTCAGCAGAGTAGCAGGGTACAAGATAAACTTCCCCAAAATCAGTTAGATTCCTATACATCAATAAAGAGAACTGTGAAAAGGAAATCAGGAAAACAATACCGTTTACTGTTGCTGTTGTTGTTAGGTGCCATTGAGACCTCCTCAAGAGCACAATTACCAGAAAAACCAAAAAGCAAACCGTTGTGTTGAGTCGATTCCGACTCATAGCAACCCTAGAAGACAGAGTAGAACTGCCCCAGAGGGTTTCCAAGGAGCACCTGGTGGATTCAAGCTACCAACCTTTTGTTTAGCAGCCATAGTACTTAACTGCTGTGCCACAAGAGTTTTCTGAGCACAATTAAGTGTTCTGGAATTCCCATTCTCCACAATGTTATCTATAATTTGCTATGATCCACACAGTTGAAAACCTTAGCATAGTCAATAAAACACAGGTAAACATCTTTCTGGTATTCTCTGCTTTCAGCCAGGATCCATCTGACATCAGCAATGATATCTCTGGTTCCACGTCCTCTTCTAAATCCAGCTTGAATTTCTGGCAGTTCCCTGTCGATACACTGCTGCAGCCACTTTTGAATCATCTTCAGCAAAATTTTGCTTGCATATTAATGACATTGTTCAATAATTTCCACACTCTGTTAAATTGCCTTTCTTGGAAACAGGTATAGACATACATCTCTTCCAGTTGGTTGGCCAGGTAGCTATCTTCCAGATTCCTCGGCATAGTTGAGTGAGCGCTTCCAGTGCTGCATCCATTTGTTGAAACATCTCAATTGGTATTCCATCAATTCCTGGAGCCTTGTTTTTTGCCAATGTCTTCAGTGCAGGTCAGACTTGTTCCTTCAAAACCATTTATAATAGCCCCTAAAAAAATAAAATACTTAGGAATAAATCTAACCAGGGATGTAAAAGACCGATACAAAGAAAACTGCAAAGCACTACTGCAAGAAATCAAAAGAGACCTGCATAAATGGGAAAACATACCACGCTCATGGATAGGTAGACTCAACATTGTGAAAATGACAGCGCTACCCAAAGCTATTCACAAATACAATGCACTCCTGATCAAAATACCAACAAAGTTCTTTAAAGAGATGGAAATACTAATCATTAACTTTATATGGAAAGGGAAGAAATCCAGAATAAGTAAAACACTATTGAAGAAGAAGAATAAAGTAGGAGGATTCACCCTACCTGACCTCAGAACTGACTATACAGCTACAGTAGTCAAAACAGCCTGGTATTGGTACAATGATAGATACATCGACCAATGGAACAGAATTGAGAGCCCAGATGTAAATCCATCTACCTACGGTCACCAGATCTTCAACAAGTGCCCAAAGTTCATAAAACTGAAGCTGAAAATCTGAACAGACCCATAACAAGTGAAGAGATTGAAAAGATAAAAAAAAAAAAACTCCCAACAACAACAAAAAAAAAGCCCTGGTCCAAATGGCTTCACTGGAGAATTCTACCAAACATTCAGAGAAGAGCTTACACCAGCACTACTCAAATTATTTCAGAACATAGAAATGAAAGGGGTACTTCCAAATCCATTCTATGAAGCTAGCATAACGCTGATACCAAAACCAGGCAAAGAGATCACAAAAAAGAAAATTACAGACCAATATCTAATATGAATATGATGCAAAAATTCTCAACAAAATTCTAGCCAATAGAATTCAACATCATATCAAAAAAAATAACAATTCACCACAATCAAGTGGGATTCATACCAGGTGTCCAAAGGTGATTCAACATTAGATAATCAATCAATGGAATTCACTGCATAAAGAAAGGAAAAGAATCACACAATCATCTCAATTGATGCAAAAAAGGCATTCAACAAAGTCCAACCCTCATTCCTGATAAAAACTCTCAATGAAATAGGTATAGAAGAGAAATTTCTCAACATAATTAACTGCATCTATACAAAACCAACAGTCAACATCATTCTTAATGGAGACAGGTTGAATGCATTCCCCTTGAGAGCAGGAACAAGATAAGGATGCCATTTATCACCACTCCTATTTAAAATAATGCTGGAAGTCCTAACTAGAGCAATAAGGCAAGAAAAAGAAATAAAGGACGTCCAAATTGGTAAGGAAGAAGTAAAACTGTCCCTATTTGTGGATGATATGATACTATACATAGAAAACCCTAAAAATACCACAAGAAAACTACTGAAACTAACACAAAGATTCAGCAGAGTTGCATGATACAAGATAAACATACAAAAATCAGTTCCTATAAACCAATTAAGAGAACTATGAAAAAGAAATCAGGAAAACAATACCATTTGCCCCTAAAAAAATAAAATACCTAGGAATAAATCTAACCAAGGATGTAAAAGATCTGTACAAAGAAAACTACAAAACATTACTGCAAGAAACCAAAAGAGACCTATGTAAATGGAAAAACATACCATGGTCATGGATAGGTAGACTCAACATTGTGAAAATGTCAGTTCTACCCAAAGCAATTTACAAATACAATGCAATCCCAATTCAAATACCAACAACATTCTTTGAAGAGATGGAAAAACTAATCATTAACTTTACACGGAAAAGGAAGAGGCTTCGGATAAGTAAAGCACTGTTGAAGAAGATATAGTAGGAGGATTTGCACTACATGACTTCAGAACCTACTATACAGCTACAGTAGTCAAAACAACCTGATACTGGTACAATGACAGACACATTGACCATTGGAACAGAATTGAGAACCCAGATGTAAATCCATCCGCTTATGGTAACCTGATCTTTGACAAAGGCCCAAAGGCCCTTAAATGGGGAAAAGAAAGTCTTTTTAACAAATTGTGCTGGCAAAACTGGATGGCCATCTGCAAAGAAAAAATGAAACAGGACCCATATCTCACACCATACACAAAAACTAATTCAAAATGGGTCAAAGATCTAAATATAAAACCAAAAACTATAAAGATCATATAAGAAAAAATAGGGTCAATGCTAGAGGCCCTAATACACGGCAATAACAGGATACAAACCATAACTAACAATACACAAACACCAGGAGATAAACTAGATAATTGGGATCTTCTAAAAATTAAATGGAAACCCTGGTGGCCTAGTGGTTAAGTGCTATGGCTGCTAACCAAGAGGCTGACAGTTCAAATCCACCAGGCGCTCCTTGGAAACTCTATGGGCAGTTCTACTCTGTCCTATAGGGCCGCTATGAGTCGGAATCGACTCGACGGTGGTGGGTAAAAAAAAAAGAAAAAAAAATTTTTTTTTTTTTGGTAGTGGGTAAAAATTAAACACCTATGCTCATCAAAAGACCTCACCAAAAGAGTAAAAAGAGAACTTACAGGCTGTGAAAAAAATTCTGGCTATGACAAATCCAACAAAGGTCTAATCTCTAAAATCTACAGGAAAATTCAACACCTCTACAACAAAAAGACATAATCCAAAAAAAAAAAAAAATAGCCAGAGGATAGGAACAGATACTTCATCAAACAAGGCATTCAAGCAGCTAACAAACACGTGAGAAAATGCTCCTGATCACTGCCATTGTTGCTGTTTTTCTTAGGTGCCGTTGAGTCAGTTCCAACTCATAGCAACCCTATGCACCACAGAATGAAACATTGCCTGGTCCTGAGCCATGCTCACAATCATTGTTATACTTGAGCCCATTGTTGGAGCCACTGTGTCAGTGCATCTCATTGAAGGTCTTCCTCTTTTGCACGGACCCTCTACTTTACCACGCATGATGTCCTTCTCCAGGGACTGGTCCCTCCTGACAACGTGTCCAAAGTATATAAGATGCAATCTCGCCATCCTTGCTTCTAAGGAGCATTCTGGTTGTACTTCTTCCAAGACAGATTTGTTCATTCTTCTGGCAGTCCATGACATATTCAATATTCTTCACCAACACTACAATGCAAAGGCGTCAATTCTTCTCAGTCTTCCTTATTCATTGTTCAGCTTTCACATGCATATGATGTGATTGAAAATACCATGGCTTGGGTCAGACACACATTAGTTTTCAAGGTGACATCTTTGCTTTTCAACACTTTAAAGAGGTCCTTTGCAGCACATTTGCCCAATGCAATATGTCTTTTGATTTCTTACTGCTGCTTCCATGGGTGTTGATTGTGGATCCAAGCAAAATGAAATCCTTGACAACTTCAATCTTTTCTTCATTTATCATGATGTTGCTTCTTGGTCCAGTAGTGAGAACATTTGTTTTCTTTATATTGAGGTGTAATCCATACTGAAGGCTGTGGCCTTTGATCTTCATCAGTAAGTGCTTCAAGTCTTCTTCAATTTCAGCAAGCAAGGTTGTGTCATCTGCATAATGCAGGTTGTTAATGGGTCTTCCTCCAATCCTGATGCTCCATTCTTCTTCTTATAGCCCACCTTCTCAGACTTTTTGATCAACATACAGATTGAAGAGGTATGGTGAAAGGATACAACCCTGACACACACCTTTCCTGACTTTAAAACCATGCAGTATCCCCTTGTTCTGTTCAAAAGACTGCCCCTTGATCCATGTACAGTGTCCTCATGAGCACAGTTAAGTGTTCCAGAATTCCCATTCTCCACAATGTTATCAATAATTTGTTATGATCCATACAGTCAAAAGCCTTAGCATAGTCCATAAAACACAGACAAACATTTTTTGGTATTCTTTGCTTTCAGCCAGGATCCATCTGTCATCAGCAATGATAACTCTGGTTCCACATCCTCTTCTAAATCCGGCTTGAATTTCTGGCAGTTCCCTGTTGATATATATACTATTGCAGCCACCTTTTGAATGATCTTCAGCAAGACACTAGCCATTAGCCACTAGAGAAATGCAAATCAAAATCACCAGAAGATACCATCTCACCCTGAAATTGCTGGCACTAATCAAAAAAACAGAAAATAAAAAAATGCTAGTGAAGTTTCAGGGAGATTAGAACTCTTTTATCTTTTTTTTTTATTATTATTGTGCTTTAAGTGAAAGTTTACAAACCAAGTCAGTCTCATACAAAAAATTACACACACCTTGCTGTGTACTCCTAGCTGTTCTCCCCCTAATGAGACAGCACATTCCTCCTCTCCACCCTGTATTCCCCGTGTCCATTCAACCAGCTCCTGTCACCTTCTGCCTTCTTATCTTGCCTTCAGACAGGGGTTGCCCACATAGTCTCATGTGTCTACTTGAGCCAAGAAACTCACTCCTCACCAGTATCATTATCTACCTTATAGTCCAGTCCAATCCCTGTCTGCAGAGTTGGCTTTTGGAATGGTTCTAGTCTTGTGTGAGATTGGAATTCTTATGCACTGCTGGTGGGAATGCAAAATGGTACAACCATTTTGGAAAATGACATGGCACTTCCTTAAAAATAGAAATTACATATGATCCAAGAATCCCACTCCTAGGAATATATCCTAGGGATAGAAGAACCATCACACGATAGACATATGCCCACCCATATTCATTGCAGCATTGTTCACAATAGCAAAAAGGTGGAAACAACCTAAGTGCCCATCAACGGATGAATGGATAAACAAACTATGGTACATACACAATGGAGTACTACTTAATTAAAAAGAACAACAATGAATCTGTGAAGCATCTCACAATATGGGTGAATCTGGAGGGCATTATGCTGAATGAAATAACTCAATCACAAAACGACAAATACTGCATGAGACTACTATTATAAAAACTCATGAAAAGCTTTACACACAAAGAGAAACAATCTTTGACGGTAACGAGGGAGGGGAGGGGTGAGAGGCAAAAACACTAAATAGACAATAGATAAGTGGTAACTTTGGTGAAGGATAAGGCAGTACACAGAACTGGGAAAGCCAACACAATTTGTCCAAGGCAAGGTCATGAGCGCTGCATGAGAGCTTCTCATCCAAACTCCCTGAGGGACCAAATTAATGGGCTGAGGGCTGTGGGGACCATCATCTCTGGGAACATCTAGCTCAATTGGCATAACACAGTTTATGAAGAAAATATCCTACATTTTACTGTGGTGAGTAGCGTCTGGGGTTTTAAAAGCTTGTGAGCAGCCATCTAAGATACTCCACTGGTCTCACCCTGTCAGGAGCAAGAGAAAATGAAGAAAACCAAAGACACAAGGGAAAGATTAGTCCAAAGGACTAATGGGCCACAAGTATCACAGCCTCCACCAGACTGAGTTCAGCACAACTAGATGGTGCCCAGCTACCACAACTGACCACTCTGACAGAGATCACAATAGAGGGTCCTGGGCAGAACTTGAGAAAAATGTAGAACAAAATTCCAACTCACACACACACAAAAAAAGACCAGACTTACTGATCTGACAGTGTCTGGAAAAACTCTGAGAGTATGGCCCCTGGATACCCTAGTAGCTCAGTAATGAAGTCACTCCTTAAGTTTACCCTTCAGCCAAGGATTAGACAGGCAGATAAAGCAAAATGAGACTAAATGGGCACATTAGCCAAGGGGCAAGGACAAGAAGGCAGGGAGGGACAGGAAAGATGGTAATGTGGAATCCAAGGTCTAGAAGTGTAGAGTGTGGATGTGTCGTGGGGTTGGCAACCAATGTCACAAAAATATGCATATTAATTGTTTAATGAGAAACTAGTTTCCTCTGTAAACCTTCATCTATAACAGAAAAAACTTTTTTTTTAAAGTATTGAAAATTTTATTCTTTCCCTTCATACTGAAAATGTTTAAATAGTATTGGATTTGTATGTTACAAACCCTGAGATCCCCCCACCTTGATAATAACCTAAAGGTCTTTGAAAGTGATAAAAGATGGCCCATGAGAGCAGGGATTCTTGAGTTATATTGACTATGGTTGGAGGGCTTTCATTGAGCTACACTCAATTTGGGGCACACTGGGAGTCAGGGAAGGCTGACTGGTTCCTGCTATTTCACCAGTCACCTGATGACTGTCTTTGATACCAAAGGATAAGGAAGCACTCTAAGAGAAGACAGAAAGTGCTACAACAAGGGAAGGTGGGTAGATATTTTATTTCTTACAGAAAAATACAAATCCCTGATCTGGACTCTTTAGTCTCAAGTCTACCCATTAAATGTGTATGAAAATGTTGCTCGGTGGGTCAGGACCTTTCTCAGGAGCTGTTGATGATTCGGGAGTCACACTGAAGATCAGGACAAGCTCTCTCAGCAGGGGCACCTGGGTAACAGATACTGATCTAGGCTACTAGGATCATCATCGCCAGGTAAGGTGTAGAGTTCCACAAATTCATCTATGTCACAGGGAATGGTGGCCCAAGGAGGATCCAAGATGTCCAGATTTATCTCTTGGGCATCATGAGTGTGAGAATCCCATGATGAATTCCACACACAGGCACCAGCTCCTCCGGGTTGCCCGGCTCCAGGTGGCTCAGGTGGATCAGGCTCAGAGGCATCCAAACTTCTAGCACTCACGGGACCAGGGTTAGCATCCGTTATGGGTAAGGGCATCTCCTCCTTCTTCACTGGAGCCACATGGTTTGGTTCTTCTGGTGCCTGCCTTGACTGAGCTTGTTGCTGTTCCTTTCTCCATTTGACACGATGGTTTTTGAACCAACTCTGAGAAAGAAGGAGGAAAGCAGGTGAATAAAGGGGATGGGTTCACAGTGGATTCTTAGGCTCTTCAGGAAAGAGGCTGCTTGAAGTGAGAGACTAGTCTCACATCTTTTTCATTTTTATCCACACAATTCCTTTCTATGTCCCGCTAACCTGTGTTCAGAGGGGCAAAGGGGGTACAAAATTTTACCAGCAATTAGTAGAAAAAGATGACATGTCATTCAGACCCCAAGGCAGGAGGTTTAAGTAAAGCGGGTCTGTTTAGAGGATATTCTGGGTTTTCAGACCAGACAGAGGGTGCTGAAGCCTGAGAGTACAGGGTGGGAGTCTAGCTTCAGGTGCCCTCAGGGTCCATCCAGGGTTTCTTCTGTCTTGGATACTCTATGCGAAGGTGGCTGCAAGGCATGTGGATGACTGCTAATATTCTGATTAAGCAGATCCAAGAAATAAGCAGGAACAGTTCCAAATTAGAGTACCTGATCTCCAGCCACAAAGGTTCTATGTAGCATTGTGAGTCTGGAGTCAGGAAGTCCTGAGTTTAAAAATCTGCTGTGTTTACAATCTTTGGAAAATATTTCCCCCATTGAGCCTTAGCTTTCCTCATTAAATGGCGTCAAGGAAATACGAAATGCAAAGTATATCACACCAGTCTTTGCACATAACAGTTGCTCAATAAATGGTAACTGTTACAATAACAATTCAAAGACCTTATGTGTTTGTGTGTAACTGTGGCTTAAGGTCACCACCTTGAGACACACTAAGGAACATACCTTTACTACTGACTCATCAAGGTTTAGGGTTGAAGTTAGTGTCTCTATGGTACGCCAGTCTGGGTACATGGTCGTCCTGAACACATCTTCCAATGCTGTACGCTGTTGCGGAGTAAAGATTGTGCGGCGGCAGTGATGACCCAACCTTGGCTTTGCTGGAAAGGAAATAGACAAAATGCCCTCAGAAAAAAGAAAAAAAAAAATCCAAACCTCTGAACTTCTCATTACCTGGGTGTCTTAGTTATCCAAAAAAAAAATAGTGCTGCTAAAACAGAAATACCACAAGTGGATGGCTTTGACAGAAACTTATTCTCTCACAGTTTAGGAGGCTAGACGTCTGAATTCAGGGCGCTAGCTCTAGGGGAAGTCTTTCTACCTCTATCAGCTTGGGGGGAAGGTCTTTGTCTTCAATATTCCCTTGAGTGTAAGAGTTTCTGAGCGCAGGGACCCCAGGTCCAAAGGACACGCTCCACTCTTGGCTATTCCTTCTTGGTGGCAATGAGGTCCCTATCTCTCTGCTTCCTTCTCTCTGCTTTTATCTCTTGTAAAATAAAAGGTAATGCAGGCCACAGCCCAGGGAAACTCCTTTCACATTAGATCAAGGCTGTGACTTGAGTGAGGGTGTTGCATTCCACCTTAAATCTCTTTAGCATGACCTAATCTTGCCTCATTGACCACAGACAGATTTTAGGATTTACAAGACATAGGACAGTTACATCAGATCACAAAATGAAGGACAACCACATAATACTGGGAATCATGGCCTAGCCAAGTTGACACACATTTTGGGGGGACACAATTCAATCTGTAACATTGGGTCTTGCCTAGGAGTCAGAAGTTTGATCTAAAAAATTTATGTGGAACCCACTGCACACCATGCTGGGATTGTTCTGCACTCCCAGAAAATCAGCACCAGCTTTCACTGATTTGGGCATATTTTTAATCTAGAATTGGGGAACATTTTTATCTATTCTATATGGAAGATTCTGTTTTTAGAAATCCCTTATTCTTAGAGCAAAGACACTCAAAAATGTCTGCAAAGACACATAATCACACAGGTTTCTCTTAGCTTTTCAGCATTTGTTATTAAACACAAAGGATAAGAATTTACAGGGTTCCCCTGGACACCCTTTTACCTCAGGACTGAAGTCACCTCTGAGGCTTACACTTCAGCCAAAGATTAGACAAGCCTATAAAACAAAATGATAAAGTAAAAGAGCTAAACAGAAAATGTCAAAGGGCAGCTTGAGAAGACAAAGTATTACGATGACATATGCGAAGACCTGAAGATAGAAAACCAAAAGGGAAGAACATGCTCAGCATTTCTCAAGTTGAAAAAACTGAAGACAAATTCAACCCTTGAGTTGCAATACTGAAGGATTCTACAGGGAAAATATTAAACGACCCAGGAAGCATCAAAAGAAGATGGAAGGAACACACAGAGTCATTATACCAAAAAGAATTCGTCAACGTTCAAACATTTCAGGAGGTAACATATGATCAGGAACCTATGGTACTGAGAGAAGATGTCCAAGCTTCACTGAAGGCAATGGCGAAAAACAAGGCTCCAGGAATTGATGGAATACCAACTGAAATATTTCAACAAATGGATGCAGCACTGGAAGTGCTCACTTGTCTACGCCAAGAAATTTGGAAGACAGCTACCTGGCCAACCAACTGGAAGAGATCCATATTTTTGCCTATTCCGAAGAAAGCTGATCATACAGAATGTGGAAATTATCGACCAATATCTTTAATATTACATGCAAACAAAATTTTGCTGAAGATCTTTCAAAAGCAGCTGCAGCAGTGTATCAACAGGCAACTGGCAGAAATTCAAGCTGGATTTAGAAGAGGATGTGGAACCAGAGTTATCATTGCTGATGACAGATGGATCCTGGCTGAAAGCAAAGAATACCAAAAAAATGTTTATCTGTGTTTTATGGACTATGCTAAGGCTTTTGACTGTATGGATCATAACAAATTATTGATAACATTGTGGAGAATGGGAATTCTGGAACACTTAATTGTGCTCATGAGGACACTGTACATGGATCAAGGGGCAGTCTTTTGAACAGAACAAGGGGATACTGCGTGGTTTAAAGTCAGGAAAGGTGTGTGTCAGGGTCGTATCCTTTCACCATACCTCTTCAATCTGTATGTTGAGCAAATAATCTGAGAAGGTGGGCTATAAGAAGAAGAATGGGGAATCAGGATTGGAGGAAGACCCATTAACAACCTGCATTATGCAGATGACACAACCTTGCTTGCTGAAATTGAAGAAACTTGAAGCACTTACTGATGAAGATCAAAGGCCACAGCCTTCAGTATGGATTACACCTCAATATAAAGAAAACAAATATTCTCACTACTGGACCAAGAAGCGACATCATGATAAATGGATAAAAGATTGAAATTGTCAAGGATTTCATTTTGTTTGCATCTACAATCAACACCCATGGAAACAGCAGTCAAGAATTCAAAAGACACATTGCATTGGGCAGGTTGGCTAGAAGAGGTTTCTTTAAAGCATTAAAAAGCAAAGAATAAGGTGCGCCTGACCCAAGCCATGGTATTTTGAATTGCCTCATATGCATGTGAAAGCAGGACAATGAATAAGGAAGACTGAAGATGAATTGGTGCCTTTGAATTGTGGTGTTGGTGAAGAATATTGAATATACCATGGACTGCCAGAAAAATGACTAAATCTGTCTTGGCAGAAGTACAACCAGAATGCTCCTTGGAAGCAAGGATGGCCAGACTATGTCTCACATGCTTTAGACATGTTGTCAGGAGGGATCAGTCCCTGGAGAAGGACATCATGCTTGGTAAAGTAGAGGGCCAGCGAAAAAGAGGAAAACGCTCAACAAGATGGATTGACACAATGGCTGCAACAATGGGTTCAAGCATAGCAACAATTGTGAGGATGCGGCAGGACCAGGCAGCATTTTGTTCTGTTGTGCATAGGGTCACTATAAGTCAGAACGGATACTACAGCACCCAACAACAACAGCAATATAAAACAAGCTGAGACTAAATGGGTATACCAGCCCAGAGGCAGGGACAAGAAGGCAGGAGAGGACAGGAAATTGGTAAGGGGGAACCCAAAGTGGAGAACAGGATACTGCTGACATGTCATGCGTTGGCAACCAATGTCACAAAACAATGTGTGTATTAATTGTTTATTGAGAAACTAGTTTGCTCTGTAAACCTTTCTGTAAGTTACAATTAAAAAAAAACTTAGCAGGTATTTGAAGAAACCTCCAACATTAAACAGAAAGAAAGGAAAAGACAGAAAAAGTAGAAAACAAATTAATAACCAGAAAAATTTATCTTAAAGAAAAAAGGAATACAAGAAATTTTCAAAACATTAAAACCAATTTTATCAAACAAATAAGAGGATAAATTTCACTAATCAATCAAGAATGTCTTGAAAATGAAAGAAAAGCAGATAATAGGACAAGTGTTGTAGGAAAGTTAGTAGCTAAAAACAAGCACTTAAATAGTAGAAGAGAGAAAGCCAAGAAAGAATAATAAAAAGAGCAACAACAACAGAAAAAAAGGACAAAAAGAATGGAAAGAAAATAAAGATCTCATCAAGGAGATCCAATTTTAAAAAAGAAATATTGAATTGTGTGTTTAACCAAAGGCTATCTCTTTGACTAAAAAATGTTTGAGAGTATTATAAAAGAAATAATTTCAGAATATTTTGAGAAATAATGTACAGGAGTCTTCAGGCTGAGAGTACTCAGTGAAAAGCACAATAAATGAATAAAAGGCTCACTACTTTAAAAATAGCAGAACACCAAGAGTAGACAGAAAACCCTAAAAACTTTTCAAGGAAAAGAAAATTTCCATACAGAGAAATGGTACCTAGAATTCCACTGGAATTTTTAACTACGATGATGAATTCCCTCGTTAGAATAAATATGAAAAGCAGCATTGTATATTTAAAGAAAATAAATCAAGAACCTCAACTTTCTTAGGGAAAATATTTTCAACCAAGAATTCTACAGGGAGCCAAATTTACTCCTCAGTGCGTGGATAGGATAAAGACAATGTCAAAAAGTCATGGACTCAGTAAACTTACCTCCCACCACTCTTTTCTCAAGAAGCCATGTGACAGGGTAGGTCAAACCAACAAAATAAAGACAGGGAGAATGTAGATTGGATAAAATGAGGATCCATGGAGAGAGCAGCAAAGGGAAGTCCCAGCATGATGCCTGCACACCAGGACTAGGAAACAAGCTGGGCGGATTCCAGGAGGACAGAGGAGCCATTCTGGAGGCAACTGGGAGAACGGATTCAAGCCAGTATCTGATGTGTTTGGGTATTTGGAAAAAATACTAAATATTCCATGGGCAGAACTGAAAATTCAGCATAGAGCTGAAAATTAAGAAAAGATGTGTTTAAGCACATGAGGAAAGAAAGAATTATAAACCCTTCAAATTAAGAGATTTATGCTAAATGACTCAACACTCTGGTATGGTCTGCTAGCCTATGAACTACATTTGCATAAATCGGATTGAGACAATTATTTTTAAAAAATTGAAAAAGAAGAGTAATAAAGTTCATTTCTGTGGCCTTTGAAGGGAGACCAGTTAGAAAATACTTTCCAAATTTCTACTTGTTAGTACAACCAAGCCAAAAAAAAGATGTTGCCATCCAGTCGATTCCAACTCAGGTGGACGTGTGTTGCAGGAGAACTGAGCGCCACAGGATTTTCTTGGCTGTAATCTTTAAAGAATTTTATGAAATAATCTTTACGGAAACATATCACCAGACTTGCCTCCCCAGCACCATTGGGTTTTAAATCCCCAACCTTTCGATTAGTAGCCAAACACAAACCAATTATGTCACTGAGAGACCTTGGTATAATGCCGTACACGTTGCTGTCACGTCATTTTCCGAGTTATAGCCACCCTCTGGGACAGAGTGGAATGGCCCATAGGGTTTCCAAATAGTGCCAGGTGGGTTTGAACTACACACCTTTTGGTCAGCTGCCTTAACGCTCATCCACTGCCCAAAATGTCTGCCTGGTGTGGCAAAGCCTAGGAGCTACCGCAAAGTCCCACACTCTCTTCACCTTGGTTTATCCACAACCTATAAATGACGCAATCCTTGGCCTCCCACCTTTCCCCCTAGCTTACCCGACATGAGATCTCCGGGGAGCGATACAGCTCAACCAGCTGTGTGCTTCTGAGTCCCTCTGCAGGGCTCTATGCGCCTGCTGTGTTGCAAGGCCTCATATTTAAGCAAATTTTTGATGTAATAAAGTTCCCGCCCTATCCAGGGACGCCCCGCCTGAACACCTCCCTGATGCCATGCCCTCTAATAATCCATTCAATACAGGTTTACCGAAAATGTAATCAATGAGTGGTGCTGTGCGCCGCACTGGAAATAAATGTGTGGTTCAAAACTTATCCTTGAACTCAAACAGTAGGGGAAGACATAAGTAAGCCAAGAAAACAGAATATGAGTAAAGTGTTCAACAATTTTATCCAGGACAGAAAAGTAAATAAAAAGTGCCCCAAAAGAGAACAAATTAGTAGGGCAACTCTAAATTGGAAGGTGAAGGAGAGGCATTCGTGTGAGTGGCTTCTGGTGAGAGGTGGATCTGAGCATGCGCAGTCTGGGAGACCAGCTGGGGAAAATGCTCTGTGAAGCCCCTCCCACACCCATCCCTGCCCAGCTTTGCCCAGAGGAGCGAGGCAACAGACGGGGGTGAACATCTTGGCAGAGCTTAAATCATCAAGCATCTTGTAGTTTATATTCAGGAGTTTGGACATTTGAGAGCCCAAGAATAGTTCTGGAGTTTAAGAATGAATTGTAATCTTAAAAGAGCGTGTCTCCCTATGGACACGAAAACAGAGAGTGGAAAGGAGTGTGCTGTCTCACTAGGGAGAGAGCAACTAGGAGTACACAGCAAGGTGTATATAAATTTTTGTATGGCAGACTGACTTGATTTGTAAACTTTCACTTAAAGCACAATAAAAATTAAAAAAAAAAAAGTCTGCCTCTTTCTTGCCTATAAGCATCCCTGTTCCTCTGGTCTCCATTTTCTTCAACCTACAGATGCCTATTTACTCATTTATTCACCTACCCTTCCAAAAGTTTTTCTCTGTGACTGGTTTTGTTCCATAAGATGCATGTATTTAGGCGGGTGACCCAGGTCTAGTTCCCATCCTTAGTACTTTCTCTCCCCCGCTCCGACGTGTACACCACATCTCGGAAGTGGACGTGGGGCTCTGCCTTGACCCCTCTTCCCATCCGGGCCAGCCTTTTTTGGAGAGGTCTTGGAACAGCCAAAGTACTATGGCTCTGCAAATGTAGTCAATAGCTTAAGACCAAAACAACTGATGGGGAAGGAGAGTGAGAGCCCAGCGCGTCCCGCCGGGCCCCACGCTGCATGTCTTTCCTGTATATTTTGATTCTGCTTCCCCCTCTGCCAACGGCTGGTGAGGTTAAGACGCCCTGGGAGGCTAAGAAGATGCCGCGGTTGGAGTCCGGAAATATCGTCGTTCGGGACTACTGGCCCTCATTGATAATTCAGGTCACTAAAGGCTAATTTGTTGATTTATATGGTCCAACCACTTTTACAATACTGATCACAGTGAATAGACAAGAATTTCATCTTCGATTTGTAGGCACAGCAGGGCAAGATGAATATTCTATCTTTCCTTAAACATGTTGCTGTTGCTGTTGTTGGATGCGATGGAGTGGGCACCTGACTAGACTGTGAGGATGGCGAGGACCAGGCAGTGTTTCCTTCTGTTCTACATAGGGTTGCTATGAGTTGGAACCCACTCAACGGCACTTAACAGCAATTAAGCCCCAAGGCCTTTCCTTTAATTCCTGGTCCAAACCACTGCTGCCAGCCAGCACAGGGGAATCCAATAGGACAAGTTATGGGGGCAGTTCTGCCCAACTCCAGCGTGCAGAGTCCTAACTCTATCCTTTCATAGTAACATGATCGTGGCCAAGTTAATTAACCTGTTTGAGCCCATTTGGACCATTTCCTTCCTTGTATGATGAGGTTTTTAGTTGGCGTTCAGGAAGAGATGCATCCTGGAGGAACAGAAAATTAATCAACTCTCAAAGCAATCAGAGACTGAATCTAATCAACTCAACCCCTGCTTAGGTAAAGATATTCTGCCCCCATTCTCTTTCTGGAAAAGTAAATCCTCTCTACTTAAAGAGATGCTATCTAGAGCTTTAAATATCTCTGTATCGTAAAAAATACTACACAGAAAAGTAAATCTCTTCCAACTGGTAGAGATCCATATTTATGCCTATTCCCAAGAAAGGTGATCCAACCGAATGCAGAAATTATCAAACAATACCATTTATATCACATGCAAGCAGGGGACCAAGATGGCTGACTAGGTAGAAGCTACCTCGGATCCCACTTGCAACAAAGACTCGGAAAAACAAGTGAATCGATCACATACATGACAATCTACTAACCCTGATCATCAAACACAGATCTAAAGAGTTGACCTGAGTGACAGAGACTGAGAACGAATAACCACGGGGAAGCAGCAACTGTTTTCGGAGCCTGGAGCCAGCGTTCCAGTCAGGAAACCTTGGCGCTGGGCTTTGGACTGGGCGCAGGGGAGGTGAACACGGCATCCTGAGAGGGCGCAAACACGGGGCACAGCCCTAGCCCCCGAATTGACCCGAGGGGAAGCCCAGCCAGTGCACGCAGGCAGCGCAGGGATGCGACTGAGAGGAGAAGTCACCGGGGGGCAGTGACTGGTTTTGGAGCCGGAAGTGTGGCATCCCAGCCAGGGAACCTTGGCACTGGGGTTTCGACTGGGAGTGGAGGAACCGACCACAGCTTCTGACACAGTACAAGCACAGGACGCGGGCCTGACCCTCAGGGGCAATCTCTACCCAGCCAGCGCACACAGTCGACGTGCCCCTCGGGAATCTCAGATAAAACAGTCATCCCAAGCAAGATCAGTAAATTTGTTTATATTCCGGGGTGCTACTCTCTCCTATTTATCTGAACCCTCCCCTCCCCTTCCCAGACGGCTTCATTAACATTAGAATTTCCTGAGCCAGAGAGTGAACTGCGCAGCGGCTTTTCTTTCTTTCTTTTTTTTTTTTTGGTCCTTTCCTAACCCATTCTCCTGGCCTGAGAGAAGCAGCTACAAAAAACCTAGGGACCAAAAATCCTTCCCTAATTGGACTAAAAACATAGAATCAGCTCCAGCCAAGTATATGTGATCCACAGTCTTGGGCTTTCATCCCTACAGGGAACAAGGTGGCTATTATAATGCAAAGGCATTTCTGATAGGGATCTGACTGTAATTGTTTTAGCAGATTACTGGAAAGACAAGTTTCCCAGGTCTGATATCTCTGCTTATTCAACAGAGCCCTCACTGACCCACAACAGGGAACTGAGGGCTGAAGCTCCCCCCAGACCACCTAGCCTCCTGCCTTAGGGGTCTAAGGAGGGTGACACCTACCAATCTGTAGAGGTACTTGCATTGGGGGCCTAAGGTACAGCTGCAGAGCCCACCCACCAAAGTGCTTTAGGAATAGAGACACACCTACCTCACTGGCACTTGGGGGAAGCCTGCCAGCATCCTGCCCCCCCTGGAGTGTGAACCTCTGCTGCTACTAGAATCTGGTGCACAGAACTATCACCACTACTTCTCTAGGTGGATATGTGACAGTCTGCACCACACACTTGATGACCCCAAATCAGATTCTACTCAAGAATAGTGAATGGACTCTTAGGCTTATATATCTGGTAACAGCCCAAACCAGCTGGTAATAGGACATAAGTGATTCAAGGGCTACAACAATCAAGACAGTGCAATCTAGTAGCCCATCTATGTATATTGAAAGAAAACAAAACAAGATAAGACTCAGTGAGCAAATATAGAATAAATCACTACAACATCTTAGTGATGGCTCAGAGACAGCAGTCGATATCAAACCACATAAAGAAGCAGACCATTATTGCTTCTACAACTCCCCAAACTAAAGAATCAAAATCTTTCCCAAATGAAGATACAATCCTGGAATTGCCAGATGCAGAATATAAAAAACTAATTTACAGAATGCTTCAAGACATCAGGGATTACCTCAGAAATGAAATAAGGCAATCTACAGAAAAAGCCAAGGAACACACTGATAAAGCAGTTGAAGAACTCAAAAAGATTCCCCAAGAACATAGTGGAAAAATTAATAAGTTGCAAGAATCCATAGAGAGACAGCATTCAGAAATCCAAAAGATTAACAATAAAATTACAGAATTAGACAATGCAATAGGAAGTCAGAGGAGCAGACTCGAGCAATTGGAATGCAGAGTGGGAGATCTGGAGGACCAGGGAATTGACACCAATATACCTGAAAAAAAAATCAGATAAAAGAATTAAAAAAAATGAAGAAACCCTAAGAATCATGTGGGACTCTATCAAGAAAAATAACTTGCATGTGATTGGAGTCCCAGAACACGGAGGGATAACAGAAAACACAGAGAGAATAGTTGAAAATCTGTTGGCAGAAAACTTCCCTGACATCATGAAAGACGAAAGGATATCTATCCAAGATGCTCATCGAACCCCATGTAAGACTGATCCAAAAAGAAAATCACCAAGACATATTACCATCAAACTTGCCAAAACCAAAGATAAAGAGAAAATTTTAAAAGCAGCCAGGGATAAAAGAAAGGTCTCCTACAAAGGAGAATCAGTAAGAATAAGTTCAGACTACTCAGCAGAAACCATGCAGTCAAGAAGGCAATGGGATGACATATATAGAGCACTGAAGGAGAAAAACTGCCAGCCAAGGATCATATATCCAGCAAAACTCTCTCTAAAATATGAAGGCAAAATTAAAACAGTTCCAGATAAACACAAGCTTAGAGAATTTGCAAAAACCAAACCAAAGCTACAAGAAATACTAAAGGAAATTGTTTGGTCAGAAAACCAATAATATCAGATACCAGCACAACACAAGGTCACAGAACAGAACATCCTGATATCAACACAAATAGGGAAATCACAAAAACAAATTAAGATTAATTTTAAAAAGAAAAAAACACTCAAAACAGGGAATCATTGAAGTCAATATGTAAAAGATCACAATAATCAAAAAGAGGGACTAATTACAGGTGGCATAGAACTGCCATATCGAGAGTGATACAAGGCTATATAGAACAATACAAGTTAGGTTTTTACTTAGAAAAATAGGGGTAAATATTAAGGTAACCACAAAGAGGTATAACAACTCCATAACTCAAAATAAAAACCAAGAAAAACATGACAACTCAACAAACATAAAGTCAAATACTGTGAAAATGAGGAACACACAATTTACAGAGAAAAATGTCTCAGCCCGAAAAAGGAAATGGAAAAATGAAATTGTCAACAATACACATAAAAAGGCATCAAGATGACAGCACTAAACACATTCTTATCTATAATTACGCTGAATGTAAATGGACTAAACGCACCAATAAAGAGACAGAGAGTCTCAGACTGGATAAAGAAACACGATCCATCTATATGCTGCCTACAAGAGACACACCTTAGACTTAGAGACACAAACAAACTAAAACTCAAAGGATGGAAAAAAAATATATCAAGCAAACAATAAGCAAAAAAGAGCAGGAGTAGCAATATTAATTTCTGACAAAATAGACTTTAAAGTTAAATCCACCACAAAGGATAAAGAAGGACACTACATAATGATTAAAGGAACAATTCACCAGGAATATATAACCATATTAAATATTTATGCACCCAATGACAGGGCTGCAAGATACATAAAACAAACTTTAACAGAACTGAAAAGTGAGATAGACACCTCCACAATTGTAGCAGGAGACTTCAACACACCACTTTTGGAGAAGGACAGGACATCCAGTAAGAAGCTCAATAGAGACACGGAAGACCTAATTGCTACAATCAACCAATTTGACCACTCCACCCAACTGCTGCAAAGTATACTTTTTTTTCTAGCGCACATGGAACATTCTCCAAAATAGACCACATATTGGGTCATAAAACAAACCTTTGCAGAATCCAAAACATCAAAATATTACAAAGCATCTTCTCAGACCATAAGGCAATAAAAGTGGAAATCGATAACAGAAAAATTAGGGAAAAGAAATCAAATACTTGGAAAATGAACAATACCCTGCTGAAAAAAGACTGGGTTGTAGAAGACATTAAGGAGGGAATAAAGAAATTCATAGGATGCAATGAGAATGAAAACACTTCCTATCAAAACCTCTGGGACACAGCAAAAGCAGTGCTCAGAGGCCAATTTATATCGATAAATGCACACATACAAAAAGAAGAAAGCCAAAAGCAGAGAACTGTTCCTACAACTTGAACAAATAGAAAGTGAGCAACAAAAGAATCCATCAGGCACCAGGAGAAAACAAATAATAAAAATTAGAGCTGAACTAAATGAATTAGAGAACAGAAAAACAATTGAAAGAATCAACAAAGCCAAAAGCTGGTTCTTTGAAAAAATTAACAAAATTGATAAACCATTGGTCAGACTGACTAAAGAAATACAGGAAAGGAAACAAATAACCTGAATAAAAAACGAGAAGGGCCACATCACAACAGACCCTACTGAAATTAAAAGAATCATATCAGATTATTATGAAAAATTGTAGTGTAACAAATTTGCAAACCTAGAATAAATGGATGAATTCCTAGAAAAATACTACCTACCTAAACTCACACAATCAGAAGTAGAACAACTAAATAGACCCATAACAAAAAAAGAGATTGAATCGGTAATCAAAAAACTCCCAACAAAAAAAAGCCCGGGCCTGGATGGATTTACTGCAGAGTTCTACTAAACTTTCAGAGAAGAGTTAATACCACTACTACTAAAGGTATTTCAAAGCATAGAAAATGATGGAATACTACCTAACTCATTCTATGAAGCCACCATCTCCCTGATACCAAAACCAGGTAAAGACATCACAAAAAAAGGAAATTACAGACCTATATCCCTCATGAACACAGATACAAAAATCCTCAACAAAATTCTAGCCAATAGAATTCAACACCATATCAAAAAAATAATCCACCATGACCAAGTGGGATTTATACCAGGTACGCAAGGCTGGTTTAATATTAGAAAAACCATTAATGTAATCCACCATATAAATAAAACAAAAGACAAAAGCCACATGATCTTATCAATTGATGCAGAAAAGCCATTTGACAAAGTCCAACATCCATTTATGAGAAAAACTGTCAGCAAAATAGGAATAGAAGGAAAATTCCTCAACATAATAAAGGGCATCTATACAAAGCCAACAGCCAACATCACTCTAAATGGAGAGAGCCTGAAAGCATTTCCCTTGAGAATGGGAACCAGACAAGGATGCCCTTTATCACCGCTCTTATTCAACATTGTGCTAGAGGTCCTAGCCAGAGCAATTAGGCTAGACAAAGAAATAAAGGGCACCCAGATTGGCAAGGAGGAAGTAAAATTATCTCTATTTGCAGATGACATCATCTTATACACAGAAAACCCTAAGGAATCCTCCAGAAAACTACTGAAACTAATAGAAGAGTTTGGCAGAGTCTCAGGTTATAAGATAAACATACAAAAATCACTTGGATTCCTCTACATCAACAAAAAGAACATCGAAGAGGAAATAACCAAATCAATACCATTCACAGTAGCTCCCAAGAAGATAAAATACCTAAGAATAAATCTTACCAAAGATGTAAAAGACCTATACAAAGAAAACTACAAAGTACTGCTGCAAGAAACTAAAAAGGACATACTTAAGTGGAAAAACATACCTTGCTCATGGATAGGAAGACTTAACATAGCAAAAATGTCTATTCTACCAAAAGCCATCTATACATACAATGCACTTCCGATCCAAATTCCAATGACATTTTTTAATGTGTTGGAGAACCAAATCACCAACTTCATATGGAAGGGAAAGAAGCCTCGGATAAGTAAAGCATTACTGAAAAAGAAGAAGAAAGTGGGAGGCCTCACTGTACCTGATTTTAGAGCCTATTATACAGCCACAGTAGTCAAAAGAGCCTGGTACTGGTACAACAACAGGCACATAGACCAAAGGAACAGAATTGAGAACCCAGATATAAATCCATCCACATATGAGCAGCTGGTATTTGACAAAGGCCCAGTGTCAGTTAATTGGGGAAAAGATAGTCTTTTTAACAAATGGTGCTGGCATAACTGGATATCCATTTGCAAAAAAATGGAACAGGACCCATACCTCACACCATGCACAAAAACTAACTCCAAGTGGATCAAAGACCTAAACATAAAGACTAAAACGATAAAGATCATGGAAGAAAAAATAGGGACAACCCTAGGAGCCCTAATACAAGGCATAAACAGAATATAAAACATTACCAAAAATGACGAAGAGAAACCAGATAACTGGGAGCTCCTAAAAATCAAACACCTATGCTCATCTAAAGACTTCACCAAAAGAGTAAAAAGACCACCTACAGACTGGGAAAGAATATTCAGCTATGACATCTCAGACCAGCGCCTGATCTCTAAAATCTACATGATTCTGTCAAAACTCAACCACAAAAAGACAAACAACCCAATCAAGAAGTGGGCAAAGGATATGAACACACATTTCACTAAAGAAGATATTCAGGCAGCCAACAGATACATGAGAAAATGCTCTCGATCATTAGCCATTAGAGAAATGCAAATTAAAACTACGATGAGATTCCATCTCACACCAACTAGACTGGCATTAATCCAAAAAACACAAAATAATAAATGTTGAAGAGGCTGCGGAGAGATTGAAACTCTCATACACTGCTGGTGGGATTGTAAAATGGTACAACCACTTTGGAAATCCATCTGGCGTTATCTTAAACAGTTAGAAATAGAACTACCATACAACCCAGAAATCCCACTCCTCGGAATATACCCTAGAGATACAAGAGCCTTCACACAAACAGATATATGCACACCCATGTTTATTGCAGCTCTGTTTACAATAGCAAAAAGCTGGAAGCAACCAAGATGTCCGTCAACGGATGAGTGGGTAAATAAATTGTGGTATATTCACAAAATGGAATACTACGCATCGATAAAGAACAGTGACGAATCTGTGAAACATTTCATAACATGGAGGAATCTGGAAGGCATTATGCTGAGCGAAATGAGTCAGAGGCAAAAGGACAAATATTGTATAAGACCACTATTATAAGATCTTGAGAAATAGAAAAAACGGAGAAGAACACATACTTTTGTGGTTACAAAGGGGGGAGGGAGGGAGGGAGGGAGAGGGCTTTTTATTGATCAATCAGTAGATAAGAACTGCTTTGGGTGAAGGGAAAGACAACACTCAATACAAGGAAGGTCAGCCTAATTGGACTGGACTAAAAGCAAAGAGGTATCCGGGATAAAATGAAAGCTTCAAAGGTCAGCGGAGCAGGGGCTGGGGTCTGGGGAACTTGGTTTGAGGGGACTTCTAAGTCAATGGGCAAAATAATTCTATTATGAAAACATTCTGCATCCCACTTTGAATTGTGGCGCCTGGGGTCCTAAATGCCAATAAGCGGCCATCTAAGATACATCAATTGGTCTCAACCCACCTGGAGCAAAGGCAAAGGAAGAACACCAAGGTCACACAACTAAGAACCCAAGAGACAGAAAGGGCCACATGAACCAGAGACCTACATTATCCTGAGACCAGAGAAACTAGTTGGTGCCCAGCCACAACTGATGTCTGCCCTGTCAGGGAGCACAACAGACAACTCCTGAGAGGGCAGGAGAACAATGGGATACAGACCCCAAATTCTCATAAAAAGACCATACCTAATGGTATGACTGCGACTAGAGGAATCCCAGAGACAATGCTCCCCAGAACTTCTGATAGCACAGAACAGGAACCATCCCCGAAGACAACTCATCAGGCATGAAAAGGACTGGTCAGTGAGGGGGAGAGAGATGCTGATGAAGAGTGAGCTAATTAAATCAGGTGGACACGGGAGAGTGTGTTGGCAACTCTTGACTGGAGGGGGGATGGGAAGATAGAGAGAGAGGGAAGATGGCAAAATGGGCACAAAACGAGAGACTGAAAGGACTGACTCAATAGGGGGAGAGCAAGTGGGAGAAGGGAGTAAGATGTATGTAAACCTACATGTGACAGACTGATTGGAATGGTAAATGTTCACTTGAAGCTAAATAAAAATTAATTAAAAAAAAAAAAAAACATTACCAGAAATGACGAAGAGAAACCAGATAACTGGGAGCTCCTAAAAATCAAACACCTATGCTCATCTAAAGACTTCACCAAAAGAGTAAAAAGACCACCTACAGATTGGGAAAGAATTTTCAACTAGGACATCTCTGACCAGCGCCTAATCTCTAAAATCTATATGATTCTGTCAAAACTCAACCCCAAAAAGACAAACAACCCAATCAAGAAGTGGGCAAAGGATATGAACACGCACTTCACTAAAGAAGATATTCAGGCAGCTAACAGCTACGTGAGAAAATGCTCTCGATCATTAGCCATTAGAGAAATGCAAATTAAAACTACGATGAGATTCCATCTCACTCCAACAAGGCTGGCATTAATCCAAAAAACACAAAATCATAAATGTTGGAGAGGCTGCGGAGAGACTGGAACTCTTATGCACTGCTGGTGGGAATGTAAAATGGTACAACCACTTTGGAAATCTATCTGGCGTTTTCTTAAAAAGTTAGAAATAGAACTACCATACAAACCAGAAATCCCACTCCTTGGAATATACCCTAGAGAAACAAGAGCCTTCACACAAACAGATATATGCACACCCATGTTTATTGCAGCTCTGTTTATAATAGCAAAAAGCTGGAAGCAACCAAGGTGTCCATCAACGGATGAATGGTTAAATAAATTGTGGTATATTCACACAGTGGAATACTACTCATCGATAAAGAACGGTGACGAATCTGTGAAACATTTCATAACATGGAGGAACCTGGAAGGCATTACGCTGAGTGAAATTCCAAAAAAAGGACAAATGTATAAGACCACTATTATAAGATCTTGAGAAATAGTATGAACTGAGAAGAACACATACTTTTGTGGCTATGGGGGGGAGGGAGGGAGGGAAGGTGGGAGAGGGTTATTTACTAACTACTTAGTAGATAAGAACTACTTTAGGTGAAGGGAAGGACAATACTCAATACATGGAAGGTCAGATCAACTGGACTGGACCAAAAGCAAAGAAGTTTCCGGGATAAACTGAATGCTTCAAAGGTCAGCAGAGCAAGGGTGGGGGTTTGGGGACTATGGCTTAAGGGGACTTCTAAGTCAATTGGCAAAATAATTCTGTTATGAAAACATTCTGCATCCCACTTTGAAATGAGGTGTCTGGGGTTTTAAATGCTAACAAGCGGCCATCTAAGATGCATCAATTGGTCTCAACCCACCTGGATCAAAGGAGAATGAAGAACACCAAGGTCACACGACAACTAAGAGCCCAAGAGACAGAAAGGGCCACATGAACCAGAGACCTACATCATCCTGAGACCAGAAGAACTAGTTGGTGCCCGGCCACAACCGATGACTGCCCTGACAGGGAACACAACAGAGAACCCCTGAGGGAGCAGGAGATCAGTGGGATGCAGACCCCAAATTCACACAAAAAGACCAGACTTAATGGTCTGACTGAGACTAGAAGAATCCCGGCGGTCATGGTCCCCAAACCTTCTGTTGGCCCAGGACAGGAACCATTCCCGAAGACAACTCATCAGACATGGAAGGGACTGGACAGTGGGTTGGAGAGAGATGCTGATGAAGAGTGAGCTACCTGTATCAGGTGGACACTTGAGACTGTGTTGGCATCTCCTGTCTGGAGGGGAGATGGGAGGGTAGAAAGGGCTAGAAACTGGCAAAATTGTCACGAAAGGAGAGACTGGAAGGGCTGACTCATTAGGGGGAGAGCAAGTGGGAGTACGAAGTAAGGTGTATATAAGCTTATATGTGACAGACTGACTTGATTTGTAAATGATCACTTAAAGCTCAATAAAAATTATTTAAAAAATATATCACATGCAAGCAAAACTTTGCGGAAGATCATTCAAAAGCAGCAGCAGCAACATATCAACAGGGAACTGCCAGAAATTCAAGCTGGATTCAAAAGGGGACATGGAACCAGGGATATCATTGCTGGTGTCAGATGGAGCCTGGCTGAAAGCAGAGAATACGAGAAGGATGTTTACCTGTGTTTTATTGACTATGCTAAGGCATTCGACTGTGTGGATCATAACAAATTATGGATAACATTGCTGAGAATGGAAATTCCGGAACACTTAATTGTGCTCATGAGGAATCTGTACCTGGATCAAGAGGCAGTTGTTCTAACAGAACAAGGGGATGCTGCGTGGTTTAAAGTCAAGAAAGGTGTGCATCAGGGTTGTATCCTTTCACCATACCTCTTCAACCTGTATGCTGAGCAAGTAATTCGAGAAACTGGACTATAAGAAGAAGAACCAGGCATCAGGATTGGAGGAAGACTCATTAACAACCTGCATTTTGCAGATGACACTACCTTGCTTGCTGAAATTGAAGAAGACTTGAAGCACTTACTGACGAAGATCAAACACCTCAGCCTTCGGTATGGATTACACATCAGCATAAAGAAAACAAAAATCCTCACAACTGGACCAATAAGCAACATCATGATAAACAGAGAACAGATTGAGGTTGCCAAAGATTTCATTTTACTTGAATCCACAATCAACACCCATGGAAACTGCAGTCAAGAAATCAAAGGAAGTATTGCATTGGGCAAATCGGCTGCAAAGGACCTCTTTAAAGTGTTGAAAGCAAAGATGTCACCTTGAGGACTATTGTGCGCCTGACCCAAGCCATGGTGTTCGCAATCGCCTCATATGCTTCGGAAAGCAAGACAATGAATAAGGAAGACCGAAGAAGAATTGATGCCTTTGAACTGTGGTGCTGGCGAAGAATATTGACTATAGCATGGACTGCCAAAAGAACGAACAAATCTGTCTTGGGAGAAGTCCAGCCAGAATAACCTTAGAAGCAAGGATGGCTAGACTATGTCTCACATACTTCGGACATGTCTCTGGAGAAGGACATCATGCTTGGTAGAGCATCATTGAAAAAGAGGAAGACCTTCAAGGAAATGGACGACACAGTGGCTGCAACAATGGACTCAAGTACAGCAATTGTGAGGGTGGCTCAGAACCAGGCAGTGTTTCGTTCTGTTGTGCACAGGGTTGCTATGAGTCAGAAGAAACTTGACAGCACCTAACAACCACAACAACATCATGAGGTTTTTAGTTGGAGCTCTGAAAAGGGTACATGGTAGAGGAATAGAAAGTCAATCAACTCTCAAAGCAATCAAAGACTGAATATAATCAACTCAGTCCCTGATTAGGTTAAGATACTCTGCACCCATTCTCACTGCTGGAAGAGTAATCCACTAGAGGAGAAAAGACACCATCTAGAGCTTTAAATATATTTGCATTATAAAAATGCATAATGACTCCCTTCAGTAAAAACTGAGCAGGCTCCTGGTAACAGATACAACATCTATTTACACAAGTCAATTGAATTAGAGGCTTTAAAACCAGCTGTTATGGACTGAATCATGTCCCCAAAAAATACGTGTCAGCTTGGCCAGGCCGTGATTCCCAGTATTGTGTGATTGTCTACCATTTTATTATCTGGTTTGTTTTTCCTCTGTGGTGTAAATCCTACCTCTGTGATGTTAATGAGGTTGGATTCATGGCAGTTATGTTAATGAGGCAAGACTCAATTTACAAGATAGAGTCGCATCTTAAATCAATCTCTTTTGAGATATAAAAGAGAGAAGTGAGCAGAGAAACTTAGGGACCTCATACCATCAAGAAAGTAGTGCCAGAAAAAAAGTGTGTCCTTTGGACCCAGGGTCCCTGCACTGACAAGCTCCTAGCCCAGGTGAAGACTGATGACAAAGACCTTCTTCCAGAGCCGACAGAGACAGAAAGTCTTCCCCTGGAGCTGATGCCCTGAATTTGGACTTCTAGCCTACTAAACTGTGAGAGGATAAATTTCTCTTTGTTAAAGCCATCCACTTGTGGTATTCCTGTTATAGCAGCACTAGATAACTAAGAAACCAGCATGCTATGACTATTTCATCTAGTTGAGGAAACAAGACATATATACCATTCTATAACAAAAATTAAAAAAGAAATTCCAGTGGTATCGAGTCGATTCTGATTCATGGTGACCACGTGTTAAAAGAGTAGAGCTGAGCCATAGGGTTTTATTGACTGTAATATTTATGAAACTGGACCACCAGGGCTTTTTTTGAGGCAATGCTGGGGGGTTCAAACCCAGCCTCTAGGTTAATAAAAACCCACACACTGCTGTCGAGTCAATTCCGACTCATAGCGACAGTATAGGACAGAGTAGAACTGCCGCATAGAGTTTCCAAGGACCACCTGGCAGATTCGAACTGCCGACCCTTTGGTTAGCAGCCGTAGCACTTAACCACTACACCACCAGGGTTAGTTAAGCACAAAATGTTTGGGCCACCTAGGGACCTTTTTCCATAATAAGAGTTAATATTTATTGGACATTTATTTTGTGCCAAGCAATATTTTAATATGCTTTTCTTTCATAGCTCCTTTGCTGTTGTCAGGTGCCATCTAGTCGGTTTCAACTCATAGCAATACTATGCACAACAGAACGAAACACTGCCCAATCCTACACCACCCTCACGACCGTGGTTATGCTTGAGCCCATTGTTGCAGCCACTGTTTCAATCCATCTTGTTGAATGTCTTCCTCTTTTTTACTGACCCTCTAGTCTCCCAAATGTGGTGTCCTTCTCGAGGGACTGAGCCCTCCTGACAACATGTCCAAAGTATGTGAGATGAAATCTCACCACCCTTACCTCTAATGAGCATTCTGGATGTACTTCTTCCCAACAGATTTGTCTTTTTGCTTTTTAACACTTTAAAGATGTCTTTTGCCACAGATTTGCCCAAAGCAATGTGTTGTTTGATTTCTTGGCTGTTTCTTCCACGGGCATTAATTGTGGGTCACAGTAAAATGAAATCCTTTACAACTTCAATATTTTCTTATCAAGATGTTGCTTCTTGGTCCAGTTGTGAGGATTTTTGTTTTCTTTGTGTTGAGGTATAATCCATACTGCAGGCTGTAGTCCTCGATGTTCATCAGTAAGTGCTTCAAGTCCTCTGCAATTTTGGCAAGCAAGAATGTGTCATCTTCATGTCTCAGGTGGTTAATGAGTCTTCCTCCAATCCTGATGCTGTGTTCTTCTTCAAGTAGTCGACTTTACAAGATTATTTGCTCAGCAAACAGATTGAATAAGCATGGTGAAAGGATACAACCATGACTCACATTTTTCTGATTTTAAACCATGCAATATCCTCTTGTTCTGTTCGAACGGCTGCCTCTTAGTCTATGTACAGGTCTGCATGATCACAATTAAGTGTTCTGGAATACCTGTTCTTCATAATGTTATCCACAATTTGTTATGATCTACACAGTCTTTGCGTAATCAATGAAACACAGGTGTACATCTTTCTGGTATTCTCTGCTTTCAGCCAAGACCCATGTGACATCAGCAATGATATTCCTTATTCCAAATGCTCTTCTGAATCTGGCTTGAATTTCTGGCAGTTCGCTGTGGATGTACTGCTGCAAAATGATCTTCAGCAAAATTTTACTTGCATGTGATATTAATGATATTGTTTGATAATTTCCTCATTCCGTTGGATCAACTTTCTTTGGAACGGACACAAATGTGGATCTCTTCCAGTCAATTGGTAAGGTAGCTGCCTTCCAAATTTCTTGGCATAGACAAGTGAGCACTTCCAGTGCCGCTTCCATTTGTTAAAACATCTCAATCCTTATTCTGTCATTTCCTGAAGCCTTGTTTTTTGCCAATGCTTCAAGTGTAGCTTGGGTTTCTTCCTTTAGTATCACTGGTTCTTGATCATGTACTACCTCCTGAAATGGTTGAACATCAACCAATTCTTTTTGGTACAGTGACTCTGTGTATTCCTTCCATCTTCTTTTGATGCTTCCTGCATCATTTAATATTTTCCCCCCAGAATCTTTCAATATTGGAATTCGAGGGTTGAATTTTTTCTTCAGTTCTTTCAGCTTGAGAAATGTCCAGCATGTCCTTCTCTTTCGGTTTTCTATCTCCAGGTATTTGTACATGTCATTATAATTCTTTACTTTGTCTTCTTGAGACACCCTATGAAATCTTCTGTTCAGCTCTTTTACTTCATCATTTCTTCCATTCGCTTTAGCTATTCTACTTTCAAGAGCAAGCTTCAGAGTCTCTGATGACATCCGTTTTAATCTTTACTTTCTTTTCTATTTTTTAATGACTTTTGCTTTCTTCATGAATGATGTCCTTGATGTCATTCCACGACTCGTCTGGTTTTTGATTATTAGTGTTTGATGTGTCAAATTTATTCTTGAGGTGGTCTCTAGATTCAGATGGGATGTACTCAAGATCATACATTGGCTTTCGTGGACTTGTTCTAATTTTCTTCAGCGTCATCTTGTACTTGTATATTAGCAATAGATGGTTCTGCAGTCGGCCCCTGGTATTGTTCTGGCTGATGATACTGAGCTTCTCCATCATCTCTTTCCTCAGATGTAGTGGATTTGATTCCTGTGTATTCCAACTGGTGAGGTCCATGTGTAAAGTTGCCATTTATGTTGTTGAAAAAGATATTTGCAATGAAGAAGTCGTTTGTCTTGCAAAATTCTATCATGCAACTTCTGACAGCATCTGTGTCAACAAGGTCATGTTTTCCAATTACTGTTCCATCTTTGTTTCCAACTTTCAAGTTCCAATCACCAGTAACTATCAATGCATCCTGGTTGCATGTTTGAACAATTTCAGACTGCACAAGTTGGTAAAAATCTTCAATTTCTTCATTTTTTGGCCTTAGTGGTTGGTGCATAAATTTGAATAATAGTCATATTAACTGGCCTCCCTCTAGACGTATGGATATTATCCTATCACTGACAGCTTTGTACTTCAGCATACTTCTCGAAATGTTCTTTTGATCACGAATGAAACTCCATTCTTCTTCAATTTGTCATTCCCGGCGTAGTAGACCATATGATTGTCGAAACGAAAATGTTCAATACCAATCCATCTCAGCTCACAAATGCCTAGGATATCGATCTTTATGTGTTCCTTTACATTTTTTATGATTTCCAACTTGCCTAGATTCAGACTTGTACATTCCATGTTCCTATTATTAATGGATATTTGCAGCTATTTCTTCTCATTTGAGCCATGTACCTCAGCAAATGAAGGCCTCGAAAGCTTGAGCCCATCCATGTCATTAAGGCTGACTCTACTTTGAGGAGGCAGTTCTTCACCAGTCGTATTTTGAGTGTCTTCCAAACTAAGATGCTCCTCTTCCGGCACTATCAGACAATGTTTAGCTGTTATTCATAAGGTTTTCACTGGTTAATTTTTTTTTTTTTTCAGAAGTAGACTGCCAGGTCCTTCTTCCTAGTCTGTCTTAGTCTGGAAGGTCAGCTGAAATCTGTCCACCATGGGTCATAGTGCTGGTATTTGAAACACCAGTGGCATAGCTTCCAGCATCACAGCAACACACAAGCCACCGCAGTAGGACAAACTGACAGGTGCGTGGAGAGTAGCCTCCACAAAAACCTTGTTATGCAGATCCCATTATCGCCTCCGTTTTGCAGATGAAGACCTTAAAGCAAAAAGAATTTAAGAAGCTCGTTACTACTTGTGGGCTAGCAAGTGGCAAAATCAGGATTTAAATCTAACCAACCTGACTCCAAAGGTTTCTGTCTTAGCTGCAATGACTCATTTCTTAACAGCCTCTTCTCTTAGCTTCAGACTTGTATAAGAAACTGCCCACTTGATCTCATCTTTAATGTCTCAAAGGATCTCTACACCTCAAAAAATCAAACTCTTGATTTTGTTCTTTCAAGTTAATCTCCTCTGGTGTTTCCCATCTCAGTGACTGGCAGCACCATCCATCCACAGTGCACAAGTCAGAAAACCCACCCCTTTCCATCATCCACCACCACCGTCTGTCAGCTTGTCATACTGTGGTGATTTGCCTGTTGCTATGATGCCAGAAACTATGCCACTGGTATTTCAAATACTAGCAGAGTCACTAGCTTCTGGACTAAAACAGAGGCCTGGTGATCTACTTCCAAAAAACTAGCCAAAGAAAACTATATGGGTCACAACAGAACATTGTCCAATACAGTCGTGGAAGATGAGGCCCCTAGTTTGGAAAGCATTCAGAGTACACAGTGGCTACAACAATGGACTTAAACATATCAATAATTGTGAAGACGGTCCAGGATGGGGCAATGTTTTGTTCTGTTGTACTTGGGGGCCCCATGAGTCACAGCCAACTCGAGGGCAACTCACAAGAAATAACAAACTATAAAAATGATTTCTGCAAGCACAGTTTCTCAACTTTTTATTTTGAAATAATTATAAACTCACAGAAAATTGCAAAAATACGACCCAGCTTCCTCCAATGGTGATATATAACTGTAACACAATATCCAAACCAGGAAAATGACATTGGTACAATACTGTTAACTTACACTACAGATCTTAGTCAGTTTTCAGCAGTTCTTACCGTGTGTGTGTGTGTATGTGTGTGATTCTATGTAATTTGATCCCACATATGGACTTATTTAATTACCACCACAATCAGCATACAGAGCTGATCCCTCACCACGAATAAACACTATCTGCTACAGCTTTGTAGTCATATCCACACACTTGTCTGTCCCCTGGCAACCATAATTTATCTCTTCTTCATCTCTATAGTTTATCATTTTGAGAATGTTATATAAATGGAATCATATAGTATATAACCTTTTATATTGGCTTTTTTCAGTAAGCATAATAACCTTGAGATCCATGCAAAGAGTTGAAGGTAAGAGTAGTTTATTACTGAGTGTTATTACTTTTTGTTACTGAGCAGTATCCCATTGTACGACTGTACCAGTGTTAGTCTAACCATTTACTCACTGAATGAAATTTGGGTCGTTTTCAGTTTTCGAGGGTTATGAATAGAGCTGCTATAATCATTCATGTACAGGCTTTCGAGTAAACATAAGTTTTCATTTCTCTAGAATAAGTGCCCAAGAGTATGATTGCTAGGGTGTAGGCTAAATGCATGTTTAGCATTGTTGGGAACTACCAAACTATTTTCCAGAGTGGTTGTACCATTTTAAATTCCCACCAGCAGTGTATGAGAGGCCCCATTTTACTACATGCTCACCAGCATTTGATATTTACACTATTTTTTATTTCAGCCACTTTAATAGATGTATAGTGCTATTTCATTGTGGTTATAACTTGCATTGCCCTAATGGTTAGTGATGTTAAATATCTTTTGTGTTTACAGACCCAGAACTCCTTGAATGATGGGTATCCATGATCCCCTTGAGGAAGGACCATGCTACACTGCTAAAATAATAGTATTACTCTTTTCTCAGCCTTCCCTAAAGGTATTTACCACTATCTCGTAGGATAAAGGTGGTTTGAGAAACAGGATATAATCTGACTTTTCAGGGATGACTGGAGATTGGCTCTGAACTGAGACCAATTCCTAGAGACCCAAATCATCACTGTTCTCCACTAGTCAGAAGAGAGGTTTATGTACCATGTGAGCAATGAAGTTTTAACTCAGGTCCAGCTCACAGTGGGACTAACTCTGTGGTTATTTTTCCAGTTAAAGACTGCATAATTGGGTTAGGCAAACTCATCAAAAGGCAGATCTCCACATTGGCTCCCTGACCCATGGAGTAAGGGCTATCATGGTAGGAAAGGCCAAATGGAAGCCACTGGGACTGCCTCTACCTTCAGTAATAATAATAATCCAAAAGCAAGACCTCATTCCTAGCAGGATTGCCGATATTGAAGAAATGAAAGATGCAGAGTGATGATTTCTACCACATTCCAATTCACCTTGCCTATTTAGTCTGTGTAGGACACAGATGGTATTGGATAATAACAGTAGATTACTGTACACTTAATAAGGTAGTAACTCCAATTGTAGTTGCTGTTCTAGAGGTGGTATTGTTGTTTGAACAAATTAACACGTTCCCTTGTACCTAGTACGCAGCTATTGATTTGATGAATACTTTTTTTGCTATACCTGTTAATAAAGACCATCAGAAGTAGTTTGATTTCAGCTGGCAACACCAGCAATGTGCTTTCACTGTCCTACCTCAGCAGTGTATCAACTCTGCCCTATGTCATAATTTTGTTCATAGGGATCTTGATCACCTCTCCCTTCCACAGGACATCACACTGGTCCATTACATCGATTATGATTGTAATCAGGAAGTGGCAATAACCCGAGACACATTGGTAAGACATTGACATGATGGGTGATGGGGAATAGATCCCACAAAAATTCGGGGACTTTCTACATGAATTAAATTTCTAGGGATCCAGTGGTCTGGGGCATTTCAAGATACCCCTTCTAAGGCGAAGGATAATCTATTGCACATGGACTCTCCTACCACTGAGAGAGAGAGAGAGAATGACTATTAAACATCTTTGGATTTTGCAGCAGCATATTCCTCACTTGGGTGTGGTGCTCCAGCCCATTTACTAAATGATTTTAAAAGCTGTGAGTTTTGTGTGGGGACCAGAACAAGAAAAGGCGCTGCCACAGGTTCAGACTGTCATGCAAGATGCTCTGCCACTTGGGCCATATGTTCCAGCAGATCCTATGGTACCTGAAGTGTTAGTAGCAGATAGAGATGCTGTCTGGAAGCTTTGGCAGGCATCTACAGGTGAATCACAACACACAGACCCTTAGGATTTTGAAGCAAAGTCCTGCCATCCTCTGCAGATAACTACTCTCCTTTTTGAGAAACAACTTTTGGGTTGCTTCTAGGCCTTACTAGAGACTGGATGCTTATCTACAAGTTACCAGTTTACTATGCAACCTGAGCTGCCCATCATGGGCTGAATGTTTTCAGATTCAGCAAGCCGTAATGTTGGGTGCTCACAGAAGCACTCCATTATCAAGTGGAAATGGTATGTGCTAGATCAAGCGCAAGCAGACCCTGGAGGTACACATAAATTGCATGAGGAAATGGACCAATTTCCTATAATAGTTTTCTGTAAATAAAAATAACAAGGAGGATATTTTGTAAGTTTGTTTCTCCAGTTGAAAAAGAGGTAGAATGTTTTTAAAATTATCAGATGATCCATATATGCAATGCTGGTGAAGATTTAGTGTTTCTCTAGTCTTGAATTTTTTTATCAGAATTCCTTCGGGGAGGGACTTTAGAAATGTTAGTTTATAAAATATAAAGTAAATTCCTGCTTCATCCAGCATAGAGACTTCAAACTGTATTGCAAAAAAAAAAAACAATAAAAAACCTGCGATTCTATCTTGCCTCTCCTTCATTCAGAAGCAAAGGGCCAGCAGACCCACCGTCAGTCAGCCCCGTGGACAGCATCACTGACTAGCTCCTCTCCTTTTGTGGACTGAGCCCTGGTGGGACAGTGGTAAAGAGCTCGCCTGCTAACCAAAAGGCCGGCAGTTTGAATCCACCAGCCGCTCCTTGTAAATCCTAAGGGGCAGTGTTACTTTGCCCTATAGGGTGGCTATGAGTTGGACTCAACTCAACTGCAGCAGGTTTTTGGTTTGGTATCAAGGAAAGAAACACAGAGCAGAGCTAATTTTTTTTTGGAGGCTCTATTTTTTTTTTTTTTTTTGTAGCACATACTGGGAAGAACTAAAAGGCATATATGGACCTGGAATTACTTTATATTTCTGGAAAAATGATGTAATGCTCAGAGGAAATCAGGAATTTGGGTTGAGGGGTCTTGAGAAGGCCCCAGAAAAAAAAAAAAAAAAGAGGCACTTAAAATATAATTTTAATTGAACCTTGGCCCCTGGACTCTCTGTCATATATTTGTATTTGGTTCATCACTACCAGCCTCCTGGACCTCAAGGAGGTATCCAAGATAAAGATGAGTGCAAATAATGGGCCCCGTGAAGGGCCCAAGTTGATAAATATCATCCTAGCCAGGGCAGTTACTGTATGTCCATCTACCAGGGCCACTTTTTAGTACACACATTGAGTGGGACTGCACCTCATAATTTATACCCAACTCGCTTCTGAAGCATCTAGTCCTGACTTAGGTGATGAGATGCTAGATTTCAATCCTGAGCCTGAAGTTGTATGAAATTTGAGGGCTCTTGAGAGAGGTAATTGTGTTTAGCATGCAGGAAGGATGTAAGACCTTTGGGGCCTGGGAAGGAAATACAGTAACTAATCTCCAAAAATGGCCCCCAACAAACCACAACTCACAATAACCTCCCACCTTATGTAGTCCCCTCCTTCTACAACTTTCCTTCCCAAAGCTAAGTGTCATGGACTGAATTGTGTCCACAATAATATGTTTCATCTTGGGTAGGCCATAATTCTCAGTATTGTGTTGTTATTCTCCATTTTGTGATCTGATGTAATTATCCTACTTTTTGTAAATCCTAACCTCTATGATATTAATGAAACAGGATCACAGGCACTTATAATAGTGATGCAGGACTCAATCTACAGGATTAGGTTGTATCTTTTAATAACTTTTATTGTGCTTTAAGTGAAAGTTTACAAATCAAGTCAGCCTCTCACGCAAAAACCCATATACACCTTGCTACATACTCCCAATTACTCTCCGCCTAATGAGACAGGCCGCCCTCTCCCTCCACTCTCTTTTCATGTCCATTTCCCCAGCTTCTAACCCCCTCTACCCTCTCATCTCCCCTCCAGGCAGGAGATGCCAACATAGTCTCAAGTGTCCACCTGATCGAAGAAGTTCACTCCTCACCAGCATCCCTCTCCAACCCATTGTCCAGTCCAATCCATGTCTGAAGAGTTGGCTTTGGGAAAGGTTCCTGTCCTGGGCCAACAGAAGGTCTGGGGGCCATGACCACCGGGGTCCTTCTAGTCTCAGTCAGACCATTAAGTCTGGTCTTTTTATGAGAAATTGGGGTCTGCATTCCATTGCTCTCCTGCTCCCTGAGGGGTTCTCTCTTGTGTTCCTTGTCAAGGGCAGTCATCAGTTGTACCCGGTCCCCATCTAGTTCTTCTGATCTCAGGATGATGTAGTCTCTGGTTCATGTGGCCCCTTCTGTCTCTTGGGCTCATAATCGCCTTGCGTCCTTGGTGTTCTTCATTCTCCTTTGTTCCAGGTGGGTTGAGACCAATTGATGCATCTTAGATGGCTGCTTGCTAGCATTTAAGAAAGACCCCAAACACCACTCTTCAAAGTAGAATCCAGAGTGTTTTCTGAATAGATTTTATTATGCCAATTGACTTAGATGTCCCCTGAAACCATGGTCCCAAAACCCCTGCCCTTGCTACACTGGCCTTTGAAGCATTCAGTTTATTCAGGAAACTTCTTTGCTTTTGGTTTAGTCCAGTTGTGCTGACCTCCCCTGTATTGTGTGTTGTCTTTCCCTTCACCTAAAGTAGTTCTTATCTACTATCTAATTAGTAAATATCCCTCTCCCACCCCCCCCCCTCCCCTCTCGTAACCACAAAAGAATGCTTTCTTCTCAGTTTAAACTATTTCTCAAGTTTTTATAATTGTGGCCTTATAAAATATTTGTCCTTTTACAACTGATTAATTTCACTCAGCATAATGCCTTCCAGGTTTTTCCATGTTATGAAATGTTTCACAGATTCCTCACTGTTCTTTATCGATGTGTAGTATTCCATTGTGTGAATATACCGTAATTTATTTACCCATTCATCCATTGATGGGCACCTTGGTTGCTTCCATCTTATTGCTATTGTAAACTGTGCTGCAATAAACATGAGTGTGCATATATCTGTTCATGTAAAGGCTCTTATTTCTCTAGGATATATTCCAAGGAGAGGGATTGCTGGATCGTATGGTAGTTCGAAGAGCCAGATTGATTTCCAAAGTGGTTGTACCTTTTGACATTCCCACCAGCAGTGTATAAGTGTTCCAATCTCTCCACAGCCTCTCCAACATTTATTATTTTGTGTTTTTTGGATTAATGCCAGCCTTAAAAAAAAAATTTTTTTTTTTTTTAGGAGTGAGATGAAATCTCATTGTAGTTTTTATCTGCATTTCTCTAATGGCTAATGATCGTGAACATTTCCTCATGTATCTGTCAGCTACCTGAATGTCTGCTTTAGTGAAGTGTCTATTCATATCTTTTGCCCATTTTTTAATTGGGTTATTTGTCTTTTCGTAGTTGCGTTTTTGCAGTATGATGTAGATTTTAGAGATCAGGCGCTGATCAGAAATGTCATAGCCAAAAACTTTTTCCCACTCTGTAGGTAGTCTTTTTACTCTTTTGGTGGTCTTTGGATGAGCATAGGTGTTTGATTTTTAGGAGCTCCCAGTTACCTAGTTTTTCTTCTGCATTCTTTATAACGCTTTGTAAACTGTTTATGCCATTTATTAGGGCTCCTAACGTTGTCCCTATTTTTTCTTCCATGATCTTTATTGTTTGAGATTTTATATTTAGGGCTTTGATCTATTTTGAGCTCGTTTTTGTGCATGGAGTGAGGTTTGGGTCTTGTTTCATTTTTTTGCAGATAGATATGTAGTTATGCCAGCAGCATTTGTTTAAAAGGCTGTCTTTTCCCCATTTAACTGTTGGGGCCTTTGTCAAATATCAACTGCTCATATGTGGATGGACTTATGTCTGGATTCTCAATTCTGTTCCATTGGTCTATGTATCTGTTGTTGTACCAGTACCAGGCTGTTTTGACTACTGTGGCAGTATAATACGTTCTAAAATCAGGTAAAGTAAGGCCTCCCGCTTTGTTCTTCTTTTTCAGTAATGCCTCATTTCTCCGGGGCCTCTTTCTCTTCCATATGAAGTTGGTGATTTGTTTCTCCATCTCATTAAAGAATGTCGTTGGGATCTGGATCAGAAGTGGATTAAATGTACGGATCGCTTTTGGTAGAATAGACATTTTTATAATGTTAAGTCTTCCTATCCATGAGCAAGGTATGTTCTTCCACTTATGTAAGTCTCTTTTGGTTTCTTGCAGAAGTGTACTGTAGTTTTCTTTGTATAAGTCTTTACATCTCTGGTAAGATTTATTCCTAAGTATTTTATCTTCCTGGGGGCTACTGTAAATGGTATTGATTTGGTTAGTTCCTCTTCGATGTTCTTTTTGTTGGTGTAGAGGGATCCAACTGATTTTTGTATGTTTATCTTGTATCCCGAAACCCTGCTGAACTCTTCTATTAGTTTCAGTAGTTTTCTTAAGGATTCTTTAGGGTTTTGTGTATAAGATCATGTCATCTGCAAATAGAGATACTTTTACTTCTTCCTTGCCAATCTGGATGCCCTTTATTTCTTTATCTAGCCTAATTGCTCAGGCTAGGGCCTCCAGCACAATGTTGAATAAGAGTGGTGATAAAGGGCATCCTTGTCTGGTTCCCAATATCAAGGGGAATGCTTTCAGACACTCTCCATTTAGGATGATGTTGGCTCTTGGCTTTGTATAAATGCCCTTTATTGTGTTGAGGAATTTTCCTTCTATTCCTATTTTGCTGAGAGTTTTTATCATGGATGGGTGTTGAAGTTTGTCAAATGCCTTTTCTGCATCAATTGATGAAATCCTGTGATTCTTGTCTTTTGTTTTATTTATGTGGTGGATTACATTAACTGTTTCTCTAATGTTGAACCATCCCTGCATACCTGGTATGAATCCCCCTTGGTCATGGTGAATTATTTTATTGATATGTTGTTGAATTCTATTGGCTGGAATTTTGTTGAGGATTTTTGCATCTACGTTCATGGGGGATATAGGTCTATAATCTACTTTTCTTGTGGTGTCTTTACCTGGTTTTGGTATCAAGGATATGGTGGCTTCATAGAACGAGTTTGGGAGTATTCTGTCCTTCTCTATGCTCTGAAATACCTTTAGTAGTAGTGGTGTTAACTATTCTCTGAAAGCTTGGTAGAACTCTGCAGTGAAGCCATAGGATTAGGTTGTATCTTGAGTCAATCTCTTTTCAGATATAAGAGAATAGAGCAGAGAGGCACCTCATTACCACCAAGCATAAAGAGCCAGGAGCAGAAAACTTCCTTTGGACCTAGGTTCCCTGCACTGAGAAGCTTCTAGACCACGGGAAGAATGATGACAAAGACCTCCCACCAGAGCTGACAGAGAAAGAAAGCCCTCTCCTGGAGCTGGCACACTGAGTTTAGACTTCTAGTTTCCTAAACTGTAAGAGAACAAATTTCTGTTTGTTAAAGACTTCCACTTGTGGTATTTCTGTTATAGCAGCACTAGATAACTAAGACCCCAAGCAATAGGTCTGTGGCCATTAAAAAAAAATGGCATAATCTTTCGGTACATCAGTTGTTGTTGTCAGGTGCTGTCAAGTTGGTTCCAACTCATAGTGAACCTATGTACCCCGGAATGAAACACTGCCCGATCCTCAGCCTTTCTCACAATCTTTGTTATACTTGAGCCTATCATTCCAGCCACTGTGTTAACCCATCTCCATGAGGGTCTGCCTCTTTCTTCCTGACTCTCTGCTTTACCAAGCATGATGTCCTTCTCCAGGGACTGATCCCTCCTGATAACATGTTCAAAGTATGTGAGACAAAGTCTCACCATCTTTCCTTCTAAGGAGCATTCTGGCTGTACTTCTTCCAAAACAGATTTGTTCATTCTTCTGGCAGTCCCTGGTATATTCAATATTCTTCACCAGCACCATAATTCAAAGGAGTCAATTCTTCTTCAGTCTTTCTTATTCATTGTCCAGCTTTCACATGCACATCAGGTGATTGAAAACACCATGGCTTCAGCCAGGAGCACCTTAGTCTTCAAGGTGACATCTTTGCTTTTTAACACCTTAAAGAGGTCTTTTGCAGCAGATTTGCCCAATACAATGCGTCATTTGATTTCTTGACTGCTTCCGTGGGTGTTGATTGCAGATCCAAGTGAAATGAAATCCTTCACAACTTCAATATTTTCTCTGTTTATCATTATGTTGCTCATTGATCCAGTTGCAATGATTTTTGTTTGCTTTATTTTGAGGTGCAATCCATACCGAAGGCTGTGGTCTTCGATCTTCATCACTAAGTGCTTCAAGTCTTCTTCACTTTTAGCAAGCAAGGTTGTGTCATTTGCATATGGCAGATTGTTAATGAGTTTTCCTCCAATCCTAATGCTGTGTCCTTCTTGATACAGTCCAGCTTCTTGGATTATTCGCTCAGCATACAGATTCAAAAAGTATGGTAAAAGGATAAAACCCTGACACATACCTTTCCCCACCTTAAACCACTCAGTATCCTTGTATTCTGTTCGAACAACTGCCTCTTGATCTATGTACAGATTCCTCATGAGCACAACTAAGTGTTCTGGAATTCCCATTCTTTACAATGTTATCCATAGTTTGTTATGATCCACATAGTTGAATGCCTTTGCATTGTCCATAAAATGCAGGTAAACATTGATCGAACATGCAATCAAAATGCATTGATAATTACTGGTGATTGGAATGCAAAAGTTGGAAACAAAGAAGAAGGATCAGTAGTTGGAAAATATGACCTTGGTCATAGAAACAATGCTGGAGATTGATTGATAGAATTTTGCAAGACCGAAGACTTCTTCATTGCAAATACCTTCTTTCACCAACATAAACGGTGACTATACACATGGACCTCACCAGATGGAACACGCAAAAATCAGATTGACTACATCTATGGAAAGAGATAATGGAAAAGCTCAATATCATCAGTCAGAAAAAGGCCAGGGGCCGACTATGGAACAGACCATCAATTGCTCATATGCAAATGCAAGCTGAGACTGAAGAAAATCAGAGCAAGTCCATGAGAGCCAAAATATGACCTTGAACTACCTACAGACTGGGAAAAAGTTTTTAGCTATGACATTTCTGATCAGCACCTGATCTCTGAAATCTACATCATACTGCAAAAAGGCAACCACAAAAAGACAAATAACCCAATTAAAAAATGAGCAAAAGTTATGAATAGACACTTCACTAAAGGAGACATTCAGGTAGCTGACAGATACATGAGGAAAAGTTCACGATCATTAGCCATTAGAGAAATGCAGATAAAAACTACAATGAGATTTCATCTCACTCCAAAAGGCTGGCATTAATCCAAAAAACACAAAATAATAAATGTTGGAGAGGCTGTGGAGAGATTGGAACACTTATACACTGCTGGTGGGAATGTCAAATGGTACAACCAGTTTGGAAATTGATTTGGTGCTTCCTTAAAAAGCTAGAGGTTTCAGGACCATGGTTTCAGGGGACATCTAAGTCAATTGGCATAATAAAATCTATTAAGAAATCATTCTGCATTCCACTTTGAAGAGTGGCGTCTGGGGTCTTAAATGCTAGCAAGCAGCCATCTAAGATGCATCAATTGGTCTCAACCCACCTGGAACAAAGGAGAATGAAGAACACCAAGGACACAAGGGATTACGAGCCCAAAAGACAGAAAGGGCCACAGGAACCAGAGACTACATCATCCTGAGACCAGAAGAACTAGATGGTGCCCGGCTACAACCAATGACTGCCCTGACAGGGAACACAAGAGAGAACCCCTCAGGGAGCAGGAGCGCAGTGGGATGCAGACTCAAACTCTCAAAAGGCCAGGCTTAATAGTTTAACTGAGACTGGCAGGACCCCGGTGGTCATGGCCCCCAGACCTTCTGTTGGCCCAGGTCAAGAACCATTCCCAAAGCCAACTCTTCAGACATGGATTGGACTGGACAATGGGTTGGAGAGGGGTGCTGGTGAGGAGTGAGCTTCTTGGATCAGGTGGACACTTGAGACTATGTTGGCATCTCCTGCCTGGAGGGGGTCTGAAGCTGGTGAAATGGACACGAAAAGAGAGAGTAGAGGGAGAGAGCGGGCTGTCTCATTAGGGGGAGAATAATTGGGAGTGTGTAACAAGGTGTATATGGGTTTTTGTGTGAGAGACTGATTTGATTTGTAAACATTCACTTAAAGCACAATAAAAATTATTTTTCAAAAAATGACCTTGAGTGTATCCCATTTGAATTTAGAGACCATCTGAAGAATAGATTTGACATACTGAACTCTAGCAACTGAAGACCAGACAAATTGTGGAATGACATCAAAAGCATCATACATGAAGAAAGCAAACGGTCCTTGAAAAGACAGGAAAGAAAGAAAAGACCAAGATGGACGTCAAAGGAGACTCAGAAACTTGCTCTCAAAAGTTGAGCAGCTAAAGCAAAAGGAAGAATTGATGAAGTAAAAGAACTGAATGGAAGATTTCAAACGGCATCTCGAGAAGGCAAAGTATTATAATGACATGTGCAAAGAGCTGGAGATGGAAAATCAAAAGGGAAGAACACACTCAGCGTTTCTCAAGCTGAAAGAACTGAAGAAAAAATTCAAGCTTCGAGTTGCAATACTGAAAGATCCTATGGGAAAAATATTAAATGATGCAGGAAACATCAAAAGAAGATGGAAGGAATACACAGAGTCATTATACCAAAAAGAACTAGTCAGGGTTCAACCATTTCAAGAGGTAGCATATGATCAGGAACCAATGGTATTGAAGAAAGAAGTCAAAGCTGTTCTGAAGGCACTGGCAAAAAACCAGGCTCCAGGAATTGATGAAATATCAATTGAATTGGTATTGACTTGATGGAATTTCAATAAACGGATGCAGTGCTGGAGGTGCTCACTCATCTATGCCAAGAAATATGGAAGACAGCCTCCTGGCCAACTGACTGGAAGAGATCCATATTTATGCCTATTCCCAAGAAAGGTGATCCAACCAAATGTATAAATTCTAGAACAATATCATTAATATCACATGCAAGCAACATTTTGCTGAAGATCATTCAAAAACGGCTGCAGCAGTATATCCACAGGGAGTTGGCAGAAGTTCAGGTTGGTTTCAGAAGAGGACGTGGAACAAGGGGTATCATTGCTGACGTCAGATGGATCCTGGCTGAAAGCAGAGAATACCAGGAGGATGTTTACCTGTGTGTTTTATTTACTATGCAAATGTATTCGACTGTGTGGATCATAACAAATTATGGATAACATTGCGAAGAATGAAAATTTCAGAACTCTTAATTGTGCTCATGAGGAAATTTTACATAGATGAAGAGGCAGTTGTTTGGACAGAACAAGGGGATACTGATTCGTTTAAAGTCAGGAAAGGTGTGCGTCAGGATTGTATTCTTTCACTATACCTTTTCAATCTGTATGCTGAGCAAATAAATATGAGAAGCTGGACTTTATGAAGAATGGGGCATCAGGATTGGAGGAAGACTCGTTAACAATCTGTGTTATGCAGATGACACAACCTTGCTTGCTGAAAGTGAAAAGGACTTGAAGCACTTACTGATGAAGATCAAAGACCACAGCCTTTAGCATGGATAACACCTCAACATAAAGAAAACAAAAATCCTCACGACTGGACCAATGAGCAACATCATGATAAATGGAGAAAAGATGGAAGTTGTCAAGGATTTCATTTTATTTGGATCCAGAATCTACAGCCATGGAAGCAGCAATCAAGAAATCAAAAGACGCATTGCATTGGTAAATCTGTTGCAAAGGATCTCTTTAACGTGTTGAAGAGCAAAGATGTCACCTTGAAGACTAAGGTGAACCTGACCCAAGCCATGGTATTTTCAATCCCATCATATGCATGTGAAAGCTGGACAATGAATAAGAGTGAAGAAGAATTGACGCCTTTGAATTGTGGTGTTGGCGGAGAATATTGAATATACCATGGACTGCCAGAAGAACGAACAAATCTGTCTTAGAAGAAGTAACAACTGGAATGCTCCTTAGAAGCAAGGGTGGTGAGGCTGCGTCTTACATACTTTGGACATGTTGTCAGGAAGGATCAGTACCTGGAGAAGACATCATGCTTGGCAAAGTACAGAGTCAGCGGAAAAGAGAAAGACCCTCACACAGTGGCTGCAACAATGAGCTCAAGCATAATAACGACTGTAAGGATGGCGCAGAACTGGGCAGTGTTTCGTTCTGTTGTGCATAGGGTCGCTATGAGTCAGAAGTGACTCAACAGCACCTAACAACAACAAACATCTTTCTCGTATTCTCTGCTGTTAACCAGGATCCACCTGACATCAGCAATGATATCCCTTGTTCCTCATCCTCTTCTGAATTAGGCTTGAAATTCTGGCAGTTCCCTTTCAAAGTACTGCTGCAGCCACTTCTGAATGATCTTCAGCAAAATTTTACTTGTGTGTGATACTCATGATATTGTTCCGTGATTTCCACATTCAGTTCGATCGCCTTTCTTTGGAATAGGCATAAATACAGATCTCTTCCAGTCTGTTAGCCAGGTAGCTGTCTTCCAATTTTCTTGGCATAGATGAATGAGCACTTCTAGCGTTGCTTCCATTTGTTGAAAAATCTCAAATGATGTTTCGTCAATTCCTGGAGCCTTGTTTTTTGTCAATGCCTTCAATGCAGCTTAGACTTCTTCCTTCAGTACCGTAGGTTCCTGATCGTATGCTACCTCCTGAAATGTATGTAAGTTGACCAATTTTCTTGGTGTAGTGACTCTTTGTATTCCTCTTTCTACTTTTGATGTTTTCTGTGTCATTTAATATTTTCCCTGTAGAATCCTTCACTATTGCAACTCGAGGCTTGAATTTTCCCTTCAGTTCTTTCAGCTTGAGAAATGCCAAAAGTGTTCTTCCCTTTTGGTTTTTATAACTGAGGTCTTTGCACATGTCATTATTTTACTTTGTCTTCCCAAACGCCCTTTGAAATCTTCTGTTCAGCTCTTTTACTTCGTCATTTCTTCCTTTCACTTTAGCTACTCGACATTCAAGAGCAAGTTTCAGGGTCTCTTCCAACATCCATTTTCGTCTTTTCTTTCTTGTCTTTTTAATGACCTTTTGCTTTCTTCATGTGTGATGTCCTTGATGTTATTACACAATTCGTCTGGTCTTCGGTCGTTGGTGTTCAGCACATCAAATCTACTTTTGAGATGGTCTCTAAATTCAGATGGGATATACTCAAGGTAGTACTTTGGCTCTCGTGAACTTGTTCTAATTTTCTTCAGCCTCAGCTTTAACTTGCAAATGAGCAATTGATGGTCTGTTCCAAAGTCGGCCCCTGTCCTTTTTGTGATTGATGATATTGAGCTTCTCCATCATCTCTTTCCAGATGTAGTTGATTTGATTCCTGTGCATTCCATCTGGCGAGGTCCATGTGTATAGTCACCATTTATGTTGTTGAAAAAGGATATTTGCAATGAAGGCAAAATTCTTGCAAAATTCTATCACATGTTCTCAGGCACTATTTCTATCATCAAGGCCATATTTTCCAACTACCGATCCTTCTTCTTTGTTTCCAACTTTCACATTTCAACCACCGGTAATTATCAATGCATCTTGATTCCATGTTCAATCAATTTCAGACAATAGAAGTTTGTAAAAACTTCAATTTCTTCATCTTTGGCCTCAGTGGTTGGTGCATAAATTTGAATAATAGTCTTATTAACTGGTCTTCCTTGTAGGTGTATGGATATTACCCTATCACTGACAGCATTGTACTTCAGGATAGATCTTGAAATGTTCTTTTTGAGGATGAATGCAACGCCATTTCTCTTCAGTTTGTCATTCCCCACATAGTAGATCGTATGATTGTCCAATTCAGAATGCCTAATACCAGTCCATTTCAGCTCACTACTGCCTAGAATATCAATATTATGCATTCCATTTCATTTTTTATGATTTCCAATTTTTCTAGAGTCACACATCGTACATTCCACTTTCCAATTATTAATGGAAGTTTGCAGCTGTTTCTTCTCATTTTGAGTCATGTCACATCAGCAAATGAAGGTCCCAAAGGCTTGATTCCAACCATGTCGTTAAGGTTGACTCTACTTTGAGGAGGCAGCTCCTTCCCCGTCATCTTTTGAGCGCCTTCCAACCTGAGGGACTCCTCTTCCAACACTATGTCCGACAATGCTCTGCTGTTATTCATAAGGTTTTTACTGGCTAATTCCATTTAGAAGTAGACTGCCGGGTCCTTCTTCTTAGTCCGTCTCGGTCTGGAAGCTAGCTGAGACCTGTCCACCATGGGTGACCCTGCTGATATTTGAATACCAGTAGCATAGCTTCCAGCGTCACAGCAACACACAGGCCACCACAGTACGACAAACTGACAGACACGTGGGGGCCTTCTTCTGTGCAGTCATCTGAAATTAGGGAAGGAGTGCTGATTCAGAGTGGCATGTAGTAAATACTGTCTAAAGATTTTGTTGTTAATGTCTTCTCAGACATTCCAGAGATCCTGCACTCACTCCTTGTGTTAGCGACAGAAATATCCCCTTTTATTCCCTGATTCCCTCCCACGGTACCTATCATTGATTGAATTATGTCCCTGAAAAATGTGTGTCAGCTCGGCTAGGCCGTGGTTCCCAGTATTGTGCAATTGTCCATCATTTTGTCACCTGATGTGATTTTCCTATGTGTTGTAAATCCTATCTCTACGATGTTAATGGGATGGGATTAGCAGCAGTTACGTTAATGAGGCAGGACTCAATCTAACAAGATGAGGTTGGTCTTAAGCCTATCTCTTTTAAGATATAAAAGAGAGAAGAGAGCAGAGAGACATGACGGACCTCTTGGCACCAAAAAAAAGTAGTGCCAGGAGCATAGTGTGTCCTTTGGACCTGGTGTCCCTGCACCAAGAAGCTCCTTAACCAGGGAAGATTGATGACAAGGACCTTCCTCCAGAGCTGACAGAGGGAGAAAGCCTTCCCCTGGAGCTGGCACCCTGAATTTGGACTTCTAGCCTCCTAGGCTGTGAGGGAATAAGTTTCTGTTTGTTAAAGCCATCCACTTGTGGTATTTCTGTTACAGCAGCACTAGATGACTAAGACAGTATCCCGTGCCCATCTCGGTTATGTCCACTTCCTCTTTTCCCACTTAAGCAAGAACCACATCCTGTTAAGTTTGCAGAGGTTTTAATGACCAATTGTGGAGGAGGCATCAGGAAGAATCTTTTCATTAGCGAGCTCTGGGAACGTAATAATCATGTAGATCGAGGGAGCTCCTGGACAGTGGGGAATGCTGCCACTTCCTCTCTAGGAGATATCCACCGAAGACAGGGAGATATCTCTCCACACCTGCACCATCTTCACAGACCCTGGCGGCAGTCGGTGGGCAAAGCTGCAATAGTGTTGGCCATTTACGATTACCTGCAAGAAGGAAAATGTTGCAGAAAGACATTACAGGTCGTCCCCAACTTACAATGGGGTTTCATTCCGACCACTCCATCGTAAATCAGTTGTGTTAAATACCTTTTTTTAAAATTTTTCATTATTATTGCCTTTCATTATCAGTATCTCTTTAAATCTGATCTTTGCCTTTGGGGATTGGCCTGAGAATGATAACATCAGCAAATTACCTGCTGCAACACTGTATGTAGTACATATCACTAACGATAAGACGCACAAAGAGAAAAGAGAATGGCGGTACATGTGGTTTGTTGTAATTCGAATGTGGTAAGTCAGGGACTACCTGTATACCGCCGAGCTGGCTTTCAGTCCTCCTTTCCACATCTGCCCTAGTCCACAGACTTTCCACCTGGAAAACTCCTAATCACATTTCAAAGCCCAGCAAACATGGTCTTTTTTTACACACGGCCTTTTCAGACTATTGCAGACAGTTTCTCAGCCTGTGTTCTGTGTCTCACTCATTCCTCCAGTGAGGTTCTACACTCTATACAGTACTGCACAGTCTGTATTTCCTCAGCTTCCCCTCCAGCCTGGAAGTTCTACATGACCGGGGACTGTGTCTCTTGAATCTCTGAACGCCTGAATCTTCCACAGGTCCTGTCATAGGCTAAGTGCTCAGTAAATGTCCATTGAATGCTTTGGTCTCCGTTTACAGAGCTTTACTGCTACATACCGTGGAAGACCTTGGTTTTTCTTCTGAGTTAATTTGGGTGGTGGTGGGAAAGCATGAAACCCAAGTATTCCCAAAGAGGTAGAATACTACAGATGGTTGAAAACAAGGAAATTATTTTAAACAGCTTATAACCATGTGAAAAACGCCCCACCTCACTCTTACCAAAACAATCATCCTTTTAAACAGATCCAAGTTTGTAAATATGCTTTCTATGTAGGACTATGGAGAAAAAGTCATTTTTTAGGGGTCGATTTGCCATTATGTCTCACAATTATAATTACGAGGGAAGATTGATGACAAGGACCTTCCTCCAGAGGTGACAGAGGGAGAAAGCCTTCCCCTGGAGCTGGTACCCTGCATTTGGACTTCTGGCCTCCTAGACTGTGAGGGAATGTTTCTGTTTGTTAAAGCCGTCCACTTGTCGTATTTCTGTTACAGCAGCACTAGATGACTGAGACAAGTACCCCATGCCCATCTCGGTTATGTCCACTTCCACTTTCCAACCAGTTACTCCATTTCTGCGAAATTATTCTCCAGTGTAAGATATTGCCAGGTTAATGATGACAATAATGTTGTGTAACAAGTTATTCCAGCATCATTTGTAACAGCAAACTGTTGAAAACAGTCTAAATACCCATAAATAAGAACAAGTTAAATTATTTTTGGTACATCTTTCTAGTGGTGTATCAAGTCATGATTGAAAAATTAGGCAACACCATAGCTTGATCTCCATCACAACATACTGTTTGACAGCAAATGAGCACAGTCCCTAAGGTGTAATGCACAGAGATACATTTATCAGGGCTTTTTTAAGCATATATATACATATATATGCAACACGTTTTATATATATATATATATATCCCTGGTGGCACAGTGGTTAAGAACTTCGCTGTCAACCAAAAGGTCAGCTGTTCAAATCTACCAGCTGCTCCTTGGAAACCCTATGGGGCGGCTCTACTCTGTCCTATAGGGTGGCTATGAGTCAGAATTGACTTGATGACAATGGGTTTGGTTTTCGTATATACATATATATACACACACACACATACATATGTATGTTGTGTGTGTATGTGTATATATGTGTGCATGTGTATATATGTGTGCATGTGTATGAGCGTATGTGTGTATATGTGTATGGGTGTATATATGTGTATGTGTATATATGTGTGTGTATATGTGTATGGGTGTATGGGTGTGTATGTATGTGTGTGTATATGTGTGTGTGTATATATGTGTATGGGTGTGTGTGTGTATATGTGTATGGGTGTGTGTGTGTATATGTGTATGGGTGTGTGTGTGTATATGTGTATGGGTGTGTGTGTGTGTATGTATGTGTGCGTGTATGTATATGTGTATGGGTGTATATATGTGTGTGTATATGTATATGTGTGTATATGTGTGTGTATGTGTATGGGTGTATATATGTGTGTGTGTATGTGTATGTGTGTATATATAAAAAAATTTTTTTTTTTTTTGTATATACAGATGTCACCTTGAGGACTAAGGTGCGCCTGACCCAATCCACGGTGTTTTCAATTACATCATATGCTTGTGAAAGCTGGACAACGAATAATGAAGACTGAAGAAGAATTGACACCTTTGAATTGTGGTGTTGGAGAAGAATATTGATTATACCATGGACTGCCAAAAGAACGAACAAATCTGTCTTGGAAGAAGTACAACCAGAATGCTCCCTAGAAGCAAGAATGGCAAGACTACATCTCACATACTTTGGACATTGTCATGGATTGAATTGTGTCCCCTCAAAATATCTGGCAACTTGGCTATGTCCTGATTCCCTTGTATGATTGTCTACCATTTTATCTTCCCATGTGATTTTCCTATACGTTGTAAATCCTATCACTCTGAAGTAATAAGATGGATTAGCGGCAGTTATACTGATGAGGTCTACAAGATTAGGTGGTGTCTTAAGCCAATCCCTTTTGAGATATAAAAGAGGGAAGGGAGCAGAGAGAGACATGAGAACTTCATACCACTAAGAAAGCAGCACGGGGAGCAGAGTACATCCTTTGGACCCGGGGTCCCTGTGCCTGAGAAGCTCCTCGACCAGGGGAAAATTGATGACAGGGACCTTCCTCCAAAGCCGACAGAGAGAAAAAGCCTTCCCCTGGAGCTGAAGCCCTGAAGTTGGACTTCTAGCCTACTAAACAGTGAGATAAAAAATGTCTTTTTGTTAAGGCCATCCACTTGAGGTATTTCTGTTATAGCAGCACTAGATAACTAAGACAGACACATTATCAGGAGGGATCAGTCCCTGGAGAAGGTCATCATACTTGGTAAAGTACAGGGTCAACAAAAAAGAGGAAGACCCTCAACGAGATGGATTGACACAGTGGCTGCAAAAATAGGCTCAAGCATAACAACAACTGTGAGGATGGTGCAGGACCAGCAGTCTTTCGTTCTGCTGTGCATGTGGTCACTATGAGTCGGAACTAACTCGATGACACCTAGCAACAACTACAACCTATATGTATGGGTATATATGTACATGTGTGTATGTGTGCGTGTGTGTATATGTATTTGTGTGTGTGTATGCATAAACATAGATTATTTCTGGAAAGAGAGTGAAGAAACTAGTAACAGTTGTTGTCCAGGGGAGGAGATTTGGGGTTCAGGAATGAGTGGCAAGGGGAAGACTTAATTTTGGACTAATTAACATTATTTTATTCATATACACATGTTAACCATTTAGCTGTATAAAATTTAAACAACAGTGTAGGTAGAAATGATAGCTCTGGGTGAAGACAGAGGAATTCTCCACCTTGGGGAAATGGCATGTAAGCCAACCATCAAACCTGGGCAGATCTGGGGAAAGGAGACAGGGTGGCAGAACAGGCCGAGGGGCTCTGTGACTGGGAACCAGGGAGCAGTAGTTATTGAGAGGGAACCCGACGGCCTCCTGGGGCCAGATCAGGGGGCTGCATCCCCTCTAAGAGCCCTGAGAGGCCAGGTAGTGGAGTCACGGGCACACCCACCTGGTACTCATTTTGTAGCACCAAGAAGCGCAGGTCAAAGTGTTGGCCATCTGAAAAGAGCATGTGGGAGACCGCCACCTCACGCTTCCAGCCCCCGGCCTGAAGACTGTTCATCACCACCCGATGGCCAAAGTAGACTCAGAAGTGGAAGGCAATGTCTGACTTCTCGCTGGTCCCAGTGTGGAAATCCACCTGCATTTGCGGGTCCTTGCTGAAGGGCAAAACACATGGCACATTGGGCAGGTCCTTCATCACCCCCCCACACACTCAGCACACACAGACACATCCTTCTCATCTCCTCCCCAGGTGGAAGAGAGGCCTTCCTGGGTGACACTGTGGCCCTGTTCTCTATGGGGCTGCTTCAGCTCATCCTGCCAGGGCAGCGAGCTGCTCTGTGCCTCATCCCAAGACTAACATTGAGCAGCACCCTCTGACCAGGGCTCTGACTGTTTGTCCCCTGAAAACTCTATGCCTCAAGATAAAACCCACAGCCCCCATCCCCTGAGTGGCCCCTGTGCCCGGACTCCAGCCCTGCCCACAGTCCAGCAGCTGCAGGGTTAATGCCTGGCACTGTAGGGTCTTCAGCGCCAGTGCTGCAATGTGCCACCGTCATGCTGACTAAACACTAACATCACTTATACTTGGGGTGATCCCCAAGCACTAATTTTCTCACATCTCCTTTACCCCCATCCATGGCCTAGAGAATCCTCACCTGAAAGAGACGGCAGGTTTCCCCCTGATTGTCACCGAAGAACCAATAGACAAAGACAGATGCAGAGTGTATGGAACCTACAGTGAGGTACACAAGCGGGACGAGAGAAGCAAGGGCGGGTGTGGTCCCCCCTAAATCTTGCCTAGGGGCACACCAGAATAGAGAGCCAGGACAAACTCTGAGGGACACTCTCTCCTCTCCTCTACACTCAGGTCCCTGCATTTGTGAAGAGACATGGGAAGGGGGTGAAGAGTTCAGAGCAAGGATTTCAGAGCTACATTCCCTTGTTCAAGTCTACCTCTTCCTAGCCCTGAGACCCTAGACCCATTACGTGAGTGCTCGGTATCCTCATGCTCTGGGAGATTTATGAGATTCCCACTTCACAGAGTGTTCTCAGGACCCGCTGAGCTGGTATAAGTAAAACCTTTGGCGTGATCATTGGCATGAACAGAGTCTACACAGGGGTTACCCATCAGGACCCTCCAGTCATTTTCTACACTCTGAGACTGTGAAAGCAAGACTTGAGAATTTAAAAGTATGAAAGTTCACTCCAATGAAAAACAACACATGTTTCAATAAAGAAAGGGGATAAAGAACAGCTAAAGACACCCCTGCGTGGGGGAATGTATTGGCATCAAACATTTTCAAGGGCGACTATGTCCTTTCGAGAATATGTGCAAGTTATTGATAACACAGCCCCCGAACCTGCCCGAGCAGAGGGTGTGGGACAGGACAGTGATGGGAAAGCAGCTACAAGTGGTTGACCAGTATCTGCTATAAGCTCTGTGTGCACCAGTCTAGCCTCAGTCATTGGCTTCAATTTCCTGAAATCACATCCCTCAACTGTCTTCCCCCGGAGCCAGGATCTGCTCACCCTCCTTCTGAAGCATGAAGGGAAGGACAAGCCCAGGGCAGGTTATCATGGGCTGAATTGTCCCCGCAAAATAAGTGTTGAAATCTTAACCTCTGTACCTGTAAATATGGCCCTGTTTAGGGTTTTTCTTTTGTTAAGTTAATGAGGCCATATCAGAGTAGGGTGGGCCATAAACCTAATCACTTCTGAGTTATAAGAAGTGGGGAATGGACCCAGGTGGAAGACAGGCTCCGAGGACCACCAGCAGAGACCAGAAACAACTGGGACAGAGGCTCACTGACAGAATTGACACGGCCAAGATTCTCGTTTGGACTTTCATCCTCCAGGACTGTGAGAAAATATATTTCTGTTCTTTCAAACTATCCACTTGTGGTTATTTTTGTTACAGCAGCACCAGGTGACTAAGACAGGTGGGGAGGGACCTGAGGCAGTGGAGGGGAGGCAGAGGTCACTGTGCAGATGGGGGCCCCTCTGCAGTCTGGGGTCATCTCCCCCCACCTTTCTTGCACAGCTTCCTCATTGGACTCTCACATCCTCTTCTCATCAATGGCCCCTCCACTGGACAGGGAACTGTCTTGGTTGTTCTTGTAGGAGATCAACTCTAGAGTCATTATCAGCGTCCGAGACCCACCCTCGTCTTCCAACCTGAACCCACACTGCACACACATGGAAAATCCTAAGTCACTTCAACATTAGAGTCAGTGCTATGCAGGCCAGAGCCCTCCGGTGCAGAGAAAGGCACCTGCATATTCACAGTCCCCCAGTCACAGAATACCACACGGGCACACAGTCACACTCAGCAGTCACTCAGAGACATGCAACTCACAGTGTCAGGCACCCCCCCACGCTCACACTCACCCAATGTGCTCACCTGCACACACAGCCATGAGGACATCGCACAATCTCGCCGTCCTGCTCACCCTCACACTAGCTCACCACAGCCAGCTGTCCACACTTCACTCCACACTGTCACATTGTCTCAGAAGAAGTCACTCTCAGGCAAGCACCATCAAACCCTGCCAGGATTACACTGGCCCAGGGTCAACACACACCTCCCCACAAGGATCTCACACGTCACAATCCCAAGGTCTCTCTCTTCTACACATTAGAAACACTCAGGAAACCAGGAACAACTCAGCTGCACACATTATCATCCCACACAGCCCCCTCTGTGTCCTCCTTTCTCTGTGTGACCTGAGTGGTTGAAGGCTGTGCCCTTTCTCCTCACCTGTTGGCCTGGCATTGTTGTGTCTTCACTGGGTGGCTCTTCCCAATGGTGTCCAGTCTCCTGTGAGTCTCTTGCAGTTGCAGAATATATATGATGCCTTGGAGCCCCACCTTCTGGTTTCCCTCCTCTTTTAAGTCCCTCCCAGCAAAGATCTCAGCAGAGTTAAGGGATGGGGTGCAGGGTCAGAACCCACAATCCAGCCTGTAGGTGTCTCACCAAGCCTTCACCCCAGGGTGGAATACCCCAGAAAACACACTATATTCTAATGAGCACAAAGGCAAAGAAGCAGTCAAGCCCTTAACCGTAGAAGGAAATTCTCCTCTTTTCTTTTCCAGATGTTCTGGGAGAAATTGACCCTCAGCAGGACCCAGAGAGGTAGAGCAAGTCCCCCTCCACCCCACACTAGGCCCCTTGGCTCTGCCAAGGCCAAATGCACCTGCTGAAGGATTCAGGTTCTGTATTCTCACACACCTGGGCTCCAGTTGCACCTCCTACTTCACCATTACTCCAGGTGCATGTGAGACCTCTGAGTCCCTGCTTCTCCATCAGATTCTCGGACAAATGTGAAATCTTCATGCTCTAGTCCATGACTCATATGCAGCTTAGCTCCAGTTCTCAATCACCTGTGCAAGTACAGGTACAGGTACAAGTTAGGCTTAATGCAGTCTTTACCTGGGGTGGAGGAGAGAGGACCCTTCTCAAGTTCTCCTCTTGGGAGCGAGGGGATGGCTGAGGTATGTGTTGATAAGTGGAGCCCTGTGGAGGCAAGGTAAAGATTTCATAAGGAGCCTGGTTGGTGCAAGTGGTTTGTGATTGGCTGCTAACCTAAAGGTTGGTGGTTCAAACCCATCCAGTTCCTCATAAAAAAAGACCTGGCAAACTCCTTCTGTAAAGATTGCAGCCAAAAACCCCTATGGAGTAGTTCTACTCTGTAACACATTGGGGTTGCTGTGAGCTGGGGTTAACAACAACAGCAGATACAAAGTATATAAAGTATCTTAACCGGTACGTGGATTGATTTGTGTCCCCCCAAAATATCTGTCAACTTGGCTGGGCCATGATTTCCAGTATTATGTGATTGTCCGCCATTTTGCCATCTGATATGAGTTTCCTATGTGTTGTGAATCCTATCTCTCTGATGCTGATTAGATGGGATTAGCAGCAGTTATAGAAATGACACAGGACTCGATCTACAAGATTAAGTTGTGTCTTGAGCCAATCTCATTTGAGATATAAAAGACAGAAATGAGCAGAAAGACATGGGCACATCATACCACCAAGAAAGCAATGCCAGGAGCAGAGCATGTCCTTTGGACCTGGGGTTCCTGCACATAGAAGCTCCTAGACAAAGAGAATATTGATGGCAAGGACCTTCCTCCAGAGCTGACAGACAGAGAAAGCCTTCCCCTGGAGCTGGCACCCTGAATTTGGACTTCTAGCTTACTAGACTGTGAAAGAATAAATTTCTCTTTGTTAAAGCTATCCACTTGTGGTATTTTTGTTATAGCAGCATTAGACAACTAAGACATGGCCTGAGTTGATGCCCAAAGAATAGAAGGATAACACTGAAGAGAGCATTAACACCTGTTCCATAATAGGAAGGAGTCTCCCAGAGATACAAACGATTAAACACTGGGCTACAAACCAAAAGGTTGGCAGTTTGAACCCATCCTGAGGAGCCTTAGAAGGAATGTCTGGTGATGTATTTCTAAGAGATCATCGTCCATTGCTGTCGAGTCAATTCCGACTCATAGCAACCCTACAGGACAGAGTAGAACTGCCCCAGAGGGTTTCCAAGGAGCGGCTGGTGGATTCGAACTGCTGACCTTTTGATTAGCAGCCGCAACTCTTAACAACTACACCACCAGCATTTCCTGAGTCTGGGCCTAGCACTAAGGAATTAGCAAGCATCATTTCTAGCTTTTATGGAGTTGCTTCCCTATTTTCCTTTTACACCAATACACTTGCCCTACTTTCACGGAATTCTAGAGCATTATAAGTGTTGACTGATTCTTCAAAAGGCCCTCCAAAACATGTGTGCAAATTTTACTCCAACCAATAATATAAGTTGGTGGCCAACTTACACTTCATCACCACCATAGCCAATGATTCAACTTTTTATCCTTTGCCCACCTGGTAATGAAAGTATCATTAATCTTGATATTCTTTGTAGTTTCCTTGTTTCTGGTGAGGTAGCTCATGCTTTCAATCGCTTAAAATTTTTATTTCATCTGTGATTTGGTTTCTTCATACATTATTTCCATTTTTTTCCTACATTGTCCTTTCATTATTTAATGGTGCTTTTTATATGTCACAGATATTATAATTAATGTTGGGAATATGGGCTGTAAAATTTTCCCCTAGTTTGTCCTCGGAATAAAGGCTGACTGAGCTGCTGAACCCTGTCTGTACCCATAACAACAGCCTTCTCCTGCTCAATCTTTTCACAACAGAACTTTCACTTCCTTCATATGCTGACTAAACTTTGGAATCCAACAGAGAATTTTTTTCTGTTTCATCTTGACTCTTACTCAAAACTGAAAATTGATTCTGAAGAAACGCATAGCTTAGACATATTTGACTTCTCAATCCACTGCTGATTTCCGAGAAATGCTGTTTGTATGTTGAAAGAAGTTATAGGAAAAGACATTTATGAATTAAACAAAGAAAAAGTAAGCACCTACTGTAAGCGAGGCACTTGGTAGTAAACACAAAAGACAATTGCCTACCCTCAATGAACTGGCAGAAGATGAGATGATGTCAATTTACGGTTATTGTCTTAGTCACCTAGTGCTGCTATAACAGAAATATCACAAGTGGATGGCTTTAACAAACAGAAATTTATTTCCTCACAGTTTTGGAGGTTAGAATTCTGAATTCAGGAAGCCAGCTCTAGGGAAGGCTTTTTCTCTCTGTCATCTCTGAAGGAAGGTTCTTGTCTCTTTGAGTTTCTATTCCTGGATGATCTTCATGTGGCTTGGCATCTCTCTTCCCCCATCTCTGCTTCTAGCTTGCATTTAATCACTTTTACATCAGTAAAGAGATTACCTCAAGATACACCCTACACTAATTCTGTCTTATTAACATAACAAAGGCAGCTTATTCCCAAATGGGATTATAACCACAGACATAACCAAACCAAAACCAAACCCAGTACCATTGAGTCGATTCCGAGTCATAGTGACCCTATAGGACAGAGTGGAGCTGCCCCATAGAATTTCCAAGGAGCACCTGGAGGATCTGAACTGTGGACCCTTTGGTTAGCAGCCGTAGCACTTAACCACTACACCACCAGGGTTTCCGACAAACCACAGACATAGAGGTTAGGATTTACAATACGTATTTTTGGCGAACACATTTCAATACGTAGCAGTTATTTTATGAAGGTAGAACCAAATGATTTTCCAATAGGACCCATGCTGTGCGTGATAGAAAGAAAGGGTTAGGGTTGACACTGAGGTGCCCGGATTGAGCAATAGGGCTTTGGCCTGAACAACTGAAAGAGTAGCAGTGTGGGAACAGGGCTGTGTCTGAACTGAAGGAAGCCTGAGTGTGAACCTGTGCTCTCAACAATGAGAACAGAGAGAAAACCAGGGGGGCTGCCTTCCTGTATGCCTAAACCCCAATGCTCACATTTTCCTCAACCAAGAAAACCAGAAAGAAAAATAATAGGTTGGCACTCATGACTCCAGTAAGGAAGGGTAGTGCCATTTCACTCCTGGAAAGATTGAGGCCCAGATTTAGCAAAAGTTAATTTGTTTATTTTAAAAGTCCTAATGAGTGACTGCGTGCCTCATCCAACATTCAGCAAAAAAGGGGGAAACCCAGTTTAAGGATGAGGAACTTTAGGCTCAAATACTGGACAGGACAGATTCTATCTTGTAGAATAAATCTCAGTCAACCACAGATTCAAGGCACACCCATTGATCAGTACACACAGCATCAGCTCTCACTTATGGCTTCCTGCAGAGCTCATTCCTTTGTTTCCAAAGTCACTAGGTAATGTGACCCTCCACTGCCACCCCCTGCGGTGCCGATCACTGCCTCCCTCCTGCTTCGGGAACCTGGAATTGACCTCAGGAGACCTGTCCTGACTCCTGTCCCCTCTCTTAATGGTGACTTTTCTCCTGAAGTGGTCTCTTCCAGCAGAATTCTTACCCAACCCAGTCCATCAAAGATGTTCTAAAGACTTTAAACCTCAAATATTCTTGATCCCTGCCTTCCCGGTTAGTCTCTGAGTCCATTGTGCACACTTGCTCATTGTGATGGTTAAGGTTGTGTGTCAACTTGGCCATGATTCTCAATCGTTTGATAGTCATCCAATGGTGTGATTGCTTCCATGATGAGATTTGATGTTATGTGATCACCTCCATGATGGGATCTATTGTGAGTAGCCAATCAGTGGAAAGGGAGTTTTCTTGGGGGTGTGGCCTGCATTGAATGTAAGTGGATATGCTGGCAAGTCTTGTGGGCTTTTGCACATTCTGGATCCTGCAGCTGGCTCTTGTTCACCTGACCTCCAGTTCTTGGGACTTGAGCTAGCAACTTACCTGTGGTCTTGCCTGCCAATCTTTGGGATTCATCTACCTTCACAGCCTATGAGTAAGAGCTCTGCTCTCTGACCTGCTGATCTTGGGTTCACCAGCCCCTGTGGCTACGTGCATCAGGAGAACCCTCTATCTTGACCCACAGTTTTGGGACTTTCCAGCCCCTACAAATGTGTGAGCCATTTCCTTGATATAAATCTCTTTATTTATGTATTTATACACTTTACCGGTTTTACTTCTCTAGAGAATGCAGCCTAAGACACTCATATTCACGAGCCAACAGGGAAAACACAGCTTTACATTCAGTGAGTCGCAGGGCCTTGTTAGAAACCATTATGGATTGAATTGCATCCCTTAAAAATGCGTGTCAACTTGGCTAGGCCATAATTCCCCGTGTTGTGTTATGTGGTTGTCCTCCATTTTGTGATTGTAATTTTATGTTCAAGAGGATCAGGGTGGGATTGTAACACCACCCTTGCCCAGGTCATGTCCCTGATCCAAGGTAAAAGGAATTTCCCTGGGGTGTGGCCTGCACCACCTTTCATCTCTCAAGAGATAAAAGGAAAGAGAAGCAAACAGAGAATAGGAACCTCATACCACTGAGAGAGCAGTGCTGGGAGCACAGCATGTCCTCTGTACCTGAAGTTTCTGTGCTGAGATGCTCCCAGACCAAGGGAAGATGGATAACAAGGACCTTCCTCCAGAGCCAACAGAGAAAGAAAGCCTTCCTCTGAAGCCGATGCCCTGAATTTGGACTTCTAGCCTATTGGACTGTAAGAAAGTAAATTTCTCTTTGTTAAAGCCATCCACTTGTGGTATTTCTGTTATAGCAGTATTAGATGACTAAGACACTAGGTTTTGTTAATCCTAACCTCTATGACATTAATGGAGCCCTGGTGGTGAAGTGGTTAAAAGCTTGGCTGCTAACAAAAAGGTCAAAGTTCAAATCCTCCTTGGAAACTCTATAGGACAGTTATACTCTGTCCTATAGGTCACTATGAGTCAGAATTGACTCGATGGCAATGGGGTATGACAATTAATGAAGCAGGATTAGAGGACATTATGCTAATGAAACAGGACTCAATCTATAGGATTAGGTTGTATCTTGAGTCAATCTCTTTTGAGATAAAAAAGACAGAATCAAGCAGAGAGGAGAGGGATCTCATACTACCAAGAAAGAAGTGCCAGGAGCACAGCCTGTCCTTTGAACCTGGGGTCCCTGTGCTGAGAAGCTCCTAGGCCAGTGGAAGACTGATGACAAGGACCCTCCCTAGACATGGCAGAGAAAGGAAGCCTTTCTTGGGAGCTGGTGCCCTGAATTTGAACTTCTAGCCTCCTAGGCTGTGAGAGAATAAATTCGTTTGTTAAAGCCATCCACTTGTGGTATTTCTGTTACAGCAGCACTAGATGACTAAGACAGGAACTTTCCCTAAAAAAAAGTTATAGTTTTTTTCAGAGAGCAATGTCTATATTAACCCCAAACTGAAAACTACACAATGTCCATCAAGAGTAAGCGGAATAAATAGGTGTTCGCATTTCCATAAAATGGGATAGCAAAGAGAATGGAAAATAAAGGAATTAAGCTACACACACAAAAAATGGATGAATCATAAAAAGGGGAATTTGAACAGATGATGCATGACACAAAGAAGAGCTCCAATACCATTCACATTCAAGCAAAATTAAGCAAAGTGGTACAACTATAAGGAAAGCAAAGAGAAAAAGCAGGAAGGCGGTAGTCTGTGTGGGGAAGGAGGCCAAGTGGTGAACAAACATGCAAGGGGCAAGTGGCTGTTGACAGTATTCCATATTTTGAATTTAGGGTGGTTACCTGGAGCCCTGATGGTGCAATGGTTAAGAGCTTGGCTGCTAACCAAAAGGTTGGCAGTTCGAATCTACCAGCTGCTCCTTGGAAACCCTATGGGGCAGTTCCACTCTGTCCTATAGGGTCTCTATGAGTCAGAATCAACTCAACAGCAACAGATTTGGTTGGGGTTTGGTACATGAGGGCTAGTTTAATAATCATTCACCATAATATACATTAGTTTTATAACTATGACAGACTTCTTTAGAAATTAAGGAGAAATGAAGGAAGGGAGGGATTGGAGGAAGAAAAGAGAGAAAGAGACAGAGAAAAAGAGAAATCTGACTTGTTTCCTCCATGCTAGAAACAAAGCTTACAGAATTAAATTGGTAAATATTTATGTCAAAACTTTAGAAGTTTTTAAATCTAAAGCTTCTTTTGCCAAAAGGAGCCATGTTGATAATTTTACATTTATTGTCTCAAAGCCAAAGTAACATTACTTAAAGACAAGAGGCTATAATAAAGGATTATATTCTACATATTTTTACAACCTTCTGTTGTTTTTTATAAGCCATATTATACGATATGGAAATTTACGGAGTTGCTGAAAACTTTCTGACCCAACTGCTTTCAGTGTCTCTAAAACTTGCCATTAATTCGATCTGCTATTGTTTGCAGAACAGTCTGCTGTGGTTAAATAGAAAGTCAGTCAACTTCTACTATTACAAATAATAATTCATTTTCACTGCTGTCCTGATGGATGTTGTAAGTATGTCCAGGTGATGAGATCCCCAGGTTTGAAACTGTTTTTCCAAAGCATATTTGCGTTTTATATTTGGTTGAATTTCCCTCAGTCTTGATGCAAGGCTCTTTCATCTTGTCCTACAGGCTGTGTGTTTGCTTTACTCTGGCAAGAGTGAGGAGAGGAGGAGAAATGTCGTTGCTTTTCCAGGCAGACTGTGATCTCTTGTGGGGAAAGTTTTAGGTGAAACCCTATCTGATGTTGTCCAGTTGTGAGCTCAAGATTCTAAAAGTAGGAGGAATCTTTCCTTTTCCTAACTGCCAGAATTTCTTCATGGGAGCCTATAAGTGGATCATAAGATCCCACATTGGCCAAACAAGGAACTATCAATCATGCAGACTAAGAATAAACTTCCTGGCAATGACCTGGAGACCACAGCTATTTACAGTAGTTATCTCTTTCAGTTCCCAAAACTCCCACAAATGCCAGATGAGGCCACATTTTTCAGATGAAGACTAAGAAATACAGTGTCTTTCTAGGGTTAGGATCTTATGTTGCTTCCATACACTTATTGTCTTAGTTATCTAGTGCTGCTGTAACAGAAATACCACAGCTGGATGGCTTTAACAAACAGAAGTTTATTCTCTCACAGTCTAGGAGGCTAGAAATCTGAACTCAGGGTGCCAACTCCCAGGAAAGGCTTTCTCTCTCTCTTTCAGCTCTGGGGAAAGGTCGTTGTCATCAATCCTCTCCTGGACCAGGAGCTTCTCAGCTCAGGGACCCTGGATCCAAAGGATGCATTCGGCTTCTGGCTCTTCTTTCATGGTGGTATGAGGTCCCTCTCCTCTTTGCTTGCTTCTCTCTTTTATATCTCAGAAGAGATTGAAGATACAACCTAATCCTGTAGATTGAGTCCTATCCCATTAACATAACAGCCTCTAATCCTGCCACATTAACATCATAGAAGTAGGTTTTACAACACATAGGCAAATCACATCAGATGAGAAAATGGTGGATAATCACACAAGACTGGGAATCATGGCTTAACAAAACTGACAGATATTGTGGGGGGACACAATTCAACCCATGACACTTATCCCCTCACTGAAGCAAATAAACAAAGAAAACACATAAAAGTAGGGATTATATTTATCACATAAATGCCAAAACCTCTTGAGGGTTTTCAGAGAGATGACAGTCATTGAGGACAACCCACAGAGAATGCCTGGAAATAGCTACTCTGCAGAGAATCCCTGAGTTCCAGGAAATGACCCCATTTCCCCGACCCAAACTGGCTTAAAGACTTCTGCTCTGCTCTCTGCAGGAGCCACAGCGAGAAGCCTCAGCAAGCCTGACGAACACTTTCATGTGGGATTCAGAAAACACTGTTTTAATGAAAAGACTTTATCAAAAGGGTAGAATGACAACGGACAGAGTGGGAAAAAATCTTTAGGGACGACATATCTGATAAGGGTCTAATCTCTAAAACATATAGAAAACTTTGACTCAACAACTAAAAGGCAAAAAATCCTATTAAAAAAGGGGCAAAGGACAAGCGAAGACACTTCACCAAAGAGGACATTCAAGAGACCAACAAATACATAAAAAGATGTTCACAGTCATTAGCCCTCACCCCTGCTAAAATGACACTGATTTAAAAAAAAAAAAAACATAAAACAACAAATGCTGGCGAGGCTGTGCAGAATTTGGAACCCTTGCTGGTGGGTTTGTAAAATTGCACAGCTACTATGGAAAACAGCATGGCACTTCCTCAAAAAGCTAGAGATAGAAATACCTCAAGATCCAGCAATCCCACTCCTAGGTTCTAGAGATACAATAAAAGAGACCCGTACAGACATCACACCTATGTTCACTGTAGCATTATTCACAACAGCAAAGACGTGGCAACACCCTAAGTGCTCAACAATGGAAGAATGGATAAACCAATGTGGTGCACACATACAATAGAATACTTTGTAGCCATAAACAATAATGGTGAGTCGTAGAAACAATGTGGATGAATCTGGAGGACATTACGCTGAGTGAAATAAGTCAATCACAGAAGGACGAATGTTCTATGTTCTCACTTTTATAAGAAGACAAAGATAGATATATACACACAGACCAACAGGCATTGGTAGTTACCGGGAATGGGTGGAGAGGGAGACAGGGAGAAGAATTCACAGGGGAGTGAACACTGCATTAAGCCTGACATCCTGTCACCTGTACCTGCACAGGTGACCAAGGACAGGCCTGGAGCCAAGGCACACACAAGTCATGGACTGCAGCCTGAGGACCTCACGTCTGTCCCAGAAGCTGACGGAGAAGCAGGGACTCAGAGGATGCACATGCACCTGGACTAATGGGGAGCAATTAGGAGGTGCAACTGGAGCCCAGGTGTGTGAGAATACAGAGCCTGAACCCCTGGCAGGCGCAGTTGGCCTTGGCAGAGCCAAGGGGCCTAGTGTGGGGTGGAGGGGGACTGGCTCTACCTCTCTGGGTCCTGCTGAGGGTCAATTTCTCCCAGAACACCTGGAAAAGAAAAGAGGAGAATTTCCTTCTAGGGTTAAGGGCTTGACCGCTTCTTTGCCTTTGTGCTCATTAGAATATGGTGTGTCTTCTGGGGGATTCCACTGTGGGGGGAAGGTTTGGTGAGGCACCTACAGGCTGGATTGTGGGTGCTGACCCTGCACCCCACCCCCGAACCCTGCTGGGATCTTTGCTGGAAGGGACTTGAAAGAGGAGGGAAACCAGAAGGTGGGGCTCCAAGGCATCATATATATTCTGCAACTGCAAGAGACTCACAGGAGACTGGACACCATTGGGAAGAGCCACCCAGTGAAGACACAACAATGCCAGGCCAACAGGTGAGGAGAAAGGGCACAGCCTTCAACCACTCAGGTCACACAGAGGAAGCAGGACACAGAGGGGGGCTGTGTGGGATGATAATGTGCGCAGCTGAGTTGTTCCTAGTTTCCTGAGTGTTTCTAGTGTGTAGAAGAGAGAGACCCTGGGATCGTGATGCGTGAGATCCTTGTGGGGAGGTGTGTGTTGACCCTGGGCCTGTGTAATCCTGGCAGGGTTTGATGGTGCTTGCCTGAGAGTGACTTCTTCTGAGACAATGTGACAGTGTGGAGTGAAGTGTGGACAGCTGGCTGTGGTGAGCTAGTGTGAGGGTGAGCAGGACGGCGAGATTGTACAATGTCCTCTTGGCTGTGTGTGTGCACGTGAGCACATTGGGTGAATGTGAGCGTGGGGGTGTGTCTGACACTGTGAGTTGCATGTCTCTGAGTGACTGCTGAGTGTGACTGTGTGCCCGTGTGGTATTCTGTGACTGGGGGGCTGTGAATATGCAGGTGCCTTTCTCTGCACCGGAGGGCTCTGGCCTGCATAGCACTGACTCTAATGTTGAAGTGACTTAGGATTTTCCATGTGTGTGCAGTGTGGGTTCAGGTTGGAAGACTAGTGTGGGTCTCGGACGCTGATAATGACTCTAGAGTTGATCTCCTACAAGAACAACCAAGACAGTTCCCTGTCCAGTGGAGGGGCCATTGATGAGAAGAGGATGTGAGAGTCCGATGAGGCAGATGTGCAAGAAAGGTGGGGGGAGATGACCCCAGACTGCAGAGGGGCCCCCATCTGCACAGTGACCTCTGCCTCCCCTCCACTGCCTCAGGTCCCTCCCTACCTGTCTTAGTCACCTGGTGCTGCTGTAACAAAAATAACCACAAGTGGATAGTTTGAAAGAACAGAAATGTATTTTCTCACAGTCCTGGAGGATGAAAGTCCAAACGAGGATCTTGGCCGTGTCAATTCTGTCCGTGAGCCTCTGTCCGAGTTGTTTTGGTCTCTGCTGGTGGTCCCGGGTGTTCCTCAGAGTCTGTCTTCCACCTGGGTCCATTCCCCACTTCTTATAACTCAGAAGTGATTAGGTTTATGGCCCACCCTACTCTGATATGGCCTCATTAACTTAACAAAAGAAAAACCCTATTTCTAAACAGGGCCGTATTTACAAGTACAGGGGTTAAGATTTCAACACTTATTTTGCGGGGACAATTCAGCCCCTGATAACCTGCCCTGGGCTTGTCCTTCCCTTCATGCTTGAGAAGGAGGGTGAGCAGATCCTGGCTCCGGGGGAAGACAGTTGAGGGATGTGATTTCAGGAAATTGAAGCCAATGACTGAGGCTAGACTGGTGCACACAGAGCTTATAGCAGATACTGGTCAACCACTTGTAGCTGCTTTCCCATCACTGTCCTGTCCCACACCCTCTGCTCGGGCAGGTTCGGGGGCTGTGTTATCAATAACTTGCACACATTCTCGAAAGGACATAGTCGCCCTTGATAAAGTTTGATGCCAATAATTTCCCCATGCAGGGGTGTCTTTAGCTGTTCTTTATCCCCTTTCTTTATTGAAACATGTGTTGTTTTTCATTGGAGTGAACTTTCATACTTTTAAATTCTCAAGTCTTGCTTTCACAGTCTCAGAGTGTAGAAAATGACTGGAGGGTCCTGATGGGTAACCCCTGTGTAGACTCTGTTCATGCCAATGATCACGCCAAAGGTTTTACTTATACCAGCTCAGCGGGTCCTGAGAACACTCTGTGAAGTGGGAATCTCATAAATCTCCCAGAGCATGAGGATACTGAGCACTCACGTAACGGACCTAGGGTCTCAGGGCTAGGAAGAGGTAGACTTGAACAAGGGAATGTAGCTCTGAAGTCCTTGCTCTGAACTCTTCACCCCCTTCCCATGTCTCTTCACAAATGCAGGGACCTGAGTGTGGAGGAGAGGAGAGAGTGTCCCTCAGAGTTTGTCCTGGCTCTCTATTCTGGTGTGCCCCTAGGCACGATTTAGGAGGGACCACACCCACCGTTGCTTCTCTCATCCCGCTTGTGTACCTCACCGTAGGTTCCATACACTCTGCATCTGTCCTTGTCTATTGGTTCTTCGGTGACAATCAGGGGGATACCTGCCGTTTCTTTCAGGTGAGGATTCTCTAGCCCATGGGTGGGGGTAAAGGAGATGTGAGAAAATTAGTGCTTGGGGATCACCCCAAGTATAAGTGATGTTAGTGTTTAGTCAGCATGACAGTGACACAGTGCAGCTCTGGCGCTGAAGACCCTACTGCGCCAGGCATTAACCCTGCAGCTGCTGGACTGTGGGCAGGGCTGGAGTCCGGGCACAGGGGCCACTCAGGGGATGGGGGCTGTGGGTTTTATCTTGAGGCATAGAGTTTTCAGGGGACAAACAGTCAGAGCCCTGGTCAGAGGGTGCTGCTCAATGTTAGTCTTGGGATGAGGCACAGAGCAGCTCGCTGCCCTGGCAGGATGAGCTGAAGCAGCCCCATAGAGAACAGGGCCACAGTGTCACCCAGGAAGGCCTCTCTTCCACCTGGGGAGGAGATGAGAAGGATGTGTCTGTGTGTGCTGAGTGTGTGGGGGGGTGATGAAGGACCTGCCCAATGTGCCATGTGTTTTGCCCTTCAGCAAGGACCCGCAAATGCAGGTGGATTTCCACACTGGGACCAGCGAGAAGTCAGACATTGCCTTCCACTTCCGAGTCTACTTTGGCCATCGGGTGGTGATGAACAGTCTTCAGGCCGGGGGCTGGAAGTGTGAGACTCTCCCACATGCTCTTTTCAGATGGCCAACACTTTGACCTGCGCTTCTTGGTGCTGCAAAATGAGTACCAGGTGGGTGTGCCCGCGACTCCACCACCTGGCCTCTCAGGGCTCTTAGAGGGGATGCAGCCCCCTGATCTGGCCCCAGGAGGCCGTCGGGTTCCCTTTCAATAACTACTGCTCCCTGGTTCCCAGTCACAGAGCCCCTCGGCCTATTCTGCCATTCTCTCTCCTTTCCCCAGATCTGCCCAAGCTTGAGGGTCAGCTCACAAGCCATTTCCCCAAGGTGGAGAGTTCTTCTGTCTTCACCCCAGCTATCATTTCTACCTGCACTGTTGTTTAAATTTTATACAGCTAAATGGTTAACAAATACATATGAATAAAATAATTTTAATTAGTCCAAAATTAAGTCTTCCCCTCATCTCTCACTTCTGAACCCCAAATCTGCGCCTGAGGAGAACAACTGTTACTAGGTTCTTCACTCTCTTTCCAGAGATAATCTGTGCTCAAACAAGCATATACATACATCTAGCTGGTTCAGAAGATGAGTGCATTTAAATTTGACTTGTTAATCCCTAAAATGTGACTGTTTCTCCACAGCCTTGCCAATAAAGACTATATCCAAACTTCTGATCTTTTTAATTGGATAGGTAAAAATATTAACATTTTATTAAGATTCAGTTAGGAGACCTTTTATATGTTTATAAGCTGTTAAAAATAATTTTGCACTTTTGAGCCATTCATTCTAGTCTCTGTCTTTAAGAAGGTTTGAGTATCATTCTTTGACTTCAAGACCCCGTATCTGAGATACTCAAAAGACAAAACTGGGCCATTAGCAGTAGATGGCAGTAAAGCCTTGTGGAACTGAAAAACAATGCATTCAACAAACCTTTATTGAACACTTACTCTGTGACAGAAGCGGGCCAAGATACAGGGATTTGGAGATTCGTGAGACAACATCACCGCCATGGGAGGCTTTCAGGCTGGAGAGGAGGTTAAGCCAACACAGACCGTGCAGTATAGAGTAGCAGAGACTCACACGGAAATTAGAGAAACACAGAAAGCAGAGTGAATAGCTGTCTGAAATCATCACAAAAAGCAACCTATAAAAATAAGCACATTTTCTGGGTTTTGAGGTGTGATTAGGAGCTTTCTAGGTGAACGGTGCGTGTACTGGGACAGACACGGAAAGGAAGACTGAAAGCTGGCTCATTGATATACTGTCTTTCTTTGTGCAACATTTTCCTTCTTGCGGGTAATGATAAATGGCTAACACTGTTACATCTTTCAGAAAAGAGTTACCACGACTACAACTAAAGGTATTTCAGAACATAGAAAAGGATGGAGTACTCCCAAAATCATTCTATGAAGCCAGCATATCCCTGATATCAAAACCAGGTAAAGACACTACAAAAAAAGAAAATTACAGACCTATATCCCTCATAAACTTAGACGTAAAATTCCTCAACAAAATTCTAGCCGATAGAATTCAACAACATATAAAAAAAAAAATAATTCACCATGACCAAGTGGGATTCATACCAGGTATGCAGGGATGGTTCAACATTAGAAAAACAATCAACGTAATCCATCACATAAATAAAACAAAAGACAAGAATCACATGATTTTATCAATTGATGCAGAAAAGGCATTTGACAAACTTCAAGACCCATTCATGATAAAAACTCTCAGCTAAATAGGAATAGAAGGAAAATTCCTCAACACAATAAAGGGCATTTATACAAAGCCAAGAGCCAACACCGTCCTAAATGGAGAGTGTCTGAAAGTGTTCCCCTTGAGATCGGGAACCAGACAAGGATGCCCTTTATCACCGCTCTTATTCAACATTGTGCTGGAGGTCCTAGCCAGAGCAATTGGGCTAGACAAAGAAATAAAGGGCATCCAGATTGGCAAGGAAGAAGTAAAAGTATTTCTATTTGTAAATGACATGATCTTATACACTGAAAACCCTAAAGAATCCTTAAGAAAACTACTGAAACTAATAGAAGAGTTCAGCAGAGTATCAGGATACAAGATAAACATACAAAAATCAGTTGGATTCCTCTACACCAACAAAAAGAACATCGAAGAGGAAATCACCAAATCAACACTATTTACAGTAGCCCCCAGGAAGATAAAATACTTAGGAATAAATCTTACCAGACATGTAAAAGACTTATACAAAGAAAGCTACAAGACACTACTGCAAGAAACCAAAATAGACTTACTAAGCGGAAGACTTAACATTGTAAAAATCTCTATTCTACCAAAAGCCATCTATAGATACAACGCAGTTCTGATCCAAATTCCAATGGCATTCTTTAATGAGATGGGGAAACAAATCACCAACTTCATATGGAAGGGAAAGAGACCCTGGATAAGCAAAGCATTACCGAAAAACAGTAACTGACCAAGCCCAGGACAGAGCCTCTGGGCAGCAGAGCTGGGGGTCACTGCTCCCCTCTGGACCCACCACTCCAACCAGGCACTTTAGGGAAAGCAACACAACCAAGACCACTGGGAGGTGCATAAATATATGGAAGAGGAGACAACAGTATAAAAGTAAGTTTAGGTAAGTGAAGAGTGCCCTGAGAACATCTGTCCTCAGGGAACGGATGCCCATTCCAAGCAAGGCCCGAAGATTTTAGGGCTTAGGCCCTAGGCTAAGCTGTTCGATGACTGGGGTATTTTGGAGAAGAGGGTTATACTTTGTCCATGTGTGTCTTAGTTATCTGGTGCTGCTATAACAGAAATGCCACAAGTTGATGACTTTAACAAATTTATTCTCTTACAGTTTAGGAAGCTAGAACTCTGAATTCAGGGTGCCAGCACCAGGGGAAGGCTTTCTCTCTTTGTCAGTTCTGGGGACTGTCCTTGTCATCAGTCTTCCCCAATCTATGAGCTTCTCAGCGCAGGGACCCCAGGTCCAAAGGACGCACTCTCTTCCTGGCTTTTCTTGGTGGGTGGTAACGAGGTCCCCCTCCTCTCTCCTCAATTCTCTCCTTTATATCTCAAAAGAGATACAAGATACAAGAGATACTCAAGACACAACCTAATCCTGCAGATTTGAGTCCTGCTTCATTAACATAACTGCCTCTAATCCTGCCTCATTAACATCATAGAGGTTAGGATTTACAACACATAGGCTAATCACATCAGACTACAAAATGGTGAACAGTCACACAATACTGGGAATCATGGCTTAGCCAAGTTGAAGCACATTTTTGGAGGACACAATTCAATCCATAACAATGTGCATAATGCAGGGAGTGCCATTCACAATGAATTATTTACGAAGACTCTCTCTGAAACCTTTCAACATCATCTATGCAGAAGACAACCCTGCCCTCCCAACCCCCTTAGAGTCCACAGGAGCACTCAGTTAACCACTGAGGGTGGTGAGACCCTGTGTGGCACCCTGATTTCCTTGGCTCCAGGCATCTGGGAAAAGGGTGGGCGATCCAGAGACACGTCAGGTACAAGCAACATACATAGCTCACCTGGCTCCGCTCTGCCTCCCTGTGAGTGTGTGGTCACCCCCGCCATTAAGTAGGGGACACTGTAGGATCCCAGCCCAACTGAGAGTTGTCCAAGCGCTCGAGGCCCTTGGCTTCTGAGGAGCCCTGTCAAGGATGTGGGTCACCTCATGGCACCATTTATCATACTGAGATTCTTTAGATTTTCTGCACGTTTTTGTATAAATTCAAGCAAAGCACAAAAATCTGAAGAAAAGTCCAAGCAGTGCTCACACGGGATGAGTTAAGGGGGTAGGATTAGAAGGTACCTATTTAAGACCCTTTTATTTTTCAATTTTGTAAATAATAGAACTGGTTTTAGTACATATTAAAAAGCAGTATCTTCTGTAACCTTTTCACACTGGACTACACTAAATCCATAAACATTGTTTTCGTTACCACAGCATAATGCTTTTATTAACTGAAAGGCATAGGCAAGGTTTGGTGGTGGTGGCGTCAGAAAGAAAAATAACCATTAGGGGGAAAGGGAAGAGCTCCAAAAAGTTGTCCGGGCGTAATGTGAAAAACCCCGGACTGAATTATATTGACGTCAGGGCAGAGCAGGTGTGATCATCACTTCCACACCTGTTCCATCAGACCACCCAAATGCCCCAGGTGGGTGGGCTCTGCCTCCTTATCCTAGATCCCAGACTCCTTCCCTTTCTGCTGTAGTATGTTCACTGAAGTCTGCCCTGCCAAGCTCCCAGGTGAAAACATTTTGTGGGACAGTTATAGACACCTCTGCGGTCAACAGAATGCAGCAAAGAGGCCTCAGTTCCCTACTCTCCTGACCCCTGAAAATAAGGAATCCAAGACCTTCTGAGTCCCAAGGCCTTCTGAGTCCCAAGGCCTTCTGAGTCCCAAGGCCTTCTGAGTCCCAAGGCCTTCTGAGTCTCGCAGTCCACCCAGCACGCCCCTCCTCTGCCCCTCTCAATGCCTCCCCAGTGATTCCGGCCCCTGTGTCTGTGTCACATATTCTGGTCTCGAGACCAGTGAAGGCTTGGACCTAAAGGCTTCAGCCTTGTCTCCAAGAAGCCGCAGCTGTCCTAGTGTTTATCTGTTGTGACTTTTATTACATCAAGTCGATCATGACTCATAGTGACCCTATAAGACAGAGTAGAATTGCCCCATAGGGTTTCCAAGGAGCCGCTGGTGCATTCAACCTGCAAACCTTTTGGTTAGCAACCAAACGCTTAACCACTGCGCCACCAGGGAGGGCTCCTACTTTATTTTAATTTATATTTTATTCTTAAAATTATTAAATTTAAATTTCTTGTTGTTGATTTCAATCATGGGTTTTCTCTGTTTTTCCGAATTTATATTTGGGTCATTTACTGTTATAGTAATGAATTTTCAATGTATTTTACATTTCTCTATTCTCATGGGCATATGGCTTTAGCTACAGTTCCTGGTTTTATTAAGGAGCTCTGGTGGCAAAACAGTTAAGTGCTTGGCTTAACCTGGTAGTTCCATCCCACCCAGTGGTTCCTCAGGAGAAAGACCTGACCATCTGCTCCCGTAAAGATTACAGCCAAGAAAGTCCTGTGGGGCAGTTCGGCTCTGTCACATGGGGTCACTACGAATCGGAATCGACTCAGTGGCACCCAACAACAAAAGCACGTTTATTATATTAGCTTTTTTCTCGTTTGTTACAGTCTCAGTCATACACGTGGGGTTCAGTTCATGTACGTGTTAATACATCTGACAAGTGTAATAAAAAGACTGGGGGTATCAGAAATTTATATGACTGTAAGGCTTCTACAATTTACCAGAATTGGTAAGATATGAACTCTAATTAGACTGTGAAATGTTCGGTATATATATTTGTTATCCCCAGAGCAATCACTAAAGGCAGTTCCAAAGCCACTCAAGAAAAATTGGGTAATCTCAATAGTCTCTCATCTAAAAAAAAAAAAAAAAAAAAAGGCAGGTAAAACTGCAAATGTAACAATACACACACACATATTCACGTGCAGGTTTCTGTGTGAACCAAAGTATTCATTTCTCTTGGCTCAGTACCTAGGGGTGGGAGTGCTGGGTCACATGGTAACTATGTCTCTCCCAGCCCCCACCCCAGCAGGATCTGGGCAGGTCTCCACAATGGGCCAGGGGAAAGGGCATGAGGACTCAGAACCACCCGGTCCTCCCCACTGCCTGCTGCAGGGACTGCTCCTCCACCAGCTGCCCCTCCAGCCCCAGCATTAATCTATGGTTGAAGAGATGCACGAATCAGGACCCCCTAGGCCTGGAACCTGCTGGAGTATCCACCCATAGAGCCTTTGTGTAGTGAGAAGTCCGGCCCAACAAGCCTGCTCCTTCCTCACTGTCATAGCCCCTTTCACCTTGCTGTCCCCTCCTTCCTCCCTCTGTCAGCCATTCTGATAGGTCTCCTGTCCTTCCTGATCCCTTCCTCACACCAGGTGTGGATGGGAGATGAGGGGCCCAACTCCTGACTGACTCGCTCCTCCAGCTGCTGCTCAGTTCCTTCCCCCTTCATGTTCAAGCCTACTGTGAGCTCCTCTGAAGGGGGAGGAAGGAGGCCCTTTGCACCTCAGGACCTCAGTCACGGCTGCAGCAGATGCTGGTTCTGCCCTCCCTGTTGCTCCCAGCACCTGCTGAAAGCAGTCACATACACCCATGAGTGTAGATTCTCTAGTCGCCACCTCACAGTTCCCAGTTTCAACCAGGAATCTAGTGACCCTCTCTCCATTGGCCTGCCAATGGCTGCTTCTGTATTCAGTCCTAGCCTCTCAACCACTGTGTCTGCAAGCTTGGTTTCCCAGTCTGCTTCTGACTTTGGAGTCATCCCCACAGACTTCACCCCAATTTCCCAGCCACTTCTCTTGGGGCATCCCACTAGCTACAGTGGGAGCTTCTTCCCATTTGACCAGCCCCTTCAGATACTGCCCCCCATGACAGTACGGCATCAGACCCAGAAACAACCAGCCCACCTGTGCTGAGGTTCTGTGGTCCCAACCTAACTTTGAACCTTTCCATTTACCCTGGAGTACAACCCAGCCCACAATCAGGGCCCCGGATGGGCAGCAGCACAGAACCGGACCTCTAACAACTCACTCCGGTTGGGAATCCTAGCAGCCCAGCCCAGCCCCGAGATCCACTCCAGGCAGGCCAGCCTTGGCCAGCACACTCAGCTTTTGAGGATTCATTGCCCACAACTTCCAACTTGGGCACCCATGTCAGCACACAGCTGGCCTTGTTGGCACCTCAGCTGTTTTCGTCTCTGGTGAAGCCATTACTTCTGGCTTTGCAGCTGTATATTACCCAGCACAACTATGGGCTTTGGGAGAAGACAGGCTGCCCTAAGGCCAAACCATTGTCATCATTTCTGTGATCCACCCAAAGAACTACTTCAGAGATTCTGAAGAAGAGACTAGCAATCTGCATGTCTTTTATTTTCTCTTTCTGTTTGATTTTTATTCTCGCTCCCGCTCTGTCTGCCTCTGTCTCTTATTCATAAGCTCTCCTTTGTAGCTGATCTCATTTAGGCAATGGAGGTCCTTGGATCTTCAGTGCCTATAAAATCTCTCTCCAGCCCTCCATACCCACTTTCTTAGCATTGCCCTGGTTTCTGAACCCCAGCCTGCACCACTGAATCACGCTAGATGACCCTTGATGGCCCAGGCAGGGAGCTGGGCTGGGAGTCAGAAGCGCTGGGATATACCCTGCGGAGGGGGCACTGTGAAGTGGGGTTCTGGCCTGGGCACCCCCACACAGGTGCTGTACTGTGCTTAGTGGCCCTGGACATGCACAACTGTTCTCTTTCCTCCAGCCGTCAGGAGCGTCCCACAAGGAGTGTGGGGGCAGAAACCCTGTTCCTCCTCATTCCAATAGAAATATGAAAGGAGAGGAAGAGGAAATGTAAGTGTGGAGGTGGTAGGATGAGGAGCGGAAGGCATATAGGTTCTCATGTGCACTGCTGCTTCCCTAACTTTCATTTTGGCACTTCAGGGAAAGCAACGCAACCAAGAATACCAAGGTTCTAGGTTGTATGCAAGTATATGGAAGAGGAGACATTATAAAAATGAGTTTAGGTAAGTGAAGAGTATCTGAAGAACAGTTCCATGTGGAAGGGATGCCCATTCCATAGAAGGCCCTAGGGGTGGTGAGGGCTTCGGCCTGAAGGCTAAGCTGTCCAATGGCTGGCGTAATTTGGAGAGGAGGGTGGTAGAGTGGCTATGTCAATAACTTCAAGGGGTGCCATTCAAATGGAATATTTTGTGAAGATTGTCCCTGAAAGCTTTCAACATCACCTCATACAGAAGCCAACCTTGGCCTTCCAACCCCCTTAGGGTCCTAAGGGGGGCACCCAGTTAAGCACTGCCGGTGGTGAGACCCAGCGTAGCACCCTGATCGCCTCTGCTCCAGACACGTAGGAAAGGGGGTAGGAGATCCAGAGGCATGTCAGATGCAAGCAACATAGCTCACCTGGCTCTGCTCTGCCTCCCTGTGGGCGCGTGGACACCCCTGCCATCAAGTAGGGAACCCTGTAGGATTCCAGCCTGACTGGGAGTTGTCCAAGCCCTCGGGGCCCTCAGCTTCTGGGGAGCCCTGTCAAGGGCTTGGTCACCTCATGACACTGTTTCTCAAGCTAAGGTTCTATAGATTTTTTGTGTGTATGTAAAATTTAAACACACACACACATGCACACACAAAAAGCTGAAGAAAATTCAACACAGTGCTCCAAACCAAAAAACCAAACCCAGTGCCGTCCAGTCGATTCCGACCCATAGCAACCCTATAGGACAGAGTAGAACTGCCCCATAGACTTTCCAAGGAGCACCTTGCGGATTCGAACTGCCGACCCTTCGGTTAGCAGCCACGGCACTTAACCACTACGCCACCAGGGTTTCCATAATGCAGTGCTCAGTTGGGGTGAATTCGTGGGGTAGGTGTCCCCAGTGTGCCTGGGGAAAGGGCATGAGGACTCACAAATGTTTGATCCTTCCCCCTGCCTGTGGCAGGGACTTCTCCTAAAGCTACATCTCTGGTCCCAGCATTAATGCACAGCTGAGACACAGGAAGAAGTGAGATTCCCTGGGCCCAGGGTGTCCCAGAACCTGCTGGAGTGGCCATCCCTATAGATCCTTCTTATTGGATAAGCCCAGCTCACCAGACCCACTCCTCTCCTCACTGACAGCTTCCCTCCTCTCCTCACTGTCAGCGTACCTTCCAGGCACCCTTCATGCTTACTGTCACAGCCCCTTTCACCTTGCTGTCCCCTCCTTCCTCCCTCTGTCAGGCATGGACATGGCTGAAACGTCTGATAGGTATACTGTCCTTTCTGATCCCTCCCTCACACCAGGTGTGGATGGGAGATGAGGGGCCCAACTCCTGACTGACCCGCTTCTCCAGCTGCTGCTCAGTTCCTTCCCCCTTCATGTTCAAGCCCACTGTGAGCTCCTCTGAAGAGGGAGGAAGGAGGCCCTTTGCACCCCAGGACCTTAGTCACGGCTACAGCAGATGCTGCTTCTGTCCTCCCCGCTGCTCCCAGCACCTGCTGAATGCAGTCACATACACCCACGACAGTAGATTCTCCAGTCTCCTCCTCAAAGCTCCCAGTTCCAACCAGGGACCTAGTGCCCCTCTCTCTATCAGCAAATACATTCCCATGTGCACTGCTGCTTCCCTAACTTTCATTTTGGCACTTCAGGGAAAGCAACGCAACCAAGAATACCAAGGTTCTAGGTAGTATACAAGTACATGGAAGAGGATACATTATAAAAATGAGTTTAGGCAAGTGAAGAGTATCTGAAGAACACTTCCACGTGGAAGGGATGCCCATTCCATAGAAGGCCCTAGGGGTGGTGAGGGCTTCGGCCCTAAGGCTAAGCTGTCCAATGGCTGCCATAATTTGGAGAGGAGGGTGGTAGAGTGGCCATGTGAATAACTTCATAGGGTGCCATTCACATGGAATATTTTGTGAAGATTGTCCCTGTAAGCTTTCAATATCATCTCATGCAGAAGCCAAACCTGGCCTCCCAATCGCTGCTTCTGCACTGTCCTACCCACTCAACCACTGTGTCTGCAGGCTTGACCTCCCCTCCTGCTTCTGACTTTGGGGTCACCCCATGGACACAACCCTGCCCTCCCATGACAGGCAGTCATTCTCAATCTAATCACTGTTTCTAACAGCTGCATCATAATCCGAGCAGGAAAGAACCAGTGTCCTATTGACAAATTTTTAGGATCTTTCAGGCTTTGGCTATTACAATGGATATACTTAAATATACCCCTTTGTGCACGGTTACCAGTGTCTGGCATAGGTGAAATCAGCCTCACAAGAGCTGAACCATGTACCTATGTAGTAAGTACTAATATTATCCCCATGAGACAGATGAGGACTCTGAATATTTCCCAAGAGGAGGAGTGGTCATTTGGAGAACTGCTGCCCATTGTTGCTGTGATAGGGGTGAACTGGAAGACAGAGGATGACCCAAGGGTTCTATAAGCCTTGGTCAACCAAATGTCCCACTTTGCCTTGGACAGCCCTATTCATAGCTGTTTCTCACATAATTACAGATAGCACCGCCTTTTACTTTTGAAAGTGTCTCTGTAAGGCGGTAAATTACATGGCCAATCACCAGAATGGGGAGGCTTGGAGAAAACAGATGGCCATGACCACGCAGAGACCCTCGCCTGCCCTGCCTTCCTTTCAGCCAGCAAGAGACATCCAGTTGACAGTAAAACAGATCAAGGAGGAACCTGGGCACTCTCAGTGAACCCCTACAGTCCCATTTGGAAGCCGAACATGGAGACCTGGAGGACATGTGGCTTCAGTGGGCGACAGCGTCTCTCCTTGCAGGAGCCAGGTGGGAAGTGGTAACTGCTCAGCAGCCAGCAGACACGGCAGATAAGGGCATCTTCTCCATGCGGGCATCCGGGTGCTGGAAACCCTCCCTCCTAGGATCCAGCTCTTCTGGAAGCATTCCCGCAGCCAGAGCAAGCCTTAATCCATCAGCTCCAATGACTTTATCATGACCTTGAAAGAGAAGATTGAGGAGGCTGGAGTGGCCTGCATGGAGGATCAGCCCTGCCATCACAGAGGATCCTTCCGAGAGCTCCCCAGGCGCAGAGCTCTCTAGAAGGGATGCATGACCACTCACCTTTGCTAGGATCAGCCTTCACCTGAGTTGAAAAGCAGCCACAAGTAAAAAGCTTTTACTTTCCAGTTATGCTTTGGCACTAATAAAGGGTGTGGGTGGAAAAATAATGAGCTTTTTTTGCTGAAATTTCAGTACCAAACTAGCTTCATTAGGCATCACATTATAACAGAGAACCATGGGAAATTAGAGGCACTGCTGAGGTCATCTATAATATCAAGGCAGAAAATCAGCATGATATACAATCCTTCATGCTGCAGGTAGAGAATCAGAGAAGCAGAGGGACAGCAGGACATATCCAAGTCCTAGGACAACTTAGGGGTCAAGTCAGGACTAAACTCGACTCCCCAAATCTCTGACCTGACTGCTTTCCACTATACCATATTGACTTTAAGGCTAAACACTTCAGCTTTTGTGAAAGATCATTTCATACAAACCAAACCCATTGCCGTCGAGTCAATTCCGACTCACACCGACCCTATAGGACAGAGTAGAACTGCCCCATAGAGTTTCCAAGGGGCGCCTGGTAGATTTGAACTGCTGATCTTTTGGTTAGCAGCCGTAGCACTTAACTGCTATGCCCCCAGGGTTTCCATCATTTCATACACACCCTTTAAATTTAATACAAGAATATCTCACAAAGGACATGTTCAACTGTCAATTATAAAAGATAATGACCCCAAATATTGACCTTATTTCCAATGGCTGTCACTGGGCTTAGTTTACACCAATGCCACCTCCTCCAAAACGAACTCTTATTAAATGAGCAGAACCACACAAATAGTATTTTAGCCTGGAAAGACCCTCAAGCCATCTCCAAAAAGTTAGGCTTCATCCAATCATGATGATTTTTAAAGCAAGTTATTCTATTCTAATTTCCATAAGGCTAAGAGCAAAACAGTAAAATACATTACGTGTTACCCACTTAATGCAAGTAAAAACCAAATCATAAGATCCAGCTAGCTTAGAAACTGCATATGAGTCTCTCTAATGGCATAAATGGACTCAAAGATTCCCCAAGATTTGTTACATCAAAGAGGGACTCCCAGAATCTTTTGTGGATAGGAGGGTTGAAGTGAACTGTCTGACCTCACAGAAAGATGAGCCACTCAAAAGCCTATTTGGGGTTTCGTAACTACCTAGCTCCATTTCTTGAAAGAAAAAAATGCCTTAAATTTATCTGCAAAAGGAGAATAAAAACATTTAAATCCAAAGAAGATCATGGTGTACTTGTGGTCCATCTTGACTGACAAGCTGTCAAGTCTTCTCAGCTGCCCCCCACGAAACCCACCACTAAAAAGTCAGGTTTCTAAATTCTCCTTGCTCTTGGTGAAGGAATGAACTACAAAGTGATAGAGTGCCACTGTCGTTAAGGTCAACCCCCCACTCCAGAATCATCATTCAGGAAACCTATCGTCATTTACTTATTTGCCACTCAAAAGCAATTATCTCAGCAGTAATATTTAAGAATCCGAGAAGAAAATTAATTTGCAATATAATAGAAAGATACTGCTTAGGAGTTTTTCAACAACTTGGCCGATAAAAAGGTGCATTGGAACATAAATATCAAATTTATTCCCCGAAAACCTCCATCTCCCCATGTCTTTAGTGAGATGGTTCTATTGTGTAATATTACATCAATCCAACAACTAAAATAAAAATCAGATATTAGGGGAAAAAAACGTTACTCTGAGCACCTGTGAGAGAAAATACAAGAGAACTGGAAGACTTCCCAAGGGGGGAAATCAAACTTAACGGAAAGCAGTACTTGGGAAAACTTCCGGTTATCGTGACCACTATACCTCCAGTACGCATGGCTCAGACACAGCAGGGGCTGCACTTTCCCCACGGCTTCTAGCAGAGTGGAAACAGCTGCACTGTAACTCAACATCTGCATCCTTAGCTCTGAGCCCTTCGCGTTGGACCGCAAGAAGATTCGGCAAACTCATCTTCCTCCTAAAAACTATTATGTTCAACAACTATTTCCAATCTGTCTTCACAGTCTTTCAACCACCCCCATTATCTGCAATTCTGGGATTTCCTGATGGAGTACAGATCGTTATTTGCATTATGCAAGAACAGTCAGCAAATGAACAAACTTCTAACTTATCTCCCACCTTGGAGGGGGCTCTCCAAGTCAGGAGAAAGGAGGGCTTGGAAGCCCACTCAAATTCAAGTACATGCAGACCCATTTTCAGCAAAGAGCCTTTATTTCTATCATTCATTTACTGTTTAAGGAGCCCTGGTGGGGCAGTGGTTAAGCACTCGGCTGCTAACCAAAAGGTTGCAGGTTCTAACCCACCCAGTGGCCCCGCAGAGGAAAACCTGCTGGGGATCTGCTTCCTAAGAGGTGATGGCCAAGAAAACCCTGTGGAGCAGTTCTACTGTCATATGTGGTCGCTACGACGGCACCCAACAGCAACAACAATTCACTATTTAAATCCTCTGCTCAAACTTACTATTGCCCAAAGTTTCCACTTGTATGCTTCTAGGGCTTTTTCCTGAGCTCCTGTTACCATGCACCTTTTCAAAGAACCAATAATTTTCAGTCCTCATGACCTCACAGAAACATTTTCTTACAAATTTCTACCCAACTTGAAAATGGTTGTTTTAATAACTGTGCTCTAAAAGAAAAGCCTTTGCGAAAACCAATGATCGCTAACCAAATCGTAAAATTCATTGCCTGCCCACGCTCACAGCATCCTTGGAGTTATCTTTTTCATCCACAGAAGGCATTCCATGCAGAGGTCATCATTCTGTTGGCTGAGCCTCTGTTAGAGAAAATCTGATGTGGTTAGCAAGGCTTGGAGAACTCAACCTCAGTTACCAGAGTCTACTGGACATCATGCTTGGCAGGGTAGAGGGTCAGCGAAGGAGAGGAAGACTTGCAGTGAGATGGACTGACGCAGTGGCTGCAACAATGGCCTCAAGCATAGCCATGATTGGGAGGACTGCACATGACCGGGCAGCGTTTTGTTCTGTTGTACATGGGGTCACTATGAGTCAAAATCAACATGAGGGCACCTAACAACAACAACGATGGTCCCAGTGGAGCCCTGGTGGTAGAGTGGTTAAGAGTTCGGCTGCTAACCAAAATGTCGGCAGTTCAAATGCACCAGCTGCTCCTTGGAAGCCCCTTGGGGCAGTTCTGCCCTGTCCTATAGGGTTGTAATGAGTCTGAATTGACTCGACGTGATAGGTTTTTTTTAATGGTCCCAAGAAATTATGCTATTCTTAGTGAGCAATCAATCTCCAGAGTCAATCTATCATGGCAATAATATGGAGATTGCAAGATGGTTTCTAACAGAATGGAGGGTCCAATTACTTACCTTATGCAAAGAAAGCACAAGGAACACTCCTCTGATACTCCCTTTTCTGCTTATGCATGACTGACAGTGCAAAAGGAATTATGGCCGGCCACATGACAAACTCAGATGTCATCGTAACACTGGTCATTTTTCACTGCTTGCCCAAACACAGGCTGAAACTTGCTCTGTTGTGCCCACGGCCTTGTCGGGTCTGCAAAAGAAGAGCAGGAATTATGTTAGGACTACACCAAAATGAAAGCATCACCTTCACAAATGAAAAGCTGCAAGTAGGGAAAACAGAATGGTATGACATCTACTCTACTCTTCTAAAAAGTAGCCAAAGTCGTAATCCAATTTTTCTCTAAAAGCAGTCATACCCAGAAAAAAAAAAATCATAATACAACAGGGAAAAAATTAGAAGAATTAAATATATTCCTGATTCAGGATCCAGAAACATCTCAGTTTTAATTTCAGGAGAAGATCAAGGGAAGAGAGAACAAAAAATTGGAATTTTAGGGCTCAGTGGGAACTTAAAGATAATTTACTCAAATCCCTCCACTCCTTTTAAAGATAAATAATGATGAAGTTAAGTTCCCTAGTAGAATTGAAGCTGAACAAAACAAAGTTACCAGTTTGGGTTTTTCCCCTGCCTGTTTTTTGCCAAGGTTAGTGTCTTAGTTATTTACTGCTGCTATAACAGAAATACCACAAGTGGATGGCTTTAACAAACAGAAATTCATTCCCTCACAGTCTAAGAGGCTAGAAGTCCAAACTCAGGGTACCAGCTGCAGGGGAAGGCTTTCTCTCTCTGTCCACTCTGGGGGAAGGTTCTTATCCTCTATCTTCCACTGGTCTAGGAGTTTCTCAGTATACGGAACCCAAGTCCAAAGGACATGCTCTTTCTTGGTGGTATGAGGTCCCTATTCCTCTTCTTGATCCTCTCTCCTCTCTTGTAAGATAAAAAGTGATGTAAGCCACACCCTAAGGAAACACCCCTTACAGATCAGGGCTGTGACCTGAGTTAGGATGTGGCATCCCACCCTAATCCTCTTTAACATAACCTACTCTTGCCTCATTAACCACAGGGAGACATTAGGATTTACAACACATAGGACAATTACATCAGATCACAAAATGGGGGACAGCCACACAATACTGGGGATCATGGCCTAGCCAAGATGATACATATTTTGGGGACACAATTCAATCCATGACAGTTTTCATTTTTGAAGCATTTTTCCCAGACATGAGCACTCTGCTGTCTCAGAACTGTCCCTGCTCACCACAGTGTTTCCACAAAACCAACTACGTGTCGTGACAAATTCGAGAGACACAAGCAACTGTCCTTGTCATCGAGACATAATATTCACGGTAACTCTGTACTGTGTACTACAAGGGCAGACACAGGTAAAATCCATCTGGGCTAAAGGAGCTGATGGATTTGGAAAACAGTAACAAGTATTTAAACAGAAAATAATGTGATGAAAGCAGAGTGCAGGATGATGATAATTCTGGCAGTGCACACTGCGTGGATTAGACAGGAAGAAGCTAGAAGACTGGTGCTGGGATAAGAAGCTGTGAGCATAAAACCAGACCCAGGAAAGACTTGGAGTGATTATGGTGGCAGGAATGGGACAGAGGAAAGGACAAAGTCACAGGCTGTTCTGGAGGAGAAAAAAGTTAGATCGGGTTTTCATGTTGAACCAGCACCACAGCCACCTCCCTAGTAAGCCAGGGGGTCTGGGGAGGGGAAATGACACAGAGCTGGCGTCCCTGGGCCTCCTCAGGGGTCATTTCAGACTCCAGACTCCACGTGGTTGTCCAAAACACGCACAACGAGGGCTCAGTGCTTTAGGATCTCCAGTCCTACTTGACTCCATGCCTAAAACGAAAACAGGACAGTAGGAAGGAGTGTGGTGAGTAGAAGGCAAGCTCAAAAAACAGGGACTTTCCATTTTCAATGCTCTTTTAAACAACTACATGTATGGTTTGTTTCAATCTTTGAAACTAGCCAAAACTTTCACACACAAATGCGATCACAAAACCATTCCTGACCACTTACACCATCAGAGGCCTGGTGGCATAGTGCTTAAGAGCTCAGCTGCTAACCCAAAGGTCGGCAGTTCAAATCCACCAGCGGCTCCTTGGAAACTCCATGGGGCAGTTCTACTCTGTCCTATAGGGTCGTTGTGAGTCAGAATCGACAGGCCGGCAACGGGTTTGGGTTTTTTGATTTTGGGTTTTTTTTAAAACGTATCAATCACTAATATCACCCAAGGCTGCACGTCTTATAATTTGAATACTGAACCAATGAACCTCTCAACAGTCGCCCTATTTTCACTTGGTTTTTGTCAAAGTCTCAAGTCAAAGAACTCCAAACACGTCGCGTCGCTGGGGCTCCAGGGGTCACTCCACCGCCCTCCATCCCTGCGCTCCTGACCCCCGGCTCATCCCTGGGGTCCCCTCAGGGCCCACCCCGGACGCACCCCACACCCTGCTCCCCGGGAGACGCGGGGCGCCGACACTGGATGAAAGGATCAGAAGTTCCGAGAAGCGTCTGTTCCTCCTAACGCGGCTATCTGCACAAAAACAGCCGGGCAGGCCGCTCACCACAGTCGACATGTCTGAAAAGCTGCAGCCGCCACCAACGCCCCGGTTTGCAAATAACGGCGACAGCTCCAACCGCCGCCTCGGGGGGCGGGGCCGGGCGCCCCACAGGACCCGCCCCTGCGGTGCACCAGCCAGTCAGAGCCACGGGGCTGAGATGGCCCCGCCCACTTCCGGGAGGGGCGTCCTTCTTCCTGCACGGCCTGGCGCCCTAGCGCCCTCTCTGGTAGCAGGAAGGGATGCAGGTGTGTAGCGGGGGAAACCTGTGCCCACGTGCCAGCACCGGCCACCAGCCTTTTGTCTGGTCACGGACCACACCCATGGGCGCTTCCCAGCCACGCCCACTTCTCTTCAGCACCTGAGGAAAGGTTCTCAGGCTCCACCCGATGAACTACTTGTCACAGTCTGCAAGTTCTCCTTGTCCAGAGTAACTTCAAACTCAGTCTTAAAATTACTGTTCTCAGGGTCAACCCATCCAGTTCAGTGCCCTTTATTTACATTTCTAACACACAGAGAGGAATTTACTTCTAAAATTGGAGCACTCTCCATGGGGAGTTTTCATACCTCAAAAGATGTTTTCCACGAGTGGTGGAATCGGCCATATTCATTTACCACATGATTTCCTCAGTACACCAGGTTACACATTCATTTGGTCCACGAGGTGTCCTCCTTGTTGACAGATCAGCTGGAACAACGCGGGGAGATGACTTGACCCTAACCGCAGCAACTCCCATCAGGACTTGGAGGCAAAAGGTTACAAAGGTGTACATTAATACATCAACACCATCAATACATATAATAGGGATTTGTAGGGGCTCTGAAGGAACTTATCCATTGTCAGGCTTGGACAAGGTTCTCAATGATGGTGACCTCAGACACAAAAAATTTCCTCATTTTGGTGCCAGGTGTTACAGGGAACACGGTCACCTGTGCAATGGTCTAAGAAACCCAAGGCATACCATTCTTTTCATTTCCTCGTTGAACTTTCATTGTAACGTAAGGCCTTTGTCTCTCCCTGGTGACAGAACGACCTGGGCTTAATCCTCAGACTTAATTATTTCTGAAAGTCAGAAGGTCTGGGCAAAGTTGTCAGGGCCCTCAGACATTTGTGAGACCACGCCTCCACCACACCAAATGCAAGCTGCCTGGTAACATGGATGCGGCTCCCTCCTACTTTAGTTTTCCCCTTACTATTACAGCTGCAGCTATGTTGCTGCTTGCTTATCTTGGCGGGGGCAGTTATTAGAGAATTCCAGAGGGGACCTCCAAGGTCTCTTCAAGGCTGCTCAGCACAAGCTGTCTTGAAGGACTTTCTACTCCTTTTTTTTTTTTTTTCTTTGCTGTTTTAACTCTTGCTTTTGCTGGGTGTTACAGGATTTTCTCAGCTCTAGGAACCTGCCTAGCCCCTCCAACTATCTCTGGTCCCATTTTTAAAGGGGTTTGAGCAATGGCTAGGGGTTGTTCCCCTAACTCCTTGTTGTAGTCATTTAGTGCTGCTATAACAGAAATACCACAAGGGGATGGTTTTAACAAAGAGAAGTTTATTCTCTCACAGTCCAGTAGGCTAAAAGTCTGAAATCAGGGTGCTGGCTCCAGGGGAAGCCTTTCTCTTTCTGTCAGCTCTGGAGAAAGGTCCTTCTCATCAGTCTTCCCTTGGTCTTGGAGCATCTCAGCGCAGGAACCTCAGGTCCAAAAGACGTGCTCTGCTCCCAGAGCTGCTTTCTTGGTGGTATGAGGTCCCCATGTCTCTCTGCTCGCTTCTCTCTTTCATATCTCAAAAGAGATTGGCTTAAGACACTACCTAATCTTATAGATCTCATTAGTATAATTGCTGCTAATCTATCGTATGACATCATAGTGATAGGATTGACAACATATAGGAAAATCACATAAAATGGTGGACAATCACACAATACTGAGAATCATGCCCCAGCTGCGTTGACAGATATTTTGGAGGGACGCAATTCAACCCACGACACCCCTGAATCCCCCATCTTTACAAACCTGCAGGCGAGCATTTCTAGTTGCTCATCCTGTTCACAGATGCAGCTGCTCAATACATCAGTCGTGGCACACATGACTGCTGCACACCTCTTTCCAACTGTAACTGTTTCTGCAAAGCTCTTTTGCACGCTTAGCAGCTAGCTGGGCTTCAATGGCCAGCGAAACAGTCTACAGCAGCAGCCATCCCACGGCCGCTACTGCTCTCCTAGCTTCTTTTTCACACTTATGAAGGCGTGTGTCTGCCCATAACTGGGTTATGCCACTTGGCATATTCGGGGCATCCCCATACTCACACAGTGGTCCACATGGATCAAGCATATGGGCCAGACCTTCCCACATGAAGGTCGCTGGCCAACCCAGGAGTTCACCGATAGATGCCTCGTTCCCACTTGCCATTTCTTTGGTCTTCTGGTTGGCTCACCAATTGTCCAGGCATGGACCAGTAATGTGAAACTTGCCTCCAAAAAACGGAGGGTGCCAAGAGACCGAAGAAAGAGGCAGACAATTCTGGTGTGGCAGCGAAGATGTCTATTAGGAAGACTTACATACAAGGCTAAATCCTGGGTGGCCACAGGACCAAAGCAGATCTCCACACCCTGCAGTGGGAGGTTAGAGGTTTTATAGGGGTGGTAGACAATAGTGGCTACATGCCAGGGACTTAAGTAAGGATGACTTAGCAAACTGTAGTGAACTAGTGGACCACATGAGGATGCTGGTGTTTGGCTTTGCAAAGCCTGTTTCCCTTTCAGGTGTGAACCCACCAGCTGCTCCATGGGAGAAAGATGTGGAAGTCTGCTTCTGTAAAGATTACAGCCCTGGGAGCCCTATGGGGCGGTTCTACTGTATCCTATAGGGTCACTATGAGTTGGAATCAACTCAACGGCAATGGGTTTGGCTTTTGGTTTTTAAGATATTGATTATATGGAGAGGGGAGATGTATGCAGTGGCTTCCATTCTGAGAAGGAAATGGGTAGGGTACTGAAAAGTGACCCTCATAATCAGTGGTCGCCAACTCAAATTTCTACAGGAGTTAAGTGCACTTGGATGTGGGACAAGAGGGAGAGGTAGAGACTCTGACAAACTGTTACTGCAAAGGAATCAACTGCTACTCAACTTGAGTCAATTATGTCATATGGAAATATGATTTCAGTGCTCCTATGGCTTCTGTTTTTTCAAGGGATTTTGATATTTTGTGTGAAAACTCCTGATTTTCAAATTTTGGCAACTAATTCAAAAAGATTTAAAACACCATGGAGATCAAAAGAATAGGTCAGCTGAGGACAGATACTTCTTATTTTTCTGCACTTTCTTAGTTTCTAGAACTAGTCAGGTTTGGGTGTCATTATAGCCAGCCCAGGGGATGAACCAAGTTTCGTCTAACCCAGCAATTCTCTGAGTGCAGTGTGGGGAAACCAAGGGGTCCCCAAGACCTATTATTACTACTTTCATAATAATGCTAAGATTATTTACCTTGTTACTTTCATTCTTTCGTGAGTATACTGTGGGATTTTCCAGAGCCTGCATGACAAATAACACCACAACACAGTGGGTGAGACACAGATAAGAGAACCTAGCTGCCTTCCATTGAGCTAAACATTGAAGAGATTTGCAAAACTGTAAAATAATGCCACTTCTCTCACTACATTATTTTTTGTTTTGGGAAATGGTTATTTTTATAGAAGTGTTATTTATGTTAACATCTTAATGTTGTTCTTTTTAAGTGAATGCTTTTTTAATTAACTTTATCTGTTTTAATTCCTAAAATGTGAATAGCAGTAGATACAATTCACAAGAATCAAAACTGTGTGGGGTCAACAATAATTTTTAAAAGTGTGAAGGGTCTGGAAACCAAGCAGTTTGAGAACCACTGCTCTAAACTTGGCAATCCTGTCCCCATTTGCTGAAGATTGATTGGCCTGGAGATAGGCATGTGATCCAGGTACGGCCAATCAGATGTTTAAGGGCAAATCTGCTAGGCCTTCTGGGAAGGCTCTTCTCTTTGAGGAAACAAATTGTTTAAATCAATTAACAAATAGAAAATTTTTTTTTATAATTTTTATTGTGCTTTAAGTGAAAGTTTACAAATCAAGTCGGTCTCTCACACAAAAACCCATATACACCTTGCTACACACTCCCAGTTACTCTTCCCCTAATGAGACAGCCTGCTCTCTCCCTCCACTCTTTCTTTTCGTGTCCATTTCACCAGCTTCTAACCCCCTCCACCCTCTCATCTCCCCTCCAGGCAGGAGATGCCAACATAGTCTCAAGTGTCCACCTGATCCAAGAAGCTCAATCCTCACCAGCATCCCTCTCCAACCCATTGTCCAGTCCAATCCATGTCTGAAAAGTTGGCTTCAGAAATGGTTCCTGTCCTGGGCCAACAGAGGGTCTGGGGGTCATGACCACTGGGGTCCTTCTAGTCTCAGTCAGACCATAAGTCTGGCCTTATGAGAATTTGGGGCCTGCATCCTACTGCTCTCCTGCTCCCTCAGGCCTTCTCTGTTTTGTTCCCTATCAGGGCAGTCATCGGTTGTAGCTGGGCACCATCTAGTTCTTCTGGTCTCAGGATGATGTAGTCTCTGGTTCATGTGGCCCTTTCTGTCTCTTGGGCTCGTAATCGCCTTGTGTCCTTGGTGTTCTTCATTCTCCTTTGATCCAGGTGGGTTGAGACCAATTGATGTATCTTAGATGGCTGCTTGCTAGCGTTTAAGACTCCAGACGCCACTCTTCAAAGTGGGATGCAGAATGTTTACAAATAGAAATTTTTTAAGTTGTCGGTTTCTAATACAGTAAATATGAATCAGTAGAGCCCACATAAACAAAAGTACTTCGTGGTTCCCAATAATTTTCAAAAAGTATTAAGAAAAAAGACCAAAAAGTTTGGGAACATCTGAACTAACCCATGTAAAATTTTGTAACGGCATGTTGTAAGCCTTTCAAAATGTTAGCTGTTATTATTTTTACAGTGACGATTAATTAGATATAATATCATAGCCAAATATCTTTAGTCAAAATTGCTATGTAACAAATTATCATAAACTTGGCAGCTTAAAACCACACAAATCTATCATCTCAGTTTCTGTGGGTCAAGAACCCAGACAGGGGTTACCTTGTCTCTGCTCAAGATCTTCCCATGCTGAAATTAAGATGTCAGCCAGGGCTGCAATCTCATTTGAGGTTTCCAAGTTCATTCAAATTGTTGGCAGAATTCAGTTCTTGCAGTTGTAGGACTGAGATCCCCATTTAGTTGTTGGATGTTGGCCAGGACTCAAACTCTTAGCTCCTGGAGACCACCCTCAGGTCATAGCCACACAACCCTCCCATACATGGCAGCTTTCACCTTCAAACCCAGCAGTATATATGTACCCTTATAAGGGAAATTTTTTGTAAAACCAGTTTTAAGCCAGTGAGCCACCCACTCAATTTAAATAATATTCTGTGAAAAAAATCCTAGTACCACAAATGTTTTTATGAAATCCCGTCTTCAAATTTCTACAACACTGATTTCTACAACTGTGATTTGAACTTCTTTTTTTTAATTTCATTGTGTTTTAGGTGAATGTTTACAGCACAAATCAGTTTTTCATTTAAAAACTTATACACCAATTGTTTTGTGACATGGTTTACAATCCCCACAATGTGTCAGCACTCTCCCCCTTTCACTTCTCCTCCTGGGCTCTCCATGTCCATTCATCCAGTTTTCCTGTCCCCTCCTGCTTTCTCACCTTTGCCTTTGGGCAGGTGCTGTCCATTTTGTCTCATATACTTGATTGACCTAAGAAGCACATTCCTCATGTGTGTTATTGTTTTATAGGCTGTCTAATCTTTGGCTGAAAGGTGGGCTTCGGGAGTGGCTTCAGTTCTGAGTTAGCAGGGTGTCCGGGGCCATAGCCTCAGGGATACCTCCAGTCTCTGTCAGACCAGTAAGTCTGGTCTTTTTTGTGTGTGAATTTAAATTTTGTTCTACATTTTTCTCCCAGTCTGTCCAGGATCTTTTATTGTGATCCCTGTCAGAGCGGTCAGTGGTGGTAGCTGGAGCACCAGCTAGTTCTTCTGGACGTGATTTGATCTTTAATCACAGAAACGGTCATGAAAGCACTCTTTAGACTCAATACACCGTTTTTCCTCCCCTGGAGAAAGATGATACTACGTTGCTATGACTAATTGAACTTAGGCTTTGAGTCTCACAAACAACAGTGGACCACTTGAAGTATGTAATTTTAAAGGTTTTTTTTTAGTCTTTTTTTGTTTCTTAAAAGATTGTTTTAAAATTAGTCTTTGTTATGGATTCAGAATATTAGGGTTTGCAGATATTTTTTAATGGAGCAAATCAACCTAAAAGTGGTCAGCGTTCTCAACATAAACTTATTAAGTGTTCGTAGTAGGCACCAAGCCAGGTTTTGAGCATGCCCTTTCAGGTCTGGTTTAAAGCAGTGGTTTCAACTCTGTCTGCATATTAGAATAACCGGGGGACCTTGTAAAAAATACTAATGCCTGGGCCCCGCCCCACCCTCTTTTTAAAAAAGAGCCCTAGGTGAATCTGAATATGTAGTCAGGTTTGAGAACTATTGGTATAGAACAGTGGTTCTCAACCAGGGGCGATTTTGTTCCCCAGGGGAGATTTGGCAATTTCTGGAGGCAGTTCTGGCTATTACAACTGGGGAGTGGGCTTCTATTGTTGTCCAGTGGATAGAGGCCGGGGATGCTACTAAACATCTTACAATGCACAGAATAGCCCCCACAACAAAGAATTATTCAGCCCCAAACGTCAAGAAAGCTGTTATCAAACCCTGATGTAGAATCTTAAAAGGGCAAGGTTCTGAACTTAGAAACCTGAGAATTTATCCTTTCATTCAGCAAATATTTACCGAACATGGTGCTGAATAGTGTGAAGGACACGGAAACAATATGCCATATTGTGCCACTGTGGAGGCTGCAATCTAGAAGGGCAGGAGGTGGAGGCAGGGCAGGCATACCCACATCTTCCATATAAGGCAGAGAGAGAGAGAAAGAGTCAAGTTAGGGCTCAGCATGTTCACAGGGGGGAGCACTCACATCTGGCTGTGGGCGGAATCAAGGCTGTGGGCAGGAGGTGGTTTTCTAGCTGGGTGTGTGAGCGAAGCTGAGCTGGTGGGAAAGCACAGGACCCGTTCAGGGAACAGCAAACAGTTTAGTTTGAGTGGCACGTACAGTATTTGTTAGTGAGTGGAGGGGGAGGGACTGGAAAGGCAGGTTGGGCCTAGAGCTCTGACTCCATGCTGAGGACTCTCCCCTTGGTGGCTGCCATAGTGATGGAAAAGCCTTCTCTTCCAGAATGGTGGTCTAGGCCCTAGGGCTACGGGGCTCAGCAGCTTCAGGAGAGCTTCTGTTACCAGAATAAGGTTCTTGCCTCTCACTGGTCAAGAATGAGCTGGTGAGACAAGCAGAGTTTTCCACACGAGCAAAGCTTTATTGAAGAGGCTTGCAAGGAGAGACGAGGAGGGCCTAGAGCAACGCATACACCCGTCTCACAGAACAAAAGACGGGCCTGTGTTTTTAAAAGTTCTTGGGTGGAGAAAGATTCATGTTTATTCACAGACATAGGCGGGGATATGTTAACTAAGGTGGGCGCGCAGCAGCTTTCCAAAACGGCTCCTGTCCCAGAGGCCTCTGGGATTCATAGCAGGACTTATTATGGGATGTCATACCTGCACAGTCTCCCGCTCCCGGCGTTCAATTCCCTGGCTGCAGTTGTAGCCCGTCACTGCCCTTGGTGGAAGGTCATACAGCAGTCGCAGGTGGACGTTCTGTGCATGTCCCTGGGGTGGTTTTCTCCAGCTGCTTCTGAAAGGCAACTTTAAAGAAGTTTGAGGGCTATTTTCTGATACCCTGCCCCATTGTTCTGGTGGCTTTGTTTCTGTGCCCTGGCCCATTTCTTGTTACTTTGTTTGTAGTTTCGGGGTCCCCTCTGTTCCCTATCTTACTAAGTCTCTAGGTTCCACACCCAACCCCCCATTACCTCCCTGATAGTATAGCCTATCTCTCTTTTACTTGCTTCTCCTCTACCCACATCAGTCTCTTTGCTATTTCTCAAACAGCCACCCTCTGATCCCAGGGCCTTTGCTCCCCATCTTACTTCCTCTACAGGGGAGGGGACATTTGAAACTGGGTTTTCCTGCTACGGGCTGGGCCACATTGAGTGTAGCAAAAACTAGAACATATATGGAACCGATCAAATGTCTGCTTCCTCAAAGGAGAGCTGTTAAAACAGGGCTAGGTATAGGAAAAACTTCAAATCTGGATACTACCTGGTGATACGATTTTTCTAGTTTATTACCTTATCATTAAACATTATTGGTGGCGCGTCCAGTGCACTATAAAGGGTATAAGCAAGGGCTTCCTCAAACCAACCAAAAACCAAACCCACTGCCGTCGAGTCGATTCTGACTCACTGCGACCCTTCTACAAATGTACAGTTACCTTCAACAGCCTCCCACTGCCGCCACCACGATTGGCCTGGGGAAATTCCTTACTCTCTGGAAAAGGGGTTGGGGGAGAGAGCGAGGGAGCAAACCTTTGTTGAGCCAGTATTTTTGTTGCCAGCTACTGTTGCAGACACTTTCACATATGGTATCTCATTTAATTCTCACAATTCCCTTTTGGATGTAAGAACCGTTTTCTCCTTGTTTGTCAATGAGGAAACTGGCACTCAGAAAGCCTAATAACTTGCCCCAAATCCCTGTAGCTAAAAGGGGCTGCAGCAGCATTTTAATGTATGTCTGAACATGCTCTTTTCTGTTTACTTCATTTTCTTCTCCCATCACTTCCCCCTTCACAGAAAATTAATCTTATTTACCTGGATTTGGACTGCTAGAGACCACGGACATCAGTGTTAGTGGCAGCAACAGAAAGAAGGTTAGAACATTCACTGTGGCCATTGGTGCTGCTGCAAGTTGCTTGAAGATTGCCTTGACGAGTGTATGGAGGTTCCCAGTTAGAGAGGCTCCCCAACTTTTGGGGATGATTCAGGCTGGGGTACTTGGCTTGGCAGTCTGTGCTTTAATCCCAGGCCAGTGTTCTTATTAGAGGCTGAGAACACCTAAGGTGACGCTGGCCTTGTTTTTAGGTAACAGTTTGGACCGTGTGTTTTACGGGAATCTGGGAGGTAAAACTGGTCAAACAAAATAAACGAAGCATTCTTAAGAACATAAGAAGGTGACTGATAACTTGGCAGCAAGCCTTGTTCTTGTCCCTCCCCCTGCCCCCCTTGTGTGTTAGAATTTTTTTCCCCAAGTCTTTTTTCTCGTTTGGATTTCCTTATACCTTTCAGTGACTCTCTCTATCTTAATATCCAGCAGAAAAGTAGTTACTAAGGGTTGACAGAAGAGAGGATGACATGCTCTGTCTTCCTGTGCTCCTGAACCCATTAGTCTTTGGCAAAATATAGGCAATAGTAGTGTTGTTGCCTGCAAAGTTGCACTGAGCAGAACCAAGGGGAAGAGGCAATTCTCTGTTGCCCAAGACACTGCCCCTGGAACAGTGGGTAAAACCAGGCCTTCTTGTTGTTCATCTGGAAGGTGGCTGTGGATTACTTGCTCCAGCCTAAAGGAGCGAGAACTGGGTTGTTGGAAGCTTCCCAGGGCTTAAGATTCAAGAGGGTTTGGAAAAAAAAAAAGGAGCCACAGGAGGGAAGAAACCCTTGAAGTGTGCTTTTCCAGGTTGCTGGGGCTCCTGGCTCCAGACCTTGTTTGGACACAGTCCAAGGCAAAAGAAGAGAGATACTCGTAGGAAACATGAAGGGTTACTGAACAGCAGCAGTTGCTAGACTTGACTCCTATTCCGGAGTCTCCAGGAAATGTACTCAGAGAAAGAGGAGAGGTGGATTGAGTGCTGGGTGGTTTTTGTGGGGGCTGAAGGGAAGGTTGACCAGGAAGTCCTAACTGAAAGCTTCCCGGCAGGAATGAGAAAAGGTGGTATGACTTTGTTTCACCTAAGAGGAGGGAACAGGCAAGGCATGAGTCCAACCCTTTTTGACTTTTGTTTGGTCCTTTTTACCCTCTCAGTTTTCAAGTAATCCGTATGAGTCTGAGTTGATGCTATGGCAACAGGTATTGGCACATTAGCGAGTTGATTATAGACTTTGTAACCACAAAATTTATAAGGCAGCTGCAGAGGGCCAGGCACTGTGCCAAGCAGTGAGACTTACTGTCCTAAGCTAAAGGCTTGGCCTGGTCCGATACAAACCACTGATGTGGCTTCTTTCTGGGAGATTCTAAACACGGCCTTTGTCCTCAAGTCTAACCAGGGAGATGGTATGTACCTCAAATGTAAGAGCAGTCAAGTTTCAGAAGTAAGAGGTGTTCACTGTGGACTACACCTCCAGGGACTGGTGGCGTAGAATATGGGGTGACGGGGAGCAGAGGGGAAGGCACTGCAGAGAAGGGCATGTTGTAATAGAGGTGCTCTCTGGAGCTAGTTGGACGGGGAACTTTGAAGGCAGGGCCTGTCTGTTGTTCATCTTTGTATTCCCTGAACTCATGTAAGGCCTCACATTTTGGGAGTTCTCAATAAATGTTTGCTGAATTGAATGATATTTTTGTAAGCCCCTGACTAGACCTGAAATGTCAGAAAGAGTATGAAGTACAGTCCATTACCAGAAAATATCTTACTGATAAATGATCACTCAAACACAAGGAGCCTGAAGGAGGCTCTTTACTTTTCCCATTGAGCTGTCCACAAGAGCCCACCAAAGGCTCAGGGAGCTCCTCTCTGACCTTCCCCTGTTCTCCCCAGGCCCTGGCTCCATGCCAGTTCAATCCATAAGGTTGTTTTTGTTTTTGTTTTCTTATTTATTTTTTATTGTACTTTAGGTGAAAGTTTGTAGCTCGTTAGTCTCTCATATCAAATTTTATACACATATTGTCACGTGACACTAGCTGCAATCCATACAATGTGAGAGCACATTCCGCCTTTCCATCCTGGGTTTCCTGCGTCCATCCAGCCAACTCCTGTCCCTTCCTGCCTTCTCATCCTGCCTCTGGAGAAGAGCCGCCCCTTTGGTCTTACGGATCTACTTGAATTAAGAAGCACACTCTTCACGAGCATTATTTTATGTTTTGTAGTCCAGTCTAATCTTTGTCTGAAGAGTGGTCTTTGGCAATAGTTTTAGTTCTGGGTTAACATAGCATCCGGGGACCATGGCTTCGGGGGTTCCTCCAGTCTCAGTCAGACCATTAAGTTTGGTCTTTTTATGTGAATTTGAGTTCTGTTCCACACTGTTCTCCTGCTTCATCAGGGACTGTCTGTTGTGTTCTCTGTCAGGGTGGTCATTGGTGGTAGCTGGGCACTATCCAGTTCTTCTGGTCTCAGGCTGATAGAGTTTCTGGTTTATGTGCCCCTTTTGTCTCTTGGGTTAATATTTTCCTTGTGTCTTTAGTGGTCTTCATTCTCCTTTGCTCCAAGTGGGTTGGGACGAATTGATGCACCCTAGATGGCCATTTGCAAGCTTTTAAGAACCCAGACGCCACTCACCAAAGTAGAATGCAGAACATTTTCTCGATAAACTTTGCTATGCCAATTTAGGGAGACTGATGGTGTAGTGATTAAGGCTACAGCTGCTAACCAAAAGGTTGGCAGTTCAAATCCACCAGGCTTTCCTTGGAAACTCTATGGGGCAGTTCTACTCTATCCTATAGGGTCGCTGTGAGTTGGAATCAACTCAACAACAGGTTGTTTGTCGGGTATACCAGTTGATGCTGAGAAACAACAGTAGCTAGGCTTGCCAACCCACGGAGCAAGAGAACTGAGTGCCTGTGTGCAAGAGGCTTTCTGGCAGAGTGGAATCCCTCCAGGCACTTATTGTGGAGCTATTGAACACTTACCGCAGCAGGGCAGACGTGGGCATGAGGCCCAAGGGCCTAGAGGCCAAGGAACACAGGAAGTCGAGCTCCCTCAGTCTCAAAAGGTATGGCCATGACCTCTGGGGTTTCAAAGGGTGGAGCCAAGGCCTCTGGGGTTTCTAAGGGTGGAGCCGCCACTCTGATGGACTAGGAGAATTGTGCATCTAAAGCCAAGGGAGCAGAGTTGCAGTCCCAGTGGGCCTGGAAGGTGGAGCTGAAGCCTAGGGCTGAGGGGCCTCCACTTTGCGCCTGGAGGGGGAGGCCAATACCTAGAGTCTAGAGGGCAGGGCTATTGTGTAAATGGTTTCAGAGAACAGAGGATTATTTTTAAAGCCTTAAGGGCTAATATAACGTGTTCTGACTTGCCTGGTGTCTGTTATCCCTTCTTTCCCTCCAGTTTCTCCCATTTGTAAATGGAAATGTCTAGCTTGTGCCTTTTCCACCACTGTACTTTGGAAGCAGATAATTTGTATTCTAGATTTCACAGATGAAGAGGAATTTTTGGATTTTGGACTTGGAGCTGATTTAAGACTTTTGCTATGATATGAAGTGCTACGGCTGCTAACCAAAGGGCCAGCGGTTTGAATCCGCCAGGCGTTCCTTGGAAACTCTATGGGGCAGTTCTACCCTGTCCTGTAGGGTCGCTATGAGTTGGAATCGACTCGATGGCGTTGGGTTGGGTTAAAGGGTGGAATGTCATGGATTGAATTGTGTTCCCCAAAAATATGTGTCAGCTTGGTTAGGCCGTGATTCCTCCATTTTGTGATTGTAATTTTATGTTAAAGAGGATTGGGGTGGAATTGTAACACCCATTTAAAAAAAAATTTTTTTTTTTTTTTTAATAAGGTCACATCCCTGATCCAATGTAAAGGGAGTTTCCCTGGAGTGTGGCCTGCACCACCTTTTATCTTACAAGAGATAAAAGGAAAGGGAAGCAAGCAGAGACGGGGGACCTCATACCACCAAGAAAGTAGTGCCAAGAGCAGAGCACATCCTTTGGACCAGGGTCCCTGGGCAGAGAAGCTCCTAGTCCGGGGGAAGATTGATGAGAAGGTGGACAGAGAGAGAAAACTTTCCCTGGAGCTGACACCCTGAGTTTGGACCTTTAACCTACCTTACTGTGAGGAAATAAATTTCTGTTCGTTAAAGCCATCCACTTGTGGTATTTCTGCTATAGCAGCATTAGATAACTAAGACATCTGGTTAGATTTATTCCTAAGTATTTTATCTTCTGGGGGCTACTGTAAATTGTAGTGATTTGGTGATTGCCTTTTCAAAGTTCTCTCTGTTGGAGTAGAGGAATCCAGCTGATTTTTGTATGTTTTTCTTGTACCCTGATATTTTGCTGAAATCTATTCGTTCCGGTAGTTCTCTTGTGGATTCTTTAGGATTTTCTGTGTATAAGATCATATCATCTGCAAGTAGGGATATTTTTACTTCTTTGTCACCAATTTGGATGCCCTTTCTTTTTCTTGCCTTACTGCTCTGGCTGGGACCTCCAGCACAATGCTCAATAAGAGTGATGATAAAGGGCATCCTTGTCTGGTTCCCGTTCTCAAGGGGAACACTTTCAGACTCTTTCCGTTTAGGATGATGTTGGATGTTGGCTTTGAAGAATGCCCTTTATTATGTTGAGGAATTTTCCTTCTATTCCTATTTTGCTGAGAGTTTTTATCATGAATGGGTGTTGGACTTTGTCAAATGCCTTTTCTGCATAAATTGATAAGATCACATGGTGCTTATCTTTTGTTTTATTTATGTGATGGATTACATAGATTGTTTTTCTAATGTTGAACCATCCCTGCATCCCTGCATGAAAGAAACGCTGCATAGCTGATATGAATCCCACTTGGTCATGATGAATTTTTTTTTATATTGTTGAATTCTAATTGTTAGGATTTTGTTGAAAATTTCTGTGTCTATGTTTGTGAGGGGTATTGGTCTGTAATTTTCTTTTTTTGTAGTGTCTTTACTTGGTTTCGGTATCAGGTTATGCTGGCTTCATAGAATGAGTTTGGTGGTATTCCATCCTTTTCTATGCTCTGAAATACCTTTAGTAGTACTGGTATTAACTCTTCTCTGAAAGTTTGGTAGAATTTTCCAGTGACGCTGTCAGGATCAGGGCTTTTTTGTTTCTTGGTTGGGAGTTTTTTTTTTTTTTCTTAAGTACTTCTTCCATCTCTTCTTTTGTTATAGGTTTATTTAGTTTTTCTACATCAGTTTGTGTTAGGTAGTGTGTTTCTAGAAATTTGTCCATTTCCTCTAGGTTTTCAAATTGGTTGGAGTATAATTTTCATAATATTCTGTTATGATTCTTTTAATTTCAGTTGGCTCTGTTGTGGTATTGCCCATCTCATTTCTTATTTGGGTTATTTGCTTCCTTTCATGTTTTTCTTTTGTCAGTTTGACCAATGGTTTATCGATTTTGTTGATCTTTTCCAAGAACCGCCTTTTGCTCTTGTTGACTCTTTCAGTTGTTTTTCTATTCTCTATTTTATCTATTTCTGCTCTAATTTTTACTGTTTCCTTTCTCTGGTGCCTGAGAACTTCTTTTCCTGCTCTTTCTATTTGTTCAACTTATAGGGTTAATATTTTGATTTTGGCCCTTTCTTCTTTTTGGATGTGTGCATTTATTGCTATAAACTAACCTCTGAGGACTGCTTTTCCCGTGTCCCAAAAGTTCTGGTAGGATGTGTTTTCATTCTCATTTGATTCTATGAATTTCTTTATTCCTTTCTTGATTTCTTCTATAACCCAGTAGTTTTTGAGCAAGGCATTGTTCAGTTTCCATGTATTAGAGCTTTTTTCCTTGCTTTTTCTGTACTGATTTCTACTTTAATGGCTTTATGGTCTGAAAAGATGCTTTGTAATATCTTGATGTTTTGGATTCTGTTAAGGCTTGCTTTGTGGCCCAATATGTGCTCTATTCTGGAGAATGTTCCATGTGTGTTGAAAAAGAAAGAATACTTGGCTGCCGTTGGGTGGAGTGTTCTGTACATGTCTATGAGGTCAAGTTGGTTGATTGTGGCATTTAGATCTTTTATGTCTTTATTGAGCTACTTTCTAGTTGTTCTATCCTTCACTGAAAGTTGTGTATTAAAGTCTCCTGCTATTATTGTGCAGCTGTCTATTTCTCTTTTCAATACTGGTAGAGTTTGTTTCATGTATTTTGGTGCCCGGTCGTTTGGTGCGTAAATATTTATTATGGTTATGTTCTATTGGTTTATCGACCCCTTAATCATTATATAGTGTCCTTCCTTACCCTTTGTGGCACATTTTACTTTAAAGTATATCTTGTCAGAAATTAATATTACCACTCCAACTATTTTTTGATTGTTGTTTGTTCTGATATATTTTTTTCCATCCTTTGAGTTTCAGTTTGTTTGTGTCTTTGAGTCTAAAGTGTGTCTGTTGTAGGCAGCGTGTAGACGGGTAGTTTTTTATCCATTCTGCCACTCTCTGTCTCTTTATTGGTGCATTTAGTCCATTTACATTTGGTGTAATTATTGATCGGTATGAGCTTAGTGCTGTCATTTTAATGTTTTTTGTTTTTGTGCTTTGCATTGTTGACGATTTCTTTGTTCACTTAAGTTTCTGCGTTGAGTCATTTCTTTATGTATTCTCTTTTCATCTTTTTGTTGTTGATTTTGTATTTGCTAAGTCTTTATGTTTTTCTTCTTTTTTATTTTGATGAGTAGATTCATTAGTTTCCTTTGAGGTTATCTTAAAATTTATCTCTATTTTTCTAAGTTTAAACCAATCTTTTATTTCCTGATATCGCCTTAACTTCCTCTCCATACGAAAGCTCTATGACTACACTATTTAGTACCTCTGTTTTTTTTTTAATGTTGTCACCTTTTACATATTGACATCTCTGTTTCCCTATTTTCAGTGTTTTAGCTTTGACTTCTTTTTGTGACTTCCCTATCAGGTTTATTTGGTTGTTCTGACCTATATTCTAGTCTTGGGTTGTTATCTGATATTATTGATTCTCTATTTGAAGGACTCCCTTTAGTATTTCTTGCAATTTTGGTTTAGTTTTACATATTCCCTTAATTTCTGTTTATCTGGAGATGCCCTGATTTCACCTTCGTATTTGAGAGGCAGTTTTGCTGGATACATAATTCTTGGTGGCAATTTTTTTCGTTCAAGGCTTTATATTTGTCATCCCACTGTCTTCTTACCTGCCTGGTTTCTGCTGAGTAGTCAGAGCTTAGTCTTATTGACTCTCCTTTGTAGGTGGTTTTCGGCTTATCCTTAGCTTTTCTTAAAATTCTCACTTTATCTTTGGTTTTGGCAAATTTGATTGTAATATGTCTTGGTGACTTTCTTATGGGATCTACCCTGTGTGGGGTTTGATGAGCTTCTTGGATAGCTATCTTCTTGTCTTTCACGATATCAGGGAAGTTTTATGTCAGCAAATCTTCAACAATTCTCTGTATTTTCCATTATTCCCCCACATTCTGGTACTCCAATTACTTGTAGGTTATTCCTCTTGATAGAGCCCCACATAACTTTTAAGGTTTCTTCATTTTTTTTAATTCTTTTGTCTGATTTTTTTCTCAAATTGGTGTCAACTGCTTTGTGTTCAATCTCACTAATTCTGACTTCCATTGCCTCAATTCTGGTCCTATAACTTTCTGCTGAGTTGTCTAATTCTGAAATTTTATTGTTAATCTTTTGGATCTCTATTGGTTGTCTCTCTATGGATTCTAGCAGCCTGTTAAATTTGTCGTTTTACTCTTGAGTAGTTTTCCTAAATTCCTCTATTACTTCCTATGCTCCTTGGCTTGCTCTGAATTTTGCCTTCTCTCCTTCCTGATCTCTTGAAGAGCTCTATATATTATTTTTTTTTTAATTCTAGCTCTGGTAATTCCAAGAACTTATCTTCCTCCAGAAGATTTCCTGGTTCTTTGTTTGGGTTGCTTGCTGGAGCCATCATGGTCTTCCTCTTTATGTAATTTGATATTGACTGTTGTCTCCAAGCCATCAATAAGTTATTATATTTATTTATTGTATGTTTGCTTACTGTGTCCTAGTTTCTTGTTTTGTTTTGTTCTGATATGCCCAAATAGGCTGGGCATGTGAGCTACTTTGATTATAGGCATCTTTGAAGCTCCCACATCCTGTCACCAGATGGTTAGAGCTATTACTAGATACATGAGCCTGGGAGTCCTTTGACTTTTCTTGTGTGGATTCAGCTCAGGTGTCTAGGTTGTCAGTCACTGAGTGTGTGGTGCAGGCTCTCACCTATCATCCTAGGTGGGCTGGCCTACATAGGGCTGATTGTAGCAGGCACAGGTGTCTGGCTGCAGTAGGGGGGTTATGTGCTGAGCAAAGAAGGGGGCTGATGGCTGCCCCTTGACGCATAGGTGGAAAGCATGTCGCTGTCCCCCAGAGTGTGTAGGTGGGTAGGTTTTGCACCCAATGCTGTTGGCTATAAGGACTGGGAGGCACCACTTATTCCTGGACCCCTGCGGTGGGTGGCTAGTTGTAGTGGGTGAAGCCACCAATCCTCAGGCCCCTGATGTGGGTGGAAGGACCCTGCTTACTGGGCAGGGCAGGGTCAAATGTCATGAATCTGCCACTCCCCCTTAGCTGTTGCAGTTGAAAATAGGCTTCAGGTATATACCCTGCTGTACTGTGCTAATAAGCACCTATGCTGTTGAATGGGCCCACACAAGCCTAGGCAGGGCTGAAAGGCATTTGAAGTCCATGGACCCCTTATCCTTGTGCCTAGGCAAAGGGGAAGTGCTTGCCCTGAGTTCCTGGCTTAGGGTACGTGATGATTTTTTTCATTGTGTGTCAAGTGAAAGTTTATAGTTCAAGTTAGTTTCTCATACGAAAATTTATACACACATTGTTATGTGACCCCAGTTGCTCTCCCTATAATGTGACAGCACACTCTTCCTTTCCACCCTGGATTTCCTGTGTCCGTTCAACCAGCTTCTGTCCCTTTTTGCCTTCTCATTTCACCTCCAGACAGGAGCTGCCCATTTAGTCTCGTGTATCTACTTTTTTTTTTTTTTTTAATCTACTTGAGCTAAAAAGCACTGTCTTCATGAGTATTGTTTCATGTCTTAGAGTCCAGCCTAATCTTTGTCTCAAGAGTTGGCTTTGGGAATGGTTTCAGTTCTAGGCTAACAGAGAGTCCGGGGGCCAAGTCTTCCAGGGTCCCTCCAATCTCGGTCAGGCCATTAAGTCTGGTCTTTTTACTAGAACTTGAGTTCTGCATCCCAGTTTTCTCCTGCTCCATCAGGGACCCTCTGTTGTATTCCCTGTCAGTGCAGTCATTGGTGGTAGCCGGGCACCTTCTAGCTCTTCTGGTCTCAGGCTGATGGAGTCTCTGGTTTATGTGAGCTTTTGGGCTAGTATTTTCATTGTATCTTTGGTGTTCCTTCATTCTCCTTTGCTCCAGCTAGGTTGGGACCAATTGATGTATCCTAGATGGCCGCTAGCTTTTAAGACCCCGGATGCCACTCACCAAAATGGGATGCAGAACATTTTCTTAATAAACTTTGTTATGTTAATTGACCTAGATGTTCCTGAAACCACGATCCCCAGAACCCCGTCTCTGCTACTCTTTCCCTTAAAGTATGGTTGTATTCAGGAAACTTCTCAGCTTTTGGTTTAGTCCAGTTGTGCTGACTTCCCCTGAAATGTGTGTTGAATGTGACAATTTTTTAAAGCTGCTAGACTGGTTTGGGCATGGTTATCCCAGAGGTTCCAGCTTAGGGGAGCTGGCAATTTCCTTTTTTGTTTGTGCATTTGTTTGCTTGTTCCTTCCCCAAAGCTGGGAGATTGGCTTGGGCATGAGGGGTCCCACTTCTGGCCTAGGGTGCATGGTTAGAGCTGAACACTACTGAACTGGCACCAGAGCAGAGCAGGGAAGGGGAGGGTGAGGGAAAGAGTGGCACTTCCCAGAGTGCGAAGGGTTATTTTGATCCTGTGCAGTAGATTAGACACTTGCACTTAACTTTCACAGATACAGCACTGCTTCCCTCTGGCTCCAGAGGTTTGTTCAGACTCTCTGATGCTCGGTTTCTCCCAACGTGGTAAAAAAAATCTTGCCTCAGCCCACGTGTGCCAAATGGTCCAGGCTGCAGGATGCTGGCTAGGTCAGGTTTGGCGCTTCTTCATGCTTCTGAACTGTTCTCTTTCCCCCTGCTGCTCAGTCCAATTCCTCAACTTTGTCTTTGACATTCAGGGCTCGTAGACTGTCATATATAATCAATTCACTTGTTTTTTCGGGTCTTTGCTGTAAGAGGGGCCACAGGAAGCTTCTGACTATTCTGCCACCTTGGCCCTGCATCCTTTCATATTTTTCCCCCCATGAACTTGAGGTGGGGTCCTTTGTGTCACTGGAGGGAAGGAACTTTGGGTCCTTTAGGTCTGTTGAAATAAAACATCCCCAAGACAAACAGCCCTTTTTCTTGATAATGTTGACGAGTTCTTGTATCCATCGCAAAAGCATTATTTATGTCAACAGAGTCTGATTTACCAAAGGCCCCTCCAGGAAGGTGGTAAGGGGGAAGGTGGGGAGAAAACACCATCCTACCACATTTATGTGGTTTCTTCCCTCTGACTTACGGATGGAGAGAGACTGGAGTCCAGAGAGCTTGCATTTAAACCCAGTGCTCAATCCACTATATCCTGTGGCCTCTTTATTGTTGTTAATGGCATCTGTTTAGCTTACGAACTCAGAACTTCCATTTTCACCAGCCCCTTTGCTCTTTGGTTAAGGTGTCACTTTTATTGATCATTTGCCTACTCTAAACCATCAGTGGTTCTTCCATAACTTAAGATCAATTTCAAATGTCTCTGACTAGTTTTCATGTCCTAAAACATAGGGTTCCACTTTGGCAAGCTCGCCTAACTGTCCTGGGTTTTTTTACCCCCCCCCCAAATTTTATTTATTTTGCCAATGTTGTTGAGGATATACACAGCAAAATATACACCAAGTTTCTACGATTCCATGACACTGGTTCCATTCTTCAAGTTGTGCAACCATTCTCACACTCCTTTTCTGAGCTGTTCCTCCCCCGCTAAGATGAACTCACTGACCCCCAAGGTTCCTATCTAATCTTCTGACTAACTTCCCTGTTTCTTAAGTTTCCAATTCCTTTGCAGCTCTCTCTGTTCCTTGCTGTTCCTTAAACTCCCAATCGGCCGTCTGCATCCTTCCGGTTCCACAACCACAGATTCAACCAACCACTGATCAAAAATATTTAGGAAAAAAAAGTTCTAAAAAGAATTTTAAAATTTGCTGCACAGAGCACTATGCTGAATCCATGTGGAGAAATGATGTGTAGTCATATCCTGCAGTAGCCTCCCGCCATTTCACAGAACCTCAGTCTCTCTCCAGCATTGTTCGGCTGACGTCTTGTCATTATTCCCTAAACAATACAGTACTGTATAACAACTATTTACATAGCATTTACGTTGTATTAGGTATTACAAGTAATCTAGGGATGATTTAAAGTATAAGAGAGGGTGTACATGGGTTATATGCAAACACTACGCCATTTTATACAGGGGACTGAGCCTTCTGGATTTTGGTATCCGCAGGGGTTCTGGAACCAATTCGTTGCTGATACCAAGGGACGACAGTGCTGTGTTCAGTCCCTCTCTCTGTAGTAGTGGTAATAGCATTGGCTTTGGAGGTAGACACACCTAGCTTCTAGTCCCAGATTCATTCCAACCTTGGCGTGTAACTTCACCTTGCTGAGGGTCAGCATCCTGATGCTTCCTACCCCATATGGTGGTTGAGAGGAATAAATAAAATAACATATACAAACCTGCTCCTACCCTGATAACCCCTTCAAAACAAGCATCTACAACCTGTACACCAATGTACATTGCAGCACTTTTTGTAATAGCCGAAAGGTGGAAACAACTGAAATGTCCCATCTACAGATGACTAGATAAACAAAAGGTGGTATATGTATGTATATGTATACCCACCATGGTATGTCGCTCAACCATAAGGAGAAATGAAGTCCTGATGCCACAACATAGATGAACCCTGAAAACATTACGCTGAGTGGAATAAGTCAGCCACAAACGGACAAACGCTGTATGATCTCCTTTATATGAAATAAGCAGATAGATGGAGACCAAAAATTAATAGCGGTTACCAGGGATGGAAAGGAAGGGGAAAGAGGGAGTTTTTGCTTAAGGGTAGTGTGAGTTTGTGTTAATGGTGGTGGATTAATTTGGAAAAGGGTAGCAAGAATGGTTACACAACTTGAAGTATGTAATGTATGTCACCGAATTGTACAGGTAAAAATTGTTGAATTAGTGTATGTTTTGCTGTGTATAATTTCACCACAATAATTAAAAAAAAAAAACTTAAAAGCGACCCTAGCATCTACTATACTGCCTAACACCTGGTTCCTTTTGCTTACGTGTCTCCTTGTTGCTTTTTCCATAAGGAGACCTTTCGAAGGCCTAACTTGAATTCTGCCTCTTTCACGAAATCTTTCTCAGCTATTGCTGACCCCGTTGGCTCACCCTCTGTAACTTATTTCATCCATGTATTAGCATTTAATTATGTGCCAGCCCCCTCACTGAGATCCTACGGAGAGGCTTGAGGGTTAATTTTCTCTGTGATAGTTAATTTTTTTGTGTGTGTGTGTGTGCTCCTGGAGCGTTAGAACTACCTTCTCTCCGGCATCAGCAGCACCAGACCCTGGTAATCATGGAATACCTTAGGGGTTCTTGTCAGGGTCCTTCCTGCTCCTGGGTTTTAGTTAAACTGGTGTTTCCTTTGGCATGTTACTGGGTGACCCCTACAAGCGAGGAGTTATTACATCCTTTTATGGAAACCCTAAGATAATAACTCTAAGGAAGTTGAGAACCTGAAGAGGTGCCTTGCCTGATGCCTGTTATTGCTTCAACGGGTTGGTGACAGGAGATGTGCACATTTTCATATTTTGTGAAATTTACAACAGAGTCTTTACCCTCTTACTTCAGGAGAAATTAAGGACCTAGGGAAGTGGGAAGGCAGGGTTGTTTAAGGCAGGTCACCTCGGTTATAGATTCTGTGGATTACCCATTCAGCTACACCCAGAGGTGTACATCTTTGCTTACAAAGATGGTTGGATACTTATGTCACATGATCCATAATTCCCTCCCTGCCAGTGGCAATTAGGAGCTTACGTCAGGCTTATGATAGTAAAATTATATGGTGTGTGCAGTAAAAGTTGCCCCGAGGTCCAGAAAGAAAATAGATCAGGAAGGCTGGACACTTTACTCAGAGTCCTGCTTCCTCTTTTTACTGGACAGCAGCCTGAGTGTCTTTGGTGAAGTGTCTGTTCACATCCTTTTCTCATTTTTTATTTTTGCTTTATTTTTTTTTTTACTGTATTTTAAATGAGAGTTTAGAGAGCAAATTAGTTTCTCATTAAACAATTCATATACATATTGTTTTGTGACATTGGTTGCCAACCCCACGACATGTCAACAGTCTCCCGTTCACCACCTTAGGCTCCTTATTACCAGCTTTCCTGTCCCCTCCTGCCTTTGCATCCTTGCCCCTGGGCTGGTGTACCCATTTAGTCTCGTTTTGTTTTATGGGCCTGTCTAGTCTTTGGCTAAAGTGTGAACCTCAGGAGTGACTTCAGTACTGAGTTACTAGGGAGTGTGGGGGCCATACTTTCACGGTTTCTCCAGTCTCTATCAGACCAGTAAGTCTGGTCTTTTTTTTTTCTTGTGAGTTAGAATTTTGTTCTACATTTTTCTCCAGCTCTGTCCGGAACCTTCTATTGTGATCCCTGTCAGAGCAGTCAGTGGTGGTAGCCAGGCACCACCTAGTTGTGCTGGACTCAGTCTGGTGGAGGCTGCAGTACTTGTGGTCCAATAGTCCTTTGGTGATTTCCAGGATTCTAATCATCATTGTCAATCCTGGGTGTTGATTAGGATCACCTGAAGAGGTGCCTTGCCTGATGCCTGTGCCTGAGCCCCAGACAGCCTGATTTAATTGGCCTTTGGTGTGGTGCAGGCGCTGGTAGTTTAAAAATGCTTCCAAGTTTGCAATTCTACAGTGGAGAAGCCTTAGCCAAATGCTCAGTTAACATCACCAGTAATGAGAGATACCAACATCATGGGTCTCCTGAAGTGATAGACTGAGAAGGCACATCATTTCTGTGAAATTCTTGCCAAGAATTGGTAACTTGATTCTAATCATGAGGAAACATCAGAAAAGCTGAAACTGAGGATCATTCTGCAAAATAACTGACCAGCTCTTCAAAAGTGCTGAGGTGATAAACGTAAAAGAAGAACTCTCCCAGCCTGAAGAGACAAAATAACTAAATGCAATGTGTGACTCTAGATTGGATCCTGGTCCAGAAAAAGGACATTAGTGGAATGACTGAGTAAATTTGGATAAGGTCTGTGGATTAATTAATTGTGTTAGATCAATGACAATTTCTTAATTTTGATAACCGTACTATGGTTATGTAAGACGCTGATATTTAGGAAAGTTGAGTAAAGGATAAATGGGAATTTGACTATTTTTGGAAACTTCATGAAAGTCTGAAATTATTTCAAAATGAAAAATGTTTAAAGAACAGAAAAGAAATCTCCCAAGTAATTCTAATGAGTGGCCAGGGTTGAAAACCACTTCCCTAAGTCATCTTGCCTAACATTATCAGAATAATCTTCCTGAAAATGCTGTTTTGTGAGGTTTCTGAACTTTTAAAAAAAATATTTTATTTTATTTTTAATTGTTCTTTAGATGAAGGTTTAGAGAGCAAATTAGTTTCTCATTGAACAATTAAGACACATATCGTTTTGTGACATTGATTGCCAACCCCACGATGTGTCAACACTCCACCCTTCTCAACCTTGGGTTCCCTATTACCAGCTTCCCTGTCCCCTCCTGCGTTCTTGTCCTTGTCCCTGGGTTGGTGTGTGTGTTCAGTCTCATTTTGTTTTATGGGCCTGTCTAATCTTCAGCTGAAGGGTGAACTTCAGGAGTGACTTCAGTATTGAGTTAAAAGGAGGTCTGGGGGCCATACTCTCTGGGTGTCTGCAGTCTATGTCAGACCAGTAAGTCTGGTCTGTTTTGTTTTGTTTTGTTTTCTGTGAGTTAGAATTTTGTTCTACATTCTTCTGCATCTCTGTCCTAGACCCTCTATTGTGATCCGTGTCAGAACAGTTGGTGGTGGTAGCCAAGCACCATCTAGTTGTGCTGGACTCAGTCTGGTAGAGGCTATGGTAGTTGTGGTCCATTAGTCCGTAGGACTCATCTTTCTCTTGTATCTTTGGTTTTCTTCATTCTCCCTTGCTCCAGAATGGGTGGGACCAGTGGAGTATCTTAGATGGCCACTAACAAGCTTTTAAGATCCCAGACACTACTCCCAAAGTAGGATGTAGAACATTTTCTTTACAAATTATGTTATGCCAGTTGAGTTAGATGTTCCCCAAGACCATGGTCCCGAACCCTCGGCCCAATAATATGGTCCCTCAGGAAGTTTGGATGTGACTGGGAAGGTTGCATGACCTTGCCTTTGTCAAGTTGTGCTGGCTTCCCCAGTATTGTGTACCGTCTTACCCTTCACCAAAGTTACCACTTTTTTTTTTTTTTTTGGTCTATTTAGTGTTTTTCCCTCCTCACTGCTCCCCTCCTTTGCACTCCTTTGTAACCATCGAAGATTGTTTCTTTTTGTGTAAACCTTTTCATGAGTTTTTATCATAGTGGTCTCAATATTTGCCTTTTTGTAACTGACTTATTTCACTTCGTATAATGCCCTCCATACCCATCCATGTTGTGAGATGTTTCGCAGATTCATCATTGTTCTTTATTGTTGTGTAGTATTTCATTGTGCCTATGTACTACAGTTCATCCATTTTTTTGTTGATGGGCCCTTAGGTTATTTCCATTTTTTTGCTATTGTGAATAATGCGGCAGTGAACATGGGTGTGCATGTGTCTATTTGTGTGTTCTTTCTCTAGGATATATTCCTAGCAGTGGGATTGCTGGATCATATGGTATTTCTACTTCTAGCTTTTTAAGGAACCACCCTATCATTTTCCAAAATCGTTGTACCATGTTGCATTCCCACCAGCAGTGCATATGAGTTCCAATCTCCCCGCAGCCTCTCCAACATTTGTTATTTTCTCTTTTCTTGATTTGTGCCACTAATGTTGGAGGCTTTTGACCTTCTTGAAGCTTTTCAGTGACTCTTGTCATCAGTAGGAAGTTCATATTCCTTAGGCAGTGTTTCAAAACCTCCATAGCATGGGACGAAAACTCCCTTGATCTACCTTGTGGCATCTGAACCCACATCTGATTTTTGCACTTCTGAAGTTATCCTAGGCGCCCTGGTGGTTAAGTGTTCAGTGGTTAAGTATTCAGCTGCTAACCAAAAGGTTGACAGTTTGAATCCACCAGCCGCTCCTTAAAAACTCTATGGGGCAGTTCTACTCTGTCCTATAGGGTCATTATGAGTCAGAATTGACCCCATGGCAATGGGTTTGATTTTGGTTTTTATAGTTATCCTAATTCTTTTTCTTCTTTCTATACAACCCTTTTCCTTGCTCAGTCCCCTGAATTATTCTTCATTCTAAGGCCCAGTTCAGATCCTGTCTTTTCACTGAAGCCTTGTATGATTATTTCTATTAGAAGCAATCGTGTTTCTTTTATTTTTTGGATTCTGGTAGGTAGAATGGTGTGGAGTGAAAACATGAACTTTAGATTTCGAAATATGTGACTCTGAATCCTAGTTCCACCTTTTACCAGTTCTGAGATTAGGGACAAGTTAATTGACTTCTTGGAGTTTGTTTCCTCATTTGCAGAGTAAAGATAATGGCACCTGCTGCAAAGGGTTGTTTGAGGATTAGATGAGATGCAAACACATCGTAGCCTCCTTCCCGGAACCTTTGAATATGTTACCGTAAGTGGCAAAAGGGACTTTGCAGATGTGATTAAAGATTATGAGATGGGGAGATTATCCTGAATTACCCAGGTGGGCCCTAAGTGTAATCACAGGCCCTTATAAAGGAAAAAGAAAAGCAAGGGAGTCAGGGTCAGAGTGATACAGCGTGAGAAAGACTCTACTGGCCAGTCATTGCTGGCTTTGAAGATGGAAGGGGGCCACAAGCCAAGGTATGCAGGCTCGCTTTAGCAGCTGGAAGAGGCAAGGAAACAGATTCTCCCCTGGAGCCTCCAGAAGAAAAGTCACCCTGCCAACACCTTGATTTTAGTCCAGTGAAATACATTTTGGACTGCTGACCTCCAGGACTGTAAGATGATTAATTTGTGTTGTTTTAAGCCATCAAGTTTGTGTAATTTGTTACAGCATGAATAAACTCAAAAAACCCACTGCCATTGAGTCGATTCCAGCTCACAGTGACCCTAAAGGACAGAGTAGAACTGCTCCAGAGGGTTTACAAGGCTGTAATTTTTACAGAAGCAAACTGCCACATTTTTCTCCCATGAAGTGATTAGTGGGTTCGAACTGCCAACCTTTTGGTTTAGCAGCCAAGCACTTTAACTACTGCACCACCAAGGCTCCTCATGGTATCAATAGGATAGTAATATAGTACTCCCCAGCAATGTCCTTTCTTCCCTTAGTAATAACTCCCCCCCCGCATTTCATGTTCTCAGTGTCCTCATGAAACATTTCTCTTTATTAGCCAAACATTTATGAAACTGTATGTCAGGGGCTGCATAGGCTGTTGGAAGAATGAGGATACATAGATGAAAAATATATATATGTGGTTACAGTTTGCCATACGGAAGAAAGAGACTGGAAGGAGTATGCCAAAATGTTAAACAATGATTACGTCTAGATTATGGGTGGAATATGAGTGAGAGCTAGTCTCTTTTTTATACTATACTTTTATTTTCAAAAATAAAAAAAATTAAAAATCACTACATTGTGACATCATAGATAGAGGTATGGTCAGTGTACTGTGGGAGCACAAGGAGGGAACCTTTCATTTTCCTGTAGGGGCTCCTTGAATATTTCTGAGAGAACAGGCCATTTGAGTCCAAAGAACTTGCTAAGGGCAGGAGAAGGGAAGGATTTCACAGGTAGAGGAGCAACTGTGCAGAGGCAGGAACGAAAGACCTTGTCCTGAGGGTAAGCATGGAACCATCCTTCCATCTAAATGACTCCTTGCTTCAGTGGATCAAACCCAAAGAATGAGCCTCTAGGCATTAAGGAATCTGGCCAGAGAGCTCTTATGGGGGTAGAGGGATTGAGACATTTTGGCAACCCTGAATCATATCAAGTAGTTGTGGAGTTGGTGTCTGGGAACAAGTGCTTGTGAAGCCTTTGTTGTTTAAGGCTCAACCTTTTATGCTTTTCGCTCCTAGTGTTTCTTGCAGTAATGAGGTGGAAGGGCCCTGATCCCCACACAAGCCACCTGCATTTTGCAGGGGGATTTGTTTCCTTTGTTGAGGAATGGGTGTGTTGCTCTTTTTTATTTTTTTAACTCTTTTCACTGGTGGAAACCCTGGTGGCATAGTGGTTAAGTACTATGGCTACTAACCAAAAGGTTGGTGGGAGACATAGAAGGCCAAGTAGAGCTATGTGAGGGAAAAAAACAAATATGGGGTGGTAAGAGCTCTTGTAATTGCCTCTGTTTTCTTAAAGTATGTGTTCCTTTCTCCCATCTTCCCTCCACACCCTAATATTTTAGGGCCAAGTCCCGATCATTGTGCACAAAGAGACTTGTTTCCTAGCTCCCTCTATAGTTTGTTTCCACCCACCAAGACAACGGGCCTATTTTTTTCTAAAGTCAAAGGCCCTTGTGTTTAGCCTCAGTAGTTCCACTCTGTACTGGTGCCAAAGCTTGCGCCTTCCTGTTGTATTCCTTCCAGGTCATCTTGGGATCCTCAGGCTTGTGGGGTGGGGTAGGGGTCCAGGGAAAGGAGTGGAAAGATTTCAAGAGTTTCTCAGTTGTGCTTGGATGAGTCTTCTAGCCCTGTTGGCAGAAGCAGCAGAATTGTAGGCCAAGGGACCCAGGTTCTGGTCTGGGTGATGAACTCTGACTTTGAATGAGTCGATGTGCTTCTTTAGGTCTAACTTTGCCTTCTTCAAAAGGAGGAGATTTGACTAGGGGAACTCGAGCCCTACAGCTTGACTCCTCTGGCCTTGCTTTTTCTTTCCTCTTCCTCATTGAAATCTGGTTCATCCCTTCAGGGCCCAAGGACCCATACCATCAGATAAAATCAATTTGGCTAATGTCCATATGCAAGAGCACTGTCTCTCAGGCATCGTGTACCTTTTGAGGACAATACTCTCAGTTGACGGGCCTTTTAGGCTAGTATGGAGTGGGTGGATATTCTCATCTTACTTGGGGGATCTTTTTAGTAGCAGGAGAAGGAGGCTCCTGCCAGACTGTGAAAGTCTTGACTACCGGCCTAAGGAGTTTGGACACTGGTGAGCAAGGAACCATCGAAGCCTTTTAAGCAGGAAGTAGCCTGGTCAGATCTGTTTTAGGACACACACTCTGGCAGCCGGTCTGTTGGGAGAACTGTGTCTGTGGATAATCCAGATGAGAGACTGAGATCTGAACAGTAGTAGGAGAAACCAAAAAAACAAAAACCCAAACCCATAGCTTTAGAGTCGATTCTGACTCATAGCAGTCTTATAGGACAGAAGAGAACTCCCCCATAGTATTTCCAGAGAGTAGCTGGTACTTTTGAATTGCTGACCTTTGGGCTGGCAGCCGAGGTCCTAACCACTAAGCCACCAGGGCTCCAGGGCATGGGGAACAGGGAACAAGTGGGAGCCATTGAAGAAGAGATGGCAGGTCCGGTGAGTGCCTGGAGGAGAGGGGTGGCTCTGAAGGTGACTTGAAGATGACTTAGATCTGTGTCTAGTTTGGGCTCTTGAGTGGATCAGATGCCATTATCCTTGAGATAAGGCATGGATAAGGGATAGGCTGGATAGGGACTGAGATGCTAAACTCAATTTTGGATCTGTCTAGATAAGGTGCCTATGGACCATTCAGATGGGCATAATGGATGGGCCATGGGAGGCACACAGATGAAGCTCTAGAGCAAAGCTGGGGCTAGAGCGAGGGAATGGTTGAGGCCGGGATGGAGAGCAGTGAGCAAGGGAGCCCAAAGAGTCTCTGCTTCTGTCAGTGCTTCAGTGCTGTGTGGCTGGTCTTCTCCAACTCGTGGTACATGGCTGTGCTTTACTCTGTTGATCAGAGTGATTTTTCAGAGTTTTATCCAGATAGATATTCTTAGCCTGGGGGTCACATATTAACTGCCCATTAACTTTTAGAAAATGGGGGCTGTGAATCGATCAGGGAGAAGAAGAAAGGGGAGGAGAAGTGTCGAAAGGAAGAACTTTTGGAGAAATAACAGGAAGGGCAGGCATATCAAAACGCATACCATAAAACAATTTAACATTCATTGTAAACCATAAAAGTGCTATGTAAACATAAAGTTCTGTTGAGAACATGTCCACAGGTCAGAAGAGGAGATGAGGCTAAGAGGGCAAAGAGGAAGAATAACCCAGAAGGATTAAGCTAAAAGTTAAGCTACTAGGTCTAGAAATCTCTTTGGAAGGTATGCTGTAGCTTAGAAATCACTTGGCCTGTTCAGTCTCTCGGGAGTAATGAGTTCCTTATATACATTATTGCTACATTAAATATTAGTACAATTACTGGCTGTTATGGATTGAATTGCGTCCCCAAAAAATGTATACCAATTTGGCTAGGCCATGATTTCCATTGTATTGTGTGATTATCCACCATTTGGTCATCTGATGTGATTTTCCTGTGTTATAAATCCTGCCTCTGTGATGTTAATGAGGTAGGATTAGAGGCAGTTATGTTAATGAGGCAAGACTCAATCGACCAAAGTAAGTTGTATCTCGAGTCAATAACTTTTGAGATATGAAGGAGAGAAGCCAACAGAGAGACAGGAGGACCTTATACCACCAAAAAAGTAGTGCCAGGAGCAGAGCAAGTCCTTTGGAAATGGGGTCCCTGTGCAGAGAATCTCCTAGACCAAGGGAAGGTTGGTGACAAGGACTTTCCTCCAGAGTTGATAAAGAGAGGAGGCCTTCCCCTAGAGTTGGTGCCCTGAATTTGTACTTCTCGCCTACTAGAATGTGACAGAATAAACTTCTGTTTGTTAAAGCCATCCACTTGTGGTACTTCTGTTATAGCAGCACTAGACAACTAAGACACTAGCTGTCAATTTTTGTGTGCCAATTACATGCCAGGCAGTGCACTGAGCACTTTAACTAGATTATCTCATTTGATCCTCACAACAGTGTGCAAGGTGGAACAGCTCTGTGTTTAAGTGGGTTGACGATGCCCTCTCTGGTGTCCTCAGGAGAGTCTTGGAGTCAGGAGCCTATCTTGAGATGCTTCATGTTTTGGTATTGACATGGCTTCCCTTCCTGTTCTCCCATCTCCTCCACAACCTAGCCCTGAGTTTCCCGAGAAGGCTATCATACTTTAGATAACTTACCTGGCAGTTTCCTGCCTGTGATTCTCTGAAACAAATAGGAGGAAATCCTTTTCATAGCCATCGGTAATCTGTTTCATGATTTCCCTTCCCCAATAGAACCCGACAGAAGACACACCACACAGAGAGACATATGTGCACGCTCTAGCTCCCAACACTGAGAACACACAGCACACAGAGAGAACACGTGCATGTTCTAGCTCCTAGCACTCAGGGCAGTGCATGGAGAGACATATGTGCACGCTCTAGCTCCCAGCACCGAGAACATAAAGCACACAGAGAGACATATGTGCACGCTCTAGCTCCCGGTGTTCAGAGCACACAGTGAACAGAGAGACAGATGTGTGCATCCATGTACGGGAAGGGCGGGGTGGGCGGGGTTATAACACACACCATGAGAACCTATGTGGTGTCCTTAATGTCCTATACGTCACTGCCACCTAAGGATTTGGGGTGGATACTGTGGATGTGCATGAGTGTGTGGGTGTGTGCTTGTGGGGCAGAGTATGGGGTTAGTGAGTGGTGGCTGAGTGTTGAGAGGAAGTGATTCAGGAGCTGGGTTGCTCTCTTTATGCCTCAGTTTTTTTGCCAAGGTACTGCTAACTCAATGAGATGCATTGACACAGTGGCTGCAACAATGGGCTCAAGCATAGCAACGATTGTGAGGATGGTGCAGGACCAGCCAGTATTTCATTCTGTTGTATGAAGGGTTGCTGCGAGTCAGAACTGACTCAGCGGCACTTAACAGCAACAACCAGTAACTTGTGTCGTCAGAACCAAAAAAAAACCCACTGCCATCGAGTCCATACCGACTCATAGTGACCCTATAGGACAAAGCAGAACTGCCCCGTAGAGTTTCCAAGGAGCGCCTAGCAGATTCGAACTGCCGACCTTTTGGTTAGCAGCTATAGCACTTAACCGCTACAACCACCAGGACCCCCTATGTTGTCAGAGGGCTGAATAAATGTTAAACATTTCCTTAATCCAGACTGAAATCCACCTGAGTGTTTTATTCTTGGAAGGGTGTGTAATATGGGAGAGGTCTGGGGAGGCAGAGGATGAAACACCCAGACCTTCCTGAACAGTCATTCTGAGGTCAGTTTACAGAAAGTAGGCATTGATTGTTTAGCCGTCACTATCTTAGGTTCTTTGAGTAGGACCCAGAGGACTTGAGAGCTTCTATGGCAGAGGTATCATCCTGTTGTGCAAAGATTAGAGACAAGTGGTGAAGCCAGAAACTGGTCAGATTAGTGACTTATTTCTAGCCAATATTTAGGCATTCCACCTTTAAAAACAATTCAGTTTCACTAATATTTGTCAAGTACCTACCAAATGCCAGGTGCTGCGTTTTCAAAGATGAATGAAACACAGTTACTCCTCGGAGCCAATAACTTATCTTTTCTCGAACAAGGGATTCTGGGCCCAATTCTCTCAGTACCCAAATTTGTCCCATTAGTCAGCCTTTGGGAACTCTCAGAACCAGACGGGTAAGGTCAGGTTGGAAGGCACTCAGAAGACGACTGGGGAAGAGCTGCCTCCTCAAAGCAGAGTTGACCTTAATGGCATGGATGGAGTCAAGCTTTCAGAACCCTCATCTGCTGATGTGGCATGACTCAAAGTGAGAAGAAACAGCTGCAAACATCCATTAATAATTGGAACGTGGAATATATGAAGTATGAATCTAAGACAACTGGAAATCATCAGAAAAAAGTGAAATGGAACACATAAAGATCGATGTCCTAGGCATTAACCCCAAACCCAGTGCCATCAAGTCGATTCCGACTCATAGCGACCCTAGGCATTAGTGAGCTGAAATGGACTGGTATTGTTTTAAAGTTCTGTGCTCCAGCTGGGATTGTAAGCAATGGGTAAGGGAGTATGAAACAGAACAGAGGCTGTCTTAGTTATCTAGTGCTGCTATAACAGAAATACCACAAGTGGATGGCTTTAACAAACAAATTTATTCTCTCACAGTTTAGGAGGCTAAAAGTCCAAATTCAGGGTACCAGCTCTAGGGGAAGTCTTTTTCACTCTACTGGCTCTGGGGAGAGGTCCTTGTCATCCATCTTCCCCAGTCAAGGAGCTTCTCAACACAGGGACCCTGAGTCCAAAGGACGTAGCTCTTGTTGTTGGCGGTATGAGGTCTCCATACTCATACGTCAATGAGTCCTGCCTCATTAACGTAACTGCACTTAGTCTCATCTCATTAACATCATAGAGATAGGATTATAGCACATAGGAAAATCGCACCAGATGACAAAATGGTGGACAGTCACACAACACTGGGAATCATGGCCTAGCCAAGTTGATGCATGTGTTTTTGGGGGCACAATTCAATCCATGACAGAGGCTGTTTCTATTGCTCTTGCATGTGCCCTTGGAGCTTGGCCCAGATGTTGTCCTTGGTGAAAAATGTTGATATATCTGAAAGGGTAGAACTCTCCTTGACAAAGGTCAGGCATAAGGCATAGGACTCACTCAGGGGGCAGAGGAACTTTCAGGATCTCAGAGTTAGAGTGATCTCTATGTAGGGCAAAGGAAGCAGCTGTGGGATGTGCTCAGACCAGCTTGAAGTTTAGCAAAGGAACCTAGAGGGCAGAAAGAGGTCCAGCGGTGAGATCCTGCCCAGCTTGCACCAGTGTTGCCTGAGGGTCGAGTGAGAGGGAGTGAAAAGTAAATTAGGCCAAACCTGTCCGGAGCAGCTTAAAGGGCCCAAGGAGCCAGACCTCTTGTCCAAGGATATTCAGACCCAGGCACACAGTATCCAGAGAGAATTCTCTGCTTAGGATTTAGTTATGGTTGGCTGAAAAAATTTCTTTCTTTTTTCTTTTGTGTTTTTTCAGTAGTTCCTACTGAAAAATTACAGTTAGTCGACTGAACTAAGTGAAAACTTTTCATTCTTACCTAGCCAGCCTAATTATGTGGTTGGAAGAGCACCCCTGGAAACTGGATGGTGGTAGCCGTGGCCATCTCATATACCTTTTTTTTTAAATTTTATTGCTGTTGTTGAGAATATATACAACAAAACATACACCAACTCAACAATGTGTACATGCACAATTCAATGACATTGATTACATTCTTCAAGTTGTGCAACCATTCTCACCCTCCTTTTCTGAGTTGTTTCTCACCCATTAACATAAACTCAGTGCCCCCTATGGTTCATATCTAACCTTTTGAGTTGCTGTTGTCACTCTGATCCCATATAGATAGTTTTTAAAAGAACATAATGTGCAAGGCAGACAATTTTTACTAGTGAAGCTGAACTATTCTTTGGTTTTAAGAAGACTTCAGGGAATACTTTCAGTTTAATTTTTAAAGATTATCTCAGGGTGATAGTTTTGGGGATTTATCCAGCCTCTATGGCTCCAGAAAGTTCTAGAGTCCATGAGAATTTGAAATTCTCGTCTGCATTTGCTTCCTTTGATCAGGATTCTTCTATAGAATCTTTGATCAAAATGTTTAGTATTGGTAGCTGGGCACTATCCAGTTTTCTGGTCTCATGGCAAAGGAGGCAGTTGTTTATGGAGGGAATTAGCCACACATTCCATACCCTCCTCCTTTTCTGACTCTCCTTCTTCCTCTGTTGCTCCAGGTGAATAAAGGCCAGTTTTTGTGCCTTGGATGGCCATTTGCAAGCTTTTAAGACCCCAGACATTATGCCACAAACTAGGAGATAGAACAGAAACACTAAACATGTTATTAGGCCAATTAACTGGGATGTCCCAGGAAACCATCACCCTAAACCTCCAAACCAAGAAACCAAATCCCGTGAGGTGTTTCGGTGTATATAAGTGGCCTCAGCAGCTACTCTTCTTTTGTCATTGTTGTAAATGTATCTATCACACAACTTTTGCCAATTCAGCTTTTGACAGGTGTACAACTTATTTTCAGCAATCACAATAATCGGTTGTGCAACCCTACCCTTAATCAGTGCGATTTTTCCGTCAGTGTTAGCCCCCATTTTCCCCCACTCCCTCCTGCCCCTGGTAACCACTAATAAACTTTGGTCTCTATACATTTGCCTTTTATTGTCTTTTAATATAAGTGAGGTCATACAATATTTGTGCTTTTAAGATTGACTCATTTCACTCAGCGTAATGTCTTCAAGCTCCATCCATACTGCAGCATGTATCAAGGCTTCATTTTGCGCCACTGGCGGAATAGTATTCCATTGTATGTATGTACTGCATTTTATTTATCTGTTCATCTGTTGATGAATATTTAGGTAGCTTCCACCTTTTGGCTACTGTGAACAGTGCTGTGATGAACACTGGTATACAATGGTAAAGTCCTTTGGTGAACAAAAGTGTTTAATTTTTAGGATGTCTCATTTATTTATTTGCTCAGCAAATAAAACGAGAAGCTGGACTATATGAAGAAGAACAGGGCATCAGGATTGGAGGAAGACTCATTAACAACCTGCATTATGCAGATGACACAAGCTTGCTTGCTGAAAGTGAAGAGGACTTGAAGCACTTACTGATGAAGATCAAAGACCACAGCCTTCAGTATGGATTACACCTCAACATGAAGGAAACAAAAATCCTCACAACTGGACCAATGAGCAGTATCATGATAAATGGAGAAAAGATTGAAGTTGTCAAGGATTTCATTTGACTTGGATCCACAATCAACAGCCACGGAAGCAGCAATCGAGAAATCAAAAGACGCATCGCATTGGGTAAATCTGCTGCAAAGGACCTCTTCAAAGTGTTGAAGAGCAAAGATGTCACCCTGAAGACTAAGGTGCGCCTGACCCAAGCCATGGTGTTCTCAATTGCATCATATGTGTGTGAAAGCTGGACAATGAATAAGGAAGACCGAAGAAGAGTTGACGCCTTTGAATTGTGGTGCTGGCGAAGAATATTGAATATACCATGGACTGCCAAAAGAATGAACAAATCTGTCTTGGAAGAAGCGGGGCCAGAATGCTCCTTAGAGGCAAGGATGGCGAGACTGTGTCTTACATACTTTGGACATGTTGTCAGGAAGGATCAGTCCCTGGAGAAGGACACCATGCTTGGCAGAGTACAGGGTCAGCGGAAAAGAGGAAGACCCTCAACGAGGTGGATTGACGCAGTGGCTGCAACAATGAGCTCAAGCATAACAATGATTGTGAGGATGGCGCAGGACCGGGCAGTGTTTTATTCTGTTGTGGGTAGGGTAGCTATGAGTCAGAACCGACTTGATGGCACCTAACAACAACAACGTTTATTTATTTGGTCTTTTGCTGTTTATGCTTTTGTTATTGTATTAGATAACCCATTGATAAAAGCTAGGCCCATTGGGTTATTGTTTTTATCCCCACTAGCAGGAAAGGATCATATCTAATTTAGTTATGATTATCTGTAGTGTGTAGCACAGGACCCTGCAAATGCTGAATGAATGATGTGGCTGAACTGTACCACTAACTTAGGTTCTGGATTTTAGAAATACTTCAGAGGAAGGAAAAGAGTTTTCTCTACTTCTGCTGGAATGGGTTAAACACGAGGCACACATTAAAAATGATGCTGACCTTTGATAGCTTTTCAGCTTCTGAACACTTTTCATGTGAACCGTTCTCCTTTTTCCAAGACTTCAGTCACGTAGGACTTACATGCCACCCTTAGCCCTCCACTGTAGTACCTGACCCAGCCCACCCTGTTCCTCACTTTAGGCCTAAATTTTCCTTGGTTGTGAGTCCTCTTACCAGCCCCACCCCATCAAAGCTCCCGACTCAGTGTCATAGGTCAGAGCTAGGTTGTGGGGGATAAGCAGTCGGATTGTACAAATGATTCTAGTATGATGCATGTATAGTTGAAAGCCCCCTTCAGGTACCAGGTGCCAGCGAGTTGATTCCGACTTACGGCGACTCTATGTGTGTCAGAGGACAGCTGTGTTCCACAGGGTTTTCAGTGGCTGATTTTTTTGGAAGTAGATCACCAGGCCTTAGTTCTGAGGCACCTCTGGTGGACTCGAACCACTAACCATTTGGTTAACAGCTAAGCGTGTTAACTGTTTACACCATCCAGGGGTGCCAAAAGCTCCCTACCCTTCCCAGAGTCATTTGCTAAATGAATTGGGTGAAATATCAAGCAGTTTCATAAAGTGAGGTGAAAGATTTAGGCAGAAAGGGGGTGATATCTCTGAGTAATTGCCCAGTGGGCAGGCGGGATGTCCTTCCTGAGTCAGCGTTAGGGTCAACACTCCTGTGCATTTATGCTCTTACGGGTTCTTCCCTTTTCCGTTTTTGAAACTACAGCTTTTCTAAAAACTCTTAAAACAACAATAACAAACAAGCAATCCCAGAGAAGTAGAGAAAGGGGCAACCATTTCCATGTCTCCACTGGATTTTTTATGTGGGCAACTACTTATAGTTTTGAAAGGCTTATTTTAGAAGAATATAGACCATTTTAAAGATGACAAGAAAATAGGTAATTTTAGATTGTATGGCCCTAAGTGGAGAAAAGACCTGGTAGGAGGGCAGACTTTAAAGAAGGTGTTAGTGGTACCCTGTGTGAAAAGATATTGATAAGTCAAGTCTGCAGTGAAGCAGGTCTGACTTAAAATACTTAGCATTCTAGCATGTCTTCCCTCCTAGACTTCCTGTGAAGAAGGAGGGAGAATATAAGTGAAGTGCCATGATTATAATATAAAACTACAAACTGCCTGCATCTATTTCTTTTTATTTTTTAATTTATTTTAATTGTACTTTAGATGAAACCCTGGTGGCGGTCGTGGTTTAGTGCTGTGGCTGCTCACCAGAAGGTTGGCAATTTGAATCCACCAGGCGCTCCTTGGAAACTCTATAGGGCAGTTCTACTTTGTCCTATAAGGTTGCTGTAAGTTGGAATCGACTCAATGGCAGTGGGTTTGGTTTACAGAGAAAAGTAGCTTTAAGCGATTAATACACATATTGTTTTGTGACATTGGCTGCCAACCCCACGACATGTCATCACCCTCCCGTTCTCCACCTTAGGCTCCCCATTACCAGCTTTCCTGTTCCCTCCTGCCTTCTTGTCTTGCCCCTGGGCTAGTGTGCCCATTTAGCCTTATTTTGTTTTTGGTTCTGTCCCATCTTTGGCTGAAGGGTGAACCTCAGGAATGACTTCAGAGCTGAGTTAAAAGGGAGTCTGGGAGCCATACTCTTGGAGTTTCTCCAGCCTCTGTCAGACCAGTAAGTCTGGTCCTTTTTTGTGAGTTAGAATTTTGTGCTACATTTTTCTCCAGCTCTGTCCAGGACCCTCTATTGTGGTCCCTGTCAGAGCGGTGAACGGTAGTAGCCGGGCACCATCTAGTTGTACTGGACTCAGTCTGGTGGAGGCTGTGGTAGTTGTGGTCCATCAGTCCTTCGGATGAATCTTTCCCTTGTGTCTTTGGTTTTCTTCCTTCTCCCTTGCTCCGGATGGTGCCTGCATCTATTTCTATATTTTAATACTTAAATATAGTTAAGTCTTTCTCATATTAAATAATTCCTTTTTTCAACCCTACTTTTCTTGTCGGCTTCCATCTTATCACCTCTTCCTGTTTATAGTCATATTTTTAAAAAGAGTTGTTTATACTCACTGTCTCCATTTCCTTATCTCCCACTCACTCCTCAGCATCCTGGAGTTGATTTTTTTTTCCCATTATGCAAATGAAACTGCTCTTAACAAGGTCAACAAAGGTGAAGTTGTCCAAAAATACAATAACCTTTTTTGTCCTTGTTTTACCTGCTCCTTTGACTGCTTCTTCGCTCTTGAACTGCTGCGGTGGCCCTGACTGTGTTGGTTTCTCTCCCACCTCTCTGCTCGTTCCTTTTCAGTTTTCTTTGCCACCTCCTTGCATCTGTCTAGTTGTTCAATGTCAGTGGTCTTTAGTGTTCCATCCTATGTCCTCTTCTCTTTCTACCCTGTATACGCCCTAGGCCCCCTGTGACTTCAGTATAATCGATATGTAATGGCCCATCTTTCTTGAGTACCAACACTGTGTATTTCAACAGTCCACTGGAAATCTGATTTTGAGTACGCAGCATACTTCAAACTGAACTTGTTGTCTTACCATCAAACCTGATTGTTTTTCAATATATTTTATTTCAGTTACTGGTAGCCTGCAATATCCCATGTCAGAAATCTGGCCACCATCCTTGACTCATCCCTTCGTCGCTTCCTCATCTAGTCAGTCACTCAGCCTTGACAGTCAAAACAAAAAACCCATTGCTGTCGAGTCAAATATGACTCATGGCAACCCAATAGGACAGAGAAGAACTGCCCCCTAGGGTTTCCAAGGAGTGGCTGGTGGATTCAAACTGCTGACCTTTTGGTTAGCAGCCATAGCTCGCCGTAGCTCTTAACCACTGAGCCACCAGGGCTCCAGTCGTGACAGTACTACCTCCTAAATATCTCTCAACCCTCTCCACTCCTCTGTGCAACTCCTCATGCACTGCTAATTCAAGCCACTATCATTTCCTTCTGTAGATCAGTTTCTCTCTGACACCCTTCCTCGCCTCCAGTCTAATTCCATGCCCCCTCTTATCAAGTGTCCAAAATGCAGCTGGACGGGTCTTATACAACAAAATTCTGATCCTGTCTTTTTACATTTTAAAGCCCTTTAATGGTCCTCTGTTACCCTCAGGATGCACTTTGATTTTCTCAGTATGGTTCCCACATTTTTGTCATGTTACAAAGTTTTAAAAGCCTCAGGCTTCTTCGCCATCCTTACCTGTGCCAATCCCACCCCTCACCTCTACCCCTGTTTTTGCACTCTCTGTATCAGCTCTACTCGACTACTTTAATGTCTTTTTTAAGAAATTTTTTATTATGCTTTATGAAAGTTTACAAATCAAGTCAATCTCTCATACAAAAATTTATATACACCTTGCCATATACTCCTAGTTGCTCTCCCCCTAGTGAGACAGCACTCTCCTTCTCTCCACCTTCTATTTCCGTGTCCATTCAGCCAGCTCCTGTCCGCCTCTGCCTTCTCATCTCCCTTCCAGACAGGAGCTGCCCACATAGTCTCATGTGTCTACTTGATCTAAGAAGCTCACTCCTCACCAGTGTCATTTTCTATCCCATAGTCCAGTCCAATCCCTGTCTGAAGAGTTGGCTTTGGGGATGGTTCCTGTCTTGGGCTAACAGAAGGTCTGGGGACCATGACCTCCGGCGTCCTTCTAGTCTCAGTCAGACCACTAAGTCTGGTCTTTTTACAAGAATTTGAGGTCTGCATCCACTGCTCTCCTGCTCCATCAGGAATTCTCTGCTGTGTTCCCTGTCAGGGCAGTTATCGGTTGTAGCCAGGCACCATCTAGTTCTTCTGGTCTCAGGCTGATGTAGTCTCTGATTTATGTGGCCCTTTCTGTCTCTTGGGCTCATAAATACCTTGTGTTTTTGGTGTTCTTCATTCTTCTTTGTGCCAGGTGAGTTGAGACCAATTGATGCATCTTAGATGGCCGCTTGCTAGCATTTAAGACACCAGATGCTACTCTCCAAAGTGGGACGTAGAATATTTTATTAATACATTTTATTATGCCAATTGACCTAGCTGTCCCCTGAAACCATGGTCCCCAAACCCTGTAATTTTCCTTTTTTGTGGTGTCTTTACCTGGTTTTGGTATCAGGGATATGCTGGCTTCATAGAACAAGTTTGGGAGTATTCCATCTTATTCTATGCTCTGAAATACCTTTAGTAGTAGTGGTGTTAATTCTTCTCTGAAAGTTTGGTAGAACTCCCCAGTGAAGCCATCTGGGCCAGGGCTTCTTTTTGTTGTGAGTTTTTTGATTACCTTTTCAATCTCTTCTTTCTTATGGGTCTATTTAGTTTTTCTACCTCTGTTTGTGTTAGTTTAGGTAGGTAGTGTGTTTCTAAGAAGTCATCCATTTCTTCTAGGTTTTCAAATTTTAGAGTACAATTTTTCATAGTATTCTGATATGATTCTTTTAATTTCAGTTGGGTCTGTTCTGATATAGCCCATCTGATTTCTTATTTGGGTTATTTGCTTCCTCTCCTGTTCTTCTGTTGTCAGTTTGGCCAATGGTTTATCAATTTTGTTAATTTATTCAAAGAACCAGCTTTTGGTCTATTTAACTCTTCCAATTGTTTTTCTGTTCTCTATTTCATTTAATTCTGCTCTAATTTTTATTATTTGTTTTCTTCTGGTCCCTGAGGATTTCTTTAGTTGCTCTCTTTCTATTTGTTCAAGTTGTAGGGATAATTCCTTGATTTTGGCCCTTTCATCTTTTTGTACATGTGCATTTATTGATATAAATTGACCTCTGAGCACTGCTTTCACTGTGTCCCAAAGGTTCTGATAGAAGTGTTTCCATTCTCATTGGATTCTATGAATGTCTTTATTCCACCCTTAATGTCTTCTATAACTCAGTCGTTTTTGAGCAGGGTGTTGTTCAGTTTCCAAGGGTTTGATTTCTTTTCCCTGCTTTTTCTGTCATTGATTTCTACTTTTATGGCCTTATGGTCAGAGAAGATGCTTTGTAATATTTTAATGTTTTGGATTCTGCTAAGGCTTGCTTTTTGACCTAACATGTGGTCTATTCTAGAGAATGTTCCATGTGCATTAGAAAAGAAAGTATACTTGGCTGCCGTTGGATGGAGCGTTCTGTATACGTCTATAAGGTCAAGTTGGTTGATTGTGGCATTTAGATCTCCCATGTCTTTATTGAGCTTCTTTCTGGATGTCCTGTCCTTCACCGAAAGTGGTGTGTTGAAGTCTTCTACCATTATTGTGGAGCTGTCTATCTCACTTTTCAATGCTGCTAGGGTTTGTTTTATGTATCTTGCAGCTCTGTCATTGGGTGCATAAATATTTAATATGGTTATATCCTCACGGTATATTGTCTCTTTAATCATTATATAGTGTCTTTCCTTATCTTTTGTGGTGGATTTAACTTTAAAGTCTATTTTGTCAGAAATGAATATTGCCACTCCTGCTCTTTTTTGATTGTTGTTTGCTTTTTTTTTTTTTCCCCATCCTTTGAGTTTGTTTGTGTCTTTAAGTCTAAGATGTGTCTTGTAGGCAGCATATAGATGGATCATGTTTTTTAATCCATTCTGCCACTCTCTGTCTCTTTATTGGTGCATTTACATTCAGCATAATTATGCATAGGTATGAGTTTAGTGCTGTCATTTTGATGTCTTTTTTTGTGTTGTTGACAGTTTCTTCTTCCCACTTAATTTTTTTTGCTGAGTAGTTTATATATTGTTTTTTCCTCTTATTTGTTGTTGTTGATTTTGTTTCTGCTGAGTCTTTATTTTTTTCTTGTATTTTATTTTGATGAGTAGGATAGTTAGTCTCCTTTGCAGTTACCTTAATATTTACCCCTATTTTTCTAAGTTTAAACCTAACTTTTATTTCTTTATATTGCCTTGAATTCCTCTCCATATGAAAGATCTATGTCTACATTTTTTAGTCCCTCTTTATTGTTTTAATGTTGTTGTCTTTTACATAATGACATCTCTGTTTCCCTGTTTTGAGTACTTTTTTAATCTTGATTTATTTTTGTGATTTCACTATATGGGTTGACTCCTGGTTTCTCTGTCCTGTGTTCTAGTCTTGGGTCGATACCTGATATTATTGATTTTCTAACCAGAGAACTCTCTTTAGTATTTCTTGTAGTTTTGGTTTGGTTTTTTGCAAATTCCCTAAACTCCTGTTTATCTGGAAATGTCCTAATTTTGCCTTCATATTTGAGAGACAGTTTTACTGGATATATGATTCTTGGCTGGCAATTTTTCTCCTTCAATGCTTTACATAAGTCATCCCATTACCTTCTTGCCTGCATGGCTTCTGCAGAGTAGTCTGAGCTTATTCTTATTGACTCTCCTTTGCAGGTGACTTTTTGTTTATCCCAAGCCACTCTTAAAATTCTCTCTTTATCTTTGGTTTTGGCAAGTTTGATTATAATATGTCTTGGTGACTTTCTTTTCAGATCTACCTTATGTGGAGTTCAGTGAGCATCTTGGACAGATTTCTTCTCATCTTTCACAATATCAGGGAAGTTTTCTGCCAACAAATCTTCAACAATTCTGTCTGTATTTTTTGTTATCCCTCCCTGTTCTGGTACTCCAATCACTCATAAGTTATTTCTCTTGATAGAGTCCCACATGTTTATTAGGGTTTCTTCATTTTTTTTAATTCTTTTACCTGATTTTTCTTCAAATATTTTGGTGCCAAGCATTTTATCTTCATTCTCACTAATTCTTCCTTCCATTTCCTCAGTTCTGCTCCTCTACTTTCTATTGAGTCATCTAATTCTATAATTTTATTGTTAATCTTCTTAATTTCTGATTACTGTCTCTCTATGATTCTTGCAGCCTATTAAATTTTTCATTATGTTCTTGAATGACCTTTTTAATTTCTTCAACTGCTTTATCGCTGTGTTCCTTGGCTTGTTCTGCATTTTGCCTGATCTCGTTCCTGATGTATTGAAGAGTTTTGTATATTAATCTTTTGTATTCTACACTGGTAATTCCAGGAATACACCTTCATCCAGAAGATTCCTTGATTCTTTGTTTTGGGAGCTTGTTGGAGCAATCATGGCCTGCTTCTTTAAATGATTTGGTATTGACTGTTGTCTCCAAGCCATCTATAAGTTATTGTATTAATTTATTTTATGTTTGCTTACTGTATCCTAGCTTCTTGCTTTGTTTTGTTTTGTTACACCAAAATAGGCTGCCTGAGTGAGCTAGCTTGATTATTCTGCCTTTGAAGCTCTAATGTCCTGTCACCAGGTGGCTAGAGCTGTCTCCAGGTATAGGATCCTAGGAGTCCATTCACTTTTCTTGTATAGATTCAGATCAGGTGTCCAGGTAGTTGGTCATCAAGTGTGTGGTAAAGGCTCTGTCCTACAGCCTTAGAAGGGCAGGGGTGATTGCTGTAGGCACAGGTATCTGGTTGCCGCAGGGGGTCATGCTGTGAACAAGGCAGGTGGCTGACAACTGTCCCTGGAGTGTCTGTGAGGAAAACAAATCCCTGTTCCCTACAGCGCACAGGTGGGTAGGTTCAGCAGCCAGACCATGGGCACCCAATGCTTTTGATTGTAAGGACTGGGAGGTACCACTTTCCTTGGACCCCTGGTGTGGGTGGTTAGGTGACATGGGTGGAGGCACCAGTCCTTAGGCCCCTGATATGGGTAGGTAGGGACCCTGTTTAATAGGCAAAATGGTGTCAAATATCAAATACTCACCTCTGCACAGCACAGCTGAAACAGTTGCAGTCTGCCAACAAGGGCCTATTCTCCTGAAATGGGCCCACACAGGTCCATGCAGGAGTGAAAAGTATTCAAACTCTGTGGACCATTTTTGCCTGGACAGGAGCTGCTTCTGTCCTGAGCTCCCCAGCTTAGTGGAACTGGCAGATTATCTTTTCACCCAGTTGTTAATTTATTCCTTCTCTGAGGCCAGGAGAATGGCTCAGAGTGCACAGCAGGACCTATCTCAGGCCCAGGAAAATCGACAGACACTAAAGCCAGCTTGGGGGCCATGGGCACGGTACAATAAATACAAGTACTTACTTTTTGCTGAGAGCACCACCCTTCTCTGGTTCTGGAGGTGTGAGTAGGCTGTGTGGCTCACTGTCTTTCCATGAGGAAACTGCCTCCGGAACACTATCACCAGCCCTGCTGCTATCATTCCAGGAGATTGTGCCTGAGGGTTCCTGCCAAGTCAGGTCTTGCAACTCCTTGCCACCGTCTCTCCCTCCCCCTGTCGCTCAGTCCATTTTCTAACTTTGCCTTTGATAATGAGAACTCCTAGCTTGTCATATATATTATCATTTCACTTGTTTTTTCGGGTCTTTGTTGTAAGATGGATCACCGGAAGCATCTGAAACTCTGCCATCGTGGCCCCACCTTTTTGTTTTCTTTATATTAAGGTGTAATCCATAGGGAAGGCTGTGGTCTTTGATCTTCATTAGTAAGTGCCTCAAGTCCTCTTCACTTTCGGCAAGCAAGGTTGTGTCATGTGCATAATGCAGGTTGTTAATGAGTCTTCCTCCAATCCTGATGCCTCTTTCTTCTTCATGTAGTCCAGCTTCTCAGATTATTTGCTCAGTATGCAGATTGAATAGGTATGACACACACCTTTCCTAACTTTAAACCACTCAGTATCCCCTTGTTCTGTCCGAACAACTGCCTCTTGATCTATGTACAGCTTCCTCATGAGCACAAATGTGTTTGTCAGTTTGTCATACTCTGGGGACTTGTGTGTTGCTGTGATTCTGGAAGCTATGCCACCGGTATTCAGACATGAGCAGAGTCACCCATGGAGGACAGATTTCAGCTGAGCTTCCAGACTAAGACAGACTAGGAAGAAGGGCCTGGTAGTCTACTTCTGAAAAGAATTAGCCAGTGAAAACCTTATGAATAGCAGTGGAACATTGGCTGATATCGTGCCAGAAGATGAGCACCCCAGGTTGGAAGACACTCCAAAGATGACTGGGGAAGAGCTGCCTCCTCAAAGTAGGGTCAACCTTAATGACATGGATGGACTAAAGCTTTCGAGACCTTCATTTGCTGATGTGGCACGACTCAAAATGAGAAGAAACAGCTGCAAACTTCCATTAATAGTCAGAACCTGGAATGTGTGAAGTATGAATCTAGGAAAATTAGAAATCATCAAAAATGAAATGGAATGCATAAACATCGATATCCTAGGCATTAGTAAGCTGAAATGGGCTGGCATTGGCCATTTTGAATCAGACAGTCATATAGTCTACTATGCCAGAAACGACAGCTTGAAAAGGAATTGTGTTGCATTCATCATCAAAAAGAACATTTCAAGATCTATCCTTAAGTATAACGCTGTCAGTGATAGGATAATATCCATACACCTACGAGGAAGACCAGTTAATATGACTATTTTTCAGATTTATGCACCAAACACTAAGGCTAAAGATGAAGAAATTGAAGATTTTTATCAGTTTCTGCAGTCTGAAATTGACAGAACATGTAATCAGGATGCGTTGGTAATTACTGGTGATTGGAATGCATAAGTTGGAAACAAAGAAGGTTTAGTAGTTGGAAAATATGGCCTTGGTGATAGAAACAATGACGAAGACTGAATGATAGAATTTTGCAAAGCCAACAACTTCTTCATTGGAAATCAAATCGACTACATTCATGGGAAGAGAGGACGGAAAAGCTCAATATCATCAGTCAGAACAAGGCCAGGGGCCAACCGTGGAACAGGCCATCAATTGCTCATATGCAATTTCGAGCTGAAACAGAAGAAAATCAGAGTAAATCCACGAAAGCCAAAATATGACCTTGAGTATATCCCACCTGAATTTAGAGACCATCTCGAGAATAGATTTGACACATTGAACACAAATGACCAAAGACAAGACGATTTGTGGAATGACATCAAGGACATCATACATGCAGAAAGCAAGAGGTCATTGAAAAGACAGGAAAGAAGAAAAGACCAAGATAGATGTCAGAGGAGACTCTGAAACTTGCTCTCGAACGTCGAGCAGCTAAAGCAAAAGGAACGATCAAGTAAAAGGACTGAAGATTTCAAAGGGAGGCTCGAGAAGATGAAGTAAAGTATTATAATGACATGCGTGAAGAGCTGGAAATAGAAAACCAAGAGGGGAGAACACGCTCGACATTTCTCAAGCTGAAAGAACTGAAGAAAAATTCAAGCTTCGAGTTGCAATACTGAAGGATCCTATGGGGAAAATATTAAACGATGCCAAAAAAAAAAAAAACCAAACCCACTGCTGTCAAGTCGATTCCGACTCATAGCGACCCTATAGGACAGAGTAGAACTGCCCCACAGAGTTTCCAAACAGCGCCTGGCAGATTCAAACTGATGACCTTTTTGGTTAGCAGCCGTGGCACTTAAGCACTATGCCACCAGGGTTTCCATTAAACGATGAAGGAAACATCAAAAGAAGATGGGAGGAATACACAGTCATTATAACAAAAAGAATTAGTCGATGTTCAACTATTTAAAGAGGTAGCATAAAACCGATGGAACTGAAGGAAGAAGTCCAAGCTGCACTGACATTGTTGGCGAAAAACAAGGCTTCAGAAATTGACGGAATATCAATTGAGATGTTTCAACAAACAGATGCAGAGCTGAATGTGCTCACTCGTCTATGCCAAGAAATATGGAAGACAGCTTCCTGGCCAACTGACTGGAGGAGATCCATATTTATGCCAATTCCCAAGAATGGTGATCCAACCAAATGTGGAAATTATAGATCAATATCATTAATAGCACACACATTCAAAAGCAGCTGCAGCAGTATATATATATATTGACAGGGAACTGCCAGAAATTCAGGCCGATTCAGAACAGGGCGTGGAACCAGGGATCTCATTGCTGATGTCAGATGGATCATGGCTGAAAGCAGAGAATACCAGAAGGATGCTTACCTGTGTTTTATTGACTATGCAAAGGCATTCGACTGTGTGGATCATAACAAATTATGGATAACATTGCAAAGAATGGGAATTTCCAAACACTTAATTGTGCTCATGTGGAACCTATACATAGATCAAGAGGCAGTTGTTCAGAAAGAACAAGGGGATACTGATACCTTGAGTATATGCCACCTGAATTTAGAGACCATCTGAAAAATAGATTTGACACATTGAACACTAATGGCTGAAAACCAGATGAGTTGTGGGATGACATCAAGGACATCATACATGAAGAAAGCAAAAGGCCTTTAAAAAGATAGGAAAGAAAGAAAAGAACAAAATGGATGTCAGAAGAGACTCTGAAACTTGCTCTTGAACGCTGAGTAGCTGAAGCAAACGCAAGAAACGATGACATAGAAGAGCTGAACAGAAGATTTCAAAGGCTGTTTCTAGAAGACAAAGTAAAGTATTATAATGAAATGTGCAAACCAAAAGACGTTTCTCAAGCTGAAAGAACTGAAGAAAAATTCAAGCCTTGAGTTGCAGTATTAAAGGATTCTATGGGCAAAATATTGAATGACGCAGGAAGCCTCAAAAGGAAGTGGAAAGAATACATAGACTCAGTGAACCCGAAAGATTTGGTAGATGTTCAACTATTTCAAGAGGTAGCACATGATCAAGAACTGATGGCACTGAAGGAAGAAGTCCAAGCTGCACTGAAGGCACTGGGGAAAAACAAGGCTCCAGGAATTGATGGAATACCAATTGAGGTGTTTCCACAAACAGATGCAGTGCTGGAGGTGATCATTTGTCCATGCCGAGACATTTGGAAGACAGCTACCTGGCCAACTGACTAGAAGAGATCCATATTTGTGTCCATTCCAAAGAAAGGTGATCCAACAGAATTCAGAAATTATCGAACGATGGAATGCTACTCAGTGATAAAAAAGAACAAAGTACTAGCACGAGCAACGACAGGAATGAATCTCAGAAGCATTATGCTAAGTGAAAGAAGTCAAACACAAAGAGGTACATGCCGTATGATTCCACTTATATGATGTTCTGAAAGGCAGAAGTTTGGGAACAGAAATCAGATCAGTGGTTTCCTGGAGCTGGGGGTCAGAGGAGGGAACTGAATACAGAGGGACATGAGGGAACTTTGGAGGGTTATGGAAATATACATATCTTGATGGTGGTGGTGTTTATATGACTATATGTTTGTCAGAACTCATCAAACTGCACACCTAAAAAAGGTGAATTTTACTGAATGTAATTAAATAAATGGTGCTTAAAAAAAAAAAAAGATTCTCAAGAATAGTTGCTCAACTTTTGAATAAGCTCCCAAACACATAAAGCATTAATGACTCTTGCTTTTTAATTTGCTAGTTTATAACTAAGCAAATTCTTATAAGTGGTTCTTTGAAGACTTGACATTAATCAAGTTCTCTGTCGAACATAAAGTAGCCAACTAACACTAAAGCCTAATTCTCCTGTGTGGGATGATGAAGCCCTTCTTGGGTTTGAATGGAAGTGGGAGAATTTAGTGCCTGTTTCTGCCCATTTCCACTCCCACACTACCCCATTCCTGGACCAAACAGGGCTGGCTGATGGAGTTACCCAGGAAAGCTTCAATTTGTGGGAGCTGGCCTATTACCTTTGCCCTTTAAACAGAGCATGCGTAAGCTGCTGTTTCTAGTGCGTTATCTCCAACGTCCCGTTTCTGCTTTGTAATCCTCTTCCCCCGCCTTGGTATAGTAAGGAACCCTCAAATTTTGGGGCTGGAGGCATAACCTTGGCATAGCCATAACTAAGTCACTGCTTCCATCTCTGTTTATGATAGACATTTATCGTTCCTCTTGTGTTCCTCTTCTCTTTGGCTCTTTCGTCCTCTCTGAACGTTTCTGCCACCATAGCTCCTGGTTTTCCCTGCTCTTCCCTTTCTCCTTTAACTCTTCCTTAGTACCAAACCGTTTCTTGGTCATATGTAAGTTAAGACAATAAAGCTATGAAACTCATGTGAGCTATAGGGCTCCTTTTACAAGCATGTCATATCCAGATAAATATGGGCCCCTTAAAGGTACTTGTACGGGGTGGCTCTACATTTATTCCAAAGGTTCTGTCTTTACACAAAATATTTTAGTCCCTTATCACATGGAGTTGTTTTTAGACCCAGTTCGAGCTCTAAAACAATACCAGTTTCACTTTCTTATAATCACAGTATTTTAGGGAGCCTGCCGCTCTGCTTGTATTTATTGCCCTTCTTGTTCCCAGCTCCCCCCTTCCTTTCCTGCTGTAGCTCCCAAGCAAGGAAGGCTCTGGGCTCAGGTGGGACTACAAGTGTAACAGAGAGCGCAGGCAGTGAAGGGAGATTGGCATGCATCACAAAACTTTGACCTTTGAACAAAGCATGCTTAAATTAAGCTGTTGTTTTCACTGTGTTATCGTCAGTGCCCTGTTTCTGCTTTGTACCCAAAAAACCAAACCAAACCCATTGCTGTCGAGTTGATCCCAACTCACAGCGACCCTATAGGACAGAGTAGAACTGCCCCATGGGGTTTCCGAGGAGTGGCTGGTGGATCCAAACTGCCGACCTTTTTGGTTAGCTGCTGAGCTCTTAACCACTGCGTCACCAGGTCTCCTTGTTCCTTGTACAGCGAGGAATCCTCAAATTCTGGGGCTGGAGACATAGCCTTGAATTGTTCTCCCAGGGGAAAATTGGGGAGAATGAGGAGAGAGAGGTACTTCAGAGGGCTCTGCTTCCTTCTGCTCCTGGGTTGTTAGTTAATGATCTACCAGCAATTCCCACCTTGGGGAGACTAGAGTCATGTATCAGCACCATGTTGCTGCTCAGGGCAGAGGGCACTTTGTACAGAGAGCTGGGTTTAGAGACCTTCCCACTTCACCTTTAGAGTTTGTAGCTGCCTGGGTGCTTCCATCTTCTCAGTCCTCAGGCTCTGGATCCTCATATTGTCTTCCTCTCTAAGTCTCTGCTCTGGGGACATAAACAGAGAATGTCTACCAGCAGGGGAAAAAGAAGGCCTGAATTTGCAAAGCACAAATTAGTAAAAAGTTGAGCTCCCTGCCCATCATGCCTCTCTTCTCCCAGCAGCTTCTGACCTCCCCCCAAAACACAGTAAGATGTGAGCTGATGGTGCATATATGTCTGCAGGGTTTCCTCAAAGATGGGGCTACCTTTGAAGGCTTTATGTTCTTGACTGCCACCTTCTTTTCTCTTTTCCAGAGGATTCTATGTGTGACAAGTGGGTCTAAGGCTGGTGGTCTAGAAATTCAGAGTTCTTGAGAAAAATCCTGAAGGGCCCCTTCCATTCACCCTTCATCAGTTGCAGAACAAGCGATACAGGGGCTGTTACGGGCAGTATAGAGAAAGGAAGCCTTGGGACATCAGCCAGGGAAGGGACTAGGGAGCACACTCAGTGAGTGAACATCTTTCAAGCAAAGTAGAGAGGGAGCTGAAAACAAGGAAGGAAGCTAAGGGAAGACAGGGAATTGTAGGGAATTGAGGGCTTTTTTTTTTTTTTTTTTTTTGCATAGTTCATGGGGAAATAGTGTGTTAGACACAAAAAGAAAAGTAGCAAACAAATTAGATGAGGTGTGCTAAGTGAACAGTATTGTAGGCTGTATACTGCTGCCATTACTAACAGCTAACATTTATTGTTCCAAGCATTTTAGTCATGGATTAACTCACTGACTTCTGGCAACAGCTCTATGAAGTATTTATTGTCATAATCATTGTTTTATAGGTGAAGAAGCTGAGGTGCAGAGATATTACAAATAGCTTGCTTGAGGTCATAGTAAGGCCTCTATTAAGTCATCCAAAGAGTGCCAAAGCTCTGCCATTTCACATCTCCGTGCCTCTGCATCCACGCTTCTGCCCTTTTGCCTGGGATACTCTTCCTTAAAGACTCTGGTCTAAGGGAAAGTTTTGACATCTTTGATTCCATCTGACTATCCCTGGGCGTACTGGTTAAGTGCAGTTGCTAACCAACAGGTCAGCCGTTCAAATCTACCAGATGTTGATTGGAAACTCTATTGGGCAGTGGTACTCTGACGTATGGGGTCGCTATGAGTCAGAATCGACTGGATGGCAATGGGTTTTTGTTTTTGTTTTTTATCCCTATCCGTTGTCTTTGGACACACACACACGCACACACGCACACATATATATGTATATATAGACTTTATTTTTTAGAGCAGTTTTACATTTACAGAAAATTGGGCAAATAAAGAATGTTCCCATACAGGCCCCTCTCCCCTGCCTACAATTTCCCTTGTTTGTTAACTAAAGTCCATTGTTTATATTGTTTCATTTTTTTGTGTTGTACAGCTCTACAGGTTTTGACAAATGTGTAATGCCGTGTGTTCACTATTGCTGTCATACAGCGTAGTTCCATTGCCCTAAAATGCCTAACGTGTTCCACCTATTCATCCCTTCTCTTCTCCCCCAAGCCCTAGCAACAATGATCTTTTTTTTCCTTTTTTCCAACGATCTTTTTACTGCCTGTATAGTTTTGCCTTTTCCAGAATGTCGTATAGTTGGAATCATACAGTACGTAGCCTTTTTAGACGGGCCTCTTTCACTGAGCAATACGTATTTAAGGTTCCTCGGCCTCCCTCTCACTCCCGAGAGGAGACCTTGAGGAAGCATCCTCTGTCCTCCACCCCAGGTAAAGACTGCATTAAGCCTGACATCCTGTCACCTGTACCTGCACAGGTGACCAAGGACAGGCCTGGAGCCAAGGCACACACAAGTCATGGACTGCAGCCTGAGGACCTCACGTCTGTCCCAGAAGCTGACGGAGAAGCAGGGACTCAGAGGATGCACATGCACCTGGACTAATGGGGAGCAATTAGAAGGTGCAACTGGAGCCCAGGTGTGTGAGAATACACAGCCTGAACCCCCTGGCAGGCGCAGTTGGCCTTGGCAGAGCCAAGGGGCCTAGTGTGGGGTGGAGGGGGACTGGCTCTACCTCTCTGGGTCCTGCTGAGGGTCAATTTCTCCCAGAACACCTGGAAAAGAAAAGAGGAGAATTTCCTTCTAGGGTTAAGGGCTTGACCGCTTCTTTGCCTTTGTGCTCATTAGAATATAGTGTGTCTTCTGGGGGATTCCACTGTGGGGGGAAGGTTTGGTGAGGCACCTACAGGCTGGATTGTGGGTGCTGACCCTGCACCCCACCCCCGAACCCTGCTGGGATCTTTGCTAGAAGGGACTTGAAAGAGGAGGGAAACCAGAAGGTGGGGCTCCAAGGCATCATATATATTCTGCAACTGCAAGAGACTCACAGGAGACTGGACACCATTGGGAAGAGCCACCCAGTGAAGCCACAACAATGCCAGGCCAACAGGTGAGGAGAAAGGGCACAGCCTTCAACCACTCAGGTCACACAGAGGAAGCAGGACACAGAGGGGGGCTGTATGGGATGATAATGTGCGCAGCTGAGTTGTTCCTAGTTTCCTGAGTGTTTCTAGTGTGTAGAAGAGAGAGACCCTGGGATCGTGATGCGTGAGATCCTTGTGGGGAGGTGTGTGTTGACCCTGGGCCTGTGTAATCCTGGCAGGGTTTGATGGTGCTTGCCTGAGAGTGACTTTTTCTGAGAGAATGTGACAGTGTGGAGTGAAGTGTGGACAGCTGGCTGTGGTGAGCTAGTGTGAGTGTGAGCAGGACGGCGAGATTGTGCAATGTCCTCATGGCTGTGTGTGTGCACGTGAGCACATTGGGTGAGTGTGAGCGTGGGGGTGTGTCTGACACTGTGAGTTGCATGTCTCTGAGTGACTGCTGGGTGTGACTGTGTGCCCGTGTGGTATTCTGTGACTGGGGGGCTGTGAATATGCAGGTGCCTTTCTCTGTACCAGAGGGCTCTGGCCTGCATAGCAGTGACTCTAATGTTGAAGTGACTTAGGATTTTCCATGTGTGTGCAGTGTGGGTTCAGGTTGGAAGACGAGGGTGGGTCTCGGACGCTGATAATGACTCTAGAGTTGATCTCCTACAAGAACAACCAAGACAGTTCCCTGTCCAGTGGAGGGGCCATTGATGAGAAGAGGATGTGAGAGTCCAATGAGGAAGCTGTGCAAGAAAGGTGGGGGGAGATGACCCCAGACTGCAGAGGGGCCCCCATCTGCACAGTGACCTCTGCCTCCCCTCCACTGCCTCAGGTCCCTCCCCACCTGTCTTAGTCACCTGGTGCTGCTGTAACAAAAATAACCACAAGTGGATAGTTTGAAAGAACAGAAATGTATTTTCTCACAGTCCTGGAGGATGAAAGTCCAAACGAGGATCTTGGCCGTGTCAATTCTGTCCGTGAGCCTCTGTCCGAGTTGTTTTGTCTCTGCTGGTGGTCCCGGGTGTTCCTCAGAGTCTGTCTTCCACCTGCGTCCATTCCCCACTTCTTATAACTCAGAAGTGATTAGGTTTATGGCCCACCCTACTCTGATATGGCCTCATTAACTTAACAAAAGAAAAACCCTATTTCTAAACAGGGCCGTATTTACAAGTACAGGGGTTAAGATTTCAACACTTATTTTGCAGGGACAATTCAGCCCATGATAACCTGCCCTGGGCTTGTTCTTCCCTTCATGCTTCAGAAGGAGGGTGAGCAGATCCTGGTTCCGGGGGAAGACAGTTGAGGGATGTGATTTCAGGAAATTGAAGCCAATGACTGAGGCTAGACTGGTGCACACAGAGCTTATAGCAGATACTGGCCAACCACCTGTAGCTGCTTTCCCATCACTGTCCTGTCCCACACCCTCTGCTCGGGCAGGTATGGGCATTGTGTTCTCAACAACTTGCACACATTCTCAAAAGGACATACGTCACCCTTGATAATATTTGATGCCAATACATCCCCACATGCAGGGGTGCCCTTTCTTTGTGGAAACGTGTTGTTTTTCATTGGAATGAACTTTTATATTTTTAAGTTCTCAAGTCTTGCTTTCACAGTCTCAGAGTGTAGAAAATGACTGGAGAGTAGTCTTCCAGAATGGCCTCTCCTCTCCTGACAGGTAGCCCCTGCGTAGACCCTGTTCATTCTAGTGATCACTCCACAGATTTTACTTATACCAGCTCGTCTGATCCTAAGAACACCCTGTGAAGTGGGAATTTCATAAATCCCTGAGAGCACCAACATAGAATGTTCACGTAATGGATCTAGGGTCTCAGAGCTAGTAAGAGGTAGACTTGAACCAGGGAATGTAGCTCTGAAATCCTTGCTCTGAACTCTTCACCCGCTCACCCTCATGTCTCTTCACAGATGCAGGGACCTGAATGTGGAGGAGTGGAGAGAGGGTCCCTCAGAGTTTGTCCTGACTCTCTATCCTGGTGTCCCACTAGGCACAATTTAGGAAACCACACCCGCCCTTGCCCCTCTCATCACCCTTGTATCTTTAATCGCAGGTCCCATACTCTCAGCATGTGTCCTTGTCTATTGGTTCTTTGGTGACAATCAGGGGGAAACCTGCCATCTCTTTCAGGTGAGGATTCTCTAGCCCATGGGTGGGGGTAAAGGAGATGTGAGAATATTAGTACTTGGGGGTCACCCCAAGTATAAGTGATGTTAGTGTTTAGTCAGCATGATGGTGGCACAATGCAGCTCTGGCGCTGAAGACCCTACAGTGCCAGGCATTAACCCTGCAGCTGCTGGACTGTGGGCAGGGCTGGGGTCTGGGCACAGAGGCCACTCAGGGGGTGGGGGCTGTGGGTTTTATCTTGAGGCATAGAGTTTTCAGGGGACAAACAGTCAGAGCCCTGGTCAGAGGGTGCTGCTCAATGTTAGTCTTGGGATGAGGCACAGAGCAGCTCGCTGCCCTGGCAGGATGAGCTGAAGCAGCCCCATAGAGAACAGGGCCACAGTGTCACCCAGGAAGGCCTCTCTTCCACCTGGGGAGGAGATGGGAAGGTTGTGTCCGTGTGTGCCGAGTGTGTGAGGGTGATGAAGGACCCGCCCAACGTGCCATGTGCTTTGCCCTTCAGCAAGAACCCTCAAATGCAGGTGGATTTCCACACTGGAACTAGCTAGAAGTCAAACATCACCTTCCATTTCCCAGTTTACTTTGGCCATCGGGCGGCGATGAACAATCTTCAGGCCGGGGGCTGCAAGTCTGAGGTTGTGCTCTCCCACATGCCCTTTTCAGATGGCCAACACTTTGACCTGTGCTTCTTGGTGCTGCAAAATGAGTACCAGGTGGGTGTGCCCACGACTCCACTACCTGGCCTCTCAGGGCTCTCAGAGGGGATGCAGCCCCTGGTCTGGCCCTAGGAGGCTCTCGGGTTCTCTCTCAATAACTACTGCTCCCTTGTTCTCAGTCACAGAGCCCCTCAGCCTGTTCTGCAATTCTCTCTCCTTTCCCCAGATCTGCCCTAGCTTGAGGGTCAGCTCACAAGCCATGTCCCCACAGTGGAGAGTTCTTCTGTCTTCACCCACAACGTCTACTCACTCTTCCCTCACAAAAGAAGCACAACGTTAATATAGGACTAATTCAACAAAATTTATCAATTATTCTGACTATTAAAATATAGTTCGTTCTATCGATAAAAGGCTGTTGTAACTAAATTAAGCAGAAGTTGCAATATAATCAAAGAAAAAAAGAGAGAGATATACCATAGTGTGTTTTTGGCACTACTTTATTTTATCTTTAAGGAGTACAATATGAGTTAAGAAACTTCAGTAAAATATCAGAAAGGTAACCTATCACAAAGGCTTTGAGAGCCAACATAACAGGGTTTTACTTTGTTCTGAGGGCATTTGTGAGCCATGGGAAGCTGCAAAGTAGAAAAATATCATGGTCATCTTCTCCTGGCATCAGAAACCTTTATTAAACGAAAGAAGTGATGAGAACCAAGTGTCTACCCACCTGGAACATTTCCCACCCCCCAGATCCCCTGCCAAGAAAGCTGTCTATAGAGAGAAAACTAAAAAAAAAAAAATAGAGAGAAAACTAGCTGTGAAAAAAAAAAAAGCTGTGAGTGATAGGGATATTAATTTCATGGGTCCCAGCACGGAGAAGCTGCTCAAGATAAGTATGTGGACGGAGTTGGGGGTGTGAGCAAGTGTGCCCCATTTCTAACACAAATATCTAACCAGGGACATTGTTTCTTGTGAATCTCTCGGCTATCTCCTCCCACCTCTGTGGTGGGTGCACGGCAAGAGGAAAGAATGTATTGGTATAGAAAGCAACCCTGGACGATGGCCCTAACCCTAACAGGGGCTCCCCTTCAAAGCTGAGAGAACTGAGGTGAATGCCACAGGCGGAACGGAGAAAAAGATCCACGCTTCACTTCACTCTCTGCCTCTGTGTGAATGTGGATCCAATAGGATGTGATGGTTTTTGAAGGCAAGGTAAGGCACCAGCTTGAGATGATATCCCGCCTCCCCCCACCCCCACCCCCCGGGTTTGGGGCACTGTCCTTCGAGATTGACGTGGTGTATACCTTAAGCCAGCAGCCATTGTAGGGTGCTGTAGTTCCCAAAAAGCGTAACATACAGGTTCAGGAAAACAACAGATGGAAGAAGTAGCCCCATCGCCATCACACCTTTGGGGATTTTTGTTTCTCTTCCAGCAATTCCAGGCTATGCAAAACAGAAGACTCCCAAACAAACCCCAGCATAAAGGGGGTACCCATCACAAGTGAGTCTGGAAGACAGAAACTCTGCACGATAGACGCAGTCTGGCCTGGACCTTTAGGGGACACAACAGTAGAGTAGGCAGGGATACAGACGCTCCTGTGGAGAAAAAAAAAAAAACTATTTTTTAAACTTAGACCTAAATGAAAAGACAAGATGGGACAGAGGAAACGAGGAAAAGTGAAGGGGAAGAGAGGGGGAGGAGGGAGGGAAAAGACGTGGGGAGAAAAAGAGAGGAAGAAAAAAAAAAAAACCCCGTTGCCATGGAGTCGATTCGGACTCACAGCGACCCTGACTGACAAGAGTAGAACTGCTCATTCAAACTGCCGACCTTTTCGTTAGCAGCCCTAGCTCTTAACCACTGCGCCACCAGGGTTTCCAAGAGAGGAAGAGGAGGGGGTAAAGTGGGGGGAAGGTAGGGAGAGGGGGAACAGGGAAAGAGAGGGAGGAGGTGAGGGGAAAGAGGGGGGTTGGAGGTGGAAGGAAGGACAGGGGGATGGAAGGCGAGGAAGGAGAAAGGCAAGAGGGGAGTGAGGAAGACGGGAAGGAGGAGTATACGACGTAATAGTGGCCATGGGAGGACAGCTTCAGGTTCCCAGCACTAAAAGTTTCGGAGTTTTTCAAAATAAGAGAGGGACTGAGACATGATATTGTCGGGATGTCCTTCCAAAGAATTGCTTGACTACATTTTCAAATATGCAGCAGCCCTTGTTACTCTCTGGGGACTAGGAGTGATTACACCCTAGCCAAAAATTACAAAGAGGAATCAACTCTTCTTATAGGCATGGTCTCCACTCACGCGCACAGGGTTCAACAGAGAGAGAGGCGCGCGCCCACACACACACACACACACACACACACACACACACACACACACACACACACACACACACGTGTGCGCGCATGTGCGCATGCTCAGGGTTACGCAAGGCGCTGCCAGGTTGTTCCGAGTTTTTTGGACACGCCCTGGAAGCGGCTGAGCTGACCCACGGTTGGAGATGTCCAGCTGCCCGCAGAGAGCAGCGCCCTGCAGACGCGAGTAGCAATGGCGACCGCGACGTCCCGGAGGCCAACTTTTGCGGAGGTAGGCGGGAGTGTTCCAGGTACACTCAGGCATATTCATACCCCAAGATACATCTGGTCAGATGCCCCAGTCAGGTTCACACCCTGGGACAGTGGCGTCACCAGGGGGTGCGAGGGGTGCAGACGCACTGGGTGACGCTGTGAGAGGGGGTGACACCAAAATGACTGTCTATAAAATTTTGTGCAGTGTTTCAGCAGAAATTTATTATTTTTCAATAAAAATATCCCTGTGGTTAGTTGTAACAGCAAAAGCATTTTTCGTAAGCCCAGCTTCCATGTATCAATATACTACAAGGCTAAAACTCTATGCTAATTTATGTTTTGAACCCTCTAATGCTGCTCCAGTCGGAGTTGTCATTATTCCCAATTACAAAAAGGTGGCATCACATGGCTCCGTCTGCACCTGTACAACCAGGCTTGTATTCCTTGCTGCCGGTGTTTTTATAGTACCTGATGTTGTCAGATTTTCTGGTGATTTAGCTACAACGGAAGCCCTGTTGGCATCGTGGTTAAGTGCTACAGCTGCTGGCCAAAGGGCTGGCAGTTCAAATCCACCAGATGCTCCTTGGAAACCTTATGGGGCAGTTCTATTCTGTTCTATAGGGTTGCTATGAGTCGGAATCGACTCGATGGCAATGGGTTTGGTTTTTGGTTTTTAGCTACAACATCGTTATAATTAGTATTTGTGAACCTGTATCAATAGCTTTCTTGAAAATGAAGCAGTAATTAAAGGAAAAGAAGAAAAATTAAAAAAAGGCTTCTGCTCAGTTACTAATAATATTGAAACTAATAGTGTTGTAATTCAATGTAGAAAGATTTTACAAAACAATTTTGTTTCGTATTTATATAATCTAAGAAATACTACATATAAGCAATTTACAGCTGTATTTATCACATATTATTCTATGATTAAAATTAGTGACATTAGTATAAAAAACATTACAAAGGATTCTGCATGGTCTGGTATGGGAGGAGGACCGTAGTGGGGGAGGTGACACCATGAGATACCACACTGGGTGACACCAGCCAGGAGCTGGCTAGCATCCAGGCCCTGTTTCTGACATGGTAACAGCCTGGGCATGGCTGCATTCTCTCACCCCCAGAAGACAACTGGCCTGATTTCGGGCCATGCCAGCCCAGCCCCTGTCCAGGGAAGAGGTGCTGAACATCCATGGCTGCCAGTTAGGAGGATTTGAAGACCCTAACTGGGTGTTTGTGAATGTATGTAGAGCAAGGGAAGTAGCCCAGGATGCCAGCTGGCAAATGTGTTATTCCAATGTCTATCTGGATTATTTTACATTTATTGAAGATCTCTTTGTGTCTGTGGCCCTCAGTCATCTTGTGGCAGAACTCAGAGGTAATACAGGCTGAGAGAGGATAGCTCCATGATGTCCTTTACATCAGAGGTGGAGGGCACCAAAGGACTAAAGGACCACATCTACTACGGCCTCCACCAGACTAAGTCCAGTACAGCTAGACGGTGCCCGGCTACCATGACTGGCTGTTCTGACAGGGATCACAATAGAGGGTCCCGGACAGAGCTGGAGAAAAATGTAGAACAAAATTCTAACTCGCAAAAAAAGACCAGACTTACTGGCCTGACAGACACTGGAGAAACGCCAGAATATGGCCCCCAAACACCCTTTTAGCTCAGTAATGAAGTCACTCCCAAGATTCACCCTTCAGCCAAAGATCAGACAGGCCCATAAAGCAAAACAAGACTAAAGGGGCACAACAGCCCAGGGGCAAGGACTAGAAGGCAGGAGGGGACAGGAAAGCTGGTAATAGGGAACCCAAGGTCAAGAAAAGAGAGTGTTGACAGGTCGTGGGCTGTTAACCAATGTCATAAAACCATATGTGTACTAACCGTTAATGAGAAATTAGTTTGATCTGTAGACCTTCATCTAAAGTACAATTAACAAAAAAAAGAAGAGGAGGGCAGCTGATATTTGCCAAAGGCCCAAAGTCTGTTAAATGGGGAAAGACAGTTCCTTTGACAAATAGTACTGGCATAGCTGGATATCCATGTACAAAAAAATGAAACAAGACCCATACCTCACACCATGTACAAAAACTAACTCAGAGTGGATCGAAGACGTAAATATAAAATCTAAAACAATAAAGATCTTGGAAGAAAAAATAGGGACAATGCTAGGAGCCCTAATACATGGCATAAACAGAATACAAAACATTACTAACAATGCACAAACACCGGAGGAGAAATTAGATAACTGGGAGCTCCTAAAAATCAAACACTTATGCTCATCAAAACACTTCACCAAAAGAGTAAAAAGACTACCTACAGACTGGGAAAAAAAAAATTCGGCTACAATATACTCGACAAGGGTCTAATCTCTAAAATCTACAAGATACTGCAGCATCTCAACAACGAAAAGACAAATAACCCAATTTAAAAATGGGCAAATGATATGAACAGACTCTTCACCGAAGAAGACGTTCAAGAAGCTAACAGATACATGAGGAAATGCTCACAATCATTAGCCATTAGAGAAATGCAAATCAAAACTACAGTGAAATATCATTTCACCCCAATAAGGCTGGCACTAATCCAAAAAACACAAAATAATAAATGCTGGAGAGTCTGTGGAGAGACTGGAACACTTATACACTGCTGGTGGGAATGTCAAATGGTACAACCACTTTGGAAATCGATTTGGTACTTCCTTAAAAAGCTAGAAATAGAACTACCATACGATCCAGCAATCCCACTCCTTGGAATACATCCTAGAGAAATAAGAGCCTTTACACGAACAGATATATGCACACCCGTTTTCGTTGCAGCACCATTTACAATAGCAAAAAGATGGAAGCAACCAAGGTGCCCATCAACGGATGAATGGATAAATAAATTATGGTATTTTCACACAATGGAATACTACGCGTTGATAAAGAACAGTGAGGAATCTGCGAAACATTTCATAACATGGAGGTATCTGGAAGGCATTATGCTGAATGAAATTAGTCAGTTGCAAAAGGACAAATGTTGTATGAGACCACTATTAAAAGAACTCAAGAAAAGGTTTAAACACAGAAGAGAACATTCTTTAATGGTTATGAGGGTGGAGAGGGAGGGAGAGGGGAATCCGCTAACTAGATAGTAGACAATCATCTTGGGTGAAGGGAAGGACAACACACAATACAGGGAAGTCAGCACAACTGGACTAAACCAAAAGCTGAGTATCCTGAACACAACCAAACCCTTCCCGGGACAGAGTACCTAGGACTGGGGTCTGGGGACCATGGTATCGGGGAACATCTAGGTCAGTTGGCATAACAAAGTTTTTTAAGAAATGTTCTGCATTCTACTTTGTTGAGTGGTGTCTAGGGTCTTAAAAGCTTGTGAGCAGACATCTAAGATACATCAACTGGTCAAACCCATGTGGAGCAAAGGAGAATGAAGAACACCGGAGACACAAGGAAAATATTAGACCAAGAGACAAAAAAAAAAAAATCTGCTGTCGAGTTGATTCTGACCCATACCGACCCTAGAGGTCAGAGTAGAACTGCCCCATAGGGTTTCCAAGGAGCACCTGGTGGATTCGAACTGCTACCTTTTGGTAAACAGCCATAGCTGTTAACCACTACGCCCCCAGGGTTTCCACAAAAGGCCACATAAACCAGAGACTCTATCAGCGTGAGACCAGAAGAACTAGATGGTACCCGCCTACTACCAATGACTGCCCTGACAGGGAACACAACAGAGTCCCTGAAGGAGCAGGAGAAAAGTGTGGAACGGAACTCAAATTCACAGAAAAGGACCAGACTTAATGGTCTGACTGAGACTGGAGGAACCCCCGAGGCCATGGCCCCCAGACGCTCTGTTAACCCAGAACTAAAACCATTCCTGAAGACCACTCTTCAGGCAAAGATTAGACTGAACTACAAAACATAAAATAATACTTGTGAAGAGTGTACTTCTTAGTTCAGGTAGATACATGAGACCAAATGTGCGGCTCCTGTCCACGGGTAGGATGAGAAGGCAGGAAGGGACAGGAGATGGTTGGATGGACACGGGAAACCTGGGGTGGAAAGAGAGTGTGCTGTCACACTGTAGGGATGGCAACTAGTGTCACATGACAATATGTGTATAAAATTTGTGTAAGAGGTTAACTTGAGCTGAGCTGTAAAATTTCATCTAAATTACAAAAAAAAAAAAAAAAGAGGAGCAAACAATGTCCAGAGAACCCCCGCGTGCCATTCGTTTTTGGGTGCAAATCCTACAACGAGATTTTTTTTTTTTTTTTAATTTAGAGAGAATAGAGCAATTCTTGCACATTTGAAAATCAGAGGAAGAGGCATCAGGAAACAACAGGGGGACAAAGGCTGAATGAATCTTGGGTCTTTTTGAAGCCTGTTTTCAGAAAAATCCTGACTGATATGGATTATATTCTTTGCGTTGGGCAAAGTATCTTTTATGTTTGCTTCACTTATAAAGGTTGATTTTGCAGGAATAAAGCTTGACTGAGCAACCTGCCAATAATAGAGTCCATGGATATTAACCAAGATGATGAAAGAAATAATTACAAGACCCAAGTTTCTAAATTTATATCTGAAAAATTAAAACTAAAAGACTATTGAGGAAACTACAAATTTTGGAATTTGTGATCTCTCCGTGTCATAGTCAACAAAGTCTAATTCCTTAGTGGAAGATTAATTTTGTGTTTTTCAAGGTATTTAAAATAACAGGTAAAATCAAAATTGAAAAAAGCATATATTGCACATATTATATGTTAAAGTGTTTTCAAGAACATCTGAAATACAGGAAGGACATGTTTTCTTTAAAATTTTTGTTTATATTATTTTTGAATAGGTAGTACCTTCACAAGACTCAAAAGAGAAAAAGTATGAAAAATACAGTGGAAAGCCTTCCTTTTCACTCCTTCCCCTCCACCCAGTTCCCACTACAGTCCCACAAGTAATCACAGTTGTTGCTAGGTGCTGTCGAGCCGGCTCCGACTCCTAGCGACCCGATGTACCACAGAACGAAACACTGCCCGGTCCTGTGCCATCCTCATGACTGTTGTTACACTTGTTGTAACCACTGTGTCAATCCATCTCGTTGAGATTCTACCTCTTTTTCGCTGACCCTTTACTTACCAAGCATAATGTCTTTCTCCAGGGACTGATCACAGTTAAGTAGTGCTTTATATTTCCTTCTAAAATGTCTTCATAGATTAAAATATGAATACAAGTTATTTCCTCCCTTTTTACAGAAAATATATATATATATATATATACAGTAGCTTATACTTTGGTTTTATACTTAACATTCTAACTTAGAGAACTTTCTCAATCCATACATAGAAAGCTCGCTAATTATCTTTTACAAAGGTGTGGTATTCCATTCTATGGATATACCAAAATATATTTGACCAGTTACTTATTGATAGACATTTGGGTTTTTCCTTTTTTTCTGTTACAAAATGGCAGCAGATGACTTTGTACATATAAAACATATGCAAGAAAATCCACAGGATTAATTCCAGTCGAGTCAACTTCAATTCATGGCAACCCATGTGTGTCAGAGTAGAACTGTGTTCCATAGGGTTTTCGATGGCTCATTTTTCAGAAGTAGATCTCCAGGCCTTCTGCTGAGGTGCCTCTGGGTGGCTGGAGCCTCCAACCTTTGGGTTAGCAGCCAAGCACATTAACTATGTTCACCACCCGGGGACTCCAGTGAGTGGATCCAGTGGGTCAAAGCGTACATGCGCTTGTAATTTTGATAGCTATTGTCCAGTTGCCCAACACTGGTGTTTTATTGGTTCGCACTTTCATCCACAGAGGGTGTGAGTGTCTGTTGCCTCACAGCCTAGCCAGTGCACTATATTCTCAAATATTGGAATATTGCCAATCTGACAGGTAAAAATCTCACAGTCTAATTTTAATTTCTCTTACTAATGAGTGCAGTTGGATATCCTTTGATTTTGTCTAATATTGATTTCCTTCCCCGTGAACGATCTGTGTTCATATACTTTTTCCTATTGAATTGTCAGTCATCTTATTGATTTCCAGGAGCTCTTCATGTATTATCTTTGCCATTTGTCTCTGATATGAGTTGCAGAGTTTGTTTTGTTTGTTTCCCACTTTGTTATTTGTCTTTGACTATTATGTTTCTTGTAATGAAAAAGGTTTTTTTTTTTTTTACTCAGTCCATTTCTACATTTTATGGCTTCTGGGTATTGAGATATATATATATATATATATTTTAATAGGGTCCTAGAGGAAACCCTGGTGGCATAGCGGTACAGTGCTGCAGCTGCTAACCAAAATGTCGGCAGTTCGAATCCACCAGGTGCTCCTTGGAAACTCTATGGGGCAGTTCTACTCTGTGCCATGCGGTCGCTATGAGTCAGAGTTGACTGACGACAATGGGTTTGATTTTCTGGTTTTTCCGTCCCAAGGTTATAAAGCAATTCTGCCACGTTTTCTTTCAGCGTGTTTGTGATCTACTAGCGTTGGAGCCTGTCTGCAGCCAGGAAGAGAGATGAGAATCAGGATCACGTCAAAGCTGACTCCTGTAGGGTGGAGGTCAGACACACCTCCACTCTCCAGCTTTTTCACCATCTCTGACACCAGCTGCCTGCCGCCACCCCATTCCCCCATGGCAGTCTCTACTTCTCTGCCGTGTCTGATAATTTGTTGCAGTGGCCACACAGAACTCACAGACCATACTCACAATTATGTGGTTTATTAGGGAAGTAACAGGCTACAACTCTAGATTAGGATCGACTTGAAAGTAACAGGATACAACTCAGGAGACAGGATACAGTTCTTCAATCAGGACAGCTTCCGGCCAAGACAGCCCTCAGCTTCTTCTCAACCGTGCCCACAGGCAGGCCTTTCTTTTGGCCATGCCCACAGGCAGAGGGCCCTTCTCTTGGCTGTGCCAGCCGACAGGCCCTTCTCTGGGCCTCTGCCCTTCTTGGGCAAGTGTTACAGCTCTTTTAGCTTTGCTGACAAGTGTCCAAAGGCATCCCACTCCACCAGCAAGCCTCCTGACCAAAGGCATTCAGCCCTTTCTCACTCCGTAGGCTGGAAAACCCATCACGGCTGTCTTCTGGTTCCGTGATTCTTGCCAGTCATACTGCTGCCACCATCTCTCTGTCACTGGGCTCTGCTGTAGTTGCTGCCGTTTCTCACTGTCTCACGCCATCTCCAGTGTTACAGCTGTCTTCCTCCTGGATCTAGGAGGTTCCCAACGAAGGGGCCCTGGGGTCCAAAGGTTACACCTGCTCCAGGGTTTTCTTCTTTTTTTTTTTAAATTTTTATTGTGCTTTAAGTGAAAGTTTACAAATCAAGTCAGTCTCTCATACAAAAATTTATATACACCTTGCTATATACTCCTAATTGCTCTCCCCCTAATGAGACAGCACACTCCTTCCCTCCACTCCCCAGGCTTTTCTTCTTGACGGTAGTGAGGTCCACCTCAACCTCTGTGGGATTGGCCTTTATATTCAATTTCAAGGCATGGCCCTCCTAGCCAGACCACGGGCTAACTGATCTCGGTAGACCACAATCACTCAACTTGCATAGCAATCGACCAGTTTGTAAAACCATCCTGTTGGGTGGGTTTATGCACCCTATATGCATAGTATACTGACTAATAACTTGCAAGACTGTGGCCTAACCAATCACTTTTGGCAGAATTATAAACTCAAGGACAGAAAGACCATATATAAGAGAAACCCATTGCACTGCAATATTTTTAGTTTCATGTTTTCCCATTTAAATCATTGACCAATTTAGGATTTATCCCGATATATACTGTAAAGATCCAAACTCAGTTTTGTTAGACAGCTACCCAGTTGTCCCAACACCAGTTACTAAATGTTATGCTGTTGTTGTTAGGTTCCATCAAGTTGGTTCCAACTCATAGCAACCCATGTACAACAGAACAAAACACTGCCCGGTCCTGCACCACCCTCACAATTGTTGCTGTGTTTGAGCCCATTGTTGCAGCCACTGTGTCAATCCATCTAACTGAGGGTCTTCCTCTTCTTTGCTGACCCTCTGCCCTACCAAGCATGATGCCTTTCTCCAGGGACTGGTGTCTCATGATAACATGTCCAAAGTTCATGAGACAAAGTCTTGTCATCCTGGCGTACTTCTTCCAAGACAGATTTCTTCATTCTTCTGGCAGTCTATGGTATATTCAATATTCTTCACCAACACCATAAACCAAAGACATCAGAATTGGTGTCTTTGGACTTCCTTATTCATTGTCCAGCTTTCACATGCATATGAGGCAATTGAAATACCACGGCTTGGGTCAGACACACCTTCCTCCTCAAAGTGACATCTTTGCTTTTTAACACTTTAAAGAGGTTTTTGCAGCAGATTTCTCCAATGCAATGCATCATTTGATGTCTTGAGTGATGCTTCCACAAGCATTGACTGAGAAGCCAAGTAAAATGAAATCCTTGACAACTTCAATATTTTCAGCATTTATCAGGATGTTGCATCGGTCCAGTTGTGAGGATTTTTTGCTTTTTTATGTTGAGGTGTAAACCATACTGAAAGCTCTAGTCTTTGATCTTCATCAGGAGCTGCTTCGAGTCCTCTTCACTTTCAGCAACCAGTTACTAAATAGTCCATCTTTTTCCCCATTGATTCATATTTGGAATCCTACTTTATCATATATTAAATTGTGTTTTGGTCTATTTATGAGCTATTCTCTTCCATGATTTGACTTTTTGTGTGCTGTTTGAATGAGTGAGGCTTTGTTATATGATTTTAATATCTGGTAATGCAAGTTCCCTTTAGCGTTTCTTTTTTTAGAGCTTTCCTACCTTTTCTTGCTGGACTGTGTTCCCATGTAAACTTCGAATCAACTTATTGTGTTCAGAAATAAGTACTTGTTTTCATTTCTGTTAAGATCATACTAATTTATAAATTTAAAGTTAGTATTGCTTCTCTGTGATGTTGAGCGTTGTTATTCGGGAACTTTGAATACTCCACTGATTTCTTCATGACTTCTTTTGTATCCTTCAGTAAAATTAAATTTTTTCTTCAAGAAGATAAACCAGATAACTGGGAGCTCCTAAAAATCAGTCCCTTATGCTCATCAAAAGACTTCACCAAAAGAGTAAAAAGACAATCTGCAGACTGGGAAAAAAATTTGGCTATGACATACCCGATAAGGGTCTAATCTCTAAAATCTACAAGATACTGCAACACCTCAACAACAAAAAGACAAAATAACCCAGTTTAAAAATGGGCAAAGGGTACGAACAGACACTTCACCAAAGAAGACATTCAGGCAGCTAACAGACACATGAGGAAATGCTAGGTCTTATACATCCTTTGTTAAGGTTATTCCTAGCTTTTTTATCCTTTTGTGTCTGTTTTAAATGGGATCATATTTTTTTTTTTAGAATTCCATTTTTTATTGTATTTTTAGTTGTATCTAGCTTAAGGTGTCAAATGACAAAGTTTGGGTATGGCAAAGTAGACGAAGTCCTGAATGGGAGGGAGCTGCAGGAGGGACTGAGTCTCAAAATCTGCACTTAAAGTCAGTCCAAATTTTTGACTGATTATTAAACAACACATGCACAGGAGAGACCCCATGGAACTCAGAGAAAAAGCAATAGCTGGTAGCTGAAAAACTGAGCAGAGATTTCAGCTGCTGCTGACAACAGTGGAGACAGAGTTTGGAGTTTGAGTTCAGCCAACTTAAATGCCCACTAGAACAAAGATCCCTCTTTAGAGGAAAAAAACAGAGTTCTGAATCTTTCCAACATGCCATTAGCAACAGCCAGTATCCAAATTAAAAAAAAAAAAAATCACTAAACTTGTGAAGAAGCAGGAAACTGTGCCTAATACTCAGGGTGGAAAAAAGTCAACAGAAACTACCCAAAATACCCAGAAGTTGCAATTAGCAGATGGTTTTTAAAACTGCTATTAAATAAGTTCAATGACTTAAAGGAAAGTATATGCATAATGAATGAACAAATGGGGGGAATCTCAGCAGAGAAATAGAAACATAGATGACCAACTTAACTACACTTTTAGGCACCACCTTCCCATGGAAAACATGTAGATGGTTGGACTGTGTGAGGTCCTCACCGTGACATCCTACAGTGTCTTACAGACTTTACCCTAGCCTGGGCTCTAGCAGGATTGATGAAACCATAGGTGACTTGTGGGCAGAGGGGAAGACATTCTCTGTGAATTTTATTTTTAAATAAAAACTCAAAGCACCTTTACAATGTGTGAGCAATTCTCACTGTGTCTCCTCTTTATGTCTGAGTCTGACAGTCAATGTAATGGCATGCCAGTATGGCATTGGCTTGAGGAGAACAGAGCAATTCTCCAACCCCAAAGCTGTTCTTATTTGTGGGGCTGAGAGGCAGCCTAGGATGGTATTATCACAGATGTTCTGTGAGAGCTTCAGAGATTAATTTGAACAGTACCTGTCTGTCCCGAAAGGTGTCACTGTCTAGTCAGGGAAATAATCACTCCTTCATCAAAAAAAAAAAAAAAATTTTTTTTCATCAAACAGTTATATTAATATCTACTCTGTATCAGACCCTGTGCTGTCTTCTGAGATGCATCCACTCCCTGTATTACCTCAAAAAACTCCCACTCTTGCAGGGAATGGGCAGGGGTTATCAAGCAGATGCAGAAGGCAATGACAAACCGAAGTAGTAAGTGCTGTGATGGGGAGCAGATAGGGCTGTGGGAGCCCAGAAGAGATCCTTGTCTCAAACGCACATTCATTCAGTTTTCAGCATACACCCATTTAAGCATGCCAGTGTGCCCAAGTCTGTCCAGATGCGAGGACAGAAGGTAGAACGCCATCCTATCTCCGTCATCACAGAGCTGATAGTCTAGATGTCGATCCCAGTCCAGATGGCCTCACAGGTCTCCTTTGTGGCTTGGAGGATATAATTTGGAGAGTTTCTCTGAAAATGTCTTGGATTTCTTAGCCCGAACTCTCTGTCTCTCTCCTCCCTCTCATGGGGACAGGACTCTTGGCCATGAGTGATCACTGCAAGGGCAGCGACCATGTCTTCCTCATGACTTCCTCATCCCGGTGCTCAGCAACATAGGCCCCAATAAAACATTTGAGGTACACACCCATGGACTGGGATCCCTCCCCAGCTTTTTCAGCCCTATTGGGCCCCATAGTAAGATATGGTGCCTGCCCAAGCTCGAATCCAGAGTCAGGGGCGACAAGAGTGGGCTCCTGAAAACAGTGGGCCCTGCTACTGCTGCTCTGATTATGTCTAGCACAGGGTTTGAGGGTGATTCACTTCCCTGTCTACAGATGACCTCCCTGTTAAGAATTCCTGTAGGATGTGGGTACTGGCCTTATTCTTTTTTTTTTTTTTTTTTTAATTTATTTTGTTGAAAATATACATAGCAAAATATACACCAGTTCAAATGCTGCTACATGTATGATTCGGTGACACTGATTACATGCAACAATCCTCACTTTCTTTTTCCTAGTTGTTCCTCCTCCATTAACATAAACTCACTGCTCCCTGAGGTTCCTATCAAATCTTTCAAGTTGCTGTTGTTAATTTGGTCCCATATAGATAGTTCTTAAAAGAGCATGATTCTCAAGGCAGAACATTTTTAACTCTTTAAGCTTTTAAAGAAGACTTCAGGGGCTATTTTTGGCTTAAGATTTAAAGATATCTCAGGGCAGTAGTTTCAGGGATTCATCCAGCCTCCATGGCTCCAGAAAGTCTGGAGTTCATGAGAATTTTTAATTCTGTTCTGTATTTTCCCCCTTTTGACTGGGATTCTTCTATAGAATCTTTGATCAAAATGTTCAGTAATGGTAGCCAGGCACCATCCAGGAGGTGGAAAGGGAGGGCGATGGAAAAGTCACATTAAGGATAAGGTTGCACAGCCGATTATTACAATTGCTGTCAATAAGTTGTACACCTGTAAAAAGCTGAATACACAAAAGTTGTGCGATAGATGTATTTACAACAAAGCCAAAAAAAAAAAAAGAGTAGCTGGTGAGGCTGCTTATGTACAACCAAAAACCTCATGGGATTTGCTTCCTTGGTTTGGAGGTTTAGGATCATAGTTTCATGGGACATCCCAGTTAATTGGTCTAATAATGTGTTTAGGGCTCCTGTTCTACCTCCTGATCCAATGTGTAGTACCTGGGGTCTGAAAAGCTTGCAAGCAGCCGTCCAATGCACAATTGGTCTCTATTTGCCTGGAGCAAGAGAGGAAGAAGGAGGAGTATGGAATATGTAGCTAATTGCCTCCAAGAACCACTACCTCCTCGGCCTTACTCTTTTAGTATCTCCAGGGTCTCACATAGTGCCTGGCACTTGTACAGGTGCTCAGAAAATACCTATTAAATGAAAGATCAGACCAGACCAGCAAACTATCCTACAAGGAAAGTTACATCTTTCTCATCTTTGGATCTCTAGAGCTGTACTCTTTAAAATCAATTTAACTGATTAATCAACTCAATTACCTAAAATAAAAAACACAGTCACTGAATCACAGCACTCATATTTCAAATGCCCAAGAACCTTATATGCTAGTGGCTGCCGTATTGGACAATGTAGAGAGAACATTTCCATCGTCACAGAGAGCTTTCTTGGGCAGATGCTCTGAGCCTGGTACAGGGTCTGTTCAGTGAACTCATCTAACCCAATATGTGTCCAAAACAGTTGGAATTTCAGGTTGATAAGATTGGGACCAGAGCTAGAATGATCCAGTGGAAACAGGGAAGTGAGACATTGAAAGGGAAGTCCTTCACCTCCACTCTCGTCTCTTAAGGTTTCCAAACTGTGAGCATTGGTGTGTTGAGGTCCTTGACTTCACAGAGCCCAGGGAAGGGCTGAGAACCCAGGGGAAGGAGCGGTGGTGATCTGAAGTCAGCCAGGATGACCTCAACTGGAGTAGGGAGAAATGGTATGCCACTCCCTCTAATATCTTTCTTGATGTTTGTGTTTCTAAAGATTGTCCCCCACACTCCAGTCATACCCCTCTCAGCTACCATTCCTCAGGCCTGCCCAGGTACCGTCACCTCTGAGTCCTCTCAAGGTCTGGTGCAAACACTGGCAGGTAGCATTTAATTCTGTGGCCATCCTTGCTGTCACAGCCCTGTTGCCTCACTTGTAAACTAAGATAAATGGGACAAGTCACTTCACCTCTGATCTCACTCACCCTTTCTAATGGGTTTCTAAAGATTGGGGGAAGACAGGAGGTATGACTCCAGTAGTGACAAGGAAGACACTGCAGGTAGGTTCCAATGGGAGAGGGTTCCTGGGAGCAGCCTGGTTATTCCTCCTGCCTTGGAGACTGGAGCGGGGAGGTGAAGTCAGAAAGAAAAAGGAAATATGAGTGGAGGTCTCTTTTGTCCTTTTCATATTTCATTTACATAATAGTAAGACATGGCAAGACTGCGTCTTACATACTTTGGACGTGTTGTCAGGAGGGATCAGTCCCTGGAGAGGGAAATCATGCTTGGCAAAGTACAGGGTCAGCGGAAAAGAGGAAGACCCTCAATGAGGTGGACTGACACAGTGGCTGCAACAATGAGCTCTCAAGCATAACAACAATTTTGAGGATGGCGCAGGACTGGGCAGTGTTTCGTTTCGTTGTGCATAGGGTTGCTATGAATCTGAACCGACTCAGCGGCACCTAACAACAACAACAAGACATGCCTATGAGCTTTAAGTGTGAAATGTCTGTAATCATCTTTCCTTGCTTTGCTATTTCAAGATTATCATTCCCACAAGACCTGCCACCACTGCCCCTCCCAAACATCAAAGCCTGAGATTTGCTGGCTTAGCATCACTTGGGATTTGAGCATGAGAGAAGTTGTTTTGGGTTTTGGTGCTGACCTATGATGTGGGACATCCAGTGGGTCACAACTATCTCAGAGACACACAGCTGACCCTGGAGACAGAGTCCTTGCAGGGTGTGCCAGGTGGAGGGTGAGAGGTCAGCCCTCTCCCTTCTGCACTTTTAGGTCTTGTAGCGGAGCCTTCATGTCTATGTGTCACTGTCTACTCCTGCTGTAAAGATCACTCCCAGGTTGAGGAATATTTACTCTGGGCTCACTGCACGTGCTACGTGCCCAGAAGAAGTCAGGAGGGAAACATAACGTGGAGCACATTTCTAGCCTCTGCTCCTCACCCATATCCTGGTTTTAGGAATAGAACCAGAATTTGCTGCCATTTGAGAGGCTTCTGTCCAGCTGACCCTCTAGATGCTCCAGTGCCGGCAGGATTCTAGAGGACATGTGTGAAGGGGCTGCTGGGCTTGCATCACACACTTGCTGTCACAGTCTACTGACTTGGTCTCCTGTAACTGACCAAGCCCAGGACAGAGCCTCTGGGCAGCAGAGCTCGGGGTCACTGCTCCCCTCTGGACCCACCACTCCAACCAGGCACTTTAGGGAAAGCAACACAACCAAGACCACTGGGAGGTGCATAAATATATGGAAGAGGAGACAACATTATAAAAGTAAGTTTAGGTAAGTGAAGAGTGCCCTGAGAACATCTGTCCTCAGGGAATGAATGCCCACTCCAAGCAAGGCCCGAAGATTTTAGGGCTTAGGCCCTAGGCTAAGCTGTTCGATGACTGGGGTATTTTGGAGAAGAGGGTTATACATTGTCCATGTGTGTCTTAGTTATCTGGTGCTGCTATAACAGAAATGCCACAAGTTGATGGCTTTAACAAATTTATTCTCTTACAGTTTAGGAAGCTAGAACTCTGAATTCAGGGTGCCAGCACCAGGGGAAGGCTTTCTCTCTTTGTCAGCTCTGGGGACTGTCCTTGTCATCAGTCTTCCCCAATCTATGAGCTTCTCAGCGCAGGGACCCCAGGTCCAAAGGACGCACTCTCTTCCTGGCTTTTCTTGGTGGGTGGTAATGAGGTCCCCCTCCTCTCTCCTCAATTCTCTCCTTTATATCTCAAAAGAGATACAAGATACAAGAGATACTCAAGACACAACCTAATCCTGCAGATTTGAGTCCTGCTTCATTAACATAACTGCCTCTAATCCTGCCTCATTAACATCATAGAGGTTAGGATTTACAACACATAGGCTAATCACATCAGACTACAAAATGGTGAACAGTCACACAATACTGGGAATCATGGCTTAGCCAAGTTGAAGCACATTTTTGGAGGACACAATTCAATCCATAACAATGTGCATAATGCAGGGAGTGCCATTCACAATGAATTATTTACGAAGACTCTCTCTGAAACCTTTCAACATCATCTATGCAGAAGACAACCCTGCCCTCCCAACCCCCTTAGAGTCCACAGGAGCACTCAGTTAACCACTGAGGGTGGTGAGACCCTGTGTGGCGCCCTGATCTCCTCGGCTCCAGGCATCTGGGAAAAGGGTGGGTGATCTAGAGACATGTCAGGTACAAGCAACATACATAGCTCACCTGGCTCCGCTCTGCCTCCCTGTGAGTGTGTGGTCATCCCCGCCATTAAGTAGGGGACACTGTAGGATCCCAGCCCAACTGAGAGTTGTCCAAGCGCTCGAGGCCCTTGGCTTCTGAGGAGCCCTGTTAAGGATGTGGGTCACCTCATGGCACCATTTATCATACTGAGATTCTTTAGATTTTCTGTACGTTTTTGTATAAATTCAAACAAAGCACAAAAATCTGAAGAAAATTCCAAGCAGTGCTCACACGGGATGAGTTAAGGGGGTAGGATTAGAAGGTAACCTATTTACGACCCTTTTATTTTTCAATTTTGTAAATAATAGAACTGGTTTTAGTACATATTAAAAAGCAGTATCTTCTGTAACCTTTTCACACGGGACTACACCAAATCCATAAACGTTGTTTTCGTTACCATAGCATAATGCTTTTATTTAATTGAAAGGCAAGGGCAAGGTTTGGTGGTGGTGGCGTCAGAAAGAAAAATAACCATTGGGGGGAAAGGGAAGAGCTCCAAAAAGTTGTCCGGGCGTAATGTGAAGAACCCCAGACTGAATTATATTGATGTCAGGGCAGAGCGGGTGTGATCATCACTTCCACACGTGTTCCATCACACCACCCAAATGCCCCAGGTGGGTGGGCTCTGCCTCCTTATCCTAGATCCCAGACTCCTTCCCTTTCTGCTGTAGTATGTTCACTGAAGTCTGCCCTGCCAAGCTCCCAGGTGAAAACATTTTGTAGGACAGTTATAGACACCTCTGCGGTCAACAGAATGCAGCAAAGAGGCCTCAGTTCCCTACTCTCCTGACCCCTGAAAATAAGGAATCCAAGACCTTCTGAGTCCCAAGGCCTTCTGAGTCCCAAGGCTTTCTGAGTCCCAAGGCCTTCTGAGTCCCAAGGCCTTCTGAGTCTCAAGGCTTTCTGAGTCCCAAGGCCTTCTGAGTCCCAAGGCCTTCTGAGTCCCAAGGCCTTCTGAGTCCCAAGGCCTTCTGAGTCCCAAGGCTTTCTGAGTCCCAAGGCCTTCTGAGTCCCAAGGCCTTCTGAGTCTCGCAGTCCACCCAGCACGCCCCTCCTCTGCCCCTCTCAATGCCTCCCCAGTGATTCTGGCCCCTGTGTCTGTGTCACATATTCTGGTCTCGAGACCAGTGAAGGCTTGGACCTAAAGGCTTCAGCCTTGTCTCCAAGAAGCTGCAGCTGTCCTAGTGTTTATCTGTTGTGACTTTTATTACATCAAGTCGATTATGACTCATAGTGACCCTATAAGACAGAGTAGAATTGCCCCATAGGGTTTCCAAGGAGCCGCTGGTGCATTCAACCTGCAAACCTTTTGGTTAGCAACCAAACGCTTAACCACTGCGCCACCAGGGAGGGCTCCTGCTTTATTTTAATTTATATTTTATTCTTAAAATTATTAAATTTAAATTTCTTGTTGTTGATTTCAATCATGGGTTTTCTCTGTTTTTCCGAATTTATATTTGGGTCATTTACTGTTATAGTAATGAATTTTCAATGTATTTTACATTTCTCTATTCTCATGGGCATATGGCTTTAGCTACAGCTCCTGGTTTTATTAAGGAGCTCTGGTGGCAAAACAGTTAAGTGCTCGGCTTAACCTGGTAGTTACGTCCCACCCAGTGGTTCCTCAGGAGAAAGACCTGACCATCTGCTCCCGTAAAGATTACAGCCAAGAAAGTCCTGTGGGGCAGTTCGGCTCTGTCACATGGGGTCACTACAAATCGGAATCGACTCAGTGGCACCCAACAACAAAAGCACGTTTATTATATTAGCTTTTTTCTCGTTCGTTACAGTCTCAGTCATATACATGGGGTTCAGTTCATGTACGTGTTAATACATCTGACAAGTGTAATAAAAAGACTGGGGGTATCAGAAATTTATATGACTGTAAGGCTTCTACAATTTACCAGAATTGGTAAGATATGAACTCTAATTAGACTGTGAAATGTTCGGTATATATATTTGTTATCCCCAGAGCAATCACTAAAGACAGTTCCAAAGCCACTCAAGAAAAATTGGGTAATCTCAATAGTCTCTCATCTAGGAGATGCATAAAGCAGGTAAAACTGCAAATGTAACAATACACACACACATATTCACGTGCAGGTTTCTGTGTGAACCAAAGTATTCATTTCTCTTGGCTCAGTACCTAGGGGTGGGAGTGCTGGGTCACATGGTAACTATGTCTCTCCCAGCCCCCACCCCAGCAGGATCTGGGCAGGTCTCCACAATGGGCCAGGGGAAAGGGCATGAGGACTCAGAACCACCCGGTCCTCCCCACTGCCTGCTGCATGGACTGCTCCTCCACCAGCTGCCCTTCCGGCTCCAGTATTAATCCATAGTAGACGAGATGCAAGAATCAGGACCCCCTAGGCCTGGAACCTACTGGAGGGGCCACACCTATCGAGCCTTTGTGTAGTGAGAAGCCCCACCCAACAGGCCCACCCCTTCCTGTCATAGCCCCTTTCACCTTGCTGTCCCCTCCTTCCTCCCTCTGTCAGCCATTCTGATAGGTCTCCTGTCCTTCCTGATCCCTCCCGCAAACCAGGTGTGGATGGGAAATGAGGGGCCCAACTCCTGACTGACTCGCTCCTCCAGCTGCTGCTCAGTTCCTTCCCCCTTCATGTTCAAGCCTACTGTGAGCCCCTCTGAAGGGGAAGGAAGGAGGCCCTTTGCATCTCAGGACCTCAGTCACGGCTACAGCAGATGCCCGTTCTGCCCTCCCCGCTGATCCCAGCAGTCACATACACCCATGAGTGTAGATTCTCTAGTCGCCGCCTCACAGTTCCCAGTTTCAACCAGGGATCTAGTGACCCTCTCTCCATCAGTCTACCAATGGCAGCTACTGCACCCAGTCCCAGCCCCTCAACCACCGTGTCTCCAGGCTGCTTCTGACATTGGGTCATCCCCACAGACTTCACCCCAATTTCCCAGCCACTTCTCTTGGGGCATCCCACTAGCTACAGTGGGAGCTTCTTCCCATTTGACCAGCCCCTTCAGATACTGCCCCCCATGACAGTACGGCATCAGACCCAGAAACAACCAGCCCACCTGTGCTGAGGTTCTGTGGTCCCACCCTAAATTTGAACCTTTCCATTTACCCTGGAGTACAACCCAGCCCACAATCAGGGCCCCTGAGGGGCAGCAGCACAGAACCGGACCTCTAACAACTCACTCCGGTTGGGAATCCTAGCAGCCCAGCCCAGCCCCGAGATCCACTCCAGGCAGGCCAGCCTTGGCCAGCACACTCAGCTTTTGAGGATTCATTGCCCACAGCTTCCAACTTGGGCACCCATGTCAGCACACAGCTGGCCTTGTTGGCACCTCAGCTGTTTTCGTCTCTGGTGAAGCCATTACTTCTGGCTTTGCAGCTGTATATTACCCAGCACAACTATGGGCTTTGGGAGAAGACAGGCCGCCCTAAGGCCAAACCATTGTCATCATTTCTGTGATCCACCCAAAGAACTACTTCAGAGATTCTGAAGAAGAGACCAGCAAGCTGCTTGTAATTTATTTTCTCTTTCTGTTTGATTTTTATTCTCACTCCCTCTCTGTCTGCCTCTCTTATTCATAGGCTCTCCTTGTAGCTGACCTCATCTAGGCAATGGAGGTCCTTGGATCTTCAGTGCCTATAAAACCTCTCTCCAGCCCTCCAAACCCACTTTCTTAGCATTGCCCTGGTTTCTGAACCCCAGTCTGCACCACTGAATCACGCTAGATGACCCTTGATGGCCCAGGCAGGGAGCTGGGCTGGGAGTCAGAAGCACTGGGATATACTCTGCGGAGGGGGCACTGTGAAGTGGGGTTCTGGCCTGGGCACCCCCACACAGGTGCCGTACTGCACTTAGTGGCCCCGGACATGCACAACTGTTCTCTTCCCTCCAGCCATCAGGAGAGCCCCACAAGGAGGGTGGGCGCAGAAACCCTCTTCCTCCTCATTCCAGTGGACATATAAAAGGAGAGAAAGAGGAAATGTAAGTGTGGATGAGGTACTATGAGGAGGGGAAGGCAAAAACATTCCCATGTGCACCGCTGCTTCCCTAATTTTCATTTTGGCACTTCAGGGAAAGCAACGCAACCAATAATACCAAGATTCTGGGTGCTATACATGTATATGGAAGAGGAGACATCATAAAAATGAGTTTAGGTAAGTGAAGAGTGTCTGGAGAACACCTTCCATGCGGAAGGGATGCCCATTCCATAGAAGGCCCTAGGGGTGGTGAGGGCTTCAGCCCTAAGGCTAAGCTGTCCAATGGCTGCCATAATTTGGAGAGGATGGCAGTAGAGTGGCCATGTGAATAACTTCGAGGGGTGCCATTCACATGGAGTATTTTGTGAAGATTGTCCCTGAAAGCTTTCAACATCATCTCATGCAGAAGCCAACCCAGCCCTGCCATCCCCTTAGGGTCCACAGGGGGCACCCAGTCAAGCACTGCCCGTGGTGAGACCCTGAGTGGCACCTTGATCGCCTCTGCTCCAGGCAGCTGGGAAAGGGGGTGGGAGATCCAGAGGCATGTCAGATGCAAGCAACACAGCTCACCTGGCTCTGCTCTACCTCCCTTTGGGCACGTGGGCACGCCTGCCATCAAGTAGGGGACCCTGTAGGATCCCAGCCTGACTGGGAGTTGCCCAAGCTCTCGGGACCCTCAGCTTCTGGGGAGCCCTGTCGAAGGCCTGGTCACCTCATGACACCGTTTCTCAAGCTAGGGTTCTATAGATTTTTTGTGTGTATGTAAAATTTAAAAACACACACACACACGCGCAAAAATCTGAAGAAAATGCAACGCAATGCTCAGTTGGGGTGAATTCACGGGGTAGGTCTCCCCAGTGTGCCTGGGGAAAGGGCATGAGGACTCATAAATGCCTTATCCTTCCCCCTGCCTGCTGCAGGAACTGCTCCTAAAGCTACCTCTCCAGCCCCAGCATTAATGCACAGCTGAGACACAGGGAGAAGCAAGATTCCCTGGGCCCAGGGTGTCCTAGAACCTGCTGGAGTGGCCATCCCTATAGATCCTTCGTATTGGATAAGCCCAGCTCACCAGGCCCACTCCTCTCCTCACTGACAGCTTCCCTCCTCTCCTCACTGACAGCGTACCTTCCAGGCACCCTTCATGCTTACTGTCACAGCCCCTTTCACCTTGCTGTCCCCTCCTTCCTCCCTCTGTCAGGCATGGACATGGCTGAAACGTCTGATAGGTATACTGTCCTTTCTGATCCCTCCCTCACACCAGGTGTGGATGGGAAATGAGGGGCCCAACTCCTGACTGACCCGCTTCTCCAGCTGCTGCTCAGTTCCTTCCCCCTTCATGTTCAAGCCTACTGTGAGCTCCTCTGAAGGGGGAGGAAGGAGGCCCTTTGCATCCCAGGACCTTAGTCACGGCTACAGCAGATGCTGGTTCTGCCCTCCCCGCTGCTCCCAGCACCTGCTAAATGCAGTCACATACACCCACAACAGTAGATTCTCCGGTCTCCTCCTCAAAGCGCCCAGTTCCAACCAGGGACCTAGTGCCCCTCTCTCCATCAGCCCACCAATAGCTGCTTCTGCACTGTCCTACCCACTCAACCGCTGTGTCTGCAGACGCGACCTCCTGACCTACTTTTGACTTTGGGGTCACCCCATGGACACAACCCTGCCCTCCCATGACAGGCAGTCATTCTCAATCTAATCACTGTTTCTAACAGCTGCATCATAATCCGAGCAGGAAAGAACCAGTGCCCCATTGACAAATTTTTAGGATCTTTCAGGCTTTGGCTATTACAATGGATACACTTAAATATATCCCTTTGTGCATGGTTACCAGTGTCTGGCATAGGTGAAATCAGCCTCACAAGAGCTGAACCATGTACCTATGTAGTAAGTACTAATATTATCCCCATGAGACAGATGAGGACTCTGAATATTTCCCAAGAGGAGGAGTGGTCATTTGGAGAACTGCTGCCCATTGTTGCTGTGATAGGGGTGAACTGGAAGACAGAGGATGACCCAAGGGTTCTATAAGCCTTGGTCAACCAAATGTCCCACTTTGCCTTGGACAGCCCTATTCATAGCTGTTTCTCACATAATTACAGATAGCACCGCCTTTTACTTTTGAAAGTGTCTCTGTAAGGCGGTAAATTACATGGCCAATCACCAGAATGGGGAGGCTTGGAGAAAACAGATGGCCATGACCACGCAGAGACCCTCGCCTGCCCTGCCTTCCTTTCAGCCAGCAAGAGACATCCAGTTGACAGTAAAACAGATCAAGGAGGAACCTGGGCACTCTCAGTGAACCCCTACAGTCCCATTTGGAAGCTGAACATGGAGACCTGGAGGACATGTAGCTTCAGTGGGCGACAGCGTCTCTCCTTGCAGGAGCCAGGTGAGAAGTGGTAACTGCTCAGCAGCCAGCAGACACGGCAGATAAGGGCATCTTCTCCATGCGGGCATCCGGGTGCTGGAAACCCTCCCTCCTAGGATCCAGCTCTTCTGGAAGCATTCCCGCAGCCAGAGCAAGCCTTAATCCATCAGCTCCAATGACTTTATCATGACCTTGAAAGAGAAGATTGAGGAGGCTGGAGTGGCCTGCATGGAGGATCAGCCCTGCCATCACAGAGGATCCTTCTGAGAGCTCCCCAGGCGCAGAGCTCTCTAGAAGGGATGCATGACCACTCACCTTTGCTAGGATCAGCCTTCACCTGAGTTGAAAAGCAGCCACAAGTAAAAAGCTTTTACTTTCCAGTTATGCTTTGGCACTAATAAAGGGTGCGGGTGGAAAAATAATGAGCTTTTTTTGCTGAAATTTCAGTACCAAACTAGCTTCATTAGGCATCACATTATAACAGAGAACCATGGGAAGTTAGAGGCACTGCTGAGGTCATCTACAATATCAAGGCAGAAAATCAGCATGATATACAATCCTTCATGCTACAGGTAGAGAATCAGAGAAGCAGAGGGACAGCAGGACATATCCAAGTCCTAGGACAACTTAGGGGTCAAGTCAGGACTAAACTCCTCGACTCCCCAAATCTCTGACCTGACTGCTTTCCTCTATACCGTATTGACTTTAAGGCTAAAAACTTCAGCTTTTGTGAAAGATCATTTCATAGACACACTTTAAATTTAATACAAGAATATCTCACAGAGGACATGTTCAATTGTCAATTATAAAAGCCAATGACCCCAAATATTGACCTTATTTCCAATGACTGTTACTGGGCTTTGTTTACCCCAATGTCACCTCCTCCAAAACGAACTCTTATTAAATGAACAGAACCACACAAATAGTATTTAGCCTGGTAAGATCCTCAAGGCGTCTCCAAAAAGTAAGGCTTTGTCCAAACATGATGATTTTTAAAGCAAATTATACCATCCTAATTCCCATAAAGCTAAGAGCAAAACAGTAAAATATGTTGATAGCCACTTAATGCAAGTAAAACCCAAATCATAAGATCCAGTTAGCTTAGGAACTGCATGAGTCTCTCTAATGGCAGAAATGGACAGGATTCCCCAAGATTTGTTACATCAAAGAGGGACTCCCAGAATCTTTTGTGGATAGGAGGGTTGAAGTGAACTGTCTGACCTCACAGAAAGATGAGCCACTCAAAAGCCTATTTGGGGTTTCATAACTACCTAGCTCCATTTCTTGAAAGAAAAAAAATCCTTAAATTTATCTGCAAAAGGAGAATAAAAACATTTAAATCCAAAGAAGATCATGGTGTACTCGTGGTCCATCTTTAATGACAAGCTGTAGTTGTCTTCTCAGCTGTCCCCCACGAAACCCACCACTAAAAAGTCAGGTTTCTAAATTCTCCTTGCTCTTGGTGAAGGAATGAACTACAAAGTGATAGAGTGCCACTGTCGTTAAGGTCAACCCCCCACTCCAGAATCATCATTCAAGAAACCTATCGTCATTTACTTATTTGCCACTCAAAAGCAATTATCTCAGCAGTAATATTTAAGAATCCGAGAAGAAAATTAATTTCCAATATAATAGAAAGATACTGCTTAGGAGTTTTTCAACAACTTTGCCGATAAAAAGGTGCATTGGAACATAAATATCAAATTTATTCCCTGAAAACCTCCATCTCCCCATGTCTTTAGTGAGATGGTTCTATTGTGTAATATTACATCAATCCAACAACTAAAATAAAAATCAGATATTAGGGGAAAAAAACGTTACTCTGAGCACCTGTGAGAGAAAATACAAGAGAACTGGAAGACTTCCCAAGGGGGGAAATCAAACTTAACGGAAAGCAGTACTTGGGAAAACTTCCGGTTATCGTGACCACTATACCTCCAGTACGCATGGCTCAGACACAGCAGGGGCTGCACTTTCCCCACGGCTTCTAGCAGAGTGGAAACAGCTGTACTGTAACTCAACATCTGCATCCTTAGCTCTGAGCCCTTCGCGTTGGACCGCAAGAAGATTCGGCAAACTCATCTTCCTCCTAAAAACTATTATGTTCAACAACTATTTCCAATCTGTCTTCACAGTCTTTCAACCACCCCCATTATCTGCAATTCTGGGATTTCCTGATGGAGTACAGATCGTTATTTGCATTATGCAAGAACAGTCAGCAAATGAACAAACTTCTAACTTATCTCCCACCTTGGAGGGGGCTCTCCAAGTCAGGAGAAAGGAGGGCTTGGAAGCCCACTCAAATTCAAGTACATGCAGACCCATTTTCAGCAAAGAGCCTTTATTTTTATCATTCATTTACTGTTTAAGGAGCCCTGGTGGGGCAGTGGTTAAGCACTCGGCTGCTAACCAAAAGGTTGCAGGTTCCAACCCACCCAGTGGCCCCGCAAAGGAAAACCTGCTGGGGATCTGCTTCCTAAGAGGTGATGGCCAAGAATACCCTGTGAGGCAGTTCTACTGTCATATGTGGTCACTATGACGGCACCCAACAACAACAACAATTCACTATTTAAATCCTCTGCTCAAACTTACTATTGCCCAAAGTTTCCACTTGTATGCTTCTAGGGCTTTTTCCTGAGCTCCTGTTACCATGCACCTTTTCAAAGAACCAATAATTTTCAGTCCTCATGACCTCACAGAAACATTTTCTTACAAATTTCTACCCAACTTGAAAATGGTTGTTTTAATAACTGTGCTCTAAAAGAAAAGCCTTTGCGAAAACCAATGATCGCTAACCAAATCGTAAAATTCATTGCCTGCCCACGCTCACAGCATCCTTGGAGTTATCTTTTTCATCCACAGAAGGCATTCCATGCAGAGGTCATCATTCTGTTGGCTGAGCCTCTGTTAGAGAAAATCTGATGTGGTTAGCAAGGCTTGGAGAACTCAACCTCAGTTACCAGAGTCTACTGGACATCATGCTTGGCAGGGTAGAGGGTCAGCGAAGGAGAGGAAGACTCGCAGTGAGATGGACTGACGCAGTGGCTGCAACAATGGCCTCAAGCACAGAACTAGCCAGCATTTTGTTCTGTTGTACATGGGGTCACTATGAGTCAAAATCAACATGACGGCACCGAACAACAACAACGATGGTCCCAGTGGAGCCCTGGTGGTCGAGTGGTTAAGAGCTCCCTGCTAACCAAAATGTCGGGAGTTCAAACGCCACCAGCCGCTCCTTGGAAGCCCTTTGGGGCAGTTCTGCCCTGTCCTATAGGGTTTCTATGAGTCTGAATCGACTCGACGCTAGAGGTTTTTTTTTTTTTTTTTAATAATTTTTATTGTGCTTTAAGTGAAAGTTTACAAATCAAGTCAATCCCTCACACAAAAACCCATATACACCTTGCTACACACTCCCAAATACTCTCCCCCTAATGAGACAGTCTGCTCTCTCCCCCCACTCTGTTTTCTGCAATAGCTTTTTTTTAATGGTCCCAAGCAATTCTGCTATTCTTAGTGAGCATTCAATCTCCTGAGTCAATCTATCATGGCAATAATAGGGAGATTGCTAGAACAGAGGGTCCAATTACTTACCTTATGCAAAGAAAGCACAAGGAACACTCCTCTGATACTCCCTCTTTTGATTATGTGCAAAAGGAACTATGGCCGGCCACATGACAAACCCGGGTGTCATCGTAACACTGGTCATTTTTCACTGCTTGCCCAAACACAGGCTGAAACTTGCTCTGTTGTGCCCATGACCTTGTCGGGTCTGCAAAAGAGCAGGAAACACATTAGGACTACACCAAATTGAAAGCATCACCTTCACAAATGAAAAGCTGCAAGTAGGGAAAACAGAATGGTATGACATCTAGTCTACTCTTCTAAAAAGTAGCCAAAGTCCTAATCCAATTTTTCTTTGAAAGCACATACCCAGAAAAAAAATTCATAATACATCAGGGAAAAAATTAGAAGAATTAAATATATTTCTGATTTAGGATCCAGAAACATCTCAGTTTTAATTTTAGGAGAAAGATCAAGGGAAGAGATGACGAAAAATTGGAATTTTAGGGCTCAGTGGGAACTTAAAGATAATTTACTCAAATCCCTCCATTCCTTTTAAAGATAAATAATGATGAAGTTAAGTTCCCTAGTAGAATTGAAGCTGAACAAAACAAAGTTATCAGTTTGGATTTTTCCCCTGCCTGCCAAGGTTAGTGTCTTAGTTATTTACTGGTGCTATAACAGAAATACCACAAGTGGATGGCTTTAACAAACAGAAATTCATTCCCTCACAGTCTAAGAGGCTAGAAGTCCAAACTCAGGGTACCAGCTGCAGGGGAAGGCTTTCTCTCTGTCCGCTCTGGGGGAAGGTCCTTATCCTCTATCTTCCACTGGTCTAGGAGTTTCTCAGTACACGGAACCCAAGTCCAAAGGACACGCTCTTTCTTGGTGGTATGAGGTCCCTATTCCTCTTCTTGATTCTCTCTCCTTTTATCTCTTGTAAGATAAAAAGTGATGTAAGCCACACCCTAAGGAAACACCCCTTACAGATCAGGGCTGTGACCTGAGTTAGGATGTGGCATCCCACCCTAATCCTCTTTAACATAACCTACTCTTGCCTCATTAACCACAGGGAGACATTAGGATTTACAACACATAGGACAATTACATCAGATCACAAAATGGGGGACAGCCACACAATACTGGGGATCATGGCCTAGCCAAGATGATACATATTTTGGGGACACAATTCAATCCATGACAGTTTTCATTTTTGAAGCATTTTCCCCAGACATCAGCATTCTGCTGTCTCAGAACTGTCCCTGCTCACCACAGTGTTTCCACAAAACCATCTACGTGTTGTGACAAATTCGAGAGACACAAGCAACTGTCCTTGTCATCGAGACATAATATTCGCGGTAACTCTGTACTGTGTACTACAAGGGCAGACGCAGGTAAAATCCATCTGGGCTAAAGGAGTTGATGGATTTGGAAAACAGTAACAAGTATTTAAACAGAAAATAATGTGATGAAAGCAGAGTGCAGGATGATGATAATTCTGGCAGTGCACACTGCGTGGATTAGACAGGAAGAAGCTAGAAGACTGGTGCTGGGATAAGAAGCTGTGAGCATAAAACCAGATCCAAGAAAGACTTGGAGTGATTATGGTGGCAGGAATGGGACAGAGGAAAGGACAAAGTCACAGGCTGTTCTGGAGGAGAAAAAAGTTAGATTGGGTTTTCATGTTGAACCAGCACCACAGCCATCTCCCCAGTAAGCCAGGGGGTCTGGGGAGGGGAAATGACACAGAGCTGGCGTCCCTGGGCCTCCTCAGGGGTCATTTCAGACTCCAGACTCCACGTGGTTGTCCAAAACACGCACAACGAGGGCTCAGTGCTTTAGGATCTCCAGTCCTACTTGACTCCATGCCTAAAACGAAAACAGGACAGTAGGAAGGAGTGTGGTGAGTAGAAGGCAAGCTCAAAAAACAGGGACTTTCCATTTTCAATGCTCTTTTAAACAACTACATGTATGGTTTGTTTCAATCTTTGAAACTAGCCAAAACTTTCACACACAAATGCGATCACAAAACCATTCCTGACCACTTACACCATCAGAGGCCTGGTGGCATAGTGCTTAAGAGCTCAGCTGCTAACCCAAAGGTCGGCAGTTCAAATCCACCAGCGGCTCCTTGGAAACTCCATGGGGCAGTTCTACTCTGTCCTATAGGGTCGTTGTGAGTCAGAATCGACTGGCCGGCAACGGGTTTGGGTTTTTTGGTTTTGATTTTGGGTTTTTTTTAAAACGTATCAATCACTAATATCACCCAAGGCTGCACGTCTTATAATTTGAATACTGAACCAATGAACTTCTCAACAGTCGCCCTATTTTCACTTGGTTTTTGTCAAAGTCTCAAGTCAAAGAACTCCAAACACGTCGCGTCGCTGGGGCTCCAGGGGTCACTCCACCGCCCTCCATCCCTGCGCTCCTGACCCCCGGCTCATCCCTGGGGTCCCCTCAGGGCCCACCCCGGACGCACCCCACACCCTGCTCCCCGGGAGACGCGGGGCGCCGACACTGGATGAAAGGATCAGAAGTTCCGAGAAGCGTCTGTTCCTCCTAACGCGGCTATCTGCACAAAAACAGCCGGGCAGGCCGCTCACCACAGTCGACATGTCTGAAAAGCTGCAGCCGCCACCAACGCCCCGGTTTGCAAATAACGGCGACAGCTCCAACCGCCGCCTCGGGGGGCGGGGCCGGGCGCCCCACAGGACCCGCCCCTGCGGTGCACCAGCCAGTCAGAGCCACGGGGCTGGGATGGCCCCGCCCACTTCCGGGAGGGGCGTCCTTCTTCCTGCACGGCCTGGCGCCCTAGCGCCCTCTCTGGTAGCAGGCAGGGATACAGATGTGTAGCGGGGGAAACCTGTGCCCACGTGCCAGCACCGGCCACCAGCCTTTTGTCTGGTCACGGACCACACCCATGGGCGCTTCCCAGCCACGCCCACTTCTCTTCAGCACCTGAGGAAAGGTTCTCAGGCTCCACCCAATGAACTCTTAGGCCCTGCAGCACCTTGACCTCCTCCACAAAGATTCGTCCATAGATCCGAAAAACCCAGGCGTCGTGCTACCATGCTGGGAATACAACGTCTAGGGAAAAAAGCTCCAAAGAATTTAATAAAACGCTGGTAAGTGAAGAAGCAGTCCTGCTGGGAAAAATAATCCCCAAGCCACCATTCCACAGAATTCAAGCTTTGCAGAACCAATGGCCCTTTGGGATGGTCCAGTGTGTTTCAGCCAACAGATGCAAAGATGAGGGCCCTTCATGGAGGCATTCAAGGGACAAGTATTAGGTCACTAAGACACCCCCTGTCTCCCACCTTCCCTTTTATAGCTAAAAAAAAAGTCAGAAGACTGAAGTGCTTATTCTTGCTGTGTGACCTGGAGAAGTTCCTTCATTTATTCAACAACGTTAACTAAGGCCCTACTGTGTGCCAAGCTCTGCGTTAGGCACTGGGGACACATGGACTCTGTCCCCAATGTTCCCAGTTATCCAGGCATGGACCAGTAATGTGAAACTTGACTCCAAAAATGGAGGGCACCAAGAGACTGAAGAAAGAGGTAAGCAACTCCAGTGTGGCGGCAGAGGAGTTTATTAGGGAGACTTACGTATGAAGCAAGTCTTGGGTGACCACAGGGCCAAGGCAGATCTCTGCACTCCACAGCGGGAGGGCAGAGGTTTTATAGGGGTGGTGGACGACAATGGCTACAAGCTGGGGTTTACATAAGGATGAATTGGCAAACTGTAGTGAACTAGCAGACGGCATGAAGATGCTCACGTTCAACCTTGAGAAGTGTAGTTCCCCTTCAGTCCACCCCTCGAGGCCGGCTCTTACAATCTGGCACATTCCTCCTCTTACACTGCAGCACAGGGACCCAGTTCCCTCCCCACCTGGAACAGGTACAGAAGTGGGGTTGGCCAGGTACCATATGGTGCCCACGCCTGTACCAGAGACAAAAAGTTACCCTGTGCCCAGAACGGGGGAAGGCTTCTTCTATAAGGAGTTGGAACTGGGAGAGAGAAGATGACCCAATTCCCAGCCTCTTATCAGAGAAGGCTCTGAGACCAAGGCCTTTACTTAGGCAGCGTGGTTGGGAGGCATAGAGGCAGACAGTCCACCCCTTGACTCCCATTAGTGTGCCAGAAAAAGAAAAAAAACAGTACCAAGTCCTGGTATGTCCATCACACATCTTGGATGTTGAGCTGCATCCGTGGTTTGGTGCATAACCACTGTAGATGTTGTATCTGTGCTTCAACTGAGGCAGCACTTAATAAGGGTTACTAGTAGGACTGAGTCGGAATCGACTCGACGGCAGTGGGTTTGGTTTTTTGGTTGAGTAGGACTGTCCTCAGCAGATTGATCAGCCCTGCTTGGAGGACAGATCTGAACCAGCCACCATAGTTGGAGCTTAATCCAAGCCAACCGAATAGATCAAAAGGCTGCATTTGTCCAATTTTATGTGTATATAACATGTCCTGATTCATTTATGTAAAAACAGCATACTTCTCCCAACATGGCACATTATATGAACAGTACACATTTCAGTACAAGTAATACAAAAGCTCCTTTTTTCAGCACTACTGGACAAGGTATTACTATTGCCTGATCAGGCTAATTCAGACTTGGTTTAGTCAGTCAACGTACATTAGACCACCTGGTCACATCCTGCAAGTTCCCTGTGTCCAAAGTAATGTCAAACTTAATCTTAAAATTTCTGCTCTCCAAGTCAAACCATCCAGTTCTGTGCCGTTTACATTTTTAACACACAGGGAGAAATTTCCTTCTAAAGTTGGAGTACTGTCCACGTGCAGTTTTCATACCTTGAAAGATGTTTTCCACGAGTAGTGGAGTTGACCATATTCATTTACCACATGGTCTTCTCAGTACACCAGGTTACACATTCAGCTGGTCCACGAGGTGGTCCTCCTCGTTGACAGATCAGCTGGAACAATGTGGGGAGATGACTTGTCATCTCAGTTCAGATGTTCACAGAGCCAACAGTTGGTCTGATTGGTAGCTCAAGCAAAAGCCTTTATCATTGGGGCCCACGGGTGAAGGGCTCGTTCATCCTTGTGAGATAATCTGGTAGAGAAGGAGACAACATTAACAATTCCCACCTCCCCTCTATCTTCTGTAGGACTTGAGGTGGGGGTTGCCCAGGTATAGCCACCCAGGCTGTCCATCTTAGTCTTAAGGCAGTGACCTCTGTGGAAACCCAGATCTTTTGTGATGAACAGTTGTATACAAAAGAAACACATTTCATAAGATAGCTGGACCGAGCATATGGCGCAGATGAGAAATGCCCTTGCAGTGAACTGCTGCGTTGAGACTTCAGACTGTTTGCCTGAGATGTATTCTTCAGTCTGGGGTTGTCTGGTCCACTCCCGTCAGCCATTTGAGCCTGTCCATTGAAGTACTCCCAAGCCATGGCGTCTCCAATAGCCTCATATGCATGCAAAGGCTGGACAATGAATAAAGAAGATCAAAGAAGTGATGCTTTTGAATTATGGTGTTGGTGAAGAATATTGAATACACCATGGACTGCCAAGAAATGAACAAATTTGTCTTGGAAGAAGTACTGCCAGAATGCTCTTTAGAAGTGAGGATGGTAAGACTTTGTCTCACATACTTTGGACATATTGTCAGAAGGGATCAGTCCCTGGCCAAGGACATCATGCTTGTTAAAGTAGAGGGTCACTGAAAAAGAGGAAGACCTTCAGTGAGATGGACTGACACAGTGGCTGCAACAATGGGCTCAAGCACAATCGTGAGGATGGCGCATGACCAGGCAGGGTTTTGTTCTGTTATGCATAGCTTCCAACTCAAAGGCACCTAACAACAACAACACTGAGTACTCAATCACCCCTGTGACTTGGGGGTGATACAGAGCATGAAGAGTTCATTCAAGATCCAGTGAAGACTCTAATGGAAGACTCTAGAGTCCCCAATATTATTTACCTGCCCAGAACGCCCTGGCCTGTTGGCTCAGGAATCTGTCCCCAGGCAGGCTTTAGCCTTGGCCAGGGTCTCATAGGAAGGCCAACTTTCCTACGCTGTCTGGAGTTTTCTAACGGCAGGAGCAGCCCAAGCGTGTTGGCCCAGTCTGGGATGGTGTGGGAATCTCCGCGGCCGACCTCTTTTAAACCCAGGAGCTGGTCGGTTGCACATCTGCTTGCTCTGGAGCACAGGACGCTTCAGCTTCTGCAGTCTGCTCTTTGGGGGTTTTCCCGTCTCAGCGTAGGGGGCTTTCTGGTGACCAACCACACAAGTAACAAAAGCTTATCAGGAGCAGAACTAATTTTTTTTCTTTTTTATTGAGATGTCTCATCCCCCTGGGGGCTTGCTTTATATGTCAGTCTGACAGTTGTAGTGGCCAGATTGAGTGCCCAGGCTATCAGCTATAGCCCAAGTCACAGTTGCCATGTACCCCACTAAAATGGCCCTAACTGCAGCAATTCCCATCCGGTACTTGGAGGCAAAAGGCTACAAAGGTGTACGTTAATACATCAACACCATCAATACATATCATAGGGATTTGTAGGGGCTTCGAAGGGACTTATCCATAGCCAGGCTTGGACAAGGTTCTCAATGACGGTGACCTCAGACCCAAATATATTCCTCATTTTGGTGCCAGGTATTATAGAGATGACAGTCACCTGTCTAAAAACCCAAGACGTGCAATTCTTTTCATTTCCTCATTGAACTTTATTGTAACTTAAGGCCTTTGGCTCTCCCTGGTGACAGAATGACCTGGGCTTAATCCTCAGACTTAATTATTTCTGAAAGTCAGAAGGTCTGGGCAAAGTTGTCAGAGCCCTCAGTCATTTGTGGGGCCATGCCTCCGCTATACAAATGCAAGCATGGGTTCAGCCCAGCTGCCTGGTAACACGGATGCGGCTCCCTCCTACTTTAGTTTTCCCCTTACTATTACAGCTGCAGCTATGTTGATGCTTGCTTATCTTGGTGGGGGCAATTATCAGAGAATTCCAGAGGGGGCCTCCGAGGTCTCTTCAAGGCTGCTCAGCACAAGCTGTCTTGAATGGTTTTTTACTCCTTTTTTTTTTTTCTAGTATTTAAGCTCTTGTTTTGGGCTGGGTGTTACAGGATTTTTTTTTTTTTTTTTTTTTTTTTTTAGGGACTTGCTCAGCCCCTCCAACTGCCTCCAGTCCCATTGTTGCAGGGCTTTGAGCAATGGCTAGAATTGTTCCCCTAGCCCCGGAATCCTCCTCCATCTTTGTAAAACCTGCAGGCGAGTGTTTCTAGCTGCTCACCCTGTTCATGGATGTGGCTGTTTATAATGTGTCAGCTGTGACCACACATGACTGCCACACATCCCTTTCCAACAGTAACTCTTTCTGCAAATCTCTTATGTGCACTTCAGCAACTAGCTGGGCTTCAGTGGCCAGCTGAATAACCCAGAGCATTGGCCATCCCACGGCCCCTACTGCTCTCCTAGCTTCTTTTTCACACTTATGAAGGCACATGTCTGCCCAAAACCAAGCTATGTCACTTGGCATTTTGGGGGCATCCCCATACTCACACGGCAGTCCGCATTGATCAAGCATATGGGCTAGACCTTCCCACGTGGAGGCCACTGGCCAACCCAGCAGTTCCCCCACAGGTGCCTCACTCCCACTTGCCATTTCCTTGGTCTCCTGGTTGGCTCACCAATTGTCCAGGCATGGACCAGTAACGTGAAACTTGCCTCCAGAAAATGGAGGGTGCCAAGAGACCAAAGAAAGAGGCAGGCAACTCCAGTGTGGAAGTGAAGAAGTTTATCTGGAAGACTTACATACAAGGCCAAGTCCTGGGTGGCCACAGAACCAAAGCAGATCTCCTCACCCTGCAGTGGGAGGGCAGAGGTTTTATAGGGGTGTTGGACAATAGTGGCTACATACCAGGGATTTACATAAGGATGACTTAACATGCTGTAGTGAACTAGTGGACCACATGAGGATGCTCATGTGTTCGGCTTTGCAAAGCCTGTTTCCCCTTCAGGTTTGAACCCACTAGCTGCTCCACGGGAGAAAGATGTGGAAGTCTGCTTCTGTAAAGATTATAGCCTTGGAACCCCTATGGGCAATTCTACTCTGTCCTATAGGGTCACTATGAGTTGGAATCAACTCTACGGCAATTGGTTTGGTTTTTGGTTTTTAAGGTATTGATTATATGGAGAGGGGAGATGTGTGCAATGGTTTCCATTCTGAGAGGGAAATGGGTAGAATATCAAAAAGTGACCCTCATAATCAGGGGTCGCCAACTCAAATTTCTACAGAAGTTAAGTGCACTTGGATGTGGGACAAGAGGGAGAGATGGGGACTCTGGCAAACTGTTACAGCAAAGGAGTCAACTGCTACTCAACTTCAGCCAATTACGCCATATGGAAATACGAGTTCAGTGCTCCTACAGCTTGTTTTTTTTAAGAGATTTTGGTATTTTGTGTGAAAACTCCTGATTTTCAAATTTTGGCAACTAATTCAAAAAGATTTAAAACACCATGGAGATCAAAAAAATAGGTCAGCTTAGGACAGATACTTGTTATTTCTCCCACACTTTCTTAGTTTCCAGAACTAGTCAGGCTTGCCCAGGGGGTGAACCAAGGTTGATCTAACTCAGCAATTCTCTGAGTGCAGTGTGGGGACACCAAGGGAGATTCACAAGATCAAAACTACTTTCATAATAATGCTAAGATTATTTACCTTGTCCTTTTCATTCTCTCGTGAGTATACCATGTGATTTTCCAGAGCCTGTGTGGCAAGTAACAGCACAACACAGTGAGCACAGACGCAGATAAGAGAACCTAGCTTCCTTCCATTGAAGAGATTTGCAAAACTGTAAAACAGTGCCACTTTTTTTCACTACATTATTTTTTGTTTTGGAAAATGTTTATTTTTATAAAAATATATTATTTACGTTAACGTCTTGCCACCAAACACGGGTGCTTGTCCTGTCCTATTAGCTGATCAAAATGAGACGGATGCCACACCACCAGCTGCAAGGGAAACAGAAAGTGGAAATTTATTGTTTGTACAAAAGAGGAGCAACGTCAGTCTTAGCAGCTGAAAGACTACATGCTTCCCGCCCCAGGGGAGCTTGGAGCTTTTATGCCCTCCAGTCGCCAAGGGGCAGGGATTGGCCCGCAAAATCCCATCCCTCCCATGTCCATATTTGGAGATTCAAGTGCTGAGTCATGTTGTAAAATAAGGGACATTTCACTCTGCAAATAGTCTCGGATGCAGCTGTGTGCTGGAGAACACCTTCTCTGGGCAATGTTCAAGTCTGGGGTCAAGTTCAGGGCCATGGCTGTTCAGGTCCAGTGCCGGCACCAAGATCCTCATTCACTCATGCACGGATTCTGGTGCCAAATTCAAACCGCAGTTAGAGCCCAAGGTCTAGGTTTGAAACTGCGGCTTGGCAGGCTGCAAGAAAGGGGGTAAACTGCGGTAGAGTGGGGAAAGCCTTGGCAGCAGCTTCAATCTTAATATTGTTCTTTTTAAATGAATGCTTTTTAAATTAATTTTATGTTTTAATTCCTAAAATGTGAATAGCAGTAGATATAATCCACATGCATAAATATTGGGGCCAACAATAATTTTTAGAAGTGTAAAGGGTCTGGAAACCAAGCAGTTTGAGAACCACTGCTCTAAACTTGGCAATTCCATCCTCTTTTGCTAAAGATTGATTGGCCTGGAGATAAGCGTGTGACCCAGGTATGGCCAATCAGATGTAAGGGCAAATCTGCTAGGCCTTCTGGGAAGGATCTTTTCTGAGAAAGCAAATTGTTTAAATCAATTAACAAATAGAAATTTTTTTAAGTTGTCAGTTTCTAATACAGGAAATATCAATTGGTAGAGCCCACATAAACAAAAGTACTTTGTGCTTCTCAATAATTTTCAAAAGTATAAAAAAATAAGACCAAAAAGCTTGGGAACCTCTGAACTAACCCATGTAAAATTTTGTAATGGCATGTCGTAAGCCTTTCAAAATATTAGCTGTTCTTATTATTTTTACGGTGATGATTAATAAGATATAAAATGTCAAAATTGCTATGTAACAAATTATCATAAACTTGGCAGCTTAAAACCACACTAATTTATTATCTCAGTTTCTTTGGGTCAGGAACCCAGACATGGGTTAGCTTGTTTCTGCTCAAGATCTCTCCAAGATGAAATCAAGATGTCAGCCAGGGCTGCAATCTCATTTGAGGTTTTCAAGTTCATCCAAATTGTTGGCAGAATTCAGTTCCTTGCAGTTGTGGGACTGAGATCCCCGTTTTGTTGCTGGCTGTTGGCCAGGACTCAGTCTTAGCTCCTAGAGGCCATCCTCAGGTTCTAGCCACATGGCCGTCCCACACATGGCAGCTTCCGTCGTCAAACCCGGCAGAAAACTCTTCTGCTGCTTCATGTCTCCTTTAGGGGCTCATCCAATTAGGTCAGGCCCACCCAGGATAAGCTCCCTTTTGATAAACTCAAAGCCAATTGATTAGGGGCCTTAATTACATCTGCGAAATCCCTGCTGCCATAACATGTAACATAATTACAGAAAGGACACCCGTCATTTCACAGATCTCACCCACACTGAAAGGAAGGGGATTATACAAGAGTTGGATCATCAGGAGTCATCTTAGAGTTCTGCCTACCACAAAAACTTCGTATATTACCTTATTATTTCTCATCGTATTTGTGTGGTGGGGAAAACTTGGGGTCTGCCTGGGCTGGAATCTTAGTCCACACCAGCTGTATGACCTGGGTCAAGTGACTTTAACTCTCTGAACTCATGATTCTCTTCTATAATGTTGAGAAAATAATGATGATGATATCACCTAGCACTTACATAGTGTGTCCCCTCTACCAGGCACTGTCCTAAGTGTTCACAAGGATTAACTTATTCCATCCCCACCACAATCTGATGACGAAGGTACTACCAGCATCTCTGCGTTCCAGATCAGGAAACAGCTGGAGGCACAGAGAGGTCAAGCGACTTGTTGGGATCACTCCCCAAGTCTGAGGCAGATGGAGCCCAACACGCCACACTGCTTCTCCATGACACTCATAGCACCTGGCTTTGAGGATTTAAGCCAGAGAGATGAACACGTGGGACCCAGTGACACAGAGGCCAGGGTCTGCTTCTCCTCTCACTCCTCATCTCTCTGTCACTATGTCAGCCTCCCACCAAGTCTCTGGCCCCAGCCCCGAGAGCTCAGCAGCCTCCTGAATGATCCCTCCTGGGCTTCCGCCAGGCCCTTCACACTCACGTGTCCCACTAACACTTCAGAGCCTCCCCCAAGCCCACCCTTCCCAGTTTCCACCTGTGGTGAAATGAAGCCTTTATGTGGTATTTTGCCTTGGTTCTTTGGAAAAACAGCTTGAGAGCTTTTTCCCCCAAGCCACAAGGAGATACTTTTGCCCTAGTTTCCTACCCCAGAGGGTGTGTTATTTTTGCCAAGCTGATTGACATTTCCTGGGTAAGCTGTAAACAAGCTGAGGTTTGATATTTTTTGCCTGTCCTGCGGTTGCTACGGAGCCCTGGTGGCGCAGTGGTTAAAAGCTCGGCTGCTAACCAAAATGTCAGCAGTTTGAATCTATCAGTCCCTCCTTGGAAACCTTCTGGGGTAGTTTTACTCAGCCCTATAGGGTGCTATTAGTCGGAATTGATTCAATGGCAACAGGTTTTGATACAGTGACTCTTGTGTGTTCCTTCCATCTTCTTTTGATGCTTCTTGCGTCATTTAACATTTTACCTGTAAAGTCATTCAATACTGCAACTCAATACTTAACTTTTACTCCTCCCCAAAACCCTATGGGTTAAGTACTACTATTTTCCTCATTTTACAGATGAAACAACTGAGGCAAAGAGAAGTGAAATGCCAAAGCTAGTGTCATGGATTCAATTGTTTGCCCCCCAAAATATGTGTCAACTTGGTTAAGCCATGATGCCTAGTGTGGTTGTCCTCCATCTTGTGATCTGATCTGATGTAATTGTCCTATGCGTTGTGGTTAATGAGGCAAGATTAGGTTATGTTAAAGAGGATTAGGGTGAAATCCAACACCCTTACTCAGGTCACAGCCCTGATCTGATGTAAAAAGAGTTTCCCTGGAGTGTAGCCTGCATCACCTTTTAACTTACCGAAGATAAAAGGAGAGAGAAGTGAGCAGAGAGGGAGGGACCTCCTACCACCAAGAAAGAAAGGCCAGAAGCAGAGTGCGTCCCTGCACTGAGAAACTTAGACCCCGGGGAAGACTGATTACAAGGACCTTCCTCCAGAGCTGACAGAGAGAGGAAGACTTCTCCTGGAGCTGGTACCCTGAATTCAGACTTCTAGCTTCCTAAACTGTGAGTGAATAAATTTCTGTTCATTAAAGCCATCCACTTGTGGTATTTCTGTTATAAAAGCACTAGATAACTAAGACAGCTAGGAAGTGTCAAAGCTAGGATTTGAATCCAGGCAGGGATTTGGGTCTATGCTCTTGACCACTGGGCCATACTGCCTTCTACTCTGCCACACTATCTGCAACCAGGTAATTACTTCTGATCCTCCCTTACTAGACATAGAAATAGTATCCAGACTCTCGTAAATGGGCAGATCTGAGCTTCACAAGGGCGGGCAGCATGTCTGATTTTTCTCTCCAGTAACGCTCCCCACCACCAGCTTACGCCAGGTAGTATCTGTTAGTTGCCTACCCTATATCTAGCCCCCATTTTTCCACTGAAGCAGGGTGCAGTTTCCATCAGTCAGAGGCAGGCAGACCAGAACACAGGGAGGCAGACTCTGTATTTTTTTCTTCACCCCTCCCTGGCCCCACCCCAGCCCCAGCCACCATCAGAAAAGGACCTGACTTGGCAACATTTCAGCCCTTCTCATCATCTTGCTGAGGCTCCTGAGATGGGGAGAGAAGAGAGAAAATTAAAAATAACAATGATGTCAGCAGCTCCATAAAAATAATAGCATTTACATGGGGCTTACAAGGTGTTAGCCACTGTCCTCGTGCTTTATATGAATTACCATACCCACCTCAGTCTCCTTGCTAGTTTTCAAGTGCACCTGGCACCCTCCTACCATGGGGGCCCTTTGCACTTGCTGCTTCCTCTGCCTGGACTGCTTCTCCCCCAGACATCTGCATGGTTCAAACATGTGACCCTAATACCTTGCAACATGTTTTCTCCTATTCAAAATGGGTGATTGGAGCTTGACATAACTAACACCATAATGATGTTCTAAGTAATCTGTAAGCATTTTTTATTGCACCAGCTGCACTGGTCTCTGTCCACAGGAGTGTGGTGCCTTCTTGGCTCCTGCGGCCTTGGTCTCCATCCTTTTCTTTGTCCTCTTGGGGAATGGCCTTCAGCCTGCAAGGCAGCAGCTAGGAAGGTTGCCTGGAGCTTTTGGTCTGCAACTTTCTTTCTTGCTCCTTATCTCAGGCAGAGTGGACTTGGCAGGCCACTTCTACTAGCTGAGAGATTCTTATGTAAGTTCTTTTTCAGACTGTTACAAGCATACAGATTAGAGTTCAGATGTCCAAAGTGCGTATCTTTAAGAGTTTCTTGTAGTTGTTCTGTGATGTATATGACCATCTGTGGGCTATGTGCTTAAAAACATTGAGTAATCCTTGCCAAAATGATTGATATATAAGCTCTGATGTAAAAATTGCTTTTGGGGGACTCCATAAAGGACAGCCTGCATTGCTGTGGGGGCCCCTCCGCTGGTGTCACCTCCTAAAAACTTTCTCTTTCTGACTTGGAGCACGTTTCATTGGCTCGACAGCTCCAGGGCACGGACCCCAATCAGGTAACAAATATCACCTTCTCAATGAGACCTTCCTTGACCACCCAATTTAAAATTGCAAAAAAAAAAAAAATACCCCAGCACTTCTTACTCCTCTTCCCTGCTTATTTTTCTCCTTAGCACTTGTCACCTTCTAAAATGCCTTCTAATTTACCTACATATCTTGTTCATCGTTTTCCCTTCCCCACTAAAATGTCAGCAGGGGTTTGTGTCTGTTTTGTATCCCCAAGGCCTAGAACAGAGTAGGTGCTCGGCAGATACTTGTTGAATAAATTAAAAAAATCTAATGAGGTAAGGTATATTATAATCTCCACTTTACAGAGGGGGAAACTAAGGCACAGAGAAGTGAAGACATTCACCCCAGGTCACACAGGTAGTAAATGGCACAGCTGAGATTTGAACCCTGGCAGCACTGGCTTAATCATTATCAATCCTCCCATCTGTAATGCTCCCCCAGCACCCTTCACCCATTCCGCCCCCTTGTGGTTTGGAGGCCAACTCCAACTCTGGCTCCGGGAGTAGACGCAGGGTTCAGGACTAGCCAAAGAGAGCACCATACCCCCTTGGGCCTCAGTGATTGGTTCAGGGATGGACAAGTGACCTAATTCAGATCAATGAGAACCTTCTGCAGGACATATGCCACCAGGAGGGGGAACCTGTTTGAGAATAAAGCCAGCCTAGGAAAAAGCTGACCTCAAAGAAAGGGTGCCTAAATCCAGCCATGCCTAAATCCAGCCATGCCTAAAGCCCATTTTCCCCTAGACTTTTATTCACACAAACCATTTTTTTTTTCTTAAACCTGTTCAAACTGGGGTTTTTGCTTCAATCCAAAGAATTCTAAGCAATTCTAATAACAACGGTTACCATTTTAGCAAGCTCTTAGCACCTAACATCTAATCTCACCCCACCTCAACTTTGTGTGGCTGGCAGAGTCAGGATTTGAACCATGTCTCTGTCATCCTGGAAGCTGGATGTGTAACCACCACGTATTCTACATATCGGTGAGTATGGGGAACAGACCTTTCCCCAGGCTCTCCCGCCCTCCACTTCGGCTGCTGAAAAATAGACCAATTAACACGTAGCAAACCAAAACCAAACCCGTTGCCATCGAGTCGATTCTGACTCATAGCGATCCTATAGGACAGAGTAGAACTGCCCCATGGAGTTTCCAAGCTGCGCCTGGTGGATTCAAACTGCCAATCTTTTGATTAGCAGATGTAGCTCTTAACTATTACACCACCAGGGTTTCCATTAACACATTAACATACAGTATTTTCAAAAGCTTGTTTATAAGTCTTTAAAAACAGATAATAAAACATGTGGACCTTGTCTGGATCCTGATTCCAGAAACTAACTGTAAAAAGACCTCCCCGAGACACTCGAGCAGGCACTCAATAATATTAAGACTTTTTTAAAAATGTTCTAGGTGTGATAATGACTTTGTTTATATTTTTAAAATTTATCCATTAAAGATACATACTGAAGTATTTACGGGTGAAATAACATGAGGTCTGAAATCTATATTAAAATCCTACAGTGCAAAAAAACAGAGGGAGGAAGAAGAATTGATGAAAAAAGATAAGAGCAAGATAATAGGTACATGAAGTTCAAACTATTCTCTTACCTATTGGCTATGTCTAAAAATTTCCACCACAAAAAAAGTTTTTAAAACTCATAGCCTCCATTTATAAAAAATTCTAGAGAACACAAACTAATCTGTGGTGGTAGAAAGCAGCCTAGCGGTTGAGTGCGGTGGAGAAGAGAAGGTGAGAGATGACACAGACTCATTAGGAAACTTTTGGGGTGAAGAGCATGCTCATTTTCCTGATTGTGGTGATGGCTTCACAGATGTGTGCAGATATCATAACTCATCAGCTTGTACATTGTGAACATGCACTGTTTCTTATACACCACTATCCCTCAACAAAACTGGAAACTAATATAAATATATATATATACAGTCATGTATCACTTAACGTCCATGATAACCAAACCAAAACCAAACCCTGTGCCGTCAAGTCGATTCCGACTCATAGCGACCGTATAGGACAGAGTAGAACTGCCCCATGGAGTTTCCAAGGAGTGCCTGGCAGATTCGAACTGCTGACCCTTTGGTTAGCAGCCGTAGCACTTAACCACTATGCCACTAGGGTTTCCATGTCCTAGGTTCTGCCAAATAGGATGTTATGTAATTTAGATGTTGTGCAAACACCATATTATATACAGACAGTCCCCAGGTTACAAACATCCGACTTACGTACAATCCATAATGACGAACCAACCCCTGTAAAGCCTGTTACATTAAAAACTTGAGGTATATACAATGGTTTGTAATAACAAATGGGCACTATTTTGCAACTCACATGAAGACATTATTATTACCTCAACAAAAAAACTAATTAAAAAATGGGCAAAGGATATGAACAGACACTTCACCAAAGAAGGCATTCAAGTGGCTAACAGATACATGAGGAAATGGTCACAATCACTAGCCGTTAGAGAAATGCAAATCAAAACTACAATGAGATACCATCTCACCCTGACATTACTGGCAGGCATCAAAAAAAACAGAAAATAACAAATGTTGGAGAGGCTGAAGGGAGATTGAAGCTCTTATGCACTGCTGGTAGGAATGCAAAATGGTAAAACCATTTTGGAAAATGATATGGTACTTCCTTAAAAAGCTAGAAATAGAAATACCACATGATCCAGCAATCCCACTTGTAGGAACATATCCTAGAGAAAGAAGAGCCATCACTCAAATAGACATGCACACCCATGTTCATTGTAACATTGTTCACAATAGCAAAAGGATGGAAACAACCTAAGTGCCTATCATCTGATGAATGAAAAAAAAAAACTATGGTGTACACACACGATGGAATCCTACCCAACAATAAAAAACAATGATGAATCCGTGAAACATCTCACAACACGGATGAATATGGAGGGCATTATGCAGAGTGAAATAAGTCAATCACAAAAAGACAAATACTGTTTGAGACCACCATTATAAAACCTCAAGAAATAGTTTACACAGAGAAAAAAAAATCATTGATGGTTACGAGGGAGGGGAAGGAAAATCACTATCTAGATAGTAGACAAGAGTCAACTTTGGGCAAATCAAAACTACAATAAGATTCCATCTCACGCCAACAAGGCTGGCATTAATCCAAAAAACACAAAATCATAAATGTTAGAGAGGCTGTGGGGAGACTGGAACACTTATACACTGCTGGTGGGAATGTAAAATGGTACAACCACTTTGGAAATTGATTTGGCACTTCCTTAAAAAGCTAGAAATAGAACTACCATATGATCTAGCAATCCCACTCCTTGGAATATATAATAGAGAAATAAGAGCCTTTACACGAACAGATATATGCACACCCATGTTCATTGCAGCTCTGTTTACAATAGCAAAAAGATGGAAGCCCATCAACGGATGAATGGATAAATAAATTATGGTATATTCACACAATGGAATACTACACATCGATAAAGAACAGTGAGGAATCTGTGAAACATTTCATAACATGGAGAAACCTGGAAGGCATTATGCTGAGTGAAACTAGTCAGGTGCAAAAGGACAAATATTGTATAAGACCACTATTATAAGAACTTGAGAAGTAGTTTAAACTGAGAAGAAAATATTCCTTTATGGTTATGAGAGGGAGAGGGGTATTCACTAATTAGATAGTAGATAAGAACTACTTTAGGTGATGGAAAAGACAACACACAATACAGGCGAGGTCAGCACAACTGGACTAAACCAAAAGCAAAGAAGTTTCCTGAATAAACTGAATGGTTCGAAGGCCAGCGTAGCAGGGGCGGGGGTTTGGGGACCATGGTTTCAGGGGACATCTAAGTCAGTTGGCATAATAAAATCTATTAAGAAAACACTCTGCATCCCACTTTGAAGAGTGGCGCCTGGAGTCTTAAACGCTAGCAAGCAGCCATCTAAGATGTAGCAATTGGTCTCAACCTACCTGGATCAAAGGAGAATGAAGAACACCAAGGACACAAGGTAATTATGAGCCCAAGAGACAGAAAGGGCCACATAAACCAGAGACTACATCATCCTGAGACCAGAAGAACTAGATGGTGCCCGGCTACAACCAATGACTGCCCTGACAGGGAACGCAACAGAGAACCCCTGAGGGAGCAGGAGAGCAGTGGGATGCAGACCCCAAATTCCCATAAAAAGATCAGATTTAATGGTCTGACTGAGACTAGAAGGACCCTGGTGGTCATGGCCGCCAGACCTTCTGTTGGCCCAGGGCAGGAACCATTCCCAAAGCCATCTCTTCAGACAGGAATTGGACTGGACAATGAGATGGAGAGGGATGCTGGTGAGGAATGAGCTTCTTGGATCAGGTGGACACTTGAGACTATGTTGGCATCTCCTGCCTGGAGGAGAGATGAGAAGGTAGAGGGGGTTAGAAGCTGACCAAATGGGCACCAAAAGAGAGAGTAGAAGGAGGGAGGGGGTTGTCTCATTAGGGGGAGAGCAAATGGGAGTATGTAGCAAGGTGTATATAAGTTTTTGTGTGAGAGACTGACTTGATTTGTAAACTTTCACTTAAAGCACAATAAAAATTATTAAAAAAAAAGTCAACTTTGGTGAAGGGAAGGACAACACACAATATGGGGGAAGTCAGCACAATTCGACAAAGGCAAAGGCACAGAAGCTTCCTAGACACATCCAAATACCTTGAGGGACCAAGTTACTGGGGCTGAGGGCTGGGGACCATGGTCTCAGGGGACATCTAGGTCAATTGGCCTAACACAATTCATAAAGAAAATGTTCTACATCCTACTTTGGTGAGTAGTGTCTGGCGTCTTAAAGCTTGCGAGTGGCCATCTAAGATACATCTATTGGTCCCATCCCGTCTGAAGCAAAGGAGAATGAAGAAAACCAAAAACACAAGGAAAATATTCTTCCAAAGGACTAATGGAGCACATGAACCACAGCGTCCACCAACCTGAGCCCAGAAGAACAAGATGGTTCCCCGCTACCATTACCAATTGGTCTGACAGGGATCACAATAGAGAGTCTCGGACACAGCGGTAGAAAAATGTAGAAAAAAATTCAAATCCACAAAAAAAAGATGAAGCTTACTGGTCTAACAGAGACTGGAGGAACCCCCAAGACTATGGCCCCCAGACACCCTGCTAACTCAGAAGCGAAGCCACTCCCAAGGTCCACCTTTCAGCCAAAGACTAGACAGGCCTATAAAACAAACAATACCACGTGAGGAACGTGCTTCTTAGTTCAGTCAAGTACGCTAGACCAAATGCGCAATGCCTGCCCAAAAGCAAAGCCAAGAAGGGAGGAAGGGACAGGAAAACTGGATGAATGGACACAGGGAACCTGGGGTGGAGAAGGGGGAGAGTGCTGACACATTGTGGGGATTGCAACCAATGTCGCAAAACAATTTGTGTATAAACTTTTTAATAAGAACCTTTTTGTTATTTTTTTCCTTAATTTGTATTGTAAAAAAAATTATTTGAATTTTTCCTCCTAAATGTTAAACTCAAAACAAAAAGTTATTTGCGTAATTAATTGCCCAAATCCTTCTCCTACCGCTTGCCCTCACGCTGCACTCGGTTTCACACATAAACAAAGGAGGGGTTATCTATTGACTTTTTATTGAAGATGAGGGTTTACTTCCCTTACAACCACCGTCTCCCCCAAACACACACACATGAAAGTGACTGAGAGGAGAAACGTAAAATAAAGTTATTTGTCTATTCTCCAGCCTCAATTAAAAGAGAAAAATGGACAAGGAGTCTTCAACAGAGAGAAAACGGTGTTTTGCACCCAAAAATATCCTGCTTATGCGCTTTGCTATAAATTGCTTTTCTCTGTACTAACAACAACAACAAAAACCGGAGATAGAGAATAGCTACAACCCTGTGAGCTAAACAAGAAATCTTATTATCTGAGTAGTCATCTTGAAGGCAAGTTTCCAAGATTAAATTTCACTGTGCTTTGTTCTTATAAGCTGTACCCACTACCTACTGCTGTCAAATCAATTCCGACTCATAGCAACCCTATAGGACAGAGTAGAACTGCCCATGGGGTTTCCAAGGCTGTAAATCTTTACGGAAGCAGATGCCACATCTTTCTCCCACAGAGCGACTGGTAGATTCGAGCCGCCATCCTTTCAGTTAGCAGCCAAGTACTTAAACCACCACACCGCCAAGGCACCTATCGTAAGCTGCAGGGGTCCTCTGTAGTGTGCTTCCCTGACATTCGGGATAAGGATATAAGCACTCTCATCATATGTGTTACTTAAGAGTCTCCCTTACCTACCCTGTGTTTAGGATTGCATCAACGCCAACAGACGGCAAAACATGTTTTGGGGAATTCCAGGAAGTCATAAATGATTGCAGAAAACAATGCCAGCTCACAAACTGTACCTGTTACTAATCACTTAAGTTATGGTAGGCTGTCAAGACTCAAGGAATTAAAAGCAGTGCTTCTAACAGGATTTATTCACAGTGCAAAGTCTTGTTGATCCATATACTTTCCCTTACCCCATACTTACTATTTAATTATATTTTTCCTTAATCATAATTCAGTGTTAAAAAAAAAAAAAAGCAGTGTTATTATTATCACTGTATTACGTTAAAGATGTTTTAGTGTATCTGGAAGTATTTCAGGTTTTTTTATGCATCGAAAGTTACACTATGCACTATACACTAAGATAAATATTTGACTGACTGACAATAGATACGAACACGTGTTGCCTGCAGGAAGCTGTTGCATTTGCTGTATCCGGTTATGTTTGATACGTCCCATTCTCCAATCGGGATTTCTTAATTTATGGGACCATGGACTTACATGTGGTTGAACGTTGCCCAAATGGACGTTATGCAGCGCATGACTGTGTGTGTATATATATATATACACACACACACACATACATGAAACAAAGTACTAAGCCAGGAGCAGCCTGCAAATGTGTATACGGTAAGTACCTTTAAAAATCCACTATCAGGCATCTGGGGTCTTAAATGCTAACAAGAGGCCATCTAAGATGCATCAATTGGTCTCAACCCACCTGGAGCAAAGGAAAATGAAGAATGCCAAGGTCACACGACAACTAAGAGCCCAAGAGACAGAAAGGGCCACATGAACCAGAGACCTACATCATCCTGAGACCAGAAGAACTAGTTGGTGGCCGGCCACAATCGATGACTGCCCTGACAGGGAGCACAACAGAGAACCCCTGAGGGAGCAGGAGATCAGTGGGATACAGACCCCAAATTCTCATAAAAAGACCAAACTTAATGGTCTGACTGAGACTAGAGGAATCCCGGTGGCCATGGTCCCCAGACCTTCTGTTGGCACAGGACAGGAACCATCCCCGAAGACAACTCATCAGACATGAAAGGGACTGGTCAGCGGGTGGGAGAGAGACGCTGATGAAGAGTGAGCTAATTAAATCAGGTGGACACTTGAGATTGTGTTGGCAACTCTTGTCTGGAGGGGGGATGGGAGGATAGAGAGAGAGGGAAGCCGGCAAAATTGTCAAGAAAGGAGAGACTGAAAGGGCTGAGTCAAGAGGGGGAGAGCAAGTGGGAGTAGGGAGTGAGATGTATGTAAACTTATATGTGACAACTGATTGGATTTGTAAACGTTCACTTGAAGCTTAATAAAAGTTATAAAAAAAAAATCCACTATCAGCAGCAAATAAATTATTGTACGTACACTTTAACACCTAAGAACAACACTGCCACCGGAGCTTCCTGTGACGGTGGATTCCACGTTCTATGTCTGTGCCGTCCAGTCAGTGGCCACGTGTGGCTACTGAGGACTTGAAATGTGGCTACTGTGACTGAAAAACTGTTGTTTTTTTATTTTTATTATTATTTCATTTTAATTAATTTAAATTTAAATAGCAACAATGAAGGAAATACTGCATTGATTAAGGGTAGGGTTGCCCAGCCAATTAATGTAATTACTGTCGATGAGTTGTACACCTGTAAAAAGTTGAATTGGCAAAAGCTGTGTGACAGATACATTTACAACAACCACAAAGAAAGGAAAAAAGTAGCTACTGAGGCTTCTTATGTACAACCAAGCACCTCATGGGATTTGGTTCCTTGGTTTGGAGGTTTAGGGTCATGGTTTCATGGGACATCCTAGTTAATTGGCCTAGTGCTTCTGTTCTACCTCCTAATTCATTGCGTAGTGCCTGTGGTCTTAAAAGCTTGTAATCAGCCATGGAAGGCACAGCGACTGGTCTCTATTCAACTGGAGCCAACAAAGGAAGGAAAAGGAGGAGAACATGGAATGTGTGGCTAACTGCCTCCATGAACAACTGCCTCCTTTGTCACGAGACCAGAAGAACCAGATGGTGCCTGGCTACCATAACTGAATATTTTGATCAAAGATTCTATAGAAGAATCCTGATCAAAAGGGGTAAAATTCAGCACAGTAATCTCATGGAATCCAGATTTCTGGAGCCATGGAGGCTGGATGAGGCCCTGAAACTACTGCCCTAAAATAACTGTTAAACCTTAAACCAAAAATACCCCCTGAAGTCTTCTTAAAACCAAACAATAGTTTAGCTAAACTAGTAAAGAATGTCTGCCTTGAGCATTATGCTCTTTTAAGATCTATCTATATGGAATCAAATTGACAACAGCAACTCAAAAGGTTAGATAGGAACCTTAGGGGGCACTGAGTTTATGTTAACGGGGGAAGAACAACTAGGAAAAGAGGTTGAGAACGGTGGCACAACTCAAAGAATGTAATCAATGTCACGGAATTGTACATGTAGAAACTTGAATTGGTGTATGTTTTTGCTATGTATATTCTCAACTACAGCTAATTTTTAAAATTTTTTAAAAATTTTAAATAGCCACAGGCTGTTCTGAGATAGTATAAACTTTAAAAGCTCTTCTAAGAGGAAAAAGTTATAATCAACATACCAGTGTACTGCTTACTACCTTATTACCTACTCTGTGCCAGATACTGTTTATTACCCTATTACCTACTCTGTGACAAGTATTGGTTATTACCTTATCACCTACTCTGGGCTGACTACTGTTTATTACCTTATTACCTACTCTGTGCTGAGTATTGTTTATTACCTTATCACCTACTCTGTGCCAAGTACTGTTTATTACCCTATTACCTACTCTGTGCTGAGTACTGTTTATTACCTTCTTACCTTACATGAGCCGTCTCATCAAATCATCTCAACAACCCCATTGTATAGATGAGGAAACTGAGTCTCAGAAAAGGGTGTAGGTGATTTCTCCCCAGTTATAATAGTGAGGGTTGGCTGTGCTAGGATTGAAACTAGGAGTCTATGACTCCAGGATAGTATCCTATCCCCCTTTCCCCACACCTGCCCCCATCCCAGCCTCCACCCCTCTCACCATGGCCCTGGCAAGCCCTCACCTCACCTCCAGCTGGCCAGTGCCTGCTACTCTTTCTTGATCGTCTCATTGATACTGTTCACAATTTTCTGCAGCCTGGTATCATCCACAAAACCATCACCTTTCTGGGCACAGAGGGCAAGAGTAGAGACATGTCTACCCGATCCCCCCCGAGCCCCAGCCCCACTCCCCTTCCCTGTCTGGGACCCTTGCTCAGAATCACCTTCTTCGAATGGACCAGTTTCCCGTCCACAAACACTTCAAATTCCCCCGTAGCCTGGGAAGAAATGTCCTCCTCCTGGGAATGGAAGGTTGGGGGCTGGGCAAGGCCCCCTTTTCCCCCTACTTGGGGGTCTCCAAGCTCTGACCACCCCCAACGCCCAGGCTACCAGCACACTTACAAAGATTAGACGATTTGGAAATTGCTGCTCCAGACTCTTTCTCAGTAGAATGTACTGTGGAGAGATGAGGTGGGGTCATGGGGTCATGAGGTCACAGGATAGGGGAAATAAGAACTCCTCCCAGGCTTCATACCTTCATACCCCACACTCCCCCCATTCCCAAAGCCAAAACTACTCACCCGAAGGCCGTAGCTTCAGAGGCCACTGGAGGCAGAGGGCAAGAGGAATGTGGCAGAGAGAGTGAAGGGAAGACACAAGACACAAGTCAGGGCCCTCCGGTGGCTCCATCTCACTCAGGGCAAAACCACAGTCCTCCTGTGACCCACAAGGCCCCACATAATCGCCCCATTACCTCCCTGCACTCACCACCTCCCACTCTCCACCTGGCTCACCCTGCTCCAGCCACAGGGACCTCCTAGGTCTTCTTCCAACACTCCAGGCACTTCTGCCTCAGGGCCTTTGCACTGGCTGTTCTCTCTGCTGATTGCCCTTCCCCCAGTCTCCACACAGCTCCTTCCCTCCCCACCTTTGCTCAGGGAGGCCTTTCCTGACCACCCTAGCTAGAATCGTAAACTCCCAAGATGCCTTTTGTCCATAGCACTGATTACCTCCCAATATACTAGATAATTCACAATTTGTCTTCTTTATTGCTTTTGTTTGTTTGGTTTTTTATTGTGACTTAGGTGACTGTTTACATAACAAATTAGTTTCTCATTAAACAGTTAATACACAAATTGTTTTGTGACATTGGTTACAATCCCTGCAATGTGTCAGCACTCTCCCCCATTCCACCTGGGTTCCCTATGTCCATTTGTACAGTTTTCCTGTCCCTTTCGGCCTTCTCGTCTTTGCTTGTGGGCTGGTGTGCCCATTAGTCTTGCATACATGATTGAACTACAACATAAGTTCCTCACGTGTGTTACTGTTGGCCCTATAGACCTGTCTAATCTTTGGCTGAAGGGTGAACCTCAGGAGTGACTTCAGTACTGAGTTAAAAGGGCAGCCTCGGGTCATTATCATTTTTTGCCTGCCCTCTAAACCAGAACGTCAGCACCACAAACAAGGGCAGGGATCTTTGTCTTTTTCACTGCCGGGTCCCCGGTGCCTGGCACATGGTAGGTGTGTCCAATGAACTACCTAATGAATTCATGGAGACAGAGAAAGAGATAGAAAGAAAGGAGGAGCTGGGCAGAAAAAGAGAGAAGGGGAGATGAGCAGACGGAGACACACGCACAGCCTGGGGAAATGATGACTCGGAGTGAGTTGGGGGGAGACAGCGAGAGCTGGTGAGATGGGCTGGGCAGAGACGGAAGAGAGACAGGGTGAGACAGGGAGAGAGGCAGGCCGCAGAGAGCCTTCGATGAATTCAGCCCTGAGTCCCAGGGAGGTCAAGGAAGGTTGGTGTTACAGTTGTTGCTGTCGTTGACACAACCCAAGGCTCAGGTCCAGGGCGGCAAATGAGGACAGCACTCAGCCTCCCGCCGTCTTTGCCCTTGCTGCTTTGACCACCTTCCCCCCAGCTCTTCATTTAGCAGCCCCTTCCCATCACTGAGGGAGCAGCTCAAGTGCCATCTCCTCAGAAAGGCCATCCCTGATGCCCAGTTGGAAGCCCCCTCGTCCTCCCACAGAGCACCCATCTGCATTCACACTAACACCTGCTGACTTTGTGTCCTGGGGCTTCCCCTCCGGAGAGGTGCATTCAGATGTGTTCAACCAACACAGGTCTGAATGAATGAATGAATCTATAAAAGTGAACAAATGAAGTTCAGAGCCAAGAATCACACCGCTGGAGCATGGCAGGGATTTGAACCCAGGTCTCTGGAACCTCACAGAGAATGAGAAGGAAAGCCAAGTTTCCTACCTGGGAATTAGGACCCTCCCCTCACCCTGTGGAACTCTGGCGGCGGTTGTTAAGAGCTCGGCTGTTAACCAAAAGGTCGGCAGGTCGAGTCCACCAGTCGCTCCTTGAAAACCCTATGGGGCAGTTCTACTCTGTCGTATAGGGTCACTATGAATCGGAACCTCGACGGCAACGGGTTTTTTTGTTTACTCGTTTGTTTTGATTTTTTTGGTTTGTTCCTCACCCTACCCCAGACCCGAACTTCCAGGTCCCCAGTGCCCCTGCACCCAGCCCATCCAGCCCTTTCCCCAGGGGAGGAAGGCAGCTGTGGGTGGGGCCAGCCCTCACCAGTAGACCACTCGAATAATGACTCTGTCGTCCATTTCGACGTTCTCGCTGGTGGAGGCGAGTGTGTTGTTAGAAACCGGTAAGGTGGCTGACAGCTTGGTCCCCAGAATGGGCACTGGGATAGGCCTGGGGGTGGAATCTATCAGCTTGGAGGCCTGTGTGTCTACGGTCGGGATGGCCCCGAAGGCGGACCCCAGTATCTCAGTGGCCGATGGAGTGAGCGGCGGATGGGGACCCTCGGTGAGCTCAGACAGGCTGGTGACAGATGGGACGGCCTTCAGACTCGACGACCGCGCAGGATCCTTATCAGGCGACAAAGTTGGCTCCGGAGCCGGCTCTGGGGGTGAATCCAACAGCAGGGCCGGGGTCGGGAAGGAGGCCGGGGCCGGAAGCTCAGCGGGAATCTGGGCTGGAGTGGCAGCCTGGACCAGAGGGGGGGCCCGGACCGGAGGCAAAGCCCGGACCGGAGCCGGAGCCCGGACTGGAGTCGGGGTCCGGACCGGATTCGAGGCCCGGACCAGAGTCGCCGCCCGGACCAGGGTAAGGACCTGGGCCGGGGTCGGGACCTGGGCCGGGGTCGGGACCTGGGCCGGGGTCGGGATCCGGGCCGGGGTCGGGACCTGGGCCGGGGTCGGGGTCCGGGCCGGGTTCGGGACCTGGGCCGGGGTCGGGGTCCGGACGGGGGTCGGAGTCCGGACTGGGGTCGGGGCCCGGACAGGGGTTGGGGTCCTGACTGGGGTCGAGGCCCGGACCGGAGTGGAGGCCCGGACCGGGGTAGAGGTCCTGACTGAGGAAGGGGCTGGGGCCCGAGTCTGGTTGTTCATGGAGGGGCCAGTGGGGGCCGGGGTAGCCCGGGTTGGGATTCCCGCCCCGCCCTCCCCCCGGGACAGGGAGCACACACCCGCACAGAGTTCTGAAATGGAACGTGACCACAGGGGGCACTGTTACACCGCGTTCACTCGGAGCGGAGAGTCGAGGGGTGAGACCAGACCCCTGGATCTTGCCTAATAACTCCCGCTACTTAACGGCCACTACCAGGGTAGGAAGCACCCATATTGCCCCAGTGTTTCCCCCAGCCCTTGTTAACCTTCTTGTACCCTGAATGTTTCTTGACTGTCTGGTCCTGTGCTGGATGATTCTGGGACAAAGAGGTATCAGAAAATCCCTGGTTCCTGCCCTCACCAGGCTCCCTAGTCGGGGAGACACACCCCTCACCAAACAGTGATAGTCCAGGGGGTCAGGGCCAGGATGGGGGTAGGTGCTGGCAGTCGGGTCTGGATTGGGAGGGGGGCAAGTATTGGGCTGTGGGAGACCAGAGGAGACACTAGACTCAGTCTGTGGCAATCAAAGAGGGCTTCCTAAAAGAGGCGACAACGGAGAGAGCTGGAAAATAAGAGCAATAGCAACAACAAAGAAGCTACATTTATATAGCTTGAAGTGCTATACACTTGCCCACAATAGTAAGTAGAAGAGCTGGGATTCAAACTCAAGCTGTCAGGCTCCAGAGTTCTGGCCCATCACCACCCTGACAAGGACTAGAGCAAACTGTGACCTCATCAAGGGCAAGAATTTGGCTGTCTCATGCCCTGCTGTGTCTCCAGCTCCTAGAACAAGACTTGGCACACAGTAGGATCTTAGTAGGTATCTGTGGAGTGAATGAAAGTATCAGGAAAAAAGGCACTTAACTAAGGTGACCTGTAGGCAGAGGAAAAACACTGGCTTGTTGAAAGGGCTGAGAGAGCCTGGGCAGACACACACATACACATACACACACACACACAAACACACAAACTAGTCCCAGGGGAAACAACCAACTGGAGAAGGGCACTGAGTCACAGAATTCAGCCCTGTCTGAGGCTACACCTACTATAGGGTTTTCCTTTTTATTCTTTTTTTACTTCAACTAGTATTTTTCTTCCTTCCACAACAAAGTCCTATCTATGATTCTTGCTAGGAAACCCTGGTGGTGTAGTGGTTAAGAGTTTGGCTGCTAACCAAAAGCTAGGTAGTTCAAATCCACTAAGGGCTCCTTGGAAACCCTATGGGGCAGCTCTACTCTGTCCTACAGGGTGGCTGAGTCGGAATCGACTCCACGGCAACGGGCTTGTTTATTTTTTGTTTTTTAATGACTCTTCTAAAGCACAGAATTTCTCCCCTTAACCCCACACTAAGTACAAAGCGATCAGAGGGACGAGTCAAAGTTGGTCAAAACAGGAGCATTTATAGATGCCTCTGAAGAGATGGGGAGAGAAAAATAATAGGATATAAATAGCCATTATGTACAATTTCCAACGGTAAAGTTCTCCCAGCTACCCCTTCCAACGTGAACTCCAAAGTGTCTGGGGCAGAGATTTGGCACCACCAACTAAATACAAAAATATCCAAGATCTGTCTCCAAGAGATGATGGCGAAGAGGCAGGTCAGGCCTAGAAACAAGATGAGTAGGAGGTATTAGAAAGGGCTGCCCTCAGCCTCTTCTCCCTCTCCCCAGTAAGAGGAAATCAAGTAAGGGGTTTTGGCTGAGGAACCCCACCGTAACCTCTCGAAGCCATAGGTCTTCAAAACAGAAGCTGGCCAACAGCTCAGAACGACAGCAAGAGGGATGTAGGACAGACTTATATTAAGTCAGAACTGGAAATTGGGCTTAAGCACCTTCCAGAGGTTCCCATTTTACACAGAGAAAAGGAGGTTTAGAGATAAAGCAGAGGATGCCTCCACCGGTGTACCCAATGTGTGTAGAGGCGATAGACAGGGACAGCTACCTCCCGAGCATAAATCGAAGGAGCAGATATGACATAAATCGCTCGAGAGTCTCCATCCTCGGGACGACTCCAATCAGCGGACAGACTGCGGGAGAAAATGAAGAAGAAAGAAAGATGCAAATCCCTTAATTCTCGGATCTTGTTTTTCCCACCGACCATCGAGGGGAACCTAAACCCAACCAGGGGAATTGTGGAACCAAACAACCCGAAAAGCCCAAGAGCTCAGGGACAACAGGACTGGACCAATCAGGGAGGTCCGTCGAGGAAGCAGGCCAACTTTCCTATGGAGATTGACGCAAGCAGCCAATGGGACGAGGCATAGGTCTGTGGCCCGGTCCCTCACCTCGGGCCATCCCCGGGGTCCTCTCGCATACGCATGTTGTTCAGAGCATCGGGGAGTGAGTGGGTTGGTGGCTCCGGGGTCCCCGCCAACAGGCGAGACCCAGTATCCCGGCCAGAGCCACGGCGTCGCAAGTGGATCAGCCAGAGCACAGCGCCGGCAAAGCTTGCGGCCACCAACAAGCCCAAAGCTGGCGGCAAAAGGAAGCGCTGCGGATCCCCCTGCCTGGGGCCCGGCGGGGCCGCGTGCGGTGCGCCTGCGCCGTCCTCCGCACCGTCGGGGCGAACCGGGAACTCGCACCGCGCCCCCATGTAGCCGGGCGCGCAGGCGCAGACGAGGCCGGAGAAGTGGGCGTAGCAGCGGCCGCCGTGCGCGCAGGGGCGCGCGGCGCACGGGTCGGCGCGCTCGCGGCAGTCGCGGCCGCCGAAGCCCAGCGCGCAGGAGCAGCGGCGCGCGCCACCGCCCTCCAGGCACGTGCCGCCGTTAGCGCAGGCGCGCCCGGCGCAGTCATCCAGGTCGTGCTCGCAGCGTGGGCCCGCGAAGCCCGCGCGGCAGCGGCAGCGCAGGGCATAGCCCAGGTCCAGGCAGAGCCCGCCTGCGAGGAGAGGGGGCGTCAGGGGGAGCCGCCCGGGAAGGGAGCACCCCGGAGCGCTCAGAGCTCTTCTGTTTCCCGGGCTTGTAATCCCTTTCTCTAATGACCAACCGCTATAGCTGTCTAGCAAGGGCTGGCCTCCTGGAGTTTGCCCAGTGCCTGTATCTACCTGCAAAGCCAGCCCGCTTCCTTTTCTACCTGGTGGCATCATGGGTTAGCTCAGCCTTCCCTCTTTGGCTCTCTGCGTGTCTTTTTTTCTCGGCTTCGACCACACGTTAACAGTTCGGGAACTACGTGTGGTCCTCTTGCTCACTGCGGGGGCCCCACCCCACCCCACCCCGCACCGATCCGGCCTCGCCGCCTCACCATTCCGGCACGGCTGCAGGCTGCACCGGTCTACCCTCTTCTCGCAGTTGGAGCCCTGGAAGCCGGGCGGGCAGTGGCAGACGTAGGCAGAGTCGGGGTCTGCGCCCCCCACACACAAGCCGCCATTGAAGCAGGGTCCATCCGCGCATGTCACCCCGCTCACCTCACACCGAAGCCCGTAGAACCCACGGGGGCAGGCGCACTCGAAGGAACCTGGTGTTTCCTGGGCAGGGGCAAGAAGGCTTGGGGCGGGCCGTCTCCTTGGAGCAAAATCCCATGCCCCTCAGGGTCTTGACTATGGAGTCGGCTGCTTTTCTAGTCTCAGCCCTCAGCATGCAGGCGTCTTCTCTGGGAAGCCCTCCCCAGACAACCCCTTGCTCCCTTCCATGCTTCTGCGTCTACCCATGTAACCCCACAAAGAGGCCCAGAGGCATCCAGTCCCCACCTATACACCTTTGCCTACCACCTGCTGCCTGTCTGGTCTGCCCTCCCGATTCCTCCTCATAGCTTTCTTCCGATCTCTCCTGCCCCCACAACTTGAACCCTGAGTGTGTCTCACTGTCCCATGGTGACAGTGTCCAGGTGGCCCACGCTGGGTTCTCCATTATCCCAATACACACTGGGCTCATCCCACCTCCATGCTTTGGCTCACTCGTCTACCCATTCACTTGGTACCTCCCTCGGCCAAGTGGTACTTCAAAAGTCCCACCCCTGTGCCCGCCTCCTCCAGAAAGCCTCTTCTCAAGTTCCGCCCCTCCCCCCAGGTCCCAAATCCCCATCCCACCTGGCCCCACCACCCCCTACCTTGGGCCCTAAGTTGTTCTCTATGCTCATCATTCCCACTCCACACCTTTAGGTACTGCCCGCCAGGTCTGCCCTCCCCCGTCCCAGCCCCATCACCTAGTCCAACTTCAAGGCCCTAGATGCAGGCTGGACACCCCCAGGAAGCCCTCCCTAACGGCTACCCCTGGCTCTCCACCCTAGCTGGTGTCACATGGAGCCCCAGAGGGATGTGGAAACTCCCAGGGTAAAGTAGGGAGCAGGATGAGGTGGGGGTGGGTGGTACTGACACTACAGCTGCCCCCGTTGGCACACGGGTTCCCGTCACAGGGCCCAGGCCCGGGTATGAGGCACCCAGCTGTGGCAGAGGATGGGCCCCTGGGGCTGAGGCAGCTGCTGGTGGAGACTGGGACTGTGCAGAGGGGCCCAGCCCATCCCTCCAGGCATCGACATTCATTGGGTTGCTCACAGAAGCCATGCTCCGGGCTGCAGCCTGCTCGACATGCCACTGTGAGGGACAGAGAGACAGAAGGAAGTGGAACATAGATGGTGGGGAAGGCCAGGGTCGGGGGGATGGGGGCCGCAGAGAGGTTTCTGAGTGCTTTCCACATACCACCTTGTTTCATCCTGTGACAACCCTCTGGACTAGATGACATTGTGAGCCCCAGATTACAGACAGGGAAACTGAGGCCCAGAGTGGTGAGATGACTCGCCCAGCTAGGAGGTGGGGGATCAAGGATTTGAACCCGGCCATCGGGTTTCAGAGTCTGTGCTCTTGGAAGGAGGATGGGGAGGGGACTCCCAGGCCTGGGCTTGCAGAGAGGAAAATGAGCAGAGGGATTTACGACTGGGAGGGCCCCTGCCCCTTCAGGGAGATGGGAGGGACTGGCTTAGTCTGGGAGTTCCTAGGGGTCTCAGTGGGGCTCTGAAACTTGGGGAGAGATCTGAGAGGACTCAGGGTTAGTTGGGGGTTCCCAGGCTTTAAAAAGCAAGGGGATCTGGCCTGCAACAGCAGGCAGGGAGGAGAAAGGATCCCTTGGGAAATCTAAGAAGAGTTTCTGAACTTCTAGGTAGAAGTAAGGAGACCCCAGCATTAGAAGAGCTGTGGGTGTCCTCACATTTAGAAGGGGTGTGGGTATAGGAAATGGATGTAGGAGTCCTATTTGAGGCTGACGAGTTCTGGGAAGAAGGAATGCGGTTGGGGTACCCAGGCAGGGCTAGTGAGAGATCTAGGGTCCATAGTTTCCCCGAAGGTGGTAGGTGGAAGCTGGATGGGAGGCTGGGTACATGGGCAGGGATCGGCGGGCGTCCTCACTACCTTGGAGAGGGGTGTCTGGAGTATCTGGGAGGATCCTGGGGTCCCCAGTTACCTGAAGAGGGTAGCTGGGTTGTGAGAGGGGACAAGGGGGCATGACGGTAACTAAGGAGGGACGGGGTCCGGGTGGGTTGGGGCGGGGTTGAAGGTGGGACCCACGTGGTGCTGCGCACTCCTCCTCCATGGGAGCGCATGGGCGCTGTCCCGGGCCGCACCGCGAGGGGGCGCTGCGCGAACGGCAGAGGCGCGTGCACGCGGCCCCGACGGCGGGAGGCTCGCAGCGCGCGCGGTACGAGAAGCGCAGCTCCCAGCCGCCTGCGCGCTGCACGTCCCTGGCCCACGGGCTCCCAGCCTCCAGGCGCCACCGTCCGGCCACGCGCGACAGCAAGCTCCAGGCTGCTCCTGCAGGGACGGGGGAGAGCCGCTAGGAGGGGTCTGATCGGACCGCGGCAGCACTCAGGTCTCCGGATAGAGACTGACCGCGCTGGCTTGACTCTGGGATCCCATTAACCAAAAACCACACCCATTGCCCTCGAGTGGATTCCAACTCGTAGCGACCCTATAGCGACCCTATAGCAGGCCGAAACAACCGTTATCCAGCCTTGAGGTCCTTTGGCACCGCGATAGTCGAGGTTGTGGCTTGGTATGTCTCTTCCCCCATCTCTGCTTGCTAGCTTGCATTTAACCTATTTTATATCTCAAAAGAGATTGACTCAAGATACACCTTACCCAATTAGCAAGGCTGTAACTGTCGGGGACTTTTAATATCACGATCCCAACTAGCTCCCCACGACCGCGTTGGCAGTAGTTCCCCCACAAAAGCTGTATTGTTAGTTGCCTTCAAGTCGATTCTGACTCTGGCGACCCCACGTGTGCCCCACAGGGTTCTCAAGGCTATGACCTTTCAGAAGCAGATCGCCGGGCCTGTCTTTGGAGGTGCCTCTGGGTGGGTTTGTACCGCCAACCTTTGAACTAGTAGTTGAGTGCTTCACCTTTTGCACCACCCAGGGACTCCTATAAAAGAGTGATGCCCCATATTTTGCCCCCAAATCCTTTAGATAGTAAAGCAATTGCCTGGCTATAAATTACCCCCTACAGCACTCTGTGACATTTGATATCTCCATATGGCCAAGGGACACAAGCAGGTCGCCCCCATATTGTGCCTCAGAATCTTTCTATATCAAAACAGTGACAGAGATCCCAATTAGTAGGCCATAAATTACTCATATTGCACCTGAGACCTTGGAATACCAGGAGAGTGACAGTCCTCCCCCCATAATAGCTGTTACACCCTATTATGGATTGCAGTGTGCCCCCCCCAAATATGTGTTGCAAATCCTAACCTCTATGCCTGTGGTTATAATCCCATTTGGGAATGGGTTTGTTATGTTAATGAGGCAGAATTAGTGTAGGGTAGATTTTGAGTCAATCTCTTTTGAGATATAAAAGAGATTAAATGCAAGCTAGCAAGCAGAGACGGGGGAAGAGAGATAACCAGGCCACGTGAAGATCGCCCAGGAGCAGAAGCTCAAAGACACGAGGACCCTCCTCCAGAGCCAACAGAGAGAGAAAGCCTTCCCCTAGGGTCAGCACCTTGAATTCAGATTTCTAGCTTCCTAAACGATGAGAAAATAAATTTCTGTTTGTTAAAGCCACTTGTGGAATTTAAGCATTTGGCTGCTAACCAAAAGGTCAGCAGTTCGAGTCCACCAGCCACTCCTTGAAAATCCTATGGGGCACCTCGACTCTGTTCTAAAGGGCCGCTGTGAGCTGGAATTGACTGGACAGCACTGGGGGTTTGTTTGGTTGGTGTAGACGACTACGACGCCCAACACTGGGCTGCAGGAGCGTTCTACGTCAAAATGCCGACCGAGCCCCCACCGCTTGTGAGTTGCTGTGGGGTCTGTCCCGACTCAGGACAACCTTATATATAACAGAATGAAACATTGCTGGTCCTGCGCCACCTTCAAAATCACACAGCACCAGAGCTCCCGCCAAAGAAGGCTAAGAGCACCCCACATCCCTCCCCAAAACCTTCACTCAAAATTCTTCCTGGAAAGCCTACAACATCCCATAGAGCTCATGGGACCTCTGTATGGATGTGGTGCCACAGCCTCCCGTAAAAGAACCAGTAGTAACTCACATTGCACGTTGGTTCTCAAAATCATGATGGTGACAGAGCCCACCAGAGCAGGGCTGTGAAATGCTATCTTGCTCTAGTGGCTTCAATTCCAAGACAGAGAGCTTCCCCCTGCTACCCAGGGCCAGGCCTATGGACTCCCACACCCAGCGCCAAGACATTTCTGTGTTGAGATGCCCTGACCCTGGAGCTGTCAACACCCAGCGCCATGCTCCAGGGGCTGTGATGACACCCCAGAACCAGGGATCCTGTGAAGGCCCCACTCTGCGTGCCCTTGGGGCCACAGACAGCACCAGGTCACTACCCTGGACCTCACATCAGACCCCACTCACCTGCAATCTCCTCTCCTAGTTCTTCTTTCCAGATTTCAATGATGAGAGAAAAGGTACCCTGGTTAGGTTGGGGGAGGAGGAAAGGAAGGAATAAAAGACGTTGATCAAGGCAAGGACTCAGTGAAGACCAGAGTACAGGGGTGAAGAGTGATGGTCAACTCTGGGCATCAGGCAGGCAAGGGACAATTCCTAGAGGTACTGGCCCAGGGAAGGAATGGAATTTTGAGCACTTACTATGTGCTCAGTATGTACTCAGTCTCACTTTATTCAAGACATCTGGTTGAATTCCTCACAAGCGAACCTAGTGAGGTGCCTTGATAATCCCATTTTACAGATGAGGAAACTGAGGCTGGGTCTAGAATTCGAATACAGGTCTGTTCACCTTTGTACTTTTGGGGTTGTGGGAATGGGAAACACGATTTCAGAGGTGAAGGAGTTAGGAATAAGGGCCCCAAATGGAAGAACCGAGGGAGGATAAAGTGAGATTGGGGGTCTCCAAGACAGGATGGGAGGGTTCCTAGGTGCAAGGGAATTTGGGGATAAAGATGAGGGTTCCAGTATTTAGGGCTTCCCAAAGAACAGATGCTCCTTGGAAACCCTATGGGGCACTCCACTCTGTCCTAAATGGTCCTGGTTGGTAGAAATCGACTGGACGCCAATGAGTAGTAAAGAGCAGACAGCCTTCTGTGAATTTAGGGTTTCCAGAGGGTGGGCTTGGAGTTCTGGGAATTTAGAGTCCTCAGCATGCAGGGTGGGTCAGAACATTTGGGTCTCCAGTAAGTAGGGTTTAGGGGTCTGGGAATGTGGAATTTCACATGGTAGAGTTACTGGTCTGGGAATTTGGTGTCCCAAGGGGGACACTGGGATCTTAGAAGTTGGGGGGTGGATTTGGGTGGAAGGTTAGGCCCCTAACACCGGGGGTGCCCTGGAATGGGTCTCACCGTCCAGGCCTCATGGAAGGGCACGCGCATGAGGCGGTCGGGCAGCTGCAGGTCAGACGTGGGCGCTCCGGGCTGCCCGGTGTAGACGGGTCCGCGCGCGCTCAGCGCCGTGCCCAGGGCGCACTGGGACTCGGCGGCCTCCTCGGAGACCCCCGGCTTCAGGCAAACCCGGAAGAAGAGGCGACAAGGACCCCGGGCGCTGCACGGCGACCGCGGGGCCTCGGGGCCAGGGCCCGGCCTGAAAGAGTGGATCTGCAGTTCGAAGACGCCGGCCGGCTGTGCCTGGGGCGGAAAGGGCCACGAGGTGAGAGGCCTTTGGGGACGCAGGCGTCCAGTCCGCCCCGCGCCCCTTCCCCAGGGCCCTCGGGTCGTCTCCCCACACACGCACCTCGCAACCCTCCCTTCCCACTTCATCTCCCGCGGGTCTCTGACCTGGGGGAGGAAAAAAAGCGCCAGGAGCATGGTCCGGGATAGGAGCGGGGGCTTCCGCAGGGCCACCATGGCCTTTCGGGGGTCTCGAGAGTCGCAGCTGCTGGCTCTGGAGCCTTATATCCGAGGGGACGGCCCCGCCCCTCTGGGCAGCCGCCGGTCTCCGGGGGACTCGAGGGGAGGGGGCTCTCCGGGGGACTCGAGGTCTGAGCAGGAGCAGCTGTGAGATTCTGTGTGGTCGTGGGCACGGGCAACGTCGTGAGTGTATGATTCTGTGAGGGTGTGCGGTTGTGGGCGCCACCTTGTGTGTGGCTGGTTGGGGGGAGATGGTGGTTAAGCCTGTGTGTGAGATTGTTACTGATCTCAAGATTCTGTGTGTGTGTGTGTGGTGGGAGCGAGAGCTGCTGGGGGGTGGGAGTCTGTGCGTGACTTCGTGATTGTGTCTACCTGAGATTGTGTGAATTCAGGCATGCTCGTGTGGTGAAGCCTGCTACCGAGGTTGTGAATAATTCTAATCTGTGTGTGTGTGTGTGTGTGTATGTCCGTGTCCACCTCCATGGGAAGCCAGGGATGTACAAGATTTCCTGATGTGACATTCTGAGGTTCTGTAGCTGCGTGGATGCTTCCCTGGGCATGCCTGTGAGGCCTGGGCAGCTGTGTTAGTAGTATGAACCTGTAACTTAGTGGTCTGTGCAGGTGCCTCTAGGTGGCTGTGTGTGTGTTTGTGTGTGGGAGGGGCAGCGCGAGGTTGTGACTGAGGGGTGTGTGTGATGGAGCCTGGGTGTGTATTTACTGTGGGGGACATGGTGAGAAGTCCATAGGTGTAGCCCTGTGTGGCTACTATGAAGATGGGGGGTTCTTTGTGGACCCATGTGTGTGCTTCTGTGCTCCCCCCCTCCCCCAAGACAAACCCACATCACGGAAGCACCAGACGCCAGGGCAGAGGAGCCCCCGCCTCAGAAGGGGCTCCCAGCTGTATGTAAATGTCGCCATCTGCCGGGCGGCCGCCCCCGCCCCCTCCGGGTCGCAGCTGGCTGCCCGTTTGGCCTCCGGAAGGTGTGAGGAGCAAACGGGCAGGAAACTCCGTCCTCACATACCAAGGGGAGGCTCCCCGCCCCGGGACGAACGGAGGGGGCACCCCTAGACCCTCCAGAAGCCCCTTAGTATTCCAGGGCCTCCGCGAGGAAATCCAGTTAGCAGCAGGTGTTCCGGCCCGGTCATAATCACTTACTCCGTGCCGGGCGCTGGGCACGGCCCTTTAGAGGAAGTAAAGCCATTCATTTCCAGAATTAAAAACACTTTAATACTTAGAAGCTAGTGATTATAGGGAAAGAATATAGGTCCAACTTACAGACATTTTTTCTTTTGGAGGAGTAAGATAGGATGACCCCTAATGCCCGTCCAGCAGAGACATACACAGGTGGTCAGTAATGTTCGAATTAAAGAGACCAGGGGCGTACAACAACCTAGAGTTTTCTCTTAATCCTGAGGACACCAGAGTCTTGGCAGGTTTTATGCAGGGGAGGCCATGGTTGTGTGGTGCAGAAAACCCCACACTCCTTTGCACAAACCCTCCCTCCACTTGTTACTCTTCCCATTCATTTGTCTAATTCCCTCTTGTTCACCATTCAAGCATCACCTCCTCCAGGGAGCCCTCCCTAACACCTCCCAAGGGGCCTGGGCAGCTCCTCTGAGCTCTCATCACCCCCAGTACTTCTCCCATCCGGGGGCCCAACCCCTCTGTCTGTACTTCCCCATCCAGGCCCTGATCACTCTATGGGCTCCTTCTAAAGCACAAACCTGAGTATGGCTCCCTGCATGGATTTCCAGGGCTCTTCAGGGTCCTCAAAATATACTCCAACCTTCCAAAAGCTCCTCCCCTACCCCACCTTCCCACCCCCCAGCTGACTCAGGTTATATGGTCTCCAAAGGTAGTCAGATCTCATGGACAAAATTACTGGAAGGTGAATGGGGGCCCACACCAGGTTAGGTGCCAGAATGAGCACCCCACCACAGGAAAACAGTCAAAAACAATGTGGGCAGTCATCAGAACCAGCTGGGGGAAGTCCTGGCAAGCCCTGCCCTGGATGGCAGCTTCAGAGGGTATCCAGGTGGGAGAGGTCTCAAAATCATTAAAGAAAAACAGCAAGAGCCAACCTTTCCTGAGTGTTTGTGCCAGGCCTGAAGGTGCTTCACAAGGATGCTCATTTCTGGGTGTGATGTGTACCTTAAGGGATTGCCAAACACCCTCTGTAGAGCTCTGGTGGTGTGGTGGTTAAGAGCCTGGCTGCTAACCAAAAGGCTGGCAGTTCAAATCCACCAGCTGCTCCTTGGAAATCCAATGATGGAGTGCTACTCTGTCCTATAGGGTCATTACCCCCAAACCCAGTGCTGTGGAGTCGATTCTGACTCATAGCGACCCTATAGGACAGAGTAGAACTGCCCCACGGAGTTTCCAAGGAGTGCCTGGCAGATTCGAACTGCCGACCTTTTGGTTAGCAGCTGTAGCACTTAACCACTGCACCACCATTATGAGTTGGAAATCCACCCAACAGCAATGGGTTTGGTTTTCTGTAGCTATATGCCCACAGGTCCTCAAGACAAAACGGGATTTGACCGTCAAGTGTCAGCCACCACATACCCATTTATGAACTCATTTAGTAATACAGCCGCCCTTGGAAATGCGCCCCTCCCCACGACCCCCACTGGAGTCCTGCCCATCACCTCCGGCCTCTCCTCACCATCTCTCACCCCTCAATACAGAAATGTCCCTTCTCTGCTCAGGACACCCCTGTGGCTCCATCTCACACCAAGTAAAAGGCAAAGTCCTCACTGTCGCCTGTGACACCCCACACGACCTGTTTCTCTCTGCCTCAACTCCTGCCATGACCCTCCTCACCCACCTGCTCTGGCCACACGGGCCTCCTTGCCATTCCTTGAACAACCAAGCCCTTGGCTCCCTCAGGGCCGTGCATGGGCTGTTCCCATCACCTAGAACGCTCCTTCATTCCACAAATATTTAAGACGGGCCTAGTAACCACCAGGAATCCCTGGTGGCACAGTGGTTAAGAGCTACGGCTGCTACCAAAAGGTCAGCAGTTCACATCCACCAGTCGCTCCTTGGAAACCGTGCGGGCAGTTCTACTCCGTCCTATAGGGGTCGCTCTGAGTCGGGATAGACTCAACAGCAACAGGTTTGGTTTAGTAACCACCAGGCACCGACAAGCAAAACAAGACTCTCTGCCCTCCTGGCACTTTCACGGAAGGAAGGCAGAGAGAATAAATGAAAATGTGTATGCCAGGTGGTGGTGAGCATATCGCAGAATAAACCAGAGTGAAGAGGGATGGAGTATATTGGGAGGAAGATTATAATATTCAACAGGGTGGTCAGGGGAGCCCAGACCTAAAGGCAGGGAGGAAGCCAGATGGATACCTGAGGAAAACGTTCCCCGCAGAGCAATCAGCCAGTGCCAAGGCCACACGCACAGATCACCAGGCCCCAGACCTGCTCAAGGTCAGGGACGAGCCCTTTCCCACGCCCAGGGCTGGAGGGCAGGAAGCAAATTTTCATTCTTTGTAGACACTTGTGAGCCTTTTAGAAAACCTAGAGTTCAGAGATTCATTGTGGCCCACAGTTTGAAATAAATTTTAATTAGTATAGCAAACAGCTATTGATCCACAATCAACACCCACGGAACCAGCACTCAAGAAATCAATGGACACATTGCCTTGGGCAAATTTGTTGCAAAAGACCTCTTTGAAGTATGAAAAAGCAAAGATATCTCTTTGAGGACTAAGGTGTGCTGGACCCAAGCCATGGTGTTTTCAATCACCTCATATGCATGTGAAAACTGGACAATGAATAAGGAAGACTGAAGAGCTGATACCTGTGAATACTGAACATACCCTTGGGCTGCCAGAAAAAGGAACAGAACAAATCTGTCTGGGAAAAAGTACAGCCAGAATGCTCATTAGAAGCCAAGGATGGCGAAACTATGTCTCACATACTTTGGGCATGTTATCAGGAGGAATCAGTACCTGGAGAAGGACATCATGCTTGGTCAAGTACAGGGTCATCAAAAAAGAGGAAGACCCTCAACGAGGTGGACTGACACAGTGGCTCCAACAATGGGGTCAAGCATAACAACGACTGTGAGCATGGCCCAGGACCGGGCACTGCTTCGTTCTGTTGTACACAGGGTCACTATGAGTCAGAACTGACTCTACGGCACCTAACACCAACATAGAGTAGAGAAGGTATTTTTAAAAAATATTTAACTGGTACTAGCACTGGATGGCAGCTGGGACAGCAAAGGGGGAAGGACTTGGGTAGAAGGTGATTCAAGTCCAACTGGTACAGGATATTTCAATCTGTAGGTAACCAGTATGGCCGGTAACAAGTCCCCGTTAATACAGACAGACAGGCAGGCAGACAGAGATGATGGATTTAGTCTGGATGTGGATTATCCTGTTTACTCCTCTCAAGTACTCTACTAAGATAAGTACTGTTACACCCCCATTTTAGAGATGAGGAAACTGAGGCAGAAGGTACGTGCCTTGCCTAAGGTTCACACAGCTACCACTGGAAAGCCTTACATGGAAGCATCCCGCCAAACCCTAAAGCCTACCCTATGAAGTAGGTGCTACTATTACTTTATAGATGTGGAAACTGAGGCACCGAGAGAGGTAAAGCAACTTGCCCAAGATCACACAGCCAGGAAGGTGCAGAGCTTGGATTTGAACCTGGGCAGTCTGGAGCCGTACCCTTAATACATGGCTCTGCTGTCCAGTGTGGGAGCCAGGAGCTACCTGTGGCAATTTAAAATTAAGTAACATTTCAAATTCTGTTTTTTCAGTCACACTCTCCACATTTCAAGTGCTCAATATCCATAAGTGGCCGCTGGCTCCTGTACCGGACAGCGCAGACATGGAACGTGCAGTCCACCATGGCAGAAAGTTCTACTGGGCATTACTGCTACCGCCTGCCTGTTTTAGCTAGGAGCCAACATTTAGAAACTCGGAGATTTAATTTAAGAAATTCCAATTTCTAGCTCCTACTAAACAGACCAGAAGATGAAACGACCCCAGGCCTACTTTCCCGCGGGGTGACAGCCGGCTGGGGCGGAGCATCCCTGGCCCTTGTGACAGGGAGATCTCTGGTCCACCAGAGCCCCAGTGAGCCCGCTCTTCACGTATTCACATAGCAGCCCGGTGGCTACCTGTCTTCAGAACCCATGGTGCCGTCCTCACTTCTCCTGTTCACAAGTGGAGAGTCTGGGGCCACAGGCAGATGCGTTTTTTTCCCGCAGATCACACAGCCACAGAAAGACACGGCCAGAGCAGGGACCCAAGTGTCCCGATTCCCAGGCCAGGGAACCGACCCTGATGCAATAAAGCACCCACTCCGTGCTTGGCAGCCGATGAGCCGCTCTGGGAGAGGTGGGTGATGACGCCCGAGTCCCTGACCTCACCCTGATGCCCCCAGCTCGTGACTCTCCGGACACACGAGTCGTGGCGTCTGGGATGGACTTTATTGGACACGTGGCAGCCCACTTCTTGGGTCTGTGAGCCCTGGGGCCAGGACCCAGGCACTGAGTCTGAGGAGGCCCAGGGATTAGGGCTGTTTGGAGCGAGGCCACAAGCGGCTGGTGAGGGAGCTGAAGAAGAGGTTCTGCTTGCTGGACTTGGAGAGCTCAGCCAGGCGCTGCTGTTCCTCCTGAGCAGATGGACAAACAGACAAGGGGAGGTCAGCCCAGGGTGGGCACAGCTTCCCCCCTAGACTCCCAGGCCCGCAGCCCTCAGCCCAGGGGCCAGCCTTCCTCTACTCCCAGCCCAGCCCAGCCTAGCCCAGCCCAGCCTTCCTCTAGCCCCTGGCCCAGCCCAGCCCAGCCCAGCCTTCCTCTAGCCCCTGGCCTGGCCCAGCCCAGCCCAGCCCAGCCCAGCCTTCCTCTAGCCCTCAGCCCAGCCCAGCCCAGTGCCCCCCTCCCCAAGCCCCCAAGATACCAGCTCATAGACAGGTGGACTCCAGGCTCCAGAGAGCCAGCCTAGACACTGGCAATAACCAGCTCTGAGTCACAGGACCCCCCGGCTCTGACATTTGGGGGACGCCAGATCCAAATCCCAGGCACTCAGGATCTCCATTCTTGAGCCTCAACAACTTCTTAGACCACAAGCTCTCACGAGCCCTTTTCCCAGATCTCAGGGGGCCCCTCCCCTGAAACCTGGGAACCTAATCTAGACCCTACCCTCCAAACCTGGATGCTGGCAAGACCCTGGCCCAAACTTCAGGGGTCCCTTCCCCAGACTGCATGGTCCTGCTTCCTGGGCCACTGGTACCCCACCCTGACCGCTGCTGAGTGCTGGGGGACACCAAGCCCAAATCTCTAGGAACCCCTTCTCTGGGTTGTGTTCAGGGGCCCCAGGAACACAATCTAGAATCTGATCACTCCCAGCCCAGAGCCCCGGCAATCTCGTCCCCAGACTCAATCCACACCCGCAGCCCCATTTCCAAATTACCAAGGTCCAAACAGGACCACCAGAACTCCTTATCCAGACCTTCAGGCCTCACCCCCCAATCCCCAGGGATCCCTCTTTCCAGACCTGAGCAAAGCCCACAGGCTACCTCCACAAGTAAGCACGGCCCCAGCCCTATCTCAAATGCTTGGCATTTCCGGCGTCTGTTCTCAGGCCAGGCCACAGAATCCGCTCCCCACTCATTACCACAGCCCCGTGAAGCGGATTGTCTTATACTCCCAGTTTACAGACACAGGCTGAGGCGAAGCAGGAAAGGTCACACAGCCAACCAGTGAAGGTAGAGATGGGCTGACTCCAGGCCCCTCCAGGGAGCCTCGGAACCAATGTACCTGCCCCCACGTGGCTTGGGGACCCACAGCACCCACCTGCTCTAACCGGCTCTGCCGCTGTTTGAAAGCCTCAAGCGGGTCCTCCTCCAGTGCGTAGTGCTCCAGCACTGTCCGGACATCCTCCACATTGTTGAGCGCAATGGCTACGAGCACAAAGGCTGGGGTCAGCCAGGCTGAGGGCCAGAGGGAGGCAGGGCCCACAGGTAAAGGGCAGACCCTGGGGGTCGGGGCCACCTCACAACATTCTGAAAGGATTCCAAGCCCTGAATGTCCCCGGAACATCCCCAGGTGCCCCCTACACTCCAGAGGAACCACCCAAATAGCCCAAGAAGCTTCTAAACACTTTAAGATGCCCCTGGACCCTCTGCTTCTCAACTGCCCAGTTCTACATGAAAGACGAGCCAGAGTCAAGAGCTTATAGTCCTTCTTGAGGGGCAAGGGCTCTGGGGTAAGAGGCCAGGAGGTCAAGGGCCAGCCTCACTCTTGAGGAAGGCGGACAGGTCCAACAAGACCCGGTCATCAGAGTTGCCATCCCAAGGCCGCAGGGCAACGCCGTTGTACGGCTGTAAGCGAAAGGCTTCCTTCTTGCAGTCCACAATAACCACACGGGCTGGGTCCCGATTCAGACACGAAATGTCCTGGAAGCGGGGGGGGGGGGGGGGGGGGGGAGGGGGTGGTAGGTCAGGTCACTGCCTGAGTCCCTCCCCTCCCTACCAGGAACCCATAGAGACAGGCAGACACACACACTGGGATCACCACGGCAGGCTTGTGTCTATGGCAACAAACTTCCCAGGGAGCTGGTCACACAGGTTCCTGGAATTCCCACCCAGACAGACATCCAGTACACAGAGAGGGTGATCCAGGAGGGCAGGGGAGGGAGCCAGACACCACCCAGGGGATTGGGACATGCTGGTGTGTCATGGGCTGCAGAACCTCTCACCCAGATACAGAGATGCAGGCAGACCCAGAGCAAGAGGGAGACCAACAGACAGTCATAGGAGACAGGCACAGATGCCAAACACATGGCCACAGATCCTCCCATGACCCTCAGTTGCAGCCCACTACCTTTAAACCCCCAAGAACAACACAGACCCCAGACCCACCAAGACACAGTCAGAAATCCATGAACACTTGAACCCACACGCACAAAAAGGCCCAGGCACAGACTCAGGGACGCTGGATATATAACGGATCATAGTTACAGACTTCAGATCAGGTGGGCCCCAAATGCAATCTCAATTACACAGTCCCAAAGACACAGAGACAAGCCCTGTGTCCCTACTGGTTGTCCCTAACTTTCTCTTTTAAAGAGAACCCACTTCCCTTCACTCCCATCCCAGATTCTAAGGAGAGAAAAGGGCTCAGAGTCCCAACCCAGACTGGAGGCAGACCAGGTCCTGCCAGCAGGAACCAGAGCTGGGGCTGAACCCAGGTCGAGGCTGGGGTCAGAGCTGGGCCCTTGTTCCCTCAGGAAGTCCCCACCCCAAGTCTGCCAGCCCAGTAGCCCACCCATGGCCCCACCCGGCACCTTAACATGGTGCCCCTCCATGTATCGTGTGGCATCCCGGAAGAGGCGATAGGAGATGAAGCCATGGGGGTCCACGCTGTCTATGAGAGGAAACGCGGTCTGGGGTGGGGTGGGAGGGATAACAAGGTCAGGCTGAGCCCTGGCCTCCAGCCCTCCCGCCACACTGAACACCCCTCCCCGACCCCAGGCCCTCACCATGCCAGTCTCTGACGTAAAAATGACGATTTCATACAAAGGGGCGAGCTGCTGGAACAAGGTCTCGATGCCTGGACGCTTCTTAAACCTCCAGCCAGTGGCCAGCTGGGGAGGCAGTGGGGACAGTGAGACACGCCACACCCGCCCTGCTGCATGGACACTAGCATCCTCTCCTTTTCACAGCTGAGGAAGGCAAAGCAAAGAGAGGCGCACCTCCTCCCCAAGGTCACACAGCAGAGCCGGGGCCGAGCCCCAGCCCGGCTCCAAAAACTGTGCTCTTAACCATGTTATAAGATCCGGATGCCCAGACCTGTCCAGTGCCCCAACCCACTGCCTTCCCCAGCACACACCGACCACTCAGGGTGCAAGAGGACGCCAGTGAGCTCCAAGACCAGTGTGTAGGGCGGCTGGTAGTACGGCTCCCGCAGGGGGTCTGGGAGCAGGCAGGGGCTGGTGGGCTCGATGATCATCTGTGAAAGAGGGACAGGATGGGGCGCCCTCAGATGGAGCCAGGCGGCTGGGGTGGGGTGGGTCGGGGGGGATCTGGGGACAGGGCCTAGGGCTCCTGCTCACCTGTCTATAATCTTTGAAATATTTGTACGTCCGGCGCAACTGCTGGACCAGGACTGGATCTAGGAGAACGCCAAGGAACAAAGGGTTCTGAGCTAAGCCCCTGCTCAACCTCCCAGACAAACCAGGGGCTTACTGAGCTACCAGGTACAAACCATCTACCAACACACCTAGCTTGAACCAGTTCATTTCTAGGTAAAAAGAAAGAGAGGGGTAAAACGAGGTAACCGCCAGGTAGAGACAAAGATAATTTATCCACCTGCCTAGTTTTAACCTGGAGCCCTGGTGGCGCAGTGGTTAAGACCTCAGCTGCTAACCAAAAGGTTAGCAGTTCAAATCCACCAGCTGCTCTTTGGAAACCCTATGGGGCAATTCTACTCTGTCCTATAGGGGCATTATGAATCAGAACCAACTTGATGGCACCTGACAACAAGTTTTAACCTGAATATTGCATTCACCCGGCACCCAAAGTATAAAACAGAACGACTATACATCATCTACCCATTCAAAACCAACGTATGTATATATCTGTTGACATCCAATTTGAACCACTAGGCTTCTAGAACTGCTCACTTTCAGCCAGCAAGCCAAGTCCAGTCAAATCAGGATGAATATACACACATCTCTCTCTTTTCAACCAGTGGTTCTCACCCAGGAGTGATGTGGAAGGCAGCGTCTGGAGATCTTTTTGATGGTCGTGCTACTGACATGGAGTGGGTAGGGGCCCAGGATGCTGCTAAACATCCTACCGATGCACTGGGCAGGCCCCCACAACAAAGAATTCTCGATTCCCAACTGTCAGAAGTACCAAGGTCAAGAACACCTGCTTTACATCCCATTTATTCGCGACCTACTTATACCACTGCCTACTTCAATATGGCATATTTAGCCCACTTAAACCCATGGGCCTACGTGTCAAAAACTATAATACTGGAACCAGTTAAACTAATAAACATATACACTTATGCTTGTGTTTATCCGCTCATTTTATACCTGTACCTTCCGAGTTACAGCAGCATCAATATATTAATGTGCTGACTGACAAACGTCTCCAACACAAATAGGTAGCTTCTGAAATGTTTTTTTCTCGGGGAAAGTGCCAGGTGTGATAGGAATTGACAGCTACTCACTACTATCCAATTTGTCAGAAACTCCCCAGCCAAAGCTGGTTAAACAGAAGCGGGAGAAGGGAGGAAGGCATTGTATTGGAAATGAAGAGCCGGATGGGTTAGAGGCTTGGGGGAAAAGAGGAGGCTGTCATAAAGAGGCAGAGGTTAGGGGCTAGAGGCTCAGATCTAAGGCACAGGAAGCCATGTGTCTGGCGTAGGGCCACCCTGTCTCCCCAACTCCCCCCATTCTCCTCCCCCCATCTGGCCCTGACCATCTGCTGCCGGGCTGAGGGGCCAGGGAAGGGGACTGGGGCTTTGTAATGCCCCTCCTCCCAAAGCCATCCAGCTGCTGACTCCCCCACCTCCCAATGGAAGAAGGAGGGGCAGGGGGAGGGAGGACGCACCAGATGGGGAGGGTGACATCCCTGCAAACTGCGGGCAGAGTTGGGAGGATGGGGATCCCAGAATCTGTGCCTGTTTACTTACCATTGTCGAATTCATCAGGAATCTAAGAGGTAAAGAGAAAAACAGGGGGCTGGGGGTGGCAGAAGCAGAACCCCATCACACCCAGAAAAGGCATCTCCAGAATCCCGAAGAGGAGTAAGCAATAGTCCCTGGGAGGGAGAAGTTCACCCCAGGCAAAAATGGGCCTGACCAGACCAAAGGGGACCCACTGTCACACGCACAGGATGGGACCTCTAACATGGAATCTAGATCTCTTTCCTCCTCACCTTGGCACCAGTTTCATCCACAGAGTTGTTTCCTGCAAGGAACAGAGGGATGAATGAGAAGATTTGGGGCCCAGTCTTCTGGGTACTGAGGCAGGGGCAGGGAGACTGGACTCCTGAGTTCTGAGGTCTCCTCTTTCCCATCTTCCCACCGGCCCCCTGTAACCTTGTGTAGGAGCCCATGTGAAGGAGTAAAAACTTGAGGGAGGGAGCAAAGGAGAGAAGACAGGAAATGCCCCCCCTTTTCTACGTATGTGTCCTAGTTGGCTGCCCTTCTGAAGGACAAGCTGAATGAAGATAAAACTCTAGGGGGAGGTTCTGTGGTGGAATGGGAGGCCTAAACGACAAAACTGGGGAAAAGGGTGTATCCCTCACCAAAGATATAGACAACGCTCACGGTCCCACCAGCCCCGAGCAGCCCTGCGATCCAGAGTGCGACTTTCTTGGCATAGCTAGGGCCCTCAGACCCCCGCTGCTGCTGCTGCTGCTTCTGTGACCCCTGGGCCTGAGTGCCCCCACGGCTCCGGATCTCTGCAGCCTGTGATTGAGAAGAAGGCAGGTTGGCCAAAAGAGGAGAGAGAGGAAGCTGGGGTGGTTTGGGCACCCCAGACCCTGAGAAGAATCAAGGCCCAGAGCCAGAAGCAGACACCCACATCACCCCCAGGCCTCCTGTCCCTGGAGGGGCAGCGGGAGGCTGGTCCCTCAGGAGAGTCAGGAACTAGACTGCCAAACACCTGGATCCCCGGGGTACCCGGGATCCTGGAGGCAACAGGACTGGAGGGTCTGGAGCCCAGAAAAGTAGGGGAGGAAGAAATCGGAGGGCCGGGACATTTGGGTGCCTGGAGCAAGGGGTTGGAGGACACAGGGGGGATGGGACAGGACGAGGAATTAAGACATCTGGATGCTGGGGCTCATGGTAGCAGGGTACTGAGAGAAGGGGTGGTTCAGGAAGGGGGCAGTCCGCTTGCCTGGGGCTTGAGGAAGTAGGGCACGGAAATGATGGGTCTGGAGGTCGGAATGGCTGGGTCACTGTCAACATGGAGGGAGGTCGAATCGAGAGCCCGAATGCCTACACCCTTCCCTTCCACCACCAAAGCGGAGAAAAAACCCCCAAGGCCAGGTTGGGACCCCGGTGTCCCGGGCCTCTCCCCCTGAAGTATCACCCGAGCGGGCAGAGAGATGGAGAACAGGTGACCCTCCCCCCGGCACCCACGTGAGTGAGAGATGGGGTCCAGAGGGCACACTTGGGCCCCCAGCATCCAGCCCAGGGGAGTAAGCATGTCCACTTCGGGTGCCAGAGAAGCGCCCCAGGGCGCGGGGGGCGGCGGCGGCGGGGTTCCATTCAGCACCCTGAGGTGCGGCGCCCCAGAGCCCCCGGCCGACCGCGTCCCGTCTGGAATTCCGGGGAAAGGCCTCCGCACGCGGGGCGCCACCCCTGTCCCGCTCACCTGGTCCGGGGCCCGGGGGGACGGTGTCGCCAGCCTCGTGCACAGCCCCCGGGCGCCGAGCCGGAGCCCGGTCCGCAAGCGCAAGCACAGCGCCGCCGAGGCCGCCATCTTGCGTGACGCCACGCGGCCCCGCCCACTCGCTGCCCTTTTGCCCGCCCCAGGCGGGGCCACGACCAATGGGTGCGCAGGAGCGGGGCGGGCGGACGGGAGCCCGAGAGAGACAAAGGGCCGCCGACCCATCGCTGCCGGCGCGCTCTCCTCTGGCCGCGGTTCTGGGCGCGCCAAAAGGGCTAGAGTCACCCCGCACCACGCCCCTCGGGCGCTCCACCGCCCCTGCGACGGGACGCAGCAAGGGCAGCGATCACACTCACTGCTGAGGCCATGTAAGAGAACCACCGGCCAAGGTTGCCCACAGTGGCTGCCTGATCTGTCCAAAAAGGGAATAGACAGGAGTCCGGGAGCTCCTCTCGCCCTCGGAGGGGTCTGCCTGCTCCTCCCAGCTGTCAGAAGTGGAGGCCCAGAAAGCGGACTAAAAAGCCGTCCCTCAAAACCCTCCCTCACGTGGAGCTGGGCGGCGGCATCTGTCTTCTCTACCGTTTTCTGAGCACTTCTTGCCCTTCCAACCCTGTTTCTCATAAAACCAAAAAAAAAAAAAAACCCGTTGCTGTCGAGTCCGACTCATAGTGACCCTATAGGGCGGAGTAGAACTGCCCCAGAGGGTTTCCAAGGCTGTGATCTGTACAGAAGCAGACTGCCACATTTTTCTCCCACAGAGCGGCTGGTGGATTCCAACTGCTGACCTTTGGGTTTGCAGCTGAGCGCTTTAACCACTGCGCTACCAGAGCTCACTCGAGTTTCTTGTAACAGTCTGGAATTTGGAGAGCCTACCGTTTCATCTGGGGCTCAGCCAAAGGACAGCGAGGGACATGTCTGGCTCAGCTGGGCTTACTCATTGAGGATGAGAATTCTATGAATCAATCTCCCCAAAATTATTTTGCATGGGGGGGGTGCGAAAAAAAGTCTGATACCATTTCTATGACTTTAAAAACATGCAAAATGAACACACAACATTTAAGGGTAAATACTAAGGTCGTAAAAGTATAAAGTCAGGCACAGGAAAGATTCGATTCAGGAACGTGGTTACCTCTGGAGGAGCCCTGGTGGTGCAGTGGTTAAGCACTCGGCTGCAAACTGAAAGGTCTACAGTTCGTACCCACCAGCTGCTCCGGGTGAGAAAGAAAGATGTGGCAGTCTGCTTCCATACAGATCACAGCCTTGGAAGCCCTGTGGGGCAGTTCTTCTCTGTCCTATAGGGTCGCTATGAGTCAGAATCGACTCCAAGGCAACGGGTTGGGTTTGGTTTGGGGAACAGTAACTGTGATTTTCACTTAGCACAATAACTCATGCCTGAATGAGGCGTTATTTCATCAACCACATGGCACGCTGTGCTCTAAGATGTCTCTTCACGCATTCCTCTCAAGAGCCCTCTAGGGTGGGCACTGTCAGTATTTTCTATATAGAGAAATTGAGGCTTCGGTGGGACCCCAAGTTATTTGCCCAAGACCACAATGAAGTAAGAGCAGGGTCTGCAAATGACCCCACTTAACAGACCAGAGAATGTCCCGTGCACACACACGCACGCACGCACGCACGCACACACACACATATCAATGAAGACTTGACCAAATGGCTTTTTATTGAAAGACCGTAACGCAAAAGCAAGCTTGGGGGAGTGGTGCATACAAGGTGAAGACCCTCCCCAGACTCTACTCTGATTCCCGTGATGGAGATGGAGTCCCAAAACATCAGGGAGGGAGGGGATGGGAACCCAGAAAGGAAAATAAAGGACACCCAGAATGACCTGCCTCGCTCGGCTCCAGCCCCAGGGTCACAGCCAAGGGAAAGGAGGGTCACACACCACCTGCCAGGAATCTGCCAAAGTTCACCCACCCTGCCTGCCTCAGACCTCCAGGAGCTTCCCTAGGAAGCGGAGGTTGAGGATCTTGAGCTGTTCGTCAAGGTCCATTCGCACAATGCCGTCCTCGCCATCGATGCTCAGCAGGACGCCTGTAGCTTCCCGGTCCTCACCCAGGATGACCTTCACCTGGGGGTGGGGAGCATGGGGTCAGGGTCCCGCATCAGCAGCCCCGTGCCCCTTACCCGCCTTGTGCCCTTACCTTATTGTTCTTGGTAGGGGTGATGGGCTCCAGGTGCTCACTGGAGATGCTGACCACCTTCTCACTGTCCTTCAGGTACACAGAGCACATGCCTCCCTGGGAGTGGGGACAGCCCAGTCAGCCCGTCCTGCTCCCCACACAGGACTGACACTGCATTCCAAAGGACACACACTTGGTGCTCATTCTAAGAAGCCACTCCCAAGGTGACACAGGGCAAGAAATGGCAAGGCTGGGCCTGGATCCAAGGCTGGAGCCCAGTTCCAAGGCTGGGGCCTATGGGGGGTGTTTTGGGGAGGGGTGACCAGGTCAGTGAGGGAAGCACTGCTTCTCAGGCCAGAGCCCTGGGCCTCATCTTGGTCGCCTTCTTCCAAGACAACCCTCCAACTGAGGCCTGTGTGCAGCCCGTCCTGCCCCGGGCTCCGGCCCCCAGCTCACCATCTCTAATCCCAGTAAAGCAACATAGAGAAGTAATTCCAAACCATAGATCTGATCCCACGCTCCCTGCTCCAGTTCCTCCCTGACTCCTCAAGCACAGTCTAAGCTCCCCCAGCTGGCATTTGACCTGGCCTGGCCACTGCTCTGGCCTCAGCGCCCCCTTTCCCTCTGGCTCTTTGTGTTCCAGTCACAATAATGTAGCTCCGCTCCCCAAAATGCGCCAGGCACGTGCAAGGCCCTCTGGCTGGAGCACTGCTAACCCTTTCCCCAGCCATTTTTCCTGGCTTACTCCTACGCATTCTTCAGGGCTCAGCTTAGACATCTCCTCCAGAAAGCCCTAATTTCCCCCAAAGTTGAGTAAAAGTCCCCTTGCTCTGGAGTTCCCCCATCCCAGGTCTGCCCACTTCACTCTGGGCTGTCACTATCTTGGGACATATCTGTCTCCCCCGCCACTGGAATGTGAAATCCATGTGGACAGGGCCTGAGGCTGTCTCAGTCTCTAGTGTTTCTTTAGTTAATTCAATTAATATTTATTGAAGGGCCAACTAGGTGCCAGGCCTTCATCTAGGAACTGGGAATATCTACTTAGGAATACAACCCTGGCTTAGTAATCAAGGACTCACACCAGGGTAAACTTCAAGCTGTGACAGAACACAGGAAGAATTACATGGACCTGAGAGAGCCAGTAAGAGGCAGATGTGCGCTAGCCTAGGAGGTGCTTTGCTGAAGGGCAACGAGGAGTTAACTGGGCAAAGAATGGAAGGAAGAGGAATAAGCATATCAAAGGCCCTGAGGCTGAAGAAGGCACAAGGGGGGAGGAGGGCCTGTCACTAAACTCAAGCCTGGCACAGAGGAGGCACTCGGTACAGGTTACTGAATCAATCTCTCAGAAAAACATGTCAAAAAGATCAGGGGCACCATGGGAGAGGATGCCTGCCCACTGACCACTCTGGGCCCCACGTACCGTGACGCTGCGGATGACGCCGGTCTGCCCCACCACCTGTGTATCCAGGTAGGTGTCCCGCACCTTCACCTGGATGTCAGTGGTCACCCAGTCACTGGAGTTCTGTTCAATGCCCGAGCCCGGTGTGTGCGGGTTGTAACCACCAGGGGAGGGGGCTCCGGGTGTCATCGGACTGTAGCCAACAGGGCTGGGGCTGGGGCTGGCCTGCAGGGGCAGAGGGACAGGGTTGTTGGGGACAGGGCATCTGGCCTGGCTGTCCCCATGCGCTGAGGCCTGCCCTGGGCCTCCAGGCCATGCGAGCTGACCAGTACCTGATAGGCCATGGGTGAGGGCGTGGGGTGGTAGCTGGCAGGAGAGTGGGTGTTCTGGTAGCCTGCTGGGCTTGGCGCCACCTGGTGGTAGCTCTGGGGACTGGGGCTGGGCTGGTAGGAGCCTTGTGGGGAGGGGGCGGCGTAGGGTGAGAACTGGTCTGTGTTGTACCTGCAGGGACAAGGAGAGACAGGGGCATTTGTTGGGGTGGGGGAGTGAGGTAGCAGCAGCGGCGTGGGGCTGGACAGGGATGGTTAGGGTGAGCCCCAGCTGACTCACATGGCCGGTGTCCCTGGTGTCTGTGGGTTGTACTGCGGGTTGACCTGTGGGGACGAGGGGTCAGGATAGCCAGGTGTTTGGGGATTGGGGGTTCCCCCGTAGGCCTGCGGTGACGGGGTGGGCTCATCGTCAAAGGCGTACTCGTACTCTTCCTCAGCCCTGTTGGGGCGAGAAGCTGAGAATGACTGGTGACAACAAGGCAGCACGCACTCACAGAACAGCTGCCACACACAGGCCCTGAATGGAGGCCGTTTTGTCCTCCTGTCAGCCCGTTCAGGGGTGCTCCTGACGGTGTTTTACAGCTGAGGAGACTGGGACTGCGAGATGAGGCTGCCTACCAAGGTCACACCACCACGTGACCTGTCTCCAACCTCAAGTCCCAACCACAATGCACCACTGGCTGGGGCTGGAGTGGAGGGTGTCTTGGCCCAGCCTCAGCCGTGCCTACTCCTTCACCTGGACCAGCCTGGGGCTGGGGGCAAAGAATTCAGGGATGGGCCCACACAGACCCCTTGGTTCCCCGTGAACGCTGAAGCAGAAAGAGGTCTCCCAGGTACCCCGGCCTAACCACACACACACCAGCACTCAGACCCAGGGGCTCAGGGAACCACGGACCCCCAGCTCCTGGCCCTCACCGTGACGGCGTGTTAGGGTTATTAGGGTCCCAGGCCCCACTCTGGGCAGGTGTGCGGCTGCCGTCGTGCAGGGGCGTCTGCGAGCCGTAATGCGGGGTGCGGCTACCTGGAATAGGGGAGATGAATGTGACCATTAGCTTTGTCCCACCTCCATGTCCCCCCCACATCACCCTCCGCCCTGCCCTTCAGGAGCACTCACCATCCTGGAGAGGTGTCTGTGAGCCGTACATGGGCGTGCGGGAGCCGGAACCATACATGGGCGTCTGGGAGCCGTACATGGGTGTCCGCCCATAGGTTGAGGTCATGCCACCGGGGCGCCGTGAGCCCCTGTCCACCAAGAGAATAAGAGGGGTGAGCAGGGCCCCTCACCCCAGTGATCCCACCCTGGCCCTCCCCTGGCCCAGTCATACACCGTGGTGAGCCGCTGGCGGTCAACAGAGATGGTCTGGCAGGTGGAGTGCAGCTCCACGCGGGCCGTGGACTCAGTGGCATCCTTCACCACGCCGATGTAGCCTGGTGGGGAGGCGGAAGGTCAGGCCAGGGGCTCCTTCCCCCTGACCCTCCTCTGGCCTCACAGGTCACCTTTGTAGGGCCCTTGGGAGATGCGCACGGTCTGGCCGATCAGCTCGTTGTCTCTCCGTCCGCGGCCCCGACTCATGCCGCCACCACCGCCACCCGGGCTACCAAAGCCTCCGCGCTGACCTGGGGCGGGAGGGGAAAGGCAGTAATGTCCCCGGGCTGTGACCCCGTTACACCCCGTGCCTATAGCCAGAGCGCCCTCAGGCCCCTCTTCACCTGCCTGCCTCCCCCATCAGAGCCCTGCCTACTCTGGGCTATCACTGTGGGGTTGGGTCTCCACCCCCATCCCAGGCTGTCAGCCCCACGAGGGCAGGTCCCAGGGTGATCTCAGTCACTGCTGGGCCCCCAGCATCACCAGCCCAGCATCCTGCCCCGATCCTGCTCAGCGAGCATGGGCCTGCACACAGCAGTCTCTCCTCCAGCTCCTCCCTCCTACATCCCCAGGCACATCCCACCCAACTCCTCTCACCTCCGGCACTGGGGTGCATAGGGCTGCTGATCCGGGGGCTCATAGGGGCAAAGCCGCCCACAGTGAAGTTGGTCACATCTCGGGGCTAAGGGCGGGGCAAGAAGTGAGCTGACAGGCAGGAGCTACGGGTGGCGGGGCCTGGGTGACAGGCCCCCAGCCCCCATGCCACACTGACTGCCTGCCCTTGGGAAGAGTTCCTGCTTGAACCTGCCCAGTTCTTTCGCTCCTTCTGGTGACAATGCCTCAATTTCCCTTTGGGGGAACTGCCACCCATCTGCCACTGTGGACCTGTCAATCAAGAGGCCCAGCCTCATCTGGCCAAGGGGTGGGACTGAGATTTGGTTAGTCAGGAATTTAAATCCCTGGTGATTTTTAAATCCCCCTGCGGGGCCCTGAGGAGACCGCCTCCTCATTCTAGCTACCCAGGTCCCCAGTCCCGATTTCCTTTCAGACCTGGCCTATACGACTCTCCTATAAGTCCCACCTCAGGGCCTTTGAGCCTGCTATTCCTCTGCCTGGAACACCCTTCCCTGACATGCCATGCGGCTGTCTGTGCCTTCGCTCAGGTCTCTGCTCAGCATCGCCTCCTCCATTTAAAGCCACAGCCCCTACCCTTCTCTATCTCTGTCCCGTTTTATTATTCTTTTTCACAGAGCTGACCACCACCTCATGTCGTTCTAGTATTTACTTATCTGCCTATTCACCTCTGGAGGCTCAACTTCAGGAGGGCAGAGACCTTTGTCTTCTTCATGGCCACATCCTCAGTGTCTGGCACCTGATAGGTGCTCAATAAAACCAAGTAACAGACGATCTGGGGAAGAGCTCAGAACCCTAATAAACCACATTTCTCTGTAACTTTGCCAAGAACCTGACAGTGACACCTCCTCTCCTAACTCACTTCCGGTCCACTCTTGTCACTCCTGAGGCCAGGAAAGGCCAGAGCCAACAGGGCCCCCCCTGCCCGCCTCACCTTCGAGCCCCCCGCCAGCACCAGGTGGCGTGTCTTGCAGACAAACATGCCCCCGTTCTCCACCAGTTTCTTGCAATGCAGGAAGGCAAAACTCCGGAAGATGTGGCGAATCTCGCCCTCCCGGCCCTGGAGCGGGAGAGAATGGTCACTCTCGTCACCGTGCCCACCCCACGCCACCCCCCCAGACCCGGCTGAAGAGCAGAAGCTTGCACTCACCGAGTGGGGACCGTCGATGACCTTGACGATGTCTTTCACGTGGATGTTGTTCTGTTCCGAGTCCAGGGCCACAGCAAAGCGGTTGTCCTTCTTCCGGGTCACGGCCTGATGCCTGACGGTCACCACCTTCCCATACATGTTCAGCACCTGTGGGAGGGTATGGCGAGGGGGCAGAGTGGAGCAGGCCTTCCCTAATGGGGCACAAGCCTCCTTGTGGCAGACTGTCCCGAGTTCTGCAGGACACCGAGACTCTGTGCCCCAGGGCAGACGATGTCAGGAACGAGGCACCTAGGCACCAAAAATGTTCCCACTCATTCCACATAACCCTCTGGGGGAGACTCAGGGACCTGAGCGGGGCGGGGGAGATGGTAACATGATAACTACTGTTTGCCCATCACTCTGTCAGGCCCCTGCTAATTTCCTGAAGTCTCACAGCCTCTCTCTGAGGTGGCTGCTGTCATGATGCCCATCTGATGGAGGGGGAAAACTCAGAGAGGGCAATTTACTAGCCCAGGGCCACAAGGCACAGCAGCAACAGAGCTAAGATGTGAATCCAGAGTCCAGGGACCAAAGCACTCTGCTCTGTGGCTCCCAGGTCGGTGAGGAGGGTTAGGGGGGAAGGGTCCCTGCGCTCCCAGGTCTGTGAGGAAGGTTAGGGAGGAAGGTCCCTGTGCTCCCAGGTCTGTGAGGAAGGGTTAGGGAGGAGGGTCCCTGTGCTCCCAGGTCTGTGAGGAAGGGTTAGGGAGGAGGGTCCCTGTGCTCCCAGGTCTGTGAGGAAGGTTAGGGAGGAGGGTCCCTGTGCTCCCAGGTCTGTGAGGAAGGGTTGGGGGGAGGGTCCCTGTGCTCCCAGGGTGAAGAGGAAGAGGGTCCCTGCCCTCCTGCACCTCAAATAGGCACCAAATGCCAGGATACATATCTGAGTGCAGGGAATCATTCACAACCAATGAAGTAGATGCTGCCACTATCCCCATTTTACAGGTTGTGAAACTGAGGCTCAGGGAAAATAAATGACTTGTCACTTGCCCAGCATCACACAGCCATTGGTGACAGGACCAGGTCTGCACCCCAGAGCAGATCTGGGTTCTTTGCCACGGTGCTCTGCCGTCTCCCAGGATGAGGAAGCCCCTCAAAGTAAGCCCACCTCCCCAGGCCCCATGGAGCCCACCACACACCTGGAAGGTCTCCCGCTCCAGCCGCACGATAACACCCACGGTCTGCGGGTCCAGCTGCACCAGCTCACCCCACTCGTGCTGGCCCCCCACGTCTACACCCGATGCTGTCTCTGAGCAGAGCTGCAGGTCGCGGGGCAGCACTTTCAGCTGCCAGGAGATGGGGAGGGGAATGAGGCGGGTCCCGGTGGACCGTCTGCCTGTGTCCCCATTTGGCATAGGCACTCCACTCCCCAGCCCCAGCCCCTACCTCATGCATGGTGAGGTCAGAAAAGAGGATGACAAAGTTGTCCTCCACCCGCACGATGAGGCCTGTGTCGCCCTCGAAGCGGCCAGCAATCACCTTCACGTGGTCCCCCATCTTGAAGTACTTCCGAAGTTCCTGGGCTGGGAACTCCAGCATATCCTGGGGGTTGGGGTGGGGACGAGCAGGTGAGGGGATGCCACCACCACCCGCCCGTGGTCTTCCAAGTCCACTTGTGTTCTCAGAAAGGGCCCTGGGTCAAAGGCCACTTCAGGCTCAAGCCCCTTACCACAAGCCCTCAGGCTGCCGTGGAGACGCCTGAGCCCAGACACAGGACAGTTGCCTGGACAGCTCTTCAGGCCCACCCAGAGAGCCTGCCCCTTGGACACACAGTGCCGGACTAGACAGCTCTGCAGACCCACCTGGAGACCGCCTACCCCAGACACACAGTGTTAGCCCAGACAGCCCCTCAGGGACACCTGTCTAAGCAAACCAAAGCAGGCACCCACCTCAGAATACTCCATGGGTACACCAGACCCTCAATCCTCAATCCAATACATTCCCCAATGCCTTCCTTTCCAGAAACAAAACATAGGCCAACCCACTCTCCAGTTCCACACACGAGGCAATCCCTTCAATGACAGCCACACATCAGGACACATACCCGAACACATTTCCTCTTCTATCAACACCTAAGCTTCAGTCATGTGCAAGCAGGACACAGGCTCTGCCCTCACCTCCCAGGCTAGGGAGGTAAGCACACACCCCATCTGTGCACAAGCCCAGTCACCCGAAGACTCAGACCCCTGGCAGTCCCCTAGAGACAGACAGGACCCCAGGAATGTAACCAGGCGGCCCTTTCCCCAAATCACACAAGCAGGCCTGCACAGACCCCACCCCAACCCCGAGACTCACGCATTACTACCTCATCAGACATACCCTCTCACCTGAAAACACTAGAAAGGCCCAGACATACCCCTACCTTGAAAGCACACCACTGCCTGGACACACAAGTACAACCAGACACATCCCCAAACACTCAGCTCCCCTGCCTCTCAGACCTGAGCGCAGCAGAAGCACACAGGCAAGCACACGGCTGCAGCCCCGGGAGCGGGATGGCGCCCACCTTGAGGTCCTCGTGCTTGGGCATGATGGTGATCTTGTTGCCGTCCACACTCAGGATCTTGCCCTGCAGGTTGATGAGCTCACCCTCGCATACCTCCACGTTGTCTCCCGGCTGGAAGTTGTGCTCCCGTTCCTTCCCTGCAGGGCAGGCACGGGGCTGATGCGGGGCTGACGTGGGGCAGGTATGGGGCTGACGTGGGCCACTCCCTCCTCCTTGGCTGGGTTAGAGATGGGGACCAAATACCTGTGCTCTCAGTCACCACCTCCAGGTCGATGCCCTCTGGCTGGTCCTCAAACTTCTCCAGCTCGGAGAGAGTGGGCTTCACACCCTCTGTGATCTGAGCCCCGAGGTGCAAAGGGGGGAGGAGGAAGTAGATGAAGGTGAGTGTCACAGCCCCGCTGAGTAGGCCAGACAGCAAGGATTACTCCCCTCGGACACTCCTGCCTCAAGCATTATCTGAGAGACCCCGACACAACCACTGCTCCGGGGTCTGGACTGCAGAAGGAAGAAAACACTTGACACCCATCTCCCATGCACACCCACCACCGATGCTGGGACCCTCACCACAGCAGACATGGCGAAGCTCTTGAAGAGAAAGCCCTTCCGGCTATAGCGGTTCCCCTCGAAGATGAGGAAGTCACCATCAGAGGCAACATCACCCCCCAGGGACCTGCGATTTGGGGAGAGTGATGGTTAGAAGGGGAGGGGTGAAGAGGACAATCTTGCTGTACCTCAGTCTCCTCAGCTGGCCAAACAGGAAGAGGACCATGGGATGAAATGGCCGACACACAGTCTCCTGGCGCGAGGGCCTTCTCACAAACCCGAGGCCCCACCTCCACAGAGTAGCCTGCAGCCCTGCCTTCTGCCCTCTCTCGCCCCCTTCCCTGCTTTGTTTATCACTACGACACTTATTGCCACCCGACAGTGGACTCTCGATGATCTGTCTCCCTAACTAGAATGTCAGCTCCCCAAAGGCAGGGATTTAACAACTTTTATTATTTCGCCTGTGAGAGTACTGGCGCATGGTAGCTCTCAATAAGTCTTAGGTGAAGAAAGTCAGTAACGGTTAATACAGTCACAGAGCACTCCCCCTGAGCTGCCCTCCGAGTTGGACGCCCAGGCCACCCGGGGTGATGGGAGAAGAAATCAGAGCGCTGACAGCTCCCAAAATTCTCTCTCTACCCTAACTATCTCCCTCCAACTCTGCAACTGGATGTCCAATGCCTGCATGACATGTCTAAACCAAACCCACTGCCACTGAGTTGATTCCAACTCACAGCAACCCTACAGGACAGAGTAGAACTGCCCCACAGGGTTTCCAAGGCTGTAATCTTTATGGAAGCCAACCACCACATCTTTCTCCCGCAGAGCAGCTGGTGGGTTCCGACCACTGACTTTTTGGTTAGCAGCCAAGTGCTTAACCACTGCACCACCAAGGCTCCTCGACATGTCGACCTGGGGGTTTAAAAGGTGTCACAAACTGAGCTGCTCCAATCCCCCACCAAGCTGGTGACAGTGGGGGGAAACGTGCTGGGTGGGTACTCTGAGCCCCATCTCATGCCAGGAAAGAGGTCAGACTTTACTAAAAAAAAACAGAGCCTGGCATAATGGGAAAACCCCATTTCAGTACACGATGCCATCCCTGGAGCACTGACTACTGCAGAGCGTTGCTCTGGATATGGCATGCACGTTCATTCACTGAGTTCTCACTACGGTCCTAGGAAACATGAGTTGTTAGTATCCATCTTTACAGTGGAGAAAACTGAGGCCCAGTGACATTAGTCAAGTTGCCGGAGGTTACACACGTAAACGAACCACTCACGACCTGCACCTGCTGGGTGCCCCTGCCTATGGAGGAACAAGGAAAGGCACATTCTGTGCTGCAGGCCCCAGGGCATGCTCACCTGATCTTCTCAGCATCAAACAGCCTCTGTGGCGGTCGCTTGAACTTCTTCCTTTTGGCAAACCAGTCTTTCTGTGGGATAAACAGGGCAGGGGTGGGACAGGTGAGGGGGTGGCTTGGCCATGAGCAGGTACCACCTGCTCCCGCCTTCCCCGCGGCAGCCTGCCCCATAGTACCAAGCTCATGCGAGCCTTGATGCGGTCGTAGTCTATGCGCGGGATCATCTTCAGGGAGATGGTGTTCTGGCTGGGCTCCACGTAATCCACCTGAGCAGGTGGGATGGGGTCAAAGAGGCCCAGCCCAGGGCCCAGCCCCTGCCTGGCCCTCCCTCTCCCTGAGCCCGGACACAGGAAGGGCAAGGGACGGGGTAATGGGGGACTACTTGACACATCTACCTGGGTGATTAAAAGGTGCCTCAGACTTAGCACATCAACGACTGACCTCCTGCTTGCCACCCAGAGGCTCCTCTCCCCAGCACCTCCACTCCCATCTTCCTGCTGCTCAGACACGCAGCCTGGGACTCGTTCCTGACGCCTTCCTTTCTCCCACACCCCATCTCATCTCTTAGTAACTCCTGTCAGCTCCATCTTCATAACACAGCCAGAATCTGACCTCTTCCCCCCTCCTCTATTACTCTGTCCCTGGTCCTGTCCCACCATCACCTCTGCCTGGACTACGGTAGCTGCCTCCTCATGGGTTTCCCTGCTTCTGCCTTTGGCCCCTACAGTCTATTCCAGGGGATCGGAGCCTTGCCACTACTGACCTCTTGGGCAGGTAGTTCTTTGTTACAGGGGGCGGGCTGCCTTGTACATGCAAGACGTTTAGCAGCACCCCTGGCTTCTACCAACTAGCTTCCAGTTCCACCTCCTCCCCAGCTGTCACAACCAAAAACGTTTCCAAACATTGCCAATGTCCCCTAGGGGGCAGACTCACCCTTGGATGAAAACCAGTGTTCTAATCTCAACAGTCACTATAGTAATCTGGTTGAGCCCAGAGTCAGGCTGTGGCCCTCTGGGCCCCGTGGCCCTCAGAGCCCTCCCAAGGCACGAAATGCCCCATCGCCTCTCTGAGCTCAGCTCCAGCCACTCCTGCCTGCACTCAGTCTGCTTCGGCTGCTGACGGCCCTGCTTCACTGCTGTTCCTTTGGCCTCTAACACCCTTCCCCAAGACATCCATGTGGCTCCCTCCCTCAGTCCCTTCAGATCTTAACTCAACATGTCTTTTAACATGCACACGAGATGGCCAACTTGCTCCTCCTTCCACAGCCTTCTCCCTCACCCTCTCAAGCCAGAAACCCCAAGTCACCCACGATTCCTCTCTCATCTACCACCCGCAGTCACAGAGATCTATTAATTCTACACCAAATATCTCTGAAACCCACCACTGCTCTCCTCCCCATTCCCTTCTCCTAGCCCCACCACTGCCCTCTCCTGCCTGGATCAGGCCCAGTCCCACCACTGTCCTCTCCTGCCTCGATCGGGCCCAGCCCCACCACTGTCCTCTCCTGCCTAGATCGGGCCCAGCCCCACCACTGTGCTCTCCTGCCTGGATCAGGCCCAGCCCCACCACTGTGCTCTCCTGCCTGGATCGGGCCCAGCCCCACCACTGTCCTCTCCTGCCTGGATCGGGCCCAGCCCCACCACTATCCTCTCCTGCCTGGATCGGGCCCAGCCCCACCACTGTCCTCTCCTGCCTAGATCGGGCCCAGCCCCACCACTGTCCTCTCCTGCCTGGATCGGGCCCAGCCCCACCACTGTCCTCTCCTGCCTAGATCGGGCCCAGCCCCACCACTGTGCTCTCCTCCCTGGATCAGACCCAGCCCTACCACTGTCCTCTCCTGCCTAGATTAGGCCCAGCCCCACCACTGTCCTCTCCTGCCTGGATCAGGCCCAGCCCCACCACTGTGCTCTCCTGTCTGGATTGGGCCCATCCCCGTGGGAGTCTCCCAGGTCCCAATCTACCCTGTATCATACAGTCTCCTGTGTGCTCAGCAAAAGCCCAGGCTCTGCTTCACAGAATCTCTGTGGAGTTCTACTCCCTACTCTTGGAAAGGGGGGGAGCACAAGAAAGGAGGGGGTACTAAACAGAGAAGTAGCACAGGTGTGAGCCCCACCCCCTCTCAATCCCCCCAGCCCCCAGGCACCTGAGCAATGTCATCCTTATAGATACCCCGCTTCAGACGGACCCAGGACTTCGGCTTCAGGTTGGCCACCTCCTTCACCACCTTGAGCACGTCCGTCATCTCCTTGATGGGCACCATCTGCTGGTTCCAGTACCCGAGCCGCAGGTTGCCCACGCCCTCAATGGCCTGCTTCACGTGGGTCTGCTTATACGCCTCCACGTAGATGTAGCCCTTCACATGCTCTGGGGCCACAACCGACTTAATCTGCAGGGGCTGTAGGATGAGCCGGTGGAAGAAGGAGATGGTAAGACGTAACTGCTAATGGGGGTAATGACCACCACCTGGCAGTCCCTCTCCCAGGAACTGATCCCACATGGACACAACGATGTCCACTCAAAAGTTCTTAGAGCAAACAAACAAAACTGAAATAAAAAACACCCTGCAAAAAAGATTGGTTAAATTATTGCTTAACCATGCCATGAAATACACTGTAGCAGTTTTAAAAAAGCAACATAAACCTACAGTGACATAGAAAGAAATATGTTACAACACAGAAAGATACATGTTAGGTGTAAAAGCAATTAGAACCAAAGAGCTAGAGTAGCTACACTATCAGGACAGACTTTAAGACAAAAATTGTTACTAGAAACAAAGAAAGACATTCTATAATGATAAAAGGGTTAATCCATCAAGAAGATATCACAATTGGCAACATACACTATGCTCCTAACCAAACCCAAACCAAACCCACTGCTGTCTAGTCAATTCCGACTCATAGTGACCCCATAAGACAGAGGAGGACTGCCCCCATAGGATTTCCAAGGCTGTAAATCTTTACGGAAGCACACTTGCACATCTTTTTCCCACAGACTGGCTGATGGGTTCAATCTGCTGACCTTTTTGGTTAACAGCAGAGCATTTTAACCACTGCGTAACCAGGGCTCCTTCAATGCTCTTAATCACAGCCCCAAATTACATGAAGCAAAGACTGACAAAATGAAAGTGAGAAAGAGACAATGCAACAATAGCTGGAGACTTTAACAGCCCACTTTGTTGTTCAGTAACGGACCGAACAACTAAGCAGAAGATGAGCAAGGCAACAGAAGACTTGACTGACACTATGAAGGACCTAGACCTAAGAGACATATGGAGAGCACGACCCCCAACACCAGGAGAATACACACCCTTCTCAAGTGCACAGAGAACGCTCCACAGTGTTAGGTCACAAGACAAGTCTCAACAAATTTAAAAGGATTAAAATCATATGTTCTCCAATTTACAAAGTATAGGAAATTACAAATCAGTAACATAAGGAAATTTAGGAAATTAAAAACTATGTGGAAAATAAACAACAAACTCCTAAATAACCAATGAGTCAAAGAGGAATTTACAAGGGAAATCAGAAAATGGTTCGAGGTGAATGAACACAGAAACACAGTGTACTAAAACTTATGGAATACATGAAAGCAGTACTTAGAGGGAAATTTAGAGCCACAAACATCCGTATTAAAAAACAAAAAAGATCGGAAATCAATAACGTAGCCTTACATCTTAAGAAAGTAGAAAAAAAAGAGCACACTAAACTCAAAGCTAGCAGAAAGATGATAAAGGTCAGAGTGGAAATAAATGAAATACAGAACGGAAAAACAATAGAGAAAATCAATGAAGCCAAAAGTTGCTTCTTTGAAAAGATCAACAAAATTGACAAAGCTTTAGCTCAGCTGATGAAGAGAAAAGGCTCAATTTAGTAAAATCAGGAAAGAATGAGGAGACATTACTACCAATTTTAAAGAATAGAAAGGATTATAAGGTAATACTATAAAAAAAATGGTATACCAAGAAATTAGATAGCCTAGGTAAAATGAACAAATTCCCAGAAAAACACAAACTACCAAAACTGACTCAAGAAGAAATAGAAAATTTAAATACGCCTATAACAAGTAGATATTAAATCAGTAATTTAAAAACTCCCACAAAGACAAGTCCAGGCCAGATGGCTTCACTGGTAAATTCTACCAAATGTTCAAAGAAGAATTAACACCAATTCCTCAAAAACTCTTCCATAACATAGAAGAAGAAGAGGCATTTCCCAAATCATTCTATGAAGCCAGTATCACCCTGTTATCAAAGCCTGGCAAAGGCATCATGAGAAAACTACAGACTAATACCCCAGATGAATATAGATGTAAAAATCCTCAACAAAATACTAAGCAAACTGAATTCAGCAGGGTATTAAAAAGATTCTAAAACTTTCACTTCAAGCACAATAAAAATTTTTTTTTTTTAAAAAAAAGGATGTGGGGTTAATACTAGGAATGCCAAGTTCAATATAAGAAAATCAATGTAACATGCTGTATGAATAGAATTAAAAACAAAATCCATTTGATAATCTCAACAGATGCAGAAAAAACACTGACAAAACCCAGCACCCTTTTGTGATAAAAACACTAAACAAACCAGGACTAGATCACCCTCAACCTAATGAAGGGCAGCTAAGAAACACCATCCCACTTAAAGGTGAAAAACTTATCCTGTAAGATCAGGAACTAGGAATTCCGCCCTTGCCACTTCAATTTACCGTTTCACTAGAGGTTCTATCCAGACAATGAAGTAAAAAAGGAAAGAAAGAATAAGCATCTGGACTGGAAAGGAAAAAATAAAACTCTCTCTTTGTGAACAGCATGACTTTGTATGTAGAATACACACACACACACACACACAGAGAAAACTATCAGAGATAACACGTGAACTCAGCAATGTTGAAAGATGCAAGATGAATATACAAAAATCAATTGTATTTCTATACGCTAGCAATGAACGACCCGAAAATAAAATTAAGAAAACAATTCCATCTACAATAGCTTCAAAAAGAGTAAAACACTTAGAAATAAAGTAAACCAAAGAAGTGCAATAATTACACACTGAAAGGTTCAAAGCATCACTGAAAGAAATGAAAGACTTAAATAAATGGAAAGACATCCCAAGCATGTGAATTGAAGGGTATGATGTAGTTAAGGCAGCAACAGTCCCCAAAATGGTCTACAGATTGAGCACAACTGCCATCAAAATCCCAGGTGACATTTGTGAAGAAATGGGCAAGTCGACCCTTACATTCACAGAGAAATACAAGGGATCCAGAACAGCAAAAACGAGTTGGAAAAAGAAGAACAAAGCTGGGAGACTCACTCCTCTGGATTTTAAAACTCACTGCAAAGCTACAGTACCCAAGGTAGTGTGGTACTGGCATACGTTTAGACGTAACAATCAGTGGAATATACTTGAGATCTACGAATAAACCGTTATCTTTATGGCCAAATGATTTTCAACAAGGGTGCCAAGATAATTCTATGGGGAAACAATAGTTTCTTTTTAACAAAATGGTGCTGGGAAAACTGACACCCACGTGCAAAAGAATAAAGTTGGATCTTATCTCACATCATATACAAAGATTAACTCAAAATTGATCAAAGATCTAAACACAAAAGCTAAAACCAAAACTTTCAGGGAAAAAAAAAAAACAAACAGGTGTAAATCTCTGTGACTTTAAATTATGAAATGGTTTTTTAGTTATGACACCAAAGGCACAAACATCCAGAGGAAAAAATAGATAAATTGGACTTCCGTCAAAATTAAAAACTCCTGTATAAAAAGGACACCATCAAGAAGATGAAAAGAATGAAGAAAACCAAAGACACAAGGGAAAGGTTAATCCAAGGGACTAATGGACCGCAACTACCACGCCTCCACCAGACTGAGTCCAGCATGACTAGGTGGTGCCCAGCTACCACCACCAACTGCTCTGACAGGGATCACAAGAGGGTCCCAGGCAGAGATGGGGGAAAATGTAGAAAAAATCCTAACTCACAACAAAAGACCAGATTTAGTGGCCTGACAAAGACTGGAGAAACCCTGAGAGTATGGCCCTCGGACACCCTTTTAACTCAGTATTGAAGTCACTCCTGGGGTTCACCTTTCAGCCAAAGATTAGACAGGCCCATAAAACAATAACACACGTAGCTCAGTCGTGTACAAGAGGCTAAATGGGCACACCAGCCCAGGGGCAAGGACGAGAAGGCAGGAGGGAACACCAAGGCTGGACAAATGGAAAGGAGGAACCCAAGGTTGAAAAGGGGAGAGTGTTAACATGCTGCGGGGCTGGCAACCAAAGTCACAAAACAATATGCGCATTAACTGTGCAATGAGAAACTGTATTTGCTCTGTAAACCTTCATCGAAGCACAATTTTAAAAAAAGCAACTACTTTGTTTTAGCACTGGTTGAGATAATGAAAAATGGAAACAATCTAAATGTTCAACAATAGGGGATTAGCTAAATAAATTGTGATCTACCTAATTAATTATATTGCTCTCACAAAGAGGGAAGCAGCTCTACCTGAAGTAACTAACATGAAAAGACGTCCCTCAGATGCTTACGAGAAAAAAGCAAGATGTTCACCGCAACATAACTTGCAATAGCCCCAAACTAAGACTCAACCTCCTACACAATCATCAAGGAGGGGTTAATAAATCAAGCAATGTCCGTATCGTGAAATGTTACCCATTTAAAAAGAAGGATGTGAAACTGTCTAACGACACGCATAGATTTCTAATAACCCAAATGTTAAGGTCAAAGTGAAAAAGCAAGTTGTTCAAAGCTCTTCTGTTTACGACAGCTAAAAACTAGAAATAAAAGTTAAATGACCAAACAGAGAACAGTGCATCCACAGAACGGAAGACCGTGCAGCCGCTGGGAAGAATGAGGCTGTATTCACTCACAAAAAAAGACTGGCTATAGAACGGTGTGCATATGATGCCGTTGTGTTTAAAAAAGCAAGATACACGTTTCAACATGCACGGGAGATGGTCTGGAAAGACACCAATTGCTCTGAGTTCTCACTTCTGGAGGATGGCACTTATGTGTGGACAGACTTGGGCTTTTTACAATACACATGTACGACTTCGGTCATTAAAAATTAAAATGATAATCAGCGTCACAACTCAAATGGCGTCACTGGAGTTTTGCCCCCAGGCACAATGTAGAGACTTGAACATTTAAAATCGTGAGGTGCACATCCTGCAGCTTTCCGCTGGACCCCACTGATACAGCCACTGCCGCTCCGGCAGGCAGGAGCACCTGACTCAGCCTGACAGGAACCACGTGAAGTCGGAGTCAGCAGCCAGCACACAGTACTCAGCAGCCGTGTTCATACAAATTTCACAGGTGATGGGAGGACTTACAGGGTTTGCCCTGGTTCCAACACCCCCAATTACACCTTTGACAACTATGTTTTTTGAGCGTAAGCCACAGGCCAGGTTCCACCAGGGAGCTAGACACGTCTATAGCCACATAATCCTAATGATGCTGAGGGGCAAGCACGGGCCCACAGGAAGCGGCAGGTTAGGATTCAAACCCTGGCAGTCTAAGGAGAGATCTGTGCCCTTAACCCCACACTTCCTGCCTTGCATGCGGGTGCATTACTGCACGTTCCACGCGCTGGCAGAGCTCTCAAGGGGCAGGGAGCAGCTGAGCACGTTCCAGCATGGGGACAGACACGCAGGAGGGCGTGGTGAATGTCGGATGACAGCACGAAACAGAGAAGGAACTCTCCTCCAGGCAGGCCTGCTCACTGACTGACAACCCACATGGCCCTCTCCTGAGACTCAGGTCTAAACTGTTAAGAGGTGACAGCTGCCCAAGGGGGCTGGTGAACAGGCAGAATTCAGCTTCAGGTGGCAAGGCACAGGCAGCCAGATGGCTACAGTGGCTGTGGAAAACCTCCTGGGGATGCAGACAGCAGAGACAACACCCAGCCCCTCCCTGGGGACACGGGAGGAGCCTTCAAGCCGGGTGGTCTTTTTCTGGCTGGCCCAACTCACTGACCACGCAGCTCTGTTCAGTGCAAGGTGCACCTGGCACTCTTGAGCCTACAGTGCCCCTCCCTGTGGGCCTGGCTCTCTCTGCCTCCCACCCCAAGCTGCCTGATTACCCAGCTTACCGTGTCTGTGAACTGGTAGGCAATGAACTTGCGCATCAAGGAAATGGCTGTGGCCCGTTCCTCCCCAATCTGGAGGGCGAGAGACAGACTTGAGAGAGATGATGGGATGGAGGGCACGACATGAGAGACAGCAAGAGAGGGAGTCAGCAGGCAAGGAAGACAGGGCAGGAAAAAGACGGGTAGGAGAGATGAGCAGACAAAGAGAGGGAAGTACAGTCATAAAGACTGGGGTGGGAGACAGTGAGTGAGTGGGTGGGGGGAGAGGGAGAGAAAGATATCCTAAGGCAGAAGTAAAGGGACCAAAATGAAGAGCTGACAGTACTCCCTACAGGCAGCCTCCCCCATTCAGTGCCAGGGCACACACCTTACACTTGACAGTCCACAGGTTGGGGTCCCTAGACAGGAGAGACAAGAAACCCTTTAGTGTGACTGTCCTCTCTGTGTGAAACCCGCAAACCACCACACCTACCCTTCTTGCTCTCTCTCCACATCCTGGGATTCCCCTACTCATCCTTCTCTACTCTTCACCCCAAAGCAAAAGGAAAAGGGGAGAAAGAACCTACTTGGCCCCCACCCACCACTCTCCCCGTGAGACTGGCCTGATTTACTTCAGGGAGCGACCCATGTGGGCAAATCGACTACGTGGGCACAACAAGATTCCCACCTCAGCCCTCCTGCTTGCCCACTTACTTGACTCCTGGGAGCAGCTGCTGCTGGGTGATGTCATCCGAGAGCTCATCAGATCCGCCATATACCCTGGAAGGAGAGGGGCAGTTGGAAGTCAGAAGGGGGAAGCTGCCAGCCCTGGCCTCCCCCAGAGGGTCCAGGGGTCCACCTAATCTCCACCCCACCCCACCCTGCCCACCCCATGCCCTTACGTCTCGCCCACCGAGGACTTGGCATATTTTTTCATGTAATACTCTCCCAGTTCTTCTTCTCGTTGGTCCCTGAGACACAAAGGAGAAAGAGAACGTGTGAATGGAAGGTCCTGCCCCCACATCTCCCCATGGGAGCCAGTGCCATGGGGATCCTTTTCCTCTCCTTGCTCACCTCCAGAGGTTCTGTAAGCGGCGAGCTCCAGAACGGTCTTCATCCAGAACAACATTATCGATATTGGAGGCTGAAAAAAAATGGGCAGATGGGGTGGGTAAGGGGAGGTGGAGGGTAAGGGGACCTGGAGAGGGTCATGGGCCTAAGAGGGCTAGAGTTTGGCCCTGGGGCAGGAAGATACCTCAGTAAGGAAACCCCCAACCCTCCACCCTCCTGCCCTCTCCTGCTCGGCACCCTGCTCCTCCTGACAAAGACCTGGGGGGCGGGGCAGCAGTAGGGGCATCCAGCTGTTCCCCGTTTCACAGACTTGGCCTAAGCACGCCCACCCTCGACTCCATGCCACCCTCACATTCCTGACACCCACAAACACCCCTGGGCACACGTCAACACGTACACTTTTCCAGGGCAGCAACTGCTGCAGGCCTGGCCCCAGAACTCCCTGACTCCAGGCCCTATGTAAGTCAGAGCACCCAGGGCCAGACACGGGTAGGGTGGGGGTGGGGGTGCCACAGGAAAGAGGAAATGTCCAGATATGGGAGGAGGGCCAGGGAGCCACGCGTTTCAGACTCTTACCTTCGATCTCTTCTACTTGGAGGAAGAGGAGGAGGTGGTGGTGGTGGTGGTGGTGGTGGTGGTGGTGGTGGGCGAGGGCAGACAAAGTATGAGCCAAATTATAGCAGCGAAATCAACCATGGGTTGAGGGGCGGGGAAGGGAGGGACACAGGGAGGTCGGAAACCAAAAGGAAAGGCCAGGCACCGGGTGGTTGGGAGGAGAAGCCGAGATGTATGAGGCGCACAGAACGGAAAATAACAGGGAAGGGGGAGCACCGGCCCAGGAAGTGGGGGGTAGCTTGGGACAGTGCCCACCACCCCCACAATCGTCAGAAGGGATTCGCTGGGGCCCTGGGATCCCAGAATCCTCTCCCCGCAGCACCCACCACCCCACAGCCCCCCCCGCCCCCCAACTCATGGGCCTAAAAGGAAAAGGGCGAGGAGCTGGTCTCTCTGGCAACAACAAAAAGAAGCGAGGTGAGGTGGGTGGGGGTTGGGGTGAGACAGGGCATGGGGGGATGGGCTCTCAAGACCCTCTCAGCCCTGCCCCTGTTGATGTCTGTCTTGTGGAGAGGGACCCACACTCACCTTTCTCTAGGATGTCCTCTGCTCCATCCTCCCACTGGTCCTCGTCCTCATACTCATCGTCCACATCTGAAAAGAGAAGGCCAAGGGCTCAGGGGACAGCTGGGGCACAGGGGGTCTTCATGACAACAGCTCCCAGGAATCAAGGATCTCTCTGCAAGAGGGGCTCTCCAGATCTCCACTTACAGCAGGACCCTGAGGCTCGGGCAGGCAAGGCGAGCACCTGCCTGAGTTCAACAAGAGCTGGGAGGAGCAGCACCCAGGCCTGCAGGCACACCCCCGGCTCTAAGAGGAATCCCCCAACCCCAGCCCCCCACACACCCTTTCTAAAAAATAAGATCAACATAAGCAGGCATAGTTTCCTCCCAACTGTCAAAAGAAGACTGATGTATAAATACACGTTTTTACAGGTAAGACAGGATTAACGGTTTATTTGCTGTTTTCATTCTTCTCTCGTGTACACAACGACTAACACTTATTTCCCAACAAGCACAAATTACTGTCAGTTTCTTACAGGGTAGGAACAATACCATGATTACCGGAAAGAGTCTAATGTTTAGGAATCCATGCAAAAATATTTTTGGATAAAATTATACATTCGGAATTTGCTTCAAAATCATCCAGTAAAGGGCAGGAAATGAGAAGGAAAGAGCAAAACAAGTTTGGTACCAAGCTGATAACTGTTGAGGCTATCCAAAAGAACTGCTGACCTTTTGGTTAGCAGCCAAGCTCTTAACCACTGCACCAACAGGGCTCCCTGCTGAAGCTAGGTGACGGTATGTTGGGGTTCAACATATTATTCTACCATTGTGTGTCTGAAATTTACCAAAACATTTTTTTTTAAAGTACACTAGACTAATTTATTGCACAGCGCCTGGAGTCTTAAAAGCTTGCGAGTGACCATCTAAAGCACGATAGTCTCTATTCACCTGGGGCAACAGATGAAAGAGAGGCAGGAATGCGAGAAGGATATGTAATGTGTGGCTAAAACTGCCTCCTTTGCCATGAGATCAGAAGAACTGGATGGTGCCTGGCTGGACATTTTGATCAAAGATTCTATACAAGAATCCTGACCGAAAGGGAGAAAATGTAGAACAGAATTTCAAATTCTCACGGAATCCAGAATTTCTTGAGCCACAGAGGCTAGATGAGCTCCTGAAACTACTGCCTGGAGATAATCTTTAAAACTTAAACCGAAAACATCCCTCAAGTCTTCTCATAGGCGAACAATAGTTCTGCTTAAGTGGTAAAGAACACCTGTTTTAAACGCCATGCTCTTTCATAAAGTACATATATGGGATCTAATTGACAACAGTGACTCGAAAGATTAGATAGGAAACCTAGGGGGCAGTGAGTTTATGTTACTGGGGGAGGAACAACTCAGAAAAGGACGGTAAGTACAGTTGCGCAACTCAAAGAATGGAATCAACGTCACTGAAGCGTACACGTAGAAACTGTTGAGTTGGTAGCTGTTCTGATTTGCATATTCTCAACAACAAAAAAAATACATTAAAAAAAAAGTATACTAGAGAAACAGAACTGAAGGTGGAAGCCCACCCCTGCTGGCCCCGTGACACACCAGCCTCATCCAGAATGAAGCCTCCATGGCGGGGTTTCTTGGGGGGCCGGTCATCGTCTTCCTCCTCCTCTTCCTCATCATATTCTTCCTCCTCTTCCTCCTCCTCTTCTTCCTCTGGCTCTTCCTCCTTCTCACTGCCTGCCGCGCTCCGCCGCTCCTCCTCTACCTGCAGGGTTGGGGTACGAGCCTTCTACTGGCCCCAAATCTGGAAACCAAGTTCCCGACCCAAAATCTGACCTCAGATCTACCTGGCCAATCCCAGTCCCCTCTCCCCTGTGCACACACCCTCCACTCTGGCCAGTGACAGCAGCGCCATCCACCCAGTCACCCAACCAATACCTGGGAGCTGACCCTCCTCCCTCCACCAGACCATCCTGCTGGCCACCTTTCACCTGGCCTTGAAATGTTAGAGCTCTGTGCAGCTGGTCCTTGGCCCTTGTCTGTCCATTCTACAACTCTCCCTGGGACATCTCATCCACTCCCATGGCTGCGGTGGCCACCTCAGTGACAATGACCTCCACAGCTGTTTTCAGTACACACAGCTTGTCAAGGTCACTGACTACCCCAATCCACTGAACGTTCTTCAGTCCTTACCTACAGGGTATTTCAGCAGCACTGGACACTGCAGGCCCCTCTCCCCATGGAAACACACTTCCCTTGGTTTCTGCCACATCACACTCCCGTGCTTTCTTTCCCATCTCTCAAGCTCCTCTTCTCTGCTCATTCCTTAAACCTTGCCTTTGACCCTCAGAATGCAGTCCCCGGCCCACCGTGCTTCTCTCTCCGTGGGCTCTCGCCCTGGGCCTTTTTCCCTTCCACGGCCTCAGTTCCAGCTCTTCAGACGAAGTCCCCATCAGCCTCCAGTCCCCACTGCTCTCCTGAACTAGAAACCCGAAGTGCCAGCAGCCTCCTGGATGTCTCCCCAAGATGTTCCCTGAGCCCCTCACACCCACCATGTCCCAAACTGGCCTCGGTCCTCCAGCTCCCATTAGGCACCAAATTTTTGTCCTTTCTGACGTTTGAACAGTTCTCTAATCCGTCCCCTCCTCCTCATCCCCACACACTCTAGTACAGGCCAGGACAGCGGCCTCTAACACTTGCTTGATCCTTACCCAGCCTCCTCCTGGGCTCTTGGCTGCTAATTCCTCTTTCAACAGGAGCCACAAAACAGTGTTTCCTAAACTTCAATCTTTTCCTTAAAACCCCATTGCCATCGAGTCAATTCCAAATCATAGCCATAACTGCCCCATAGAGTTTCCAAGGAGCAGCTGGTGGATCTGAACAGCCGACCTTTAGGTTAGCAGCTGTAGCTCGTCACCACCGCACCACCAGGGTTTCCATCTTTTCCTTACTACGTGATTTCCTGCCACATCCACATCAGTGTAAGCCACTGGCCTGATGTTGTCTTGAAATCCACTCACCTCTGCCCTTAAAGGCGAAGCTTTTCTATATTTTGAAATTTTCCTAACTAAAATTTTTTTAAAAGTTTCACTTACTAATAAAAGGTAACCACAAAGGTAAAAGCAAAACAATGTAACTAAATTCCGGCAAGATACTGTTGCCTCTTGAAGACTCCAAGCCTGAAGCCTGGTAAACAGACAAACTGCCAAATTAAAAAAAAAAAAAAAAACAGAGCACTTATTCAAGACATAGTAGAGGATCAGCAAAAAAGAGGAAGACCCTTAACAAGACGGACTGACACACACTGTGGCTGCCACAATGGGCTCGAGCATAACAACTGTGAGGATGGCACAGGATCAGGCAGTGTTTCATTCTGTCATATGTAGGGTCGCTATGAGTTGAAACCAACTCAACAACACCTAACAACTAACAACTAACAACATTCAAGGCCTAAGGAGCCCTGGCGGTGCAGTGATTAAGCACTCAGCTGTTAATTAAGAGGTCCGCAGTTCTAACTCACCAGCAGCTCCATAGGGGAAAAGACCTGGTGATCTGCTCCCATAAAGACTAGAGCATAGGAAACTACTATACTTGCTCTGAGTCAGAATCAACGACATCAAAGGGTTTGGTTTTGGTTTTTTATTCAAGACGTACCAGCCCAAAAGTAAAACTTCCTCCTTTACCCAATCAGAAAACAGGACATACAACTTAAAAGAAATAACTTTCTCACTAAATGATTCAAAAGAACTTAAAGTGTGTCTTTATTCCACCTACAAGTACCTCTCAACCCACCCTAGGAACGCATCCTACAGTCTTGGGAAACACTAATCGAAAGCATGAATCTGACCACGTCAGTCCCCTGCTTAAAACACAGCCATGGCTCGCCACTGCTCTGAGGTAAAGAACCAGCCCCTCGGCCAGCCTGGGTTAGCACCTCCCAAGTGCTACGTCCAGTCACACTGAGCCCCTTGCACCATGCTCTCATTGCTGTCCACCATCCATGCTGTTCCTCTGGGTAAAAAGCCATTCTTCTCTTTCTCTCACTCCTACATTAATCAAAACACTCCCTCCTCCAGGAAGCCCTCCCTATCCCCCTGCCCTCCTACCTCACCTGGTGACAGCAAACCAGCCAGCAGGTGAGCCAAGAGGCTGGTAAGGTGTTGGGGAAGTACTAAGCCTTGCACAGCACAAACCAGACTGTCCCAGATAGGAAAAGAACCTGGGGATTGCAGTCTCATACCACCAAGCAAAGTGCTCGGAAGCCATGAGTCAGTGACCGAGGATCCAGTGCTCCAGCTTGGAGCAAGGCCCTTTCTGTCATCCTTCCACTTGCTCCACTCCCACCACAATACCCCAATTCCTCCAACTCCTCACTGGAAGCTGAGTAACCCCCAAAGAGCCCAGCAGGAGACGACAATCAAATGCCTACAGGGACCAAGCAGGCAACCTAAGTGGAGCAGACCAAAGGAAACCCATAGCACTCTGTCCTGGAGAACAGATGCATTAATGCTGCCACCATGCAGGATGATAAAGGGCAACTGACACTCAGTCTCAGTGTTGGGGAAGGGATAAAGGGGGAGTGATGGGCTCTCCGGGACCCTAGATAAAATCCCAGTTCTAAAGGGGGCAGCCACTTTTCAGGTCTAGCAAAGAGCTGCCACATAGAACAATCCCAGGCTCTGGATTGCCAGTTCCCCCCCTTGTCCCTGAAAAGTAGAAAATTCTGATTTTTACACCCAATCTCCCTTACAGGTGTTGGAAACTAACTTAAAAAGGGAACTTAAGTTTCCACAGGTCACACAAGATTATCTATAATCACCTTGTCATCTCTTTATTGGTTTTTCACTGTTATCTACTAAACGTTCACTATGATCCAGCCAAACTAGACTCCCCGCTATCCTTGAACATGGCAGACATGCTCCTGATTTTGTATCTCCTGTTCCCCCTTAGGAAACCCCAGTGGTGCAGTGGTTAAGTACTACGGCTGCTAACCAAAGGTTGGCAGTTCAAATCCCCCAGGTGCTCCTTGGAAACTCTTTGGGGTAGTTCTAGTCTGTCCTATAGGGTCACTATGAGTCGGAATCGACTCGACGGCACTGGGTTTGAGTTTTTGTTCCCCTTATGGAGCCCTGGTGGCGCAGTGGTTAAGGGCCCAGCTGCTAACCAAAAGGTCCACAGTTTGAATCCACCAGCTGCTCTATGATGGGCAGTTCTAATCTGTCCTTTAGGGTCGTTATGAGTCGCAATCAGCCAGGTGGCAAAAGGTTTTTTTTTTTGTTCCCACTTATTAAAATACCCTCCTGCCAAATATCCCCAGGGCTCACTCCCTCACCTCCAGTAAGTCTTTGCTCAAATGTCACCCTCTAAGACTCACTCTGACCACTCTATTTAAAGTGTAACCAGGACTTCCTACTCCTCTTCTTTGTCCTACTTTCCTCCAGAGTAAGCATCACTTCCTGGCTCACAAAGTCATTTACTTACTGGGTAAGTCTACTTCTGTTTGAACGCACAAGAATGTAAATTTCATGAGGAGTTTTGAAACCTGTTTTGTTCACTGGTGTAGCCCAAGGGCAAAGAAGTGCCTAACACTTATGCTGCTGCTGTTGTGGACTGTCCAGTCGTTTTCACTCAGAGAGACCTCACCTGACAGAGCAGAGCTGCTCCCATAGGCCTTTCTGGGCTGTAATCTTTACAGGAGCAGACTGCCAGGTCTTTTCCCCCTCAGAGCAGCTGATGGGTTCAAACCACTGATTTCCTGGTTAACACCTGAGCACTGACCCACTGCACCACCAGGGCTCCACCCAGCATACAAGCAGTACTAAAAACACATTTTCAGAATAACTGAGCACACCTAAAAACAGAAACAACTGATAGTGAGTACTTACTATATGCTAGATCCTTTAAACACATAACCTGTTATCCCTCTGTACCCGTGCCTCTGCTTGAGTGCGACCAGCCTACCTCTCGATCTCTCCCGACAACCTAGAAGCTCCCAGAGACCAGAGCCCGCTCAAATCCCTTCTGGATGCCCACAGGGGCCTTTCTGTCCTGGTCCTGTCCCCAGGAGCAATGCCTCCCCCAGGACTCCCAGCCACAGACCTCGGCCTCCTCGCCGTCGCTGCTGCGTTCGCTGTCCTCCTCCTCAGAGAAGTTACTGTCCTCGCTGTCCGACATCTTCTGCTCCCGCAAGGAAAGACGGCGGTTTCAGAAAGTCCCACAATTCCAAGTCCCACCCTGAGCCTCAGTTTCCCCGCAGGCTCCCTGGGAGAAGAAAAACTCCTTAGCGCACTTCCGGCAGCCTCGTTCTGGCAACCGCGAACCGGAGAGCGGACCACCACGCCACCGGCTATACCTCCTCAGTCCCAGAATCCGACATCTACACTTTCCCAACCCCGGCAGCCCCCGGGCCTGACATCTTTGGGGGGGGGTCCCACCTCACCGCTCCGGTCCTACCTTTGCCTTCGGGACCAGCTGCTGTTCACACGACGCCTGGCTGGGACAGACGAACTCTCTCGCGATAACCTACCCGTTGGCCTCGCCCAACGCGAGATTTCCGGGGCTTGCCCCGGGTGACGCACTTCCGGGGCGCCATCTTGAGAGTGGCACGCTGTCGTAATGCATAACGTGGAGCTGACATATTGGGAGGGTCAAGAGCAGGGAAAGGCTTCCCCACGCCTCGCCCCACCCTTTCGCCCCCGCCCCCCGTCCGAGGTCAGATTTTTGGGTCCTTCCAGCTTGGAAATCGAACTTGAATATAATGCGCTATTTATTTGTTAGTTCAAGCCGCTAACACGGCGTGCCATGCTGTCAAAAAAAAAAAAATGCTGTCAGGAGGCAGGAAATTAGCAAGTAATAACAATAATCAAGAAGACTTCACATGCTTGATTTGCCAGTTGCGGTGGAGTAGACTCCGACTCATAGCGAGCCCGTGTGTTACACAGTAGAACTGAGGTCCGCACGGGTTTGGGGTTGTAATCTTAATGGAAGCAGATCGGCAAGCCTTCTGCAGAGCCGCTCAGTGAGTTCCAATCGCCAACCCCACTGCACGGCCAGGCTTCCCTTTAGGTTAGTAACCAAACCAAAACCCATTGCTGTGGCGTTGATTCCGACTCATAGTGACCCTATAGGACAGACTGGAACTGCCCCTAGGGTTTCCAAGGATGGATTTGAACTGCCGACCTTTTGGTTAGCAGCCAAACACTTAACCACTTCACCACCAGGGCTCCCAAAACTGCTGCATAGGGTTTCCTAGGCTGTGATCTTTACAAGAGTAAATTTCCAGGTCTTCCTCCCGTAGAGTGCCTGGTGGGTTTGAACGGCCAACCCTTCGGTTAGCACCCCAGTGCTTAACCATTACACCACCAGGGCTCCTTTTAGGTTAGTAGTTTAGTGCATTTACGTCACAGAGGTATATACCCCAGTTTGTAGAGGAAGAAATTGAAGCTCAGAAAAATAAGCTAGCTGTAAAGTGACAGACCCAGGACTTCACCCCAAGGTGACCCCCAAAGCTCTTGTTTTTTCCTTGCAGTCTCCCTAAATTCGTTTAAATATGAATTTATGCATCAGTGATTATTTGTCAGACAGGTGGTAAAGAGAACAGATATAAGGGAGAAACAGGAAAAGTTAACCTGCTGGAGGAATAAAAAAAAAAGCTTTTAGAACACATTGCTAAAATTTCTCACATATGCAATGAGACAGCTGGACTCAATTTACAGAAATTTAATATACACATAGTTACACGGGAATGTGGTGTGGCGACAATTGGGGACAGCAGCAGGCTCAGCAGCTCAGCTGCCAGGGAGTGCATATACCACAGGTCCCTTTCGGTATAAGCACACCCATCCCAACCCAACAATCCCAAAATTGAACCTACAATAGAGTGGGGAGGGGCTGGGCACATTGAACAAAAGACTTGTCCAGAGGCTTTCAACAGCAGCTCTTTACAGCAAGATTCTGCGTAGAGAGTCTGTTGACTGCACGCTGCTGCAGAAAGGTGTTTACTCCAGGAAAGAGCGCAAACGGTCATTTTCCCCCCATGGAAAGTCCTTCCTCAGGCTGTTAGTGGTTCTCAGCTCCCAACTCTGGCAGCACGGTAGAATACTTGGAAAGTGTAAAAAGAGACAGAGAGAGATGCATAATAGCCTCCCAAACTAAAAACAACCTGTCTTAGCCATCTAGTGCTGCTGTAACAGAAATACAAGTGGATGCCTTTAACAGAGAGAAGTTTATTTTCTCACAGCAAAGTAGGCTAAAAGTCCAAATTCAGGGTGCCAGCTCCAGGGGAAGGCTTTCTCTCTCTGTGGGCTCTGGAGGAAGGTCTTTCTCACCAATCTTCCCCTGGGCTAGGAGCTTCTCCGCACAGGAACCCTGGGTCTAAAGGATGCTCTAGGTGCTTCTTTGTGGGTATGAGGTCCCCAACTCTCTGCTCGCTTCCCTTATCTCTTGAGAGATAAAAGGTGGTGCAGGCCACACCCTAGGGAAGCTTCCTTTACAGTGGATCAGGAATGTGACCTGAGTAAGGGTGGTGTTACGATCCCACCCTAATCCTCTTTAACATAAAATTACAGTCACAAAATGGGTGACAGTAACACAGTACTGGGAATCATGGCCCAGCCAAATCGATACACATTGTTGGGAGGACATAATTCAATCCATGACGCAACCCAAGTGTCCTCACGAGGAGAAAAGATAAGCTGTGGTACATCAGTATAATGGAATACTGCTCAGCAAGAGAGAGGAACTAACCGATACACAACATCAGTGACTCTCAAAAACATGCTGCACAAAACAAGCCAGACACGAGGGGATGTATGGTATGATCCCATTCGTCTGAAATTCTAGAACAGGAAAAACCAGTCTCTACAAACAGAAAGCAGACTAGTGGGCGTCCAGGGCCGGGATAAGGACTGACTCCATGAGAAAACCTTTTGGGGTGATGGAAACGTCCTATCGGGATTGTGGCAGTGTGCACACGTTAGTCAGAACGTGTTGAAGCGTAGGCTTAAAATGGGTGCGTTTTACTGTATGCAAACTATACCTCAAAAAAGTACAGACCCTCAGGCTCCACCAGAGACCAATTAGCAAAACCTCCGGGCTCAGACCTTTTATTGTTGTTATTGTCAGGTGCCGTCGAGTCGGTTCCAACTCATAGTAACCCTATGTACAAAAGAATGAAACGCTGCCGGGTCCTGCGCCATCCTCACAATCATTGCTATGCTTGAGCCCATCATTTTAGCTCCCGGACTCTGGCTAACCAAGCTGGGGCCTGGGCATCAGTATTTCTTGAAAGTTCTCCAGATGGTAATTATTTGAAACCAGGGATGTGAGTCACAGAAATTTCCCAGGCCTCAAGGGATGGAGATGAGCTTAGAGGCCACCTGTGCAATGCTCTGTCCTCTCCTGGGAGAAGAGAATCTGAAAGAGAAGGAGATCGGGGGCCAGATGAGGCTAATTGACCTAACCTCCTGCCCCGGAAGGTCAGAGACCTCGGGCTTCAGAGGTTACCTTATTTTCCTCCCTCTCTCCTCTTTTCAAGGAGCCCTGGTAATACAGTGGTTAAGCGCTTGGCTGTTAACCGAAAGGCTGGCTGTTCAAACCCACCAGCCACTCTGTAAGAGAAAGATGTGGCAGTCTGCTTCCATAAAGACTTACAGTCTTAGAAACCCTGTGGGGCAATTCTACCCTGTCCTGTAGTGTCCCTATGAGTCGGAATCGACTCTGTGGCAGTGGGTTTGGGTGGTCTCCTCTCTTCCCGGGCTCCAGGTGGGGCTCTCTGGCCTAGAAGGAGAAGGCTTGGGTTTGGGAGTTGAGGCTGGGAGTCAAGTCTCCTCCCACCTCTTCTCACCCAGCCTTTCCTCAGGTACCTGAGAGTCTATCCTCCAAGACTCATGCTGCTGGCAGGTGTCGGGCACAAGCCCCTTGTAATAACTCCAAGAGCTTGGCCAGAAAGAGGGGGATAGGTCTCTGGGGGTGTCTCTCACAGGGTGGGCAAGGGCCCTGGCTGGCCACCCACAGCTGGGACCCGAGAGCATCCAGCAGGCGCTGCAGCCGGAACACAACAATCCCCATGGATGGACTCTCCTCGAACCTAACCACAGACAGCTCCAGCCTGAAGCAGCTTGGAGTCTCAGCAGGACACACCTGTGGGGCCAGAGGGGACTGGAGTCTCTGCAGAAGGCCAATCTGAAATCTCCACCTCCAGAGCGTCTGACAAGTTCCCTAGAGGACGCAAGCGGTTTGCAATAAATTGCTAACCTAAAGGTTGGTGTTTGAACCCGCCCCGAAGAAAGGCCTGGTAATCTGCTTCGGCAGATTATAGCCAAGAAAACCCTATGGAACTCAATTCTACTCTGTAAACACACAGGGTCGCCATGAGTCGGAATCCACCCAACAACAGTGGGTTCAGGGCTTCTGACTTGTGGCCTGGGACAAGCCCCCTCACCTCACTGGGCCTGTTTCCTCCTTTGTAAAACAGGGTTCAGAATAACCCCTACCTTCAGGGCCAACACTAGCCCATAAGGTACCTTTGTACAAGTCAGAAAAAGATCCTTCCTCCTTAAGGCATTTCTAAATGTTGGAAAAAGTGCCATAATGTGCTGATTTTGTTAGAACAAGACACTTCACTGCCATCTTCTGTACAAATCCATAACATCTAGGATGTGAATACTATCCTTGTAGATGTGGGGTCCTTGTGCTGTGTTCAGTCTTCAGGCCCACACATGGTGGCCCTGTCTATCTCATAGGGTTGGTATGAAAAGAAAATAAACTACAGACCTTAAAGGACTTAGACCAGCACCTGGCACAGGATAAAACCCATTGCCGTCAAGTCGATTCCAACTCATAGGAACCCTATAGGGCAGAGTAGAACTGCCCCAAGGAGTGGCTGGTGGACTCGAACTGCTGACCTTTTGGTTAGCAGCCATTGCTGTTAACCACTGCACCACCACGGCTCCTGGCACAGGGTTAGCACTCCTTAAGCATAGAAGAATTGACGCCTTTGAATTGTGGTGTTGGCGAAGAACATCGAATACACCATGGACTGCCAAAAGAACAAACAAATCTGTCTTGGAAGAAGTACAACCAGAATGCTCCTTAGAAGCAAGGATGGTGAGACTACATCTCACATACTTTGGGCGTGTTGTCAGGAGGGACTAATCCCTGGAGAAGGACATCATGCTTGGTAAAGTAGAGGGTCAGTGAAAAAGAGGAAGACCCTCAATGAGATGGACTGACACAGTGGCCCCAACCACAGGCTCACGCATAGCAACGATCATGAGGATGGCTCAGGACGAAGCAAGTGTTTCTTTCTGTTGTACATAAGGTCGCTATGAGTCGGAACCGACTTGACGGCACCTGATACCTAAGAAGTGTAGCTGCAATCATCGTCATCATCACTGCTGTTGTTCTGTGCCAATCACTGTTCTAGGTGCTGGAGTCAGCAGTTAACAATGTACCGTCTGTCAAGGCTGGGGCTGAGCAGCCAGAGCAGCCCCGCTGCCTCCTACCTTGAACCCCTAAGCAGACATGCAAGTGAGTTCACAGACTCTAGTGGATTCCCCCTAAACTTCCAGCTTCAGTAAAGAGCTAATAAAACACTCACCGAGAGATCATCTGGCGTGTAGAGCGTGCCATCATTTCTGTTTCCCTACAATTTGGGGGAAGGAGGGAGAATCAGGAATTGGAGAGGGAGAGCCTGACCCTTCCTCAAACATGTCCCCGCCCCCTCCCCCACTAGCCTGTCCCGGTCTGCTGGATCTCCCCTCCCACCCCTGCCCCTCCTCCTCCTCACCAGAATCGTCTTGATAAAAATCTGAGAGGGCAGGGGGGGGCCCCAGGCCCTCCAAGGGTCGCACTGGCAGGAGGATGGTCCAGAGAGGCCACATGGGCACCCTGCCCTCTCCTAGACTTTTTCCGGCCCTTGGCCCGGGATCCTGGAGGGAGAGGTACAGAGAAAACGAGCAGGTTGGAAGACTGGAATGGGTGGAGGGAACTGCCCCCTGCCTCTCCCTCCAGCTCCACTCGAATCACAGATGTTCAAGGAATGTGCCCTGAGAGGCTGGGGGCGGTGGTAACCCCAGAGTAGACAGAGCTGGGTCAGAGGGCTCCCTGACCCCCGCCCCCAGGCTCAAGAAAGACAGAACACTTAGCAAGGGTGTGGGAGATTGGAGAGTTTGGGACCCTCCCCCTCACCAGGTCCAAATGGCAGGACAGCATTCGTGGTCTGTCTGTCTCTGTAGCCTAAGATGTGTTTTGTGGGAAAACACCTGTGCTAGCTAGACTTTATCTGTGTCTGCAGGTGGTATTTGGGGGTCTCTGCTCTCCTTTTTATTTCTGTCTGGTGTCTGGGAATCTTCATGCCTGCCTGTATCTGTCTGGTTGCCTTTTCTTTCTTTGGCTGTTGGCCTGACTTTGAGTCCCTGTATTGGGTCGCTATGCGTCGATAATCAACTCAATGGCAGTGGGTTTTTTTGTTTTTTTTTTTACTGGACTTGTGTTTTCTGGGTCCATCTCTGACTTACCTGATGTCTCTCTTTTTCCTCCTTTTCTCCGTTGAGCCCATCTTCGCCTTTCTCTCTTTCTCCATGTGTGCTTCTCTCTCTCTTGTGCTGCATGTGTGTGTGTCTCTCCCTCCAGGTCTGCCTCTGTAGGCTCCCTTCCTCCCTCCCCCGGTCCCTTTCCCTCTCTCACCCTTTTGCAGCTGGACTGTGGGCTGCAGGTGCCTCCCTTTAGCCTCAGACCTGGCCTCCTCTCTCCACCCTGTCTCCACCATTCAGGCCCAAGGTGAGTTGCCACACCCCTTGGAACCTTGGACCCCAGACCCTGTACTTCCAGACAAACTGAGGCAACCCCAGTCTCCCCTTAGCCCCAAGAGAGGAGCTTCTTGGTTGGGAAGGGTGCATCCTGAGTGGGGCAGGTCTGCTGGGGAACCAGGGGGGCAACCCAATCCTGGGGTTGCTGAGCTCTGTGAAGAGGAGGCCTGGAGAAGAGAGTGATTTGGGGGGAGAGAGTGAAGACATGATTTTGGAGGTTCTGGAAAAAGGTACCTAGCCAGGGGAGGGACCCTGAGTGGCACAGTGGTTAAGAGCTTGGCTGCTATCCAAAAGGTCGGCAGTTCAAATCCACCAGCCACTCCCTGGAAACCCAGTGGAGCAGTTCTACTCTGTCCTATAGGGTCACTGTGAGTCAGAATCGACTCGACGGCAATGGGTTTTTAGGGACCCTGAAGAGAGGGCTATCGCAGTGTCTCTGAGAATAGGGTTCCAGGTGAGGAAAATTCCAGACGAGGTACTTGCTGCAAAGAGGAGATTCTGAAGGGAAGGAAATTCTACAGAAAGTAGACTTTGGGGTTCTGAGAGGGAGGAAGATCTTGCGACAGGTCCTGTTGTTGTTAGATGCCTCGAGTTGGTTCTGACTCACAGCGTCCCTACGTAGGACAGGGTGAACCACTGCCCGGTTCTGCGCCAGCTTCACAATCGTTTCTATGCTTGAACCCACTGTTGAAGCCACTGTGCCAATACATCTTGAGCGTCTTCCTCTTTTTTGCTGACCCTCTACTTTAGTGCCTTCCAACTTGAGGGGCTCATCTTCCACACTACATCAGACAATGTTCTGCTGGTATTCATAAGGTTTCCACTGTCTCTTTTCAGAAGTCGATTGTCAGGTCTTTCTTCCTAGTCTTAGTCTGGAAGGGCAGCTGAAACCTGTCTGCCATGGGTGGCCCTGCTGGGTTTGAACACCGATGGCATAGCTTCCAGCATCACAGCAACACGCAAGCCCCTACAGGATGACAAACTGACAGACGTGGGGAGACGGGTTCTGTGAAAGGTGAATTCTAGGGGGAGAGAGGCTTTGAAGAAGGGGGATTCTGGGAGGACGATGTCCAGAGGGAAGAAAGATTACCGGGGAGTGTATGGGGGTCTTTAGAGGAGGATGAGAACCGATAATACAGGGATCAGAGAGAGAATATTAAAGCAGCAGAACCGCCGGGGACGAATGAGAGCCGAGGCTGAGCGACAGCTCCGTCTCACCTCACTTCTTCCTCTGCGTATGTCGCTCTTCAGGCCCCGCCCCTTCCATAGCCAAGACCGCGCCCCTTCCGTTCCCAGGATCCACCTTCCCGCCACTGATCCGAGGCCCCGCCCCCTGGCGTACGTGAGCCGTAAAACCTCCTCTGGCTGCGACGTAGCGATCAATGCGCCTGCGCAGATCCTGAAAAGCGGCAGGGTTTTCGCCGCGCCTTCCTTTTTCTGGTTGCATCGCCGCGTGGTGAGGAGCTCTCGTCTACGCCATCGGCCATGCCGTCCAAGGGTCCGTTGCAGTCTGTACAAGTCTTCGGGCGCAAGGTGGATCGGGCGCCCCCTGGGACGGGCCCGGGGAGGCTGGGGTCTGGGAGAGGCCGGTGGGCAGGGGCCTGGAGTCAGCCTGAGAGGTGGGGCCCGGAACTCAAGCGGCCCCGCTCTCTGCCTCTCGCTTTCCGCAGAAGACCGCCACAGCCGTGGCGCACTGCAAGAGGGGCAACGGCCTCATCAAGGTGAACGGACGGCCCCTGGAGATGATCGAGCCGCGCACATTGCAGTACAAGGTGCCGGGATGGAGGATGGGCGTTTGGGTTGAGTGGAGGGCACTGGAGACGGAAATGATAAAACCCATTTGGGCTTTGGAGTTGGTGGACCTTGCTGCGGAGGGATCTGGTATTAACGACGGAATGTGAAGGGGCTGAGGCGAGGTCGGAAGGACAGTATTTCGTGATAGAACTAAGCTTGAAATTCAGAAAATGTAGTAAAAGCGGAGTTTAAGAGTGAAAAAGTGGGTGTTGGAGGTGCTTTGAAAATTGTTATTTGGAAGCAGCCCCAGCTGGGAACTGGGTAGCAGGGCGGTACTAGAATTAATGAGGCTAATTTCTTGGAAACTGTGGTGGTGTGGGGGTTAAGTGCTACAGCTGCTAACTAAAAGGTTGGCAGTTCGAATCCACTAGGCGCTCCTTGGAAACTATGGGGCGCTTGTATTCTGTCTTATAGGATCTCTATGAGTCGGAATCGACTTGGCGGCATTGGGTTTGGTTTTTCATATTTTTTTGGTAGTAAGGTAATGAGGGTCGTGTATCTTGTGTACAATTTATCGCTTTTGGCTTGTGGAGAGTAAGCTCCCTAAGGACAGGAATCAATGTTTTGTTTCTGGTAAATCTCAGGTATCTAAAATGGGCTGGAGCTTGTAGATGAGATACTCATTAAGCGTTAAAAGAGTAGGAACCAAATATGGATTTATTTAAATACTTGGTTGTGAAAAGGGTTGTTCTACTTCTTTTCGTTTTCAAGGCCTGGCCCCAAGGCCCCAGTTTATTTGGCTTAAAATGATTTCTGCCTTTCCTAGCCATGTTTCTTGAGGCAAGTCGCTTGGGTTCATCGTTTGTAAAATGGAAGTAAATTCTAGCTTGTAGGGCAGTTAGGAGGCTAAATTAGATTCGGGGATGGATTAGATTCTGTGGGTAAACTGTTTGGCACGTATGAGAACATATTCTTTTTAAATACATATTTTGGGTAGAAATATGTTGCAACGTCAGTATTAAAGACTTTAATAGGGTAGTGCCTGAGATTACCTTGTCTAACATTTTCAGTATCAGTGTTTTCTTGTTACTGGCTTGTTTATTTGAAGGCTTCGTACACCCACAGCCCTGTGTTGGATATTCAAGATGCAGTGGTGACCCAGACGACCCCAGGCCCTGCCCTTTCAGAGCTCTTAGTCTGGAGGGGGAGACAGACTAGATTCATGAGAAGACACTAATCCAGAGGGGTCAGGGCTGGCGTGGGGGGACCTAAAGGAACCTTCTGACTCAAACCTGGGTGGAGATGGGTCAAGTCGAGCTTCCTATGGGAGGAGACCTAAAACAGGTAAAGCAGAAGGGAAGGGAGCGTATGCCATAGGTTTGTAGCATAATTGTAGTTTTTTTGGAGCTCAGTGTGAGGCTTCACAGGGAATGTATGGAACCTAGAGAAGCCACCTGATGCAGCCCAGGAGTGGCTTTCTCCTCTCAGAGGCAGCCTTGGTGGTCGCACAGATTTTCCTTACTGTTGAACTAAAATGTCAGCGTTCTAAGAACCAGTCTTGAAGATGGGAGCTGTGGGACCCGGAGAGGGACAAACACAGGAAGGACTCCAGCTTGATTTTTTTTCTTTTTTTTTCATTTCTTCCCATTTCACCAGTCTTTTACCTGGCTGTTTCAAATCCTCACTGACTCCTTGGCTTCCTAGAGGGGCTCAGGGTGATAGTTCATCCCCCTTCCACTAGTACTTTAAGACTGATGACAGAAGCTATGTGGAAGGAAAGGAGGGATTCGTAGTGATGTGGCCCAGCCACCCAGGTTGTGACCCAAAGCCCTGTTCTTTCTCCTTGTTCTTCCAGCTATTAGAGCCTGTTCTGCTTCTGGGCAAAGAACGGTTTGCCGGTGTGGACATCCGCGTCCGTGTGAAGGGTGGCGGTCACGTGGCCCAGATTTATGGTGAGTCCTGGGACCTGGACACTTGGTGGGGGGGGGGTGGCAAGACCTAGTCTTTGGCCTTCAGGCAGCTCACATGCCCTTTTTCGTGTGAATCTTTCCCACAGCAATACGCCAGTGCATCTCCAAAGCCTTGGTTGCTTATTACCAGAAATGTAAGCAAGAGTGGGTCCTTCCCATCAGATGGCTTGTGGGGTGGGGGGTGTGTGCAAGTTGAGGACCAGCTCTGGCTTCGGAATTGCAGAAAGTAAGAGGACCTTCCCTGCTCACCTAAACTTTCTCTTCCCCAGATGTGGATGAGGCTTCCAAGAAGGAAATCAAAGATATCCTCATCCAGTATGATCGGACACTGCTAGTGGCTGACCCCCGACGCTGTGAGTCCAAGAAGTTCGGGGGTCCTGGTGCCCGCGCTCGCTACCAGAAATCCTACCGATAACCCACCACGACGAACGGGGTTCACCTTTGGAATAAACAAGGGTTATGGAATTTTAAGGTTCAAAGACTATGCTGTGATCGTCTGTGGGTGCGTCAGGGGGGTCTTTTATTAGACAAAGTGCAGGAAATGCTCCCAGCCCTTACCCAGCCTGGACTTTAGTCTTTTCCAGAAGCCACCACTCAAGTTAGTGTGGAAGGATGGGAACAGGTGGGTCTCACTCTCCTGTGACATCCAGGAGAGCCTAGGGAGCTGGAGGTGGTTCTGGGCTGCTGGTGACTGCAGAGCTGGCTGGGTAGGTGGGGTGCCGTTAGAGGTTTACATCTTTTTTTCTTTTTTTTTTTCCTATTCCTTTGTTCTTTTTTTTTTCCCCACAAAGTCTTAACCTTTATTGTGACTTTTTGTCAGTAGAAAAATAAAATTTAATAGTCACACTCTTAGTTATAGGTGATTTAGCACAACGATTTTAAAGAGTGGATGTTCCCTGGTCAGTCACTCAGGAAAACCCCATCTCGATGCACATTCTGTCTGGACAGTTCTGTGATGAAACTGATGTGTGAGGACCACTGTGCAGGTCTGTGTTTACAAAATAGTCATTCCCTCGTGGATTAGCCACTGGACACACCACTTCTTCCCACCATGACTGGGAGGCATTTCTGACTTAGTAGGTTCTTTACAGCCGCTTGGACATCTTTGTTTCCTTTACTTTTATTTTAATGGCACGTCGGAAGAACAGAGGAATTGTGGGCAGTCAGTCATCTTTAACGATAGGAAGACGTAATGAAGAAAGGGAAGTGGAAATGCCCGGTTGAACCTGAAATCTGCGACTGAGGGCCGTGCCTGTGGTTGGCAAGGAGGTTTTCTCTCTGCCAGCCTGCAGTGTGGTTAGCAGGAGGCCCAGTAAGGGGGGAACAGCTTGTAACAGCCATGGCGGGGAGGGAGGCATGTGTGAGTTTAAGAAATCTCCCTCTGACCTCTCTAGTCCAGGCCATGCCAGCCTCCTTTCATTTTTTTTCTCAGTCTTTGTGGCAGTCTTCTTGGTCTGCAGCCCCATTCTTGTTGCCGTTGTTTGCTTCATCCTTCAGGGTGTGACCAGTAACTTCCTGAGGAAAGGCCCTCCCCCGCCATCTTAAAGCAGCTCTGGCTATGCTTAGGGTGGTAGTTTTTCTGTCTTCATCTGCACTAGCCTTGTGCTGTGGCCATCCCAGTAACCACAACCCACTTTCTACCCCCATGGAGCCAGACAGTCGGTGTGGTAGCTGCTGCTGGTGGAGGAGTGGGTCCATAATGACTTGAATGGCAGATCACCTGGTGAGGTTCATGGGGGTCCGTCTGCCTCCACACCAGCCGGGGCAGCCAACCTGGACACCTCACACCTATCCTCGCCCCTGCCAATGGGCTTCTACGTGACTGCACCCATCCCCCCGTGGTGGGGTCCCACGTGATTGCTGAGAGTGTAGGGGAGAATGTGATACCACACTTGAAAGGTGATTAAGAGGAAAGTTTCACAAATTTGCTTTATAGAAGCAGGAACTTGAGCTTGAGTCACTCCGTGCCTATCTAGTTTCCATTTATGTATTTTTTGCAGTATCCAACATGGTAGGCACACGAAGTGCTCCACAGCCACGTGTTGGGCCACATAGATAACAGGACATTCCCACCTTCCAGGACAGTTGTACTGGACAGCAGTGGTGTAGAGCATCCTAAAGAGAGTCTTAACAGCCATAGGTGGGGCTGAAGCATACCAGCTAGGTGCCACGTTGAGAATTGTTAGGTACGTCCTCACACCATCCCTGTGGGGGAGGTGACAGTATACAAGGATTACAAATGAAGAAGCAGGCCTGGGGGCAAGGTCACGTTCTGCGACTCACCAAATGCTATGCTAGAGCTGGAGTTGGAACTCCGGTTAACTACCTTTTAGCTGGCATTAGCCTGAGTGTCCCAGAGAGGGCAGCAGTGTTCCAAGGAGGTAACGCCACTGCTGAGCACCTTCAGCTGCAGCTATAAAGGCAATGGCTTAGACAGGCTGGAGGAAGAGTGAGAAAGGTACTCCTGAGGACGCTGGACCTGGGGCCACGAAGCAGGGGTAGGACTTGGGCAGGGAGTGGAGTTCAGGAGCAGAGAACAGGAAGGGTGTGCTAAAGCAGGCCTGGCACTCGGGCTCTCTGGAGCCCGTTTTAGTGAAGGTCCTGGCGCCCTCCCGGAGGCACAGCTGGGACACATTCGGAGAGGACAAGGGGCTCCTCTCCTTCCCTGCTCCAGGCCTTGGAGGAGATAGCCCTTTTCTTCCTCCCTGCCGCCTCCTTGAATGCCGGGAATTCTGGCGCCGCTGGGAGCCCAGGCCAGGCTGGGAACTTCCCTTCAGCCAGGAATGTGCAGCTGGGGCGGAGGAGGCAAAGGCCAGCTCCAGTGCCCCGACGGCCCTGGGGAGTCTGGGGACACCCCAGCCGCTGGGGGCCTCAGGCCCTGGTGCACAGTGGGCGTTCTACAGGTTGAAGGCTGGTGTAGAGCTTGGTCCGGCGCCAGCTCAATGGTCATCGATACACTTGAGCCCACCGCTGTGGCCATTTTGTTGACCCCGGGAAGTAATGAGTGAATAAAAGCTACAGTCGACATTCACCAGCCCAGGCTCTGGACCAGCTACCCGGCTAATTACCAGGATCACGTGGGGCTGTTAGAGGGTCAAGCTGTAAACCTCACGTGGGCAGGGAAGTGCTCCCCCTCGTGCCCCCAGCAGCAAAAATAATACTGGTACAGTAGGGCATTCGGCACATAAATGAGAGCACAGGCTTGAGCTAGGCTGTGAGTTCAAATCCTAGCTCTGCCCCTTCCTAGCTGTGTGACTTATCCTTATGCCTCAGTTTCCTCATCTCTGAAATAAAAGCCACCCTCGCTTGCTGTTTAGGAATGTTGTGAGGATTGAATCAGTTCATATCAAGAGACTGTAAAACTTGTATGCAGCTAGGACCAGGGCTTTGAACTCGTTTATTCCGGTTTGATCCCCTGCTGAAAACTTGTGTTTCCACCCCAGGTACACTGAGTCAGAATCTACATTTCAACACGATCCCCAGGTGATTCTTAGGTATAAGAAAATTTGAGAACACTTCTCTACTAGTGGAGCCCTGGTGGCACAGTAGTTAAGAGCTCGGCTACTAACCCAAGGGTTTGCAGTTCAAATCCACCAGCCAGTCCTTGGAAACCATATGGGGCAGCTCTATTATGTGCTGTAGGGTCCTATGAGTCAGAATTGACTGCAAAGAGTTTGGTTTTGGGCTCCACTTAGCGGTCCTCAGAGTTGGTCCCTAACCAGCAGCATTAACATCCCCTGGAACTTGTTAGAAATGCAGACTCTCCAACTTGGGACAAACCAGTTTGAAGCCCTGGTTGGAAAAAAAAAAAAAAAAAAACAGTTTGAAGCCCTTTTAGTAGTCAGTAAATGCAAGCTTTTTTGCTTTTGTTAACTGATTGCTAAAAATTCAGATTCTTAGACCCCTGGCCTAGATGTTCTGATCCAGTAGGTTAGGGCTAAATCCTGGAATCTGCTTTTAACAAGTGTTCTTTGTGAGTGAGAGGGTCATTCCTGCTGAGCCTTTACAATGATCCTGAGGCAGGTACACTGTCCTCATTTTACAAATGAGAAAACAGGCTCAAAGGCGGGGGGGGGGGGTCACACACCAAGTCAGTGGGAAAGACAGGGCTTGAACTAACTCAGAATGTACCCTTTTAGCCATGCCTCCGTGGTGTCCCACAGAATTCCAGGGAAGATTAAATGAAATAATATGCTAAAACACAAGGAGCCCCGGGGGCGCAGCAGTGAAGTGTTCAGCTGCTGACTGGAAGGCTGGCGGTTTGAAATAACCAGCTGTTCCACAGAAAGATGGGGCAGTCTGCTTCCATAAAGATTTAGTCTTGGAAACCCTGTGGGGCAGTCCTACTCTGTCCTATAGGGTCACTGAAAGTGGGGGTTGACTGAAGGGCAAGGGAGGTTGTTTTGGTATGCTAAAGCACAAAGGGTTAAGGGTTTGATGAAAGAACCTAATATTATTGCCAAGGAAACTGCTTAAATTATGCTTCCCACTGGTGGTACCACTGCTGGAAGGAGGGGCAGAAGGATCCTAATATAAAAGCCCTTTGTCCCCATGACCTGAATTTTTCAGGGGAAGTAGGGAGACGCACATTGAGGCATTGTAGAAGTTCCCAAACTGGAAAGAGGGTGTGAAGGGATCTGATGTGTGTGGGTGGGCACAAGAATTGGGATATTCATGAAGATGGGGGTGGAGAGTGGTTGCCAAGAGAAATCAGACAGCTGTGGGACAGACATTCCTCAGAGCGCCAAACCTGATGAGCCCTAGTGCTAGCAAGGGACTGTCTGAAATCCCACTTAAGAGGCATGGATAGAGGTAGAAATAGTTGAGTGGGTTGATGGATGGATGGGTGACTAGACAGGATGGATGTACAGATGGACTTGGAGGAATGGAGAAGATTGGATGGAGGAGACGGACAGGTGGGATAACAGACGGACATAAGGAGGAACGGAGGCTAGATGGGTGGGCAGGGTGGTGGATGTGTTGTGGATGAATAAAGCAGAAAAGACAGGATAAACAAGATGGAAGAGATAGGTGGGTGAGAGGAATGCAAACATGGATGGACACAAGCTGGCCAAACTGCTAAGGGAATGAACTCATAGGGGGACGACTTGGAGCAAGACCTAACTTGGGGTCCCCAGATGGGCATCAAGGAGTTTATTAAAAAAAACCCACCAAACCCGTTGCCGTGGATTCTGACTCAGCGACCCTATGAGTCGGCGGTTTATAAGCCTCCTGAAATCACACACCCAACTGCAGTAGGTTTAGTTGCCAATGCTTCTCCAAGGGGTTTGAGATTCCTCCGATTTTCACAACCACTGATTTTGTGCCGCATCCGACCTTCCCATTCATGGTTTTCTGTCATCCCACACTGCCTCCGGCATGGTAAGACATATAATTTCATATTAATTAACACAATACTTGGGACATCCCCTTCCCCACCCAGGTTGAGTGTCACCGTAAGTAATAAGGGCCATTTGCCAAAGCAGGTCCCAGGAGTTGGAAAGCTGCAGCAAGTTTTAGGCCTGCGTTCAGTGTCTGAATTTCTGAGTGGAGTTCTGGGGGTCTGTCGCTTCCGGTTGAAGTCCTCGCTTTTCGGGATGTCCGACGTCCTGGCTCACAGGTGGAAAGGGGCATCAGGAGTTCCCTGGGCCCTTCGAGGGCCCACAGATTTCTGGGTGGGGGCCAAAAGAGCAGGGTGGTTCAACCTGACCTGGGCCTTGGCTGGCCGCAGCCGTCCCCCACCCCCAACGTGGATGCTGACCGTGGTGGCATAGCTGAGTCGCCTGGCTGGGGGTGGCGGGGGCTGGGGCTGGGGTGGTGGTGAAGGTGCCCGTGATGTGGGGGCAGAGGAGGACCAGGGGCCCCTGGAGGCTGGGGGAGCCTCTCCCCCAGGCCCCTGCCGCCGAGCCAGGCTCTGGCTGATGTATGAGGCTGCCAGGTATCTTGACAGGGCAGCTGCACTGGGGCCCAGGAGCTGACGGGTGGGGGGTGGGGGACTCTGGGGTGGGGTCAAGTCCTCAGACTCTGACCTGGCAACATGAGAGACCGAGTGGCCTCCTGGCTTGGACAAAACCGTGGTGGTCTGAACTGGGGTGGGTGACAGGCCCGAAAAGTCTTGTGAGCCCCCTTGCTCAGGCAAAGGTGTGGCAGCTGGAACATGGATGTTTGTAAGGCTTCTCTGTTCCACCAGAGGCGTGAGTTTTTGGATCTGGAGGTCTATAAGGCTATGCTCCCGCAGCAAAGATCCAACATCTGGGCTCCGAACATCTGAGAGGCCTCCCTGCTTGGGCAAAAGTGTGAGGGCTTGCACCTGGATGTCGGTGAGGATTTGTGGCTGGGGCGGAGTTGTGGCAGCTAGAACCTGAATGTCTGAGGGGTCTTGGGGCAAAGGCGACAGACCACTGGCTAGGATCTTGCAGTCCAGCTGGCCTCCATCTGCAGGTACAGGTGTGGTGCCTGATACCCGAATGTCTGGGAGGTCTTGTGGCAAAGACCATGGAGCGCTGGCTGGGATCTGGTGGTCCAGGTGGCCTCCATCTGCAGGCACAGGTGTGGTACTTGGCACTAGAATGTCTGTGAGGTCATGTGGCAAAGGTAGTGGGGTACTGGCTGGGATCTGATCATTCCGGCCACTCCCATAACTAAGCAAAGGATTGATGGTTTGGATCTGAACATCCCTGGAGCCTCCTTCCTTAGTTAATGGGGGGCTGGGGGGGCTCTGGCTGTCTAGGTGGGCTTCTTGCCTGGGCACGGTGGCTGGAACCATGACATCACAGCAACTTCCCTGTTTGGACAAAGCTGGGGGGGCTGGAACTTGGAGATCTACGTGGTGTCCTTGCTCAGGAAGAAAGATGGCAGACAGACCCTGTCTATCCAGGTGGTGTCTTGGCTCAGGCAAAAGAGTGGTGGCTGGATCTTCTACTTCCAGGAGGCCTTCTTGATCAGGCAAAGTTGTAACAGCTGGAGCCTGGATGTCTGGGGGGCCTTCCTGCTTGGGCTGCAGTGTGGTGGCCGGAACCTGGACATCTTGAAGGCCTCCTTGCTCAGGCAAAGGGGTAGTAACTGGGCTGCCCAGATAGTCCTGCTTAGGCAAATTTGAAACACTTGGACCATGGGCATCCAGGCAGGCTGCCTGTTTAGACAAAGGTGTGGCAGCTTGAAGCTGGGTAGCAGGGCCCAGCGGGACAGATTCCTGGGCACAGATGAACGGGAAGGGCAGCTCGCATACCCGTACGTGTCCAAATGCAGGCAGGGGCCCTGTAGGCAAACAGAGAATGGAGTCAGGGCCGATGCCACAGCTTGGGCCACCTCTACCAACCACACGCCTGGACCTCACCTGGCTCAGCCTGCTCGTGAAGCAGGCAAGGGGATGCCTGGGGCTGGGCCAGAACCCGTGGCCGGCGGCGGGGGGCATTGGTGGACGCCCGTGTCTCAGCCCGCTGCATCTGCTGGATCCGCTCGCTGTAGAGCCGGGCCAGCTCGCGCACTCGGGAGGCAGCCCTCTCTGCACTTGGGGCTCCCATCTTCCCACTCCTGCTGCCTCCAGCCAGATCCGAATCTTCCAGGATTAGCAGTGGCTCTGGGAAGCCTGGCTGGGCCAGCTGCCCCTGCTCCAAGGCCTGCCAGGCGCTCCGGATTTCTGAGCAAGAGCGGAGCTCCAGCTCATCGGGGAATCCCTGACCTCCAGCGACATCCTTGGGCATGAACTCTGAGAAGGCTACCCCTTCTTCATCCTCCTCCTGCCCTGTCCGGCTTCCTGAGGATGGGTGTCTCAGTTTTCTGGGATTGCTTCCAGGGAACAGTTCTCTCCTAGTGGCCAGAGGCTCACAAGGAAGGGCCGGAGTGCTGGGAGGACTGGGAATGTCAGGGGTGTTAGCTATGGCTGGAAGGCAAGGCATTTCAAAGACACTGGAAATGTCGGGGAGACTGGGAAGGCGGGGAACTTGGGGAATTTCAGGAAGGCTGGGAATGTCAGGAATTTGGGGAAGGCTGGGAATGTCGACAGTCTCAGCCACACTGGAGCTTTCAAGCCCCTCCAGGACGTGGAGCGGGGAAGGTTCTCGTTCATCCACCTCCAGCTCCCCCTCCTCCTCTGAGGAGTCCCGGCTGGGCAAGGCTTGGAATTCAAGGATGTTGGTGTCGGCTGGCACCTGAGAGTCTCCGGGGAACTCGGGAATGTCGTGGGGGGATGTCTGCAGTGGGCACTGGGAAGAGGCCCAGGTATCAGGGGGGTGGGCCACCTGGTCCCTGGTCTGAGCCCCATCCCAGCGTGCAGTGATGGGAACACCAGCTCACCCCCGGGTCCCGAAGGCCTCTCTGGTTCAGTAGCTCCAGGATTTCTTCAGTGATGGAGGTCCCAGAAGGGTCAAGGGGGGGTGGTCTGGCATCCTCCAGGTCCTCAGAGGGTCCAGAAGCTGGAACTGGTGGAGGCTGAGACTCTGAGGAGGGGTACACCTCCCCCTCACTGCCAGCATGCTGTGGGGAGGAAAAGGGATGAGGGCAAGAACCGAGAGTATCCTGTTCCCCGTCTCTCAGACCCAGGGGTCCGGGCCCCAGGCCCTCCTCCCTCAGATGCAGGAATCTAAGCCCCAGCCCTTTTCTTCTTCAAACTCAAGATTTTGGAACTCAAGCCCCCTCCAGTCCCTTCCTCCATCAGACCCAGGAGTCTCCTGGGCCCAGAATATTTCTTACCTTGAGTCTGGGCTTAGCTGGGGACGGAGAGATGAGAAAGAAAAAGGATAATAAGCAGGAAAAAGTTATTTCTTATAACTGATGAGCTGCCCCCATCATGCCTCCCCCCACCCCAGGCATCCCCTGGGGAGAGACAGACACAGGCTGGGCTGGAGCAGTCACTGACCAATCTGGAGACATGACAAAGGGCTCTTTGCGGGCTCTGGGGTGAGGACACGGTGTGTCAGGCCTACATCCCACCCCAGCCCCTGGTTTACTTTTGAGGTGGTGGGCACTCACCAGACTGCCTGCGGCTATGGCGGGTTGTAGAGGGTCCTGGGGAGGGAGCTGTGGGAGAGGCAGGGTCAGGCCCGTGTTATGAACCCAGCTCCAGGGTCAGGGCAGTCAGGGCTTCTCTCCCAGGACTCAGGATATAATTCCTGAATCCTAGGAAAGAAGTGGACCAGAGGACTGGGACTCAGGGTCCCATCTCATTTACCTGTGTTTCTCCGTCCAGGGGTGAAGTTTTTAGCATCTTGAGGTCGGGGAGACCCAAGTGGGGGTGTCAGGGGCTCTGGGATGAGCTTACTTTTGGGAGCACCTATGGGGAGAGTGTGGGGCTAACAGTACATTTTCCTCTACAAACAATGCCTCTATTTCCACATTGCCCAACCCAAGGCCGCCAACTCACAATGTAGGCTGTTTTCAAGGAGAACTTGCTTTGCCTGAAAGAGACAAGGATAAGGGCTGAGGGGGCCCTAGGCTCTGAGCACCACTTGGGAGGGACGGCAGTCCTGAGTCCCAGGCCCAGGTGTTATCTACATGGCCAGTTATCCCCACCCTACATAGCAAGTGTCTTACTCCCTCAGGTGAGGAAATCGAGGTCCAGAGCCCAGGGAGGTGAAGTTACTCGCCCAAGGTCACACAGCAAGGACATGGTGGAGCTGGGATTCAAACCCAGGCAGCCTGACCTGCTGCATCTGTACTTTGTACTATCACACTACAAGAGAGTTCTCTTGTACCCAGAGGGGCTTCTAGGATTACAGGGGAGTGATCAGTGCAGAGGGGGGCCCCCAGCTGTGGCACAGGTCTTACCTTGGCAGGAATGGAGGCAGGGTGGTTCTCAAAGAAGAGGCGCTGGAGACAGTGAACCCACAGCCTCTTCTCCTCTTGGTTCTTGGCCTAGAAGGGAGAGAGGCGGAGTCAGAGAGCCAGGCATGAGGCCAGGCCGGGGCTGGGGGAGCCCTGACTGCCCAGCCCCACCCTGTGCTCACCTGGAACAGGTGCCTGTGCTTGGGAATGGTCAGGTCCGACACCTTGAACCCTAGAGGGTCACGAGCGCTCTCACTCACACTCAAGTTGCAGCACTGGATGTGGGGGCAAAGAAGGGGGGGAGCTCAGAGGCCTGACTCTGCCATGCAGCCCTTGCAGCTATATCTGGGCCCCGTGAGGTTGTATGGAAGAACCCCGTTCCCCTGCTGACCCTCCCCCCGAGGCTGGGCAATGCTCTCCCTCACAGCCCCTCCCACCCTCATCTGGAGCTCCTTTGTAGCTCTCGGGGCTCCTTCCCTCCTCTCCCCTAACTCCCCAACCCTGCCAGACCTCATCCCTCCCTAATAAGCCTTGCTCCCTACCCTCGGGCTAAGGAAAACGGGACCTGTTTAAACCAGGTTGCTCCTCTCGGTAGGCCCCAGCCTACAAAAACCAAACTCAAACCCATTGCTGTGACTCAATTCCAACTCATAGCGATTCTATAGAACAGAGTAGAACTGCCCCATAGGGTCTCCAAGGAGCAGCTGGTGGATTCAAACTGCTGACTTTTTTGGTTGACAGCCATCCTTAGGTACGTGTGTACAGCAATACAGACCATAACCGGTAGGTATGTTCTAGCCCCGTCCCATCCCTGAACTCACAAAGATGTGGCCCTTGTAGGTATATTCCGGCCCCCGGCGCTTGGTCACGAGCAGCATCCGTGAGAACAGGAAGAGCAGCCGCTCACCCCCTCGCAGCCGGGGGCCGCCACCTCCACCACCTCGGAACACACCCTCCAGCACCAGCTCCCCGAAAGCACTGAGCTCCGGGCCAGTCCAGCCACCCAGTCGCCGCTGCACTTCCTGCCAGGACCCCGCCAGGTGTGCCAGGCACAGGGGCACACACAGGTGGGCGGCACACGCATGCCAAGATGGGGGGTTCAGCACAGGGATGTGTCATCCAAGGCACCCTCCGAGGCTGCCTTGGGAGCACCCACCCCCACGAAAGCCCCCTTGCCCGAGCCCCTCCAGCCAGCCGGCCCAGCCCACCCTGAGGCCACCTGGAGGCGCGCAGCGTGCTCCTGCTTGCGCTTCATGTCGTTGATGTACCAGGCAACCGCTGTCATGGACACGATAGCCTCCTCCACCATCTCGCGGCCCCCGGCGTCTGGGCCCTCTGCCCAGTGCTTGCCAAGCTCCTGCCAGGTGGCCACCAGGAGCCATGGGAGGGAAGCAAAAATGAGAGGGGGAGAATGAGAGAACAGCAGTGATTGGAAACAGGGAAATACACAGGTAGGGGCAGAGATGGCGGGAGACACAGAGAGAGAGAGACGAGATGGAGAAACAGACAGAAACTAAGAGGGACACAGAGATGGAGAGAAAGAGTGATGGAGAAACAGAGAAATAGACACAGATAGCAAGAGACATAAAGATGGAGACAGGGGAAGGAGAAAGACAGAGATGGAAAGACACAAAAAGAGAGATATTGGGACACAGATATGGAGAGAGACACAGAGACAGATGCAGAGAGACACAGAGAGAAAAAAGAGACACAGAAATAAACGAAGAGAAACAGAGATATACACAAATAGTGATGGAGAGAAAGGCACTGAGAGAGGTGGAAAAACACACAGAAATGGAACGACAGAAAGAGAAATAGAGGTAGACACAGAGAGAGACAGAGACACAGAAAGAGAGATGTAGAGACACTGAGAGACACAGACGCAAAGACAGAAACTGAAATCAGCTGGTACCGCCCCCACTGCCAGCAAGACCCTTTGCCAAGCACTGGCCCAGTTTTCAGGGACCAGCGGCCTCCCCACCTGCTCAGTCTGGCACAGAAAGCCAGAGGATGCTCCCGAGGCCGTGCCCCCAGGGCTGGCCCAGGACGTGGCGTCCACCCCAGACACACCCGGGTCACCCCCCGGATCAGGCCCTGCCCCCCCAGCCAGCCCCCAGGGGCTGCCCCTGACCTGCAGCAGCAGGTGGTACTTCAGGATGCGCTGAACGGGTTTGAGGAGAAAGCTCTGCAGAGGCAGCGAGTGGCGGAGCTGGGCCTGGCGCTGCTGCAGCCACAGGGCCGCTGGCGGAGACAGGGCCAGCTCCCGAAGCAGGGCCAGGGAGCTGGGGGCACAGCACAGGTCAGGGTGGCAGCAGGGAGGGAGCGCAGGGCTGGGCGGGGGCGGGAGCGGCCAGGGATCGGGCAGAGTCGGGGTCTGGCACGGGAAGGAGCTGGATGGGCCGTGGGGCGGGGGCACATCAGTCCCCAGGGGCCCAGCAGGGGCTCCTTTCCCTTCACCTTGGGTAATTCATGCAGTACAGCGTGTAGATGTCAAAATCCTCACTCTGCGGGTGACATGGGAGTCAGGTCAGGCAGGCCCTGGGCCCGGGTGCCCTGTGACTCCCCCAGGCTGGCTCAGGTGTGCCCTGCCCCAGCCCCATCTCCGAGACCTTCTTTGCCCTCTGCTCCCCACTCACCCTCTGCACGAAGCACTCCGCAATGCCCCCCGCACTGCTGCTGCCTTCCAGGTCCTCCAGGAGCTCGCTATGGGGAGAGGTGAGGGTGAGGGCAGCCCTGTCCCCAGGACTCTCCCACCCCCGCACAGGATAGCTCCAAGAGGCAGACGTCCCAATAGTCCCCTGGGACTGGGACCTGCTCAGGCTTTGTCCTGGGACACCTGAAATCCTGTCACAGCCCTCATAACTGGCATGAGCCTGGGGGTGGCAGTCAAGACCCAGAGCGGGGCCTCACGACCTTAAGATCAAGCCATGACCCTGAGATCTTGTCCCTATTCTCAGACCTACAGTAAACCAAAAACCCTTTTAAGACACCGAGAAGGGTCAGGGCCTTTGGGCCCCGTCCTCCTCCTCAGCACGGTGACCCAGTGCCCAGGTCTGCCTAGGACTGAGGGGTTTCCTGGAACGGAACACTTTGAGTGCCAATGCTAGGAAAGTCCCAGGCACACTGGGACAAGTTGTTCACCCGAATCCTCACTCTCTCATGTTCTTCGGGTCCCAGATGATTCCTGGCAATCCCAGACGGAGATCCGCCCTGATGTCTGCAACCTCTGACTCCCATGCACCCCGCGCCCCCACCACTCTGGACCCTCATAATCATCAGGGCCCCTGCCTGCTGGCATTGACAGCACAAATACGTTCCAGGACGGGATGCTATGGCACTCCAAGGTTGAGTAGGACTCAGCTCCCCACCCCACTGGCCAGCACCCCGCCTGCCCCTGACCTGCTAAACTCGTAGATGTCCTCAATGTTGGCAAACAGCGTGCCCACCTGCTCCACACTCAGGCCCAGGGCCCCGCCGTCCAGCAGAGGGCCCAGGTAGTCCTGTAAGAATGGCTTGGGTTACAGGGGCCAACAGCCTGGCCTGGATCCCCACTTGCCCTCGAGTGCCTGACCATCTCACCTCCACGATGCTGCGGAGGTCTCGGACGTAGGCCCGCTCAGTCTCCACGATCTCGCGGGCCACACGCTCTAGCCGTGAGGGTTTCACTAAACCCGCAGTTCCCACAGGTGACAGATGCAGGCGGATGGGGGGCTCCGGAAGGGGCTCTGGCCTGGATGCTGAGCAGGCTGGGGCAGGCCCTGGAGCCGGGTCCCCCTCAGAGCCCACAGTGCTCAGGGATGTGGCACTCCCGGAGCCTCGGGAGGAGGCCATGGTGGTGGCTGTGAGGGCGTGGAGCAGGGGGTCAAGGGTCTCCCTCACTGCCCACCTCCCACAGCCCTTCATGCACTCAGCCCCCACACTTACCCATGCCTGGTGAACATTCCTCCCATGGACTCCCCTTCTCCTCCCTACCCCACTGTCCTGCTTTGGACCAGTCCTATCCTCTCCCACCAGAGTTCCTGACCAATCAGCTTCCTGGGCTAGAGGTATCTGCTCTCTCCTGTCTAATCCCCCTCCATGGGTCAGCCAAGGTGATCTTTATTAATCTGCTCTCTGACCCTGTCACTCCCACAAGTAAAACCCTTTCAAGCTCTCAGGATGAAATCCAAACTCCTCAGATCCACAGAGCCCTCACAACGCGGCCATTATGAGCCTTTCAGCCTGCTCTCGTCCCGCGGCCACACTTCTTACACTCCAGGTTCCAGTCACACTCAATCTCAGTTACTTAAACAAGCATGCTTCTCTCGTCTCTGTGTCTTTGCATATACTGTTTCTCCGGTGTGGAACACCCTTTCTTGCGTTGGCCCAACTCACTCCTTCTAATCCTTCGGTTCTCAGTTTAGACGCCCCCTTCTCCAGGAAGTCTTCCCTGACTTCCCAGGATGGATCAGGTGCTTCTAGGCTCCCACAACCCCCAAGGTTTTCCCCTACACACTCTTCTGGGGGCTTCCCCCTCTGGCTCCCCACCACACTTAGTGCTCTGTGTGTTCATCACCCAGCACTGGGCCTGTCACAGAGGATGGGGGGGTCCCACGTCTGGAATGAAGGAATTAATGCCTAGCAGGCTCCACCCCTGCCTTGCCCACTCACCTGATCGGGTCTCACACACAGCTGCACAGTCACACACGTCTCCTCTGCTGCTACACCCAAGGCTGGTGCTGGACTTGGACAGTCCGTGGGCTCCCTCAGGCATGGCTGAGCGCGCTCAGAGCAGCGTCCTGCAGAAAGATCCCCTGTTTGGATATTGGGACCCCCCCATCACCCAAGCTTCCTGGATTGAGGGCTGGGAATCTAATCCTGGAAAGGGCCCCTGGGTGTAACTAACTGGGGAGACCCAGGCAGAGCGACAGAGAGAGGCGAACAGGTAGGGATAACAGAAAGAGAGGGAAAAGTTCAGACCGAGTTAAGACAGCAAAGGAGTGAAGAAGCCCGGAGTTCCACCGCGGCCCCAGGCAGAGCGGCAGGAGGCTCAAGGACCCTGGGAACGTCTGGACTCTGGCTGGAGCGGAGGGTGAGGGGCAGGGCTGGGAAAAGCCGTGGGCGGGAGGCCGCGGGGTCCCAGGGGAAGGCGGAGGAGGCTGGGGGACCGGATGCCAGGGTCCGGCAGACAGGCGGCTCCCTCCCCCGCCGAGGGCTGCGCGCAGGGGCGCCGTCCCCGAGCCCTCGACCCCCCCTCCAGCCGGCCTCCGCGGTCCCATCAGCAGCCCAGCGGCCAGCCTCCCCAGCGCCTCCCGGCGCCCCTCCGGCCCCCAGCTCCCGCCGGCGCCTCGGCCCACCCCCGCCGGCACGCCCCCTCATTGTTCAGCGGCCGCGGCGCCGCCCCCTCCCCCAGCCCGCCGGGCCCCTCGCCTCCCCCTCACCTCCCCGGAGCCTCCAGCCCCGGCCCGAGGCCGCCCGGTTCCTATCCGGCCGTAACGCGGTCCCCGCGGAGGCGCGGAGCCGGGATGCCGGGTCTCTGCGACCCGGGGGCGTGAACTTGGGGCTCGCCGGTTCCGGGAACCCGAATCCGCAGTCCGGGAACCGGAGTGGAGGGCCCGGCGGTGCGAATTTCTTGGTCCTCTAGATGGGGGATGCGGGAGCCTCGACTCCGAAGTCTCAGATGGGGCGCTGGGGACCCAAATTCCTGGGTCTGCTGGGTACAGCCGGGGGGCGCCCGGATTCCTGAGTTCCCCAACTCTCGAAGCGGGGGCTTAAACCACCTCCCGGCGGGAGCGCAGGGGAGGTCCCAAATTCCTGGGTCCCCTTGAAGTGAAGGGCTTTGCGGCCCAAGACAGGTTGCTTGGGGTGCTAGGGGTCTGGATCCCGAGTTCCTACAACCTGGTGGTCTTGGGTTCAGATTTCTGGGAACCTCTGACGGGAATCCGCGCTCCAGGGTCCAGGATCCTGATCTTCAAACGAGGGTACGGGAGGCTTGGCCTTTAGGGTCCCGCGGGACTGACATCCCCGGACGCCCGGCTCCTCCAGGAGGGGGCGCTGGGGGCCTAGATATTCGGGGTCCTCCAGCCTAGGCGCGGGGGCCCGGACTTCGGGGTCTCTCAGGAGGCGGTGCAGAAATTGCGGACGCCGGGGTCCGTGACTCTGGGCGGCTCGGGGCTCCTGCAGCGACAGCGGCGCCACATCTGGGGCGGGAGAGTCCGGCTCCAGCTGTGGGGCGGGGGGCGGTCGCCTGGGGCTCCCCCTCCCCCCTGCCGCCCGGGCTCATATCCTGTTCCTGCCCGCGGGGGGGAAGGGCCGCTTTCCGGCCGGCCCGCCAGCAAAGGGTTAAGGCCCCACCTCCTCGGAGCTGAATATTCATAAGGAGGCGGGTCCCGGACAGGCCACGCCCCCACATTCCAGGCGCCTCGCGGGCTTTTCCCTTTTACAGCAAGGGCTTTGGAGCGAGCGTGAGAATCCGGAACTCGCCACGCGGCTTCTCGTATTGGTCAGCCAAAATAACTTTTATTTGCGTATGAAACACGGGGCAGGGCTGTCTGACGAGGTCACGTGGTCACGAACAACTGAAGGACCCCGCTGCGCAAGGGTGCGGCCGGAGCTCCAGTGGCGCAATCGGTTAGCGCGCGGTACTTATACGACAGTGCGGGCGGAGCGATGCCGAGGTTGTGAGTTCGATCCTCACCTGGAGCACGTTCGTTTTCTCTTCTCAGTTTTTATAAATTTATAAGTCTTATTAATCAACGAAAACATCTATGCTACCATGAGTAATAAGCAGTTCGATCTTTGGAATTTGGGGGCTCGAAAGACTCGGGATTCCGGAGACGATCGGTTGTGGAGAAGCGACCTGTATTGTGGGAAGGTGGTTTTGTCGTGGCCACCAGGGGGCGATATCGCCCCTTAATAGATCCCCTGGGCATCTAATTGGGACTGAGAATCTCAGTTTAGGATTTCTAAAGAGATCTTTCAGGCTGGGGGAAGCTGTGTACAGGACACTCTCCGTTTTGGAGGTTCCAACTCTCTGTCTTTTTTCCTTATCAGTTTCTGAATCTGTTTTAGTAAACAAATACTGAGCACCCAGTAGCTGCCTTGCTCTGTTCTAGAAGTGGAAGGTAAAGTCCCTGCCCCTGAGGACTTGACATCCTAGAGGAAGACATTAACAATAAACATAGCAACTAAGTACATTTTGTATGTAGGTACGGATAAGTTTCATGGAAAAGGTAGAGCTGGGTAAGAGAGGTGGGGGAAACGGTGGTGGGGTGTAGCTTGCAGTATTAAATAAGGGGACAGTCTCAATGAGGTGACATTTGAGCAAAGACCTGAAGCAGGGAGGTGAGCCGTAGAGATCTGTGGGAGAAAGGTGTTCCTGTGGCTACAGAGCGTCAGATGTGTTGGTGGAGCAGCTAGGAAGTGCGTGCGACCACAGGGAGTCGACGAGGGAGGTAAAGGGAGCCAGGCCCCTGTAAGCCTTGGAGAAGACTTAGAACTTTGGCTTTTAGGAGGTATGACTCAGGTGTTCACAGTCTCCCTTTAGTTGCGGAATGGGTTACTAGGGAAAAACAGGACAGGGGCTGAGCAGGACAGGAGGGGGTGTTGAGAAGACTCAGACAGGATTGCTGTTGAATGAGGTGTGCGTTGTTTGGCCTGAGCACTGGTAGCTGGTGTTAGTGCCATTTTCTTGGATGAGGCTTTTTTTTTTTTTTTTAAGAAGGGGCAGGGAATTTGTTTCTACTAAGCGAAGTGTTGTCTGGAGTCTCCATTTCTGCAAATGTCTGTATCGCTGGCTAGTGCTCTGTGCCTCCTCAGTGTCTTGGGGTCTCTGGGTTCTTGTCTGTCTCTTCCTCTTTCCCAACCCTCTTCAGCCTCAGGGCCTGAGCCCTTTCCCACCTTGGGGGCAATTTCCTGGAAGAGGGGACCAAAAGTCCAGGTCTACCAGTGGGCAAGGAGTGAGAGGGGAAGGAAGGTGTGAGGAAGGGAGAAGGGAATGGAGGGAAAGGGGCAGGGGGAAGAGGAGGGGGGAGGAGGACGGGCTGGGGGGCGGGACAGAGGGAACAGAGGGGTAGGGAGGGGAGGAGAGTGGCAAAGAGGAGTGAGAGGGCAGGGAAAGGATGGTGAGGGAAGGCAGAGGATGAGGAGGGCTGGAAGCGTAGAAAAAGGGGAGAGGGAAAGGGTACTGGGGGGGTGAAGGGGGTGAGGCAAAAACAGGAGGGAGAGGAGGAGGAGGGAGGGCTGGAGGCTGAGAGGAGGAAGAGAGAAGGAGGGGGAAGAGGGGTGAGGGTGCAGCCGCATCGAGGGTGGGGACGAGCGGAGGAGAGGGAAGTGGGAGGAGGAGGGGAAAGGGGGGGAGGAGGAGGGGAAAGGGGGGAAAGGAGGAGGGGAAGAGGGTCGGGTTGGGGGAGTTGGAGAGTGCGATAGAGGGGCGGGGCGCAGGCCCTGACGCGGGGCCGCTTCCGGGCGCGCAGCTACCCCGCCCCGGGGGTGGCTCCGAGGCCTCTTGCCTTGTATGGTGCGAGGTCGCGGCTCGCCGGGCTCCGCCCTGAGACGCACGGCCAACACTCACCTACACTGCGCTGGGGAGGCTGACCCTGGCCGGTCCTGCAACTGCCTGGGGCCTGCCCGCTTCCAAGGTTCGGAAATGCCCAGATCCTGTAATTCTGAACTTTCAGAAGCCTGACCTGCTAAGATTCTTTAATTCCCAGGTTCTAGGACCCTGGAAAAGGAGCCTTGGTGGCCCAATGGCTAAGGGCTCCTGCTAACCCAGAGGTCGGCGGTTGGTACCCACCAGCCCCTCTGCGGAAGCACAGACCTGACAATCTGCTCCATTAAAGATGACAGCCCAGGAAACCCTATGGAGCAGGTCTCCTCTGTCCTATAGGGTCGCTGTGAGTCGGAATCGTCTGGAAGGCATAGGACAACAGGATCCTGGAATACCAGAGTTCGAGAATTCTGCGATTCCTAACGTCTTGAGATGCCAAGGGTCTGGAATTCTGGGGGTCTAGAATTCTAACTCGGCAAGAGACAAATTCTGAGATTCTGAGATGTTGAGAGCCTAGAACCCTGAGCCTTTAAAACAGTTCCCCCCAAGATTTCGAAAAAGCCTAGATGCCTCAGAATCTCAAATCTTAACGCGCTGGCTCCTGAGAGCCCAGAACGCCCGCCCTGGCGTTTCCGGGGTGACCCTTCCCGACCCTCCACCGCTCCCCTTCCCCCTCACCCGTCACCCCGCGCCCGCGGGGCCCGCCCCTGGGCTCAAGCGCCAGCACATTCCGTCCTCCCGCTCTGCCCCGCCCTCCTCCTGCGGCCTGCCTCATGGGGACGGAAACATCCCGTCCCCGCCCGCGCCCGGGCGAGAGCTAGGGCAGGCAGCCTGACGGGACGGGAGCGCCTGTGTCCCCCACGCTCCGGGAACTGGCTCTCCCGGCTCCTGCCGGGTGACCTCACCTGGCCCCGCCCCCTCAGGTGAACGGTCGGCCGATTATGTCACTTCCTGCCAGGTAAGCGCCCGGAGGAGCTCCGCGCCGGGGAAGTTTGGAGTTCTTATTTAACTTGACCCCGCTTCTAAAAACGGGCACACCATCCATCCTTCCCATTCCTCACGCCCTTCGGACGCTAGAAAAGCCAGGATTCCAGTCTACACGTTGATTCTTTTTATTTAAAAATTCCAAAAAACACAAAAATAGACTTTTCAGGTAACAATATATATATTAATATATTATTATAGTATACTTATAACAATAATTATTCCATTGTTTCCAATATTACAAAAGGAGAAAGAAAAATACAAGGGGAGCAGACGACCCAATATATATAAATACTATAAAATCTATTAGAATAAATAAAGTCGTCATAAATAAAAGACCCATTGGCTTGGGCGGGGGGGTGGCAACGGCTTTGGCTGCTTGCTTTTGGAGAGAAATTTGAGCACCAGGATTCCCTCTCAGGGGAGGCTCCACTAACCCCCAGGCGTTGGGACCTCAGGTCTAGGAAAATTGGGAGGGGGCAGTGGGGGCCTATTATTCACAGCACATGAGATTCTAAGAGACCGATTTGGGCAGGGGAGAGCTGGGGACCCCACTGCCTCCCTCCAATATGCTACATCTTGTCTTTAAAGAACCCAGCAAACACTCCATCTCCCACACCATAAACACTGTCCAGCTGGCACACTGGGGACCTGCCCCAGGGCAGGGTCAGAAGAGTGGGTTAATGCATCTGGGAAGGTGAAGGGGGCTACTTGATCAAGGGCTCCCCCAGTTCCCCACAGCCCCAGGGCCCTTTGTGGCGTCCACAGCATGAGAAATGGACCCCCTCTGTGATCCAGCTGATCTGTACTAGGGAGGACTTGTCACTCAGAAACGGAAATGCGATTGAAGATGGGGAGTCGGCGGGGGGCTGCAGGCGGCTGGGGTGGCCCAAAAACCCCCGTCTCGAAGACAGGTGAGTCAGAGCCCCCCAGACTGCTGCCGCTGCTGGCATAGTCGTCAGGGTCGGATCCCAAGGAGTGTGCAGAGGGGCTCCGAGCCAGGCCACCCAAGGGTCCCCAGAGACTGGGAGTTGCTCTTCGACAGGAGGGGCAACAGGTTGGGGTGGGGTCCCTTCGGGGCACAGGGGTCCCAGGGGCAGCAGAGAAAGCAGAGGGCGAGAGTGGGAGGTCCCCAGGCGGTGGTGGCGGGGAGCTGGAGGGCGAGAAGGAGCAGGAGGACAGGGAAGGGCCCGGCAGGCCCGCTGGTGGTGGTGAAGCCCGGCGGCCGGAGGGCAGGCCAGAGAAGCTGACGCTCTGGCGCAACACGTGGGGGTGCCCAGGGGTGGCCAAGTCCTCGCTGGGGTTGTGGATGAAGTGGCAGCGCGAGCCGTAGGGGCAGCGGCCCTGGAGGTAGAACTTGTGGCAGAGTTCCGTCTTGTACTTGGGGTGGCGATTGGCCTGGCGCAGCTCACTCAGGCCATGGGCAAACTGACACTTAGCCCCGTAGCGGCAGCGCCCGCTCTCAGAGAAGGTCCGACACAGCTCAGTCTTGTAGCGGGACGAGGTGGCCGGGGTTGCAGTAGGCGAGGTGGGTGAGGGTGACAACTCAGGGCCTGGGCGTGGAGCCAGGGGTGCGAAGCCTGGGGGTGGTGGCACCCAGGCGCAGGCGCGGCCCTCCACCAAGCTGGTGGAGCGGCCGGGCAGGCGGGGGACCACGCCGGCAGGGCTGCAATCGGATGAGCTCCAGGGTCCTGAGGAGGGCCATCCCAGGCTGGACTCAGTGCCTCCGCGGGTTGTCCCTGCCAGGTCAGGACTCAGCGACAGGAGGCTCTGTGGGAATGGGGGCGGTTAAGACACCGAAAATGGAGGGTGACGCTCCGCCCCAGCTTCAGGGCAAGGCACCTTAAGAGCCTGCCCTGCCCGCCCGGTTTGTGGGTTTGTGGGCTCTGACTTGAGCCCCACCCGCCCGCAGAAACCCGGGGTTTCGCGATTCCAGGAATCTCGATTTGGAGGCTTGGAGTTTATCCACGACTGAAGCCTACCCCGGGGCACCCGGGAATTTGGGCTCTCCGATCCCGGGCACAGAGGGGGCCCCAAAGTCAGGGCACACCACTGTCCCCCAATTTTGAGCCTCTGGGACTCCGCGGATCTGACCCATGCCTCCTAGATCGCCAGTATGATAACTGGAAGATCCTGTCAAAGTTAACCCCGGAGTCCGGATCCCTTTGGTTCAGTTCTGAGAGCCTTCCCCTGGACAGGGAGGGAGGCAGGCAAGGAACAGAGGTCGGCTTCCCCCTCCAGACTCTTGCCCCTGAACCGCCTACGCGCAAAAGCGCGCCCTCAGCAACTCCTAGGGGTAAGCCAGGTTCGGGGGCCGTTTCCGCCTCTAGACAGCCCTCGTCGGAGAAAAATCCTCCGGCTTTCTATCTCCAGGGTCACCGCACCCATATTGGGGACGAGATCCGGGAGTCCCGGGCTTCATTTTCGCCTCCAGAGAATCGCACTGGTCTGAGAAGAAAGGCAGGGACCCCGTGCCGGAGTGGGTGGCACTAAGGAGCCTCAGTTTGAGAAGGGAGCCAGGGTCTCCGGGCCGGAGTTTGCGGCGCTAAGGAGCGCTAGTTTGAAAGGGGGTGGCCGCTGCGGGGGCTCACCTCGTAGATAGCAGTGAGATCCATGGCGGAGCTGGGGGCCGGTCAGCTGAGGGCTCGGCCGAGAGTAGAAGAGATGGAGTCAGAGGCTGCGTTGGGGCTGGAGGGCCACCCTCTTATAGACAGAGGGTGGGGCTAATCGGGGCGGGGCCGGGGCGGGGGGCGGGATCAGGAGGGCGCTTCCCGGACGCGCGCCCCCGGCGCGGGCCGCGCCAGTCCTGGACTAGTCCCCTTCCGCCCGGCCCACAGTCGGGGGGTGCGTGGGGTGCGGAGTGTCGGCCCAGTTTTCAAGATTGGAGACTGAGGCGCGAAGAAGGGAGCAGGGGCGGAGGCGGGTCAGAGGTCCACGGGGAATTGACAAGGGAACAGACAGACAAAAGAGAGGGTGTGCGTGCGTGCGTGAGTGCGGGACAGACATGGAGAGAGAGACATATACAGGATGAAACACACCGAGAGAGGGGAGGTGGGGAGACAGAAAACATCATGAGAGACAGTCTCAGAGAGAAGTTTAGAATGAGAAGCAGGATGGAGAGATTCGTACAAAGAGACAGAGAAAAACAGTGATAAACGCACGAAGAGGGAGACAGAAACTCCAAGGGGCAAAACGGGGAAATGGGCGCAGTAGGCTGGAAGCGAGTTCTCTTCCCAGACCTGCCCTTGGCACTCTTCCAAGCAACACAGATCCGGAGACCTGGACCGACCGCCCTCCCGCCCCCACTCGCGGGTTGGTTGTGTGGGTGGCCCGGCTACCTGGCCAGGCTGGAAAGGGGCCTCCTTTCTCAATTCAGCAGGGCCCCTGTAGCCCCTCGTCTTCGCGAAGCTGATGACGATTCTAGGTCACTTCTGGGCTGGGCACTCTTCTAAGTACTTTATATACCTTCACTTTATCACTGCTATGAGTCAACCAGGTATTAATATGCTCATTTTACACAAGTGGAAACTTGTGTAAAAGAGAGGCACAGAGTTAAAGTTACTCCCTTTGCTACCCAGCTATACTAAGCGGCAGCGGCCCAAATATCAGTACCTTAAGTTATATTTACAGGTTTGCTCTCTGAGCAAATCCTGAAGACAGAAAGGGGGAAGAGATCTTTTGTTATGATGGAGGGTTGCCTTGATTGAAAGTGGTTTTGAGATTGGAGAAATGAGTCATCCCCAGCTGATGTGTGGATGAGGTTTATCATGGTGTTGGCCTCAAGAACTCCAACTATGCTGAGGATCATTCCCCACATTGGCAAGTCTCTTATTGTCAGGCGGATGTCCTGAGTGAAAACTCTCTTAAGATATGGGAAGAAAGCTTGTTCTTTAAGGGGGTTGTGGACCTGGGAACATTGGTTAAGCACTCGCGGGCTAACAGAAAGGTTGGCTGTTCCAAGCCACCAGCTGCCAAGCAGGAGAAAAATGTGGCAGTCTGCTTCTGTAAAGATTACAGCCTTGGAAACTCTATGGGGCAGTCAGAATCGACTGGAAGGCAATGGGTAGGGCCCTAGGCGCAAACTGGAGAGGGAGAGGGGTGAGGCGGTAAGAAACCATTGTCACTGAGGGGTTATAATGACGGAAAATTCATTCTTGCAGACTGCGGCAGCGGGCTTGCACTGAGGTGGGGAGATTGTGCCAGACTCCGCGGCGATTTGCTCCTCGGAGCACGGGGGGAATCCCTGGTGCAGCGCATTCTGGGGCCCAGGGGCCTTCCCAGGCCGGTCTCGTGAACTGAGCGGCCGCGGGCGGCTCTGGCACGGTTGCGGCCTCCCGCTTGCCCGTGACTCACTTGCAAGGGGCGGGGGAGAGGGGGCTTCCTGGAAGCCGTGACGAGGAGGCTCGGGCCGGACGCCCGGGTTCCTCTCTTGTAACCAGGGCTTCTGTCTTCTGTAAACAGAGCCTACAAAACAACGGGAAATGGGGTGGTGGTGCCTCGGGCCCCCTCCCAGGGGGACTCCAAATCCCGGTGCCGCTAACAGGACTACGGCTGGAGAACATGGGTGGGGGCACCCTGGGGTCTCCGGGGCCCAGCTAGACGCTGGCCGAGGTCCTAGAGTAGGAATCCCGTTCCGATTCCCTGGAAAAAAGGAGCATTTCCCATCCCTGAGTCAGGCTGACCCTCCCTCCCTTCCCCCATCTGCTGAGTCATCCGCCAGAGAGCCGGGACGCTTGGGACCGGGCCAAAAAGACTTAAGGGGGGGACCTTGCGGGCGGACAGACTGACCCCCCGCACCCCGAACACGGACCTGTGGGGCTCAGGGGTCGGGATCTCAGCCCCTCCTCGCGAAAGAAGAGTTCAGGTTCTCAAGCAGCCTCCTCCCCCAGACCCAGGAGTCCCGGCCCCCTGTCCCCTTCTCCCCCAAGCCTGGAAGTTCGGGCCTCCAGCCCCCTCCTCCCCAAGACCCAGGAATTCGGACCCCCAGGCCCCTCCGGGCTCAGACTCAGGAGTCTGGGCTCCCAGCCCCCGCCCCCACCCCCACCCCCACCCCCGGGGGTCAGGCGTCCCAGCCCAGGAGGAAGTTCACGTTGGACTCCTCCCCGCTCCCGACGTAGCCAGCGGGAAAATCCGCGGCCCCAGCGGCGGCGGCCGGGAATCCCCTTTGGAATGATGTTGGGGAAGGGGACGGCCGGGGTCCCCCGCCAAGGCGCTGGGGGCAGGTCCTGAGCGGCTAGGGGAGAGGGGTAGGGGCGGAAACCAGAGAGGCTAAAAATACAGCAAACACTTCCGGCCTAGGGGGAGGGGAGCGGGGAGCAGAGTTTCCAGAAAAACAAGCGGGGACGGGAAACGCGGGGGTGTGAGAGCCGTTGTGAGCGCGCGGGCGGGCGGCCGGGCCGGCGGGCGGGCGAGCTGGGGGCCGCGTACTCGCAGCACGTGTGTGTGCCTGTGGCGTGTGTGCGCCCGGCGGGACTGACTGGGTGTGAGTCCAGTGTGCCTGGGGGACGGGCTGGCTGTCTGCGCCTGGGTGTGCGACTGCGTGGGGGAGAGGGAGCGTGGGACCTGTGTGTGTGTGTGCGCGCGCGCGCGCGCGCGCGGCAGTGTGAACAGCGTGTGCGCTGCAGGTGCGAAGGCGTGTGCCCCGGCATGACCGGCTGTGTGAGACCGAGGGTGGAAGGTGCATGAGACGTGACTGTGTGTGTGAATAAGTGTGCCAAACTGCCTATGCCTGTGCGGTTGACCATATTGTGCATATTTTAACCCTCTGTGGGTGTGGGAACTCTATGTGCATCTGGCTTTGAGGTGGCAGTCATGACAACGTGTGACTGACAGGAGTTTTGCTTGTACATCTGTGTATAGCTGTATGCCATGGCAGGATCTGGAGTGGCTGAGGGTGTGTGTAACTCCGTGAAGATGCCTGGGCGCGGGTGTGTGCCCTCTGGTGTGACTAGAGGTGCTCTCAGCCTTGTAGAACTATGTACAACTGTGTGTGCCCCACATGGGGGCCTCAACTGTGTGAGGGTGTGATGGGCTGTGCACACACAACTTTGTGTGTAAGCTCACCCATCTGCGTGTGTGTGGTTGTGGCAGTTTTGTGTGTAATCACCAGGTGTGTGAACAGTGCTCACATGCGTCTGTGGCCTTATTTGTTGGTGTCACAGATTGCGTGTGCATTAGAATATGGTAGGCCAGTGTCTGGATGTGGTTCCCCTGTGGCCCCGTCACAAGGCAGTGAAACTGGTGAACTTGGTTCCTGACGTCTGCAGCGCGCGTGATGGGGAGGCGGCTGGCGGGGGCCCCCCTCCCTGTTGTTGTTGGTGTGTCTGCCTTCGTGGGCAGAGCAGACGCACACACACCAGCACCTGAGAAGTCACGGCAGCGTCTGTGTTCGGCCTTATCTATGCCCAGCGACACTGCCTCTGATAGTGTTGGGCTGAGGGCAGGGCTGAGTCAGCCTGTGATGGGCAAAGTCTGCGATGGGGTGACAGATAGCGGGTTAAGTGCTGGGTAGAGGGTTGTTTGTGTATTCATGGCATTGGATTATTTCTTCAGAGAGTTTGTGGTGCAGCCACTGTGACAGGGTCCCTGGGGACACCGCGCTTGTAGGATGGTAGATCATGGTATCCTCTGTTGGGATGGGGTGTATCCCCCACGGTCTTTTCCCTACAGGAGTGGCTGTGTATCTCACATACACCCTTCCCTGGAGTGTGTGGTTGTGCACCGGACTCGGTCTAATAACCTAGTAAGAACAAAGTTCTCCCCAAGTCCCTCCATGATCTGCTTCGACTTCCTGTCCTATTCCCACCCCCTCACTGTGGCCCAGGTCGTCTTGCTGTTCAATAAACACAACAGCACATCCCTACCTCAGGGCCTTTGCACTTGCTGTTCCCTCTCTGTGGAATGCCCTTGCCCCACATGCTCACATGACTTATTCCCACTTCAAGTCTTTGCTCCAGTATTGCCTCAGTGAGGCTTTCCTTAATTTGTGTCAAAGGTTAAAAAAAAAAAACTTTCCTTTTTTAGATAATAATCTTGTGTATCTATATTTTAAAAAAACTCATTGTCATCGAGTCAATTCTGACTCATAGCCACCCTATAGGACAGAATAAAACTGCGCCATTAGGGTTTCCAAGGAGTGGCTGGTGGATTGGAACTGCTGACCTTTTGATTAGCAGCTGAGCTCTTAACCACCGCATGCGCTGCCAGGGCTCTATCTTATCTATAAACCGGTTGCCATAGCGGCCTTATAGGACAGAGTAGAACTGCCCCACAGGGTTTCCAAGGAGTGCCTGGTGGATTTGAACTGCTGACCTTTTGATTAGCCGCTGTAGCTCTTAACCATTACACCACTGTGGTTTCCATCTTATCTATATAACATAATAAATACAAGAAAATACAGGTAACATCCGTTCGTACACCATAGTAATTAATATCCGTGAAACCCCTACCCAACCTAAGCTCTTCAACTTTAATGGTTTTCAACGGCTTAATAATTTTCCTCTTGTGTTTCTTGCCTTAGACTTATTCCTAAGTACCAAGTTTTTTGCTGTTATAAATCTCTACTTCTGATCTCACTCCTCTGCCTTATTTTTCTTCTTGGAGCATCTCGCTATCAGATAACACGTTCTACTTTGTCATGTTTATGGTCTCTCACTAAGGTATCTGCTCCAGCAGGGCAGGGATCTTTGTACTGGGCCTGGCCCACACTAGGTGCTCACTAAATGGTTGTCAAATGAACACAGCTTCCTGGTGCACACGTCCCATCCTGTGTGTGGCTGCTGGGCTGTGCACCCACCCCCTCGCCTCATCCCTGCTCTGTTTTAGTCTTCCCCTTCAATGTGGTGTGGTTTTCAGCACTGTGGGCCCTCGATCATGGGTGGTGGCAAGCCACACCCCAGCCTCTGTGTAAGGTGGTCATGTTGCCTCTGCCCAGTAGGTCCAACTGTCCCCCAGTCTTCTCGTGTGGCACCGACACGCCTCCACCAGTACCTGGCATGTCCCCCAGGGTGGGCTCTGCTGGGGAAAGGGTTAGTGCGTTTTTGGTCATACACAGGATAGCTGCATCACGTTAGGTAGAAGTATGGAGCCCTGGTGGCCCAGTGGTTAAGTGCTATGGCTGCCAACCAAAAGGTTGTCAGATCAAATCCACCAGCCACTCCTTGGAAACCCTATGGGACAGTTCTTTGTCTTATAGGGTTGATATGAGTCAGGATCAACTCAACAGCAATGGATTATGGGTTTTAGGCAGAAATATGACTTCATTAGTGTATTTATTTGGAGATTCAGTATAGTTTAAAATGTATACTGGTGCCAAGTGGCCAAGGGGTAGATTATGGTGGTCAGTTGTGTGTGTCAACCTGAGTAGGCTATAGTGCCAAGGTACTCAAATGTTAATCTAGGTGTTGCTGTGAAGGTGAAGGTATTTTGTAGATGGGATTAAAGTACATAATCAGTTGACTTTAAATAAGGGAGAGTATGTAGATAATGGGGGGAGTTGGTTCATCAGTTACATGAGCAGGGCCGAGGCTTCCCGGAAGGAGTTGCACCTGTGGATGGAAGCTTCAGCTTGTGCCCAAGAGTTCCAGCCCAGCCTTCCTGATGGCCTACCCTGTGGGCCCTGGCATTTCGAGGAAGGACAAGGAGAAAGGGGAGGAATTTCCCGGGATGTACATGTTCATACACACACACACACACACACTGCTGGTCATTTTCCAGGACTCTAGTGTGGGGACTTGGGCTCTGGGTCGCTATGGTTTTGGAGTTTCCCTGCAGTTGTGGGATCTAGGACAGGAGGCCAACCAGTCCTGATGGGCAGGAAGATGGGAACAGAAGGTGTTGGGTGGGGCAGTCCCACCAACCCGGCTGAGTCACTGGAACCTCTCACACCCCAACAGCTGGGCTTGGGCTGGTAGCTCCTCCTTGCACTTGTCCAGGCATGAAGGCCATGGCTGAGCTCCCCTGAAGCTCTCCAGGGAGCAGGGACCTTGGTGGGGCACTCCCTCCCCGGAGCCCCCTCCCCAAGGGCAGCTTCCCAGAACTGGGGCCCAGGGGCCTGGGTCCTCCCCACAACTGATGATTCACGGCCTTTTCACTTCTTCTTTGGGGCTAAAAATACAGGGACCCAGGCATCCAGCTGAGCTGGGCCTCACCATGGATTGCACAATGGCCCTGGTGCGGGTGCTCTGACGCAAGCCTGGGGCAATTGGGGGCCCCAGCTGCTCCCGAGCAGACCTGCTGAAGTCAGGGCCTGGGCCTCTCCACTTCCCCTTTTTTGGGTCAAGGACACTGCGGGCTGCGCTTACGTGGGAGGTGGGGGACTCTGGACTTGTCTGTGCCTCCCGAATTCGGAGCTCCTCCCTGTACCCCAGGTAACCCAGGTGTCCAGCCTCCCAGAATCTGGCCCCCTCTGAAGACATGGAGTCTCTGTTAGGACTTGGCAGCAGGAGATAGCAAAGGGAAACTAGAAAAAAAGAGAGACAGGGAGGCCCAGGACCACAGGGGGGAGACACGGAAATTGGAGCAGAGAGACAGAGGCAAGGCCAAATAAAATCAGAATGAGAGAGATGGACAGACAGATGAAGGAGAGACAGAGGGACAGCTAGAAAAAGCAGTGAATCATCCCCTGCCCCTACTGGGACAGAGTCAAGCAAGATAGAGGTAGAGTAGCCCAGCCAGGGCTCCACATCAGGGCCAGGTGCGGGGAGGCCCCTGGAAACAGGGGTCATCAACACACACAGTCCAAAGTCCACTCCGGGCTGGAGAGGGGAACACCGGGTGGGGGAGGGGGGCACAGGGAGCGGAGGCCCGCCCCGCCCTCTGCTGGCAGGCCGCTGCTGCCCCCTGCTGGCTCCGGGGGGAGGAAGAACAGGCCGAGACAAGACTGCTTAAGATTACCACTTGTTCATTCCCCAGGCCTGCCCACTCCCCAACCTCCAGCTCAGAGGGTGCCCCCGGGGCCTGTGGGTGGTGCTGGCGTCTTGCCCGTGACCTTGTTGGCGCAGTCCAGCAGGGCAGTGTGAATGTCCTTGGCACAGGCAATCTGGGCTTTGATGACGGCCAGGTACTGAGGGTAGGGCAGGCTGTCCGGCTGTACTGCGTCTGGCTTGGTGGCTGTGGGCACCAGCGTCGGAGAGTGCTTGGCACTGTCGCAGCTCTGGGACAGGCACTCATGTGCCAGGCGCTGTGGGCAGGAGGGCAAGGCTATGCTCCCAGCGCTCCCAACCCCAGCCCAAGGGCCAACCTGGGGTACACTCTGCTGGGCCTCTGGGATCCCAGGGTCCTAGGGTCAAAGCCTGGCCCTGCTGGTCACTTGCTGAGTGACCTCAAGCAAGTGGTTGTGAGCCTCGGTTTCTTCCTTTGGAAAAGGGATTTAAGAACCATCTCTGTCTACCTCAGGAAGTGACAACAGTGAGGACAGGCTCGTGAGGCAAGGGGCACAAGTCGTGCCCCATCGTTTAAGTGCTAACTAAAGAACGTTGTCTACTCTTATTGTCATTCTCATGATTGGGTCCTAAGCCCAGGCTTGGAGCTGTCTGTGGCCTCCCTGGCTCCCACTCCTGGTTTTCCCCCTATTTGTCTGGCTGCTCCTTCTAGGCAGTTCTCACTCTACCCAAGCCTCACATGAGCAATTCCCAGGCCGTCTTCTCCTCTTCCTCCTCATGTCCTCCCAGGGCGGTCACACCCACACACACCACACCAGTTCCCACCTCTGGACTCATGTCCACATTCTCTGTCCCCAACACCTGCCTCTCCTGACATTCCCCGGGGCCCCTCATACTCTCTCTCCAAATTGCTCCTCTTCCTCCTGGGTTCCCCTGTAAGGGACGGCCCCAACACTGCAAACGGAGCCTTGAGCCTCATCTTGGAGGCTCCTTCTCCCCCGCACCTGCCTGTACGCAGGCCTCCTCAGCATCTCTCCCACCTGCCCTTGTTTCCTTCCCTTCCTTAAGGCCCTGCCTGGCTGCGCCTAGACCTATCCCACCTGGATCGTGCCGTGGCCACCTCCTTGGACTTCCAGAGACTGGAGGCAGTCTTGGCCCTTGTAACCCGTCCCTCAGTTGGCAGCCAGAAGGATATTCCTAAAGAGCAGATGGGTCCATGTTTCTCCCTGTGTGAAATCCTCCATGGTTCCCCAGTGCCCTAGGGCCATGCTCAATCTCCGACAAGCCCAAATGACTACCAGCCAGACTGAATTCTTCAAGTTTCCGAAGTGCATGTAAAGCCGAAGCTGTCCTCACTTGCTGGAACACTCTTCTGCCACTACCAGGCTTCTCCAATTCTGACTTTTTTTTCCAGATCTAGTTCAAAATGATGATGATGACGGTACTATAAGAAACCCTCACCATACGCCTGGTGCCACATGATGTATTTTACGTGCATGATCTCGCTAAGTCTTCTCTGAAACTCCATTTTCCAAAGGAGGAACCCAAAGCTCAGAAGTGGACACTGATGGTTGGGGGATTCACACAGTCAGCCGCATCCCAGAGGCCGTACTCTTAGCCACCTGCCCTTCTCCCAACTCCTGTCCCTCTCCCATTCTTTCTTCCAGCCTCAGCTCAGATGTGCTCCCAGGAGCCTTCCCTGAGCCATCCCCCAGCCCAGACAAGGCAGGTTGGGTGCCTTCTCAGGGCTTCCACAGTCCCTTGAGATTCCCTCGTTTTAACCCCGACCCTTCTGCCTGTGCCTCCCCCATCCCAGCCCTGACCACTCTTGCTGTTGCTGTTTGGGGACATACTTGTCACCCCACTGGACTAGAGGCTCTGTGAGGGTAAGGATCAGAGCAGCACTGTGTCCCTCACATTGGCTGAAGCACAGGCCTGGCCTGAAGGTGCTGCTGAGTGTGTGCTGAGTGACTGAATGACGGTGCCTGAGGACTCAGGGGGCTGAGTCAGGGCTGGGGCACTAGTGTCTGGGAAGCCCCTTACCAGGCAGAGCTCCAGCTGGTCACAGAGTGCATAGAACTCCTCCAGACACTTGTCAAAGCGCTGTATGGGTCCGTCACTGCTCTTTCTACAGCCCAGGAGAAGAGAGTAATTGAGGAATGGACTTCCAACCTTTGAGACACCAGTGTGTATCCAACTATCCATCACTCAACCAAGAGCAGGCCCAGAGACCAGGGCAGGGCCTAGGGGACAGGCAGTAAAACCCCGTTGCTATCGAGTTAATTCCGACTCATAGCGACCGTACAGGACAGAATAGAACTGCCCCATAGGGTTTCCAAGGAGTGACTGGATTCGAACCGCTGACTTTTTGTTTAGTAGCCAAGCTCTTAAATCACTGTGCCACCAGGGCCCCAGCAGTAGTAGACGCGAAGCCACAAAGCGCAGGACAAGCGGAGGGGGCGGCGTTTGTCTGTAGACAGGTGGAAGCCTGGGCACAGGGAGATTCTGAGACTGAGGTGGAGATGGGTCACCCCAGGGAAAGGGGCTGCACTCACTGTCCGTTGTCAATATTCGTGTTCTGAATCAAGTTCTGAGCTGCAACCTTCATCAAGGTCTGGGTAATAAAATAAAACAACACAAAAAAGGGGTGATGGAGAAACTGAAGGGGACGCCCTTAGCAGATCTGTACCCACTCCTCCTCTTCATTTGGCACCTGCCCTCCTGACATGTCACAGCAGCGCCCAGTCCCATTCCTACGGCCACCACCGCCCGCATTGCCCGCAGCAACCTCCCGGGCCTCCCTCAGGCCCCCTTCTCGCGCCGATCGAGGGCAGACTCAGCGCGAGCCCGTCCTCTCCCCATCCCGCTGGCTCGGCGCGGCTCCCGGCCCATCACCTGTAGGCTCTCCTTCAGCTGCGGGATGAGCAGCTTGTAGCGCTGCACGGGATCGAAGTCCTGCTGCTGCTGCTGCAGAAGCCCGCTCTGCGCAGGCCCCACCAGCTGTGCCGGCGGCTGCGGCTGCTGCTGGGCAGCCGGGCCGCCCGCCGAGCCCGGGCCCGACACACCAGCGGCTGAGGAAGCCGTCGAAGGGGGCTGCTGGGGCGCAGCCATCTTCCTCGCTGAGCGCGCCGGAACCGCGCCACAGAGCGGCTCTCGGTTGTTTTTTTTCCTCCCTAGGCCCCGTTGTGCTAGCTAGCCCCGCCTCCCAGACAATTCAGCCAATGGGAGGGAAGGAGGTATCCCATCTGCCGTCACATAGACTCTGAAACCTGCCGTCCAGACTGAGGTATCTTTCCGCCAATCACAGGCGGACATTGTTCCCTTGCTCCGCCCCCCGCCCAGCCGCTGGCCAATCCGCGTGTGGGTTCGACTCGGACTCTATTTCCCCGAAGGCCTCGCGGCGTGAGGCGCCCTGTCAGGCCCTCAGCGTCTTGGCGACAGTTGGTGGAGCCGGAGCTGCCGGTCCGTCCTCGGCGCTGCCTGCCCTTTTCCTCCGTCGTCCGGAACTCTTCTTGTCAGCCCCCCTCACCCCGACCCACTCACTCCCCTCGGAGAGCGGCTCCGGCCCGGCCCGGCCCCGGATCAGGCGTCCGCCGAAGCGGCAAGCCTCTCCGCAGCTCCCCGCGGCACAGCCAGGGCCCCGGCCCGGCCGTCGTCGCCTCGTCGCCATGGCGCCCACCATCCAGACCCAGGCCCAGCGGGAGGATGGCCACAGGTAGGCGCCGCGTCTCCTGGCGGCTTCGCTCTCCCCTCGGTTTGGCGGGGCGCGGGGGTCTGGGCGCGGGAGGTGCCTGCAGCGCCTCAGCCCAGGTGCGCCCGCGACGTCACGGAGCGCTCACCTCTGGCGAGGGGGGCGGGGTCTCTAGGTTCCTTCTGGGACGGGGACCTTGTCCCCTTCCCTACCATCCAGTGGAGGGATTCAGCGTTTTAGAGATTTTCTTCGAATTAATCGAGTTTTTAGACCCCTCCAATAAAGGGTCTGGAATCCCGTCTTTAACAAACGATTGAGTGTGTGGGTCTTTTTATTAAAGGATTTGGAAGACATCCCCTTAGGAAGGGACTGAGTATTTGGCCTCATTCTTTAAGGCACTGGAAACCCTGGTGGTGTAGTGGTTAGGAGTTCGGCTACTAACCAAAAGGGTGGCAGTTCGAACCCCCCAGGCGCTCCCTGGAAACTCTATGGGGGCAGTTCTACTCTGCCCTATAGGGTCGCTATGAATCAGAATCGACTGGATGGCAATGGGTTTATTAAGGCATTTGGAGCTACTTCAAACGGGATTGAATTCTTGGCTCCCTCCATTAAGACGCCTGGAGATACCTCTTCCAAAGAGGATCAGGCATGTAACGTTCCCCTTGTAAAAGCTTGAAGCAGCCCCTTCCTTCCACTCTGTCAATCTCGTTTCTCTCTGTGTCTCTCTTTTTCCCACCAGGCCCAATTCCCATCGGACTCTGCCTGAGAGGTGAGCCCCACTGTGCTTTCCAAGAAGGGGTGGGCCAGTGGGAGCTGGGAGCAGAGGTGGGCCAGTAGGGGCCAGTTTTGAGCTGTTGTGTTCCCAGGTCTGGAGTGGTCTGCCGAGTCAAGTACTGCAATAGCCTCCCCGACATTCCCTTCGACCCAAAGTTCATCACCTACCCTTTCGACCAGAACAGGTGAGACAGATCAGGGATGGGGGAGCAATTCACCAGAATATGAGTTCCTCAGGGCAGGGACTGCTGCTCTGTTGGCTGTTCTTGCCTTAAGGCCACAAGGGCAGTAGTAGGTGCTTAATAAATGTGTCAATGGGGCAAGCAGTGTCTTCCCACTGGAGTGCCAGCCTTCTGCCCCCAGTATGGGGAGGGACACTCGAGTTCCTCCCCAGAGAGGAGAAGCATGGCCTCTAGGAAGCAGGGATGAGGGGTAAAGCTGCCATCAGGAAATCATAACAGGCATGTTTCTCCACCCAGGTTCGTCCAGTACAAAGCCACTTCCTTGGAGAAACAGCACAAACATGACCTACTGACTGAGCCAGACCTGGGGGTCACCATCGACCTCATCAACCCTGACACCTACCGCATTGACCCTAATGGTGTGTGGGGAGGCAGGGAGGGTCTGCAGAGGCAAGCAAAGGCCATGCCTAGGCCTCCTTCCTGACGGTCCCGCCACCACTGCTCTCCTCTAGTTCTCCTAGATCCAGCTGATGAGAAGCTTTTGGAAGAGGAGATTCAAGCCCCCACAAGCTCTAAGAGGTGGGGATGCCAAGGGGGTGTTGGGGCCTGGCTTGGATGGGATCTCCAAGGAGGGCGGTGAGGTCCTGAGGGCCCTGAGGTCCTGAGGGCCCTGATCCGCTACCTCAGATCCCAGCAGCATGCGAAGGTGGTGCCGTGGATGCGAAAGACAGAATACATCTCCACCGAGTTCAACCGTTATGGCATCTCCAACGAAAAGCCCGAGGTCAAGTACGTTGCAGCTGAGTAGGGACGGTTGGTGGAAATTTCGGGTATGTCCAGTGGCCCTCTATAAGGCCTTTCTCTTCATTCCTAGGATTGGAGTTTCTGTGAAGCAGCAATTCACTGAGGAGGAAATATACAAAGACAGGGATAGCCAGATTACAGCCATTGAGAAGACTTTTGAGGATGCCCAGAAGTCGGTAACTGAGGGGCTGGTATGGGAAAAGGCAGAGAAAGGTGTGGCTCCAGAACTTGTCCTCTACTTCACCCTGTTTTTGCCCCCCAGATCTCCCAACATTACAGCAAGCCACGAGTGACACCAGTGGAGGTCATGCCTGTCTTCCCAGACTTTAAGGTCAGATTCAGGATGGGAGGCAGGGAGTGGGGTAGCAAAAAGTAAGGAGGTGGGCCAGGGGCAGGCCTCCCGTCTCTGCCCATTCCAGTCCAACCCCAGTGCTCTCCATCCTCCCAGATGTGGATCAACCCGTGTGCTCAGGTAATCTTTGACTCAGACCCAGCTCCCAAGGACACGAGCGGAGCAGCTGCCCTGGAGATGATGTCTCAGGCCATGATCAGGTAGGAAGCCCAGCTGCCCACTTGGCCTGCTCCTTGATAGCCTCTTTGTCCTCACTCTTCATTGCTCCTCCACTTCCCCCAACCAGGGGCATGATGGATGAGGAAGGGAACCAGTTTGTGGCTTACTTCCTGCCCGTGGAAGAGACGCTGAAGAAACGAAAGCGGGACCAGGAGGAGGAGATGGACTACGCGCCAGATGATGTGTACGTGCTTGGGGTTGGGTTTGGGAGTTGAGAAGTGCGTCCTCTTTTCCCCCTCATAGGGAAGGAATGGGGTTGATCTTATACTCTCGTGGTCAGGTACGACTACAAGATTGCTCGAGAGTACAACTGGAACGTGAAGAACAAGGCTAGCAAGGGATACGAGGAAAACTACTTCTTCATCTTCCGAGAGGGTGATGGGGTTTACTACAATGAGTTGGAGACGAGGTATTCAGCACACTCTCATCTTGGGGTAGTTTGGGCCTGTGCATCTCAAGACCCTGGAGCATATGAGGGCCACCTTGGGGGGACACTTGACCTAAGAATTTGTCACACGCACTTATAAGAGCAGCAAAAGCCTCCTCACGTGCATAAGCTGGTTCTGTCTCTAACGTGAGTGGGCAGAAAGAAAAGCTTTACGTAGCGCTGGAGACATTAGAGATTTTGTATACGGTGATCGTTGGGTGCTGTCGGGTCAGTCTCAGTGCGACAAAATGAAACGTGATCCGTAGGGTTTTCACTGGCTGATTTTCCAAAGACTGTCAGGCCTTTCTTCTTTTGTATAGGGCCGACAGCCCAATTTTCCCCAACATGAATGAGATTTTATGTGGAAGTAAACATAGCCCAAGTATAGAATGATAAAATTAGCATATATGTTTTAAAGGAAACATTGGGATACCCAAGTTCAAAAGTGTGATTCCAAAATTCTTTCCTGTTGGCTAAAAGTTCACTGATTTGCTAAGGACACTTGGTATAAGGATTAGGCAAGTGTGACCCTGAGTTTGTATTTAAAGCAGGGACCACACATTCCGATCCTGTAAGCCAGACAGCAGTGGGCTGCTAGGGTCTGGATGACCTGGAGCTCTTGGCAACCTCTGAGGGACACCCTGAGCCAGCTACAGCCCCCTGGTGCTATGCTGTGGAGGGCACAGAGGCCCCATACAACCATAGATTCCTGTTTTCTAGAAGCCAGAAATCTGGATTAGGTGGGAACCCCAGTTTTGTAAGTGTTGACAATTCACATTAAGAAATGGTGCAGGGTCACCCAGTTAGTACCTGGAGAGCTATCATCTTTGCCTCTCCCTGCCCCTGACCACTGGCTCTGTCTCCCTCACGCAGGCTTTTCTGTCCGTGTTTACCCTGGCCTGCTCTGGCTAAACACTGACGGCAAAGGAAACCAAGGCAGACCAGACCCCTCACTCGGGTGGGGTCTTTAACCACATCCTCTGCATGCCTCCCCCCCCGCAGGGTTCGCCTCAGTAAGCGTCGGGCCAAGGCTGGGGTTCAGTCGGGTACCAATGCCCTGCTTGTGGTCAAACACCGGGACATGAACGAGAAGGAATTAGAAGCCCAGGTAACGAGCACCATGCTGGCCAGGGCAGCCATAGGGAGGGTGGTGGAGGGTGAGGAGGGGAACAGAGGTCTGACAGTGACCCTCCCGTCCTACTCTTGCTGTTTCCAGGAGGCACGAAAGGCCCAGCTGGAGAACCACGAACCGGAAGAGGAGGAGGAGGAGGAGATGGAGACAGAGGAGAAAGAAGCTGGGGGCTCAGGTAAAGCCAGACAGATCAGACCCCAGGAGGCCGAAGAGGGTGGGGGACAGGGCAGGCGGGCCTCACCTCTTCTTGCTTCCCCACAGATGAAGAGCGAGAGAAGGGCAGCAGCAGCGAAAAGGAAGGCAGTGAGGAAGAGCGCTCAGGCAGCGAGAGTGAACGGGAGGAAGGGGACAGGGACGAGGCCAGCGACAAGAGCGGCAGTGGCGAGGATGAGAGCAGCGAGGATGAGGCCCGGGCTGCCCGGGATAAGGAGGAGATCTTTGGCAGCGATGCCGATTCGGAAGACGACGCTGACTCTGATGATGAGGACAGAGGACGGGCCCGTGGCAGTGACAATGATTCGGACAGTGGCAGTGAAGGGGGTGGCCAGCGGAGTCGCAGCGCCAGTCCCTTCCCAAGCGGCAGTGAGCACTCGGCCCAGGAGGATGGCAGTGAAGCTGCACCCTCAGATTCCAGCGAGGCTGACAGTGACAGTGACTGAGTGCCAGGGTGTCAGGCTGGTGCAGACATCGCTGTTGTGAGCAGGAAGGCACTTTTCTAGTGGCCTGTGAGCTCTTCACTTCGTTTGTCCCTCCACCCCCACCCACCCCACCCCACCCCACCCCACCCCACCCCACCCTTTTGCAGTTAATAAAGAACTTCTCTTCCCTCCCAGGCCCTGTGGTCTCACCCCACCTGACTCCCATCCCAGGTGCTCAGCGACCGCAGCCTAAGGCACAGAAGCAGAAGGCCACAGGGGCAGAACCACTGGGGTTTCCATTAAGTGTAGTATAACAAAGGTCAGAATCCTTTTTTGGTTTTTTTTGTTTTTTTTTTTTTCCAAAATAAGCCCAGACCATGAAACAAGTGAAACTCCAACAAATCAGTCTTCTCCAACAGCGAGAAAAACTGTACAGTTACTCAAAGCTGATTCTGCCAGTGGGGCTGGGGACAAAGGGTGGGGGAGGGCGAAATCATGGTGGAAGGGCCGGGCTGGGATGGGGGCGGAAGAGGGGCCGGGTCCTGCCCATCAGAGTGGGGCCGCCTGCGTCCTGCGCACTCTGGCACTCTGCTGTCGGGGCGACGAGGGAGGGGCTGGCTCTTGCCTCCTTGTGTGTGTGGAGGTGTCCCTCACCACCTGGCAAGCAGGCAGAGCCAGTGCATCCTGACAGGTAGTGAAGAACAGGATGGGGCTGGCTGGAGGGAGTGAGGGCCCGGTAAGAGGGACACCCTACTGATTCCAAACGAGGTGCCCCTGTCGCTCCGCTTCCTGGGCCGGGCAGGCAGGCAGGGGCCAGGGTGTCCTGGGAGCTTGAGGAGAATGAGCAAAGGCACAGAAACGTGGAGGGCCGGGGAGGGGACTTGCATAGGTTGATGAGTGTGCAAGAGGTACATAAATAAACCTGACACCCCACCGGCCTGCACTGGGAGAGGAGCTGAGGACCTGGGGGCAGGGCCTAGGGCTCCCGGACCCGGGCCTCCGCCCCTCCCTGGGCACAAGGCTGAGGGAGTTAGTTCCACAGACCAGGAGGGCAGGGGCAAGAAGGCCTGGGGCACTGGGGGAGGTACGGGGAGGGCGCTGGGTTTAAAATTGTTCTTTTTTTGGTTTTTTGTTTTTTCCCAACATTTTGTATCTTTAATAACATACACAATGGTTACCAGCCATATTCATAACAAAAGTTATTCATAAAATGTATCTAAAAATAACATTTTTTTTTTCCTTTTCGGTGTGAAAAGCTTGAGAATGTCCCAGTGAGGGGGGTAGGTTGAGGAGGAAGAGGGGGCTGGAAAAGGGGGAGCCTGGCTTCCCCAGTCTGTGCCCCCGAATCCCCTCCCTCCACCTGGGCTCCAGCACAGCGCCTCAGTAGGAACAGGGATCCGAGACCTGTATGACACGGGCTGGGACAAATCTCCGGGTTATGATAATAGTGTTCCACTTAAATGAGGTCATGACATAATGGGGGCGGGGAAGGCGGAAAGAAAAGGGGGCAGGGAAAGAAACCAAAAACCAAACAATCCCCTTCCCCTATTCCTTACCCCGTCTCTCACCAGCCAAACCTGGGAGTGGAGAAGGGGCGTGTGGGTGGAGAAGGGGACGTTAAGGCAACAGACTTCCTGACCTCACTGGCTGTCCTGGCTCCCCACCTTCAACCTCTGCGTCTAGGGGAACCAGGGCCGGGGCTGGAGGGGGGGGATAGGAAGAGGGGCTAGGGGGGTCTGGGGGAGGGGGCTCTGCCCTCTCCCCTCATAAAATTCAGGCGCCCCCTGCCACTGTCTTGGCTCAGAGAGAGGCCTGGGGATTCTAAAAATGCGAGGGAATGATCAGAGAAAAACCGTTAAGAACTATATAAATATGTATCTTAAATAGGCCTAAGAAATTAATTGTAGAGAACCTCTGATAAACAGGGCAAAAGGAGGTGAGTGAGAGGCAGGTGGCTCCTGTCCTCGTGGGATGGGGAAGAGGAGGAAGTTGGTGGGTGGAGAGGGGCTCCCCTCCCCAGTCCACCGCTTCTCCTCAGCTCCTCTCAGGTTATCTCCCTGCTCACTTCTCCCCAGGGTCAGATGTTTCTGCACAAGCTCCGCAAGGGAGCGGGTCAGCTTGTCTCTGGGGGTGTCTCCCTCCTTGGGGAGGGGCAGGTGGTCAGCAGTCTGGAGGAGGCTGGGTAACAGGGCCAGGTGGGGATGAGGGATGGAAAGAAGGGGTAGGCAGTCTGGCCAGTCCCTGCCCCCCTTTTTCCTGGCTGCCCCTACCTCCCCCGGCCTCAGCAGAGATCCCGCGACGGGCCTGGGAGTGAGTGAGCAAGGCGGGTGCCAATGTTAAACAAAAGTTAAAAGGGTGAGAGAGTAGAAAAATATTAGAATGTATAGCTGAGCCAGCCCACCCTCTCGCTGCCGCGGAGAAGCCCGTTGGGGGTCGGCCCCCGCCCGCCGCCCGGGGAGCCTATGGGTGCGCTGGGCTGTGGGTCCCGTCAGATGGTGGAGGTTTTGTCTGTCCCATCTGTGGTGAGAAAGGGAGGAAGGGAGGAAGATCAGGAGCTGGTGGGAGGTCCGAGAACAGGCGCTCAGGTAGCCTGTCATCCCAGCCAGGCCCTCCCTGGAGTCTGGCCTCCCCTAGGGACCCCTCAGGATGGCTCTGAGTTGCTCAGTTCAGAGGTGAAGACGCTGGGTAGGTGGGAGCTGGGTCAGGGGAAGAGGAAATGCTCACCACCCAAGGCGTGTTCTGTCATGCTCAGACACAGAGACTCCAGAGTGGGATTGATCTCCAGGTCAGGCCCAGGGACCGGGCAGTCTGGACGGAGAGAGGAAGACGGACAGGGTGAGGACAGGACTGGGGTGGAAAGAAGGGCTGGAGAGACAAAGGATGGAGACAGGCTTGCTTGGCAGAACAGCTGAGAGAGAAAGTGTGTGAGACAAATTTCTTGGGAGAGGGAGGAAGAGGCCAGAGACACACTGTGCACGCAAGACCTGCACACGCTCCATGGCAGATGACTGGGCAGAGACAAAGGGCAGAGATGAGGCCTGGGTGTGTCACAAAGCAGGCAGAGGAGACGATGGCAAGGGAAGAGAGCTAACAGAGAAAGCCGGACTGCTAGACAGAGGAAGTGATGTGGAGCCGAGAGGGGGCTTCCTGGAGCCCACACACAGGCTCCGACTATTCTGCACACAGGCTGTACATTGCCTTGGGCACAGTCTGGGCATCTGCCCAGACACTGGCCAGCCCCACGCTCCCTGATGGATGACCAGCTCTGTACTTGGTGCAGGAGCTTAATTAAAACCCTTCCTGTCCCCAGTGGGACTTGCTCTCTGGGAAGGTGGGGCAAATCAGGCCAGCAGCCACAGTACTTGTCCTCAAGCTGCCTCTAAGAGTGCCTCCGGTTCTGGCATCTGGGAAACAGCTCACCTCCTGGGTAGACCTGGCCCACCCCACACCACTTAAACAACTTCCTCAGCCCCTTACTGCCATCTGGAAGAGGTGTGAGCTTTCTCCCTGGGTTTAGGAGACCCTCCTCACCTCTCCAGCCTCACTTTTGATCACAGTCCCACCTGAACCAGGAACCCTGGCCCTATCAGACCACCCGAATGTCTCACCTTCTAAAAAAAAACAAAAAAATTTTTTTTAAACTCGGCCAAAAGTCACTTCTCTGAGTCTCAGCTTCCTGACTGATAAGATAGGAATAATATCAGTGCCAAGGAGCCCTGGTGGAGCAATGGTTAGGCACTCAGCTGCTAACAGAAAGGTTGGTGGTTCGAACCCACCCAGCAGCTCCATAGGAAAGACCTAGTGATCTGCTTCCATAAAGATTACAGCCAAGAAAATGCCACAGGGCAGTTCTCCTCTGTCCCACTGGGTCACTGTAAGTTGGAATCGACTTGACAGCATCCAACATCATCATTAGTACCACGGCACACACAGTCAGGAAGATTCAGTACAAGGCAAGAAAGCTGACACAATACCCGGTAAGCCGGCAGAAAAATGGTTCTGATTTTTTGCTCCTGTGGTTCACCCATGCACTCATTTAACAATTGTTCAGAGATGCCAAGCCTTGTGCTAAGATGAACATGAAAGACTGGGTCCCCTGCCTTATAATGATACAGTCCATGTTATCTCATCAGTTAAGAGTCTCCACTGATTTGGCTGTTTATGACACAAAGACCTGAGGGTCAACAGTAAACCTAAAGGCCTTTCCAGAGGCAGCCCATTCCAGATCCACTTTATCTGTCTCTGTCCCCCCAGTGCCCAGCACAAGGTGAGGACTCAACCCTAGCAGCTGAGCAGGGCAGGGCAGGGCCCTGTGGCCAGCGCCTAAGCTCCCTTTTACCACAACAGCCCCGATTCTGATTTCCCATCGCTGGGCTGGGCTGTTAGAAAAGTAAAACACTCTCCCCTGCCAACACTCTTTAGTGTAGAACCTGGTCTACGAGCCGAAGGCTGCTGGCTCCTATGTGCTCACTGACTTCAGAAAGAATGCTGGTGGAGGGGCTGATCAGGCAGGATTTCCCACCACCAACCTTGTTGCTCTGCCCATCCCATGCCTTCAACCCTGACAAACTGAGGAGACTGAGAGAGACACCAAGATTACGAGACAGGGAGGCAAAGGTGTAGAGATGGTGGGAGAAAGGAGTGAGAAAAAGAAGATCCAGAGAGAGAGAGAAAGAAGGCAGAACTTGAGAGACAGAAGAAAAGGAAACAAACCAAGAGTCTGAGAAAGCCTAGGATGAGGGGGATGGGAGCAGAGCGGCAGGCACACGGGGAGAGGAGCTCAAGCAGTGGCGATGGCCGGACGGCAGGCACAGAGACCAGGGCAGCAGGGAGAGTGTAGCGGGGATGGTGTCCTGCAGTCCCCAGGGTGGGGCATCTCACCTGGAGGAAACATGAGAATGGCCTGGGGCGACGAGTGGACCGGAAGCGAGTGGGTGCGCTGTACGGAGCTGCGGCTCTGGCTGGGCATACTGTTGCTGCCTCCAGGGTTGGCAAACCACAGGCTCTGCATAAGGTGTGGGACCAGGGAAGGCGGTGGATGAGCAGGAAGAGGCCCAGCGTGGTGGAGCTGGCAAAGGAGCCCCCTGCCCTCTGAGCTGGGACCAGACGCAGAGATAAAGACACACATATCCCAGGCAGCGCACCCCAACCCTGGAAGCACCAGATCCTCTGTTAGAGTCGGCTCACCTGTCGGCCCTGGCCTCCAAGGCTGGGGCTGGTGAGGCCATGTCGGGGGGAGACACCCCCAATGCCTGAGGGGCTCAGGAGGCCCATCCGGCCGGGTGGGAGTGCCCGGGGAGGCATGGGGAACTGTCGCTGGGTTCGCCGGGCCACCCCCATCCCCACAGAGCCAGCTATGGGGAGTGAGTTGGAGCCGAATGCCCAGCTGTGAGAGAGCAGAAGGCAGGGTCTCAATTTAGGACAGGGTCCATCTGTCCACCCCTTCTTTACCCCCACCATGGCCCCAACAAGTAGGACAGAACTTGAACCTCCTCAGAACAGGATTTCCTGATCCTTGACCACATCCCTGCATCACATAACCTGACTCCTTCTGACCCAAGGATGCCCCCAGGAGGGAGATGGGGAGTATAGGGGTTTCCTCACTGTCCACTCAAAGCACTTCTCCTAACTTCAGCGCTGAAGTGGGGCACATTTACTATCTGTCTGGGGTAGGGAGAGACTTCAGAGCTCCCTGCAGACAGGTGAGGAGAACAAGGTACAGGCCAACAACCTGCCACTGAGGACGTGTGTGTTCTCTGCCAGCTCAGCGTCCTGTGCTAGTGCCAGTGCCCCCGGTTGCCTTCTGGGGAAGCACTCTGCCTTCACTGGGTGGCTTATGTAAGCTGCCCCGGAGGGAATGAGTACAGCCTGGTTCCCTGCCCAGAATGCAGTCACCCTTCAGCCACCATCTGTCAACCAGCATGGGCTCACCCCTTCTGCTGCCGGTAGCTCTGCATCTCTAGTGCGGCTTTGCGAGGGAATGTCCGGAGGAGCTTCAGTACTTGCTGTTTCCAGGACAGCAGTCGTTTCTTCTGCGTCTCCGTGAAAGCCTACAATAGGGGGCGAGGGAGGGAGGGGGTGCTTCTTTCGGATCTGCTTTCCATTCATTCATTCAAATACTGACCGCCTGTCTGCTCTGTGCTCACAGAGCTTAGCATTTGGCTGGGGGAAGATACACAGGTAACTACAGCTGTGCTAACTGCTGGGAGAGAGACGTATAGGAGGTCAAGAAACCTGAACTAGTGTGATGGGTCGGTGAAAGCCTCCCTGAGGGACAGACGTTTGAGATGGAAGCTGAGGGGCAACTAGGAGGGTAGGGCACTGTTCCCCAGAGAAGGAACATGTATGATGGCCCTGAGAAGAAAAAGAGCCCAGAGCATTCACTGAACCCAGTATTGGCGAGATGAGAGGCTGGTAAGGTGGGCGGTGCCAGGCCAGGCAGGGCCCGGCGAGATAAGGAAGGAATTTTGGCCTTGAGAGCGATGGGGTGTCTGGAGAAGGCCTCACCTCATGAGTCAGGCACTTTTCGATGAGCTGGAGGTAACTGGTGATGTTCTCCTCGTCTGGCCGGGACACCAGCAGCTGGGTGCACACTGTGGGTCGTGGGAAAGTGGGGGAGGTTAGCCCCTAGCCTGCCCTCTGCCATGCGCTAGCCTCCTTGGCCCCAACTGGCTGGTACAGCAGGGACAGGAAACTCAGACCGGATAAGCATTAACGAAGTGCGAGGCACCTGTACCTGGGTCATCACAAGGCTACGATGAGATGTGAAGCCCCCACCACAGTGCCTGGCCCAAGGCAAATAAGAAGTCGGTAACGCCTGTCTCACTAACTCTTGCGACAACTTCGTCAATGTGGTATCTTTAGCCTGAGGAATCTGAGGCTCAGAGAGGTTAAGTCACTGCCCCCAGGTCACATAGCTGGAAGGATCTGGACCCAACTGTGAAGGCCGCTATGTCTGCTGCCTTCCGAAAGACCAGGCCTGTTATGAGCTCTGAATACCCATCCTGTGGACGTGGTCGTCTCTGCGTGAACTCATGGATCCACCTTAGCCTGTTCACTGTGTTCCCACTTACACACTGTCCTATCTCCGCTCAGGCCAGAGATGCTTTGCGGATAAGGGCTGTCTCCTACCATCAGCGTGGGCACTCTCTGGGGGCGGCGGCCTTGGCATGGTAAGTCTTAGCCACCCTCTGCAGTCTTCTGGTCTACAGGGTGCTCTAAAAGCCCTACTGCCACCACCTAACTTCTATTGGCTCCTGAGGCCTGGGTTCATGTGGATCCCGGCCCTGGGTCTTCCTGCTGTGCTCTGGACGGCCTCACCTTTGCCCATCACCCGTGTAAACTGGCTGGGGATGTCTCCGTCGGCGACGGGAGCTGGGGCTGGTTCACTGCCATCAGCGGGAGCCGGGGTTGGTGGAGGCGGGTAGCTCTCTGCCACTGAAGGGTCTTTGGGCTCAGTGCCCTTGTCTGTGCTGGAATGGGCCAGGGGAGGCTCAGCACCTGGCGGCGGCAGCTCCCCCCGGCCCCCGTCCTTGGCAGTAGGAGTGGCAGCGGCAGCGGCAGCCACGGTGGCCTGGAGGACGCTGTAGGCCTTGATGGGGGTGATGATGACCTGCTGGAGCTCCTGTAGAGCGTTTCGCAGATCCCCACCTTCCAGCACATCCTGGGTGGGGAGACACGGCCAAGTGTCAAATGCAGCCCCCTGGAGCTAGGCACAAACAACGACTACCCACGTGGGGTCAGACAAGGCCTGGGTCTCAGCACACAGAGAAGACAGCGAAGGGCACCGTGAGCTCCGCGTACATGTAGGGACACACTTGTACACGCAGAACCCCTCCTTCCTCTCAAGGTGGAGGCCCACAGAGTGGAGGAGAAGGTGTTCTGGTACTAGGGCCTTAGGCTCCCACCAAGGACAGAACCAGATTCAGACCCAAAGGTTCAGACCAAGACACTGAGGGGAAAAAACAAAACAGAAGGCAAGCAGCAGGGAGAGGAAAAAGTGAACACGAACAGAGGCAGGTATGGAAGGAGAGCAAATCAGAAACCAGGGCTTCCAAACGGTTTGTTCTGGTTCGAACTACTGCTGAGAATTTGCCTTTCCACCCCAGCTATACTGAATCAGAATCTACAGTTTAATACGATCCCCAGGTGATTCTTGTGTAAGGTAAATTTTGGGAACCACTGCTCTACTAGTGGTTCTCAGCACTGGTCCCTAAGCAGCAGCATTAGCATCACCTGGGCACTTGTTAGGAAGACAAATTCTCAGCAGGGATTCGAACTGGAACGAACCAGTTCAAAGCCCTGCCAGAAACAACAAAATGGAAAGAGATCATGGACACAGGGAAACACTCTGTTCTCCCAGAACAACCAGTCAGAAATGGAAAAAAGGGGAGAGGAGTTGAGTCAACGACAAAAAGACATTCTGGAGATGCAGACCAAGACAGAGAAGGGAGCCCCGTAGCCACCGGCTGGTAACCCTCTGAATCCGATCTGACCTTGGAACCCAGCTCCCTGAGGCTGGAGACACCCAGCAAAGAGGCCACCTGGGCAGTAGGACCGACCCAGAGGCTGGTCTACTGGTACCACTGGGCAGTTGGTTGGCCTCAGAGATGGGACTAGCAGGCCCTCACCTTCTCTAGGGACTTGAGGACACTTTGCCTCTCTCGCAGCTTCTGGATGCTCAGGGCTATCTTGTGGCGGGCACCTTTGGTGACATTCTGTGGTAGCAGAAGAAGGGGACAACAAGCTGGAAACACAAGTCTGAGGTGCTCAGGGGTGCCCCAAAAGGGGCTGAAGAGAGGGAGGCAGGCTGGGCTGCCAGGGTAGTGCCAAAATGGTACTGTCCCCATCACCACCCTGATGGTCCCCCTGGCGTCACCTGAGACTCCAGGTGCTGCTCAGTCAGTGTCATCATCTCCTCGTAGCTCATCTGTGAGAAGAGGGCTGCATACTTGTGCAAGCGGAGGCTCTTGAGCCAAGAGGGGACATCTGTGGAAAAGGGGAGGGTGAAAGGTCAGGAGTCTGGCCCTCGTGACCAGGGCAGAGAGGATTGTAGGGCTGGACCAGGCAGAAAGCACAGGCATCCTAAAAAGCTGCAGAAAACTGGGAGGAAGTCAAGGACCCATAAGCCACTTCTGTCTGTCCAGCTAGATCCACCCAGATAGCCTTCCCTGATCAGGACACCCCACCCTGCCTGGCAGGTCCCCCTTCTGTGCTGGATGACTACATGTGTGCTGGGCTGAGACCGTATGTCTCTAAAAGTGTTCCTGGAACTTTGTCAGTTACCTCCGTGTCCAGGTTTCTTGTCAGACTGGGGTCTGCAAGGGCAGGGGCTCCTCCCCAACACAACAGGGTCTACCAATGTGGAAGCGGGGTCCCTCTGCTCAGTCCTGAGCCCTAATGGCAGGGAGTGTCCACTCCCTTCAGGCCAAGGGCCCAGGCCTCAGAGGGACAGGCAAGGTGGTGGACAGGGGATCCCTTCTATCCTCGGGGCTCCGCAGAAAGGCTGGCGGGGGTCCTGGTGCTGCCCTCTCCAGGCTGTACCTTTCATGCCGCTGCCGTCCTCCTGGAAAGTGTTCCGGCTGGAGCCCTGCTCCTCCGTCTGCTCACTGCCAGAGGAGGCCACGCTGCTCTGGGGCGAGAGGGGTGCGTGGTCGGACGTGGTGAAGGCAGCCCGGGCCCCGAGCTCTTCTGGACTGGGCCACTCACCAGGGCCCTGTGGGCTCGTGGGGATGAGTGACATGGAGCGCTTCAGCTGGTTGGGGTGGATTTGGCAGGGGAGACCTGGCAGGAGGGGGACAGAGGCAAGGGGGAAGTCAGGCTTGGAGGTGTGACCACAGGAGACTGTACCTTTCTGGTTCCATCCCCCTGGCCAGTGCCATCAACAGTGGCTCAGCTCCTGAAGTCCTCCAAGGGGACCTGGAGTCTGAGGGGAACCGCCTACCAGATACTGCTCGTCCACTCACCCTGCAGACCCAAACTGTCAGCAAGCTCTGTCAGCCACTTCTCTCAATCTCTCCACTTCCTCTGCTGGCCCCTGATCCACGCCACTGACTCTCACTGGAATTGCTGCCATGGCCTCCTCACTGGTTCCTGGCCTTTATTCTTGCCTCCTGCAGTCCACTCACCTCACAGCAGACACTGACCCTTCTAAAGATGCAGATCTGATCAAGTCAGACCCCTGCATCAGTCCCACCTGCAGCTTCCCTTCATGCTGATCAAATCCAAGTGCTTCCATACGCCTAGAAGGCCCTGCAGGACCCGGCCCCTGCTCATCTCTGATGTCCCCTCTCCCACCACTCACTCCTGGCTCATGCCTTTCCAGTCCTCCCCCCTCCCCACATTTGTTCCTGAACACCCAGCCTGGTTTCAGCCTCAGGGCTTTTGCACTTGCTCTTTCTTCTTGTCTGTCTGATCTCAGCAGTTGGCTCCCTCAGGTCTCATCTCAAGTGTCACCTCTTTCCAGAGACCTTCCCTGACCGCTCAATCTGAAGTAGCTGCCCCCCACACCATGCCGGTTACGCTATCATATCACTGTTTTACCTTTGTCACAGCACCTGTCACTATGTGAAATTGTCTCATTTAGTTGTTGGCTTACTTGCTGACTAGCTGTGTCCCTCTGCTGGAATTGGAAAGTTGTGGCGGCAGGGACCTATCCTGTCTTACGTATCATTGTATCCTCAGCGACTGGAACGGGGCCTGGCCCAGAGGAGTGGTTTCGTCGGCACTTGTAGGTCCGCAAACGACGGATACCAACTGCTTCCTCAGCACCCGCCGCTGAGCCTCACTGCCTCCCAAAGTTCTCCCTGTACCGAGTCAAAACTTGCCACCCACGTGGCCCAGCCACTCAAGGTGAATCCAGGCCCTTTTACAGGACACGTCACACCTCCATCCATCCCATTCGAGGTAGGAAGAGGGGTCCAACTTAAATTTTAACCGTTCCCAGAACAGGGCAGGTCCCATGAACGTCCACATTCTTGCATGTTTCTCCTCTGCCTAGCTCACCGTTCTACCTTTGCCCGCCAGGCTTAGAGCTTCTGTGAGTCCTTCCCGAGTCCCCTCAGCCCCTGCAGTGCTGCCTCAAGCCTAGCACTTACTGCCCTCTTCATTAGCCTGACTCTCCCACTGGACTGTGGGCTCATGTAGGACAGCAACCCCACCCATCACTTCTGAGTTCCCAGGATCTGGGCCAGAAGCCCTCAAACAGTGCTTCACAAAGGACAAAGGAGGACATCCACAATCCTAAGGGTGGTCGTGGTGGCCTCTGAGTGCAACACAGGGAATCCAGGAGTACCCCAAGTCAGCCTAGAGAGGAAAATGAAGCACAGCCAAAAACCCTCACTCCTGGGTAGGTAGGAAAATTGCCTTGGAAGCCCTTTAACCCAGTTCCCACAGGAGTTAGAGGGTGGAGACAGAAGCACCCAGGCTTATTTCCGATGGAAAGACTAGGATTTCTGCCAGTGCTCCGCTGACACCCAGACCAGGGGCAGGCCCAAAGACACCTTTCCTCGTTGGTGACAGTACTTACATTCCTAGCCAGGAAGTCATCTGAGGGAGAAGGCAGTGCACTGACCTGCCCCTAAGGCCAGCCTCCACCCCTGTCTGACTTCTGAAGCCCTGTGCTCAGGGCTCATTCCAAGCCTCTCAGCCTAGCTTCCGCCCCACTCAATAGTACTTGGAGAAGATAGCACACTCTGGGCCTGGGGGGCCGGGGGAATCCTGAACACAGGTCCCTTGGCCTGTCACGGCGCCTCCTGGGGAGGCAAGGCTGAGGGCAGGAAATTACCCTGACTGGAATGACGGTGCAGTTCCTGAGAAGCCCGGTTTGGCCCTGTGCTGGGGTGGAGGCTGGCCGCAGCAAGAGAATTACAAAAACAGGAATGCTGGCCGCAGATCCAGTGCCTCACACTCTCCAAGAAACCCCGGTCTGTCCTTGGCAGCACCCCAAACCCACCCTGCCTGGCCTCATAGGCCAATCCTTGCGCCCCACTCAAAAATATTTTAATGGTTTCCTGTTTTCTCCAACTGCCTGAAATCCAAAAGCTTCATCCTGTCCTTCAAGGTCCCCCAGAATTTGGTCCTAACCTACTGAGGTCTGGGAGTCAAGACCCAAGTTCAAATCCTGACTCTGCCACCTATTAACAGTGAGATCTTGGACAAGTCACTTCCTTTGCCTCTCTGCCTCCTTGTGAAGTCCTCAGCACAGGGACAGGCAGGTGGAAAACACGAGCGTCTGCTACTACTACTCATTTAAACCTTCATATCGCTCTCCATTCCAGCTAGACCTGTCTGCATACTGTCCCCCCAATGCGACACCCGTGTGCCTTCAATTCATGCTGTGCCCTTTACTTGGAACACCCAATTCCTTCCTCTCTTCTGGTCCAAACCTCCCTATCCAACACTGTTCAAGCTTGGTCCTTTAGTAGCTGCTGTCCCCATCATGGGGAGCCCTGAAGGTGTGAGGAGGAAGAAATTCACGGGTGCCCAACTTGGGTTGATTCCTTTCCTTGGTGAGAGTTCGGCATCTACAGGAGGGCCACTTTCAGGCAGAGGCAGCGGAGCACAGTGGTTAAGAACATGAGCTCTGGAGCCAGGCTGCCTGGATTTAAATTCTGGCTACACTACCTTGGGCCAGTGACTTTTCTGTACCTCAACCAATGAGTGTAAGTGGATAAAGTTCTCAGAAAAGGTCCTGGCAAAGACTAAGTGGCACATACATACATACATATATATATATATACATACACACGTGTGTGTGCGATTCCTGATCCTCATTATCACCAAATTTGGTTTGAAAGAAAATAACAGTGTCGGCTCAGTAAGACATGTCTATAAGTCAGATGGAGCCCTGGTGGTGCAGTGGTTAAGATCTTGGCTGCTAACCAAAAGGTCAGCAGTTCAAATCCACCAGCCGCTCCTTGAAACCCTATGGGGCAGTTCTACTCTGCCCTATAGGGGCGCTATGAATCAGAATCAACTCCATAGCAATGGGTTTGGTTTTCTGGGTTTTGTAAGTCAGATGTGGCTCTGGGGCTGCCAGTTCACAAGCTCTGTGCTACCTCACAAAGGTGAGGCCCAGAGAGGTTATGTGATTTGCGTGAAGCCACAGAATACATGAAGACAGAGCCTAGCTGATTCCTTTTCAAGAAGGCCTGGCCTCCTGGGACCTCCCCACTCTCACCTGTGTTTGCATTGCTCCCAATACTGTTGATGGTTGCCGGCACTGAGCTGGGTGGGTGGAAGGGCACATGTCCATTCTCCCGGGGCGGCTTGTCCTGCCAGCTTGGTCCTGCCTCCCCAGGACCTAGCTCTGCAGGTCCCCCCCACTCATCTGAGCCCTGGCGCAAGTGGTAGGTAGGTTCGGGCCGGCTGCGGAAGCCGCTAGCCAGCCGCTCTTCCAGGTGGCTCAGCCAGAGGGCCAGTGCATTGCGGTCCTCCAGTGTGGTGGCCGGGTGGATGAGGGCATAGGAGAGCAGCTGACGGCTCTCCTCAATGAAGGCATTGCTCTCGATCGAGTAGGCCAACACTTTCTGCAGCAGCCTCATGTACTCCGTCTTGGCCTCCGTATTGCCCGGCTGGAGCAGGGGCAGGTGAGACAGCAGGAGGGACACCACCTTCTCTTTGGACTCCTGCTGCCACTGGCTGACGATGGCTGCAGAGGGAAGGAGAGGGAATGTCAGGGGAGCAGGTGGGGCACAGCTATAAACCCAAGAGAGCTGCCTGCTCTGTCAGGCCCCATCTTCTCTTCCTCTCCTTTCATGACCCCTGACCTTGTCCCTCTTATCATTCCCATATCTCAAGGCAAAATCAAATACATTTGCTCTGCCTTCAGAGTAATTTCTCTTGGTTCTACCACTCCTGCTCTCAAAAACCTGCTGTGGCTCCCCATCAGCCGAACTTGCTGTCCTGGCATCAGGGCTCCTCCTGCTGCCCCCAGGCCTCTTCTTCTTGCCTAGATTATCTCCCCTCTTTATCTTCAGGGCCTCTATCTCCTTCCCCGACTATCAGGACAGTCTCCTTTCCGACTGGGGAAAGCTTGGGCTCTGGAGTCAGAGGGTCTGAACTCCTCACCTGAGCAGCTGGACCTTGGGCAAGTCACCTTGAACCTCACTAAGCACTGATTTCCTCACCTGCAAAATTCTGGAGGTAATTCCAGTATCAACTCACAGTGCTGTTCTGAGATTCAAGGAGCTAATAAAGAATGGAAAGTGCCTTGGCATATACAGCATACTCAATAAATGCTCTTTTTTTAAAATGGTCTCTCTGCCTTTAGATTCTCCTCCCTCCAATCCGTCCCATACACCCAGATGGATCGATCTTTCTAAATCACACCAGGATATCATGTTCCTGACCCAGATTTACAATGGCAACCCAGCATCAAATAAGTCCAAGCACTCCCAGCCCAACATCACCTTCATTTCCAGGGCCCTCCCAGCCTCCTTTTCCTCCAGATAAAGACTCAGCTCAGGAAATCCCCATCTTCCCTGGAGCTCTCTACACGCCACATCCATCCTGACATCCAAGCTCAGGCTGAGACCAGTCTCCTTCCCCCTATCTAAGTTCTATGGGGACTGCCTAAACCTGCTGTCTTCTGGGAAGCCTCCCCTGGTGACCTCGCCTTCCTATCCTGTGGCTATGAGCTCAATTTCCCTTCTTGCCCAGAAGAGAGTTCCGCAACAGTGAGACCCCAGGCTGGCCTTGGGAAGAAACTGTTACATGTCTGAGGGAACCGCCCAGCAAGCTTGTTACCACTTCCACAACTAGCTTAACAGAGTGGAGGATTGGGGATAACGCACAGGAGAGGGACAAAAATATCAATACTTAGGAAAAGAGACAATCAATGATCAAGCGCTGTGACCAACTCTGCCCTTGACTGGCGAACAGCTCACGACAAGGGAGGTCTGAGAGAGGAGCTGCCAGTGAGGTCTTCGAAAGTGGCAAAGGAGGTGGCTCTAACTGGACAAAGACCCAATGGTGTGCGTGATGAAAAAGAAGAGGCAGAGATGTGGACCACGTGATGTGGGGCACGTGATCGCACCACTGAGCTCTCTTCTCTGTAAGATGGGGCCCACAATTGTCCCTACCTGACGTGGCTGCTAGAAGCTACGGGGACCATAAGTGCAAAGTAAGTCCTCAGTACACGTTAGCTGTTAACCACCCTCACAACGGTTACATCTTATTTTGGGTCCTTCCTTTCAAATACACAAAGGCACAAGCCAACCTCCCAACCCAGTGAACGGAGAGGCTAGGAATGGGGACCTATAAAGACAGTGGCAGAAGTCTAGGCATCTGGGGCTTCAAGTGAGCTCCCACCTGTCCCCCGTTTGGATCCCTCTGCATCTGAGGGTCTCTCAGCCCAACTTACCAAAGGCTTAAGGTTCCAAACACCTGTGGTCTCCTGGTCCTGCACTGCAGGCAGACCCCTGTCCATCTGAGCCTTGCATGAAAACTTGAGGCTGTCCCTTCTGCACCCTTTTTCCTTAATGACCTGTTTGAAAGTTTGTGTTCTGGGAATTCAGATAAACTTTTAATTCTGCTTAAACTTGTAGCCTTGGGAAAATGAATTGCAGGAAACTCCCAACTCCTGTCTACGTACACTGGACATTTTCTTGGCCTGTGCCTCCCTGCTCCAGGATTTCTGAGAACCTTTGTTAAGGTGCCCAGGAATTCATTCATTTCTTCAACATCATCAACTCCTGCTATGCACACAGCACTGGCCAAGATTAATAAAAGAACGAATAGTAATAATAGCACTACTAAAGGTAACAATAACGAGGAATAATGCACAGCACTTGCTGAGCATTTACTATGTTCCAGACACTATGCTAACAACATCATCGCTTTTCATCCTCACCGTAACCTCGTTTTTAGCATCCCCATTTTGCAGATGAGAAAACTGATTTGGGAAGGTGAAGTCACTTCTCTCAAGTGATAAAGCCAGTCAGATCAGAGCCAAGGTGATCTGCTTCCAAAATTGGGAGGGGCTTTTAACCACCTCTACAAGGCAGTCTCTTCTTTGCACCGTGCCCGGCTTTCCGGTTCCCTTTCAGTATCTGCTGCTCAAGGTTAGGGAACCTCACCCCCTCCATCTAGCTTCACTTGAACCAGCCCCCCATGACCATGACACTGTCCCTAAGGCCATGTCCACATCTAACCCTTTTTCCCCAAATCGGGGAGCCTTTGTCCCTTCTGCTCTCCAATCTCCATCTGGCACTGGATTACATGGAAGGACCTCCCTGGTAACCTCTTGTTCTGACGTAACCCTTGAATTTTTAGTTCTTGATGAGAAAGAAAAAGAAATAGGATAGAAAGTCAAAGATTTGCATCCCAGCTGCGTCACTTGGTTGCTCGGGCAGTAACGCTTCCTCCTCTGTAAAACAGGATCGTACAGCTGCTGAGAAGAGTTAAGGAGCCCTGCTGGCACAGTGGTTAAGAGTTTGGCTGCTAACTAAAAGGTCAGCAGTTCAAATCTACCAGCTGCTCCTTGGAAATCCTACGGGGCAGTTCTACTCTGTCCTATAGGGTCGCTTTGAGTCAGAGTCGACTCAATGGCAATAGGTTTGGCTTGGTGTTGCAGTGGTTAAAAGTGCTCAACTGCTAACCAAAAGGTCAGAGGTTTGAACCCACTAGTGGAGGGAGATTGGCAGTCTGCTTCCGTAGATTTACAGCTTTGGAAACCCTATGGGTCACTATGAGTCGGAACTGACTCAACAGCAGTGGGTTTTTGGTTTGAGAGGAGTCAGGGAGAAGATGCACGTAAACCATCTGACACAGGCTGCCCCTCGGAAGCCTGCAGTATGTGTGGCTCGGTGATTGGTGTTTTTCTCCCTTCTCCAGCAGAGCCACCCTATCCCTTCGCCCCTACCCCAAAGTTCTCAATCACTGTTGTTTAGGCCTTGCAGGGTAGCCAGAGGCATCTGGGACAGAGAGAAGCCTTGTCTAGTCCCTCCCCCACCCCAGAGTACTGCCAGGACCCCAGGGCTAAGGGACACAGCTTCTCTTCTGGTACTGCCAGGGGATGTGATGATACAGCCCCAAGGGCTGGCCTCAATAAAGGACCTTGTTCTATGGCAGAGAAAGAGAAGAGTGGTTGTGGACGACTGGAGACTGACCCTGGGGAAATGCGTGTTCCTGTGTGTGGTGGTGGCGGCAGTGAGGGCGGGCCTGCGATGACTGGGAAGCATCAGTGAGCACTGGAACCTTTCCAAGGAATTTGCGCAGCCTCAGGCCCCTTGGGGTTAGCCCAGCTGGGGCTGCAGATGACGGGTGGGGATGGAACTAGTTTCCTGCCCAGATTAGAAAAGTCTGGCCCAGGACTGAGGCACAGCAGGGGCCCAGTGAATACCTGCATAATTGAACTCAGATGGTCCCCTGGAAGGTAGTGGTGTCTGTGGGTGTATAGTGTGCCCTCTCTAGGACCCCCCAATCTCAGGTCACCCTCTCTCACGTGCTAGCAGAATATACTGATCAAGAGCACAAGTTCAGCTGGCAAACTTGCCCAGATTCAAGATCCAGCTCTGCCACCAGAACCTGGGTCAGCACAGCTGTGGGCCAGCCTTTGATCTCTCTGAGCCTCTGTCTCCTCTTCTGTACAATGGGAACAATGAAAGCCCCTACCTCACAGGGCGGGATGGGAGATTAAAATGCATTCATGCAAAGCACCTGGCATGTGGTAAGTGCTCACTACACTGTAAATATCACTGTTGTTTTTTCTGGTCAAAGATCTAGAGCCCAAGCTGTTTCAGGAGTGGGGGCAGCCATTCATGTAGAAAAGCACATCTGGGCCTCCCCCTTAAGATTCCCGACAGGGGTGGGGAATTTCACACAGTTATTTTCCACAAACAGAGCAAGGCTAACATTCTGGAGGTGAGCGGATGGGAGAGGGGCTGGGGCTGGGGCTGGGGATGCCATGAGGCCCATGACTGCTTCTCACCAAGCTGGAACCCAGCCTCCTCAGGGCAGGTGTGGACAGGAGGAAGGAGACTGTATGAGTGGCCTCCTTGGCTACATTGCAACAGAGGCAGGGCCGGCCAGGTGACCCGAGCTAAGTAGGTCATGACCCTGGTCCTGGCAAATCACAGGAGCCAAATATATCTTCGAAGCTGTCATAAGAGCAAACCCATTTTTATGTGCTGGGCTGTTGCAAGAGCTGTGGCAGGCCAAGGCAGCAGTTGGAGGGGCTGGGGTTTGGCCCTTCCTTCTTTGCCTCACTCCAGTTCTCACAGGCATGGGGGAGGGCAGGGGGCTCACATTTTTGTTTGATGAACTGTGTCAATAGAGCCTAAAAGGAGAGGGTGGAGGCACCAGGGCTGAGCTCTGGTGACTCACTCGGCCACGGCCCCCTCCTGACCTCAGTTTCCCCACCCAGATTCAGTGAGCCAGAGTGGGGAAAGGCTGAAACGTGCATGGTAGATGGATTCTGACTCAGAGGACAGGCGGGGGGAAGAAATGCAGGGAACGTGGCCCAGGAAGCTACAGGACCAGGGAGAGCAGCGGGTTTCAACTCCTCTGGGCCATCTTCCTGTGCAGCGGAACACCCTTCTGGTACAAATCAGCAGAAAGAGAGAGCAAGAATTACCGTTACAGCTCCATGTGGGAAGGGAGGACAGCACTGGACGAAGGATCGGGGATGACGAGGAGGGGAATCTGGGGCCTCTCTTTCCTCGTTCTGAAGACCTTTGGAGTATTGCTGCTCTGCTCCTGGGTGTTGCCTGCTTCCCTATGCCCTCCCAGCTGCTGGAAAGGCCCGGAGCAGAGCCCCCTTTCTGGAGCTGTGAGCCCCTTCCCCTCCCCCAGTAGGTCACATGATAGTACTCTCTCCCTGTCCCTGGGTCCATCCAGAATTGGCGCCAGCATCAAGTGTTTCTCCACTCTGGGTGCATAGAAGAGTCAACTGGGGAACTTAAAAAAAATCAGACTCTCTGGGGATAGGACCTAGGTCTCAGATGTTTTTTGAGATGGTCCCTGGGTGATTCTAACATGGGCTGAGAACCACTCCCCTAGATCAATCCCTCTGAGCTCCCTGCCCTTCTGAGGAGGACAAAGGCAGGTAGCAGTGCTGACCCAAACCTAGCATTCAGGTCTCCCTGGGAGAACTGGAGGCAGGAACTGGTTTGGGTAAGTGGGACGTGGAGATACAAACCCGGGAAGGGCAGGGGATTTGCCTCATTGTTCAGCCTTCCTGGCTTGAAGGGCTCTGAAAAGCTGAAGAAGGGCTTTGGTGGTAGCAGGGGACAAACCTGTAATCGGTGGCTCTTAACTGGGGACTGATGAACCGACTCAACTCAGGACTTGGTGTGTGGGGTCAGCGTACATCTTTTTTAGGGTGTGGGGAGGAGGGAGGCTGAGGAGAAACGGAGGGGCAGATTCTGAGGGGCCCACTGCATAAAACATTAAGAACTACTGCTTTAGAAGAATGTCTTGGGTCCAAAACAAAGAAAGTAACATGCTGAGCTGTGGCTCTGCCATCCATTGGCACAGTATTTTGGGGTCCAAGAGGCGCTTGAAGAGCACCCAGAACAACTCCCTCACTGTCCCAATGGGGCTCCACAGGCCCAAGAGGGGTAGGCCTTGTCCTGGTCACAAGAAGTGTTAGTGGCAGAGCTGGATTTAGGGCCCCTGCTTGTTCTGATTCCTATCCTCATGTCCTGTGACAAATAAATAATTTCTCAAAAGTGCCTGGTCATCTAACCTGGGCACTCATTCCCAGGCCTAACCCCTCAGGACTCTGATTTAGTGGGTTAGGGTAAAGGCCCAGGAGTCTGGATTTTAACAGTCATATCTAGGTGATTCTGATGATGAGGCAACTTTGGGAAACACAAGGGAATGGAAAGTCATCATGAACAGAGGAGGAGAAGCAGAGGAGGTACAGCTCCTTCCACGAGCAGACCCCAGGCCCAGGAAGCAGCTCCTTCCTTCCCAAATAACGCAAGGGGGCTGCTCTGCTGGGGGTGGGAGGGAGACAAGAAACACCAGCCTTCTTTGTCTTGGGGATCCCATCTCTACTAGGAAAAGGCACTTCCTTAGCCTTGGTGGCACAGTGCTTAAGAGCTCAACTGTTAACCAAAAAATGTCGGCAGTTCGAACCTAGCAACTGTTCCCTGGAAACCCTATGGGGTAGTTCCTCTCTGTCTCATAGGATCACCGAATTGGAAAAAACTTGATGGCAGTGACTTGGTTTTTTTTTTTTGGTTAGCCAGGCAGGCGCTCAAGGTCCTCCAGAATACACCTCTGTGACTACTTCTCTCTCGAGTTCTGCTTTGCTTCAGTCCTAGCAGGCTTCCTTCCTGCTAACTCTGGAATACACCACTTCCCTCCTTTCTTCCCTCAGAGTCTTCCCTACCTCTCCACCCACCTAAGGATGAGCGTGGTCCCCACCTCTGCTGGGAAGCCCTCCCTGACACCCAGCCCTCCATCAAACCTTCAGTGAGTAATCAACTGATCCACCAAGCAGTGCCTCTCTTACCTGTATTCCTGATTTGGTACCAGGCAGGCACTTCCTGGGCCACTGTTATTCCTTTACTGCACTGTGGTTCCCCCAAAGAGACTGTGAGCCCCACAAAGGTTGGGACCCTCTCTTAAAGGCTTCTTACAGTCTCACCACCTGACATGGGGTGTGAACAAAGATCCTGACACCCCATGATATCTGCTGCCATCGAGTCGATTCCAACTCATGGCAACCCTATAGGACAGAGCAGAACTGCCCATAGGATTTCTAAGGCTGTCATCTTTACAGAAGCAGACTGCCACATCTTTTTCTCATGGAGCTGCTGGTAGGTTAAAATCTCCAACCTTTCGGTTAGCAGCCGAGCACTTAACCATTGTGCCACCAGGTCTCCTATCTTGAGTCATACGCTCACCTCATTCATCATTCAGTTCATTCTGCAGCAGTTCTCAACCCTGGCTGGGTCTTACCCCCAACATCCCAGTCTGGGATGGGCCTCAGGTTCTGCTGTGTAAATTGTACTGTGTCTTTTGAGGGCAATGAGCTGGGAGTAAGTATTTTAAACACACATACCTTCAAACCAGCAGTTCACAGAATTCTAGGAATTTACCCTAGAGGTGCTTAAAGGGCATGCATTACAGCAGTGTTTACAAAAGCGAGACTGGGAAAAGCCTGGATGCCCGTCAGCAGAGGACCAGAACACCATGCAGGACAGCCTACTGACTGGGAAAGCCTGGGTGCCCGTCAGCAGAGAACAGGAACACCATGCAGGAGAGCCTACTGACTGGGAACACCTGGGTGCCCGTCAGCAGAGGGCAGGAACACCATGCAGGAGGGCCTACTGACTGGGAGACCCAAGATGCTCGTCAGCAGAGGACAGGAACACCAAGCAGAAAAGCCTACTGACTGGGAATGCCTAGGTGCCCGTCAGCAGAGGACAGGAACACCATGCAGGAAGGCCTACTGACTGGGAGACCTTAGATGCCCGTCAGCAGAGGACAGGAACACCATGCAGGAGAGCCTACTGACTGGGAAAGCCTGGGTGCCCGTCAGCGGGGGACAGGAACACCATGCAGGAAGGCCTACTGACTGGGAGACCTTAGGTGCCCGTCAGCAGAGGACAGGAACACCATGCAGGAGAGCCTACTGACTGGGAAAGCCTGGGTGCCCGTCAGCGGGGGACAGGAACACCATGCAGGAGAGCGTACTGGCTGGGAAAGCCCGGGTGTCTGTCAGCAGAGGACAGGAACACCAGGCAGGAGAGCCTACTGACTGGGGATGCCTGGATGCCCGTCAGCAGAGGACAGGAACACCATGCAGGAGAGCCTGCTGGCTGGGAACACCTGGGTGCCCATCAGCAGAGGACAGGAACACCATGCAGGATAGCCTACTGACTGGGAGAGCCTGGGTGCCCGTCAGCAGAGGACAGGAACACCATGCAGGAGAGCCTACTGACTGGGAACGCCTGGGTGCCCTTCAGCAAAGGACAAGAACACCATGCAGACGAGCCTACTGACTGGGAAAGCCCGGGTGCCCGTCAGCAGAGGACAGGAACACCATGCAGGAAAGCCTACTGACTGGGAGAGCCTGGGTGCCCGTCAGCAGAGGACAGGAACACCATGCAGGAAAGCCTACTGACTGGGAGAGCCTGGGTGCCCGTCAGCAGAGAACAGGAACACCATGCAGAAGAGCCTACTGACTGGGAAAGCCCAGGTGCCCATCAGCAGAGGACCGGAACACCATGCAGGAGAGCCTACTGACTGGGAATGCCTGGGTGCCTGGCAGCAGAGGACAGGAACACCATGCAGGAGAGCCTACTGGTCAAGAGCAAGAGCTCTGATGTCAAACTCCAGCTCCACCTCTACCAGCTGGAGGACCCCTCAGCCTCTCAGAAGCTCAGTCTCTTCATCAGTAAAATGGGGAAATAATATAACCTGCCCTATAGAGCTCTCCTGACGGCAAAATGAGTAATAAAAGTGCTGCTTGGCACATAGTATAAGAGCTCAATAAATGTTACCTATTCTTCTCCTTGGAAACCCTGGTGGCGTAGTGGTTAAGTGCTACAGCTGCTAACCAAAAGGCTGGCAGTTGGAATCCAAGAGGCGCTCCTTGGAAACTCTATGGGGCAGTTCCACTCTGCCCTATAGGGTCACTATGAGTCGGAATCGACTTGATGGCACCAGGTTTGGTGTTCTGGTTTTCTTCTCATGCAGCCGTTAACAATAACAAGGTACATATGTAGGTGCTGAATATGGAATGATCTTCAAGTTATATCATTAAGTGAAAAAAAGCAAACTGGTTAATATGTACGGTGTTTTGCCACATGCGTTAAAACAATTAAAAAGCTGGAGAGAGGATATGTGTGTATTTGTGTATCCACAGAATAGCTCACAACACAAAACAAGGAACTGGGAAGGTGGGAGTCTGGAAGGAGACCTCACTTTTCACCTTTTGTATGGTTTTAATTTTACCACAAACATGACCGTTTCAGAAGCAAAAACTACAAATGCTCAAATAACTAGCAACAACCACCACTGGTGGTCCTGATATGCAGCCGAGATTGGCGCCCAGTGGTCATACAAGTGCCTGCTCCGGATGGGATGATGGGGATGGGTGACAAAGCTGCCTAGGATACTGGTCTGCCCCCAAGGAGCTCCCACTCTGGGGGCAGAGCCATACCACAAACAGAACCCGTGCCACTGGTGCCAGAGCAGAGGGGAGCCTCCTGCTTGGGGAGCGCGGGAAAGCGTGTGATGAAATGGCTGAGCTCTGAGCCCGCTGCAGCTGACATGGGTTCTCGGTGCTCACTGTCTGCTAGACTAGGAATTAAAGTGGGGTGATTTCTGGCCTGAGCGACCATCTTCCCCCACAACCATGGTGTTTCTGTGACATGTACATAAAAATGGTAAAATAAAGGTGACTTGCTAAGTGGGTGGGCCTGGGGAGATGAGGGAGGCCAGGCAGCTCAGTGGCTCCCCAGACCCCAACCCTAGCAGCCCATGCTGGTTTCCTTGCCTGTAAAATGGGGATAATAATAGTACCTATTTCATTGGGTTTTTGTGAGGACTAAAAAAACAAACCAACGACTGACATTTACAGAGTGTGTACCAGTGCCAGGCACTGTTCTAAGAGCTACACGTTAACCCAATGAGTTCTCCCAACTACCCTAGAAGGTAGTACAATCATCACCTTGACTGTAAAGATGAGAAAACTGAGGCACAGAGAGGGTAAGTTACATATTCTACAGCTAGTAAGTGATAGAACCGGGATTTCAACCCAGAGAGTCTGACTCCACAGCCACCAAGAGACACTACCTTCAAAGCTAATACACAACTAAGACAGAACTTGGCATGTTGTAAGGGCTCAGTGTGAACTATTATTAAGGGAAGAAGGTGGGAAGGGTTAAGGTGACAAATCTGGACAAATTCTGCATGGAACTCCAGGGTCCTCTTCCAGCTAGCTTTCAAGTTGGAGCTACTCACTCTCTCTCCGGGCCTCCCTCCCCCACCTGTCACTGGGGTCAACCACCCTCCATCCAGCCCTGTGGAGGTCTATGTGAGCCCCAGAATGGCTTCAGCAATGACCCTTGAGATGGTGTTCTGGTCTGCCTCCTGGCTATGACTGGGGCCCTAGGGACAGGTTCTAGAAAAGCCTGGCTCACTGCCTCCCCCACACCCCATGACCACCTCACGGGACAGAGTGCCCCTCATTGATGGCTTAGGGAATGGATATGGAGGACTATTAAAAATAAATCCAAAACTCTTTTGAAGCTGCTTATGCCTTTAGTTCAACCTGCCTTCAGGGGAAAACAGTATAGGCTGACTTGTGAATCTGGAAGAGAGGTCTAAAATTCGCTCCTAGTTCTGACGTCCTGGAACTTGGGAAATGAACTTTTGCTCACCTTCCATCCCTTTTCACAGGTAATGACTTCAGTCTGTTCCCTTCAGCCTCCCAGATAAGCTGCCCCTGCCATTGCCTGGGGCAAAGGAGCCACCCTACATGATAGACCCTCTCTTCTGGGTAATTTCCAGTTTGCATTCTCCTCCCCAGGAGTCCTCCATTCCATGCCCGATGATATCTGGCAACAGGGTCCCAGGAGACCCCTAATATGACCGGGAGGTCAGGGACCACGGTCCTCCTCGGCCCGCCAGCTGTTCCTGTTCCAGGTCTCCCTCCTGCTGTGCTCCCATCTCTGGGGGTGGAGACTCACCAGCACTGTTGGCCTCCGACTCCAGTAGGTGGATGTCATTGCAGTCTGCCAGCGAGTGCTCCAGGCAGAGCTGCAGGAAGCGGGCCTGGGTGCGGGTGACCCGCTTCAGAAGTGACAGTAGGGCCACGGTCTGCTCACACTCATTCCAGCCCTTGAACCAGCCAGCGAGGATGCCCACCTGGTCTCGGAACATCATGGTGCCGGGCCTGGGGCCAGGGTGGGGGGGACGGCGGTGGCGAGGGCCAGCGCCGTCACATGGTCTTGGCTCTGGGCTCCTGTCACCTCTCCCCTGAGGGCCAGGGCTTGAGGATGTTCCCTGGCGTGGTGGCAACAGGAGGTGGGGGGAGGAGGCTTGCTCACATTGAGGGAGGTCCTGGTCCAGCCACGCCTCTTCAAGATCCTGGAAAAGAAAACAGGGGACTCAGGTAGGATGAAGGAGCTAGAGCTAGCCTGGTGAAATGTGGGTTGAGGGGGCAAGGAGGTCTCACGCCTTCCTGTCAGGGAACCTGCCCTGCTCAGGTCCTGGGAGAAAGATGAAGCCAACACCAGATAAACCAACTTCCCCTCCAATCTCTAAATCTAGACAAAAGGCTTCTGATTCAGAGACCCATGCCAGAGACTAAGAAGATGCTACCCTCAATTCTGCCTGTCAGTGGGCCAAGGGAAATGGACTTAGAGCACAGTAAGATGCTAAGATTTTCCAGGAATGGGAAGGAGAGGCTGCACACTATGGAAAAGACTTGCATTAATACATGCCTGCACTCAAGCCCACTAATAAGAAGACATGTGACCCTGAGCACAACCCCTGACCTTGGTGTCTCTGGCCACCTCCTCCAAGAGCTAGACAGAGTGACTGGCTACTTTATATTACCTTAAGGTAAAACACCCACAATGCTAAGACAGGGGTAGGTGGTGGGGTGGTGACCCCTGTGGGGATCCTGGGTAACACAGATACCTACCTGATTGGGAATGGGTGGGCGCCTGTCAGCCCAAAGATCTCCGACAGACTGAGGGGATCCCACCCCCTCCAATCCAGTTCTGCCGCCCTGGAAAAGGCACAGCTCTGCTCTCTAAGATCCTACCTGTCTCTGCTCTGAAGTGGATCTCTCCCAGCCCTCTTGAAGTTCCTGAGGGTGGCTCCAGACCCAAGCCCTAAGAACTGGGAAGTCCCCTTGGCTTCCACAGACGCCAACCTGTCACCCAACTCTTGGGAGCCAAGATGACGCTGACCTGAGGGGAAGGGGACAGATGAAAAGCCAAAAGCTTCCAAGCGAGAAAATGTCCAAATTCCTAAGGCAGGAACCACACCAGGAGTTGTTTCAATTAAGCAAACAACAGGTCTTTTCTTCAACTGACCGGTTTCTGGACACCACTCTGAAAACTTTTTCCAAGTGCCTCAAGCTCCAGGTCTCCACTCACATTTCCCCCGTCTGCCTCTCTTGTGGCCAGTGCCCTTGGCTCCATCCCCAAACCACATTCAGCTCCATCCCCCTCTAGCTGCCAATAGGACTGAGGTTTCCTAAAGCTCACACCCTGGGGCTGAGAGCTCCATACAGAGGCCCGGGTCTTAGAGAGCTACCTCCATCTCCCTGAACTTCCATGCCCCTGCTGAGAGGGTGGGGTGCATCTGACAGTGGCTGTGACCTGCCTCATGGATTCCCTGTGGAACCTCCAACAGAGCAAACTGGCCTGGCTGTCAATCCCTCTGGATACAACAACGCAGGGAAAGTTGTGGGGGGAAATGAAACCTTGCTCCAAGTTAAACAGTCCTCCCAGCATTCTTTTTAAAAGGGAAATTAGATGTTGCTTTTTGGCTTAAAACCTTCCAATGGATTCCCACTGTACTTGGAATAAAATCTATACTAAATCCAAACTTCTTATCATGGTCTACAGAGCCCTGTAGGATTCCTGTGGCCTCTTCAACCTCATCTTTTTGTTCACCAGAATCTTCTTCCCCTAGACCTAGCTATGCCTGGCTCCTACTTGTCACTTAAGTCTCAGCTCAATGTCACTTCCTTGAGAGATCTTTTCTGACCATCTAACCCAAAGGAATCTCTCCCCCAGTCACTCTATTATATTAACCCTATTTTATTTCTCGTATAATTTGGCAACCTCAGATATCAACGTATTTATGTCTGTTGTTTTGTCTCTTCCCATCAAAAAGCAGGATATGTGGTCTGTCGTGGTCACCCAGGACCTACAGCTGTGCATGGCACACAGAAAATGCTCGACATGTATTTGTTGAAGGAAATGACTGGCTAGAGAGGGAGGAGGTAAGCACGGAAGTGACACCTGGGATTTCTACAACCCTAGGGGAAACGATGACACAAGGGATGGCCCAGAGGGTCATAAAGGGATTTGGAAACCTTTTCCTAAGAGAAAAGTTAGAAGACCCTGAAGAAATTTCCCCTGGGGAAGGGAAGACTCAAGGAATGGTGTAACTGACTCCGAATATCTAAAGGGCCAGTCCACAGAAGAGAACTGGATTTGTTCTTTGACTCCACAGGTAAGAACTGGTAGCCGGCTCTAAGTGAGAGGCAACCTGGGATACGGGAAATGCTGAAAGTCAAGAAAAGTCAGTTCTAGTTCTGCCCCAGGCCCTGATTCACTTTGCTCTTTGAACTAGTCTGTTTCCTCTCTCTAGAACATGTGAGATAAGAGTGCTGGACTGGATGAAGTATGACAGACAGATTTTACCTCACAGGCTAACCCAATCGATCCAGGAGTGGTTGCCTGGAGCTCAGTAGTAAGAAGGATCCTCAAGAAATGAAGCAATTTGAATGTCCATCAATGAGGGAATGATTCGTAAACTGGGACACAACCCGCTATGGACATTATATAGTTATTAATACATTTTTGATCCCGAAAGCAGGATTTAAAAAATTTTACACATACAAAGACACACTCTTGCAGATGAATATCTAGGTCCATTTGTGTATACAGAAATGTGTGGAAGGCTACACCCTAGGCTGTTAGCATTGGTTAGTTACCTTGGGGAGAAGGGAGAGTCTGAACATTTTATTTATGTAACTGTTTACAATTTTACTCGTTCCAAGTGTACACATATTATTTTAAAAAAAATTTTTAATTTATTATGCTTTAGGTTAAAGTTAACAGCTCAAGTTAATTTCTCATACAAAACTTTATACATATATTGTTATGTGATCCTAGCTACAATCCCTGTAATGTGACAGCACACTCCCCCTTCCCACTCCCAGTTTCCTGTGTCCATTCAACTAGCTCCTATCCCCTTCTGCCTTCTTATCCCCCCTTCGGACAGGAGCTGCCCATTCGGTCTCGAGTATCTACTTGAACTAAGAGGCACCCTCTTCACAAATATTATTTTATGTTTTATAATCCAGTCTAATTTCTATCTGAAGAGTTTCCTTCGGGAATGGTTTTAGTTCTGGGTTAACAGAGAGTTCGGGGGCTATGTCTTCTGGGGTTCCAGTCAGACCATTAAGTCTGGTCCTTTTACATGAATTTGAGTTCTATTCCACACTTTTCTCCTGCTCCATCAGGGACTCTGTGTTGAGTTCCCTGTCAGGGCGGTCACTGGTGGTAGGCAGGTACCACATAGTTCTCTTGGTCTCGGGCTGATGGAGTTTCTGGGTTATGTGGCCCTTTTGTCTTTTGGGCTTATATTTTCCTTGTGTCTTTGGTGTTCTTCATTCTCCTTTGCTCCAGGTGGGTTGGGACCAAATGATTCATCTTAGATGGCTGCTTGCAAGCTTTTAAGTATTTTTGTAATTTTTAAAGAGGAATTTAATTCAAAAAAAAATTTTAAGGCTACATTCTCCCTTCTAGCTCAGTGAGAAAGGGTACTGTGACTGATTATCAGTGTTTGCCCTGGATGCAGCATGGGTAAGCAGCAGCTTGTGTCGGGAAAAGATCAGCTCTCTTCCCAGCTCCAGCACTCCGTGGCTTTTGGTCCCAAGTAGGCACAGCTGCTTCAACATAAGGGAGAATTTAAAAATCATTTATCTGTCCAAGAATGGAACTGGCTGTCACGTGAGGAGGTAAGAAGCTCCCTGACTGCTGGAAGTGGTCAAGGGGAGGCTGGGAGTGGAAGGGATTCTTTTGCTGGGTGGCAACTCATAAGACAGAAAGGCATGTTACTATTTCAGAAGGAACATTTGTGACAGGAGGTTTGAGATGCCAACGGCATTTACAGCAAAAAGATGACCAAATTCAAAAACAGACCAAAGTTGTGCACACTCCTTCCCATAAACTCCTGTACTGGCTTGTTTCTTGTCCTACTGCACTGTGCTATTTCAATAAACTGCTGACTAAACATTAATCTGGCTTCTTCCCCCAACCCAATTCTAGAAGGAAAGCCTTGGGACAGAGCAGGGGCTCAAACCTAAATGCTTACAGAGCCAGGCTTTGAATGAAGCAGGCCGTGGGGACTCTGCATTGGAAAGCCCACACCCAGTCTAAGGGAGAAGTCACTATTCGGCTCCAATTAACTGTTGCCATGTGGGAGTGTGGGCCCAGTACTGTCAGGTCTTAGAGATTTTATAAGAGGAGCTGAAAATCGGGCTTTTTGAGTAAATTTTTAAACGTTGGAAATGAGCACAAAATAGCAACAATAAACTACTCTGCTGAACAAACACAGATGCACACAACTGGGAAAAGACTAGAAATCTGCTAACTATCCCTCCCTCTGCCCATTCTGGTTTAAACCTTCAAGCCACCTGACTGCTCAGGGAACATGATTGCTGGAGAAGATCTAAGTGGCTGAGGATGGCTCTGACAGTCCTCAGTAAACACTGGGGACATGCAGTGTTAAAAAAGCGACCTTGAAGGAAGGCTTCCTCTGTCTTCTGGACAGAAGAAGCATGTTTAAAGAAGTTTGGTCAGGGTGGTGACTAAGAGGAATGTACGGCCTTATTTCACTGAAGGGCCAGTGGCCTCCTGCTATTGCCTATCCCCGCGCTTGACAACAGTGAGAGAGCAAGAGCCGGCTTGGAAAGATTGGCACTGCACTGACTATTCCAAGGCATCACACTGTGGAAGCATTTCACTGTGGTAGATTGTGGTGGATTCCCTCTTCTGGTACTAGCACCCTGAGTTCCCTTTGGAAAATTAACTTTCTTTCCTGGCTCCTGGACGGACATGCGGTAAGGCCTGGGCAAGGAAGGCCCTCTCTGGAACTTCTGCTGGAACTACTGGAGGAAAATAAGTTCTCTATTAGGATTGCTCAGTTTAAACAATGTAAGCCCCATGTGATTGGCTGCCATCTCTGTTAGCCCATAGTGAGAGCCTGCCTAAGAATGAAGCCAATGCAGATGACAGCAGACTGAAGAGATGAGGGGAGAAAAAGGGAGACCTGTTCACATCGTTTCATCCAGTTATGGATCAAACCTGGATCCAGTTATGCCTGAAGCCTCCCCTGACCCCTGAGACTTGTCAGTTATATAGACCAATAAATTCTCTCTTTGGCTTAAACCAGTTTAAGATGGATTTCTATTACTTAATATTGAAAGAGCCTTGACTGCTCTCATACAAAACAGAATTCACCAGTGTTCTGGTCTCTTTGTTCTCATATGACCAAAAATGACTCCCTGCCTCAGAGGAAAGATATATGAGTAGAACTCCTACGGCAAAAGCTTCTCAAATAGTCCAGCAATATTGCTGCCATATTTGATGGGAACCAGGTAACTTTCTTGGGAAGCATCTACCAACCCTGGAGGGTAGAAAATGGAGGCAACAAAATGAATAATAGGGTCCAGGGAAAACGGCCCTCCAGGCTCCTTCCCTAGCCCCAGTAAGACCAAAACAAACAAACAAAAAAAACCCATTCCTGTCGAGTCGATTCCGACTCATAGCCATCCTATAGGACAGAGTAGAACTACCGCATTGGATTTCCAAGGCTATAATCTTTATGGAAGCAGACTGCCACATCTTTCTTCCATGGAGCAGCTGGTGGGTTTGAATCGCTGACCTTTCAGTTAGGAGCTGAGCACTTAGCTAATGCACCACCAGGGCTCCTTAAAAACCCACCGGCATCAAGTCAATTCTGACTTATAGCGACCCTATAGGACAAATGGTGAGAAGGACCCCCAAACCCATCCGTGCCTCTGGAGATGAGATGGCCTCATGTTAAGGCGGAGTCACATCAGATCTGACTTAAATCCTGGCTCTCCTGCTGCTACTTATTTGCTGTGCTGACCTTTGGCAAGTAACTTCTGTATAATAGAGTGAAACAATGTATACAAGAACACCTAGGATGATACTTCGCATGTGTCTTTATGCATCATGTATTAAGTACTATGTGCCACACCCCTGTGCAAACAGCTTTCCACAGGTGAGCTCTAAAGTGATGAGCCTCTAAAAATTCTGTGTGTGTGTGTGTATGTGTGTACACATACACACACACACAGAGGAGTCCCTGGGTAGCATGAACAATTAAGCACTTGACTACTAACCAAAAGGCTGGCGGTTCGAACCCACCCAGAAGTGCCTTGGAAGAAAGGCCTGGCGATCTGCTTCTTGCAAACCCTTTAAAACCCTATAGAGTGCAGTTCTACTCTCCATACATGGCACTGCCATGAACTGGGATCCACTCCATCAGTGGTATGGTATGATATGTGCTAGGCCCCTAGACTAACAGCTTTTCATGGATGAGCTCATTTGCTTCTAAAAACTCTCTCTAGATAGTGTGTATGTGTACGTATGTATACAGTCACACGGACATACATACACACGCGTACTCTCACTTTACAAATGGAGACACTGAGGCACAGAGAAGCTAAGTCGCTTGCCCAAGATTGCTGAGATTTTCAAGGTTGGGCAGTCTGGCTTCAGAGCTCTTGTTTGCTCTTACCTATGACACTACCAAACCAAACCTGTTGCTGTTAAGTTGATTCTGTCTAATGGCAACCCTGTGTGTTACACAGAAGAACTGCTCCAAAGGGTTTTTTTGGCTTTAATCTTAACAGAAGCAGATCGCCAGGCCTTTCTCCTGCAGTGTCATTGGACGGGTTCAAACCATCAACCTTTAGGTTAGCAGTTAAGTGCAAATTGTTGCCAACAGCCTCCTGTTACTTTCCTTCTACCGCCTAAGAATTTGGGCCTAAGGGTATGCTCTTTATATAGACATCTGAATAAATAATAGGGTCCCATTAGCCTCCCTCCATCACTCGTCTGCCAGTTTGTCGTACCATGGTGGCTTATGAGTTGTTATGATTATGGAAGCTATGTTGCCGATATTTCAAATACCAGCAGGGTTATCCATGGTGGACAAGTTTCAGTGGCGCTTCAGACTAAGACAGACAGATTAGGAAGAAAGGGCTGGTGCTCTACTTCTGCAAATCAGCCAGTGAAAACCTTATGGATCACAACAGAACACTGTCTGGCTCGCTTGCTTTGGACACATCATCAGGAGGGATTAATTGCTGGAGAAGGACGTCATGTCTGGCGAAGCAGAGAGCCACTGAGGGTGCAGGAGACCCTCGGTGAGATGCAGCAGCACAAATGCCACACGGATGGGCTCAAACAACCGATGGGCTGGCGACTGTGAGGACGACACAGTGTACCAGTTAGCAACTCATTCCGCTGTATATAAGGTTACCGTGAATCGGCGTGGACTCGAGGGCAGCTAACAACAACCAGCATTCCTGTCCAATCCCAGCCCATCTATAGTACCATCTAGGCCTTTAAGGAGTTTATACTTGATATACAAGGTAACAGGCTAGTTACCTAAAGCTAACACATTATCCTGACCTGAGAAAAACACAAATGTCAGCAGCCAAGGGAGTCCAACTTCTCTTGTAAGAACCATTACTTTCAGAAACTCCTGAAATATGTACACAAAATATACATACAACTGCTTTAGCAAAGAATAAGCCTTCTGTATGAAGGGTCCTAGGGATGGGAAGGAGACAAACAAGCAGGGCCTCCTGGAAGATAAGCACAGCCTGCCGAGCTCTGGGAAATCCGGGAGTGGAAAGGAAGCTGGTCTTCCTCCTTCCACCGCAAGTTTCTCCGTTTTCCTTTTCCTCCTCTAACCCCTGTATATGATGACTTCTCTCCTCTGAAGGTCTATCTTTGGCTCCCTTCCCCTTCTCTATACTTGTATTCTCTCACTTGGGAACGAAATCAACTCCTGTAGATTCAACTATCACCTCTCTGGGGACAACTCAGAATTTTTTGTGTCATCTTTGACTTCTTCCTTTTCCCTAAAATCTGGTCACTAGGTCTTGATAATTCTTCTTTCTTAATGCCAGCTAAACAGCCCCTCTTTTTTTTTTTTTTTATTTCCTGAAACCCAAACCCAGACTGCACGGGTTGGAAATATAATCCTATCACTTGCTGCCTGTGTAATCCGGGGCAAGAGATTTAATCCTGCTCTGCCTGTTTTCTCATCTGTAGAATGCATTTAGTTAATAGTACCTAATCTCTGTAAGGAAACCCTGGTGGCGTAATGGTTAAGAGCTCAGGCTGCTAACCAAAAGGTTGGCGGTTTGAATCCACCAGCCGCTCCTTGGAAACCCTGTGGGGCAGTTGTACCCTGTCCTACAGGAGTTGTGAGGAATAAATGACTTAACTATTATCATCATCCTGGATTCCTCTCTTTTATCCCACCATCAAGTCCCGTTTTCTCTACCCCTAAGATATATTAGCTTCTCTCCACTTTTACTCCCACCACAATTCAAATCACCATCCTTTCTCATCTGGACAGATACGCAGCCTTCGAACTCACCTTCCTGCTTCTCTCTTGCCCCCACTGTCCTCACAGAAGCCCAAGTGAACTTTCCAAAATACATATCAGATCATGCGGCTGTTCTGCCTTAAAAAACCCTCTCTGGTGATGGTCGCACAGCATGATGAACACAATGTCACATGTAACAAATGCTGAAATGGAAATGTTTCATTACATGCATATTCATTAAAAGAAAGAAAAAAAAAAAACCCATTGCTGTCAAGCCTGTTCCAACTCATAGTGACCCTACAGGACAGAGTAGAACCGTCCTGTAGAGTTTCCAAGGAGTGCCTAGTGGTTCTGAACTGCTGACCTTTTGGTTATCAGTCATAGCGCGTAACCACTATGCCACCAGGGTTTCCATATATTTACCACAATTAAGAAAATAAAAATAAAAAACCAAAAGCCCTATTACAGGTTCCTTTCTCTTAAATTAGAATTTAAATCCCTTACCATGAGCCACAAGGCCCCCTATGATCTAGTCTGCCAACCTCTCCAACATCCTGCTCGCACTCCCTCACTGACCATGCCCCAGTCACACTGGCCTCCTGCTGTCCCCTGACCATACCTCAGGGCCTCTGCACTTGCTGGTCCCTCTTCTCTGGATGTGCCCCCCCGGACCATCACATGCCTGACTCCTTCTCAATCACATCTGGGCTCCAAAGTGCCCCAGTCTTCCTCATTTCCCCAGGACTCTTTGATCTGATACCATCGAGACGTATTTTCCAAAGGCTGCAGCTCTCCCCAAAATGCCCAGACTGAAAAATCCACGAGGGAATCCGGCCTGTGGCCGTGTTATTCACTGCTACAGTGCCAGCTCCTAGCACTGCACCTGGCACCTAGCAGACCCTCGATAAGTACCTGTGGTAAGTTTTCCCACCTTGAAGCAGAGTCCTTTCTCCCTATGTAATGATGCTTAGAGTGCCCCGCTCTCAGATCTCCCCACAACTGGTGCCTTCTCATCTGTCAGGTTATCAGGCTCATGTGTCACCAAGAGGCCATTCCTGACCACCCTACCCAGAGGGGCCACCCCTCCCACTCTCTTGTCATAACATTGTTTTATTTCCTTCATAGCACTTATCACTATCTGATTTATTTACTTATTTGTATATTCTCTGCCATCAGAACATAAAAGCTCCGTGAGTTTCGGCACTTGCCTGTTTTATTCACTACTGTGTCTCCGATACCTAGAATAGTATCTGGCACCTAGTAAGCACTCCATAAATTGTTTAATGAATGCGTGCGGGCTGGAGACATCCGAGACTTGCATATTCTATACAATGTTCTGTGACACGCCCTCAGCTAGACTCTATTCAACAAGTTTACAGGAAAACAAACAGAACTCCACTCACAACAAACTACTTAACCTCTTCCAAAGTTCTTAGCCCTGGGAACCCAAAGCTGAGGTGTGAGGATTGAGCGCCAGCACTCCTGGATTCCACTGTCCTGCTGCCATCACCAAACCAGGCAGGTAACCTCATTCCTGTCTTTCCTAGTGAGGCCCCAGAGGAAAGTCTGGTTGGGTCAGACTAGTCATAAACTCATCCTGGATCCAAACAGTCAAAAAGAGAAAAATAATTGGGGCTGACTGGGGACAACGAGGGGGATTACTACCAATGCTCAGGAAGGTCTGGAGATGGAATCACAGTCCTACCTGACTCAGCGAGCAAGAGACTGAATTCCAGGGTCTGGAACCCAGAACATGTCTCTAAGGATCTTCCCTCATCATCTCACACTTATTCAGGGAAAAAACGGTTTCAAAACAATCTCTATTGCTGGGGCTCTCAGGAAAGAGCTCTCTTTCCACTGAGGATGCTGAGGGAGTAGGATTTAAGCTGACCAGTGGAGAAATGGGGAAGAGTTCTGAGAATATTGTTTGAACTCCTGGATGCAGCTAGGCCTGATGCCATCCTAGTTGTGGACTTTTTCAGTAACATGAACCAATTAATTCCCTTTTGATTAAATCAGTTTGAGCTGAGATTTTGTCACTTATGTCTTTAGAGTCCTGACTGATACAGGCTCAAATTTTTTTTTTTTTTATAATATTGACCCCTTATGTGCATTGTTTTAAGTACTTTATATACAGTAACTTATTTAATTCTTACAATAATTCTATGCAGTAGGATATCATTATCACCTTTGTTTTTTAGCTGGGGAAACGAAGAACCGGAGGAAGTTCAATAATGTGTCGTAGGTCACAAAACTGGTAAATGATGGATGTGTGATACAGATCCTGACGGTCCGGCCCCAGAGTCCGCATAATTAGCCACTACACTATGATGTACCCAACCTTATCTGAATAGAAAATCCAACTCTCTGACCCGAGGCAGTATCATCTTGGGACAAACAGGATGCAGAGACCTTCTATTTATGCCATCTCCCCTCAGTTTCATCATACGTAAAATGAGGATAATCACCATTTACCTACCTCAGAAGGCTTCTATGAATATTATGTAATGCGTGTAAAGCACTTAAACAGTGCTTGGCACCCAGCAAGCATTCAGTGAATAGTAGCCACTATTGATGTTATTACTCTGTAGCTCTTTAAAGCGCAGCTGACAAACACAATGTGGATGGGGGAGATGTGTCTTCTTTCCTATCTGCACACTAGGTGAGGAGAGACACCATGGGTGAGAGATAAGGACGCTTTCCTGTTTCTGACCCATTGCTTTTGCTCCTTCTGCCTGGAAGCCTCCTCCTCATTGTCCCAACTCCTGTGGACTACTACCCAGCCCAAGTAGCACCTTTTCCATGGAGTCTCCCCAACCCGAGGGCTCCCTTCTCATTGCTGAATTCCCACAGCATATAATCTGTATCTCATGCTCTGCCCTGTGTACCTGCCCAGCCCCTTTACTGTACTGTGTGTTCCCTGAAGGCAGGGCCTTGTGTTTAACCTGCAGTCGTCTCCTTTTTTCTCCTTTCAGCTCTAGAGTGAACCAATCCCTTGGAGAAGGTTGAGAGCCCTGTGGAGGCCCCAGACTTACAGAGCTTCAGGGGGGCTGAGAAGCCAACGAGAATGGGGTGAGGCAGGTTGCCAGGAACCGGACTTTGGGGAGCTCAGAATCAGGAGAAAGCACAAAGAAAAGTCCCATAGTTAGGAGCAGGTGAGGCAGAAAGCCTCTTCTAGGAGGAGAGGCAGAGGGGCTGGAGAGAGAAGAGAGGAACTAAGAGGAGAGGAGAGGGCAGAAAGGTGTGCTGAACCTGAATGGCGAGTGAGAGCTGAGGAACTTGGAGATATCTGGCCAAATGCAGAAGGAAGACCTGCCCATTCTCCAATGATTCCCAATAACTTACAGAGGGCAGATCCTGCTTGGGGTTTTCACAGAGAAACAAGACACAGCCCTGTACTTTCAGAGCTCTTCAGTCCAGTGAGGGTGAACAGGCAAGGACATAAAAATTACAAGCGGCAGGCGAGTGGTCCTCTAAGAGAAGTACAATGGAGGGCTCTGGGCAGCAAGGCACGCCGTAAGAAAAGACTCCAAGGGGGAGGGAGTCTACGTAGAGAGGGGCAAAAGAGGTGTGATGGACATGTATGCTGAAGGAGATAGCAACTTGAAAAAGCACCAAAGGCTAAGGTGGAGGTGAGACCAGAAAGAGAAAGTGCTGAGGAAGATCTACAAGGGAGCCATTCAAAGGTAAAATGTGAAGTAATTGCTCAGAGGGTGGGGCAACCATGTGGAGAAGCCAGGATCCTTTCAGGGAGGATAATGAGTGTTTCAGGAGGATAGGTACCTTTGCACAGAAGACTAGAAAAATAGAGGTGGGCAGTAGGGCATAGAAGGCATACCCTGAGGTATCCTTCAGGAGCTTTCTGCGGGGAAAGGAAAATCTTCCTAGAAAGCAAAGGTTCTCAAATTTGCATCAGATTCACCAGGAGGGCTTGATTTTCAGATTCAATAAGTCTGGATGTGGTCCAAGAATTTATATTTCTAACAAGCTTGCTGGGGATGCTGATACTGCTGGTCTAAGGATCCCACTTTGAGAACCACTGCAACAGGGGTGGAGCCCTGATGGTGCAGTGGTTATGAGCTAAGGCTGCTAACCAAGAGGTCGGCAGTTTGAATCCACCAGCCGCTCCTTGGGAACCCTATAGGGCAGCTCTACTCTGTCCTATAGGGTTGCTATGAGTCAGAATCGACTCAAGGGCAATGGGTTTGGGTTTTTTTGTTTTGTTTTGTTTTTGGCTACGGGGGAGGGATTCTTTAGTGAGGAAGCCCTCAAAGGGAAAAAGGAGAGAGGTTCTGAAAGGAAAATGGGGGGGTGGGCTTCTCTAAGAAGGGCATTAAGGGTCTCCCAGTCTCTGAAGGGAGGAGGGACCTATGAGAATGGGGCCTAAGAAAAACAATGTGAGAAGAAGGTCTTTGAGGGCTGGGAAATTTTAAATGGAAGGGGGAGGTCTGTCAGAGAATCTTTAAAAGCCATGAAGGCTCTTAGGGGGAGTCTGGAGAATGTTGGGGGGCCTCTGAGGGGATAATGCAGTAAGGCTCTCTGAAGGAGGTTCAGAAGGTATCTGAGAAAGGTATCTGAGGTGATTTCAGAGGAAAGAGAATGTGGGAGATGGGGGTGTAAAAGGGGTAAATCTGATGGGGTCCTAAGAAAGGTTTCTTAGAGATGTCAGAGGGGGAATCTGAGGGAGAGTTCTGAAGAAGTCTCATGAAGCACTGAGGGTAGATTGCTGATGCAGGGCCATTCTGGAGAAAAGGGTACCTGGGGGAGGTGTGGTCTTCTGAGAAAGGTCTTAGATGTACTGAAGTGGAATGACAACAGGAACTTTTAGGAAAACTCTGCAGAGAAACCTTGGAATAAAGTCTCCAATAGGATATACAAGGAAGGTGAGTCTTCTGAGGGGGACCTAGGAGTGTCAGCCCAAACCCAATGCCATCAAGTCAGAGTGGAAGGCTTTTCAGAAGGAATTCTGGGAGTTTCTAAGTGCAGAAACTCAGAGAATTGTTTTGAGAGGAGATGGAGGGGCTCCTAAAGAGGGTTCTAGAAGATTTGGAAGACCTAGGAGGGAGAGTTCAAGGGGGGAAATCTTTAGGTCTCTTAGTAAGGCAGGGGGGTTTCTGAGTGGGATTCTGGGGGTGTTAGGAGGGTCTCTGGGAGAGATTTCAAAGGCATATTGAGGAGGCTGTAGGAAGGTGCTGGGAGAGATTTCAGATGGTCTGTGGTCTCTGAGAAGCTGGAAGGAGGGTCCTGAAACACTGCATCTCAGGAGATCTGAGGTTTTGAGCAGTGTCTCCAGGAAGCTCATCTAAAAGTAGATCTAAAAGGGAAAGTTTTGAGGGTTCATCTAAGGGAACAGTTCTACAGAACAACAGAGAAGAACTACAGGAAAATTTTTGGGATACCTGAAGAAGCAATTTTTGGAACATGTGGTAGGGTCACTGGATCACTGGGATAAGTGAAAAGAATTTTGGAAGAGGCTTTTAGAATATGGGAGAAGAGTTTTCTGGAGATTTCAGGGAGTCTCTGGAGGAAATTTTTGGGGTAAAGGAGGTCTTGGGGCAGGCTGTTGGTGTATGTGAGTGTGATCTCTAGGGCATTTCAGGATAGTGAGATTTGGGGGACGTGAAGAGGTCTTTGGGAAAGATTACTGGGATCTGTGAAAGGGTCCAAAGGGATGACTTCTGGGATATATCAAGGGAGAGTGGGCATGGGAGATGCCTACAAATGGTGGTGGAGAGGTGGGGTCCTCCAGGTGAGTTTTGGGGACTAGGGGCATTTCAGAGAATCTCTGAGGAGAGTTTTGGGGGATATGTGAAGGAGATCTTCAGGGCAGATTTTCAGAGTATGCCAAGGATGCTCTGAAGGACTTTCTTTGGAGGGGGGGACTCTGAGATTTAGTGGATATAAGAGGAAAACCTCCAAGATTTCTGGAAAGGGGTAGATGGGAGGAAAATTCTTGGGAAACATGGAGGGGAAGTGTGAGGAGATTTCAGAAGGTCTCTGAGGGAGATAGTTGAGATATGCGAAGCAGGTCTCTGGGGGATATTTGGAATGCATGGGGTCACTGGAAATGACTTGAGGGCAATGGGTTTTGTTTGGTTTAGTTTATGCAGGGTTTGGAGCCCTGGTGGTGCAGTAGTTAAGAGCTACAGCGCTAACCAAAAGGGCAGCAGTTCGAATCCACCAGCTCCTCCTTGGATAACCCTATGAGGCTGTTCTACTCTGTCCTATAGGGTGGCTATGAGTCGGAATCGACTTGACGGCAACAGGTTTTAAAAAAAAAAAAAATTGGGGGGGGTCTGGAGGGAATTTCAGGGAGTCTGTGAGAATTTTTAGAATTTGTGAGATTTCTGGGATATATTGTTTGAATACGTGAAGAGTGACCTCTGGGAATATTTTTGGATACTGGAGTGGATAGGAACCTTAGGGGGTGGTCTTTGAAGAAAATTGCTGCGCCGTATGAAGAAGGTCTCTGGAGAAGCCTGTTGAAATATAAGGGGTGGTCTCTCGAGAAGACTTTTTGGACCTCATGAGGGGTATCTGGAGGGTTTTCAGGGGGTCTCTGAGGTAAATTTTGGGAATGTGTGGAAATGCCCTCAAAAGAGGTGTGTGAGGTAGGTCTGTGGGGGTCATGAGAAAGAGCCCCCTCGCCGGGCCCCTGGGCGATTCGGAGGGTCTGAGGGGGATCTGGGAGCCAAGCTGCTGACGGGCTTGTGAGTGAGATTCAGGGGACGGGTGCGGGGATTCTCTCGAGGTGCCCCGGACCCCCGAGGCCCGCGCTCGCGCCTGCCGCCGCCCGCGACTCGGGGTCCCTGAGGGGGCGGGGCCGCCCGCGCGGCCTCGGTCGCCCTGAAGTGATCCCCGCGCGTCCCGACCCGCCACCTCCCCGTGTCCGCCCGGCCCTGCCCGAAACTCACCGCCTCGGTCTCCGCCGCCGCCGCCGCCGCCACTCGGGCCTCCTCAGGCCACCGCCACCGCCACCGCCGTCGCCCCCTCTCTGGCCCGCGAGCTCTCCTCCCTCCTCCCGCACCGACCACCGCCGCCGCCACCGCTGCCGTCGCGCTGCGTCACCGCGCCGTGCGTCACCACCCCTGGCCCCGCCCCGACAGGGGCGCCGCGCACCCGCATTAGTTGATACCGAGATGACGAACGGCGCACCAGCCAATCAGCAACGAGGGCAGTCCGAAGGGCGGAGGTAGAGGAGAGAAAGGCGGGGTCTTGGAAAAGATTGGAGCGGCGGGGGTTGAAAGATGCCCGAGAGGCCCGCCCCCTTCTCAGTGGGATTGGTCCGGCGAGGGGATGATGGACAGTCCTCCAGGCTGAGGGGAATCGGAGCAGGCAGGCGGGGAAGGGGAGGGGCGCGCGCAGTGTTACCAAGGGCAACGGGCCTGGCGGGTCCCGGCATTGGGCCTCCTGCCCTGCAGGGGGCACTCTCGTGCCTGTCTACCTCGGCGGCCACGAAATAAGTCACAATTCCTTATTCTGGCGTTCAGGGCCTCCTCACCGTGGCCTCTCTTGAATGCCCCGCCTAAGGCTTTTACCCACCTGTGCCCCTGACCATACAGATTCAGGGTTTGGATTCAGGATTCTGGAGTCTCAGCTTTCTCACCACACCACTCTTTGAGCCTGCTGCTCAAATATTAATGGAAATATTAATAGCTCTTTCTCCCTTAGGATCGAAGGAGCTAAAGTGCATATGAAGTGTTTAGCACAAAGGAGACCATCAGTAAGTGGCAGCTGTTGCTATTGCTATCGTGGTAATCCATTCATTTAACAAAATTTCTTGGACCGGGGGAACTAATCAGACCTGGGACCCTGGCTCAGAAGGCTCTTAGGTGAGGAAATGTGGCTTGTTAAAGGAACTGAAAGAAATTTGGACAGGTTGGAGTGTAGAGCTCAAGGCGGGAAGTGTTGGGAAATGAACAGAAACTAGACGCTTAACCACCTGAGGGAGTTTGGATTTGTCCTGAGGGCACTAGGGAGCCATGGAAGGGTTCAAACGGGGCAGAGTCATGGTGAGTTGGGGGTTTTTGAAAGAGGCCTCTGATGGGGATGAGACTAGGGGTGGGAGTCTAGAGAAGGAACTAGGGCAAGGACCCAGGTGGGAGATAGGGATTACATCAGGGTGGGACTGTGGGGAGGGAAGCAGGGATGGGTGGGAGGGATGCCCAAGGCGCCAAGAGAGCAGACCCTAGGCTGGCTGGCCATGGACAGGGGGAGAAGCAGATGTCCAGGAAGAGGCCTTCTGGGTGGGAGATTAGGGAGGAAGTGACGTGGCCTCCCTGAGAAGCAGTTTGGGGACACACTGAGCCCATTGTGGGACATGCAATGGCAGGGTCCAGAATCCCCTGGGTCTGGAGCTTAAGAAAGAAATTGGAGCTGGTGACCAAGATTTGAGGATCATCAAAGATGGTAATTAAAGCGGTGGGAATTAGTGAGGTAGCCCAGGGAGAATATGAGGGGTGAGTGGAGACAAGGACCTGACAGATAAGTTGGGACACTTCGGTTTGGGGCAGAGGAATTGATACTCTCAATAGAGATTGAGAAGAAACAGCCAGAAAGAGAGAGAGATAGAGGAGGAAAAGCAGGAGAGTGTGGTATCACAGACACTGTGAGGAAAGGCCTTTTCAAGCCAGGGGTGGGGGAGACATCACAAACCCCACTGTCTTAGTCATCTTGTGCTGCCATAACAGAGATACCACAAGTGGATGGCTTTAACAGAGAGAATTTTATTCTCTTACAGTCTAGTATGTTGGAAGCCCAAATTCAGGGCTTCAGCTCCAGGGGAAGGCTTTCTCCCTCTGTCGGGTCTGGACGAAGGTCCTTGTCATCAATCTTCCCCTGGTCAAGGAGCTTCTCAGGCTCAGGGACCCCGTGTCCAAAGGATGCGCTGTGCTCCTGGTGAGAGATAAAAGGTGGTACAGGCCACACCCCAGGGAAACTCCCTTCACCTTGGATCAGGGAGGTGACCTGAGTAAAGGGGGTGTTATAATCCCACCCTAATACTCAACATAAAATTACAGTCACAAAATGGAGGACAACCACAGAATACTGGGAATCATGGCCTAACCAAGTTGACGTATATTTTTGGGGGGACACAATTCAATCCAAGACACCCACCCAATATACATTGAAAGCAACAACTTTCACACTGTGTAGAATGATTATGCTCAATAGCTGCTGATTCAGTTATTCATTCAATAATATTTCCTGAGTACGTAATATGCAATAGGCACTGCCAGCAATGAACAAGGCAAACAAAGATGCCCGTCTTCATCAAGCTTGCATACTAGTTGGGAGACACAAACAGTAAGTAAATATGTGTGATGTGATCTGGTGATAAGTACTCTAGAAAAATAAAGCAAGGTAAGGGGATGGAGCTATGGGGTCAGAACTATTTTAGATGGGCAAAGACCTCTTTGATCAGGTGAGATTTAAGCAGAAATCTTAAGAAACAAAGGAGTAAACCATGAGGATATTAGGAAAAGACGGTTCCAGAGAGAGGGAACAGCAAGTGCAAAGGCCCTGTGGTAGGCTTACTTACAGAATGACTAAGGAGCCGGCATGGCTGAAGTAGGGTGTGCGAGGAGAAAAGAAATGGAAGACAAGACCTAAGAGGTAATGGGGAAGGTGGCAACAGATAATTTACAGTTTAAAGCCTGTTATAAGGCCTTTAGCTTTTACCTGACTGACACAGAAACTACTGGAGAGTTTTGAGCAGAGGAGGGCCGTGATTTGACTTTGATTTTATTAGAATCCCTCTGGCGGACACGTGAAGAACAGATAGTGGAGGGCAGGGCGGGAGCAGGGGAACCATGAGGAATTTACTATGATATTTCAGACAGGAGACGAAGGTACACAGGACCAGGGTAGGGACTGTGGAGGAACAAAAGTGGGCAGGTTCTGGTTATATTCTCAAGTTCATAGTTGACAAGTTCTGATGTGTGTTATGAGAGGGAAGAGAAGGGGCCAGGGGTGACTCTAAGACATCCAGGTGGAGATGTCAAGTTGGCCATTGGGTATAAGAGTCTAGAGTTCAGAGACAGGTCCAGGCTAGAGAAATACTTTGGGCGTCCTTGTTGAAAGCCAAGAGACCAGATGAAATGAGGAAGAAAGTTAGATGGAAAAAAGTAAGAGAGCAAGGCCTGAGCTCTGGGACACTCCAAGGCTAAAAAGAGGAACCAGCAAGAGAGACAGAGAAGGAACAACCAAAGGAGGAGGAGGCAGATGTGGTGTCCTGAAAGCCTAGTGAAGACAGTGGTGCAAGGAGCAGAGAGTAGGTGATTGTGTCAGGTGGGGCTGAGATGGCAAGTAAGACCAGGACTGAGCATGGACCTTTAGACCCAGCACCCTGAAGGTCACTCGTGGCATGTCAGTGGAGCAGGGAGGGAGTGGGAATTGGACTGGGGAGGGTTTAAGAGAAAATTGGGAGGAGGAATTGGAGGTGGCCAGTGCAGACAAGTATTTGGAGAAGTTTGGCTGAAAAGGGAAGGAAATGAATGGGGTGGTAGCTGGACGAGAGACGGGGCTTTTCATTTCTAAAATGGGAGAAATAATACTGTGTGTAGGCTGAGGGGAAAGATCCAGTAGAGACGGGGAAGTGGATGGAGCAGGAGAGCGTGAAAAGCTGCAGCGGTGCCTGTGGGTAGGGGTGAGGGGGAGTCCAGAGCAGGAACGGAGGGCGGGGCACGAAGGCATGTCCATTACCCTGGAGGGAAGTCAGCAACGCGGGTGGGTGATGTGGAGCTAAAAAAGACCCTGTGAAAACGCCCTTTTGTTTGCTTATGGTTTCTCAGTGAAATACGTATGGTCTGCTTATGTTATTTCCCCTTTTTATGGCAGCTAGGACGTTATATTGATTTCTTGGAACTGGTGTGTATAAGTAGGTTACATTATCTGGGAATTTGATTCCAGGATGCAGAAAGGGACCAAAATATCCTTAGTAAAAAAGAAGGTACTGGCCTGACAGGCTTATCCCCACTCTTGTCAGTGGTGTCACTAATTGGTGTCACCCAGTGGGGCGACTCATGGTGTCATCCCCCACCCCCCGCCCCGGACATCCTTAGCACCAGGCCCTACAGAATCCTTAGTAATGTTTTTTTGTATTGATGTTACTCACCAATCATAATTCCCATATATCACTCCTTCTTCTTTAATTACTACTTTGTTTGCAAAAAAGTTATTGATATAGGTTGACAGATACTAATTACCGCAATATCGTAGCTAAGGCACCAGATAATTTGACGAGATGGGTGGCTATGAAAACATGAGCAACAAGGAAAGCAACAGCATGTGCAGAGAAAACCACAATGATTCGAAGCATCGTTGTAATTGGGTAATGATGACGGCTCTGACCGAGCACGTTAGAAGGTTCAGGAAGTAAATCAGCATAGAGCTGTAGCTTTGTAGGCATATTGACACGTGTAAACCGGGCTTACAAAAATGTCTCTATTGTTGTAACTACAGGGATATTTTATACACAGCCATTTTGGTGTCACCCCCTCCGACAGTGTCACCCAGCGCAGTCCACACCCCCCTAGCGATGCCACTGACTGTTGTAGGGCCTTGTTTTAGATATTTGGTGCCGCTAAAACGGAAATACCACATGTGGATGGCTTCAAAAAACAGAAGTTTATTCTCTCATAATCTAGGAAGCTAGATGTCCAAATTTAGGGTGTCAGCTCTAGGGGAAAGCTTTCTCTCTGGAGAAAGGTCTTTGTCATTAATCTTCCCTTGGTCTGGGAGTTCCTCAGTGCAGGGACCCTGGGTCCAAAGGACATGCTCTTCTCCCAGTGCTTCTTTCTTGGTGGTATGGGGTCCCCCTGTCTCTCTGCTCTCTTTTATATCTCAAAAGGGATTGATTTAAGATACAACCTTATCTTGTAGATTGAGTCCTGCCTCGTTAACATAACTGCCGCTAATCCCATCTCATCAACATCATAGAGACAGAATTTACAACACAAAGGAAAATCACATCAGATGACAAAATGGTGGACCATCACACAATACTGGGAATCGTCGCCTAGCCAAATTGATACACATATTTTTTGAGGCACAATTCAATCCATTGCGGGCCTATGAGGTTGAATAACTGCAGGAAAAATAATCACTACTATCCAGGTGGTGTGGAGTCTCCTGTCTGGTCTCCACTTCCCCATCAACGTAACGAGTGGCAGCCTGACTAGCAGAAATCCCTAAGCCTTTTTCAGCTCTAACTGTTCCTGTTGAGTTGCTTTGAACTCGTGGCGACCCCATGTTTTACAGAGTAGAATTGCTCCATAGGGTTTTCTTGGCTGTAATCCTATGGAAGCAGATTGCCAGGCCTTTTGTGGTGCTGGTTAAAGTAGAGGATCAGCAAAAAAAGAGGAAGACCCTCAATGAGATGGACTGACACAGTGGCTGCAACAATGGGCTCAAGCATAACAACAATTGTGAGGATGGTGCAGGACCGGGCAGTGTTTTGTTCTGTTGTACATGGGGTCACTATGAGTCAGAACTGACCTGATGCCACCTAACAACAACAACTGGGTGGGTTTGAACCACCACCCAGCAGTAGTAGACACCCAAAGGTTAGCAATCAAGTGCAAACAATTTGCACCCACCCAGAGGAGCCTCTGAAGACAGGCTTCGCAATCTGCTTCCGAAAAATCACGTTCTTGAACACCCTGCTCCGCACACATGGAGTCACCATGAGTCAGAATCAACTCAGCAGCGACTAACAACAGGAATTCAAATATTCCAGATGGGAGTGGATCCAGCATATCCAGTAGACATCATTATTAATATCTACTGCTTATTGGGAGCCGGAGCCCTGGTGACACAGTGGTCAAGTGCTCAGCTGCTAGTCAAAAGGTTGGTGGTTTGAACCCAACAGCTGCTCTGCAGGAGGAAGATGTGGCAGTCTGCTTCTGTAAAGATGCACAGCCTTGGAAATCCTAGGGGGCAATTCTACTCTGCCATTTTTTTTTTTTTGTATAGGCTCGCTGTGAGTTGGAATCAATTCCACAGCGCACAACAAAGACAATTTATTAGGAGTCCTCGCGTAGTGTCAATGGTTAACACGCTCCCTGCTAACCAAAAGGTTGGAGGTTCCAGGCCACCCAGAGCTTCGGAAGAAAGGTCTGGTGATCTGCTTCTGAAAAATTTGCCATTGGAAACCCTGTGGAGCACAGTTCTACTCTGACCCACATGGACTTTGGAACAACTGGTTACTGTTCACTGAGTGCACCATGCTGGGAGATAGGTGATGCCATTTTATCCTCACAATAATCCTGAATCCGAGGGGTGAAGTTACTTAGCCAGGGTCACACAGCAGGGAGCATTCAAACCCAGGCTCAGCGACTGCAGAGCCCGGGAGGTTGTGGCAGACAAGGGGAAGGAAGGAGGGGAGGAGCCCTCTGTGACAGTTGTCCCAGGATGGGCATAAACAGGATGTGGTGGTGTATGAAAGCTTCCCCCTACCTTACACCCCGCCCCCCATGGCCCTGGTCCCCACCCCTAGAAGACAGCGGAACTGAGAAAAGAAGAGGCCTTCGGACAGAAAAGCCATGGTCAGGGGGCCAGGGGTGGTATGGGAAGGGCTGGGGGAGGCGGCTGGAAGGGCCCCTGGATGAAGGCTAGGTGTGGGATTGGAGGTCAGAGGCTGGGAGGGGGATTCAACTGTGGCAAGGGTTTAGCTAGGGAAAGAGAGAGGGTGGTTCCGGGTTTAGACCCAGGAAAGCAAATCTTGGGGTCTCCTTGGCAGTTATCCAAGGGTTAACTGAAGCCAGTGGGCGCTGACATCCAGCCTCTACGCTGCTCCCCAAGCCCTGGTTAGGGGCAGCATCTGCTCTGAGGAAGGGCTGCCTTTTCCTAACTTGCACGAGGGCATCATACAGGCTGGTGTGGCCCTTCCCTTCATTAGTGGACAGAGGCATTGGGGTTTGGGGATGGGGGGTCTGAGGCCAGCTCAGCTCTCGCTGGACCCCACTGGCAGTCTGACTCCCTGGTGGTATGCGAGGTGGACCCGGAGCTCAAGGAAAAGCTGAGGAAATTCCGCTTCCGAAAAGAGACAGACAATGCAGCCATAATCAGTGAGTGACACCTTCCCCCACAGGAGGGTGGGAAGGGGGCGGGGCATGCGGGGAGGGCTGGCCCAAGTCTAACCCTCCTGTGCTGTCTCTCCCCAGTGAAGGTGGACAAGGAACGGCAAATGGTGGTGTTGGAGGAAGAATTCCAGGTGAGGGAGGGGCTGGGGCGAATAGGGCCCCCAACATGTCCAGGAACTGGGAGACCCAAGGGGCTGGAACTGATGCTAAGAGCCTGGCATCTGGGCCAGAAAGACCTGGAAGTCAAGTTGCAGCTCAGCTGTGACCCTAGGCAGAGGCTTTGCCCGTCTGGGCCAACCTCTGTTTCCTCATCTGTGAAATGGGAATAATAGTACCTGCCTCATAGGGTTGTTTGGGAAGTCTTTGAGTTAATCTTTTTCATGGGTGTAGAGTGAGGCCTGGCACATAGTATATGCTCAGTAAAGTGATGGTAATTATAGTAACAGTAATTGATTGGCACTTAGTTGAGCTTCCAGATAAGCTAACAAAGCTATTGGAAATCCTCCATCAAAGGGTAAACCTAACCCTCTCTTGACCTCGATGTCTTTATCAGTAACCTTTATCAGTAACATGAGGGTGATAATAAAGCTTAACTTCATAGTGTTGCGTTAAGGATTTATTTGGGGGTCCATGGAGGTTGGCACCACACCCGAACCAATTGCACCACTGGAGCCCTGGTGGCGTAGTGGTTAAGAGTTTGGCTGCTAACCAAAAGATTGGCAGTTCAAATCCATCAGCCGCTCCTTGGAAACCCTTCGGGACACCTCTACTCTGCTATAGGGTCACCGTAAGTCGGAATCAATTCAATGACAATGGGTTTTTAACACCTCTGGGCCTTGCTTTCCTCATCTGTAAAATGGGAATAATAATAGGCTCTACCCCACGGGGTTATGAGGAAGTTCAATGAGTTAGCCCATGTGCATTTCTTAGAACAATGTCTTAGCAAATAGTAAATGCTTACTTAATGGCAACTATTACTTTTCTTCTCTCCTGCTTTTTGCCTCAGAACATTTCCCCAGAGGAGCTGAAAATGGAGTTGCCGGAGAGACAGCCCAGGTACCCCGGGGGATGGAAGGAGAAGGTCAGGCCAGCAGGAGGGGGTGAGGATGGAGGTGCAGACTGAGAGAATGCTTGGGCTCCATCTTATTCGTGGGCTCAGGGTCTTTGTGCTTGAGACCAAGAGTCCCTACCTGGGGACTTTTTGTTTGTTTGCTAAGATTTTCTTGGAGATTTTTGCATGGATATTCACACACGGTATTAGCTTATAGTTTGCCTTTTTGTACAGACTTTGTCAGGCTTTGGTTTCAACATTACACTTGCTTCATCTAAAAAAAGAAAGTTTTCCTTCTTTTTCAATGCTCTGGGATACTTTAGGAACACAAAGGCATTGTTGGACCTGTAAACATTAGGATCTTCTGTGAAGCCACAGGAGCCTGGTGCTTTTTGCTGTTCTCGGGGGAACTCTTTGACCATGTTCTTCTATGAAAACTGGTCTGTTTAGATTTTCCATCTTGACTAGGGTCAATTTTGGGTGCCCTAGGATTTTGAAAGGGGCCCTGGTGGCATGATGGTTAAGAGCTTGGCTCCTAACCGAAAGGTCAGCAGTTGGAACCCACTAGCAGTTCCTCAGAGAAAAGACCTCATGATCTGCTCCAGTAAAGATTACAGCCTAGAAAACCCTATGAGGCAGCTCTACTCTGTCCTATAGGGTTACTGTGAGTCAAATATTCCAGATGGGAGTAAATCCGGGAAGGCCCCTTGGAGGGGAAGAAGAACAAAAGAGCTCATTCTACTATTCATTGAGAGCAGGAGCCGTGCTGGCACAGTGGTTAAGTGCTCAGCTGCTAACCAAAAGGTTGGTGGTTTGAACCCACCAGCCGCTCCTCGGAAGAAAGATGTGGCAGTCTGCTTCCGTAAAGATTTACAGCCTTAGAAACCCTATGGGGCAGTTCTACTCTGTCATATAGACAGAATACAACATCACCACAACAAAAACAACAGGATTTTGCGGAGTCCCTGGGTGGTGCAAACAGTTAACACACTTGGCTGCTAACCAAAAGGTTGGAGGTTCGAGTCCACCCAGAGACGCCTCGAAAGAAAGGCCTGGTGAGCTAAAAAAATTACTCCTGGAAAAATCAGCCACTGAAAACCCTACGGAGCGCAGTTCTAGTCGGACACACATGGGGTCGCATGAGTCTGGATCTGCTCCGCAGCGGCTGGCATCTTTTCACTGGAGGATTTTGAGCTGCGGTCCCAGGCTCTCAGTGAATAGGGTTCTCCAGGCGATTTGGGAACAGTCTGCATGTCTTGTGAACCTTTTCTCTGAGTTCGACAGGGAACAAGTTTGTGCCAGCCTGGGAGCCCCTGAGGGAGGGAGTCCTCGGCCAGCCCGAGCCTGCAGCAAATTTAATGAAGTCCATCCAGAAGACTAGAACCTTCTCTGAGCCTCCAGGGCCAGAGCCCATTTCATGGGTGTGGACAACTGCATAGCACGGAGCCTCCAGCTCAGAGGGTCTCTCGCACTTGGGGGTTCCTGCTCTGCAGCTGCCATCTTGAACCTTACTCATTTTATCTTTGGGTTTGTGTTTTGTAAGCCAAGGCCTACGGGACATGGAGCTTCGGCTTGCATGAAGTCCCAGTCACCCGCTCCCCACCCTGCCCAGTGGCCACTCCCGCCTTCCCTGGGTAGGTCGGGATCCAGCATGCACCCCTGCACGATGGGCTGTAGAGCAGCCTCCCAGTCCTCCCTGTCCCTCCTACCATGCCTATGAGGGTCTGCACTCACCCTGTGAGCACCCCCACACCCCACAGAGTTTGACATCAAATAGCAAATGAAAACTGCCCTGACAGGTCTAGGGAGAGACTGCAAATGAAAGGATAAAGCTTTTTTTTTCCCCCTGCTTTTTGAACAAGGGGCCCCACATTTTCATTTTGCACTGGGCCCGGCAAATTAGAGCCAGCCCTGCTCTCAGCCTGGGTTACAGAGTGCTGGGCAGTGCTGCATAGAGGCTGGGCGCTTACACTCTGTTGCTGAGTTTCCTGGGCTCAAATCTTTCCTCTGCCTGTAGAAGCTCGGCAAGTGGCTTCACCCCTCTGGGCCTCAGTTTTCCCATCTGTAGGTCTGGGGTAATAATAGCGCATACTTCATGGGGTTTTGGGGAGGGTTCGAATAAGCACTTGCTTTGGTTATTTTTTTAAGCATTTATTGTGTTGGAGGCCAGGACTCTGGGTCCCAGGTGTTAATACCAGGTTTTCAGACTCAGTCAAGATTTCTAGGCTGTGTCTCGGGTCATGGGCATTGGGCGTCGGCTCCGGGCCAAGGTCCTGAGTTTGAATTCTATTTCACTGGTGTAGGTTCGTGGTTTACAGCTACAAGTATGTGCATGAGGACGGCCGAGTGTCCTACCCTTTGTGTTTCATCTTCTCCAGCCCTGTGGGTAAGACACAGTTCTGTCCCTCTTGAGAAGAGGGGCTTGGACTCTGGGTGTGGGAGTGTATGCATGTGAGTGAGTGTGTGTGGTGTGCGTGGCTGTGTGTGTGGGTGCCTGTGTTAGCTGTGAGTGAGGGTGTGTGGGTGACTGCGTGAGTGTGTGACTATGTGTGAATGTGGGAATTTGAGTGTTTGACTGTGTGTGACTGGGTTAGAGTATGTATATGTGAATGTGTGCAGATGCCTGCGTGAGTGTGTTTATGAGACTGTGTAGGCACTTATGTTAGTGTGTGAAGGTGTATGGATGACTGTGTGAGTGTGTGAGACTGTGTAGGCACTTATGTTAGTGTGTGAAGGTGTGTGGATGACTGTGAGTGTGTGTAAGACTGTGTAGGCACTTATGTTAGTGTGTGAAGGTGTATGGATGACTGTGTGAGTGTGTGAGACTGTGTAGGCACTTGTGTTAGTGTGTGAGAGTGTGTGGATGACTGTGTGTGTGAGACTGTGTAGGCACTTGTGTTGGTGTGTGAGGGTGTGTGGATGACTGTGAGTGTGTGTGAGACTGTGTAGGCACTTGTGTTAGTGTGTGAGGGTGTGTGGATGACTGTGTGAGTGTGTGTGAGACTGTGTAGGCACTTGTGTTAGTGTGTGAGGGTGTGTGGATGACTGTGTGAGTGTGTGAGACTGTGTAGGCACTTGTGTTAGTGTGTGAAGGTGTATGGATGACTGTGTGAGTGTGTGTGAGACTGTAGGCACTTGTGTTAGTGTGTGAAGGTGTGTGGATGACTGTGTGAGTGTGTGTAAGACTGTGTAGGCACTTGTGTTAGTGTGTGAGGGTGTATGGATGACTCTATGAGTGTTTGTGACTGCATGTGTGATATGCGTAGACATACATGTGCCTGTGTGAGTGCATGTAGGCACCCGCGTGAGCATGTGTGTGAATATGTATGTGTGTGTTTGTATGTAGTGTGTGGCATGTGTAGTGTGTGTGAGCGTGTGGAATATGTGGTGTGTATAAGTGTGTACATGTGTGGTGTGTGTGAGTGCTGGGCGGGCAGTGGGGTGGGGGTGGGGGTGCAGATTCATCACAGAGCCCACCCATCCTCCTTGGTCCTGAGGCGTAAGCCAACTCACTCTCCCTTTTGTATAGAAATTCATCTCTGGCCCCTAAATCGTCTCCAGGGACCCTCGGGATAACTTCAAGACCCCCAAACAAACCTTGAATTCTGAGTATAGCCTCTGGGGACGTCCTTAGAACAGCTCATAGGACCCTTAGAAAACTCCGGGGCCTGCAGCACATTCTAGAGCCCTAGGGAACACTCTGGGGTCCCCCAGTTATGCTCAGTTTTCCTCTTCCTCCCCACAGGCTGCAAACCAGAACAACAGATGATGTATGCCGGGAGTAAAAACAGGCTGGTGCAGACGGCAGAGCTCACAAAGGTCCCGAGTCGTAGCGAGGAGGGGGCTGGGGGCCTGGGCTCCTGGGTCTGAGAGAGGAGGGGGCTTGAGTCCTCACTGTCTCAGCTCCCCAGTGGATCGTAATGCTGAGCCCTCTCCCTGCCCAGGTGTTTGAAATTCGGACCACCGACGACCTCACAGAGACCTGGCTCCGAGAGAAGCTGTCTTTCTTCCGTTGATCTCTGGGCTGGGGACGTGAATTCCTGATACCTGAGTCCCCAAGGGAACTGAGGACTCAAATCTCTGCACGTGTGAGATCCTAAAGAAATTAAAAATACGGGAACTCAAAGATCCTCAGTTCTGGCTACTTCGCCCTCTCACTGTGAGCTCTAGCCGACAGTCCCTGCAGTACTACCCTTAGGCCACCAGAGGGCGGGCAGACCAAGTAGAACTGCGAGTTGAGTCCCTGGAGGAAAGGAGAACGCCTGCTTCTCTGAAGGGAGGGGGACGGGGAGGGCGCGTGTAGAGTTTCCTGGGGGAATGTGGGAGGCCTGGGTCTCCTCGAGGAATTGGAAGAATATCTAGATCTATGGACAGGTCATTCCCAAGGGAACAAGGACACCCAGGTTCCTGAGAGTAAAGCAGGCAGACAGCCTGTTCCCCTTCCTCTCCCCTCTCCGCCCCAGCTGGGACCAGCCTGTATTAGCATGCAGTGATGCTACTTTTCTCAGCTGAGCCCCAAGGCGGGAAGAATTGAAAAGCCGAAAAGTTGTTGAAGGATCAAACCTAACTGCTTCAGGGGCTCGGGGGTTGTGGGGGGTGGGGTGGGTGGTTTGTGTGGTTGGCTGGGCCTCATGGCCCAGGGATGGGAAAGATGAAGAGGGTCCAGGGCTCTCAGTGGACCGCTGGAGAGGTATGAGATTGAGGAGATAGGGAAAAGACACCCCACCTGCACCTCCCCCAGCCCCCCCGCGAGATTCTTATTTACTTTCTTCTGGCATCTCCAGTTATTTGACTCAGGCTTTTTGTCTGTGTCTCTAAGCAACATTTATTGAGCACTCAGAGAGTACCAAACTCAAACCCGTTGCCTGCCGTTTAGTCTATTCCGACTAGAACTGCCCCATAGCGTTTCCAAGGAGCTCCTGGTGGATTCGAACTGCCCATCTTTTGATTAGCAGCTGTAGCACTTAACCACTCCGCCACTAGCTTCCCACAGTGTACCAGGCTCTGAGAATTCTGAGATGGCTAGGTCATCACGGAGATGAATTACACTATCTCTCTGCTGCCTTTCCCTGTCTCTGATTGTTCCTTTCTCTGTCCCCAGATTCAGGGACTTAGGAACCCCCCCCACCCCCTTCCAGGTTCCTTGTAGAAAGGTGGCCGTTGCCATGGTAACAATGACACAGTGACCTTGGGCCTGGGCTGCCCCTCCCCCAACCCTGTCGTTTCTGGGGAGGGGTCCACAAGACCAACTTCAACCCTACCCACTCTTTTCCAGCTGTAAGACACCATCCCCTCACTTCCCCACCCTGCCCCATCCCTTGTCCCCAGTCATGGCAAGCCCTCTGCATAGAGGGGTTCAGGATAGTCACTCTACACTGAGCTGTAGAGAAATCTCCCCTCCAGCCTCAATTTTTTTAGGGAGTTGAGCTGGTCTTCTCTCAGTCCTAGCCCCTCCCACCCCATCTCTGACAGAGAGGTCTCTTATCTCTGCTTCTGATTACAGCCCCAGTCCCTGAGGGCTAGAGACGGTAGAGGAGGCATGCTGAGGATAGAAGGAAGGGGTCATTCAATTAATAGGTCAGGGAACTCCTGGCTTGAGGAGGTCAGAAAAGCAAAGAGATTTGTCCAAGGCCATGCGCTGACATAATCAAATGGATAATAATCATATGAATAATAATCCTAACTCTCTTATTGAGGGTTACATGCCAGCTACTGCTGTAAGAACTTAACTCATTTAATCCTTGCAGTACTCCATGAAGAAGGTACTATTATTATTCCCATTTAACAGATGAGGAAACTGAGGCACAGAAGCAAAAGCTACTTGCTTGAGGTCTCTGTATAGTCAAAACTCAACCCTAGGGCTTTCTTGCAGCCAACGGCTACACCCTGTCTTAGGAAGGGACCCGGCTCCTCCTCCCTGGGGTTCCCCCACCCACCCAAGTTGAACTTTTGTTTGTGGCTCATGATTGTAAACAACCCAATCAGAAAAAGGCATGTTCAAGGACTTGGCCAATCAGAAGTAAGGAATTTGAAAAGCTGGGACCAATCAGAGAGGGTGACGCAGAGGGGCCATCCAATGCAGAATGGCTGTGGCTACAATGATCGTAGAAGGACCAATCAGAAAGCCCAGAACAGAGAACACTCTCCAATGAAGAGTCAGCACAATTGGACGTGGCCAGGGGCGGATTATCCAATAGACGAGGTAGGCATGGTGCTTACCTTGCTTACCAGCTCATTTGTAGTGAACACTTCCACATGGGTCTGTGGTGAAACCCATGTGAAATGGCTCATTATAAAGTTGTAAGCAAGCACAAGTAAGCCTGTGCTTACCTTGCTTACTTGGTCATCTGCCCGTCAGGGGTTGTAAATTTGAAAAGAAGCTTTGATGCTACAGGAGGGTGCTGTGGAGTTGAGAGAAAGACATATGCCAGCCATACCTAGAAGCAGAATCTTTGCTGTGGTGAAAAAATGTGAAATTGTTCACTACAGATGATCTAGTAAGCAAGGTGAGCACTGTGCTTACCTTGCCTATTGGCTAATCCGCCTCTAGGCATGGCTTTGGCTTTGGGGTGACTCCTCAGAGGGACAGTACAAACTGAGGACCGAACACCTCATCTCTTCCCAAAAACCTTCCCTTCTAGGTTTCCTGAGCCAACCTCCAGGCTTTCCTTGGGGTACTTCTCCCTCCTGATTTTGAAAGGAGCCCTGGTGGTACAATGGTTAAGATGTTGACTGGTAATGGTAAGGTCAGAGGTTAGAACTTACCAGCCACTCCACAGGAGAAAGCCATGAAAGTCGGCTTTCCTAAATATGGTTACTACGTGCCCTTGAGTGGGTTCCAACTCATAGTGACCTTATATACAACAAAAGAAAACTGCCGGGTCCTGCACCATCTTCATAATGGTTGCTGTGTTTAAGCCCATTGTTGCAGCCACTGTGTCAATTTGTCTCGTTGAGGGTCTTCCTCTTTTTTGCTGACCCTCTACCAAGCATGATGTCCTCCTTGGAAACCCTATGGGGCAGTTCTGCTCTGTCCTGTAGGGTCACTATAGTCAGAATCGACTGGATGGTAACAGGTAACCTTGAAAGCGAGCAGGGCTTACGTTGGGAAGTCCAGCGACTGGACTTTAGGTCCGAGCTGAGTGGGCCAGATCCCCATGGCTTGAGGCTGCTGAGGGAAGCTTTGGAGTGGGGTCTAAAGTGGAGGGGTGGGATCTAGCCTTGAGGGCGGGGCCTAGGCCGAGGAAGGCTGAATACTATGTTTTGGGGTAGTGTCTAAGGGGCAGGGGAGGGGTGGAGGTGTGAGAACGGGGCAGAGAGGTGGGCCCTAGGCTTGAAGGGCATTGCTTAGGTCAAATAGGGCTGGGATTTTTTGCTTTGGGGTGGAGCCTAAGAGGCAGAGGGTGGGGTGTAGGGTTGGAGGTGGGGCGTAGGGTTGGGGGTGGGGCGGGTTTTGTGTAAGAACGGGATTGGTCATAGGTCTATGTTAGAAGGTCTGAGGCAGGGAAATAAGCACCTTAGCTTCTTCCACCTGTTGTCCTTATTTTTCAGGCCAATTCCCATCCCCACTGACCTTGTGGGCCTACACCCCTTCTCTTCCAGTGACCCCAGGCTGAGGGGCCGTGCTTATTCCCGACTGTGACCTCCTGAGGTGAGGTCTAGAGTCAGCCTAGCTCCCCGGCCCTCTCGCAAGAGGTATTCAAGAACATATGTTTACTGAGTGCCTACTGCGTGCTTGTCACTGTTCTGGGCACTGGAGGAAATCGGTGCCCATGTCAAGCCCCTCAGGAGGCTTACGTTTCTATGACTAGGCAATAAACAAACAATAAACAGGTAAACAAACAAATAGATGATTTCAGAGAGTGATAGATAAGTGCTCTGAGGTGATGCAATGGGTAGAAATGGTGGGATATGTTGATGAAAGGTGTGCGTCAGGCTTGTATCCTTTCACCACACCTATTCAATCTCTATGATGAGCAAATAATCCGAGAAGCCAGACTGTATGAAGAAGAACGAGGCACCAGGATTGGAGGAAGACTCATTAACAACCTGCGTTATGCAGATGACACAGCCTTGCTTGCTGAAAGTGAAGAGGACTTGAAGCACTTACTGATGAAGATCAAAGACCACAGCCTTCCGTATGGATTACACCTCAACGTAAAGAAAGCAAAAATCCTCACAACTGGACCAATAAGCAACAATGGGCTCAAACATAGCAACAGTTGTGAGGATGGTGCAGGACTGGGCAGTGTTTCATTCTATTGTACATAGGGTGGCTGTGAGTCGGAGCTGCCTCGAGAACGGCACCTAACAACGCAACTCTGGAAGAGTTCTCCTGCTCCCTGCCGCTAGCCCCCAACATTTATTATTAAAAAGTGAATATCCAGCAAAATGGAAATAGTTTTACAGTAAACACCTGTATACCCAACACCTAGATTCTTCCATTAACATTTGATTAACTTGGTTTATCACATATCCATCCCCCAATACATCTCATTTCCTAAAAGATGTATTTCGAAGTAATTTGCATACATCAGGACACTTCCTTGGGGGAGTGGCTGATTTTAAATTGGGGATGGAAAGGGAAGGCCTCCCTGGGGAGATGCCATTTGAGTTAAGACCTGAATGAAAAGAAGGAACCAGCCATGGAAGGGGAAGAAAAGCACAAAGGCCTGGGGGCTGGAATGAGCTGGGTGAGTTGGAGGAATAGAAAAGGCATCGCCAAGGAGCTGGAAGCAGTGACTGAGGCTGGAAGACAAGAACCAAGGGACAGTGATCAGAGATGAGGTCAAGAGGTTGGCAGGGGGCCAGAGCTCACCGGGCTAGTATACCCTGTGAGGCGAGGCGGACTCTGCTGGGACCTCAGGCTCTTTGTCTCCCCTTCGCATCTCTGTCTATTGTTATTAGCTCTCTTCTCATTCTACCAAGGCCTGCTTAGGTCCTTTTACCCCTTCACCTCCACCCTACCTTGTCATTTACTTTCTGTGTGATCTCAGGCAAGGGACTTAACTTCTTAGTGCCTCAATTTTTCTCCTCTGTAAAATGGGAATAATAATGGGACCTCTTCATCAGGCTGTGGTGAAGATGGAATGAAGGAATATATGTGAAGTCCTTAGAACCATTTCTGGCACATCCAAAAAAACCAAACCTGTTGCCATTGAGTCTATTCTGAATCATAGAGCCCTATAGGACAGAGTAGAACTGCCTCATAGGGTTTCCAAGAAGCCGCTGGTAGATTTGAACTGCTGACTTTTTGGTTAGCAGCCAAACCCTCAATCATTGTGCCACCAGGGCCCCTTCTGGTACATGTTGCTGTTGTTGCTAGGTGCTGTCGAGTCAGTTCTGACTCAATTCTGACACATAGTGACCCTACAGGATGGAGAAGAACTGCCCCATAGGGTTTCCAAGGAGTGGCAGGTGGATTGGAACAGCCGACCTTTCGGTTAACAGCCAAGCTCTTAACCACTATGCCACCAGGGCTTCCGGTACATAAAACCCACTACCATCGAGTCAATTAGACCCTTAGCAACCATACAGGACAGAGTAGAACTGCCCCATAGGGTTTCCAAGGAGCGCCTAGTGGATTTGAACTGCTGACCTTTCGGTTAGCAGCCGAGCTCTTAACCACTGCGCCACCAGGGCTTCAGGCACATAAAAAAAAAATAGCTGTGCTGTATATGTATTTGCTTTCAGTGCTGTTATTGTTATTCCTCCCCCCACCCATCCTCCCAGCCCTGATCTGCATGCCCAGCAGGGAGCACCAGAAACTATGGCGGGAGGCGGGGGTGGTCCCTGGGGAGCACCAGGAACTATGGCGGGAGGCGGGGGTGGTCCCTGGGGAGCACCAGGAACTATGGCGGGAGGCGGGGGTGGTCCCTGGGGAGCACCAGGAACTATGGCGGGAGGCGGGGGTGGTCCCTGGGGAGCACCAGGAACTATGGCGGGAGGCGGGGGTCGTCCCTGGGAAGTGGTGGTGGCAGTGAGTTCTGAAGATTGGGGGGATTGTGGGTGTACCTAGTGGCATCTAATGCTTGTGAGTGTGGTCAGAGTTCACTAGAGGGATGGTCTGCAGAGGTGGGCTTCTTTTGGGGGCGGGGCAGCCTTAGTGCGATGGTGCTGGGCAGAGTTTAGGGAAATGGTTTGGACAGGACCTTTGATGCAGTGGGTTCCAAACTGGACTTCAGGAATCTGTGGACTGCCATAAGACTGATTTTGAGGGAAAGCCTTGCTGGGTTTGGGGGCCCCATAAGAATCTTAGAAAGAGATGAAGAGTGACCTAAGATAGCAGGGGTTGCAAGAGGGGCCTGGGGGGCTCACTGGGGGTTGGTCAAAGGGATCTGAACATGTAAGAAGCAAGGAATTCTGGCCCCCATGGAAGTCGCTAGGAGGGAGGAAGGGTCTTCAGGGCCCAAGAGAAAGAATGGGAACAGGGAGGAGTCAGGGGAGGAGGGAGAGAGAAAAGTCTAAGGTCTCCAAGGGGAAGATGGTCAGGGGTTGAGGGGGGGAATGGGGAAAATTTGGGATCTTCCATGGGGATAAGAGATCTTTTGGGGCCCCCTAGAACTTGGCCTGAGTCCTATTGGAGCTCAAGGGTGGTTTGGGGTCCTTGAGGGTGAAGGGACATGGTTGGGGTCTCCAAAAAGGAGTGGGATGTGGTTTGTGGTCCTGGATGGCTGGATGTTGGGGTATAATTTGTTGTCCCTGAGGGGAATGCATTGTCTAGGATCCCCCTGAATGTTGGGGTATGGTCTAGGGTCCCTGATGGGTTGGTTTGGGTCTCCTTGGATTTTGAGATACAGTCTGGGGTCCCTCTGTATCCTGGACGTGGTCTAGGGTCGTTGATGGAGTGGGACATAAATCTGGGGTCACCAAGGAGAGTAGGACATGGTTTGTGGTGCCAGGTGGCTGTAGGATATGGTCTGGGTTTCCAAAGCAGGTAAGGCAGGGTCTGAGGTCCCCCTGGGTATTGGGACATAGTCCAGGGTCTCCACTGGGAGATCTGGGGTCCCCATGCCCGTCGGGGCGTGGTCTGGGGGGGTCTCTGGGGAAGCCGGCAGAGCTGGGGGTGGGGCTGGGGAGTGGTCGGGGGCGGGCCGGCGGCGGCCCAGCAGTGGAGCCGAGTCTGCGGCCGACCCCGGAGCTGGGGGTCTGGGGTCTGCGGCCGCGCCGCCCGCCCGCCCCGCTCCGGTCGGCGCCCCCTCCCCCCTTGCGGCGGTGGTGGCGGCGGGGCTCGGGCGGCGGGCGGCGCGGAGGGCGGAGCTCGGCGGCGGCTGGGGAGGGAGGGCGGGAGGCGGGAGGGAGGCGGCCCCGCGGCACCGCGCCCCCTCCCCCGGCCCTCCCCCCACCATGGCGCGGAGCGAGGCGGCGGCGGCGGGGCCGGGCCCGGGGCCCCCCGGGGCTGGGTGAGCGCGGCCCGCAGCGGCCGGGGAGGCGGCGGGTGGGGGCGCCGGTGTGAGCGCGGGTGTGAGCGTGCAGCGTGTGAGTGTGTGTCCGCGGCGCTGCGGCGGGCCCGGCGTGCGCTCGCGCGGCCCTGTGTGTGCCCGGCGCCGGCGTGTGCGGCGCCCTGCTTGTGTGGCCATCCGGGTGTGTGCTGGGTGTCGATCCGAGGTTGTGTGTCCGGCGCTGCGTGTGTGTCCACCTGAGCGGCTGCCGCTCCGGCTGCGTGTCTGGGGGGCTGTCGCACGCCCATCGGAGGGGCTGTGTGCAGGTGTGTGTGCGTGGGTTGTGTGCCCAGGTGTGGGTGCCTCCCCCCATCCCCCAGCGAGTGTGTGCGCGGCTAGCTGCATTGGGTTTGGGTCCGGGTTGGATGTCCATCCGAGGGTCTGGGTAACCGGGTGTGCCCGCTCGGGTGTCCATTTGTGTGTGTGTGTGTGTCTGCGGTTGTATGTCTCCGAGGGTGTGTGTCTGTGCGTCCACGTCGGGTTCCCGGCCGGGGGCTGGGGCTCGGCGCGTTGTGGCTCCAGGCCTCTGTGTAGGTTTGGGGGAAGGGAGTTAGCCGCTCCCTCGGTCCATGTCAACTGGGGGGGTCCTAAGCGGTCCTTGGGGGAGACGGCCATGTCTTCCCCTTCCCGGTGGCTGGTGGGGGGGGGATGGGCGGCCGGGAGGTGTACAGATGGAGGGATGAGAGGCCGAGGGATGGGCAGATGGGCCCTGTGCGAGGGGGGGCACAGACCCGGCTCGTCCCTACGCACCCCACCCCTATTCCCCCACAGGCCAGAGCTCCCCAGATGGGGCCAGAGTTGCTGGCATCCAGATGGCCAGACTGGGGACCCATGGGCTGCTTGCTGGTTGGAGAAGATCTCCTTGGCTTGAGACAGTGCTCTAGCACCCTCAACCCTCTGAGAGTCGACTTGCTGAAACCTGACCTCCAGCCCTGGTTTGGTGGGGTGCGGGCCATGCTGGGAGGGCTGCTGGGATCTCTTTGGCTTGGGAAGCAGGTGGGGCGGGTGCCCTGGGTTTGGGAGGGATGTGTGTCCACCACCGTGTGTCAGTGTGCATCTGTGCCTGTGTGTTGATTATGCTGCTGTGGTTAAATATTTTGGGTGCACTTGTTAGTGTGTAAACGTCCGCCAGGGGTCTGGGCTGTTGTGTGAGTGTGTGTCTATTGGGAGTGAACATCTCTGAGTGTCGGTGCAGAGGTGCACCTTTTGGTGCATGTGTGTTTGAGCATCTCCCGGCATTGTGAGTGTCTGTGTACAGTCGTGGTTCTCTGTACATGTGTGTGGCCATGTGGGTATCTGTTGGTGTAGAGATGTATCAGTTTTGCGATAGTGCATTGTAGGAGTCTATGAAGTTGTATGGGTGTGTTTGGGCACTTAAGAGTGTGCACCTGTGCATCTTTGTGTAAGTATGCATCTGTTATAGGTGTGTGTGTGCCCGTGTGTTGGTGAGTGTGTGCACCTGTGTTGTGCAGCTGTGCAAAGGAAAGCCAGTGTTCGTGTGTGGTTGTGTGCAGGTGTGCCAACCTTGAGGGTTTGTGTCTATGTTGTGAACCTGTTTGTGCTTCAGTGTTGGTCTCTGGGGAGTGGAGTTGTGTGTGTTCATACACATATGTGCAGAGCACTACGCACATGCAAGCCTGTGTCCCTGCACAAGGCTGAACCCAATTCTGGGCCCAGGGAGTTTGGGGCCCATGTGGCAAGGCCTAGGGTATGCTGGGGTCCAGTCTGGGGACTGTGAGACAAGTGTGTCCACACCTCAGGCCAAGTGCCCATGGAGGGGAAGCACAGAATCTCAGCTGTGGAGACTTGGGGTGTGGGTCTGTGTGGGTTCTGGCATGTCCACACATGTCTGGGTGGGCACCTCCAAGCCTTCGCCAGCAGCTTGCGCTGCTCAGGTTCTTTGAACTTGGGGGGCTGGGTGGCTGAACTGCTGGGTTCTAAATGAGGAAGGGCAGGGGGCCAGGTCCAGACTCCTGGGTCTGAAGAAGGAGGCAGCTTTGGGCCTAGAATCCTGGATTTGAAGGAGGAAGGGTTTAGGGGATTGGATTCCTGAGACCTGAGGAAGGAAGGGACTGGGCTCTGGACTCCTGGGTCAGAAGTGGGAGATGGGGTCCTCGGGCTCCTGAGACCTCAGTGGACAAATGGCTGGATGTGGACTCCTGGGTTTTGGCAGGTGAACAGTCCTGAGCCCCAGACTCCTAGGTCTCTGGAGACGACCCCTGGGTTCCGTGAGACTGTGCAGAGCCTGCAGCAGGTGGGCTTAAGGGGGGCCACCACATCAGGGACTTCCTTGGCTGAGATAGCCTCCAATGAGGACCTGGCACCCAAAGAGGAGCCGGAAGGATGCTAACAGGGTTGCTTTGCTCCTTTGCAGGTACTGGCCCAGGCCCTGACTCCCTGAAGAGAGGTGAGTGGGGGTCTCAGGCTGGGAGAGCTGTGGGGTGATTGGGCTTTTTCTGAGTTTGTGGGAGGCCTGGAGCCCTGGGCTAGCATGGATTTCATTTTGAGGTGTGGTATGGGGTAGTGCCAAGGTCAGAATCATCATGCTTGGCTAAGGGCTCCTGGTACTCAAGCCATGGGTGGCTGAGGGTCTCTGGGGGCAGGTGTGGTTTCTGGCCAGGAGGCATCCCCTCTCAGGATGGTGCCAGGCAGCCAGGAAAGGGAGGTCCTTATGGTATCAGTAAAGGGTACAGGAGGGTTTCATGACGTGAAGTGACCCGTGCATTGGGAGAGTCGAGAAGACATGGTTTACCATTTTGTGCATGTTTGTGCCTGCATGTGGGATGGTCTACTAACAGTGGAACCTGCTGGTGGTTGAGTGAGAGCCAGAGAAAATAATAAATGAGCATAATAATAGCAGCTAACATTTACGTAGTGTGTATGCAGTTTGGAACTATTATAAGCTTGTTATGGTGTATCAACTTATCCTCACAACAACCCTCTGAGGTAGGTGCTACCATTATCCCCATTTTACAGATGAGTCCTCTGAGGCACAAAGAGGGGAAGTCACTTGCCTTGCCTATGGTCACATAGCAGGGAGTTGGGGTGTGAACCCAGACAGCCTGTTCTAGATTGCTTTAAACTGAGTGTCGCTGTGGGAGGAGAGATTGTACCCCTGTTGCGTAGATTGGGGAACTGAGCCCTAGAGATGCCATAGCCAAGCACGTCAGGGTTAGGGCTTCTACCTCTGGAGTCCTGCTTGCAGGCCAGCGTTTTCTGTCCCATAAGGAACAGTGTCCTAGAGGGAGTGAAAGACAAATTAGGGGTGGGGGCTCAGAGATGGTGAGATGCCCTGGTCCTGCCTTTTTCTCTTCTGCCCAGTGGCTATCTCTCTGTCTCTTTTCTGTCTCCCTCTGTGTAACACTATCTTTCTGTCTTTCCTCCTCTCTCTCCACTCTCTCTCTCTCTGCCTCCATCTCTCTTTTCCTTATGTTCCCCTTTTTCTCTTCACTCTGTTTTTCTGTATTTCTTTTCCTCAATCTCACTCCGTCTCTTCGCTGTTCTTCAAATTCTCTTTTTGTCTCTTTCTCATTCTCTGAGTCTTTCTGTCTCTGCCAGTCCATCTGTCCCTCCCCTTGCCTGTCCCCATCTCACTTCACTTCTTTTCCTGCCTCTCTTCGTCTCCCCTTTCCATGTCCTCTGTCCCCCTCCTTATGGCCAGGAGGGTAAGGACCACCTCAGGCCACAGCCCAAACTGCAGATTCCTGGAAGGTGGGCCAGCATGGGCTGGGGCATGGGGTGGGATGGGGTGAAAACTGCTCCGGGGACGCCCCCTTCCCATCCATTCTTCTTCACCCCCCTCCCCGCCCACCCTGTGTTGTGATGGGAGCTGACATGTCGTGGGCTGTAGCCGCCGCAGGGGGAATCCCCACCGGAAGGTTTTGCCTGGAGCAGAGGCATAGCGGGAGTGTGTGTGTGTGCGTGTGCTTGTGTGTGCATGCATTTGTAGGCTTGTGTGGCTGTATCCGAGCATGTGTGCCCACTGGTGTGAGCACAAAAGTCTGCCCCTTGCTTAGGGGCTCAGCAGTGCCCAGCGTGAGACCAGGCTCAGGGCAGGGCTTCCCAAAGTAGAGCAGGGAGACTCTGACAGGGTTTCTCGGCCCCTTCCACCGTCAAATGCTCTCTGCCACTGCCAAAGGCATTTATTGGGTGCTTATTGTGTGCCCAGCTGCAGGTTCAGCGGTTCCCATGAATAAGCTCACTGAGTCCTTACAACAACCCAGTGAAGGTGGCACTAGTAACGTTCCATTTTACAAATGAGGAAATCATTGTTTGGGATCACACAGCTAACAAGTGGTGAGCCAGGATTCGAACTGGGTCTGTTCGAATAATAGTGCACTTGTTCTTCATAATTCACACTGCTATACCTGGCATATATATATTAAGTGGTCGATGATGGTGATGATGGTAATATAGCTAGCATGCAGGAGCACATTTTACATGCCAGGTGCTGTTCCAAGTACACTATGTTTATTAAGCCATTTAACGGTCACAGAGGTAAGGCCTATTTCTGTCTCCATTTCACAGATGAAGAAACCGAGATTCAGAGAGCTTCAGACACTTGCCCAAGGTCACACAGCTAGTAAGTGTCAGAGGTGGGATATGAACCCAGGGAGTAGGGCTTTAAGGAGCCCTGGAGGCGCAGTGGTTAAGCGCTTGACTTCTAACCCAAAGATCTGAACCCATCAGCTGCTCCTTGGGAGAAAGATGTGGCAGTCTGTTTCTGTAAAAATTACAGGCTTGAAAATCCTATGGGGCAGTTCTAGTCTGTCTTACAGGGTCGCTATGAGTCAGAATCGACTCTATGGCAATGGATTTAGATTTTTTGGTTTAGTATGACTATAGGGTCGCTATGAGTTGGAATCAACTCAATGGCAATGGGTTTGGTTTTTTTGGTTTAGTGTGTCTTTGAAATCTATGGCCTTAAATCCTAGTCAGCAGTGATTTTTCAGAATATATCCTGCATACTGGAGGTACTGTTGGGCTAGGTGTTATCCCTCCCATGGGGAATCATTGGAGGGACTGGGGGGTTTCTGGAGGAGGGGGAGAGGAGGGAGTAGGGTGCTCAGGGGTGGGGCAGTGGCAGTTTACCAACCAACATGGAAATATGTTAATGTGTTAACGTGAATGCATGTTGGGTGATTATCTGTCCTATCACTGTGCTATGTGACCCCGTCCACAGGAGTGGAGGGGTCCAGGTGAGACTCCTAGCACGACCTCCAGGTGGCCAGGCTGGTGGCCAAGCCCCATGCCTGGTAACCATCTCCTCCCTTGCAGGTCTCTCCACCTCCTCCCCTGACCTGCCCACTGCACCATGGCTCCAGGCCCCTTCTCCTCGGCGCTTTTCTCGCCTCCCCCTGCAGCCCTGCCCTTCCTGCTGCTGCTCTGGGCAGGGGCGTCTCGTGGCCAGCCCTGCCCCGGCCGCTGCATCTGCCAGAACGTGGCGCCCACACTGACCATGCTGTGTGCCAAGACCGGCCTGCTCTTTGTGCCCCCTGCCATCGACCGGCGTGTTGTGGAGCTGCGGCTCACCGACAATTTCATTGCGGCCGTCCGCCGCCGCGACTTTGCCAACATGACCAGCCTGGTGCACCTCACCCTCTCCCGGAACACCATCGGCCAGGTAGCGGCCGGCGCCTTCGCCGACCTCCGAGCTCTCCGCGCCCTGCACCTCGACAGCAACCGCCTGGCGGAGGTGCGCGGTGACCAGCTCCGAGGCCTGGGCAACCTCCGCCACCTGATCCTCGGCAACAACCAGATCCGCCGGGTAGAGTCGGCCGCCTTCGACGCCTTCCTGTCCACCGTGGAGGACCTGGATCTGTCCTACAACAACCTGGAGGCCCTGCCCTGGGAGGCAGTGGGCCAGATGGTGAACCTGAACACCCTCACGCTGGACCACAATCTCATCGATCACATTGCCGAGGGCACCTTTGTGCAGCTCCACAAACTGGTCCGCCTGGACATGACCTCCAACCGCCTCCATAAACTCCCGCCCGATGGGCTCTTCCTGAGGTCCCAAGGCGCGGGCCCGAAGCCGCCCACGCCGCTGACCGTCAGCTTCGGTGGCAACCCCCTGCACTGTAACTGTGAGCTGCTGTGGCTACGGCGGCTAACCCGAGAAGACGACCTGGAGACCTGCGCCACCCCTGAGCACCTCACCGACCGCTACTTCTGGTCCATCCCGGAGGAGGAGTTCCTGTGTGAACCCCCGCTGATCACGCGGCAGGCGGGAGGCCGGGCCTTGGTGGTAGAGGGCCAGGCGGTCAGCCTGCGGTGCCGGGCGGTGGGTGACCCTGAGCCAGTGGTGCACTGGGTGGCACCTGACGGGCGGCTGCTGGGGAACTCGAGCCGGACCCGGGTCCGGGGGGACGGGACACTGGATGTTACCATCACCACCTTGCGGGACAGTGGCACCTTCACGTGCATCGCCTCCAACGCTGCCGGGGAGGCCACGGCGCCGGTGGAGGTGTGCGTGGTGCCTCTGCCGTTGATGGCACCGCCGCCGGCGGCCCCGCCCCCTCTCACCGAGCCTGGTTCCTCCGACATCGCCACGCCCGGCCGGCCTGGGGCCAATGACTCGGCTGCTGAGCGCCGGCTTGTGGCTGCCGAGCTTACCTCGAACTCTGTGCTCATCCGCTGGCCAGCCCAGAGGCCCGTGCCCGGCATCCGCATGTACCAGGTTCAGTACAACAGCTCCGCCGACGACTCCCTGGTCTACAGGTGGGTGTGCGGTCCCAGGACCTTCTCCCAAGCTCAGGGGGGCCGCCTTGCTTCAGCCAGGGTGCTAGATGGCCATTCGGAGTTGTCCAGGGTCCTGATTTACCTCTCTCTTTCTGTCTCTGTCGCTTTCTCATTTATTCAGCAAATACGCATGGAGCACTTACATGAATCAGACCAGGGCTGGGTACCGGTGTGATTATGACAGTGAATGAGCTGGGCACTGTCCCTGCTCTCCTGGGCTCCTGAGCTTCACCTCTGCTCACCAAAGGCGTTTGGTTGTCCACAGGGTCAGCTTAACATTTTGGAGCATGAAATATATATATTTACAGTTATGTTTATAAATCATATGCCAGTACCACACTATACCAACCCACTGGATATATTATAAAAACAGAAAACACAAAGCATGAGACATACATAAATAAGTTATTTCCACCCACCATTGGGTTAGAAGCCATTGCCTTGGTGTGGACAGACCTGTGTGGTGCTGACAGACATCGAGTGGTTACTTTATCCCATCTTCTCCATTATTCCTTTTCTCTTGCCTCTGACTCTGTCTGTCCTTCTCTCCCTCCTGCCCTCACCCGTCACTGAGCCCTTGCTCCATACCAGGCCCAGAGCTGGGTGCTGGGGACACAGAGAGACCAAGAGGAAACCTGGTTCCTGGCCTCAACGAGCTGACAGCCCAGTGGGAGCAGGCATGGATTACATAATGAATTATAGCCTCATCCTTGCTCTGTCTCTCCATTTGAGTACTTTTTGAATATCACTGCTGGCCTCGGGAGCTGACGCACAGTGGGCACTTGCTTAGTGGTTGTTGGCGTGTGGCCGTCTCCCCCGTCCCTCTCCCTCATGCACATTGCTGAGTGCTTGCTCTGTGCTTGAGTTCACTTGGGGATACTAGAGGGGCTGAGTCATTTTCCCACCTTTGGGAAGAAGCCTGGCTCCTGGCCTTTGCCTCCATCTTTGCTGGTGCTCACTTTGCTACATGCCTGGCACACAGTAGGCGCTTTCCCATTGTGGGTTGAATGAATAAATGTCTCTTCCCCTTGTCTCTGTCTTCCTTGTGTTTCCTTTCTTTTTTGATTCTGATCACCAAACATGGAGTAAACGCCTACTGTGTGCCAGATCCTGTGCTGGGCTCTGGGCTTACAGATGGAGATTAGACACTGGTCCTGTTTTATAATCCTTAAGGCAAACATATGAACAAAACAAAAACCTTTACAAGGTACCTCCTCCCAAGGAATGCCACCTCATTTGATTTTCCTGACTCTGCTATGAGGCAGAGATGGTCTTTTCCCTCTGTCCCGTTTTACAGCCAGGGAAACTGAGGCGCTGGGGTGATGAATCCCTCTGCCCAAGGTCACACAGGAAGCAGCAGAGCCAGTGTTCCAGAGCTTAGCCTTCCAGCTCCTAGTCCTGTCTTTTTTACATTGAGCACGTATTTATTGAGCACCCACTGTTTGCCAGGCAGGGATGGAGGGGAGATAGCTAAGACATTTCTGTAAAGAATCCTCAGTTTCTGTAACTTGTCCGCCTGTTTCTCACTTTCCTTCTCTCTCTGACCCATGGCCACTGTGGGGGGAGGAGGAGGATCGTTCACAGGTCCCCAGATGTTCCAGATGTATGCAGGTGTTGATGGCCCCTATCCCCTGCTGGACAGCAGACCCTGGGACTTGTCCCTCTCCCTTAGGGCCACAGTTCCAGCCCTTCACCCCACCTCCCCCCCTTGCAGACACCTGTCCTGTGGCATTGCAGGAGTTAACTTCCTCACTGCTGCCATGGACGGAGGTGACATCCAACCAGAAACCTGATTAGCTGCTTGCTTGGGCCTTGCGGCCAATGAGAGACACGTGGGCTCAAGCCTTTTTTAGGAGTTGGCCTCTGTCCTTGACAAGAAGGGAGCCCCTAGCAACTGGTTATTTGGGGGGAAGGGGCAAGAGGAATCCAAGGGAACCTGAGAGGACAGATGAGGAAAAGGAAGACTAAAAGCCAGGGGAGGCCAGGATGCTTAGGGTGGGGCTGTGAGTCTGTGAAACGGCAGGCAGGGCAGAGCTGGAGAAGTGGGTGGGCCTTTACTTGAAGTAAGTGGCTCTTGGTGGTGGAGGAATCTTCTGGAAGTGGGGTAGCGGGTGGAGCTTCAGGACCAGAAGGTGGCCCTGCTGGAAGGGGAAGCCTCTGAGAGGTAAGAAGGCCTGTGGAGATGGGGGTGTGGCCTTAAGGGGAGGTGGGGCTTGCTTTGCCTGATCCCTGGCAGATGAAGAGGCAGTCCTTGTCGCTGGTGACCCATTAAGAGCGGTGGGTTTTTGCAGGAGAGACCGGGAGAGTAGGTGAGGTTGAGTGGTGGGCATGCAAACCTATGTGACCATGGCAGTCCTGGTTTAGATGGGACTGGACGGGGCCACGTGGATTTGTGGGGACAGTGTGCAAGAGATGTATCCCACAGAGGGGAAGGCCTAGTGGTGCTGGCCCTCCAGAGGGCGGGTCTTATAGACAGGGAGCTGCAATTGCTAGTGAAGTGTAAAATGCAGAAAGTGTTACTGGCCAGCATGTGGTGGGGTGCTTGCTAATAATGATGATGTCATTATTGAGTGTCCAGCTTTGGATATGTTAACTCATTCAGTCCCCAAACCATCTCTGCCATGTGGGAACTCTCATTATTCCCCAATGGGGCACAGAGAGATTAAGAAACTCGCTGAAGGTCACAGAGCTAGTTAAGTGGTAGAGGAGAGATTCAAAACCAGGCAACCTGGCAGCTTAACCACTTTTCAGCATTGCTCCTCATTTGAAGGGAGTGGTCCAAAAGCAGGGAGCCCTGGTGGCACAATGGTTAAGAGCTCAGCTGCTAACCAAAAGGTCGGCAGTTCGAATCCACCAGCTGCTCCTTGGAAACTCTATGTGGCAGTTCTACTCTGTCCTATAGGGTCGCTATGAGTCAGAATCTACTCGACAGCAAGAAATTTTTTTTTTTTTTTGGTAAGGGATGAGACACGGGTAGGGGTTTGGTCCCCTCTGGACACTACGGGTGGTCCAGAGTGGGGCTAATGCCACCTCCTCCCGCAGGATGATCCCGTCCACCAGCCAGACCTTCCTGGTGAATGATCTGGCCGCGGGCCGTGCCTACGACCTGTGCGTGCTAGCTGTCTACGACGACGGGGCCACGGCGCTGCCCGCCACGCGCGTGGTGGGCTGCGTGCAGTTCACCACCGCCGGAGACCCGGCGCCCTGCCGCCCCCTGCGGGCCCATTTCCTGGGCGGCACCATGATCATCGCCATCGGGGGTGTCATCGTCGCCTCGGTCCTCGTCTTCATCGTCCTGCTCATGATCCGCTACAAGGTCTACGGCGATGGGAACGGCCGCCGCGTGAAGGGCACCTCCAGGTCGCCTCCGCGGGTCAGCCACGTGTGCTCGCAGACCAACGGCGCAGGCGCGGCGCAGGCCCCGCCCCCGCCGGACCGCTACGAGGCGCTGCGCGAGGGGACGTCCCCAGCCGTCGCCGTCGAGGCCGAGGCCAGCGCGGCGGAAGCGGCCTCCCCTGACTCGGAAGCGGCGCTCGGACGCGCTCTGGGCGGCTCGACCACCTCGCTGTGTCTGCTGCCGTCCGAGGAAGCCTCTGCGGAGGAGCCTCGGGCCACGGCGGGCCCTCGGAGGAGCCGTTCCGGGGCGCTGGGGCCGCCAGCTTCGGCTCCCGCCACTCTGGCTCTGGTTCCTGGGGGGGCCCCGGCCCGGCCAAGGCCGCAGCAGCGCTATTCGTTCGACGGGGACTACGGGGCGCTCTTCCAGAGCCACAGTTACCCGCGCCGCGCCCGGCGGACAAAGCGCCACCGGTCCACGCCGCACCTGGACGGGGCCGGAGCGGGCGCGGCCGGGGACGACGGAGACCTGGGGCTGGGCTCCGCCAGGGCGCGCCTGGCCTTTACCAGCACCGAGTGGATGCTGGAGAGTACCGTGTGAACGGCGGGCAGGCGCCGGGACAAACGCCCTGCCGCCCGGAGCCCGGGGCGGGACACCGGGAAAGGCCGCGCGGAGACGGCGCGCCTCGTCCGGAGGGGGCGGCGCGGCTTCCGGCTCGGCTCCGGCCACGCCCCGCGCCCGGGGGAGGGGGCGGCCGCTGGGCTCCCCTCCCCCACGCCCGCCTCGCCCCTCCTGCCCCTCCCCCCGCGCGCTCGCGGACCTCGCTGGAGCCGGTGCCTTACACAGCGAAGCGCGGGGAGGGGCAGGGCCCCCCGACACTGCAGCACTGAGACACGAGCCCCCTCCCCCCGCCCGGGACCCGGGGCAGGGGCGAGGGGCCCATTTCTTGTATCTGGCTGGACTAGATCCTATTCTGTCCCGCGTCGGCCTCCAAAGCCCCCACCCTCAACCCCTTCATCTCCTTGGTCCGGTTGGGTCTGGCTTGGGGTTCTCCTTTCTCTGATCCTCTCGTTTGTCTCTATCCCCCACCCTACCCCGCGTATTCTGTGTCTTACGTCTCCTTCCCAGTTTGTCTCCCTTTTCTCTGTCCGTCTGTCTCTCCTTCTGCCCTTCCTTCTTATGTCTAGTCTCTCTGTCTCCGGATTTTCTCTTCCCACTACGCAGTTTCCCGGGCAGGTCCCACTGGAAGGACCAGACTCCTCTATTCCCTCCTCGTTCGCCAAATAAATCCCCACACGAACAAAATCCAAAACCAAATCCCCTCTCCCTACTGGAGCCGGGATCCGCCGCCGCCGCAGCAGAATTAAACTTTTTTCTGTGTCCGAGGGCGCTCTGCGTGACCTCTGTGTGTGTCCGTGTGTGTCTTGGGGTGGGGAGGGCGACCTAGATTGCCGCATAAGGGCTGTAAGACCGAAGTGAGGATGGCTAATGGGCCGGCCGGGAGACTGGCAGACAGGCTCCCAGCCCCTGAGAGACGGAGAGCTGGGGAACAATAACAAAGTGATAATAGCCAACACTTAAAACCAAAAAAACCAAGCCCAGTGCCGTCAAGTCAATTATGACTCATAGCGACCCTATAGGACAAAGTAGAACTGCCCGCATAGAGTTTCCAAGGAGCGCCTGGTGGATTTGAACTGCCAACCCTTTGATTAGCAGCCATAGCACTTAACCACTACACCACCAGGGTTTCCAACACTTACTGAGTGGTTACTGTGTGCCAAGCACTGTTGCTGTCTTAAAAATCATTTAATCCTCACAACAACCCTAGGAGGCCGGTATTATCCTGTTTTACAGGTGAGGAAATTGAGGCCCAGGAAAGTTAACTAAGTTGCCCAAGGTTACACAGCCAGAAGATGGGATTTAAAGGCAGATATGGTGGCTTTTAAGGAGCCCTCGTGGTGCAGTGGTTAAGCGCTCGGCTAACTGAAAGGTCTGCAGTTGGAACCCACCAGGCCAAGGGAGAAAGATGTGGCAGTCTGCTTCCATAAAAATTACCGTCTTGGGAACCCTCTGGGGCAGCTCTACTCCGTCCTGTAGGGTCGCTGTGAGTTGGAATCAACTTGATGGCAACGAGTTTGGTTTGAGGTTTTGTGGCTTTTGAGTCTGGACTCAACCACGATATACCACTCTGCTGCTCAACAGTTACTGGATGTTCATTCCACAAGCAGGTATTGGGTCCACACGCAGGTATTGGGTCCACACGCAGGTATTGTGCTAAGCACAGCTTATCCCACCGAGATCTGACAACTGCAAGGTAGATGCCCATGGCCCCGTTCTACAGACAGGTAAATCTGAGCCACAGGGAGGTGAAGTCACTTGCCCGAGGCCCCTCAGTGAACACCCAGGAGCAGTTTACCCTCAGTCTCTTCCTCACCACTGCACTGTATTGCTTCTGGGGTCTGTCAGGAGGCTGAGAATGGCTCCAGTGACCCGAGCGGAGCACAGGTACCCAAAACCAGCCTGGTGGGGAAGGGACAGGAGAGTTCATTGCAGGCTCTAGTCTCTGGCTGGAACCTGAGGGGCCCTAGGTGGAGAAGGGGGTCTGCTGGGGGTCACAGAGAGTGGTGTGGGGAGGGGAGTTTCTCTGGAGAGCCTGGTAAGGGGGGTACCCAAGCTCTTGTGGGGCTCTGCAATGGAAGCTCCTTCCTGATCCTGGGGAAGGAGGAAGGCTTCCTGCCAGCCAGGGGCCCCCTGAGGCCTGGGGAAGAGGAGAGAAAAGACAGAAATAGAAACGGAGAGCAGGAGGGAGGGGGATGAATTTGGGCAGACAGGGTGGGAGGCAGCAAGGACAGAGGCACGGAGAATCACAGTCCAGGAGGCTCCCTCACCCAGTAGCCCAGCCACACTTACATCTATCTCAGTCATCACGACTCTTCAAACTGAGGGACTGAGGGCTTCCCACACTCGAGGTGCTTGCCCACAAACCCTCCCCGATGCATGGATACAGAGAATGCAACCCAGTGCCTGGCACACAGCTCTCGAGAGGCAGAGTTACTCAGATAACCATGGCAGCATTTAAACCCTGCCACAGACGCGTGTAACGTAGACCCAATTTTCCAGATGAGGAAACTGAAGCTCAGAGAGGTTAAGGAGCTCACCCAATATCACACAGCCGGTAACCTGCAGAGCTGTGATTGGAAAACTGTCTGCCTACAAATTCTGCATATCAGACTAACCATCCAAACCGCCAGAGTATATTGGCTCTGGTTTACTTGATAAGGATTTACTGAGCATGTTTTATGTACCTGGCCCTGTGCAGGGGATACAACAGTGAACAAAACAGACAAAATAAGAAAAGCCTGCCCCATGGAGCTGATATTCTAGAGGGGAGAGACAGTAAACAAGTAACAAAGAGTGTCTGCTGGTGAGAAAGTGCCATTCTAGGAATGAAAACAGGGAGAGGGTACAGGGAATGGCTGGGAGGCCTAGTTTAGCATGGAGCCAGGGAAGTGATGCTGGAGCTGAAGAAAATCCACCGTGGGAAGAGCTGGGGAGAAAAGCATTCCAGGCAAAGGAAGTAGTATGTGCAAAGGCCCTGAGGCAGGAGTGTGCTTGTGTGGCTGGTCCGGAGTGAGGGGAGAGGAGATGGGGGAGGCAAGCAGGGAGCACATTCTGCAGAGCCTTGTGGGCTGTGGTGGTGCTGGGGGAGATTTTATTCTCAGAGCTGTAGGAAGCCAAGGGAGAGTTTTCAGCAGGCAAGGTATGTGGTTGGATTTCTGTGGAGACCTCAACTTTGGGATAGAGTGTGCTTACCTTCAAAACAAAAGCAGGAACTGTCACCGGAGAACTTGGCATCCACTCATCTGCATATTCAGGGCCTTCATGGTCCCTGGTCCAGCCCTTTGGATGACACCCATTCGCCCCTCTTCCCTGTTAACTCAGACCCTTCGTTTAATAGAAAAGCACTTGTCAATGCCAATGACTTGCCTATTTTTCAAAATCGAGAGTTTGAAACCTAAGGAACAGGTACGCTCGCTGAGAGAGGGCACAGCATCATCTTAGGGGAATGCTGAGCATCCGCTCTGAGCCTGGCCCTGTGCTGGGCACTGGGGACACAGCAGTGACCAAGACAGCCCCGGCCCCTGCTCTCCCAAAGCTCAGACAGACAGATGGTTCTGGCCAATTAGGCCAGGATGGGGCAACACAGGGAGAAGGTGGGGGCAGGCACAGCAGAGGCACAGGAAACTGTGGGAGCCCAGAGGTGCTGCCTGACCCAGCCAGGAGGATCAGGGAAGTGTATTAGGGTCTTTTGGTGGCAAATGACAGAAGCTCAGCTCAGTTGGATTAGGCATAAAAAGAGGGCATTTGTTGGTTCATGTCTGGGAAGTAAACAGAATTACGGGTAAACCTATAGGACCCAGGTCCTCAGGGACTGGACCCCTGAGTTAACCCCACCAAGACTCACTCTCCCCAGCCATCTCTCCTTTCTGCTTGTCTCAGCTCAGATTCATTCCCTTCAACTGCATGTGGCGGGGAAAATGGACGTTTATTTACAGACACAGACTGAATCCTCCCAGCACCATACCCCAAAGGCAAAATGGCATCTCCCTAAGTCTGAAATAAAAAATTCCAGGGAATGGCTCTGATTAGCCTGATTGGGGTCACATGGCCACTGCAGTGCTGATTGTGGCAATGGAATTTTTTGATTGAGCAGGTGGCAGTCATGTGTGTCAGGTCATGTGGACTGGGGCGGGGGGGAGTGTTCCTAAATGTTAGGTTCAACAATATGAAATTGCCATTTTTGTGAGTCAGCAAAGGTAGAATAGTGGTCATTTCATGCGGCTCAACCTAAATATTTGCCAGAAAAAGTGGGATGGAAAACCTTGTTGGGGATAGAAAAGCAATAGAAGCCCAGTACAGTGCTCAGAAGGATTTTTGGAGAAGGAGATGGAGGTGACATCAAGCTGAGACATAGGGGACGGGTGGGTATTAGCCAGGAGAAGATGTTGAGATGGTGGGAGAGTACTGGGACATGTCCCAAGCAGAGGGAACAGCTACGCAAAGGCTGTCGTGAGGGAAGACAAAAGCAGGCTTGTCACGGTGCTCTGGAGAGGGAGTGCTCCGTTTGGTCAAACCCGAATCACGTGCCCAACCAAACGAGGGAGTGGGAAGGGAGGTCATTCCCCAGAGGACGGCTGAGGAGCTGTTACCAGCAGGAGTGGATGCAAAACCAAAATATACCCAGTTCAAAATTCCTTCTCTAAGGCCACGGCTTCTCAAAGTGGAGATTTGCAGCGTTAATTCCATTGCAACACCCATTAATTGATGAGAGTCATATGCCTGAACTCAGACATATCCTATATGATTCACATTTTTATTATTAAATTTTAATTGATCGCCCTTGTTAGGCTTGGTGCTGGGAACACAGAGATAGATTTATGAGAATACGTTTGGCTGCAAGAAACAAAAAACCTAATTAACATGACTTAAGCGTTAAATATGCAGTTATCTCATCTAATATGAAGTCTGGAGCTAGGAGGTTCTGAGGCTTGGTGAAACAGCTTACTGGTATCACCAAGGGCCCAGTCTTCTTCTACTCTTTTGCTCCACTTTCCTATCCTAGGCTTATTGCCTCGTGGTCACAAAATGGTGGCCATAGCTCCAGATCTCACATTCTCATTCCAGTGAACTAAGCAGGAAAGAAGGGAACAAGCAGAAAAGGGTTTTCTTTGTATCAGGAAAGAAAATAATAATAACCACAATAATGGCAACAAACATGTATATGGGGCTTACTCTGTGCCAAGCACTGTTTTAAATTCTTCACACGAATTAATTCATTTAAGAAGTCCTTTAGTCACACGGCCATCTCAAGTTGTAAGGGAGTCTGGGAATACAGGTGTTGGGCAAAGGGGAAAGAAATTCATACCCTGGGCGAGGCACATTGCTGTCCACCTCCCACCCAAACTGGGGTTCTTTTAACAAGAGAGAATGGAGGGAGTGGCTGTTGGGTGGGGAACCCATGGAATCTTCCACTGACAGGCCTTATAATGTAGTGGGAGTGGCTGTGGAGTTGTATGTAGTTCTTGGTGTATAGTTATACCTCCACCCCATAGTCTCCTAATCAAGAAAACACTCAAGAATGTAAAAGGAGTGAAAATTGTGGGATTATGGAGATGATTCTGAAAACCCTATAATATGACAAAAAGTCAACCATTCAGAAACTTCAGTGGGTTACTCTTGGTCATAAATGTCTTGTGACACATCTCCCAATGGATTGTGATGGACTGATGGCCGTCACACTGTGCCAATTCTCTTGCTGCATAATGAACCAAACATAGGGCATAAACCAAAAATCATTGTATGAAGCCTGCAGATTTCTCTGGCTCGGGAATTTGATCAGGACACATCAGTGGTGCTTGTCTCTGCTCCACGATGGCTGGGGGCTGGAATCACCTGGAGGCTCTGCATACACATGTCTGGTGCCTACACTGAGATGACTCAAAGGTGGGCTCAGCTGGGATTGCCAGCTGGAGTATCTACGTGTGGCCTCGCCATATGCTTTGGGCTTGGTGGCTGGGCTCCCAGAGGAATTGTCCGGACAGAGAGCATTCCAAGAGAGCTAGGTGAGAGCTGGATGATCTTTTCTTTTTAATAATTTTGTCGTGGTGAAATACATAAAGCAAAAAGTTTGCCATCTTAGCCATTTTCAAGTATTCAATTCTGAGATATTAATGACATTCACCATGTTGTGATACCATCACCACGATCTGTTTCCAAAATTCCTATCACCCTTAGCAGAAACTCAGTGCCCCTTAGGCAATAACTTCCCTTTTTCTCCTCCCATCCACCCCTGGAAACCTTAATAAACTTTGTTGTTGTTAGGCGCCCTCGAGTCGGTTCCGACCATAGCAACCCTATGTACACCAGAAGGAAACACTGCCCAGTCCTGCACCATCTTCACAATCGTTGTTATGCTTGAGCCCATTGTTGCAGCCACTGTGTCAATCCATTTCATTGAGGGTCTTCCTTTTTTTCGATGACCCTCTACTAAGCATGGTATCCTTCTTCAGGGATTGGTCCCTCCTGATAACATGTCCAAAGTATGTGAGACGTAGTCTCTCCCTCCTTGCTCTAAGGAGCATTCTGGTTGTACTTCTTCCAAGACAGATTTACTCATTCTTTTGGCAGTCCCTGGTATATTCAATATTCTTCGCCAACACCATGATTCAAAGGCATCAACTCTTCTTTGGTCTTCCTTATTCATTTTCCAGCTTTTGCATGCATTCGAGGTGATTGAAATAATAAACTTTGGTCTCCATGCGTTTGCTTATTCTAGATATTTCATAATAAGTGGAGTCATACAATATTTGTCCTTTTTTGTCTGGCTTATTTTGTTCAACATAATGTTTTCAAGGTTCATTCATGTCATAGCATGTAACAGCTATGGCTGCTAACCAAGAGGTTGGCAGTTTCAATCCACCAGCTGCTCCTTGAAAACCCTGTGGGGCAGTTCTATTCTGTCCTATAGGTCGCTACGAGTCAGAATCGACTCGACGGCAAAGGGTTTGGTTTTTGGTTTGGTGTGTATATACCATATTTTGTTTATCCTTTCATCTGCTGATGGACACTTGGGCTGTTTCCGCCTTTTGGCTATTGTGTACATGAACTTTAATGACTTCGTGTTGGAAGTCACACAGCTTTCCTTCCACCGCATTCTATTACTGAGAGCAGCCACAAGTCTGCCCAGGTTCAATGAGAGGGGACACTGACCTCAGCTCTTGATGAGGAGAATGTCAGTGAATTTGTGGCCATTTTTTAAAATAACATTTTATTGTGGTTGGAGTGAAAGTTTAGAGAGTGAATTAGTTTCCCATTCAACAATTATACACGTTTTGTTTCATGATGTTAATCCCTTCAATGTGACAGCACTCTACCTCCTTCCTCCTTGGGTTCTCCATTTTCATTCACCCATCTTTCCTGCCTTTTGGACTTTGTCTTTGGGCAAATGCTGCCCTTTTGGTCTCATATCATTGATTGTTCTGAGGAGCACATTCCTCATGGGTGTTATTGTTCACTTCATAGGCCTGTCTGTTGTTTGTCAGAAAGGTAATCTCCTGGAGTGGGTTTAATTCTAGGTTTGAAGGGTGTCCAAGGGCCATAGTCTCAGGGGTTCCAATAGTCTCTATCAGAACAGTAAGTCTGATTTTTTTTAATGAATTTGAATTCTGTTCTACATTTTTCTCCCACTCTGTCCAGGACCTTCTACTGTGATCCTGATCAGAGCAGTCAGTAGTGGTAGCCGGGCACCATCTAGTTCTTCTGGTCTCAGGCTAGTGGAGGCTGTGGTTCATGTGGTCCATTAGTCCTTTGGGCTAATTGTTTCCTTGAGTCTTTGGTTTTCTTCACCCTTCTTTGCTCCGGCTGGGAAGAGACCAATAGTGTCTTAGACAGCTGCTTGTAAACTTTTAAGACCCCAGTTGCTACTTGTCATACTAGGATGTAGAACATTGTCTTTATGGACTATGTCATGCCAGTTGACTTAGATGTCCCTTGAGACACTGGTCCTAAGCCCTCAAGCCCAGTGACTCACTTCCTCAAGGCGTTTGGTTATGGCTGAGGAGATTTCATAGTTCTGCCCTCTATGTGCTCTACTGTATGTATACATGAATGTCCTGTAGCACATACATATACTTATGTAGAAGTATCCCCTGCCAAACCTATATATGCTCATGGGTGTACTCCCATACATACGGCCATTTTTTTTCTTGTTTCAATTTTTATTCTGCTTTAAGTGAAAGTTTACAAATCAAGTCAGTCTCTCACGCAAATATTTATATACACCTTGCTACATACTCCCAGTGGCTCTCCGCCTAATGGGACAACCCGCTCCCTCCTTCCACTCCCTCTTTTCCTTTCCATTTGGACAGCTTTTAACCCCCTCTACCCTCTCATCTCCCCTCCGGGGAGGAGATGCCAACATAGTCTCAAGTGTCCACCTGATCCAAGAGGATCACTCCTCACCAGCATCCCTCTCCAACCCATTGTCCAGTCTAATCCCTGTCTGAAGAGTTGGCTTTGGGAATGGTTCCTGTCCTGGCCAACAGAAGGTCTGGGGGCCATGACCACTGGAGTCCTTCTAGTCTCAGTCAGACCATTAAGTCTGGTCTTTTTATGAGAATTTGGGGTCTGCATCCCACTGCTCTCCTGCTCCCTCAGGGGTTCTCTGTTGTGTTCCCTGTCAGGGCAGTCATCGGGTACCCGGGCACCATCTAGTTCTTCTGGTCTCAGGGTGATGTAGTCTCTGGTTTATGTGTTCCTTTCTGTCTCTTGGGCTCGTAAATACCTTGTGTCCTTGGTGTTCTTCATTCTCCTTTGATCCAGATGGGTTGAGACCAATTGATGCATCTTAGATAGCCACTTGCTAGCATTTAAGACCCCAGACATCTCTCTCCAAGGCGGGAGGCAGAATGTTTTCTTAATAGATTTTATTATGCCGATTGACTTAGATGTCCCCTGCAACCATGGTCCCCAAACCCCCGCCCCTGCTTCACTGGCCTTCGAAGCATTCAGTTTATTCCAGAAACTTCTTTGCTTTTGGTTTAGTCCAGTTGTGCTGACCTCGCCTGTATTGTCTTTCTCATCACCTAAAGTAGTTGCTATCTACTATGTAATTAGTGAATGCCCCTTTCCCACCCTGCCTCCCTCCCCCTCTTGTAACCATCAAAGAATATTCTCTATTTCGTGAGATCTTATAATAGTGGTCTTATACAATATTTGTCCTTTTGCAACTGACTAATTTCACTCAGCATAATGCCTTCCGGGTTCCTCCATGTTACGAAATGTTTCACAGATTCATCACTGTTCTTTATTGTTGCATAGTATTCCATTGTGTGAATATACCATAATTTATCCATTCATCTGTTGATGGGCACCTTGGTTGCTTCCATCTTTTTGCTATTGTAAACAGTGCTGCAATGAACATGGGTGTCCATATATCTGTTCGTGTAAAGGCTCTCATTTCTCTAGGATATATTCCAAGGAGTGGGATTGCTAGATCATATGGTAGCTCTAGTTTTATTTTTATTTTTTTTATGGTAGTTCTATTTCTAGCTTTTTAAGGAAGCACCAGATCGATTTCCAAAGTGGTTGTATCATTTTACATTCCCACCAGCAGTGTATAAGTGTTCCAATCTCTCCACAGCCTCTCCAACTTTTATTGTTTTGTGTTTTTTGGATTAATGCCAGCCTTGTTGAAGTGAGATGGAATTTCATTGTAGTTTTGATTTGCATTTCTCTAATGGCTAATGATTGTGAGCATTTCCTCATGTGTCTGTTAGCTACCTGAATGTCTTCTTTAGTGAAGTGTCTGTTCATATCTTTTGCCCATTTTTAAATTGGGTTATTCGTCTTTTTGCAGTTGAGTTTTTGCAGTATCACATATATTTTAGAGATCAAGAGCTGATCAGAAATGTCATAGCTAAAAACTTTTTCCCAGTCTGTAGGTAATCTTTTTACAGTTTTGGTGAAGTCTTTGAATGAGCGTAGGTGTTTGATTTTTAGGAGCTCCTGGTTATCTAGTTTTTCTTCTGCATTGTTAGTAATGTTTTGTATACTGTTTATGCCATGTATTAGGGCTCCTAACATTGTCCCTATTTTTTCTTCCATGATCTTTATCATTTTAAGTTTTATATTTAGGTATTTGATCCATTTTGAGCTCGTTTTTGTGCATGGTGTGAGGTATGGGTCTTGTTTTATTTCTTTGCAGATGGATATCCAGTTATGCCAGCAGCATTTGTTAAAAAGACTTCCTTTCCCCATTTAACTGTTTGGGGGCCTTTATCAAATATCAACTGCTCATATGTGGATGGATTTATGTGTGGATTCTAAATTCTGTTCCATGGGTCTATGTATCTGTTGTTGTACCAGTACCAGGGTGTTTTGACTACTGTGGTGGTGGGATAATAGGTTCTAAAATCAGGTAGAGTAAGGCCTCCCACTTTGTTCTTCTTTTTCAATAATACTTATCCAGGGCCTTTTTCCCTTCCATGTGAAGTTGGTGATTTGTTTCTCCATCTCATTAAAAAATGTCATTGGAATTTGGATCGGAATTGCATTAAATGTGTAGATCACTTTTGGTGGAATAGACATTTTTATAATGTTAAGTCTTCCTGTCTATGAGCAAGGTATGTTTTTCCACTTATGTAGGTCTCTTTTGGTTTCTTGCAGAAGTGTACTGTAGTTTTCTTTGTATAAGTCTTTTACATCTCTGGTAAGATTTATTCCTAAGTATTTTATCTTCTTGGGGACTACTGTAAATGGCATTGATGTGGTGATTTCCTCTTTGATGTTCTTTTTGTTGGTGTAGAGGATTCCAACTGATTTTTGTATGTTTATCTTGTATCCCAATACTCTGTTGAACTCTTCTGTTAGTTTCAGTAGTTTTCTGGAGGATTCTTTAGGGTTTTCTGTGTAGAAGATCATGTCGTCTGCAAACAGAGATAATTTTACTTCTTCCTTGCCAATCTGGATGCCCTTTATTTCTTTGTCTAGCCTAATTGCCCTGGCTAGGACCTCCAGCACAATGTTGAATAAGAGTGGTGATAAAGGGCATCCTTGTCTGGTTCCCGTTCTCGAGGTGAATGCTTTCAGGGTCTCTCCATTTAGGATGATGTTGGCTGTTGGCTTTGTATAAATGCCCTTTATGATGTTGAGGAATATTCGTTCTATTCCTATTTTGCTGAGAGTTTTTATCACAAACAGGTGTTGGACTTTGTCCAATGCCTTTTCTGCATCAATTGATAAAATCCTGTGATTCTTGTCTTTTGTTTTATTTATATGGTGGATTACATTAAATGTTTTTCTAATGTTGAACCATCCCTGCATACCTGGTATGAATCCCACTTGGTCATGGTGAATTATTTTTTTGATATGTTGTTGAATTCTATCGGCTAGAATTTTGTTGAGGATTTTTGCATCTAAGTTCATGAGGGATATAGGGCTATAATTTTCTTTACTTGTGGTGTCTTTACCTGGATTTGGTATCAGTGATATGGTGGCTTCATAGAATGATTTTGGCAGTGTTCCGTCCTTTTCTATGCTCTGAAATACCTTTAGTAGTAGTGGTGCTAACTCTTCTCTGAAAGTTTGCTACAACTCTGCAGTGAAGTCGTCCAGACCAGGACTTTTTTTTGTTGGGAGGTTTTTGATTACCTTTTCAATCTCTTCTTTGTTGTGGGTCTATTTAGTTGTTCTACCTCTGTTTGTGTTAGTTTAGGTAGGTAGTGTGTTTCTAGGAATTCATCCATTTCTTCTAGGTATTCAGATTTGTTTGAGTATAGTTTTTCATAGTAATCTGATATGATTCTTTTAATTTCAGTTGGGTCTGTTGTAATATTGCCCATCTCATTTCTTATTCTGGTTATTCGCTTCCTCTCCTGTTTTTCTTTTGTCAGTTTGACACATGGTTTATCAATTTTGTCAAAGAACCAGCTTTTGGTCTTGTTAATTCTTTCAATTGTTTTTCTGTTTTCTATTTCATTTAGTTCTGCTCTAATTTTTATTATTTGTTTTCTTCTGGTGCCTGAGGGTTTCTTTTGTTGCTCTCTATTTGTTCAAGTTGTAGGGATAATTCTTTGATTTTGGCCCTTCTTTTTGGGTGTGTGCATTTATTGATATAAATTGACCTCTGAGCACTACTTTCGCTGTATCCCAAAGGCTCTGATAGGAAGTGTTTTCATTCTCATTGGATTCTCTGAGTTTCTTTATTCCATCCTTAATGTCTTCTATAATCCAGTCTTTTTTGAGCAGGGTAGTGTTCAGTTTCCATGTGTTTGATTTCTTTTCCCTGCTTTTCCTGTCATTGATTTCCACTTTTATGGCCTTATGGTCAGAGAAGATGCTTTGTGATATTTCAATGTTTTGGATTCTGCTAAGGCTTGCTTTATGACCTGATATGTGATCTATTCTAGAGAATGTTCCATGTGCACTAGAAAAGAAAGTATACTTGGTTGCTGTTGGGTGGAGTGTTCTATATATGTCTACAAGGTCAAGTTGGTTCATTGTGGCACTTAGATCTTTCATGTCTTTATTGAGCTTCTTTCTGGATGTCCTGTCCTTCACCGCAAGTGGTGTGTTGAAGTCTCCTACTATTATTGTGGAGCTGTCTATCTCACTTTTCAATGATGATAGAGTTTGTTTTATGTATCTTGCAGCCCTGTCATTGGGAGCATAAATATTTAATATGGTTATATCTTCTTGGTGTATTGTCTTTTTAATCATTACATAGTGTCCTTCCTTATCTTTTCTGATGAATTTAACTTTAAAGTCTATTTTGTCAGAAATTAATATTGCCATTCCTGCTCTTTTTTGGTTGTTGTTTGCTTGATATATTTTTTTCCTTCCTTTGAGTTTTAGTTTGTTTGTGTCTCTAAGTCTAAGGTGTGTCTCTTGTAGGCAGCATATAGACGGATCTTGTTTTTTAATGCATTCTGCCACTCTCTGTCTCTTTATTGGTGCGTTTAGTCCATTTACATTCAGGGTAATTATGGATAGGTATGAACTTAGTGCTACCATTTTGATGTCTTTTTTTGTGTGTTATTGATGGTTTCTTTTTCCCACTTAATTTTACGAGCTGAGTAGATTATCTTTATATATTATCCTTTCTTCATATTCATTGTTGTTGATTTTGTTTCTTCTGAGTCTTTTTTTTTTTCTTGTATTTTATTTTGATGAATAGGATAGTTTGTCTCCTTTGTGGTTACCTTATTATTTACCCCTATTTTTTAAGTTTAAACCTAACTTTTATTTCTTTGTATCACCGTATCTTCCTCTCCATATGAAAGGTCTATGATTATATTTCTTAGTCCTTCCTTATTGTTTTAATGTTGTCTTCTTGTATATAATAATATCTCTGTTAACCCTGTTTTGAGCTTTTTTTTTTTTTTTTTTTAATCTTGCTTCATCTTTTTGCATTTCCCTGTCTGGGTTGACTTCTGGTTGCTCTGCCCAGTGTTCTAGTCTTGGGTCGATACATAATATTATTGATTTTCTAACCAAAGAACTCCCTTTAGTATTTCTTGTAGTTTTCGCTTGGTTTTTATGAATTCCTAAACTTCTGTATATCTGGAAATGTCCTAATTTCACCTTCGTATTTAAGAGACAGTTTTGCTGGATATATGATTCTTGGCTGGCAATTTTTTTCCTTCAATTTTTTAAATATGTCATCCCATTGCCTTCTTGCCTGCATGGTTTCTGCCAAGTAGTCCGAGCTTACTCTTATTGGCTCTCCTTTGTAGATGACTTTTCGTTCATCCCTCGCTGCTCTTAAAACTCTCTCATTACCTTTGGTTTTGGCAAGCTTGATTATAATATGTCCTGGTGACTTTCTTTTAACATCTAGTTATGTGGAGTTCGATGAGCATCTTGGATAGATATTGTCTCATCTTTCACAATATCAGGGAAGTTTTCTGCCAACAAATCTTCAAGAATTTTCTCTGTATTTTCTGTTATCCCTCCCTGTTCTGGTACTCCGATCACTCGTAGGTTATTTCTCTTGATAGAGTCCCATAAGATTCTTAAGGTTTCTTCACTTTTTAAAAATCTTTTATCTGATTTTTCTTCAAATATATTAGTGTCAAGTGATTTATCTTCAAGTTCAGAAATTTGGCTTCTACTTGCTCAATTCTGCTCATCTGACTTTCTATTGAGTTAATTCTGTAATTTTTTTTTTTTTTGTTAATCTTCTGAATTTCTGATTGCTGTCTGTCTATGGATTTTCCCAGCTTATTAAACTTTTCATTATGTTCCTGAATAATCTTTCTAATTTCTTCAATTGCTTTATCTGTGTGTTCCTTGTCTTGTTCTGCGTATTGCCTCATTTCCTTCCGGATGTCTTGAAGGGTTCTGTATATTAAACTTTTGTATTCTGCCTCTGGTAGTTCCAGGAATGCACTTTCATCTAGAAGATCCCTGGATTCTTTGTTTTGAGAGCCTGTTGAGGTGATCATGGTCTGTTTCTTTATGTGACTTGATGTTGACTGTTGTCTCTGGTCCATCTATAAGTTACTGTATTAGTTTATGCTTGCTTACTGTGTCATAGCTTCTTGGTTTGTTTTGTTTTGATAAGCCCAGATGGGTTGTTTGAGTGAGCTAGCTTGATTATTTTCACCCTTGGAGGTCTGACGTCCTGTCCCCAGATAGCTAGAGGTGTTATCAGGTATATCAGTCTAGGAGTCCATTCACTTTTCTTGTATGAATTCAGCTCAGGTGTCCTGGTAGCTGATCATCAAGTATGTGGTACAGGCTCTGTCCTAAAGTCTTAGAGGGGCAGGGGTGATTGGTGTAGGTACTGGTATCCGGTTGCAGCAGGGGGTCACACTCTGAGCAAGGCACGGCGTTGAGAACTGATGCCCGAGTGTCTCTGAGGAAAGAGTGTCCCTGTTCCCTAGAGTGTGCAGGTGGGTGAGTTCTGCAGACAGACCATGGGCAACCAATGTTTTTGGTTGTAAGGACTGCGAGGTACCAGTTATCCTTGGATCCCTGTCGTGGGTGGCTGGGTGACCTGTGTGGAGCCACCAGTCCTTAGGCCCCTGATGTGGGTAGGTGAGGGCCCTGTTTAATAGGCAAAGCAATGTCAAGCATCCAACACCCACCTCTCCACCGCACAGGTGAAACGGTTGGAGTTTGCCAACAAGGGCCTACACTCAGGAAGATCTTGGGGGAAATAGCTATTTAACAATAGTATGATAATGTTTCAGTATTTTAACTGCAGAAACTGCTGTACCATTGGCAAAATCCTGCATGAGGTTTGCAACCTCAGAATCTCCAGTTACCATTTTAGGCCACCTACCTAAGTCTGGGTGCTGCAAACAGTTAGGCACTCTACTACTAATTGAAACGTTGGCAGTTCGAACCCATCCAGAGGCACCTCAGAAGAAAGGCCTGGTGATCTGCTTCTGAAACATCACAGCCTTGAAAACCCCAAGGAGCACAGTTCTAATCTGCACACATGGGGCTGCCGTGTGTTGGAACAGACTTGACAGGAAATGGGGTTTACCAAGTCCACCTTCCACCTCCTTCCTGGCTGGTAGGGTTCTAATTTTTTTTTAATTAATTTTTATTGTGCTTTAAGTGAAAGTTTACAAATCAGTCTCTCATACAAAAATTCAAATACCCCTTGCCATACACTCCTAAATGCTGTCCCTCCAATGAGACAGCACAGTTCTTCCCTTGATTCTCTCTCCTTGTGTCCATTAGGGTAGCTTCTGGCCCCCTCTGCCCTCTCATCCCCCCTCCAGACAGGAGATGCCAACATAGTCTCATGTGTCCACTTGCTCCAAGAAGCCCGTTCTTCACCAGTATCATTTTCCATCCCCTATATCCCAGTCCAATCCCTGTCTGAAGAGTTGGCTTTGGGAATGGTTCCTGTCCTGGGCTAACAGAAGGTTTGGGGACCATGGCCTTTGGGGTCCCTCCAGTCCCAGTCCGACCATTAGTTTGAGACTATCTTTAAGAATTCAGCCTTCCTTGCCAGTGATTGGTTTAGGCTTGGGCACGAGACTAAATTCTAGCCAAGCATACAAATGAAATAGAGAGCTTCTGGAAAAGGTTTTTCTTGCTCTTAACAACTGTAGAAAAAGAATCAAAACCCCAGACATTAAAGAGCAGTGGCAAGCTATCCACAATGAGCCTTGCTCAAATTTGTGACCCGCAGAATCAGTGAGCATAGTAAGATGTTTGTTGCTTTAGTCCACTAAGTCTGGTGTGGCTCGTCATGACTTGGAGGTTGCTTGCTATCTTTGTGTGATTGCTGCAGCTATGGCTGCCATCTCGGGACCATGAGGTAGCTAGAGTAAGAATCAGCCAACAGAAATAGAAAAAATTTTTGGTTCCTGTATTAATTTCCTGGCATTGTTGTAACAAAGTACTATAAGTAGGTGGCTTAAAATTACAGAAATGCATTGTCTCACAGTCCTAGAGGCTAGAAGCCCAAATTCAAGGTGTCAGCATGCCCATGCTCTGTCTGAAAGCTCTGGGGGAAGATCCTTTCTTGCTCTCCCAGCTTCTGGTATCCCCAGGCATTCCTTGGCTCAAAGCTGCAGGATAACTCCATCTCTGCCTCCATCTTCACATGGCCATCTTCTCTCTACTACTCTGTGTCCCTTCTTCTCTTCTAAGGACACAACTCATTGGAGGTCCCTGAGTCATGCAAATGGTTAAGCACTTGGCTACTGTCTTAGTCATCTAGTGTTGCTATAACAAAAATACCATAAACGATGGCTTTAACAAACAGAGGTTTATTCTCTCACAGTCTAGGAGGCTAGAAGTCGCAATTCAGGGCACCAGCTCCAGAGAAAGCCTTCTCTCTCTGTTGGTTCTAGGGGAAGGTGTTTGTCATCAATCTTCCCCTGGTCTAGGAGCTTCTCAGTGCGGGAATCCCAGGTCCAAAGGCCACGCTCCTCTCCCAGGACTTTTTTCTTGGTGGCAAGAGGTCCCTCTCCCCTCTGCTCGATTCTCTATTTTATATCTCAAAAGAGATTGACTTAAAATGCAACCTAATTGTGTAGATTGAGTCCTGCCTCATTAACATAAAAAACCTAAACCTTTTGCTGTAGAGTCCATTCCAACTCATAGCGACCCTATAGGACAGAGTACAACTCCTCCATAGAGTTTCCAAGGAGAGCCTGGTGGATTCGAACTGCCAACCTTTTGGTTAGCAGCCATAGAACTTAACCACTATGCCACCTCATTAACATAACTGCCTCTAATTCTGCCTCATTAACATCATAGAGATAGGATTTACAATACATAGGAAAATCACATCAGATGACAAAATGGTAGACAGTCTCATAATACTAGGAATCATGGCCTAGCCAAGTTGACACACATTTTTTGGGGACACAGCTCAATCCGTGTCAGCTACCAAATGAAAGGCTGTGGTTTGAATCAACCCAGCAGTGATTCAGAAGAAAGCCTGTGATCTGCTTCTGAAAAGTCACAGCCATGAAAACCCTATGGAGTGTGGTTCTACTCTGCAACACATGGGGTCACCATGAGTTGGAATTGACTTGATGATGACTTCTTGTTGTTGTTGACTCATAATGAATTAGGACTCACAATACTCCAGTATGAATTCATGTTAACTGACAACATCTTCAAAGACTCTATTTCCAAATGGTCAGATTCACAAGTAAAAGAGGTTAGGACTTTCATGTATCTTTCTGGGGAACACAGTTCAATCCGTAACAGTCCCCAATGATATTATGGAGTGAATAAGTTAACCAGCCCTAGAACTGCCCTGCCAACTGACTGTTTGTTATGTGTGACAATAAACTCATTATTGTTTTAGCCATTTGAGTTAGGTTTTCTGCTTACTTGCAGCCTAAAACATCCCAACTGATAAAGACCCCCACCTGTCCTAGGTACACATGGAAACAGATATGCAGGCCACACAGGGTGTCACATGAATGTGCACAGGTTTGCATCTTTAGTTAAACTCAGGTATGGGCAGACACTCACCAGGATACATGCGTAGTCACAGATTGTCAGGCAAACACAAAATTAACATAACCAGCCCCAATTTTACATGTACTACACAGACATCCAACCAACACTCAGTCACAAAGCCACAATCACACACACACACTCGAGGACTCATCTGTCACAGAAGGTTTCAGTTCCTCACTGTTTATTTGTGCATATTGTAAAAAAGTAGAAAAAAAAATTCTCACGGGTCCGAGTCAGGGGTGCAGGCCCATAAATAGGGGGAAAAGGAAGAAAGAAATTAAGGCAAGGGTGGGGCTTGGTGCATAAATAAGGTCTGGGGTCTCAGGTGGGTCGGGGTGGGTCCAGTTCTCAGGCACACTGGTCTCCGCTGGCGACACATTTCAGGTCCCGTGTGAGGAGGCGGAAGATGTTGAACATGACAGAGGCCTGGAGACACCTTCGGGACTCCTGTGCGGGAGACGAGTCAGTGGTCTCCCACTGCCTGGCATCGGCATCCTCCCTTACGCAGGGCCCTGGGATCTGCCCCTTCCTGGCACTTACCTTCTTCGTGGCCTCCTGGAGCCTGTGCAACCTGCGGTGGAGGCGGCCCCAGGGTCTGGGACCTGCTGTGGGGTTAACCGGGACCTGTAAGCAGAGGAGAGGGGTGTGTGAGACAGGGCCTGGGCAGAGGGGTGGGGTCCCACAGGGCCAGAGCCCTCAGGGTCTTGGGTGCCCCGAGGACTCACACAGGCCCAGAGCTTGGAGTGGATGTGGTGCAGTGTGTGAAGGGGCTGGTCCAGGATGGCCCCAAGAGCTGAGTTAGCCACGGTCCCCAGGACCTTCAGCGTCATGGCCAGCTCAGCCTTCAAAGCCACAGGGCGCTCCCATACCTGAGGTGAGGAGACAGAAGACAGGTGAGCACTGCACCTAAGAGAGAACAGGTGAGGTGGGCAGATGAGTGGGGATAGAGAAAGGAACAGGTGAGGGGGACAGGTGAGGGTACAGGTGAGTTGGGAAGGAGAGCAAGGATAGGCAAGAGGGCATAGGTAAGTGGGGACAGGCAGGGAATACAGGGACGGAAGGCAGGTTATATGAGACAGGTGATGGGGATAGATGATGAGGAGAGGTGAGGGGGAGACTAGTGATAGGACAAGTGCGGGTCAGGTGGGAGCGAGAAGAGGGGGAAACATGAGGAAGGATGCAGATGGAGGAATACAGGTGGGGTAGAAAGGGAAGGGAAGAGACAGTGAGGGGACAAGTAAAATGGAGAAAGATGGAAGGGGAATCACCGGGGTCACAGAGGCTGAAGGGACGGGGGATGGAGTTAGTTAGGGATGGAGTTAGGTGAGAAGGGAACAGGTTAGGGAGGTAGGTAAGAGAGGAACAGAGGGAGGTGGGAGGGAAGGAGGAAGGAAGAGTTCACACTGGAAGAAGGAAATCAATGAAAGAAAGATGATGAAGGACACAGGTGGGTGTCAGTGGTGAGGAGAACAGGTGAGAGGGGAAGAGTAGGTCAGTGTTGACAGTACACAGGGAAAGCTGACAAGGTGAGGGGCTCAGGCAGGGATAGACTGAGGACACGTGAGAGAGAAGAGGAGAGGTGGGAAAGAGGTAATAGGTGAGAGGGACAGGTGAGGGAGATAGGGAAGTGGGGACGGGCAGGGAGACGATAAAAGGGACCAGGGGAGGGGCAGGGTCAAGGAAGCAGTTGAGGAGTGACAAGAACACAGGACAGGTTAGGGGAGATCAGAGAGAGGGGAAGAAGGTGAGCTAAAGTATGTAAAGGGCTCACTTAAGGAACCATGGGAAAGGAGCCAGGTGAGGCCAAGTGACTCACAGCTCACCTGAAGGTCCCTCAGGTCCCAGGTGCTGGGGAAGATATAGGAGCTGCATCTCCATTTCTTCAACCTGAGCCGCTTTTCCTAGAGAGCAAGGGCAGAGGTTAGTCACCACTGGAAGGCTGGAGGCTAGCCCACCCCAGGAGGGATGGAGGCTAGCCCATAGCAGAAGAGATAGAGTTTGGCCCACTCTAGAAGGGGTGGAGGTTAGTCCACAACAAGAGAGACTCACCAGTGCATCTTTGGCCTTTTTGAAGGCATCCAGCTCCCGTGGAGACAGAGATTTGAACCTGCCAATGTGGCAGCCCCTCCTGGTTGTGGCAGGTTTGGAAGTGCGGACAGGGCTTGCGCCAGTCAAGCCCAGCACTACAGTCACCAATATCAGGCCCCATGTTGCAATCATGGTCAAATCGAAGCTGCCTCCCCAGCTGCATGGCTCAGCTTTTTAGCTGGGCTGGATGGGGAATTTTAACTGATGAGTGTAACGTAAAAAAGGCAAAAGGAACTTTTAGAATCTCCATTTAGACTGAAAAGGCGTGAATGGGTGGGGTCAGATGTTAACCAGGTGGCTCACAGGTGTGGGTGGGGCCAGGTGAGACCAAAGTGAGCTCACAAGTGTGGGTGGAGACAGGTGAGCTGAGAAGGAAAGAGAAACTGAACTTCAATTCCAGCAGGGAGCCTTGTTTCTGATAAATCCCTTGTTAGTGGATATGCGTCCCTTGCTGTTGTTGTTAGTCCTTTTGGAGGCAGATCGCCAGGCCTGTTTTCCGAGGAGCCTCTGCTTGGGTTCAAACCACCAAACTTTGGGCTAGTAGTCGAACTGGAGAATCTCCAGTTGAGGACTGCAAAAACAGCCTTCAGCTAGCTGACTTTGGAGAGCTGCTGACTGAGGCCGAGGCAGGTGGAGGGATGGTGAGCTGGCTTAAAGACTCTCACAGAGGGGCAGGAGTGTGTGGGTGAGGCTGCCTGAGCGGCAGAGGCGGGGCTTCCCCCATTGATTTAAGCATGTTTCGCCTGCTATTCTTTTAATCCTCCTAACGTCCTCATAGGAAACCCTGGTGGCGTAGTGCTTAAGTGCTTTGGCTGCTAACCAAAAGGTCAGCAGTTCAAATCCACCAGGCGCTCTTTGGAAACACTATGGGGCAGTTCTGCTCTGTCCTATAGGGTCTCTATGAGTTGGAATCAACTCCACGGCAGCGGATCTTCTGGTTTTTTAACATCCTCATGAGGATTTATCTATTTTTATAATCATCCCCATTTTACAGGTGATTATGCTAAATGAAAGACAAGCGGAGCCCCGCGATTGACAAAACAGCACCGGAAGTGGGGCAGACATCAGCCTAGCCTTTCTGTAAGCGAGGCCACCCTCGTTGACCAATGAGATTCTGACGTGCTTGCACCCCGCTGACCAATGAAATCCTGACGGTGGGTCAACCGTAAATGTACAAGCCAATCAGAAGAGAGCTTCTTTGCTTCCGAGCATTTTTCAATAAAGAGCCAGTCACTGCTGATAACTTTTGCACGTGTGGTTTGGTGCTAGCCGAGTCTCGAATCTTCTGCTTGAATAAACCTCATCTAATAGATAATTTTTTATTTTATTTTATTTTTTAATAGATAATTGTATTATTGACGAGGCTTCTTTTGACAGATAACCAAGACACAGGAAGGCAAAGTGGCTTGCCTAAGGTCCACAGCTGGTTAATGGCGGAGCTGGGGTTTGTAGAGTCCCACGCACTGTCGCCCTATGTACACTCGGGCAAGGTGTACAATGGGAGCCTCTAGGAGTAACAGGCATCCAACTCTCCTTTCTCTCCCCCTGGGTAGCATGGAAGGGGTAGGGAACTCCTTATTCTCTGGAATAAGAGCACTTGTTGGAGACTGGGGAGAAGGTGGGGAGGAGGGCTTCCAGAACACAGGCTGTGAGCAGAGCTGATCTGTTATCATCACCCCCTGGAGTAATAATAATTGTGTTGTTGTTAGGTGCCGTCGAGTCGGTTCTGACTCATGGCGGCCCTATGTACAACAGGGCTAGACACCACCTGGTCCTGCGCCATCCTCACAGTCGTTGCTATGCTTAAGCCCATCGTCGCAGCCACTGTGTCAGTCCGTCTCATTGAGGGTTTTCCTTTTTTTCGCTGATTCTCTACTTTATCAAGCATGATGTCCTTCTCCAGGAGCTGGTCCCTCCTGATAACATGTCCAAAGTACATGAGATGAAGCCTTGCCATCCTCTGTTCCAAGGCTGTGTGTCTTTCAAGACAGATTTGTTCATTTTTCTGGCAGCCCACAGTATATTCAGTATTCTTCACGAACACCATAATTCAAAGGCACCAATTCTTTTTCAGTCTTCCTTATTCATTGTCCAGCTTTTGAATGCACATAAGGCAATTGAAAATACCATGGCTTGGGTCAGTCACACCTTTGTCCTCAAAGTGACATCTTTGCTTTTTAACAATTTTTTAAATAATTGTGTAGCAGGTAGGCAATTGCTCTGATGTGCAAGCACTTCGTATTTTCCATTCCTTTATTTTTTTTCCTTGGCCCTTAGGCACAGAAAGTTATTAATTATACTCCTCAGGTAATAACACAGTATCGCAATTGGTCCATGAAAGACCCTCTGAGGTTTTTTCCTCCACTCCCCGCTCCCATCCCTCCCCCCCAGGCATCCACTGTAATGCACTTGATATAATAGCTGAAAGATGTATCCCTTTAGTGTTTGTGATTTTGTGTCTCCAATTTACGTAAATGGTATTGTGCTATAAATTTCATTAGTTTTTCTTTTTCTTTCACTTTAATGTTATGTTCCTGAGCTCGCTCCATATAGCTGCATGTACGTCAAGTTTGCTGTTTTTAACTGTAACCTTGTATTCTACGGTGTGCACACAACGATTTTACTTATCTATTTTTTTTTCCCCCAGTGATGGACACTTAGGTTTTCTTCAGCTCCCCACTGCCATCATGCTCACACATGACCTCTCTGTGAGAGGTTTGTTCAGATACACTGTCAAATGCCTCTTGATGCCTGTGATGGTTAAGTTTATTTGTCAACGTGGCTAGGCTCTGGTGCCCAGCTGTTTGGACAAACACTGGTTTAGATGCTGCTATGAAGGTTTTTTTTATGAAGGTACTTAGATACGATTAACATTTGTAATCAGTTAACTTTAAGTAAAGCAGATTTACCCTCCCGATAGGGTTGCTGTGAGTCGGAATCGGCACTGGGTTTGGTTTGGGTTTAATGTGGATGGGCCTTGCCCAATCAGTTGAAGGCCTTAAGAGAGAAAAAAAAAAAAAAAACAGATTTCTGGAAGAAAGAGGGAATTCTGGCTTGAGGCTATAACATAGATATTCTGCTGAGTTTCTAGCTTACTGCCTGCCCTATGGAGTTTCGACTTGCCAGCCCCTACAATCTCATGAGCCTATTCTTTAAAGCCTTTCTTTATCTCTATCATCTCTATCTCAATCTAGCCTACAGGCTCTGTTTCTCTGGAGAATCCTGAGGAACACAATGGCCCACACTAATTCTCCTCTGCTCATTTCTTCTGTGCACACCTGCAGATGTGGTGGGCAGTTCCCCTATGCTGACAGCATCCCACCTCATATGCCCATTTGTATCTTTCTGCTTCTCTCTCTGAGGTCTTTCTCCTGTCTGCAAGCAGAACAGACTGGAAATACCAGGATTTAATTCTCCCAGGGAAAATCCTCAATCAATGAAGGTCATGAGCCAGTGAATGAATACTTCAGCCTCCCTTTTCCTCAGTGAGTCAATTCTAAGGTGAATTCTACAAAATTCTTACTACTGCAGGGGGTCCCCAGTGCAAAGGAGCTCTGGGTGCTTGCAGAAATAATCCTTTCAGGGCCAGGACTAGAATGAGACAAGCCAGGTGCCTAAGGTGCAAAATTTAAGGAGGCACTCGCTATCAGGTTAGGACAAGTGCAGACCCTGTGAGTGCCTCCTTAAATTTTGCACCCTTGGTGCCTCACTTGCCTCACCCTAGTCCAGATCCTGCACCCTTTATTTTTTCTCTTCCAGTCTCACTTCTTCCACTTAGTCATGCTCCCAAATAAGTCACCTGAATCCTTGGCTGATGCAGTGGTTAAGAGCTACGACTGCTCACCAAAAGGTCAGCAGTTTGAATCCACCAGTCACTCCTTGGAAACCCTATGGGACAGCTCTACTCTGTCCTATAGGGTTGCTATGAGTTGGACTCAACTTGACAGCAATAGATTTGGTTTGGTTTTTTGGATCCTTGGCTCAGGAGCCCTGGGGGCACAGTGGTTAAGCACTCGGCTGTTAACTGATAGGTCAGTGGTTCGAACCCACCAGTCACTCTGCAGGAGAAGGATGTGGCAGTCTGCTTCTGTAAAGATTTACAGCCTTGGAAACCTTTTGGGGCAGTTCTACTCTGTCCTATAGGGTTGCTATGAGTTGGAATCAACTCGATGAAATGGGTTGGGTTATCCTTGGCCCAGGGTCTACTTTTGGGAAAACCCAAACTAAGACTTACTCTGGAGTAAGACTGCTAGTCACAATGGGTGCCCATATTTACATTGTCTCATCAGCACTGTTCAATAGAATTTTCCGTATCTGTGCCGTCCAGCGTGGTAGTTGTTAGCCGCATGGGGCTGCTGAGCACTTAAAATTTGGCTATGGCAACAGAGGAATTAAATTTTAATTTTACTTAATTTAAACTTAAATAGTCACAGGTGGCTAATTTGCAGCTGTTTCCTCTCATTTTGAGTCTTGCCACATCAGCAAATGAAGGTCCCGAAAGCTTGACTCCATCCTCATCACTAAGGCCAACTCTACTTTGAGGAGGCAGCTCTTCCCCAGTCGTGTTTTGAGTGACTTCCAACCTGAGGGGCTCATCTTCCGGCACTATACCAGATGATGTTCTGCTGCTATTCATAGGTTTTCACTGGCCAGTTTTTTCAGAAGTAGGCTGCCAGGTCTTTCTTCCTAGTCTGTCCTATTCTAGAAGCTCAGGTGAAACCTGTCCACCAAGGACGACCCTGCTGGTATTTGAAACACCAGCTGCAAATCTTCCAGTATCACAGCAAAACACAAGCCATCACGGTACCAGAAACTGACAGATACGTGGTGGCTAGTGGCTGTCATAATGGACAGTGCAGTCCTAAATGCTCATATATTGCCCTACCAAGTAGCTGCACCTTCTTGCCTCCCTTGGGAAGTACTTGAGAGTTCCTATAGCCCCACAATAGTGCAAATTCCTCAACACCTGGGTCTGATACTTAGATGATGAGATCCTGCACCTTGAGTCTAAGCCTGATGTATAATACATGAGACTTTTGATGTTGTGAGAGAAGATGAGTGTGTTTTTAATGCACAAGGAATGTAAATAATTTGTGACCAGAGGGCAGACTGTGGCAATTATAAAACGTACATTAAAATTCCTTGACCTCCCTCCCGTAGAGAAGTGGCTCCGTCCCCTCCCCTTGAATCTCATGTATAACCACAGGTACTGTGTGACTTCCAAGGCTAAGTTCGAAAAGGTCAGGCAGCTTCTGCTTGTTCTACTTAGAGTCTCATTCTGGGGGAGGCCAGCAGCCATGTCAGAAGTCTATCCTGAGACCTTCACGCTCCCACTTCCATTTGGTATGAACTGCCAGCCATGTGAATGACCCATTTTGGATGTCCAGCTCAGCTCTCAGATCCCCTGAACTGTGGTCGGGGCTCTATCACCTCAAATTCCCAACCCAGCAAGGACCTACAGAGTTCCCATACCCTCTAGGGCCAGGGAACAAAGGAATTATATATGCATACACACATAATCTCTTCTTTCATAGACAAATGGACTTACTGTGTGTGTTTATCCAGTTATGACTGCTGTGGAACGAATTACCCAAAACTCCAAAAAATTGTGATTTGGCTACTGTGCACAGTGCCGAGCAATAATGAAATTTAAGTAGATACTGGAGTTTTATAACATAATACCACAAATGTTCAGGGTATAAAAGAAAATAACTTGTCATCTTAAGAACCAGTAAAATCTCAACTAGAATGGGAAAAACCATTAATCTAAATTTAAATAGTTACGTGTGGCTAGTGGTTATCATAATGGACAGTGCAGACCACCAAGATTATGCAGATAATGAAATTAATTCTAACAAGGATTTTAAAGTAACTATTGCAAAAACCATGGCATAGTGGTTAAGTGCTACGGCTGCTAACCAAAGGGTCAGCAGTTCGGATCCGTGAGGCACTCCTTTGGAACCTTATGGGGCAGTTCTACTCTGTTCTATAGGGTTGCTATGAGTTGGAATCGACTCGACAGCACTTGGTTTGGTTTCTGGGTTTTATTGCAAAAATGCTTCAAGCAATTATGAACACTCTTGAAACAAATTAAAAAATAGAAAGTCTCAGTGAAGAAATAGAAGATATAAAGAACCAAATGGAAATTTTAGAATTGAAAAATGTAATAACTGAAGTAAAACTCACTGGAAAGGTTAAATAGCAGAATGGAGATGACAGAAAAGAATCAGTGAACTTGAAGTAGATCAACAGAAATTGTCCATTCTGGACAAAAGAGAGAAAATTGATTGAAGTCTGAACAAAAATGAACAGTGTCTCAGAGACCTTTTGAACAATTAAAAAAGATCTAACATTCATATCATCAAAGTTCCAGAAGGGCATAAAGAAGGTGGGTCTAAAAGAGTATTTTAAGACATAATGGCTGAAAATGTACTCAACTTGGCAAAGTACAGAAACCTACAGATTGAAGAAGCTGAGTGAATCCCAAACAGAATAAATACAAAGAAATTCACACCCAGACATATCATCAAATGTTATTGATTGAATTGTGTCCCTCAAAAATATGTGCTGTAAATCCTAACCCCTATAGTGGTTATAATTCTATTTGGGAGCGGGTTTTCTTTGTTAATGTTAATGAGGCAGTATTAGTGTAGGGCGTGTCTTCGGTCAATCTCTTTTGAGATATAAAAGAGCAGATGAAGCAAGTAAGCACAGATGGAGGAAGAGAGACGTCACGCCACATGAGATGTCCAAGGAACCAAGAAACAGAAGCTGAAAAGAGATAAGGACCTTCCCCCAGAGCAACAGAGAGAGAAAGCCTTCCCCTGGAGCTGTTGCCCTGAATTTGGACTTCTAGCCTCCTAAACTGTGAGAGAATAAATTCTCTTTGTTAAAGTCATCCACTTATGGTGTTCCTGTTATAGCAGCACCAGATGACTAAGACAATAATCAAACTTCTGAAAACTAAGGACAAAGAAAGAATCTTGAAAGAAACTAGAGAGAAACAATGCATTACCTTTTATAGGGGAACAATAATTTGATGGATAGCAGATTTCTCTTTTGAAACCATGGAGACCAGTGCAAAATGGCACCACATTTTTCAAGTGTGGGAAGAAAAGAATTGTTGACCCAGTCATTTTTATGCAGTAAAAATACACTTTAGGAACAAAGGTGAAATAAAGATATTTTTAGATGAAGAAAACTAAGTTTGTTACCAGCAGACCTACCTTAAAGAATTGCTGAAGGAAGTTCTTCAACAGAAAGGAAATGACAACCAAAGGAAACTTGGAATATTAGGGATGAATAAAGACCTATGGAATGAATAAACATATAGGTAAATGCAATAGATTAGCATCCTCTTGGGCTTTTGAAATAATGTTAGATGTTTGAAAGCAATTTTTTTTTTTTTTTTAATGAAGCAGGGAGGGCAAAAAGACCTAAATAATGATAAGGCTCCTACATTTCACTTGAATGGCAAAATATCTATCCTAGTTGTCATGGATTGAATTGTGTCCCCCCAAAACTATGTGTCAACTTGGTTAGGCCATCATTCCCAATATTGTGTGGTTGTCCTCCATTTTGTGATTGTAATTTTATGTTAAAGAGGGTTAGGGTGGGATTGGAATACCCTTACCAGGTCACATCCCTGATCCAATGTAAAGGGAGTTTCCTTGGGGCGTGGCCTACACCACTTTTTATCTCTCAAGAGATAAAAGGAAACTGAAGCTGGCAGAGAGGGGGGACCTCATACCACCAAGAAAGCAGTGCTGGGGCAGACCACATCCTTTGGACCCGGGGTCCCTGAGCAGAGAAGCTCCCAGTCTGGGGGAAGATTAATGAGAAGACCAACAAAGACAGAAAGCCTTCCCCTGGAGCTGACACCCAGAATTTGGACGTTTAGCCTACTTTACTGTGAGGAAATAAACTTCTCTTTGTTAAAGCCATCCACTTGTGGTATTTCTGTTATAGCAGTACTAGATGACTAAGACACTAGTAGATTGTGATAAACTATATATAAATACATATATATAGTAATCCCTACAGCAACTACTAAAAATCTCTACAAAGAGATGTACTAAAACACACTATAGATAAATCAAAATAGAAGACTAAAAAAATGTTCAAGTCATCCACAGGAAGGCACGAAAAAGGAAACAAAAATGAAAGACAAAATGAGCAGGAATGAAATAAAATGGTAGAAGTAAGTCCTAACATAGCAACAATTGTGTTAAATGTAAGTAGTCTATAGTTAACAAATAAAAGACAGAGATGGGCAGAACAGGTTAAAAAACCAAATGGTTGTCTAACAGAAACTCGTTTCAAATATGATTGCATGTTGTTGTTGTTAGGTGCCTTTGAGTTGGTTCTGACTCATAGTGACCCTACGTACAACAGAATAAAACACTGCCCAGTCCTGTGCCATCCTCACAATTGTTATGCTTGAGCCCACTGTTGCAGCCGCTGTGTCAATCCATCTCATTGAGGGTCTTCCTCTTTTTCACTGACCCTCTGCTTTACCAAGCATGATGTCCTTTTCCAGGGACTGGCCCCTCCTGATAACATGTCCAAGGTATATGAGATGAAGTCTTGCCATCCTTGCTTCTAAGGAGCATTCTGGCTGTACGTCTTCTATTTTACAGATGAGAAAACTGAGACTTCCAAGAAGATGGGCAATTTCCTCCAAATCCCAGTTAATAATAGGCAGAATTGGGATTGAACCCAGTGCTTTTCAAACTTTAACAAGTGTAAGAATCACCCGGGGATCTCTTTAAAATGTACATTTCCGGTTCGGTAAGTCTAGAATGGGGCAGGAGAGCCTGCATTTCTAACACTGTCCCAAGGGGATGCCAGTGCTGCTGGTCCGTGGATCCTACTTTGAAGAGCGAGAACTTTAGCCATTACATGTTACTGCCTCTTGGTACAGGTCAGTGGTTCTCCAAGTGTGGTCCTTGGACCAGCAGCATCAGCTTTACCTGGGAACTTGTTAGAAATGCAAATTATCTGATCTACTGAACCAGAAATTCTGGGGGTAAAAAACAACAACAACAAAACTAAACCCATTGCCATCAAGTAGATTCTGACTTGTAGCAACCCTGTAGCCTATAGGACAGAGTAGAACTGCCCCATAGGGCTTCCAAGGAGTGGCTGGTGGATTTGAACTGCCAACCTCTCGGTTAGCAGCCAACGCTTAACCGCTAAGCCACCAGGGCCCCCAAATTATCTGATCTACTGAACCAGAAATTCTGGGGGCGGGGGGTGAGTAGTGTCTAGCAATCTATGTTTTAGCAAGACCTCCAGCGAATTTTGATGCGTGTTAAAGTTTGAGATGTAACATTGGTATTTTCAGCGCTCCCTAGGTGATCTTAACCTGAACCTCTGGACTGGCCAGAGGGAAAATCCCTGTTTATGTAGGAAAACTGAATATACCACCTGAGTTTGGAATTTGCCACCAGGGTTAGGGCAAGGCTGGGGAAGCCCGGGTGGGCGGAGGCTAGGAGAGGACAGATAAGACACTGAACTTGAAAGAGAAACAGAAAGGAGGCTAGAGCAGGGAGCCTGCAATTCTGCGAAAAGTTCCCTGAACTGGCAAATTCTCGAAGCTCATGCAGTGGTAAGAGGAAGTTATCTCAAATCACTTTCATTTTCTGGGGATGGTGTGGGGTGCAAAGTAAGGGGACAGGTGTTATTGAAGAAATTGGGGCATGGTGGAAGCCTTTCTTGGAATCTTATGGTGGCACAGGTAGGGTGTTGGGGGATCACAGAAGGAAGATGATGGGTTTGGAAGACCCCATAATATATCTCATTTTGTGTGTGTGTATATATATATATATATACATACATATATACACACACATACATATATTATATGGAGCCCTGATGGTACATTGGTTAAGTGTAAAGGTGCTAACCAAAAGGTCAGCAGTTCAAATCCACCAACCACTCCTTGGAAACCCTATGGGGCAACTCTGTTCTGTCCTATAGGATCACTATAAGTCGGAATTGACTTGATGACAGTGGGTTTGGTAACATATTATATATATAATACATAAAAAAAAATAATACATACACACCCCATAATAAATAATGACAGTTGAAATTTACAGTGTTAACTGTGTTTCATGAAATGTGCCAAGTGCTTTATACTTACAATTGTATAGACCCATGTCATGGATTGAATTGTGTCCCCCCAAAAACGTGTGTATCTATTGGACTGGGCCCTGATTCCCAGTATTGTATGATTTTCCTATATGTTGTAAATCCTGCCTCTATGATGTTAATGAGGGAGGCTGGGTGGCAGTTGTGTTAGTGAGGCAGGACTCAACCTACAGGATTGGATTGTGTCTTGAGGCAATCTCTTGAGATATACAAGCAAGAAGCAAGCAGAGAGACAGGGGGACCTCATAACACCAAGAAAGCAGCACCAGGAGCAGAGCGTGTCCTTTGGACACGGGGTCCCTGTGCCTGAGAAGCTCCTTGACCAGGGGAAGATTGAGGACAGGTACCTTCCTCCAGAGCAGACAGAGGCAGAACACCTTCGCCTGGAGCTGACGCCCTGAATTTGGACTTGTAACCTACTCCCAGAAAAACTAGCCTGTGAGAAAATAAATTTCTCTTTGTTAAAGCCATCTACTTGTGGTATTTCTGTTATAGCAGCTCTAGATAACTAAGACAACCTATGTCAACCCGATACAGTAAGGGTGTTTTGTTCTCCTTTTTTTTAGATGATGAAATTGAGGCCTCACTGTAACCATCAATTGAGTCATCCTTGACTCTTCTTCCCCCAGCCCCCAAACACACACCATTTTCAATTCATCAGCAAATCCTGCTGACTGTACTTTCAAAGTATTTCCAAATTCACCCACTTCTCATTTCCTGTGCGTCCCCCATCCTGGTCCTGTCCACTGTCACCTCTTGCTTGGACCATCACAGCAACCCCCTCCCTGGTCTCCCTACTCCCGCCTCACGCACAGCAGAGCACGTCCCACAAAGCTAAAGATTGTGCCCCTCCCTATGCAACACACACTCTCATGGCTCCCATTTCACTCAGAATAAATCCTGAATGCCCTGCCATGCTTTTCAAAGCTCTTCGTGACCTGTGCCTTCCAGACCTAACTTCATCTCCTTCTTTACTCCCTGTTATGGATTGAATTGTGTCCCCCAAAAATATATGTCACCTTGGTTAGGCCACGATTCCCATACTTGTGTGGTTGTCCTCCATTTTGTGATTGATGTAATTTTCCTATGTGTTGTAAATCCTAATCTCTTCCTGCGGTTAAGGAAGCAGGATTGGGTTATGTTGAAGAGGTTGGGGTGGAATGTGACACTCTTACTCAGGTCACATCGCTGATCCAATGTAAAGGGAGTTTCCCTGGAGCGGGGCCTGCATCACCTTTTATCTTACAAGAAATAAAAGGAGAGAGAAGTGAGCAGAGAGTTGGGGACATCATACCACCAAGAAGGCAGAGCCAGGAGCAGAGCATGTCCTTTGGACTCAAGGTTCCTGTGCAGAGAAGCTCCTAGACCAGGGGAAGATTGATGAGAAGGACCTTCCTCCAGAGCTGAGACAGAAAGCTTTCCCCTGGAGCTGATGTCCTGAATTCGGACTTCTGGCTTCCTAGACTGTGAGAGAATAAATTTCTCTTTGTTAAAGCCATCTACTTGTGGTATTTCTGTTATAGCAGCACTAGATGGCTAAGACAGAAGTGCATAGATTATAACGGAGAACAGAGAGGCACATTATGAAGTGAACAACCTGGAATAATCCCCAGCCACACCACGAGGGCCCCTCTGTGGTGAAAACCCTGTACTTGATGCTTAGAACCTCTGGTGGTCAGGACTGGATTCCAGGATCCTCCTTCACAGCACCCCCCCCCCCCCCCCGGAGAATCAAGTCTCCTACTGAAGTGGCTGTCAGGTGATTGTTTTCCACTTTTGTAGGCCCCTCCTCTCAGGACTTACTTTTTTAAAACGACAAAAACCAACATTTATTGAGCACATGTTATGTCCCAGGTATTGTTATTCACTTCCTTTAACTCTCATAATCACCCTGTGAAGTAGATATTATCATTATTCCCATTTTATAGATGAGGAAATTGAGGATCAACGAGTTGAAGCAACACATTCGAGGTAAGTTGCGAAGCTAGGCTTCATACTCAAAAGTCTGTCTTAACATATTTTTTACTTCTTATCCCTACATGACAGTGCCCTGGTGGCGCAGTGCTTAAGAGCTTGGCCGCTACAGAAAACGTTGGCAGTTCAAATCCACCAGCCGCTCCTTGGAAACCTTATGGGGCAGTTCTACTCTTTCCTATATGGTTCTTAAGAGACAGAATGAACGGCAATGGATTTGGCTTTTTTTTGGTTTGTCCCTACCTGACATTATAGTACACTTCTTTTTTTTTAATAACTTTCCAAACCCAAAACCTGTTGCTGTCGAGTCAATTCCAACTCATAGCGACCCTACCGGACAGAGTAGAACTACCCATGCGGTTTCCAAGGAGTGGCTGGTGAATTCGAACTATCGACCTTTTGGTTAGCAGCTGAGCTCTTAACCACTGTGCCACCAGGGCTCCATAACAACTTTACTGACGTATCATTCACATACCTCTCAATTCATCCATTTAAAATGTATAATTCAATGTTTTTTAGTATAGTCACATCGTTGTGCAACCATCAACAATGAATTTTCGAACATTTCCACCACCCCGGAAAGAATCCCCATACCCCTTAGCAGTTGCCTCCCCCGCTCCCGTTTCCTCCCAGTCCCTCTCCCAGTTCTAGGGAATCACTAATCTACTTTCTGTCTTTATGGATTTACCCATTTTTGGATGTTTCACAGAAACGGGGTCATTATGATACGCAGCTTTTTTGCACTTGAGCTCTTTCACTCAGCAGAATGTGTTCAAGGTTCACCCATTTTGTAGACTGTATCAGTATTTCATTCCTTTTCATCGCCAAGTAACATTCCACTGTCTGAACAGACCACATTTTGTTTTTCCATTTATCGGTTGATGGGCATATGGGTTGTTTCCATTTCCTTTTTTGGCTTTTATGAATAATGCTGCTACAAATATTCTAGGACAAGTTTTTGCGTGGACACACGTTTTCATTCCTCTTGGGTATCGTGGCTCACTTTTGAACCCTAGCTCGTGTGGGCGCATCTGACTGGTGGAACCAAGCCCCACGTCTGCGATGCTTCCCTAGGTGCAAGGTAGTCTGGGAGTACGAATTTTTTTGGCTTCTACCTGAAGCAGGATGGGTCTCGTAATGTGGCAAAATATCCAAAGGTGAGGGCGTTTGTGCAGATTATTGGTTTATTGCTTCTTGGCTCCAAATTCACTCTTTTTGCCCGCCCTTTGATAAAGCTAGGTCTTTCACCTATTTCTCCTTTGCCAGCCACAAAGCTGTTAATTAAGCCTGGCCAGTAGGGGGCGTCAGAGGGACACTGGAGGAGAAAGGCTTTCCTTCCTGGTGCCATTGTGACTCCCTTGCCAGTTGACTATGCTCTTCTCTCCACTGCTTGGTCCCATGTGGTTTCCCTGGGGCTACTTTGCTGCAGGGAGCAGCTTTTTCCAGCATGTGGCCACCGTATGCTTTCTCCAGCTCTTCACTTGGGCAGCATCAGGGTATCCAGGAGTCTCAGATGGCCTGGGCCTGTGTCCCTGCCAGATCACTGCTTTTACACCCTCTACACAATCCCATATGCGTGCACACTGGGGCCCCATGGGGCTGGCTGTCTAGTGAGCTGATGGTCCAATCTTCATCCTGTGCGACTGGCCTGGAGCTGCTTGGCCCAAGCCACACACAGAAGTGTGCTAGACTCTTGCAGAGGCTGTCTTCTTCAGCTCCCAGTTCCAGCAGAGCCCTTAGCAGCACCCCAACTCTCTGTGCACCACCCCATCAGCCTTGGTTTGTATGCACCCAGAGCATCACTTCTGCTTTCCTGGTGACTGTGGACCAGCTTTGGCCCCTGCAACCCAGCAAACATCTCCACCACCTCGTGGTGGAGGTCTGAACCTCCTTCCACGTTTATCCTTTCTTGAGTATTCTCCCTCAGCCCTAGGAGACCCGTTAAGAGTTCTCTTTCCATATATATACTCTTCTGTCGTTGGAGCCCCGGTGGCGCAGTGGTTAAGATCTCGGCTGCTAACCAAAAGGTCGGCAGTTTGAATCCACCAGGCACTCCTTGGAAGCCCTATGGGGCAGTTCTACTCTGTCCTGTAGGGCGACTATGAGTCGGAATCGACTTGACGGCAACAGGGTTTTTTTCTATCATTGCTTAATAACTCTTTATATTAAGCTTCCCCTGCTTAGATTGCTGTGTGGCCTCTCCGTCCTGTTTGGACTCAGACTGATATAGCGATCAATACATGTTGGTCAGAAACATAACAACAGAGGTGGTCCTCTAAGATGCCACCCCAGGGCCTTTGCACTTGCAGTTCCCGCTGGCTGAAATGCTTTTTCCCCAGACTTGCACGACTTGCCTCCTCACTTCGTTCTCTGTTCACATGTCTAAACGAGTGCATTCACTACTCTCTATCCCTTTACCTTGCTTTATTTTTCTCTGTAGCACTATTCAGTACATGCCATTATTTTATTTGTCTGTTTATTCATTTATTGTTTCTCCCCCCATTAGAATAAGAGCTCTGTGAGACAGAAACTCTGCCAATCTTGTCTATGTTGAATCCTCAGAACATGGAACCCTGCCTGGGACGTAGTAATGGCTTAATAAATGTTTTTAACTCACAATTTAAAATTTTATTTCAACAGAAACTGATAGTTATTTTTCCACTTCTGTGTAGATTTTTAAAACTTTTTTTTTTACAGCTTTATCAAAGTATAATTTACACACATTAAAAATGTATAACTGAATGTCAGTACTACCTGTCTTAGTCATCTCGTGCTGCTATAACAGAAATATCACAAGTGAATGGCTTTAAGAAACAGAAAGTCCGAATTCAGGGTGCCAGATCTGGGGAAAGGCTTTCTCTCTGTATTGGCTCTGGAGAAAGGTCCTTGTCTCCTCTAAGCTTCTGATTCTGGACGACCTTCATGTTGCTTGGCATCTCTCTTTCCTCATCTCTGCCTCAATCTGCTCCTTTTATAGTTTGTAAGAGATTGACTCAAAGACACACACACTAATTCTGTCTCATTAACATAACAAAGACAACTCGTTCCCAAATGAGATTATAACCACAGGCATAAAGGTTAGGATTTATAGCACACATTTTTTGGGAACACAATTCAATCCACAGCATTGCAAAAATTCATGTCCTCGCCACATGCAAAGCACATTCACTCCGTCACATCATATTCACCCCATCACATCACCTCCCAAAAGTCTTAAATCAACTCCAGGTCCAAAATCTCATCTTCTGAATCATCTAAATCAAATATGGGCGGGTTTTTAGGTGTATTCCATCCTAGGGCAAAAACTCCTCTTCATCTGTGAACTTGTGAAATCTGGACTACAAGTTATCTGCCTCCGAGGTACAATGGCGGGACAGGCACAAGTAGACATTTCCATTACAGATGAGAGAAATTGGAGGGAAAGAAGGGATAAAGGGCACCAAGCAAGTTCAAAACCCAGCAAGATAATTTACATTAGCTCTCAAGGCTTGAAAATAATCCTGCCTTTTCTGAGACCATCTGGGCAATGGCCCTGCCCCCCAGACTCTGGGTGTTGGCCATGCCCTCTGAATTCTGGGTGGAGGCCCTTCAGCCCTGGGCTTCAGGTCTGACTTCCAAGTCCACTGGAATGGCAACTTGGCTCTCTTGGCTTTGGGTGGCCCCATTCTCCTAGTCTATCTGAGTGGCGACCCCACTCCCTTGGCCAAGGTAGGCCCTGTTCTTCTGCCCCTTGGACATGGCAGCCCTACCCCCTCAGCGTTGAGCAGCTGTTCCATCCCCCTGGCACTCATGAACAGCAGCCCCACACTGTGGATCTGAGTTGGTAGAGATCTGTCTCTTTGAAACCTGGGAGGCTATGGCCCCACCCTTTGAAACCTGGTAGGCCATGGTTCCACCCTTAGAAATCCAGGCAGCCCTGTTTCCTGTGCTCCTTCCAACAATTCTTGTGATCTCCAAGCTGTTCTAGGTATGGTTCTTTTCTTTTCTTGAAGGACAACAGATTTGGATCCTTTGGCCTGCTTCCTACCTGTAGAATTCCAAGAGGCAGGCAGCATTCTTTCCTTTTGTTATATCTCTGTCCCCTTCAGTCTAAGCTAACGAGTTTTCAGTTGTGGTAGTTAGTTAGATCCATCAGTCATAGGCTTTATCTCTTTAACGAAAGATTGTGTAACCACGTCCTTGGTAAACATTCTAGGACATGTGTCCTTAGTTTGTACAACAGGCTTTTCCAAATCTTTGTTTTGTTTTCACTTTGCACAGTTTAAGTCCATGTCTTTCCTCTCTGGTTTTACTATAACTGGCAAGGAGAAACCATGTGAGCCATTTAAGATATTGCTTAGAAATATCCTCAACCAAATATCCAAGTTCATCACTTACAGGTTCTACCTTCCACCAAACATTTGAACATAATTCAGACAAGTTCTTTGCCACTGTGTAAAAACATAACCCTTCCTGCATTTTCCAATCACACATTCATCATTTTCTTTTGAAGTCTCACCAGAAGCACATTTAACATCCACACTTCTAGCAACATTGTGTTACTGGTGCCATATCTATTTTCTAAGATGATGCAGACTTTCTCTATGGCTCTCCTCGCCTCCTTCTGATCCCTTACCAGAATTGCCTTTGACATCCATAATTCTACCAACAGTTGGTTCAAGGCAATCTAGGCTTTTACTGCTTAAAAAAAAAAAAAAACCAACTCGTTGCCTCTACCCATAACCCAATTCTAAAACCACTTCCACATTATAGGGATTTGTTAGAGCAGCACCTCCATTTCTCAGTACCTAATTTGGTCTTAGTTATCTAGTGCCACTGTAATAGAAATACCACAAGTGGATGGCTTTAACAAATAGAAATTCATTTTCTCACAGTTTAGGAGGCCAGAAGTCCGAATTTAGGGTGCTGGCTCGAGTGAAAGGTCCTTGTTTCTTCTGAGCTTCTGCTTCTGGGCAATTTTCATATGGTTGGTAGCTTTGTTCCCTCATCTCTGCTTCCTTAATCTCCTTCTTTTATATTTTGTAAGAGATTGACTCAGGACACACCTTACACTAATCCAGTCCCATTGATGTAACAAAGACAACTCACTTCCAAATGGCATTATAGCCACAGGCATAGAGGTTAGGATTTACAACACATATTTTGGGGGGGGGAGGGGACACAATTCAGTCCATAACTACCCAAAGCGATCTACAGGTACAATGCAATCCTGATCTAAATTCCAACACCATTCTTTACTGAAATGGAAAAACTAATCACCAACTTTATCTGGAAAGGAAAGAGGCCCAAATAGCCAAAACAATATTGAAGAAGAGGAGCAAAGTAGGAGGGCTCACACTTCTCGACCTCAATACAGGGTATACAACTACAGTAATCAAAACAGCCTTGTACTGTTTTAATGACAGACACATAGACCAGTGGAATGGAATTGAGAACCCAGACATAAATACATCCTTCTATGGACAACTGATTTTTGACAAAAGGTCAAAGTCCACACAATGGGGAAGGAACAGTTTCTTCAACAAATTTTGCTGGCAAAACTGGATAACCACAAACAAAAAAATGAAACAGGACCTATACGTCACGCCAGACACAAAAACTAACGCAAAATAGATCAAAGACCTAAATGGTAAAGCTAAAACCATAAAGTTCTTGGAAGAAAACATAGGGGCGAAACTATGGGACCTAGTTTTTTTTTTTTTTTTTTAATGATAGATTATCAAACACAACTATAAATGCAAGAACAGCAGAAGAAAAAATTGATAACTGGGACCTCATGGAAATTAAATACTTATGCTCATCAAAGTCTTTATCAAAAGAGTAAAAAGACAACCCACAGACTGGGAAAAAATCTTTGGGAACAACATATTTGATAAGGGTCTAATCTCTAAGTATTTAGAAAACTTCAATTCAACAACAAAAAGACAAACAACCTGATTAAAAAATGAGCAAAAGACATGAAAAGACACTTCACCGAAGAGGACATTCAAGCGGCCAACAAACGCAAGAAAAGATGTTCATGGTCATTAGCCACTAGAGATGCAAATCAAAACTACAACGAGAAATCACCTCACTACTGCTAAAGCTGCAGTGTGAAATGGCCGTAGTAGTAGCATCAAAACATGTCTAACTTCAGGGTGGATAATGACCAGGGTCAGCCCAAAGCTGATTCCCAAGAGGTGGAGGTCACACAAATCTTTTTTTTTTTTTTTAACCAATTCTGACACCAGCCGTCCCTCCCACAGCACTCTCTACTTTTCTTCTGGGTTCGATAATTCATTGTAATGGCCCTGGGGCAGGACTGGAAGGGAGGAGCGGACAGGAAAGCTGGTACTAGGGAACGCAAGGTCGAGAAGGGAGAGTGTTGACATGTCGTGGGGTTGGTAACCAATGTCATAAAACAATATGTGTACTAACTGCTTAATGAGAAGCTAGTTCGTTCTGTAAACCTTTACCTAAAAGATTTTAGAAATAAATAAATAAAATAAAGTAGTCCAAGGAAACTATGGGGAATGATAGAAATGCTCATGATTGTCGTGATGGTTTCACAGGTGTATATAGATGTCAAATTCATCAATTGTTCATTTTTTTAAATAATATTTTATTGTGTTTTCAGTGAAAGTTTACACAGCAAATTAGATTCCTATTTAACGATTACTATGCAAATTGTTCAGCGATATTGGTTACGTTTTTAACAATGCATCAACATTCTCATTAATTCATTCTGGATGTTTCATTTTCAGTAATCTGGTTTCCCCTGTCCCTTACCCTTTTGTCTTTGCTTTAGAATAATTGTTGGCCATGTGGTCTCATGCAGGTGATTTTTTAAAGGTGTGCAGTACTCACGGGTACCATATTTTAGGAGCCAATCTATTATTTAGCTAAAAGGTGACTTCAAGAGGTCGTTTCAGTTTAAGGAGTATCTCAGGACGATAGTCTTGGGGAGTCCTCTAATCTTCATTGGTCCAGTAAAGTCTGGGCTTTTTAAGAATTTGATTCTGTTCCGCATTTTTCTTCCATTCTATCAGGATCTATCTCTTTGACCCTAATCAGAACAGCCATTAGTAGTACTAGGCACCATCTAATTCTTCTACAGACTAGTTTCTTCTCTGAGTCTTTTGTTTCCTTCTTTCTCTTTAGCTCTGGATGAGAAGAGACCAATAGTTGTAACTAAGATGGCCACTCGCAAGCTTTTCAGACCCCAGACACTACTCATCAAACTAGGGTGTAGAACATAAACTTTATAAACTATATTATGCCAATTGACCAAGGTATACCACGAGACTATAATCTGAAACCTTCAAACCCAGAAAAATCAATCCCATGAGGTGTTTGGTGATGTCTAAGAAGTATCTATGACTGTACACCCTATGTGGTTTATTATGTATATGAATATACAAGTGTGCACACACATACATGTATATGTAATGCTTATAGCCACATCTATATATACACACATACATACCCATACTCATGTATGCATATATACATGTATATGTAACCACACACATATTTTTTGGCTGTTGCTGGTGTTGTTGCAAGATTAAATGTGTCATATACTTTATCAAAAATGCCCTTTTTTCTCGTGTACTTTTTGGTGACATCATTGACCTTGGCCAACCTGTGCACTCTTCACCCACATTCAGTGCTACCTTTTCCATCCCACCTCCCCTCCACAAAAAAAAAGAAAGAAAAAATAAAAGGTGTCTTTTTACTATCTAGACAGTGATTCCCCCTCTTCCCCCCGCCATCCCTGGTAACCACTAATGAATGTTGGTCTCTGTTTATATACCTATTCTTGTCTTCTTATAAAAGTAACATTATACGGTATTTGTCCTTTTGTGATTGACTTACTTCACTCAACATAATGTCTTCCAGATTAAATTCGTGTTATAATATGTTTCAAGAACTCAGCTTTATTCTTTATGGCTGAGTAGTATTCCATTGTATGAACGCACATCATTTTGTTTATCCACTCATTCGTTGATGGGCACTTAGGCTGTTTCCACCTTTTTGCTATTGTGAATAGTGCTGCAAGGAACATAGGTGTGCATATGTCTGTTCATGTTGTTACAGTTAGATCTCTATGGTATATACCTAGAAGTGAGATTGCTGGATCATAACGCTGGCGTGCCCCTTTAGTCTCATTTTGTTTTATGAGCTTGGCTAATCTTTGGCTGAAGGGTGAACCTCAGGAGTGACTTCATTACTGAGCTAAAATGGTGTCTGGATACCATATTCTCCTTGAACCACTTTAGACCTTCCCTCTACTTTATCCCCCAGACCAGGTGGGATCTTCTTTCTGTCATTAGAGGTTAGTTTGCATTTCCTAGGATTTTGTAATAGGTATTTGTGGATGATGAATGGTGTACAAGGAAGTGAAATAACTTGCCACCATCCACGCAACCAGGAACTGATGATGCCAAGATGCAAAACCACATCTGGCAGACTCGTGAGTCGAGTAACAAATCTACAGCGTCTCCCATGTGAGAAAATCTTCTGAGATCACAGAATGTCAGCTCCTTGAGGGCAGGGACTATCTGATCCCTTGCCTAATTTTTTTCTTTCCCCTGCCCAGCTTCCCCAGGGATCTGTAAGACTTGGGACTTCAATACATGGTTATGGGATTTAATCATGTCTTCTCTGTGTGTCTGCTTTGGTCACTTTCTACATCTCTGTCTGCCCATTTCAGTTATCTATTGATGGGTGACAAATACCCCACAGCTTGGTAGATAAAAACAACAGTGATTTATTACTTCTCAAGACTCTGAGAGCTTATCAGGTGCTTCTTCTACTGGTCTCACCTGTGCACACTCATGAGCCTGTAGTCACGTAGTAGGCTAGCTGGGTGTTGGGTTCAGCTGGGATGCTGTTGTGGCTGGGCATCTCTTTCCATGCAGTCTTTCATCATTTGGTAGTCTAGCCTGGGCTTCCTTGCATAGTGCAGAAAGCATTTCCAAAACAGCAAGCTTCAATATGCACGCACTTATCAAATCTCTGTGTTAATGCCCTGTCATGGATTGAATTGTGTACCCCAAAATATGTGTATCTATTTTGCCAGCCCATGATTCCCAGTATTGTGTGATTGTCCACCATTTTGTCATCTGTCGTGATTTTCCTATGTGTTGTAAATCCTAGCTCTATTTTTTTATTTTTATGATGTTAATGAGGTGGGGTAGGCAGCAGTTATGCTAATGAGGCAGGAATCAATCTATAAGATTGGATTGTGTCTTGATCCTATCTCTTTTGAGATATAAAAGAGAGAAGCGAGCAGAGACAAGGGGACCTCATAGCAACAAGAAAGCAGTGCCAGGAGCAGAGCATGTCCTTTGTACCTGGGGTTCCTGTGCAGAGAAGCTCCTAGTCCAGGGGAATATTGATGAGAAGGACCTTCCTCCAGAGCCAAGAGAGAGAAAAAGCCTTCCCCTGAAGATGATGACCTGAATTTGGACTTCTAGCCTACTAGACTGTGTTGTTGTTGTTAGGTGCCGTCGAGTCGGTTCCGACTCATAGCGACCCTATGCACAACAGAACGAAACACTGCCCAGTCCTGCACCATCCTCACAATCGTTGTTATGCTTCAGCTCATTGTTGCAGCCACTGTGTCAATCCACCTCATTGAGGGTCTTCCTCTTTTCTGCTGACCCTGTACTTCGACAAGCGTGATGTCCTTCTCCAGTGACTGATCCCTCCTGACAACATGTCCAAAATATGTAAGACGCAGTCTCGCCATCCTTGCTTCTAAGGAGCATTCTGGTTGTACTTCTTCTAAGACAGATTTGTTCATTCTTTTGGCAGTCTATGGTATATTCAACATTCTCTGCCAACACCGCAATTCAAAGGCGTCCACTCTTCTTTGGTCTTCCTTATTCATTGTCCAGCTTTCACATGCATATGATGTGATTGAAAATACCATGGCTTGGGTCAGGCGCACCTTAGTCTTCAAGGTGACATCTTTGCTCTTCAACACTTTCAAGAGGTCCTTTGCAGCAGATTTGCCCAATGCAATGCGTTTTTTGATTTCTTGACTGCTGCTTCCATGGCTGTTGATTGGGGATCCAAGTAAAATGAAATCCTTGACAACTTCAGCCTTTTCTCTGTTTATCGTGGTGTTGCTCATTGGTCCAGTTGTGAGGATTTTTTGTTTCCTTTTTTTTTATGTTGAAGTGTAACCCATACTGAAGGCTGTGGTCTTTGATCTTCATCAGTAAGTGCTTCAAGTCCTCCTCACTTTCAGCAAGCAAGGTTGTGTCATCTGCATAACGCAGGTTGTTAACGAGTCTTCCTCCAGTGCTGATGCCCTGTTCTTCATATAGTCCAGCTTCTCGGATTATTTGCTCAGCATACAGGTTGAATAGGTATGGAGAAAGAATACAACCCTGACACACACCTTTCCTGACTTTAAACCATTCAGTATCCCCTTGTTCTGTCCAAACAACTGCCTCTTGATCTATGTGAAGGTTCCTCATGAGCACAATTAAGTGTTCTGGAATCCCCATTCTTCGCAGTGTTATCCATAGTTTGTTACGATCCACACAGTCAAATGCCTTTGCATAATCAATAAAACACAGGTAAACATCCTTTTGGTATTCTCTGGTTTTAGCCAGGATCCATCTGACATCAGCAATGATATCCCTGGTTCCATGTCTTCTTCTGAAACCGACCTGAATTTCTGGCAGTTCTCTGTTGATATACTGCTGCAGCCGTTTTTGAATGATCTTCAGCAGAATTTTGCTTGCGTGTGATATTAATGATATTGTTCTATAATTTCCACATTCAGTTGGATCACCTTTCTTGGGAATAGGCATAAATATGGATCTCTTCCAGTCAGTTGGCCAGGAAGCTGTCTTCCATATTTCTTGACATAGATGAGTGAACAGCTCCAGTGCTGCATCTCTTTGTTGAAACATCTCAATTGATATTCCATCAATTCCTGGAGGCTTGTTTTTCACCAATGCCTTCCAGCAGCTTGGACTTCTTCCTTCAGTACCATCGGTTCCTGACCATATGCCACTTCTTGAAATGGTTGAATATTGACTAATTCTTTTTGGTATAATGACTCTGTGTATTCCTTCCATCTTCTTTTGATGCTTTGTGCATCATTTAATATTTTCCCCATAGAATCCTTCACTATTGCAACTCGAGGCTTGAATTTTTTCTTCAGGTCTTTCAGCTTGAGAAACGCCGAGCGTGTTCTTCCCTTTTGGTTTTCCATCTCCAGCTCTTTGCACATGTCATTATAATACTTTATTTTGTCTTCTCGAGAGGCCCTTTGAAATCTTCTGTTCATTTCTTTTACTTCATCAATTCTTCCTTTTGCTTTAGCTGCTCGATGCTCACGAGCAAGTTTCAGAGTCTCCTCTGACATCCACCTTGGCCTTTTCTTTTTTTCCTGTCTTTTCAGTGACCTCTTGCTTTCTTCATGGATGTTGGCCTTGATGTCATTCAACAACTCGTCTGGTCTTTGGCCACTAGTGTTCGATGCATCAAATCTATTCTTGAGATGGTCTCTAAATTCAGGTGGGATATACTCAAGGTCATATTTTGGCTCTCATGGACCTGCTCTGATTTTCTTCAGTTTCAGCTTGAACTTGCATATGAGCAATTGATGGTCTGTTCCACAGTCGGCCCGTGGCCTTGTTCTGACTGATGATATTGAGCTTTTCCATCATCTCTTTCCACAGATGTAGTCAATTTGATTTCTGTGTGTTCCATCTGGCAAGGTCCATGTGTATAGTCACCGTTTATGTTGGTGAAAGAAGGTATTTCCAATGAAGAAGTCGTTGGTATTGCAAAATTCTATCATTCGATCTCAGGCATTGTTTCTATCACCAAGGCCATAGTTTCCAGCTACTGATCCTTCTTCTTTGTTTCCAACTTTCACATTCCAATCGCCAGTAATTATCAATGCATCTTGATTGCATGTTTGATCAATTTCAGACTACAGCAGCTGATAAAAATCTTCTATTTCTTCATCTTTGGCCCTAATGGTTGGTGCGTAAATTTGAATAATAGTCGTATTAACTGGTTTTCCTTGTAGTCGTATGGATATTATCCTATCGCTGACAGCGTTGTACTTCAGGATAGATCTTGAAATGTTCTTTTTGACAATGAATGCAACACCATTCCTCTTCAAGTTGTCATTCCCAGCATAGTAGACCATATGGTTGTCCGATTCAAAATGGCCAATATCAGTCCATTTCAGCTCACTAATGCCTAGGATATTGATGTTTATACATTCCATTTCATCTTTGACAATTTCCAATTTTCCTAGATTCATACTTTGTACATTCCAGGTTCCGATTATTAATGGATGTTTGCAGCTGTTTCTTCTCATTTTGAGTCGTGCCACAACAGCAAATGAAGGTCCCGAAAGCTTTACTCCACTCACGTCATTCAGGTCAACTCTACTTTGAGGAGGCAGCTCTTCCCCAGTCATCTTTTGAGTGCCTTCCAACCTGGGGGGCTCATCTTCCAGCACTATATCAGACAATGTTCTGCTGCTATTCATAAGGTTTTCACTGGCTAATGCTTTTCAGAAGCAGACTGCCGGGTTCTTCTTCCTAGTCTGTCTTAGTCTGGAAGCTCAGCTGAAACCTGTCCTCCATGGGTGACCCTGCTGGTATCTGAATACTGGTGGCATAGCTTCCAGCATCACAGCAACACTCAAGCCCCCACAGTACAACAAACTGACAGACACACGGGGGACTAGACTGTGAGAAAATAAATTTCTCATTGTTAAAGTCATCCATTTGTGGTGTTTCTGTTATAGCAGCACTAGATAACTAAGACATGCCCCATTGGTCAAAGCCAGTCACATGGCCAAGCCACAGTCAATGTGGAGGGAATCACACAAGGGCTTGAATTCTGGGAAATGTGGTTTATCAACCCATGTAAGCCCACCTCACTGCCCCAGGACTCTCCCTTGTTTGTGAGGCAGTGTAGTTTAGTGGTTAAGGGAATGGGCTATGGCCATCCAAGTTATAACAATGGGTCTCTATTTACCTGGAGCAGCAGAGGAAGAAAAATACCCAGGAATCAGAGAAGGAACTGGACTGCAGTATCTAGAACAATGCCTAACACACAATAGACACTCAATGAGTGTCTGTTGAATGAAAGTGCCCTTGGTTAACATTCAAAGGAGTAGGAAGAAACTTACAACTGTTTGAAAGGTAGTAGAGATTTAAAAACTACCATGTTGATTTTTCCCCAATTTTTTATTTTGAAAAATTTACCCCTTCAATAAAATTATAACAGTAGTACAGTGAACACCCGCATGCCCTTGTCTTAGTTACCAAGTGTTGCCACAACAGAAATACCACAAGTGGGTGGCTTTAAAGAAAAACATTTATTTTATCACAGTTCTGAAGACTACAACTCCAAATCAAGGTCTCGACTCTTTCCTTCTATGGGCCTGTCTCCTAGTTTCTCATGACCACTGGCATTCTTTTCCTTGTAGATGATCTTCACATGGTGTCTATCTTCCCCAGGTGTGTGTGTATGTATCTATTCTTCTCTTTCTATAACTCAGAAGTGATTAGGTTTAGGACCCACCCTATACTGTTATAACCTCATTAACATAACAAAAGAAACCCAATTCCGAATAGGGTTATATTTACAGGTACGGAGGTTAGGGTTTCAACACACGTTTTGGGGGGGCACAATTCAATCCATAACAAGCTTTCACCTAGATTCATCAGTGGTTAACATTTTGCCTCTCTTTTTTCTTCTCCTCCACTTGAAAGTAAGTTGCAGACATTATAATATTTCACACCTAAATACTTCACGTTTATCTCCTAAAAACAAAAGGTGTCTCCTACATAAGCCAGAGTACTCCAAAATTTTAACAATTTTATTAGCAGTATTAACAATAAGTTATCTCATATGCACTCCTTATTCAAATTTACCCAGTTGTACCCAAAATAGCTTTGTTCTTTACAGATATGTATATGTGTTCAAATCTAAGCTCTGATCCCATGGAGGGTTATGCATAGTAAATGATGGAGTCATGTCTGTTTACTCCCCTGTGATGTTCCAGACCACTTCTTCCCCTCTCTCTGTCTCATGACATTGACATTTTTGAAGAGTCCAATCTAATTGTTTTGTAGAATATTTCCACTTGGATTTTTCTCATGGTTTTCCCCATCATTTAAAATCAGCTTGAGCATTTTTGACAAGAGTAACTCATAGGTGATATTGTGCCTTTCTCAGTATATCACATCAGAAGGAACACGAGGTCAATTTGTTTCCTCTTTGATGATGTTAAATTTCATTATTGGGTTAAGGGGCATTCTGTCAGATTTCTCTATTGCAAAGGTTTCTTTCTTCCCTTGTAATTAACAAGTCATATGGGGTGATAATTGAGACTGTGTGAACATCCTGTTCCCAACAACTTTGCACCCAAAAGTTTTAACATCCATTGATTATCCTTATACGAATCAATGACTATATAACTAAGACATCCAGCAACAATCTCAGCACCTGGATAAGTAAGTTCTTCACTCCTAATGGGTAGCTGGATGACTTAGTACAGTGGGTAGCTCTAGCTCCAGCTTCTTACAGCATTCCCATCACTAGCTGCTCTGTTCCCTCTAAGGTACACCAGCAGCCAGTGTACCATGCACATTTGGACAAGGAACTAGCTACAGAGAACTGACCTTTTGTGATCAGAGAATCAGCTACGCAGTTCTCCACTCAAGAGCTGGGCATCTGCTCAGAGAACTCCTTCCACAGTTGGCAGCACGGGCTGCTTCAGTGCTTCTACACAGATTCCAGCACCAGGTCCTGTAGGCTGAGAACCCACAAGTTGGGGCCCCTCCTCCAGGATCCTGGGTTCTGGGGACACTACCCCTCTCCTTTTGTTCTTTCATTCCTAAGGATGGTAGCTGATTTATCCCATTATTAATATTTGAGTTACTTTGATGTCTCTTTTTTTCTCATTTATCCTTTCAAACACATGTGTGTTTGGAACTGAGTCTCTGAATTAGACCCCTGCTAGTTGAAATACCAGGAGCCCTGGTGGTGCAGTGGTTAAAATGCTCAGCTGTTAACCAAAAGTTCAATGGTTTGAACCCACCAGCTGCTCTTTGGGGGAAAGATGAGGCAGCCTGCTTCTATAAAGATTTACAGTCTTGGAAACCCTCTAGGGCCATTCTACTCTGTCCTTACAGAGTCACTGTGAGTCACAAGATGGCAATGGGTTTCTTCCTTCCTTCCTTCCTTCCTTCCTCCCTCCCTCCCTCCCTTCCTTCCTTCCTTCTTTCTTTCTTTCAGATACTTAGAGTGGACCATGGACTGTCCAAAGAATGAACAAATCTGTCTCGGAAGAAGTACCACCAGAATGCTCCTTAGAAGCAAGGATGGTGAGACTATGTCTTACATACTTTGGACATGTTATCAGGAGGGACCAGTCCCTGGAGAAGGACATCATGCTTGGTAAAGCAGAGGGTCAGTGAAAAGAGGAAGGCGCTCAACGAGATGGATTGACACAGTGGCTGCAACAATGGGCTGAAGCATAACAATGATTGTGAGGATGGTGCAGGACTGGGCAGTGTTTCATTCTATTGTACACAGGGTCGCTGTGAGTTGAAACTGACTCAACAGCACCTAACAACAACAGGGTTGTTCCATTTTTCTGACTGAACCCCTGACTGATACTCTTTTAGCTATCTAGTGCTGCTATAACAGAAATACCACAAGTGGATGGCTTTAACAAACAGATATTTATTCTCTCACACTTTAGGAGCCTAGAAGTCTGAATTCCGGGAGTGAGCTACAGGGGAAGGCTTTCTCTCTCTGTCAGTTCTGGGGGAATGTCCTTGTCATCAATCTTCTCCTGGTCTAGGAGCTTCTTAGCACAGGGACCCCGGTTCCAAAGAATATGTTCTGCTCCCAGCTCTGCTTTCTTGGTGGTAGGAGGTTCCCCTGTCTGTTTGCTTGCTTCTCTCTTTTATATCTCAAAAGAGATTGACTCAAGACACAACCTAATCATGTAGATTAAGTCCTGCCTCATTAACATAATCACTTCTAATCTTGCCTCATTAACTTCATAGAGATAGGATTTACAGCACATAGGAAAATCACATCAGATGACAAAATGATGGACAATCACACAATACTGGAAATCATGGCCTAGCCAAAGTTGACATATTTTTTGGGGACACAATTTAATCCATAACAGATACCTATGCCACTACTAGGAAAAAATGGAGGATCAGGTGGTTATCAATGTATCTGCAGCCTTCAAGAACACACCTTATAATTTGGACTCGGTGATTACGAAGTTGTCCCACATCTTCCTCGTACCTGTACATCTCATCATAGGAATTGGCTGGAATGTTGCTGCAGAACAAAACCAAACTAGTGGGAAGATGGTCTACACTTCACTTCTCCCTTCTAAATCTCTACGTTTGACCTAATGTTCATTCATAACCCAGTTGCAAGGTAGTCTGGGAAATGATGTTTTTCCAGTTTCTGCAGTTAAGTAGAAGGAAATTGGAAAAGATGCTACTTCACCAATTATTCCTCCCTACCACTTCAAGCAAAAGCCACCCACAGCTTTACCCTTCTGCAGTCTTAGTGTGCTGGTGGGCTGGGTGCCAGGTTGTAGGACCTGAGCAAAGGATTGGGGTGAGCGTAGGTGACTGAGAGGCTGTGGTAAGTTTAAACAAATGCAGGTTGAGTGGAAGACACAATAGGGCCTGATAAAATTGCTGGATGGATGAGAAGACAAAAGTATGTGATTGTCTTCATAAGGTGCCCTGCCTCCACTGAGACTGGGCAGAGGGGTCAGTTAGCCCTGCAGTTCCCCCAAAGTAAACAATACATGAGTAGCCAGAATATACTGGTTGAAATTTTTATTTTTTAATGTCTTATTAACATTCTATTAATGCTGTCAGAAACACTGTGAATTTTAAAGAGTCACCTGAGGCTGGCCATCTGGTCAGCCTTAAATTATCTGCCTTCTGTATGCCCTCTACCTGTCTTAGGCAATCAATGACTGTCTTAGTTATCTAGACCTTCTATAACAGAAATACCAAGTAGACAGCTTTAACAAAGAAGAATTTATTCTCTCACAGTCTAGGAGGCTGGAAGTCTGAATTCAGGGTGCCAGCTCCAGGGAAAGCCTTTCTCTCTCTGTCAGGTTTGGGGGAAAGTCCTTGTCACCAAATTGCCCCTGGTGTAGGACCTTCTCAGAACAAGGTCCCCGGGTCCAAAGGACGTGCTATACTCCTGGCTCTTGTTTCTTGGTGGTGTGAGGTCCCCATGTCTCTCTGCTTGCTTCTGTCTTTTATATTTTAAAAGAGATCAACACAGCCTAATCTCATAGATTGACTCCTGCTTCATTAACATAAGTGGCACAAATCCCACCTCATTAACATCATAGAGGTAGGATTTACAACACATAGGAAAATCACTTCAGGTGACAAAATGATGGACAATCATACAATGCTGGGAGTCATGGACTAGTTAACACACATATTTTTAGGGCACATAATCTAATCCATAACAATAACTATATCATTTAGAAATTTCTTTGACTGCAGGAAACATGTAATAATGGCATGGGAATGTCTGACCTCCTCTAACTTCAGGAGGGGGAGGAGAGAGAATCACCGTCAGCATCGACAGCCCAAGGCTGATTGCCATGAGATGGATTCAGACACACCTCCACCCTCCAACCTTTTTACCAGCTCTGACACCAGCCGTCCCTCCCTTGGCATTCTCTATTCTCTTCTGGGTTTAATAATTCATTGCAATGACCTCATGGAACTCACAGACTGTGCTCACAGTTATGGGGTTTGCTAGGGGAGTACCTAGTTACAATTCAGGATCAGGAACAACTCAGGATACAGTTCTTCATCAGTCAGGACAGGTTCTCAGCTGTACCGTCATGCAGGCTCCCCTGCCCAGCCTCTGCCCTGCTTGGGCTAGTATTACAAAGCTCTTTAGCTCCATCAGTAAGTGCCTGGGGGCATCCTACTCTGCCAGCAAGTGCCCATAAGTGCTCAGCTCTCTCACTCGGTGAGTTGGCTCACCCAGTGTAGCCACTTTGCTGCTCAGTGGGCCAGGAAACCCACTGTGCCATCTCACATCAGTCTCCTGGTTCTGCTGTTGCTGTTTCTCCACCACTGCTTCTCACTGTCCCTGGTGTTACAGCTCCCTCTCTGTCTCCTGTGTCTAAAAGATTCTCAGGGCAGGGACCCTAGGTCCAATGGGTGTACTCCACTCTCACCTCTTCTTTCTTGGTGGTAGTGAGGTCCCTCCTCTGCTTTGGGATTGGCTGTCTTTTAAGCCTAGCAGGATGGCAAAACTGACCAAACCCTCATTAGGGTTCTATACATCTTTTTTGCATGGTCCCACTCCTGCAAGGATTCCATGCACCTTATTTGCATTATTAGCAGGCTGTCCAATCCCCTAGGTGGACCACAAACACCTTATTTGCATAGTCCCACACAATCATTTTGGGAGTTACAAGACCATGCATGGCTAAAAGGGCCATATTAAGTAATTCACTGCACTGCAAATCAGAATATCCCAAAATAGGGATTTTTTTTCTCACATAACAATAAGACTAGAATGTTCATTCTCACCACTCCTATTCAACATTGTACTGAAGGTTCTAGTCAGTGCTATAAGGCAAGAAAAAGAAATAAAAGGAAAGGAAGAAATAAAATTGGTTTTATTCACAGATGACATGATTTCCCCACTGAATCCTTCACTATTGCAACTCGAGGCTTGAATTTTTTCTTCAGGTCTTTCAGCTTGAGAGTGTGTTCTTCCCTTTTGGTTTTCCATCTCCAGCTCTTTGCACACGTCATTATAATACTTTACTTTGTCTTCTTGAGAGGCCCTTTGAAATCTTCTGTTCAATTTACAATAGCATGAAACTGTGAAATGCTTGGTGATAAGTCTAACAAAATATGTGCAAGATTGTTTGCTGAAAATGAAAAAACGTTGGTGAGAGAAATCAAAGAAAACCTAAATAAATGGAGAGATATACCATTTTCATGGATTGGAAGATTCAGTATTGTTCAAGACATCAGTTCTTGCTAAATTAACCTATGGATTCAATGCAACCCCAATCAAAATCAAAGAAAGAGTTAAAAAAAAAATGGCAAGCAAATACCTAAGTCCATATGGATAAGCAAAATAAGTAAATAAATAAAGTTGGGGGAACCACACTAATTTCTAGACTTACTATAATGTTAGAGAAATTAAGACAGTGGTGTAGTATTGCTGAAAGACAAACATATATAGATCATTGGAACAAGAATCAAGTCTAGAAATAGATCCACACATATATGATCAATTGCTTTTGCAAAATGTGCCAGAGTAATTTAATAGAAAACTAAAGGTGCTGAAGTAATTGGACACCCATGTGCAAACAGCAAAAACAAAACAAAGAAAACTTCATACCTACCTCACACTATATATAACAACTCAAAACGAATCATAGACTAAATATAAAATCTAACGCTATGAAACTTCTAGGAAAAAATACAGGAGAAAGTCTTGTGACATTGGGTTAGGCAGACGTTTCTTCTATAGGGCACAACAAGCACAAACCGCAAAAGAAAATCTTGATGGACTGGACTTGATCAGAATTAAAAACTTCTCTTTGAAAGACACTGTTAAGAAAATGGCTGGAGTTCAAAAGACGTGATGAAGGAGAAGTCAGCGAGATCAAAGCATGAGAGGAAATTGACTTGTCATTCCTGGAAGAAGGCAGATGAAAAGCAGACAGGGAATGTGGACAGCCTCTGGGAGTGAAGACCCAGCCCCAGCTGACAGCCAGCACGGAAACCGAGACCTCCGTCTGAGGAACTGAATTCCGCCAACAGCCTGAACGAGCTTGTAGTTGATTTTGTTTTGTTGTTGGTTCGTGACTTTGGAGGTCCATGAGTTACAGAGTAGAACCGCTCCATAGGATTTTCTTGGCTGTAATCTTTACCGAAGCAGATCACCAGGCCTGTTTCTTCTGCTGTGCCGTTGGGTGGATATGAACAGCCAACCTTTTGGTTCCCCGCAGAGTGCAAATAGTTTGCACCAACCAGGAATTTTGGATAAGCTTGGAAGTGGGTTCTTCCCCAAAGCCTCTGATAAGCCAACACCTTAATTTTGGCTTTGAGGCCCTGAACAGAGAACCCAGCTGAGCCTGCTAGGGTTCTGATCTACAGAAACTGTGAGGTAATAAATTTGTGCTGTTTTAAGCTGCTAGATTTACGGTAATTTCTTAAGGTGGCAATAGAATAAGAAGGAAAAAAACCACCTGATTTTAAAATGGACATGTGCCCCGCCTGTACACCCCCTGGAATTCTGATCAGATCCTTGTCCCTGACGTTCTACCTTTTCTAGAAGGCATGTAAACGGAAGCATAGAATATGTGAGTTTTTTTTCCTGGCTTGTGTGAGACGTTGGTGAATCAGGAAGGGGCAGGAGGGAGGATTACAAAGGGGCATGAGCAAACTTTAGGGGCCGAAGAATATGTTTATTATCTTGATTATGGAGATGGTTTCACAGGTGGATTCATATGTCAAAATTTATGAGAATGTATTTTATCACAGTTAAATCAGTCCCATTGCAGTTGAGTCAACTCTGACTCATGGTATCCCCTTACGTGCCGCAGTAGAACTGTGTTCTATAGGGTTTTCTTTTGTCTCCTTTTTTTTTTTACTGTTGTTTTTATTTATTTTATTGTTGTTGAGGATATACACAGCAAAACATACACCAATCCAACAATTTCTGTGTGTACCATTTATTGACACTGATTACATTCTTGGAGTTGTGTAACCATTCTCACCGTCTTTTTCTGAGTTTTTCCTCTCCATTAACAAAAATTCACTGCTCCCTAAGGTTCCTATCTAATCTTTCAAGTTACTGTTGTCAGTTTGATCCCATATAGATAGTTCTTAAAAGACCTTAAATGTTCAAGGGAGACATTTCTTACTAGCTAAGCTAAACTGTTGTTTAGTTTTAAGGTAACTTCAGGGGATATTTTTGGTTTAATACTCAGGGGTTCAGCCTTTTTTGTTCTCTTCTCCTTCCATTTGTGTGTTTTTAATATATTTTCTTAGTGGTTACCACTAATACTAGATCTAAGAGCTTGCGTTTATAACACTGTAGGGTCAGTTGGTACTAACTTAAGTTCAGTAACATACAGAAAATTCTATATCTCTACCACTCCTCTCCCTCCCTTTCGTTGTTACCATTAGTTACATTTTTATATTTTATGTACCCTCTAATATAATTTTATCCTTGTATTTTTATATATATTTGGTATTAAAAAACATGAAGGCCAAAACATTTAGAATTATCGAGCATGAATACCTTATTAGTAGCCCTTATACTTGCCCATGCATTTCCTCTTATTAGGGATCATTTTTTTTTTTCTTATGTATAGCTTTGAATTACTTTCTAGTACTTATGTCCTGTCCATCTACAGAACTCTCGTTAGTATTTTTTATAGGGTCGATTTGGCGGATATAAACGATCCCAGCTTCTGTTTGTCTGGGAATGTTGAATTTTGCCCTCATTCTTGAAAGATGTTTGGCTGGGTATAGTATTCTTGGTTGATAGTTTTTTACTTTCAGCACTTTAAATATATTATTCCATTGCCTTCTGGCCTGCAATGTTTCTGAGGAGAAATCCACGCTTAATCTTATGGGGGATCCATTGTATGTGACTGTTTGCTTCCCTCTCACTGCTTTCAGGATTCTCTCTTTATCTTTGCTTTTTGAGAGCCCAACTATGATGTGGAAACCCTGGTGGCGTAGTGGTTAAGTGCTATGGCTGCTAACTGAAAGGTCAGCAGTTCAAATCCACCAGCCGCTCCTTGGAAACTCTAGGGGCAGTTCTACTCTGTCCTGTAGGGTCACTATGAGTCAGAACTGACTCGATGGCAACAGGTTAACTATGATGTGTTTTGGTGTAGATGTCTTTGGGTTTATCCTGCTTGGGGTTCTTTGAGATTCTTGGGTTTATAGATTCATGTCCTTCATTAGAGTGGGGAAATTTTCTGTCATTATTTCTTCAAAAATTCTTTCTGTCCATTTCATGCTCTCATCTCCTTCTGGAATTCCCATGACACATATATGAGATCTCTTTTTTGTTGTCCTGTGAGTCGGAATCGACTCGACAGCAGTGTTTTTTTTGGTTGTTGTCCTATAATTCCATTAAACTGTGCTCAGTCTTCTTGAGCCTCTGCTCTTGTTGCTTTTCAATGTCTGTAATTTTAACTGTCTTATCCTCTAATTTGCTGATTGTTTCTTCTGCCTGACTAAATCTGTTGGTAAGTCCTTCTACTGTGTTTCTCATTTCAGTTATTGTCCCTTTCAGTTGCGTTATCTCCTTTTTTAGATCTTCATTTTGTTTGTGCATTGTTTTTCTTATTTCTTTTAGCTCTTTGTCTATGTTTTCCCTTAGTTCTTTAATTACATTTAATGTTTTTGTATTATAGACTTCCATTTGGTGATTATTATTATTTAGTCATTCTGCCCTGGTGGCAGTTTGAATGCACCAGCCACTCCTTGAAAACACCATGGGGCAGTTCTACTGTGTCCTATAGGGTTGCTATGAGTCGGATTCGACTCAGTGGCAAGGGGTTTGGTCTTATTCTTTTTTTGTTGTTTTTTTTAGATACACTTTCACTCCCTTTGTCATATTCATTTGAATGGGCTGTTATTTCTTCTGCCTGATTAAATCTGTTGTTAAATCTTTACATTGTGTTTCTCATTCTGGTTATTGTCCCTTCAGTTGCAATGTTTCTGTTTGGTTACTTTTTATGTCATTTTTTATACCCTCATTTTGTTCTTACATTATTTCCCTTATTTGTTCCAGATCTTTGTCTATTTTCCCTCAACCCTTTAATTATGTTTAATATTTTTGTGTTATAACCTTCCATTCTTTTCATTACTCAGTCTTCCATAGATGTGCTTTTGATCCCTTCATCATTTCATTTGAATGGACCACCGTTTCTCTTTTCTTTGTGTGTCTTGTGATTTTTTGTTGGAGCATTGGAATTTTCACGGGTGTTCATTTTCTCAGTTCTCCCCAGTATTTGTTGTTTTCTGTGCACACTATTTTCTGCAAGAAACTCTTAGGTAGGCTGAGCCTTCAGCTTTTGCTTAATATTTCCTCTCCCTCTCTGTGATAGCTCCTCCCTCCCTGGTTTAATTAGGATTTGAAAGTTCCAGATCTCATTTTCAACTTTCAGTCTCTCCCAAACACACCAGAGAACACACTGTGGTCAGTCTGTCCATCTTTGGGCACTGCCACTCAAGCCAGATGTCATGTAGTAATCAATCTGGGTGCCAAGGGGCACGGTCCTCTCTCTCTGGTTATTACTGCCTTCCTTCCTCTGTTTCTGAAACCACATTTTTAAATGGAAAGCCCACACACAGTGAGCCCCCTTCAGGACTGGGCGTTACCCTCCAGTTTTGCCCAAGGCTTCCATCCCTGCTTTGTGAGGGCTGCTTATATCTGAGCTGGTATTCAGGGGGAAACACAGGCAGACATTCCTCCATTTCAAGAGGAAGACAGGCTGGCACTCCCCAGAAAGAGAAATCTGTGTTGTTGATTTCTGGCCCTGTGGTTGTTGGGGGAAAAGTCTCCACTTAGGTGACTCACCTGCTGAATCCACTGTACGGAATTTTCTGTAGGAGTTTGTATCAGTCCAGCAGCTGACAGTTACCAATTGAGGAAGGGCTTGCTACACTCTGAACAGACCCCAGAAGGTCTGCTTTGTTGCTCTCAGAGCCCCAAACCCATAGTATGTTGGCTGTGGATGTAGCCTCCACTAAAGATGGCTGTTTCCTAGCACACAACAGCCTTAGTGCTGACTGAAAGGGGGAGTGGTCAGACCCAAGGAGGTCTGTTCTGTTGGTTTCAGAGACCTGAGCTATGGGGTACACAGGGAGGCAGGTAGAGTGCTGACTATGGGAGCAGTCTTCCCTTTGGGGGCCTTCTGCAGCAGTTTGCAACACCCTGACAACCAGCCATCACCAGGTGGGGGCGGGGGTGTCATGCTCTGGTCCGATCCCTGTGGAGGTCTGCCTTGTTGCTTTCAGAGTCCCCCCAGTAGGATGTTAGCTGTGAATGCTGCCCCTACTCAAGAGTCTTGCTTTCTAGCACACAGCGGTCTCAGTCAACAGTCCTCAGCACCACCAGAAGTGGGGGCAGACTAAACCTGATTGACCCCTGGGAAGGTTTGTCCTTTTTATTTCAGAGGTTAAAGCTACGGGGTATGCAGGGAGGCAGGTAGAGTACTGACTACGGGAGCAGACTCACTGCAGACGTCTTCTGTAGAAATTCGCAGCCAGCTTGCAGGTAACAGTGTCTGGGTGGGGGAGGGGTTGTCATGGGCCCCAGGGAGGTCTGCCTTGTTACTACCAGAGCCCCCCTGTAGTATGTTGGCTGTGGGTGTAGCCTCCACTAAAGGTGCCTGATTCCTAGCACACAGCAGACCCAGTCAGCAGTCTTCATCACCAACTGAAAGGGGGAGCAGACTTGCTGTGACTCCCTGGGAGGTCTATCCTGTTGGTTTCAAAGACCTGAGCTATGGAGTGAGCAGGAAGGCAGGTAGAGTGTCGACTATGAGAGCAGACTCCACTGCACGGGCCTTCTCTATCAATTCGCAGTGTCTGGGTGGAGGAAGTATTGGCACACTCCAAACAGACCCCCAGGGAGGTATGCCCCGTTGATTTTAGAGCAGAAGCTTGGGGTCCTATCTTTTTGTACAGGCAGGGGCTGTGGTGGTTGAGGAGCAGCCTCCTTTTCTGGGGCCTCTTCCCCAGTTCATAACAGCCAGGGGCCTGCATGTTTGGATGGGAGGGGCAGGGACGGTGCAAGGAATGATTTTCCTACTGTATGCAACTTGTTGATTTCTTGGTTCTTGCCTGTTTGCAGTTCTCCACTGCTTCCATCTGCTCCCCGATTTCAGAGTCTTCCAAACCCAAGCACCATTTCTTTGTTGTATTTCTGGGGGAGGCTCGAAACAATGGTCTGTTTATGTTGCCATCTTCCCAGAATCCCTCTTTCCATAGGGTTTTTAAAATGGCTGATTTTTCAGAACTAGATCACCAGGCCTTTCTTCCAAGGCACCTTTGGACTCAAACCTCCAACCTTTTGAACCACTCAGAGACTTTGTCACAATCAAGGAGTCTAAATATTGGTGGCTCCAGAGAGTGGATAGGACATTTTAGAAGATCAAGGATGTGCTGAGGGCTCAGATTTCTTCCATCTCTCTGCTCTGCTATCCTTAGAAGATTGGCTTGCTCTTAGACCCTCACATGATCCAAGATGACTGCTGAAGTTTCAGAGGTTAAATGAAGATACAACAACAGCCAGGGTAAGAAAGGGATTAAAGGATCTCCTTTCATCTCCTATTAACAAACAGGAAACCTGTCAGAAAAATGGTGGGTTGGTGCTCAGCATCCAGTTCAACTTCCCTGTTATATGCCTTCCTCTTGCAGGGCCTGGAAAGCTAAAAATGACATTTCTTAGGCTCCTGTGCAGCTATGGTTCATCTTAAGTGTGGATTCTTCCAATCAGATGCACTCACACAAGATTTGAATGGTGGACATAGGGTGAAGGCCATGCTTCTGCCGACTCCATCATCATGGAAGAGTCTGCTTTTCTGTGGTTGTCCTTCTGACCATAGCAGTTTCCTGATAGTAGTTGTTCATAGGGTCGCTATGAGTTGGAACTGACTCGATGGCACCTAACAACAGTTCTTCCATAATTGTGATGATTTTTTGATGTGCTGCTGTCCTGATCATGGCAGTGGAAGCTGATTTCCAATTAAGCAGTCAGCATCCTGATCTCAGAAAGGAAGTGGTCCCTTTAGAGGGCAAGTACTATGGTTTGGCTCTTGATGTTGTACCTGATGGTCAACACAGAATCTATTTCTTCACCTTCCTGACCATTTGGTAAGTCATTTGACACCCTGTATTTTAGGCTGGTTTCTCTAGAGAAGCAAAACCAGTAAAGTGTATAACTATATATAGAGAGAGATTTATATCAAGAAAATGGCTCACACAGTTGTAGAGACTGGAACATCCCAAGTCTGTGGGTCAGGCTGGAGGTGTCTCCTGATTCATGTAGCTTCAGGGGCTGGCGAACCCAAGACTGGCAGGTCAGAGAGAAGGGCAGTTGCTCACAGGCTGCAAAGATGGACGAATTGCAAGATTGGCAGGCAAGCTACTAGCTTAAGTTCCAAGAACCAGAGGTCAGACAAACAGGAGCCAGCTGCAGGATCCAGAGCAAATAAAATCCTGCAAGCCTTGCTAGAGTCCACTGATACTGGATGCAGGCCACACCCCCAAGGAAGCCCCCTTTCAACTGATTTGGCCTCTCACAGCAGATCCCATCATGGGGGTGACCACATTATATCAGCTCTCAACGTGAAAGTGATCACAATATCATATGACTGCCAAACCACTTAGAATCATGGCCCAGCCAAGCTGACACACAATCTTAACCATCGCAACCTGTAATAAACACCTTTCTGCAGAAATTTCGTCCTGGTCTCTGTAATGAACTGTATTCATTTCCTATATTTGCTGTAACAAATTACCACAAACTTGGTGACTGAAAACATCAGAAATTGATTCTCTTACAGTTCTGGAGGTCAGCAGTCTGAAATCAATATCACTAGGCCAAAATCAAGCCTCCAGAGGCTCTAAGGGAGAATATGTTCCTTGCCTTTTCTAGCCTCTGGCAGCTGTCAGCATTCCTTGATTTGTGGCTGCGTCTCTCTAAATCTCTGCTTCTGTGGTCACATTGCATCCCCCTCTTTTCTCCATGTTTGATCTCTCTCTGTCTTTCTCCTTATAAGGACACTGTGATGGCATTTAGGGCCCACCAGATAATGTAGGATAATCCCCTGTCTTAGTCATCTGGTGCTGCTGTAACAGGAATACCACAAGTGGATGGCTTTAACAGGAGAAATTTATTCACTCACAGTCTAGAAGATTACAAGTCCAAATTCAGGGTATCAGCTCCAGGGGAAGGCTTTCTCTCTCTGTCGGCTCTGGAGGAAGATTCCTTGCCATCAATCTTCCCACGGTCGAGGAGCTTCTCAGGTGCAGGGACCCCATGTCCAAAGGATGCACTCTGCTCCTGGTCTTGCTTTATTGGTGGTATGAGGTACCCAACTCTCTGCTTGCTTCCCTTTCCTTTTATCTCTTGTAAGATAAAAGGCGGTGCAGGTCACACCCTAGGGAAAATCCCTTTACATGGGATGAGGGCAGTGACCTTAGTGAGGGTGTTACAATCCTACCCAAATCCTTTTTAACCACAGGCAGAGACTATGATTTATAACACGTAGGAAAATCACAAAATGGAGGACACCCGCACATGGCCTAGCCAAGGTGACACATATTTTGGGGGACACAATTCAACCCATTACATCTCCCATCTCAGGATCTGAAACTTAATCACACCTGCAAAGAATACTAAATTAGGTAACAATTACAGGGTATCTATGACATGGATATCTTTTGAGGGGCCATTTTTTCAGCCTACCACATGTACCAACATAAAACATTTCCTGGAGGGCTTTCTTCTCTCTTCCTCCTCCACCCCCCAGGGGAATTCCCCTCCTCATTGGCCAGACTTGGGCCCCCATGAAGCATTTTCTCTCTTTTCCTCTCTGGCTTCACTCTCGATTCTGCTCCAGGCCCGGGAACCTGTACTGCATCAACCGGGACTCTCTCCCCTCCTGCCTTCCTAGTGGGTTCAGCCAATGGGAGACGTTAGAAGAAACTTGGAAGGAGGGAGAAGAGGGCCCTTGGGGAATTAACTCTCCTTCCTACTTCCCTGTGGAGCCCTGGTGGCATAGTGCTCAAGAGCTCAGCTGCTAACCAAAAGGTCAGCAGTTCAAATCCACCAGCCTCTCCTTGGAAACCCTACCGGGCAGTTCTACTCTGTATAGGTTCGCTATGACTCAGAACTGACTTGAAGGTGCCTAACAGCAACAACTACTACTTCCCTGCTGGGTGTTGGGTTGGCAGTAGCTGTGCTTCAGGGTTCTGATGTATATAACTACTCCTTCTCATGCCCCCTCAGGCTTATTGTCGTTAGGTGCCTTCGAACCGGTTCCGACTCATAGTGACCCTATGTACAAAAAGATGAAACATTGCCGGGTCCTGCTCCATGCCCACAATTGTTGTTATACTTGAGCCCATTGTTGCAGACACCGTGTCAATCCATCTCATTGAGTGTCTCCCTCTTTTTGGCTGACCCTCTACTCTACCAAGCATGAAGTCATTCTCCAGGGACTGGTCCCTTCTGATAACATGTCCAAGGTAAGTGAGATGAAGTCTTGCCATCCTTGCTTCTAAGGAACATTCTGGCTGTACTTCTTCTCTTCAGGCTTTGGAATGGTAATAGTTTCTGGCGGGAGCTAGGACGCTTCCTCTTGTTGGTGTCCCTTAACCATGCTCTGCATCTGTATATTGTTGCTGTAATAAGTTCCTCACCCAACTTTGGCAATGGGTATTGGTGATGGTTGCACAGTATGATTGATGTAATATGGTGTCGCTGAATTGTACATGTGAAAAATGTCAAATTGGCAAATGTTGTGTTATATATATTTTTACAACAATAAAAAAAATTCCTCACTCCATTTGATGGTGACATCAGTCTTCTGCAGGGATTCTGGCTAATACAGACACATATTTACGCCCAAACCTATCTCATGGGAATCCTATGATGGGTTTAGGTCAATCAGAGTTCACCCAGGAGTAACGTGGGGGAGAGGCTTTGCCCAAAAGAAAGTTGGGAGAATTTTTTGTTGTGTTGGTAACAACTGTGTCTCCTTTGTTCACTTTAGAGGCAGGACCCTTGGGTAAAGCATCCTCTCTTATTCGACAATTGGCAAGTTAGAAAAAAAAAAATTTCTTAATGTTGGTAAATTGATTTAATGTTAATCGAGTTCTTAATTTATGCCTTAGCGTTTGACATGATTTAACACAGTTAATTCTCATTATATCCTTAACAGGAAGGATACAGGCGGGGGGGGCGGGGTGTGGAAACCAGGCCTGTTGCCGTCAAGTTGATTCTGACTCATAGCGACCCTCTAGGGTTTCCAAGGCTGTAAATCTTTATGGAGGCAGACTGCCACATCTTTCTCCCGAAGAGCAGTGACCTTTTGATTAGCAGCTGCGTGCCTTAACCACTGTGCCACCAGGGCTCCTCTGAGGAAGGTTATTACTACTATTTTACTGACTAGAAACTAAAAGTTTAAGTGGCTTGTCTAAGGTCACATAATTAAGTAAGCAGAAGCTGACTTCAGAGCTCTCATTTTTAACCACTAAACTATATTGTAGCCTTTATAGTACCCAGGAGCTCTGGTGGCACAGTGGTTAAGAGCTCGGCTGCTAGCCCAAAGATTGGCAGTTTGAATCCACCAGCTGCTCCTTGGAAGTCCTATGGGGCAGTTCTGCTCTGTCCTATAGGTTTGCTGTGAGTCAGAATCAACTCAATGGCTACGGGTTCGGTTTTTTGGTTATAGTACTTGAGATGCTTCTGCCTATCGGGTCAGATCTGTACTGTTTTTTTTGTTTTCACTAGAGTAAGCCCTTTATTTCTGTGCTCTCTGTGACATTCGCCATACAGAGATCCCAATCTCCTGCGGTTGTACAGCCCACACTCAGGGTGTCCCCTGTGTGTGGGAGATGTAGGGGGTGCACACCCAAACCCAGGGGGTCCTCAGGGCCAACACTCATCCATGTCACCTGCCAACTGAGCATACTTCCTGGAAGTGATGGGTGGCCCCGCCAGGAGAAAGGACACCCACAGGACTCGAGGACCGACACAGCAGCTGTTTGTTCAGACAATGCCATAGAGGTTAGTTCTAAGGCCAGAAGCCCAGGAGAAGCAGCCAGGTTAGCTTGAGCAGTGGGCAGCCAGGACTGTCTCTCCCTCCGCACCCCCTACGAGCTTCACCAGGTTCTCAGGGTCCAGTGGTGACTGTCCTACAAAAAGCAAAGCAGGTGTCACAGAGGCCCAGGATTATGGTAGAGACAGAAAATCCTAAAAGTCATAGCTAATTATTGATAACCACTAGGCATTGATAATTACTGGCAATTAGAATGTGAAAGTTGGAAACACAGAAGGATTGGTAGTTGGAAAAAATGGCCTTGGTGATAGAAACGATGCTGAAGATTGCATGATAGAATTTTGCAAGATCAGTGGCTTCTTCATTGGAAATACTTTTTTTCAACAACATAAACAGTGACCATACATGTGGACCTCACTACGTGGAATACACAGGAATCAAATTGACTATATCTGTGGAAAGAGACAATGGAGAAGCTCAATATCATCAGTCAGAACAAGGCTAGGGGCCGACTGCTGAACCCTCAATCACTCATATGCAAGTTCTGGTTGATAGTGAAGAAAACTAGAACAAGTCCACGAGAGCCAAAGTATGACCTTGGGTACACATCATCTGAATTTAGCAACCATCTCAAGAAGAGATTTGATGCTTTGACACTAACGACTGAAAACCAGACAAGTTGTGGAATGACATCAAGGACATCATACCTGAAGATAGCAAGAGGTCATTTAAAAAACAGGAAAAAAAGAAAAGAACAAAATGGAAGCAGAAGAGGCTCTGAAACTTGCTTGTGAACATTGAGTAGCTAAAGCTAAAAGAAGAAATGATGAAGTAAAAGAGATGAACAGAAGATTTCAAAAGGCAGCTCAAGAAGACAAAGTATTATAATGATATGTGCCAAGACCTGGAGATAGGAAACCAAACGGGAAGAACATGTTCAGCATTTCTCAAGCTGAAAGAACTGAAAAAAAAAAAAAAAAAAATTCAAGCCTTGAGTTGCAATATGGAAAGATTCCACAGGGAAAATATTAAGTGATGCAGGAAGCATCAAAAGTAGATGGAAGGAATATACAGAGTCACCATATCAAAAAGAATTGGTCGACGTTCAACCATTTCAGGAAGTAGCAAATGATCAAGAACCAATGGTACTGAAGGAAAAGGTCCAAGATTCCCTAAAGGCATTAGCAAAAAACAAAGATTCAGGAATTGATGGAATACCAATTGAGATGTTTCAACAAACTGATACAGCACTGGAAGCGCTCACTTGTTTATGCCAAGAAATTTGGAAGACAGCTACCTGGCTAACCGACTGGAAGAGATCCATATTTGTGCCCATTCCAAAGAAAGGAGATCCAACAGAATTTGGAAATTATCAAACAATATCATTAATGTAACACACAAGTAAAATTTTGCTGAAGATCATTCAAAAGTCATTACAGCACACATTGGCAGGGAACTGCCGGAAATTCAAGCCAGATTCAGAAGATGACGTGGAATGAGATTACTGATGTCAGATGCATCCTGGTTGAAAGCAAAGAATACCGGAAAGATGTTTACCTGTGTTTTACTGACTATGCAAAGACTGTGTGGATCATAACAAATTTATGAATAACATTGCAAAGAATGAGAATTCCAAAACACTTAATTGTGCTCATGAGGAAATTGTACTCAGACCAAGAGGTAGTCATTTGAACAGAACAAGGGGATACTGCATGGTTTAAAGTCAGGAAGGGTGTGTGTCAGGGCTGTGTCCTTTCACCATAATTATTCAATCTGTATGCTGACCAAATAATCTGAAATGCTGGACTATGTGAAAAAGAACTAAGCATCAGGATTGGAGGAAGACTCATTAACAACCTGTGATATGTAGATGACACAACTTTGCCTGCTGAAAGTGAAGAGGACTTGAAGCACTTATTGATGAAGATCAAAGACCACAGCCTTTAGTATGGATTACACCTGAACATAAAACAAAAATCCTCACAACTGGACTAATAAGCAACATCCGGATAAACTGAGAAAAGATTGACATCAAGGATTTCATTTTACTTGGATCCATAATCAACGCCCATGGAAGCAGAAGTCAGGAAATCAAATGACGTTTTGCATTGGGCAAATCTGCTGCAAAATATCTCTTTAAAGTATTAAAAACCAAAGATGTCACTTTAAGGACTAAGATGCATGTGACCCAAGCCACGGTATTTTCAATCGCCTCGTGTGCATGTGAAAACTGAATGATGTATAAGGAAGACTGCAGAAGAATAGATGCCTTTGAATTACGGTGTTAGCGAAGAAAACTGAATATACCATGGACTGCCAGAAGAATGAACCAATCTGTCTTGGAAGAAGTACAGCTACAATGCTCCTTAGAAGCCAGGATGGCAAGACTTTACCTCATATACTTTGGACATGTTTTCAGGAGGGACCAGTACCTGGAGAAGGACATCATGATTGGTAAAGTAGCTAATCAGTGAAAAAGAGGAAGACCCTCAAGGAGGTGGATTGATACAGTGGCTGCAACAATGAGCTCAAACATAGCAAAGATTGTGAGGATGGCTCAGGACTGGGCAGCGTTTCATTTGGTTGTACATAGGATCGCTATGAGTTGGAATTGACTCAAGGGCACCTGACAACAACATCAGGTTAGATGCTAATTACTTTGTGTATCTTGTTTCTAATCTCAAAAGAAGGTCTTGATATGAACACATCTTGTCATCTTCTCTGCCCCGTTGAAATCTATTTTACCATCACTTCACACCTTGATTACCCCGCCCGCTCCAGTCTACTTTCCTTTTAGAAGTTGGAACTTTTATAATGATCAATTGGAGCAGCTCTCTCCTGGCTTAAAACCCTGCAATGACTCCCTCTGAATCCTCGAGGAAAATCCAAGCTCTTTAAAGATCTCACAGGCACCGAAGCACCTGGTCTATCTGTCTAACCCAGCCATCCCGCCCTGGAGCTCTAGACTCCAGCACACTGGCCGCCTTTCTTTCCCTCAAATCTTAATGATTGGCTCCCTCCCTCATCTGTAAGGAGCCTTGATGGTGCAGTGGTTAAGAGCTCAGCTGCTAACCAAAAGGGTCAGCAGTTCAAATCCACCAGGCACTCCTTGGAAACCCTATGAGGCAGTTCTGCTCTGACCTATAGGGTCACTATGAGTTGGAATCTACTTGAGAGCAGAGGGTTTTCTAGTCTGTAAGCAATATGAGGACAAGGGCCTGCGACTCTGTATTCCCAGTACTTGGCAAGTAACAGGCACTCAGGAAATACTGCATGGGTGGATAAATGAATGAATGGGTGAATAAATGAACCAATCAAAATGAGTATCTCTAAGTTTTTTTTTCATTTTGTGTTTTAACAAAACATACTCCATCTCAGCAATTTCTACATGCACAAATCAGTGACACCGAATATATTCTTCAAGTCATGCAACCATTCTCACCATCCTTTTCCAAATCATTCTACCACCATTAACATAGGCTCAATGCCTCCTAAGCAAAAATTCTCCCTTTCTCCCTCCTTCTGCCCTTGGGAATAATAAATTTTGGTTTCTATGTATTTGCTTATTTCATATGAGTGAAATCATACAATATTTGTCCTTTTGTGACTGACATATTTCAGCCAGCGTGATGTTTTTAAGGTTCACCCATGTTGTGTCATGTGTCAGAACTCCATCTCTTTATGTTGTTAGGTAAGTTCGAGTCAGTTCTAACTTGTAATGACCCTGTGTACAACAGAATGAGATACTGCCCAGTCCTGCACCATCCTCACAATCATTGTTATGCTTGAGCGCATTGTTGCAGCCACTGTGTCAGTCCATGTCCTTGAGGGTCTTCCTCCTTTTCGCCAACCCTCTACTTTACCAAGCATGATGTCCTTGTCCAGGGACTGGTCCTTGCTAATAACATGTCTAAAATATATGAGACAAATTCTTGCCGTCCTTGCTTCTAAGGAGCATTCTCGTTGTGCTTCTTCTAAGACAGCTTTTTGGTTTTCTGCCAGTCCATGGTATATTCAGTATTCTTCAGTCTTCCTTATTCATTGTCCAGCTTTTGTGTGCATACGAGGCAATTGAAAACACCATGGCTTGGGTTAGGTGCCTCTTAGCCCTTAAAGTGACACTTTGCTTTTTAACACTTTAAAGAGGTCTTTTCTAACAGTTTTGCTCAGTGCAGTGCACCATTTGATTTCTTGACTGCTGCTTCCATGGGCGTTGATTGTAGATCCGAGTAAAAAGAGATCCTTGACAACTTCAATCTTCTCTCTGTTTATCATGATGTTGCTCATTGGTCCAGTTGTGAGGATTTTTGTTTTCTTTATGTTGAGGTGCAATCCACACTGAAGGCTGTGGTCCTTGATCTTCATCAGTAAGTGCTTCAAGTCCTCTTCACTTTCAGCAAGCAAGGTCATGTCATGTGCATATCACAGGTTGTTAATGAGTCTTCCTCCAATCCTGATGTTTAGTACTTTTTCTATAGTCCAGCTTCTCAGATTATTTTCTCAGCATACAGAGTGAATAAGTATGGTGAAAGGATACAACCCTGATGCACACTTTTCCTGACTTTAAACCACATAGTATCTGCTTGTTCTGTTCCAATGACTGCATCTTGGTCTAAGGTACAGGTTCCTCATGAGCACGATTGGGTGTTTTGAAATTCCCATTTTTCCTAATGTTATCCATAATTTGTTATGATCCACACAGTCGAATGCCTTTGCACAGTCAGTATAACACAGGCAAACTCTTTCTAGTATTCTCTGCTTTCAGCCAAGATCTGTCTGACATAAGCAATGATGTCCCTTGTTCAATGTCCTCTTCTAAATCTGGCTTGAATTTCTGGCATTTCCCTGTGGGTGTACTGCTGCAGCCCCTTTTGAATGATTTTCACCAAATTTTGCTTGTGTGTGATATTAATGATATTGTTCAGTAATTTCTGCTTTCGGTTGGATCACCTTTGATTGGAATGGGCACAAATATCGGTCTCTTCCAGTCAGTTGGCCAGGTAGCTGTCTTCCAAATTTCTTGGCATAGATGAGTGAGCACTTCAGTGATGTTACCATTTGTTGAAATATCTCAATTGGTATTCCGTCAATTCTTGGATCCTTTAAACCACATAGTATCCGCTTGTTCTGTTCCAATGACTGCCTCTTAGTCTAAGGTACAGGTTCCTCATGAGCACAATGGAGTGTTCTGAAATTCCCATTTTTCATTTTCTGTCCATAATTTGTTATGATCCACACAGTCGAATGCCTTTGCCGAGTCAATATAACACAGGCAAACTCTTTCTGGTATTCTCTGCTTTTCCCAATGCCTTCAGTGTAGCTTGGACATCTTCCTTCAGTACCATGGGTTCTGGATCGTATGTTGCCTCCTGAAATGGTTGAACATTGACAGTTCTTTTCTCTTTATGGCTGAGTAACATTCCATTGTATGTCTATACCATATTTTGTTTGTCCATTCATCTGTTGATGGACCTTTTGTTTGTTTCCACCTTTCGGCTATTGTGAATAGTGCTGTAATGAACATTGGTGTACAGGTTTTGTTTGTGTTCTTGCTTTCACTTCACCTGGGTATATACCTAGGGTTGGGATTGCTGGGTCATATGGTAGTTCTATGTTCAACTTTTGAGGAACCACCAGACTGCTTTCCACAGTGGTTGTACCATTTTACATTCCTATCAGCAATGGATGAGAGTTCCAGTTTCTCCAACAACCTTGCTAACACCTATGGTTTTCCTTTTTTAAAATCTTTTTTATCATTGCCATTCTAATAGTGGTGAAGTGGTATTTCATTGCAGTTCTGATTTGCATCTCCCCAGTGGCCCATGACCTTGAACATCTTTTCATGTGGTTGTTGGCCATTCGAATGTCTTCCTTGGTGACCTGTCTGTTCAAGTCCTTTGCCCATTTTTTGATTTAGTTGTATGTCTTTTGTTAAGTTGTAGAATTTTTATATATTTTTTGGATATTAGATCCTTACTGGGTATACAAGGAGCCCTGGTATATGGTTTCTGAAAAATTTCTCCCAATCTATTGGTTTTTTTTTTTTTTTTCACTTTTAGGATAAAGTACTTTGATGAAGAAAACTGTTTAATTTTTTATGAGGTTCCACCTATTTTCTCTTTTTCTGCTTGTCCTTCTGTTGTCATATCTGATAATGCATCGTTAAAACCCGGATTCCACAGCCTCACCCCTAAACTTTTTTTAAAAAAAGAATTTTATGGTTTTAGTTTTCACATTTAGGTCCTTGATTCATTTTAAGTTGGTGGAAATCCAATTTTTCCAGAACCATTTGGTGAAGAGACTCTTCCTTCCCCACTGAATGCACTTAGCACCCTTTTTGAAAATCAGTGACCATAGCTGCATGAATTTATTTCTGGACTCTCAAGTCTATTCAACTGATCTACATGTCTGTTATTGTACTAGGCTGTTTTAATTACTGTGGCTTTATAGTATGTTTTGACATCAGGAAATATGAGCACTAGGTCATTTTTATCTGAAGAAAACTAAAGGCCGGAACAGGCAAGTACAATCCCAAAGGTCAATTGGCAAATAAGTGCCCCATCTTGGTACCAGATTCAGGTCTGGGTCCAAAGACAAGCTTCGGCCAGGTCACACTACTACAAAATGGTCACATAGGAAGCTCCCACCAGTAAGTGTAACACCATTTAATAACTGAAAATAAATTAACACCAAGGAGAAACACAATAACACCACAGGTACGCAAGCTTACAAATATCAGGACAAGCAAGTAACGGAATACAAAATATTACAGTTGCCTGAAACTTTGGCACTTAAAACTTTCAAATTATTGAGAGAATGAGCCCTCCTAAGGTGGAGGAATCCAAGAGCCACAGATTAGTAGAATCTCAGACTGGGGTGACCCAACCCAAACCCAGTGCCGTCGAGTCGATTCCGACTCATAGCGACCCTATAGGACAGAGTAGACTGGGGCGACAGAGTAGACTGGGGTGAGGAGGGGTGAAATCCGGGGTAGGGATCTCGTCATCATCTGGGGATCCGGTAACCTCAGAAACAGAGACTAGTCCTTACGTGGAGGGTCAGCAGCCAGGGTGGGTGGGTCCAGAGCTCAGGATATGTGAGTCAACTGTCCCCAGCTAGGCCCTGGCCCCCGGGAAAGTCAGGCAGTGCATCCTTGGAAATATCGCCGCTTCCAGGGACAGCATTCTCCTGCTCAGAGAAATCACACGCCTCTCTGAGGCGCCTGTTGCACCCAACACAAGTGACCCAAGACCGACCAATGGTGGCTGACAGTTTCTTGAGCCTTGATCACCGACTGGTTGACAGTGTGCCCAGGCCGAACAAAGCAGCCAATGGCGAAGAGAGTTTTGCATCCCAGACAGAGCTGAGGCGGCAGATCAGACCCAAGGCCCCGAAAGTGCCACCAGCCTGAGGTCCCACGTGAGCAGGCGCAGGAGATTGAAGATGACCCTGGCTTCGTGGCACTGAAGCGATTCCTGGAACCCGGGAAGGAGGCGGAGTGGGGCTGAGTCTGGGTTTTCCTTCGTGAGAACCTCCCCACCAGATGCTCAGCTTCTCCAGCCTCAGCTCCCAGCCGGTTCTACCCAGCACGCTCCTCCCTGTAGTCTACCCACTCCACCTCCGGCCCCACTCACAGCTCTCCGTGCTTTGTGGCGCTCCCTCGGTGGTCGGAGGGACTTCCTGGACCAGCCCGGCCGAACCGGCTCCAGCTGCAGGTCGGAAAGGTGCTCAAATGAAGAACCCGAGGGACCGAGCTTCGCCTCCTAATCCGCCCAAGACCCTCCCTGCCGCTGCCCAATTCCGGATTGAGTGGACACTGAGACGGCGTGAATCCGGCTTGCCGGGATTTCCGTTAAGCGGGACGGATGCGCAAATCGGGTGGCTTTCGCCGGGAGGGGAGAGGGGGCAAGGGGCGCAGGCGGCACTCACGCAGGCCCCCACGTCGCGCCCTGCGGCCGCCAGCAGCTCCAGGGTCCGGCGGGTCCCGGGGAGCAGCTCCAGGCTGCGCAGGCTGCTCAGCACTGCCTGGGCGTCCGCGAGGCCGCGCGCCACCACACGGAGCCGCGCACAGGACTGCGGAGACAGGGCTGCTGTTAGAGAGGAAACTGTAGACGGGGCCGCGCCTCCCACCCAGGAACCAGGGCCTCACCGCGGGCTTGGGCGGCACCCGCCGCAGGCGAAAGGAGCAGGTGCGCGGCCTCCAGGTCAGCGCCTCTTCCTCCTGCGGGACAAGGGCTGGGTGAGGGTGCGCCTCTGCACCGCTGAGGCGTCTGGCATTCCTGGACTGGCTATGGGACGGTGGCGGACAGCTGTGCTTACTGCGCTCGGACCCGGGAGCCCTTCGCCGGCGGGAATCGGGCGGAGCCGCACCCCGCGCTCCCTTTGCCTGTCCTTGCTTCCCGGCGCCTGGGCGAGTCCTTCCAGGGGATCCTTTTGGGCTTGGGGCAAAGGCTGGTGTGTGCTGACAGCGAGGGCGGCGGGAAGCTCTCCTGGTGGTAATTCCGGACCTGGAGATGCGAGATGCGCCTGCTGGAAGCTAGGACGCCAGGTTCCCCCGGGACAGGGACCAATGCCTGAAACCATGGGCGTTCAGGGTCCTCACTCACGTAGCGGTCCCTCAGAGCCTTGACCGCCGCCAGAACCTTGGGGTCCAGCGAGCGATAGTGTGACAGGAGGCAGGGTCGGGGCACCTGCACAACCGGGTCTGCTGCCACACCCACGGTCACCAAGACCCACAGCCCCACGGCCACCGCGGCTCCGACGTTCAAGCCCATCTCTGCTCCTGCAGGAGGAGGGACATCAGGGAGGCCAAGGAGAAGGCCCGCGAGTCCAGCCTGCCCCCCCTGGTTAGACTCCCAGTGGGACAAACGGGTGACTGGGACCCCTCCTACCCTGAGCGACTCTCCCCACGATCTTCACCTGCAGGACACCCTCGTTGCCTCGGGCTGCAGCAGTGCCTGCCCTCTGCTGCCCACTTGGTGATCTCCGGAGCGGTGTCCACCTTTGACAGCAGCGCCTGGACCCTCCATGATGGCTTTTATGTGCCTGGGGGAGGAGGGCCCAGGCTTTCCTGTCCCGGGCCAACTCTCCCAACGTCAGCGCTGGCCAGCGGCCCCGTGGGATCCATAGTTGGCGAAAGGACTTCACCTGCCTCTGGGCCTGTGCCAGGGATGTCTTTGCCCCAGGCCTCTCCCTTAGTCAAATGCCCGTTTCTCTCTTGGACATCTGTTTGTCTTTCCATGTCTGTCTCCCTCCTGCTCTATAGGAATGGACTTTTCAGCTCACTTTTCAGACATGTGTTTTTCTTCTGGAGGCTACAGGCTGGCAGTGGTACCCACATAAGTTCCTGCCCTTGCGGAGTTCACCTGCGTTTCTCCTGCTCTTGCCTCCCATAGCTCTGTCTTGTCATTCCATCACTGTCTGTCTATTTATGTCCCTGTGTCATTCTTTCTTTGTCCTAGATGGACTCCTTTCCCTCCTCTCCACTTGGGTCTCTGAAGCCACTTCTCTGAGGAACTGTCTGGCTGCCATATTTTAACCACTACATTTATTATATTTATTCCTTTGCTAATTACAAAACATTGTTAGTTTTCTGTTGGGAATTGGAAGTACAGACATGTTTTTCTCAGCCACTGATAATAATCACAGCTAGTGCCTAGTGAGCAGTGCCCGTGGGCCAGGGCCCATTCTGAGCTCTTTGGTATATTTCCTGCTTTATTTTCCTCAGCAACACTGTGAGATAGGTCCTGCTACTGGCTGAGGTTTTATAGATGAGGAAACTGAGGCACAGGGAGATTATGAGTCCTATTGAGGCTCACACAGATTGCAGCGGTGCAGTTGGGGTTGGATGCCAGCCTCTCGGGACTATTTTTAGTGATTCTCTGCTCTCATCTACATTGATGTAAAGGGTTAACAAGTTCTGCTGTTAACTGAAAGGTTGGAGGTTGGAGTCCTCCCCGAGGCACCTCACGAGAAACTCCTGGTGATCTGTTTCGGAAAGATGAGCTATTGAAAACCCTGTGGAGCACAGTTCTACTCTGAAACATGAGGGGTCACTATGAGTTGGAGCTGACTCCATGGCGGCTGACTTTACCCCTATGCAGAATAGCTCAGGTACGTTTTGAGCAACATGGACTAAGCTTCCTACATGTGATCACTTCTAATAAGTGTAATTAAGTTCATTAATAAATATTCATAATTACAGGTAAGTACAGGTAGCAGAGACCTGGTGGCACATTGGTTAAGTGTTCCACTGCCATACAAAAGATGGATGGTTCAAACCCACCCCACAGCTCTGAAGGAGAAAGACTTGGTGATCTCCTTCAGTAAGTATTACAGCCAGGAAAACCCTGTGGGTAAGTCTACTCCGTCACGTGGGGTCACTAAGAGCCTGAATCCTCTTTGATGAAATGTTTTTTCTTGTTCTTTGTATATTTCCTACATGGATTGTTTGACTGTTTTCCTGTTTAGTTTTGAGAGTTCTTTATATAATCTAGATACTAGTCCTTTGTCAAACATGTGATTTGCAAATATTTTCTTCCAATTGTAGCTCATGTTTCCATCCTAATAATTAGCTAAAGCAAAAGTTGTTGATCAAGTCCAATTTATCAATTTTTACTTTTTGGATCATGTTTTTGGTGTTTGTCAAGTAAACAAACTTTTTGCCTAGATTTGGATCATGAAGATTTTCTCATGAACTTTTTAGAATTTTTATAGTTTTATGTTTTACATTTAAGTTGAGATCCATTTTGTGATAATTTTGCATGAGGCATGAGGTTTAGAACTTATTTATTTATTTAGCTTATGGCTGTTCAATTGCTCCAGCACCATTGGTTGAAAAGAGTCTATTTCTCCAGGGAACTGCTTTGCATGTGTGAATATTTTCAACATAAATAGTGTTACACCACCTGGATTGTTCAAGAATTTACTTTTTTTCACCCTATTATATGTCTTGAAGATTTTTCCATGTTAACACATATAAACCCATTGCCATCGAGTCAATTCCGACTAATAGCAGCCCTATAGGACAGAGTAGAACTGCCCCACAGGGTTTTAAAGGAGTGCCTGGTAGATTCAAACTGCCGACCTTTTGGTCAAGCAGCCATAGATCTTAACCACTGCCCCACCAGGGTTTCCCTCAACACATTTAGATCTCCCTCATTCTATTTAACTGCTGCAGGTCTAGTTTAACGTAGAGTTTGTGGTCCCCCACCCCCAGTAGAATTCAGGGATTCCTGAATTTGCACAGGGAAAAAAAATGCATCTTCACCTTGACTAATCTCTAACTGGAAACACTGTTAGTGCAGTGGTTAAAAGCTACGGCTGCTAACCAAAAGTTTGGCAGTTCGAAACCCTATGGAGCAATTCTACTCCATCCAGTAGAATCATTATAAGTTGAAATCGACTGGAGAGCAGCGGGTTTAGGTTTTGGTTTTAAGCTCTAACTGAAATTTAGCATTTCTTTCCATTATGATTGTAGGCAACAAACTCCGGTAGCATTAGCAGAACCTGTGACTTTGCCACAAAAAGCACATTACAGCCGCATATCTTTTTTTTTCTCTTCCTTTTTTAATTGTGCTTTAGGTGAAAGTTTGCAGAACAAATTAGTTTCTCATTAAAGCATTAATGCACAAATCATTTTGTGACATTGGTTGCCAACCCTGCGATGTATCAACACTCTCCTCTTCCCCACCTTGGGATCCCTGTTTCCATTTGCTCAGTTTTCCTGTCCCTTCGTGCCTTCTCGTCTCTGCTTTTAGGCTGGTGTGTCCATTAGTCTCAAACACGTGACTGAGCTGTAAAGTATGCTCCTCATGTGTTTTATTGTTGGCTCTATAAACTTGAGGCTGAAGGGTGAACCACAGGAGTGACTTCAGTACTGAGTTAAAAGGCTGCTCAGGGACCATACTCTCAGGGTTTCTCTGGTCTCTGTCAGACTAGCAAGCCTGGTCTTTTTTCTTTTGTTAATTTGAATTTTTTCCCACATTTTTCTCCCACTTTGTCCGAGACTGTCTGTTGTGATCCCTGCCAGAGGAGTCGGTGGTGGTAACCAGGCAGCACCTACTTGTTCTGGGTTCAGTCTAGTGGAGGTTATGGTAGTTGTGGTCCATTAGTTCTTTGGACTTATCTTTCCCTTGTGTCTTTGGTTTTCTTCATTCTCCTTTGCTCCAGCCAGGATGGGACCAGTAGATATATCTTAGATGGCTGCTCGTAAGCTTTTAAAACCCAGATGCTACTCACCACAGTTGGATGTAGAACATTTCCTTTATATACTATGTTATGCTAATTGAGCTGTCCCCAAGACCTTGGTCCCCAGCTCTCAGCCCAGTAACTTGGTCCCTCAGGGATTTTGGATGTGTCTGTGAAGTTTTCACAGGTGCATATATCTTGAAAAATGATTTATGCTCCATACTTCCTCAAAATTATAGCAGTTATTCGATGGGTTGCTATATCTTGTTATTTAATGCATTCATAAAGAAGCACATACATTACTGTATCACAAAGAATACTACAGACCCATACTCAATATTGTAAGTCCTAGCCAGAGCAGTAAAACAAAACAAAAAACAAATAAAAAGTTATCCAGATTGGAAAAGAAGAAGTAAAATTATCTCTATTCATGGATGATATGATCCTATAATAGGAAATTCCATGCAGTCCACAAAAAGCTTCTGGAGTTAATAGAGAAATTTGGCAAAGTTTCAAGGTACAAGGTCCATGAACAAAAATCAGAGGGATTTCTATACACTAGCAATGAGAAATTTGAAAGGAAAATTAGGGAAACTATTTTACTGGCAATATCATTTAAGAGAATGAAATATGTAGAAATAAATTTAACCATGGCTTTCCTTTCATCTCGGGAAACATTTTTGACTATTTAAAATATCACCCAATTTTCAAAATAGTATATTAAATAGTCTTCAATCAATTTCTAAAAAAAAAAAAATTAACCAGAAATGTGGAAGACTTATACAGTGAAAATTATAAAACACGGCTGAGAGAGATTAAAGAAAACTTTGATAACTAGAAAGATGTTCTGTGTTCATGAATTGTCTTAACATTGTTAAATGTCAATACTGCCCAAGCAATCTGTAGATTCAACACAATCCTAGTCAAAAATTCCAATAGCCTTCTTTACAGAAATGGAAAAAAACATTCCTTAACTCTTTATGGAATGAGAAGAGGCCCTGAATAGCAAAAGAAATATTGAAAGAGAAACCAAAGTAAGAGGACTCATCCTTCATGATTTTAAAACGTGTTATACAGCTTCAGGAATCAAAACAGCCTGATATTGGTATAACAATAGACTCATACAACAATGGAATAGAACTGAGAGTACAAAAATCAACACACACATCCACGGTCAACTGATTTTTGACAAGGGCACTAAGTTCATTTTACGGGGGAATAAAGAGTCTCCTCATTAAGTGATGCTGGGAAAATTGGATTTCCACATGCAGAAAAATGAAACAGAATCCATGCCTCACACCATACACAAAAACAAATTCAAAATAGCTTAAAGACCTAAATGTGGAAACTGTTGTTGTTTTAGGTGGCGTCAAGTCAGTTCTGGCTCAATTCGACCCTATGTATAACAGATCCAAACACTGCCCCACCCGCACCATCCTCACAATCGTTGTTATCCTTGAGCCCGTTGTTGCAACTGCTGTGTCAGTCCATCCTGTTGAGGGCTGTCCTCTTTTTCAATGGCCTTCTAATTTACCAAGCATGATGCCCTTCTCCAGGGGTTGATCCCTCCTGATGACATGTTCAAAGTATGTGAAACGAAGTCTCATCATCCTTGCTTCTAAGGAGCATTCTGATTTTTCTTCCAAGACAGATTTGTTCATTCTTCTGACAGTCCATGGTATCGTCAATATTCTTCGCCAACACCACAATTCAAACGCATCAATTCTTCTTCAGTCTTCCTTATTCATTGTTCAGCTTTCACATGCATAGGAGGCGATTGAGAGCACCACGTTTTGGGTCAGGTGCACCTTAGTCTTCAAGGTGGCATCTTTGCTTTTCAACACTTTAAAGAGGCCTTTTGCAGCAGATTTGTACAATGCAAGTTATCTTTTGATTTCTTAACTGCTGCTTCCATGGGTATTAGTTGTGGATCCAAGTAAAATGAAATCCTTGACAACTTCAGTCTTCTCTCTGTTTATCATGATGCTGCTTATTGGTCCAGTTGTGAGGATTTTTGTTTTCTTTATGTTGAGGTGTAATCCATACTGAAGGCTGTGGTCTTTGATCTTCATTAATAAGTGCTTCAAGTCCTCTTCACTTTCAGCAAGCAAGGTTGTGTCACCTGCATAACGCAGGTTGTTAATGAGTCTTCCTCCAATCCTGACGCCCCATAAAAGTCTAAGGAAAAATAGCAGGGGCAACCGTGTCAGGCCTAGATTTTAACAATGGATTACCTAATATAATAACAAAAGCACAAACAGCAAAGTACAAAATAAATAAACGTTCATCAAAAGACTTGCTAAAAATGTGAAAAGAGCTACCGACTCAGAGAGTATCTTTGGAAACCATATATGCGACAAGACCGTAATAACCAAAACATATATAAAACTTTGACAACTTAACAACAATAAGACAAATTACCCAATCATAAAATGGGCAATGGACTTGAATAGATATTTCACTAAAGAAGACATCCACATAGCCACCAAACACATGAAAAGATGCTCAGCATTTTTAGCCATCAGAGAGATGCAAATCAAAGCCTCAAAGAGATACCAATTCACTTCCACAAGGAAGGCTAAGATTAAAAAATAATAATAATAACAGGAAATAAATGTTGGAGAGGAACTGCAGAAATTGGAATCCTCATGCATTCCTGGTGGGAATGCAAAATGATATAACCACTTTGGAGTACAGTGTGCCGGTTCCCAAAAAAACTAAAAATAGAATTCCACAAGGCCCAGCAATGCCATTCCTAGGTATATACCCAAAAGACTTGAAAGCAGAGGCTCAAAGAGATACTTGTACACCAATGTTCATTGCATTACTATTCACAATAACCAAAAGGTGGGACCAACCTAAATGCCCACCACTGGATAAATGGATAAACAAAATGTGATATATGCATAGAATGGAATGCTACTTAGCCAGTACGAGAAATGAAGTCTTGATATATGCAACAGTAGAGATGGAGCTTGAAGACATTATGCTAAGTGAAATAAGTCAATCACAAAAGAACAAATATTATATGACCTCACTTATATGAAAAGACAAGAATAGGCAAATGTATAGAGACCATCTCGTTGAGGGTCTTCCTGTTTTTTCACAGATCCTGTAGTTTACCAAGCATGATGTCTTTCTCCAGGGATTGGTCTTTTCTGATAATATGTCCAAAGTATGTGAGGCAAAGCCTCGCCACCTTTGATTCTAAGGAGCATGCTAGCTATACTTCTTCCAAGATAGATTTGTTCATTCTTCTGGCAATCCATGGTATATTTAATATTCTTCCCCAATGCCATAATTCAAAGGCATCCACTCTTCTCTGGTCTTCTTTATTTATTGTCCAGCTTCCTCATGCATGTGAGGGGATTGAAAACACCAAAGCTTGGGTCAGGCTGCCTTAGTCCTCATAGTGACAGCTTTGCTTTTTAACACTTTGGTGGTCTTTTGCAGCAGATATGCCCAATGCAATATGTCATTTGATTTTCTTGAAAGCTGCTTCGGAGGGTGTTGATTGTGGATCCAAGTAAAGTGAAAATCTTGACAGCTTCAGTGTGCAGAATTGAACACCTTATGGAATTTGATTCCTTGGCTTGGAGGTTTAGGGTCATGGTTTCATGGGACATCCCAGCTAATTGGCCTAATAACATGTTTAGTGCTCCTCTTTTATCTCCTAGTTCATTGTATAGTGCCTGGGGTCTTAAAAGCTTGCAAGCGATCATCCAAGGTACTGCAATAGTTCTCTGTTTGCCTGGAGCCTTAGAGGAAGATGGAGAATCAAGAGTAAGAGAAGGAAATATTCTGGAAGGTGTGGCTAATTGCCGTCATGAACAACTGCCTCTTTTGCCATGAGAACTGGATGGTGCCTGGGTAGTAGTACTAAACATTTTGATCATTCTCTCAATTCTGATCAAAAGGGGGAAAATGCTGAAGAGAATATGGAATCCTCATGGAGTCCAGATTTTTCTGGAGCCATGAAACCTGGATGAACCCCTAAAAGTCTTGCCCAGAGATAGTATTTAAACTTTAAACCGAAAATGCGTCCTGGAGTCTTTTTAAAACCAAACAGTAGCTTAGCTGAACTAGTAAAGAATGTTTGCCTTGACCATTGGGCTCTTTTAAGAACTATCTATATGAGATCAAACTGACAAAAGCAACTGGAAAGATTAGATAGAAAACTTTGGGGGCAGTGAGTTTATGTTAATGGGGGAGGAACAACGCAGAAAAGGAGGTGAGAATGCTTGAACAACTCGAAGGATGTAATCGATGTCACTGAATTGTACACGTGGGAATTGTGGAACAACTACGAAAATAAAATAAATTATTCCAAAACAAAAAACTAATGCGTACAAGCACATACACAGTCCCACATCACAAACAGCTTATTTTCTCAGTGTTTATTTTAATAAAAAGTAGAAAAATAAACATCTTGTGTGGTCAGAGTTTGGGTCTCTGCACACATACATAAATAGCGATCTGGTGGCAATAATTTAAGAACACTGGTCAGTGCATATATACAATGTCTGGGGTGCTGGGAGAGAGTGGATGATGGGTCCAGTTCTCAGGCACACTGGTCCCCACTGGCGACACATTTCAGGTCCCGTGTGAGAAGGCGGAAGAGGTTGAACATGACAGAGGCCTCGAGGCAGCTTTGGGACTCCTGTGGGAGAGACGAGTCAGTGGTCTCTCACTGCCCGGCATCAGCCTCCTCCCTTATGCAAGACCCTGGCATCCACCCCTTCCTGTCACTTACCTTCTTCGTGGCCTCCTGGAGCCTGTGCAGCCAGCGGTGGAGGTGGCCCTGTGGTCTGGGACCTGATGTGGGCTGAGCGGAGACCTGTGAGCAGAGGGCAGGGATGTGTGAGACAGGGCCTGGGCAGAGAGGTGGGGTCTCACAGGGCCAGAGCCCACAGAAGGGTCTCGGGTGCCCCCCCCCCGAGGACTCACACAGGCCCGGAGCTTGGAGTGGATGTGGTGCAGCGTGTGAAGGGGCTGGTCCAGGACGGCTCCCAGAGCTGAGTCAGACATGGTCCTCAGGACCTTCACTGTCAGGGCCAGCTCAGCCTCCAAGGCCACAGGGCGCTCCCACACCTGAGGAGAGGAGATAGAGGACAGGTGAGCATTGCACCTTAGAGAGAACAGGTGAGGTGTGGAGATGAGTGGGGATCAAGAAACGAACAGGTGAAGGTGACAGGTGAGGGACACAGGTGAGGGCACAGCTAGTGCGCTCAGGTGAAGAGAACAGGGAAGAGAGGACTAGGATGGGAGAAGAAGAGAGGGACAAGTGAGGAGAGGTGAAGAGGCCACATAAGGTACAGGATGAGCAGGACCAGGTGAGGGCAGGGGTGGCCCTGACTCTCCCAGCTCACCTGCAGCTGCTTCAGGTCCCAGGTCCTGGGGAAGAGACGAGAGCTGCAGCTCCGGTCCTTCAGCAAGAGCGACTCTTCCTAGAGAGCAAAGGTAAAGTTTAGCCCACAGGAGAAGGGATGAAGGTTAGACGAGTGCAGGACTGGAGGATGGTTAACAACAGGAGGAAGGGAGCTTAACCCACCAACAGATGGTAGAGAGACCTTTAGTGTGGAGGGCACATGTTAGCCCACTGCAGTAAAAGCAGATCACCCAGTGAAGAAAGAGTGAAGATTAGCCCAGGGAAGGAAAGCTGGAGGTTAGCCCAGTGAAGAGAAGGTGGAGGTTAGCTGAATGAAGGAGGTAGCAAGGTGCAGCAGGGTTAGCCCACAGCAAAAGGGACAGGGGAGACTTACAAAAGTGTCTTTAGCCCTCTTGAAGGCCTGCAGCTCCCATGGGGACAGAGACTGGAACCGGGCCATGTGGCAGCCCCGTGTATCCAGGAGGGCCCCGCTAGGTGTGGGGGTGGGAACTGCTCCTGTCATGGTCAGCGTGGTGGCCACCATCATCAGCGCCATCAGGCAGCTCAAGGCCTTGTCTGTGTAAAGGAGGGGATGAAGAGATGAGGGGATGGGGAAGTGAGGGGATGGGGAGACCAGGTGCTGAGCATGGGGACTGGGGGAGCTGAGGATCATGGGCAATGACAGAGGGGTGCCTCACCCAGCTTCATTCCTGGCCTCCTTTCTGTCAGCAGGATGGTGATCCAAGTTCTGCTCTGCAGCTCAGTCATCTGGAGTCTCTCACTCGATTTTCTTCAAGGTCTCTGATCTCAGTCTGCTCCTCCGGGTAATATCCCACTTCTCTGTTACACGTTCTGAGTCTGAATTTCCATCTCTGTCTGGGATGCAAATGCTGCCAGAGCCCCATGGTGCGGCTTTTAGCCTGAACAGACTGGCAATCCCAGCTGATGTAGGAAAAGTGAAAAGAGACTCAGGATGACACCTGCCACCAGGGGAAGCCCCAGGCTGGAGACTTCCAGAGCAGGGCGGGCCCGGGTGACGTAGGTAAGTAGGAGTGGAAGAGAAACTGACAGTGACTCCCAGGATTCCGTGTTCGCCCCCAGGAAGGGGAGATCCTAAGTAAGATAACTCGAAGGGCTGGGGAGAATTCAGCTTGGCCAGGAGGATCCTGATGTGGCCAGACCCCGGACTGGGTAGGGGACGGATTTGTCTTTCTGCAAACCACTCCAAAACAGAGAGGGTGGGAAAGGGCACATCTAGGAGGCTTGCGGGAGCTTCTGGGAGGAGGGCTGTTTAGGCGCAAGGGAAAAACGCAGGGAGAGTGTTGCTGAGGGTGGACAGAGAGAATCAGAAAAGCAAGACGCCAAGCATTAAGAGAGATCAGCTGTCCCTCACCTTTCTACACCTGGTTGGGGCGGGGGGAGCATGTCTTAAAACCTTCTTTTACTGTCCCAGCATAGAGGGACCCAGGAACACGAGGCTTTGTTAAGGAATTGGGTCATGGCCAACTACTTCAAGGGAACCAAGTCGGTTTGTGACAAAAGCTTTCATTCATTCATTCAACAAGTGTTTTTCCAGCGCCTATGTTGTATCAGGCAGTGTTCAAAATGCCAGGATACAGCTGTGAAAAATAAAATAGGACAGACAGGATCCCTCATGGAGCTTATTTACTAGGGAGGAGGAACAGACAGTACCCTGGAAAGTTAAGCAGGGCTTATGCATTCATAATGTCAGGGAGCAAAGATAAAGCAGGAAGGAGCTTTCAGGAAGGAGTGTGCCTTAAATGGACTGGCCTCAGAAAATGGCATTTGAGGAAAGACCTGAAGGAGAGAGGGAGGGAGCCATGCCAGGATGAGAGGGAAGAACTTTCTAGGCAAAGGGAAGGGCCAGTGCCAAATGGAACCAGAGACACCCTCCCTTGATGGAGGGAACCCTTCTGCCCCTGCCCCGGTCAGGGAGCTTTGGCCACAATGTGTTGCCGAACATCCACAATCACACCACGGCTCTACTGTGGTTTGCCTACATTTGAAGGAAGTACAAAACTGGAGGAGCTCAGAGAGATTAAGAGAGCTGCCTAAGGTCACACAGCAGATTAGTGGTAAGGATTTTCCCGAGTTTGTCTGACACTCAGACAGTAACCACTGCCTCTCTAGCCTCCTGTGCAGTGCAGCTAGATCTGGATCCAGAGACGATGAATTTCTTGGAGACAAGCATTTGCTGAGAGCTTTTTGACTCGAGTCCTACTCCAACCCTGTCTTTTCCTCACTCATGAAACCAGGGAGAGGCTGGACAGGAGCTCTGATAGTGCCTCAGTTATCTAGCGCTGCTATACCAGAAACACCACAAGTGGGCGGCTTTAACAAACAGAAATGTATTTTTTCACAGTTTAGGGAGCTTGAGGTCGGAATTCAGGGCGCCGGATCTAGGGGTAGCTTTCTCTCTTTCTGTGTTGGTTCCGGAGGAAGGTCTCCGTCTCTCAGCTTCTGCTGCTGGGTGATCTTCACCTGGCTTGGGCTTCTCTCTTCCCCCATCTCTGCTTCTTGTTTAATCTCCTTTATATCTGAAAAGAGATTGACTCAAGGCACAGCCTACACTAATCCTGCCTTGTTAACATAATAAAGACAACCCTTTCCCAAAAGGGCTTATAACCACAGGCAGTGGGGTTAGCATTTACAGGGCGTATTTCTGGGGCACACAATTCAGTCCACAACAGATACATGGTAATGTTTCATAACCAAGAGCAGGGATGTGCCCACAACACCTACCGGTATCTTCATCAGTGTCTGCCACGTGCAGAGGGGCCCTTAATTCAGGGGGGTGGGAGACTTTGCAAACCAAAACCAAACCCCTTGTCCATCCGGTGGATTCCGTGGAGTCCAACTCATAGCAACCCTATAGCACGGAGTAGAACTGCCCCATAGGGTTTCCAAGGCTGTATATGTCTATGGAAGCACACTGTCACTTCTTTCTCCCCCAGGGTGGCTGGTGAGTTTAAACCACCAGCCCCTCCCTTAGCAGCCCAGCTTCCCCACGGTGCCTCTATAGGGCTCCTGCAAGGAGACGTTGCACCAACTGTGAGTTCTGAATATCCTGACCAACCTTCCATGACAGGACACACTTCGCTATTTTCTTAGGAAAGAAGGTGGGCCAGTGGTTGAAAGCACTAGAATCAAAGGGTCTGGATTCTCAGGAGCTGGGTGACCTTGAGAAAGAGGCATGCAGTCATCAAAACAACTGTGCCCGCTTGCTAGCCCACCGATTTGGACAAGAAAAAGTAATATAAGTGCTTGCGTGTTTAAGTGTGTGTGATTATCTAATGGAGACCATTTATTAAGCCCCTACTATGCCCTGAGCTGACACCTTTAGACACAGGGCTTCCATGACATTACTCATTTACAGGGGAAGGAGAACAATGCCATTGTCTCGCTAAGGAAACTGAGGCTCAGAGAGAAGTAATTTACGGTTACTCTATGACTGAGTGGCGGGGTCTGAACTGAAATTCAGGTCAACTGAGTCCCTCGGTCCGCGTTTTTTGCTGAACAGTGTGCTTTAAAATGATCCCATGGCAAAAAATCAAGGCAAGAAATAACACCTGAAGGCATGATAGCACCGAGGCAAAAGACATTTAGAAATACAAACAACACATCAGTAACGGAATCCAAAACATAACTTGAGAACTTGTGGCCATTTAACTCCCAAACCTCCCAGGGAGTGCGGTCTCCCCAGGCGGAGGAATCCAGGAGTCACAGATTCGCAGACTCTCAGGCTGCTCCTTGCTCACGTGGACGGTCAGCAGCCGGGGGGGCGCAGGACCGAAGACACGCGAGTCAAATGTCCTGGTCCCGGGGACAGTGGGGCGAAGCACCCACGGCAATGTCGCCGCTTCGGGGCACAGCGTTCTCCCGCTCAGGGAAACACACGCCCCTCTCTGAGGCTCTCGTTGTACCCAGCGCCGGCGATCCAAGACTGACCAATGGTGACCGAGAGTGTCTTGCGCTTCCATCGCCCACTGGCCGACAAGGGGAGATCCAGGCCGCCCTCGCAGCCAGTGGCTGAGAAAGTTAGGCATCCCAGTCCAACCTGAGGCCGCAGGTCAGACGCAAGGCCCCGAAAGTGCCACCAGCCTGAGGTCCCACGTGAGCAGGCGCAGGAGATTGAAGATGACCGTGGGTTCGCGGCACTGAGGCGATTCCTGGAACCCGGGAAGGAGGCGGAGCGGGGCTGAGCCTGGGTCTTTCTTCCTGAGGGCCTCCCACCAGATGCTCAGCTTCTCCAACCTCGGCTCCCAGCCGGTTCTACCCAGCACGCTCCTCCCTGTAGTCTACCCACTCCACCTCCGGCCCCACTCACAGCTCTCCGTGCTTTGTGGCGCTCCCTCGGTGGTCGGAGGGACTTCCTGGACCAGCCCGGCCGAACCAGCTCCAGCTGCAGGTCGGACAGGGGCTCGAATGAAGAACCCGAAGGACCGAGCCTTCCCTCCTAATCCGCCCACGACACTCCCTGCCACAGCCCAGTTCTGGATTGAGTGGACACTGAGACGGCGTGAATCCGGCTTGCACCTGGATTTCCGTTAAGCGGGACGGATGCGCAAATCGGGTGGCTTTCGCCGGGAGGGGAGAGGGGGCAAGGGGCGCAGGCGGCACTCACGCAGGCCCCCACGTCGCGCCCTGCGGCCGCCAGCAGCTCCAGGGTCCGGCGGGTCCCAGGGAGCAGCTCCAGGCTGCGCAGGCTGCTCAGCACTGCCTGGGCGTCCGCGAGGCCGCGCGCCACCACACGGAGCCGCGCACAGGACTGCGGGGACAGGGCTGCTGTTAGAGAGGAAACTGTAGACGGGGTCGCGCCTCCCACCCAGGAACCAGGGCCTCACCGCGGGCCTGGGCGGCTCCCTTCTTCGGAGGCGGAAGGAGCAGTTGCGCGGCCCCCACCTCAGCGCCTCTTCCTCCTGCGGGACAAGGGCCAGGTGAGGCTGCGCCTCTGCAGCGCTGCCGAGTCTGGTGTTCCTGGACCGGCTACGGGACGGGTGGCGGACCGCTGTGCTTACTGTGCGCGGACCCTGGAGCCCTCCGCGGGCAGGAATGGGGCTGAGGTGCACCGTCCGCTCCACTTGCGGGTCCCTGCGCCCCGCGCCGCTGTCCGAGTCCTTCCAGGGGATCCTTTTGGGGCTTGGGGCAAAGGCTGGTGTGTGCTAACGGCGAGGGCGGCGGGAAGCTCTCCTGGTCAGAATTCCGGTCCCTGAAAGGAGAGATGCGCCTGCTGGAAGCTAGGACGCCAGGTTCCCCCGGGACAGGGAAGGATGCCTGAAACCCCGGGGGTCCAGGGTCGTCACTCACGTAGCGGTCCCTCAGGGCCTTGACCGCCGCCAGCGCCCTGGGGTCCAGCGAGCGATAGTGTGACAGGAGGCAGGGTCGGGGCTCCTGCACGACTGGCTCCGCTGCCACGCCCACGGTCACCAAGACCCACAGCCCCACGGCCACCGCGGCACCGACGTTCGAGCCCATCTCTGCTACTGCAGGAGAAGGGGCGACAGGGAGGCCAAGGATAAGGCGGGGAAGTCCAACCCTCTCCCCCTGGTTAGACTCCCAGCCGGACAAAGGGATGACTGGGACCCCTCCTACCCTTAGCGATTCTCCCCTGCTCCTTCCATGCAGGGCACCCCCGCTGCCTCCTTCTGCAGCCGGGCCTGCCCTCCACTGTCCACTTGGTGGTCTCCAGGGTGGTGACCACCTTCGGCAGCGGTGCCCAGACCCTTCATGGCAGCTTTTATGTGTCTGTCGGTGAGCGGCCAAGCTTTCGGGTCCCAGGTCACGGAATGTCAGTTCTGGCCAGTGGCCACGTGGAATCCCTGCGAGGAGAAAGGACTTTACCTGCCTCTCTGAGACGCGTGCCAGGAATGACTGTGCCCCAGGCCTCTGCCACCAGATCTGATGCCTGTCCCTATCTCTCTTTCTGTCCCTTAAATATCTGATTCAGTTCCTCCCTCCCTGTAGCTCTGTCTTCCTTCCTGTTCTTCCCTTCTTCATGTGCCTCTCTTTTTGTCTTTTTCCCTCTGTTCCTGTCTGCGTCTTTTCCTCTGTCTGACTCACTCTGTCTCTCCTCCCTTCTTTTCCAGCAAATATCAGGCCAGGAGCTCTCTCTCTCCGTCTTTCTCTAACTCTGTTCCTCTCTGTGTGTCTTTATCTCTTTTTGTTTAGAGATAAAATCTACTACTTCTTTTTCTGATAATATAAGCAATGAAAGTCCATTGGAGAAAGCTTAAGAAATACAGAAAAGCATAAAGAGAAGAAAAGCCCCTATACCTTTACCCCTAAATTCTCATCCCTCACCCCACCCCTGGAACCAGTTTTCCAATATGTAAAAACTATAAATATACTAATCTGTGTGAGGAGCCCTGGTAGTGCAGTGGTTAAGAGCTTAGGTGCTAACCAAAAGGCTGGCAGTTCAAATCCACCAGCTGCTCCTTGGAAACCTTATGAGCGAGTTCTACTCTGTCCTAGTGGGTCACTATGAGTCGGAATCCACTGAAAAGCAATGGCTGATAGTTAATTATATAATCTGTGTGTATGTTTTCTGATTATCAAAGAAACATTCTGTGTAAAGATTCAGTCAATACAAAGACAGACAACTTAAGAGTTAAAGTAAGTCTTGCATTCCACACCCTGAAGTAACCCTTTTACCGGTTAGTAGCGATCTTGTCTTTGTTTTTTTTCTTTTCTCTGAACAATTTCACCCCAACTGGAAGCACACTGTATACAGTTTGGCACCCTGCACTTTATGTTTTATCATTATCTCTCATTTGCATCTCTCTACATCTTTCACTGTGCAGTATGGTTAGGGCCCCAACAGGAAACAGATGGCCCAATCAATTTAGGATAATTTGAGGTGGGTTTGATGCCAGGAGTATTTACAAAGAGATTGGAGAATAGAGGGTAATGACAAGGGCTAGTGCAGGGCCCAGGGGCCAGCAGCAGGGGGTCAGGGTTGGAGTGGTTACTGGACCTGGGACTGAGAGTCAAGTATATAGGTCTGGGAATCAGATCAGATGTAGGGACCCCACAAGAAGGACAAGTTGCCCTTGACTCGACCCTGATTCATGGTGACCCCATGTGTGTCAGAGCAGGACTGTCCTCCGCAGAGTTTTCAGTGGCTGAGTTTTCCGAAGTACATCGTTAGGCCTTTTATGTGAGGTGCCTCTGAGTGGTCTCAAATCTCCAACCACCCAGGGACCCCTGCAGGGAGGAAGCCTGAGAATAAATATCCTGGTCTCACACTCTCTCTCCCCCGACACTACCACTGGCCTTCCCCTTGGCTGCACCAAACCAGGGGCCCAAAGCTAGCTCCCCACAAGGGACCAGAGCAGGGCAGAGAAGCCAGGAGAGTGGATCCAGAGGGGGAAATAGAAGACATGCCCCCACACCACTGTGAAGACTCGCATGCATTCTAACAGGCTCGTTTAATAACCAACACCCTATTGATGAGCATCGATGTTATTTCCAGTATTCTGTCAAACCAATAATTCTCAGCGGAGGTGGGGGAGCAATTCTGGCTCCCAGAGAATGTTGACAATGTTGGGACATTTTAGATTGTGACACCTAGGAGGGGGGGAGAGCTACTGGCATCTAGTGAATACAAGCCAAGGGTGCTATTAACATCCTAGAATGCACAGGACTGTGGCCCATAACAAAGATTATCCAGCCCAAAATGTCAATCGTACTGTGGTTGAGAAATCTTGGTTAAAGTAGCTCAGCCATGGATAACCTTGTGCACATTTGTCTATCTGCATTGCTGATGGTTTTCCTAAGATTCCAAGAAATGGAATTGCCAGTGAAAGAAGAGGATTCTTTTATCATTTTATTTTACGTGAACAATTAATTTTACTAGTTTTTTTTCTTCAAAATGATTTCATTTTCAAAATGAATGAAGTCTTTAGCTAAGGTCCAGGCTTTTATTTTTATGTACGACTACTTTTATGCATTGCATTGGGCAAATCTGCTGCAAAGGACCTCTTTAAGGTGTTGAAGAGCAAAGATGTCACCTTGAAGATTAAGCTGTGCCTGACCCAAGCCGTGGTATTTTCAATCACATCATATGTGTGTGAAAGTTGGACAATGAATAAGGAAGACCGAAGAAGAATTGATGCTTTTGAATTATGGTGTTGGCAAAGAATACTGAATATGCCATGGACTGCCAAAGAATGAATAAATGTCTTGGAAGGAGTACAGCCAAAATGCTCCTTAGAAGCAAAGATGGTGAGACTATATCTTACCTACTTTGGACATGTTGTCAGGAGGGATCAATCTCTGGAGAGAGACATCATGCTTGGTAAAGTATATGGTCAACAAAAAACAGGAAGACCCTCAAAGTGATGGACTGACACAGTGGTTGCAACAATGGGCTCAAGCATCATAACGATTGTGGGCATGGCGCAGGGCTGGGCAGTTTTTCATTCTGTTGTACATGGGGTGGCTAGGAGTTGGAACAGACTCAAGGGCACCTAACAACAACGACTTTCCTTAAATTCAGAGGAAGATGAAGGCTAAGTGGCCCTTAGAAGCAGCTGAGGTTTCACGTGAAAATCCACCATATTTAGCCTGAGAGCAGGGAAGTGGTGAGGTTCTTACTGGTTGTGAGTTTGGACCAGTTTTCTTTCACCGGGACAAAACCACTTGGGCATGTTCTGATACACATCACCCCCTGCCTCCCAAATAGCTATACCAATCCCCTTTCCACTCCCCTCCCCCCCACAAAAAACATGAAACCCATTGCCATTGAGTGGATTCCGAGTCATAGCGACCCTACAGGACAGAGTAGAACTGCCCCGTAGAATTTCCAGGGAGCACCTGGTGGATTTCAACTGCCGACCTTTTGGTTAGCAGCCATAGCACTTAACCACTATGCCACCAGGGTTTCCTTCCCACTCTTACCTACCCACAAAAGAGTGCCAATCTTTCTTACTAACACCTGGCATTGTTACTTTAGACATCTTTTTAATTTTTTTAATGCAAAAAGTACAAACGACCTAAAGTCCCTTGACAGAGGAATGGTTAAACAAAGATCGTTACATTTGCACCAAAACAAACAAACAAACATACAAAAAACACCCCCAAAGCCAAACCAGTTGCCAATGAGTCAATTCCTATTCATGGTGAACCCGTGTGTTTCAGAGTAGAACCGTGCTCCGTAGGATTTTCAAAGGCTGTGAACTTCATCAGGCCCTTCCTTTGAGACAACTCTGGGTGGACTTGAACCATCAACGTTTTGGTTAGTATTTCAGCACTTACCATTTGTACCACGGGAGAGACTCCAAAACAGTTGCTATTGAGTCCGTTCCAACTCACGTTGTTGTTGTTGTTGTTAGGTGCCCTCAAGTCAGTTCTCACTCATAGCAACCCTACGTACAAACGAAACGCAGCCTGATCCTGTGCTATCCTCATGACATTTGCCGTGTTTGAACGCATTTTTGCAGCCACTGTGTCAATCCATCTTGTTGAGCGTCTTCCTCTTTTTCAGTGACACTCTACTTTACCAAGCATTATGTCCTTCTCTAGGGACTGGTCCCTCCTGATAACATGTCCAAAGTATGTGAGAGTCTTGCCATCCTTTAAGGAGAATTCTGGTTTTACTTCTTTCAAGACAGACCTGTTCATTCTTTGTAATTCCAAGGGTATACTCAATATTCTATGCCTTCACCATAATTCAAAGGCATCAATTCTTCTTGGGTCTTCTTTACTCATTTTCCAACTTTCACACGCATAGGAGGTGATGGAAAATACCACGGCTTGGGTCAGTTGCCCTTTAGTCCTTAAAGAGATGTTTTTACTTTTTAACACTTTAAAGAGGTCTTTTGCAGCAGATTTGCCCAGTGCAATGTGTTGTTTGATCTCTTATCTGCTGCTTCCATGGGTATTGATCGTGGATCCAACTAAAATGAAATCCTTTACAAATTCGATCTTTTCTCCACTTCTCATGGTGTTGCTTATTGATCCAGTTGTGAGGATTTTTGTTTTATGTTAAGATTTAATCCGTACTGAAGGCTGTAGTCTTTGATCTTCATCAGTAAGTGCTTCAAGTCCTCTTCACTTTTAGCAAGGAAGGTTGTGTCATCTGCATACTGAAGGCTGCTAATGAGTCTTCCTCCAATCCTGAAGCCTCATTCTTCTCCTTATAGTCCAGTTTCTCTGATTATTTGCTCAGCATACAGATTAAATAAGTATGGTGAAAGGATAGAAACTTGACCCACATCTTTCCTAGTTTTAAACCATGCAGTATCCCCTTGTTCTGTTCGAATGACTGCCTCTTGGCACATGAGTACAATTAACTGTTCTGGAATTCCCATTTTCATAATGGTATCCGTAATTTGTTATGATCCACACAGTCAAATGCCTTTGCATAGTGAATAATACACAGGTAAACATCTTTCCGATATTCTCTCTTTCAGTCATGATCCATCTGACGTCAGCAATGGTATCCCTCATCCGATGTCCTCTTCCGAATCCACCATGAGTTTCCGGCAGTTCCCTGTAGATGTACCGCTGCAGCTGCTTTTGAATGATCTTCAGTAAAATTTTACTTGTGTGTGATAAGGACATTGTTCAATAATTTCCACATTCTGTTGGATCACTTTTCTTTGAAATGGGCACAAATACAGATTTCTTCTACTTGGTTGGCCAGGTAGCTGTCTTCCAAGTTTCTTGGCATAGACGAGTGAGCAATTTCAGCTCTACCTAAAATTATAAATATTGATTAATGAACTTAAGTACATTTATTAAAAGTGATCACATGTAGGAAGCTTGGTCCATCTTGCCCAAAACATACCTGAGCTATTTTGCACATGGGTAAAACCAGTGGCCATGGAGTCCACTCCAACTGATTTTTTGGAAGAAGACTGCCAAGAATTTCTCTTGAGGTGCCTTGGGGTGGACTGGAACCTCCAACCTTCCTGTTAGTACCAGAAATTGTTAACCATTTGCATCACCCAGATCAGTCAATGTAGATGAGAGCAGAGCATCACTAAAAATAGTCCCGAGAGCCTGGGATCCAACCTCAACTGCACCACTGCATCTGTGTGAGCCTCAGTAGGACTCATAATCTCTCTGTGCCTCAGTTTCCTCATCTATAAAACCTCAGCCAATAGCAGGACCTACCTCATAGTGTTGCTGGGGAAAATAAAGCAGGAAATATACCAAAGAGCTTAGATGGGCCCTGGCCCACGGGCAGTGCTCACTAGGCATTAAATTAGCTGAGATTATTATCAGTGGCTGAGAAAAACATGTCTGTACTTCCAATTCCCAACAGAAAACTAACAATGCTTTGTAATTAGCAAAGGAATAAATATAATAAATATAGCGGTTAAAACATGGCAGCCAGACAGTTCCTCAGAAAAGTGACTTCAGAGACCCAAGTGGAGAGGAGGGAAAGGAGTCCATCTAGGACAAAGAAAGAATGACACAGGGACATAAATAGACAGACAGTGATGGAATGACAAGACAGAGCTATGGGAGGCAAGAGCAGGAGAAACTCAGGTGAACTCCCCAAGAGAGGGCACTTGGGTGGGTACCACCGCCAGCCCTTAGGGTTCAGAAGAAAAACACACGTCTGAAAAGTGAGCTGAAAAGTCTATTCCTAGAGAACAGGAGGGAGACAGACATGGAAAGACAAACAGAAGTCCAAGAGAGACGCAAGCATTTGGCTGAGAGAGAGGCCTGGGACAGAGCCATCCCTGGCACAGGCCCAGATGCAGGTGAAGCCCTTTAGCCAGGCAGGGATCCCACAGGGCTGTTGGCCAGCGCTGACGTTGGGCAACTTGACCCAGGACAGGAAAGCCCCGCCGTTCCTCCCCCAAACACATAAAAGAGGCCATGGAGGGTCCAGGCACCGCTGCGGAACGCGGACACCACTCTGGAGACCACCAAGCCTGCAGTGAATGGGCAGGCCCGGCTGCAGCCCGAGGCAACGAGGGTGCCCTGCAGGTAAGGAACAGGGGAGAGTCGCTCAAGGTGGAAGTTTGTCCCCTGTGTGCGCTCCTCTCCTGCACTCCAAGCAGCAGTCCCGCTGTGAGTCTAACCAGGGGGAGAGGGTTGGATTCGTCCGCCTTCTCCTTGGCCTCCCTGACATCCCTCCTCCTGTAGGGGCAAGGATGGGCTCGAACGTCGGTGCCGCGGTGGCCGTGGGGCTGTGGGTCTTGGTGACCGTGGGCGTGGCAGCGGAGCCAGTCGTGCAGGAGCCCCGACCCTGCCTCCTGTCACACTATCGCTCGCTGGACCCCAGGGCGCTGGCGGCGGTCAAGGCCCTGAGGGACCGCTACGTGAGTGACGACCCTGGACGCCCGGGGTTTCAGGCATCCTTCCCTGTCCCGGGGGAACCTGGCGTCCTAGCTTCCAGCAGGTGCATCTCGCATCTCAGCGTCTGGAATTCTGACTAGGAGAGCTTCCCGCCGCCCTCGCCGTTAGCACACACCAGCCTTTGCCCCAAGCCCCAAAAGAATCCACTGGAAGGACTCGGACAGCGGCGTGGGGCGCAGGGACAGGGCAGTGGAGAGCGCGGTGCGGCTCCTCCTGAATCCCGCCGGCGGAGGGCCCCGGGTCCGCGCGCAGTAAGCACAGCGGTCCGCCAACCGTCCCGTAGCCGGTCCAGGAACACCAGACTCGGCAGCGCTGCAGAGGCGCAGCCTCACCTGGCCCTTGTCCCGCAGGAGGAAGAGGCGCTGAGGTGGGGGCCGCGCAACTGCTCCTTCCGCCTCCGAAGAAGGGAGCCGCCCAGGCCCGCGGTGAGGCCCCGGTCCCTGGGTGGGAGGCGCGACCCCGTCTACAGTTTCCTCTCTAACAGCAGCCCTGTCCCCGCAGTCCTGTGCGCGGCTCCGTGTGGTGGCGCGCGGCCTCGCGGACGCCCAGGCAGTGCTGAGCAGCCTGCGCAGCCTGGAGCTGCTCCCTGGGACCCGCCGGACCCTGGAGCTGCTGGCGGCCGCAGGGCGCGACGTGGGGGCCTGCGTGAGTGCTGCCTGCGCCCCTTGCCCCCTTTCCCCTCCCGGCGAAAGCCACCCGATTTGCGCATCCGTCCCGCTTAACGGAAATCCCGGCAAGCCGGATTCACGCCGTCTTAGTGTGCACTCAATCCAGAACTGGGCAGCGGCAGGGAGGGTCTTGGGCGGATTAGGAGGGAAGGCTCGGTCCTTCGGGTTCTTCATTCGAGCCCCTGTCCGACCTGCAGCTGGAGCTGGTTCGGCCGGGCTGGTCCAGGAAGTCCCTCCGACCACCAAGGAGGCGCCACAAAGCACGGAGAGCTGTGAGTGGGGCCGGAGGTGGAGTGGGTAGACTACCGGGAGGAGCGTGCTGGGTAGAACCGGCTGGGAGCCGAGGTTGGAGAAGCTGAGCATCTGGTGGGAGGCCCTCAGGAAGAAAGACTCAGGCTCAGCCCCGCTCCGCCTCCTTCCCGGGTTCCAGGAATCGCCTCAGTGCCGCGAACCCACGGTCATCTTCAATCTCCTGCGCCTGCTCACGTGGGACCTCAGGCTGGTGGCACTTTCGGGGCCTTGCGTCTGACCTGCGGCCTCAGGTTGGACTGGGATGCCTAACTTTCTCAGCCACTGGCTGCGAGGGCGGCCTGGATCTCCCCTTGTCGGCCAGTGGGCGATGGAAGCGCAAGACACTCTCGGTCACCATTGGTCAGTCTTGGATCGCCGGCGCTGGGTACAACGAGAGCCTCAGAGAGGGGCGTGTGTTTCCCTGAGCGGGAGAACGCTGTGCCCCGAAGCGGCGACATTGCCGTGGGTGCTTCGCCTCACTGTCCCCGGGACCAGGACATTTGACTCGCGTGTCTTCGGTCCTGCGCCCCCCCGGCTGCTGACCGTCCACGTGAGCAAGGAGCAGCCTGAGAGTCTGCGAATCTGTGACTCCTGGATTCCTCCGCCTGGGGAGACCGCACTCCCTGGGAGGTTTGGGAGTTAAATGGCCACAAGTTCTCAAGTTATGTTTTGGATTCCGTTACTGATGTGTTGTTTGTATTTCTAAATGTCTTTTGCCTCGGTGCTATCATGCCTTCAGGTGTTATTTCTTGCCTTGATTTTTTGCCATGGGATCATTTTAAAGCACACTGTTCAGCAAAAAACGCGGACCGAGGGACTCAGTTGACCTGAATTTCAGTTCAGACCCCGCCACTCAGTCATAGAGTAACCGTAAATTACTTCTCTCTGAGCCTCAGTTTCCTTAGCGAGACAATGGCATTGTTCTCCTTCCCCTGTAAATGAGTAATGTCATGGAAGCCCTGTGTCTAAAGGTGTCAGCTCAGGGCATAGTAGGGGCTTAATAAATGGTCTCCATTAGATAATCACACACACTTAAACACGCAAGCACTTATATTACTTTTTCTTGTCCAAATCGGTGGGCTAGCAAGCGGGCACAGTTGTTTTGATGACTGCATGCCTCTTTCTCAAGGTCACCCAGCTCCTGAGAATCCAGACCCTTTGATTCTAGTGCTTTCAACCACTGGCCCACCTTCTTTCCTAAGAAAATAGCGAAGTGTGTCCTGTCATGGAAGGTTGGTCAGGATATTCAGAACTCACAGTTGGTGCAACGTCTCCTTGCAGGAGCCCTATAGAGGCACCGTGGGGAAGCTGGGCTGCTAAGGGAGGGGCTGGTGGTTTAAACTCACCAGCCACCCTGGGGGAGAAAGAAGTGACAGTGTGCTTCCATAGACATATACAGCCTTGGAAACCCTATGGGGCAGTTCTACTCCGTGCTATAGGGTTGCTATGAGTTGGACTCCACGGAATCCACCGGATGGACAAGGGGTTTGGTTTTGGTTTGCAAAGTCTCCCACCCCCCTGAATTAAGGGCCCCTCTGCACGTGGCAGACACTGATGAAGATACCGGTAGGTGTTGTGGGCACATCCCTGCTCTTGGTTATGAAACATTACCATGTATCTGTTGTGGACTGAATTGTGTGCCCCAGAAATACGCCCTGTAAATGCTAACCCCACTGCCTGTGGTTATAAGCCCTTTTGGGAAAGGGTTGTCTTTATTATGTTAACAAGGCAGGATTAGTGTAGGCTGTGCCTTGAGTCAATCTCTTTTCAGATATAAAGGAGATTAAACAAGAAGCAGAGATGGGGGAAGAGAGAAGCCAAGCCAGGTGAAGATCACCCAGCAGCAGAAGCTGAGAGACGGGGACCTTCCTCCGGAACCAACACAGAGAGAGAGAAAGCTACCCCTAGATCCGGCGCCCTGAATTCCGACCTCAAGCTCCCTAAACTGTGAAAAAATACATTTCTGTTTGTTAAAGCCGCCCACTTGCGGTGTTTCTGGTATAGCAGCGCTAGATAACTGAGGCACTATCAGAACTCCTGTCCAGCCTCTCCCTGGTTTCATGAGTGAGGAAAAGACAGGGTTGGAGTAGGACTCGAGTCAAAAAGCTCTCAGCAAATGCTTGTCTCCAAGAAATTCATCGTCTCTGGATCCAGATCTAGCTGCACTGCACAGGAGGCTAGAGAGGCAGTGGTTACTGTCTGAGTGTCAGACAAACTCGGGAAAATCCTTACCACTAATCTGCTGTGTGACCTTAGGCAGCTCTCTTAATCTCTCTGAGCTCCTCCAGTTTTGTACTTCCTTCAAATGTAGGCAAACCACAGTAGAGCCGTGGTGTGACTGTGGATGTTCGGCAACACATTGTGGCCAAAGCTCCCGGACCGGGGCAGGGGCAGAAGGGTTCCCTCCATCAAGGGAGGGTGTCTCTGGTTCCATTTGGCACTGGCCCTTCCCTTTGCCTAGAAAGTTCTTTCCTCTCATCCTGGCATGGCTCCCTCCCTCTCTCCTTCAGGTCTTTCCTCAAATGCCATTTTCTGAGGCCAGTCCATTTAAGGCACACTCCTTCCTGAAAGCTCCTTCCTGCTTTATCTTTGCTCCCTGACATTATGAATGTATAAGCCCTGCTTAACTTTCCCCGTGCACTGTCTGTTCCTCCTCCCTAGTAAATAAGCCCCTTGAGGGATCCTGTCTGTTGTGTTTTGTTTTTCATAGCAGGTGCATTGGTTAAGAGCTCAGGCTGCTAACCAAGAATGTTGGCAGTTGGAATCCACCAGCCCCTCTTTGGAAATCCTATGGAGGCAGTTCTACTCTGTCGAATAGGGTCGCTATGACTGGAGGGCAATGGGGTATACCTGACACTTTCAACAGTACGGGGCACAAGGCAGGGGCTGAAAAAACACGTGTTGAATGAGCACATGAATGAAACCATTTGTCAAAAAACACGTGTTGAATGAGCACATGAATGAAACCGTTTGTTCAAACTGATTGGTTTCCCTTGAACTAGTTGGCCATGAGCCAATTCTTTAGCAGAGCCTCGGGTTCCTGGGTCCCTCTATGCTGGGACAATTCAGGAATATTTTAAGGCATGCTTCTCTCTCAGCACCAGGTGTAGAAAGGTAGGGCACAGCTGGTCTCCCCTCTTAATCCTTGGGTGTCCTGCCTTTCTGACTCTCTTTCCCCACCCCCAGCAACCCTCTCCCTGCATCTTCCCTTCTCTCAAAGAGCCCTCCTCTCAGAAGCTCCAGCAACACCTCCTAGATGTGCTGTTGTGCTCCCTCCCCTTTTTGGAGTAGTTTGCGGAAAGACAAATCCCTCCCCCATCCAGTCCAAATTCCAGCAACGTCAGGACCCTTGTGATGGGGCTGAGCTGCCCAGCCCTGTGGGTTGCCTTGCTTAGGACTTCGCCTTCCTGGGGGTGAACAGGGAACCCTCAGAGTCCACGTCAGTTTCTCTTTCACTCCAGAGTCACTTACCTCATTTGGCTCTGCCCTGCTCTGGGCGTCCCCAGCCTGGGGCTTCCCCTGGTGGCTGGTGTCACCCTAAGGCTGTTTTCACTTTTCCTACATCAGCCTGGTTTGTCCGTTCAGGCTAAAAGCTGCACCATGGGGCTCCGGCAGCAGTTGTATCCCAGACAGAGCTGGAAATTCAGATACAGAGCCGGTGGCAAAGAAGAAGGCTAAGACCTAGAGAATCAGACTGAAGTCGGAGACCTTGAACAAAACCGAGTGAGAGACCCCAGATGACAGAGTTGCAGAGTAGCGCTTGGATTGTCCTCCTACTGACAGTGAGGAGAGCAGGATTGAAGCTGGGTGAGCCTCGCCTCTGTCATAGCCCATGACCCTCAGCTCCCCCAGCCCCCATGATCAGCAACAGGTCTCCCCAGCCCTTCAACTCCGCATCCCCTCATCTTCCTATCCCCTCATCTCTCCATCCCTCCATTACACAGACAAAGTTGTGTGCTGCCTGCTGGCACTGATGTTGATGTCTACAATGCTGACCACGACAGGAGCAGTTCCCATCTGTATACCCAGTGGGACCCCTCTGAATGCAAGGGGGTGCCGCATCGACCAGTTCAAGTCCCTGTCCCCACGCGAGCTGCAGGCCTTCCAGAGGGCCAAAGGCGCCTTTGTGAGTCTCCTTCTGCCCTTTTGCTCCAACCTTTCCTCTTGGGCTAAACTTGCTACACCCTGCTACCTCCTTCACTGAGCTTACCTCCACCACCCACTTCACTGGGCTGCCTCCAACCTACTTCACTGGGCTAACTTGCACCCTCCCTTCACTGGGCTAACCTCCACCCTGCTTCATGGGTGATCTGCTTTTAATGCAGTGGGCTAACCTGTGTCCTCCACAATGGAGGCCTCTCTACCATCTGTTGGTGGGTTAACCTCCCTTCCTCCTGTTGTTAACCATCCTCCAGTCCTGCACTCGTCTAACCTTCATCCCTTCTCCTGTGGGCTAAACTTTACCTTTGCTCTCTAGGAAGAGTCACTCTTGCTGAAGGATGGGAGCTGCAGCTCCCTTCTCTTCCCCAGGACCTGGGACCTGAGGCAGCTGCAGGTGAGCTGGGAGAGTCAGGGCCACCCCTGCCCTCACCTGGTCCTGCTCATCCTGTACCTTATGTGGCCTCTTCACCTCTCCTCACTTGTCCCTCTCTTCTTCTCCCATCCTAGTCCTCTCTTCCCTGTTCTCTTCACCTGAGCACACTAGCTGTGCCCTCACCTGTGTCCCTCACCTGTCACCTTCACCTGTTTGTTTCTTGATCCCCACTCATCTCCACACCTCACCTGTTCTCTCTAAGGTGCAATGCTCACCTGTCTTCTATCTCCTCTCCTCAGGTGTGGGAGCGCCCTGTGGCCTTGGAGGCTGAGCTGGCCCTGACAGTGAAGGTCCTGAGGACCATGTCTGACTCAGCTCTGGGAGCCGTCCTGGACCAGCCCCTTCACACGCTGCACCACATCCACTCCAAGCTCCGGGCCTGTGTGAGTCCTCGGGGGGGGGCACCCGAGACCCTTCTGTGGGCTCTGGCCCTGTGAGACCGCACCTCTCTGCCCAGGCCCTGTCTCACACATCCCTGCCCTCTGCTCACAGGTCTCCGCTCAGCCCACATCAGGTCCCAGACCCCAGAGCCGCCTCCACCGCTGGCTGCACAGGCTCCAGAAGGCCACGAAGAAGGTAAGTGACAGGAAGGGGTGGATGCCAGGGTCTTGCATAAGGGAGGAGGCTGATGCCGGGCAGTGAGAGACCACTGACTCGTCTCTCCCACAGGAGTCCCAAAGCTGCCTCGAGGCCTCCGTCATGTTCAACCTCTTCCGCCTTCTCACACGGGACCTGAAATGTGTCGCCAGTGGGGACCAGTGTGCCTGAGAACTGGACCCACCATCCACCCTCTCCCAGCACCCCAGACATTGTATATATGCACTGACCAGTGTTCTTAAATTATTGCCACCAGATCACTATTTATGTATGTGTGCAGAGACCCAAACTCTGAGCACACAAGATGTTTATTTTTTTACTTTTTTTTTTAAAATTGTGTAAATAGACACTGAGAAAAGTGATGTGGGACTCTGTGTGCATTAATTTTTTTTAATAATTTATTTTTGTGGTTGTTGCTGAGAACATACACAGCAGAACATACACTAATTCAACAGTTTCTACATGTACAATTCAGTGACGTTGATGACATTCCTTGAGTTGTGTAACATTCTCACCCTCCTTTTCTGAGTTGTTCCCCCACCATTAACATAAAATCACTGCCCCCTAGGTTTCCTGTCTAATCTTTGGAGCTGCTGTTGTCAATTTGATCCCATGTAGATAGTTCTTAAGTGCTCAAGGCGGATATTCTTTACTAGTTAAGCTAAACTATTGTTTGGTTTGGATACTTTTGGTTTAAGGTTTAAAATTATCTCAGGGCAATAGTTCTAGGGGTTCATCCAGCCTTCATGGATCCATGAAATATGAATTCCGTGATAATTTGAAATTCTGTTCCACATTTCCCCCATTTGATCAGGTTTCCTCTATAGAATCTTTGATCAAAATGTTTAATGGTATCTGAACATCACCCAGTTCTTCTGGTTTCATGGCCAAGGAGGCAGCTGTTGATGAAGGCATTTAACCACGCATCCCATTTCCTTCCCTGATTCCTGACTCTCCTTCTTCCTCTATTGCTTTAGGTGAATAGAGGCCAATTGTAACTTGGATGGCCACTTGCAAGCTTTTAAGACCCAAGGCACTATGCAATGAACTAGGAGGTAGAACAGAAGCACTAAACATGTTATTAGGCCAGTTAACTGGGATGTCCCATGAAACCATAACCCTGAAACTCCAAACTAAGAGACCAAATCCCATGAGATGTTGGGTTGTACATAAGCAGTCTTTGAGGACTAGGGTGGGCCTAACTCAAGCCACGGTGTTTTCAGTCGCCTCATATGCATGCTTAGCAATGAATAAAGAAGACTGAAGAAGAACTGATGCATTTGAATAATGGCGTTGGTGAAGAATATTGAATACGCTGTGGACTGCCAGAAGAACGAACAAATCTGTAGTGGAAGAAGTACAGCCAGAGTGCTCCTTAGATGCTGGGACAGCGAGACTTCATCTTACATACTTTGGACGTACTATGAGGAGAGACCAGTGCCTGGAGAAGGATATCATGCTTGCTAAAGTAGAGGGTCAGAGAAAAAGAGGAAACCCTCGGTGAGACGGATTGACACAGTAGCTGCAACAATGGGCTCAAAACAGCAAGAATTGTGAGAATGGCGCAGGACCAGGCAGTGTTTTTTCTTTTGTTAAAGGTCTGAGTCAACTAGAAGACACCTAACAACAACAACAAACAGCCTTACCAGCCCCCCTTTTTGTTGTTGTTGTTGTAACCATACCTATCACACTTTTGCCAATTCAACTTTTTATAGCAACTGCGTTAATCTTCCCTACTCTTAATGTGATTTTGCCATTGTCATAAATGGAAACTCAGTACTCCATAAGCAATAACCCCTCTTCCCCCTTCCCCCCAGGCCTGGTAACCACTAAGAAGAAACTTTGGTCTCTATACATTTGCCTGTTCTCATCTTTTTATATAAGCGAGGTCACAGAGTATTTGTTCTTTTGTGATTGACTTATTTCACTTAACATAAGGTCTTCAAGCTCCATTCACACGGAAGCATGTATCAACACTTCGTTTCTCATACTGGTTGAGTAGTACCCCGTTGTATGTACATAGCATACTTTGTCTATCTATTCATCTATTAATGGGCCTTTAGATTGTTTCCACTTTTTGACTACTGTAAATAGTGCTGCAGTGAACACTGCTGTACAAGTGCCTGAATCTCGGCTTTCAAGTCTTCGGGGTATATACCTAGGAACGGCATTGCCGGGTCCTATGGTGGTCCTAGTGTTGGTTTTTGGAGGAACTGCCACACTGTTTTCCTCAGTGGCTGTACCATTTTGCATTCCCACCAGCAATGGATGAGGGTTCGAATTTCTGCACATCCTTGCCAGTATTTATTTATTTTCTTTCTTTCTTTTTTTTAAATCTTAGCCATCCTAGTGGAAGTGAAATGGTGTCTCATTGTGGTTTTGATTTGCATCTCTCTGATGGCTAACGACGCTGAGCATCTTTTCATTCTTTCGGCGGCCATTTGAACGTTCTCTTTGGTGAAATATCTATTCAAGTCCTTTGTCCATTTTATAATTTGGTTATTTGTCTTTTTGTTGTTGAGTTGTCAACTTTTTACATATATTTTGGTTATTAGGTCTTGTCAGATATATCATTTCCAAAGATATCCTCCCAGTGGGTAGCTTGTCTTTCCATAATTTTTGTAGTCTTTTGATGAACAAAAGGTTTTAATATTTATGAGGTTCCATTTATTTTTTTCTTTTGCTGTTTGTGCTTTTGTTGGTATATTAGATAATTCATTGTTGAAAGCTAGGCCTGACGGCATTGCTCCTGCATTTTCTTCTAAGGATTTTACAGTTTTAGTTTTCACATTTAGGTCTTTAATCCATTTTGAATTTGTTCTTGTGTATGATGTGAGGCATGGATCCTGTTTCATTTTTCCACATGTGGACATCCAATTTTCCCAGGACCGTTTATTGAAAAGACTCAATTTTCCCCTATCAAATGGACTTAGCAGCCTTGTCAAAAATAAGTTGACCGTAGATGTGTGGGTTTATTTTTGGACTTTCAATTCCATTTCGTTGGTGTATAAGCCTAATGTTATACCAGTACCAGGTTGTTTTGATTACTGTAGCTGTATAGTATGCTTTAAAATCAGTAAATGTGAGTCCTCCTACTGTGTTCTTTTTCAAATTTCATTAGCTATTCAGGGCCTCTTGCCATTCCACAAAAAGTTGAGGAATGGTTTTTCCATTTCTGTAAAGAAGGCTGTTGGAATTTTGATTGGAATTGCATTGCATCTATAAATTGTTTTGGGTAGTATTGACATCTTAGTAATATTAAGTCTTCCAATCCATGAACATGGAACATCTTTCCACTTATTGAAAATCTTCTTTAATCTCTCTCAGCAGTGTTTTATAATTTTCATTGTATAAGTCTTTCACATCCATGGCTAATTTTTTTTTGAAATTTTTTGAAGTTTATTTAATATATAATTTTGCAAGTTGGGGTAAATTTCAACTAGATAGTCAAAAAAGTTTCCCAAGATGAAAGCCCTGATTAAATTTATTCCTATGCATTTTATTCTCTTGGATGCTATTGTAGATAAAAGAGTTTCTCTAATTTCCCTTACAGATTTCTCAATCCAAGTGTATAGAAACCCAACTGAGTTTTATTTATTCATCTTCTACCCTGCAACTTTACTTAATTTCTCTATTAACTTAGAAGGTTTCTTACGGACTCTTTGGAATTTTCTATATATAGGGTCATGTCATCTGTGTAGTCCAGTTCCTTCTCTGATTCTTGTGTTTCCTTCTTTCTGTTTTCTTCCAGACAAATAAAGACAAATAGTGGTATCTTAGATGGTTTATCCTTATTTTCTGAGAGCCCGACTGTGATGTGCCTCAGTGCAGATCTCTTTGAGTTTATCCTGACTGGGGTTCTACAAACTTCTAGAATTTGTAGCTTCATATCTTTCATCAGATTGGGGAAATTTTCTGCCATTATTTTTTCAAATATTCTTTCTGTCCCTTTCTCTCGCTCACCTTCTGGAATTCCCACGATGCACATATTAGGTGTCTTGATGCTGTCCCGTAATTCCATTAAACCATACTCGGCCTATTGAGCCTCTGTTTTTGTTGCTCTTCAGCCTCTGTAAGTTCAACTATTTTATCCTCTAACCTGCTGATTCTTTCTTCTGCCTGATTAAATCTGTTGTTAAATCCTTCCATTGTTTTTCTCATTCTGGTTATTGTCCCATCCAGTTGCAATCTTTCCATCTGGTTTCTTTTTATCTCATTTTTTAAAAAAGATGTTCAATTTGTTCTTGCGTGGTTTCCCTTATTTCTTTTAGATCTTTGTCTATGTTTTCTCTCGACTCTTTAATTATGTTTAACGTTTTTGTAGTATATTCTTCCATTCTTAATTATTCGGTCTTCCATAGGTGTGCTTTTGGCCCCTCCATCATGTTCATTTGAATGGACCACTTTTTCTCTTTTCTTTGTCTGTTTTGTGATTTTTTGTTGGGGTGCTGGAATTTTTGAAGATATTAGCCTTCTCAGTTCCCCTCCAGTATTTGGTGTTTTTGCCCACACTACTTCCTGCGAAAATCCCTTAGGTGGGCTGAGCCTTCAGCTTTTGCTTACCATTTCTTCTCCCTCTCTGTGATAGCTCCTTCTCCCTCCCTAGTTTAATGAGGATTGAAAAGTTCCAGATGTCAGTTTTCAACTTTCTATATCTCCCAAGCACACCAAAGAACACACTGTAGTCAGCCCACACACCAGCAGGCACTGCCACTCAGATGAGATACTGCAAACTAATCTATCTGTCCGCCAGGAGGTGCAGACCTCTCTCTGTTTATTATTCCCTTCTCTTCTCTGTTTCGGCAAACACATTTTCAGTCAGAAATTTCATACCCGGTGAACCCCTTTTGGAGCTGGGTGTTGCCCTCCAGTCCTGCCAGTAGCTTCCTTTCCTGCTCTGTGGGGATTGCTTATATCTAAGCTGGCATTCAGGGGAAGCACAGGCAGACTTTCCTCCATTTCATGAGGAGGAGGGGCTAGCATTTCCCAGAAGGACCTCCAAGAGATCTGTCTTGTTGGTTTCAGAGCCCCAGTGGTCCCGTGTCCTGTGGTGGTTGGAGGAGCAGTCTCCACTTAGGTGACCTGGCTCCCCTGTAGGGAACCTTCTGTAGGAGTCTGTATCAGTCCAGCAGCTGACAGTTACCTGGTGGGAGAGGGGCTGTCACTCTCCAGATAGAACCTCAAGTAGGTCTGCCTTGATGCTATCGGAACCCCCTCCCCGCCCCCCACCAGTAGAATGCTTGTTTTGGTTGTAGCTTCCACTCAAGATGTCTGTTTCCTAGCACACAGCAATCTCAGTCAGCAGTCCTTAGCATCAGCAGGAAGGGGAGCAGACAGACCTGAAATAATCTCCAGGGAGGTATGCCCTGTTGGTATCCGATGCCTGAGCCATGGGATGCTCAGCGAGACAGAGTGCTGACCATGAAAGCAGACTTCACTAAGGGTACCTTCTGCAGCAATTCACAGCAGCCTGGCAGATGCCAGGGACTGGGTGGGGAATGGCTGTCTGATTGGACCCCTAGGGAGGTCTACCTTGTAGCTATCAGAGTTCCCCAGTAGAATGTTGGCTATTAGGGCAGCCTCCACTCAAGATGCCTGTTTCCTAGCACCCAGCAGCCTCAGTCAGTATCGTATTTTTACGCAAATAACACTCTCCTCCTACATTTGCTTGGTCACTGAGCCCTCCCCGCCACAAGGTATTTTCATCAGTGCACTACACTAATTTTTTATAGCAACGTGTAAAAAAAAAAAATGGGCGTAGTGGTGCTTATGAGAATACATCACAGGTATTGGCAAACAAAAGTAGAAATTGTGCATTACTGTGTAAAAATACAGTAGCCCTCAGCACTGACTGAAAGTGGGGGCAGACTGACCCAAACTGACCCCCAGGGAGGTCTGTCCTGTTAGTTTCAGAGGCCTGAACTATGGAGTGTGCAAGGAGGCTGGTAGCATGCAGACTATGGGAGCAGCCGTCCACTGCAGGGGCTTCTGTAGCAATTTTCAGAAGCTTTGCAGCCAAATGTAACGGGGAGAAGATGGGGCTGTCATGTTCCTAACGACCCCCAAGAAGCTCTGCCTGCTCCTATCAGAACCTCCCCCCCCATAGTATGGCTGTAGGTATAGCCCCCACCCTGTGCATTACTTTTATTGCTGCCATAACAAATTACTACAAAGTTAGAAGTTTAAAACAACACAGATTTTTTTATCTCAGAGTTCCATAGTTGAGAAGTTTGGGGTAGCTTGGCTGGTTTCACTGTCTAGGTTTCACAAGGTCAAAATAAGGTGTTGGCTGCCTGGGCTCTTATTGGTAGGTTCTGGAAAGAATCGCTTCCAAGCTCATTCAGATTGTTGGCAGAATTCTGTTCCTTGCAGTTGTAGGGCTGAAGTCCCATTTTCTGGCTGGCTGTCAGCAGGGGGCTGTCCTTAGCTGCTGGAGGCCTCTCTCTGGACCTTGCACTTGGGTCCCTGCATCTCAGAGCCAGCAACGACACATCAAATCCTTCTCACCCTTGGAATCTCTCTGACTTCTCCTGCCACATTTTCCTTTTCCCTCCAGATGAAGAAAACTCTCTGGTTTTAAGGGCTTCTAGCCCCCTAAACTGTGAGAGCATGAACTTCTGTTTGATAAAGCCATACACTTGAGGTATTTCTATTACAGCAACACTAGCTTACTAAGACAACGTACAGTTTAGTGACATTGACTACATTCTTTGAGTTGTACAACCATCCTCACCCTTCTTTTCTGAGTTGTTCCTCCCTCTTAAGTAGAAGTTTTACTGTGAGGACTCTTAGGAGATAGACCTGTAAGAGAATGTGCAAGGCAGGATTGTGTAGAGGGAAAGCCCTATCTCCTCCCGATGACCTTGGTCAATTACCTCTGCCAGTTACCTCTTATCTCCTCTCCTTATGTGTTGGTCTCTTGGCAGAAGTACACAAAGTGACTTGGTGGCAGTCACTTGGTAGTCTTGGTGTGACCACAAGGGAAAAAATCCCACTCTGGGGCCCAGAAACTCTAGGATTGCCTAGACTTTTGGGAACAGGAAACACCAATTGCTAAGTTGTATCAGTGGGAAAGATAGTAAGGAATGCTGTTTTGGATTTCACTCCTTGACTCCCAGGCTCTTTTTTCTACCTATTGGTACTCTAGCACCATATAGTGAAGGTTGATTTAAGGTGTAAAATGTGTACTGGGTAACACTGTATCCTCTCAGAATTTTAATTCCAAGATGTGGCCTTAGCTGCATATTTAAGAGGCATTTCATTGCTCTGTGAGACCAGCAGTTTCTGGTGGCGGGGTTTGTAATACGAACAGTAGACCCCAGGTTCATATGCCCATGGCTGCACTTCCTTTGCTGTAAAAGGTGTCCCTTGGTTCGGGGTGATGTTGTGCAGGCTCCTCTGTGGGTGGATCAAAGTTCTGTCATTCCTCAGATAGTGGGTCTGGCCAAAGCCCTGAAGTCAGGAAAACCAAACCCACGGCTGGAATACTCCAGTCAAGATGAATCACTTCCCCTTCGGGGGTAGAAGTGGTCCAATGTTGTCAACCTGCTACCAAGTGGACAGCTGGTCTTCTCAGGGGTTGGTGCCTGTAGCTGGAAGGTTTAACACTCAGCAGGGGTAATAGCTAGGTCATCTCTGAAGAGTGGGAGCTCAAGCTATGGGTCTCATGCCTGCTCTTCACCCTGCCACCATGGCTACTTCACCATTATACCCATTGTGCTAGGACATGGCTGGTGGATGTCATCTGACCAAGTCATTATTTTGACTTGGTTGATTAGTGTCACTTCTGTGGCAGATACTCTCTGGTGGCCATTAATATGCCAAAAAAAAAAAAAAAAAAAAGGATTTTCATTCGTTGTGTATGTCCACCCTCTTATGTCCATCATATGCCTCTATTCAAAATATCCTTATATATGATCAGTTAATCTTTCACATCTCAGGCTGCTGGCCAAGCATCAGGGCTGTTTACCATTGTTCATGAGTTCCTCTATCGTCTTACTTAGGACTACTTACCACACACATATGGATGATCAGCTTTGCCAGTTGGGATCTACCCACTAGGAAGATTTTCCCTCCACACTGTCTTTCTGAGTGACCCCTGAATTGTAATGTGGTGAAACAAATGTCCATTTTCTTCTTACACCCACATACTGAGCTAGGCCATCCATGAACCAAGCTTAGCCTCTATTATGGGTTAAATTGTGTCCCCAAAAAAGATATGTTGAAGCCTACCCTTGTTACCTGTGAATGTGACCTTATTTGGAAATAGAGTCTTTTCAGATGTAATTAGTTAAGTCAACATGAGGTCATACTGGAGTAGGGTTAGCCTTAATGGAGTGTGACTGATGTCCTCATAAGAAGAGAAGAGACTTAGAGGGAAATGGCCATGTGAAGACAAAGGTAGACTTCTGGTCAACACAGTGCCATAGACAGAAGAGCCATGCCATCCCTCCACAGCAAAGACCAGAAAATCTAAGTAAAACGGAGACAAACATTCTTGGAACCCAAAATGTAAAATAAAGAGATAAAGAACTCAGCCAAACACTGAATAGAATAAGAAGCTGACAGAGAACAGAGAGCAAGGAGAGATACGTGCAGAGGTTCCCTATCAGCTAATGCAGTACAAAATTGCCATTTTGGACTCCAGTCAGAGATTGGCAGACAGGGAGCATTGGAAAGCAACTTCATGGAGATCCCAGCAGAAGACAGAGCAACGAGTAACCAGTGATACACGTTTTCCCACCCCCCATTCTCTCCCCACTAATCTACGTCTGTGCTCCCTGGCTGGCAGCAGTGGCTTGGTAGGCCGGGAAGTGCAGCGCCTGTGCTGCTTGGATTCACCCTACCCACATCAGAGATCGGTGGACAGGGAGTATGGGAAAGCAGCCTCACAAAGTTCCTAGCAGGAGACAGAGCACCTGGTAACCAGCAATATATGCTTTCCTAACCCCCCCTCTTCTTCCTCCTCCCTTGGGCCCACTCTACTTCCTGCTAGTCACAGTCTCTTGGCTGGGAGGCAACTGTTATGGCCCCAGGCTGCTTGGATTCACCCAGCCCACACTGGCCAGATCCCTGAGTGCTATTTGTCTGTTGCTGATGCTGCTACTTTCTATTTCTTTTGGTTCCTTCCATGCCTCCCACCACCCCCCTTCTCTCAAATACCTGGCTATGTGTGCCATCTTTGCTTCTTCTTGAAAGGCTGTGAAGTGCCTTCAACTGGGGAACCACTCCACCAGCCCGCAACACCATGTTGGTGGGATCCATAGGGTTTTTTTTTTTCTTTATTCTGTTTTGTTTTGTTTGTTTTCCAGTAGAAGAAAAGGCACTAGAACTACCTGACAGGGAATTCAAATCTCTAGCATTCAGAGCTATCCAAGAATTGAAACAAAAAGCAGACAAAAGTGAGGGGAAAAAATTGACAAATTTATAGAAAAGGCAGGCAAATTAATCGAAAATACAGACCAAAAAATGGAAGAACTCAGGAAAACAATACAGGAACAGAAAGCCAAAATAAATTAATAACTAGAAATCATACAAAAAAAAAAATTTAGAAATCCAAAAGATAAAAAACAAGATTTCAGAAATGGACAGTGTCATGGAAGGGCTGAGGAGCAGGTTTGAAACAATGGAAGACAGGATCAGCAAAACCGAAGACAAATATGTGGATACAATTCTGTTCGAGGAAAAATCAGAAAAGAAAACAAAGAAAAATGAAGAAACCCTGAGAACTATGTGGGATACAATCAAAAGCAAAATTCTGTGAGTGATCAGAGTTTCAGAACAGGGGGAGAAAACAGAAAACACAGAGAGGATCACTGAAGAATTGCTGACAGAAAACTTCCCTAATATCATGAAAGATGAAAAGTTGACCATCCAAGAAACTCAACAAACTCCATATAAGATAGACCCCAAAAGAAAATCACCATGGCATATCATAATCACACTTGCTAAAACCAAAGACATTATTAGGCAGAAACCATGGAGGCAAGAAGGCAATGGAATGACATATATAAAACTCCAAAATGAAAAAATTGCCAACTGAGAATAATATAAATATATCCCGTAAAACTCCTTTTCAAATATGATGGTGAAATTAAGACTTTTCCAGATAAACAGAAATTAAGGGAATATGTAAAAACCAAACCATATTTACAAAAATTATTAAAGGGAGTCCTTCAGTCTGAGAACAAACAACATCAGACCACAGCCTGAATCTAGGATGAGAGATTATACCAGCCAGATACCAACCTAGGAAATGAACTCTCAAGGACTGTCCAAAGCCAAAATAATTGCAACAGGAAACCAGAGAGGTTAATCTGTAAATGACATCAACATCAGAACAATGAAAGAGGGAACAAAGGATGGAGGTATAGAACTTTCTAGCAGAGGAGAAGGTAAATCAATACCAAGTAATAATAGACTGGTTCAAACCTAGGAAAATAAGGATAAATTTCAAGGTAACCACAAAGAAAGTTAACAAACCTTCTCATCAAAATAAAGAAGAAAAACATAAAGTCTCAGTAAAAAACAAAATCTACAAAAACAAAAGAAGAAAAAAAAGATACTCAGCACAGGAGAGTAAGAGGAACAAAGAAAATGTCAGAACCACACACACAAAAAAAGCACTACAAAATGACAGCAATAAACTCACACCTATCAATAATTATGCTGAATGTAAATGGCTTAAATGCACCCATAAAGAGACAGAGAGTGAAAGAATGAATTAAAAAAAAAAAAAACAGGATCCATCAATATGCTGTCTATAAGAGACACATCTTAGAAACAAAGACATTAATTTATTAAAAATCAATGTATGGAAAAAGTATATCAAGCAAATAACTACCAAAAAAGAGCAGGAATGGCAATACTAATCTCAGATAAAATAGACTTAAAATCCACCACAAGAGACAAAGAAGGGCACTATATAATGATTAAGGGATGATCCATCATGAAACCTTAACCATAATAAACATCTACGCACCCAATGACAGAGCTAAAAAATAAGTAAAACAATCTCTAACGGCACTGAAAACAGAAACTGACAGTTCCACAATAATAGTAGGAGACTTCAGCATACCACTCATAAAGGGCAGAACGTCTGGAAAGAAAGTCAACAAAGATACAGAAGAGCTAAAGGGCACAATCAGCCAACTTGACCTCATAGACCTATGTAGAACACTCCACCCAAAAGCTGCAAAGTACACATTCTTTTCCAAAGCACATGGAACATTCTCCAGAATAGACCACATTTTAGGCCACAGAGCAAATCTCAACAAAATCCAAAACATTGAAATAATACAAAGTATCTTCTCTGACCACAATGCCATCAAAGTGGAAATTAACAACTGGAAGAGCAAGGAAAAAAAAAAAATCAATTACGTGGAAACTGAATAACACCCTGCTTAAAAACTACTGGGTAATAGAAGAAATCAGAGATGGAATAAAAATATTCCTAGAATCAAATGAGAATAAACACATTTCATACCAAAACTTCTGGGACACAGCAAAGGCAGGGCTCAGAGGTCAATTTATAGCAATAGATGCACACATCAAAAAAGAAGAAAGGGACAAAATCAAAACATTAGCTACACAGCTTGAACAAATAGAAAGAGAACAGCAAAAGGAGCCCACAGCCATCAGAAGAAAGGAAATAATAAAGATCAAAGCTGAAATACATGAAATAGAGAATAGAAAAACAATAGAATCAACAAAATCAAAAGTTGGTCCTTTGAAAGGATCAAAAAAATCAACAAACCACTGGCCAAATTGACCAAAGAAAAACAGAAGAGGATGCAAATAACCAAAATAAGAAATGAAATGGGGGACATTACAACAGACTCAACTGAAATAAAAAGGATCATGACAGTATTATGAAAAACTATACACCAACAAATTTGAAAACCTAGAGGAAATGGACAAATTTCTAGAAACACACTACCTATCCGAACTAACACAAAATGATGTTGAAAATCTGAACAGATCCATAACAAGAGAAGAAAACGAAAAGGTAAAAAAAAAAAAAAACAAGACACCCAACAAAAAAAGCCCCAGCCCAGGTGGCTTTACTGGAGAATTCTACCAAATGTTCAAAGAAGAGCTTCTACCAGTACTACTCAAACTATTTCAGAACATAGAAAAGGAAGTGATACTTCTGAATTCATTCTATGAAGCCAGCATAACCCTGATACCAAAACCAGGCAAAGACACCACAAAAAAAGAAAATTACAGACCAATATCTATCATGAATATAGATGCAAAAATTCTCAACAAAATTCCAGCCAATAGAATTCAGCATCATATCAAAAAAAAAAAAGACACCATGACCAAGTAGGATTCATACCAGGTATACAAGGATGGCTCAACATTAGAAAATTAATCAATGTAATCTACCACATAAATAAAATGAAAGAAAAAAATCACATGACCATCTCAATCGACCAAGAAAAGGCATTTGACAAAGTCCAACATCCATTCCTGATAAAAACTCTCAATAAAATAGGTATAGAAGGGAAATTTTCAACATAATAAAGGGCATCTATGCACAACCAAGAGCCAACACCCTTCTTAACAGAAAAAGGCTGAAAGCATTCCCCCTAAGGACAAGAACAAAACAAGGATGCCCTTTATCACCACTCCTATTTAACATTGTGCTGGAAGCGCTAGCTAGAGCAGTAAGGCAAGAAAAAGAAATAAAGAGCATCTAAATTGGTAATGAAGAAGTTAAAGTGTCCCTATTTGTAGATGATATGATACTATACATAGAAAAAAACCCAGAAGACGCCATAAGAAAACTACTGGAACTAATAGAAAGATTCAGCAGATTAGCAGGATACAAGATAAACAAAAAAATTAGTTGGATTCCTATACACCAATAAAGAGAACAATGAAAAGGAAATCAGGAAAAAAATATCATTTATAATAGCTTCTAAAAAAAATAAGATACTTAGGCATAAATCTAACCAGGGATGTAAAAGACCTATACAAAGAAAAATGCAAAACGCTACTGCAAGAAACCGAAAGAGATCTACCTAAATGGAAAAACAAACCATGCTTATGGATAGGTAGACTCAACATTGTGAAAATGACAATTCTCTTCAAAGCATTTTATAAGTACAATGCAATCCCAATCCAAATACCAACAGCATTCTTTAAAGAGATGGAAAAACTAATCATCAACTTCATCTGGAACGGGAAGAACCTCCAGATAACTAAAGCACTATTGAAGAAGAATAAAGTAGGAGGACTCGTACTACCTGACCTCAGAACCTACTATACAGCTATGGTTGTCAAAACTGCCTGGGAGAGGAGGCGGGGCCAAGATGGCGGACTAGGTGGACGCTACTGCGGATCCCTCTTGCAACAAAGACTTGGAAAAACAAGTGAATCGATCACATACGTAACAATCTATGAACTCTGAACAACAAACACAGACTTAGAGATGGAGAACGAACAAATACGGGCAGACAGCTATCGTTTTCAGAACCAGGAGCCAGCGTACCAGGCAGGTGACTTTCGGAGCCCGATCTGGGGCAGAGCCCAGGGGGGCAGACGGCACAGACAAGGGGCCCAGCCCTACCTCCCCTAACTCATCCTGGGAGGGAGCCTAGCTGGTTGGCGCGGGCGGTGTAGCGGCGCAGCCGGTGGGAGAAGCACCCGGGAGGCAGTGACTGATCTTGGAGCGGGAAGAGCAGCGTCCCAGACGGGGAGCCATCCCGCCGGGAGTTTGGCGGGAAGCGGGCGTGGCGCGAGCATGGGGATCAGCTGTATTTCCCTAAAGCGACCCCAGGAGCGGGCCCAGCCGTTCGTGCGGGTGACGCCCACCCAGTTCACGCGAGCCGTGCGGCGCACCGGAGGGAGAAGTCCCTGGGAGGAAGTGACTGGTCTCGGAGCGGGGAGAGCAGCGTCCTAGCCGGGGAGCCATCCCGCTGGGATTTTGGCGAGCACGGGCGGGGTGTGAGCGCGTTCCCCTGAATAGACCCGGGGGGCGGGCCCAGCTGTTCGTGAGGGCGACGCCCACCCAGTTCGCGCAAGCGGTGCGGCGCAGCAGAGGGAGAAGTCCCCGGGAGAAAGTGATTGGTCTCGGAGCGGGGAGAGCAGCGTCCCAGCCGGGGAGCCATCCTGCTGGGATTGTGGTGGGCGCGGGTGCAGGCGGGGCGTGAGCGCAGAGACCAGTTATATTTCCCTGAATTGACCCCGGGGGCGGGCCCAGCCGTTAGTGCAGGCACGCCCACCCAGTTCTCGCGAGCGGAGCTGCGAGCCAGAGGGAGAAGTCCCCGAGAGGAAGTGACTGGTCTTGGAGCGGGGAAAGCAGCATCCCAGCCGGGGAGCCGTCCCGCCGGGATTTTGGCAGGCGTGGGCGGAGCGTGAACGCGGGAATCAGCTTTATATTCTGAGGTGCTACACTTCTAGCTCTCTGATCCCTCCCCCACCCTCCCCAGGCGGCTCCATTAACATCCAAATACCCAGAGCCAGAGGGAGAATTCAGATAGGGATCTGACTGCATTTTTTTTTAGCTGATTACCTGGAAAAACTAGTTTCCCAGTGATGGCTCGCAGACAGCAGTCCATATCAAACCACATAAAGAAGCAGACCATGACAGCTTCTCCAACCCCCCAAACAAAAGAATCAAAATCTTTCCCAAATGAAGATACAATCCTGGAATTATCAGATACAGAATATAAAAAACTAATTTACGGAATGCTTCAAGACATCACAAATGAAATTAGGCTAACTGCAGAAAAAGCCAAGGAACACACCGATAAAACCGTTGAAGAACTCAAAAAGATTATTCAAGAACATAGTGGAAAAATTAATAAGTTGCAAGAATCCATAGAGAGACAGCATGTAGAAATCCAAAAGATTAACAATAAAATTACAGAATTAGACAATGCAATAGGAAGTCAGAGGAGCAGACTCGAGCAATTAGAATGTAGACTGGGACTTCTGGAGGACCAGGGAATCAACACCAACATAGCTGAAAAAAAATCAGATAAAAGAATTTAAAAAAATGAAGAAACCCTAAGAATCATGTGGGACTCTATCAAGAAGGATAACTTGTGAGTGATTGGAGTCCCAGAACAGGGAGGGGGGACAGAAAACACAGAGAAAATAGTTGAAGAACTCCTGACACAAAACTTCCCTGACATCATGAAAGACGAAAGGATATCTATCCAAGATGCTCATCGAACCCCATTTAAGATTGATCCAAAAAGAAAAACACCAAGACATATTATCATCAAACTTGCCAAAACCAAAGACAAACAGAAAATTTTAAAAGCAGCCAGGGAGAAAAGAAAGGTTTCCTTCAAGGGAGAATCAATAAGAATAAGTTCAGACTACTCAACAGAAACCACGTGGGCAAGAAGGGAATGGGACGACGTATACAGAGCACTGAAGGAGAAAAACTGCCAACCAAGGATCATATATCCAACAAAACTCTCTCTGAAATATGAAGGAGAAATTAAGATATTTACAGATAAACACAAGTTTAGAGAATTTGCAAAAACTAAACCAAGACTGCAAGAAATGCTAAAGGAGATTGTTTAGCCTGATGACCAATAATATCAGGTACCAGCACAATACAAGGTCACAAAACAGAACGTCCTGATATCAACGCAACTCAAATAGGGAAAGCACAAAAACAAACAAATTAAGATTAATTCTAAAAAATAAATAAATAAACAAAATAATACACATAACAGGGAATCATGGAAAACAATAGATAAACGATCACAATAATCAAAAAGAGGGACTAAATATAGGAGGCATTGAACTGCCAGATGGAGAGTGATACAAGGCGATATAGAACGATACAAGTTAGGTTTTTACTTAGAAAAATAGGGGTAAATAATAAGGTAACCACAAAAAGGAATATCAATTCCATAACTCAAGAAAAACGTAAAGACTCAACTAACATAAAGTTAAACATTATGAAAATGAGGATCTCACAATCTACTAAGAAAAATGTCTCAGCACAAAAAAGTATGTGGAAAAATGAAATGGCCAACAACCCACATGAAAAGGCATCAAAATGACAGCACTAAAAACTTACTTATCTATAATTATGCTGAATGTAAATGGACTAAATGCACCAATAAAGAGACAGAGAGTCACGGACTGGATAAAGAAACACGATCCATCTATATGCTGCCTACAAGAGACACACCTTAGACTTAGAGACACAAACAAACTAAAACTCAAAGGATGGAAAAAAATATATCAAGCAAATAATAAGCAAAAAAAAGAGGAGTAGCAATATTAATTTCTGACAAAATAGACTTTAGACTTAAATCCACCACAAAGGATAAAGAAGGACACTATATAATGATAAAAGGGACAATTGATCAGGAAGACATAACCATATTAAATATTTATGCACCCAATGACAGGGCTGCAAGATACATAAATCAAATTTTAACAGAATTGAAAAGTGAGATAGACACCTCCACGTTTATAGTAGGAGACTTCAACACACCACTTTTGGAGAAGGACAGGACATCCAGTAAGAAGCTCAATAGAGACACGGAAGACCTACTTACAACAATCAACCAACTTGACCTCATTGACTTATACAGAACTCTCCACCCAACTGCTGCAAAATATACTTTTTTTTTCTAGTGCACATGGAACATTCTCTAGAATAGACCACATATTAGGTCATAAAACAAATCTTTGCAGAATCCAAAACATCGAAATATTACAAAGCATCTTCTCAGACCACAAGGCAATGAAGCTAGAAGTCAATAACAGAAAAACTAGGGAAAAGAAATCAAATACTTGGAAAATGAACAATACCCTCCTGAAAAAAGACTGGGTTATAGAAGACATCAAGGAGGGAATAAGGAAATTCTTAGAAAGCAACGAGAATGAAAATACTTCCTATCAAAACCTCGGGGACACAGCAAAAGCAGTGCTCAGAGGCCAATTTATATCGATAAATGCACACATACAAAAAGAAGAAATCAGAGAACTGTCCCTACAACTTGAACAAATAGAAAGTGAGCAACAAAAGAACCCATCAGGCACCAGAAGAAAACAAATAATAAAAATTAGAGCTGAACTAAATGAATTAGAGAACAGAAAAACAATTGAAAGAATTAACAAAGCCAAAAGCTGGTTCTTTGAAAAAATTAACAAAATTGATAAACCATTGGCTAGACTGACTAAAGAAAAACAGGAAAGGAAACAAATAACCCGAATAAGAAATGAGAAGGACCACATCACAACAGAGCCAAATGAAATTAAAAGAATCATTTCAGAGTACTATGAAAAACTGTACTCTAACAAATTTGAAAACCTAGAAGAAATGGATAAATTCTTGGAAAAATACTACCTACCTAAACTAACACATTCAGAAGTAGAACAAGTAAATAGACCCATAACAAAAAAAGAGATTGAAACGGTAATCGAAAAACTTCCAACAAAAAAAAAGTCCTGGCCCAGACGGCTTCACTGCAGAGTTCTACCAAACCTTCAGAGAAGACTTAACACCACTACTACTGAAGGTATTTCAAAGCATAGAAAAAGACGGAATACTACCCAACTCATTCTATGAAGCCACCATCTCCCTGATACCAAAACCAGGTAAAGACATTACAAAAAAAGAAAATTATAGACCTATATCCCTCATGAACATAGATGCAAAAATCCTCAACAAAATTCTAGCCAATAGAATCCAACAACACATCAAAAAAATAATTCACCCTGATCAAGTGGGATTTATACCAGGTATGCAAGGCTGGTTTAATATCAGAAAAACCATTAATGTAATCTATCACATAAATAAAACAAAAGATAAAAACCACATGATCTTATCAATAGATGCAGAAAAGGCATTTGACAAAGTTCAACACCCATTTATGATAAAAACTCTTACCAAAATAGGAATTGAAGGAAAATTCCTCAACATAATAAAGGGCACCTATGCAAAGCCAACAGCCAATATCACTCTAAATGGAGAGAACCTGAAAGCATTTCCCTTGAGAACGGGAACCAGACAAGGATGCCCTTTATCACCGCTCTTATTCAACATCGTACTTGAAGTCCTAGCCAGGGCAATTAGGCTAGACAAAGAAATAAAGGGTATCCAGATTGACAAGGAGGAAGTAAAGCTATCACTATTTGCAGATGACATGATCATATACATGGAAAACCCTAAGGAATCCTCCAGAAAACTACTGAAACTAATAGAAGAGTTTGGAAGAGTCTCAGGTTATAAAATAAACATACAAAAATCACTTGGATTCCTCTACATCAACAAAAAGAACACCGAAGAGGAAATAACCAAATCAATACCATTCACAGTAGCCCCCAAGAAGATAAAATACTTAGGAATAAATCTTACCAAGGATGTAAAAGACCTATACAAAGAAAACTACAAAACTCTGCTACAAGAAATTCAAAAGGACATACTTAAGTGGAAAAACATACCCTGCTCATGGATAGGAAGACTTAACATAGTAAAAATGTCTATTCTACCAAAAGCCATCTATACATATAACGCACTTCCGATCCAAATACCAATGTCATATTTTAAGGGGATAGAGAAAAAAATCACTAATTTCATATGGAAGGGAAAGAACCCCCGGATAAGCAAAGCATTACTGAAAAAGAGGAAGAAAGTGGGAGGCCTCACTCTACCTGATTTCAGAACCTATTATACAGCTACAGTAGTCAAAACAGCCTGGTACTGGTACAACAACAGGCACATAGACCAATGGAACAGAATTGAGAACCCAGATATAAATCCATCCATGTATGAGCAGCTGATATTTGACAAAGGACCAGTGTCAGTCAATTGGGGAAATGATAGTCTTTTTAACAAATGGTGCTGGCATAACTGGATATCCATTTGCAAAAGAATGAAACAGGACCCATACCTCACACCATGCACAAAAACTAACTCCAAGTGGATCAAAGACCTAAACATAAAGACTAAAACGATAAAGATCATGGAAGAAAAAATAGGGACAACCCTAGGAGCCCTAATACAGGGCATAAACAGAATACAAAACATTACCAAAAATGATGAAGAGAAACCAGATAACTGGGAGCTCCTAAAAATCAAACACCTATGCTCATCTAAAGACTTCACCAAAAGAGTAAAAAGACCACCTACAGACTGGGAAAGAATATTCAGCTATGACATCTCAGACCAGCGCCTGATCTCTAAAATCTACATGATTCTGTCAAAACTCAACCACAAAAAGTCAAACAACCCAATCAAGAAGTGGGCAAAGGATATGAACACACATTTCACTAAAGAAGATATTCAGGCAGCCAACAGATACATGAGAAAATGCTCTCGATCATTAGCCATTAGAGAAATGCAAATTAAAACTACGATGAGATTCCATCTCACACCAACTAGACTGGCATTAATCCAAAAAACACAAAATAATAAATGTTGGAGAGGCTGCGGAGAGATTGGAACTCTCATACACTGCTGGTGGGATTGTAAAATGGTACAACCACTTTGAAAATCCATCTGGCGTTATCTTAAACAGTTAGAAATAGAACTACCATACAATCCAGAAATCCCACTCCTCGGAATATACCCTAGAGATACAAGAGCCTTCACACAAACAGATATAGCACACCCATGTTTATTGCAGCTCTGTTTACAATAGCAAAAAGCTGGAAGCAACCAAGGTGTCCGTCAACGGATGAATGGGTAAATAAATTGTGGTATATTCACACAATGGAATACTATGCATCGATAAAGAACAGTGACGAATCTGTGAAACATTTCATAACATGGAGGAATCTGGAAGGCATTATGCTGAGCGAAATTAGTCAGAGGCAAAAGGACAAATATTGTATAAGACCACTATTATAAGATCTTGAGAAATAGAAAAAAACGGAGAAGAACACATACTTTTGTGGTTACAAAGGGGGGAGGGAGGGAGGGAGGGAGAGGGTTTTTTATCGATCAATCAGTAGATAAGAACTGCTTTGGGTGAAGGGAAAGACAACACTCAATACAAAGAAGGTCAGTCTAATTGGACTGGACTAAAAGCAAAGAAGTTTCCGGGATAAAATGAAAGCTTCAAAGGTCAGCGGAGCAGGGGCTGGGGTCTGGGGAACATGGTTTGCGGGGACTTCTAAGTCAATGGGCAAAACAATTCTATTATGAAAACATTCTGCATCCCACTTTGAAATGCGGCATCTGGGGTCCTAAATGCCAACAAGCAGCCACCTAAGATACATCAATTGGTCTCAACCCACCTGGAGCAAAGGCAAAGGAAGAACACCAAGGTCACACGACAACTAAGAACCCAAGAGACAGAAAGGACCACATGAACCAGAGACCTACATTATCCTGAGACCAGAAGAACTCGTTGGTGCCTGGCCACAATCGATGTCTGCCCTGTCAGGGAGCACAACAGACAACTCCTGAGGGAGCAGGAGACCAATGGGATACAGACCCCAAATTCTCATAAAAAGACCATACTTAATGGTATGACTGCGACTAGAGGAATCCCGGAGGCAATGCTCCCCAGACCTTTTGATGGCACAGGACAGGAACCATCCCCGAAGACAACTCATCAGGCATGAAAAGGACTGGTCAGCGGGGGGGGGGGGGGGGGGAGAGGCTGATGAAGGGTGAGCTAATTAAATCAGGTGGACACTGGAGAGTGTGTTGGCAACTCTTGACTGGAGGGGGGATGGGAAGATAGAGAGAGAGGGAAGACGGCAAAATTGGCACGAAACGAGAGACTGAAAGGGCTGACTCAATAGGGGAGAGCAAGTGGGAGTAGGGAGTAAGATGTATGTAAACTTACATGTGACAGACTGATTGGAATGGTAAATGTTCACTTGAAGCTTAATAAAAATTAATTAAAAAAAAAAAACAGCCTGGGACTGGTCCAATGATAGACACATTGACTAATGGAACAGAACTAAGAACCCAGATGTAAATCCATCCACCTATGGTCACCTGATCTCCGACAAGGGTCCAAAGTCCATTAAATGGGGAAAAGACAGTCTTTTTAACAAACAGTGCTGGCAAAACTGGATGTCCATCTGCAAAAAAAAGAAACAGGACCCACACCTCACACCATAATCAAAAACTAATTCAAAATGGATCAAAGACCTAAATATAAAGGCTAAAGCTATGAAGTTCATAGAAGAAAAAATAGGATCAACGCTAGAGGCCCTAATACACAGCATTAACAGGATATAAACCAGAACCGACAACACACAAACTCCAGGAGATAAGCTAGATAACTGGGATCTTCTAAAAATTAAACACTTATGCTCATCAAAAGACTTTACCAGGAGGCGGAGCCAAGATGGCGGAATAGATGGATGCTTCCGGTGAGCCCTCTTTACAACAAAGACCTGAAAAAACAAGCTGGGAGCCCTGAGCATCAAAGGCAAGCTTTGACAGCGAACTGAGGGGCAGGGGGAGGAAGAAACCATTCAGAAGTGGAGAGGAGTTACCGGACCTGAATCGCGGAGAGCCCTCAGGTACCACTCCCGGGGCAGCAGCGGGCTGGTCCTAACGTTCGGCCACAGTTTCCTCAGGGAGAAGCAGTAGCCACACAGCCCACTCACACCTCCGGAGCCTGAGGAGAACTGTGCTCTCGGCAAAAGCTAAGTACTTGCATGAATTTTACTGCGACCCCTCACCCCCAGCCAGCTTCAGCGGGTGAATTCCCTGGACCTGAGATAGACCCTGGTGAGCCCCCAGAGCCATCCTCCTGGCCTTGGGAAGGAAAAAAATTGCAATTGGGGGGAAAAGATAATTTGCTAGCTCCATTAACCGGGGGAGTTCAGGATAGAAGCGCCTCCTGTCCAGGCATAAACCATCTGTGGACCTTGAGCACCTTTCCCTTCTGCATGGACCTCTGTGGGCCTATTGAGGGAGAATAGGCCCTTGTTGGCAAACTCCAACCATTTCAGCTGTGTGGCGGAGAGGTGGGGGTTTGACATTTGACATTGCTTTGCCTGTTAAACAAGGTCCTCACCTACCCACACCAGGGACCTAAGGGCTGGTAGCTCCACTCAGGTCACCCAGCCACCCGCGACACGGGTCCAAAGATAACTGGTACCTCCCAGTCCTTACAACCAAAAACTTTGGGTGCCCATGGTCCCTCTGCAGATCCCACCCACCTGCACACTCTAGGGAACAGAGACGCATTTTCCTCAGAGACACTTGGGGGTCGGTTCTCAGCCCCCTGCCTTGTTCAGAGCGTGACCCCCTGCTGCAATCAGGTACTGGTATATACACCAATCACCCCTGCCCCTCTAGGACTGTAGGACAGAGCCTGTACCACACACTTGATATCAGCTACCTGGAAACCTGAGCTGAATTCATAAAAGAAAACTGAATGGATTCCTAGACTCATACCTGATAACAGCTCTAGCCAGCTGGGGACAGGACACCAGAGCTCCAAAGGCAAAAATAATTAAGCTAGCTCACTGAAGCAACCCATAGGGGTATACCAAAACAAAACAAAGCAAGCAACTACAACACAGTAAGCAAGGATAAACTAATACAATAACTTATAGCTGGCTCAGAGAAAACAGTCAATATCAAGTCACATAAAGAAACAGACCATGATCACCTCAACAGGCTCTCAAAACAAAGAATCCAGGGATCTTCTAGATGAAAGTGCATTCGTGGAATTACCAGATGCAGAATACAAAAGTTTAATATACAGAACCCTTCTAGACATCAGGAAGGAAATGAGGCAATATGCAGAACAAGACAAGGAACACACAAAGCAACTGAAGAAATTAGAAAGATTATTCAGAAACCTAATGAAAAGTTTAATAAGCTGGGAAAATCCATAGACAGGCAGTAATCAGAAATACAGATGATTTACAATAAAATTACAGAATTAGACAACTCAATAGAAAGTCAGAGGAGCAGAAATGAGCAAGTAGAAGCTAGAATTTCTGAACTCAAAGATAAATCACTTGGCACTAATATATTTGAAGAAAAATCAGATAAAAGAATTAAAAAAAATGAAGAAACCTTAAGAATCATGTGGGACTCCATCAAGAGAAATAACCTACAAGTGATTGGAGTACCAGAACAGGGAGGGATAACAGAAAATATAGAGAAAATTCTTGAAGATTTGTTGGCAGAAAACTTCCCTGATATTGTGAAAGATGAGAAGATACCTATCCAAGATGCTCATCGAACTCCACATAAGGTAGGTCTGAAAAGAAAGTCACCAAGACATATTATAATCAAACTTGCCAAAATCAAAGACAAAGAGAGAATTATAAGAGTAGCGAGGGATAAATGAAAAGTCACCTACATAGGAAAGCCAATAAGAGTAAGCTCGGACTACTTGGCAGAAACCATGCAGGCAAGAAGGCAATGGGATGACATATTTTAAAAATTGAAGGAAAAAAATTGCCTGCCAAGAATCATATACCCAGCAAAACTGTCTCTTAAATATGAGAGTGAAATTAAGACATTCCCAGATAAACACAAGTTTAGGGAATTCATAAAAACCAAACCAAAACTACAAGAAATACTAAAGGGAGTTCTTTGGTTAGAAAATCAATAATATCAGATATCAACCCAAGACTAGAACACTGGGCAGAGCAACCAGAAGTCAACCAAGACATGGAAATCCAAAAAAACAAAGCAAGATTATATAAAAAAAAAAAAAGCTCAAAACTGGGTAACAGTGATGCTATTATATAAAAGAAGACAACATTAAAATAATAAAGAGGGACTAAGAAATGTAGTCATACACCTTCCATATGAAGAGGAAGATACGGCGATACAAAGAAATAAAAGTTAGTATTAAATTTAGAAAAATAGGGGTAAATAATAAGGTAATCACAAAGGAGACAAACTATCCTACTTATCAAAATAAAATACAAGGAAAAACTGCGGACTCAGCAGAAACAAAATCAACAACAACAAATATGAGGAAAGGACAATATATAAAGAAAATCTACTCAGCACATAAAATCAAGTGGGAAAAAGAAACTAACAACAACACACAAAAAAAGACATCAAAATGATGGCACTAAATTCATGCCTATCCATAATTACCCTGAATGTAAGTAAATGGACTAAATGCACCAATAAAGAGACAGAGAGTGGCAGAATGGATTAAAAAACAAGACCTGTCTATATGCTGCCTACAAGAGACACACCTTAGACTTAGAGACAAAAACAAACTAAAACTCAAAGGATGGAAAAAAATATATCAAGCAAACAACAATCAAAAAAGACCAGGAGTGGCAATATTAATTTCTGACAAAATAGACTTTAAACTTAAATGCATCAGGAAGGATAAGGAAGGACACTATATAATAATTAAAGGGACAATATACCAAGAAGATATAACCATATTAAATATTTATGCACCCAATGACAGGGCTACAAGATACATAAAACAAACTCTACCACCATTGAAAAGTGAGCTAGACAGCTCCACAATAATAGTAGGAGACTTCAACACACCAATTTTGGTGAAGGACAGGACATCCAGAAAGAAGCTCAATAAAGACATGGAAGATCTAAATGCACAATCAACCAACTTGACCTCGTAGACATATACAGAACACTCCATCCAACAGCAACCAAGTATACTTTCTTTTCTAGTGCACATGGAACAGTCTCTAGAATAGACCACATATTAGGTCATAAAGCAAGCCTTAGCAGAATCCAAAACATTGAGATATTACAAAGCATCTTCTCTGACCATAAGGCCATAAAAGTGGAAATCAATGACAGGAAAAGCAGGGAAAAGAAATCAAACACTTGGAAACTGAAAGATACCCTGCTCAAAAAAGACTAGACTATAGAAGACATTTAGGATGGAATAAAGAAATTCATAGAATCCAATGAGAATGAAAACACTTCCTATCAGAACCTTTGGGACCCAGCAAAAGCAGTGCTCAGAGGTCAATTTATATCAATAAATGCACACATCCAAAAAGAAGAAAGGGCCAAAATCAAAGAATGATCCCTACAACTTGAACAAATAGAAAGAGAGCAACAAAAGAAACCCACAGGCACCAGAAGAAAACAAATAATAAAAATTAGAGCTGAACTAAATGAAATAGAAAACAGAAAAACAATTGAAAGAATTAACAAGACCAAAAGCTGGTTTTTTGAAAAAATGAACAAAATTGATAAACTACTGGCCAAAATGACAAAAGAAAAACAGGAGAGGAAGCAAATAACCCAAATAAAAAATGAGATGGGTGATATTACAACAGACCCAACTGAAATTAAAAGAATCATATCAGATTACTATGAAAAAATGTACTCAAACAAATTTGAATACCTAGAAGAAATGGATGAATTCCTAGCAACACACTACCTACCTAAACTAACACAGACAGAGGTAGAACAACTAAATAGACCCATAACAAAAGAAGAGATTGAAAAGGTAATCAAAAAAACTCCCAACAAAAAAAAGCCCTGGTCCGGACGGCTTCACTGCAGAGTTCTACCAAACTTTCAGAGAAGAGTTAACACTACTACTACTAAAGGTATTTCAGAACATAGAAAAGGATGGAATACTACCAAACTCATTCTATGAAGCCACCATATCCCTGATACCAAAACTGGGTAAGGACACCACAAGAAAAGAAAATTACAGAAGTGTATCCCTCATGAACGTATACGCAAAAATCCTCAACAAAATCCTAGCCAATAGAATTCAACAACATATCAAAAAAATAATTCACCATGACCAAGTGGGATGGCTCAACATTAGAAAAACAATTAATGTAATCCTTTTTTTTTATCACATAAATAAAACAAAAGACAAGAATCACACAATTTTATCAACTGATGCAGAAAAGGCATTTGACAAAGTTCAACACCCATTCATGATAAAAAAAAACTCTCAGCAAAATAGGAATAGAAGGAAAATTCCTCAACATAGTAAAGGGTATTTATACAAAGCCAACAGCCAACATCACCCTAAATGGAGAGACCCTGAAAACATTCCCATTGAGATCGGGAACCAGACAAGGATACCCTTTGTCAACACTCTTTTTCAACATTGTGCTGGAAGTCCTAGCCAGAGCAATTAGGCTAGATAAAGAAATAAAGGGCATCCAGATTGGCAAAGAAGGAGTAAAAGTATCTCTATTTGCAGATGACATGATCTTATACACAGAAAACCCTAAGGAATCCTCAAGAAAACTACTGAAACTAATACTTCAGCAGAGTATTGGGATACAAGATAAACATACAAAAATCAGTTGGATTCCTCTACACCAACAAAAAGAGCATTGAAGAGGAAATCACCAAATCAATGCCATTTACAGTAGTCCCAAGAAGATAAAATACTTAGGAATAAATCTTATCAGAGATGTAAAAGACTTTTACAAAGAAAACTACAGTACGCTTCTGCAAGAAACCAAAAGAGACTTACATAAGTGGAAGAACATACCTTGCTCGTGGATAGGAAGACTTAACATTATAAAAATGTCTATTCTACCAAAAGCGATCTATACATTTAATGCAATTCCGATCCAAATCCCAGTGACATTCTTTAATGAGATGGAGAAACAAATCAACAAGTTCATATGGAAGGGAAAGAGGACCCGGATAAATGAGGCATTACTGAAGAAGAAGAACAAAGTGGGAGGCCTTACTCTACCTGATTTTAGAACCTATTATACCACCACAGTAGTCAAAATAGCCTGGTACTGGTACAACAACAGATACATAGACCAATGGAACAGAATTGAGAATACACACATAAATCTATCCACATATGAGCAGTTGATATTTGACAAAGGCCCCAAAACAGTTAAATGGGGAAAAGACAATCTTTTTAACAGATGGTGCTGGCATAACTGGATATCCATCTGCAAAAAAATGAAACAAGACCCATACCTCACTCCATGCACAAAAACTAACTCAAAATGGATCAAAGACCTAAATATAAAATCTAAAACGATAAAGATCTTGGAAGAAAAAAATAGGGACAACGTTAGGAGCCCTAATACATGGCATAAACATTATACAAAACATTACTAACAATGCAGAAGAAAAACTAGGTAACTGGGAGCTCCTAAAAATCAAACACCTACACTCATCCAAAGACTTCACCAAAAGAATAAAAAGACTACCTACAGAGTGGGAAAAAGTTTTCAGCTATGACACTTCTGATCAGCACCTGATCTCTAAAATCTACATGATACTGCAAAAACTCAACTGCAAAAAGACAAATAACCCAATTAAAAAATGGGCAAAAGATATGAATAGACACTTCACTAAAGAAGACATCTAGGTGGCTAACAGATACATGAGGAAATGTTCACGATCATTAGCCATTAGAGAAATGCAGATCAAAACTACAATGAGATTTCACCTCACTTCAACAAGGCTGGCATTAATCCAAAAAACACAAAATAATAAATGTTGGAGAGGCTGTGGAGAGATTTGAACACTTCTACACTGCTGGTGGGAATGTCAAATGGTACAACCACTTTGGAAATTGATTTGGCGCTTCCTTAAAAAGCTAGAAATACAACTACCATAGGCTCCAGCAATCCCACTCCTTGGAATATATCCTAGAGAAATAGGAGCCTTTACACGAACAAATATATGCACATCCATGTTTATTGCAGCATTGTTTACAATAGCAAAAAGAAGGAAGCAACCAAGGTGCCCATCAATGGATGAATGGATAAATAAATTATGGTATATTCACACAATGGAATACTACGTGTAGATAACGAACAGTGAGGAATCTGTGAAACATTTCATAATGTGGAGGAACCTGGAAGGCATTATGCTGAGTGAAATTAGTCAGTTGCAAAAGGACAAATATTGTGTGTTGTTGTTGTTAGGTGCCGTTGAGTCGGTTCTGACTCATAGCAACCCTGTGCACAACAGAACGAAACACTGCCCAGTCCTGTGCCATCCTTACAATTGTTGTTATGCTTGAGCTCGTTGTTGTAGCCACTGTGTCAATCCACCTCGTTGAGGGTCTTCCTCTTTTCCACTGGCCCTGTACTCTGCCAAGCATGATGTCCTTCTCCAGGATCTGATCCCTCCTAGAAACATGTCCAAAGTATGTAAGACGCAGTCTCGCCATCCTTGCCTCTAAGGAGCATTCTGGCCCCACTTCTTCCAAGACAGACCTGTTCGTTCTTTTGGCAGTCCATGGTATATTCAATATTCTTCGCCAACACCACAATTCAAAGGTGTCAACTCTTCTTCAGCCTTCCTCATTCATTGTCCAGCTTTCACATGCATATGATGCGATTGAAAATACCATGGCTTGGGTCAGGCGCACCTTAGTCTTCAAGGTGACATCTTTGCTGTTCAACACTTTAAAGAGGTCCTTTGCAGCAGATTTACCCAATGCAATGCGTCTTTTGATTTCTTGACTGCTGCTTCCATGGCTGTTGATTGTGGATCCAAGTAAAATGAAATCCTTCACAACTTCAATCTTTTCTCCATTTAACATGATGTTGCTCATTGGTCCAGTTGTGAGGATTTTTGTTTTCTTTATCTTGAGGTGCAGTCCACACTGAAGGCTGTGGTTTTTGATCTTCATTAGTAAGTGCTTCAAGTCCTCTTCACTTTCAGCAAGCAAGGTTGTGTCATCTGCATAACGTAGGTTGTTAATGAGTCTTCCTCCAATCCTGATGCCCCGTTCTTCCTCATATAGTCCAGCTTCTTGTGTTATCTGTTCAGCATACAGATTAAATAGGTATGGTGAAAGAATACAACCCTGACACACACCTTTCCTGACTTTAAACCAATCAGTATCCCCTTGTTCTGTTGGAACAACTGCCTCTTGATCTATGTAAAGGTTCCTCACAAGCACAATTAAGTGTCCTGGAATTCCCATTCTTTACAATGTTATCCATAATTTGTTATGATCCACACAGTCGAATGCCTTTGCATAGTCAATAAAACACAGGTAAACATCCTTCTCGTGTTCTCACCTTTCAGCCAGGATCCATCTGACATCAGCAATGATATCTCTGGTTCTACGTCCTCTTCTGAAACCGGCCTGAATTTCTGGCAGTTCCCTGTTGATATAGTGCTGCAGCCATTTTTGAATGATCTTCAGCAAAATTTTGCTTGCGTGTGACATTAATAATATTGTTCTATAATTTCCACATTCAGTTGGATCACCTTTCTTGGGAATAGTCATAAATATGGATCTCTTCCAGTCAGTTGGCCAGGAAGCTGTCTTCCATATTTCTTGACATAGACGAGTGAGCACCTCCAGCACTGCATCTCTTTGTTGAAACATCTCAATTGATATTCCATCAATTCCTGGAATCTTGTTTTCCGCCACTGACTTCAGAGCAGCTTGGACTTCTTCCTTCAGTACCATCGGTTCCTGATCATATGCCACCTCTTGAAATGGTTGAATATCAACTAATTCTTTTCGATATAATGACTCTGTGTATTCCTTCCATCTTCTTTTGATGCTTCCTGCATCATTTAATATTTTCCCCATGGAATCCTTCACTATTGCAACTCGAGGCTTGAATTTTTTCTTCAGTTCTTTCAGCTTGAGAAACGCCGAGCGTGTTCTTCCCTTTTGGTTTTCCATCTCCAGCTCTTTGCACATGTCATTATAATACTTTACTTTGTCTTCTCGAGACCCCTTTGAAATCTTCTGTTTAGTTCTTTTACTTCATCAATTCTTCCTTTTGCTTTAGCTCCTCGACGCTCAAGAGTAAGTTTCAGAGTCTCCTCTGAGATCCATCTTAGTCTTTTCTTTCTTTCCTGTCTTTTCAGTGACCTCTTGCTTTCTTCATGGATAGTGTTCTTGATGTCATTCCACAACTCGTCTGGTCTTCAGTCACTAGTGTTCAATGCGTAAAATCTTTTCTTGAGATGATCTCTAAATTCAGGTGGGATATACTCAAGGTCATATTTTGGCTTTTGTGGACTTGCTCTGGTTTTCTTCAGTTTCAGCTTGAACTTGCATAGGAGCAAAGAAAAACGATCAGTAGTTGGAAAATATGGCCTTGGTGATAGAAAGAATGCCAGAGATTGAATGATAGAATTTTGCAAGACCAACGACTTCTTCATTGCAAATACCTTCACCAACATAAATGGTGACTATACACATGGACCTCGCCAGATGGAACACACAGAAATCAAATTGACTACATCTGTGGAAAGAGATGATGAAAAAGCTCAATATCACCAGTCAGAACAAGACCAGGGGCCGACTGTGGCACAGACCATCAATTACTCCTATGCAAGTTCAAGCTGAAACTGAAGAAAATCAGAGCAAGTCCTGAAGAGCCAAAATATGACCTTGAGTATATCCCACAAATATTGTCTAAGACCACTATTATAAAAACTTGAGAAATAATTTGAACTGAGCAGAAAACATTCTTTCGTGGTTACGAGAGGGGGAGGCAGGGAGGGTGGGAGGGGGCATTCACTAATTAGATAGTAGATAAGAACTACGTTAGATGAAGGGAAAGACAGCACACAATACAGGGGAGGTCAGCACAACTGGACTAAACCAAAAGCAAAGAAGTTTCCTGAGTAAACTGAGTGCTTCGAAGGCCAGTGTAGCAGGGGCAGTGGTCTGGGGACCATGGTTTCAGGGGACATCTAAGTCAATTGGCCAAATAAAATCTATTAAGAAAACATTCTGCATCCTACTTGGAAGAGTGGCATCTAAGCAGCCATGTAAGATGCATCAATTGGTTTCAACCCACCTGGATCAAAGGAGAATGAAGAACACCAAGGACACAAGGTATTTACCAGCCCAAGAGACAGAAAGGGCCACATGAACCCGAGACTACATCATCCTGAGACCAGAAGAACTAGATGGTGCCTGCCTACAACCGATGACTGCCCTGACAGGGAACACAAGAGAGAACCCCTGAGGGAGCAGGAGAGCAGTGGGATGCAGACCCCAAATTCCCGTAAAAAGACCACACTTAGTGGTCTGACTGAGACTAGAAGGACCCTGGTGGTCATGGCCCCCAGACCTTCTGTTGGCCCAGGACAGGAACCATTCCCGAAGCCAATTCTTCAGATATGGTTTGGACTGGACAATGGGTTGGAGAGGGATGCTGGTGAGGAGTGAGCTTCTTGGATCAGGTGGACACTTGAGACTATGTTGGCATCTCCTGCCTGGAGGGGAGATGAGAGGGTGGAGGGGGTTAGAAGCTGGTGAAATGGACACGAAAAGAGAGAGTGGAGGGAGAGAGCAGGCTGTCTCATTAGGGGGAGAGTAATTGAGAGTGTGTAGCAAGGTGTATATGGGTTTTTGTGTGAGAGACTGACTTGATTTGTAAACTTTCACTCAAAGCACAGTAAAAATTAAAAAAAAAAAAAAAGACTTTACCAAAAGAGCAAAAAGAGAACCTACAGACTGGGAAAAAGTTTTTGGCTATTACAAACCAGACAAAGGTCTAACCTCTAGAATCTACAAGAAAATCTAACACCTCTAAAACAGAAAGACAAATAATCCAATTAAAAAATGGGTAAAGAACTAAAAAGACACTTCAACAAAAAAGACATTCAAGTGGCCAACAGACACATGAGGAAATTCGATCACTAACCATTAGAGAAATGCAAATCAAAACCACAACGAGATACCATCTTACCCTGACATTACTGGCACGAATCAAAAAAAAACAGGAAATAACAAATGTTGGAGAAGCTGCGGGGAGATCAGAAACTCTTACGCACTGCTGGTGGGAATGCAAAATGATAAAACCATTTTGGAAAATGATAGGGTGCTTCCTTAGAAAGCTAGAAATAGAAATACCATATGACCTAGCAATCCAACTCCTAGGATTATATCCTAGAGAAATAAGAGTCGTCACACAAATAGACATAGGCACACCCATGTTCATTGCAGCATTGTTCACAATAGCAAAAAGATGGAAACAACCTAGATGTCTATCAACAGATAAATGGTTAAACAAACTGTGGTACATACACACAATGAAGTATTACGCAATGATAAAGAACAACGAGGAATCTGTGAAGCATCTCATAACATGGATGAACCTGGAAGGCATTATGTTGAGTGAAATTAAGTCAATCACAAAAGGACAAATATTGCATGAGACCACTACTATAAAAACTCATGAAAAGGTTTACCTCTTTAATGGTTACTAGGGAGGGAAGAGGTAGGGGTGGAAAAACACTGAATATACAATAGATAAGTGGTAACACTGGTAAAGGGTAAGGCAGTACACAATACTGGGAAAGTCAGCGCAGCTTGTACAGAGGAAGGCCATGGAAGCTTCATAGACACATCCAAACTCCCTGAGGGACTGAACTGCTGGGCTGAGGTCTGTGGGGACCATGGTCTTGGGGAGTATCTATCTCAACTGGCATAACATAGTTTATAAAGCAAATGTTTTACATCCTACTTCGGTGAGTAGCATCTGGGGTCTTAAAGGTCTGTGAGTGGCCATCTAGGATATTCCACTGGTGTTACCTCTTCTGGAGCAAGGAAGAATGAAGAAAACCGTACATACAAGGGAAAGATTTGTCCAAAGGACTAATGCACCACGACTACCATGGACTCCACCAGATTGAGTCCAGTACAACTAGATGGTGCCCGGCTACCACCACTGACTGCTCTGACAAGGATTACAAAAGAGGGTCCCAGACAGAGCTGTAGAAAAATGTAGAACAAAATTCTAACTCAAAAAGAGAGAGACCAGACTTGCTGGCCTGACAGACTGGAGAAACACTGTGAGTATGGCTCCCAGACACTCTTTCACCTCAGTAATGAAGTCACTCCTGAGGTTCACCCTTTGGCCAAAGATTGGACAGGCCCATAAAATAAAACGAGACTAAAGGGGCACATCAGCCCTGGGGCAAGGACTACAAGGCAGGAGGGGACAGGAAAACTGGTAATAGGGAACCCAAGGTTGAAAAGGGAGAGCGTTGATGTGTCATGGGATTGTTAATCAATGTCATTAAAAAAATGTGTACTAACTGTTTAATGAGAAACTACTTTGTTCTGTAAACCTTCATCGGAAGTACAAAAAAAAAAAAAAAGACAAGGGCAAAAATGGGAGTCATGCTTCCACAAGCCAAAGGATGCCTGGGGCTACCAGAAGCTGGAAGAGACAAGGAAGGATCTTCTCCTAGAAACTTTGGAAATAGCATGTCCCAATTGACTCTGAATTTAAATTTCTAGCCTCTAGAGCTGGAAGAAAGCAAATTTCTGTTATTTTAAGCCCTCAGTTTGTGATACTTTGTTATGGAGCCCTCGGAAACTAATAGAGCCTCTTTCTTCATTAGCTGGTCATAAAGGACCCCCGCCATAGGAATAGTCACTGATGAAACAGTGATGGATGACATGGAAGCCTGGACCAACTGCTATGTGGCTTACTTGCCTTCTGGCCCTGGCTGTGCTAGATCCTAGATGTACCACTTCCATCTTAAAAAGAATTGCTGCTTGGCTCACTGATCTTGTGATTTTGTGGGTCAGACATCTCATGATTGGGAAGCTCTGGCCACATGGTCTCTTGATGGCCCATAGTCAAGCACACCATCTCTACCAGGAACCAACAGCACGCCAGGCACAGTCATATGAATGGTGTATACTTCTTTGCTGTAAACACCTTGATTTTGTTCCAGAACCCTAGTGGACTGCATTGTGACTCTCCTATTGAGGTTTGCATAAACTCCACAGGGGATCTTTTCTTACTACAGATGTCTCCAGTTACATAAGGTCTGTTGGATTATATGGTTGAAGTGACAGAACTGCTTGCACCACGGCCTGGATCTGCTGAAGAGTGCTTTTCTTCTCTGAACCCAATTCAAAGTTGACATTCTTCCATGTGCATGGTTTGGAGCACTACTCCCAAGTATGGAATACGCTGTCTGCAGAAACCAAAGATACCTGACAAGCATGTGTGTTTTTCTTAGTGTTGGGAGGTGTGAACAGCAATAACTTGATTTTGAAGGGGATATCCTGACATATCCCAGACCACTGGACCCCTAAACACTTCACTCATGTGTCAGTCATCTGAAATCTTGAAGGATCTATCTCCTACCCTCTGGAGCTTATGTCTTTCAATGTATTTTTTTTTTTTTTTTACTTCTTCTCATTCATTCTGACAAGTGGATCAAATGTGATGTTCTGTGCAAGATCTAGATGGTTCAAGTCCTTGCTGCCGATATTATGATGGAGGGCAAGAGGGCTAACATAACAGTGGTGGAAGAATCTAAGTGTTCAACTTATCCATCCTAAGTACTGTATTTTTACACAAATAATTCATGTCTTCTAAGTTTGTTTGCCAACTGTGCCCTCTCCCCCACGAGGTATTTTCCTAAGCACCGCTATGCCAATTTTTTTTTTTTTTTGCATGTTGCTGTAAAAAAAAAAATTTTGGCATTGCATACTTACAAAATAATTTGTGGGGCGAAGGAGAGGGTGTGGTTGGCAAATGTAGAAGGTGCATGGTGTTTGTGTAAAATACAGTAAATGTAAACTGTTTATGATCCTCCTTTTTGGTAGCGATGGAAAGCTTGCATTCATCAGGTCAGTCACTCTATATCACATAGTGAGGCTGTGTTAATCTGCTCTAGCAAAGATCATACCCAGCACAATAGCTGTAAGGCCCAGCACAAGGCCACTACTTAAGTTTTCAGAGTCCTCTATCATCCACCATGATTCATCTGAAGGGGCAGACAGGTGATTAATAGAGGATATGACAGAAACTGTCATAGGCTGCATCCTGTAAGTCTGTGAGGGTGGCACTAATCTCTTCCATAACCTGTGTTAATTTTCTTTTCTTTTACTACAGTGACAGGGATGGGAAGAAACCAGTTTCGAAGGCTGCTGCTTGGCCTGTCCCTAATATGGTAGGTCTCTGAGGCAGACCTGGGCCAGGGCTCTATTTATTAACTGCCTCTACATGACCCTTATTATAACATGAGGACCTTGTTGGCACCTATGTCCCCAGCATCAATATTAATTCAGAGTCTGTGAATTCTCAAAAATGTCTGGGCTGTCACCTTTATCAGTGCACAATTACCCAAGGAAAATGGCCATTGGCAGTAGTGTGTCGTTAAATGTTTCGTCTCTCTCAAAGGAAAAATTCTGATTTGTAGTGTCTGCCAATTTCCACGGTGTAAATGCTCCCACATGGCCAATTTCAAGTTACCAACATGACGCCACTGAGCATGGAATTGGGAAGAGATATGCAGTTTTATAGTTTTATATAACCTCAAGAGCATAGGTAATAGTACAATGTAGTAAAATAATTAGGAAGTGATGTTTTTGAGTATTGACTCTGTTTTAATGTAATTCTTAATAGTAAGTTTATATAACTTAATTTTTATTTGTTTATTTTTTATTGTGGTAAAAATACATGTAACGAAACATTTGCCAATTCAACAATTTTTATGTGTACAATTCAGGAACATTGGTTACATCTATCATGTTTTGCGTCCATCACCCATTACCACTATCCTTTTCCAAATTATTCCACTGCCATTAACAGAAACTCAGTGCCCCCTGAGCAATGACTCCCCCTTCCCCTCCCTTTTCACCCAATGAATAATGGCAGAAAAATTCCCAAACATCATGAAAGATGGGAATTTTCCCATCCAAGAAGTACATCAAACTCCATACAGGATGAATTTTAAAAGAAACTCACTGAAGCATATCATAATCCAACTCTTGAGAGCCAAGAACAAAGTGAAAATTTTGAAAGTGGGACAAGAAAAGCAAAGTATCATATACAAGGGGTCCCCAATAAGATTAAGTGCTGACTTCTCTTCAGAAATCATACAAGCAAGAAGACAATGGGATGATATATTTAAAGTGCTGAAAGAAAAGAATTGTCAGCCAAGAATAATATATCCAGAAAAATTATCATTAAAAATGAAGCAAAATTAAGTCATTCCTAGATAAACAAAAATTAATAGAATTTGTGTAAGAGAAAACGAAGGAAACCAAAGAAACAAGGGAAAGATTGGTCCAAGGGACTAAATGACCACAGCTACCACGGCCTCCACCAGACTGAGTCCAGCACAACTAGATGGTGCCCAGCTACCACCACTGACTGCTCTGACAGGGATCATAATAGAGGGTCCCGGACAGAGCTGTAGGAAAATGTAGAACAAAATTCTAACCCCCCCCAAAAAAGAGAGAGAGAGGCCAGAATTACTGGTCTGATAGAGACTGGAGAAACCCCAAGAGTATGGTCCCTAGACACCCTTAGGGCTCAGTAATGAAGTCACTCCTAAGGTTCACCCTTTAGCCAAAGATTAGACAAAAACAAAAACGAGACTAAAGGGGCACAGCAGCCCAGGGGCAAGGACTAGAAGGCAGGAGGGGACAGGAAAGCTGGTAATGGGGAACCCAAGGTCGAGAAGGGGAGAGTGTTGACATGTCACGGGGTTGGCAACCAATGTCACAAAACAATATGTGTATTAATTTTTTAATGAGAAGTTAGTTTGCTCTATAAACTTTCATTTAAAGTAAAATAAAAAAAGAAAAGAAAAAAAACTTAAGCGAATTTGTTACTACCAGCTGGCTCTGTAAGAAACACTGAAGGAAGCACTCCAGAAAGAAAATAATGACACTTGACAGTCACCTGTAATAATATATACTCAGGGCAGAGGGGTATGAGAGGTTGTGGAAGGAATGCCATTAAAGGGAAGCCACTGAAAATACAGAGATCAGACCTAAGTTACTTTTGGTTGATAAATACAAAGGGCATGTCCTTCATGCTTTACAATGAAAAAATTATAGGGAAGAATTTTTTTTAAAAGGAGAAAATAGGAACTAAATACATAAAACAGTGAAATAAATTTAAACTTAGATTACAGGGAAATTGAGATACAAAGATGTAATTGATAACATCAAAATAAAAGGGGGGATAATTGGTGTAGATACAGCATTTTCATATGTTGAGGAAGTTAAGGCAGTTTCAAGATATAACAGGTTGTTTAAAATGCAGGATTTGAAATGTAATCTTCACGGTAGGCACAAAGAAAGCAAATAAAACTACTCATCAAAATAAACAAGAAGGGAAATAAAAAGACTCAATAATCAAATAATAATAATAATAGTTAAAAAAGGAAAAAAAAATCTCTATATAAAAAGAGCTCAACACTGAAGGTAAAGAGGAGCAAAGAAGCTATTAATCTCACACACACAAAAAAAAGTATGATAAAATGGCTGAAGTAAATTCTCCCCTATAGATAGTTACAGTGAATGTAAGTGTATTAAACATTCCAGTCAAGAGACAGAGAGTGGTAAAATGGATTGAAAAAAAAAATGACCCATCCATATGTTGCCTACAAGAGACACACCTTAGGTACAAAGACATAATAAACAGGTTAAAAGTCAAAGGATGAAAAAAATTCATTCCAAGCAAACAGTAACCAAAAGAGAGCAGGAGTGGCAATATTAATGTCTGACAAATAGACTTTAAGTCAAAATCCATTATAAAAGACAAAGACACTATATAATGACAAAAGTGTTAACTCATCAAGGGGATATAAGTATTATAATATCTACACACCTAATGTCAAAAAACCAAAAACCAAACCCTTTGCCCTCGAGTCGATTCTGACTCACAGCGACCCTATAGGAGAGGGTAGAACTGCCATAGAGTTTTCAAGGAGCACCTGGCGGATTTGAACTGCCGACTTTTAGGTTAGCAGCGATAGCACTTAACCACTATGCCACCAGGGTTTCCACACCTAATCCAGAGCCCCCAAATTTATAAAACGAACTATAACAGAATTAAAGGGAGAAACAGGTCTACAATAGAAGTAGGAGACTTTAATACATCACTTTCAGTGATGGATAGAGCAACTAGAAAGAAACTCAGTAAAGACACGGAAGTCTTAAATGACACTATTAACCAACTGGACCTAACACATACGTAGAACACTCCACCCAACAGCAGCACAATATATATGCTTCTCCAATGTACATAGATCATTCTCCAGGATAGACCATATTTTAGAACACAAAGCAAGTCTCAATAAATTTTACAAGATTGAAATCCTACAAAGCATCTTCTCTGACCATAACGGCATGAAGCTAGAAATCAACAACAGGAAGAATAAGGAAAAAACAAAACAAAACGTGGGAACTAAATAATACTCTACTAAACCAATGAGTTGGAAACCCTGGTGGCATCGTGGTTAAGTGCTGTGGTTGCTAGCCAAAAGGTCAGTAGTTCGAATCCGCCAGGCGCTCCTTGGAAACTCTATGGAGAAGATTTACTCTGTCCTATAGGGTCACTATGAGTTGGAATCGACTCGACGGCAAAGAGTTTGGTGTTTTGGTTTTTTAAACCAATGAGGTATAGAAAGAAATTAAAAAATACTTAGAATCAAATGAAATGAACACACAACATACCAAAACCTTTGGAACTCAGGAAAAGCAATGCTCAGAGGGAAACTCATAGCAACAAATGCCAACATTAAAAAAGAAGATCTCGAATCAATAGCTTAACTCTACAACTTGAGGAACTAGAGAAGGAAGCAAAAAGGAGCCCAAAGCCATCAGGAAAAAAGACATAATAAAGATTAGAGCAGAAATCAATGAATTAGAGAAGTCAAAAACAATAGGAAGAATCAACAAGACCAGAAATTGGTTCTTAGAAAGGATCAGTAAAATAGACAAACCACTGTCTGGGCTCACAAAGAAAAAAAGTGAGAAGATGCAAATAACCAAAATAAGAAACGAATTTGGAGACATTACAGCAGATTCCACTGAGAGAAAGAGGATCATACAGAACACTAAGCAAAATTGTATTCCAACAAACTTGAAAACTTAGATGAGATGGACAAATTCTTAGAAACACATAACTTAACTAACTCAACACAACAAGAGGTAGAAAATCTCAACAGACCCATGACAAGAGAAGAAATTGAACCAGTCAACAAAAACCTCCCAACAGACAAACAAAGTCCAGGACCAAATGACTTCCCTGGGGAATTTTACCAAATATTCAGAGAAGAATTGACACCAATTCTACTCAAACTCTTCCAAAACATAGAAGAGGAAGTAATACTCCCTGACGCCTTCTATGAAGACAGCATCACCCCAATAACAAAGCCTGACAAAGACATGACAAGAAAAGAAAATCAGAGCCAACATTCCTCATGAACATGCTGTTGTTAGATGCCCTAGAGCTGATTCCGACTCCTAGAGACCCCATGTACAACAGAGCCAAACACTGCCCAGTCCTGCGCCGTTCTCACAAACCTTGCTGTGCTTGAGCCCATTGTTGCAGCCACTGTATCAGTCCATCTAACTGAGGGTCCTCCTCCCCTTCCCCTACCCTCTGCCCTACCAGGCAGGACATCCTTCTCCAGAAACTGACCCCTCCTGATAACGTCCAAAGTATGTGAGACACAGTCTTGCTGTTCTTGCCTCTAAGGAGCATTCTGGCTGTACTTCTTCCAAGACAGATTTGTTCGTTCTCTTGGCAGTCCATGGTGTATTCAATATTCTTCGCCAACACCACAATTCAAAGGCGTCAGTTCTTCCTTATTCATTGTCCAGCTTTCCCATGCATATGATGCGATTGAAAATACCATGGCTTGGGTCAGGCGCACCTTAGTCTTCAAGGTGACATCTTTGCTTTTCAACACTTTCAAGAGGCCTTTTGCAGCAGATTGTACAATGCAAGTCATCTTTTGTTTTCTAGACTGCTGCTTGCATGGGTGTTGATTGTGGATCCAAGTAAAATGAAATCCTTGACAACTTCAATCTTTTCTCCATTTATTATGATGCTGCTTGTTGGTCCAGTTGTGAGGATTTTTGTTTTCCTTATGTTGAGGTGTAATCCATACCGAAGGCTGTGGTCTTTGATCTTCATCAGTAAGTGCTTCAAGTCCTCTTCACTTTCAGCAAGCAAGACTGTGTCATCGGCATAACGCAGGTTGTTAATGAGTCTTCCTCCAATCTTGATGCTGCATTCTTCTTCATATGGTTCAGCTTCTCGGATTATTTGTTCAACATACAGATTAAATAGGTATGGTGAAAGAATACAACCTTGATGCACACCTTTCCTGACTTTAAAACACACAGTATCCACTTGTTCTGTTGGAACAACTGCCTCTTGGTCTAAGTACAGTTTCCTCATGAGCACAATTAAGTGTCCTGGAATTCCCATTCTTCGTAATGTTATCCATAACTTTTTATGACCCACACAGTCGAATGCCTTCGCATAGTCAATAAAACACAGATAAACATCTTTCTGGTATTCTCTGCTTTCAGCCAGGATCCATCTGACATCAGCAATGACATCCCTGGTTCCGCGTCCCCTTCTGAATCCAGCCTGAATGTCTGGCCGTTCCCTGTCGATGTACTGCTGCGGCTGCTTTTGAATGATCTTCAGTTTCTTGTACTGTGGGGGCTTGTGTGTTGCTGTGATGCTGGAAGCTACGCCTCTGGTATTCAAACACCAGCAGGGCCATCCATGGTGGACAAGTTTCAGCGAAGCTTCTAGACTAAGACAGGCTAGGAAGAAGGACCCAGCGGTCTACTTCTGAAAAGAATTAGCCAGTGGAAACCTCATGAATATAGATGCAAAAATTCTCAGGAAAACTCTATCAAGCAGGTTTCAACATATTAAGAAAATTATGTACCATAACCAAGTGGGATTTATTCCAGGAAATCAAGGATGGTTTAACATTAGAAAATAAATCAATGTAATACACCATGTTAATAAAACAAAGGAAAAGAACCACATGCTCATGTAATCGATGCAAAAATGGCATTTGATAAAATCCAACACCATTTCCTCATAAAAACTCTCGGCAAGAGAAGAAGAGAAGGGAAATTTCTTAACATAATTAAAAGCATATATGAAAAACTAACTGCCAACAGTATACTCAATGCAGAAAGCCTGAGAGCCTTCTCCTTGAGAATGAGAATGAGACAAGGATGCCCCCTATCACCACTTTTATTTAATATTGTACTGGAGGCCCTAACCAGAGTAATAAGGTCAGAAAAAGAAATAAGGGGTGTTCAAGATGGAAAGGAAAAAGTAAAACTATATTTGCAATTGACATGATACTAGACATCGAAAATCCCAAAGATTGCACAAGAAGGCTTCTAGAGTTAATAGAGGAATTTCAAAAAGTTACAGAACACAAGGTCAACACACAAAAATCAGTCGAATTTCTATACACCAGTGATGAGAAATCTGAAAAGATTAAGAAAACCACTCCATTTACAATAGCATCTAAGAGAATAGGGAGATGTCAAAGAGAGAACCTGTCAGTGTGCTCACTTTGCACTGGCTGTTCCCACTGCCTGGGAGGCTGTACCCCAGACGTCCTCATGGTTCCCTCCCACCTCTCCTTCAGTCTTCACTCAGACCTCACCTTCACCAACTGTCTTGTTTAACAGGCCACCTCTGACCTCACTGTAGACTCCATCCCCTGTTTACTTTTTTTCAAAAGCTCTTCTAAATACCTGATGTCACATATATTCGATTTATTATTTTGCTATTGTCTGACCCTCCCACAAGAATGTAAATGCCATGAGGGGCAGGAGTTTTTGTGATCTGTTCACTACCAGGACCCCAGTGTCCAGAACAGGGCCCAGCCCATAATAGCTGATCGTTAAATACTTGCTGATTTAATGAATGAATGAATAAAGGAATGGGCTGGTCCTGCTCAATCTGGTTCTTCCAAAGACTTCAGCTGCACCTGAATTTCTCAGCAGGCTCTTCAGTTCCCCTCCCACTACTGGTGTCAGGCGAGGGAGGACGGGGGCGGTCTGCTCCTTTCCTGGTACTTGGGTATCTTGTCCTTTCTGACTTCCTCTCTCTTCCCGCCCCACACTGTCCCTCTCCCTGGGTCGTCTTTCCAGTCCCTCCCCCTAAGCACCTCCTCTCTAGGAGTCTCCAGCCCCTTCATGGAGATACCTCCTGGGCGTCTCCTCACCCTCCCTCCCCACATTTGGGTGGCCTGCAGGAAGACAAGCCTCTACCCCCACCCCACCCCTTCCCTATCGGAGGACCTAAGGGCCCTCCTGTTCCGGCTGAAGCTGCCCCAGCCATGAGAATGGTCCTGAACATAACCTTACCTCACCATCGTGGAGCGAACAGAGTCCGTGTCAGTTTCTCTTTCGCTCCAGAGTCACCTACCACACCTGGCCCCGCCCTGCTCTGGATGTTCCCAGCCTGGGGCTTCCCCTCGTGGCGGGTGTCACCCTAAGGCTGTTTTCACTTTTCCTACCTCAGCCTGGTTTGTCCGTCTATTCAGGCTAAAAGCTGCACCATGGGGCTCCAGCAGCAGTTGTATCGCAGACAGAGCTGGAAGTTCAGTCACAGAGCCGGAGACAAAGAAGTAGGCTAAGACCTAGAGGAGCAGACGGAAGTCAGAGACCTCGAACAAGACCAAGTAACGGAGCCCGGGTGCCAGAGCTGCAGAGCAGAACTTGGGTCACCACGCTGCTGACAGAGAGGAGAGGAGGAATGAAGCTGGGTGAGCCCACCACTCTATTATTGCCCATGACCCTCAGCTCCCCTTGGTCCCCATGCTCAGCACCTGGTCTCCTGTCCCCTCATCTCTCCATGCCCTCGTCCCTCCATACCCTCATCTCCCCATCCCCTCATCTCTCCACCACCTCATCTCTCCATCCCCTTATCTCTCCATTGCCCCATCTCTCCATCCCCTCATTTCTCCATCCCTCCATTACACAGACAAGTCCATGGGTTGCCTGCTGGTACTGATGCTGATGGCCACCATGCTGACCATGACAGAAACAGTTCCCACCCCCACACCGAGCAGAGCCCCTCTGGATGCAAGGGGCTGCCACATTGCCCAGTTCAAGTCTCTATCCCCACAGGAGCTGCAGGCCTTCAAGAGGGCCAAGGATGCCTTTGTGAGTCTTCCTCTGTCCCTTCTGCTGTGGGCTAGCCTCCACCCCTCCCTCTGTGGGTTAACCCTGCAGCACCCTGCTGCCTCCTTCAGCGAGCTAACCTCCACCCTCCTTTCAATAGGCTAATCTCCACCCTACTTCACTGTGCTAACCTCCACTCTTCCTTCACTAGGCTAACCTCCACTCCGTGTTTACTGGGCTAACCTCCACTGTTCCTTTACTGGGTTAACCTCCACCCTTCCCTCACTGGGTGATCTGCTTTTACTGCAGTGGGCTAACCCATGTCCTACTGCACTAGAGGTGTCCTGCCATCCTTTTGTGAGTTAATCTCCACTCCTCCTGTTGTTAACCATCCTTCAGTCCTCCCAGAGTGGTCTAACCTTCACCTTCTTGCTGTAGGCTAACCTCCACTCTTGCTCTCTAGGAGGAGTCACTCTTGCTGAAGAACGGGAGCTGCAGCTCCCGTCTCTTCCCCAGGACCTGGGACCTGAAGCAGCTGCAGGTGAGCTGGGAGAGTCAGGGCCACTCCTGCCCTCACCTGGCCCTGTTCCTCCTGCACCTTATGTGGCCCGTTCACCTCTCCTCATCTGTCCCTCTCTTCTTCCCCTGTCCCAGTACTCTCTTACCTGTTCCCCTCACCTGCGCACACTAGCTATGCCCTCACCTGTCCCCCTCACCTGCTCCTTTCTCTATCCCCACTCCTCTCCCCACCTCACCTGTTCTCTCTCAAGTGCAATGTTCACCTGTCTTCTGTCTCCTCTCCTCAGGTGTGGGAGCGCCCTGTGGCCTTGGAGGCTGAGCTGGCCCTGACTTTGAAGGTTCTGGAGACCGTGGTCGACTCAGCCCTGCGGGCCATCCTGGACCAGCCCCTTCACACGCTGCACCACATCCACGCCAAGCTCCGGGCCTGTGTGAGTCCTCAGGGCACCCAAGACCCTTCTGTGGGCCCTGGCCCTGCGGGACCCCACCCCTCTGCCCAGGCCCTTTCTCACACACCCCTCTCCTCTGCCTACAGGTCCCAGTTAACCCCACAGCAGGTTCCGGACCCCAGAGCCGCCTCCACCGCTGGCTGCACAGGCTCCAGGAGGCCACAAAGAAGGTATGTGACAGGAAGGGGCAGATGCCAGGGCCCTGCGTAAGGGAGGAGGCAGATGCCGGGCAGTGGGAGACCACCAACTCATCTCCCCCACAGGAGTCCCGAACCTGCCTCGAGGCCTCTGTCACATTCAACCTCTTCCGTCTCCTCACACGGGACCTGAAATGTGTCGCCAGCAGAGACCAGTGTGCCTGAGAACTGGACCCACCCCGACCCACCTGAGACCCCAGACCTTATTTATGCACCAAGCCCCACCCTTGCCTTAATTTCTTTCTTCCCTTTCCCCCTATTTATGGGGCTGCAGCCCTGACTCTGACCCAGGAGAAATTTTTTTTTTCTACTTTTGTACAATATTCACAAATAAACAGTGAGGAACTGAAACCTTCTGTGACAGATGAGTCCTCGAGTGTGTGTGTGTGATTGTGGCTCTGTGACTAAAGGGAAGCTGCATACGCTCTGCTTCCTCTCTCCTCTTTCTACAGTACAGAATGAGGACACTGGGCTGGTTTTTTTTCTTAAAGTTTTATTTTAGTAAAAATATGTATAACAAAACATTTTCCAATTTAACATTTATTACATGTATAGTTCAGTGACGTTGGTTACGTTCATCACGTTGTACAACCATTACCACTATCCATTTTCAAATTATTCTACCCCCATTAACGGAAACCCAGTGTCCTTTAAGCAATGAATCCCCTTTTCCTCCTTCCTCCCACCCCCACTAACCACTAATCAGCTTTGATCTCTACACACTGCTTATTTCATATAAGTGAGATCATATAACACGTGTTCTTTTATGACTGACTTATTTCACTCAACATAATGTTTTCAAGATTCATCCATTTCATAGCATGTATCAGGACTTCCCATCCATGTCATTAAGGTTGACTCTCCTTTGAGGAGGCAGCTCTTCCCCAGTTGTATTTTGAGTGCCTTTCAACTTGAGGGGCTCATCTTCCGGCACTATACCAGACAATGTTCCACTGCTATTCATAAGGTTTTCACTGGCCAATCTTTTACGGAATTAGTCTACCAGGACCTTCTTCCTAGTCTGTCTTAGTCTGGAAGCTCAGCTGAAACCTGTCCATCATGGGTAACCCCGCTGGTATTGGAATACCAGTGACATAGCTTCCAGCATCACAGTAACACGTAAGCCACCAAACTAAACCCATTGTCGTTGAGTTGATTCTAACTCATAGCAACCCTATAAGACAGAGTAGAATTGCCCCATAGGGTTTCCAAGGAGTGGCTGGTGGATTTAAACTGCCGACCTTTTCATTGGCAGCTGTAGCGCTTAACCACTACGAAACCAGGGTTTCCCATAAGCCACCACAGTATGACACTGACAGACGAGTGGTCTTCTCAAGATGAGAAGAAACAGCTGCAAACATCCATTAATAATTGGGAAGTGGAATGTAAGAAATATGAATCTAGGAAGATTGGAAGCCATCAAAAATGAAATGGAATACATAAACATCAATAACCTAGACATTACCCATTGCTGTCGAGTTGATTCCTATTCACTGCAAATCTTAGGCATTACTGAACTGAAATGAACTGGTATTGGCCATTTTGAATCAGACAATCATATGGTCTACTATGCTGGGAATGACAAACTGAAGAGGAATGGCTTCACGTTCATAGTCAAAAAGAACATTTCAAGATCTATCCTGAAGCACAATGCTGTCAGTGATAGGATAACATCCATACACTTACAAGGAATACCAGTTAATACAACCATTATTCATATTTATGCACCAACCACTAAGGCCAAAGATGAAGAAATTGAAGATTTTTACTAATTTCTGTAGCCTAAAATTGATCAAACATGCAATCGAGATGCATTCATAATTACTGGTGACTGGAATGCAAAAGTTGGAAACAAAGAAGGATTAGTAATTGGAAAATACAGCCAAGGTAATAGAAACAATGCCAGAGACCACATGATAAAATTTTTCAAGATGAATGACTTCACTGGAAATACCTTTTTTCAACAACTTAAATAGCGACTATACATGTGGACCTCACCAGATGAAATACACAGGAATCTGTGGGAAGAGATGATGGAAAAGCTCAAAATCATCAGTCAGAATAAGGCCAAGGGCCAGCTGCGGGACAGACCATCAATTGCTCCTATGCAAATTCAAATTGAAGTTGAAGAAGATTAGAATAATTCCACGAGAGCCACAGTATATCCCTTGAGTATATCCCACCTGAATTAAGAGACCATCTCAAGAACAGATTTGACACATTGAATACTAAAGACTCAAGACCAGACAAGTTGTAGAACGACATCAAGGATGTCATACATGAAAAAAGCAAGAGGTCACTAAAAAGACAGTAAAGAAAGAAAAGGCCAAAATGGATGTCAGAAGAGACTCTGAAAGGTGCTCTTGAACATAGAGCATCTAAGGAAAAAGGAATAAATGATGAAATAAAAGAGCTGAACAGAAAATTTCAAAGCGCTAGAGAAGGCCAAGTGAAGTATTGTGATGACACACGCAAAGACCTAGAGTTAGAAAACAAAAAAGGAAGAACACACTGGGCATTTCTCAAGCTAATAGAACCGAAGAAAAAATTTAAGCCTTAAGTTGCAATACTGAACGATTCTATGGGGAAAATATTAAACAACACAGGAAGCACCAAAAGAAGATGGAAGGAATATACAGAGTCACTGTACCAAAAAGAATTGGTCAACATTCAATCATTTCAGGAGGTAACATATGATCAAGAACTGATGGTACTGAAGGAAGAAGTCCAAGCTGCACTGAAGGCACCGGGGAAAAACGAGGCTCCAGGAATTGATGGAATACCATTTGACATGTTTCAACAAATGGATGCAACACCAGCAGCACTCACTTACCTATGCCAAGAAATTTGCCAGACAGCTACCTGGACAACCAACAGGAAGAGATCCATATTTGTACCCATTCCAAAGAAAGGTTATCCAACAGAATGTGGACATTATCTAACAATATCAGTAATACCAAACAAAAGTAAGATTTTGCTGAAGATCATTCAAAAGTGGCTGCAACAGTACATGGACAGGGAACTGCCAGAAGTCCAACCCAGATTCAGAAAAGGACACGGAACCGGTGATATCACTGCTGATGTCGGATGGATCTTGGCGGAAAGCAAAGAATACTAGAAAGATGTTTTATTGACTCTGCAAAGGCATTCGACTATGTGGATCATAACAAACTATGGATAACATTACGAAGAATGGGAATTTCAGAACACTTAATTGTGCTCATGAGGAACCTGTACTTAGACCAAGAGGCAGTCGTTTGAACAGAAAAAGGGGATAAAATCAAGAAAGGTGTGCGTCAGGCTTGTATCCTTTCACCATACTTATTCAATTTATATGCTGAGCAAATAATCTGAGAAGCTAGACTATATGAAGAAGAATGTGGCATCAGGATTGGAGGAGAACTCATTAACAACCTGTGGTATGCACATGACACAACCTTGCTTGCTGAAAGCTAAGAGGACTTGGAGCACTTGTGGTGAAGATCAAAGACCACAGCCTTCAGTATGGATTGCACCTCAACATAAAGAAAACAAAAATCCTCACAACTGGACCAATAAGCAGCATCATGATAAACGGAGAAAAGATTGAAGTTGTCAAGGATTTCATTTTACTTGGATTCACAATCAACAGCCATGGAAGCTGCAGTCAAGAAATCAAAGGATGCATTGCATTGGGCAAATCTGTTGGAAAAGATCGATTTAAAGTGTTGAAAAGCAAAGATGTCACTTTAAGGACAAAGGTGCTCCTGACTCAAGCCATGGTGTTTTCAATCGACTCATGCATGTGAAAGCTGGATGATGAATAAGGAAGGCTGAGGAATTGATGCCTTTGAGTTATGGTCTATGCCAGAAGAACAAACAAATCTGTCTTGGAAAAAGTACAGCCAGAACGCTTCTTAGAAGCAAGGATGGCAAGACTTCATCTGACATACTTTGGACACGTTATCAGGAGGGAGCAGTCCCTGGAGAAGGACATTGTGTTTGGTAAAGTAGAGGGTCAGTGAAAAAGAAGAAGACCCTCAACGAGATGGACTGACACAGTGGCTGCAACAACGGGCTCAAGCGTAACAATGATTGTGAGGATGGCGCAGAACCGGGCAGTGTTTAGTTCTGTTGTAAATAGGGTCGCTGTGAGTTGGAAGTGACTCTGCCACAGCTAACAACAACAACAATATTCCATTGTGTGTATATGCCACATTTGGTTTATCCATTAATCTGTCGATAGGCATCGAGGTAGTTTCTGTCTTTTTCTATTGTGAACAGTGCTGCGGTGAGCATTAGCTTACAGGTTTCTATTTGCATTCCTGTCTTTCAGTTCTTCTGAGTACATAGCTAGGACTGGAATTGCTAAGTCATACGGTAGTTCTATTTTCAACTTTTTGAGGAACCATCAAACTGTTTTCCACAGTGTCTGTACCGTTTTGCATTTTCACCAGCAATGGATGAGGGTTCCAATTTCTCTACATCCTCCCCAACATTTGTTATTTTGAGGGTTTTTTTTTTTTTAATCATAGCCATTTTGGTAGGGGTGAGGTTGCATCTCATTGTGGTTTTGATTTGCGTCTCCCTAATGACTAATCAGAAACCCTAGTGCCATAGTGCTTAAGAGCTATGGCTGCTAACCAAAAGGTCGGCAGTTCAAATGCACCAGGTGCTCATTGGAAACACTATGGTTCAGTTCTACTCTGTCTAATACGGTCCCTGTTGTTGGAATCGATTTGATGGCAACAGGTTTTTGTGTGTGTGTGTGACTAATGGGAACCCCTGGTGGCATAGTGGTTAAGTGCTACAGCTGCTAACAAAAAGGCCGGCAGTATGAGTCCACCAGGCGCTCCTTGGAAACTCTATGGGGCAGTTCTACTCTGTCCTATAGGGTTGTTATGAGTCGGAATTGACTCGATGGCAATGGGTTTGGTTTTTTTTTGGTTTAATGGCTAATGGGAGCCCTAGTGGCACAGTGGTTAAGAGCGCAGCTGTTAACTAAAAGATTGGCAGTTCAAAACCACCAGCTGTTCCTTGGGAACCCTATGGGACAGTTCTACTCTGTCCTATAGGATCATTATGAATCAGAATCGACTCAATGGCAATGAATTTGATTTGATTTGGTTTAGGATAATGACTAATAATGTAGACCATCTTTTCCTCTGCTTGTTGGACATTTGTTTATCCTCTTTAATGAAATGTCTTTTCAATTCCTTTGCCCATTTCTTGATTGGGTTGTTTGTATTTATGTTGTTGTCACTGGGCTGGTTTTGACCATGCACATAAGGTCACTCCCTAAGAGTGGGGCGCAGTGGGAAAGAAGGCCCTCAACTGGCTCCATTTGACACCCCCATGCCACCTGGCAGGCTTGGTACTATTATGTAACAAACCTAAACCCGTTGCTGTTTAGTGGATTCCAACTCAGTGGCACTATAGGGCAGAGTAGAACTGCCCCATAGGGTTTCCAAGCAGCAGCTGGTGGATTCACTCTCCATCTGACAGTTCAATGCCTCCTGTATTTAGTCCCTCTTTTTGATTATTGTGATCTTTTACCTATTGACTTCCATGATTCCCTGTTATGTGTATTATTTTTTTTCAATTAGTCTTAATTTGTTTTTGTGATTTCCCTATTTGAGTTGATATCAGGACATTCTGTTTTGTGACCTTGTATTGTGCTGGTATCTGATATTATTGGTTTTCTGACCAAACAATATCCTTTAGTACTTCTCGTAGCTTTGGTTTGGTTTTTGCAAATTCTCTAAACTTGTGTTTATCTGTAAATATCTTAATTTCGCCTTCATATTTCCGAGAGAGTTTTGCTGGATATATGATCCTTGGCTGGCAGTTTTTCTCCTTCAGTGCTCTGTATATGTCGTCCCATTCCCTTCTTGCCTGCATGGTTTCTGCTGAGTAGTCTGAACTTATTCTTATTGATTCTCCCTTGAAGGAAACCTTTCTTTTCTCCCTGGCTGCTTTTAAAATTTTCTGTTTACCTTTGGTTTTGGCGAGTTTGATGATAATATGTCTTGGTGTTTTTCTTTTTGGATCAATCTTAAATGGGGTTCGATGAGCATCTTGGATAGATATCCTTTCGTCTTTCATGATGTCAGGGAAGTTTTGTGTCAGGAGTTCTTCAACTATTTTCTCTGTGTTTTCTGTCCCCCCTCCCTGTTCTGGGACTCCAATCACCCGCAAGTTATCCTTCTTGATAGAGTCCCACATGATTTTTAGGGTTTCTTCATTTTTTTTAATTCTTTTATCTGATTTTTTTCAGCTATGTTGGTGTTGATTCCCTGGTCCTCCAGATGTCCCAGTCTGCATTCTAATTGCTCGAGTCTGCTCCTCTGACTTCCTATTGCATTGTCTAATTCTGTAATTTTATTGTTAATCTTTTGGATTTCTACATGCTGTCTCTCTATGGATTCTTGCAACTTATTAATTTTTCCACTATGTTCTTGAATAATCTTTTTGAGTTCCTCAACGGTTTTATCGGTGTGTTCCTTGGCTTTTTCTGCAGTTTGCCTTATTTCGTTTGTGATGTCTTGAAGCATTCTGTAAATTAGTTTTTTATATTCTGTATCTGATAATTCCAGGATTGTATCTTCATTTGGGAAAGATTTTGATTCTTTTGTTTGGGGGGTTGGAGAAGCTGTCATGGTCTGCTTCTTTATGTGGTTTGATATGGACTGCTGTCTCCGAGCCATCACTGGGAAACTAGTTTTTCCAGAAAATCCGCTGACTGGTACGCTGGCTCCAGGCTCTGAAAACAATCGCTGCCTCCCCGTATTTGTTCGTTCTCCGTCTCTAAATCTGTGTTTGTTGTTCAGGGTTTGTAGATTGTTATGTATGTGATCGATTCACTTGTTTTTCCGAGTCTTTGTTGCAAGAGGGATCCACGGTAGCGTCCACCTAGTCCGCCATCTTGGCCCCACCTCACCCAGCTGATGGATTCAAATGGCGGTCCTTTGGCTGTTTGGTTAGCAGCCAAGCTCTTAACCACTGTGCCACCAGGGCTCCCTATGATGTGACAGAGAAATAAAACTCTACCTTCTTTGAGGCATTAATTTTGGGGCAGTATCTTACTGCAGCAGCTTAACTTGAACTAATGCACTGTGTAACTTTGGGGTCCCAGTATGAGACTGGAGGTGGGTATAAGTCTGTGACTGTAGAAGGGAGGACTCCATAGCTTGCAAATGACTACAGCTTAGCTCAAAATGGATTGTTGTTGTTGTTGTTGTTAGGTGCCATCGAGTCGGTTCTGACTCATAGTGACAATATGTACAACAGAATGAAACACTGCCCAGTCCTGTGCCATCTTCATGATCGTTGTTATGCTTGAGCCCATTGTTGTAACCACTGTGTTAATCCATCTCATTAGGGTCTTCCTCTTTTTTGCTGACCTTCTACTTTACCAAGCATGATATCTTTCTCCAGGGACCGGTCCTTCCTGATAACATGTCCAAAATACTTGAGACAAAGTCTCACCATCTTCGCTTCCAAGGTGTGCTCTGGCTGTACTTCTTCCACGACGGGTTTGTTCGTTCTTCTGGCAGTCCATGGTATATTCGGGATTCCCTGCCAACACATAATTCAAAAGCATCAATTCTTCGGTCCTCTTAATTCACTTTCGCATGCATATGAGGTGATTGAAAATATCATGGCTTGCATCAGGCACACGATACCCCTCAAAGTGAGTAGCTTTAACAAACTGGATTAGGCTGAGCAGATATCTTGTTCACAAAGCTCTGGGACGTGGTCTCCAGAATTTGAATCTGGCGCTGGTGACTCAAACAGTAGGGCTAGGAATTGCCTTCTGGTTGTGGTCATAGTGAACTCAAAATGCCATGATTGCAGAGGCCACAAGAGGGCCTGTTTAGCAGTGATGTTTTATGTATATACAAGCAAATAAAAACCCCAACATAGAAAAATGAGGAACAGGACTTGGAATTCTTAAAGAACCCAGACTTAGTGAATCTGTTGACTCTGGAGGAATCCCCAGACTATGACCCCAAGTTGCTCTTCAAATCTTGAATGGAAACTATCCCCTGAAGTCAGCTTTAAACTAAGTAACAGTTTAGCTGAATGAGTAAAAATTGCCACCCTTGAGTACTGCAAGACCTAAAAAAAAAAAAAATTACATAAGACCAAAGAAAGGGTCAACAGCTATTTTAAAGCATGAACGGAAAGGTTGGGGGGCAGGGAGAGTAGGTCAATGAAGTGAGACTACTAGAACAGAAATAATGAGAATATTAACACAATGTGAAGAATTCAACCAATGTCACTGATCATTATGCCTAGAAACCATAGGATGGGAGTAGGTTTTGCTGTGTGTATTTTCACCAAAATTAAAAAAAAAAAAAACAAGATTCTTTCGATCTATTTCTTTTATGTTTAAACCGTCAGTTTAAGCCTCTGTTGCTTGCCACTCAGAAATCCTGCCAATGGAAACAGCTGCTCTAGCAAATATCAGATATAAATGTAGGCATGATTCTTACTGGCTCTGCTGGTTTATATGTTCTTCCCTTCGACCAATCATATTGCCACAAAACTGAGGACTTTCTGATTGGCTAGGCTCATGTCATGTGCCTAACCAAGTGGCCAAGGAAGCAAGGTCTATGTACTAGAAAACTTGCTGGGATGACAGTCTTAGTAACTATACAAACCACTACAATAATCCTCTGTGTGTGTGGAAATTTGCATGAAGGGCTGTTTTATTGAGTAGCTATAACTCTATGTGTATGAGTTGGAGTGTAGTGACTGCGTGTGTTCCTGGCAATTTATGTGTGAGAGTACACATGTTCCTGTGTGTCTTAGTTACCCAGTGCTGCTGTAACAGAAAGACCATGAGTAGGTGGCATTTAACAAATAGAAATTTATTTTCTCACAGTCTAGAGGGCTAGAAGTTCAAATTCAGAAAGTGGCTCTAGGGGAAGGTTCTTCTTGGTCCATTTCACCTGGCATTTCTTGGTTCTCTGGTGAGCCCCACATGATATGTGTCTTTCCCATTTGCGTTTGCTCAGAAACCTGGTGGTGTAGTGGTTAAGAGCTATGGCTGCTAACCAAAAGGTAGGCAGTTTGAATCTACCACGTGCTCCTTGGAAACTCTATGGGGCAGTTCTACTCTCTCCTGTAGGGTCACTATGAATCGACTCAAAGGGAATGTGTTTGGGTTTTGTCTCTGTCTATGCTGCTCCTTATGTCACTCAGAATTGATTAGGTTAGGACACACCCTATACTGATTTAGCCTCATTAACATAACAAAGAAAACCTTACTTCTAAATGAAATTATGTTCACAGGTATACCCACTAACCTCCTGCCTGAATCTTTCTCTGTCTCTAAGGCTCCTAGTGAAATAACAATAATGAAAGGACATGAATAGTTTATACTGGGCAGTTTCTGCCTGACCAATCTCACCATGCCACACTTATTCTCTGATGTAAACCATACAACAGCACTACAAAGGAAATGCAAAGCCGTAAATACAAACGTGGGAAAAGAAAAAAGGCTGAAAATTAATGAGCTAACATCTATCTCAAATGTTAGGAAAAGAAGAGAATTTAAAAAAAGGAACGAAAGAAATAATACACGCCAAGCCAGTTGCCATCGAGTCAATTCCAACTCATAGCGACCCCAGAGAACAGAGTAGAACTGCCCCATAGGGTTTCCAAGCAGCGGCTGGGGGATTCAAATTGTTGCCCTTCTGGTTAGCAGCCGAGTTCTTAACCACTGTGCCACCAGGGCTCCAGATAATAAACGATGGACACTAACGGCATTTATTACTGTTAGTGAAATGAGATCAAATTAAAGAAAAACAAGTTACCAGTAATTTGAAAAGACTAATAAGGCGGTTGTAATTATATCCCAAAACTATAAAAGAAAAAATGAGAATGTACCAGTGACCAATATAAGCAATTAAATAGGGGAACCTCCCTACAAGCCTCAAAACTATAATAAGAGGGCATCATTATTCAAACTGAAGCTTTGAGAGGCTGAGTAACTTACCCAAGTTAGCAGAGCACATAGCTGGTGGAGACAGGACTTGAACCCAGGTCTCATGATGGCTAGAGCCAGTTTGCTCAATCTCTGCGCTATGGCGCCACCTTGTGAGTGCTTCCAGGATCCCCCTCCCCCTGTCTGGCTGTTAGAGAAGCCCCGCCCCATTCCTTGATTTAGTTTTGGGTTTTCGGCAGCCCTCCCGCAGGGGCCCTAGGGTTGAAGTAGTTCCAGCCCGTAGGGGTTTAAGACTTAGCTTCTTCCGTAGGCTTCCTTTTGACATTTCATGTGAGCTTTTCTTTCAGTCTTAACCACTTGCCCTTTTTTTCCTGGCCTTGCTCACCTCTTTTCCTAAAATCCTTTCTCCTAAAAGCAAGGACCAAATTTGGGCTGTATTCTTATTTTGTCGGTCTCAGTTGGAATTCATTCTGTGGAGAGCGGCCCTACTGAAACCATAGCCTACGGAAAGGCTGCCTGGCATCACCTGGGAGCTTGTAGGAAATGCAGTACCCGAGTCCCACCCCAAAACAAACAGGTAGCTGTCCAGTCGATTCCGGCTCTTAGCGATCCTACAGGACAGGGTAGAATTGCCCCGGAGGGTTTCCAAGGAATGGCTGGTGGATTTGAACTGTCGACCTTTTCATTAGCAGCCTGAGCTCTTAACCACTGCGCTACCAGGGCTCCGAGTCCCACCCTACCCCGGATCTGCTAATCGCAATCTGTATTTTAATAAGACACACCCTCCCCACCCAGGTGGTTTCGCTGCACATTAAAGATTGAGAAGCTCTGCCTGGACCAAGGGGCCTATGGATCTCACCTTCCAAGCAGGAAGCTGGGGTTCCATTCCCAGTCAGTGCACCTCATGTACAGCCAGCATCCATCTCTCAGTGGAGGCTTGGGTGATGCTATGATGGTGAACACGTCTTATCAGAGTTTCCAGACTAACGCAGACTAGGAAAGCCTGACCATCTACTTCCAAAAAGCAGCCAGTGAAAACCCTATGGACCACAAAAGATCCAATCTCCAGCCGATCATGGGGGTATTCCAGGATTGGGCACATTTAGTTCCGTTGTGCACCGGCACCGAATCAGGTAGACTCAACGACAGCTAGTGACAGCATGAGACCCAGGAAACCTTCAAGGCAAGGCGCCTCACCTGGGGCAGGTGTACGTGAAAAAATAGTCTTCAACCATTTCCTGAAGTTAGATGATGGCTGATCTTTTATCTGCGTTGGACAAAATTCAAATTCCAGGCATTTGTTTACCAGGCACTGTCTTATGAGGCTCTACCTGAAACCCCAAGAAATGTTCCTTCTTGTATTGCTAATAGAATTTTTATTTCAATCAGGAAAATTACATGAAATAAGCTTTTGTAGAAGCTGAGCAAATAGAGGCATCAATACAGAAAATTCTAGATGTAATAAACAACCAGTGAAAAACGAAGCCTAATCCAAATCCCTAACGCCATGGCTCTCAAACTCGAGCCTGCCTCAGAATCACCAAACCCCAAAATCCCAGTGCCGTCTAGTCAATCCTGACTCATAGGGACCCTATAAATCAGAATCACCAGGAAACAAAAAAACTGGGACGGATAAGGTTAACTGTGCTCACAGAACAAAAGAGCTGTTAAAAGATTACCATCCAAAAGCTGGGTAAACAGGAACCACACCCTGTCAAGTTGAGATTAAGGTTGAAACAACCCGTGAATTACTATCTCCTTCTTAGTGTTTTTCTAGTCCCTTCCCCCTTTACAGGTCCCAGCACGCACAGAAGAGCAAAGTGTGACCGCTGTTTAACCTTCCTTAGCCCTCCAAAGATGGCGATGTAGCGCCAACGATCAGTGCGCTTGCACTATATCCCACAATAAGTGATGCCAAGGGTTGCACAGAGGACTCCATCTTGAACATCAGAGGGGTCCATCTTGGATTCCAGATGCACGGGCAACCTAATTAACATGCACCACCATTCTGAGAAGTACCCACCCCTTGAAAGAAGCCCACTAAATATTCATTACTGTATTGTCTCCATCAAACCCATATAAGCCCTAGCCTTGCTTCCCTTTTTGAGTCAGTCTTTTGGAGAGGCTTAGATCCCCCCTGACTCCTGCTTGACTCAAGCAAAATAAAGCTTGCTGAAGATAAGTTTGTCTTTCGCATGTATTCTTACTCGGGAAAAGACAAGGACCCTTTGTGTCAGATTGGCGATTGGTAACAAAACCAAACCCATTGCTATGGAGTCAATCTGGACAACCCTACAGGACAGAATAGAACTGCCCGATAAGGTTTACCAAGGAGCGTCTGGTGGATCTGAACTGCCAACCTTTTGGTTAGCAACTGAGCTCTTAACCACTGTGCCACCAGGGCTCCAAATCACCAGGAGGGTTTGTTAAAATCAGATGAGTGGGTCTATCCCCTAGTTTCTGATTCAGTAGTTCTGGGGTTGTTGTTGGGTGCCTTTGAGTTGCTTTAGACTGATAGCATCCCCGTGTGACAGAGTAGAACTGTCCCATAGAGTTTTCTTGGCTATAATCTTTGTGGAAGCAGATCGCCAGTCCTTTCTCCCCCAGAGTTACTGGTGGGTAAACCGCCAGCCTTTCAGTTAGCAGCCATGCACTTCACTGTTCATGCCACCAGAATTCCTAAGGTGTGGGGTGGGACAAATTCCTAAGGGGTGCTGATACTGTAGGCCCAGGGCCTACACTTGGAGAAGCACTGCTGGCAAACCACGTGGTTATCACTGCCTGGGGGTGGGGTGAGCATATTAACCCTTAAAGGTTATATAGATAACAATCCTTTCCTGTAATGTATCATTGTTGTGGTGGTGGTGTTGTTGTTAGGTGCCGCTGAGTCCTTACACAACTGCAGTAAGTCTGACAACCCCGTGTGAGCTTAAGGACTGATCTGAATGTTTTCCTGTATGTATGCAACATACTTAGCATTTTCATTTAAATTATGTGCCACCTCTAATGTTTATGTTCAGGTACCACCCTGATTGAGACAAATAATTTCTTTTTTTCTTATAGTGACAATTTTGTGGGTATAGCAATCTCCTTTTTTTATGGTCTGGTGAAAAATATGGAATCAAGGTTGCGAGATCTGAAAAGAGGATTTCTTATTATAAGTATCCGTGGATATTAAAAAAAAAAAAATCCAGTTTTTCTTCTCACTGCTTTCCCAGAGTCCTTTGCGGTGCTCCTGTTATAACCCTTCTCACATTGTGTTCCGATTATTGATTTACCGTCTGACTTTCTCAAGGTCCCTCAGGTTCCTCAAGGGCAGAACATTTTTCTATTTAAAGAAAAAATAGAGTGTAAATACGGAGCCATTTATTTTTCTACTATTTGTCAAGTTTGTGTTAATAAACCGTGAGGAAATTTATTTCCGGATGAGGCTGCTGTGTGCGAGTGTGCGTGTGTGCATGGGCATGTCAGGTGTGTGTTGGTGTGGGGTTTTGCCCGTGTGAGATAGTGTGGGGTGTAGGGTGCCAGAGTCAAGGACTGAGGACTTGCCTGTAATCGTGGGTGTGTGATTGGGGGAGAGTAATCTGTGACTGTGACTGTTTTTCTCTGGCACAAGTCCACATTCAACGCCTCCCAAAAAACCAAAAACCAAACCCATTACCATCGAGTCAATTCTGACTCATAATGACCCTATAGGACAGAGAAGAACTGACCCATAGAGTCTCCAAGGAGCACCTGGTAGATTTGAACTGCCAACTGTTTGGTTAGCAGCCGTAGCTCTTAGCCACTACACCACCAGGGTTTCCAGCTCAATGCCTGCCGCTCTCTAGAACTCACCACTGAGAACTAGTGGCCATCAGTGGCTGACTATGTGAAGAGTTGTCCTTTGCTCCCTGCCCATGTGGCCCTGGCCTGTGGAAGCTCTATCCACGGTCCTGGGTCTCCTGTCCATATGCTGTGGCCCAGTGGGTCCCTGGTGCTGCCTTCCCACCAGATTCTTCACGCCCTTGTCTGAGGCTCATGGTCATCCTGGGTGGGTGGCACTCTAAGTGACTATACATGACTGTGTTTCATACATGTCTCCTTCCCTGTGTCTAGGCCCTTGCAGAGCTGCGGGTTGTGGACTCTGTCCCAGAGGTCAAGGAGGTCTGCTGGGAAGTTGTCAGCTAGAGATTAGATTTCATGGGGTCACGAGAAGGGAAAGAAGGAGAAGGATCCAGGTCTGGCCTGGGGCGGGGCCAGGCCAGGGAATAGGGTCTCAGAGTCCTTTAAGAATAATCATAACCCCATTTATTGAGCATCAACCATGTGTCAGGCATTGTCCTTAATGCTTTATATATTTAATACTACTATATGTACAACAGAATCAAACACTGTCCGGTCCTGCACCATCCTCACAATCATTGCTGTGTTTGAACCCATTGTTGCAGCCACTGTGTCAATCCATCACGTTGAGGGTCTTCCTCTTTTTGGCTGACCCTTTACCTTACCAAGCAAGATGCCCTTCTCCAGGGACTGGTCCCTCCGCATAACATGCCCAAAGTACGTGAGACGAAAAGTTTTGACGTCCTTGCTTCTATGGAGCATTCTGGCTGTACTTCTCCCAAAACAGATTTATTCATTCTTCTGCCAACATATATTCAATATTCTTTGCCAACGCCATAATTCAAAGGTTTCAATTCTTTTTCTGTCTTCCTTATTCATTGTCCGGCTTTCACATACATATGAAGTGATTGAAAATATCATGGCTGGGGTCAGGAGTACCTTAGTCCTCAAGGTGACATCTTTTCAACACTTTAAAGAGGTCTTTTGCAGCAGATTTGCCCAATGCAATGCATCTTTTGATTTCTTGACTGCTGCTTCCACGGGTGCTGATTGGGGATCCAAGTAAAATGGATCCATTTATCATGATGTTGCTTATTGGTCCAGTTGTGAGGATTTCTGGTTTTCTTTACATTGAGGTATAATCCCTACTGAGGGCTGTAGTCTTCAGTCTTCATCAGTAAGTGCTTCGAGTCCTCTTCACTATCCAATATTATATGTTGATATTTATATTTAGAAATAACAATTTTGATATGGCTTGTTCATAATGTTTATGAATCACATTCTATTATAATAATTATAAATGACTTCATATAGTGACCTCATATATATATTATCCCACTGAAGTTATGAAGAAACTGAGGCTCCGAAAGGTGAGTTCGCTTGACCAAAGTCCATCAGCAAACAGGTGGTAGAGTCAGAATTTGAATCCACTTCTGAGGGTTTCCAGGCTCTTAACCACTGCACTATCCTGTCCAAGGCAGAAGACACAGTGTTTGGGGGGAAGGTAGGGAGTAAGGTTAGCTGTGTGACCATAGCAACAACACAATCTGATCGATCCTTGTGTCTTTGCTATGGTTTAGGTTTGCTGAGCCCTCACTATGTGCCAAACGCTGTGCTAAGGGCTTTCATAATAATGGTGGCATGTGCTCACATCACACCCACCAAGGGCCAGGTCCTACTCTAAGGGCAGTGTCTCAGTTATCCAGTGCTGCTATAACGGAAATACCACAAGTGGATGGTTTTAACAAAGAGAAATTTATTCTCTCACAGTCTTGGTGGCTAAAAGTCTGAACTCAGGATGCCAGCTCCAAGGGGAAGGCTTTCTCTCTCTGTTGGCTCTGGAGGAAGGTCTTTGTCATCAATCTTCCCCTGGCCTAGGAGCTTCTCAGCAGAGGGATCCTGGGCCCAAAGGATATGTTCCATACCTCTTTTTTTTTTTTTTGCTTCTACTAGTCTTTTCTTTTTTTTTAATTTTTATTCTGCTTTAAGTGAAAGTTTACAAATCAAGTCAGTCTCTCACACAAAAACCCATATACACCTTGCTACACACTCTCAATTACTCTCCCCCTAATGAGACAGCCCGCTCTCTCCCTCCACTCTCTCTTTTCGTGTCCATTTCGCCAGCTTCTAACCCCCTCCACCCTTCTCATCTCTGCTCCAGAAAGGAGACACAAACATAGTCTCAAGTGTCCACCTGATCCAAGCTCACTCCTCACCAGCATCCCTCTTCACACCATTATCCAGTCCAATCCATGTTTGAAGAGTTGGCTTCAGGAATGGTTCCTGTCCTGGGCCAACAGAACGTCTGGGGGCCATGACCACAGGGGTCCTTCTAGTCTCAGTCCGACCATTAAATCTGGTCTTTTTACGAGAATTTGGGGTCTGCATCCCACTGCTCTCTTGCCCCCTCAGGGGTTCTCTGTTGAGTTTCCTGTCAGGGCAATCATCGGTTGTAGCTGGGCACCATCTAGGTCTTCTGATCTCAGGATGATGTAGTCTCTGGTTCATGTAGCCCTTTCTGTCTTTTGGGCTCAAAATCACCTTGTGTCCTTGCTGTTCTTCATTCTCATTTGATCCAGGTAGGTTGAGACCAATTGATGCATCTTACATGGCTGCTTGCTAGCTTTTAAGACCCTAGATGCCACTCTTTAAAGTGGGGTGCAGAATGTTTTCTTAATAGATTTTATTATGCCAATTGACTTAGATGTCCCCTGATACCACGGTCCCCAGACCCCTGCCCCTGCTACACTGGCCTTCAAAGCACTCAGTTTACTCAGGAAACTTCTTTGCTTTTGGTTTAGTCCAGTTAGGCTGACCTCCCCTGTATTGTGCGCTGTCTTTCCCTTCACCTAAAGTAGTTCTTATCTACTATCTAATTAGTGAATGCCCCTCTCCCACCCTCCCTCCCTCCTCCCTCTCGTAACCACAAAAGAATGTTTTCTTTTTGGTTTAAACTATTTCTCAAGTTCTTATAATAGTGGTCTTGTACAATATTTGTCCTTTTGCAACTGACTAATTTCACTCAGCATAATGCCTTCCAGGTTCTTCCATGTTATGAAATGTTTCATGGATTCATCACTGTTTGTTATCGATGCATAGTATTCCATTGTGTGAATATACCATAATTTATTTATCCATTCATCCGTTGATGGGCACCTTGGTTGCTTCCATCTTTTTGCTATTGTAAACAGTGCTGCAATAAACATGGGTGTGCATGTGTTTGTTCGTGTAAAGGCTCCTATTTCTCTACGATATATTCCAAGGAGTGGGATTGCTGGATCCTATGGTAGTTGTATTTCTAGCTTTTTAAGGAAGCGCCAAATCAATTTCCAAAGTGGTTGTACCGTTTGACATTCCCACCAGCAGTGTAGAAGTGTTCCAATCTCTCCACAGCCTCTCCAACATTTATTATTTTGTGTTTTTTGGATTAATGCCAGCCTTGTTGGAGTGAGGTGAAATCTCATTGTAGTTTTGATCTGCATTTCTCTAATGGCTAATGATCGTGAACATTTCCTCATGTATCTGTTAGCCACCTAGATGTCTTCTTTAGTGAAGTGTTTATTCATATCTTTTGCCCATTTTTTAATTGGGTTATTTGTCTTTTTGCAGTTGAGTTTTTGCAGTATCATGTAGATTTTAGAAATCAGGCACTGATCAGAAATGTCATAGCTGAAAACTTTTTCCCACTCTGTAGGTAGTCTTTAATCTTTTGGTGAAGTCTTTGGATGAGCATAAGTGTTTGATTTTTAGGAGCTCCCAGTTATCTAGTTTTTCTTCTACATTCTTTATAATATTTTGTATACTGTTTATGCCATGTATTAGGGCTCCTAACCTTGTCCTTTTTTTCTTCCGTGATCTTTATCGTTTTAGATTTTATATTTAGGTCTTTGATCCATTTTGAGTTAGTTTTTATGCATGCAGTGATGTATGGGTCCTGTTTCATTTTTTTTGCAGATGAATATCCAGTTATGCCAGCACCATTTGTTAAAAAGACTGTCTTTTCCCCATTTAACTGTTTTGGGGCCTTTGTCAAATATCAACTGCTGATATGTGGATGGATTTATGTGTGGATTCTCAATTCTGTTCCATTGGTCCATGTATCTGTTGTTGTACTAGTACCAGGCTGTTTTGACTACTGTGGCAGTATAATAGGTTCTAAAATCAGGTAAAGTAAGGCCTCCCACTTTATTCTTCTTTTTCAGTAATGCCTTGTTTATCCAGGGCCTCTTGCCCTTTCATACGAAGTTGGTGATTTGTTTCTCCATCTCATTAAAGAATGTCGCTGGGATTTGGATCAGAATTGCATTGAATGTATAGATCGCTTTTGGTAGAACAGACATTTTCATAATGTTAAGTCTTCCTATCCATGAGCAAGGATGTTCTTCCACTTATGTAAGTCTCTTTTGGTTTCTTGCAGAAGTGTACTGTAGTTTTCTTTGTATAAGTCTTTTATATCTCTGATAAGATTTATTCCTAAGTATTTTATCTTCTTGGGGGCTACTGTAAATGGCATTGATTTGGTGATTTCCTCTTCGATGTTCTTTTTGTTGGTGTAGAGAAATCCAACTGATTTTTGTATGTTTATCTTGTATCCCGATACATTGCTGAACTCTTCTAGTAGTTTCAGTAGTTTTCTTGAGGATTCCTTAGGGTTTTCTGTGTATAAGATCATGTCATCTGCAAATAGAGACACTTTTACTTGTTCCTTGCCAATCTGGATGCCCTTTATTTCTTTATCTAGCCTAGTTGCTCTGGCTAGGACTTCCAGCACAATGTTGAATAAGAGCAGTGATAAAGGGCATCTTTGTCTGGTTCCCGATCTCAGTGGGAATGTTTTCAGGTTCTCTCTATTTAGGGTGATGTTGGCTTGTGGCTTTGTATAAATGCCCTTTATTATGTCGAGGAATTTTCCTTCTATTCCTATTTTGCTGAGAGTTTTTATCATGAATGAGTGTTGAACTTTCTCAAATGCCTTTTCTGCATCAATTGATAAAATCATGTGATTCTTGTCTTTTGTTTTATTTATGTGATGGATTACATTAATTGTTTTTCTAATGTTGAACCATCCCTGCATACGTGGTATGAATCCCACTTGGTCATGGTGAATTATTTTTTTGGTATGTTGTTGAATTCTATTGGCTAGAATTTTGTTGAGGATTTTTGCATCTACATTCATGAGGGGTATAGGTCTATAATTTTCTTTCCTTGTGGTGTCTTTACCTGGTTTTGGTATCAGGGATATGGTGGCTTCACAGAATGAGTTTGGTAGTATTCAGTCCTTTTCTATGGTCTGAAATACCTTTAATAGTAGTGGTGTTAACTCTTCTCTGAAAGTTTGGTAGAATTCTGCAGTGAAGCCGTCCGGACCAGGGCTTTTTTTGTTGGAAGTTTTTTGATTACCTTTTCAATCTCTTCTTTTGTTATGGGTCTAAGTAGTTGTTCTACCTCTGTTTGTGTTAGTTTAGGTAGGTAGTGTGTTTCTAGGAATTCATCCATTTCTTCTAGGTTTTGAAATTTGTTTGAGTACAGTTTTTCAAAGTAATCTGATATGATTCTTTTAATTTCAGTTGGGTCTGTTGTAATATCGCTCATCTCGTATCTTATTCGGGTTATTTGTTTCCTCTTCTGTTTTTCTTTTGTCATTTTGGCCAGTGGTTTATCAATTTTGTTGATTTTTTCAAAAAAACAGCTTTTTGTCTTTTTTTCTGTTTTCTATTTCATTTAGTTCAGCTCTAATTTTTATTATTTGTTTTCTTCTGGTGCCTGTGGGTTTCTTTTGTTGCTCTCGTTCTATTTGTTCAAGTTGTAGGGATAATTCTTTGATTTTGGCCCTTTCTTCTTTTTGGATGTGTGCATTTACTGATATAAATTGGCCTCCGAGCACCGCTTTTGCTGGTCCCAAAGGCTCTGATAGGAAGTGTTTTCATTCTCATTGGATTCTATGAATTTCTTTATTCCAGCCTTAATGTCTTCTATAATCCAGTCTTTTTTGAGCACAGTATTGTTCAGTTTCCAAGTGTTTGATTTCTTTTCCCTGCTTTTCCTGTCATTGATTTCCACTTTTATGGCCTTATGGTCAGAGAAGATGCTTTGTAATATCTCAATGTTTTGGATTCTGCTAAGGCTTGCTTTATGACCTAATATGTGGTCTATTCTAGAGAATGTTCCATGTGCACTAGAAAAGAAAGTATACTTGGTTGCTGTTGGATGGAGTGTTCTGTATATGTCTACGAGGTCAAGTTGGTTGATTGTGCATTTAGATCTTCCGTGTCTTTATTGAGCTTCTTTCTGGATGTCTTGTCCTTCACCAAAATTGGTATGTTGAAGTCTCCTACTATTATTGTGGAGCTGTCTATGTCACTTCTCAATGCTGACAGAGTTTGTTTTATGTATTTTGCAGCCCTGTCATTGGGTGCATAAATATTTAATATGGTTATATCTTCTTGATGTATTGTCCCTTTAATTATTATATAGTGTCCTTCCTTATCCTTTATGATGGATTTAACTTTAAAGTCTATTTTGTCAGAAATTAATATTGCCACTCCTACTCTGTTTTGATTGTTTTTTGCTTGATATATTTTTTTCCATCCTTTGAGTTTCAGTTTGTGTCTCTAAGTCTAAGGTGTGTCTCTTGTAGGCAGCATATAGACGGATCTTGTTTTTTAATCCATCCTGCCACTCTCTGTCTCTTTATTGGTGCATTTAATCCATTTACATTCAGGGTAATTATGGATAGGTATGAATTTAGGGCTATCATTTTGATGTCTTTTTTTGTGTGTTGTCAGCTTCTTTTTCCCACTTGATTTTATGTGCTGAGTAGGTTATCTTTATATATTGTCCTTTCCTCATATTTGTTGTTGTTGATTTTGTTTCTGCTGAGTCTGTATTTTTCCCTTGTATTTTATTTTGATGAGTGGGATAGTTTGTCTCCTTTGTGGTTACCTCTTTATTTACCCCTATTTTTCTAAATTTAAAACTAACTTTTATTTCTTTGTATTGCTGTATCTTCCTCTCCGTATGGAAGATTACATTTCTAAGTCCCTCTTTATTATTTTAATGTTGTCTACTTTTATATAATAACATAGCTGTTACCCTGTTTTGGGCTATTTTTTTTATAATCTTGCTTTGTTTTTTTGGATTTCCCTGTCTGGGTGGACTTCTGGTTGCTCTGCCCAGTGTTCTAGTCTTGGGTCGATACCTGATATTATTGATTTTCTAACCAAAGAACTCCCTTTAGTATTTCTTGCAGTTTTGGTTTGGTTTTTACGAATTCCCTAAACTTGTGTTTATCTGGAAATGTCTTAATTTCACCTTCATATTTAAGAGACCGTTTTGCTGGATATATGACTCTTGGTAGGCAATTTTTTTCCTTCAATTTTTTAAATATGTCATTCCATTGCTTTCTTGCCTGTGTGGTTTCTGCCGAGAAGTCCAAGTTTATTCTTATTGGCTCTTCTTTGTAGGTGACTATTCATTTATCCCTCGCTGCTCTTATAATTCTCTCTTTATCTTTGGTTTTGGCAAGCTTGATTATGTCTTTCTTTTAACACCTACCTTATGTGGAGTTCGATGAGCATCTTGGATAGATATCTTCTCATCTTTCACAATATCAGGGAAGTTTTCTGCCAACAAATCTTCAAGAATTTTCTCTGTATTTTCTGTTATCCCTACCTGTTCTGGAACTCCAATCACTCATAGGTTATTTCTCTTTGATAGAGTCCCACATGATTCTTAAGGTTTCTTCATTTTTTTTAATTCTTTTATCTGATTTTTCTTCAGATATATTAGTGCCAAGTGATTTGCCTTCAAGTTCAGAAATTCTAGCTTCTACTAGCTCATTTCTGCTCCTCTGGCTTTCCTTCGAGTTGTCTAATTCTGTAATTTTTTTGCTAATCTTCTGAATTTCTGATTGCTGTCTGTCTATAGATTTTTCGAGCTTATTAAACTTTTCATTTTGTTCCTGAATAATCTTTCTAATTTCTTCAGTTGTTTTATCTGTGTGTTCCTTGTCTTGTTCTGCGTATTGCCTCATTTTCTTCCGGATGTCTTGAAGGGTTCTGTATATTAAACTTTTGTATTCTGCACCTGGTAATTCCAGGAATACACTTTCATCTAGAAGATCCCTGGATTCTTTGTTTTGAGAGCCTGTTGAGGTGATCATGGTCTGTTTCTTTATGTGACTTGATATTGACTGTTTTCTCTGAGCCATCTAAAAGTCTTAGTTTTTGCTTGCTTACTGTGTCGTAGCTGCTTACTTTATTTTATTTTGGTATACCCCTATGGGTTGCTTGAGTGAGCTAGCTTGATTATTTTCACCTTTGGAGCTCTGGTGTCCTGTCCCCAGCTGGCTAGAGCTGTTATCAGGTATATCAGTCTAGGAGTCCATTCAGTTTTCTTTTATGAATTCAGCTCAGGTTTCCAGGTAGCTGATATCAAGTGTATGATACAGGCTCTGTCCTACAGTCCTAGAGGGGCAGGGGTGATTGGCGTATATACCGGTATCTGATTGCATCAGGGGGTCATGCTCTGAACAAGGTAGGGGGCTGAGAACCGACCCCCAAGTGTCTCTGAGGAAAACACGTCTCTGTTCCCTAGAGCGTGCTGGTGGGTGGGTTCTGCAGAGGGACCACGGGCACCCAAAGTTTTTGGTTGTAAGGACTGGGAGGTACCAGCTATCTTTGGACCTCTGTAGCAGGTCACTGGGTGACCTGAGGGGAGCCACCAGTCCTTAGGTCCCTGATGTGGGTAGGTGAGGACCTTGTTTAACAGGCAAAGCAATGTCAAACATCAAACACCCACCTCTCCACCACACTGCTGATATGGTTGGAGTTTGCTAACAAGGGCCTATTCTCCTGAAATAGCCCCACACAGGTCCATGAAGAAGGGAAGTTGCTCAAGGTCCATGGACGGTTTATGTCTGGAAAGGAGCCACTTCTGACCTGAGCTCCCCCGGTTAATGGAGCTAGAAATTATCCTTTCCCGCCAGTTGCAAATTTTTTCCTTCCCCAAGGCCGGGAGGATGGCTCCAGGTGCTCACCAGGGTCTATCTCAGGCCTAGGGATTCAGCCTCTGAAGCCGGCTTCGGGGGGGGGGGGGGAGGCGTGATAAAATATCCGCAAGTTCTTAGCTTTTGCTGAGAGCGCCCTTCTGCTCAGGTTCCGGAGGTGTGAGTGGGCTGTGTGGCTGCTGCTTCTCCCTGAGGAAACTGTGGCCGAACGCTAGGACCAGCCCACTGCCGCTGCCCCAGGAATAGTGCCTGAGGGCTCTGCATGATTCAGGTCCGGCATCTCCTCTCCACTTCTGAACAGCCTCTTCCTCCCCTGCCCCTCAGTTCGTTGTCTAAGCTTGCCTTTAATGCTCAGGGCTCCCAGCTTGTCACAAATACACTCGTTTCACTTGTTTTTTTGGGTCTTTGTTGTAAAGAGGGCTCGACGGAAGCGTCTGTCTATTCCGCCGTCTAGGCTCCACCTCCACACTCCTGACTCTTGTTTCTTAGTGATAGAAAGTCCCCCTCCTTTCTGCTCACTTCTTTTTTCATATCTCAAAAGAGACTGTCTCAAAACACAACCTGATCTTGTAGATTGAGTCCTGTCCCATTAACATAACTGCCTCTAAGGCTGCCTCCTTAACATCATAGAGGTGAGATTTACAACACATAGAAAAGTCACATCAGATGACAAAAAGGTAGACCATTGCACAATCCTGGAATCATGGCTTAGCCACGTTGACACACATTTTTGGGGGACACAATTCAATCCATACCAGGCTGTTACAGGGATTAATCCATTCGCCCGTATACCAGTGCCCTGAGGCAGATACCATCGTCTCCATGAGGTCCCAGAGAGGAGAATCGCCTTCAAAGGCTCACTGTGGAGCTGGGATTTGGAGGCAGGCAGCCTGGTTCCATAGGCTGCTCTCTTAACCCTCATACTCTATATAAACTAAAACCTGTTGCTGTCAAGTTGAATCTGAGCAGTTGGTGGATTTGAACTGCAGACCTTTTGGATAGCAGCTGAGCTTTTAACCACTGTGCCACCAGGGCTCCATCATACTATCTATAAACCCAGTGCCGTCGAGTCAATTCCGACTCATAGTGACCCTATAGGACAGGGCAGAACTAACCCATAGAGTTTCTAAGGAGTGCCTGGCAGATTCGAACTGCCGACCCTTTGGTTAGTAGCTGTAGCACTTAACCACTACACTTCTAGAGTTTCCAGACTCTCTATAGTCCCTTGTAATGGTCCCAACAATCCTATGGTGTAGGAATAACTATGACCCATTTTTCAGATGAGGAAATTGAGGCTTAAACCTATACTCACTCACAGAGCCACAGACTTGAACCTTTGTCTGTCTTACCACCACATCCATACCCTTGACCCCCGATGTTGTCTGGCAGGAGGCAAGAAGCTCCAAGTAGGCTCTGGAGCATCTTGGGCTGGGTCCCTGTCAGGCCCTGGGGGGGTGTCCCAGCCTCCCTCCCCTTCCTGTGACACTCCTTCATCTTTCCTTTGGCTTGTTTCTTTTCTGCTTGCTGATTTGTAAGAGTTCATTGGATATTATATGAATTAAGTCTGTTTTTTTCCCCATGTCTGTTTTTTTATAAGAAAAATATTTGTTTTACACGGTTCAACAGGTTTGCCTTTTACTTTACAGTTTCTAGATTTCCAACCTTGGTTAAAAAAGTCTCCTGGTGAGCAGTGGGATGCAGAACCCAAATTCTTGTAAAAAGACCAGACTTAGTGGTCTGACTGAGACTAGAAGGACCCCAGAGGTCATGGTCCCTAGACCTTCTGTTAGCCCAAGACAGGGACCGTTTCCAAAGCCAACTCTTCAGGTAGGGATTGGACTGGACTATGGAATAGAAAATGATACTGGTGATGAGTGAGTATCTTAGATCAAGTAGACACATGAGGCTATGTGGGCAGCTCCTGTTTGGAGGGGAGATGAGAGGGTGGAGGGGGTCAGAAGCTGGCGAATGGACACAAAAACAGAGAGTGGATGAAAGAGGTGCGCTGTCTCATCGGAGAGAGAGCAACTAGGAGTATATAGCAAGGTATGTATAAGTTTTTGTATGAAAGACTGACTTGGTTTGTAAACTTTCACTTAACCACCAGGGTTTCCAGCCAGGCCTTAGGGGTTGTTAAAAACTTTTCACCCCCTCCTCCCCAACACATGAATGACACCTTAATTCAAATCTGTATATTTCTGTTCAGGCTGCAATTTGGACCTGCACCACCCCCATCGCCATGTTTGGGATGAGGGCCCTTGATGGATACCTGGGTTTGGGGACTCTGGTAGTGGTTAAGAGCTTGGCTGCTAACCAAAAGGTCGGCGGTTCGAATCTACCAGCCACTCCTTAGAAAGCCTTTGGGGCAGTTCTACTGTGTCCTATAGGGTCGCTATGAGGTGGAATCGACTCAGTGGCAATGGGCTTGGTTTTTTGTTTTTTTGGTTTGGGGGAGCTGAAGATGGGAAATGAAGATGTGGGGATGGTTCTCAGCAGGGGAGGTGACAACTTGGGATTGGAGGAAGGAGGAGATGCTGAGAGTTAAGAGATATGGGATGTTAAGATGCTAAAAAAAAAAAAAAAAGAAGCCATAAATTGGGGCTGTGTGAAGAAGTCAAAGGTCAGAGGTCATGTGAGGCCGGAAGGGGACTGTGAAAGGCGCTAGAGGACCAAGGATTCGGCATGTGTTAAGGGGATGTGAACCAGCGAAGTCTTCAGAGCAGAGACCAGGGAAGCGCAGAGGCCTCCTTGGGCACATGTATTGGTTCACTCACTCCACAAAGATTTATTGAGCACCTACTATCTCTCAAGCACTGGATCAGGAAGACATGGCCCCTGCCCTCGTGGAGGTCGGAGAATGCAGGGGACATGGCAAACAGTCAGACATTCAAGAACGCGCAAAGGTGTCAAATGAGAAGTCAAGGGCCCAGGCAGAAATGAAGAGGGCTAGGAGGTGGTAAAAAAAAATTTTTTTTTTTTTTAAGGGAACAGGGTGACACTGAGGGGGCAGGGAGACGCTGAGGGGTTAGGGAGCTGCTAAAGGCTCAGGGAGGTGCTAAGGGTTCAGGGAGGTGCTAAGGGCTCAGGGAGGTGCTAAGGGAACAAGGAGGTGCTAAGGGCTCAAGTTGGGGCTAAGAACTCAAGGAGGGGCTAAGAGCCAGGGAGGGGCTAAGGGTCAGGGAGGGGCTAAGGGTCAGGGCATGGCTCTAGGAGGGTAGATGTGGCAGGGTCAGAGCAGGTGTGGGGTCCACAGTCACTCCCTCAGCTGCACAGACACAGAGGAGTCAGTCACCCTTGTCCTCCGCAGCCCCCCAGCCTCCATCCGGTTCTTGGTCTTGTGCATGAAGTGGACGAAGCGCACGCCGGAGCCATAGTGGCGGAATACGTGAGACACCTGTGGCACCCCGGGGATTAGAAAGAAGTACTTATTAGGGACCCATGAATCCCACTTTCCTCCCTCCTCCTCTGTGAACACACGGCTGGGGGTCTCACCTGGACCCAGCGCCCCGGGGGGCCTCTCCCAGAGGTCCGGGGGGCCACATGGTGCTGGGCGATGACAGTGCGTCGGTCCGCAGCCAGTAGCCAGACGTGCAGCTCATAGACACACAAGTCCAGGCGACTGTCCTCATACCTGGGGATGGGACCCAGGTCTTCAGCTGCGACAGTGCCGCCCCAGTGTCCCAACCCCAAGCCCTGACACCATTAGCCATTCCACGCATACTCATGGCACCCACTCAGTGCACAGCCCTGGGCTGGCAACCAAGACAGCCCCACATCCTGCCCTCATGGACTCATAGTACAGTGGAGGAGGAGGACATGCCACCAAACAATGACAGCAAGGCTGGGATGGGGAGGCACAGGCAGGAGGCTTGGGCTGGGGCGGGGGAGGCATAGGAGGCGGGGCCAGGGTTGTGACAGGGAAGACAAGGGGAGGAATCAGGCCTTAGACAGGCAAGGCACAGGCAGAGGGGTCCTGCCAGGGTGGGGGAGGCACAGGCAGAGGGGCCCGGCCAGGGCGAGGGAGGTGCGGAGAGAGGGCTTGGGAGACACAAGCACTGGAGCACAGCACCTGACCCAGCTGGTGTGGTGGTGATGGGTGACAGGGAAGGCATCTGGAGGAGGCATGTGTATCTGATTCCTAAAGGATAAGGAGGAGCTAGCTTCAAGAATAGAGAGGGATAGGCATCCAAGAAAGAGGGGACAGCTTTGGTAAAGTCCCAAAGACACAAGCAGCTTGCACGTTTTCAAGAAAAGACTCAGAGAGAAGGCGCCGGAGAGGTGGGCAGGGCCAGAGCCTGGAGGACCAGGAGGGTCTTGGTGAGGAGCTCAGACCAGAGGGGAGGCTGGGTGAGGCCTTGGCTTGGGGAGCCCAGTGTGGGGGCATACCAGTCCATGACGGTGATGTCCGGCTGCTCGTCATCCAGCAGCTCCTCCCACAGGCCCTCAGCCAGGAGGTCCACACACTGCTGCTTTACCGTCCAGCTGTGAAAAGAGGGGACCCACTGAGGCCCCAGCTCAGGGAGCGGGAAGCCCCATCATAGCAGTACCTGTGGCACGGCATATGGGTTGCCACATGCTCCCCAGGCACTTTCCAGCCTCAGTTCCATGAGTCCCTTGGAGGAGGCATTCTGAACCCTGCGCTGCAGACGACAAAACCAAGGCTCAAGGTGGGAAGTGGCTTGCCCAAGGTCAAGTAGCAAAGAAGTGGTAGCACTGGGATGTAAACCCAGGTGTGTATGACCTGAGCCACCCAGGTGCACTGTCTGCCACTGTGCGGACAGTGGGTCTGCTTAATGCTGACCTGGGGCGGCTCTTCCTCTCTCAGGGAAAGGGGTGGTGAGTAGTAATAATAACAATAATAGGTGCCATTTATTGAACATCTACTAAGTGGTAAAGCCCCACGTGTGTCAGAGTAGAACTGTGCTCCAGAGTTTTCAGTGGTAGATTTTTTGGAAGTAGGTCACCAGGGTTTTCTTCTGAGGTGCCTCTGGGGGCACTTGAACTTCCAACCTTCCAGTTAGCAGTAGAGTTCATTCACCACTTGCATTTGGGAGCTGGACCCTATGTTGGGTGTTTTATGAGCATTCCCTCCTATGACTAACCCTGTTTGCAGATCAGGAAACTGAGGCCCAGGGAGGCAAAGTCAGGTTCTCCAGGCCCCACAGCAAGGATGGCTGAAGCCGGGATTCAAACCCAGGCCACACTGGCCCTAGCGACTCACCTGCGGTCCCCCTGGAGCTTTTCTGTTCTAATGAACCACCCGCTGAAATTGCCTGGCAGATGGAGGAGCAAAGCGTTAGAACGCCGCCATTCTGGAGGACGACCACCGCCCCCCCCCCCACCAAGCGCTCCCTCACCCAGTACTCACCGAGAGTCCCCAGGGGTTGATGGGTGGGACCAGTACGGGGTGCTGGCTCAGAAATGTTGATGCCTGAAATACGGGTGAGTGGCATCAGGCTTGGCTGAGGTGCCCATCACCCCCGCCCCCGCCCCCACACCCTCACCATTCTCCACCCCTAGTGCCCGACCCGCCAGGCCAGACCAGGATGGCAGAGATGAATGAGTCAGGCCCCCGTCCGGGAGAGCACCCGAGAATGTCGGGGTGGGAGGTGGAGGAGATAGCCTGGGGTGGAAGGGATGGGAGACGGTGGTGAGGGAGTGGGAGGGGTTGTTGGGAGACAGAGGGGCAAAGAGGCCCCAAGAGGAAGAGACATAGAAACATAGGCACAGAGAAAGACGGAGACAGAAAGAAAAATACAGAGAGAGCGTCAACAGGGAGAGAGAGGCACAATGACAGAAAAGAGAGGGGTGGAGAGATCAATAAAGAGACCGAGAGAGACAAGGAGACAGGCACAGGAGGGAGAGACGTGGAGGCACGGAGGCGGAGAGGTGAAGAGACCGACGGTCCAGGGCAGCCGCGAGCTGGGGCCGGCCGCGCACCTTCGGGGTTGGGCGAGCGCAGCAGGTTGCGGTAGAGCGGCCGGCGCAGGAAGATCAGCCGCCAGCTGAGGTGCTCGGGCAGCCGCAGGGTCCCGCCCGGCGGCCCCCACTTCTCCAGCAGCAGCTGCCGCGCGTACGCCTCGGACAGCTGCTCAGTCTCGGGGGGCGCGGGGCGCTCCGGGGCGGCGGGCGACGGCGGCGACGGGGGCGAGGGAGGCGCGGGCGGCTCCGCGAGGCTCCCGTCCTCCTCCATCCCGCTGCCGAGCGTGTGTTCCTCTGCAACCTCAGCCATCCCTCGGGCCTGGGCGACTGTCCCCGGCTCCGCTGGACTGGGGGTTAAAGAGGGGCGGGAGGAGGCGGGGCTCCCCAGCAGGCATTGAAAAGAGGGGCGTGTTGGGGGAAGGATCCCGGCCTCCAGCCGCTCCTCCCTCAGACCCGGGAGTCCGGGCCCCCATTCCCCTCCTCCCTTAGATCCAGGAGTTCCGGCCCCCATTCCCCACCACCCTCAGACCTGGGAGTCTGGGCCCCCAGCCCCCTCTTCCCTCGGACACGAGTATTAGGACTCCCAGACCCCTCCTTTCTCAAACCCAGAAGTCCAGGCTCCCAGAGCCTTCCTCCCTGAGACCTGGGAGTTTGGGCCGCAGCCCCCTCCTCCCTGAGACCCAGGAGTCCAGGCCCCCAGCCCCCTCCTCCCTCAGACCCAGGAGTCTGGCCGCTACCCCTCCTCCCTGAGACCTGGGAGTCCGGACCCCCACCTTCTTCCTCCCTCAGACCCAGGAGTTCGGGTCACCAGCCCCCACCTCCCACAGACCCGGGAGTCCAGGCTCCCAGGTTTAGTTTCCAAGGCTTCCTGTCCCGATTTCCCAAGGGCCAGCTGAGGACCCAGGTGCTGGCCCTGGGAGGGGGGTGTGACAAAGGAGCTAATGTCAGGGCTTGGTGCTCACTAATGAGGCCTGTCCACCTCTTTATGATCCGACAAGGCAGCATTAAGAGGTTAATTAAGGAAGACCCCCTCCACCGCTCCAGGCTCTCAGCGGGGGGTAGGGGGGAGTTGGGGTGGGATAGGGAGGTCCTGCTTCTGCCACTTCCTCTCCTGCCTTCACCTGGGATGACCCTGACAGTTCTTGTCCTGGAAGCTAAGGGGGGGAGGTGGGGATGGAGAGCAGAGAGAGACCTGCAGCCAGAGATGGAGTCAGAGTGGGGGACCCCAGGAAGACCCAGATAGCAGAGAGGGAAGCAGCAACCCCACCCATGTTTTCAGGGTGCCAGTCCCCCTTCCTGGGATGGGCTTGGAAGCCTCCTCCCTCAGAGGTCATGAGGAGTTTGGAGTGAGGGCTGGGGAGATGGTGGGAAGAAGGCAGGGTGCAGAGGAAGTGGGTGGCGGAGGAACCTGTAGGGCCAGATGCTCACAGCCACTTCCCACCCATGACCGCATCCCACACCCAGGTAAGCACAGGCACGGAACGCCACAGTCTATCAATAACAACCACCACCGTGAGTGCTTTCAGCCTGTCAGATGCTGGTTTAGGTGCTTATAAGTTAATTTCATCCTTCTAAAAATGGCAAGGAGGTTGTTGTTATGCACACTCCAGTGGGTTCGACTCATACTCATACCCTGTAGGACAGAGTAGAATTGCCCCATAGAGTTTCCAAGGGGCAGCTGGTGGATTCAAACTGCCAACCTTTTGGTTAGCAGCCAAAGGCTTAACCATTGAGCCACCAGGGCTCCGGCAATGAGGTAGATACTACTATTGCTGGCATTTTATAGATAAAACAGCAAATATGTGTGGAGCTGTGTGCTGCCCCGACACTCTCTAGTACCCATGTCGCTCCCACAACAACCCTGTGAGGGTCGGTTGCTCTGTTACCCCCGTTTTACAGACGGAGAGACAGAGACAGTGCCCATAGCCACTTCTCACACACTTCCACAGGCACTCCCTGCCCCAGATTCCCAAGACACGCAGGACACAGAAAGACACGGTCCAGAGGCTCACAGACACTCGAGTAGAACCCACACCCCAAAGATGATGTTCATGTCACTGAACCCTGACTCGTGGAATTCATGCCAGGCATTGCCACGCTAAATTCCTTGGGTGGGGCACCCACCTTACGAAGTAGAGTGCCTATTTTGCAGATGAGGAAACTGAGGCCTAGTAATTCACCCAAGGTTGCCCAGCTGGTGGCTGGCAAGTTAGACACGCCTACTGTCTTAGTTATCTAATGAGGCCAAAACAAATGGCTTCAACAAACAAGTTTATTCTCTCACAGTCTAAGAGGCTAGAAGTCCAAATTCAGGGCGTCAGCGCCAGGGGAAGGCTTTCTTTGTCGGCTCTGGAGGAAGGTCCTTGTCATCAATCTTCCCCTGTGGCCAAAGAGTGGGCTCTTCTCCTGGCACTACTGTCTTGGTGGTATGAGGTCCCCTTGTCTTTTATATCTCAAAAGAGATTGGCTTAAAACACAACCTAATCTCGTAGACTGAGTCCTGCCTCACTAACATCATAGTGGTTAGGATTTGGAAAATTACATCAGATGACAAAATGGTAGACAATCACACAATACTGGGAATTATGGACTAACCAAGTTGACAGATATTTGGGGGGGACAAAATTCAATCCGTAACACCCACCAAACCCAAAACCCATGACCATCAAGTCGAGTCATAGACACACCCACCCGTTGACGTCAAGTCGATCCTGACCCATAGCCACCCTATAGGACAGAGTAGAACAGCCCCATAGGATTTCCAAGAAGCACCTGGTGGATTTGAACTGCTGACCTTTTGGTTAGCAACCAAGCTCTTAGCCACTGTGCCACCAGGGTTCCATAGACACCCCCACACAGTCTTAAATCAGATACACAGGGGCAGGGATTTTATCGCCCCCAGGGAGAAATACAGAAAGGGGCGATAATGGTTAGGTTTATTGTCACATTAACTCATTTAACTGCTCTACAGCCCTGCCGGGTGGGAACTGATAATAGTATCCCCATTTACAGATGAGGGAACTGAGGCAAGAGAGGGGAAGTGAATTAGCCAGGGCCCTGGGGGGTGGGGGGTGGAGGGAATCTATGGGAGGTGACAAACCAACTAACGCACAGGAGATACTACTGCCACCACACCCGGAAGTCCCCGGGAGACTCCTGAACGCTCTCGGAGCTCACGTACAAACGGAGACGCAGCCCCGGCTTCCACAAGCCCACAAACCCACAGGCTGTCCTGGCCACCCACTCAGCTGCCTCATTGGAGGAGGAGGAGAAGGGGCAGAGCCCGGAGGAGGAGTGTCTGATGAGAGGAGTCAGCTCTGTCCCCAGGTCAGAATCCAGGGCAGGGCGTGGCCGGGAGCCCGAAGAAGGCCAGCAGGAAGGGCAGCGAGGAGGCTGGCAGAGGTGGAGAGCGGGGATCCACACCCCACCTCGGCCTGGCCCACCCTTTCGGCCTGGCCAGAGCTCTCTCTCTTCCATTCTTCCTTCTTTCCTTTGTTTTCTTTTTAAAGAGGGAGTTAAAAAAAATTTTTATGAAGAAATGAGCATAAGCCTCTCATTTTTCAACGAGAACAGTAATAGTAAAAAGCATCAATAAAATAACTCCAAATTCTCTAATTACTGACTTGGCCACACCTACACTTCCCCCCATCCTTTTTAGTTTTTTCTGTTCCTATACTCAGAACCCCGGTGGCATAGTGCTTAAGAGCTCAGCTGCTAACCAAAACGTCTGCAGTTCAAATCCACCAGCCGTTCCTTGGAAACCCTATGCGGCAGTTCTACTCTCTCTTATAGGGTCGCTATGAGTCAGTAGTCGACTCCCCCGCAATGGGTTTATTCATAAATATACTTTTTTTTTTTTTTAATATTGTGGTGAAAATTTACCCACCAGAACATTCACCAACGCAGCTCCACATTTACCGTTCGATGACACTGATCACATTTTTCATATTGTGGCACCATCATCACCAGCCTTTTCTAAAACCTTCCTCCCCCATTAACATAAACTCATGTCCCCCAAACAAAAGCTCCGTTTCCCCTCTCCCTCCCACCCCTGGTAACCTTTGATAATCTTTGGATTCTATGTGTATGCTTATTTCATATAAGTGAGATCATCCAGTATTTGTCTTTTTGTTCATCAGTGTTGTGGGCTGGACAGGGTTTTCACATCATCTATCTGGGCTCCTCATCCCCTTCTATTGCTGCTTCTCCCGACACGTGTACATGGCAGCCAAAGAGGTCTTACTAAAGCCCCAACCCAACCAGTCACTGTCCCACTTAAACCCTCCATGGCTCCCTCGTGCCCTCAGGGGAAAAAATTCCCAGCCCTTTTGCTGGCATTCAAGGCCCTGGATTTCTGGCCCTTGCCGCTGTGATCAGTTCTCTCTCATTTCAGGGCTTTTGCTCATGAAGTTCTCACCACCTGGAAAGTCCTTCCCTCTCACCTGTAGCCCCACACTGGGTGGTTCCCAAACTTTAGGGTGCATCAGATTCACCTAGGGAGCTTATTAAAAACGTGTATTTCCAAGTCTTACCCCCAGGAGTCTGGTTCAGTCCCTCTGGGACGGGCCCCAGAATCTGCAATTTAAGAAGCCCCCTTCCCCACCCAGGGGATTCCCGACATACAATGAGAAACACTTTGACTCAAATCTGAGGGAATCAGAGGTACCACTGGAAAGTCAGGTGGATTCCAATCTTAAATCGTGAACTTCTCTCTCCCTCTTGTGTTGCTGTTATTTTTTTGCTGCCGTGGAGACAGTGCCCAACTCATGGCAATCCCATGCACAGTGGGAAGAAACACTGCCTGGTTCTGTGCCATCCCCATGATCAGTTGTAGATGGGACCATTGTGATCCATAGAGTTTTCATGGGGCTGATTTTCAGAAGTAGATTGTCAGGTCTTTCTTCCTAGTCTTAGTCTGGAAGTTCCACTGAAACCTGTTTGGCATCAGAGACACACACAAAACTCCACTCACAGATGGGTGGTGGTGGTGCGTGAGGCGCATTGGCCAGGAATCGAACCTGGGTCTCCTGCATAAAAGGCGAGCATTTTGCCACTGAGGCACCAGTGCCTCCCTCCCCACCTTAGGAGCCAATAAAGATCCCAGTGTAGGGCCATCCTCAGCCTCTGAACAGGCCGAGGCTTGGCTGAGCAACACAGCACCACTTCCAAAAAGCCGCTTTGCATATATCATGAAACATGAAAAAGCACGAGCAACACTGAGTCTACTTTGGAAAACAATTTGGCAATTTCTTATAAGACCAAACATACACCTACCCGGGAAGCCAGCAATCCCACCCCTAAGTATTTTGCCATGAGAAATGAAAGCACATGTCCGAACAAAGACCTGGACACAATGTTTATGGCACAATGTTTATTCGCAAGGGTGCCAAACTGGAAACCACCCAAATGTCCGTCACCAGGTGAGTGGATAAACACACCACAGAATACCTCTCAGCAAGAAAAAGGAATGAACTGTTGAAGCGTGCACCAACATGGAGGAACTAAAAACAGTGATGCAGAGTGACATAAACTGGGCAGAGGAGCACACACCATATGCTTTCGTTTATATACAACTCTGGAAAAGGCGAAGCTAAGCAATAGTCAGAGAAAGCAGGTTGGCGAAACCAGCCTGGGGCTGGGGTTGAGGAGACTGACTGCAAAGAGTCATGGGAGTGAATTTTCTGGGGTGACTAAAACGTTCTATCTTCATTGTGGTGGTAGTTCCATGGTTCTCCACATTTGTCAAAACTCCTCAAACTGGCTCTGACAGGGATCACAATAGAGGGTCCTGGACAGAGCAGGAGAAAAATGCAGAGCAACATTCAAAGTCACAAAAAGAGACCAGACACCTGGTCTGACAGAGACTGGAGGAACCCCAAGACTGTGGTCCCTGGACACCCTGCTAACTCTGAACTGAAGCCAATCCCGATGTCCACCTTTCAGTCAAAGATTAGACAGGCCTATAAAACAAACAGTAACACAGGTGAGGAACGTGCTTCTTAGGTCAATCAAGTGTACGAGACCAAATGGGCAACACCTGCCCAAAAGCAAAGACGAGAAGGCAGGAAGGGACAGGAAAATTGGACCGATGGGCACAGGGAACCCAGGTTATAAAGGAAAAGGGGGAGAGTGCTGACACATTGCAGGGAGTGCAACCAATGTCACAAAACAATTTGAGTACCAATTTTTGAATGAGAAGCTAATTTGTTCTGTAAACTTTAACCTAAAGCACAATTTAAAATAATAATAAAAAAAAACCTCCTAGAAGTGTACATTTAAAATGGGTGTATGTAGTACAGACCTCAAAAAATTGGCAAGTGTATAGGGACCCAAGCTTATTAGTGATCACCAGAGACCGGCCGGAGGGAGGCGGGAAGCAGGACTCAATGTTTATGGGACACTGCGCTTCCCTTAAGGGTGATGGAAAAATTGGGGAATGGTTAAGGGGTTAAGGGTGATGGCTGAACAACATGATAAACATAACTAATGCCATTGAACTCTAGTGTGGAGATTGTTGAAATGGCAAATGGTTTGTTACCACAATTAAAAAAGCAAACAAACTCCTCAAGGTCCATTTAAAATGGGTGTATTTAGTGTATACCCAAAAGAATTGAATTGAAATCAAGGACTAACACGATACTCACCAACAGTCACTGCAGCATCAGTCACAGTAGCCAAAGGGTGGTAACAGCCCAAGTGTCCATCAACAGATGAGTAGATAAACAAAACGCGGTGTACACATACAATGAGATATTATTCAGCTATAAAAAGGAATGACTCTTTGATACATGCTATGACATGGATGGAAACCCTGGTGGCGTAGTGGCTAAGTGCTACAACTGTTAACCAAGAGGTCAGCAGTTCAAATCCTCCAGGTGCTCCTTGGAAACTCTACGGGGCAGTTCTACTCTGTCCTATACTGTCACTGTGAGTCAGAATTGACTCAACAGCAGTGGGTTTTGGTTTTTGTATGACTTGGATGAACCTTGAAAACATCACGCTGAGTGAAATAAGCCAGACACAAAAGAACAAATACTGTTTGATCCCACTTTTATGACACTCAACCATTTCAGGAGGCAGCACATGATCAGGAACCGATGGTACTGAAGGAAGAAGTCCAAGCTGCTCTGAAGGCATTGGCAAAAAACAAGGCTCCAGGAATTGATGGAATATCAATTGAGGTGTTTCAACAAACAGATGCAGTGCTGGAGGTGCTCACTCGTCTATGCCAAGAAATATGGAAGACAGCTTCCTGGCCAACTGAGTGGAAGAGATCCATATTTATGCCTATTCCCAAGAAAGGTGATCCAACCGAATGTGGAAATTATTGAACAATATCATTAATATCACATGCAAGCAACATTTTGCTGAAGATCATCCAAAAATGGCTGCAGCAGTATATCGACAGGGAACTGCCAGAAATTCGGGTCAGATTCAGAAGAGGGCATGGAACAAGGGATATCATTGCTAATGTCAGATGGATCTGGCTGAAAGCAGAGAATACCAGAAGGATGTTTACCTGTGTTTTATTGACTATGCTAAGGCATTCGACTGTGTGGATCATAACAAACTATGGATAACACTGTGAAGAATGGGACTTTCGGAACACTTAATTGTGCTCATGAAGAACCTTTACATAGATCAAGAGGCAGTTGTTTGGACAGAACAAGTGGATACTGATTGGTTTAAAGTCAGGAAAGGTGTGCGTCAGGGTTGTATTCTTTCACCATACCTATTCAACCCTTATGCTGAGCAAATAATCCGAGAAGCTGGACCATATGACGAAGAACGGGGCATCAGGATTGGAGGAAGACTCCTTAACAACCTGCGTTATGCAGATGACACAACCTTGCTTGCTGAAAGTGAGGAGGACTTGAAGCACTTACTGATGAAGATCAAAGACCACAGCCTTCAGTATGGGTTACAGCTCAACACAAAGAAAACAAAAATCCTCACAACTGGACCAGTGAGCAACATCATGATAAACGGAGAAAAGACTGAAGTTGTCAAGGATTTCATTTTACTTGGATCCCCAATCAACACCCATGGAAGCAGCAGTCAAGAAATCAAACAACGCATTGCATTGGGTAAATCTGCTGCAAAAGACCTCTCTGAAGTGTTGAAAAGCAAAGACGTCACCTTGAAGACTAAGGTGTGCCTGACCCAAGCCACAGTGTTTTCAATCGCCTCATATGCATGGGAAAGCTGGACAATGAATAAGGAAGACCAAAGAAGAATTGACGCCTTTGAATTGTGGTGTTGGCGAAGCATATTGAATATACCATGGACTGCCAAAAGAATGAACAAATCTGTTTTGGAAGTACAACCAGAATGCTCCTTAGAAGCAAGGATGGCGAGACTATGTCTCACGTACTTAGGACATGTTATCAGGAGGATCAGTCCCTGGAGAAGGACATCATGCTTGGTAAAGTAGAGGGTAAGCGAAAAAGAGGAAGACTCTCAGTAAGAGGGACTGACACAGGATGACCCAGGACTGGGCAGTGTTTCATTCTGTTGTACATAGGGTCGCTGTGAGTCTGAACTGACTCGACCGCACCTAACAACAACATATGAAATATCTAGAATAGGCGAATATATAGACAGAACACAGATGAGTGGTTAACAGGGGCTGGGGGGAGGAGGGAATGGGGAGCTATTGCTTACCGGGTACTGAGTTTCTGTTTGGGGTGACGAAAAAGTTTCGAAAACAAATAGCAGTGAATTATATTGAAACTATGCAAACATATTGAAGTAGTGGTTAAGTGCTACGGATGCTAACCAAAGAGTCGGCAGTTCGAATCCGCCAGGCTCTCCTTGGAAACTCTATGGGGCAGTTCTACGCTGTCCTATAGGGTCGCTATGTGTCAGAATCGACTCGACGGCACTGGGTTTGGTTTTTTTTGGGTTTATGCAGATAAAATTAATGCCACTGAATTGTACACCCCGAAACGGGTAAAATGGCAAATTTTAGGTTATACATTTCTAACAAGGAGCCCTGGTGGTACAGTGGTTAAGAGCTCAGCTGCTAACCAAAAGGCGAGCAATTCAAATCCACCAGCCACTCCTTGGAAACCCAGTGGGTAGTTCTACTCAGTCCTGTAGGTTCGCTATGAGTGGGAATCGACTTGACGGCAATGGGTTTTTGGGCATTTCTAACGCAATAAAAAAAAGAAAAAAAGTGTCTTATTGTATTTAAATAATATCTCAATAAAAAACAAAACAGACACCAAGGTCACACGATAACTATGAGCACAAGAGACAGAAAGGGCCATGTGAACCAGAGACTTACATCATCCTGAGACCAGAAGAGCTAGATGGTGCCCGGCCACAGCCGATGACTGCCCTGACAGGGAGCACAACAGAGAACCCCTGAGGGAGCAGGAGAGCAGTGGGATGCAGACCCCAAATTCTCATGAAAAGACCAGATTTAATGGTCTGACTGAGACTAGAGGAATCCCAGCGGTCATGGTCCCCAAACCGTCTGTTGGCCCAGGACAGGAACCATTCCCGAAGACAACTCATCAGACATGGAAGGGACTGGACAGTGGGTAGGAGAAAGATGCTGATGAAGAGTGAGCTACTTGTATCAGGTGGACACTTGAGACTGTGTTGGCATCTCCTGTCTGGAGGGGAGATAGAAGGGTAGAGAGGGTTAGAAACTGGCAAAATCGTCACGAAAGGAGAGACTGGAAGGGCTGACTCATTAGGGGGAAAGTAAGTGGGAATATGGAGTAAGGTGTATATAAGCTTATATGTGACAGACTGACTTGATTTGTAAACTTTGACTTAAAGCACAATAAAAATTATTAAAAAAAAAAAAAAACAGAATGAGGCAGCTCTTTCTACATCCTCACAAGGAAATATCTCCATGCCTATTATTAAATAAAAGAAGCAAGATATGAAAGAGTGGACATGATATGTTACTATATGTGAGAAGAAAAAAATGTGTAAGCATTTGTCAGATTCCTTCTGGAAAGAGACCAAGAAAGCCGTGCAGCCTCTGGGCTGGTGGGCTGGTGGCCTGAACAGAGGACAGAGGGAAATGGCTTTCACTCTATGCCTTTTGTACCTTTTGGATTTTGTACCACTTAGGTGTGCCTCCTGAAAAAAATTACCATAATTTTTAAGAAGAAAACAAGGCTTCCGTGACTTTCAATTGCCCTTTCTACCTCTCATTCTTTCAACTAGTATTTATTAAGCACCTGTGATGGCCTGGATACAACGGTGGAAGAATGGACTCGGTTCCTGTCCTTGTGGGGCTTACCGCCCAGTGACGTGAGGGAGGACCTCAACATGACGAGGGGCAACAAGTAACGGGGCTCCTCCCCGCTTAGGCTCTGATGCAGCAGGTCCTGGATGGGGCTGGAGAATTTGCACGTCTAGCAAAGTCCCAGGTGGTGCTGATGCTGCTGGTCCAGGACCCCAAGGTAAGAACCACTCTCCTAGTGGCCAAGAACATCCTCGGGAGTCCGTCTGTGATCCTTAGCTTCCCATCTATAAAATGGGGCTAACTCCTCCCCACGGTGCTGCCTACGCTGGCCCCCTCGCTCATAGCACCTCATCTTTGTTTTTTCCAGAAGTTCTTTTTTTTTTTTTTAATTGTAGTTTAGATGAAGGTTTACAGAAGAAACTAGTTTCTCATCAAACAGTTAGTACACACATTGTTCTATGGCACATTGTTGTATGACACTGGTTAACAGCCCCATGACATGTCAACACTCTCCCTTCTCAACCCTGGGTTCCCTATTGCCAGCTTTCCTGTTCCCTCCTACCTTCCAGTCCCCGCCCCAGGACTGGTATGCCCCTTTAGTCTTGTTTTGTTCCATGGGCCTGCTCAATCTTTGGCTGAAGGGTGAACCTGAGGAGTGACTTCATTACTGAGCTGATAGGGTGTCTCTCAGGGTCTCCAGTGTCTGTCAGGCCAGCAAGTCTGGTCTTTCTTTTTGAATTAGAATTTTGTTCTACATTTTCTACAGCTCTGTCTGGGACCCTCTTTTGTGATCCCTGTCAAAGCAGTCAGTGGTGGTATCCGGGCACCACCTAGTTGTACTGGACTCAGTCTGGTGGAGGCCATGGTAGATGTGGTCCCTTAGTCCTCTGGACTAATCTTTCCCTTGTATCTTTAGTTTCCTTCATTCTCCCTTGCTCCTGAAGGGGTGAGACCAGTGGAGTATCCTAGATGGCCGCTCACATGTTTTTAAGACCCCAGATGCTACTCACCAAAGTAGAATGTAGAACATATTCTTTATAAACTATGTTATCCCAATTAAGCTAGGTGTTCCCTGAGACCGTGGTCCCTACAGCCTTCAGCCCAGCAACTCGGTCCCTCAGAGAGTTTGGGCGTGTCTATGGAGCTACCATGACCTTGCCTTGTACCGGTTGTTCTGGCTTCCCAGTATTGTGTGCTGTCTTACCCTTCACCAAAGTTTCCAGTGCTGCATCTTTTTGCTGGTGCTTGAGTCTCCAACTTCCTTCCCACCCCAGGGCTTTTGCACTGGCCATCCTTCTGTCTGGAAGGCTTTTCTCTCCATGCCTTCCACAGCTGCCTTCATCTCCATTCAAATGTCACCTCCTCATAAGGTGCACCCCTGTGGACCTCTCTTTGTCCCACCTAACAGTATATATCTTGGTGAGAGTTCCCTATTGGTACATAAAAGGAAACCTGCCCACACCCATGAAGTAGATTTTCCACCCTTGGCTATTCGGTCTGGTGGTGCAGTGGTTAAGCGCTCATCTGCTAACCGAAAGGTCAATGCTTTGAACCCATCAGCCACTCCACAGGAGAAAGATATAGCAGTCTGCTCCCATAAAGATTACAGCTTGGAAATCCTATGAGGCAGTTCTACTCTGTCCTATAGGGTTGCTGAAAGCCAGAATCTATTTGATGGCAACGGGTTTGGTATTTGTTTGGTTTTTCTATTCTCTATGGCCACATCCTGGCCTTTTCTTTCTTGCTCTGAGCCTGATTAGTAACTATGTATGAATATGTGGACGTGTTCACTGGGTCTCGGTCTGCTATTAGTCCCATGGGCTAGTTTCTTCTTTAGGCTGTTGATCTCCTTCATTTTCTTTCGCTCCGTACAAGCAGAGGCCAATAGTCACATCGTCCATCTTCTTTTGATGCTTCCTATGTTGTTCAGCTTTTTCCCCATAGAATCCTTCAATATTGCAATTTGTTCCTTAAGTTTTTTCTTCAGTTCTTTCAGCTTGAGAAATGCTGAGTGTGTTCTTTCCTTTTGGTTTTCTAACTCCAGGTCTTTGTACATTTCATTATTATACTTTATACTTTGTCATCTTGAGGTGCCCTTTGAAATCTTCTGTTCAGCTCTTCTACTTCATCATTTTTTACATTCACTTTAGCTACTCTGCATTCAACGGCAAGTTCCAGAGTCTCTTCTGACATCCATTTTGGTCTTTTTTTTTTTTTTTTTCCTGTCTCTTTAATGACTTCTTGCTTTCTTCACGTATGATGTCCTTGATGTCATCCCACAACTCATGCTAGTCTTCTGTCGTTAGTGTTCAATGCATCAAATCTTTTCTTGAGATGGTCTCTAAATTCAGGTTGGATATACTCAAGGTCAGACTTTGGCTCTTGTGGACTTGTTTTAATTTTTTTCAGCTTTATATTGAACTTGCATGTGAGCAACTGATGATCTGTTCCACAGTTGGCTCCTGGCCTTGTTCTGACTGATGACATTGAACTTCTCCATTGTCTCTTTCCACAGATGTAGTCGATTTGATTCCCATGTATTGCATCTGGAAGGTCCATATGTTTAGTTGCTGTTTATGTTTTTGAAAAAAGGTATTTGCAATTAATAAGTCATTGGTCTTACAAAATTCTATCATTCGATCTCCCAAGTCTTTTCTACCACCAAGGCCATATTTTCCAACTACCAATCCTTCTTTTTTGTCTCCAACTTTCGAATTCCAATCACTAGTAATTATCAATGCATCTCGATTACATACTACAAGGTTGAAATGAGTTAAAACACCTAGTTGCTTAGCAAAGCCCTGGAACACAGTAAGCTTTTTTTTTAATAACTTTTATTAAGCTTCAAGTGAATGTTTACAAATCCAATCAGTATGTCACATATAAGTTTACATACATCTCACTCCCTACTCCCACTTGCTCTCCCCCTCTTGAGTCAGCCCTTTCAGTCTCTCCTTTCTTGACAATTTTGCCTGCTTCCCTCTCTCTCTATCCTCCCATCCCCCCTCCAGACAAGAGTTGCCAACACAATCTCAAGTGTCCACCTGATATAATTAGCTCACTCTTCATCAGCGTCTCTCTCCCACCCGCTGACCAGTCCCTTTCATGTCTGATGAGTTGTCTTCGGGGATGGTTCCTGTCCTGTGCCAACAGAAGGTCTGGGGAGCATGGCCGCCGGGATTCCTCCAGTCTCAGTCAGACCATTAAGTTTGGTCTTTTTATGAGAATTTGGGGTCTGTATCCCACTGATCTCCTGCTCCCTCAGGGGTCCTCTGCTGTGCTCCCTGTCAGGGCAGTCATCGATTGTGGCCGGGCACCAACTAGTTCTTCTGGTCTCAGGATGATGTAGGTCTCTGGTTCATGTGGCCCTTTCTGTCTCTTGGGCTCTTAGTTGTCGTGTGGCCTTGGTGTTCTTCATTTTCCTTTGCTCCAGGTGGGTTGAGACCAATTGCTGCATCTTAGATGGCCGCTTGTTAGCATTTAAGACCCCAGACTCCACATTTCAAAGTGGGATGCAGAATGATTTCATAATAGAATTATTTTGCCAATTGACTTAGAAGTCCCTGCAAACCATGTTCCCCAGACCCCCGCACTTGCTCCGCTGACCTTTGAAGCATTCATTTTATCCCGGAAACTTCTTTGCTTTTGGTCCAGTCCAATTGAGCTGACCTTCCATGTATTGAGTGTTGTCTTTCCCTTCACCTAAAGCAGTTCTTATCTACTGATTAATCAATAAAAAACCCTCTCCCACCCTCCCTCCCCCCCTCGTAACCACAAAAGTATGTGTTCTTCTCAGGTTTACTATTTCTCAAGATCTTATAATAGTGGTCTTATACAATATTTGTCCTTTTGCCTCTGACTCATTTCGCTCAGCATAATGCCTTCCAGGTTCCTCCATGTTATGAAATGTTTCAGAGATTCGTCACTGTTCTTTATCGATGCGTAGTATTCCATTGTGTGAATATACCACAATTTATTTACCCATTCATCCGTTGATGGACACCGTGGTTGCTTCCAACTTTTTGCTATTGTAAACAGAGCTGCAATAAACATGGGTGTGCATGTATCTGTTTGTATGAAGGCTCTTGTATCTCTAGGGTATATTCCTAGGAGTGGGATTTCTGGGTTGTATGGTAGTTCTATTTCTGTTTAAGATAACGCCAGATAGATTTCCAAAGTGGTTGTACCATTTTACATTCCCACCAGCAGTGTATGAGAGTTCCAATCTCTCCGCAGCCTCTCCAACATTTATTATTTTGTGTTTTTTGGATTAATGCCAGCCTTGCTGGTGTGAGATGGAATCTCATCGAAGTTTTAATTTGCATTTCTCTAATGGCTAATGATCGAGAGCATTTTCTCATGTATCTGTTGGCTGCCTGAATATCTTCTTTAGTGAAATGTGTGTTCATATCCTTTGCCCACTTCTTGATTGGGTTGTTTGTCTTTTTGTGGTTGAGTTTTGACAGAATCATGTAGATTTTAGAGATCAGGCGCTGGTCGGAGATGTCATAGCTGAAAATTCTTTCCCAGTCTGTAGGTGGTCTTTTTACTCTTTTGGAGAAGTCTTTAGATGAGCATAGGTGTTTGATTTTTAGGAGCTCCCAGTTATCTGGTTTCTCTTCATCATTTTTGGTAATGTTTTGTATTCTGTTTATACCTTGTATTAGGGCTCCTAGGGTTGTCCCAATTTTTTCTTCCATGATCTTTATCGTTTTAGTCTTTATGTTTAGGTCTTTGATCCACTTGGAGTTAGTTTTTGTGCATGGTGTGAGGTATGGGTCCTGTTTCATTTTTTTGCAAAGGGATATCCAGTTATGCCAGCACCATTTGTTAAAAAGGCTATCTTTTCCCCAGTTAATTGACACTGGTCCTTTGTCAAATATCAGGTGCTCATACGTGGATGGATCTATGTCTGGGTTCTCAATTCTGTTCCATTGGTCTATGTGTCTGTTGTTGTACCCATACCAGGCTGTTTTGACTACTGTAGCTGTATAATAGGTTCTGAAGTCAGGTAAGGTGAGGCCTCCCACTTTCTTCTTCTTTTTCAGTAGTGCTTTGCTTATCCGGGGCTTCTTTCCCTTCCATATGAAATTGGTGATTTGTTTCTCTATCCCCTTAAAATATGACATTGGAATTTGGATCGGAAGTGCATTAAATGTATAGATGGCTTTTGGTAGAATAGACATTTTTACTATGTTAAGTCTTCCTATCCATGAGCAGGGTATGTTTTTCCACTTAAGTATGTCCTTTTGAATTTCTTGTAGTAGAGCTTTGTAGTTTTCTTTGTATAGGTCTTTTACATCCTTGGTAAGATTTATTCCTAAGTATCTTATCTTCTTGGGGGCTACTGTGAATGGTATTGATTTGGTTATTTCCTCTTCGGTGTTCTTTTTGTTGATGTAGAGGAATCCAAGTGATTTTTGTATGTTTATTTTATAACCTGAGACTCTGCCAAACTCTTCTATTAGTTTCAGTAGTTTTCTGGAGGATTCCTTAGGGTTTTCTGTGTATATAATCATGTCATTTGCAAATAGTGATAACTTTACTTCTTCCTTGCCAATCCGGATACCTTTTATTTCTTTGTCTAGCCCAATTGCCCTGGCTAAGACTTCCAACACGATGTTGAATAAGAGCGGTGATAAAGGGCATCCTTGTCTGGTTCCCGTTCTCAAGGGAAATGCTTTCAGGTTCTCTCCATTTAGAGTGATATTGGCTGTTGGCTTTGCATAGATGCCCTTTATTATGTTGAGGAATTTTCCTTCAATTCCTATTTTGGTAAGAGTTTTTATCATAAATGGATGTTGGACTTTGTCAAATGCCTTTTCTGCATCAATTGATAAGATCATGTGGTTTTTGTCTTTTGTTTTATTTATGTGATGGATTACATTAATGGTTTTTCTGATATTAAACCAGCCTTGCATACCTGGTATAAATCCCACTTGATCAGGGTGAATTATTTTTTTGATGTGTTGTTGGATTCTATTGGCTGGAATTTTGTTGAGGATTTTTGCATCAATGTTCATGAGGGATATAGGTCTATAATTTTCTTTTTTTGTAATGTCTTTACCTGGTTTTGGTATCAGGGAGATGGTGGCTTCATAGAATGAGTTGGGTAGTATTCCGTCATTTTCTATGCTTTGGAATACCTTTAGTAGTAGTGGTGTTAACTCTTCTCTGAAAGTTTGGTAGAACTCTGCAGTGAAGCCGTCCGGGCCAGGGCTTTTTTTTGTTGGGAGTTTTTTGATTACCGTTTCAATCTCTTTTTTTGTTATGGGTCTATTTAGTTGTTCTACTTCTGATTGTGTTAGTTTAGGTAGGTAGTGTTTTTCCAGGAATTCATCCATTTCTTCTAGGTTTTCAAATTTGTTAGAGTACAATTTTTCATAATAATCTGAAATGATTCTTTTAATTTCATTTGGTTCTGTTGTGATGTGGTCCTTCTCATTTATTATTCGGGTTATTTGTTTCCTTTCCTGTATTTCTTTAGTCAGTCTAGCCAACGGTTTATCGATTTTGTTAATTTTTTCAAAGAACCAGCTTTTGGCTTTGTTAATTCTTTCAATTGTTTTTCTGTTCTCTAATTCATTTAGTTCAGCTCTAATTTTTATTATTTGTTTTCTTCTGGTGCCTGATGGATTCTTTTGTTGCTCAGTTTCTATTTGTTCAAGTTGTAGGGACAGTTCTCTGCTTTTGGCTCTTTCTTCTTTTTGTATGTGTGCATTTATTGATATAAATTGGCCTCTGAGGACTGCTTTTGCTGTGTCCCAGAGGTTTTGATAGGAAGTATTTTCATTCTCGTTGCTTTCTATGAATTTCCTTATTCCCTCCTTAATGTCTTCTATAACCCAGTCTTTTTTCAGAAGGGTGTTGTTCATTTTCCAAGTATTTGATTTCTTTTCCCTAGTTTTTCTGTTATTGATCTCTAGTTTTATTGCCTTGTGGTCTGAGAAGATGCTTTGTAATATTTCGATGTTTTGGACTCTGCAAAGGTTTGTTTTATGACCTAATATGTGGTCTATTCTAGAGAATGTTCCATGTGCGCTAGAAAAAAAAGTATACTTTGCAGCAGTTGGGTGGAGAGTTCTGTATAAGTCAATGAGGTCAAGTTGGTTGATTGTTGTAATTAGATCTTCCGTGTCTCTGTTGAGCTTCTTACTGGATGTCCTGTCCTTCTCCGAAAGTGGTGTGTTGAAGTCTCCTACTATAATTGTGGAGGTATCTATCTCGCTTTTCAATTCTGTTAAAATTTGATTTATGTATCTTGCAGCCCTGTCATTGGGTGCATAAATATTTAATATGGTTATGTCTTCCTGATCAATTGTCCCTTTTATCATTATATAGTGTCCTTCTTTATCCTTTGTGGTGGATTTAAGTCTAAAGTCTATTTTGTCAGAAATTAATATTGCTACTCCTCTTCTTTTTTGCTTATTGTTTGCTTGATATACTTTTTTCCATCCTTTGAGTTTTAGTTTGTTTGTGTCTCTAAGTCTAAGGTGTGTCTCTTGTAGGCAGCATATAGATGGATCGTGTTTCTTTATCCAGTCTGTGACTCTCTGTCTCTTTATTGGTGCATTTAGTCCATTTACATTCAGGGTAATTATAGATAAATAAGTTTTTAGTGCTGTCATTTTGATGCCTTTTTATGTGTGTTGTTGACAATTTCATTTTTCCACATACTTTTTTGTGCTGAGGCGTTTTTCTTAGTAAATTGTGAGATCCTCATTTTCATAGTGCTTGACTTTATGTTAGTTGAGTCGTTACGTTTTTCTTGGTTTTTATCTTGAGTTATAGTTGTTATACCTTTTTGTGGTTACCTTATTACTTACCCCTATTTTTCTAAGTAAAAACCTAACTTGTATTGTTCTATATCGCCTTGTATCACTCTCCATATGGCAGTTCAATGCCTCCTGTATTTAGTCCCTCTTTTTGATTATTGTGATCTTTTACCTATTGACTTCCATGATTCCCTGTTATGTGTATTTTTTTTTAATTAATCTTAATTTGTTTTTGTGATTTCCTTATTTGAGTTGATATCAGGACTTTCTGTTTTGTGACCTTGTGTTGTGCTGATATCTGATATTATTGGTTCTCTGACCAAACAATATCCTTTAGTATTTCTTGTAGCTTTGGTTTGGTTTTTGCAAATTCTCTAAACTTGTGTTTGTCTGTAAATATCTTAATTTCACCTTCATATTTCAGAGAGAGTTTTGCTGGATATATAATCCTTGGCTGGCAGTTTTTCTCCTTCAGTGTTCTGTATATGTCGTCCCATTCCCTTCTTGCCTGCATGGTTTCTGCTGAGTAGTCAGAACATATTCTTATTGATTCCCCCTTGAAGGAAACCTTTCTTTTCTCCCTGGCTGCTTTTAAAATTTTCTGTTTACCTTTGGTTTTGGCGAGTTTGATGATAATATGTCTTGGTGTTTTTCTTTTTGGATCAATCTTAAATGGGGTTCGATGAGCATCTTGGATAGATATTCTTTCGTCTTTCATGATGTCAGGGAAGTTTTGTGTCAGGAGTTCTTCAACTATTTTCTCTGTGTTTTCTGTCCCCCCTCCCTGTTCTGGGACTCCAATCACCCGCAGGTTATCCTTCTTGATAGAGTCCCACATAATTCTTAGGGTTTCTTCATTTCTTTTAATTCTTTTATCCGATTTTTTTTCAGCTATGTTGGTGTTGATTCCCTGGTCCTCCAGATGTCCCAGTCTGCATTCTAATTGCTCGAGTCTGCTCCTCTGACTTCCTATTGCATTGTCTAATTCTGTTATTTATTGTTAATCTTTTGGATTTCTACATGTTGTCTCTCTATGGATTCTTGCAACTTATTAATTTTTCCAGTATGTTCTTGAATAATCTTTTTGAGTTCTTCAACAGTTTTATCAGTGTGTTCCTTGGCTTTTTCTGCAGTTATCCTAATTTCATTTGTGATATCATTAAGCATTCTGTAAATTAGTTTTTTATATTCTGCATCTGATAATTCCAAGATTGTATCTTCATTTGGGAAAGATTTTGATTCTTTTGTTTGGGGGGTTGGAGAAGCTGTCATGGTCTGCTTCTTTAAGTGGTTTGATATGGATTGTTGTCTCCGAGCCATCACTGGGAAACTAGTTTTTCCAGAAAATCCGCTAAAAAAAAAAATGCAGTCAGATCCCTATCAGAGTTCTCCCTCTGGCTCAGGCTATTCAGATGTTAATGAAGCCGCCTGGGGAGGGTGGGGGAGGGAACAGAGAGATAGGAGAGTAGCACCTCAGAATATAGCCAGAGTTGCTTGTCTTGCTTGGAATGACTATTATATCTGAGACTCCCGTGGGGCGCGTCGCCTATGTGTGCTGGCTGTGTGGAGATTGCCCCCGGGGGGTCTGGCCCGCTGGAGTCACGGTCAGATCCTCCGCTTCCAGCCCCACGCCCAGCGTCAAGGCTCCCCTACTGGGACGGTGCACTCTCGACTCCAAAATCAGTCGCTGCCTCCCGGGGACTTCTCGTCCCTCCAGCCGCTTGGCCGTGCCGCCTCCGAGAACCAGTTGGGCCTCCTCCTGGGGTTAGTTCAGATGGGTGGAGCAGGTCCCCGTGCTTGTGCCGTGACCGAGTGTCCCGGCTGGGACGCTGTTCTCCCCGTTCCAATACCAGTCGCTGCCTCCCAGGGACTTCTCCTACCGGCTGAGTCCCACGCCGCCCGCGCGACCCGGCTGGTCCCCTTCCCGGGGTTAGTTCAGGGGGGTGGAGCAACTCTCCATGTTTATGCCATACCTGCATCCAGTCCAAATCCCTGCGGGACGGTTCCCCGGCTCGGACGCTGCTCTTTCTGCTCCAAGACCAGTCACTGCCTCCCGGGGACTTCTCCTACCGGCTGCGTCCCATGCCGCCCGTGGAACCGGCTGGTCCCCCTCCCGGGGTTAGTTCAGGGGGGTGGAGCCGCTCTCTGTGCTTGTGCCGTACCTGACTGGTACCTGGCTCCAGGCTCTGGAAACAATCGCTGCTTCCCCGTATTAGTTCGTTCTCTGTCTCTAAATCTGTGTTTGTTGTTCAGGGTTCGTAGATTGTTATGTATGTGATCGATTCACTTGTTTTTCCGTGTCTTTGTTGTAAGAGGGATCCGAGGTAGCGTCTGCCTAGTCCGCCATCTTGGCTCCGCCCCCCACAGTAAGCTTTTGATGGATAAAAACTATTACCTTTATTTTGTTTGGCCCACACAATATATTTTTAGTTTTTTATTCAGTTGTCTACCTTTAAATTTCAAGTGCTTTCACATAAAAACAGCAATTTCTCCTGAAACATCAGAACACTTGGTAACATGGGGCCAAACTCCCACAAGGCCACGGCTGCCTGACAGCCACTGCCCCTTCAAAGGGGCATGTGCTGCATCTCCCCAAGGTGGCCACCACACTCACTCATTGATGTCACCTGCCCGGCCAGAGAGCATTTGAGTTGGAGACTCCTGGACCAGGCCACAAGTGGGCGAGGGCTGAGGCCTGGGATCAGATGTCTCCAGTGCCCCGCCTAAGGCCTGGTAAGAGAAGGCCGATGAGAGGCTGTTATGGATTGAATTGTGTTCCCAAAACATGTGTGTCAGCTTGACTAGGCCATGATTACCAGTATTGTGTGGCTGGCCTCCATTTTGTGATCTGATAATACCATGTGTTGTAAATCCTAACCTCTATGATGTTAATGAGGCAGGATTAGAGGCAGTTATTGTCAATGAGGCAGGACACAATGTCTTTTGAGATATAAAAGAGAGAAGCAAGCAAAGAGGAGAGGGACCTCCTACCACCAAGAATGAATAGCCTGCAATTGAGCATAACCTTTGGGCCCAGGGTCCCTGCACTGAGAAGCTCCTAGACCCAGGGGAAGATTGATGACAAGGACCTTCCCCAGAGCTGACAGTCTTCCCCTGGAGCTGGCACCCTGAATTTGGACTTCTAGCCTCCTAGATTGTGAGAGAATACACTTCTATTTGTTAAAGCCATCCACTTGTTGTATTTCTGTTATAGCGGCACTAGATAGCTAAGACAGAGGCCATCCTAGGTCTGGCCTTCCTAGGCTGTGTAACCCTAGGTAAGGCCCTTTCTCCCTGTGGCCTCAGGCCCTGCATCTGTGAAACAAAAAGTGTGAGATGATTTCCTGGGGTCTTCCTGAGGTGTTTCCAGGAAGCAGGTGTCTGTGGCAACAAACTGCTCAGTGGTCCCCACATGCAGTGTCTCGTTCTCAGTTCTGGCTGCCCAGTAGAATCACCTGGGTAATATTTGTTTTACATACCTATGACCAGGCCATGGCCCACACCAGAAGGGGTTCCATTTTGGTTAGAGAGCAAAACCTCTACCTGGCCTTCAAAGTCCTTAATTTCTCCCAAGACCCTGCTCTTGTTCATTAATGCTTCCCTGTTTATTCCCTCCTTCCCACTGGGAACAATTCCAGTATGGATATAGGTCTCTTTGACGGTCTTTACAAAATGAGGGCTATTGTGGCACAGTGTCTAAGAGTTCAAATCCACCAGCTGCTCCTTGGAAACACTATGGGGCAGTTCTACTCTGTCTTATAAGGTCATTATGAGTTGGAATTGACTCGATGGCAATGGGTTTAACAGGTTTTATGTCCATAATTTGTTATTTAATTTATACATCTGGCAGGAGCCCTGGTGGTGCAATGGTTAAGCACTCGGCTGCTAACCAAAAGGTTGGTAGTTCAAACCCACCAGTGGAAGGAAGAAAAGACCTGGCAATCTGCTCCTGGAAAGATTACAGCCTAGGAAACCCTTTGGGGCTGTTCCACTCTGACCTACAGGGTCGATATGAGTTGGAATTGGCTCAACGGCACATAACAACATCATATTGTAGACCTTATTGTTGTCACGTATCACTGTTTTGGACCCCCCAACCCACGTTGTTCTGGGTGCACCTGCTTGGCAGCTTCCAACAAACTGCACAGGAAACCTTGGTGTTACTCCGCTTCCGTGTACACACCCACTCCTCTGGGGTAGACAGCCGGGCTGCCTCCAGCTCCTGCCCCATCAATAGCACACCTGATGCTGCAGTGAACATCCTGATGCACGTGCCGTCGTAGACCTGAGTGAGAATTTCTTTGGTAGTCACCCAGAAGCCGAATCATTGGTCAGCTTGTTGCGGTGGCAGGGGATGGTAGTTCAAGTGAGCGTGAGTAGCCAGGTGGCACACGACTTAAGAGGTATTGGGATGCTGCCTGGGCTCTGCCACCACCTGGCAGAGTCACAGCCCAGTTGATGGGCATATGTTAGGTTGGGGTGTTCATTTTCTCCTCAGGACCTAACCCCTGTTCTCATCTGCTTTCCAGTGCCCAATCCCTGTAAAGATGTCTGCAGTCACCTCTGCCTACTGAGACCTGGAGGATACAGCTGTGTTTGTCCCCAAGGCTCGACGTGGTATGTGTACATACGCATGATACTTAATTTGACTAAGCAAGACTTAAAAAAAAAATTGTTTTGCCAGACCTGTCGTGTGAGATAGCATCTGATTTGAATTTCCATTTCTCTGATTACTAGTGAGTTTGAACACCTGTGCATATGCTTGTCGGCTCTTGGGGTTTTTCTTCTGTACGTTGCCAGTTCATATCCTTTGCTCCTTTTTATATTAGGGCTCTGTGGGATAGAGAATTTAATTTTAGCCAAAGAATTTGGTCTCCGTCTCGGCTCCTGAGAGATAACCTCTAAAACCTTGGAATTGCCCCCAGGAGTTTCCCCAGTGACTGAAGTGGCTTTGCTGAGGCCTCCAGACCACCCTTGAGGGTTTATATTCATGAGGTTACTCATGTGGGGGCTGGCCAGGCCAGAAAGACCACCTTGTGATATCAGCTGACCTCAGGGGACAGGAACGGGTTCAATCAATCATAAAAATGAAAACCAAACCTGTCGCCATCGAGTTCACTCCGACTCATAGCCACCCTATAGGACAGAGTAGAACTGCCCCATAGAGTTTCCAAGGGTGCCTGGTGGGTTTGAACAGCCATAGCTCTTAATCACTAAGTTACCTGGGTTCCCAATCAGTCATGATACACAATAAAACCAAACCCGTTGCTGTCAATTCTGACTCATAATGACCCTACAGGACAGAGCAGAGCGGCCCCATAGGGTTTCCCAGGAGCAGCTGGTGGATTCGAACTGCCGACTGTAGCTCGTGTCCACTGCACCACCAGGACTCCGTGATGCACAGTGAGGCCCCAGTGAAGACCCAGGCGCTGGAACTCCATGGGCTTTCTGGTTGGTCGAAGACATCGATGCATGTGACTCTTTCTGGGACATGGAAGCTTCACGTCGTGGACCCTCTCAGACCTCCTCCTCTGTATCTCTTCATTTGAATCATTTTTGCTGTAATAAAACTGTAAGTATAATTCTAAGTACCTGTAAGTATAGCAAATTACTGTGTCCGAGGGACTAGTGGGAGCCAGCAGATCAGAAGTGGGGAATCCTGGGGACCCCTGAGCTTCCAGCTGGCATCCTGATGGGGTAGTGGGAATACCCCAACTTGTAGCCAGCAGGTCAGACGTGAGGGTGTCATGGGGATACCCAAGCTCGTGGCTGGTGGCTGATATCTTGGGCAGACTTGGCAGTCTGGAGATCTGTGCCCTTTATCTTGTGAGGTTTCATCACCCGGCTCTTGGTGGTCGGGGGCAGAGGTGCTGCAGGGGTAACTGGTGTCAGAAATGGAACAGAGCGATACAGAATTTGTAATAGATTTGGACTGATCATCACATCTGGTGCCAAACAAGCAGGATTTGGTTTATCCGCACAGATCGCTACCTTTTTCTTGTTAAGATAATATCTTATGTTAGAGATTGCAAATTATTCCTCTCGTTCTGATACCTGTCTATTAAATTTGTCCATGATGTCCTTCCAGAGCCCTGGTGGTGCAGTGGTTAAGAACTCGGCTGCCGAGCAAAAGGTTGGGAGTTCAAACCCACCAGCCACTCCTTGGAAACCCTATGAGGCAGTTCTACCCTGTCCTATAGAGTCACTATGAGTTGGAATCAACTCAACGGGTATGATGTCCTTCCCTGAATAAATGCTCTTAAATTTGACTAAGATTTGGTTTTTTCTTTATAATTTGGTCCTTTGGAGGTTTGAGAAGTCCTTTATTTTTCTCTACCAGCTTCAGTTTACCTGTCAGTTAGATCTTTAATTCACCTAGAGAAATATCACATAATAGAACGTTCTGTATAATGAAAATGTTTTATATAAAATGTGGATAATGCAACTGAAGAAGTGCTTAATTTTAATTCAAAATTGAACAGCCACATGAGGCTAGCGGCTACCGCACTGGGCAGCACAGATCTAGTGTTTCTTTTGTAGTGGTGTTAGGTAGGGATTTAGTTTTACTTTCCTCCATAAAATGAGCCAATTTTCCCAGCACTATTATTAAACAATCTATTTCCCCCATTGATTGGTGGGGCCATCTTTATCATATGATAAGCCCCTGTATCTTCATGAGTGGGAATCGACTTGATGCCAACTAATAACAGCAACCAAAAAAACCAAACCTATTGTCATCAAGTCAATTCCGACTCATAGCAACCCTATAGGGCAGGGTAGAACTGCCCGTAGGGTTTCCAAAGAGCGGCTGGTGGATTCCAACTGCTGACCTTTTTGTTAGCAGCTGTAGCTCTTAACCACAGCGCCACCAACAATAAGCTCCTGTATATACCTGGGCCTGCTTCCGTGTCCTCTGCTGTGTGTCAGTAAGTCAGAATCCCGGTGGTGGAGCATGGTGCATGTAACGAACAGCCATTGTGGAGGATCACTGTTCTATGGTGACAGAATTTTTAGACAGACACATCAAATCAAAAAACCCAAACCCATTGCCATGAAATCAATTCCAACTCATAGCAACCTTATAGGACAGAGTAGGGTTACTCTGCCCCATAGGGTTTCCAAGGCTATTATCTTTACGGAAGCAGACTGCCACGTCTTTCTCCCATGGATTGGCTGGTGGGTTCAAACTGCTAACCTTTCGGTTAATAGCTGAGCACTTAACCACTGCACCAAAATAAAGACTACATTTCCCAACCTTCCTTGCTCCTGGGTATGGTCACATGACTCAGCTTTGGCCAGTGAAATAACAGTGCAGCCTCTGGGTTAGGTCCTTAAACGGAAGGAGAGTGCTGTCCTCTTTCCCTGTCCCCTTTTCTGGAGGCACTGAGTCATCTTGGACCATGGGGGTGAGGCAATAGTCTCCGGATGAAGGAGCAACAAGATGGAAGGAGACTGGGACCTGGTGACTTGGAAGGCGGAACTACCACTCACCTCCACCATTTACACAGGATAGGAATTGTACATCTCAGTGGTTCTCAAACTGGAGGGGCATGAGAGTCCCCTGGAGGGCTTGTTAAAATAGATATTGCTGGGCCCTACCCAGAGTTTCTGATTCGGTCTGGGGTGGGACCTGGGAATTTCTAACAAGTTCCCAGGGAATACTGATACTGCTGGGCCAGGGACCACACTTGAGGAACCACTTGTCTATCTTGTTTAAATCACTCATTTTAAATCTCTGTCAACACAGCTCTGACCTATATCCAGCTCCATCCAGTAGCTGAGGCTTCAACCCTGACTAATGGTAACCCCATGTGTGTCAGAGTAAACTGTGCCCTGTAGGGATTTCAATGGCTGATTTTCCTGATATGCCTCTGGGTGGACTCGAACCTCCAACTTTTAGGTTAGCAGTGAAGGCATTAATAGCCTGCACCGCCCAGGGACTCGTTGGCCTTACAGCTAATACTGCCTGAGCCTTTGGTGTTCAGATCCATTGCCCTCAGCACCTCCTGCTGAGTTAACATTCCTTGTGGAGTGCCATGTCCAGTCAATACAATCTGGACGAAGCGGGTCCTCCTGTTCCCCACGGCTGCTGTGTCCAGTGACGTCTGCCACTTCTCAGCCCACTTGCTCTCCTAAATGCTCCTGTTCTGCTGAGGCTGAAAAACTACCTTTTACTGACTCCCTTTGCCAGCTGGCATCCAAGAAGGTTTTAGAGGTAGGAGGCACTATTACAGGCTGGGAAGCTGGAAGGAGCCATTCTACATTTGGCAGCAGCAACAAGAGTAGAGTTCTGGGGTCTTGTTAGTGGCTGTCGAATAGGCTCCAGCTCACGGCGATCTTACATACAACAGAACAAAATGCTGTGCAGTCCTGTGCCATCTTCTTGATCATTGGTATATCTGAGTCCACTGTCTGGACTATTGTGTCCATCCATCTCATTGAGGGTTTCCCTTATTTTTGCTGACACACTACCAAATAAAAAAAAATAAAAAATATGATGTACTTTTTTAGTGATTGGTCTTTCCCGGCGATGTGTCCAAAGCATGTTAAGTCTGGGGTCTAGGTAATACAGCTCACCCGCTTTGTTCCTCCAGCCCCGTGGGCGGTGGCAGCCTCCTGCCTTTAGAGATCTCTAGGCAACTGTGGCTCCTTCAGCCTTTCCACTAGTCTTATAATCAACCCCTCTATTAAATCCCCCTGCCTGACACCTAGAGGGGAGTGTTTCCCTGACTGGTCACTGACCGACGCATGAGGGCAACAGCAGGGGCGGGCAGCACTGGGGGTAGGGCCTGGGGCCTCGGAGTTCACCCCGGACCACCCAAAACCATTCTTTTACGGACTTCAGCATTTTTTTTTAATAATCAAGTTACCTCTTTTGCATCGTTGTCGTCTTATGCCCTAAACCCACGTGTTACGGAGTGGAACTACTCCATAGAGTTTTCTTGGCCGTAATCTTTACAGAAGCAGATCGCCAGGTCTGTCTCTTCCGAGGTGCCACTGGGTACGTTTGAACTGCCAACCTTCCCATTACCAGCCAAGCACAAACCTCAAAACCATTCTTCCAGACTGCACAGTGGTTGTGATTGACGCAGTGACAGACCTGCCCCCACAACTTATGGGAAGCTGGACAAGTGCCTTCCCATCACCTCCCCTGTGGAACGGGCACCCGCGGAGGTGCTCTGAGTGCCCAGCGAGCCTCCATAGCCCTAAGGCTACAGGTGAGGTGGGTCTCTGACACCGTTCTTCACTGTCCGCATCTGGTTCTGGAATCACAGTTATACCAGCCTCATAGAAAGAGTGCCTCAGGTTGCAGGAAAAGGCTCAGCTGATGGGGCCTCTCTGAAGCTGCAGCTCCAGGTCAAACAGCCTTAATCAACCCCCCCAAAAGCCCATCTGCCCTGACCAGTCTGCGAAATGACCAACTCATGACTGTCAACTCACCAAGGACCAGTTCCTATCCACTGAGCTCGCTCAAGACAAACAACCTTTACGTTGCCAGCAAACGGTAGATCCCACTCCCATCTGGAGGGGGGGTGGGGCCGTTACAGGCTGCTTTGATCTGGAACTCCCACCGCGCACAAGCTGCACAGCCCTTGCCCTCAGTCTGACTGGGATCCAGGGTTAGCCAGGCCTTGCTTACCCAGCTCACCAGCCATCGCGTGGAACCTGACGCATGCCTACCCCAGGTGTGTCAGAGCAGAGCTATGCTCCGCAGGGCTCTCAATGGCTGATGTTTCAGAAGGAGACTGTCAGGCCTTTCTTCCGAGGCGCCTCTGGGTGGAGCTGAACAACCAACCTTTCGGTTAGCAGCCAACTGCGTTAACCATTTGCACTATCCAGGGACTCCCAAAGTCCCAAGCCAAGACAGCCTGGGCAGGGTCTCTACACACCCCACACACAGCACACATACACACCCAAAACAAGAAAATGTTTTAATTGTAAAACTAACTTGAGGGAGGGAAAGGGCGGGGCTGCGCCGAGGAGCCAGGAACCTGATTCTTCAGACAGTGGTTCTGTCCCCGGTGCCACCCCGCAGGACAAGGGCCGTCTGTCCCCAGGTGGGGGCAGGGGCCAGAGTGTTATAAAATGGCAATATAAATAGATTTCTAGAAAAGAGGAGGCCGTCTGGGTGCAGTAGTCATTTTCTGCAGCGGCAAGGGATAGGTGGGGAGCTCTGATCCCCGGCCCCCTGTCCATGCCTAGGGGGTGTGTGCAGGGCTAAGGGAAAAGGCCACTCTTCAGACATTCATGATTGACCCCCACATGGCTCAGGGGGGCTATACGTCAGGCGAGGTCTGAGGCGCCCACTTGCAGGACCGTCCACACCGCGTGCACACACACCTGTCGTAGTGTTCTCTCCACCTTCAGCAAGCCCGCTGCAGGTTTCCAGTGATGGGAGGGTGCCTGTCCTTCCAGGAGACAGGGGACACAGGCAAGAGCCTGTCCTGGATGGAAGGGGTGTCCTGGGAGCCTCACTGCTCCCACGAGTCTCTGGGTTTTCTTTAAAAGTCTAAACCGAAGTTCAGTAGTAGGGTCCGACACCCTGCAAGGGGGGTGGCGCCACACGAAGTGTCTCCCAGGGTGGGAGGAGTGGGGGCCAGGCCCCTACTGGCTTCCGGTGGGGCAGGATGGCCCGAGGGGCTCTTTGGTTCAGGGCCAGCGTCCTGGGCTTCATCTGGTGCGGTTTTGGCGCATGAGGGGCACGATGCTGGCGGGCGGTCCCGCCTTGGCCAGGAACGGATGCTTCAGCAGCTCAGCTGCTGTGGCCCGCTGGGCAGGGTCACGCACCAGCAGGCGGTCCAGAAAGCCCTTCAGGGATGGCGACACCTGTGGGGAGGTAGGGGAGGGGTCAGGGGAACGGGTCCTGCCCTGGGTCTACGTGCCAGCTCTACCACTTACTCAGGTGGGGCCTCAGTTTCCTCCTCCACCAAATGGGCTAACAGCACCTACTGCCCAGGGAGCAGGCAGAGGTCAGGGATGTCTACAGCTTAAGTGGGGGGATAAAAACAAGCCTGGGAGGCCCCACCCGGGGGTTCATTCCCTGCCCATTCTGGTCACTTGGCAAGGAGCTGGCAGTAGCTGGGCACTGGAGCACCCCTTTTTCACCAGGTGATTCTTCCAGCAGAAAGGTCCCCTGTCCCTTGGGCCCAGCTATGCTGTGTGCATTCAGCCAGGCCAGCCCAAGCACAAGGCCTGTGAGGGGCAAGGGCTCGGAGGCCCCATGTGCTCTGCTCTCAGCCGCTTAGTCTCCTGCGTAAGCCTGTTTACGTGGACACACATGGCCTGGGGGTGGGGGACAGCACCCAGTAAGCGTGCCCCCTCAGGGACTGGCAAGGCCCCGCTGCCGATGTCTAGCGCCCTGCCTGGAGAGCAGGCCGGGGTGCCAGCTCCTGCCTGCTGTGCAGTCTGCCCCACCCGCCTGCCTGCAGGGGGCTGACCTTGTGCAGGTTCTTCAGCCGGGGTGGCAGGTTGTCCCGAATCATCTTCATGGCTTTGAGGGGCGGCTCGTTGAAATAGGGGGGCTCCCCGTCCACCATCTCGATCACCATCACTCCCAGAGACCAGATGTCCACCTGGGGGGAGGGGGCGGGAAGACTGAGCCATGAAAGGATGGCTGGTCCTTGGTGGGCAGGGGGAAGCCCCGGGGAAGGGTGGTCCCGGTTCTGCCTTTGAATCCTCATGCGGGGCCCACAACACCCTCTCTCAGAAACACAGGAGAAAACCCAGTGTGGCTTCTCACACCACCCCTGACCCAGTGTGACCCCTATTCCAGCCCATGGGTCCCCCATTATGTGCTCCCCAGGGATGCCTTTTTCATGGACAGGCAATTGGTCAAGTCCTGTTGGCCGACTAGCTGGAGGAGTTCCCAGGGCCACAGGCCACAGTTCAAAGGCTCAGGGCCAGGCATAACAGCAGTGAGTGAAGCAGGTAAGTGGAGAGCAACAGGGATGGGTGGGGACTGCAGCCCAAAATGAGTGCCAGGCCCCTTCGACAGGGAAGCAGCCCCTCAGTGCTGCCGACTGTTGCCACGTGGGAATTTAGGTTCCATGTGGCCGTATCACCCGGTTTTCTGCCAGAGGATGGAAATTTGAATTTTTATGTGAGAGCTCTCTTTAAAATGCTTCCAAGAGCATCTTCAGGTCACGCCAGCCGGGAGCCTACCAGTCTGTGCCCGACTGTCTGGCAGGGCCCATAGCCACTTCAGCTCAGTATTCTGTTCCCACTGCCAAGCTCTGGGCCTGGCTCAGCACTAGTACTCAATCAAGAATAAACAAATAAGTTAATGAATGCCTTCCTGTCTTCTGGTCTAGGCTTTTCCACTTCCTCTTCCATGAAACCATCCCCAGTAACCAGTCCTCAGACACAGCCCCACCTCACCAGCTGCTTTTGGACTGTGACAGCATAAGCCCATGCTGCCTGTGGGTGGGGTCTGGGCTCACCTCTGGCCCATAGGGAAGGCGGGAGATGAGCTCCGGGGCCATCCAGTAGGGTGTGCCCACCAGCGACTTCCTCCGTGGCACCTCCTTGCTCACCTGGGCGCAGAACCCAAAGTCTGACAGCTTCACCTGGGGCATGGTGGAGGCAGCAAGGTCAGAGGGGCTGGCGTGGGGGTGGGCAAGATGAGCCAGAGGTGTCCACCTACAGGACTTCTTGGCCATGGACATCCTGGGTCTCCACAGTGCAGCCCAGAGGTGAAGAGCTGGGCTCTGGAGCCCGACTATGGGTAGCTCTGGGCCCCGAGGCCTGTCACCTCCCCGGTATGTGAGAACCGACACAGGAGACACATTGGGTACTGGATAAGCCAGAGCCAGCCCTCACCCAGCACCTGCCCCTGCAGCCCTTCTGAGCACTTCACACCTGCCAGCTCCCAGAGCCCCACAGCAGCTGCATGAGGTGGGCACTGCTAGCATCCCTATTTTTCAAAGGGGTCAGCAGTGGCCCAGAGAGGTGGAGCGCCTTGCTCAAGGTCACACAGCTGGTGAGAGGCAGAGCTGGGTGTGACCCCAGGTAGGTTCCAGAGTCCACCACCATAACCACCGTGTTAAAGCATGGTCATGATGATAACCATCACTGTCCCACCATTGTCCCAAGGATGGGCCCTGGGCTCAACCACGGACATGCAATTTCCTTTCTGAAGCCCCCCACAAGGCTGGGAGGCAGGGGCTGTGAGGTCACAGCCACTTTATAAGTATGAGGAAGCTAAACTCAGGCAGGTCAGTGGGGGGCCAAGGAGGAACAAGAGGAGGAGGGGGTGCTCGGCCTAGCTACGAGCCCAGGTCTTGCATTCCGGGGACAGGGACCAGGACAGGCTCCAGCCCAGACACTGACACCAGGAACCCCAATGGGCCTCATGTGGACTTGATCTGAGGGGGAGGCCCTGGCATCTGGGAGCCACGGGCCACACTAAGGGTCTTGGGGGAAGTGGCCCAAATCCTGCAAATAGCAAAGGCTGGGACATAGTCTAGTTCCCAAGCCTATGCCCTGGGCTATTCCGTGTATTCCCTGGAGGAAGCAATTCAGGTCACAGATCTAAGGGGGACACAGCTCTACACTGGGGGTCCGAGGGGACACAGCCCTACACTGGGGGTCCGAGGGGACACAGCTCTACACTGGGGGTCTGAGGGGACACAGCTCTACACTGGGGGTCTGAGGGGACATGGCCCTGTCCTGGGGGTCTGAGGGGACATGGCCCTGCCCTGGGGGGTCTGGGAGGACATGGCCCTGCCCCGGGGGGGGGGAGCCTGAGGGGACATGGCCCTGCTCTGGGGGGTCTGAGGGGACAGGATCCTGCCCCTGCAACAACCAGGTCTCCCAGTTCAAATCTCTGCACCTTTTTTGGATGCAAAGGCCTGGCTTAGAGGCTTGAGCTCTGTGAACTGCCTCATCCCAGAAAAAACAGACACAATGTGTGCACACTTTCAGGAGGCCCACAGGTGTCCCCCCACACATCTGCAGGCATCCTTAGATTTTTACAGCTCCCAGAACGAAGTCTCAAAGAGACAGCCCTCAGTATCTCTGTCTCTATGACCGGTGGGTGTGTCTTTCCGGGGGAGGGAGAGGTCACCAACTTCTGAGAGAACCTGATGAAAGTCAAGGGCCCTCGCCCACAAAAACCATCTCCACCTTTGGAATAGAAAGGCACATCTGGGCACTGTGAGGTTCACCCATGGGCCCAGATTTGGAACCTCTGTCCAAAAGACGGGAGATGGGCCTGTGTTCCCAGCCCCCGGCCCAGGGTGCATGACTAGGAGTTGGTTCTCAGTGGAAGACGGAGTCTCTGGGAGAGGTGTGGCTGTCTGCCCGATTCTGTCCTCCCCTCTGGGCGCAGGGATGGACTACACCTCCCAGCACCCTGTGCTGAGGAAGCTCCTGCCAGCCTGGATCCCTGACTCTCGCCCGTTACGCCAGGAACAAATAAATTTCCTGTTCCTCAGGCCACTACCTTTGGGGATCAGAACGCACAGAAGGAACTTTGGAGAGGCATGGGGCAGGCCGAGCACCCCCGCCACCCCGCTCCTCACCCGGCCGTCGTGGGTCAGCAGGATGGAGTCACTCTTGATGTCCCGGTGGATAACACCCTGGGCGTGGAGCACAGACAGGGCCTGCAGCACAGCCAGGCACACGGCGGCAATCTGTTCCTCGTTCATCCTGCGCCGGGGTGCCAGTGATCACCAGGGGCAGACAGCCCACCCCGCGGTCTGAAGGGACATGCCCCCCCACACCAGGGAGTCCAGGGAAGTTTTCCCTGCACACCCGCAGGGCCCAGTGCCCTCCAGTACCTGGTGTGGGTGACAATGTCGGTGAGGGCACCTCCCTCCAGGAACTCCATCACCACCCAGAGCTCATCTCCCACCAGGTAGCTGTTGTACATCTCCACCACGTTCTCGTGCTGGTAGTCCCGCATGATCACCACCTGGGGGGGTGGCCGCGTCAGTGCCACCCAGGCCTGCCCTCGCACCCAGCCACCCTGCCTGCCTTCCCAGCCACATGGCAGGCCCAGTCCCACCAGGCTGCCCTCTCCCACTGCCAGATCCACCCAGACCTCAAAGCTAGGTGGAATTCTGGGATGGGCCACACACATTTTCTGAATCTCACCTCTGAGCAGCCCTGTGACTGGACTGGGGCAGGAAGAGGGTGGTGGGAAGCATGAGGCTGAGATAAGGACAGGCAGGTAACAGCCAAGGTTAAGATAAGGGGGTGGGGGAAGCACGATGAAAAATTCTGGGTGAGGGGAAGACGGTGCTCACAGGAACCTCATTAAAGAGCAGCAGCTCATAGTGCAGCGGGAGCATTACCAACGCTGGGGGGCGACAACTGGGGGTGAGGAAGTGCCGAGGGCCAGGGAAACCAGAGCGAGGGAGCCCCAGGCCTGCTGTCCTCCTGGAACCCGAGGCGCAGAGTCCCTACGTGTTCCTACAACAGGTTCCCCTCCAGGGAAGGGGCCCAGGAGTAGCCTTGTCACGAGCTCCCTGCAGAGGCCATCAGGCGCTGGGCTGGTGGCCAGATGATAAAGGGCCTCAAATACCAGGCAGAGGGGCTGGGACTGCATCCTGAGGGCCCTGGGGGTGGGCAAGGGTGTGTGATGTGGGGGAGGGACATGGTCAGAAGATAGCTTTGGCTGCTGTGTGGGAAATGTTGAGGGGCCATCCAGGAGGGGAGGCTGGGGCACGGAGGGAGGGGCTGCATGGTGCAGGGTGGACAGGCTGCGGTGGGGGGCGGGAGGAAAAGGGAGCTTTTCCCGAGATGGGGACCCAGAGGAGGAGCCGTTTGGGAGAGACACTTTGGAGGTCCGTTTGGGACTCGATGGGTGTAGGGGGCTGGAGGTCATGGGATGCTGGGCCTGGGGCCTGGCAAGAGGTCAAGAGTAGGGTCAGCAGTCAGCCTGGGGAGGGTGTCAGGGGGGTAAGAGGAGGTAGGGAACCAGCTGTGAAGGGTCTTCTCCCACCCCCACCAAGGGCGGGCCTCAAAACCACATGGCGGCAGGACACAGGGACGGGAGGTGGGGAAGAGGACAGGGACGGAGACGCAGGCTGCAGGTGGGGCTGCCCACCTCGTTGAACAGCAGTTCACGCCTCTGCTGCTTGCGCAGGTCCATCTTCTTGACGGCCACCAGCTTGCCGGAGCTGCGCACGGTGGCAATGCAGACGATGCCCGTGGAGCCCTCGCCGATCTTGATGAAGTTGTCCAGGTAGGAGCGAGGGTCACCTGGGTCTACCACCAGCTGCAGGGCGGCCCGGAACTGCTCATGGGATACCCGCTGGGGTTCCCGCTGGGGTGAGCGGGGGCCAGGGGGCCCGGGGGCGGCAGGGGCAGCAGGGGTGCGGGCCAGAGGGGCCAGCTGGGGCTCAGAGGCATGGGGGCCCAGCACTCCCGGGCTGGGGGCGCTGCGGACTTGGGTGGGGAGCCGGGAGGAGGACTGGGGGGCAGACAGACCCCCTGTGGATGGCCCGTTGGGGGCCCTGCTGTGAGGCTCCCCCTGGAAGAGAAGAGAGGTGAGAGAGAGGCAGCTGTCAGTGGAGGGCCGGGCCAGCTCCACTCCCTGAGGAGGGGCCTGGCTGTGGGACAGACACACGGCTGGTTAGGATGAGAGATGGATGGTGGGTGGGACATGGGTTGGAACTGGTACTGGGGAACAGAGTGGGGTCCTGGGTGGAGGGGTCAGTTACCTGGGCACCACGGGATGGGTGGTCTGTGTCCCGCGGGTATGTGTTAAAGGGCCGGCCAGCTGCCAGTTTCGCCCCGCTGACATCAGGCCCAGAGAGGGGGCGTTTGTCCCAGGAGGACTCCTGGGGCACCCTTGGGCCCTCCCTGGAAGGCTTGGGCCTCTTCTCCGGCCCCACCCGCCGCCTGTCACTGCTGCCACCACCCGCCTCGCTGCGAGTGGTGGCCTGGCCTCGGCTGCCTGCTTTGTCCGGGCCCCCTCTGGCCATGGCAGCCTGCTCCTGGGGCAGCCCGTTCTCCTGGCGGGCGCGGGCAGGGGGTGGCGGGCTGTCTCTCCGCAGGGAGTTGGAGCGTGTCACCGACATGTTCTCAAACTCGTCGAGCAGCAGCGTGAGGGCCCCATCCTTGGCACCTTTGCTGCCCCGCACGATGGTCTGGGGTCCAGGGCAGTAGCGGGTGGGGGAGGGTGGAGGTGGGGTGCACAGGACGTGGATCCACACACAGTGACAAGACAACACAACACACACAGAGACAAGACAGAGACGAAATGAAGAAATGCCATGGGGTGACAATGGGGCTGGGCAGGTGGGGGCAGGACCGGGGAGGCCTCTGCACCCCTTCCCCCACCGAGAAACCAGTCACGGCAGGGGGAGCTGATGGTGATCCCCATGGCCAGGCTTGGCCCCCAGGGCTGGGTGTCCCCTGAGAAGCATCTACTCTGTCTTTCTATTCCCCTCTAGGCTGTGGGCAGGTCCCTCCCCACCCTGCGGGTTGGAGCAGAGAGGACAGCGGCTAGCCCAGCCCATAATCAGCTCTGGAGAGATGCAAATTACAGGATACAGGGCAGGGCCTGGCACTTCCTCCCCTGCAGGCCTGCCGGGCTCATTAACCCCAAAGCCAGGCTCTCTTCTCCCCTGGAGGTTGAGGGAGGGGGCACAGGGAGAGTCCAAAAGGCCCAGACCCAAAGGAGAGGGCAGAGAGGGCCCCCGAGTGAGTGGGGGCAATTGCAAATGCCCCTGGGGACCAGGCAGAGGGCAAAGTGTAGCCAGAGCTCAGCCTCCATGCTGCCTCCCCCTTCCAGGCCATGGCCACCTCCCCCGAGTAGAGTCATGGTCTCCAGGGCGCTCCCCCAGCCCCACTGCCCCTTAACCCTCCTACAGCTCCCTCAGCTCTGGCCACGTGGGCCTCCTCCCTGCTCCTCTAATACCCCAGGGCCTTTGCACTGGCTGTTCCCTCTGCCTTTCGGGACCACTGCTTCCTGTATCCCCGTGGCTCCCTCTCCCCATTGCTCAGACCCTGGTTTGCCGAGCACCTGTAGTCTCACAAGCCAGCCCTAACCTCCCGGCCAGCTGCCCTCTTTCTTTTTCTCCAGGGCATCTGTGCGTCTGTGTCGCTCCCCCCATGGCAATGTTCACGAGGCCTGTTTTTCCTCTCTGTTTCTGGTCTTGCTATGCATCTCAGTACTGAGAACAGCATCTGGTATCCACAAGGTGCTCAATAAATACTTGCTAAATAAGTGAGTGAGAGAGAGGGGGGCCAGGCACAGGCTGTGGTGGACAAGGAATAGGGGACCTGCTGAAAGGGAGCCTTGCCCACCTGCTGCCAACTGTTGGTGCACAGGGGCTGGGGAGGGGGCTGCCTGGAATGTGCAGAACATACGCTTCCCACCAAAGCCCCCTCCAGCTACACAGGCCCCCTACGGCCTGTATCTGCCTCTCCCAGGCCTTGGGGCCGGGTCGCAAGTCTGGCCTCGTAGGGGACCCCGGTGAAGGGTCTCAAGCAAGGCAGACCCACAATCAGACTTTGGTATGAGAATACAGAGTGGTGAGGGCCTGCGGGTCGTGGGGAGACTCCAGGCCAAGGGCAGCAAATACAAGTACCCATGGGGGTCCCAGGACAATGCTAGCCCGTGTGGCACCTTTGTGTGGATTAAGACAAGGTAGCCCTATCTTGGGGTGGACACAGCCCCAGGCAGCTGAGCAGGGGCTGGGTTTTAGGAGGGGCCTGACCATACTGGGCCCACAGGCCAGGATAGAGCTGTGGTGGGCAGGGTGGGACCTGCAGGCAGAGAAGAGTGGGTCCCTCCCACCCCGGAGGCAGCTGCCTCTCATCCACAGCCCATTTGTCAAAAGAAGCCAGAAACTGATTCAGATGACAGGTGTCTTGCCTTTTAAGCTGTGGCCAAGAACTCAAACTACTCCCAAATGCCCTGCAGACAGAGACCCTGGTGGGAGAGCTTCTGAGCGTGTGTCCCCTCCCCGCCAAGCCTGGCTGGCAGGGAGAGAGCTGAGTCAGCCATGGGCCCACCCTGGGCGTGGGGCCTGTTGGTGGTCACACCCACCTCCACCCACTCAGGGCAAACTTGGCCACAGTCCCCCCAGTCCTTTCTGGTTCCGACAGCCCTTGGGGTAAAGTCCATGCTCCCAGGCTGGCTCTCTGAGGTCTGGCATGCACTCACTGGCACCGTGCCTGCCTCGCCTCAGGCCACGCCGGGGTACCGGGGCCACAACCCTCACATTTTCACATGAAGGCAGGACGGGGGCAAAGAGCAGGGATGGGCCTTGGAGACAGTCCTTGGTTCAAATCCCATCTCTGCCATTTTGCTCAAGGATGGCAGGAAGAAATGCAACCCCCCAAAAAACCCCAAAACCCAGGGCTTTACGTGAGCCGTTTCCTCCACTGAAGCCCCTGCTCCCTGCTGCCTGCCACAACTGTCACTCCTCAACAGCCCTCCGGGCTCCGCTCAGGTGTCCCCTCCTCCAAGAAGCTCTCCTGGATCCCTGGATTGGGTCAGGTGCATCCTCTGGGCCCCCCATCCCAGCCTGGACCACTTGGGGCTGTCGATGTCTGGGGATGGGCCTGCCCCCCTGCTGGACTGAAAGCTCTGTCGGGGCTAGAAATGTGCCAGCCCTCTGTCCCACCCAAGGACAGGTCTGGGGGTGGCTCTGGGGAGGGGTACAGAGTGTGAGGTGTGAGGAGGAGGGTGCAGGGAAGGGCGGGTCTTACAGGTGGGTGCTGGGAGTGTCAGTGAGCCAGGGAGGGGCTTCAGAGTGTGGCTCTCAGGATTGGGGATTAGTGCTGAGCATTGAGGTGAAGGGCTAGTGGGTGGAGGGATGGGTTAAGGTCTGTGTTGGGGTCGAGAGCTGGGGACCAGGGTGTGTCACTGTTGTGAGGTCAGTGCTGGTTTGGGGGAGACCAGCAAGGAGGAAGGGTGGGTTGTAGGGTCAAGTGTAGAGGGTGGGGGGGTCACCCTGTTGGGGGTCAGTGCTGGGGTCAGGGGAAGCAAGGGGAGGCGCAGAGTACCTTGGGGGCCCCAGGCTGGATGGAGGTGATGCAGGCAGGGTCAATGAGCGGCTTGGGCCGGCGCGCCGACTCCTCGATCAGGCTCTGCCACTGGCGGGGCAGCCCTGTGAACTTCTGCTCGTGCTGGTCAAAGCCCGTGTGCACGCGGTGCTCAAAGTTAGAGGGCGCCGAGATCTCCACCCGCTTCTTCTTCTTACCAAACATGGCGCTGGACGCTTGGGCTCCTCCCAGGGGGCCTGTGTGAGGGAACCACCCTGCGGGGGTCAGTGGCAGAACCCGCCATTTCTCCCCTCTTCTGTCCCGCCCTAGTCCTGTCTGTCCTCACCCCTTTCTGGACCACTGCAGCTGCCTCTCACTGCCTCCCAGCTCCTGACTCTGGGTCCCCGGGTGAACCTCACTCCAGTCACGTCCTTCCCTTGCTTGGAACCCTCCGTGGCACCAAATCTCACTCAGGAAAAACCAGAGTCCTCCCATCACCTCTCTGCCCTCATCTCCCCTGTGCTCCCCAGCCCCAGCCCCAGCCACACTGGGCCTTTGCACTGGCTGTTCCCTCAGCCTGGAACACTCTTCCCCCAGATCCCCACGTGGCTTCCTCCTCCCTCCCCTCCTTCAGCTTCTTTCCTAATCACCCCAAGTAAGAGCCCCATGCCCCACCATCCCTTATTACATCACCCTTCATAGCATGTTTTTTTTTTTTTTAAAAAGCTGCCGTGGAGTCAATTCCGACTCATGGCGACCCCATGTGGTCAGAGTGGATCTGTGCCTGAATCACTGGCCACACCACCCCCTTTGCTGAGCCCTGACTGCGACCGGAAGGCCACACACCTTCGGTGGCTCATTCAACAAAGGGTTTGTGAGCTGCTGCCATGTGCGCAACCCTGAGGCCCCCTCACTGCAACACTCCCACTTCACGGATGAGCACACTGAGGCCACACACACAGTGACAGAAAAAGCAGCCAGTTTTCAGGACGGTGCTCCTCAGTCGAGGACTCGGGACAGTGCCAGGCACAGGGTAAATGCTCAACAAAAGTCAGTTTATAAAGTAAAGGGGCCAAAGGGGAGATGTGCCAAAGGGGCTATCACACAGCGGAGAGGGGGCAGAAAAATGATGGAAGGGGAGCCAGATGGCCAGAGCACGAATCCCTCTCTGCCATTTGCTGTGTGCGACCTCGGCCAAGTGACTTCACCGCCCCGTGCCTCAGTTTCCCCATCTGTAAAATGGGGGTCAACCTTATTCACACCTCATAGGGCTGCTGTAAGGGTTAGCACGAGCACAGGGCTGGGCACAAGGGAGTGCCATGTTAGCATCTGCTACTGTGACTATTGTGGTTTCCTTCAGTGGTGTCTGTGGGACAGGGCCACAGGTCCTGCTCCCCTGTTGGGGGCCCCGCCCCAGGCGCCCCACACGTGGGCCTGGGGGTCACTCACAGACCTGGTTTGATGCTGGATCTGCTAAAAGTGCCCTCAGGCAGGCGACAACTCCTCTCTGGGCTTTGGGTTACTCATCTGTAAAAGGGGAAGAAAATAGCCATTCGTTCATTCACTGATTCATTTAGTAATAACCCACCAGTGGGTCTCCTCTGTGCCCAGGCCTGTGCTGGGTGGTGCTACGGACACAGTGGTGACCGAGATGGCCTTTGTCCTCATGGGGCTCTCAGGCCAGTACACGAGACAGACTGTCTCCAGAGGAAGACAGCCCAGAGTGGCAAGGCTGGACGGGGAAGCACAGGGATGGTGGGAGCCCAGAAGGGGCACCAGGTCCAGCCTGGTGGGATGGCAGCTGGGGGGTAAAGGGAGGCTTTCCAGAAGAGGGGCTGTGTGAGCAAGGACTCAAAAGATGCAGGGAAACGCACCAGGTAGGGCTTTGTCTTGTTCATGGCGACTTCCCCGCACCTGGAACAGTGCCCAGTGGAGTCAGCACCGAGCCCAGGAGCGGACCCAGTCAGACATGCTCCCACGTGTGTCTGGGATACGGCCCTGCCCTCTTCGCCCTCCGTAGCCTGTGGCCTCTCCAGCCCCCAGTTGTGCTCCCCAGCACCCTGCCCTGTGGGAGCACTCTCTGAGGAGAGATAGAAGACCATGGATGGGTGCACCCAGCGGAACAGGTTTGGCAGTGGGAGCGTAGTGGGAGGCAGGCAGGGACACAGCAGCCAACCTGTCTAGACTGGTCTGGGCCTCCTGGCCAGCAGGTGACCAGAGCCAAGCTGGCCAGGGCACCCTCAGCAGGCCCAGTTCGCTTGCCTGCTCTGGGACCCAGGCTGCTCAGACCTGGGATGGAACAGGCCCCTATCAGGATGGGGCCCCTTTGTCTCAGCCCTGCCCTGTCTCTTGCCTGGGATTGAGCCAGGAGCCCCCCATGTCTCACCTCAATTCCAGTCTCCTGAACAGTGCCCACTGCTCCCAGACCTCTGCCCCAGTTCACCTACCTGGCTCTGCTACCCGGTTGGCTCTCTACAGGCTTCTCTGCCCTCAGCTCGCGGTCTTTCTAGTTCTACGCTTGTCCCTACACCCCTGACCACCCCCACCTCCCCTGCTCTGTCACCCACATATGTGCCCCATGTCCTCTCGCCTCCCCACCGTCTTCCCACATGTCTCCCCAGTCTGACCCCCCAGCCCACTGGTGACCTGGGGGACATCAATCAGCTCCCATGGCCCTCTGTAGGAACTGGGTTATCCATGTGACCCCCCATTAAACCCAGAGATGGGAGCGGCTCAGGACCAAGATGGGGTGGGTGGTGGTAGCCCGGGATTCTTTAAGCCAAACATGGTAGTAATGGGGGTTGGGGGCTGTCATACAGCAGCCTGTCCTACAACCCTCCTACAGATCAGAGCCCCCCATAAGTTCCCAAGCCCCTTCTGTACACTGCAGCCAGCACCGCCCCCTCAGCTGTGTGTGACCCCGCAGGGGAAGAGGGCGGACTCCGGATATTTACCCAGGGCACGGCTTCCCTCTGGGCCCAGCATGGAGGGCAAGACAAACAGAGGAACTGACCATGTTTATAATGCTCAGGCAGGAGCCCCACCCTGAGCCCTCCCCCAGGCAGTTCCAAGCCCTGCTGGTCCCCCACCAGGTCCCCAAGTTTCTGACCTTATGGGGGACGCCAGGCCTTGGGGGGAGAGGGAGGAGCAGCTGCATAAATGCCAGGCCTGCACCAGGAGCAGGGATGTGGGAGAGGAGACGCTGGGGCTACCAGGCGAGCTCGGAACTTGAGGCAGCCGGCCAGTGCTCAAAGTGCACCTCTGCTGCTGTGTCTGTGAAACGGGATACTCCAGCCCACTGTGGGGAGCTGACTGTGCGACCCTGGGCCAGCAACTCAGCCTCTCTGTGCCTCAGTGCCCTCCTCTCTGAAAAGGAGATGACAGCACCTGCTTGACAGAGTTGTTTTTTAAGGAGTCCAACAGGAAGCCTGGTGGCCTGGCCCAGAGAGAGCCTGTGCGGCCAGAAGCACCGGCAAGGGCAGGACTGGAGGTGCATACAGTGAGCACTCAATACGTGTCACTCACCGAACACTTACTGAGCACCTACTGTGTCCTGGCCTTGCTCTAAGGACTCCCCAAGGATTTGCTCATTATATCTGCATCCCTAACCCAAGGAGTAGGGACCGTTACGAGCCCATGTTACAGACAAGGAAAGCAAGGACACCCACTTGTCCAGGCCACACAGTGAGGTTGTGGAAGGGAGGGCATCAGAATCCAGCCTGTCTGACCCGGAGTCCGTCCCCTGCCTCGGTTCATGGAGCCGCAGGGGGGCAGGACATCACCAAACAACCACGACAACAGTACCGCTCTGCCGAGAGATGGGCCAGGCCCTGCCAAGCGCTGTTTGTGTCCAATCCCAATACATCCCCACAACTACTCTCATCACCCCCAATTCACAGATGGGGAAGCTGAGGCCCAGTGAGGTGACACCCTTGTCCAGGGCACCCACTGGCGAGGGAGCCTGCCTGTACTGCCCTCGAGGGCTGCAGTGACGCTGTGGCTTTTGCTGTCATCACTGTCATTGTTGTTATCATCTCCAAGACCAGTCCGGGCCTCCATCCCTTCCTCCCCGCTCCTGGGGCGAGGGGTCCCCACTATCTGAGCTGTCCCGCGCCCCCAGAGGCAGTGAGGGGCAGCCTTATCTGCCTTTCCCACAGGCCTTGGCGTAACAGTCCACAGCAGAAAAGATGTTTGAAAACCAGTCCCCACTATCAAATGAGCTGAGGCTCAGCTCCAGTACTTTCCCCGTGGACCACCACCACCATGGGGGACCGACCCCACGTTCCCGCCCAGGTGCCGACTCTGAGCTCAACGGCTCCCTGCAACTTTGGCAGCGGTTCTGATCCCCATTGTGCAGATGTGGAAACTGAGGGTCCCAAAGGTGAAAGCTCTCACTGAGGTCACCGAGCAGAGGTGGGCGTGGAAAACAGGCCACCCACTCCAGGGCTGACACTCTTCAACCCCTTGCTGGCCCCCAAAGCTCCTCCCCGCGGCCCAGGAGCCCTGCATGATCAGCCTGTCCCCTCTGCCCCCTTGCTCGCTGTTCCCCAGCCATGTGGCCTCCTGCTGCCCTGGGCATGTTCTCACCACCGGATCTTTGCTCCAGCTGAGGCCTGCCCGGCTCACTCTTCTCCCAGAGCTGCCATAGCCCCCTCCCTTCCCACCCTCCCTGGTTCTACCCTCAAATGCCACCTTCTCAGAGGGGCCCGTGCCCCGTCACCCTCTATGTCCCTTTCCCTGCTTTATATTTTCTTTATTGCACTTTCTTGTCGTTAGTTGCCATTCCGTTGATTCCAACTCATGGCGACTCCATGTGTGCCAGAGTAGAACTGCACTTCATAGGGTTCTCAAGGCTGTGGCCGGAAGCAGATTGCCAGGCCTGTCCTTGAGGCGCCTCTGGGTGGGTTCAAACCACCAGCCTCTCGGCTGGTAGTTGAATGTAACCGTTTGTGCCATCCAGGGACTCCTCATGGCACTCCTACGCGATGTATTATACATGTCTGTTTCCTTTTCGGTGCCTGCCTCCCCCACTAGAATGTCAACTCCAGGAGGGCAGGGAGGCCTGCAACACTGCGTGCCCACAGGGGGTGCTCAGGGACCTTCCCTCTGCCCAGGCAGCACCTGTGAAACTTTTCCTGAGCAACGTCCGGAACCCAGAGGCAGAGGCTAAAGCAGTGACCCCAGAAGGACAGGTTGGAGGCGGAGGACAGTATGTGTGCAGCCCGTGGCCACCAGCAGGCAGAGACTGTCCTGAAGTCCAGCGTTTGGTCCTAAAAATGCAGCCCCCTCTAAAGTGTTATGGAGCCCTGGTGGAGCAGTGGGTAAGAGCTTGGCTGCTAACCAAAAGGCCGGAATTTCGAATCCACCAGCCGCTCCTTGGAAACCCTGTGAGGCAGCTCTGCTCTGTCTTATAGGGTCGCTGTGAGTCGGAGTCGACTCGACAGCAACGGGCTTTTTTTAATGTTTATTTCAGTTTTTCAAAATAATCTTTAACATCTGCGATGGACAGTTTCCGACCTGTCCCAGACAAAAGCTTTAAATTTTCCAGTCATCTCTGTATTCACGCGTCCCGCCCTCTGGCCTTTCATCACCTCCACCATCCATTCCGTCCCCACCACCAGGAGACCAGCAGAGGTGGAAAAGCAAGACGTGCTCTGTGCACGTGACAAAACCTGCTGGGACATGGACGTGAGCCCTGAATAAACTTCTGCCCCGCAGTGGACGGGTGGTCTGGCTAGGACCCAGGGGCCTAGTGGAAGAGCAGGGGACACAGCCAGGGCTGGTGGCCACTCTTTCATGCTCATCAAAATGAAACTCTAAGCCAGGATGGGGAGGAGGAAGTGGTCACGTCCCCAGCCTGCATTCCAGGCCTCCACCGCACCCTGGCTCACCCCTCTGGCATGATCTTTATCAACTAGCACTGGAAGCTCCCTTCTAGCCTCAGTTTAGCCCCTGCCTTCCCACAGCTGGCTCTGGCTCCCCTCTGAACACTCCATACCACTCCCGCCTCAGGGCCTTTGCTCAGCTCTTGCAGCCCATCTGCACTGCCTCCCCCCATATCCCAATCTCCTTGCAGCCCACCCGCTCTGGGCCTACATCCTCCAAGGAGTCCTCGGGGACCCTCTCCTTAGGCACTGCCAGAGCTCTGAGACCGACACGTCCCCTAGCTCCCTCCTGGGTAAACACCTACTCTACCCACAACGGCCCCATCACACCCGCCCACCCACCTACCCGTCCATTCATCGTATGTACCGAGGGCTGACTCTCTGCCAGGCCTGGTGCCAAGGCCACAGCAATGGACAGAACAGGCAGAAACAGCCCTGCCCTACAGAGCTGACAGTCTAGGAGGAAGGAGAATCAGTAAATGAGATAAATCCTAAGAACATCTAGTAAGTGAGAGGTGACAAGTGCTGGGAAGGAAACAAAGCAGAGACGGGACCAGAGCATACTGAGGGTGGGAGGAGGCTGCAATCTTCAAGGAAGTGGTTAGGGAAGGCCTTGCTGAGAAGGTGGCCCCTGATGGAGGAGAGGAGAAGGACCACGTAGGTGCCTGCAGTAGCCCTCCAGGCAGCGGATCAGCCAGTGCAATGTCTTCAGGTGGGGGACACGTGGTCAAAGAGCAGTGAAGGCCCGGGTGGCTGGGGCAGGGTTAGTGACGGGACGTGTGAGCGGAGATGAGGGCAGGGAGGGGATGGGGGTAGATGATATGCAGCCTCGTGGGCTTCTCCCCTGAGTGAGATGGAGATGGGCGGGCGCAGGGGAAACAGCAGCAGACAAGGTGGACAGGACCAGGGTGGGGCTGTGGTGCGAGGTGGGGTGGGCAGAGGGCAACACATGCTATGGGCTGACATCACCTCTGTAACAGCTGGAGCTGAGCTCCATGGGGCAGGGGCTTAGTCGGTCTTGCTTGCTGCCATATCCCCCAGAGCCTGGCACAGCGCCTGGCACTCAGCCCACTCCCTCCACAGCCCTGGCATCACCTCACGCATCGTCTATTTATTAGTTTGCCTATTGTCTTCTCTACTACACACATTGGTGGTTCCATGCAGGCAGGGACCATGTTTTGGGGTGTCCCCTTTGGATGCTGGTGCCTACAGCAGGTGTGGCCACAGCCAGCTGAATGCAGGAAAGGAGCACACGTTTGTCAGCACTGACTCTGGCCCAGTCACCATGAACCCTCAGAACAGTTCGGGGTGCGTGGGAGGGCTCTTCCTTCCTGTTTTCCAAAACAGGAAACTGAGGCCCAGAGGGTCTGCTGCCCAGTGCCTGGTCACAAAAGCGCCCACTCTGACCCAGAGAGAAGGTCTGCTTCCCAGTGGCTACAACCCCAGCCAAGGCCTCTGTTCCAGAGAACAGGCCCCAGAGGTTACTGGGAAAAGAACAAGGACAGAGACAACTCTGCTGACAGTAATCAGAAAGGCTACCTTTGATCAGGAGGGAATTTGAAGAAACGATAAACAAACGAACAAACAAAACTCTCCAAGGGCTTACTCTCCCCTTCGCTCCACATTGGCTCAGACTCCCCACCAGGACTTAACAAGGCCCTGCCTGGTCAGACCTCACCAAGCTCACCGACGTCCTCTCCTCTCCTCACTTCACTCCAACCACGCTGACCTCCATTTTAACATTCTGGACAAGCCCAGCTTGTCCCAGCCTCAGGGCCTTTGCACCTACTGTGCCCTCTACCCATGCGTGGCTCACCCTTTTGTGGTATTCAAATCTTCGTCAAACAAGGCCTCAGAGAGGCCTTCCCTGGCCCCTAATAGAATCTGTCCCCCAACCATGTCCCTTGCTGTGTACTTTCCTGTGGCACTTATTACCACCTGGTGTCGTGGACTTGTTTACTGTCTGTTAAGGACTGAATTCTGTCCTCAAAAAAGACATGCTGAAGCCCTAACACTTGGTACCTTGTTTGGAAATAGGGTCTCTGAAGATGTTACCAGTTATCACTAGGCCATGCTGGAGTAGGATGGGTCCTACCCCAACTGAGTGGTGTTCTTACAAAAGGAAAGGGGCAGAGATGACAGATGGAGGGTGGCCACGTGAAGCTGCATCTACAAGCTAAGGAAAGCTTGGGCCTGCCAGCAGCTGGGAGACAGGAAGGTTCCAATCCGAGAGCCATCAGGGCGAGAGCATGGACCTGCTGACACAGATTTGGGTTTCCAGCACCCAGAGGGTGAGAGAATCCGTTTCTACTGTTTTAAGCCACCTACTTTGAGGTACTTTGTTAGAGCAGCCCGAGGGACTGTCTCCCTGCCGCAGGGACCCCTGTCCTCTTGTTCTTGCTGTATCCCCAGCACCTAGGATGTGCCTGGCACACAGGAGGTGTCCACTAAACATCTGGCGACAAGTGAACGGCGGTGTTGCCCAAGTGAATAGTTTGGACCTGGGGGAAGAGCAGGGAAGGGCAGTGAGGACAAAGGGCTGCCAGACCTCTCCCAGGCTGCCTGGAATTCTGACCTTGAGCCTAGGAAGGAGCTTGGGCCTGCGTTCTCAGAGGCTGGATTTGGCTACTTAGTGAATAACCCAGGGTGTGTTCGTTGCCCAGTCGTGAGCTGTTCCCAGGCCTCCCCAGCCTCGGCAGCCCCAGCACCAGGAGGGCCACCCAGGCCACGTGGACTGGGCTGGGAATCCAAGGAAGTGGCAGCATATTTTGGCTCCAGACAGGAGGCAAATCACACAGGGGGCATATGGGGGAGGGAGGAGCGAGGTGGGGGGAGGTTTCAGCCCCAAGGAGGCTGCAGGAAACTCACCAACCCCAGCAACAGCTAAAACCCCAGGAGGGGTACAGCAGGTACTCCCTCAGGCGTCCAGGGAGAGAGGAACACCCCTGCTCTCCACATTCCTGCCTGTATCACCGCCCTTCCCCACCCCAGGCCTCTGCAGGGGCTGTGCTCTTGGCCTGGGACCCAAAATATCCTCCACCCCAACCTTCACCTCCTTGTCCCTTCCTCTTCCTTCAAATTACCATGTTGCTTGCCTTCTCCTAAAGGGCACCTGTCCCAGCTATAATTTTACATTTACTATCTGACGTTACATGTGGTCATTTGACTGATGCCTGTCTCCTTCAGTGTCAGCATCTGCAGACGGGGGTAATGATGGTCCCTCTCTCCCAGGGACGTCTTGACAATGGAAGGAGATAACACACGAGAAGAATTTAGGACAGCACCTGGACAGGACCTCGTTAGTCCTCACTAGGGGCCAGCCGCTGCTGTTACTATTGCTAGCGTTGTTGTTACTGGTGGTGAGAAAGTAAATGGATGGGACACTAAGAAAGGAGACACTGGGAACGGCCATCTCGTGGCCACGACAGGTGTGCCAGTCTTCCTTTCTCCATTTCTCCCTGGGACAAGGAGCATAATGGGCTTGACCACCCTATGTCCCCAACCCTGGCCAGCACCGGGCCAGGCACAGCACACATTCAGTGTGGCTGAATGAAGTCAGTGCTTCCTCTACCCAGGCCAGTGCTCAGGGCACAGGAAATCTGGAGTGGGCCTGAGGCTACCAGCTCCTGGGCCCGTCACCCCAACCTGACCAGGCACAACACGTCATAGACACAAATGGTGCCGCTGGTGCCCCTGTGGGTGAGTCTGTGGGGACTGGGGATCAGATGAGACTTCATTCATTCCTCCTGTGCCTGTGGGTGAGTCTGTGGGGACTGGGGATCAGATGAGACTTCATTCATTCCTCCTGGGCCTGTGGGTGAGTCTGCAGGGACTGGGGATCAGATAAGACTTCATTCATTTCTCCTGGGCCTGTGGGTGAGTCTGCAGGGACTGGGGATCAGGTGAGACTTCAATTACTCCTCTGGAGCCTGTGGGTGAGTCTGCAGGGGCTGGGGATCAGGCGAGACTTCATTCATTCCTCCAGAGCCTGTGGGTGAGTCTGCGGGGACTGGGGATCAGATGAGACTTCATTCATTCCTCCTGGGCCTGTGGGTGAGTCTGCGGGGACTGGGGATCAGGTGAGACTTCATTCATTCCTCCAGAGCCTGTGGGTAAGTCTGTGGAGACTGGGGATCAGATGAGACTTCATTCATTCCTCCTGGGCCTGTGGGTGAGTCTGCAGGGACTGGGGATCAGGTCAGACTTCATTTACTCCTCTGGAGCCTGTGGGTGAGTCTGCAGGGGCTGGGGATCAGATGAGACTTCATTCATTCCTCCTGGGCCTGTGGGTGAGTCTGGGGGGACTGGGGATCAGGTGAGACTTCATTCATTCCTCCTGGGCCTGTGGGTGAGTCTGCAGGGACTGGGGATCAGATGAGACTTCATTCATTCCTCCTGGGCCTGTGGGTGAGTCTGCGGGGACTGGGGATCAGGTGAGACTTCATTCATTCCTCCAGAGCCTGTGGGTGAGTCTGTGGGGACTGGGGATCAGATGAGACTTCATTCATTCCTCCTGGGCCTGTGGGTGAGTCTGCGGGGACTGGGGATCAGATGAGACTTCATTCATTCCTCCTGGGCCTGTGGGTGAGTCTGCGGGGACTGGGGATCAGATGAGACTTCATTCACTCCTCCCCGTGAGGCAGAGGAGGAAAGGTAGTGGCCCCCGGACCCAAACCCTCCTTTCTGCCTCCTCGGCCATGGACCACACACCTCCGTGCCCCCCCCCCAAGAGCGACACGCAAATGCCATGCAACACAGCCACCAACGCACATAACAGATGCTTGTCATCTCACACCCAGGAGACACTTAGCAACAGGCAGACAGACACCCATTAGCACACACACACTAGACACTCACAGGAGTCCCTGGGGGATAGAAACAGTTAAGCGCTCGCCAGTGAACCGAACAGTTGGACGTTCATGTCCGCCCAAAGGTGCCTCGGAGGAAAACCCTGGTGACCTACTTCTAAAAACCAGCCACGGAAACTGCAGCGGAGCACAGCGCCCCTCTCACACACACGGGGTCGCCCTGAGTCGGAACTGACTCCACGGCAACTAGTGGACACACACACGGACACGCACGAAGGCGCTCCATGAGCCACAGGACGTCCACAGCTGACACACCACACAAAATGAACCCACAGAGACCATCGCACATACGCACAACAGGGACATCCCGGCACACAGAACCACGGGGCCCCAGAAACATAGCCCGCCGATCACACAGAAAACTCCCCAGAGGCCCCCAACCTTGTAACTCCCCGACCACCCCAGTGCTGGCCATCACAGGAGCGTGAGCACAGGCGGTCGGGGGCCAGGGGTCTGCGCCTTGCTTGTGTGGGGCTGTGGGACCACCCTGAGCCTCAGTTCCCATCTCTGGAGTGCGGGTCCCAGCGGGGCATCAGTGGGAGAATGTGGCACCAGGCCGAGAATAAGCAAGCAGCAGTCAGGTGCGCTGGGACACTCAGGCAGCCACAGACTCCCTTCACCAATGCTGTGACGTTCACACACGCTGCCTTCAGGGACCACCACAGAGATGCAGGGACCCAGGCAAAGACTCACAGACAAGTACCAAGGGCCTGGGGAGCCACCTGACATACAGCAATACGGACCCCAGCCATCACCTAGAACCATGGGGACACGCGTGCCCACACACCCAGCCCCATGGGCACGCGATAATTGCCGACTTACCTGGGAAGATGCACCCCAAAACCCCCATGCTGTGCTGACCACACACCCAGGCGTGCCCCCCAGAAATATAAAGCCCAACTGCAAAATCACACAACCCTAGACCCACACATGGTAGGTAATCATTCCGCACGACAGAACCAGACACACCCACAGCCAAGTCCAGGGTAACCCAGATACTCCCCGAGTGACCCAGTGAGTCATGGCCCCACAGGCCTGCCCCCACGCAAACCAGAGCCCAGGACTGCACTGCCACAGATACCCAGCTCGAGCTCTGACAGCCTTTACATGGAGGCACGGTGACCCCGCCCTGGCCCTGAGGAAGGTGTGGTCGCTCACACCTGTGCACTGGCTTCAGTGACCAGGTAGCAGACCTGCCCAACCCCCATGCCCAGCCCAGCCTGCCTGCACCGTGCACGCTCACCTCCGCCATCCTCTGTCCCACTTCCTGGGCCACCTCCAGTGGGGCGGGCCGGTAGACAGAGGCTTCCAGCTGGGGACACAGGAATCAGGGCCTCCCTGGCCCTCGACACAGGCACCCACTGAGAAGAGCTGGCTGACTGGGCTCCGTGTCCCAGCCCCCTAGCAGCAGGTGGTGACGCGGCCCTGCCCTGGCAGGAGTTGGGCCTCCGCTGTGGCTCCAGCCCACGGAGGGAGGGAAAGGGGGAGGAAGGGAGGCAGGGCGGAGCCTGAGACAGCGGGCAGGCCTGGTGCACAGGCCCACAACTGCCCAGGCAGAGGGAGGGGCTGAGCTGGGAAGGGATGGGCAGGGACACAGGAGCAGTGGGACCTAAGCCCCAACCCTCCTCAGGAACCTCAATCCCCCACTAGCACACTCTCCACCTCGCACCTCCACGCGCTAGGCGAGGTGCCAGGGCCCGGGGGAGGGGGGCAGTGGCTGCACAGAGCAGGGTTGAACCCTGAAAGGGACCAGCTGGGCAGGGGGTGGTGAACGGGGTTTTGAACAATGGGCCCACGGGGTGGGTGGCAAGGGGCCTAGGTACAGGACAGAGCTCAGGGCACTGGCCAGAGGGATGGGTGGACTCTGATCTGCAGGGGAGGCTGACTTTGGGGATAACCACATTCCCCCTCCCAGCTGTGGCTCCAGCAAGTGCTCCAGAGGGCATGGTGAAAGGGGCAGGCTGCAGCCCACAGGCCCATCAGGAGGGATGGGAGACGGGAGGAGGCAAAGAACCCCCACACCTCCATCTCCAGGTGCGGGGCCAGGGCTGGGGAGATGTGCGGGGCAGGAAAGGTGGTGAAGGGGCAGGCTGGGACTTGGGAAGGCCACGCTGGCTCTCACCTTGCCAGGGGAAAGGACACTAACCTTCTGACAACAGCAGTGGCCTGACGCCATGGATGGGACACTTGTTCTGTGCCGGGACCTGCTCTTAGCACCTGACCTGCATTCAGTCATTTCACTGTCACCACGGCACTGAATGGGACAGGCACTTTATCAGGCCCATTGACAGCAGAGGAAACTGAGGTCCAAGGTCCCATGCCCTGAGCCTGAGCCTTTACCCCGCTGCTCAGAGAGGGGCACACAGCCCAGAGGGGCCGCACTGCCCCACCCCACCTCTGCCTCACTCAGGGCCTCCAGCCACTATCCTCAGCAACTCTGCCGTGCTTCTTCCATGGCCTGGTCACCTCCCTCCCTTCAGATCTCACTTCTTCCATGGCCTGGTCACCTCCCTCCCTTCAGATCTCACTTCTTCCATGGCCTGGTCACCTCCCTCCCTTCAGATCTCACTTCTTCCATGGCCTGGTCACCACCCTCCCCTCAGATCTCACTTCTTAGGCAAAGCCTTCCCTGACCCACCCGATCCAGGCCAGAGCCCGGTGTGGCTAATCTGTTACTTGTGTAACTGTTTCTCTCTCCCAGGGTCTGAGGCCTGTGAAAGCAGGGGCCAGGCTGACTGGTTCACCCATATTTACCCTTTGGCCCCGGCTCTGGTACCTCCTTCTCCAAGAAGCCCTCCCTGACACCCCAGACTAGGTTGGGGACCCCCTCCGGCCTCCCTTAGCCCCCTGCAGCTTCCGCCATCCCTGTCCTGTGACTCTCCCATCCCAGCCTGACCCCTCTTGCCACTGTCTATGACATATCAGTCTGTCACATTCATTTACACATTTACTGAACTCCTAACACATACCAGGCAGGCCCTGGGAATTCAACAGTGAACACACTGGACAAGACTCCCAGCCTGGGAAGCTGACACTTGGTGGGACTGCACCCTGCTGGGGGCTCCTGTGAGAGGCAGGGGCTGGGTCTTCCCAGCTGGCCAGGCCTGGAGCAGTGAGAACAGTGAGTGGGTGGTCCAGGTGGGCAGGTGGACACCTGACTGCCCTGCTCGGGCCCCATCTCCTCACACAGGACAGCCACCAGGAGGACTGCACTCACTCCAAGAGCCTGGAAAGCCCAGCTGCCCTGCTCCTGCCCACCAGCTGCCACCTAGCCTGGGGCCCAAAGTGGACAGGGGCTCTGAGGAGATGCTGGGTTGTGCTCTGGGCCACAGCAGGGCAGGTCTGGAGACCCCAGGAGCCCCAGGTGCCAGGCCACCTCATCCCCCGTGGGGGTGGGGCACCTGTCAGGCAGCCACCCAGAGGAGCCAGGTGGAACAAGCTTCCCAAACCTGATGGGCTGGTTTGGGCTTTGGTGGGGGAGGAGGGTCAGGATTGGATGGCTCTGGCCAGCACTGCTTCAGGGAATCTAGGTCCTAAGGAGAGGGGGGAGGGAGGGAGGGGGAAGGAAGGAGGGAGGGTCAGCCCAGCAAGGACAGCTACCAGGAAACAAATGCCCCCTCCTGGCGGGTGGGGGGGGGGTGTCTCATGGAAACAACAGGTCCCCCTGACAGCAGGCCTCAGGGGCAAGGAGAGATAGGTCCAAGGCCCTCTCACACAGGACAGATGTTTGGTTTTGTGTGGCTTAATTATGAAACTTTTCAAACACACCCCAAAACAGGACTAAAACAATCCACCTTAAACCTAAACCCAAGAATCCCATTCTTTATCATTAACATTGTGCCACATTTGGGCTTCGTCTATCCCTTTCTCCCCACCCCACCCCCATCTCTCTCCCTCTCTGTCGTTATTAAGTAGACTATACAGGAACACGGTCTGAAAGCCAAAGGCGCCAAACAAAAGGTAAACAGTGACACAGTGCCCTGCCCCAGCTTGGCCCTGGAGGCAGCCCCTGGCAGTTTCTTCTTCTCCTTTCTGGGACAGCTTACACGTGCGTACGCAGCACACACTTCTTTAGCACCGAAGGCAGCACCCCACACACACTATTCGCCACCTTGCCCTTCTCACAGCCACTCCTCGGCTCTCCTATGCTGCTGGCACTTAGGGAGCTGCTGGCACTTGGGGGGACGTTGCGGCATCCAGTCAAGTTGGAGGCGCACGCCTGGGACCTAGCATGTGCTCTCCCAGGCTCGTCCTGTAGCAACATGCGGGCCCGCAGGCCCCGGGAGACCCGTGTGGGAAGGTTCACGGCAGCGCGGTCTGAATGGCTAGAAACTGGAAACAACACAAATGCCGGTCCACAAAGATGGGCAGTGAATTGCCATCTCTTCACTCAGTGAAATAGTGTGCATTGGTGAGGGGCTTCCCACAGTTACCCGGCGGCTGAGTATCAAAAACCACGTTCAACAGCAGAGGCAAGTCATAAAACGATACATACTCGGGCTTGGTTTAGGTAAGTTCAGAGCCAGGCAAAATGAAACTTTGCTACTGAAGGATGCATACCGAAAACCAAAACCCCTTCCCATCAAGTGGATCCTGACTCATAAGTGACCCTACAGGACAGAGTAGAACTGCACCATAGGGTTTCCAAGGAGCAGCTGGTGGATTCAAACTGCAGACCTTTTGGTTAGCAGCTAAGCTCTTAACCACTGCACTGTCAGGGCTCCAGGGATGCATACAGAAGTGGCAAAACCAGACAAAAGCAAGGCAGTGGTTGCCCTAAAAGGACAAACAAGAGGGAAGGGAAGGGGAAGGAGGAGCTCCGACCAGGCTACTGGGGGGCTGGCAACAGCTGTTTCCTCACCTGGAGGGTGGCTATGCGGGCTTTCCCTTTATGATAATTGGCTATGCTGTATGTTTATGGGGAGCCATGGCGGCACAGAGGTTAGGAGCTTGGCTGCTAACCAAAAGGTCACTAGTTCAAATCCACCAGCTGCTCCTTGGAAACCCTATGGGGCAGTTCTACTCTGTCCCATAGGGTTGCTATGAGTCGGAATCAACTCGAAGCCTGAGGGTTTCGTTTTTTTTTTTTTTTTGTACTTTTATGTTTTATGCACTTTTCAGTGTGTATGTTAACAGTTGAAAATCATGATTTTAAGAAAAGAATATATATGCATACATCACACATGCACACCTATCTGTTTTAGTGATCTCGCCCTGCCTTGATCTTTGCTGTATGGACAGCCTGGCTCCCACGCGGCCAGCACAGCTGTTTACAGCCCTTTGCTCTCACACAGCGCTGCAATGACAGCCATGTGCAGCCAGCAAACACACGTGTGCCAGCATGTCTGCAGGGTGACATGCCTAGAAGGGGAATTGCCAGGCAAAGCTCATCACTGCCAGGGTGCCCTGTGTGGGAGCTGTCCCACCTCATGGCCCCCAGCAGCACGGTGTGCCCTCAAGCTTTCTGATCTTTGCCAAGCAGACAGACAGGTGAAGTCGGGCCCCTCTCCGCCTAGTTTTCTTTTGCATTTTTCTACTCAGGAGATGGAGTACCCTGTTATATTCACAAAAGCCAGCAGAATGTCCTCTTCCGCTAAGCATCAGTTCAAAGCCTTTGCCTATTTTCGTGCTGGGTCAGGGACACCTTGGTAAACGAGATGTGACCATGTCCTTCTCCCATACAGCTAAAGCCCAGCTCCTTCCTGGTCCTGGGCCCTGCTGCCTCCCAGCCTCATTTCTTACACTCTCCTCCCTCACTATCTCTTCCAGCTGCAGACGGCTTCCTATGCTCCACGGTTCTACCAAGAGAAATTTAGTGCGGGTCCCCACGTGCTGGGTGTGGGGTAGGCAGTGTCACTGAGAGTCAAGCAGGGGAGGCAGACATCACACAAAACGACAGGCTGGCTGGAGGGAGCCAGCAGGTAAAGGCCTCAAGGGAAGACAGTATAGTGGAGCCAGGCCAGAGGGGCAGCAACAGCAAGGGGAGCCAAGGTGGGCATGGAGGATGGCCCATGTCCTGAAGACACAACTCTGGCTGCACTGAGGGGGATGGGTCAAGGGGGGCTGATGGGTGTGGGGACGACTGACAAGATGCAGACAATTGAGGACTGCAGCCTGGGTGGACATGCAGCGAGGGGGACCAACACCAAAACAACCCGTTGCCATCGAGTTGATTCTGACTCACAGCAACCCTACAGGACAGAGGAGAACTGCCCCATAGGGTTTTCTAGGCTGTCATCTTTACGGGAGCAGACTGCTGTATCTTTCTCCTGAGGAGAGGCTGGCGGGTTCGCCAGCCTTTTGGTTAGCAGCTTAACCACTGTATCACCGACAGACGTGAGCAACGTGCACCAAGAAAAATCAATACTTGTCAATGAGTCAGACACTGGGACTGAGGACAAAAGAGGTGTCAAGGGTGACTTTGAAACAGGGTAAACCACAGTGCCATCTTCTACATAAGAAGGCCCTAGAGGAGCTCCCAAAACGCCAGGGCCTGGTCCTGCAACCACTCAAACAGTCTCTAAAAAGACTAAACTGGGAGGAATCACTCCACCTGCTATTAAGGCCTGCAGTGGGGTCCCTGAGTGGCCCATATAGTTAGGCGTTCGACTACTGAGAGGTGCCTCAAAAGAAAGGCCTGCTGATCTACTTCTGCAAAACCAGGCCCTGAACCCTATGGAGCACAGTTCTACTCTTGACACAAATGGGGTCACCACGAGTCAGAATCAACTCAGTGGCAATTTTTTTTTTTTAATATAGCTACAATAATCAAGATAGTGCAGGATAAACAAAGAGATCAATGCATCAGAACAGAGACCCCAGATAATACCTAAAAACTCACAGCAGTCTAGTCAATTTCGACTCCGATTCATAGCGATCCTACAGGACAGAGTAGAATTGCCCCATAGGGTTTCCAAGGAGCGGCTGGTGGACAAAAGCCAGCAGAATGTCCTCTTCCGCTAAGCATCAACCTTTTGGTTAGCAGCCACGGCTCTCTGTAGCTCTTAACCACTGCGCCACCAGGGCTCCCCGAGATAACAGGCCCACACTAATGTAACCAATTGGTTTTTGAGAAAGGAGAATAAGCAATCCAATTTAACAAATGGTGCTGGAGCAACTGGACATCCATCGGCAAAGAAATGAATCTTGACCGAAGCCTGGCACCTTAGACAAAAATTAACTCAAAATGGACCACAGACTTAAATGTAAAACATAAAACTACAAAACTTCTAGAAAACAAAAAAGGATGAAATCTTCAGGACCTGGGGGTAGGCCCAGGATTCTTAGACTTGACACCAAAAGCACAACCCATAAAAGGAAAACTTAATAAAGCAGACCTCATCAAAATTAAAACTTTTGCTCTGTCAAAGTCCATGTAAAAAGGACGAAAAGACAAGCGAAAGATTAATCCATTGCCATCAAGTTGATTCTGACTCACAGTGATCCTACAGGACGGAGTAGAGCTGCCCCATAGAGTTTCCAAGGAGCAGCTGGTGGATTCCAACTGCTGACCTTTTGGTTAGCAGCCATAGCTCTTAACCACTGCGCCACCAGGGCTCCATGCACAGATTAGGAGAAAACATTTGCAAGTCATAATTTGCAAACAAAAAAAGACTAGTATCCAGAATATATAAAGAACTCTCAAAACTTAAGAGCTCTGGTGGCACGGTAGTTAAGCACTCAGCTGCTAACGGAAAGGTCAGCAGTTTGAAACCACCAGCTGCTCCAGGGGAGAAGGATGTGACAGTCTCCTTCCATAAAGATTCACAGCCTTGGAAACCCTATGGGGCAGTTCTACTCTGTCCTATAGGGTAGCGATGAGTCGGAATCAACTTGACAGCAACAGGCTCAAAACTTAACAGTAAAAAACAAACAATCCAATTAGAAAATGTGCAAAAGACATAGAGACATTTTACCAAAGAGAATACACAGATTAGCCATGCGAGAGGTGCAAACCAAAAGCAGTGAGATGTCACCACACACCTACCAGAATGGCTACAATAAAGTGGTGACAACACCAAATGCTGGTGAGAAATGGATCATTCAGACACGCTGGCAGGAATGTCAGATGCCATAGCCACTCTGGAAAAGTTAGGCCGTTTCTTAAAAAACTAAACATGTAACTACGACTCAGCAATTGCCTTTCTAGGCATTTACCCCAAAGAAATGAGAACGTAGGTTTACACAAAAACCTGTACACAAGTGTTCACAGCAGCTTTGTTTACAATAGCTAAAAACTGGAAACAGCCCAAAGGCCCTTCAGCCGCTGAGTGGATAAACAAACTGTTGATACAGGCATAAAAGTAGTGGCCCTTGGGTCAATTCTAACTCATGGTGACCCCGTGTGTGTCAGAGTAGAACTGTGCTCTGTAGGGTTTTCAGTGGCTGATTTTTTGGAAGCAGACTGCCAGGCTTCTCTTCCGAGGTACCTCTGGGTAGATTCGAGCCACCAACTTTTCAGTAGTAGCCGAGTGCAGTAACCATCTGCACCAGCCACGGAATAATGCTCAGCAATAAATAGGGATAAACTCTTGACACAGGCAACAACCAGGATGAACCTGGAATTATGCCGAATGAAAAAAGCCAGTCTCGAAGGTTACATACTGTGTGGTTCCATTTGTAAAACATCCTTGACATGACAAAATTATAGAAATGGAGACATGGTGAGTGATTGCCAAGGTTTAGAGATGGGAAGGTGGGGGCAGGTGGCTGTGACTATAAGAAGGCATGGGGGGCCCTTGTGGCGAGGGACACAGTCTGCACTTGACCGCATCAACGTCAATATCCTGGCTGTAATACTGCACTATGGTTTTGCAAGATGTCATTACTATCGGTGAAGCGCACGAGGCACCTCGCTGTATTATTGCTTACGACCGCACGTGGATCTACCATTATTTCAAAAAAAAAGGTTAATAAATGGTTTTAAGTGCCAGACCTTTCCCACCTTTTAGCCTTTGGGCATGCTGTTCCCTCTGGTTGGAACACCCTTCCACAGACCCCCCCCCCGTTCATCTTCCAGTTCTCAGTTCAGATAATTTCCTCCTCCAGGAAGCCTTCCCACACTCCCTAGGCTGGAGCCAGGGCTTCACACAGTCCTCTGGGCTTTCCCCAAGGTCACTCTGGGTTGTTGCTGTCTAGTGCTGTGTCTGCCTCTGTCACTGGACTACAAGTCCTGTGAGGACAGGCCCTTGGGTTGACGGGTCACCAGCCCATCCCAGGCATCACCTAGCACAAGGCTGGACCTAGAGAAGGTACTGGGTGAATATCTACAAAATGAATCAATGAATGGCAATGACAACACTACCCACAGCTAGCACTTACTGAGCAGTTCCCGTGTGCCAGCTCTCATGAGTGGAATAGCTTAGCCCTTATTGTTGTCGCTGAGTCGATTCTGACTCATGGTGCCCCCAGGTGTGCAGAGTAGAACTGCTCCGTGGAGGTTTCAAGGCTGTGTCCTTTTGGAAGGAGATCACCAAGGCTATCTTCTGAGGCGCCCCTGGGTAGGTTTGAACCTTTTGTCTAGCAGTCGAACACTTAACCATTTGCTCCACCCAGGGACTTAATCCTTACACAACCCCATTTTACAAATGAGGAAATTGAGGCCAACAGAGTGGGGAGGGTGTCATCCAGCTAGTCAGTGGGAGAGACGGGTGGCAAACCAAGGCCGGCTGGATCTGGGGACTTCAGTAATCTCCACCCAGAGGGCCTCTCCATGTGAGACTGGATAGCGGTGCCTGGTGGGGAAGGTGGGGTGGGGGGGAGGGCAGGCAGAGGAGAAGAGGCCCTCTCCCAGGTTCTAAACCATTTCCACAAGGAGAAGGCGGGCTCGCCACCCTCCACGGAAGGCCCCTCTGTGGCACAGACAGACCCCCACTGGCACCAAGGGCCTGTAACTAAGTCTCATTTGGGGACTGAGAAGCCAGCAGTGCCCATGGTGGAAAGGAAATGCCCAGTTTTACTAGGGGGCAGTGGTTTTTAACCAGGCTGGTGCCAGGGGCTACAGGCCTAGGCAAGAGGAACCTAGAGTGCCCTCCTGAGCTGCCATCAGAGCGGGCTGCTCACATCTGGCTACAGCTGGGGCCCTGCCTCTGCCCTCGGAACATCCTGTTGGCACAGGACTTCATTTATCGGCTGCAAGAATCTCCAGAGCAAAATACTGAAAGCAAGCTGCAGCCAGGGACCAGGAACAGACAGCCTGGCTTCATTCACACACGGTTTCAAAACCTGCAGAACAACACTGCATATAGTTGAGAGAAGAAGCAGGGGACCACAATGGGGACTGGGTACCTGGGGGGCTTCAACCGGGGCCAGAGCGTTCTCGCTCTTAGCTTGGTGGTGGGTACACAGGGGTCATTAGGTGAGCCTCCAGTCTGTCGAGAGTGTCTGAGATCCTTCATAATCAACAAAAAAGAGCCAACAGTTAAAGGGAAAGAGGGGGATTGATTTATTTGCTAGCACTGGGACGAGCACATGGAGGAGGGGGCTTTAGGGTGCTGGTGATGCTTTTCTTCTTGATCTGGGTGGGAGCTACAAGGGTGTTTTGCTTTACAATTATTCACTAAGTGGGACATGTTTTGTGCACTTTTCTGTCACATGTCAGATCTTACCCTACGAAGCATGAAAAATCAGGGACCCCGGTTCTAATAACTGGAAGCTTTTTCTACACATGCACATGACTGCAAGCCATCTGTCAGGCTGTCTCCCCCTGGTCGTCTTGGCTCTCTAGTGCTGCTATAACAGGTATACCACAAGTGGGTGGCTTTAACGAACAGAAATTTATTTTCTCACAGTTTGGGAGGCTAGAAGTCTGAATTCAGGGCACCACCTCTAGGGGAAGGCTTTCCCTCTCTGTTGGCTCTGGAGTAAGGTCCTTGGCTCTCTTCAGCTTCTGCTCCTGGGCTCCTTGGTGATCCATGTGGCGTCTGTCTTCCTCTACCTGCGCTTGCTTTCCCCTGTGCCTGAGCTGCTCTGTTATCTCTCAAAAGTGACTGGCTTCGGACATGCCCTACACTGCCATGGCCTTATTAACATAAAGAAATCTCTAGGCCCAAATGGGGTTACAGTCACAGGTATAAGGGTGAGCATTTACAATAGGCAATTTTTGGGGGGGACCCAATTTGATCCGCAACAGTATTTGTCTCATTGTCTCCCTGTGCCAATCTCTTTCCTACCTCTCTGCCTGCCTCTCTCTTACCCTTACACACACGCGTGCAAGAGGTCATCAGAGCAGCAGTCCTCCCAGGTCCCTTACGGTCTTGGCCAGCCCTGGCCTGGAGCCCTGTTTCCTGTAAGGAGGACAAAGGCCTGGGGGCTCCAACCTCTGACCTCTCACTCTCAGGCCACACACAGCCACAGTCTCTCAGCACACAGGGCCCTCTCTTGTGCTGCTGGCACCACCTTCCCCAAGAAGCCTTTCTGGTCACTACAAAGCACCCACTCAACCGCCCAAGGCATCCTCCGTGCCTCAGCCTGCCCCAGCCCTGGGGCCACCACAGCTGGCCACGCAGAAGGGAAGGAGCTGTGTAAGATTCCACAAAGCGTCCCCATGACAGACGCAGCCCCTGGCCGTCCTGGGCTGGCATCTATAAAGTGCTGCGTGCAGGCACCGTTCTAGCACAAAACGAGGCGGCAAGGAGGGAACCACTCATGTCCCCACTTTCCAGAGGAGGATGCTGAGGCTCAGAAACAGAGGTGCCAGCCCACGGTCACACAGCGCGTGTCGGGGCCAGGATTCCACAGCAAGTCTGTCCACTCCAAAGTCTGCTCAGTCCACCTCGTTCGTTTACCTGCTCTTCCCTCATTCATTCGGCAACTCTTCATTATGCACGCAGTATGTGCCAGGCACTCTTCTAGGCACTGGGGACACAGCAGTAAGACAGAGTCCCTGCCCTCCTGGAGTCGGCATTACAGCGGGGAGGCCGGCAGCACACAAGCAAGCAAAAAAGAATACAACAAGCAAGGGAAGGGACAGAGAGTGATAGGGCCGCTCTTTCAGAGAGCACAGGCAGGCCTGGGGAGGTGGCACTGGAGCAAAGACAGGAAGAAGTGAGGGAGGGGGCTGTTTGGGGCTCTGGGGAAGAGCCCTCAGGAGGAGGGAGGGCCTGTGTCCAGGCCCAGGGGCCCAGGGCACCTTCCAGGGATATGGAGAAGGCCAGGGGGAGCAGGTGAGGTCAAAAAGAGCTACACTAAAAGCCCCAGGAACACGACAGCCACTCCCAGCGCAGTGCACACCATGCGCTGCTCTGCACAGCCCCATCGTCCTCACCACAGCTCTGCAAGGGGTGTGTCATCACCACCATGTTGTGGAGAATGAAGCAGGCAGAGAGGATGGGACATCTACCCAGGGGGGTACTGCTGGCCAAGGGCAGAGCTGGGGAGTACCCACCAGGCCAGGAAGAAATGGGCAGAGTTGGCTGGGTGGCTCACAGCAGGGGCCCAAGGCCGAAGCAAAGCAGGAGCCTGGAGGCCCAAGTCTGACAAGCTTACGGGAAGCCTTCTGCTCCCAGGCTCCAGGGGATTTCTGACCTCGGGTCATTCAGGTCCTCCTGCCCTACGACCGCTGCACCCAGGTACCAGCCTTACTGTGAGCTGCTTCAGAATTTTTTTTTTTTATTTAATTAGATTTATTTTAAAAGTTACCTTGACTGTCACCCAGACATTAAGTGAGCTCTGCTGTCTGTACAGAGCATCACCTATAAAAGTGTTTTTGCCAGAAGAAACTGAACCTGAGTATCATGGAGCCTCTAGACCTCACTCTCAATTTCCAGGAAACACAGCGGACAAAAGAACACTCTAAACAGCACCACAAGGACGCCCCAGCCAGGCCCAGGCTGTGGGAAAGGCTACAGGACGAAGGACCACTGAAAACACCCATACCAAAGAGCTGCAGGGGAAAATCCTGCAGATCACAGAAGACTTGAGAGGCCCAGATCCCGATTCCAGCAAACAAGGTGAAAAAAGTACTTAAAGGCAATCAGGGAAACATGAGGCTATGAAGCAATCTTTTCTCCCCCTGTGACAATGGCATCGTAGTTATTATTATTTTTTAAAGACACCTTATCTCTTGCAGAAGAAACGTCTGCAGCACTTACAGCTCACAGTACGTGGCGTTTGGGATTTGCTTCAGAATAACGAGGGGACTGGGGAGAGGGGACACAGACGAAAAAGCCTGGTCATGACTGGTAACGGATGAAGCCGGAGCTGGGGACGCGGAGGCCACGAGACCATTCTTTTGAGTATGTTTGAACGTTTCCATAATACAAAGGTGCTCATTTTTTTTAATGTGACCTAACCCTAAGAGCAAGGAATTATGGAGCACTCACTCTGAATCATCACTACTAAACCCGAGCACAAACAGCCTCTAATAACTACCCCCGTAATAACAGTAATAGTAACGTAAGGATATAATGACAGCAGCCCGGCTCTGAGCGCCACGCTGAGTCACCCTAGGAGGAAGCAAGAACCACTACCTCCTGCTCCAGAGTGGGAATAGGACTGTGACCCCGAGGGCCCTGCCCAGGGTCGGAGGACGGGTAGGAGAGATGTAGGAGAGCCCCACGCCCGAGCCCTGTGAGTTGGGGGGTGAGGGGGTTAAAGCGGGATAGACAGGCAGGGAAGCCCTTAGCCCTTGCCGAGTGCGAGTGCCAAGTGCGGACACATGGACGGGAACTCGGACACATGGACGGGAACTCGGATGCATGGACGGAACTCACTTGGGCTGTCATTTCCCCTCGCTCCCATCAGATGAAGGCTCTTAGTGTAATCTCCACATCTGAGCACAAATCTTTCCTGACATTAAACGACCTGCCAGCAGGCGGTCTGTCCTATCGAGGGGACCTGGAAATGTGATACTGGCCACTGATGACAACACCAGCATTCTGGGTCCACAGGGACCTCTGGTGTCATGGTTCCTGTCGGCGTCTGCCCCGTGGGACCATGCTCCAGTACTCCTGACTGTCAGCTGGACGCTGAACCCGCCCCCACAGCCCCCCCCCAGATTCCAGGTGCCAAGAACAGTGAGGGAGGCAGGCCCAGTGACATCAGCATCCTTCCCGTCCTTGTCCAGGGGCTGCAGAATCCATCTCCCCTCTATGACTTCAGTGGGACCTTGGCTCAAAAGCCTGAAAAGTTTCTACCAGGAGAGAGAGTAGAGGGAAGCCAAAAGGGAGGGCGGGAAAGAGGGAGAGCAGAGAGAGACAAGAGAAATGGTGAGGAGAAATGGAGAGAGGGGGAGATGAGAGCCGGCCGCCTAGACAGAGGCCTGGAGGGCACAAGATGGGACGACAGGGTGGGGCACAGGCTGCATGCTAGGCTCTCAAGCCACAGCCAGGCCTCTCTGAGCCTCAGTTTCCTCGTCTGGAACACGGGGATGACGGTCACATCTCTCCCATAATGTGGCTGTAGGGACAACAGGACTTAATCACTGCACGTCAGAAGCCGAGAGAAGGGCCTGGCAGGCTACAAAAGTGCATGCGTGTTTGCAATGGTTGCTGTGGGCCAGTGCCTCTCACCCCAGCTCAATCACAGGAGAGTCACAGGGTTGGGGGCGGGGGGGGTGGTGCCTGAAAAAACAAACCCTATGCCCAGGACCCACAGCGGAAATTCTGATTTAAATGGTCTGGGCTTGGGCCCTGCACTGTGCACCCCTCGCCCCAACCATGTGCTGCCAGGGCTGAGGAGGGGAGACCCTGGAGGAGGTGGTAAAGAGGGGCAGACAGAGAAGGCAGGGCGAGGGAAAGGAGAGGGAGGGGTGGGAAGGGAGAGCAGCTCAGAGGAGCGGGCAGTAACCTGGCCACCAAGTGGGGGAGGGGGCCGGTGTCCACCAGGAGGCCCTCTCCAGCTTCCCCACCTCCCCCACCTTGTCCTGGGGCCTGGGACCTGCTGAGGAATGCAAGGAATGGAGCCAGGCCTGGCACGGCCATCCCGGCCCCTCCCCCACCAGCCCCAGGCCCATCCTCTGTCCAGCCGGCCCCTCCCTGGGAGGGCTTCAGTCATCACTCAGTCACTGGGGAACCTACCTGGCACCCACCACCAGCCTCTCCTCCCAGCTCAACCCAGACCTCACCTCCTCTCAGGTCCCCCAAAACCCAGGTGGTGGCCTATAGGGCCCAGTCCAGGCGTCTACCAGGGGACGAATATGCTTCTGAGTGTCGGCGAGCCAGCGAACAAGTTGATGCACCGTGAACCAGACAGAAGGCCAGGGGCTGGCAAAGGTTGTCACCTGCTCTGGTGAGGGAGGGGCAGCCTGATAAAGCTTCCCAGAGGTGGGGACCTTTAAACCAAGGCCCTGAGAATACATGAAACTGAGAGCATCGTAGGAACGCCAGGAAGCCAGGAGTGCAAGGGGACGACGACAACAAGGTCTGTCAAAGTCTGAGGAGGGACAGGAGCTGGCACCTCTTCCGACAGTGGGAGCCAGGGAAGGGTTTTAAGCACCTGCTGGTCCTCCCTCCTGTTCCTCGCAGGGATGGAGAACCCCGTGGATGCTCTGGAGGGTGCCGGGGTATCCCCAGGTCCTCCAGCCCCCGCGGAGTAGGGCTGGGAACTGGCTCATAGTGCCACACAATGGGGAGACCCCACCAGACCTGTTTTCCCGAAGCCCTGAGCCTACTCCCAGATAATTAAACTGTAAGCTGATTAGTCAAGGAAAACCTTTAATTAGCCCTTGAAATCATTCAGGAAAATTACCACCTCCTCTCCATGCACCCTGGGAAGGAGGGTGGGGCTGGAGCAAAAGCAGGGAATGGGAGAGCTGGGCTCCTGCCACCCTGTGACATCCTCAGCCAGCAAGGCCAAACCTAGGGGAACAAGGCACCTTGTGGGAGTGGAGGGCACAGACCCTCTGCAGTGCAGCACACTTTCTGGTCTTGAGCTTATAATTCTGCCAAAAATGACTGGCTGGGTTACAATCTTACAAGTGATTGGTCAGACTGCTATGCAAATAAAAAAAACAAAAATCAAACCCATTGCCATTAAGTCGATTCCGATTCATAGCAACTCTATAGGACACAGTAGAACTGCCCTGTAGGGTTTCCAAGAAGCAGCTGGTGGATTCGAACTGCCGACCTTCCGGTTAGCAGCCAAGCAGTTATCCACTGCACCACCAGGGCTTCAAATTGCTGTCGAGTTGATTCCGACTCATAGCGACCCTATAGGGCAAAGAAGAACTGCCCCATAGGGTTTCCAAGGAGCAGCTGGTGGATTCGAACTGCTGACCTTTTGGTTAGCAGCCAATCTCTTAACCACTGCACTGTACCTCTTAACCATTGTGCTACCAAGATTCACTATGCAAATGGGTATGTAAAACCACCCAGCAGGTTTAAGTGACTTTGTGGGAATTGGTCAATTACTACGCAAATTAAATGACCGTGGCCTATCAAGGGGATTGGTAAGTTCGAGCCCTGGTGGGAGGGCCATGACTTGAAATTGACAAGAAGTAGGTTTACATAAGGGCCAAACACACAGGTTGGGGGGGACACCTCACTACCACCAAGAAGGGCCTGGAGTGGAAAACGTCCTTTGAACCTGGGGTCCCTGTGCTGAGAACCTCCCTTGACATAGGAGACAGGTGTAATACCAGAGATGGCATGGCGGCAGCAGCAGCAGCAGCGGCAGGAACCAGGAGACCAGCGCGAGACTGCTGCAGTGGGCTTGCCGACCCACTGGGTGAGACACAGCTGAGTGCCTTCAGGCAAGAGGCTTGCTGGCACAGTGTGGTGCCTCTGGGCAGTTGTCAGTGGACCTAAAGAGCTGTAGCACTTTCCCGAGCAGGGCAAAGGCTGAGAGAAGGCCTGGCAGCGGGCACAGCTGAGAGGCCTGCCTACAGGGACAGCCAGACAAAGAGAAGGGCTGCCTGCAGACACGGCCAAGAAAAAGCTGAGTGCTGTCTTGGCTGGGAGCCATGCTAACTGATGAGCTGTATCTTGTCTCCTGAGTTGTCCCTGTTACTTCCAAGTTGACCCTGATCCTGATTCTGAGCTGTAGCACGTTACTTCTCTAATAAGCCACTTGACCATGAGTATGATCTGTGAGTTCCGTGTGGCCATCGCAACGAACCGTCGAACCCAGCAGGGAGTGTCGTGGGGGCGGATGGCTGGTGTCAGAAGGGTGAAAAAGTTGGAGAGTGGAGGTATGTCAGCACTGTGCTGATCTTGGACTCTCACCACTCCTCTGAATGGAGACAAGGTCTTTAGGATGGCACTTTCCCCGCCACATCACGAAGCTCCTCCAAGTAAACCCAACAAGTACAGCCCTTTTCTGAGATACACTGAGGACATAAACAAATGGAGAGCTATACCACGTTCATGGACTGGGAGACTCGTGTGTGTGTGTGTGTGTGTGTACTCTCAAGATGCTTGTCTAACCTGTAAATGGAACTGCAAAGAGCCACAAATAGCCAAGACACTCTTGAACAACAAGTGGGAAAGCTTGCTCTACCTGAGACCGAAACTTACTATAAACTACAGAAGTTAAGGTCGTGTGGTATTGATACAGGAATAGATAAATAAGCAATAGAAAAGAAAAGAGCACCCAGAAACAGACCCACTTACATAGATACATGATTTATGACAAAGGCAGCAGTGGAGAAAAGTCGGTCTGTTTTTAATAAATCGTGATTGGATGACTTGGTATCCATGTGGAAAAAATGAAATTGGACCCCTCTCACGCCATACACAGAAACACAATTTCAGAGGGTACGAAGACTAACTGTGAAAGGCAAAACTATAAAACTGTAAAGGAAATGACTGACAAAGCTGACTTCTGTCACGGGATGAACTGTGTCCTTCAAAAAGAGATGCTGAATCCTAACCGCCGGTACCTGTAAATGTGAAATAGGGTCTCCGCAGATGTAATCAGCTAAGTTAGCATGAGATCATGCTGGAGTAGGGGTAGCCCTACTCCAATGTGACTGGTGTCCTTACGAGAGACATGCAGAGGAAAGACAGCCATGTGAAGACAGATTAGAGTTAAGCTGCCACAAGCCAAGGAATGCTGGAAAGAGAGGAGGCAGGACCTTCCCCCAGAACTTTCAGGGAGGCACGCCCTGATTTTGGACTTCTGGCCTTCAAAAGTGTGAGAATTACTGTTTGTTGTTTTAACTGTGCTGCTTGCGGTACTTTGTTACAGCAGTCCTGGGCAACGGTTACAACTACATTAAAATTAAGCACTTCCCTTCACCAAGACACAAAGAAAGCGAAGAGTATCCACAGGCTGTGGTAAGTGTAACATATTGGAAACAAAGGGCTCTTATCCAGAATCTGCAAAGAACTCAAAGAAATACAAAACCAAAACACAGAAAAACAGGTAGCTTTAATTAGGACCTGGAGAGCCAGAGGTCCCACAGACAGGGAGAGCTGCTCCACCTGGTTAGCCACCAAGGAAATGCAAACTGCACTCCAGGGAGCCATCGCCAGATTTTCTTAGCACTAGCCTGCAGGACGAGGCACACACTGGGGCTGCCTCATTCTCCTCATCTGGGAAATGGGTCAGATGGTTGTGGCCATCTCCTGAGATTCCAGGGAAGATTCAGCAGAGGCCTGAGACAGCTGGGCAGGGCACAGGGCCTGGCACTTGGCAAACCCTCAATTACTTTTCCCTATTAATCACCCTACAGAAGGCCCTGTACCCAGAGTAAGGATCCCCAGGCCCAAGGTCACTTTAGGCCTTCTCCTGCCTCCAAGCATTGGGTGGCCTACAAGGCTGAGGGGCCAAAAGACACGCTCCAGATGGAGACCAACTGGGTCTGTGGCTCCGCCACTGTACCCCTGGAGGCCAGCACACCGCATGGCCGGGGCCAGGCATGCCACAGCATTTGGTGGATAAAAAGAAAACAATCACATTTGTATTCCTATGCCAGGTGCCAGGATAACTACGCTACACACTGGACTTCAGGGGAACCCTAGAACGCCCAAAGGACCCTCATTCTAGAAAGGGCCAAACCCAGGCTGCCCTGGGAACTGTACGTTAGTCTTCCTTCAGTTCCTCAAAAGCCCCTGCAGACTTCTAAGTCAATTGGCAAAATAATTCTATTATGAAAACATTCTGCATCCCACTTTGAAATGTTGCGCCTGGGGTCTTAAACGCTAGCAAGCAGCCATCTAAGATGCATCAATTGTTCTCAATCCACCTGGATCAAAGAAGAATGAAGAACACCAAGGTCACACGATAACTAAGAGCCCAAGAGACAGAAAGGGCCACATGAACCAGAGACCTACATCATCCTGAGACCAGAAGAACTAGATGGTGCCCGGCCACAACCGATGACTGCCCTGACAGGGAGCACATCAGAGAACCCCTGAGGGAGCAGGAGAACAGTGGGATGCAGACCCCAAATTCTCATGAAAAGACCAGACTTAATGGTCTGACTGAGACTAGAGGAATCCCAGCAGTCATGGTCCCCAAACCTTCTGTTGGCCCAGGACAGGAACCATTCCCGAAGACAACTCATCAGACTGGACAGTGGGTAGGAGAGAGATGATGATGAAGAGTGAGCTACTTGTATCAGGTGGACACTTGAGACTGTGCTGGCATCTCCTGTCTGGAGGGGGAATGGGAGGATAGAGAGAGTTGGAAGCTGGCAAAATTGTCACGAAAGGAGAGACTGGAAGGGCTGACTCATTAGGGGGAGAGCAAGTGGGAGTACGGAGTAAGGTGTATATAAACTTATATGTGACAGTTTGATTTGATTTGTAAACGTTCACTTGAAGCTCAATAAAAGTTAATTAAAAAAAAAAAAGCCCCTGCACTGTCTCACTGGTGGACCTCTGCACAGGTGGCCTCGAGTGCCCATGCCTGCTCCCAGCTTAACTCCTGTCGGCTTCCCTTCTCAGGAAAGCCAGCCCCGCCCTGCCCTGCCTTGCCCTGCCCAGGGCAGATCCTCTGTTATATACTCTGGTGATAACAGCTTATTCAGTCAGTCAACCTGTGTTTATTGAGCAACTACTACACGCCAAACTCTGAGGACACACAGCATGCCCCTCCACCTCTCACCTCTTGTGAAGCTAAGTTACAGTGAGGGGAGGGAGATGATAAAGGAGCAGACCCGCAAATGATGATGCTACGAAGAAAACCAAGCAGGGAAAGGTGGGGAGAGAGTGGCAGTGATGGAAGCTACCACTACAGACAGGGTCAGGGACAGTCTCAGTGAGGGAGCAGGTCAGCAGAGACTGGTCTGAATGGAGGGCAGCAGGAACAAAGGCCTGAGGCAGCAGCCAGCCTGGAATGTTTAAGGACAGTGCAGCAGGCAGGGAGGGAGGGAAGGCCAGGATGGACACCGCAGACAGGAAGGCTGGGCCTAGACTTCCCGTGACCTTGTAGACTTTCCTCCTGAATGAGATGGAGCCACTGGAGGGCCATGAACAGGGCAGGGATATGATCTGACTTAGGTGTTCGCAGGGCTGCTCTGGCTGCATGTGGGGAACAGACTGTAGGCAGAAGTGGGAGCAGGAAGTGAAGAGGCCCCTCCAATGGTCCCGGGCAGACGAGGGTGGCTTGAGCTGAGGGGATGATGAAGAAGAGTGCGAGGCACCAAGTTATACAGCGAAGGTAAACCCGCCAGCTCTCCAGGTATTTTCTATGTGGAGTAAGAGGGGAAGAGACAAGTCAGGATGGCCCAGTCAAAAGGATGGACGGGGTGCCTATAAAGAGACAGGGTCACTGGGAGTCGGGGAGCTTGGGAAGCGGCAGTCTGGTTTCGTTTACCTGTCTCTGTGTCTTTCTTTGGCCAAGCGCTGTGAGCTCAGGGAGGGCTACCTGCTGTTTGTGTCCAACCTCGGCCGCAGCATGAGGCCTATCAAGGAATAAGCACTGGACACATATTTGTAAAGCGGTAACAGTGGACTGAACATGGGGAGGAGAGAGGAAGGAACAAGAGAGACCGATCTGATTAGGACAAACACTTGTTACTTTTACAGTAGAAAAGAATTGTTTAACAAAGTGCCAAGGTCCATGAAAAAGTCTGACCAAGTGCTGGTGAGGACGTGGCACAACAAACATTCTCACGTGTCACAGGTGGGAGTGTAAACAGGCACAACCGCTGTAGGAAACTTTGTGGCTGAGTCTACTGAAGGTGACATGCTCTACCCTTGGCCTTAAGCCATCACAGTCCTGCATGCACTCCCCAGAAAAAGGCGCGCACTCACGCCAGGAGACCAGGCAAGCCGCCAGCACAGCAGGAGACGGAGAAGTCAGTCACCTATCAGGGAAATACTAGACAGCAACGAGGATGAATGAGCTAGACGTGCACCCAACCACGCGGCTGGATCTCACGGACAAAATGCTTACAGCAGCCGGACACAAACAAGCACACAGGGTAGGGTTCCCTTTACACTGAGTTCAACGGCAGGCAAAGCAACGGCACATAACTGAGAGCGGCACACTCAGGTGTAAAAACTCTCAGGAAAAGCAAGGACACGATGACCACCAAAGTCAGGAGGGTGATCGGTATTTGGGGGTTGTGATCCAGAGGGGGCTCCAGGGGGCTCCTGGGTGCTTCGTTATCTGTCTTCACATAGGTGGTGGTGAAGTGTTCATTTACATTCCAATTATCTGCTAAACTGATGCCGCTTTATTGACTTTTCTATGGACATATTATACTCACAATTAAAGGTTTTAAAAAGTAACAGAGTTATAAAGGCATGTAAATATATACACAGCATTTCAGAATCAAACACTCTGTATGAGGCTGCTCTGGGAGATTTGGGAGGAAGACAGGCTGCAGAGGCGTGGCAGCCCAGGCCCCAGGGAAGTGGGCGAGGGCTGCCTGCGTGGGGGGCTCAGCTGGGGGCTGCGTCTGCAGAGAAGCTCAGCCCTCCGGCAGCCTGCAGTGGCCTACTTTCTCCCCTTTCCCAGTGCTGGCCATGGAGGGCAGAGGGGAGAGGAGCTTCCCCGCGGTGTGGGAGTGGCTGAAACTGGGGTAAGCAAGGCCGAAACCACCACACAATGCCGCTTTATCAAGAGTTTCCAGGGCCAGGCAGGGGCGCCCAGGGGTGGGAGCCAAGAGAGCAGGGAGGGAGGCCCCCACCTGTCAAGGTGCTCCCCTCAAAAGCTCTGCTCTAGCCTGTCTGGAATGAAGACACAATAGAAGGCAGAGGAGAGGGAGAGCCTTCTACTTCCTCTAGCTTAGTTACGGTGGCAGCAGAGGTAGTGTTCCATAGTGGTTAGGGGCCAGACTCAGCAGCCAGGCATCCAGGTCCAGATCCCAGCTCTGTTTGCTCTGTGACTCCGGACAAGTCTCCTAGGTTCTCCATTTCTTCCCCTATAAAGGGAATAATAATATAACACCTAGGTCTTGGGGCTGTCGGGAGGACTCAGCAAGTTCTTGGGAAGCACTTAGAACGATGTCTGTTAACATTATTACATATAATACTACTACGACTACTAACACTAACAGCTAACAGTCCTTGAGCAATTACTTTGTATTTTGCCTGCAGAATAGGCATTTATAACCTCAAAACAACTCTACGAAGAAGTACCATCATTCCCATTTTACAGATGAGGAAACTGAGGCACAGAGAAGTAACTTTTCCAAGGTCACACAGCTAGCAAATGGCCGAGCTGGGACAAGAAGCTGGGCCATCTGGCTCCAGAGTCTGTGCCCTCAACCTCTGCTGTGTCAGAGGGTTATGAGCTCCAGACTGGGGCCAGGTAGACCTGGGCTGGAGTCTTGGATCTGCCACTTACTTGCAGTGGGGTTCCCGATCTATGCCTCAGTTTCCCCTTCTCAGGAAAGTAGAGGTATCATGACAGACAGCTCCCAGAAAAGGCAATCCCGATGGCTGTCAATAAACACAAAGCTGCTCCACTTTACTCATCAAAATCAGAACCACTGAGGACCACTGGTTGCCTATCTAACCGGCAAAGGCCAAAGCGTGAGATGACACCTCGGCCATGCTGATCAGGGTGTGAGGAAAGCCTGGGGCCATCAGACACCGGAGGTGGGAGTGTCCACTGGCCTGTCCTCTCTGGAAGGACAGGACACTCCACCAGAGTTAACAGGGAACACATCTTCACACAACCCACTCCTACGTGTGGGTCCACAGCTACAGTCACGCGCGTGTGCCGCCCTGATTGGAGGCAGGGGAGACCAGAATGGCCTGACAGTCTAGGCACAGGGAGCATCACACAGCCCTGCAAGGTGCTCTAGGACAGACCAGTATTGAAAAGGTAAGGGGGCTGGGGGGGGGTGGGGAGGGCAGAACACAAACCAGTTAAGTCTGCTCCGTTTGCATAAAAACACAAAAAAAGTGGCGGAGAACTGCGGTTTGTAAATGAAAAAACATGGCAAGAAAGAAACCAGAGGAAGCAGGAAGAAGGGCTATCTCCAGGAAGGAGGACCGAGTGGGGAGCACAGCATCCTTGTCACTGCGTACCCATCTGTGTGCACTTTTTCAACTATTATTTAGGGGAACAGGTAACATATGCACACAAAACAAAAATGTGCCTCCTTAAAATTAAAATGCAGGAAAAGAAAAATGAGATTAATAACACCTCCCCTTGGGGACTCTGGAGAGAGGCCGGAGATGATGCTCCTAAAGCTGACGTCCTCGTGGCCGGCCCACCGGAGCCGCCACACTGCCAGAAGCAGGGTTATTAAGGCACACAACAGGAGGACGCAGGCCAAGAGGAAACCGCAGCCCAGGGGAGGGCACGGAGGCTGGATCTGTTCAAATTAGGACGTGTAACTCCAAGAGCTCACCGGGCCAGGCAACGTGCTGAGCACATCACCTGCATAAAGCCTCCCAGGAGCCCGAGAGATAGCTACTATAGCCCTCATTTAACAGGCAACAAGGCCAGGGCCCAGGGAGGTTGAGTCTCTGTCTCAGTGGCCCCCCGCTAGGGGGCGCCAGATGAGGGACTCTGTGGACCATGTGGCCCTGCAGGGGAGTTCCCATTGCCCCCCGAGGTCAACAGCGGAGCACCTAGCGGCCTGGGGAAGGTCAGGGCAGGGGCTGAGGGCCCAAGGAGGCAGGCTGCAGAAGGCAGTGGCTTCTATTGCATCTGCCACAGTTGGCTCCCCTGGGACCTGGGAGAGTTCCCCTTCGGATTCTCCCTGACCCCCTCAAACTTCCTGTGGGCCACGGCACCTGGCAGACAATAAGCCTCAGCCCTGGATGGGTGGCTGGGGCGGGAAGGGTCCCATTTTCCTGGCCGCAACTGGGAAGGAGACTGTATCCTGCTGGCAGCCTGCGGCCATCAGGCTCGGGTAATGGGAGAAACAGCTGCTGGGGACACCCCTGCCTGGTGTCTGGCCAGGAAGTCTGGCTACTGTGAGCCAGCAGGACAGGGAGGGGAGGCCCTGGACAAAAAAGGGAAAGAGGGTACTGGGGGTTCTGAGGGAGGCAGGGACCCACTGCCTAGAAACCACTCAGGTCGAGTATGCCCTATGGAACTTTCGTCTAAAGAGGAGCCTGGGTAAGAATCACTGGACAGGAAGTAGCTTGTCTTGTTAAAACCACTTCCAAATCATTGGAGGGCAGCCTGATGAGCAGTGACGCTGGAGTCCTACTGCCCAGGATTCAAACCCTGCCTCTGCTACTTGTCTGTGTGACCTCAAGCAAGTCATGTACCTCTCTGGGTCTCAGTGTTCTCATCAGTAAAATGGGAATGATAAAGCACCTGCTCCCGGGTTGTTGCGAAGGTTAAATGAGTTTATATGGGTGAAGTACTCAGAACCTTGGTTGGCACAAAGGACCATCCTCCCTCACTGCCTGGTCCTATCCACCTTCTTCTCCTGCTTGGGCCATCACAGCAGCTTCCTCACAGGACTCCTTGCTGACGTGCTCCACACTCTGTTCCCCACACAGCAGACTCAGCCATCTTTATAAAAGAGAAACCAGATGTGTGAGATCCTCCAGTGACTTCCCATTACGCACAGAGTGAAATCCACACTCCCTACCTCAGCCTGTCAGTCTCGGAGTTATCTGCCACACCCTCCCACATCTCACTTATCCCCCACTCAGCCATGCGGATGTTCCTTGAACATCCCAAGGTCATTCATTCCAATCTCAGGGCCTTTACACTTTCTGTACCCACTACCTACTCTACATTTCCCATCTCCTTTCGCAGCCTGACACACTCCTCCAGGAAGCCCTCATTGACTCTTCGGGCTGGTCAGGCCCCTTTGCAGGGCTTCCACAGACACCTGTGCTCCCCCCATCCCAGCCCTGACCCTGTGCCTCCCCTGTTCAGGCCCTGACCCCTCTGGGTTGCCAGCATCTAGGGGACAAGTCTGTCTCCCCCACTGTGCTATACTCCATGAGGGCAGGGTCAGGGCTGTGCAGAGACTGACGGTCAAGTTCCCAAAAGGGTGTAAGGAGGTTTTGCCCATTCCTTTCCAAGCTTAACCTCCTTCTTTGCCTCCTTCCTGAGATCCAAGTCAGTCCAGTTTCCTTTCCCAACTGTCAGGCGTGAGAGCTCCCTGGCAGAGGAGATGGGTCAAAGCTGCAGCCCTTCTCCTGGATGCTCTGGAGGGCAAAGGTCAAAGCTCCTTCCAGCCTATTCCTCTGAGCATGGGGACTTACTGGGTGCCAGGCCCTGGCTAAGCCTGTCCATGAACCATATCCCGGACTGTTCCCAACCAGGCTGGGGAGTCCCCAAGACCATTCATCTCACGGCTGGGTAAACCCTTCTAGGGAGGGCCACAAACTTGCCCAAAGAAAGAGGTGGAGCAAAGGGACCCAAGCCCTGCTGGGAAGCATATTGGTACAGCCGCTTAGGAGAGCAATTTGGCAACTTGTAGGAAGGGGGTTAGCAACAATTGTGAGGATGGTGCAGGACTGGGTAGTATTTCGTTCTGTTGTACACAGGGTTGCTGTGAATCAGAAGCAACTCAGCAGCACCTAACAACAACAGGAAAGCGGAAGGTCCAGCACTGCTACTGCCAGGTGTATGCCCCGGACTCTGGCCACAGCACTCAGGGAACATACTCTAGAACACTCATCACAGTGCTGTTTGTCACGGTCCCCCACCAGCAACCACCTAAAAGGCCACCAAAAGGAGACTGGATAGCTCCTGTGCGGTGCAATCACAAAAAGAAATACTCAACAGCAGGGAGAACAGACGGCCTGCCTTAGCCCTACACACGTCCACATGGAGAAACATCCAAACTCTAATGCTGGGGGAAAAAAGCAAGTTGCCGAAGGACACGTTTAGCACAACAGCATTCAGGTGAACTCTAAGAATGATGACCAACCCTGGTGGGACAGGGGAATCACCTGGGGAGCTTTCAAGGTGCTGAGGCCTGGGCCCCACCCTGGACCGAAGGAATCAGAATCCCTACGGGCAGGGCCTGGGCAACAGCATTTCTTCAAAGCTCTCCAGATGATTCCAATGTGTCACAAGGGTTGAGACCCACCGCTCTGCTGTTTGTGAATGCATGCAAGGGTAGAAAAGGCAGGAAAACCTGCAGCAGAACGATGAACACCAGATCCAGGGCAGTGGCTACCACTGGAAGGGAAGGAGGGGAAAGGAAGTGTGGAAAGGTTCTCGGCCTCTAGCTGTACCCACAATACGGTCGGTCCCAGGCTGGGCACTGGATGCATGGGCATCTCATTATACTGGGAGCTCTACTTTCTCACTGCCTTAAATGAACTATAAAGGAAAAAAACATCAAGTAAGAAATCACTTGCCCAAGGTCCCACAGCTGGTAAGTGACGGGGTAGGGACATGAACACGGGTCCCCAGTGCAAAACCCAATCTCTCCTTATCTGGCCCAAGCCCTGAGACGCTGAGTAGGCTGCCCGCTCACTGACCATGCCAGAGCCAGTGGAGGTGGGGCGGCTGCCGGAAGAAGTCAGGGGGCAGAGGGAAAGGGAGGCCCCTCACCATCTCTGAGATGCCCCCTGGGTGGCATCTTCCCACCTCCGTAGTGGTCCCCAGGCCCACCTCTGCCTTTGGAAACTATGCCTCCCCAACTCTCAGATCACACAGTTCGGGCAAATGACTGGGCTGGCCTGGCCAATTGGGGCACTACATTCTCTGCCCCCTAAAGAGTTCATCCAGGGGCTAGCACTGGGGCTGCTGGAGAAGGGCGGCTGGGTCAGCTGAGCTCCTGGTGAGAGGTGGCCAGAGGAAAGTAGAGCCCAGAGACGGACGGAGTCAGGCAAACTCAAGAGAATTTCTCTGGCGCCTGGATCCAACTCCACTTGAAGCCATCACTCATCAACGCCCTTTTGGCTTGAGCCAGTTTAAGCTGGATTTTCTATCACCTACGCACAAAGCAGTCCCAACTGAGATAGCTCCCCCACTGCTGGGGCTAGACTGAGCTTCCCATGTGGACGCCTGCTCACCACTTGCTGAGGCCTGTTACTCAGCTGGGCAAGCCATCTCCCTGCCCCGGCTTTCACGGTCTGGCCTTTCCTGCCCACCTGCCTGCTGAGAGGCACAGGTCGGGGGTTAGAGACAGGCACACATAACCTCCCCCAAATCAGGGCGATGGACAGAGAAATCAGGGACTAAATCTGCCTCAGGCAGAGAAATGTTCTTCCCAGGTGGCAGCGGCAGCAGCATAGAGGCTAATGCTTAGCCCGCGAAAGCTGCGTGCCGCCGGCACCAGGCACTCCACGTGCACGCACCCTCTGCAGCCTCACAGCAATTCTCAGGAAGACACAACACGATCCCCATTTTGCGGAGAAGGAAACTGAAGCACAGAAACTTAAGTAACTTGGCCTCAGGCACACAGCCTGTGAGGATGGAGCTGGGGGGTGAACACTGCATCCCTGCTCCTCGCCTTTCTGAGCTGCCCCCAGTACCGCCACACACAGCTCCGCACACACAGAGCAGCTCCTCGTCCTGCCCCCCCCACCCTACTGCCCCCAGGGGTCTACCCTGACCCTGCAAGGCTATATGCTGCTACAGGCCCCTGACTCTGCACCTGTCCCCTGACCTCCACTCACACCCAGGGCATTTGCACACACTGTTCCCTCTGCCTGGTGCACCTTTCCCACCCCTCCTCAGAGCTTCCCCAAGGGACACACTTGCGTTTAGAACCGGATCTGGGAGTGTTTGCTATTATCACCGCTATCTGAGGGAGAGAGGCTCCTCCACCCAAAGAAAACACCTTTGACCTCTCTCCTGAATGTCCCCTCCCCCCATGGTATGGCCCTCTCCTGGCTCCCTGAACACGCCCCTGTCACATTTGTAAGGATGAAACTGTGTGCTGCTGTCTGAAGGTCTGGTACCAGTCTGCTCCCATCAGGGGACACTGAGAATACTCTGAGACTAGAGACTCTGTGAGTCTTGTCCAGTGTACAGTTCCAGCACCCAGCAGGGCCCAGCATCCTACCACCAGCTACAGAGCACCCTCTGTGTGCCAGGCAGGGCTTCAGGCGGGGATTCAAGGAAGGAACAAGGCTGAAAAAGTTCCTGCCCTCCCAGGGCCCACATTCCAGTGGAGAAGGCAAATATCTGACCTAATACCCAAGGTAAGGACACAGGGAAGGGCTGGGAAGGAAACCAGATAATGAGATAAAGGGTGCCTGAGGGCTGGCAGAGCTGGGTGGTCAGGGCCAGGCTGTGAGTGAGTGAGACCAGAAGGGGCAGGGTGGGGAAAGGACTCCAGGCAGAGGGAAGAGGAAGGTCAAAGAGCTGGCAGAGGCATAAGCCTGCAGAGCTGAAGAATAGCAAAGATGCTGGTGTGCCTGTGTGCCTGGGCCATGGGGAGTGACAGGGAGAGCAGTAGGAAATGAGGTGGGCTTGACTGAGGGCCACTGTGAGACCTTGGGGCTTTAAGAACAGACAGTGCCTGGCTTTGCATGGGTCACCACCCAGGGACATGTCTCCCAACCAGAAGCCCTTCAGACTCACTTGGACCATCCCCACTGCTCTTTGGGCCACCCATAAACACCCACTCCTGCCCCCCATAGGCCCATGGGAACTGCTCCTCCCGATCACACCCTTCCACAGAGGCCAGAGACAATCCATTCCTGCCCAGGGAGGTAGTGGCCCAGCCCCCTGCTTCCAGGAACAGATGCACAGGCAATCTACCATGTGGCAGTGTGTCAACTGGAGGCAGGAGCTCTGGAATCATTCAGACCCAGGTTCAAATCTGCCTTTGCCACCTATTAGAAGCCCTCTGAGCCTCACTTTTATCATGTGTAAAATGGGTCTAACCCTACTGCCCACTTGACAAGACTGTAGTAGGGATGGAATGGCACCAGGTACACGGGGCACTGAATACAGTGCCTGACATAGAGCTGCCCTCATTAAACATTAACCATTATGAGCGGCAGAGGAGCACAGAACAACTCTGGGGCCAGAACTCCAGAGTTCAAATCCCAGCCCCACAACTTGTTCACTAGGTAGCAGTGTAGTTAGGTACCATGAGTCGCCTCTAACTCATGGCTACCCTGTGTACAAAAGAACAAAACCCCTGTGCCATCCACCATCGTCACAATCCTTGCTATGTTTGAGCCCATTGTTGCAGCCACGGTGTCAGTTCCACTCCTCAAGGGTCTTCCTCTTTTTTGCTGACCCTCTACTTTACCAAGCATGATGTCCCTCTCCAGGGACAGATCCCTCCTGGTAACAAGTCCAAAGTACATGAGTCTAGGTGGCTTCGGGCAATTCACTTAACTTCTCTGATCCTGTTTCCTCATCTTAAAATGGGAATAACACCACCAAACCCATGAGATTGTAGTGAGAATTACACATGTGTTAATGTATGTATGGCATTTAGAACAAGATCTGGCACCTAAATGCTTTATGAGTGTCTATTATTATCATCATCATCATTTGTGGGAGAGAGGCTCCTCTTCCCATCAGGAAATACCTCTGACCTCTGCCCAGGATGTCCCCTTTCCCCCATACGCCCCATTTGGGTTTTAATTTTCAACCCTTCAGACCATCTGTCTGCCCTTCAGTTTCCGACCTTTGCCCTTTCTGGCCACATTCCACTTTTGAGCCCATAAAAGGCGGCCCCCAACCTAAATCTCGTTTATCTGTTCCAATCCGTCGCACCTCTAGGTTTGATTCCTGACCCTCGCAGCCGCACCCTCCCTTCATATCATTAACTTTGACCTCTTTTTAGACGCTCACGGATCCCCTCGAAAGCGCCCCCAATTCAAATTTCGAACTTTGCGCTCCCCTTCGCCACGCCCCCTTGGCTACAGTTTGACCTCCGACCTCCCTCACACCTCCCTCCCCTCAGCGTTGACCCCCGACCCCTCCCATGCGACCCTTCCCTGCAGGAGCGAACTTTGACCCTGACGGACCCGCCCCCTACTCTCATAAGCGTTCTCCCACAGCTCCGTCCGGACCACCCCAATCCTCCCCCAGATCGTTGACCCTACGGACCCAGCTTCGCAATCGTTCGCGGCCTACCTGCTCGGCCCCGAACTCCGCGCCCTCGCGCCGCCCTCAGCTCTCTTGCGCCGCGTCCACCGCGGCCACTGCCGCCGCCATGTTGAATACCCAACGAACATCCGGGGCTTCCCCCCCCCCAACCGCCCGCCTGTCCCCATAGCAACGGGGCCGACAGGGCAGGGGGAAGGGCCCGCGCAGGGGCGGAGCTGGGAGCCTGGCAGGTCCCGCTCCGGCTTCTGATTGGTGCATATCGTCCAATCGGAGGTCAGCAGGCGGAAAATGCCAAGCGGGGATTGGAAAATTTGGAAAGAGTGGCTGGCTCCCGGCCCAGCCTGGATCTTAAAGAGGAAATAACTGTTTTCTTGTAATATCCACCCACGTTCCACCAGAGTTAGGGGGTGGGAGACGGTTATAGATAATAATTTGCCGGAAACAACTCTTGAGCGCTTACTGTGTGGCAGGCACCAGGCTAAGTGCTTTGCTTGCATTTTCGACCTGAATACTCAAAACAAACCCTATTGTATTATTTATACCTATTTTACAGGTAAATGGAAACCCCGGTGGCGTAATGGTTAAGAGCTACGGCTGCTAGCCAAAAGGTTGGCAGTTCGAATCCACCAGGCGCTCCTTGGAAGCCCTATGGGGCAGTTCTACTCTGTCCTACAGGGTCGCTATGAGTGGGAATTGACTTGACGGCAATGGGTTTGGGTGTGTTTTTTTTTTTTTTTTTTTTGGTTTTGCAGGTAAATAAACTGAGGCTCAGAGGACTGGATTAACTGGCTAAGGATCACAGGAAATATATGACGAATTTTGAACGATGGTCTGTCTGAGCCAGAGAACCTGACTAGGGAACCCAGATGCTATTTGATACATACCCACTAACTTTATACATATGCATACGTATATAGATATTAACTCTTTAAAATAATTAATTGATCAAAAAATTGGAAAATACAAAAAACATATAAAGTAGACTCAGACATCCTCTTCTATGACCTGACCCATTGGACTCCAGCCTCCTTAGTGTTCCGGGAAAATATCAGGCACTCTCCCACCTCAGAATTGTTGCATTGGCTGTTGCTTCTTCCTGGAACGTACTCTTCTCCCAGGTATCCTCAGGAGTCAGGGCCAACCTGCTGGCAGCTAACTCTACAACAACAGAGATATGCTTAAACTTTTTTTTTTTATTAAATAATTTTTATTGTGCTTTAAGTGAAAGTTTACAAGTCAAGTCAGTCTCTCACACAAAAACCCATATACACCTTGCTTCACACTCCCAGTTGCTCTCCCCCTAATGAGACAGCCCGCTCTCTCCCTCCACTCTCTCCTTTCGTGTCCATTCGGCCAGCTTCTAACCCCCTCCACCCTCTCATCTCCCCTCCAGGCAGGAGATGCCAACATAGTCTCAAGTGTCCACCTGATCCAAGAAGCTCACTCCTCACCAGCATCCCTCTCCAACCCATTGTGCAGTCCAATCCATGTCTGAAGAGTTGGCTTCAGGAATGGTTCCTGTCCTGGGCAACAGAAGGTCTGGGGGCCATGACCACCAGGGTCCCTCTAGTCTCAGTCAGACCATTAAGTCTGGCCTTATGAGAATTTGGGGTCTGCATCCCACTGCTCCCCTGCTCCCTCAGGGGTTCACGCTTAAGCTTCTGCTGCCTCTCTCCTACCCCAGTGTAATCTAGCACAAAAAAAAAAAAAACAAAAAACCCAACCAGTTGCTGTGGCGTCCATTCCAACTCATGGCACTCCATCGGAAGCAAATCGCCGGGCCTTTTCTTCCGAGGTGCCTCTGGATGTGTTCGAACCAACAAACTTTCAGTTAGTAGTCAAATGCTTAACTGTTTGTGCCACCCAGGACTCCAGCACATACCTGGAGCCTGTTGCTGTCTAGTTGATGCTGACTCATAGCGACCCTATAGGACACAGTAGAACTGCCCCTTGGGTTTCCAAGACTGTCATCTTTACGGAAGAAGACCACCGCATCTTCTCCCGAGGAGCACCTGGTGGATTCTAACCACTGATCTCTTGGTTAGCAGCTGACCGCTTAAACACTGCACCACCTGAGCTGCTACTCTAGCACATAGTAGGCTTTTAATAAGTGTCTGTGGAGGCAATGACTACATGACGGGGTTTTTTTTTTCCTTTACATTTACCTGCTCCTCCCCTTTGTAAAAAACAGAATCAGAATCACATGTCCGTAAAGAATTTCATATCTTTGAAAACAGTGTTATAAATATCACCAGTATCTTTCCATGTCATCAAATATTCTTCAAAACCTTAGTTTTAATGGCTGCATAAAATGCCACCCTATCAAAAAACTAGTTTAACTACCCTTTCTTGTTAAGCATCTGAGCTGTGGTAAATATTTTGATATTATAAATAACTCTCCCCCCAAAAAAAAACCCAAGCAGCTAAACACTTCTACATATCTCTAATTATTTCCTTTGAAAAAACAAAAAAACCCAAACCCACTGCCTTCGAGTCGATTCCAACTCCTAGCAACCCTATAGTTGACCACAAATAGAATTGCTGAGGACGTCAAAGGGAATGCACACCTCTAAAATTTAGTAATAATAACAGTTCCCATGTTTCAGGCATGTCTACATACCAGGCATGGTGCAAAATTTTGTAATTTTGACCACAGGGGCTATGATTATCCCTGTTATGCAGATGAGGAAACTGAGGCTTAGAGATATAACTTCACTTGCTCAAAGTTGCTCACAGCAATAGGGTAGAAAACCAAACCAAACCCGTTGCCATTGAGTCAATTCAGACTCATAGCAACCCTATAGGACAGAGTAGAACTGGCCCATAGGGTTTCCAAGGAGCGGCTGGCAGATTTGAACTGCCAACCTTTTGGTTAGCCCAGCTTTAGTTTCCAGCCACTGCTCTCACTAACTGCCGTATGCTGCCTCCTTATGGCCTGGGGCACACACTGCATGTAGACGATTCTTACTGCCATCAGCGTTCAGAGAATGTGCCCTTTAAAGCACCCTCACCAGCATTAAGAATTCTTGTTGTGTGTTCTTTGGGAACCTTTATACCTTACAGAATCTCCATTTTAAAAAAGCAAGGCCAGTGGTTGGTATGACAGCCCCTTGTTCAGTTCACAGTGGTGGGAGGAGGGCTAGGTGCAGCCTTTGCCTCTTTAAAGGCCTGGCACAGACTGCAGAGGTGTCAGGCACCAGAGCTCACATTCAGGGAAGTCCTTTTATAATGTAAGCTGGGGATTCCGGTCAGAGATCATACCCCTAGAACAATCCCAGTGACAGACTTTGCCCCAAGGGCTTCCTCAGTGTCATCAATCAGGTCCCAAAACAGCCTCCTAAGGAGGGCTTCCAAAAAGGGTGGTAAGCAGGTGGAAACAGGAGGGGAGGGAGGATGGAGGCAGATTTGACCATGTAAAAAAAATAAAGTTCAGTACATCAAGAAAAAAAGACAAGTTGCAAAATGTGGCTGGCAAGTGAAGTTTTGTCTTTCATATGTAAACAGCATTTACGAGTCAATAAGAAAGATAAACATAACATACAATAGGAAAATAGGCAAAGGACATGGACAAGAAGAAAAAAAACAAAGGACAATGAATAAGAATAGAAAGGAGTTGGTGAACAAGAAAGTAATGAAATAGATATTATTCACTGTGTTTTGTTTTTGGTATTTCAGAAAAATATTTTGAGATATTATAATCAGTGTTAATGGGAATGCAAAACAACAGTCACTGTCATACTCCACTTGGGGGGTTGCGATCTGCAACAGCCTTTTGGCAGCATGCATCAGGCAACTTAGTAATGCTATCTACCCTTTGATACAGAAGCCCTGGCGGCTCAGGGATTAAAGCACTTGGCTGCTAGCTGAAAGATCAGCAGTTGAAATGCACCAGCCACTCAGTGCGAGAAAAATGTGGCTATCTGCTTCCATGAAGATTTACAGCCTGGGAAATCCTGTGGGGTAGTTCTACTCTGTCCTACAGGGTAACTAGGATCAACTCAAGGCAGTGGGTTTTGGGGTTTAAACCCATTGATACAGAAGCCCTGACGGCACATTGGTTAAACACTTGGCTAACTGAGAGGTGGGTGGTTCAAACGCACCAGCCACTCATGGGAGAAAGACGTGGCAGTCTACTTCCGTAAAGATTACAGCCTTAGAAACCCTATGGAGCAGTCCTACTCTGTCCTATAGGGTCGCTATTAGTTGGAATCAACTCAGTGGCAATGGGTTTACCCTTTGAGACAGCAATTCCATTTCTAGGAATTGGTCTTATAGAAAAAGAAAGACATAGACAAAATGCTACTTTAGTAAGAATTTTTATCACCTTTGTTTTTTAATTATGGATGTATCATAATTTTTCCAGTTTTTTCCGCTGGTCTTTATGCCAGACCTAAACACTTTACCTACATGCTCTTACTAATTCTCACCATTAAGATGGGATCCATAGCCCCATTTTACAGACAAGGAAACTGAGGTGTGGGACAAGGCTAGGAAGTGGGACAAAGTCCCACTGCTTGTAAGTAACTCTGCTAGGATTGTAACCAGGAAGTCTGACTCAAAGCTGATCCTCTTAAGAACTGCTCAAGTTCATTCAATAAGTACATTCATTGAATGCCTACTGTGTGCCAATCGTGTTGTGTTGAACAATAATAAAAGCAAACATTTGAGGACTAGCATGCGCCTGACCCAAGCCATGGTGTTTTCAATCACCTCATATGCATGTGAAAGCTGGGCAATGAATAAGGAAGACCAAAGAAGAATTGACGCCTTTGAGTTATGGAGTTGGCGAAGAATGTTGAATATACCTTCGACTGCCAAAAGAAAGAACAAATCTGTCTTGGAGGAAGTACAGCCAGAATGCTCCTTAGAAGAGAGGGCGGTGAGACTTCATCTAACATACTTTGGACATGTTATCAGGGGGGACTAGTCCCTGGAGGATATCATGCTTGGTAAGGTAGAGGGTCGGTGAAAAAGAGGAAGAGCCTTAATGAGATGGATTGACAAAGTGGCTGCAACGATGGGTTGAAGCATGACAATGATCGTGAGGATGGTGCAGGACCGGGTAGCGTTTCATTCTGTTGTACATATTGTCTCTATGAGTCAGAACCAACTCGACAGCACCCAACAACAACATTTATTACTGAGCATTTCCTATGTGATAGGCTATACGTATTAACTCATTTAATCCCTACAACAACCCTGTGAAGTATGCGCTATTGTTATCCTCATTCTACAAATATAGAAAGTGAGACACAGAGAGGTTAAGTAACTTCTCCAAAGCCACACAGGCAGCCTGGCTTCAGGGTCTGAGCTCCTAGCCACTTCTCCTACTTTTTGGTGAACAAATGCTTGAGAAATAGATAATAAACACACGAACAAATAAATAATATAACATAAAATGAGGTGATGAGCAAAGCTAGAAAGAAAAATCCCATGCCATAAGATACATCTATGCAGCCACAAAAGGAACGTGGAAGACGAGGACCCACCCAAGGGAAAGGAAAGCATTTATTCGCACAGGGATTTGTACAGGAATGTTAGAGCAGCTGTCTTCATAATTGAGAAAAACTGGAAACAACCCAGAATATGCACCATAAACACACTGCGGTCCATACATCCCGTGGACTAGTACTTAGCCATAAAGAGGACAGGATTATTGATCAGGGCAACAACATGGTTGATTCGCGAATACGTTAGGCTGAGTGAAAGAAGTCCATCTCTGAAGGCTACAATTCATCACCCAAAACCAACCCATTGCCCTCTCGTCAGTCCCAACGGATGGGGCCTCCATGTGTTACAAACTGTCCCACAGGATCTTCTTGCCTGTCACCTTTACAGAAGCAGATCACGAGGTCCTTCTTTCACAGCACCGCTGGGTGTGTTCAAACCACCAACCTTTACGTTGATAGTCCAATGCAAGCCATCTGTGCCACCCAGGAACCTATTCGGTTTATGTGGTTGTGTGACGTCGAGTCAATTCCAGCTTGTTACAGGAGCTGATCTCCAGGGCTTTTCTCCCCATGAGTGGCTGGTGGGTTCTATCCATTGACTGACTCATAGTGGCCCTATAGGACAGCTGCCTCATAGGGTTTCCAAGGAGCAGCTGGTGGACTTGAACTGCCGACCTTTTGGTTAGCAGCCGTAACTCTTAACCACTGTGCCACCAGGGCTCCATTCTATTTATAAAACCAAAAAAAAAAAAAAAAAACACCTGAAACCCCCTACTATTGAGTCAATACCGACTCCACAACCCTATAGGACAGAGTAGAATTGCCCCACAGGGTTTCAAAGGAGCCGCTGGTAGTCTCGAACGGCTGACTTTCAGTTAGCAGCCAAGCTCTTAACCATTGCACCACCAAGGCTCCTTAGCACTGAAGAAAAGGTGAAGCCAATCTAGCAACTGAGCAGATTAGTGGCTACCTGGGGCTGTGCAGAGGGAGGGGTTAACTGCCAAGGGACAGGCAGGAGCCTTTGGGAGTCAGGGAAATGTTCTCCATCTTGATTGTGGTGCTGGTTTCATGGATATACACAACTGTCAAAACTCGTCAAATTGTTCATTTTAAAAGGGCGCAGCTAATTGTACTAAATTAAATCTTAATAAAAAACTCACCTCTGTCGAGTCGATTCCAACTCACAGAGACCCTAGAATTATATTAAAAGAAAGGGTTTTCAAATGCAGTAGAATAAAGTATAGGCTCCAGCTAATAGTAATGTATCAAGATTGGTTCCTTAATTGTAACAAACGTAATACGAATGTAAGGTGTTAATTCTAGGAGAAACTGGCTGACGGGGTCTCGGAAACTCTGGGCTACAGTCCCAATTTTCATTTGTAAATCTGAAACAATTCTAAAATATAAGGTTTATTTTTTTAAAAAATATACAAGGCTTATTTTTTTAAAAAAAATGAGGGAAAAAAGCAGTAGAGAGATGATTTTATGGGCACGTTAATTTAAGCAGGAAATAAAAACAGATTACATATACGTCCACATCATACACTAGTATGTTCATTAAAAAAAAAAAAAGGCCAGGGTTGTAGGAGAAATACTGAAAACAGTAAAAATGAGAAACTGTCAGGGATGGGAGAGCAGGGAAAGTTCCAGTTCTACTTTATCCTTTTTTGCATGGTGAGAATTTGGTTTTCTGTTAACAGTAAGTGTGTTACTTTCTCACCTGAAATAAAATAAAGTTACTAACTTGACAGTAGCTTTATTTTATTTCAGGTGAGAAAGTAACACACTGACTGTTAACAACAAAATATATATATATATGCTGGAGATCGAATGATAGAATTTTGGAAGACCAACGACTTCTTCACTGCAAATACCTTCTTTTGCCAACATAAACAGCAACTATACACATGGACCTCGCCAGATGGAACACACAGAAAACAAATTGACTACATCTATGGAAAGAGACGATGGAAAAGCTCAATATCATCAGTCAGAACAAGGCCAGGGGCCAACTGTGGAACAGACCATCAATTGCACATATGCAAGTTCAAGCTGAAACTGAAGAAAATCAGAGCAAGTCCACAAGACCCAAAACATGAGTATATCCCACCTGAATTTAGAGACCATCTGAAGAATAGATTTGACACATCGAACACTAGTGACCGAAGGCCAGATGAGTTGTGGAATGACATCAAGGACATCATCCATGAAGAAAGCAAGAGGTCATTGAAAAGACAGGAAAGAAAGAAAAGACCAATATGGATGTCAGAGGAGACTCTGAAACTTGCTCTCGAACATCGAGCAGCTAAAGCAAAGGGAAGAATTGATGAAGTAAAAGAATTGAACAGAAGATTTCAAAGGGGTCTCGAGAAGACAAAGTAAAGTATTATAATGACATGTGCAAAGAGCTGGAGATAGAAAACCAAAAGGGAAGAACACGCTTGGCGTTTCTCAAGCTGAAAGAACTGAAGAAAAAATTCAAGCCTCGAGTTGCAATAGTGAAGGATTCTATGGGGAAAATATTACATGACACAGGAAGCATCAAAAGAAGATGAAAGGAATACACGGAGTCATTATACCAAAAAGAATTAGTCAATGTTCAACTATTTCAAGAGGTGGCATATGATCAGGAACTGATGGTACTGAAGGAAGGAGTCCAAGCTGCTCTGAAGGCATTGGCGAAAAACAAGGCTCCAGGAATTGATGGAATATCAATTGATACGTTTCAACAAACAGATGCAGCGCTGGAGGTGCTCACTCGTCTGTGCCAAGAAATATGGAAGACAGCTTCCTGGCCAACTGACTGGAAGAGATCCATATTTATGACTATTCCCAAGAAAGGTGATCCAACTGAATGTGGAAATTATAGAACAATATCATTAATATCACATGCAAGCAAAATTTTGCTGAAGATCATTCAAAAATGGCTGCAGCAATATATCAAGAGGGAACTGCCAGAAATTCAGGCCAGTTTCAAAAGAGGACGTGGAATGAGGGATATCATTGCTGATGTCAGATGGATACTGGCTGAAAGCAGAGAATATCAGAAGGATGTTTGCCTATGTTTTATTGACTATGCTAAGGCATTTGACTGTGTGGATCATAACAAATTATGGATAACATTGTGAAGAATGGGAATTCCAGAACACTTAATTGTGCTCATGAGGAACCTTTGCATAGATCAAGAGGCAGTTGTACGGACAGAACAAGGGGATGCTGATTGGTTTAAAGTCAGGAAAGGTGTGCGTCAGGTTTGTATTCGTTCACCATACCTATTTAATCTGTATGCTGAACAAATAATCCGAGAAGCTGAACTATATGAACAAGAACGGGGCATCAGGATTGGAGGAAGACTCATTAACAACCTGCGTTATGCAGATGACACAACCTTGCTTGCTGTAAGTGGAGAGGACTTGAAGCACTTACTAATGAAGATCAAAGACCACAGCCTTCAGTGTGGATTGCACCTCAACATAAAGAAAACAAAAATCCTCACAACTGGACCAATGAGCAACATCATGATAAATGGAGAAAAGATTGAAGTTGTGAAGGATTTCATTTGACTTGGATCCACAATCAACAGCCATGGAAGCAGCAGTCAAGAAATCAAAAGATGCATTGCATTGGGTAAATCTGCTGCAAAGGACCTCTTTAAAGTGTTGAAGAGCAAAGATGTCACCTTCAAGACTAAGGTGCGCCTGACCCAAGCCATGGTATCTTCAATCACATCGTATGCATGTGAAAGCTAGACAATGAATAAGGAAGACTGAAGAAGAATTGACACCTTTGAATTGTGGTGTTGGCGAAGAATATTGAATATACCATGGACTGCCAAAAGAACGAACAAATCTGCCTTAGAAGAAGTACAACCAGAATGCTCCTTAGAAGCAAGGATGGCGAGACTGCGTCTTACATACTTTGGACATGTTGTCAGAAGGAATCAGAGCCCGGAGAAGGATATCATGCTTGGCAGAGTACAGGGTCAGCAGAAAAAAGGAAGACCCTCAATGAGGTGGATTGACAGGGTGGCTGCAACAACGAGCTCAAGAATAACAACGATTATAGGGATGGCTCAGGACTGGGCAGTGTTTCATTCTGATGTGCACAGGGTTGCTATGAGTCAGAATCAACTCAACAGCGCCTAACAACAACGGTCAAGTTTTGAAATCTGGTGAAAAGAGAAATAAAAAAAGCAGAAAAGAATTGGAGGAAGGTCTTGGAGGGGGGAAAGAGCTGAGAGGAGGTGCCCTAGCCCAGGGAGGAGGACTCCCCTACAACAAAGGCCCCCCCTAGAACCTCAAAGAGCATCTCCCTCCTCACGCATGACCAGGGGAGAGCCTAGTATCTCCCCGCTCCATTTTTGCCCTCTCTATATCCCCCTTGCTTGCTCCTAGGGTGGTCAGATACAGCAAATAAAATGACAGGATGCCCAGCTAAAATTGAATTTCAGACAAACATCAAATGATATTTTAGTATGAGTATATCCCATGCCATATTGGGCTGTACTTATGATTTAAAAAATTACATACTGTTTATCCGAAATTGATTTTCAGACATACATCAAATATTTCAGTAAAAGTATGCCCCATGCTATATTGGACTAGACTTGTAATTTTAAAAATTACATACTGTTTGTCTGAAACTGATTTTCAGACAAACATCAAATAATATTTTAGTGTAAGTACATCCCACACCATGTTGGGCCATACTTATAATTTGAAAAGTTATATATTGTTTATCTGAAATTCAAACTTAACCAGGCATTGTGGATGCTATATGGCAACCCTACTCGCTCCATACCACCCACTCTGGCCTCATGGGTGTTCCTCCAATGCACAAGGTCAGGCTTGCCTCAGGGCCTTTGCACTTGCTGTTCCCTTTGACTGTATCACTCTTCTAGCTCTTTGCTTTGACTATCTTTCCCTTACATGTCATCTCCTCAGAGAGGCCTTCCCTGGGCATCCTGTCTAAAGCAGACCCCCTTTTCTATCCCACAGTTATATCCCAGTATATTTCTTCATGGCACTAATCACTCTCTGGAAATAACATGTGATAGTATCTTTGCATGGCTTATTTATTGATTTCATGGTTTCTTTTCTGTCTCTGCAGCCGAATTTTAACTTATGAGGGCAGACACGTCATCTTAGGCACCACGGTATCTCAGACTTGGATCATAGTAGGTGTGTGTATCTTTTGTGGTTCTTAGCTGCAGTCAACAGAAACCAATTCTGATGTATCTGAGCAACAAATGTTGTTGTTGCTAGCTGCTCTTCAGCTGACCCCTTTCACAGCGACCCTGGGCACAGAGTCCCCATGATGGGCTGTGGATCGGAGTCTTGTGACTCATAGGAATTTCACTGGCTGATTTTCAGAAGTAGGCCACCAGGCATTTCTTCCTAGTCCATCTTAGTCTGAAAGCTCCTCTGAGATCTGTTCGGCATCCTACCCAAAAAATCCATTGCTGTTGAGTTGATTCCAACTCACAGCAACTCTATACGACAGAATAGAACTGCCCCACAGGGTTTCCAAGGAGCAGCTGGTGGATTCGAACTGCTGACCTTTCAGCTAGCAGCTAAGCTCTTAACCGCTGGGCCTCCAGGGCTCTATACAGCATCAGAACGACACGCAAACCTCCACTGACAGAAGGGCGGTGGCTGCGAATGAGGAGCATCGATCGGGAATCAAGCCAGGTCTGCCGCACGGAAGGCGAAAATTCTACTCTGAACCACCAATGGCCCCTTTAGCAACAAAGGACTTTAGTAAACAAATATTTGTTAAATGGATGGACCCAGAGATCCAGAAGCTTTCCCCAGCTTATTTGTCCACAGGCACGAGGACGAGGCAGATACTTTCAGACCCCCAGGCCTTGCTGCCCTTTGTGGGGAGACTTTTGGGCAGGCAGCTGTGTAGCCTTCTGTCATGGATTGAACTGTGTCCCCCCCAAAATGTGTGTCAACATGGCTAGGCCATGATTCCCAGTATGTGTGGTTGTCCTCCATTTTGTGATTTGATGTGATTATCCTACAGGTTGCAAATTCTTCCTCTATGACGTTAATGAGGTGGGATTAGGGGCAGTTATGTTAACGATGAAGGACTCGTTCTATAGACTGTATCTCCAGTCAATCTCTTTTGAAATATATAAGAGAGATGCGACTGGAGTGGAGAGGGACCTCATGTTACCATGAAAGAAGAGCCAGGAGCATAGCGCGTCCTTTGGACCCAGGGTCCCTGTGCTGAGGAGCTCCTAGGCCAGGGAAGATTGATGACAAAGACCTTCCCCCAGAGCTAACAGAGAGAGAAAGCCTTTCCCTGGAGCTGGCACCCTGAATTTGGACTTGTAGCTTCCTAGACTGTGAGAGAATAAACTTCTCTTTGTTAAAGTCTTCCACTTGTGGTATTTCTATTCTAGCAGCACTAGATGACTGAGATACCTTCAAAAGCCTTGCTCAGCTTGGCCGCGCAGAAGCCTCAGGGTTTCCAGCCCTGCCGCCTGTAACCCCCCATGCATATCACATATCACAGGTGTCACAAGCGGCTGTATGCGCCTGTCTCCTGAGCACCCTGCAATGGGAGCACCCCAAGGGCTGGGCCTTTGTCTGGTTCACCTAAATCACGGTCATTCCTATCATTAGTTATGTTCCCTCCGTGACAGGTTTATACTAAGCACCTTACTCTTATTCTTCCTTCCTTCCTTCTTTCATTCAACCAATGTTTATTGAGCGTTTGCTGTATGCCAGGCACTAGGGCTACAGGGGAGAACAGAACCTGCAGAAATCCCTGGGTCTTGGAGCTTATACTCCAAAGGAGGAGATAAAAGATAAATAATTAAATGTGTAGCTACAGAGTAGGTCATATGGCCCAAGTGCTTTGAAGAAAAATAAAGCAGGGAAGGGGGATGGAAGGTGTGGGGTTTGGGGGCGAGGGATGGAGGTGCTGCTTGAAATAAGGCGACCAGAGAAGGCCTCACTGAGAGGGTGACGTTGAGCCAAGACCTGAAGGATGGAGGGAGGGGACCAGGCAAATACCTGGGGGAACAGAGCTCCAAGGCAGAGGGAATGGCCAGGACCAATGAAGGAGGGTAGCCTGATATATTTGAGGAGGCCCATGTGGCTGGAGGAGTCCTGGTGGCATCGTGGTTAAGAGCTCAGCTGCTAACCAAAAAAAAAAAAAATGTCAGCAGTGTGAATCCACCAGGCGCTCCTCGGAAACCCTGTGAGACAGTTCTACTCCGTCCTGCAGGGTTGCTGTGAGTCAGAATTGGCTTGATGGCAGTGGGTTGGTTTTTGGTTATGTGGCTGGAGCAGAGTGAGTGAGGGGGATGAGTGGTAGGAGGGGAGGGCAGGGAGGTGATGGGGCAGACCATGTGAGGCCACATGGGCCACGGGGAGGACTCTGACTTTTCCCCTGAGTGAGATGGAGTGGCAAGAGGGCTGGGAACAGGGTAGGGATGTGACCGGACTCAGGTATTCACAGACCCCCCTGGCTGCGTGAGGGGAACAGACTGTGGGGAGGAGTGGGAGCTGGGAGACCAGGGAGGTGCAGGGGATGAGGGTAGACAGTAGACAGGACCGGGGAGTGGGGGAGGGGGCGGGAGGGGCTGAAGGCAGGAGTAGATGGATTCTAGATGGATTTTAAAGGCACAGCCAACAGAATTTACCAGCTAATTGGGTGTCAGGGATGAGAAGAAGAGGAGCCAAGGCTAAGGCTTTCAACCTCATTTAATCCCCAAGGCAACTTCCAAAGCATTCTCATTCTATGTTACAGATAAAGAGACGGTTCAGAGAGGGCTGGGGACACTCACACGGGAAGTGGCAGAGCTGGGATTTGAACCGTTTGTCTGGCTCCTGAGTCCATGGGTGGTACAAACGGCTTATTTGCTCACTGAAACATTGGTGATGCAAGTCTACCGAGAGGTGCCTTGAAAGAAAGGCCTGGTGATCTACTTGCAAAAAATCAGCCATTGAAAACCCTGCGGAGCTCAGAAGTACTCTAGCTATGGAGTCAACTTGATAGCAACTGGGTTTTTTTCTTTTTTTTTCTGTTTCGCTCCAGTGCCAGGCCTTTGTCCTCTGTGGACCCCACCTCCTAGAGACAGCTACAGCATCACCCAGCCCAGGCAGGATGGCTCACATTGAGCATCCAGCTGGGGCCCTTGGCACAGCCTGAAATGACTCTCTGCTGTGTTGTCATGGACTTGATCCATCCCTCTGTGGCATCCCTTCATTGCTCATCACCTGTGTTGGGTAACTGTGTTTTTCTGCCTGCCTGTGGGCTCCCAGAGGGCATGACAGGGGCTGACTCATCGCTCTCCCCCACGTTACCTGGCCAGAGCTTGGCATGTGATGGCCTTCATTAAGGTAACAAATATTTATGAAGCATCTGCATTGTGCTGAGTGATGCTAGGGTGTGGCCCTGGGCCCTGCTCTCCTGGGTGGACAATCGGCCCAGTGGAAGGCAGACCCATCCCCAGATAGGGACAGCCCAGAGCGAGCATGACTGGGGTGCGGGGTGCCCAGGGCCCCCAACCCAGACTGAGAAAGGGGTCTGGGCGGGCTTCCTGGAGGAGGTGAGAGATCCATGAACCACCCTCACAGACCCCAGCAGCAGGAGAGACAGACAAGAAACAAGTTAATAAATCAGTAAGAGAACTGAAGAATGCAAAGTGTGTTGCTATGATGCTGAACAAGCTTCAGCGGAGCTTCCAAACAAAAACAGACTAGGAAAAAAGGCCTGGAGATCTACTTTGGAAAATCAGCCAATGCAAACTGTATGGATCATGATGGTAAGATCTGCAGCCAGCCACGACTGGTGAGTGGGGTCACCATGAGTCAGGGTCTAGCTCAAGGGCAGCTAACAACAATAAGAGCTATTAAAAACAAAACCCCAAACCCATCAAGTCGATTCTGACTCATAGCAACCCTGTAGGGCAAAGTAGAACTGCCCCATAGGGTTTCCAAGGAGTGGCTGGTGGATTTGAACTGCTGACCTTTTGGTTAGCAGCGTAGTTCGCCACAGCTCTTAACCACTGTGCCACCAGGGGTCCATACAAGAGCTATAAATGAAGTAAAACAGGGATGGGACAGAGTGACGGTGGCTGTTTTAGCTGGGTTGGTCAGGGAAGGCCTCTGAGGATGCGGTGTTGTGGCTGAGACCTGGGTTGAGAAGGTGCCAGCCGTGGGATGAGGCAGGGCAACTGGCCGGTGCCCAGGCCTTAAGGTGAGAAAGAGCTTGATGTGCTCTAGGAACTTCAACGAGGCCCATATGCCTGGGGCCAAGAAGGGGCTGGGGTGGGAATTAGATCTGAGGAGGCTGAAATATCTCAGCGCAGACCCAGAGCCTGGGACACAGCCTCCCCCTGGGCGACCCCTCAGCCCTGGGTCTCCTGGAGTCAGACCCCATCCCTCCTCCACTCAGAGCCCTCCCAGGCCCCCTTCTCAGCCAGGGTAAAGGACAAAGTCCCAACTGTGGCCCATGATGCCTGTCATTTCTCTGACTTCATCTCCACTCTTTCTTTGCTCACCTTGCTCCAGCCACACTGGCCTCCTTGCAGACACTAGAGGGCAGGCACCATCCTGCCTCAGGGCCTTTGCACTGGCTGTTCCCTCTGTCTGGAATGCTGTTCCCCAAGATCTCCATCCACACGTCTCCCTCCCTCTCTCTTTCAGATCAAATGTCACCCTTTCAGTGAGGTTTTCCTGAGCAACCTAGTGAAAATCATAACTGCCCCCCCCACTCCCCACCCTCTTCCCTGCTTTTTCTTAGCCTGTATCACCATCTAACCTGTTCTTTATTTTCCTTATTTATCTTGTTTTCTGTCCATCTACCTGGTTAGATTGTCAGCTCCCTGAGGGCACACCTGTCTATCTGGTGCTGAGAACAGGGTCTGCAAATAGTAGATGCTCAGTAAGTAATGGTTAAATGAATGGAAAGCTGAAAGGAAGGAGGAAGGAAGAGAAGGGCGGAGGAAAAGGGCAGGCCTGTGACGTCATGATGAAGAGCTCGGCTGCTAACCAAAAGGATGGCGGTTTGAATCCACCAGCTGCTCTATGGAAACCCTATGGGGCAGTTTTACTCTGTCTTACAGAGTTGCTATGAGTCAGAATGGACTCGATGGCAAAGGGTTTGGATTTTTTTGAGATCGTGAAGCTCGTCAGCTGCCCCCAGTGGGAGGCAAGAATACAAATACTACTCCCTTCCTTCCTGGGTAAGACATTGGCAGGGAAACTGAGGTACAAAGGGACACTGCTTAGTAGTCCTTGGGCCCTTGAAGCAGGACCCGGCTCAGAGCGCCAGGCTAGGAGGAGGAAGCCACTGTCGCCACCTGCTGGTCTGTGGTGTCATGACGGTCGTGCCCACCTTTCTGAATCTGGGCTGGTTCATGCTCTCCTTGGGGTTGGCAGCAGAGAAGGAGGCCCAGTGGGCATCTCCAGCAAAACAGCAGCGTCCACAAAGCCACCGGCACAAGCCTCTTTATTCGCAAGGCCCTGTGGGCACCCAGTCCAGTCAGCTATGCAGGGGCGGGGCTGTGTCCGCCTGAGACCCGCCCTGCTTCATTCTGCACCCACCCTCCACAGTCAGCCAGGACTCCCACCTCTCCAGGAGGAGAGAGCTACCCCAGCTCCTTCAGGGCTGTGTCCACCCCATGTGGGGCCTCGGGAGGGCAGGGGCGTTGAGGCCCGCCCTGACTCCCCATCTGGGCCTGGGCAGCGTCGGGCCGCACCAGCCAAGTCAGCAAGTCTTGGGGTTCCTGGGTTCCTTATGAGAGCTGCTGTCATCCCTAGAGGTATGTCGTCCGGTTGAGCAGGGGTCTCACCATCCAGATGTCGTCCACAATCTTGCCATCCTGTGAGGGACAAAAACAGGGACGGCACTGAGGACTGAAAGCCTGGACTCGGGCCCGGTGAGTGGCATCGCTGGAGGGGTCCTGGGGGTGCAGACGCACTGGGTGACACTGTCGGTGGGGGCGACACCAAAATGACTGTCTGTAAATTTTTTGTGCAGTGTGTCAGCAGAAATCTGTTATTTTTTATAAAAGTGTCCCTGTAGTTAGTTAACAGAAACATTTTTCGTTAGCCCAGCTTGTGTGTTTCAATATGCTACAAGGCTAAAACTCTGCACTAATTTGCTTTTGGAACCTTTTAAGGCAGTCCGGTCAGAGCTGTCATTATTTCCCAATTACAATCATGTGGTTTCATCCACACGTGTTACAAGCACGTGCCATTGTTTCCGTCGTGGCTGGCTTTCATAGTTGCTGATTTAGCCAAATTCTCTGGTGTTTTAACTACGGTATTGTGGTAATGAGCATGGGTGAGTGACACCACGAGTTACCACACTGGGTGACGCCACTGAACCAAGTGGCGTGGGTTTGAATCCCAGTTCTGCCTTTGATGGGCTGTGCAACCTCAGGCAAGTTGCTAAACCTCTCTGAGTCATGGAGAGAACTGAGTTAAAGAATACACACAAATGCTGGTGCCCAGCACACACGCTGCCAATAAATGGTCATTATTTGTAAGGAAAAGAGCATGTCTTTGGGGTCAGATCCTAGCTCTGCCACACTTGAGCTATGTGAGCCTGGCAAAGTTACTTCCCCCCTCTGAGCCCCAGTTCCATCATCTAGAAAATGGAAGAACGCCTGCCCACATGGATTGTTGGGGAGATCAAAATGTTGGTAGACATAAACGTGTGGAAGGCCAGCAAGGGCAAGGGAGACCCTCAGTAAAATGGATTGTCACAATAGCCACAATGAAGGACTCAGACTTGCTGGTGACTGTGAGGATGATGCTGGACTGGGCTCTATTCATTCTGTTGTATATTAAGTCACCACGAGTCGGAGCTGACTAGAAGACAGCTATCTATCTATCAACTGATCATCTATCTACCTATTGATCATCTATTCTACCTATCTATGTATCTAAATACAAAGTGCCTGGTTACACACTGGAAACCCTCGTGGCGCAGTGGTTAAGTGCTACAGCTGCTAACCAAAAGGCCAGCAGTTCGAATCCACCAGGTGCTCCTTGGAAACTCTATGGGGCAGTTCTACTCCATCCTATAGGGTCATTATGAGTTGGAATCGACTCAATGGCAATGGGTTTCATTTTGGTTACACAATAAGCTGCCCAAAAATCCATAGACAGCAAAATTTTAAAACTACAATGGAAAAATAAGTGAGCCATTGTTACGTGAGTCCATTTAATCCTGAGCCATCCAGACCACACATACCTCATGTTGTTTTCCCTCTACCCTTCTCCCACCACTGGCCTTTTCCTTCCCCTGCCTCATGATGATAAATACCTATAGATTTTATCTTGTCCCAGAGGCTGCTCTAAGCACATTCTGTATAATAAGTCACTCAACTCCTGTACAATCCTGTGAGGTAGAAATGACTACCATCCCATTTTACAGATAGTAAAACTGAGGCTCAAAGAGGTTAAATAAGTTGCTCAAGGTCACCCAGCTGGTAAGTACTTGAGTCAGGATTTGAACCCAGGCTGTCTGGGTCTAGAGTCCACACTTGTAACCACTTGGCCTCAATACACAGTGCCTGGTAGCTCAGGCAGGGGAACGGGCCTGCCCCTTACTGACCTGGTCATCGGACACCTGCTGGATGTGGACATGGGTTCCGTTGAGGATGTGTAGCCGCGTGTACCCATACTCCTTCACACGCACAGCACTCCAGGGCCGTGGGAAGATGGCAAAGGGGGTCAGCCGCTCCTCACAGCCCTGCCAGAGAGAAATCAGTCAGACCCGGGACTGGGGCACAAGGAAGACCCTCAGGGGAACAGAAATGAGCTGCAGGCCAGTGCCCAGTCTCCCCCTTAACTTTGTTGGTGAGGACTTGGCCTCAATAATGCTCACAATTGAGCATTTGGACCGAGCCAGGCTTCCTCTGGCCCAGGTGTCTGACTTCTAGAAAGATGCACACAGCTGAACAAGACTGCCCACGGCAGCGTTTTCTGTAAAAGCCCTGATTGCAAAGCCACCCAAATGGCTATCAGTGGGGTCAGTGGAATAAAATTATAGCATAGCCATCACAAAGACAGAGGGTGATCCAGAAAGGTAGTCAAGATTATGTCGAGAGGAAAAACAAGCTGCAGAACAGAAGAAATTGGTGGGCTTCAACCCTAGGCGCACAGTAGACCCTCAAAGAAAGTTTTTCAGAACACCAGTGCTGGGGGAGAAGAGTGCTCATCCTTGCAGTAGAAAGCCAGAAGGAAAGCACAGAGAGGGCGATGAGGCTAGAAAGCTCTCCATTTTGTAGCCATCATTGTAGCAGCTGATTGAGGCAAGGCTCATCACAGAATGGTAAAAGTAGTGGGTGAAAGTTTGAGAAGTAACAGAATACTTACATTGTCTCAAAGTATGTCCCCTGCAAGACACTTATTCATTACAAAGAGAAACAGTAACTTTATGGTAGAGAAGGCTGGCAGTGATCAAAGTAAACATCAACAGTAATGAGACAGATGGATACATGGGAAAACTGAGGTTCAAAGAGAGGCACCATGTCAGGTACACAGAACACAGTATCACTTTTGTGTATTCCTACCAGAAATGCAGAACTCCAATCTAATCATGGAAACCCTGGTGGCGTAGTGGTTAAGAGCTATGGCTGCTAACCAAGAGGCTGGCAGTTTGAATCCACCAGGTGCTCCTTGGGAACCCTTTGGGGCAGTTCTACTCTGTCCTATAGGGTCGCTATGAGTTGGAATTGACTCGACGGCACTGGGTTTGGTTTTTTGGCTTTAATGGTGCAAATGGAAACCCAGGTGGCATGGTGGTTAAGTGCTATGGCTGTTAAGCAAAGGATTGGCAGTTTGAATCTTCTAGGCGCTCCTTGGAAACTCTATGGGGCAGTTCTACTCTGTCCTATAGGGTTGCTATGAGTCGGAATCGACTCAAAGGCACTTGGGTTTGGTTTTTTTAAATGGTGCAAATTAAGCCCTGGTGCCTAAGAGCTCAGCAGCTTAAATCCACCAACTGCTCCTTGGAAACCCTATGGGGCAGTTCTACTCCGTCCTTAGGGTCACTATGAGTCAGAATCGACTCGACAGCAACAGGTTTGGTTTGGTTTTTTGGAAAGAGACCTAAGCACAACACATGATCTTGGACTAGATCCTGAATCAGGAAAAAAAAAAAAAATCTGTGCTTTGATTTAAAGGATACTAAAGGAAACACTGGTGGCATAGTGGTTAAGTGCTACGGCTGCTAACCAAAGGGTCGGCAGTTCAAATCCGCCAGGTGTTCCCTGGAAACTTTATGGGGCAGTTCTACTCTGTCCTATAGGGTCACTATGAATTGGAATTGACTCGATGGCAACAGATTTGGTTTGGGGCTTGGAATGGTGCAAATGGTTAACCCACTCAGCTGCTAACCAAAAGATCAGAGGTTCGAGTCCACCCAGAGGCACTCAAAAGAAAGACTTGACGATCTACTTCCAAAAAATCAGCTACAAAAAACCCTATAGAGCACAGTTCTACTCTGACACACATGAGGCCACCAAGAGCCTGAGTCACTCGACAGCAACTGGTCGTAAACAGACAGTTGGCTAAATATGACTAAGGTCTGTGTTTAGGATAATAGTAGATTATCAGTGTTAACTAGTTGAACTTGATAATTACACTGCAGTGAGGTAAGGGAATGCCCTTGTATTTTAGGAAATACAGACAGAAGTATTTAAGGGTATAGGGCATCATGTGTGCAACTTACTCTTCATTGGATTAGAAAATAATAATAAAAAATTTATAGACAGATACTGACAGAGAGGTGGGGGAGGAAGGGGAAAGGAGAGAGAAAGGGAGTCAAAACAAATGTGGTTAAATGTTCATATTTGGGGAATCTGGGTGAAGGGAATATGGAGAGTCTTTGTATTATAAAAATGCAGAGAAAAAGCTAATCTGTAGAGGTCAGAATAGCGGTCCCCGACAGGCAGAGATGGCTGGGAAGGAGCATAGAGAGCCATCTGCTGCTGAAAATATTTTATTTCTTGCTCTGGGTGGTGGATACACAACAGTGTCCCAGACAGGGCCTCGCCCTCAGAGATTCTGCTGTTCTGGGCTGGGGTGGGACCTGGGCGTTGGGAGTTTTAAAAGCACTCCCAGGTAATTCTAATGTGCAGTCAAGCTTGAGAACCACCACTGTAAGAAACATGACTCAGGTAACTTTTTAAAAGTAGGTGATACAGTAACATGTCTATATCTAGACAATTAACCTGTTGCTATCGAGTCGATTCCAACTCATAGTGACCTTACAGGACAGAGTAGAACTGCCCATAGGGTTTCCAAGAAGCACCTGGGAGATTCAAACTGCCTACCTTTTGGTTAGCAGCTGTAGCTCTTAACCACTGCACCACCAGGGTTTCCATCTAGACAATTACTGCTGTGTATATGCACAGAAAACTTTAAAATGCCATCCAGAAACCCTGAAAGCATGGCCCCCAGATGACCTTTTAACTCAGTACTGAAGTCACTCCTGAGGTCCACTCTTCAGCCAAAAATTAGGCAAGCCCATAAAACAATAATACACACAGCTCAACCATGTATATGAGAGTAAATGGGCAGGAGGGGACAGGAAAGCTGGATGAATGGAAATGGGGAACCCAAGGTCAAGAAGGGGAGTGTTGACACATCCCAACCAATGTCACAAAACAATATGTATGTTAACTGTTTAATGAGAAATTAATTGCTCTGTAAACCTTCCTCTAAAGCACAATAAATTAAAAAAAAAAAAAATGCCATCAAGAGACCTAACTATCCAAAGTGGGACTAAGAAGGGCTGGAGACCTCTGCTGCTTACCTGATGCCCGCTGTACTGTTTCGACTTTTATCAAGAGTGATTGTTACTTTGATAATAATATTTTATAAGATTAGTATTAAAAATGAAGCCCTCCCTCCTTGGAGACGTGGCTGATTCCAAGGCTGGGGCACAGAAACACGAGATGAACTTGGAGGATCTTGTGGTGCCAGGAAGTAAGGAAGTGCTCACAGAAGATGGGGCATATCACTAGGGCTCAGGAGCCAGCCTGGAAGAGCTCCCAATGGCCATCGCTGAGACAATTTGAGCAACAAAATAAACAACGATGGTATTGGATTATAACTACAGGATAAAATAAATCACTCATGACTCTTATTATGGATTGAATTGTATCCCCCCAAAATGTATGTCACCTTGGTTAGGCCATGATTCCCAGGATTGTGTGATCACCCACAGTTTTGTCATCTGATGTGATTTTCCTACGTGTCGTAAATCCTACCTCTAAGATGTTAATGAGGTGGGATTAGAGGCAGTTATGTTAAGAAGGCAGGGCTCAATCTACAAGGTTAGGTTGTATCTTGAGTCAATTTCTTTTGAGAGATAAAAGACAGAAGTGAGCGGAGGGACAGAGGCAGCTTATACCACCGAGAAAGTAGAGCCAGGAGCAGAGGGCGTCCTTTGGACCTGGGGCCCCTGTGCTGAGAAGCTCCTAGACCAGGGGAAGATTGAGGAAGGTTCACAGGTTGGAGAGACTAAGGAGGCATGACAACTAAATACAAGGTGGGGTCCTAGACTAGAAAAAGGTCACCAGTGAGAAAGCTGGTAGAAGCTATATAAAGTCTATAGACAAGTTAAAAATCATAATAAGCCCTCTGCTCCTAGATCCAGTAGACCTGAGTTGGCCCCACAACCACTGCCAGTTGTTCGAATTGTGTCTTCGAACAAGTATTTATCCTCTGAGCCTCTGTCTCCACATCTGTACAATGGGCATGCTACTAGGAGTACCCAACCTAGGTTTATGGTGAGGGTTAGATAATATCGCATGTATAAGGCATGAGGCATTCAGACTGATCAAGGTTAAAATGAAAACAAAACCCGCTGCCATCAAGTCGATTCCGACTCATAGTGACCCTATAGGACAGAGTAGAACTGCCCCATACGGTTTCCAAGGAGCAGCTGGTGGACTCGAACTGCCGACCGTTTGGTTAGTGCTCAATAAATAGCGAGAGAAGAAATGCCAAGGGCACCCTTCCCCGCCCTGCTCACAGCAGATCCTGTGATGATATGGACAGGGGCTCGAGGGTTGGTGTAGGGCATCGCTTGGCTGCCGTTAAACACCTGGAGGAGGGAAAAAAGTGAGGGTCACACCAGGCCACACCCAGGGGGCCCGACCCAGCTTCCATTGCCACCAGCCACATGAGACCTTGGTGCTCCCTTGTGCCTCACCTGATAGTTGTAAATTGGCCACAGCCGTTCGTATGAGTGCTCATGAGCCCACAGCTGCAGGTCAACCCCTGAGACAGGGCAAATGGGGGTCAGGCCTCTGAATCCAGGAGAGATGGGGTATGGGCATGGGGCTGGGGGTCCCAGGGGTCACTCACCGTATCTGTAGAAAAGATCCTCCAGCCCATATAACCGGCCAAAGAGGCCTTTGCGGACCTGGGAAGGATGAGCAAGGAGGTAAGGGTCACTCACGCCGACGCTGCCTCCTCTCAGGGTTCCGCTCCCCACCAGGAAGGGAGTCCTCACCTTGCTTTCGTGCCTTGTGCAGTCATCCAGATCAGCATTGGAACAGTACATGGGCCGGTGACCCATGGTTATGATCCACGGCCGGATTGCCCGATTCTGGTTGGCTTTCTAGAGAGAAGGGCCCAGAGTGAGGGGCAGGGCTGGGGGGCAGAGGGAGTGAGGCAGGCTGAGAGACCAAGGGGATGTTCCACCCAGGTTACCTGGAGGTCGTTCTCCAGCCAGCGGAACTGTCTCTCTACCAGGTGGTAGCCATAATGGAGAAAAAAATAGACCTCGGTGGAGAAAGAGATGATGTGGGCCGGGCCCAGATCCCAGCTGGAGGTGGTCAAAGGGCAGGGGTCAGAGGTGGGGTCTCCTCTGCATACCCCATCCTTCAGGGGAGGGAGGCCAGTCCCCAGCATCCCCAGATTACCTGTACCAAAGACCTTCGGTGTTCCCTGGCATACTGAAGCGAGCCTTGTAGTTAGAGAAGTTGCTGGATAAAGTAAAAAGATGGGGTGAGGGCCTGGCTGCCACAGCTCCCTGTCCCCACCATTTCCCCACTGTCAGGCCCAGAGTCTGGCTCCCAGGCCTGAGAGAGACTAAAAAATCAACTTGTCCTTCATCTCCTCTCCTCTTATTGCCATGAATGAGCCGCTGCAGTATGAGAGACTAAGGTTAGACACTAAGAAGGACATTGGAAGTCAAAGAATCATCCGCTTTGATCCAAGTCTGGCCCTTGTCCAGCCGCAACCCCGGGTTCTCACTAGCGTTCTTCATGATTCCCAGGACATGTCATGTATGGCAGGCTGGCGGCCACAGGCTCAATAAGCCTCATGAACTTGTCCCCGACGCGGCCATTGTCCTCGTCCATGTTGTAGGCAAAGTCTCCTGAGAAGGGGGGTGTAGAGAGAGAGTAAGGATTCAGACCTAGCTCTGCTTTTGCTGGAACTGAGGGACCTGGTTGCTCAGGTGTGGGGCTGTACAACCAACCCTTGGTCTTTGTCATGGATTGAATTGTGTCCCCCTAAAATGTGGGTCAACTTGGCTAGGCTATGATTTCCAGTATTGTATGATTGTGCATTTTGTCATCTGATGTAAATTTCCTGTGTGTTGTAAATCCTACCTCTACAATGTTAATGAGGCAGGATTAGAGGCAGTTGTGTTAATGAGGCAGGACTCAATTTACAGGATTAGGCTATGTTTTAAGTCAATCTCTTTTGAGATATAAAAGAGAGACGCGAGCAGAGAGACATGGGGACCTCATACCACCAAAAAACAAGAGCCAGGAGAATAGCACTTCCTTTGGGCCCAAGCTCCCTGTGCTGAGAAGCTCCTAGACCAGGGGAAGATTGATGATGAGGGCCTTCCCCCAGGCCCAACTGAGAAAGAAAGCTTTCCACTGGAGCTGAGTCCTTGAATTCAGACTTCTAGCCTCCTAGACTGTGACAGAAAAAATTTCTCTTTGTTAAAGCCATTCACTTGTGGTGTTTGTTATAGCAGCACTAGATAACTAAGACAGTCTTCAAACATTCCAGTCCCTGATCCCTACCTCACACCCACCTGCATTGGCTCTTGGAAGAGTTCGCTCAACCTCTGGTCTCTGGGCCCCCTCAGGACCATGCTAGTCTTCTGTGCTCTGATGCCACCAGCCCTCACCTCTGTCTGCCATCTTGTCATCTTGTCAACAACAATAACCACAATCACCACCACCACAACAAAAGACTCACATAGTACTGCGTTTGTACCAGGCACAGTCTCAAGTGCTTTACAGGCACGATCACCTGAATCTTCAAAATACCCACGAGGGGAGTATTATTATCATTCTCATTTCAGATGGGGAAAGTGAGGCCCAGAGAGGTGAAGTGCTTGCCCAAGTTAACAGAGCTGCTTAGTAAAGATGCAGGGATCAAACCCCAGGAGCCTGATGCCAAAGTCTGCACTTTGAACCATATCTGCCCAATGGCAGTCTCCCATCTCGTCCCCTTCCCCTAAATAATGACAATAATAACAACAACCAGCACTTATCTAGCACTTACAACATGTCGGGCAATGTTGTAAGAGCTGCACACATATTAGCTTATGTAGTCATCACAGTACAAACGATGCTACGGCTTCTGAACTAGCCTTATGTCCAGTAACAATACAGAGGAAAAAAAAACATGCACACAGCTCTAGGTGTCAGAATTGGGATTTCAGTCTGAGCAGTCTCGTAAAGCACAGTCACCAATCTCCGTGGCCAGTCTTATCCCCTGTGACTTCAGAACCAAACTAGCCCCTCGACCCCGCCAGAGTCCTGACGCTGCCTCCCACCCCCCACGCCCCCAGAGCACACTTGCTGAAGCCTCACCCACATGGAGAACAGCATTGTACATGCCCTGCTGGATGTCCCTGCGCAGCCGGGGGAGAGCCTTTGGATTGTCAGCTCCCAGGTCCCCAAACACAGCCAGATGGGGGCTCCAGTGGGGCCCGTTCTTTAAGGTCCTGAAGCAGAACCGACGGCTCCAGCCCTGGGCACTGCCACAACGGTAAACTGAGGGGTGAGGAGAAGGTCACAGTCAGCTGGGGGTGCCCGGGACCCTTCCTCCAACCTCCACCCATCTTCATTTGGTAGAGGGAGAGAGCTATGGATGGATCTGACCCATGCCCCTCTGTCCACCTCTCCCCAGGTCCCCAACACCTTCCATTTTCATTCTAGGGTCTCATACAATAGGCTTGCAGATAAGCAGAGGAGTTACCAGCGCAGCCTCAACCACCTGCCAGTGGTAGCTTCTGGTCCACATCTCACTTCTCTTTCTGTCCTCCCTCACCACCTCAGCCCAGGGCCCTTCTCACCATACTGGACCCCTGGCAGCAGCCTCCGCAGAGTGACTCGGTGTATGTAGAACTTCCGTTTGAGAATTCCCCCATCCACAAAGAGGCTGGAGGTGCCCTGGGTCCGGAGGGGCAGGGGCCCTGATAGCTGCAGCCCGAACTGCACTTCAGAGCGGGTAGGGACCCACGTGGTCCAAGTTACAGTCATGGTGCCTGGCTCACCTGGGGAAAAGAGGACAAAGGGGGTGTCAGAGAGGCTGGGGCAGGGAGGGGTGCTCAGAGGGAGTGAGGAGCAGTAACTATGACAGCTCTTGAATTTAGTAGTTAAGGGCACACTTTCTGGGACCACTTAAGATCAGCCCCTGCTCTGCCATTTCCAGCTTGTGTTCTCCTTGGGCAAGCCACTTCGCCTTTCTGAGCCTTAGTTTCCTTATCTGTAAAATGGTCTAAAGTTGCCTACTCCATAAAGTGAATAAGTAAAGCATTCCTGTTGCATAGTTGGAATCCTTGGGTGGTGCAAACAGTAAAGCTCATGGCCATTAACCACAAGGTTTGAATCCACCCAGCGGCACCTCAGAAGAAAGGCCAGGTGATCTACGTTCAAAAGGTCACGGCCATTGAAAAACACATGGGCTGCCATGAGTGCGAAATAATTCAACAGCAACTGGTTTGGTTTTGGTTTGGTGTGTAGTTAGCGTTATACATGTGTTAGCTATTATTATTAACGTCATTATTTATCATGTTCAAGTCTTGGGCCAGACACTTTACACACAGTATTGTTTAGGGGCTGCAAATTCAGGTGTCTGGAGGCCAGCTAAGTAACATAAACAGGGAAAAGGGCCAGCTCTAAGGAAGCAGGGAGCCGTGGAGAGTGTGGCAAACCACAGACCCTGCCCTGTCTGAAAAGGTCAGCCACCACTCAGCTCTGGTGGTAGGGGCCACGAAGGAAGCTGGCTCAGTGCTGCCAAATCTTTTGATTGTCCTAGAGTAACTCTCAGGAACTCTGATGGCACAGTAGTTAAGAGCCCAGCTGCTAACCAAGATGTTGGCAGTTTGAATCTACCAGTCGCTCTTTGGAAACCCTGTGGGACAGTTCTACTCTATCCTATAGGGTTGCCATGAGCAGGAATCAACTTGATGGCAATGGGTTTTTTGCTTATTTGTTTAGAGTAAATCTTTACATGGTCGTTTTTATATCCCAGGAGCGTGCATAGCTACGCATACAAATCCAGATTTTTAAGTGATATCTTCAATTTCCTCAATGTTAGCACCCAAAGCAAGGTTTTAAAAATGCCATGTATATAATACATGAATATAATATAAGGTAACGTGAAGAGCATTGGTTCTTCCTCCAGCAATACAAACACACACACGTACAAAGTCTTCTACTGCAGAACTCTTTGTAATCGTAAAATATGGGAAACGACCCAAATGCTCATCTGTAGGAGAGCGACTGAATAAACCATGTAACGTCCGCACATGGAGTGTTATGCAGCCGTGTGACAGAATGAGGACAAGCTCTGGGAACTGATATGGAATGATCTCCAGGACACAGCACTAAATTAAAAAAGCAAAGTACAAAAGAATACCCACAGTCAACTATCCTTGAGGTAAGGGGGGCATGAGAACATACAGAGGTCTCTGCTCATTTGTATAAAAGAAATACAGGAAGAGATGGATTACTTAAGTGGGTGGATGGGAATGGGGTGGAAAAAAGAAGGAACGGGGATGGGGTCGTAGGGATGAAGAGGGAGTGGTGCTTCTGAGTCTTTTTGTATAACTCCGGCTCTAAGAATATTAGTTATGTTTCATATTTCCTTCACAAGCCCCCAAAATAAACAAACAATTAAAAACAATCAGAATGTAGAAAACCAAAAAACCAAACCCATTGCTGTCAAGTCAATTCCAACTCATAGTGACCCTGTAGGACAGAGTATAACTGCCCCATAGGATTTCCAAGCAGCACCTGGTGGATTCGAACTGCCGACCTTTTTTGGTTAGCAGCTGTAGCTCTTAACCATTGCTCCACCAGGGTTTCCTCAGAGTGTGGGGGTACCCAATATAGAATGCAAAGACTAACAAATGGAAAAAAAAAAAAAAAAGAATATTCTGTTAAAGGTGATGGAAAAACTTGAGAATGGTTAACGGTGATGGTTGAGCAACATGGACATATTTTAATGTCACTGAACTGTACGTGTGAAGATTGTTGAAATGGCAAATGTGCTGTTACCTGTATATTTAACACACACACACACAAAGATAACATAACTACACTGAAGGGGTTAGGGAAGAGAAGTAACCAAAAAACAGTGTGTTGACTGGGCCTTATAAAGACAAAAAGGCCGTTACACAAATGGTGGCATACAATAAACATTTCTCATGGGGATACAGCTAAACAATTCTAACACTGCTTCACGTGTATCCTAGAACTGAAGAAATAAGTAACTATATTGTAAATAATGAGAGCCAGATTTCTCAGTGTTGGAGAAAGGAGTTACAAATAAGGAAAGGTGGAAGGCTAGAATGAACCCTTGGTGTTGGACTGAAATCAGAGGTATTCGTATGATCTCATGGTATTTAATATATATACAGATAGAAACAGAAATATAGATGTGTGCATACGCATAGGTATTGCCTAGCTCCACTCGTTGAGAGAACCCAGAAGCAACGACACCCCGGTAGCAATACGCACACCTAGTGCCCTGATTTTGGTCTCTAAATACCCATTCTCCAATAAAAGGAAACAGAGCTGAGGCAAGAAATATACAAGATAAGCCTGGAACAATCCGTGGTGCCAGAAAGTAAGAAAGTGCCCCCTATATGATGGGGATCTACAACCATAGCACCCTGAGCCCACCTGACCTTGTCTAATCTTGGAAGCTAAGCAGGGTCATGACACCAAGATGGAAGGCAGAGGGTGCAGTGGGAATGGTGGGGTCCCTGAGGGTAGGTTGGAAGGCTAAAGACCTGGAGGCTGAGCCCCCACCCACCCCAAACCTGTTTCCTAGACAGCAAACCATGGTTAAGAGCCAGGCCTGCTGGGGTTGAAATCAGGCTCCTCCCATACCAGCTGTGCAACCTAATCTCTGAGTTCCTCAGTTGCCTCATCTGTGATATGGGGATGATGATAATGGCAGCGTCCACCACATAGGAATGTGGTGAGGCTTCCTCGAGTTACCATGTGAGGTCCTGGAGAAAAACGTAGAACAAAATTCTAACTCACAAAAAAAGACCAGACTTACTGGTCTGACACAGACTGCAGACACTCCAAGAGTATGGCCCCTGGACACCCTTTTAACTTAGTACTGAAGTCACTCCTGAGGTTCACCCTTCAGCCAAAGATTAGACAGGCCCATAAAACCAAACAATACTAAATGGGCATGCCAGCCCTGGGGCAAGGACAAAAAAGCAGGAGGGGACAGGAAAGCCAGTAACGGGAAACCCAAGGTCGAGAAGGTGAGAGTGTTGACATGTTGTGGTGTTGGCAACCAATGTCACAAAACAATGTGTGTATTAATTGTTTAGTGAGAAGCTAAAATTACAGCCTTGGAAACCCTATGGGGCAGTTCTACTCTGTCCTATAAGGGCCGCTGTGAGTTGGAATAGACTCAACAGCAGTGAGTTTGGTTTGAAGAGTAGATTTGCTATTATTTCGTGGGTCAAAGGACGGCTGTGAACCACTCAATGGCTAGAAGCTCGCTGGAGTTTCACTGCTGCGAAAAGACTTTATTGTCCCTCTCATTTTACAGAGACCTCCAGGTGAAGTGCCTTGTCCAAGGTCACTGGGCCAGTGAAGGTCAAAGCCGGTTCATTGACACGGTTTCTGATTCCACCCTGCAGCTAACCTTTAAGAAGCAACCTTCTTTAAAAGTGTCAAGGACGTGAAAGGCAAGGAAAGACAGAGAAACTGCCGCAAACAGGAGGAGATGAAGGAGACACAGCAGAGACGTGTAATGTGGGATCCTGGATTCATACAAAGACTTCAACAAAAAAACGGGTGGAATCTGAGTAAAGCCCATGGCTTAGTTCATAATATTGTACCAAAGTTAATGTCTCAGTTTTGACAGCTGCACCATGGTGACATATGACATTAACATTAGAGAAGCTGGGGGGGAACTCTGTGCCATCTTTGCCATGCTTCCGTAAGTCTAAAATCATTTAGAATTAAAAGCTAAAATAATCCCTTAAAGAGGAAACTACCGCTTGCCTAGTTTTGGTGTGGAATCAAAGAAGAATATCCATAATTATCTGACTATTAAAACTTAACTGCTATTAAAATACTCCTCCCTGTTCCAACCACGCATCTGTGTGAGACCAGACTGTCTTTGTGCAGATCGCCCAAAGCAACACATCGTGGGAGATGCAATGCAGAAGCAAATTACACGAGAATTCAGCTGTCTGTTAAGCCAGACATTACAGAGACTTACAAAGACGTAAACCAGTGCCACCCTTCTCACTAGATTTCTTTTGTTTCGTAAAATATACTCTTTTTTTCATTGCAAAAGTCCTTAACATTAATACACAATGGGTTTATTAATTTTAAATGACTTAATAAAGGTTTTTTTAAATGTCTCTGCTTTGATTTCTAACGCAGTAAATATTGATACACTTAACTCTGGTAAACAAATCCCTTTGAGATTCTCAAGGATTTTTCACAGCAGCAACACTAAGCCCTGTTCTGCCACTGTACAGGTCACAACTGATTTATTTACACCTCACTGTACCACTGTGAGGTCGGGCTCACATTACGCCATTGTCCAGATGAGGCGGTTGAGGCCAGAGAGGTTAAGTCACTTGCCCAAGGTAACACAGCAGGTAAGTAGCAAAGCTGGGATTCATACCCAGGCAGTTTGGGTCCAGAGGGTCCAGGGTGCACTTCTTACCACCTCAGTGCACCACTGCCTCCCCATCAAGGTTCAGGAGGCTCCCTTGCTGGGAAGAGGTAAGGAGGAATAGAGGAAAGGCCAAGCAATCTAGTTCTGTAATCATTCATTTATTGGTTTCTTCCACAACCAAGTTTAGGACCCACTGTGCACTAACAGGGCCCTGGTGGCACGGTAGTTAAGGGTTTGGCTGCTGACCACAAAGTCAGCACTTGGAATCAACCAGCCACTCCTTGGAAACCCTATGGGGCAGTTCTGCTCTGTCCTACAGAGTTGCTATGAGTAGGAATCCACTCGATAGCAACGGCAATGGATATGGGCACAGTAAAGTGTCAGGTCCTGGAGATGTGATGGTGACACAATGAGCAAGGACAAGAGCAGCCCCCTTTGGTGGAGTCATAATCATTTCCCACGCAACAAGAGGTACCACTGTTTGTAATCCCCATTCAACAGAGGCAGACAACTGAGGCTCAGGAAAGACAAGCTGCCTGCCTAGAGTCCCACAGCAACCACTGAGAGATCCACGGAGGGGTCTCAGACACTCACCTGGGTAGGACAGATGGACTTGCTCCGGGGTGGCTCTGGGGGTCCCCAAGGCCCCCTGGCTTCCCAGGGAGAAGAGGAGGAGCAGACAGCAGCAGGGCCAGCAGGGAGGAAGGGGGCACATGACAGAGGGCTGGGAAGGGGCAGAGAGGAGAAGGGGAGGGGTGTGGGGGAAGATCAGATGGCTCAGGGACAGCAGGAGGGGGCTGGGAGGATGGAGAATGGAAGGGGATCAGGCGATGTCCACGTGGTAGGAGAGCCTCAAGAGGTACAGTTATTCAGATGCTGGAGAGAGAAAACAAACATGGCCATCATCATGGAGCCACAGACTGGCCCGAGCCTCACTGTGTGCAGAGCCTCACATGGGTAACTCACACGACTCACCACATTCCTATGTGGTGGGCACTGCCATTATCATCATCCCAATATCACAGATGAAGCAACTGAGGAATTCAGAGGTTAGGTTGCACAGCTGGGATGGGAGGAGCCTGATTTCAACCCCAACAGGCCTGGCTCTTAACCATGGTTTGCTGTCCAGGAAACAGGTTTGGGGTGGGTGGGGGCTCAGCATGACCCCCTCCCCAACACCCCATCCTGCTTCTAGTAATGCCTCTTCTAGTTACTCCCAGGTCTTCAGCCTTTCGACCTGCCCTCAGGGACCCCACCATTCCCACTGCACCCTCTGCCTTCCATCTTGGTGTCATGACCCTGATCCCCCAGCTCCATCCCCAGATCCCCCAGCACCCCACCTTGCACTGAGGGGCCCCATTCCCTGTCCCCAGCATCCCACCCTGCCCTTACTAACCCCGCTCCCGGCCCTGGCTCCCCCAGCACCCCGCCCTGACTTTAGGGGCCCCAATCGCCCCCACCCTCCTCCACTTCTCCACTGGCGCTCGGCTGGCTCCTCCGTCCCACACCTGCCTGCCTCCTTCTTCCCGCCTCCCTGGCCCTCTTCCCGCTCCAGCTCGGCCTCCAGCTCAGCAGACCTGCGGGGCGGAGGCGGCAGGTCCTGGAGCCCGGAGGCCGGGAGCTGGGGCGGGGGGCGCCCCGGGGCCCGGCTCACCGTAGGGGCGCCGCTGCCTGGCACGCGATTCTCCTGCAGCCGGGCCGGCAGCGGTATTTATGAGTTGGCAGCAGCCTCTGAGGCCTCCCGCCGCCCACAGCCGTCCCAGCCCCGGAAGAGCCGGCCTCCTCGGGGTGACAGGCTATCCGGATAGCCGGGGCCCCGGGTCCCACAGGTCTGGCCGGTCCCGAGCGCCCCACACCCAAGCGCCCTCGGCCCCAGGGCGGGCCTCGGAAAGGGAGACTCGGGAAAGCCTGGTACACAGCAGCCGCCGTCACCTCCGAGTGGGCCACCAGGTGAGCGCCCGGACAGGTAAGGCTGCGTTCGTCCCCCAGGAGCCCCACGTCGCCCCTGCGGAGCCCCCAGGACACTGGCCCCCAGCCCTGGCTCTGCCAGATCCCGGGGTACTATGACTGCGGGCCCCAGCGCCTCCGACCCCGGGGGATCCCCCATTCTTTGCAGCTGCTCCAGCATCCTACCCTCTCAGATCTTTCTGGCTACCTCCCTCTCCAAGCTGACCCCACTGATTCCTCCCCAGGCTCCCCGGGGCATCCTGAAAGCACCAAATCCGAGTCTTCCGCTGCAGGACTGCGCCTTAGGAGGGTTACTCGACCGTGGCCTCATTAGGCCTTGATTTTCCCATCTGTAAAACAGAGGTGATAATAGTACAGACCTCATCGGCTGTTGTGGGGATTTTATACGAGTTTACGCCTGAAACGGGCTGAGAAGGAAGCCTGGCCCCAGTGAGGGCTGGGTGAGAATCAGCGATTGTATTACCATTTGTGCAGGGCTCCCAGAAACTGTCCTGGGAACGCGGGGTGGCGGGGGCGGGGGGGGGGGGAGGCAGGTGGGAGCAAGGGTGAATTTTCTGTAAACCTTTGTGAAGCTGGTGAATGGCTTGCCCCTCAAAATATGCTTGGGGGTTCCCAGAGTAGCTGGCGTCCGCTGTTGAGCTGCGCCCCCTTTCACGTCTGCAGATACCTTGACCCACATATTTGGCTCTGTAGTTTCAGTCCAGTGGTGTCTGCAGGCTGAGGACACCGATTTCAGGGACTGGCACAGGAGGGGGATTTTCAAGAGGAATACCATGTGCTGTTTGGATTTTTTTGTTTTCCCCCACCTTCTGAAGTCTCCATTACAGCTTAAAATATAATAAAAAGCAACTGTCTTAGCTACACCCGACTACCCCCCAAGTCTCACCCGTGCGACCACCATTAGTACAAAAAAAAAAAATTTTTTTTTACCATTAGTAGCCTCCCCTTATTTTTAGTTTTTCTGATTGTCTTCTAGAATCAAGGGTTCTTAGCCTTGTGTGTGTGTGTGTGTGTGTGTGTGTGCTCGCGTGCGCTAAATACACCGGGGACAGGTTCCTGAAACTCTTCTCAGAATCATGTTTTCCCATGCCTATAAAAAAATAGGGGATAACAAAAACGGAAACAAAAAAGACAACTCACCACTGTCCAGTCAGTTCAGGCTCATAGCAGTCCCATAGGGTCTCCACAGCTGTAAATCTTTACGGAAGCAGTCTGCCACATCTTTCTCCCGAGGAGCAGCTGGTGGGTTCCAACCACCGACCTTTCAGTTAGCAGCCAAGCGCTTAACCACTGCACCACCAGGGCCCCTTAGGGGATTAGAAAGGAAACCAATATATTGAAATACAGATATATTTTTAAACAAATATATGATACAGTAGTAACATGTGTACTTTATTAAGGCATTGAGTTTGAAGATCTAGTGGTAGGTACAAAAAAATACGATCATTTGGAAGTTTCAGCGAGTGTATAGAACATGTGAGATTCCCACAACAGCTGTAACGAGACCTGAAAACATCTGTGGTTTCTTCTGGTGACAAAGCCGCAGGTTTCACTAATAGCACTGTGGTTTGTTGCCCTTCTTTGTAACCGCAGCAAATGTTAAATTTCAGCACTGGCAGTGGTTCTCAAACGTTTTACACTCTTAAAAATTATCAAGGACCTCAAAGAGATTTTTCCAAAAATACATATTTTTATTGTGATAAAATATGCATAAAATTTACCATTTTAATCATTTTTGAGTCTACATGACATTCACAATGTTGTACAACCATCACTACTATCTATTTCCAAAACTTTTTCATCACCCCAAACAGAAGCTCTGTACCCGTTAAACAATAACTCTCCATCTCTCCCTTCTGCAGCCGCTGGTAACACCTGTTCTACTTTCTGTCTCCAAGCATTTGCCTATTCTAGATATTTTGTATAAGTGGGTTCATACAATATTTGCCCTTTAGTGTCTGGCTTATTTTACTTAGTGTAATGTCTTCAAGTTTCATCCATGTTGTAGCTTGCATCAGAATTTTGTTCCTTTTTATGACTGCATACTATTCCATGGCGTGTATACAGCACATTTTGTTTATCCATTCATCAAAGAGATTTTGTATGTGGGTAAATACTGATGTCTATTAATATCTGCCACGTAAAAAAATAAAACTGAGACAATTTTAAAACATAAGAATACGATGAGTCAGAATTGACTGGACGGCAACAGTGCACAAAAACGAGTCACCTTGCCGTGGAGTCAGTTTCCACTCACAGCGACCCGATAGGACAGAGTAGAACTGCCCCATAGGGTTTCCAAGGAGCAGCTGGTGGATTCGAACTGCCAACCTTTTGGTCAGCAGCTGAGGCCGTAACCACTATGCAACGAGGGCAATAAAAATAATGAGGTAATTTTTTCTTATCTAGGTTCGTGTGGCCCCTGAATTCCATCTAGCAACCCAGGTTTAAAAGTCCCACTGGAATGTGTCTGTGGCCCCCGATATGGTGGCTGAGGGTTTGTAGCTCACTCACTGCCCTCCCCTGTGCTAGGAAGGGGACAGGACTGTTTCCACTTTCTCTTTTTGGACACCTTTGTGTTTTGAGAAATATACTTCCATTTCCCTCTGTCTTATTCTGCTCCCTAGAGAGAAGAATCTTGTGGTGGCAAACACAGTGTGTACTCCGGGGCCAGATGGCCTGGTTTTACAACTAGTTTGGACAATGACGAGCTTAGTCTAGGCACACCTCACTGTAAAGTGAGGATAATCATAGTAACCACCTCGTTGGATTGGTGGGAGGACTAGGTAAGGTAATAGACACAAACCACTTAGAATGGTGCCTTGCACAGAGCAAGTGCCATTCACATTGCTTCCAGTTACCATCTGCCCAGTTTGTAAGATAATAAAGCAAAGATGTCACTTTGAACACTAAGGTACACCTGGCTCAAGCCATGGTGTTTTTAATCGCCTCATAGGCATGTGAAAGCTGGGCAATGAACAAGGAAGACCAAAGATTTGAAGACCAAAGAATATTGAAGATACAAACAAATCTGTCTTGGAAGAAGTACAACCAGAATGCTCCTTAGAAACAAGGATGGTGAGACTAAGTCTCGTGTACTTTGGTCATGTTGTCAGGGGGGATCAGCGCCTGGAGAAGGACATCATGCTTGGTAAAATAGAGGGTCAGTGAAGACGAGGAAGACCCTCAACGAACTGGACTGACACAGTGGCAGCAACAATGAAACACTGCCCAATCCTGTGCCATCCTCACAATCACTGTTATGCTTGAACCCATTGTTGCCATCACTGTGTCAGTCCATCTCATTGAGGGTCTTCCTCTCTTTCACAGACCCTCTACCTTACCACGCATAAAGTCCTTCTTCAAGGACTGGTCCCACCTGATAACATGTCCAAAGTGCGTGAGATAAAGTCTCACCGTCTAAGGAGCATTCTGGCTGTACTTCTTCCAAGACAGATTTGTTTGTTCTTCTGGCAGGCTATGGTATACTCAGTATATGATACTGTATTTGAAGTAGCTCAGTTAATGGTTGCCAATATATATACACATTTCTCTTGAGTATAAACCCAAGAGTAGGATGACTGGGTCATAGGGTATATATGTTAATCTTTAGAAGATACTGCCAAAGAGTTTCCCGAAGTGGTTGTAATCATGTCTTTACCCATGTGAAGCTTTGGAAAAACATGGCCACACGGGAGCATTCCTGTTGCTTCACATCCTCAACAACACTTCGCATTATCAAATGTTTTATTCTTAGCCATTCTGGTGGGTGTGTTAATGGTGTCTTATTGTGATTTTAATTTGCATTTCCCCAATGAGTAATAAAATTGAACATCTTTTCATTTGCATATTGACCTTTTGGATATCCTTTCCTGTCATGTGCTTGTTCTAGTATCTTGCTCAGTTTTCTATTCGGTTGTCCTTTTTTGTTTTTAATTTTAGTAACAATATATATAACAAAACATTTGCCATTTCAATGATATTAATTACGTTCATCATGTTGTGCAATCATCCCCAGTATTCACTTCCAAATTTTTCCATCATCCTTAACAGAAACTCAGTGCCCCCTAAGCAATGACTCTCCCTTTCTCTCTCCCTACCACCCCTGGTAACCATGAATGTACTTGGCTCTCTATACATTTGCCTGTTTCGTATAAGTGGGATCATACAATATTTGTCCTTTTCTGACTCACTTATTTCCCTCAGCATAATGTTTTCAGGGTTCATACATGTCGAACGTCATTTCTGTTTATAGCTAAGTAAGAGTTCATTGAAGATATATTGTCCGTTTTTAAAATGGATTGTTCTTTTTATATTGTGGATATGAGCCATTTGTCAGGGGTATGTTCTGTAAACATCTTCATGGCTTGCCTATTCACTCTATGGCTTTTTAAATTACTATTGTACTTTAGAGGAAGGTTTACAGAACAAACTAGCTTCTCATTAAACAATTAGTAAACATATTGGTTGCCAATCCCACCACATGTCAACACTCTTCCCTTCTTGACCTTAAGTTCCCCACTACCAGCTTTCCTGTCCCTTTCTGCCATCTTGCTTTGCCCCAGGGCTGGTGTGCCCATTTAGTCTTGTATATGTGGTGGAACTATGTGTATTATTGTTTGTTTTATGGGTCTGTCTAATCTTTGGCTGAAGGGTGAACCTCAGGAGTGACTTCAGTACTGAGCTAAAAGGGTGTCCGGGGACCATACTCTCAGGGTTTCTCTAGTCTCTGTCAGGCCAGTAAGTTAGAGTTTTGCTGTACATTTTTCTCCAGCCCTGCCTGGGACCCTCTATTGTGATTCTTTATGGTATTTTTAATGAACAAATGGTCTTAACTTAAGTGTCATCCAATTTATCAATCTTTTCCTTTATGGATAATGATTTTTTTTGCTTTGTTTAGGAAATGTTTTTATACCTCCAAAACGTGCTGATCTTCCCTAGTATTTTCCAAAAGTTTTATAATTTTGCATTATATTTAGGTTGACAATCTATCTGGAACTAATTTTGGGGAGTGGTATGAGGTAAGGTTTTTAATTTTATCAAGGTAATTAATTTACATGGTTAATAAAATAAAGATAAATGAATCTACTTTTTGATGGAGACTTCCTTTTTTAAGTATTTTTTTCTATTATGAAAGTTGTTGTTGTTAGGTGCTGTCGAGTCCATTGTTGTAATCACTGTGTCAATCCATCTCATTGAGGGTCTTCCTCTTTTTCCCTGACCCTCTACTTTACCAAGCATGATGTCCTTCTCCAGGGGCTGATCCCTCTTGATAACATATCCAAAGTATGTGAGACATAGTCTTGCTATCCTTGCTTCTAAGGAGCATTCTGGTCGTATTAGTAATGAAAGTAGTATCACGTTATTACTGAAAAATTAGGAAGTAGAAAGAGCCAGGGTGGTTAATGGCTCAGGAAACTGACAAACCTGGGTTGGAATCCTGGTTCTGCCACTTCTTGGCTGAGTAACCTTGGGCAGGTGCCTGCCTTTGCCTTTGCCCCAGAGTCTGATATCTGAAATGGGTGTAGCAGTGCCAGCATCACGTGGCTTGGAAAGATACAGTATGTAAAGTGTCTAACACAGGGCAGGGCCCAAAGAAAGAGCCCAGTAAATAGGAGCTGCAATTACTAACAAAAGATTTGATGTAACCGCTCAGTACCTATTTACCCTTAAGCTATGTCTGGTAGCAGTGGAGAACCCTCTTGGAGCATGTTTTCGTAGACACAGGATTTGAGCTAAAGCACAATCATACCACAGTTCGATTTTATTTTTAGTAGACTGTTCGTTGTTTTTACTGGACTCTTCTAAGCATTCTTTTCTAATAGCTGAATGGTATTCCATTGTGTGGCTTCCTTCATGCATTCCAAGGAGAAGAGTGATGGCACAAATGGGTAAAAGCCAGGGCTCTGGATCCAGATGACCTGGGTTCAAACCCAACTCGAACAGTTAGTGGCTACAATCCTTTGCCTCTCGGTGCCTCAATTTCCTCGTTTGTTAAATGGGAATAATATACCATCCTGCATACCTGATGTGTATCAGCAAGCTGCTGGCAGGGTTAGGTGAGTTATCAGATATAGTGAGTTAAGAACAATGTTGAAGCACAGTGCTTGGCACAAACTCAGTCCTCTAAAATGTTAATAGATATATTTCAGGATTTTGAGTTTCATTTAAAAAGAGAAGATGGATTTGATTGATCGGAGGATAGAGGTCAATACCCAAAACCAAAACAAACCCACTGCCATCAAGTCTATTCTGACTCACAGTGACCCTGTAGGACAGAGTAGAACTGCCCCATGGGGTTTCCAAGGCTGTAAATCTTTAGAGAAGCAGACTGCCACATCTTTCTCCCAAGGAATGGCTGGTGGGATTGAACCCCCGGCTTTTCGGTTATCAGCCAAGCACTTAACCACTGCACCACCAGGGCTCCTGAGAGTTCAGTAGGCGAGCGATAAAGCAAGAATAGTGACATGTGGCAGGTCCTCCAAAGCTAACACAGAACGACCATGTGACCCAGCAAATCCCACTCCTGGGCAAGTTTCCAAAAGAACCGAAAGCAGGGACTCAAACAGACACTTGTACACCAATGTTCACTGGAGCACAATTGAAAATAGACGAAAGGTATGTCACGGATTGAATTGTCTCCCCCCCAAAATAGCTGTCAACTTGGCTAGGTCATGATTCCCAGAATCGTATGATTGTCTACCATTTTGTCATCTGATGTGATTTCCCTTTGTGTGGTAAATTCTATCACTGTGAGGTAATGAGATGGATAAGTGGCAGTGCTATTGATGAGATCCATAAGATTAGACAGTGTCTTAAAACAGCCTCTTGAGATATAAAAGAGAGACGTGAGCAGAGAGACGGTGGACCTTATATCATCAAGAAAGCAGTGCCGGGAGCAGAGTGTGTCCTTTGGACCTGAGATTCCTGTGCGGAGAAGCTCCTAGACCAGTGGCAGATTGATGTCATGGACCTTCCTCCAGAGTGGACAGAGAAAGCCTTCCCCTGGAGCTGATGCCCTGAATTTGGACTTGTAACCTACTAGACTGAGAGAGACTAAATTTCTCTTTGTTGAAGCATCCACTTGTGGTATTTCTATTACAGCAGGACTAGATGACTAAGACAAGGTGGAAACAACCCAAGTGTCCATCGACAGACAAATGGATAAACAAATTGTGCTATACCCATACAGTGTGGTATTGTTCAGTCATGGAAAGGAATGAAGTTTTGATACATGCTACCACATAGATGAAATCTCGGAAACATTACCCCCCATGAAATAGGTCAGACACAAGAGGACAAACGTTGTATGATTCCTCTTACGTGAAATATCCAGAATAGGCAAGTTCATAAAGACCGAAAGTAGATTAGAGGTTACCAAGGGCTGAAGGGAAGTGGGGTGGGGAGCTATTGCTTAATGGGTCCAGAGTTCTATGTGGGGTGATGAAACATTTTGGAAATAGACAGTGGCGATGATGGCACTACCTTGTGTCACTGAATTGTGGACTTAAAAATAGTTAAAATAGCATATTTTATGTTCTATATATTTTACCGCCATAAAAAATTTTATATGTGAAAAAAAAGAAAAAGAAAGAGAGAATAGTCAAATATTAATGATAGAATCCAGGGGGTGAGGACATGTGTGTTTCTTGTCAAATTCTTCCAATTTTCCTGTGTGCTTAAAATTTTTCATAATAAGATGTTGGGGAAAATACTTGTGAACGTTCGTTCAGCTGTTTTTCTTGATGATCATGGTGCTAACAGAGCAGCAACTAATTCCTGAATAGCTGGTGTGCCCCGGGTGCCTTGTACATGACACCGTTATTGTTAGGTGCCATCGAGTCGGTTCTGACTCATAGCGACCCCATGTGCAACAGAACGAAACACTAGCCGGTCCGATGCCACTCTCACAACCGTTGCTATGCTTGAGCCCATTGTTGCAGCCACTGTGTCAGTCCATCTCATTGAGGGGCTTCCTTTTTTTCACTGACCCTCTGCTTTACCAAGCATGATGTCCTTCCCCAGGGGCTGGTCCTTCCTGATAATATATCCAAAGTATGTGAGACATAGTCTCTCATCCTTGCTTCTAAGCAACATTCTGGCTGTACTTCTTCCAAAACTGATTTGTTCATTCTTCCACCAGTCCATGGTATATTCTCGTCACAAACACCATAATGACATAGCTCATTTAATGGCCCCTACAATCTGTGATGTAGACTTTCGGAAGCCCATTTACAGTTGAAGAAACTGAGGCTTGACAAGGCTAAGCAGCTCGCTGTGTGAACTTCAGGTCACTGAGCTGGTGGGGGTCAGAGGAGGAGTATGGGAGCCAGAGCAGGTGTGTGGTGGAGGGACAGGGCCCTTCAGGAGGAAGGTGATGTGCACCTCAGAGACAGTGACCTGGGCAAACAGGTCTTGGTGTCCCACCAGGAGGATGGTCCTCATTATCACAGCAGCCATGTGGGGAACCATACTGAGTACTTTGCATGAATAATCCTGTTGATCTTTCATCCCATTTTATAGATGGAGAGACTGAGGCAACAGAGAATGAGCCATATACCTAAGATCCTAGAACTGGTATGTGGCAAAGCAGGGCTAGAGCCCTGCAGTGTTTGATTGGAAAGCCTGGGGTGTAAATACATTTAGGAGGGTCTTCTCCTCAGTTAGGACATTATCTAGCCAGGATTACTGTTGGCTCAACCTTCAAATCAATCCAGAATCTACCCACATCTCTCTGTTCCCTGGCTTCTCCTCCTGGACTACCTCAGCAGCCCCCTCACTGTCACCCTGCTCCCACCCAGGCCCCCTGTCACGGATTGAATTGTGTCCAACAAAAAAATCCGTCATCTTGGCTAGTCCATGATTCCCAATGTTGTATGACTGTTCACCATTTTGTAGTCTGATGTGATTTTCCTATGTGTTGTAAATCCTAACCTCTATGATATTAATGAGGCAGGATTAGAGGCAGTTATGTTAATGAGGCAGGACTCAACCTACAAGATTAGGTCGTGTCTTAAGTCAATCTCTTTTGAGATATAAAAGAGAGAAGCCAGCAGAGAGCTGGAGGACCTCATAGCACCAAGAAAGTAGTGCCAGGAGCACTACTTGTGCTGAGAAGCTCCTAGACCAAGGAAGGTTGATGACAAGGACCTTCTTCCAGAGCCGACAGAAAGAGAAAGCCTTCTACTGGAGCTGATGCTCTGAATTTGGACTTCTAGCCTCCTAGGCTGTGAGAGAATAAATTTATCTTTGTTAAAGCCAAACACTTGTGGTATTTCTGTTATAGCAGCACTAGATGACTAAGACACCCCTGCAGTCTGTTCTCCACACACAGCCAGAAGGGCCTTGTTAAAACCTCAGTGAGGTCACCATCCTTCCCTGCTCAGAGCTTTCCTGTGGCTCCATCTCTCTCAGGGGAGAAGTCGGAGTCCTTCCTGAGGCCCATGAGGCCCACATGATCTGCCCTCATCACCTCTCATGTCCACCTCATTCACCTGGCTCTGGCCACACGGTCTTCCTTGCCAGGCACCCTCCCGCTTCAGGGCCTTTGCACTAGCTGTTCCCTCTGTCTTCGGGAACACTCCTCCCCTGATGCTCACATGGCGCCCTCACCCTTCAGACCTCACTAAGTATCACTTTCTCAGTGAGGCCCTCCCTGACTATCTGATACAAAACTGCAGTCCACCTCCACCTGCCATTTCTGATCCCCTAAACAGAATCAGCAAACTTTTTCAGTTAAAGACCAGATAAAGCCAGTTGCTGCTGAGTCAGTTCCAGCTCATGGCGAGCTCGTGTGTGTCAGAGTAGAACTGGGCTCCGCAGAGCTTTCAACAGCTGATTTTTCTGAAGTAGATTGCCAGACCTTTTTTCTGAGGCACCTCTAGGTGGATTTGAACTGCCAACCTTTCAGTTATCAGCTGAGTGCTTAACCGTTTACCCTACCCAGAGCCTCCCAAAGGGCCAGATAGTAAATATTTTAAGTTTTGCGGGCTATACGGCCTTGTCACAGCTACTCAGCTCTGCTACTGTAACATGAAAGCTACCATAGACAACACGTAACCAAATAAGCGTGGCTGTGTTCCAGCAAAACTTTATTTATTGACACTGAAATTCTGATTTCACGTGTCACAAAATATTTTTCTTCTTTCGTTTTTTTTCCCAACAATTTAAAAATGTAAAAACTATTCTTAGTTTTGCATGCTAAAGCTGGACAATGAATAAAGAAGAATGAAGAAGAATTGACACCTTTGAATTGTGGTGTTGGCGAAGAATATTGAATACACCATGGACTGCCAGAAGAATGAATAAGTCTGTCTTGGAAGAAGCACAGTTGGAATGGTCCTTAGATAGCGAGACTTCATCTCACATATTTTGGACATGTTATTATTAGGCGGGACCAGGCCCTGGGGAAGGACATTATGCTTGGCAAAGTAGAGGGTCAGCAAAAAAGAAGATCCTCGAGGAGATGGATTGACACAGTGGCTGCAACAATGGGCTCAAACATAGCAACAGTTGTGAGGATGGCCCAGGACTGGGCAGTATTTTGTTCTATTGTACATAGGATCGCTATGACACTGTGACACCTAACAACATTCTTAGCTTGCAGGCTGTACAAAAACATATGGTTTAGCCCTTGGGCAGGGCCATAGTTCACCCTTTGCTTGCCCTGCTCATGTTTCCCCTTAGGGGGCTCATCACCTTCCAAAAGACTACAATGTTTACTATGTTGATTGACTTTTCCCACTAGACAGTCAGCGTCAGGAAGGCAGGGATTTTGCATCCTGCACACAGTTGAGCAATAAAGATTTGACGTATGAGTAAATCCTAATGACTGCCAAAAGCATCAACCCGCTCCTTGTCTGCTGTCTCTGCATACCATCTGTCTTAGTCATCTAGTGCTGCTATAACAGAAATACCACAAGTGGCTTCAACAAACAGAAGTTTATTCTCTCACAGTCCAGGAGGCTAGAAGTCCAAATTCAGGACATCGGCTCCAGCACAAGGCTTTATCTCTCCATTGGCTCTGGAGGAAGATCCTTGTCATCAGTCTTCCGCTGGTCTAGGAGCCTATCAGCACAGGAAACTCAGGTCCAGAGATGTGCTCTGCTCCTGGCATTACCTTCATCGTGGTATGAGGTTCCTCTCCCCCGCCCCCTGTCTCTCCACTTGCCTCTCCTTCCTATATCTTAAAAGAAACTGACCTGAGACACAGCCCAATCCCACGGATTGAGTTCTGCCTTACCAACGCCACCTGCCATTAATCCCACCTGATTAGCATCATGGAGGTAGGATTTACAACACCTAGGAAAATCACATCAGATGACAAAATGGTGGACAACCACACAATACTGGGAATCATGGTCTAGCCAAGCTGATACACATATTGGGGGACACAATTCAATCGACAACACCACCTTCCTGGCCAGTGGTTACCATGGCCAGGGCCCACACTCCAGGGCCCCTCTATTTCAGGAGAAGCCCGTGTAAGTGCTGGGTCCCCAAAATAGATGAAAAATTTGAGATTGGGAGGAGGAAGGGAGCACAGACCCATTTCCACTCATCCCAAACTCTAAACCCTGTGATTCACCATGACTGTCTGTGACATCACTCATCAAGGGACCTGTGAGCCACCAGAAGTGAGGGGTGTGCACAGTTCACCACCTGGAAGATGCCACCCTACCTGGAATTGCAGCAGGAAGGAGGGTGACTCACCATCTCAGACATGGAAGCTTCCGGTGACAGACCCAGGCCATTCCCCTGAACACCAAGTCTCTCACCTGCCTGAGCCTTCATCATCATCATCATCATCATCATCATCATCCCACAGCCAGGTGAGTGCTCATGAGCACTCACTATGTGTCAGGCACAATGTACGTGATTGCATGAGTTCCTCATGCCATTTTCGAGAAAAGGAAACTGAGGCTGAGAGAAATGAACTCAGTCACCTGAGATCACGCTGTTAGTAACCAGAAGGGCTGGGATTATCTCCCAGGACCCTCCGCCCGCAGGGCCTTAACCACTGGGACCCACTGCCTCTAATTCATCCCTCTCACCAGAAACAGGAGCCGTGGTGGCACAGTGGTGAAGAGCTCTGTTGCAAACCAAAAGATCAGCAGTTTGACTCCACCAGGCACTCCTTGGAAACCCTATGGGGCAGTTCTACTCTGTCCTATAGGGTTGCTATGAGTTGGAATCGACCCGACAGCAACAATAAAATGGGGCCCAGAAATATCTGCCAGGTGTTGAGACACCCATGGCACTGTCCTATCATCGGGTGGGAGAGAAGGTCCCATGACATCCTGAATGGCAATGATTAAAAAAAAAAACAGATGCTGGAGAGATTATGGAAAACTGGAACCCTCAACCAGGTGCTGTCAATTCCAACTCATGGCGACCCCATGTGTCAGAGTAGAGCTGCGCTCCACAGGGTTCTAATGGCTATGACCTTTCGGAAGCAGATCGCCAGGCCTTTCTTCCTAGGTAGTCCTGTGGGTTTGAACCGTCAACCTTCTCGCAGTAGTCGAGTGCCTAACTGTGTGTGCCACCCAGGGATGCCTAAGAAATTAAGATTGATACACCATTACTATCTAGACTAGAGGCTTTATTTGGATTTGATCATTTTTTTTTTTTTTTTTCTGCTTGTCATGGATTGAATTATGTCCCCCCCAAAATGCATCAACTCGGTTAGGCCATGATTCCCAGTATTGTGTGGTTGTCCTCCATTTTGTGATTGTAATTTTATGTTAAGAGGACTACGGTGGGATTGTAACACCACCCTTACTCAGGTCACCTCCCTCATCCAATGTAAAGGGAGTTTCCCTGGGTTGTGGCCTGTACCACCTTTTATCTCTCAAGAGCTAAAAGGAAAGGGAAGCAAGCAGAGACTTGGGGACCTTATACCACCAAGAAACAGCACCAGGAGTAGAGCGCGTCCTTTGGACACAGGGTCCCTGTGCCTGAGAAGCTCCTAGCCCAGGTGAAGATTGAGGACAAGGACCTTCCTCCAGAGGCGACAGAGAGAGAAAGCCTTCTCCTGGAGCCCACACCCTGAGTTTGGACTTGTAGCCTACTGGACTGTGAGATAATAAATTTCTCTTTGTTAAAGCCATCCACTTGTGGTATTTCTGTTATAGCAGTACTAGATGACTAAAACGCTGCTGTATGGTTTAGTTTTTTGAAAGCTAATTAAAGAGCAAGGACCATCTAGCTGTGTAAAGGGCAGTCACAGTACTGGAAATGGAAAAACTAGCACAGAGTTAAAAAGAATGTTAACACAATGTGAAAAATATACCCAATGCCACTGAACAATTTGTGCAGAAATTGTTAAATGGGGACCTAATCTGCTGTGTAAACTCCTGCTGAAAACACAATAAAATATTTAAAATATATATATATATTGATAGATGTCTAAGACATGGAGGGAGGGGGAAAGGAAGGGTTAATGGTGATGGAAAATCACATTGATTAAGGGTAGGGTTGCACAGCGAGAATTGTAATTGCTGTCAATAAGTTGTATACCTGTAAAAAGTTGAATTGACAAAAGTTGTGTGATAGATACATTTACAACAAGGACAAAAATAAAAAAGAACAGCAGCTGAGGCTGCTTATGTACAACCAAACACCTCATGGGATTTGGTTCCTTGGTTTGGAGGTTTAGTGTCATGGTTTCACGGGACATTCCAGTTAATTGGCCCAATAACGTGGTTTTTTTTTTTTTTTCCCTGATTTATCTATTTTCTTTTTTTTAATTTTGTTGTGTTTTAGGTGAAAGTTTACAATGCAAATTACTTTTTCATTCAAAAATATTAAACACAAATTGTTTTGTGACATTGGTTGCAATCCCTGCAATGTGTCAGCATTCTCCCCTTTCCCCTTAAACCCTGGGTTCCTCGTGTCCATTTGTCCAGTTTTTCTGTCCCTTCCTGCCTTCTCCTCTTTGACTGTGGGCAGATGTTGCCCATTTGGTCTCCATGTACTTGATTGAACTAAGAAGCACGTTCCTCACGTGTGTTATTGTTTGTTTTATAAGCCTGTCTAATCTTTGGCTGAAAGGTGGACTTTGGGAGTGGCTTCAGTTCTGAGTTAGAAGGGTGCCCGGGGACCATAGTTTTGGGGGTTCGTTCAGTCGCTGTCAGACCAGTAAGTCTGGTCTTTTTTGTGTGTATGTGTATGAATTTGAGTTTTGTTCTGCATTTTTCTCTCGCTCTGCCAAGACCCTCTATCAAGATGCCTGTCAGAGCAGTCTGTGGTGGTAGCTGGGCACCACTAATAACATGTTTAGTGCTTCTATTCTACCTCCTAGTTCATTTCATAGTGCCTGGGTTCTGAAAAGTTGCAAGCAGCCACCCAAGGCACAACAATTGGTCTCTACTTGCCTGAAGCAACAGAAGAAGAAGGAGAGACAGGAATAGGTGGAGGATATGAAATATGTGGCCAATTGCCTCCATAAATGACTGCCTCCTTTGCCATGATACAGAAGAACTGGATGGTGCCTGGCCACCATTACTGATCAAAAACATTCCATAGAAGAACGCTGATCAAAAGGGGGAAAATGCGGAACAAAATTTCAAATTCTCATGGACTCTAGATTTCTGGAGCCATGGAGAGTGGATGAACCCCTGAAACTACTGCCCTGAGATAATCCTTGAAACTTGAACTAAAAATATACCCTGAAGTCCTCTTCAAACAGAACAACAGTTTAGCTTAACTAGTGAAAGGGTCTGCCTGGAGTATCGTACTCTTTTAAGAGCTATCTATATGGAATCAAATTGACAACAGTAACTCAAAAGACTGGATGGTAACCTTAGAGGGTAGTGAGTTTATGTTAATGAGGGAGGAACAACTCTGAAAAGGGGGATGAGAATAGTTGCACAACCTAAAGAATGTAACCAGCGTCACTAAATGGTACACAGAGAAACTGTTGAATTGGTGTATGTTTTGCTGTGTATACTCCCAACAACAAGACAAAGAAAATTTAAAGGAAAAAAAAAAAAAGATTGATAGATCTCCAAGACATGGTATTGAGTGAAAATAGCAAGTAAGGAATGACATATAAACTACCACAAAGAAAACAATAACGACAACAACAAACCCTGTGAAGTGACAGCACGGTTAATTGGCCTAATATGTTTTTTAGTGTATTTGTTCTACCTCCTAGTTCCTTGCATAGTGCCTGGGGTCTTAAAAGCATGGTGGTGGCCATACTGGGTACAACCATTGGTATCTATTCACCCGGAGCAACAGAGGAAGAAGCACAGGAACAGAAGGAAGAAATGAAATGCACAGGTAGTTGCCTCCAGGAACAGCTGCCTCCTTTGCCATTGTGCTGTGGTGGATCGCTTTTGTGTGGCCCATCTAGCCATGGTCTTGTAAATCCCACCAAAGTGATTGGGCGGGACTATGTGATAGGGTAATTGTGGCCCACCAAAGGAATTCGTCAGTTCTGCCATCCACCTGGGCTTGAAAGGAGACACCCTGGAGGTGGGAGAGAGGGGATCCCACCACCACCAAGGAAGAACAGCCAGGAGAGGAGAGCACGTCCTTTGGACCCGGGATCTCTGCACTGAGAAGCCCCTGAACCAAGGAGACAGAGAGCAAGCTGAAATTCTGAAGACGGTGAGAAGAGGTGGCAGGAGAGACTGTGCAGTGCGCTTCTCAGCCAGGGAGCCAGAAAGCTGAGTGCCTTTGGGCAGAGGCAGAGGGCCAGGGAGAGATGTGCCTGTGAGCACAGCTGGGAAGAGGTTGTCCTAATGGAAGAACCGTATCCTGAGCGTTCCTGAACCTGTTACTTCCCTAATAAACCCCATAATTGTGAGTATTGTCTGTGAGCTCTGTGTGGCCATTGAAATGAATTGCTGAACCTCGCAGAGAAGTAGAGAGTGCAGTGGAAGGGACGGTTAGTGTCAGAATTGGTAAAAATGGGGGAGAGAGAGGCTTTCTGCCCTCTGTCTCATAGAATTCAGCCTTAGGCTGTTGATTTTGATTCTCCTTCTCCCTTGTGAAGTTGGATGAGGTCAGGTACTTCCCTCATGCCATTTTAACAGCCACGAGATCAGAAAAACTGGATGGTGCCCAGCTGCCATTACTGAACATTTTGATCAAAGGTCCCATAGAAGAATCATGATCAAAAGGGAGAAAAATTAAAACAGAATTTTAAAATTTAATGGAACCCATATTTTCTGGAGCCACTGAGGCTGGATGAACCCCTGAAACTATCATCCTGAGATAATCTTTAAGCCTTAAACCAAAAATACCCCCAAAGTCTTCTTTAAACCAAATAATAAAAAAATAGTTTAGCTTAATTAGTAAAGACTGTCTGCCTTGCTCATTGTACTCTTTTAAGAGCTGTTTATATGGGATCAAACTGACAACAGCAACTCAAAAGAGTAGATAGGGAACTTAGGGGACAACGAGTTTATGTTGATGGCGGAGGAACAATTCGGAAAAGGAGGGTGAGAATGGTTGCACAACTTAAGTGTGTAATCAATGTCATTGACTTGTACATGCAGATATTGTTGATTTGGTATATGTTTTGCAGTATATTTTCAACAACAATTTAAAAACAAACAGAAAATAACTCTACGGAGCCCACTTCTACTCTGACACACATGAGGCTACCATGAGTTGGAATCACCCGGTTTGGTTTTTGGTTTTGGTATCGTTAGTGAGACCTTTGCCCTGAGTGGGTATTATTCTTTCCATGCAGTGCTGGGAAACCACAAACTCTTATTCTAAACCTTAGATCTGTGATCCGTTTTTTCTACAACATTTTCTAGAAAGTCCCAACAAACATATCCTTGTGTTTCATTGTCCAGAAATGGGTTAGGTGTCCATTCCTGAGCCAACGACTGCCAGGTAAACCAGAACGAAAGATGAGGTTCACTGTGATTGGCTTAGACTAATCAGGACTGACCCCTAGGGCTGGGTCAGACTCCCATCCCCTTGAGTGCCCTCGGTGGAGAAGGAGTTGAAGAAGCATGGGGAGTCCTCCCGAGTGTCTGGCATGCCCACAACCTTTCCCAGCCCTGGTCTGTCACACTGAGTCCCCGCTGAGGTGGACGTATGGTGGACTTCCCAACACACATTCTACTCTCTAGCCGGTGAGATATTAGGAACGTTTGCTGGAAGAGTTTGGAAATGTGGCGCTTGCATTTAAGAGGAGATGCAGTGTGAATAAGAACAAGGAAGCAGTCGGCCTTGGTTGACGCTGGCCAGCATCCTGGATCAACAGGAGGTCAGTGTAGAAAGGGCCTGGTCCTGTGACCACAGGTGACAATGTAAGGAGCTGTTTTCTTCTGCTGTTGCAAACCTACCAGTGCCTCCTCTACCACGGCAATAGGGTTGACGATTTTTAAATCTGATTGGATTAGACAGTCGATTCTAGATCCCCATCCCTAAGGATCTCATCTCCCGGAACCACTTTCAGCACCAGTAACTATTAGTTGGGGCTTATAGAAGGCAGAGAAATGGCCCCAAACATTTCGGGTCCTGATCCCCGGAACCTGTGCTACCTTATAGGGAAAAAGCGTCTTTGCAAGTGTGGTAAAATTAAGGATTTTGAGAGGAGTAGATTACCCAGGGTTATACAACCCAGGGTTGATATGCATATGATATATGATATATACCTTCTTTTTTTTTTTTTCTTCCAGGTGTGAGGTAAGAGTAACGCTGGCTGTGATGGTAGAGGTAATGGTCAACTTGGCTAGGCCATGATTCTCGGTGGTTTGGCAGTTATGTAATGGTGTAAATTGGCAGTTGTGTACTGATGTAACTTGGAAGTTGTGTAATGATGTAGTCATCCTCCATTTTGTGATCTGATGTGGTCATTCTCCTTTTTCTCATAACACCTATTTCACATAATAGCCTGGTCTTTGCAACCAAACCACATCAGTAAGTGAGGAGATGATGTAAAATCACAAGGGCCCCTATAAAATAGAGGCAGGGGAAGAATACACATAGAAGAAGAGGAGAAAGTGATGTGACCCTGAAGGAAGAAATTAGAGTGATGTGGCCACAAACCAAGGAATGCTGGCGGCCACTAGAAGCTGGAAGAGGCAAGGAACAGATTCTGTCCTACAGCTTCTGGAGGAAGCATGGTCCTTCTAATGCCTTGATTTCTGCCCAGTGATGCTAATTTCAGACTTACGGCCTCCAGAACGGTGACAGACTAAATTTCTGTTGTTTTAAGCCCTCATTGTGCAGTGATTTGTTATCGAAACCACAGGAAAGCAGTCCAGGGCTCCAGCCAGGAAGTGGAGCTGACCAGCCCCCCTGGAGCACTGGCAGAGCGGACAAGCCAAAGGGCACAGGAAAGTCTGGGAAGGCAGTCATGTTCAGTGGTCGGCCAAGCGGGACACGAAGGGTAAGCCTTCAAGGAAAAACAGAGCAGGGTAAGGGGAATAGAAAGGATGGGGTGATCCTGTTAAATGGGCTGGTTGGGGGAGGCCTTTCTGAGAAGGTGACATTTGAACAGATATTTGAAAGAAGGGAAAGAGGGAGCTATGTGGATACCTGAGCATTCCACAGGGGAGGGAACAGCCAGTGCAAAGGCCCTGAGATGGGAACATGCTTGATGTGATCAAGGAAGCCCGAGTGGCTGGAACAGGGTGACAACGCAGGAGAGCGTGGGTGGCCATGGGATCAGAGAAGTGAGGACTCTGCCCTTCACTCACAGTGGGATGGGGCCACGGATGGCTGTGAGCAGAGGAGGGACGTGACCTGACTCAGGTGTTCACAGTCCCCTCGAATGAGGTGTGGGAAGAGATTGCAGCAGAGACAAGAGGAGGGAGAGCAGGGAGGGGCTGTGGCAATGGTCCAGTTGGAGAAGAGGGTGGGCAGGACCAGGGTGGGATCGAGGTCGGGGGAGAAGGGGATGGGTTCTGGATAGATTTTGCCAAGTTGGAGGCAACAGGGTTTGCCGAGAAATTGGATGTAGGTTTGTGTCTTGGTTATCTAATGCTGCTATAACAGAAATACCACACGTGGATGGCTTTAACAAACAGAAGTTTATTCTCTCACAGTCTAGGAGGCTAGAAGTCCAAATTCAGGGTGCCAACTCCAGATGAAGGCTTTCTCTCTCTGTTGGCTCTGGGGAAGGTCCTCGTCATCAATCTTCCCCTGGTCTACGAGCTTCTCAGTGTAGGGAGCCCAGGTCCAAAGGACATGCTCTGCTCCTGGTGCTGCTTTCTTGGTGGTATAATGTCCCCCACTCTCTGCTCACTTCCCTTTCCTTTTATTTCTTGTAAGATAAAAGGTGGTGCAGGCCACACCCCAGGGAAACTCCCTTTACCTTGGGTCAGGGGTGTGACCTGAGTAAAGGTGTTACATCCACCCTAATCCTCTAACATCATCTAACCTTGCCTCATTAACCACAGGCAGAGATTAGGATTTACAACACACAGGGAAAATTACATCAATCACAAAATGGGGGACAACCACACAACACTGAGAATCATGGCCTAACCAAGTTGACATGTATTTTTTGGGGTCACAATTCAATCCATGACAGATGGAGAGAAAGAAGAGTGGAAGGTGGCTTGGCCTGGGCACCTGGCAGGAGGATCTAAGGGTGGGGCATGGTGCATGTGTTATGGGAGCAAAGCTGCTCTTTCATGTGCGTCTAAGTCTGCAGGTGCAGACAGGCTGACCATGGCTGCTTGCCTGCAGTGTTCCCAGCTCAGGTGGCTCTTTCCTTTGGTAGTGTCTCCCGTGGGCCTTTGTATGGGGCCCTTGCAGGGCTGGCAGTACCTGGGCTGTACCTGTGCCAGGAGGGGCTGGGGCCAGTTGGTTCTGAGCAATGCAAATAAAATCGCAGGAACGAGACCCCGTGGCCACCAGGGAGGCAGCTTCAGCTTCCTGATTCCAGGAGGGAGGAAGGGCTGGCCTGGGATGGGAAGGGGGCAGATGGAATTCTGTGAGCACTCCTGGGCTTTGACTCGAGGCAACCAACATCTACCCCGTCCTCCTCAGATATGGTCAAGACCCTTCTGAGCCTCCCTTTGTCCTTCCCAAAAGGGGATCAAACGCCCATCGTTGGGGAGACTGAATGAGATCATTTAAGGAAAATGTTTAGCACCAGGCCTGGTGCGAGGTAAATGCTTTGAAACACTACCTCGCATGGACCGGGACAGGGTGTGTCTCCCAGGTTACTAGACAAAATGGGCTTGCCTTCCTGCTGTGTGCCTTTTGGGCTTCACCTCTCTGAGCCTCAACCAGTAAGCCAGTTGCTGCCAAGTTGACGCCGACTATGACGTGTGTCAGAGTAGAACTGTGCTCCACCTGGTTTAAATTGGCTGGTTTTTCTGAAGTAAATTGCCAAGCCTTGCTTCTGAGGCACCTCCAGGTGGACTCAAACCTCCAACCTTTCAGTTAGCTGCCAAACACATTAACATTTGCACCACCCAGGGACTCCCTCTGAGCCTTAAAAAAAAAAAAAAACTGTTGCTATCAAGTAGATTCCGACTCATTGCGACCCTATAGAACAGTGTAGAACTGCCCCGTAGGGTTTCCAAGAAGCAGCTGGTGGATTCGGACTACCAACCTTTTGGTTAGCAGCTAAGCTCTTAGCCACTGAGCCACCAGGGCCCCCCTTTGAGCCTTAGTTTCCCCAAAATCGAGTCCTGATTTTCCTGTCCTTTCACATCTCCTCCCGCAGCCTTCCCCAACTCAGTAAATGGTGTTACAGTCTTTCCATTTCTTGAACTAGAAACTCTGGAATCATCACAGATGCCTCTGTTTCTCTCGCACCTTCAGAGCAGGCGAGTGGAGACCCTGTACTTTGTAGAACTCTGCTCAAAAATTTCTAAGTTCCTCTCCAGTGGCTGGGACCCACCAAGGTGGCAGGTGTTATCTAGGTAGGGTGCCTGAGCCCAGACCAGGACCTGTGTGGGCCCCACCCTATTTCTTTCTTTTAGGATGTTCTCCAACACTCTTCCCCCCATGCTTCTATCAGCTTGTACTGTGGGTGCTTGCGTGTTGCTGTGATGCTGGAAGCTATGCCACCAGTATTCAGATACCAGCAGGGTCACTCATGGAGGACAGGTTTCAGGTGAACTTCCAGACAAAGACAGACTAGGAACAAAGATCCGGCAGTCTACTTCTGAAAAGCATTAGCCAGTGAAAATCTTATGAATAGCAGCAGAACATTGTCTGATATAGTGCCAGAAGATGAGCCCCCCAGGTTGGAAGGCACTCAAAAGACAGTGACTGGGGAAGAGCTGCCTCCTCAAAGTAGAGTCGACCTTAATGACGTGGCTGGAGTCAAGCTTTCGGCACCTTCATTTGCTGATGTGGCCTGACTCAAAATGAGGAGAAACAGCTGCAAACATCCATTAATAATAGGCAGGTGGACTGCATGACGCATGAATCTAGGAAAATCGGAAATTGTCAAAAATGAAATGGAACACACACATCTCACGTACTTTGGACATGTTATCAGGAGGTGTCTTGGTCATCTAGAAACACTACAAGTGGATGGCTTTAACAAAGAGAAATTTATTTCTCACAGTCTAGTTGGCTAGAGGTCCAAATCCAAGGCATCAGCTCCAGGGGAAGGCCCTCTCTCTCCATCTTCTCTGGGAGAAGGTCCTTGTTATCAGTCTTCTCCAGGTCTGGGAGCTTTTCCACCCAGAAACCTCAGGTCTGAAGGATGCACTCTGCTCCTGGCACTGCTTTCTTGGTGGTATGATGTCCCCCCAGTTTGCAGCGAAGGTCCCAGCAAAGAACAAGCCCTCTCCTTTGGGCATTTGTATGTAACCAGATGGTCCAGCCACGTCACAGCTCAGGGCCCCACAGAAGGGTGTCTTAAACCTGCAAAGACCCCACTGTGGAAATCTTGTTCTTTGAGTCTATGCCTGCTGTCTTAGTCATCTAGTGCTGCTATAACAGAAATACCACAAGTGGATGGCTTTGAAAAAGAGAAATTTATTTTCTCACAGTCTAGGAGACTAGAAGTCCAAATTCAGGACTTCATCTCCAGAGGAAGCCTTTCTCTCCCTGTAGGCTCTGGAGGAAGGTCCTTCTCTGTCAATCTTTCCCTGGTCGAGGAGCTTCTCTGAGCAGAAATCCCGGTTCCAAGGGACGCACTCTGCTTCCGGTGCTGCTCTCTTGGTGGTATGAGGTACCCCACTCTCTGCTTGTTTCCCTTTCCTTTTTATCTCTTGAGAGATAAAAGATGGTGCAGGCCACACCCCAGGAAAACTCCCTTTACATTGGATCAGGAATGTGACCTGGGTAAGGGTGTTACAATCCCACCCTAATCCTCTTTAACATAAAATTACGATCACAAAATGGAGGACAGCCATGCAATACTGGGAACCATGGCCCAGCCAAATTGATAGACACATTTTTTTGTGGGGGGGGGGGTATTATTCAATCCATGACACCATGACATCTGCTTTCAATTCAGTTCAGCCCAGAGCAGAGAGTCTCTCAGGTTTCAGCTTAGGGGTTAGGCCCAGGCAGTTAGGACCTGTGAAGGCACAATTCCAAACAGCCAGCGGCTTTTTCCAGCAGCAGAAAGACAGCCACGTTCCGAATCCAAGTGACAAGAAACACTTTCCTAAGCCTTTTCCCCTGTCAACCTTTGAGCCCAAACAGACCCATTCAAACATGGGCACATCAGGCTGGAAAACCATCAGCCCCTAAAGGTCAGGCATCTGAATTTAGTGAGGGCTCCGAGGGCTGCAGGGCTCGGTAGCAAACTTGAATCTGTTTATCAAAACTCCACAGGTGTTTCTCCATCTGGAGATGACCTCCCTTTGCCTGATGTCTCCCCTTTTCCCGACGTCCCAACAGGCAAAAATCATCCATCACAGAGACTTGCTCTCTTTCCCACCCTCAGAGAGGGTTTCAGTTCCCATCCTCCCAGCAGCAGCCAAATGCAAGGGGGTGGTGGTCCACTGACTTTCATTTTTATCTTTGCAGCTTCCCTTGATGGGGAAGAAACATCTGGCATTTATGAGATCACAAGCATACTTTTTTTTTGGTCATACTTCCAGATGCAATACCCATAAAAATTAAAGCCTTTTTTCAAAATTTCTTTTCTTTTACTCAGGCAAGTATACTCCAACCCTTATCATTTAAGTCAGCACTTACCAGGTTAACATCACAGCTGCCCAGGGGATCCCCGATGGAAGGAAGGTGGGGCCCCTGTAACGAGTGGGGCAGCAGCTCTTCTGAAGACGCACTGGAATATTCTTTTTCCTTCTCATTTTCCCCATATTTATCTAAAACTTTGATCTGACCATGTGTTGCGAACTGAATTAAAAAAAAAAAAAAAAAAACCCATTGCTGTCGAGCCAATTCTGACTCATAGCAACCGTATAGAGCTGGCACCCTGAATTTGGACTTCTAGCCTCCTAAACTGTAAGAAAATAAATTTGTTTGTTAAAGCCATCCACTTGTGGTATTTCTGTTATAGCAGCACTAGGTAACTAAGCCACTCTTGTGACCACTTTAACCTTTTCTTCCTCTACCTGAAGGACAGATCAATGCAAATTTTAACAGTTTCAGTCCGCCCAAAGCCCGTCTTCCGAGAATTCTGGACGCTTTGCCTTCCCACCTGGAGGAGAGAGCAGCTACAAACTGATAAAAAGAAAAGTTCTGTAAAATAAGAGTTTTATTCAGATTCAAAGCTTTGCAAATCAAGAAGTGCCAAAATGAAAGTTCAAAATGGCATTCCACAGGGGAGCATTAGTACTTGTCCTTTGCTCTCAGTTTTGCAGAGCTCTGTACAGCGTTGGGAAAGGGTACGGGGGTGCATCTGATGGGCGGATATTCAACATGGTCTGTAGGACTCCTATACCCAGAAATTCTACTGGCTGGGCTGCTCAACCTCAGCCTCACTTTCCTATGCTCCTTGGGAGCTGGTTCCTCCAACGGTTTGGATGGACCATCTCAGGATGCTGCCGAAAAGTTATCTTGGTCAAGAATGTGGTCATGGTTCACATACTCTAAAAAGGCGAAACAGGGGCCTAGGACAAAATGGAGTCTGATTCAGACCTGGCCAGCCATTTTAGCTATGTCAAGCACCTCAGTTTTAGAATGCGCTTTCACAAAACTTATTTTTATTGCCTTTGACCCACCCAAAGCCCCCACCTAGAGAGGAGAGGAAAAAACCCAAAGGTATCACTTGGGCTGCACTTTCCCCTCACTTTAGCCAACATGGCGGAAAGCAGCCAGGGGATCCAGTGAGTCAGCTCTCCCGCTGTTGGATCTATTAAATTCCTAGGTGACCTCTACCTCTCATGAGACGGCTCAGCTGCTGTTTCACACCATGGGTAAATCCATAGCCATCCAGGCGCTAAGGTTTCGTCATCACTCGCCTCTGTCTGTTTCTTTTACTTGAGTAACAGCATAGTTGTATTTTAGTGAGCAGGGTGAGTCGGTCTTGCAATCCCACTGCTGCCACCACTGTGTTGGGGGTCCCAAGACCAAACCTGTGTTTGAAGATTTGCTAAATCTCACAGGACTCAGCATATACTTGTACTCATGGCTAAGATTTATTATAATGGCATAGTAAGGATACATGTTGGGAAAGCCGTCTAGTGTGTGGCCTTCTGACCCTCACCTAGGCCACCAATCAGGGTTCGTGGGCCCAGAACATCCCTGACAATGGAGGCTGGGAACTGAGCTTCCTTCTGTCCTAGTTTCTTCCTCTTCTGAGGCTGAGGAACTTCTTCTCCGTTCTGGGTACACAGTAAACCTTCTTAGCTCTGCTTACTACCTGAGCATGTGTATCCCATGGCACCTGGTCAGCCCCAGTGCTGTATTTGTTCCCAGCAGGGAGGGAACAGGGTCCTTTACCTGCAGCACAAGAGGGGTGCACACAGAACACTTCCCGGGGTCAGCTGCGGAGTCCCACTGGCCGTGGAAACTAACACCCACAATATGGAACCTATCTTTATCTTTAGGTGTCACTTCTCTAGGTTTGTAACGTGTCATTCCAACCAGTGCCTGTGTGAGTCATGTTTCTCTTGTCAACCTCCGACATTGGCTTCACAACACACAGTTGGATCACGAAGGAAAACGATACAGGCAGAGTCTGGAGGAATCCACGTACAGATTCCTTATGTTCTCCCCTCAGTGTGGGGTCACAGAGCACATTCCCCACAGCAGTAAAATACAACAACATGTGTATGTAATGTTTCTTTCCCAGAAAGCTCATTAGGAGACTCAGCACCCAAGGTTTCCACTGGATACTGGTCATGTAAGCGCCCTCTGCCTAGCACATACCAAAATTCCAGACTCCCAGTAGGAAATCGAGTTCAGCACAAACCATACTGTTTGCCTAAATGGGCTAGACATACTGAGCCCCGCACTTATCAATAAGGAAATGGTGGGAACACTCCCTGTTACAGATTGAATCATGTCCCCCAAAAATGCGTGTCAACTTGGCTAGACCATGGTTCCCAGTAATGTGTGACTGTTCACCATTTTGTCACCTGATGTGATTTTCCTATGTGTTGTAAATCCTACCTCTATGATATTAATGAGGTGGAATTAGAGGCAGTTACGTTAATGGGACAGGAGTCAATCTACAAGATTAGGTTGCAGTTTAAGCCAATCTCTTTCAAGTTACAAAAGAGAGAAACGAGCAGGGAGACAGGGGACTTCATACCACAAAGAATGCAATGCCAGGAGCAGATCGTGTCCTTTGGACCCGAGGTTCCTGCACTGAGAAGCTCCTGGTCCACGGAAAGGTTGATGACAAGGACTTTCCTCCAGAGCTGACAGAGAGCGAAAGCCTCGCCCTGAAGATGATGCCCTGAATTCAGATTTCTAGCCTCCTAGACTGTGAGAGAACAAACTTCTGTTTCTTGAAGCCATCCACTTGTGTAATTTCTGTTACAGCAGCACTAGATGACTAAGACAAAAAGAGGAAGACTCTCAATGAGATGGATTGACACAGTGGCTGTAACAATGGGTTTAAGCACCACAACGACTGTGAGGATGGCGCAGGGCTGTGCAGTGTTTCATTCTGCTGTCCATAGGGTCACCATGAGACAGAACTGACTCAATGGCACCTACAACAACAACAACAGATGACTAAGACATTCCCCAAATCCATGTCCCCAGATGGCAGCTGAGGGTCAACCTGAGGACAGCTTGATCCGCCATTGTGTGTTTCCACTTTTCCCTCATGACCAGGCAAGTATGGTGTCACTGATACTGTCCCCACAGCCTGTTCACTACCTACCATTGATCTAATATTTTTAATCTGTGGATGAATCAACTTCATTAGGGTTTGAGAAATGACATCTTTCTAATTCTTCCATTCTTTCTACAAGTATTAGCTGGTGTTTTCTTCTGTATTTCCCCCCCTGCAACTGGGGCCACTTGTTACCCTGAACCAAGCGGCAACCGAGTCAATAACCCCAAATTCCTTTTAATAAAGATCGGAAGTAGTTTTGGCAAAATAATAAACGTATTCCATATGATCGACAGATACACGTTGTTGATATATTATTCTCTCAGTGCCTGACACAAATTTCAAAAGGAAAAATAAAATAATTTTCAAAACCACACAATCACAGGAGTTGTTGGGAATCAGCACTGGGCTCAGGGGCCACCTCGTTTTTCTGGGAAGTCGGCATGGGAGGGATCATCTCCCCCAACACGTTTTTGAGCTCCCTGACTTCCAGCCCTGCAGCTTGAAGCCTCAGGAAGTGAAGTCCACCACCCAAGACAGCTGGTTTTTTACAAGCCCTCGTCAGGGTGAGATCCTAGTTCAGAGAAGAAGACAGGGCTTCTCTGCAGAGACCAATAGAACAAAGTCACTGAAGCAGAGAGAGGATGAGACAAGAGGCCAACAGAGGCGACAATTACAAGGTGCTGGGGGCTGAATCTCAGAGGGCCCCTGGGAAGGGGGAGGGATTGAGTGCGAGGAATCCTCTCTGGGTCCTGTTTTCTCCCCTGCTCCCCTGTGGGGCTCCCCTCAGTGGCACGGGGGCCACCCTAAAGCAGCAGCAGCAGCAGGTGGAGCTAATGGAAGGATCTTCCTCCAGCAGCTCCTGGAACCTGGAGACAGGCCTGGCAGGACCCTCAGTTGGACCCAGCTGTTTCCAGGATGCGAGAGAGGTACAAGCCCTTGATCCATGAGGGGATCTGGCCAGCAGTCCCAGCCTGATTGGAAGACACAGTCAGCTGATTTCCAAGAAGGGCAGCCCTTGACTAGAACAGATGGACCTGCACGATCACACTGGAGTTGGTCACACGGGCTCCATAGTGGCCAGCCCAGAACTGAGTGTCCTGGCCCCAGTGTTCGAAAGACACAAAGCGGACGCCCTTCTTGATGTTGGAGAACACGTGGATGACCTGTAGGTAGAGAAAGGGGTCAGCTCCACTCTGCCATAGCCTTCCCTTCGAGGGCTAAGGTTGGGGCCTCCTGGCAGGTGGCATTTTCCAGAGATGGCCACAAAATACATCCAGTTCCACATGCCCTTCTGGAACCTTGCCACTCCCTCTTCAAGGACCAAACCAAAAGCATACCTGTTGCTGTCAAGTCGATTCTGACTCGTTGCAACCCTATTGGACAGAGTAGAACTGCCCCATAGGGTTTCTAAGGAGCAGCTGGTAGATTCGAACAGCTGACCTTTTGGTTAGCAGACATATCTCTTAACCACGGTGCCACCAGGCCCCCCCCCCATCAAGAGGAAGAGTCTAATTCCCTTCCCCTGGAATCAGAGTGAGTTTGCCTGTAATCAAGAGTGTGGCAGAAGTGGTGTTGAGTGACTTTCACCGAGTGGCTTTGAAGGCTAGGTCAGGACAGCAAGCCAGCTTCTGCCTTTGTCTCTAGAACCCTCCCGGTGGAACCCTGAGCCACCAAGTAAGCAGTCTGACTGCCCTGAGGCCACCATGCTGTGAGGAAGCCCAAGCCAGCCTATGCACAAACGTCCCATGAAGAAGCCCTGAGACTACAAGAAGAGACAGATGCTGGGCCAGCAACCAGCTACTTCAGTTCTCCCACCTTACTCCCCCTCCCAAACCCCAAGGCTCTGCCCTGCATTCCAGCCACTGTCTGAATCCAACCACAGAGACACCAGTGCCAGAACTGCCCAGTTGGGCCTGCTCAGGTCACTGACGTGTAAAACCATGAGAGATAAAATGGATTTTAAATGACTAAGTGTGGGGGTGACTTTTAACATAGCAGTAGATATCCCACCAGGCCTCCACCCGCCTCTCCCCACGCCCCTGTCCCAGCCTCACCTGAAAGCAGGCACCATTGTTCCACTGCTGAATGGGATCCGGGGCAGCAGAGAACTTATCCAGAACAGCCTGGCTGGCATCTGTGAGCTGGACAAGACAGTACTGAAAGCCACAGTCGTGCCGGGCTCCCCACCTGTGGGAGGAGGAGGCCTTTGTTACAGATTGAATTCTGTCCCTCAAAACGTTATGCTGAAGCTCTAAGCCCCCGTTCCTATGAACGCGACTTGTTTGGAAGTAGGGTCTTTGAGGACGTTATGGGTGAGGTTAGCATGAGGTCATATCGGATAAGGTGGATCCTAGTCCAGTATGCATGGTGTCCTTAGAGAGGAGAGACACAGAGGGAAGACAGTGGCAGACTGCAGAAAGCTACAAATACAGGGTCGTTCCTGACTTAACGACGTATTCAAGCTACAACGAACCACACTTAGACCCTGTTTTTTTTTCATGTGTATCTTATCGTATCGCTAAGTACACATACTATCTACAACGTACTTGCAATTTGCTGATGTTACCTTTCTCAGATGTCCACTCGCAGGTGTTCAATGTTATGGTTTATAAAGATACTGATCATTAAAGGCAATAACAAAAACTAAAAAAATGAGGTCTTCGACTTACTGACCTATGTCAGAACCAACTTAAAGATGGAGTCGTTGGAACAGAACCCCGTCGTAAATCGGGGACTACCTGTAATCTGTCACCAGAAGCGAGGAGAAACGCCTGGAACAGATTCTTCCTCAGCGCCCTGAGAAGGGATCAACACGGCTGATACCCTGATTCTGGCCTAGCCTCCAGAACAGAGACAATGAATTTCTGTTTGTATAAGCCATCTAGTGCTGTAATAGCAGAAATACCACAAGTGGATGGCTTTAACAAAGGGAAGTTTATTCTCTCACAGACCAGTAAGCTAGAAGTTCAAATTCAGGGCGCCAGCTGCAGGAGAAGTTTTTCTCTCTCTGTCAGCTCTGCAGGAAGGTCCTTGTCATCAGTCTTCCCTTGGTCTGGGAGCATCTCAGCGCAGGAGCTTCGGGTCCAAAGGATGCACTCTGCTCCCGGCACTGCTTTCTTGGTGGTATGAGGTCCCTGTGTCTCTCTGCCTGCCTCTCTCCTCTGTATCTCAAGACACTATCTAATCTTGTAGACCTCATCAACATAACTGCCACTAATCCATCTCATTACATCATAGTGATAGGATTTAGAACACATAGAGAAATCACATCAGATGACAAAACGGTAGACAATCACACAACACTGGGAATCATGACCCAGCCAAGTTGACAGACTTTTTTTGGGGAGGGACACAATCCAATCCATGACACCACTCATTTGTGGTACTTTGTTATAGCAGCCCAAGGGAGCTTATACAGCCTCGAAGGCTGGTTTGCCACCCCATCTCTCTGTGGGTGTCTTCCTGCCCTACCTGAATGCTCTCCCCACATATGCACATCCGCAACCGCTAAGCCTTGCTGCTCAAGAGTGTGGCCCTTGGAGCAGCACCATCAGCGTCACCTGGGAGATGGCGGCTGCCCCTGTGAGTCAGAACCTTGAACAGGTCCCCTGCTGCTTTAATGTACATTAAAGCTTTGGAAGCACTGACTGGGAGCAATGTTCTTCAATATACTTCCTTCCACATTATTAAGGTGACAACTAAAATCTCCCACCTCACCTTTTAAATGGTTGCAAAGCTTGTAATTTTCAATGTTTGTAACGGTGATGTTTTCAGGCACAATTTTCACATCATTTAGAAGGATCCAACTGAATCTAAACAAATTGGTGATGTGGTACCCAGCAACACTTTAAAAAAAGAAAAACACCTCACATTCATCAATGGTAAAAACCAAACCTGCTGCCGTTGGGTCGATTCTGACTAACAGCCACCCTGTAGGACAGAGTAGAACTGCCTCACAGGGTTTCCACGGCTGCAGTCTTTATGGAAGCAGATGCTACATCTCTCTTCCTTGGTGTGACTGGTGGGCTCAAACCGCTGACCTTTCCCTTACCAGCCAAGAACTTAACCACAGCGCCGCCAGGGCTCTTGTCAAGCTCTGAAAGATCTGAGGTTTGAAATCCACCTCCCTACAGGATCACAGCAAAATTTTTTAAGAAGTCATTAACACAGCTCATGCTTCAAAGCACTTGTGATGTGCTTGACGTAATAACTGTCTTTAGAGGAACCTTAACCTGTAAAGATGAGGAAACTGAGGTAGACAGTGACTTATCCAAGATCACACAGCTGCAGAAATGGAACCTCGGTGGTCTGGTTCCAATAACCCAGCTCTTAGCCAGTTTTGCTATCCCGCCTCCTCCTAAGGCAAAAACAAGTCTGTCTTGGAAGAGTACAGCCAGAATACTCCTTAGAAGAGAGGATGGTGAGCCTTTGTCTCACATACTTTGGACATGTTATCAGGAGGGACCAGTCCCTGGAGAAGGACATCAGGCTTGATAAAGTAGAGGGTCACCATAAAAGAGGAAGACCCTCAATGAATTGGACTGACACAGTGGCTGCAACAATGGGCTCAAACATAGCAACAATTGGAAGATGGCGCAGAACTGGGCAGTGTTTCGTTCTGTGGTACATAGGGTCGCTATGAGTTGAAACTGACTCAACGGCACCTAACAACAACAACAATCATTGGCACAATGGCTAAGTGCTCGATTGCTAACTAAAAGATTAGAGGTTCAAACCCACCAGCAGCTCTGCAAGAAAAAAGACCTGGTGATCTGTTCCTGTAAAGATGACAGCCTAGGACATCCTATGGGGCAGTTCTACTTTGTCACATGGGGTTGCTAGGAGTTGAAAATTGACTCAACAGCACACGACAACAGCAACAAAACAAAGAGCAGCTCGTTCATAGACAAGACTAAGCTGGGCCCTGGTCTCCCTACTGGATCCAATCGGCCACCCCCCCTCTACACTCCCTTTGGGGTGAGGACAGAGGTTCAGGATGTGCGCTCTGCTAATTACTAGAGGTGTGATTGCCATTAAGTCATTTCAGTTTCTTTGTAAGGGGTTGCCGGGAGCCTAAACCGAGTCACCCTGGCAAAGGTCTTGGCTCACCCTGTCAGTGCTTAGGAAAGACAAATCACCACACTCACCAGTCAGAGACACAAATGTCGATCCTGCCACTATCCAGCAGTTCTGGCCACAGACCCTCCTCCTCCAGATCCAAGACCTGCTTCTTGCCACACCACCTAGGAAGGGGGTGAGAGCAGGGGCAGTGAGAACAGGCAGCTCCTCCCCACACAGGCCCTGGCCCTGGGAGGGCAGCCGGCAGACAGAGGCCTTTACCTGAAGGAGGTCACAAAGCAGGTCTGGGCAGGGGCCCCGGTACGGTTGTCTTGTTTTCTTCCACCACCCAGCCGTCCCCACCGTTCTCCACCATCCATTTTCGAAGGCCTTCTGTTAAATAAAAAAGTTAGCACCCATGTCCGCCTCGGAAGAAAGGCCTGGCGATCTGTTTCTGAAAGGTCACAGGCTTGGAAACCCTACGGAGCAGTTCTGCTCTGAGCACTGGGGGTCGCCACAAGTGGGAATGTCTCCATGACAACTAACGTCAACAACTCACGTCCCAGTCGCCAGTCCCCTCATCCTCCTGCCCCCCCCCCCCCCAGCTTCCCGGTTCACCCCGCCCTGACCCTCCGGCCATCCTGCAGGGCACCCCACCTTGGCCGCAGGGGCTCCGGAGATTTCGTCCTATCCGCCTGCGCTGGCAGAAGCGGCCCAGGGCGGCCAGGTCGGCTGGCCAGCAGCTGCCGGTGAGCGCCAGGAGAGCGCGGCCCGCTGCCTCTGTTCCCGGGCAGGATCAGCAGCCACAGGGCCTGGCGGTCCACCAGGGCGCTCCAGCCCGGGCACACCTGGTGCAGCCAGCGCGGACGCCCGCGACTCAGGGCCACCACCAGCCCCGCGACAGCTGGCTCAAGTCCAGCGCCTCCTCGGGTTCGGGCTTCGGGGCGGGAGCTGGCGCGGACCGACCCCTGGAAGCTGAGGCGCTCACAGTCCCCCGGCCGGGCCTGGCGGCAGCGTAGGAACAAAATCAAAGCTCAGGGCCCTCCAGGCTCCAAGGCGCGCAGCCGCCACCCTTGTTAGCTGCGCCCCAAAACTCCCCAGCGCCCAAACTCGGTATTGCCACGCCCCTGACCTCGGCCATGACCTCCATCCCTAGGCCCCTTCCCCAAGTGCCCCACCCCGTCCTTGCCAGGCCCTCAACTCTGCCCCCCTCATGCTCACCCCAATCATCCTTACCCAGCGTCCTCGCAGGCCACCAGTAGCGACCGCCCCAGATGCCAGCCAGGGCTCCCCAGCAGCCGGCCCTCGCTCACGGCCCTTGCGGTCCCACCCGCTCGGCTCTCATGCCCCGTGCCCCTCCTCGCGGCCCCTCCCTTTCTCCCCTTCCACCTCGCCCCCATCGCGCCGCTGGCCCGGCCACCGACCTGGCACCCTAACCCCGCTAGGGTCCGTCTCTCCCCGCGGAACAGAGTCCCCCTAGCCTGGCTGTAAGGCGCCTGGCTCCCAGACACTCCGGTTTTTTGAGCCAGGGGTCAGGGCGGAAGGCTTCACTTGCGTTTACTCATTTAAAAGTCCCCACAGCTTTTAAGACAGGGCATCTGCAAAGATACTAATTAATATCATTTCTCACACCAACTGAATGAATCAAATCTATTCAATTCTGTCCCAATTCCACTGCACATGCAATACCACTTCTGGCCCGAACCACCCAGGGCAGATGTGACCTCACAAGTTAAAAAGCACAGTTCTCCCGATTGCTGAGTGGGCCCAAGACTTCAGGCGCCAGCCAAAGCTTGGAGGTCCCCACTACACCCTTGCTCTGACCTGCTGGCTTAAAATGGGGCATTCACACTACCCCTCAGGATGCCAACCATAAGCTCTGGAGTCTCCAGGGCTCCCCCACTTCTAACCTGCTGGCTCCTGCTGGTCTCCTCAGGTTTAGAAGGACTCTCAGGACTCTATTTAGGAATACAGTTTTATTATAAGGAAAAGGATACAAATGAAGAGAGGCAGAAGGCAGATCTGAGAGGCTTCCCAAGGCAGGGCTTCCTTGTCCCAAAAAGGGGCACGCTACCTTCTGAGGTGCATTGATGTCTGTCACCAACCAGGAAGACCATGGAGTGTCCATGTCCACAGCTTTTACTGGGGACTCATTAGGTAGTGTATTTTCACACATATAACATAGCATTATATGCTTTTGCAAACCCCCCTGCACTATTTTCATAAGTGTGCTATACCAGTATTTTTTTTTACATGTTGTTGTCTCCGATTTCAATTTTTTTTTTTTTTCTGTACAGGGGATTTAATGTTACTGGGATAAACTAATCTCATGGAAACTTCATTTAAGGTAGGTATTTCCCTAAACCAGTAATATTAAATTGCAGACTACGGTATGCCTGACTCAAGCCATGGTGTTTCCAATTGCCTCATATGCATGCAAAGGCTAGACAGTGAGTAAGGAAGACCAGAGAAGATTGTTGCCTTTGAATTGTGGTGTTGGCAAAGAATATTGACTATACTGTGGACTGCCAAAAGAACGAACTGCCTTTGAAGAAGTACAACCAAAATGCTCCTTAGAAATAAGGATGAAAAGACTACGTCTCACATACTTTGGACATGTTATCAGGAAGGACCAGTCCCTGGAGAACATCATGTTTGGTAAAGCAGAGGGTCATTGAAAAAGAGGAAGACCCTCAAGAAAATGGATTGGCACAGTGGCTGCAATAATGGGCTCAAACATGGCAACGACTGTGAGGATGGCACAGGACTGGGCAGTGTTACGTTCTGTTAGACGTACGGTCACTATGAGTCGGAACCAATTCGATGGCACCTAACACAAACAACATTTTCCTAAACCAAGTGCAACCAATGGTGCACTGAAGGAGCTTGTGATGGAAATGGGAAGCCATGTTGAAACCAAAGAATACCAATGTATGAAGAGCTAGAAATTGGTAAGAGATGATCCTAGGCCTAAAACTACAAGAACAAGATGTGGTTTACATTTCATTGCTTTCATAAATCTTAAACTGAAGCACAATTTTTGATAATTAATATCTTTGAAATCAACAAATAAAAGTCACCAGAAGAAATTGTGTTTTCATTTTAAAACAGGCCATTTTATTCATTCATTGTCATCATCATTCCACTCTGGAAGTTACTGGCTGTGATGGTTAAGATCGTGTGTCAGCTTGGCTGGGCCATGATTCTCAGTGTTTACATGTGATCACGCCCATGATTGAATCTGCTGTGAGTAGCTAAGCAGTTGAAAAGGAGTTTCCGTGGTGTGGCCTGCATCCAAATATAAGCCGATGTTCTGGCTTTTTTGCTTACTTTGGATCCTGCTCTGCCTCCTGTTCGTCTGACCTCTGCTCTTAGGACATGAGCTATCAGCTTATCTGCAGATCTTGGAATTCATCAATCTTCACAGCCTGAGAGCGGGTGCCCTGCTCTCCGACCTGCCAGCCCCTGTGCCTACGTGAATTGAGAGAAGCCTCTATCCTGATACACGGACTTGGGACGTTTCAGCCTCTACAATTGCGTGAGCCATTTCCTTGATATTATAAATCTCTCTCTACATACATTATACACTTTATGGTTTTGGTTCTGTAGAGAACCCAGCCTAAGACAATGGCCTACACTGGTCCTCATTCTCCTGGAAACATCATTCCTTTTCATGAATTTAGAAATCCAGGGGGAACCCACCTTGGAATCTGGGATTCCTCTTTCATTTGCCGGAAGCTTTGCTTTGATTTGAATTGCGACAGTAGAGACAGCTCGATTTAGTTTCCTTCGAGAAATAATCCATCTTTCAAGTTGCTCTCTGACTCAGGCTATTTGGCTTTGGGCCCAGAACATGCGCGTTTTCGAGGATTCATCTTCTGCAGTTTCTTTTTCTGCTCCATTCGCAAGTGAATGACTAGCCAACCTCCAACCCTCTCTCCGCCACTCTGTTGCTTGTTTCTTCCACATTTGCCTTTTGTTTAATTCCTGACTTGATCCTAAAGTGTTCTAAAATTTAGATTTATAAGCTGAAAAAACTGTGCACGATATAATAGATAACTGGCTGGTTGTAGTAAAGTGAATCCAAAATTCAAATGTGAGGGGTCCAAGAAACAAGGGTCTTTTTGTGTGCTCGAAAGCCTAGGTGACTTAGGATCCTTGATCAAAGACATTGACACTAATAAGACATAATTAGGCTATGAAATAAGCAGACCTAACATAGCTTAAGGAGCCCTGGTGGCACAGTGGTTAAGAGCTTGGCTGGTAACCAGAGGTCCACAGTTTGAATCCACCAGCCACTCCTTGGAAACCCTGTGGGGCAGTTCTACTCTGTCCCACAGGGTCACTATGGGTCAGAATCAATGCAACAGCAACAGGTTAAGTAAATTCTACCTCTCATGACAGCTCAGGTGCTGCTTCATACCATGGGTAAATGCATAGCCACCAAGGCACTAAGGTTTTGTCATCCCTGGCCTCTGTCTTTTTCTTTTTCTTGAATAACACTATACGTAGTTGTATTTTAGTGAGTCTGGGCCAGGGTCTGCTATGGATTGAACTGTGTCCTCCGCAAAATATCTGTCAACTTGGCTGGGCCATGAGTCCCAGTATGGTGTGATTGTCCACCATTATATGTGATTTCCCTACGTGTTGTAAATCCTATCACTATGATGAGATGAGATGGATTAGCGGCAGTTATACTGGTGAGTTATACAAGATTACATAGTGTCTTAAGCCAACCTCTTTGAGATATAAAAAAGAGAAGTGAGCAGAGAGACAGGAGGACCTCATTCCACCAAGAAACCAGCACCGGGACCAGAGCGCATCCTTTGGACCTGAGATTCCTGTGCTGAGATGCTCCCAGACCAAGGGAAGACTGATGACAAGGACCTTCGTCCAGAGCGGACAGAAAGAGAAATCCTTCCCTTGGAGCTGACACCCTGAATTTGGACTTCTAGCCTACTAGACAGTGAGAGAATGAATTTCTCTTTGTTAAAGCCATCCACTTGTGGTATTTCTGTTATAGTAGCACTAGATGACTAAGACAGGGTCTAGCTAGCAAATCCCACTGCTCGCACCACTGTCTTGGTGTCCCCAAGACCACCTCCACATTTGAAGATTTGCAGAAGATCTCACAGGACTTGGCATATAGTTGTACTCGTGACTAAGATTTATTATAGTGGCATAGTAAGGATATATGTTTGGAAAGCCATCTATTGTGTGGCCTTCTGACCCTCACCTGGGCCACCAATCAGAGTCCTTGGGCCCGGAACATTCCCTGACAACAGAGGCTGGGAACCGAGCCTCCTTTTGTCCTAGTTTCTTCTCCTTCCCAACCAAGGAACTCCTTCCACATTCTGGGTACATGGTAAACCTTCCTTGTTTTGCTTACTACTTGAGAATGTGCATCACATGGTACCTGGCCAGCCCCAGTACTGTATCTGTTCCCAGAGGGGAGGGAACAGGGTCCTTTACCTGCAGCACAAGAGGGGCACACACACCACCTCCCTGCATCAGCTGCAGAGTGAGTCCCACTGGCCATGGGAACCAAAACCCACAATATGGAACTGATCTTTAGCTGTCACTTCTCTAGGTTTGTAAGACGTTATTCCAACCAGTGCCTGTGTGAGTAACGTCTTTCTTGTCGACCTCAGACCTTGGCTCCACAACACAGAGCCAGATCACAAAGGAAAAAGACACAGGCAGAGTCTGGTAGAATCCATATACAGGTTCCTTATGTTCTCTCCCTCCACGTGGGGTCACACAGCACACTCCCCCCAGCAATAAAATACAATGTCTAAGTTATTTAGTGCTGCTATAACAGAAATACCGCAAGTGAATGGCTTTAACAAAGAGAAATTTATTTCCTCACAGTAAGGTAGGCTAAAAGTCCAAATTCAGGGTGTCAGCTCCAGGGGAAGGCTTTCTCTCTCTCTTGGCCTTCTCATCAATCTTCCCCCAGACTAGGAGCTTCTTCGCGCAGGAAAACCAGGCCCAAATGATGGTATAAGGTCCAGTTGGGGACCTTATACCACCAAGAAAACCGTGCTTTGCTCCCGGCACTGCTTTCTTGGTGGTATAAGGTCCCCAACTGTCTGCTTGCTTCCCTTTCCACTAAAAGGTGGTGCAGGCTACACCCCAGGGAGCCTCCCTTTACATTGGATCAGGGATATGACTTTAGTAAGGTTGTTACAATCCCACCCGAATCCTCCTTAACATAAAATTACAATCACAAAATGGAGGACAATCACACAATACTTGGAATCTTGGCCTAACTAAGTTGACACATATTTTTGGGCGACACGATTCAATTTGTGACAGGAGTCATCAGTCCCTGAAGGAGGACATCATGCTTGGTAAAGTAGAGGGTGAGTGAGAAAGAGGAAGACCCTCCACGAGATGGACTGACACAGTGGTTGCAACAATGGGCTCAAGCATAGCAACAATTGTGAGGATGGCGCAGGACCGGGCAGTGTTTCGTCCTGTTGTGCATAGGGTTGCTATGAGTCGGAAGTGACTCGAGGGCACCTAACAACCAGCACTCTGCTACTATCCCCACCACTAGCCCTGTGTGCATGGGGTCCAGAAGCCTGAGGAATTCTGGGACTCTCAGCTACCTGGGGCTGTGTTGCTGGGCCCCAATTCCAGGAAAGCAGCCTAGCAAACAGATGGCTCCTACTGGCTAGCCGCCGGCCAGAACGGTGTTGCCATGCTGATCTTGCCACTGTCACTCACTGGGACACAGGACCACCAGGGGTCCACCACCATGCCTTGGGCTGGAGGCAGGTGTGTGGCCAGTGACTCAGTTCTGATCACTCTGCCTGCTCCAGCCCACCACACCCAAGGGCTGTTGGAGTAGGACAGGTGTACTCACCTGTGAACTCCCTGCCACTGACACCCAACATGGTCATGTCACCCTCCCTCCAAATTCTGGGCCCCATGTCAGGCAGTCCATGAGGTAGACCCACGTCTCTTCTCTGAGGACTTTTTTTTTTTAATCACATAAAGGAGAATTAAATTTTATTACTTAAAACATAATGTTCTTTTTTTTTTTGTACTTTAGATGAAGGTTTACAGAGCAAACTAGCTTCTCATTAAACAATTAATACACATGGTTTTGTGACATTGTTTAACTACCCCACAACATGTCAACACTTTCCCTTTCAACCTTGGGTTCCCCGTTACCAGCTTTCTTGTCCCCTCCTGCCTTCTCATCCTTGCCCCAGGGCTGGCGTGCCCATTTAGTCTTGTTTTGTTTTACGGGTCTGTCTAATCGTTTGGCTGAAGGGTGAACCTCAGGAGCGACTTGATTACTGAGCTGAAAGGGTGTCTGGGGGATATACTCTCGGGGTTTCTCCCGTCTCTATCAGATCAGTAAGTCTGGTCTTTTTTTAAGAGTTAGAATTTTGTTCTACATTTTTCTCCAGCTCTGTCTGGGACCCTCTATTGTGAACCCTGTCAGAGCAGCCGGTGATGGTAGCCAGGCAATGCCTGGTTGTGCTGGATGCAGGGCAGTCTAAAACTGAGCTGATGGGTGGACAGACATTCCTTGGAGAGACACAGCTCTTTTTGCCTCTCGCTTCTGGACCCACAGGTGGAAAGCCCGGCCAGTCAACATTGTAAAGATCATACTCTAGGAATCCAGTGATTACGACCAGTGTGAGGTGACCGTATCAGGTGAGACCTGGTTGGAAGACGTGTTGTTCTACACTTACACTAGGAAATTCCAAACGTGGCTGTAGGCAGTCGTGCTCTGTAGTTAGTAGCGGCCCTCCAGTGGTCCAGACTCCTGGCAATCCCTCGTACAACGGAATGAAATGCTGCCCAGTCCTGCGCTGTCCCCATGATCGCTTGTGACTCAGGCCATGTGATCCATAGGATTTTCATGGGCTGATTTTCAGAAGTAGATTGCCAGGGCTTTCTTCCTAGTCCGTCCTAATCTGGAAGATTCGCTGACACCTGTTCAGCATCACAGCAACGTACAAGCATTTTCTGACAGACAGGAGGTGGCTGCAGGTGAGGTGCACTGGCCGGGAATCAGACCTGGGTCTCCGGCATGGAAGTGGAGAGTTCTACCACTGGACGACTACTGCCCCCATCTGTGACCTTGTTGTTGTTTTAAGGAGCCCTAGTTTTTTTTTTTTAGTGGCATAGTGGTTAAGAGCTGGCCTGCTAGCCAAAAGTTCCAATCCACCAGCCACCCCTTGGAAACCCTATGGGGCAGTTCTACTCCATCCTGTAGGGTCACTAGGAGTCGAAAACGACTTGACCGCAATGGGTTTGATTTGGGTTGGTTGTTGCTGTGTGCGGTTGGGTTGATTTCAACTTAAAGCAACCCAATAGGACAGAGTAGAACTGCCCCATAGGGTTTCCTAGGCTGAAATCTTTACCACAAACTGGGTAGTCTAAAACAACAGAAATTTATTCTTTCACAGTTCTGGAGGCCAGAAGTCCAAAGCAGTGTCTGCAGGGCCATGCTCTCTCCAAAGACTCTAGGAGAAGGTCCTGATTTAGCAAATAATATTGGAGTCATTATTCCCTGTTCTTGAGCACAGAGAATGTGTCCCAGCTGAAGCCTGGCTCACAAGGGCTCACAAGGACACATCAACTGGGCCCTGAGGTATAAAGACAATAGTTAAGTAATCTTGAAAAATATCTTTTAGGGAAACTTTCACATAAGCCAGAACACAAAAGCCTTTTCATTCTTATCTTTTCCTATTAGCATGTAGTGAACAGAAAATTGTTGGCGCAATGAAGACCCTCTGGACTGTCATTACTAAAACCTGCGCCAGCGATTGTTGTGAGGGATGATTCAAAATGTAGGATGACAGTTTCTAGCCAATCTGTGAAAAGGTAGCTTTCAATGGTTTTGCCCATTTTGTTATGTTAATATACGCTGATGATTCTGTAACGTTCCTTGGACTTGGGCAGACATGGCTGTGGCAACAAGCTTGTCCGCTTCCCAACTTTTGCTTTTTTGAATGTATGCCAAATAAAACTTTCTTTTTTGCTTTACTAAACTTTGTGATGTTTTTTACCCTACAACAATCCTTCCTTGTCTCTTCCTACATCTGGGAGCCCCAGGCATTCCTTGGCTTGTGGCAGCATCACCCCATTCAATCTCTGTCTTCACATGGCCGTCTTCTTTTTGTCTCTCTCGTTTCCCTGTCTTCACGTGGCATTCTCCTCTCTCTGTGTCTCCTTATCTCGTCTCTTTTTATAAGGACACCAGTCATATTAGCCCCCACGCATTTGTCAGTTTGTTGTACTGTGGGGGCTTGCGTGTTGCTGTGATGTTGGAAGCTATGCTACCGGTATTCAGGTACCAGCAGGGTCACCCATGGCAGACAGGTTTCAGCTGAGCTTCCAGACTAAGACAGACTAGGAAGAAGGACCCGGCAGTCTACTTCCGAAAAGAATTAGCCAGTGAAAACCTTATGACTAGCAATGGAACATTGTCTGATATAATGCCGGAAGCTGAGCCCCCCAGGTTGGAAGACACTGAAAAGACGACTGGGGAAGAGCCGCCTTCGACCTTAGTCACGTGGGTGGAGTCAAGCGTTCAGAACCTTCATTTGCTGATATGGCACGATTCAAAATGAGAAGAAACAGCTGCAAACATCCATTAATAACCGGAACGTGGAGTCATATTAGATCAGGGCCAAACCTCCAGTGCAACCTCGTGTTAACTAATGACATCTTCAAAGACCCTATTTCCAAACAAGATCACATTCACCAGTACTGGGGGTTAGGACTTCAACAGATCAATCCATAACAATGACTGTATTGGTCGTCTAGTGCTGCTATAACAGAGGTACCACCAGTGGATGGCCTTAACAGAGAGAAATACATTCTCTCACAGTCTAGCAGGCTGAAAGTCCAAATTCAGGGCGTCAGCTCCAGGGGAAGGCTTTCTCTCTCTGTTGGCCTTCTCATCAATCTTCCCCCCAGACTAGGAGCTTCTCTGCACAGGGACCCCAGGTGCAAAGGATGCACTCTGCTCCAGGCACTGCTTTCTTGGTGGTATGAGGACCCCCTTCTCTGCTCCGTTCACTTTCCTTTTTATTTCTTGAGAGATAAAAGTTGGTGCAGACCACACCCAAGGGAAACTCCTTTTACATTGGATCAGGGATGTGACCTGGCTAAGGGTGTTAAAATCCCACCTTAGTCCTCTTTAACGTAAAATTACAATCATGAAATGGAGAACAACCACACAATACTAGAAATCATGGCCCAGCCAAATTGATACACACATTTTTTGGGGGACATAATTCAGTCCATGACGTTGACCATTTAATATGACCAGAAAAATTCTTGGTCACGTTTCCCAGCACACTCTGAGTAAGACTTTTTTTGTGATCATCATCGACTAAGCCCAATAAAACCTTTGAGAGAGTCACGGGTAGCAGGTGCTCAGGATGGCACAGTGGGTGAGGCGGCGTCATGAGTAATGGTGTAACCCACGTTGAATAAATGGCAACAGGCATCAGCCAAGACAGGAAGAGCTGTGAGTAACAACAGCATTGCTATCTCTTTCCCGCGGCGGGGGATATTAAATTAGCCAGAAATGACACATTTGACAATAAAGAACATGAAGAGATGGTGCCGGGACACTGAAGAATTTCACGGGCACGGGTTGAAAGATAAGCAAATAGCTAAGTATCTCTTGTCTACCAGTTAATCTAAGTCTTCATTGATAAATCACTACGCCTCACTTGGGTCCATGAATTATGTGACACACTCTTTGATCAAATTATTTCTATACACGAAGACTCAAAAAAAAAAAAAGAAGAAGAAAAATTTGCTTAGAGCCCTGCATATCTTCAGGGTGGCCCTGTACCCTCCATCCAATTCTTCAGCAAATCTGGTCTGCTCCACCTTTAAATCTATCCAGAACCAGCCACTTCTGCCCCTACTCTGCCACTGCCCTGGTCCTCTCCTGGCTGGATCATGCAGCATCCTCCTTCCTAGGCTCCCTGCCTCCTCCTGCCCCCCACAGTTGATTCCCCTCCTGTGTCTCTATCCCACTCAAGGTCAAGAGCCAAATCCCCACCATGACCCACAAAGCCCCAACAGTCTGCTCAGTCACCTCTCTGACCTCATTTCCTACCACTTTCCTCTTTGCCGCTTTGCTCCAGCCACAGGGGCCTTCTCAGAGACTCCTGCCACAGGACCTTTGGACTTGCTGTTCCCTCTTCTAGGAGAACACCTTCCCCAGATATTGATTTGGCTTAATCCCTTATCATCTTCAGGCTTCAGCTTCAAATGTCAACTTCTCAGTGAGGCCTTCCCTAACCACCTCACCTGAAATTGCAACCACCTCCCCCATGCTTTCTATTCTCCTTCCCTGCTTTCGTTTTTTTTTTTCCCCCCATAGTACTTACCACTCTCCTATAAGCCTATATATTTGATGTTGTTGTTAGGCACCATCCAGCTGGTTCCAACTCATACCCACCCTGTGTACAACAGAACAAAACACTGCCCGGTCCTGTGTCATCCTCACAATCCTTGTCATGCTAAGCCCACTGTTGCAGCCACTGTGTCCATCCATCTCATGGAGGGTCTTCCTCTTTTTCGCTGACCCTCTACTTTACCAAGCATAATGTCCTTCTCCAGGGACTGGTCCCTCTTGATAGCAAGTCCAAAGTACATGAGGTAAAATCTCGCCATCCTCCCTTCCAAGGAGCATTCTGATTGTACTTCTTCCAAGACACATTTTTTCGTTCCTCTGGCAGTCCATGGTATAGTCAATATTCTTTGCCAACACCGTAATTCAAAGGCATCCATTCTTCTTTCTTCCTTATTCATCGTCCAGCTCTCGCATGCATACGAGACAATTGAAAACACTATGGCTTGGGTCAGGCACACCTTAGTCTTCAAGGTGATGTCTTCGCTTTTTAACACTTTAAAGAGGTCTTTTGCAGCAATTTGCCCAGGGAAATGCATCTTTTGATTTCTTGACTCCTGCTTCCATGGGTATTAAATGTGAATCCAAGTAAAATGAAATCCTTGACAACTTCAGTGTTTTCTCCTTTGATCAGGATGTTGCTTATTGGTTTAGTTGTTAGGATTTTGTTTTCTTTACGTTGAGGTGTAGTCCATACTGAAGGCTGTGGTCTTTGATCTTCATCAGTAAGTGCGTCGAGTCCTATATATTTACATCTTTAATTTTTCACCGTGCTGCTTTCTGTTCTATAACGTCAGCTCATGAGGGCAGGCACTTTGTCTGGTTCACCACTATGTCCCCTGTGCCCAGCCCAGGGCCCGGCACACAGTCGGTGCTCAACAAATGTTTGTGGAATGTGTGAGCGAATGTCTCACTTCTGCCCAGGCTGACGTTTTATTTTAACAGGTTCCGTGTGGTGCTGCTGTGTGATGATAGCATGGGGCATGTCAGGAAATCTTCACCCAAGCTGTGGGGATAAAGGTGACGGCCCACATTTAACTCAGGAACAAACTGAGCTTCTGAGAGGGGACCTGTGACTTGCCCAGCTTGGGGAGGGGGGCCGGGCGCATCTGACTCAAGATCCGGTGCTCTGAGCCCCCTCAGTGGAGGGAATTGGTATTATTACTGTTGTTTTTGTTGCCCTGGAGGGTAGGTTTCTACCAGGGGTTCTGCCTCTGGCAATCCAATATGGAGGCTGAGGACTGCCCGGATTACCCTTGGACGATGGCTGAGCTTCCCTGAGCCCGCCCGCTAGGGGGCGTGGTAACAACAATGATCAGTAATAGTGCCTCCCTCCTCTGGGGAACTTACCTGAACGTCTCACGTGCACCATTTCGTCAAATGCTCCCAACTTGCCTTCGATTTAGGTATTACCCTGGTGCCGTAGTGGTTAAGAGCTGTGGCTGCAAACCAAAAGGTTGGCGGTTGGAATCCACGGCACTCCTTGGAAACCCTATGGGGCGGTTCTACTCTATGCTATGAGTCGGAATCGACTCAATGGCAATGGGTTTACCGTCCCATTTTACAGGCTCGAGGGGGCTTGGAGAGGGTGGTGGCCTGCCCATCATCACACAGCCGGACCCAGGCCCGCAGAGGGCTGGCTCCTGAGCTGCTGTGTGGGGTCCCTGACCACGGCTGTGGCCGGTACTGCCTGAAGGAGCCTGTCTGAGCTGGGAGCTGACTCTCCGGCTCAGGTGGAGGTGGGCCCCTGAGCCCCTGGCCTTCTGCCATCAGCAATCTATGAACTTGGCATTGAACCTAGAGGAAATGTTAAAAGAGTGAATTCAGAGGCCCATCTGCTAAGCTCCAAATCCCAGCTCTGTGTAACCTGGGACAAGTTACTTAACTTTTCTGTGCTCCAATTTCCTCATCTGTAAAACGAGTTAATAGTATTAAAATTATAGAGATCCTGAGAGAGCTAAGGTTAATATGGAAGCCTTGGTGGGGTAGTGGTTAAGTGCTACAGCTGCTAACGTGGTTCAGTGGTAGAATTCTTGCCTCCCGTGTGGGTGACCCGGTTCGATTCCTAGCCGAGGCACCTCACACGCAGCTACCGCCCATCTGTCAGCGGAGGCTGGCATGTTGCTATGATGCTGAGTAGCTTCCAGCCTAAGACTCAGAAAGGACTGGCAACCTGCTTCCAAAAATCGCCCATGAAAACCCTATGGATCAGAATGGCTCAACCTGCAGCATTTGGTCCCACTGCGCACGGGGTCGCCATGAGTCAGGGCCGGCTCTGCGGCAGCTGAGAACAATAAGGGTAATATATGAACAGCACTCGGTAAGAAGGGAGACTGGAGATATTTGATGGACAGAACTGATGAATCCACAACCCCCATGTCCTTTCTACTCCCTTCTTCCCTCTGGTCCGCAGACTCCTGTCTGTGTTGTCCTTCTTCGGGGATCAGCCCAGCCCTGCCAGAAGCCCCATGGGAGACGGGTTGAGCTTCCTCTGCACATCCCCAAAGCTTCAAACTGCAGAGCCCACACCATGCCCTGCCACCTCCCAGGAGCCGGACACAAGCCAAAACTTGACGTGTGACATTTGTAGTGTTAATTTACAGCTCTACCACAGCACCCAGTACAGTGACAAGTCCTCAATAATACATGAGTAATGCTGAGCCCCAGCTGTTAACCAAAAGGTCGGCAGTTGGAATCCACCAGCCTCTCCTTGGAAACCCTATGGGGCAGTTCTACTCTGTCCCATATAGTTGCCATGAGTTGGGATCAACTCGAAGGCAACAGATTTTGGGGTTTTAAAGCTGAGCCCCTCTGACCCAGTTCTGATTTTGAAGAGCACTCATAGGGTTATTTTAATTTTTTTTTAAATTGAACTTTAGATGAAGGTTTACAGAACTAGTTTCTCATCAGTTAGTACACACATTGTTGTATGACACTTGTTAACGACCCCATGACACGTCAGCACTCTCCCTTCATAGGGTTATTTTTACTTTTTTTTTTTTTAATATTTAAGTATGAGCATCTTTAAACTACAGAAAAGTACCAAAAATAATATATTAGAGATACCCGCGGATCCAACCAACACATATTTAACAAGTTGACATATGGCATGTTTGCTTCCCCCTTTTTGCTTTTAATACAGAAATAAAACGCTGTAGATGCAAACGCAACACTCTAATATCCTCCCCTTCCCTCCAACCCCAGGCATAACCATTGCCCAGCAGTTGACGGAAGGGATACATACCATGGTTTTCCCCCTCCTATTTCTAGGTATGATTGCCCCACAATTATTATATAGCATTACTGTCTGTTTTTAAGTTTTACATAAATAATGTATTGTACTCACTGACTGGCAACTTCGTTTTTGCACTGGGGACATGATTTTTTTTTTTTTTAATTTTTATTAAGCTTCAAGTGAACATTTACCATTCCAATCAGTCTGTCACATGTAGGTTTACATACATCTTACTCCCTTCTCCCACTTGCTCTCCCCCTATTGAGTCAGCCCTTACAGTCTCTCGTTTCGTGCCAATTTTACCATCTTCCCTCTCTCTCTATCTTCCCATCCCCCCTCCAGTCAAGAGTTGCCAACACACTCTCCCGTGTCCACCTGATTTAATTAGCTCACTCTTCATCAGTATCTCTCTCCCCCACACTGACCAGTCCTTTTCATGCCTGATGATTTGTCTTCGGGGATGGTTCCTGTCCTGTGCCATCAGAAGTTCTGGGGAGCATTGTCTCTGGGATTCCTCTAGTCGCAATCATACCATTAGGTGTGGTCTTTTAATGAGAATTTGGGGTCTGCATCCCATTGGTCTCCTGCTCCCTCAGGAGTTGTCTGTTGTGTTCCCTGACAGGGCAGACATCGATTGTGGCCGGGCACCAACTAGTTCTTCTGGTCTCAGGATAATGTAGGGGGACATGATTTTTGAATTGGTCCATATATCTTTGGAGTCCCTGGGTGGTGCGAACGGTTAATGTGCTTAGCTGCTAACTGAAAGGTTGGCAGTTCGAGTATGCCCAGAGGTCCTCAGAAGAAAAGCCTGGTGTTCTACAGGCAGTCCTGGTGACAAACATCCGACTTACATACAACCTGTAGTTATGAACCAACCCCCCGTAAAGCCTATTACGTTAAAAATTCAAGGTACATACAGTGGTTTGTAATAACAAATGGGCGCCACTTTGTGATGGGCATCAAAACGTTATTATTATTATTACTTAATTATTATGTTAAAGATGTTTTAGTATATCGGGAAGTGTTTAATGTTTTTTATACACAGAAAAGTATACTCATACTATATACTAAAGACAAACATTTGACTAACTGATGTTACATACATCCATATCCTAAGCATTTGTGAGCTGAAATGGACTGGTATTGGCCATTTCGAATTGGACAATCATATAGTCTACTATGCTGGGAAGGACAACTTGAAGAAGAATGGTGTTGCATTCATCAACGAAAAGAACATTTCTAGATCTATCCTGAAGTACAGTGCTGTCACTGATAGGATAATATCCATACACCTACGAGGAAGAGCAATTACTATGACTATTATTCAAATTTACGCACCGACCACTAGGGCCAAAGATGAAGAAATAGAACATTTTTATCAGCTGCTGCAGTCTAAAATTGATCGAACATGCAATCAGGATGCATTGATAATTACTGGTGATTGGAACACGAAAGCTGGAAACAAAGAAGAAGGATCGGTTGTTGGAATATATGGCCTTGGTGATAGAAACAATGCCAGAGATCAAATGATAGAATTTTGCAAGGCCAACGACTTCTTCATTGCAGATACCTCCTTTCACCAACATAAAGGGCAACTATACACATGGACCTCGCCAGATGGAACACACAGAAAACAAATTGACTACATCTGTGGAAAGAGACGATGGAAAAGCTCAATATCATCAGTCAGAACAAGGCCAGGGGCTGACTGTGGAACAGACCATCAATTGCTCATATGCAAGTTAAAGTTGAAACTGAAGAAAATCAGAGCAGGTCCACGAGAGCCAAAGTATGACCTTGAGTATATCCCACCTGAATTTAGAGACCATCTGAAGAATAGATTTGACACATTGAACGCTAGTGGCCGAGGACCAAACGAGTTGTGGAATGACGTCGAGGACATCATACATGAAGAAAGCAAGAGGTCATTGAAAAGACAGGAAAGAAAGAAAAGACCAAGATGGGTGTCAGAGGGGACTCTGAAACTTTCTTACGAACATCAAGCAGCTAAAGCAAAGGGAAGAATTGATGAAGTAAAAGAACTGAACAGAAGATTTTAAAGGGTGGCTCAAGAAGAAAAAGTATTATAATGACCTGTGCAAAGAGCTGGAGATGGAAAACCAAAACGAAAGAACACGCTCAGGATTTCTCAAGCTGAAAGAACTGAAGAAAAAATTCAAGTCTCGAGTTGCAATAGTGAGGGGTTCTGTGGAGAAAATATTAAATGATGCAGGAAGCATCAAAAGAAGATGGAAGGAATACACGGAGTCATTATACCAAAAAGAATTAGTTGATGTTCAACCATTTTAAGAGGTGGCATATGATCAGGAACTGATGGTACTGAAGGAAGGAGTCCAAGCTGCCCTGAGGGCACTGGTGAAAAACAAGGCTCCAGGAATTGATGAAATATCAATTGAGATGTTTCAGCAAACGGATGCAGCGCTGGAGGTGCTCACTCGTCTGTGCCAAGAAATATGAAGGCAGCTTCCTGGCCAACTGACTAGAAGAGATCCGTATTTATGCCTATTCCCAAGAAAAGTGATCCAACCAAATGCAGAAATTATAGAACAATATCATTAATATCACACGCAAGCAAAATTTTTACTGAAGATCCTTCAAAAACGGCTGCAGCAGTATATCAACAGGGAACTGCCAGAAATTCAGGCCGGTTTCAGAAGAGGACGTGGAACCAGGGATATCACTGCTGATGTCAGATGGATCCTGGCTGAAAGCAGAGAATACCAGAAGGATGTTTACCTGTGTTTTATTGACTATGCAAAGGCATTCGACTATGTGGATCATAATAAATTACGGATAACATTGTGAAGAATGGGAATTCCAGGACACTTAATTGTGCTCATGAGGAATCTTTACATAGCTCAAGAGGCAGTTGTTTGGACAGAACAAGGGGATACTGAGTGGTTTAAAGTCAGGAAGGGTGTGCGTCAGGGTTGTATCCTTTCACCATACCTATTCAATCTGTATGCTGAATAAATAATCTGAGAAGCTGGACTATATGAAGAACGGGGCATCAGGATTGGAGGAAGACTCATTAACAACCTGCATTATGTGGATGACACAACCTTGCTTGCTGAAAGTGAAAAGGACTTGAAGCACTTACTGATGAAGATCAAAGACCACAGCCTTCAGTATGGATTATATCTCAACATAAAGAAAACAAAAATCCTCACAACTGGACCAATGAGCAACATCATGATAAACAGAGAAAAGACTGAAGTTGTCAAGGATTTCATTTTACATGGATCCACAATCAACAGCCATGGAAGCAGCAGTCAAGAAATCAAACGACGTATTGCATTGGGTAAATCTGCAGCAAAGGACCTCTTGAAAGTGTTGAAAAGCAAAGATGGTCACCTTGAAGACTAAGGTGCGTCTGACCCAAGTCATGGTATTTTCAATCACATCATATGCATGTGAAAGCTGGACAATGAATAAGGAAGACTGAAGAAGAATTGACACCTTCGAACTGTGGCGTTGGCAAAGAATATTGAATATACCATGGACTGACAAAAGAATAAACAAATCTGTCTTAGAAGAAGTACAGCCAGAATGCTCCTCAGAAGCAAGGATGGCGAGACTGCGTCTCACATACTTTGGACATGTTGTGAGGAGGGATCAGTCCCTGGAGAAGGACATCATGCTTGGCAGAGTACAGGGTCAGTGGAAAACAGGAAGACCCTCAACAAGGTGGATTGACACTGTGGCTGCAACAATGAGCTCAAGCATAACAACGATTGTGAGAATGGTGCAGGGCTGGGCAGTGTTTCGTTCTGTTGTGCACAGGGTCGCTATGGGTCGGAACTGACTCCATGGCACCTACCAACAACAACAGGAGGAACGTTGGATTAACTGATGTTACATATGAACCGTACCTAATTATTCTGCTTTACGTACAAATTCAACTTAAAGACAGATTTAGGAATGTAATTCTTTCCTAACCTGGGGACTACCTGTACTCCTGAAAAATCAGCCACTGAAAACCCTATGGAGCACAGTTCTACACTGACACACACGGGGTCTCCATGAGCCAGAATCGACTTGATGACAACTGGTTCTGTATATTGCTATGTAGAGATTTTGTCTATATTGGCAAGTTCTCAATTTATTCAACTTTTCTTTAATGCCCTTTGAGAAAATTTCATAAAAAAGTATTGCATATTTTTGTTGGATTTATTTTGAGCCTTCTTAAAGTTTCTGCTGCTTTTGTGAACAGAATTTTTATCCACTTTCTCATGAAATATAAATACATACAATAGAGAACACAAATCTAAAATGCACAGCTCAACGAATTTTTTTCAAAGTGATCACACTTATGTAACCCCCACCACTCAGGCCAACTTTCTTTTTTTTTTTTTTACTGTTTTCACGATGTGTCAACATTTTTTTAAATTGCATTCTGGTTGTTCTGTTTCCAGTTAAATAAATAATTTCTTTTATTAAGGATCAGCACAAAGCTGGCTCTTATGAGGTGGAGGTCAAAGATGTCCCAAATGTCCAGCTTCTCCAAGCTGCTGTTGGACTCCATCTCTAACATCAACTATTCCCTCTCGCCTCAGGACTCTCCCTCCCGTCTTTGGATTCAATAATTTGCTGCAACTCACAGAACTCATGAACCGTACTTAGAGTTAAGTAGCTTATTAAGGAAGTAACAGGGTACAACTTGGGATCCAGTTTAACTTGGAAGTAACAGGAACAATTCAGGATACAATTCCTCCATCAGGACTATTTCTTCTCACCCTCTGGAGACAAGCCCTGCTGGGGGCCTTCTTGGGTGTCTTAGTCATCTAGTGCTGCAATAACAGAAATACCACAAGTGGATGAATTTAACAAACAGAAATTCATTCTCTCACAGTCTAGGAGGCTAGAAGTCCAAATTCAGGGCATCAGCTCCAGGGGAAGCCTCTCTCTTTGTTGGCTCTGGAGAGTTCTAGTTGCTCCATGTTCTCACCAACACTCGGTGTTTCCTGTCTTTTTATTTTAGCCATTCTGGTCGATGTGTTGTGTCATAACCTGGTGCTTACATATATTTGCATTTCCTTGACGATTAAAAAGGTTGAGCACCTTTTCATGTGTTTACTGGAACTCAAGGCCTATCATTTTTTATCTATGCCTCCACCCACCCTGGCATTCCCGGGATGGCACAAACTGTTAAGCTTTAGGGTGATAATCGAACAGTTGGCAGCTGGAGTCCATCCAGAGGTTCCTTGGAAGGAAAACCAACTACTGACAGCCCTATGGATCACAGTCCTACTGTTAAAACAAAAATCGTATTAAGCCAATAATAGAAATTGAAGTTTATTCAATACACGATTGGCAAATTGGGGTAACATTTTGACTAGGGAGTCAAGAGTGTTCTGAAGATGAGAGACCTTCCAAAGGCTCTTATACCCCGTCTTACTGGTATTGCCATAGAAAAAGGCCCTGGCGCAGTGTTTACATAATAACAACTTACCGTAAGCGCAGCTTCCACGGACTGCACGTAGGTCATTCCTCCAAACAGCCCAGTGCTAAAGACAAAACAGTCTTCACTCAGCTGCTTACCAGGCTATGGTTTGACTTAACGGCTGACTTTAGGAAACCAGTTTCTTCCAGGCTCAAAGTTCAAAAGGACACCTAAGGGCAAACGGCCTGGGTGGGTCACCCCAACTTCGTGGACACCAGAAATCTGGATTCCAGGAGAATTAAAACGGTTTCCCATCTCTGACACACTCGGGGTCTCCATAAGATGGAATGACCCAACGGCAACTGATCTTACACTTACCCCACTCCCCGCTGGGTTATTTTAAAGCAGCTGCAGGTATCATACCATTTCCACTAAAACTACTTCAGTGTGTGAGCCAAAAGCGGAAATGCAGAACAGAATTTAAAATTCTCATTCTGGAGCAATGGTGGCTGGATGAATCCCTGAAATTATTGCCCTGAGATAATATTTAAAATTTAAACCAAAAATATCCCCTGAAGTCTCCTTAAAACCAAACAACAGTTTAGCTTAACTAGTAAAGAATGTCTGCCTTGAGGATTCCGCTCTTCAAAGAGCTATCTGCATGAGATCAAATTGACAACAACAGCTCAAAAGATTAGAAAGGAACCTTAGGGGTGTTGTAGGGGAAAAAACATCACAAAGTTTAGTAAAGCAAAAAGAAAGTTTTAGTCAGCATATATTCAAAAAGGCAGAAGTGGGAAGCGGACAAGCATGTTGCTAGAGCCGTGTCTGCCTGGGTCCAAGGAAATACTACAGAGAATATTACAGAATAGGCAAGAATTGGAAAGCCGGCAAGCACGCTGCCACAGCCATGTCTGCCCAGGTCCGAAGTACGTTACAGAGTCATCAGTATGTATTAACTCTACAAAATGGGAAAAACCATTGAAAGCTTCACCTTTTCACAGATTGGCTAGAAACTGTGATCTTACATTTTGAATTGTCTTTCTTAACCATCATTGGTACAGGTTTCAGTAACAACAGTCAGGAGCGTCTTCATTGGCCCAACAAATTCCTATTCACTGTATGTTAATAGAAAAAGATAAGAGTAGAAAGTCTTTTGTGTTCTGGTTTATGTGAAAGGTTCCCTAAAAGATATTTTCCAAGATTATTTTAGCTATTTTCTTTATACTTCAGGGCCCAGTTGATGTGTCCTTGTGAGTCCTTGTGAGCTCTTCTGAGCCCAGCTCCAGCTGGGTCACCTTCTCTATGCTCAAGGACAGGGAATAATGACTCCAATATTATTTCCTAAATCACTGGGCAGTGAGTTTATGTTAACGAGGGAGGAACAGCTTAGAAAAGCAGGGTGAGAATGGTGGCACAACTCAAAGAATGTAATCAATGTCACTGAACTGTACATGTAGAATCGGTTAAGTGGGTGTACATTTTGCTGTGTATATTCTCAACAACAAAATAAAATACTTCAATATGTGTGTCTAAAAGATAGACTCCTTTTTTTAAACATAATGACAATATTATTGTCACACTTAATGAATTATTCATGTTTTTTTAATATATGAGGTTGCTTCTTAATTACATTTTCTAAATGGGTAGTTGCTAGTGTGTAGTAATGCTACTAGTGAATGTTATACTGTCAAATGGATCTTGGCTGAAAGTAGAGAATACCAGAAAGATATGTTCCTGTGTTTCATTGACTATGAAAGGCATTCAACTATGTGGATCATAACAAATTATGGATAACATTGAGAAGCATAGGAATTCCAGAACACTTAATTGTGCTCATGAGGAACCTGTACATAGACCAGGAGGCAGTCTTTGGAACAGAACGTGGGGATACTGCATGGTTTAAAATCAGGAAGGGTGTGCATCAGGGTTGTATCCTTTCACCATACCTATTCAATCTGTATGCTGAGCAAATAATCCAAGAAGCTGAACTATACCAAGAAGAACAGGGCATCAGAATTGGTGGAAGACTCATTACCAACCTGTGATATGTAGATGACACAACCTTGCTTGCTGAACTCAAAGAGGACTTGAAGCACTTACTGAGAAAGGTCAAAGACTACAGCCTTCAGTATGGATTATACCTCAACATAAAGAAAACAAAAATCCTCACAGCTGGACCAATAAGCAACAGGATAAACAGAGAAAATACTGAAGTTGTCAAGGTTTTCATTTTACCTGGATCTGCAATCAATGCCCATGGAAGCAGCAATCAAGAGGTCAAATGATATATTGCCTTGGACAAATCTGCTGCAAAAGACCTCTTTAAAGTGTTAAAAAGCAAAGATGTCACTTTGAGGACTAAGGTGTGCCTGGCCCAAGCTATGATATTTTCAATCTCCTCATAAGCATGGGAAAGCTGGACGATGAATAAGGAAGACTGAAGAAGAATTGACACCTTTGAATTACGGTGTTGGTGACGAATATTGAATTTACCATGGACTGCCAGAAGAACGAACGAATCTGTCTTGGAAGAATTACAGCCTGAATGCTCATTAGAAGCAAGGATGGCGAGACTTCATCTCACATACTTTGAACATGTTATCAGGAGGGACTAGTCCCTGGAGAAGGACAACAGGCTTGGTAAAGTGGAGGGTCAGCGAAAAAGAGGAAGACCCTCGACAAGACGGATTGACAGAGTGGCTGCAACAATGGGCTCAAGCATAATAAGGATTGTGAGGATGGCGCAGGACCAGGCAGTGTTTCATTCTGTTGTAGGTGTGGTGGCTATGAGTTGGAACTGACTCCACGGCACCTACACCAACAACAAGGCAGCCCCCTTTGGTGGCTGGCTATTATGGATTTACCGGGTAGACAGTCCTTTCAGCTGCAGATAAGGGGGTTCCTCTGGGATTAAGAAGCCCCCTTCCCCCCTTCAGGTCCTCCTACTCCTAACCTTCCTCTCCCTTAGGTTCTCCTCCACCCCCTTTCTACCTTCCCCTCCCTCCAGGTCCATCCTCCTCCAGGCTGTCTTGTCCTCTCACCCCCTGCCCTCTGCCTGCTTCAAAGCCAGCTAGACGTGTTTTGATCTTATTTTGCTCTTGAGTATTTAAACTTGAAAACTGGCTCAAACCAAAGTTCTCTTAAGGTTGTTCATTTTTTTAAGTGTAGCTTCAGAAACATAGGAGGGCAAAAGCTTTTAGGTTTAGCAGCTTTTCCGTATTTCTGTGACACTGGCAGTTGAGTCCCTGGAAGGCTGGGTTGTGGGGGAGCTGAAAGTCTTACTTCCTTTTCAGACTCACCCCTACAAGAAACCTGGGTGGGCAGTGGCTGAATCACCACGGGAAAGGAGCTTGATTGCCCACTAACCAAGGCTGGCGCTCCTAGGTCCTACCTCTCCAGTTCTTAGGTGCCGTCTAGTCAGTTCCAACTCATAGCTACCCTATGTATAAAAGGACGAAACACCGCCTAGTCCTGCACCTTCCTCACGATTGTTGTTATTCTTGAGCCCGTTGTTGCAGACACTGTGTCAATCCATCTCGTTGAGGGTCTTCCTCTTTTTCATTGAGCTTCTACTTTACCAAGCATGATGTCCTTCCCTAGGGACTGGTCCCTCCTAATAACATGTCCAAAGTATGTGAGGCAAAGAAGTCTCACCATCCTTGTTTCTAATGAACATTCTGGCTGTACTTCTTCCAAGACAGATTTGTTCGTTCTTCTGGCAGTCCATGGTACATTCAATATTCTTCACCAACACCATAATTCAAAGACATCAATGCTCCTTCAGTCCAGCTTTCGCATGCGTATGAGGTAACTGAAAACACCATGGTTTGGGTCAGGTGCACCTTAGTCTTCAAGGCGACATCTTGCTTTTCAACACTTTAAAGAGGTCTTTTGCAGGGGATTTGCCCAGTGCAACGTGTCTTTTGATTTCTTGACTGCTGCTTCCATTGATAGTGGATCCATAATGAACACCTGTAGAACTGGCCTCTCCAACTCCATTTGCCTTCTTCAAGCAGAGAGGGTTTAACTAAATGTTGACCTGCTTCCTCCTCCCCTCCCTCCACACAAAGGGCCCCTTTACAACCAGCCTGTTTCCTTGACTCAAATCACCATACAGCTTCCTTTGCCATACCTGTCCATAACTGTGGGCTCAGGAAGAGAGCCAGAAACAGGGAAGCTGGGCAGGTCGTGCCTCTAGTGACCTTAGAATTGTTTGGGTGCCCCCTACCCCCCAATGCCCATGTTTTTGTTGGGTGCTGTGGGGTTGATTCCAACTCATAGTGACCCCATATGTCAGAACAGTGATTTAGGAGATAATATTGGGGCCATAATTCCCTCTCCTAGAATGTGACCCAGCTGGAGCTGGACTCACAAGGACACATCAACTGGGCCCTGAGGTATAAAGACTAGGACAATCTTGGAAAACATCTTTTAAGGAACCTTTCACATGAACTAATAAAACAACACAAATGACCCACAGATTTGCCACCCTTTAGTAAGATTTGTTGAACCAATGAAGATCCTCCTGACTGTCCTTACTGAATGACAATTGTCCTTAAGAAAGACAATTCAGAATGTAGAATCACAAAGACTTAACAGTTTTTAGCCAATCTGTGAAAAGGTAAAGCTTTCAACGGTTTTGCTCATTTGTAATGTTCATATATACTGGTGATTCTGTAACGTTCCTTGGACTCAGGGCTCTGGCAGCATGCTTGCCCGTTTTCCCACTTTCGCTTATTCCGTAATCTTTCTCTGGACTCGGGCAGACATGGCTCTTGCAGCATGCTGATCCTTTTTCCTACTCTTGGCTGTTCTGTAGTATTCCCTGGATTCGGGCAGACATTAGCTCTGGCACCATGCGTGCCCGCTTCCTACTTTTGCCTTTTTGAATATACGTCGAATAAAACTTTCTTTTTGCTTTACTAAACTTTGTGATGTTTTTACCCTACAACAGTAGACCTCCCCATAGGGTTTCCTAGGCTGTAATATTTACAGGTCTTTTCTCTCATGGAGCCATGCTGATGGGTTTGAACCAGTGACCTTTCAGTTAGGAGCCTAGCACTTAATCTTTGTGCCACCAGGACTCCTTTCCATCATCATAGCAACATGCAAACCACCCCAGTACAACACACTGACAGACGGATGGTGGGAAAATGAATTGGGCAGGTCAAAGGGATCCATCTCTCAGAATTAAGGGTCTCACCGTCTTATCCACCCTGCCCAGCCTCCTTGTGTTCAATTGTCCTTCCCCACTCTGTTTTTCTGTAACATAATCGCCTTCTTACATACTTTACTTAATATGTTCACTGTTCATCATATTGCCCCCTTTAGAAGGTGATTTAGGAAATAATATTGGAGTCATTATTCCCTGTCCTTGAGCGTAGAAAACGTGACCCAGCGGGAGCTGTATCAACTGGGCCCTGAGATAAAGACAACAGATGGGACAATCTTAGAAATTATCTTTTAGGGAAGAAAAATATCTTTGAGGGAGCTTTTCACATAAAACCAATCAAACAAAACACAAAAGACTTTCACTCTTATCTTTCTCTTTACCATTTAGTGAATAGAAATTTGTTGGACCAACGAGGACCCTCCTGAACGTCGGTTAGTGAAACCTGTACCAATGATTGTTAAGAAAGGCAATTCGAAATGTAAGACCACAGCTGCTAGCCAATCTGTGAGAAGATGAAGCTTTCAGTAAGTCTACCCATTTTTGTGATAATATACACTGTTGATTCTGTAACCTTCCTCAGATTCGGGCAGACATTAGCTCTGGCAGCATACTTGCCTGCTTCCCACTTTTGTCTTTTTGAACATATGCCAAATAAAACGTTCTTTTTGCTTTACTAAACTCTGATTTTTTTCCCTGCAGCAGAGGTAAGGTCTCTGTGGGCAGGAAGACATGTCTGGTTTTCTTTGCTGATAGCTAAAATTACATGTTGTTGTTGTTAGGAAACCCTGGTGGCATAGTGGTTAAGAGCTACAACTGCTAACCAAAAGTTCGGCAGTTCGAATCCACCAGGCACTCCTTGTGTGGAGTGCAGGCTAGCTGAAAGCAAATGAAGAAATTAACAACATGTGAAAAAAGGAGATAAAGAAGATGATGTAACCTAGAGGGGAAAAACGACTTTATCAACAGAAGAACCAACTTTATCAACAGAAGGACCAACTAAGTCACAAACAAGGACTTACCAATATCAACCAAACGGGCTCAAAGAACTCCAGCTAAGTTGTAAACAAGTACTTATCAACACCAACCAAATGGGCTCAGAAAGCCCCAACGTATATAAAAGAAGAGACGCTAAGACTCAACTTTGCTCTGAGCATATCAGAGCCACCCTCTTTTGGACAGTGGAGACGCGGTGTGAGACCCCTTGCCTGCCAGAGGACTCCCTGTGCTACAGATTGATTAACCGAGGTCCCTGAGCCAGCTGAGTTTGGAAGTGAGGGCGACTGGCCTTCGAGCCACCCGGTCTCCACTCAGTCTGAAGGGAAGTCTATTCCTCCGCAACCCTAGCTTGACGAAAGTCTTGCTGAGGTAGAGGCCTGATGCAGTGCTCCTGAGCCCAATGAGACAACGCGGTCAAGAGTGACAGGTGTCTGGACTTTGGACCTTGGACCTTGGACCTTAGACCTTGGAGTTTGTTTGCAGTAAGCCTGCTTGCTCGCTCTCTGTCTCTCTTACCCTTTTGGTGACTGAAGCCTCTGGCGTCCAGGGTAGCCAAGAACCTGTGCGCTTAACAATTAATAAAGACGTTGTGGAAAGACACAAATCGTTTGGAGTAGTCGATAGTGACCCCCTCCTCACGACACCTTGGAAACCTTATATGGTAGTTCTACTCTGTCCTATAGGGTTGCTATGTGTCGGAACTGACTCGACGGCAACGGGTGTTGTCAGGAGCCGTGGAGTCGGTTCCGACTCACGGTGACCATGTATACAGACAGAACTAAATATTGCCTGGTCCTGCACCATCCTACGTTTCAGCCATTGTTGCAGCCACTGTGTCAATCCATCTTGTTGAGGGTCTTCCCCTTTTTCGCTGACTCATAATTATATATGCTGCTTGTATTTTATTTTTATTGTACAGAACTGGTATTTGGGAGCCAGGCTGCCTGGGTTCAAATCTCAGCTCTGCCACTGTTACCAATCGCCAAACTGACACAAAGGGTCCTTGTCTTTTCCCGAGTAAGAATACATTTGCGAAAGACAAACTTATCTTCAGCAAGCTTTATTTTGCTTAAGTCAAGCAAAAGGAGTCAGGGGGAGTCTAAGCCTCTCCAAAAGACTGACTCGAAAAGGGAAGCAAGGCTAGGGCTTATATGGGTTCAGTGGAGACAATATAGTAATGAATATTTAGTGGTCTTCTTTCAACGGGTGGGTACTTCTCAGAATGGCAGTGCATGTTAATTAGGTTGCTTGCGCATCTGGACTGTAAGATGGAACCCGCTGCTATTCAAGATGGAGTCCTCTCAGCAGCCCTTGACATCACTTATTATGGGATATAGCGCAAGTGCACTTGATCTTCGGCAGTACCTCACCATCTTTGGAGGGCTAAGGAAGGTCAAACAGCAGTCACACTCTGTTCCTCTGCACAGTCAGAGCCTGCAAAGGAGGAAGGGACTAGGAAGACACTAAGAAAAAAATAGTAATTCATGGCTGCCCCAATCCTATCTCATGTTGACAGGGTGGGTTCTTGTTTACCCAACTTCTAGATGGTAATCTTTTTAAAAGCTCTTTTGTTCCATGGGCACAGTTAACCCTACCTGTCTCACTACCTACTACCTGTGTGACCATGGGCAAGTCACCTGGCCTCTACAGGCCTCAGTTTTCTCACCTGTGAAATGGGAGCATAGCAGTGCTTACCTCACAGGGTTGTTACCCTGACTGATAAAACCCTCTGTAAAGTTAGGTTGGTGCTATTACTGGTTTGAGCACTTATTTTTGGAAGCAAATGGAAATGCATTTGGCTCCTGCCACTTGCTGAAATGAAGCCTGTTTTCCCCTGTGAAATGGGAATAGTGGATGATGCGGACGATGCGAGGTAAAGAATCTAACTTTCCCTAAAGAATTTGGTCTTTGTCCTCAGTTCTTGAGAGATAACCTCTAAAAAAGCTTTGCTGTTTCCCATGACTGAAGTTTCTTTGATGAGGCCTCCAGACCATACCTGAGGGTGTATGCCAATGAGGTGCCTCCAGGATGAGTGCTGGCCAGACCAGAAAGACCCACCAAGTGGTAACAGCCATGTCAGCCTGCCTGCAGGGAAGGGGCTGAAAGTTCAGTTCAACCAATCACACCTACCATAGTTTTCCTCAAAGGGCACCCGTATAACACGCAGTGATGCTGATAGCGTTTAAAAGTTCTGGCATAGAGTATATATGCATATACCGCACACGTCTCCTGGCATTTCCAACAGTGAATTTAGGTCTCATTCAACCTCATTCAGTAGTTCAAAAATGTTCTTTTTGATCATACTTGTATATTAAAGGTATAAGCCATGATCAAGAAGTCATGGATCTTGTTTGGTAAAGCAAAAAAAAAAAATCCAAATCTGTAGCCCATCCAGTCCATTCCGACTCGTAGTGACCCTATAGGACAGGGTAGAACTGCCCCATAGGGTTTCCAAGGAGCACCTGATAGATTCAAACTGCAAACCTTTTGGTTAGCAACCAAACGCTTAACCACTACACAACCAAGGTTTAGTACCCTGGTAATCGGAAAATAAACAATTGAGACTGTGCATTTGTTTCTAGACATTTAAGTTGGTAATTATGTTCCTGTTGCTGTTGAGTGGCCAATCGGACCTTGAACCTCCTGAAGCCTGACCTAGGTTGGAAGTATAAACAAAGCAAAGCCTGCACTGACAGAAACAGCCCGGAGCAGCTATCAATCGGAATCTTGATTGAGTCTCCGTTGACATAATTAACACGCACCTCTTCAGGCTCTGGCTTTTCATTAGAGAAGCAAACAAAGCAAAACTGGTATCTATCCTTCTTGACTCTACAGTTGAAAGTGAAAACGTTATCAGATCATCTTATATGAGACCATTAAGCTGTTACGTTTCTTTGAGCTACGTCAGGAAAACCAATCCCACTGCCATCCGGTCAGTTCTGGCTCATAGCAACCCTATAGGACAGGGTAAAACTGCCCCACAGGGTTTCCAGGGAGCAGCTGGTGGACTCCAACTGCTGACCTTTTGGTTAGCAGCCGAGCTGTTAACCACTGCGCCACCGGGGCTCCAGTTGGTGTGAGAATTGGTATTAACTAGTATCTTTGCGTAGTGGTTAAGTGCTACGGCTGCTAACCAAAGGGTCAGCAGTTGGAATCCGCCAGGCGCTCCTTGGAAACCCTATGGGGCAGTTCTACTCTGTCCTATAGGGTCGCTATGAGTCGGAATCGACTCGACGGCACTGGGTTTGGTTTTTGATTTTTAGTATCTTTGCAGGTGCTCTGTCTTAAAGGCTGTTAGGGCTTTTAAACCAGTTAACGGATGTGAAGCCTTCGTCCGGATGCATGACCCAAATAACAGCAGCTGATGGGAGCCAGGCGCTTTACAGCCAGGATAGGAGGGGACTCCGATCAGCGGAGAGGGACGGACCCTGGCTGGGTCAGGCCAGGTCGCTGATAACCCTGCGGCAGGGCCGGCGGCACGAGGGGGCGCGGGGAGGCGGGCGCGGGGAGGCGGGCGCGGGGAGGCGGGCGCGGGGAGGCGGGCGCGGGGAGGCGGGCGCGGGGAGGCGGGCGCGGGGAGGCGGGCGCGGGGAGGGAGAGCTGAGCGCGTGGGACCGCGAGGGCCGTGAGCTAGTGTCCGTGCCGGGGAGCCCTGGCTGGGATCTGGGGCGGTCGGTTCTGGCGGCCTGCGAGGACGCGGGGTGAAGCGATTGGGGTGGGCATGGCTGGGGCAGAGTTGGGGGGTGGGGACGTGGGGAGAGGGCCTAGGGATAGGTGTCGGGGCCAGGGGCGTGGCGGCGCGGAGTTTGGGGGCTGGGGAGGTCTTGGGGTGTGGCAGCGTCTGCGCGCCGCGAGGCCTGCCGGGCGCTAAGCCTGACCCTTCCGTTTCCGCAGCCGCGGCCAGGCCCGGCCCGGGGACCATGGGCGCGTTGGCTCCCCGGGGCCGGCCCGCGCCAGCCGCCGCCCCGAAGCCCGAACCCGAGGAGGTGCTGGACCTGAGCCAACTGCCGCCGGAGCTGCTGGTGGTGGTCCTGAGCCATGTGCCCCCGCGCTGGCTGCTCGGGAGCTGCCGCCTGGTGTGCCGGGGCTGGCGCACCCTGGTGGACGGCCAGGCCCTGTGGCTGCTGATCCTGGCCCGGGACCAGAGCGCAGCGGGCCGCGCCCTCCTGGCGCTCGCCCGCAGCCACCCGCCCACCGCCCGGGCCGCGCTGGGCCGCTTCTGCCTTCGCAGACCGATAGGACGAAACCTCATCCGCAACTCCTGCGGGCAGGGTGGGGTGCCCGGAGGCTCGGGGCGGGGCCGAACGGGGAAGCTGGGGCAGGGGAAAAAGGGGACAGGTGACTGGGACGTGAGTGGTTGTTAGTTGCCGTGGAGTTGATTCCGACTCGTGGCGACCCCCAGTGCTCAGAGCAGAACTGCTCCGTAGGGTTTCCAAGCCTGCGACCTTTCAGAAACAGATCGCCAGGCCTTTCTTCTGAGGCGGACATGGGTGCTAATTTTATTTAACAGAAGGCCTTCGGAAATGGATGGTGGAGAACGGTGGGGACGGCTGGGCGGTGGAAGAAAACAAGACAACCGTGCCCGGGGCCCCTGCCCAGACCTGCTTTGTGACCTCCTTCAGGTAAAGGCCTCTGTCTGCCGGCTGCCCTCCCAGGGCCAGGGCCTGTGTGGGGAGGAGCTGCCTGTTCTCACTGCCCCTGCTCTCACCCCCTTCCTAGGTGGTGTGGCAAGAAGCAGGTCTTGGATCTGGAGGAGGAGGGTCTGTGGCCAGAACTGCTGGATAGTGGCAGGATCGACATTTGTGTCTCTGACTGGTGAGTGTGGTGATTTGTCTTTCCTAAGCACTGACAGGGTGAGCCAAGACCTTTGCCAGGGTGACTCGGTTTAGGCTCCCGGCAACCCCTTACAAAGAAACTGAAATGACTTAATGGCAATCACACCTCTAGTAGTTAGCAGAGCGCACATCCTGAACCTCTGTCCTCACCCCAAAGGGAGTGTAGAGGGGGGGTGGCCGATTGGATCCAGTAGGGAGACCAGGGCCCAGCTTAGTCTTGTCTATGAATGAGCTGCTCTTTGTTTTGTTGCTGTTGTCGTGTGCTGTTGACTCAATTTTCAACTCCTAGCAACCCCATGTGATAGAGTAGAACTGCCCCATAGGATGTCCTAGGTTGTTACCTTTACGGGAGCAGATTATCAGGTCTTTTCACCTGCAGAGCTGCTGGTGGGTTTCAGTTAGCAGCCGAGCACTTAACCATTGCGACACCAGGGCTCCTATGTTTTTTGCCTTGTTGTTGTTAGGTGCCATCGAGTCAGCTCCAACTCACAGCCACTCTATGTACAAGACAATGAAACGCCGCTGGGTCCTGCACGATTCTCAGGATCATTGCTTTGCTTGAGCCACGGTGTCAGTCCATCTCGTTGAGGGTCTTCCTCTTTTCCCTGATGCTCTACTTTATCAAGCATGATGTCATTCTCCAGAGACTGGTCCCTGCTGATAATGTGTCCAAAGTATGTGAGACAAACTCTAGGAGCATTCTGGCTGTACTTCTTCCAAAACAGACTTGTTTTTGCTTTAGGAGGAGGCAGGATAGCAAAACTGGCTAAGAGCTGGGATATTGGAGCCAGACCACCGAGGTTCCATTTCTGCACCTGTGTGTTCTTAGATAAGTCACCGTGTACCTCAGTTACCTCATCTTTACAGGTTAAGGTTCCTCTAAAGACAGTTACTACGTCAAGCACATCACAATTGCTTTGGAAGTATGAGCTGTGTTAGTGGCTTTTTAAAAACTTTGTTCTGATCCTGTAGGAAGGTGGATTTCAAACCCTCAGATCTTTTAGAGCTACATAGGAGCCCTGGTGGTACCGTGGTTAAGTACTTGGCAGCTAACAGGAAAGGCAGTGGCTTGAACCCACCAGTCTCTCTGGGAGAAAACAATGCGGTATCTGCTACAATAAAGACTGCACCCTTGGAAATCTTGTGGGGCAATTCTGCTCTGTCCCATAGGACGGGTATGAGTCAATGGACTCGACAGCGGAGGGTTTGGTTTTTTTAAACTGTTGCTGGGTATCACATCACCAATTTGTTTAGATTTGGTTGGATCCTTTTAAAGGATGTGAAAATTGTATCTGAAAACACCACCGTTACAAACGTTGGAAATTACAAGCTTTGCAACCATTTAAAGGCGGAGTGGGAGATTTTAGTTGTCACTTTAATAATGTGGAAGGAAGGGTATTGAAGAACATTGCTCCCAGTCAGTGCTTCCAAGATTTTAACATACATTAAACCAGCAGGGGACTTGTTAAAGGTTCTCATTTCTGGGGGCAGCCGCCATCTCCCAGGTGACGGTGATGGTGCTGCTCCAAGGGCCACACTCTTGAGCAGCAGGGCTTAGCGGTTGCGGATGTGCATACGTGGGGAAGGCATTCAGGTAGGGCAGGAAGACATCCACAGAGAGAAGGGGTGGCAAACCAGCCTTCGAGGCTGTATAAGCTCCCTTGGGCTGCTATAACAAAGTACCACAAATGAGTGGTGTCATGGATTGGATTGTGTCCCTCCCCCAAAATGTCCGTCAACTTGGCTGGGTCATGATTCCCAGTGTTGTGTGATTGTCTACCGTTTTGTCATCTGATGTGATTTCTCTATGTGTTCTAAATCCTATCACTATGATGTAATGAGATGGATTAGTGGCAGTTATGTTGATGAGGTTTACAAGATTAGATAGTGTCTTGAGATACAGAGGAGAGAGGCAGGCAGAGAGACACAGGGACCTCATACCACCAAGAACGCAGTGCCGGGAGCAGAGTGCATCCTTTGGACCTGAAGTTCCTTCGCTGAGATGCTCCCAGACCAAGGGAAGACTGATGACAAGGACCTTCCTGCAGAGCTGACAGAGAGAGAAAAACTTCTCCTGGAGCTGGCACCCCGAATTTCAACTTCTAGCTTACTGGTCTGTGAGAGCATAAACTTCCCTTTGTTAAAGCCATCCACTTGCGGTATTTCTGCTATAATAGCACTAGATGGCTTATACAAACAGAAATTCATTGTCTCCGTTCTGGAGGCTAGGCCAGAATCAGGGTATCAGCCGTGCTGATCCCTTCTCAGGGCGCTGAGGAAGAATCTGTTCCAGGCCTTTCTCCTCGCTTTTGGTGACAGATTACAGGTAGTCCCCGATTTACAACGGAGTTCCGTTCTGACAACTCCATCTTTAAGTTGGTTCTGAGATATGTCAGTAAGTCAAAGACCTCATTTTTTTTTTAGTTTTTGTTATTGCCTTTAATGATCAGTATCTTTATAAATCATAACATTGAACACTTGCGAGTGGACATCTGAGAAAGGTAACATCAGCAAATTGCAAGTACATTGTAGATAGTATGTGTACTTAGCGATACGGTAAGATACACATGAAAAAAACACAGGGTCTAAGTGCGGTTTGTTGTAGCTTGAATACGTCGTTAAGTCAGGAACGACCCTGTATTTGTAGCTTTCTGCAGTCTGCCACTGTCTTCCCTCTGTGTCTCTCCTCTCTAAGGACACCATGCATACTGGACTAGGATCCACCTTATCCGATATGACCTCATGCTAACCTCACCCATAACGTCCTCAAAGACCCTACTTCCAAACAAGTCGCGTTCATAGGAACGGGGGCTTAGAGCTTCAGCATAACGTTTTAAGGGACAGAATTCAATCTGTAACAAAGGCCTCCTCCTTCCACAGGTGGGGAGCCCGGCACGACTGTGGCTGTCAGTACCGTCTTGTTGTCCAGCTCACAGATGCCAGCCAGGCTGTTCTGGATAAGTTCTCTGCTGCCCCGGATCCCATTCAACAGTGGAACAATGATGCCTGCTTTCAGGTGAGGCTGGGACAGGGGCGTGGGGAGAGGCAGGTAGAGGCCTAGTGGGATATCTACTGCTATGTTAAAAGTCACCCCCAAACTTAGTCATTTAAAATCCATCTTATGTCTCATGCTTTTATGCGTCAGTGACCGGAGCAGGCCCAGCTGGGCAGTTCTGGCTCTGGTCTGTCTGTGGTTCATTTAGACAGTGGCTGGAATGCAGGGCAGAGCCTTGGGGTTTGGGAGGGGGGGAATAAGGTGAGGGAACTGAAGCATCTGGTTGCTGGCCTAGTATATGTCTCTTCTTGTAGTCCCAGGGCTTTTTCATGGGACCTTTGTGCCTGGGCTGGCTTGTGCTTCCTCACAGCATGGTGGCCTCAGGGCAGTCGGACTGCTTACTTGGTGGCTCAGGGCTCCACCGGGAGGGTTCTAGAGACAAAGGCAGAAGCTGGCTTGCTGTCCTGACCTAACCTTCAAAGCCACTCAGTGAAAGTCACTCAACACCACTTCTGCCACACTCTTGATTACAGGCAAACTCACTTGGATTCAGAGAGAAGGGAATTAGACTCTCCTCTTGATGGGGGGAGCCCTGGTGGCACAGTGGTTAAGAGCTCGGCTGCAGTCAGGGCCTTAAAAGTTTGTGAGCGGCCATCTAAGATACTCTGCTGGTCTCACCACGTCTGGAGCAAGGGAGAGTGAAGAAAACCAAAGACACAAGGGAAAGATTAGTCCAAAGGACTAATGGACCACAGTTACCACAGCCTCCACCAGACAGTCCAGCACAACTAAGTGGTGCCCCGCTACCACCACCAACTGCTCAGATAAGGATCACAATAGAGGGTCCCGGACAGAGCTAGAGAAAAAGGTAAAACAAAATTCCAACTCACACACACGCACACAAAAAAACAGACTTACTGGTCTGACAGAGGCCGGAAAAACCTCGAGAGTATGGCCCCCAGACCAACCTTTTAGCTCAGGAATGAAGTCAGTACTGAGATTCAGCCTTCAGCCAAAGATTAGACGGGCCCTTAAAACAGAATGAGACTAAAGGGGCACACCAGCCCAGGGGCAAGGACTAGAAGGCAGGAGGGGACAGGAAAGCTGGTAATAGGGAACTCAAGGTCAAGAAGGGGAGAGTTGACGTGTTGCAGGGTTGGCAACCAATGTCACAAAACAATATGTGCATTACTTGTTCAATGAGAAGCTAGTTTGTTTTGTAAACTTTAATCTAAAGTACAATAATAAAAAATAAAAACACCAGCTACAGCTGCTAACCAAAAGGTCAGCTGTTCGAATCTACCAGCTGCTCCTTAGAAACCCTATGGGGCAGTTCTAGTCTGTCCTATAGGGTCGCTATGACTCAGAATTGACTTGACAGCAATGGGTATGATTTTGGTTCGGTCCTTGAAGAGGGAGTGGCAAGGTTCTAGAAGGGCACGTGGAACTGGATATATGTTGTGGCCATCTCTGGAAAATGCCACCTGCCAGAAGGACCAACCTCAGCCCTTGAAGGGAAGGCTATGGCAAAGTGGAGCTGACCCCTTTCTCTACCTACAGGTCATCCACGTGTTCTCCAACATCAAGAAGGGCGTCCGCTTTGTGTCTTTCGAACACTGGGGCCAGGACACTCAGTTCTGGGCTGGCCACTTTGGAGCCCGTGTGACCAACTCCAGTGTGACCGTGCAGGTCCATCTGTCCTAGTCAAGGGCTGCCCTTCTTGGAAATCAGCTGACTGTGTCTTCCAGTCAGGCTGGGACTGCTGGCCAGATCCCCTCATGGATCAAGGGCTTGTACCTCCCTCGCATCCTGGAAACAGCTGGGTTCAACTGAAGGTCCTGCCAGGCCTGTCTCCAGGTTCCAGGAGCTGCTGGAGGAAGATCCTTCCATTAGCTCCACCTGCTGCTGCTGCTGCTGCTTTAGGGTGGCCCCCGTGCCACTGAGGGGAGCCCCACAGGGGAGCAGGGGAGAAAACGGGACCCAGAGAGGATTCCTCGCACTCAATCCCTCCCCCTCCCCAGGGGCCCTCTGAGATTCAGCCCTCAGCGCCTTGTCGTTGTCGCCTCTATTGGCCTCTTGTCTCATCCTCTCTCCGCTGAGTGACTTTGTTCTGTTGGTCTCTGCAGAGAAGCCCTGTCTTCTTCTCTGAACTAGGATCTCACCCTGACGAGGGCTTGTAAAAGACCAGCCGTCTTGGGTGCTGGACTTCACCTCCTGAGGCTTCGAGCTGCAGGGCTGGGACCAGGTCCTTCAGCTGAAAGTCAGGGAACTCAAAAACGTGTTGGGGGAGATGATCCCTCCCATGCCGACTTCCCAGAAAAACGAGGTGGCCCCTGAGCCCAGTGCTGATTCCCAACGACTCCTGTGATTGTGTGGTTTTAAGAATTATTTTATTTTTCCTTTTGAAATTTTTGTCAGGCACTGAGAGAATAATATATCAACAACATGTATCTGTCGATCATATGGAATACGTTTATTATTTTGCCAAAACTACTTCTTTATTAGAAAGAATTCAGGGCTATTGACTGGGTTGCTACTTGGTTCAGGGTAACAAGTGGCCCCAGTTGCAGGGGTGAAAATACAGAAGAAGACATCAGCTAATACTTGTTGAAGGAGTGGAAGGATTAGAACAATGTCTTTTCTCAAACCCTAATGAAACTGATTCGACCACAGATTAAAAACATTAGGTCATGGTAGGTGGTGAACAGCCTGTGGGTACAGTATCACAGTGACACCACACTTGTCTGGTTGTGAGGGAAAAGTGGAAACACGATGGCAGGATCAGGCTGTCCTCAGGTTGACCCTTAGCTGCCATCTGGGATCATGGATTTTAGGAATGTCTTAGTCATCCATTGTAGGTGCCATCGAGTCGGTTCCAACTCATAGCGACCCTGTGTACAACAGAATGAAACACTGCCTGGTCCTGTGCCATCCTTCCAATTGTTATTCTTGAGCCCATTGTTGCAGCCACTGTGTCAGTCCGTCTCCTTGAGGGTTTTCCTCTTTTGTCTTAGTCATCTAGTGGTGCTATTACAGAAATACCACAAGTAGATGGCTTTAACAAGGAGAAGTTTATTCTTTCACAGTCTAGGAGGCTAGAAGTCCGAATCCAGGGCATCAGCTCCAGGGGAAGCCTTTTTCTCTGTGTCACCGGTGGAGGAAGTTCCTTGTCATTGAGCTTCCCCTGGACTAGGAGCTTCTCAGTGCAGGAACCTCTGGTCCAAAGGACAAGCTGTGTTCCTGGTGTTGCATTCTTTGTGGTATGAGGTCCCCTTGTCTCTCTGCTGGCTTCCGTTTTATAATTCAAAAGAGCTTGGCTTAAAATGCAGCCTAATCTTGTAGATTGAGTCCTGCCCTGTTAGCATAACTGCTGCTAATCCCCTGCCACCATCATCACAGAAATAGGATTTACAACACATGGGAAAATCCAATCAGGTGACAAAATGATAGACAATCACACAACACTGGGAATCATGGCCCAGCCAAGTTGACACACATTTTTGGGGGACAGAATTCAACCCATAACAGGGAGTGTTCCCACCATTTCCTTATTGCTGAGCGTGGGGCTCAGAATTACTAGCCTGTTTGTGCAAACAGTATGATTTATGCCAAACGCCTGATTTCCTATTGTTGTCGATGGGTGCCATCGAGTCGGTTCCAACTCATAGCAACTGTATGTACAACAGAACTAAACACTGCCAGGTCCTGGACCATGCTCACAATCATTGCTATGCTTGAGCTCATTATTGAAGCCACTGTGTCAGTCAAACTCTTTGAGGGTCCTCCTCTTTTTCGCTGACCCTGTACTTTACGATGCATGATGTCCTTCTCCAGGGACTGATCCCTCCTGACAACATGTCCAAAGTATGCGAGACGTAGTCTCATCATCCTTGCTTCTAAGGAACACTCTGGTTGTACTTCTAAGACAAATTTGTTCTTTTGGCAGTCCATGGTATATTCAGTAGTCTTTGCCAACACCACAACTCAAAGGTGTCAATTCTTCAGTCTTCCTTATTCATTGTCCAGCTTTCCCATGCATATGAAGCGATTGAAAACACCATGGCTTGGGTCAGGCACACCTTAGTCTTCAAGGTGACATCTTTGCTTTTTAATACTTGAAAGAGATCTCTTAGCCAATTTGCTCAATGCAATGCTATTGGGAGTCTGGAATTTCGATATGTCCTAGGCAGAGGGCATCTACATGACCAGTATCCAGTGGAAACCTCGGGTGCTGAGTCTCCTAATGTACTTCCCCGATGGAAACTGGGGGCAGTGTGCTCTGTGACCCCACATGGAGGGAGAGAACATAAGGAATCTGTATAGGGATTCATCCAGACTCAGTGCCTTTTTCCTTTGTGATCCAGCTCTGTGTTGTGGAGCCAAGGTCTGAGATCATCCAGAAAGACACGACTCACACAGGCACTGGTTGGAAAAACGCCTTACAAACCTAGAGAAGCGACAGCTAAAGATTAGTTCCGTGTTGTGGATTTTGGTCCCTATGGCCAGTGGGACTCACTCTGCAGCTGATGCAGGGAGGTGGTGTGTGCACCCCTCTTGTGCTGCAGGTAAAGGACCCTTGCCTCCCGCTGGGAACAGATAGAGCTGTGGGGCTGGCCAGGTGCCATGTGATACACACACTCAAGTAGTAAGCAGAACTAAGAAGGTTTACTGTGTACCCAGAACGGAGAAGAAGTTCCTCAGCCTCAGAAGAAGAAGAAACTAGGACAGAAGGCAGCTCAGTTCCCAGCCTCCATTGTCAGGGATGTTCTGGGCCCACGAACCCTGATTGGTGGCCTAGGTGAGGGTCAGAAGGCCACACACTAGACGGCTTTCCCAACATGTATCCTTACTATGCCATTATAATAAATCTTAGCCATGAGTACAAGTATATGCTGAGTCCTGTGAGATTTAGCAAATCTTCAAACATAGGTTTGGTCTTGGGACCCCCAACACAGTGGTGGCAGCAGTGGGATTGCAAGACCGACTCACCCTGCTCACTAAAATACAACTATGCTGTTACTCAAGTAAAAGAAACAGACAGAGGCGAGTGATGACGAAACCTTAGCGCCTGGATGGCTATGGATTTACCCATGGTGTGAAACAGCAGCTGAGCCGTCTCATGAGAGGTAGAGGTCACCTAGGAATTTAATAGATCCAACAGCGGGAGAGCTGACTCACTGGATCCCCTGGCTGCTTTCCGCCATGTTGGCTAAAGTGAGGGGAAAGTGCAGCCCAAGTGATACCTTTGGGTTTTTTCCTCTCCTCTCTAGGTGGGAGCTTTGGGTGGGTCAAAGGCAATAAAAATAAGTTTTGTGAAAGCGCATTCTAAAACTGAGGTGGCTGGCCAGGTCTGAATCAGACTCCATTTTGTCCTAGGCCCCTGTTTCGCCTTTTTAGAGTATGTGACCTGAGACCACATTCTTGACCAAGATAACTTTTTGGCAGCATCCTGAGATGGTCCATCCAAACCGTTGGAGGAACCAGCTCCCAAGGAGCATAGGAAAGTGAGGCTGAGGTTGAGCAGCCCGGCCAGTAGAATTTCTGGGTATAGGAGTCCTACAGACCATGTTGAATATCAGCCCATCAGATGCACCCCCGTACCCTTTCCCAACGCTGTACAGAGCTCTGCAAAACTGAGAGCAAAGGACGAGTGCTAATGCTCCCCCATGGAATGCCATTTTGAACTTTCATTTTGGCGCTTCTTAATTTGCAAAGCTTTGAATCTGAATAAAACTCTTATTTTACAGAAACTTTCTTTTTTTATCAGTTTGTAGCTGCTCTCTCCTCCAGGTGGGAAGGCAAAGGGTCCAGAATTCTCGGAAGACGGGCTTTGAGCGGACTGAAACTGTTAAAAGTTTGCACTGATCTGTCCTTCAAGTGGAGGAAAAAAGGGTTAAAGCCATTACCAGGGTGGCTTAGTTACCTAGTGCTGCTATAACAGAAATACCACAAGTGGGTGGCTTTAACAAACAAATTTATTTTCTTACAGTTTAGGAGGCTGGAAGTCTGAGTTCAAGGCGCCTGCTCCATAGGGTTGCTATGAGTCAGAATTGACTTGACCGCAATGGGTTTTTGGGTTTTTGGCTCTAGAGGAAGTCTTTCTCTGTTGGCTGTTGGTCCTTGTCTCTTCAGTTTCTATTCTTGGCAATCATGTAGCATGGATCTATTTTCCCCCAACTAAAAAAAAACAAAACAAAACCCTTTGCCATCGAGTCGATACCAACTCATAGCAACCGTATAGGACAGGATCAAACTGCCCCATAGGATTTCCAAGGAGTGGCTGGTGGATTCAAACTGCTGAACTTTTGGTTAGCAGCCAAGGGCTTAACCACTGTGCCATCAGGGCTTCTTCAACTACTGTTTGCTTAATCTGCTTTTATATCTCAAAAGAGATTAATTTAAGATACACCCTACACTAATGGAAACTCCAGTGGCATTGTGGTTAAGAGCTACAGCTGCTAACCAAAAGGTCAACAGTTTGAATCCACCAGGTGCTCCTTGGAAACTCTATGGGGCAGCTCTACTCTGTCCTATAGGGTTGCTATGAGTCGGAATCAACTCTATGGCAATGGGTTTAGCTTGGGCCTACACTAATAGTGCCACATTAACATAACAAACAAACAAACAAAAAAACTCCCAAATGAGTAGTTAGGAGTTACTAACTAAAAGGTGAGCAGTTTGAACCCACCAGCTGCTCCTTGGAAACCCTTTGGGGCAGTTCTACTCTGTCCTATAGGGTTGCTATGAGTCAGAATCGACTTGATGGCAATGGATTTTTTATTTGGGGGGGACACTATTCAATCCATGGAAATCCTGGCGGTGTAGTGGTTAATAACTATGGCTGCCAACCAAAAGGCGGCCAGTTCAAATCCATCAGGGGCTTATTGGAAATTTTAAGGGGCAGTTCTACTCTGTCCTATAGGGTCATTATGAGTCAGAATTGACAGCAACAGGTTTCGTTTTTCTTTTTTTTTTTTTTTTGTTCAATCCACAACACAGGGCCAGAGCTAAGTTTCAGATAAACAAGGAAAAAGAATATTCCAGCATGTCTTCAGCCTAGCTGCTGCCCCACTCATTACAGGGGCCCCACTGAAACAGGCTGCTCAGCCATATCTTGAACAGTACCTGAGCCAATTCTTTTTTCCTTCTTCTTTCTCTCCTTTCCCTCCCCCAGCCCATCCCTGCCTCCAAGTAAGATCCTGCTGTTAGCCCCCCAAATGGTTAAGTGTTAGCCAGTGTTTCCACTGAGACTGTGGAAAACAAGTGATATTGATCTAAGCCTGTCAAATAAGAGGAAGGCTGGCGCCAGCTACCCCCTGAGCTGATGGGATAATGGCAGGAAAAGATCAACACGTTTGAGATAGGACCACGGAAACCAAACAGAAGAAAGAGAGTGTACATTCCACAAGTCCCTAAAACTTGTGGCGCCTTTTCCCTTAAAAACCGGATGATCGGTAGTCTGGTGAGACAGACGATTTTAGGAGGAGCTCATTCCCCTCTGTCTCCATTTACCGGTTTATCTAATAAAGCTCTTGCTACCGGGTTTTTTTTTTTTTTTACCCACCTCACCCATCTCAAGAATTGGCTATTTGCAGCAGGCGGCTCTAACTCGTGAAATGCAGTAACACCACCTTCCTTCCGTCGGGTATCCCCTGAGCAGCTGTGATGTTAACCGGGTAAGTACTGACTTAATGCTAAGGGCTGGAGTACACTTGCCTGAGTAAAAGAAAAAAGAAGAAAATTTGGAAAACGGCTTCGATTTTTATGGCTATTGAATCTGGATGTATGACCAAAAAAAATGTATGTTTGTGATCTCATAAATGCTAGATGTTTCTTCCCCATCAGGGGAAGCCAAAAAGGAAAAAACAAAAGTCAGTGGAACATCACCCCCTTGCATTTGGCTGCTGCTGGGAGGATGGGAACTGAAACCCTCTCTGAGGATGGACAACAGGCCAAAAATCTCTGTGCCGGATGGTTTTTGCCTGTTGGGACGTCGGGAAAAGGGGAGACAGCAGGCAAAGGGAGGTCATCTCCAGATGGAGAAACACCTGTGGAGTTTTTTTTTTTTTTTTTTTTATAATAACTTTTATTAAGCTTCAAGTGAACGTTTACAAATCCAATCAGTCTGTCACATATAAGTTTACATACATCTCACTCCCTACTCCCACTTACTCTCCCCGTCTTGAGTCAGCCCTTTCAGTCTCTCCTTTCTTGACAATTTTGCCGGCTTCCCTCTCTCTCTATCCTCCCATCCCCCCTCCAGGCAAGAGTTGCCAACACAATCTCAAGTGTCCACCTGATATAATTAGCTCACTCTTCATCAGCATCTCTCTCCCACCCGCTGACCAGTCCCTTTCATTTCTGAAGAGTTGTCTTCGGGGATGGTTCCTGTCCTGTGTCAGCTGAAGGTCTGGGGAGCATGGCCGCCGGGATTCCTCCAGTCTCAGTCAGACCATTAAGTTTGGTCTTGTTATGAGAATTTGGGGTCTGCATCCCACTGATCTCCTGCTCCCTCAGGGGTCCTCTGCTGAGCTCCCTGTCAGGGCAGTCATCGATTGTGGCCGGGCACCAACTAGTTCTTCTGGTCTCAGGATGATGTAGGTCTCTGGTTCATGTGGCCCTTTCTGTCTCTTGGGCTCTTAGTTGTCATGTGGGCTTGGTGTTCTTCATTTTCCTTTGCTCCAGGTGGGTTGAGACCAATTGCTGCATCTTAGATGGCTGCTTGTTAGCATTTAAGACCCCAGACGCCACATTTCGAAGTGGGATGCAGAATGATTTCATAATAGAATTATTTTGCCAATTGACTTAGAAGTCCCCGCAAACCATGTTCCCCAGACCCCCGCGCTTGCTCCGCTGACCTTTGAAGCATTCATTTTATCCCGGAAACTTCTTTGCTTTTGGTCCAGTCCAATTGAGCTGACCTTCCATGTATTGAGTGTTGTCTTTCCCTTCACCTAAAGCAGTTCTTATCTACTGATTAATCAATAAAAAACCCTCTCCCACCCTCCCTCCCTCCCCCCCTCGTAACCACAAAAGTATGTGTTCTTCTCAGGTTTACTATTTCTCAAGATCTTATAATAGTGGTCTTATACAATATTTGTCCTTTTGCCTCTGACTAATTTCGCTCAGCATAATGCCTTCCAGGTTCCTCCATGTTATGAAATGTTTCAGAGATTCGTCACTGTTCTTTATCGATGCGTAGTATTCCATTGTGTGAATATACCACAATTTATTTACCCATTCATCCGTTGATGGACACCTTGGTTGCTTCCAACTTTTTGCTATTGTAAACAGAGCTGCAATAAACATGGGTGTGCATATATCTGTTTGTATGAAGGCTCTTGTATCTCTAGGGTATATTCCTAGGAGTGGGATTTCTGGGTTGTATGGTAGTTCTATTTCTAACTGTTTAAGATAACGCCAGATAGATTTCCAAAGTGGTTGTACCATTTTACATTCCCACCAGCAGTGTATGAGAGTTCCAATCTCTCCGCAGCCTCTCCAACATTTATTATTTTGTGTTTTTTGGATTAATGCCAGCCTTGCTGGTGTGAGATGGAATCTCATCGTAGTTTTAATTTGCATTTCTCTAATGGCTAATGATCGAGAGCATTTTCTCATGTATCTGTTGGCTGCCTGAATATCTTCTTTAGTGAAATGTGTGTTCATATCCTTTGCCCACTTCTTGATTGGGTTGTTTGTCTTTTTGTGGTTGAGTTTTGACAGAATCATGTAGATTTTAGAGATCAGGCGCTGGTCGGAGATGTCATAGCTGAAAATTCTTTCCCAATCTGTAGGTGGTCTTTTTACTCTTTTGGTGAAGTCTTTAGATGAGCATAGGTGTTTGATTTTTAGGAGCTCCCAGTTATCGGGTTTCTCTTCATCATTTTTGGTAATGTTTTGTATTCTGTTTATACCTTGTATTAGGGCTCCTAGGGTTGTCCCAATTTTTTCTTCCATGATCTTTATCGTTTTAGTCTTTATGTTTAGGTCTTTGATCCACTTGGAGTTAGTTTTTGTGCATGGTGTGAGGTATGGGTCCTGTTTCATTTTTTTGCAAATGGATATCCAGTTATGCCAGCACCATTTGTTAAAAAGGCTATCTTTTCCCCAGTTAATTGACACTGGTCCTTTGTCAAATATCAGCTGCTCATACGTGGATGGATCTATGTCTGGGTTCTCAATTCTGTTCCATTGGTCTATGTGTCTGTTGTTGTACCAATACCAGGCTGTTTTGACTACTGTGGCTGTATAATAGTTTCTGAAGTCAGGTAAGGTGAGGCCTCCCACTTTCTTCTTCTTTTTCAGTAGTGCTTTGCTTATCCGGGGCTTCTTTCCGTTCCATATGAAATTGGTGATTTGTTTCTCTATCCCCTTAAAATATGACATTGGAATTTGGATCGGAAGTGCGTTAAATGTATAGATGGCTTTTGGTAGAATAGACATTTTTACTATGTTAAGTCTTCCTATCCATGAGCAAGGTATGTTTTTCCACTTAAGTATGTCCTTTTGAATTTCTTGTAGTAGAGCTTTGTAGTTTTCTTTGTATAGGTCTTTTACATCCTTGGTAAGATTTATTCCTAAGTATCTTATCTTCTTGGGGGCTATTGTGAATGGTATTGATTTGGTTATTTCCTCTTCGGTGTTCTTTTTGTTGATGTAGAGGAATCCAAGTGATTTTTGTATGTTTATTTTATAACCTGAGACTCTGCCAAACTCTTCTATTAGTTTCAGTAGTTTTCTGGAGGATTCCTTAGGGTTTTCTGTGTATATAATCATGTCATCTGCAAATAGTGATAACTTTACTTCTTCCTTGCCAATCCGGATACCTTTTATTTCTTTGTCTAGCCTGATTGCCCTGGCTAAGACTTCCAACACGATGTTGAATAAGAGCGGTGATAAAGGGCATCCTTGTCTGGTTCCCGTTCTCAAGGGAAATGCTTTCAGGTTCTCTCCATTTAGAGTGACATTGGCTGTTGGCTTTGCATAGATGCCCTTTATTATGTTGAGGAATTTTCCTTCAATTCCTATTTTGGTAAGAGTTTTTATCATGAATGGGTGTTGGACTTTGTCAAATGCCTTTTCTGCATCAATTGATAAGATCATGTGGTTTTTGTCTTTTGTTTTATTTATGTGATGGATTACATTAATGGTTTTTCTGATATTAAACCAGCCTTGCATACCTGGTATAAATCCCACTTGATCAGGGTGAATTATTTTTTTGATGTGTTGTTGGATTCTATTGGCTAGAATTTTGTTGAGGATTTTTGCATCAATGTTCATGAGGGATATAGGTCTATAATTTTCTTTTTTTGTAATGTCTTTACCTGGTTTTGGTATCAGGGAGATGGTGGCTTCATAGAATGAGTTGGGTAGTATTCCGTCATTTTCTATGCTTTGGAATACCTTTAGTAGTAGTGGTGTTAACTCTTCTCTGAAAATTTGGTAGAACTCTGCAGTGAAGCCGTCCGGGCCGGGACTTTTTTTTGTTGGGAGTTTTTTGATTACCGTTTCAATCTCTTTTTTTGTTATGGGTCTATTTAGTTGTTCTACTTCTGAATGTGTTAGTTTAGGTAGGTAGTGTTTTTCCAGGAATTCATCCATTTCTTCTAGGTTTTCAAATTTGTTAGAGTACAATTTTTCATAATAATCTGAAATGATTCTTTTAATTTCATTTGGTTCTGTTGTGATGTGGTCCTTCTCATTTCTTATTCGGGTTATTTGTTTCCTTTCCTGTATTTCTTTAGTCAGTCTAGCCAATGGTTTATCAATTTTGTTAATTTTTTCAAAGAACCAGCTTTTGGCTTTGTTAATTCTTTCAATTGTTTTTCTGTTCTCTAATTCATTTAGTTCAGCTCTAATTTTTATTATTTGTTTTCTTCTGGTGCCTGATGGATTCTTTTGTTGCTCACTTTCTATTTGTTCAAGTTGTAGGGACAGTTCTCTGATTTTGGCTCTTTCTTCTTTTTGTATGTGTGCATTTATTGATATAAATTGGCCTCTGAGCACTGCTTTTGCTGTGTCCCAGAGGTTTTGATAGGAAGTATTTTCATTCTCGTTGCTTTCTATGAATTTCCTTATTCCCTCCTTGATGTCTTCTATAACCCAGTCTTTTTTCAGGAGGGTATTGTTCATTTTCCAAGTATTTGATTTCTTTTCCCTCGTTTTTCTGTTATTGATCTCTAGTTTTATTGCCTTGTGATCTGAGAAGATGCTTTGTAATATTTCGATGTTTTGGACTCTGCAAAGGTTTGTTTTATGTCCTAATATGTGGTCTATTCTAGAGAATGTTCCATGTGCGCTGGAAAAAAAAGTATATTTTGCAGCAGTTGGGTGGAGAGTTCTGTATAAGTCAATGAGGTCAAGTTGGTTGATTGTTGTAATTAGATCTTCCGTGTCTCTGTTGAGCTTCTTGCTGGATGTCCTGTCCTTCTCCGAAAGTGGTGTGTTGAAGTCTCCTACTATAATTGTGGAGGTATCTATCTCGCTTTTCAGTTCTGTTAAAATTTGATTTATGTATCTTGCAGCCCTGTCATTGGGTGCATAAATATTTAATATGGTTATGTCTTCCTGATCAATTGTCCCTTTTATCATTATATAGTGTCCTTCTTTATCCTTTGTGGTGGATTTAAGTCTAAAGTCTATTTTGTCAGAAATTAATATTGCTACTCCTCTTCTTTTTTGCTTATTGTTTGCTTGATATACTTTTTTCCATCCTTTGAGTTTTAGTTTATTTGAGTCTCTAAGTCTAAGGTGTGTCTCTTGTAGGCAGCATATAGATGGATCGTGTTTCTTTATCCAGTCTGTGACTCTCTGTCTCTTTATTGGTGCATTTAGTCCATTTACATTCAGGGTAATTATAGATAAGTAAGTTTTTAGTGCTGTCATTTTGATGCCTTTTTATGTGTGTTGTTGACAATTTCATTTTTCCACATACTTTTTTGTGCTGAGGCGTTTTTCTTAGTAAATTGTGAGATCCTCATTTTCATAGTGTTTGACTTTATGTTAGTTGAGTCGTTACGTTTTTCTTGGTTTTTGTCTTGAGTTATAGAGTTGTTATACCTTTTTGTGGTTACCTCATTATATACCCCTATTTTTCTAAGTAAAAACCTAACTTGTATTGTTCTATATCGCCTTGTATCACTCTCCATATGGCAGTTCAATGCCTCCTATATTTAGTCCCTCTTTTTGATTATTGTGATCTTTTACCTATTGACTTCCATGATTCCCTGTTATGTGTATTTTTTTTTTTTAATTAATCTTAATTTGTTTGTTTTTGTGATTTCCCTATTTGAGTTGATATCAGGACGTTCTGTTTTGTGACCTTGTGTTGTGCTGATATCTGATATTATTGGTTCTCTGACCAAACAATATCCTTTAGTATTTCTTGTAGCTTTGGTTTGGTTTTTGCAAATTCTCTAAACTTGTGTTTGTCTGTAAATATCTTAATTTCGCCTTCATATTTCAGAGAGAGTTTTGCTGGATATATGATCCTTGGCTGGCAGTTTTTCTCCTTCAGTGTTCTGTATATGTCGTCCCATTCCCTTCTTGCCTGCATGGTTTCTGCTGAGTAGTCAGAACATATTCTTATTGATTCTCCCTTGAAGGAAACCTTTCTTTTCTCCCTGGCTGCTTTTAAAATTTTCTGTTTATCTTTGGTTTTGGTGAGTTTGATGATAATATGTCTTGGTGTTTTTCTTTTTGGATCAATCTTAAATGGGGTTCGATGAGCATCTTGGATAGATATCCTTTCGTCTTTCATGATGTCAGGGAAGTTTTCTGTCAGAAGTTCTTCAACTATTTTCTCTGTGTTTTCTGTCCCTCCTCCCTGTTCTGGGACTCCAATCACCCGCAGGTTATCCTTCTTGATAGAGTCCCACATAATTCTTAGGGTTTCTTCATTTTTTTTAATTCTTTTATCTGATTTTTTTTCAGCTATGTTGGTGTTAATTCCCTGGTCCTCCAGATGTCCCAGTCTGCATTCTAATTGCTCGAGTCTGCTCCTCTGACTTCCTATTACGTTGTCTAATTCTGTTATTTTATTGTTAATCTTTTGGATTTCTACATGTTGTCTCTCTATGGATTCTTGCAACTTATTAATTTTTCCAGTATGTTCTTGAATAATCTTTTTGAGTTCTTCAACAGTTTTATCAGTGTGTTCCTTGGCTTTTTCTGCAGATATCCTAATTTCATTTGTGATATCATTAAGCATTCTGTAAATTAGTTTTTTATATTCTGTATCTGATAATTCCAAAATTGTATCTTCATTTGGGAAAGATTTTGATTCTTTTGTTTGGGGGGTTGGAGAAGCTGTCCCGGTCTGCTTCTTTAAGTGGTTTGATATGGATTGTTGTCTCCGAGCCATCACTGGGAAACTAGTTTTTCCAGAAAATCCGCTGCGTGCAGTCCTAATCCCTGCGGGACGGTTCCCCGGCTCGGATGCTGCTCTTTCTGCTCCAAGATCAGTCACTGCCTCCCGGGGACTTCTCCTACCGGCTGCGTCCCACGCCGCCCGTGGAACCAGCTGGTCCCCCTCCCGGGGTTAGTTCAGGGGGGTGGAGCAGCTCTCTGTGCTTGTGCCGTATCTGACTGGTACGCTGGCTCCAGGCTCTGGAAACAATCGCTGCTTCCCCGTATTAGTTCGTTCTCCGTCTCTAAATCTGTGTTTGTTGTTCAGGGTTCGTAGATTGTTATGTATGTGATCGATTCACTTGTTTTTCCGTGTCTTTGTTGTAAGAGGGAACCGAGGTAGCGTCTGCCTAGTCCGCCATCTTCAACACCTGTGGAGTTTTGATAAACACATTCGAGTTTGCTACGGAGCCCTCGCTAAATTCAGATGCCTGACCTTTAGGGGCTGATGGTTTTCCAGCCTGATGTGCCCATGTTTGAGTGGGTCTGTTTGGGCTCAAAGGTTGACGGGAAAAGGGGCTTAGGAGAGTGTTGCTTGTCACTTGGACTCGGAACACGGCTGTCTTGCTGCTGCTGAAGAAAAGCCGCTGGCTGTTTGGAGTTGTGCCTTCACAGGTCCTAACTGCCTGGGCCTAACCCCTAAGCTGAAACCTGAGAGACTGTCTGCTCTGGGCTGAACTGAATTGAAAGCAGGCATAGGCTCAAAGAACAGGGTTTCCACACTGGGTCCTTTGCAGATTTAAAACCTCTCTGTGGGGCCCTGAGCTGTGATGTGGCTGGACCATCTGGTCACATACAAATGCCCACAGGAGAGGGCTTGTACTTTGCTGGGACCTTCTTCTGAAACCTAGCTGCAGATGGGCTCCATATTTCTCTGCATCACAGACTCCTGACTTGTGATTCTTGCCAAAAGCTACAATTTGGGGAAGGGAGGGTCACAGGAGTATGACCCCCACCCACTACTGCACTGGACCCCCTCTCAGGGACGTCCCTCTGGTGTTGACTGTCATTTGGCTTTTTAGATTAGTTGTGATTCACAAGAATGGATTGATACCCTGAGTCTAGCTCCCTCACTTTCCTCCTGGTTTGTTGTAGTTAGCCACCATTGAGCTGGTCCAGACTCATGGTCACCCCATGCACAACGGGATGAAATGCTGCCTGGTCCTCTGCCATCCCCATAATCAGTCGTGGATCTGACTATTGCGATCCATAGGGTTTTTATTGGCTGCTTTTTGAAAGCTGACAGCCAGACCTTTCTTCCTAGACCAGAAGCCCTGCTGAAAAGTGTTTGGCATCAGAGCAACACGCAAGTCTCCACCGACAGGCAGATGGTGACTGTGCATAAGACATGCTGACCAGGAATTGAACCCAGGTCTCCCACGTGGAAGGTAAGATTTCTACCCCAGAGCCACTACTGCTCCTTTTCCTCCTGGTCTACACACCTTAAATAAGGCAGTTTGATTACTAAATGCATCTGCCTCCAGGAAGGGATTGTCCGAGTTACCTAGTGCTGCTGTAACACAAAGACCGCAAGTAGGTGGCTTTAAAGAACAGAATTTTTTTTTTTCTCATGATTTGGAAGCTTAAATTAGCATCTCAGCCCCGTTGATTCCCTCCTTGTCCATAGCCCCAGGTATTCCTTGGTTCCTTGGTGCTCCTTGGCTTGTAGATGGTCCTCTCTTGGCCTCTGTCCTCTCCCTGTGTGTGTCTCTGTGTCTGTTCTGTTCTTTTTATAACTCAGAAGTGATAAGGTTTAGGATCCACCTTACTCTGACATGATGACCTCATTAGCATAACAAAAGAGAAACCCTATTTCCAACAGAATCGCATCCACAGGTACAGGAGTTAGGATTTCGACACAGGTTTTTGGGGAGACACAATTCAATCCACAACAGGCATGGATCTTTTCTAGACTGCTCACTGGATAAATGATCAGGACTCAAGGGATAGAGGGTTATGTAAACCCATTCTGAAGATTTCTGAATATTCCCGCGTTTTCTCCTGACCAATCCCTGGACATGATATATCTTTCTGGTTCTGTTAAAATGTTTTTCTATTAAAATGCTTTTGTCCCTTTTCCGTATCTTCCAGATGAAAGGTTTAGATGAGAATAAAAAAATGATTGGGAAAACGTAACACTGCGATTACCGAATGAGACATACTGATTTTGTGACCAGAGAGAAAAACAAAAACTCAGCCCTTGGGGGGCAATACAGTGGTGGCAACGAGGGGGGAGAAAAAAAAGCCAAACCCGTTGCCGTCGAGTGGATTTCGACTCATAGCGACCCTAAAGGACAGAGTAGAACTGCCTTATAGAGTTTCCAAGGAGCACCTGGTGGATTTGAACTGCTGACCTTTTGGTTAGCAGCCATAGCGCTTAACTACTGTGCCGCCAGGGTTCCCAAGGAGGGGGAGGGGCAGCATAAATCGTTGTTTTCCAGAACTCCTAGAAGCCTTCTCCTCCTCCCAAAAGAAAAACAAAAGCATTTTTTTTCCCTCGTGTAAAAAATGAAACAGAGTTTCTGTAAAATAAGAGTTTTTTTCAAAGGTTTGCAGATCAGGAAGTGCCAAAATGAAAGCTCAAAATGGCGTCCCGAAAATGGCGCATAACCGTACATCTTTTATAGTCAATTGTACGGAGTTGGGAAGAGCACGGGGTACACGTGATGAGTTAACATTCACCATGCTTTCATAAGACTCGTTCAACAAGAATTTCTATTGGCTTAGCCATGGTTTCCTTAGTCACGGTTTCCCAGTTCCAGAGCTGGTTCCTTGCGTTCCCTGCAGTCCTCCGGGTGGACCACTTTGGAGTGTTACAAAATAAGTTATCTTGGTCAAGAGTGTGGTCACATGCCCTGAAAAGCAGAAGCAGGGATCTTGGACAAAATGGAATCCAATTCAGACCTGTGCCACCCATTTTAGTTATGACAAGTACCTCAGTTTTAGAGGGCTCTTTGGCATTTGTCTGCCTTAGAATCCAAATTGACCCACTTGAAAAGACGCATGTTTGGCTGGAAAACCATCAGCCTCTGATGATCAGATATTTGATTTCGACAAGGCCTCATGAGCTAGCTCAAAACTATTTTTCAGAACTCTAAAAGTGTTCCAAGTTTTGCCTTTTCAAGCTGCTGGAGCATTTTACCCAGAGAATAGCAACATCTCACATACTTTGGACATGCTATGAGGAGGGACCCGTCCCTGGAGAAAGACATCATGCTTGATAAAGTAGAGGGTCAGCAAAAAAGAGGAAGACCCTTAATGAGATGGAGTGACACAGTGGCTGCAACAATGGGCTCAAACACAACAACGATTGTGAGGATGGCACAGGACCCAACAGTTTTTTGTTTTGTTGTACATAGGGGTCGCTATGAGTCAGAACTGACTCATTGGCACCTAGCAACAACAACAGCAGCAAAACTGCAAGGTTTGAGGACATAACCTCCACACAAGACTGCCCTCACTTCTGACGCCAACTGCAAGTTTGGGGGTTCAATAATTAGCCAGAAGGACTCACAGAACTCACTGAAAGCTGTTATACTCATGATTATGGTTTATTTCAGAGAAAGGACACAGATTAAATGCAGAGGTGCATTGGGCAGAGTTGGGGAGGGTTCCAAATATGAAGCTTCCCTTGTCCTCAGGTCGTGTTACCTTCTTGGTATTGATGTGTGACAATAAACACAGGGTATTGCCAACAAAGGAAGCTCAGCCAAGCTTCAACGTCCAGAGTTTTTATTGGGGCTTTATTATGTAGGCTTGGTTGATTGATTGCCCATGTAGTTGAACTCAGTCTCTGGGTCAACTGATATTGTGTGACCTGGGCCCCCATTTAAATCACATTGTTGGTCTTTCTGGTGAGGCCTGCTCCCGTTCTGTGACCATTGGGTGTGGCTGGCCCTGTACCAAGATTCAGTGGGGCCGTCCCCCTCCTAAACAAAGATACTTCTATTTCGTGTGACATATTACCTCTCAGAAGCCAAGGGCAAAAACCAGACATTCTTTCTGGGCAAGGGCAAATACTTTACAGTATGTCAAACTGACAGCTGAGCATACACCTGACACCTACACCTGATTATACCTGAAAGTGCTGACTATAAGCCATCAGGAAGTGACCCAGGTTCTGCACTTCCCACAGAGAACACCTTTAGATGTTGTCATGTCCCTGAGGCAGAGGAACTGGTGTCATGGACAAGCAAAACTGTGTGGGGCTGACTGCCTTCAGGCAGTCCCTTTGAAACCAAGGGCAGAACTGAATTATTTTGGATTGGACTGGGAACTCTAAGACAGGTGGCCTCACGGCGGGTGATCACATTGGAACTCTGCTAACCTGTATTGCCTGACGAATGTATGTCCTGTTTCGGGTGTTCTAATAAGCCCTCACAACTGGACCAATGAGCAGCATCATGATAAACGGAGAAAAGATTGAAGTTGTCAAGGATGTCATTTTGCTTGGATCCACAGTCAACACCCATTAAAGCAGCAGTCAAGAAAGCCAAAGACGCATTGCATTGGGCAAATCTGCTGCAAAAGACCTCTTTAAGGTGTTGAAGAGCAAAGATGTCACCTTGAGAACTAACGTTCACCTGACTAAAGCCATGGTGTTGTCGGTCACCTTATATGCATGCAAAAGCTGGACAATGAATAAGGAAGACTGAAAAAGAACTGACGCTGGCGAAGAATACTGAATATACCGTGGACCGCCAAAAGAACAAACAAATCTGTCTTGGAGGAAGTACAGCCGGAATGCTCCTGAGAAGCAAGGATGGTGAGACTGTGTCTCACATACTTTGGACATGTGATCAGGAGGGATCAGTCCCTGGAGAAGGACATCATGCTTGGTAAAGTAGAGGGTCAGGGAAAAAGAGGAAGACCCTCAAGAGATGGATTGACATAGCGGCTGCAGCAATGGGCTCGAGCACAGAAACAGTTGTGAGGATGTCGTAGGACCAGGCAGTGTTTCATTCTGTTGTACATGGTGCCACTATGAGTTGGGGCTGACTCGGTGGCACCTAACAACAAGTGTAAACTCTTTGTTTCCAAGGGTACCACATGTGCTGTCTGGGATTATAGTTCTCGTGTGTACCCTATCAAGATGCTGCCTCAGCCTGGAAGGCTGCTGGGAAAAAATTAAGTCCCACTTCTCTGCCCCTTCTGTTCTGACGTTAGCTGTACATGCAGCACTTCTTCCTCTAACCCCAACCGCCTGGAGTTAGGTCAGACCTCACAAGTTAAACGGCACTGTCTTCCAGACGCCAGCCATAAGGTTGAGAGTCCCCATAACACCCTCACTTCTGACCTGCCAGCTACAAATGCAGGGTTTTCCCACGAACCCCTCAGGATGCCAGCCTTAAGCTTGGAATTCCCCAGGCCTCTTCACTTCTGACATGCTGACTCCCACTATGCCCTTGGGTTTTATAATTTGGTAGAATGACTCATAGAACTCAAGGAAGCACTATAGTTGTTGCTGTTAGGTGCCATCAAGTTGGTTCTGACTCATAGTGACCCTGTGTACAACAGAACAAAACACTGCTCCATCCTGTACCATCCTCACAGTTGTTGCTGTTTGAGCCCATTGTTGCAGCCACAGTGTCCAATTCATCTCATTGAGGGTCTTCCTCTTTTCCACTGACCCTCTACTTTACCAGCATGATGTCCTTCTCCAGGGACTGGTCCCTCCTGATAACATGTCCAAATAATGTGAGATGAAGTCTCAGAATCTTTGTTTCTAAGGAGCATTCTGGCTGTATGTCTTCCAAGACAGATTTGTTCATTCTTCTGGAGTCCATGGTATACTCAATATTCTTTGTCAACACCATGATTCAAAGGCATCAATTCTTCGGTCTTCCTTATTCATTGTCCAGCTTTCCCATGAATACAAGGAGATTGAAAATACCCTGGCTTGGGTCAGGTCCTTACAGTGTATCTTAGTCCTTACAGTGGTATCTTTGCTTTTTAACACTTTGAAGAGGTCTTTTGCTGCAGATTTGCCCAATGCAATATGTCATCTGATTTCTTGACTGCTGCTTCCCTGGCCGTTGATTGTGGAATCAAGTAAAATGAAATCCTTGTCAACTTCAATATTTTCTTCACTAATCATGGTGTTGTTTGTTGGTCCAGTTGTGACGATTTTTGTTTTCTTTATGTTAAAGTGTAATCCATACTGAAGGCTGGGTTCTTTGATTTTCATTAGAAAGTGCTTCAAGTCCTCTTCACTTTCAGCAAGCAAGGTTGTGTCATCTACATATCACAGGTTGTTGATTAGTCTTACTCCAATCCTGATGCCCTGTTCTTCTTCCTGTAGTCCAGCCTCTCAGATTATTTGCTCAGCATACAGATTGAATAAGTATGGTGAAGGATACAACCCTGACACACACCTGTCCTGATTTTAAACCACACAGTACCCCCTTGTTCTGTCCCAGCGACCGTCTCTTGGTCTAGGTACAGGTTCCACATGAGCATAATTAAGTGTTCTGGAACTCCCATTCTTCCCAATGTTATCCATAATTTGTTATGATCCACACAGTCGAATCCCTTCGCACAGTCAATAAAGCACGAGTAAACATCTTTCTGGTATTCTCTGCTCTTAGCCAAGATATATCTGACGTCAGCAATGATATCCCTGGTTCCATGTCCTCTTCTGAATCCAGTTTGAATTTCTGGTAGTTCCCTGTCTATGTACAGCTGCAACCATTTTTTAACTATCTTCAGCAAAATTTTACTGACATGTAATATTAATGATATTGTTCGATAATTTCCACATTCAGTTGGATCACCTTTCTTTGGAATGGCCACAGATATAGATCTCTTCCAGTCAGTTGGCCAGGTACCCGTCTCCCAAATTTTTTGGCATAGATGAATGTGCACTTCCATCGTTGCACCCATTTGTTAAAACATCTCAGTTGGTATTCCATCAATTCCTGGAGCCTTGTTCTTCACCAGTGCCTTGAGTGCAGCTTGGATTTCTTCCTTCAGTACTGTTGGTTCTTGATCATATCCTACTTCCTGACATGGTTAAAAGTCAGTTCTTTTTTGTATGGTGACTCTGTGTATTCCTTCCATCTTCTTTTGATGCTTCTTATGTCATTCAGTATTTTGCCTATAGAATCATTCAGTGTTGCATCTCAAGGTTTGAGTTTTTTCTTCAGTTCTTGCAGCTTGAGAAATGTCCAATGAGTTCTTCCCTTTTGGTTTTCTAGCTCCAGGTCTTTGCACATGTCATCATAGTGCTTTCCTTTGTTTTCTCGAGCTGCCCTTTGACATCTTCTGTTCAGCTTTTTTACTTCATTTCTTCCATTGGCTTTAGCTATTGGTTGTTCAAGAGCAAGTTTCAGAGTCACTTCTGACATCCGTTTTGGTCTGTTCTTTCTTTTTAATGACATTTTGTTTTCTTTACATGTAATGACCTTGGTGTCATCCCACAACTCATCTGGTCTTTGGTCATTAGTGTTCAATGTGTCAAAACTATTCTTGAGATGGTCTCTAAATTCAGGTGGGACATACTCAAGGTGGTACTTTGGCTCCTATGGACTTGCTTTAATTTTCTTCAGCTTCAACTTAAACTCGCATATGAGCAATCGATGGTCCTTTCAGAAGTCAGCCCCTGGCCTTGTTCTGACTGATGATACTGAGCTTCTTCATCATCTCTTTCAACAAATGTACTCGATTTGATTCCTGTGTATTCCGTCCAGGGTGGTCCATGTGTATAGTCATTTATGTTGTTGAAAAAGGTATCTGCAATGAATAGATTGTTGGTCTTGCAAAATTCTATTATGTGGTCTCCAGCATTGTTTCTATGACCAAGGCCATATTTTCCAACTACCGATCCATCTTCTTGTTTCAAACTTCGCATTCCAATCACCAGTCATTATCAATGGATGTAGATTGTGCGTTTAATCAATTTCAGACTGCAAAAGTTGGTAAATCTCTTCAGTTTCCTCATTGTTGGCATTGGTGGTTGGTGCGTAGATTTGAGTAATAGTTGTTTTAACTAGTCTCCCTTATAGGCCTATAGATATTATCCTATCACTGATAGTGTTGTGTTTTAGGAGAGATCTTGAAATGTTCTTTTTGACCATGAATGTGACGCTATTCCCCTTCAATTTATCATTGCTGGCATAGTAGACTGTATGATTGCCTGATTCAAAATAGCTAACACCAGTCCATTTCAGCTCACGAATGCCTAGAATATCTATCTTCAAGTATTGCATTTCATATTTGGCAACCTCCAATTTTCCTAGATTCGTGCTTCTTACATTCCAAGTTCTGATGATTAATGGATGTTTGTAGTCATTTTGAGTCATGCCACCTCAGCAGATTAAGGTCCCAAAAGCTTTCCTCCATCTACATCATTAAGGTAGCTTAATGAAAATTTGAGGAGGCAGCTCTTTCCCAATGTATATTGAGTGCCTTCCAACCAGAGGTGCTCGTCTTCTGGCACTGTATCAGACAATGCTCCACTGCTATTTATAAGATTTTTGCTGGCCAATTTTTTTTAGAAGTAGATCACCAAGTCCTGCTTTCTAGTCTTAGTGTGGAAACTCTGCTGAAATCTGTCCACCATAGGTGACCCTGCTGGTATTTGAAATACCAGTGGCATAGCTTCCAGCATCACAGCAACACACAAGCCTCCGCAGTATGACAAACTGACAGACGAGTGGTGGACTATACTTATGATTACAGTTTTATTATAGCAGAAAGGATACAAATGAAGAAAATCATAGGGCAAGATCTGGAATGGTTCCCAACATGGAGCTTCATGTCCCATGTGCATCGATGTCTTTCACCAACCAGGAAGCTCATGGAGTTTCAGTGTCCAAAGCTTTTATTGATGGTCTCATTACAAAATTCAAACTCAAACCCCTTTCCCCTGAGGTCAGTTGACATCAGGAAGTTTTATCAGCTGGTCTTTCTGGCCTGGCTAGCCCCCATCAAAGAGTCAGCTCATTAGCATAACCTGTTATGTTAGGTATGACCTGGAACCCTCATCAAAAATACTTCAATCACTGGGGTAATTCAAAGGTTTTAGAGATTATCTCTCAGGAATCCAGGACAAAGACCAAATTCTTTGGGTAAAATTTCCCCACAAAGGCATTCAGGTCAGCTTCAACTTACTGGCCAGACTTGTGATGTGCCTGAATTGACGTCTTGGGCCAGGTTAAAAAAAATAAAAAGGTTAATACAGAAACTTAAGGAGGAAGCCACCTGGATTTCTACACTTATGTTATGGATTTGTTTTAAATGGCTAAATCCAGGAGTCCTGGAGGGCATAAGGGAGGTCAGTACAGTAGGTTGGTCTTACCCTGATACGTTGGTCCTAGTGATAATAATTTTGCTGTAAAGATACCTTGGCCAAGATGGGGTGGACTGCAGAAAAGAGTTAACATAGCAGGCCCGAGAGGGCTATTTTCGCAAGGGCCTGTTTGCAAGGTTGGTCCTTGGTGACTGGGAAACTGGCATTCAGAATGTTTCCATTGTTTCCTAGATGATGAGGCCAGTTCACTGTGCTAGATTGTGCAAACAATGTGGTTTGTGCCAAACACCTGCTCTCCTTCTGGGAATCTAGAATTTGGTGTGTGTTAGGCTGAGTATGCCTACGTGCCCAGTCTCCAGTACAAACTTTGGGTGCTGAGTCTGCAATGGGCTTCCCTGCTGGGGGAAGAATGTGCCCTATATGGCCCCTCATAAGAGGGAAAGAGCCTGCACTTGGGTTTCTCCAGACTCCACTGTGTCTTTTTCCATTATGATCCAGCTGTGTATCCTTACTACATTGCCCTAATAACCTTTAGCCACGAGTACAACTGTATGTTGTGTTCTGTAAGTCCTTCTAGCCAATCTCCAAACATGGTGTTGGTCTTGGGGGCCCCCCACACAATACTTCCTAATCTTTAGACTCTATTCGAGTTTCACCAAATGTCCCAATAATGTTTTTTGTAACTAAAGTCAGAATCATGTGCAATTGTTCCTAGTTGTCATGTTTTGTTGTTGTGTGCCGTTGAGTCAATTCCAATTCACAGAGACCCTATAGCACAGAGTGGAACTTCCCCAAAGTGTTTCCAAGGAGCAGCTGGTGGATTTGAACTGCCGACCTTTTGGTTAGGAACCAATCTCTTAAGCACTGCACCACCAGGGCTCTCTATGTCTTCTTAGTCTCTTCTAATTTGGAACAATTCCTCAGCCCCTTTTTAATTTCATGGCTTTAACCATTTTCAAGATTATAGACCAATTTTACTTTGTAGAATATCCCCTGATTTGGTATTGTCTGATGTTTTCTCATAATTAGATTCGGATTGTGCATATTTGGCAGGAATATTACAGAAGTGACATTTTGTCTTCATTGCATCCCACCAGATGGTACACAATTTCATTTTGTCTCATTATCGATGATGCCCCATTATTGTCCCATTATCAGTGATGTTCACCTTGATCACTTGATTTAAGATGGTGTAAAAATGGCTTGGCAGGGGCACTTGGACTTCTCTAACTTCATGAGGGGGAAGGAGAACCAAGATCAATGGCCCAAAGCTGATTCCTATGAGGCGGAGATCAGATGCCTCCGTCTTCCAACCTTTTTACTAATTCTGACACCAACCACCCTTCCCATGGCACTCTCTACTTCTCTGCCAAGTTCGATAATTCATTGCAACGGCCACACAGAACTCACAGACAATACTCCTGATTATGGAATTTATTAGGGAAGTAACAGGTTAAAATTCAGGTTCAGGAACATTCAGGATACAGTTCTTCCATCAGGACAGCCTCTTCTCAGCCATGGCCCCTCGGTCTCTGACCTGCGTGCGCCAGTGTTACAAAGCTCTTTTAGCCCGGAGGTACCCCACTTCACCAGTAAGCCTCGGCCTGAAGGTGCTTTGCTTTCTCGCTCTGTGGACCGGGAAGCCCACTTCACCAACTCCTGTGGGTCCCCTGGTTCAGCTGCTTCTGCTGCTGCTTCTCCATGCCATCTTTGATATTACAGCTTGCTTTCTCTCTCCTGGGTCTAAGCGCAGGGATCCCAGATCCAAAGGACACACTCCATTCCTATCTCTTCTTGGTTAGTAAGTCAGGTCCCTCTCTGTTCTGGAATTGGCTCTCTTTTAAGCCTAGGGGGATGGCAAAACTGACCAGTCCCCTTGGTGGGCCGTAAGTACCTCATTTGATTAGTATCACGTAGTCATTTGGTGGGAGTTACAAAGACTATGGCTAAAAGGGCCATATTAAGTAATTCACCGTGCTGCAGGCAGTGTCCATTAAGTTACTTTTTTCCCTTTGTAATTTATATTTTAACCAAAACCAAACCTGCTGCCATCAAGTCGATTCCAAGTCACAGCGACCGTATAGGATGGAGTAGAACTGCCCCTTAGGGTTTCCAAAGAGCAGCTGGTAGATTCGAACTGCCAGCCTTTTGGTTAGCAGCCAATCTCTTAATCTCTGTGCCACCAAACCCAAAAAAACCAAACCCACTACCATTGAGTCGATTCCGACTCATAGCGACCCTAGAGGACAGAGTAGAACTGCCCCATAGAGCTTCCAAGGAGCACCTGGCAAATTTGAACTGCCAACCTCTTGGTTAGCAGCTGTAGCACTTAACCACTACGCCACCAGAGTTTCCTCTGTGCCACCCAGGGCTCCAAATTTGTGTTTAGTGGGTAAATATCCCACTCTTCACCAGCCTTTTAATTGATTTATATCATTATTGACTCGTGGTTTCCTATTTTATTCAATGGTTAGAATCTTACTCTCACTATTTTGATACTCAGTTTTGTCCCAAATTTGGGCACTGATAGCCCCTGAAGCTGGTTCCTGATCCCATCACTTCTTCCTTTTCTTTTCTTTTCTTACTCTCCTATATTAAGTATGGAAATCTTGGTGGCATAGTGGCTAAGAGGTATGGCTGCCAACCAAAATATCCATAGATCGAATCCACCAGGCGCTCCTTGGAAACTCTATGGGGCAGTTCTACTCCGTCCGATAGGGTTACTATGAGTTGGAATCGACTCACTGGTGACAGGTTATGTCAACTATGGAGCCCTGGCAGCGCAGTGGTTGAGAGCTACAGCTGCTAACCAAAAGGTTAGCAGTTTGAATCTATCAGCCGCTCCTTGGAAACCCTAGGGTGCAGTTCTACTTCATTCTATAGGGTCGCTATCAGTCAGAATGGGCTGTACTGCAACAGGTTGGTTTGTTTGTTTTGAATGAAGTATAGTATCATTTGTGCTGTACTTAAATTGGATTTTCACAATTGGGCTTTCTTGTAACTACTCTGCTGTCAGTTTATCTTAAATTAAGGCCTCCATGATGAGGCACAAACCTTTCTTCTTTCTGTTATTGTGACACTGCAGTGCGTAGTGAAGGTTTGGATGGCGTTCAATCAGAATGTAATAAATAGTTGGAGGAATTACTAATACCTTTTACAAATTTTTATTGTGATAATATATATATAACTACAACAGAACATTTGCCATTTTAATGACTTGTAAGTGTACTGTTCGGTGACATTAATTATAGTCACCATGTTGTATAACTACCACCGCCATCCATTTTCAAATATTTTTCAACCCCTTAATCAGAAACTCAGCACTCCTTAAGCAATAACTCCCCACTTCCCCCTCTCTCTAGCCTTTGGTGACCACTAATAAACTTTGGCCTCTAGGCATTGATCTATTCTAGATATTTCATATAAGTGGGATCATACCATATTTGTCCTTTTTTGTCTTACTGTGGTCAACATACTGTTTTCAAGGTTCACCCATGTCGTAGTATGTATCAGAAGTTTATTTCTCTTTATGGCTGTGTAGTATTCCTTTGTATGGATATACCACATTTAGTTCATCCATTAATCAACTGATGGATACTTGCTTGGGCTGTTTCCATCTTTTTTCTATTGTGAACAATGCTGCAATGAACACTGGTGTACAAGTATCTGCGTCCCTGCTTTCAGTTCTTTTAGGTATATACCTAGGAGTAGAATTGCTGGGTCATATGGTAGTTCTATGTTTAACTTTTGAGGAACCGACAAACTTTTCCACAGCTGCTGCACCATTTTACACTCCCACCAGCAATGCACAAGTGTAGCGATTTCTCCATTTCCTTACCAACAAGTGTTAATTTTGTTTTTTCTGATAATCGCCATCCTTGTGGGTGTGACATGGTATCTCATCGTGGTGTTGGTTTGTTTTTCCCTGATGACTAACAACCTGAGCATCTTTTCATTTGTTTATTGGTCATTTGTAGATCTTCTTCGGAGAACTGCCTGTTCATGTCCTCTGCCAGTTTTTTAATTGGTTGTTTGTCTTTTTGTCGTTGAGTTGTAGGAAGCCTTTATATATCCTGGATATTAAACCTTTATCAGATAGATGGTTTCCAAAGATTTTCTCCCATTCTTTGGACTGAGAAAGAGTTCTTGATTATTTTGGAATCCAGATTTCCAGGGTCCACGGAGTTGGCATGTAGAGTGATGGATCACTTTTGTGTGGCCTTCCTCGCCATAGTCTTGTAACTATCCACCCAGGTGATTTCGTGGGACTGAGCAGATAGGGTGATTGTAGCCCACCATGGGATTGGTCAATTTTGCCATCCTGCTGGGCTTGAAATCAGCCACCCCAGAGGTGGGAAACCGAAGATCCCACCACCACCAAGGAAGAACAGCCAGGAGCTACCACGTCCTTTGGACCCGGGATCCCTGCACTGAGAAGCTCCTGGACCCAGGAGACAGAGAAAGAGCTGTACCCTTGAAGATGGCGAGACCTGGCAGCAGAGACCTGAGAGCAGAGGCTCGGCAGCAGGAGACGGCATGACGGGCTTTCCAGTCCATGGAGAGAGAAAGCTGAGTGCCTTTGGCCAGAGGCCAAGGGCCAGGGAGAGGTGTGCCTGAAAGCACAGCTGGGAAGTGGCTGTCCTGAAAGAAGGACTATATCCCGATGGTTCCTGTAGCTGAATTGTAACCTGTTACTTCCCTAATAAACCCCATAATTGTGTGTATGGTCTGTGAGCTCTGTGAGGCCATTGCAATAAATTATCGAACTTGACAGAGAAGTAGAGAGTGCTGTAGGAGGGACGGTTGGTGTCAGAATTGGTAAAGATGACAGAGGAGGCACGTGTGACCTCCACCTCATAGAAGTCAGCCTTTTGCTGTTGGTTTTGATTCCTCTTCCCCTTTGTGAAGTTAGAGGAGGTCAGACGCTGTCCCCACAGTGACCCACTCCCAGGGGGTGACCCACCCAGGCCATTACCCTGGTCTTTTGAACCTTGAGCCTTGAGCAGACTGGTCTCCTAAAAGTCATCTTTAAGTCAAACAATAGTCTTGCTAATAAAACAGGCAGCAAAGGCCCTGAGATTGGAGGGTGCCTGTTTGAGAAATAGCAAAGAGAATGGTGTGGTTAGAGGAGAAGCAAGTAAAAGAGAAATAGACTATACTATCAGGGAGGTGGAAACGCTGGTGGTAGTGGTTAAGTGCTACAGCTGCTAACCAAAAGGTCGGCAGTTCAAATCTGCCAGGCGCTCCTTGGAAACTCTATGGAGCAGTTCTACTCTGTCCTACAGGGTCGCTATGAGTCGGAATCCACTCGATGGCGGTGGGTTTGGTTTTGGTTTGGTATCAGGGAGGTAATAGGGGGTTGAGTGTGGAACCTAGAGACTTAGTAAAACAGAGAGCAGAGGGGCCCCCAAATCTGCAAACAAAGTAACAAGGAATGGGCCAGGGTACAGAAACAAAACCATTCCCCAGAACAATGGGGCAGGGTATCTAAAAATAGCCCACAAACTTTTTAAAAGTTGGCTTTCAGAAGCAGCTGGAGAAAACCAGCCCCAGGGACACACGCAGAACATCCACCTGTGACCGCTGTGTGACCTTCTACCAGGGGCAGCGAGGGGCTGCAGCCCCGACCAGGAATCGAACCCGGGGAGCAAGAGACTGCGCAGGTGCGACACCCCATAATACGTCCTGCTATGAATCCCAGAGGCTCCGGAACAGGAGCCGTCTTGGAAAGCTGCTGCACAGGCACCTTAGTTAGCATATCCCTGCCTGTGCCTACGAATAAACATGAGTCTTCTCCCACCTGTGAACTTTTTAAAAACTCAGGCCCATCTTTTGTTCTTTAAGACAGGGGTATGCTCTGCTCTAGGCCCTCCTTGTCTCCGCATGCGAGCCTCTTCAATAAAGCTTTGCTCGTGTGGAAAACTCTGTGTGCCTTACCTGCTCATTCTTGACCAGTGAGAGGCAAGAACCTTATTCCGGTAACACTAATTAGTGAAGACCGCTTTGACTTGGTCACTGTGCTCCTTTGAAGAGTTATCTTTGTGCAGCAAGTTTTGAGAAACAGAAGCTGCAGGGTTGGACTAGAAGCAGTGTTGGTGTTGTAGGATAAATTGTTATGTGCAAACGCACTGTTCTGGCCCCATTTCCACACCCAATGTCGATAACATGAGGCATAAGAGTCTTTGGAAGTTCTTTAATCTCTGGAACACCTTGACTCTACTTAGAACTGTTGCCCGATTTATAAATTGTATATTAAATAAACTTCAAGTAAATTTATATTATTGGCATAATATGATTTTTGTTTTAACAGGGCTTTCTCTGCCCTTTCTTAATAAAGTCCTTTGATGCACAGAAGTTTTTAATTTTGATGCAGTCCTGTGATGTAGTGAATTACTTTAATATGGCCCTTCTAGCCATGGTCTTGTGACTCCCACAAAAATGATTGGGTGGGATTATGCAAATAAGGTGCTTGTGTCACACCAAAGGGATTGGACAGCCTGCTAATAATGCAAATAAGGTGCATGGAACCTTTGTGGCCATGGAACCACACAAATAAGGTATATGGAACTCTAATGAGGGATTGGTCAGGTTTGCCATCCTGGTAGTCTTAAAAGACAGCCAGTCCCAGAAGTGGAGAGAGGGGACCTCACTACCATCAAGAAGATCCAGGAAAGCAATAAATACTACTCAGCCAGTAGGAGAAACAAAGTCTTGGTACCCAGAAAAACCACCCAGTGCCATCGAGTCAATTCCGACTCACAGTGACCCTATAGGACAAAGTAGAACTGCCCCACAGAGTTTCTAAGGAGCGCCTGGCGGATTCAAACTGCCGACCTTTTGGTTAGCAGCCGTAGCACTTAACCACTGTGCCACCAGGGTTTCCGCAAATTCTTGGTACATACTACAATATGGATGGAGCTTGAAGACATTATGCTGAATGAAATAAGCTAATCACAAAACGACAAATATTGTATGACTTTGCTTATATAAAAAGACAAGGACAGGCAAATGTACAGAGACCAAAGTTTATTAGTGGTCACCAGGGGTGAGATGGAAAGGGGGCGTGGCTAACAGTCATGGAAAAATTGCATTGGATAAGGGTAGGGTTGTACAGCTGATTGCTGTAATAGCTGTCAATAAGTTGTACACCTGTAAAAAGTTGAATTGGCAAAAGTTGTATGGCAGATATAGTTACAACAGTGCCAAAAAAAAAAAAAAAGGTAACAGCTGAGGCTGCTTATGTACAACCAAAAAATCTCATGAGATTTGGTTCCTTGGTTGGGAGGTTTAGGGTCCTGGTTTGATGGGACATTCCAGTTAATGGGCCTAATGACATGTTTAGCGCTTCAGTTCTACCTCCTAGTTCTTTGCATAGTGCCTGGGGTCTTAAAAGCTTGCAAGCAGCCATCCAAGGCACGACAGGTCTCTATTTGCCTGGAGAAATAGAAGAAGATGAGTCAGGAATAGGAGGAGGATATGGAATGTGTGGCTAATTCCCTCAATGAACAATTACCTCCTTTGCCATGAGACCAGAAGAGCTGGATGTTGCCTGGCTACCATTACTGAACATTTTTCTTTTTAAAATTTTTATTGTGCTGTAAGTGAAAGTTTACAAATCAAGTCAGTCTCTCACACAAAAACTTATATACACCTTGCTACATACTCCCAATTACTCTTCCCCTAATGAGACAGCCCCCTCTCCACCTCCACTCTCTCTTCTCATGTCCATTTTGCCAGCTTCTAACCCCTCTACCCTCTCATCTCCCCTCCACGCAGGATATGCCAACATAGTCTCAAGTGTCCACCTGATCCAAGAAGCTCATTCCTCACCAGCATCCCTCTCCAACCCATTGTCCAGTCCAATCCCTGTCTGAAGAGTTGGCTTTGGGAATGGTTCCTGTCCTGGGCCAACAGAGGGCCTGGGGGCCATGACCACCGGGGTCCTTCTAGTCTCAGTCACACTGTTAAGTCTGGCCTTATGAGAATTTGGGGTCTGCCTTTTTTTTTTTTATCCCACTGCTCTCCTGCTCCCTCAGGGGTTCTCTGTCGTGTTCCCTATCAGGGCAGTCATTGGTTGTAGCTGGGCACCATCTAGTTCTTCTGGTCTCAGGATAATGTAGTCTCTGGTTCATGTGGCCCTTTCTGTCTCTTGGGCTCGTAATTACCTTGTGTCCTTGGTGTTCTTCATTCTCCTTTGATGCAGGTGGGTTGAGACCAACTGATGCATCTTAGATGGCTGCTTGCTAGCGTTTAAGACCCCAGAAGCCACTCCTCAAAGTGGGATGCAGAATGTTTTCTTAGATTTTATTATGCCAATTGACTTAGATGTCCCCTGAAACCATGGTCCCCAAACCCCTGCCCCTGCTATGCTGGCCTTCGAAGCATTCAGTTTATTCAGGAAACTTCTTTGCTTTTGGTTTAGTCCAATTGTGCTGACCTCCCCTGTATAGTGTGTTGTCTTTTCCTTCATCTAAAGTAGTTCTTATCTACTATCTAATTAGTGGGTACCCCTCTCCCACCCTCCCTCCCTACCCCCTCTTGTAACCACAAAAGAATGTTTTCTTCTCAGTTTAAACTATTTCTCAAGTTCTTATGATAGTAGTCTTATACAGTATTTGTCCTTTTGCAACTGACTCATTTCACTCAGCGTAATGCCTTCCAGGTTCCTCCATGTTATGAAATGTTTCACAGATTCCTCACTGTTCTTTATCGATGCGTAGTATTCCACTGTGTGAATATACCGTAATTTATTTAACCATTCATCCATTGATGGGCACCTTGGTTGCTTCCATCTTTTTGCTATTGTAAACAGTGTTGCAATAAACATGGGTGTGCATATATCTGTTGGTGTAAAGGCTCTTATTTCTCTAGGATATAATTCGAGGAGTGGGATTGCTGGATCGTATGGTGGTTCTATTTCTAGCTTTTTAAGGAAGTGCCAAATTGATTTCCAAAGTGGTTGTACCATTTGACATTCCCACCAGCAGTGTATAAGTGTTCCACATTACTGAACATTTTGACCAAAGATTCTACAGAAGATCCTGATCAAAAGAGGAAAAATGCAGAAAAGAATTTCAAATCCTCATGGACTTCAGACTTTCTGGAGCCATGGAGGCTGAATGAGCCCCTGAAACTACTGCCCTGAGGTAATCTTTAAACCTTACACCAAAAATATCCCTTGATGTGTTTTTGAAACCAAACAATAGTCTAGCTTAACTAGTAAAAAAGTCTGCCTTGAGCATTATGGTCTTTTAAGAACTATCTATATGGGATCAAAGCAACAACAGCAACTCGAAAGATTAGATGGGAACTTTAAGGAGCAGTGCGTTTATGTTAATGAGGAGGAATAACTTGGAAAAGAACAACTTGGAACTCAAAGGATGTAATCAGTGTCACTGAATTGTACATATAGAAATGGTTGAATTGGTCTATGTTTTATTATGTATAGTCTCAACAACAACAAAATAAAAAAAAGAAGAAAAAAAGCTAAAAATAAGACAGCCAAGTCTGTGCTGCTGACCTGACCTTGGGCATCTGACGACAGAGGCCTACATAACAAGCCAGTGAGTTTGTTTTAAAAAAAGGCAAAATGTTCTATAATATGTGAACATAAAAAAAAAATAAGATTTGAAAGGTTTGATGAGAATCTTAGGGGGCAGTGAGTTTATGTTAATGGTGGAGGAACAACTTGGAAAAAGAGGGTGAGAATGGCTGCACATCTCGAACACTGTAATCAATGCCACTGAATTATACATGTAGAAATTGTTGAATTATGTTTTGCTGTGCATATTTTCACCAATAAATAAATAAAATAAAATAAAAAATTTTAAAACAGCCAGGAGCAGAGCGTGTCATTTTGACCCAGGGTCCCTGGGCTGAGAACCTCCTAGGCCCAGAGACAGAGAGAGAGCTTTAACACTGGAGATGATGAGAAGCGGCAGCGGAGAAATAGCAGCAGCAGAACCAGAAGACCAGTGAGGGATGGTGCAGTAGGCTCCATCCACAGAGTGAGGAGGAGGCTACAGTGGGTGTGCCAACCCACGGAGTGAGAGATCCAAGTGCTTTCGGGCTGAGGCTTACTTGTGGAATGGGATGCCTCCAGGGACTTATTGACAGAGCTAAAAAGCTTCGTAACACCTGAACAGGGAGAGGCCTGCCTGCAGTCATGGCTGAGAAGAAGCTGTCCTGACCAAAAAACTGTATCCTGAGTTGTTCTTGATCCTGAATTGTAACCTACTACTTCCATAATAAACCCCATAACTGTGGGCATAGTCTGTGAGTTCTGTGTGGCCACTGCAATGAATTATCAAACCCAGCAGAGGAGTAGAGAATGCCATGGGAAGGACGGCTGGTGTCAGAATTTGTAAAAAATTTGGAGTGAGGAGGTATGTCTGACCTCCACGTCATAGGAATCAGCCTTGTGCCGATTCTGTCTCCTACCCCTTATGAAGTTAAAGGAGGAGGTCTGATGGAGCCACGACATTTTTACAAGCACCATTTATCTGTCTTGTCTGTTGTTGCTCATCCTTTTGGTGTCATATGTAAGAATCCATTGTTAAAAACTAAGTCCTGAAGCATTACCCCTATGTTTTTTTCTAAGAGCTGTATAGTGTTAATTCTTACTTTTAGGTCCTTGATCCGTTTTGAGTTAATTTTTGCACATGGTGTAATAAGAGATGGGTACATAGCTAGTTAGTGATTGATAGATTGATTGATTGATTGCATGTGGAGATCCAGCTGTCCCGGCACCACTTGTTGATAGACTATTTTTTCCCATTGAATGGACTCGGCACCCTTATTGCAAATCAGTTGACCAAAGATGTATGTGTTTATTTCTGAACTGTCAATTCTATTCCATTAGTCTATAAGTCTATCCTTATACTGTTTTGATTACTGTAGTTTTATAGTATGTTTTGAAATTGGGAATTGTGAGTCTCACTTTTTTTTTTTTTTCAAGATTGCTTTGGCTATTTGGGACCGCTTGCAATTCCACATGAATTTGAGAACTGGATTTTCCATTTCTGCAAAAAAAGGCTGTTGGGATTTTGATAGGGATCGTGTTAATCTGTAAATCACTTTGGGTAGTACTGACATTTTAGCAATATTAAGTCTTACAATCCACGAGCACAAGATGTCTTTCCATTTATTTAGGTCTTTAATTTCTTTCAGCAATGTTCTATAGTTTTCATTGTACAAGTCTCACCTCCCTGGTTAATTTTTTTTCTAGGCATTTTATTCTTTTAGGTGCTATTGTAAATGGAATTGTCTTAATTTATTTTTCAGATTGTTCATTGCTGGTATATAGAAATGTAACTGATTTTTATGTATTGATTTTACACCCTGCAACTTTGTCGAATTCATTTATTACCTCTAGTAGCTTTCTTGTGGATTCTTTGGGACTTTCTATATACAGGATCACGTCATCTGCAAAAATAGAGATAGTTATACTCCTTCCTTTCCAATTTGGGTACCTTTTCTTTTTCTTGGCTAATCGCTCTAGCTAGAACTTCCATACAATGTTGACTAGCCCCATCACTTTTTGAGCACTTTCTTACTTGTCTGGCATAACCAAGCATTCAAGGCTCATCTTATAACGCTTCAGTCCTGGAATCAGTCTTTTCTCCAAGAAGTTCTGATTTCTTTTAGCAGAGAATTGTATGCAGAAACCAAGATCTGAGTGCTTGGGGTGCTCATTACTGTTGAGGTGTCATTGCTCCCAGGTCCTCTCAGTGGACAGAACTAGAGAGTTTGTGTTTATATGTATAATGTACATGTACATATATATAATCTCTGGGTAGTGCCAACAGTTAGTGCCCTTGGCTTCTAACCAAAAGGTTAGAGGTTTGAGTCCATCCAGAGGCACCTTGAAAGAAAGACTTGGTGATCTGCTTCCAAAAATCAGCCATTGAAAACCCTATTGAGCACAGTTTTACTTCGTGCATGGGCTCACCATGAGTAAGAATCGACTTGAAGGCAGCTGGTAGAAAACCAAACCTGTTGCCATCGAGTCGATTCTGACTCATAGCACCTGGTACTGGTACATAAATATGTATGTGGGGCTCCTACATAGTAGTAGGTGTGGCGCAAACACAGCACTAGGTGTGGATAATAGGTGCCTGTTCGCTGGACTGATGGGACTGGCTCCACAGGCTCCTCTGTGCCAGCAGAAGGAGGCAGGACTAGACTTGGAAGTCACTTGGCCAGCCTCCTCCTCCTGTCCCCTTCCAGCCTACCCTGTTACCTGATCTCCCCCAATGTGGCTGCCTTTCCTTCCCTCCCCCAGCCCTGGAGCCCCCAGAGAGATGCTGGTCGACTTCAGGCTAGTTACATCCTCCCTGCCTTCCACTGACGCACTGTGAGAGCTGATTGCTCCCCGGGACAAGGCCCGCAGTACTTGAGGGCCCCTTGAGAGCTACCTCGGTCATGACGCCAACTTCAGCCTGGTGAGCAGCAGAACCAGGCAAAGGGATGCTGAGTGATGCCATCCACACACTGGACATCCTTTCTATGTCTAGGGGCTGTGGCCAGGCTGGACAACAGACTGGGGAAGGATACAAAATAGAGTTGGGCACTAAACAGAACAGGTGATGCCAATCCAGTTGGACACCAACCTGGAAAGTACCATGACCTTTCCTCTGACTTCACTGGCTGGAAAGTTTAGATAATGAGCTCTGGTGGTGTAGTGGTTGGGAGCGATGGCAGCTAACCAAAAGGTCAGCAGTTAGAATCCACCAACCGCTCCTTGGAAACCCTGTGGGACAGTTCTACTCTGTCTTGTAGGGTCGCCATGAGTTGGAATCGACCCAATGGAAAAACGGGATGCAGGCTGGAGGACCAAACTTCTGCATAGATGAAGTCCCATTTGTTGTGGTAACAATTTAAAAAGGGCTCAGCTGTTTTTTCAAAGTTGTAAAATCAGGGCTCCCGCCCCAGCGTTAAATCTCTGGCGAAGAATTAACCTCACCTCACTAGTAAAATGTTTCCTTAAGAGTGTCTGTTAACCCCAAGAAAATTTAGAATCGAATATAGAGAGGAAGTAAATCAAACCCACGAAATTAGCACTTTTGTGTGACATCTAAGAATCATCTGGAATATTAGGTATTTAACATATTTGAACTGTTCAAGAGAATTTGGCATATTAGAAAAGGTAACAAATAAGTCTTGTAGAATGGGTAACTGAGTAACTTATTTTTGACTTGTAATTTTTTTCGGAAATATGAAAGAGAATTTTACTAAGTAAATGGTACTGGAATGTTTAAAAGATCTTGATCAGTTTATTTATTATAAGAGTTAAATATTGGGATGGTTTTGTTTCTTAGAACCTTCTGTCGAGCTTCCAAAGAATATTGATGTTTAAATTTATGAAAGCAGAACATTGAAAGGAACTTAATTCACTCAAGATTCTCAATGGGACGTGGGGCTGTTGGACTGGAGTTGATTAAACATTAATCAAGGACCTCCCTGAAAGTGACTGTAAAAATTTACCAGGTTAATAAATAGAATAGTATTCGTGAGTAGAACTTTGATGCTTAAGGAAAACGTTTTTAATTTGTAGCTTTGATACATTGAAAATTAACGTAAAGCATGAAGTAATCAGTCTTTTCTGTTATGAAACAGCACTCTAAAACGGAGGTGCTCGACATAGCTAAAATGGCTGACGCAGGTCTGAGTCGGACTCCATTTTGTCCTAGCTCCCCGCTTCTGTTTTTTTCAGAGTATGTGATCCATGACCACAATATTCACCAAAATAACTTGTTCTGCAACATTCTGAGGTGGCCCACCCAGAGCACTGCAGAAAACGGAACCCGCTCTGGAGCACAGGAAACCTGGCTAAGGATGAGAACCCCAGCCAAAAGAAACCCTTGAAAACTGAGTCTTACAAAGCATGTTGAATGTCAGCCAATCAAATGTACCCTGTACTCTTTCCCCACCCTCTAAAAATTCCTAATAAAAGACGTGCACTTATGCTCCCTCCTGGAACGCCATTTTGAGCTGTTATTTTGGTGTTTCCCAGTTTGCAAATCTTTTTTTTTTTTTTCAATTGTATTTTAGATGAAGGTTTACAGAGCAGATCGGTTTCTCATTAAACAGTTAATACACATTGTTTTGACATTGGTTGCCAGCCCCACAAAATGTCAACACTCTTCCCTTCTCGGCCTTGGGTTCCATGTTACCAGCTTTCCTGTCCTCTCCTGCCTTCTAGTCCTTGCCCCAGGGCTGGTGTGTCCATTATGTCTTATTTTGTTTTATGGGCCTGTCTAATCTTTGGCTGAAGGGTGAACCTCAGGAATGACTTCAGAACTGAGTTAAAAGGGTGTCCGGGGGCCATACTCTCGGTGTTTCTCCAGTCTCCATCAGACCAGTAAGTCTGGTCTTCCTTTATGAGTTAGGATTTTGTTCTACATTTTTCTCCAGCTCTGTCTGGGACGCTCTGTTGTGATCCCTGTCAGAGCAGTCGGTGATGGTAGCTGAGCACCATCCAGTTATGCTGGACTCAATCTGGTGGAGGCTGTAGCACTTGTGGTCCATTAGTCCTTTGGACTAATTTTTCCCTTGCGTCTTTGGTTTTCTTCATTCTCCCTCCGGTTTACAAATCTTTGAATCTGAATAAAACTCTTATTTTTCTGAAACTCTGTTTCATTTGCAACACCACACACAAACGCTTCCCCAGGGACACGAGGAAGCTCATGCAGAAGCTCTCCTCTGTTGTGTCTAGAAGCCATCTCCTCACCAGTGTAGGTTTAGCTGACTATCCCCTTAGAGAAACAGCGCTAGACACAGCTAATTGTCCCCAATACCCCAAATCCCTTTTTCCATAGTTGTCGTGGGCTGCCCGTCAGGTGGCCCCCAGTGGACCCTGCCTCCTGGTGCCCATGCTTTAGTGTAATCCCCTGGCCTTGAGTGTGGGCTGAACCTAGTGACCCAATTCTAACAAACAGAAAATGGCAGAAGTGGTGGGATGTTACCTCTGAGTTTAGGTCACACAAGACAGTGCCTTCCATCCTGCTCAGCCTCTTTCCACATGCTCACTCAGAGGAAATTCATCTTGTGAGGTGCCCTGTGGGTAGGCCCAAAGGGCAAAGGGCCGATGTCTCTGAAACAGCCAGTGAGGACCTGAGGCTTGCCAACAACCGCTCAGGCTTGGAGGAGATCATCCTCAGTCTCCTCGAGATGACTGTAGCCACTTGGTTGTAGCTTCAAGAGGAACCCTGAGCCAGAAACACCCAGTGAAGCCACACCCAGTGTGATGGTTAAGATTGTGCGTCAACTTGGCTGGGCCACAGTTCTCAGTGTTTTAGCAGTCGTATTGTGTTGTGGGAAACCCTGGTGGCATAGTGGTTAAGTGCTACAACTGCTAACCAAAGGGTTGGCAGTTTGAATCCACCAGGCGCTCCTTGGAAACTCTATGGGGCAGTTCTACTCTGTCCTATAGGGTCACTGTGAGTCGGAATCAACTCGACGGCACTTTTTTTTAATCATGTTGTGATCACTTCCCTGTTGAGATTTGATATGTGATCACTCCCACAATGGGATCTGCTGTGAGTGGTACCAGCAGGGGCAGGACCTGTGGCAGCTGACTACCCCCTCAGCCTTCATCTCTCCTCCCTCCGCCACCTAGCCCTCCCTGCCCTCCTTGCTGGAGCTTTTGCTTGTTCTGGATCCTGCAGTTGGTTCCAGTTCGTCTGACCTCTGATTCTTGAGACTTGGGATGTCACAGCCTCTAAAAATCATTTCCTCAATATAAATTTCTCTCCCGATATATGTGTATATGCTTTACTGGTTTTGCTTCTCTAGAGAACCCAGCCTGAGACACCTGGATACTTGACAACAGAACCTCTAAGATAATGAATATTGATTGTTTTAAGCTGCTAAGTTTTGGGGTGATTTGTAACACTGCAATAGCTAACTGATACAATAGTAATAGAATTTTTTTTTCTTTTTATTGTGCTTTAGGTGAAAGTTTACAGCTCAAGTTAATTTCTCATTCAAAAATTTATACACATATTGTTTTGTGACAGTGGTTGTAATCCCCACAATGTGACAGCATGCTCCCCCTTTCCACCCTGGGTTCCCTGTGTCCATTCATCCGATTCCTGTCCCTTCCGGCCTTCTCAACCCGCTTTTGGACAAGAGCTGCCCATTTGGTCTCATACAATTGATTGAACTAAGAAGTATGTTCTTCATGTGCACCGTTCTTTTGTGTTTTATAGGTCTGTCTAATCTTTGTCTGAAAAGCGGGCTTCAGGAATTGTTTCAGCTCTGAGTTAGCAGAATGTCTGTGGGCATGGTTTTGGGGGTTCCTCCAGTTTCTGTCAGACCAGTAAGGCTAGTCCTTTTTGTGAGTTTGAACCCTGTTCTACATTTTTCTCCTGCTCTGTGTGGCACTCTGTGTCGTGATCCCTGTCAGGGAGGCCATTGGTGGTAGCAGAGCACCATCTAGTTCTTCTGGTCTCAGGATGGTGGAGTCTCTGGTTCATGTGGTCCTTTAATCCTTTGGGCTAGTATTTTCCTTGCATCTAGTTAGCAATAGAATCTTATTGGACATAATGCTCCCCAGAGAAAACAAGCTACGTTTACCAGTCTCCTTTACAGCTAGGTGTGGCCATGTGGAGTGTGCTTGTGGTGACAAGACACTTTTGACCAGGCAGACAAGACCAGCGCCTAGAAGGAACCCAGGTCTCTGACTTACTTTGTGGAGCAGAGTCCCCTGATCAGTCTGGAGAGCAATTATTTTAAAAAGCTGTTGCCATCAATTAGATTCTAACTCATGGCAACCCCGTGTGTATCAGAGTAGAACTGCTCCATAGGCTTTTCAATGGCTGTGATCTCTGGGCCTTTCTTCTGAGGCACTTCTAGATGGATTCGAACCACTAACCTTCTGTTAGCTGAGTGCTTATCCATTTCCTCCACCTAGGGACTCCTGGAGAGAATAGGGAGAATGAAATAAACTTCTAATCTGGATCTCTGTTACAGCAGCTGAACCTCAGCTTTTCTACAAACCCCCGCTGTGGTGCAATGAATTACTTAATATGGTCCGTCTAGCCATGTTCTTTGTGACTCACACACAGTGATTGAGTGGGACTATGCAAATACGGTATATGGAACCGTAATGATTGGGATTGTGTGTCAACTTGTCTAGGCACGATTCCCAGTATTGTATGGTTGTCCTCCATTTTGTGATCTGATGTAATTATCCTGATCTTCTTCCATTTTTTGTGTTGTAAAATGGTTAATGTGGGATATATCTTGAGTCACAGCCTTGCAGGAGGGCGTAACTCAAGGTCCCCCTTATTCAAGTTATGCCCTTCCCTGGGCTGTGGCCTGCAACCATTGTATACATGTAGGTGCTCTGGAGGGGCTCTCTCTCTCACTTTGAATCCTATGCCCAGTTCATGATCGTCTGATCTCCAGTTCTTGAGACTTGAGCCAGCGACCTGCCATCTGACCTGCCAATTCTGGCATTTACTGGCTTTCGCAGCCCCGTGGGCCAGTGGCTTATCATCTAACCTGATTTGCCAGTTTCTGCAGCCTTGTGTGCCAGCAGCCTGTGGTCTGACCTTCCAGTTTGGGGTCATTGGCCCCTGTAGCCATGCGGGTTGTGAGACACCTATGCCTGACCCAAGGATCTGGGACTTGCCAGCCTCCACAACCTTGTGAGCCATTTTGGTTCGTCAGTTCTGTGAGACACTGCAGCGGATTAGGGAACCCTGAGATGAGTGGGAGAGTACTGAGCAGAGGGAGTAGTTGATGTTAGAGATGATGGAGTGGGACAGCATCTTGGAAGAACTGGACATTTGGGACATCTTTAACCTCCGCCTCGTAGGAACCAGCTTTGTGCTGATCCTTATAAAAGAGATTATTCATTTACCCGCTGTCATGATTTAATCTTCTGATAGATATTTTAATCAATGCCCTCTTTTTTTATTTTAATTATCCTCTTTCTGATCAATGATAACCAAGATCTTATAGGTTTGGCGTACTTAGTACATGTTTTTAGGTTTTTTTCCCCCCAAAACATATTACAATTGTTGTTCTTAGTTGCCATCGAATTGGCTCCAACTCACGGCAACCCCTTGTATAACAGGACAAGACGCTGCCTGGTCCTGTGTCATCTTCATGATCCTTGCTATATTTGAGTCCATTTCTGTGACTATTGTATGAGTCCATCTCATGGAGCATTTCCCTTGATTTTGCTGACCCTCTGCTTTACTGAACGTTGTTAATAAATATATATTCTCTCCTATAATTTATAGGGCATCCTACCTCTGGCACACACACACCACCAGTCATGTAAACATTGCCCTTCTCTTTCTTTTCTCAGGGAAATATTATCTGTGAGGGCTAGATTCTTACATCTCTTCTCAAGTTCTCACAGCCCCTGGTGCCTCAGCCAACTAGTTGACAAAGGCCAGTGGGTGTTTTTCTTCCTGCCACCAGATCTTCAAAGGAGATTCTGTTACAAACACAGGAGATGGAGGAAACATTGCCTTAGAGATAAACCATGCCCAGTTTACCCTGGAAGTACTACTTGCATAAGCATGATGTGAACTCAGGGTTTTCAGAGATTCCCCCAGTTTGCCTGGCACCAACAGGGGAATCCTGGACTCAGAAGGGCCTCTATTGCTGGGTGGGCCCACTTCACAAAATGATGGCAGAAGGGATTTGTAGGGCTGGGTGGAGTGGGGGGACAAAATCTTTCAAGGAAATCCAGTTTACAAAGACTCAATGAACATAAAGTCTTGGGAACCCTCCTCCCAGGGAAGTGGCATCTGAAGGTCACCATTGCCCTTGTGCTAACAAATGGGCCAGCCTAAGGGAGTAGCTAGGAGCTCCTGGGTCAGATCCAGGCTCCTCCTGTTCCTAGCTGTGTTGTCCTCGCCTGTATCCTTGGGGTAAAAGAGTACCTACCTTAGAGGGCTGCTTGGAGAATTAAATGCGATAATGTACCCAGAGCCTTTAGCCCAGAACCTGGCACTCAGGATTTCAGATCTAATAGTCACATAACATTAATGAGTAATAGCACATTATGAGGATAATGATAAAGACTAGCTACGATTATTATAAAAGAATTACAGCCTGTGCTAGACTGAAAACAGATATCCCAGTCCTGATTCCTCGAGCCTGTGAATGTTACCTTATATGGCTACGACGTGTGCCTTCCGACACCAACTGCAAATGTAATGCGTCTTCCTCTGACCCGAGGCACGAGAGTTAGGTCAGAGCTCAGAAGCTGAAGGACACAGCCCTCCAGACTGTTCAGTCTGCCCAAGACTTCAGACACCAGCTACAAGTTCAGGGGTCCCCCGGACACCTGCACTTCCGGCCTACTGGCAACAAATTTGGGGTTTCCCACTGCAGTACAGTGAATTGCTTCAATATGGCCCTTCTAGCCATGCTCTTGTAACTCCCACAAAATGATTGTGTGAGAGGATGCAAATAAAGTGCATGGAGCCCTTGTGGGGCTTGGACTATGCAAAAAGGTACATGGAGCCCTTGTAGGGGATCGGCTAGTTTGTGGTCTTGCTGGGGGACCACGCCTTGAAATTGTTAAGCAGTTTGCTATATAACCAGCTTCCCTGACAGAGATTTTAGGGAAAGACACAGAAGGAGAGAGAAGAAGGGGCTGTAGCGCTGAAGACCGTCAGAGACCACAAGAGACAGCACAGCAAGAGCAGCAGCGGCTTGAGCAGTGAGAACCAGGAGATAGGCACTAGACAGCTGCAGTAGGCTTCCCGGCCCACAGAGAGAGGCGGTAGCAAGGCCTGGCCAGGGCCCGGCAGCAGCAGGCCAAGAAGCAGCTGTCCTGATTGAAGAATTGCATCTTGAGTTGTTCCTGTTACTTCCAAGTTGATCCTGATGCTGAATTGTAACCTGTCACTTCCCTAATAAACCCCATAATCGTATACACGGTTTGTGAGTTCTGTGAGACATTGCAGAATCTCGTTGTAAGCAAATTACCGAACCCAAAAAAGGGAGGGAGAGTGCTGAAGGGAGGGGCGTAGCTGGTGTTGGAGATGATGGAGTGGAACAGCAGCTTGGAAAAGTCAGACATTTGGGACATCTTTAACGTCTGCCTCATAGGAACCGGCTTTGTGCTGATTCTTATAAAAGAAGTAATTCATTTACCCACTACTCCCTCAGGTAATTTGCTAGGATGAACCACTGAACTCAAGAAAGTGCTGTACTTAACAATTACGGTTTTATTATAGCAAAAGGATACAAAAGAAAAGACACATAGGTCAAGGTCTGGGAAGGTCCCCAACGTGGAGCTTCTGAGTCACCAAGGATGCGTTACCCTCCTGGGGCATCGATGCCAGTCACAAACCAGAAAGCTCATTGAAGCTTCGGTGTCCAGAGGTTTTATTGCGGTTTCATTACATAGGCACGATTGATTGAATCATTATCCACGCAGTTGAATCCAACCTCTAGCCGCCCGCCTGTCCCTGGAGGTCAGGCTGATGTCCCATGGCCATTCTTTCTGGCATGACCAGCCCCCACCCAACATGAGTCACTCCATTAGCATAACCAATCACTTGGGAAATACAAAGGTTCAGGTGTTATCTCCCAGGAACCAAGGACAAGGACCAAATTCTTTGAGAAGTAATTCTTGCCCCACAATGGCAGAAGAGACTTTGCAGATGTGGTTAAGTTAAGGCTCCTGAGATGGGCATATTATCCTGGAATGTCTAGGTGGGCTCTAAATATCTTCGATAGTGTCTTTATGGAGCCCTGGTGGCTCAGTTCTTAAGAGCTCAGGTTGCTAACCAAAAGGTCGGCAGTTTGAATCCACCAGCCGCTCCTTGGAAACCCTATAAGGCAGTTCTACTCTGTCCTATAGGGTCACTATGAGTCGGAATTGCCTCAATGGCAATGGATTTTTTTTTTATTTTCAGGGGATGCTATTCAATCCATGGAAACCCTGGTGTTGTAGTGGTTAAGAGTTTGGCTGCTAATCAAAAGGTCAGTAGATCGAATCCACCAGGTGCTCCTTCCTTGGAAACTCTGTGGGGCAGTTCAACTCTGATAGGGTTGTTATGAGTTGGAATCGACTTGACAGCAACGGGTTTTTTGTTTGTTTGTTTGTTATTAATCCTATGTGTGCATGCCTGCGGCTCTGTGTGTGCGCATCTATGTCTGTACCTGAAGGTGTGTATCTATATATTTTTGTGCCCTACGTTTCCCAAAATGGGTTCATTGCAACTTTTTTGGATTTTCCTCTATCTAAAACATGTTTTAATTTTAGCTGTCTGCCCTCCAAATCTAAACAAAAATCAAAACAGTAATTGTAATTGGTCCCCTGACTGCCATCATTAAGAGGAGACTGGCCAGCTCTGTGCTTGAGAATTTTTTTCTAAGAGGCTGCTTTGAAAGGGTTATCCCAGCAGCTGTCGCCACAAATGCCCGCACTCAGAGACGTGACCAGGGTAAGTGTGTTACAACCCCACCCTAATCCTCTTTAACATAAAATTACAATCACAAAATGGAGGACAACCACACAATACTGGAAATCACGGTCTAACCAAGTTGACATATATTTTTGGGGGACACATTTCAATCCATGACATGGGTCCAGGCATAGCATAATGTGGGGTGGGGGACTGTAATGCAAGGGAGTGTGTCCTATATATATGAAGAGGATTGACTTCTCTTCAAGCCAGTTGCTTCCATGTGAAAACATGGGTCTTGTGTGTGTGTGTGTGTGTGTGTGTGCGCTTTAAGTGAAAGTTTACAAACTAAGTCAGTCTCTCATACAAAAACTTATATACACCTTGCTATATACTCCTAGTTGCTCTCCCTCTAATGAGACAGCACACTCCTTCCCTCCCTTTTCATGTCCATTCGGCCAGCTTCTGACCCCCTCCGCCCTCTCATCTCCCCTCCAGACAGGAGCTGCCCGCATAGTCTCATGTGTCTACTTGATCCAAGAAGCTCACTCCTCACCAGTGTCGTTTTCTATCCCATAGTCCAGTCCAATCCCTATCTGAGGAGTTGGCTTTGGGAATGGTTCCTGTCGTGAGCTAACAGAAGGCCTGGGGACCATGACCTCCGAGGTCCTTCTTGTCTCAATCAGACCATTAAGTCTGGTCTTTTTATGAGAATTTGGGGTCTGCAACCCACTGCTCTCCTGCTCCCTCAGGGGCTCTCTGTTGTGTTCAACATGGGTCTTTTTCATAATTATAAAATATTAGGTAGAATTACGGAGTCACTGGGTGATGCAAACAGTTAATAAGATCAGCTATTAACCAAAAGGTTGGAGGTTCAAGTCCACCCAGAGGAGCCTCAGAACCTACTTCTGAACAATCAGACTTTGAAAGCCCCACGAAGCACAGTTGTACTGTGACACACACGGGGTCGCCGTGAGTTGCAGCTGACTGAACGGCAACTGGTTCGGTCCGGTTCGGTAGGGTTACAGGTTCTCCGGATGGCGCAACACAGAGGACTTGGGTAGATGGGAGGCGGAACGTTTCGTTACCCACAGCTCCAAATGAGAGAAGGCTACCACACAGGAGCACACAAGGGGCTGCACCTGGGGACAAGCTGCATGTACAGCAGGTGACCTGGAGTTAACTAGGCTTCATGAGTTCCCTGTGGATTGGCTAATTTAAATAATTTCATAAACTCTGGGGCATAGGAACTATCTGTCTCTAGATGTTTGGTTCCTGGCTCAGGGTGAATAGGGCAGGTGTGAGAGCCTGATAGAGGAAGTGAGTGGTTGGGATATGAACTTAACCAGCTGCTCAAGAAGGGGAACTGACTGGTTTCTAGCCAGGGCCTCTGTCTTGGCTATCTACTACTGCTAGAACAGAAATACTACAAGTGAGTGGCTTTAACAAACAGAAATTTGTATTATCGCAGTTTAGGAGGCTGGAAGTCCAAATTCATGGTGCCGGCTCTAGAGATAGGCTTTCTCTCTCTGTTGGCTCTGGAGGAAAGTCCTTGTCTCTTTGAGCTTCTGCTCCTGGGTGATCTTCATGGGGCTTGACATCTCTCGTCCCCCATCTCTGCCTATGCTCGCTTGTTTAATCTCTTTCATATCTCAAAAGAGATTGACTAATCTTGCCTCATTAACACAACAAAGACAACCCATTCAAAATGGGATTATAACCACAGGCATAGAGGTTAGGATTTATAGCACATATTTTGGGGGAACATAATTTAATCCATAATATCCCACCCTTTGGCCCCCTCAAAAATTCATGTCTTTGCCACATGCAAAACACATTCACCTCAAAGGTCTTAAATCAACTCCAGGCCCCCAATCTCATCTTCTGAATCATTTATATCAAATATGGGTGAAATTTTAGGCATATCCCATTCTGGGGCAAAATTCCTCTTCATCGGTAAAATCTAGACTACAGATTATGTTTCCAAAGTACAATTGTGGAACAAGCACAAGGTAGACATTTCCATTATAAAATGGGAGGAATTAGAGAGTAAGAAGGGATAACAGGTACCAAAAGAGTCCAAAACCCAGCAGAACTAATTGCATTAACTCTCGTGGCTTGAAAAGAATCCTCTGTTGTCTGAGACCATCTGGGCAACAGCCTTGCCCTTCAGACTCTGGGTGTTCGCCATGCCCTCTGGATTCTAGGTGGAGGCACCTCAGCCCAAGGCTTCAGCTCCACCTTCCAGGCCCTCTAGGATGGCAACCAGGCTCCCTCGACTTTAGGCAGCCCCATTCTCCCCTTGAGTCTGTCAGTTTGTCGTACTGTGGGGGCTTGCGTGTTGCTGTGATGCTGGAAGCTATGCCACTGGTATTTCAAACGCCAACAGGGTCACCCACGGTAGATAGGTTTTAGAGGAGATTCCAGACTAAGACAGACTAGGAAGAAGGACCTGGCTGTCTATTTGTGAAAAAATTGGCCAGTAAAAATCTTATGAATAGCAGTGGAACATTGGTATAGTGCCGGAAGATGAGCCCTTCAGGTTGGAAGGCACTCAAAAGACAACTGAGCAAGAGCTGCCTCCTCAAAGTAGAGTCTATGTGGATGGAATAAAGCTTTTGAGACCTTCATTTGTTGATGTGGCGTGACTCAATATGAGAAGAAACAAGTACAAGCATCCATTAATAATCAGAAAAAGGAATGTATGAATTATGAATCTAGGAAACTTGGAAGTTGTCAAAAATGAAGTGGAACCCATAAAGATTGATATCCTAGGCATTAGGGAGCTGAAATGAACTAGTAGTGGCCATTTTGAATCTGGCAATCATATGGTCTACTATGCTGGGAATGGCAAATTGAAGGGGAACAGCATGGCATTCATAATCAAAAAGAACATTTCAAGATCTATCCTGAAGTACAATGCTGTCAGTGACAGGATAACATCCATACGCCTACAAGGAAGACCAGTTAATGCTACTATTATTCAAATTTACGCACCAACCACTAAGGTCAAAGATGAAGAGATTGAAGATTTTTAGCAACTTACTGTAGTCTGAAATTGATCAAGCATACCATCAGGATGCACTGATAATTACTGGTAATTGGAATGCAAAAGTTGGAGACAAAGAAGAATCAGTAGTTGGAAAATATGGCCTCGGTGACAGAAACAACTCCAGAGATCACATGATAGAATTTTGCAAGACCAATGACTTCTTCATTGTAAATACCTTTTTCCAACAACATAAAGTGCAACTATACACATGGACCTCAACAGATGGCATACACAGGAGTCAGCTCAACTACATGTGTAGAAAGAGACGATGGAAAAGCTCAATATCATCAGGCAGAACAAGGCCAGCAGCCAACTGCTGAACAGGCCATCAATTGCTCATATACAAGTTCAAGTTGAAGCTGAAGAAAATTAGAGCAAGTCCACGAGAGCCAAAATACAACTTTGAGTATATCCCATCTGAATTTAGAGACACTATCTCAAGAATGGATTTGACTCCTTGAACTCTAATGACCAAAGACCAGACAAGTTGTGGGCTGACATCAAGGACGCCATCCATGAAGCAAGAGATCATTAAAAAGACAGAAAAGACCAAAATGGATGTCAGAAGAGACTCTGAAACTTGCTCTTGAACATCAAATAGCTAAAGCTAATGGAAGAAATGAAGTAAAAGAGCTGAACAGAAGATTTCAAAGGGCAGCTCGAGAAGACAAAGTATTACAATGACATGTGCAAAGGGCTGGAGTTAGAAAACCATAAGAGAAGAAAGAACATGCTCGGCATTTCTCAAGCTGAAAAAAACTGAAGAAAAAATTCAAGACTCGAGATTTGCAATATTGAATGATTCTACAGGAAAAAGACCAAACAACACAGGAAGCATTAAAAGAAGATGGAAGGAATGCACAGAGTCACTGTAGCAAAAAGAATTGGTCAATATTCAGCCATTTCAGGAGGCAGCATATGATCAAGAACCAATGGTACTAAAGGAAGAAGTCTAAGTTGTACTAAAGGCATTGACGAAAAGCAGGGCTCCAGGAATTGATGGAATACCAATTGAGATGTTTCAACAAATGGATGAAGTGCTGGAAGTGCTCACTTGTCTACGCCAAGAAATTTAGAAGACAGCTTCCTGGCCAACCGACTGGAAGAGATCCATATTTATGAAATTCCCAAGAAAGATGATCCAACGGAATGTGAGAATTATCCAACAATATCATTAATATCACACGCAAGTAAAATCTTGCTGCAGATCATTCAAGGGTGCTGCTGCAGTTTATCAACAGGGAACTGCCAGGGGTTCAAGCTGGATTTAGAAGGGGATGTATAACCAAGGATATCATTGCTGATGTCAGATGGATCCTGGCTAAAATTGGAGAACACCAGAAAGATGTTTACCTATGTTTTATTGATTATGCGAAGGCATTAGACTGTTTGGATCATAACAAAATATGGATAATATTTCGAAGAATGGGAATTCCAGAGCACTTAATTGTGCTCATAAGGAACCTGTACTTAGATCAAGGGGCAGTCCTTGGAACAGAACAAGGGGGTACTGTGTGGTTTAAAGTCAGGAAAGGTGTGCATCAGACTTGTATCTTTCACCATACCTATTCAATCTGTATGCTGAACAAATAATTCGAGAAGCTGGACTATGTGAAGAAGAACGGGGCATCAGGATTGGAGGAAGACTCATTAATACCCTACGATATGCAGATGACACAACCTTGCTTGCTGAAAGTGAAGAGGACTTGAAGCACTTACTGATGAAGATCAAAGACCACAGCCATCAGTATGGATTATACCTCAACATAAAGAAAACAAAAATCTTCACAACTGGACCAATAAGCAACATCAGGATAAAAGGAGAAAATATTGAAGTTGTCAAGGATTTCATTTTACTTGGATCCACAATTAACACCCATGGGGGCAGCAGTCAAGAAATCAAAAGACACATTCATTGGGCAAGTCTCCTGCAAAAGACCTCTTTAAAGTGTTAAATAAAAAGCAAAGGTGTCACCTTGAAGACCAAGGTCACCAAGCACGTGACCCAAACCATCGTGTTTCCAATCACCTAATATGCATGGAAGATTTGGACAATGAATAATGAAAACTGAAGAACTGATGCCTTTGAATTGTGGTGTTGGCGATGAATACTGAATATACCATGGACTTCCAAAAGAAGGAAGAAATCTGTCTTAGAAGTACAACTAGAATGCTCCTTAGAAGCAAGGATGGTGAGACTGCGTCTCACTCACGTACTTGGACATGTTATCAAGAGGGATCAGTCCCTGGAGAAAGACACCATGCTTGGTAAAGTAGAGGGCCAGTAAAAAAGAGGAAGACCTTCAAAGAGATGGATTGAGACGGTGGCTGCAACAATGGGCTCAAGTATAACAATGATTGTGAGGATGAAGCAGGACCAGGCAGTGTTTTGTTCTGTTGTACATAAGGTAGTTATGATAACGACTTGACGGCACCTAACAATGACAACAAAATGTGTGTCATCTTGGCTATTGCATGATTCCCAGTATTATGTGGTTATCTACCATTTTGTCATCTGATGTGAATTTCCTATGTGTTGTAAATCCTAACGTCTGTGATGTTAACGAGGTGGGATTAGAGGCAGTTATGTTAATGAGGCAGGACTCAATCCACAGGATTAGGCTGTAGGTTGAGTCAGTCTGTTTTGAGATAGAAAGAAGCAAGCAGAGAGACATGGGGACCTCCTACCACCAAGCAAGGAGAGCCAGGAGTGCCCACGTCCTTTGCATCCAGGGTCCCTGCACTGAGAAATTCCTAGACCAGGAGAATATTGATGACAAGGACCTTCCCCAAAGCCAACAGTGAGAGAAAACCTTCCTCTGGAGCTGGTGCCCTGAATTTGGACTTCTAGCCCCCTGAACTGTGAGAGAATAAATTTCTGTTTGTTAAAGCCATCTGCTTGTGGTAAATCTGTTATAGCAGCACTGGATAATTAAGATACTAACTTTGTGGTAATTTGTTACAGCAGCAACAGGCAACTAATACTGTGTCCTTCCCAAGTGCCATTGTCGGTTGATTCCCTTTTTTATTCTATTACTTTATCCAACTGAGAGTGTACTTACAGTGGGAAGACCATGGTCTCTGGGGTCAAACTAAACCTTCCGGTGGCTTCTCTGATTACTGAGTGACCTGAGGCAGGTCATTTTGTCTCATTGTGCATCAGTTTCTGTTATAAGACCAGTTCGAGGCTTACTTAATTTGCTGCCTCAGGGCCCATTAATTAATTCCTCCCAGGTGCATTTTCACCTACTTTCTGACAGGATCATTCCTATCTTATCACCCAGTCTCGCAACAGTTGTAGGCTCTAACTGGCCCTCCTGGCCATGCCCCATATAGTATCCTGTGATAAGAATCCGCTACTATGGTGTAACCCAGTCTCTTAGCAGTCGTAGTTACTCCTTGCCCCTCCTGGCCATATCTCATATGATTCCCTATGATAAAACTTCTCCCTTTTTCCATGCAAATGCACTAGAAATTTTTTAACTGACCAATAAGGCTTTGGTGCGTGCTAACTGCAGACTCCACCCTGCTTGCCATACATAAGCCCCCTCCTACAGTTCTGGTTTGCTGTTGTTTTGTCCCCGGGTGCAGGCTGACATGGCGCTTCGTTGGGGTGTGCTGTAGTTCCCGCTCTGGGACCTGTGAGTGCTAAATTCTGGGTTTTCTGGCTTTCCAGCTTGAATGTCGCCTTCTTGTCCCACATCTGACAGACCAAGATACTCAAAGACCACTCTGGGTCAAACTTGAGACACTGTCCTTTTGGCATGAAGGTCAGCTTGGACAACGCTAAGATCAGAAGCCGGTGGTCTCCACTTCGTATCATACCCAGAGAGGTGCTTTGTTTAGCACTCAGTGCTTTAAAGTTTGCTGTCGTATTTTTTTTTGAAGACATACTCACATTGTAAAAAATGGAAAAATCCTTGACCCCTGCCCTTGGCCACCCTAGTCTTTCTGTAAATTTCGACATTTTCTTGAAGAGATTTCCTGAACACACCCAAAGCCATTCATATACACATATATTTTAAACAAACGGTAGCGTGTCATACTCCGAAGGCATTTACTTAGCTTTTATCATTTGATACATTTTGGTGGGCTTTCCATATCACTACATAGAGATAGCTTCCTCATTTTTTCTTCTTCTTTTAAATAGCTGCTTAGGTCTCCGCTGGTGGATGTACCAGGGTATTTCCAACATTTTGCTATTACAAGCAGGGCCACCATACAGCCTTGTACATATGTCACTTGGCATGATAGTGTGAGTCATTGTAGTATATCTTTCTAGAAGTGGAACTGTTGGGTCAAAAGGAATGTACGTCGCTATAACTTAAAAACGGGGGCAATAAGAAGTGTTGGTGAAGGTGTTGAGAACACTGTTGGTGAGAATTTTAAATGATGAAGCTATTTTGGAAAACAGTTTGGTAGTTCCTCAAAAAGCTAAACACAGAGTTACCAGATGACCCAACAATTCCGCTCCCAGGTATTTACCCAAGGAAGTGAAAGCACAAACTCACACAAAATCTTATACCCAAATGTTCACAGAAGCATTATCCATAATAGCCAACAAGTGTAACAACCCAAAAGTCCACCAAATGAGGAACGGGTAAATAAAATGTGGTGAGTTGATTCTCGTTACTCATGGTAGTTATGTTCTATAAAGTTACCACAAACACTGCATTAGTAAATACGAACCATTGTTCCTAGGGGAAGTATAAGGTTTGGTTCCTGCACACCTCTGGTCACATTTTCATCAACTCATCAATACACAACCTTATTTTATGTGTATTTCTGTTTAAAGACACCTTACTTAAAATATATTATTGATTCGTTAACATTGACCTTGCAGTGCAGTGAATTACTTAATATGACCCTTAAAGCCATGGCATGGTCTTGCAACTCTCACAAAATGATTGGGTGGAACTACGCAAATAAGGTAATCGTGGCCCATCAAGGGGCTTGGACAACTTGCTAATAATGTGAATAAGGAACATGACACCGTTGTGGGGGTTGTCGTTTTTGGTAAGTGTCAAGTCAGTTCTGACTCATAGCGACCCTATGTACGTAGAACACAATGAAACACTGCCCGGTCCTGCGCCATCCTCACAATCGTTGTTATGTTTGAGCCCATTGTTGCAGCCACTGTGTCAATCCATCTCCTTGAGGGTTGTCTTAGTTATCTAGCGCTGCTATAACAGAAATACCACAAGTGGATAGCTTTAACAAAGAGAAGTTCATTTCCTCACAGCTTTTTTTTTTTTTTAGTAGGTTAGAAGTCCAAATTCAGAGTGTCAGCTCCAGAAGGATTCTTTCTCTCTCTCGACTCTGGAGGAAGGTCCATCTCATTAATCCTGCCTGGGCTAGGAGCTTCTCTGCGCAGGAACCCCGGGTCCAAAAGACACGCTCTGCTCCTGGCACTGCTTTCTTGGTGGTATGAGGTCCTCCTATCTATCTGCTTGCTTCTCTCTTTTATATCTCAAAAGAGATTGCCTCAAGACACAGTCCAATCTTGTAGATTGAGTCCTGCTTCACCAGCACAACTGCCACCTATCCCAATTCATTAACATCAAAGAAGTAGGATTTATAACACATAGGAAAACCACATCAGATGACAAAATGGTAAACAATCACACAACACTGAGAATCATGGACTGGCCAAATTGATGTACATATCTTTGGGGGACACAATTCAATCCATGACAAGGGTCTTCCCTCTTTTTCACTGACCCCTCTACTTTATCAAGCATGATGTCCTTCTACAGGCACTGGTCCTTTCTGATAACATGTCCAAAGTACTTGAGACAAAATCTCGCCATTCTCACTTCTAAGAAGCATCCTGGCTGTACTTCTTAAAAGAGAGATTTCTTTGTTCTTCTGGCAGTCCATGGCATATTCAATGTTCTTTGCCAACACCGTAATTCAAAGGTATCCATTCTTCTTTCTTCCTTATTCATTGTCCAGCTTTCCCCATAGAGGTGATTGAAAACACCATGGCTTGAGTCAGGTGCACCTTAGTCTTCAAGGTGACATCTTTGCTTTTTAACACTTTAAAGAAGTCTTTTGCACCAGATTTGCCCAAAGCAATGCATCTTTTGATTTCTTGACTGCTGCTTCCATGGGTGTTGACTGTGGATCCAAGTAAAATGAAATCCTTGACAACTTCAATATTTTCTCCATTTATCATGATGTTGCTTATTGGTCCAGTTGTGAGGATTTTTGTTTTCTTTATGTTGAGGTGTAATCCATACTGGAGGCTCAGGTCTTTGATCTTCATCAGTAAGTGCTTCAAGTCCTCTTCACTTTCAAAAAGCAAGGCTGTGTCATCTGCATATCACAGATTGTTAATGTGTCTTCCCCCAATCCTGATGCCCTCTTCTTCTTTGTGTAGTCTAGCTTCTAGGGCTATTTGCTCAGAATACAGATTGAATAGGTATGGTGAGAGAATACAACCCTGAAGCACACCTTTCCTGACTTTAAACCACACAGTATCCCCCTGTTGCTTTCAAACAACTGCCTCTTGGTCTATGTACAGATTCCTCATGAGGACAATTAAGTGTTCTGGAATTCCCATTCTTTGAAATGTTATCCATAATTTGTTATGATTCATACAGTTGAATGCCTTTGCATAGTCAACAAAACACAAGTAAACATCTTCCTGGTATTCTCTGATTTTAGCCAGGATCTGTCTGACATCAGCAATGATATCCCTCATCCCATTCTTAGAAATGTTATCCATATTTTGTAACACCATTCCTCTTCAATTTGTCCTTCCTGGCATAGTAGACCTTAAGATTGTCCAATTCAGAATGGCCAATACCACTCCATTTCAGCTCACTGGTGCTGAGGATATTGATGTTTATGCATTTCATTTTTGATGATTTCCAATTTTCCTAGATTCATACTTTGTACATTCCGTGTTCCGATTATTGGTGGATGTTTGCAGCTGCTTATTCTCATTTTGAGTCACGGTGCATCAGCAAATGAAGGCTCCGAAAGCTTGACTCCATCCATGTCACTAAGGTCGACTCTACTTTGAGGAGACAGCTCTTCCCCAGTTGTATTTTGAGTGACTTCCAACCTGAGGGACTCATCTTCCAGATCTATATCAGACAATGTTCCACTGCTATTCATAAGGTTTTCACTGCCTAACTCTTTTCAGAAGTAGATATTTTGAGAGGACACAATTCAATCCATAACAGTTAGTAACTTAAAACAACACACATTTATTCTCTCACAGTTCTGGAGGCCAGAAGTCCAGTGATCAGTTTCACTGGGCTAGAGTCAAGGTTTTGGCAAGGCTGGTTCCTTCTGGGGGCTCTGAGGGGAGAATCTGTTTCCTTGGTTTTATCAGCTTCTGGTGGCTGCCTGCATTCCTTTGCTTGCAGCCTCTTCCTCCCTCTTCTGAGCTCATCACTCCAAGCTCTGCTTCCATCATCACATCATCAGCTCCTCTTTGATTACGTTTAAGGATCACCCAGATAATTCAGTACAACATCCTAAACTTAAGCAAAGTCCCTTCTCCCATATAAGGTGAAATTCAATCAGAAGCCCCAAGGATTAAACAAACAAACAAAAAAGAACAGTTGCCTTTGAGTCGATTCTGACTCATGGCAATCCCACGTGTGTCAGAGTAGAACTGTGCTTCGCAGGGTTTTCAGTGGCTGATTTTTCAGTAGATTTCCAGGCCTTTCTTCTGAGGCACCTCTCAGTGGACTCGAACTGCCAACCTTTTGGTTAGCAGCCAAGTGCACCAGCCATTTGCACAGGGATTAGGAACTGAATATCTCTGGGGGCTACTACAGGGACCATCCATGAACGAGAGGTTCCAACACATTTCTAGAAGACAAATCAGGTAGTGACACAGTCAGAGTGAGGAAGGCCAAGCACTGAGGCGGGGTGTCATGGATCGAATTGTGTCCCCCCCAAATGTCTGTTAGCTGGGCTAGGCCATGATTCCCAGTATTGTGTGATTACCCACCGTTTTGTCATCTGATGTGATGATCCTGTGTGTTTTAAATCCCACCTCTGTGACGTTAATGAGACAGAGTCCCCACAGTGTTGTATTAAAAATCATGCTTTCTTTGCCTGGCTTCCTTCCCCACAGTGTTGTACTGAAAAACCCTGTTTCCTTCACTGGGCTTCTTCTCCCCCACCCCACCCCAAGCTTTGCATTTGAATCCTGCTTTTTTTGCTTGGAGGTTATATGTAGACCCCATCGCTCCTGTTAATAAGATTAAGAATGTTGCTGATGTGACTTGTATGAATCCCTACTTGTAAACCCCTTTAAAAGCAACTTGCCTCCTCACCCATGGCTAACAGTCTTGGCGGCAGCAGCTCTGACTGACTCCTTCTCCTTGTACAATGAAATAAAGGTGTCTTTCCTGCTCTCCCACCTCAGTCTCTCGTTCATTGGCCAATACAAGTCAAGCCGAGAAAGAACCTGGGGTTTCTACCCGGTAATATTTTCGAGATGGGATTAGTGGCAGTTATGTTAATGAGGCAGGACTCAATCTACAGGATTAGATTGTGTTTTAAGTCAATCTCTTTTGAGAAGTGAGCAGAGAGACATGGGGACCTCATACCACCGAGAAAGAAGTGCCAGGACCAGAGTGCGTCCTTTGGACCCACGGTCCCTGCACTGAGAAGCTCCTAGACCAGGGGAAGGACCTTCCTCCAGAGCCGACAGAGAGAGAAAGACGTGCCTTATAACTGGCACCCTGAATTTGGACTTCTGGCCTACTAGACTGTGAGAGAATAAACTTCTCTTTGTTACAGCCATCCACTTGTGGTATTTCTGTTATAGTAGCACTAGATGGCTAAGACTGGGGGCCTGCAGGAAAGAGGGAGCCCAGCGCAACCCAGGTTGTGGGGAATGGTTAGGAGTGAGAACAAGGAGCCAAGATGGGGTCCGAGGATGGTCTGTATGTGATTCCTGCATTCTTCCCGCTCCTTCTCCCTCAGACACAGGCCACCCGGCACTCACAAGCAAGAAAACAAGAATCGAAGGATGGTTCTCTGAAAGGATCCAACAGTCTGACAGCCTGAGCTCATCACTAGGGTGGGTGCTGGTGTCTGAAAAAAGCCAGGCCTGTCCTGGCACTCGTGGCAGAGGGAAGGGGCAGCCCAAAGCCTCCATCCTGGCTTCTCAGCCACCCTCAAGTGAGGCCTGCCTGTCTGCAAGCCCCACACCCAGACAGAAAGCTCCCATTCATGTTCCAGCTCAGGGCGGAGGCCAACATTCATAACAGGAAGTGCACCTCCGTCACCTACAGACACCAACCACATCCCTCACTTGAGAACGGCAGTAAACAAGTCAGGCTCACCAGACAAGAAAAGAAAATCAGCCCTGAGCAAGACAGAGAGACCAACGTACTCGGCCAATTCAGGGCGCAGCCAAGGCTCACACACTGCATTTGGCTGTTACATGTCTCTTTGGTCTCTTTTTCAGTTTTTCATGCCATCTTAGTTTTCTAGGGAGGCCCTGGGTACTGCAAACTTTTAACACGTTCGGCTGCTAACTGAAAGGCTGATGGTTCAAGTCCACCTAGAGGTACCTTGGAAGAAAGATCCAGTGATCCACTTCAGAAAAATCAGCCGTTGAAAACTCTATATTCATAAAAACAACTACAATAACAATGAATCCTTTTAAGCACAATCCTACTCTCACACACATGGGGGCGTCATGAGTTGGAGTTGTCTCGATGGTAACGGGGCTTCATTTTACTTTTCTAGGGCTGCTGTAACAAAACACCACAAGCGGGTGGCTTTAAGGAACAAATACGTATTGTCTCACAGCTCTGGAGGCTATGAGCCCAAATCAAGGTATCAGCCATGCTGATTCCTTCTGGAGATGCTGACAGAGGAACTTTTGTTCCATGCCTCTCTCCTAGCTTCTGGAGGTTTCCAGCAATCCTTGGCGTTTCTTGACTTGCATCTGCCTCCATAGTCACATGGCTGTCTTGCTGTCCTCCCCTTTTATAAGACACCACTCAGGTGGGATTAGGACCTGCCCTACTCTGGTATGCCTTCAGGTTAACTGACAATATCTTCAAAGGCCTATTTCCTCCAGCACAAGTAGATGGTGTCCAGTTACTACCACAGATTGCTCTGACAGGGATCACAAAAGAGGGTCCTGGACAGAGTGGGAGAGAAAGTAAACAATATTCTAACTCACAAAAAAAAAACAGACTTACTGGTCTGGCAGAGACTGAAGAAACCTTGAGAGTATGGCCTCCTGGACACCCTTTTAGCTCAGTAATGAAGTCATTGTTGAGGTTCACCCTTCAGCCAAAGACTAAACAGGCCCATAAGACAAAATGAGACTATGGGCACAACAGCCCAGGGGCAAGGACAAGAAGGCAGGAGAGGACAGGAAAGCTGGTAATGGGGAACCCAAGGTCAAGAAGGGGAGAGTGTTGACATGTCGTGGAGTTGGCAATCAAAGTGACACCACAAATTAGTTTCTCATTCAAAAATCTATACACAATTGTTTTGTGACATTGGTAGCCATCCCTGCTATGCGTCAACACTCTCCCCTTTCCCTTTACACCCCAGGTTCCCCGTGTCCATTCGTTCAAGTTTCCTGTCCCTTCCTGCCTTCTTGTCTTTGCTTTTGGGCAGGTGTTGCTCATTTGGTCTTGTACACTTGCATACACTGACTTTTTGAAGAGTCCAAGTCAGTTATCTTGGGGTTGCCTGACATTCAGCTCTGTCTGTATTCTCATTATTAGATTTGGGTTAAATATTCTGGCAAGAATCCTACACGGGGATTGTGGCGCAGTGAATTACTGTGTATTGCTCTTCTAGCCATGCATGCCTGGTCTCGTAACTCCCACAAAATGATTGGGTGGAAATATGCAAATAAAGTGCATGTGGCCTGCCAGGGGGATTGGACAGCTTGCTAATAGTGCAAACAAGGTTCACGGCACCCTTGTGGGAGTGGAACCATGCAAGTAAGTTTTGTATGGAACCCTAATGAGGGGATTGGTCAGTTTTGCCATCCCGCTAGGCTTAAAATGAGCCATCCCAGAGGCAGAAAGGGGGTATCACTACCACCAAGAAGAGACGGGAGTGCAGCATGTCCTTTGGACCCAGGGTCCTGGCGCTGAGAACCTGCTAGACCCAGGAAATAGAGAGAGAGAGAGCTGTAACACTGGAGATGGTGCAAGATGGCACAATGGGCTTCCCGGTTATGGAGTAAGGTGGCTATGGTGGGCGTGCCAACCCACAGAGTGAGAGAGCTGAGTTCCTTCAGGCAGGAGGCTTCCTAGCAGAATGGGGTACCTCTGGCAGTTGTTGGCAGAGCCAGGCTTGCCAACCCACAGATCAAGAGAGGTGAGGCTTACTGGTGGAGTGGGGTGCCTCCAAGTACTTATTGGTGGAGCTAAAGAGCTTTGTAATACTTGCCCAAGCAGGGTGGAGGCCAGGCCCAAGTGCAACTGAGGGGCCAAGAGAGGCCTACCTGTGGGCACAACCGAGAAGTTGTCCTGACTGAAGAACTATACCCTGAGTTGTTCCTAATCCTGAATTGTAACCTGTTACTTCCCTAATAAACCCCGTAATGGTCTGTGAGTTCTGTGTGGCCACTGCAATGAATTATTGAACCCAGCAGAGAAGTAGAGAGTGCCGTGGGAGGAATGGCTGGTGTTAGAACTGGCAAAAGGGTTGGAGAGAGGAGCTATGTCTGACCTCTGCCTCATAGGAATTAGCCTTGGGCTGTTGACCTTGATTCTCCCTCCCCTTTGTGAAGTTAGAGGAGGTCAGACGACGCCTCCAAGCCATTTTTACAGCAATGTAGTGTACTTCTTCTTTTTTTTTTTTATTAACTTTTATTGAGCTTCAAGTGAACGTTTACAAATCAAGTCAGTCTGTCACATATAAGTTTATATACACCTTACTCCGTACTCCCACTTGCTCTCCCCCTAATGAGTCAGCCCTTCCAGTCTCTCCTTTCATGACAATTTTGCCAGCTTCCAACTCTCTCTATCCTCCCATCCCCCCTCCAGACAGGAGATGCCAACACAGTCTCAAGTGTCCACCTGATACAAGTAGCTCACTCTTCATCAGCATCTCTCTCCTACCCACTGTCCAGTCCCTTTCATGTCTGATGAGTTGTCTTCGGGGATGGTTCCTGTCCTGGGCCAACAGAAGGTTTGGGGACCATGTGTACTTCTTCTTGTGTCACACCCAGAGACCCCTGGTGTCAGAATGTCCCACTATTGGGGCTGCTGTTTGATCACTTGGTTAAGAGGGTGTGTGCCAGGTCCCCCCGCCATAAAGGTACATCTTCCCCTGTGCAATAAATAAGTGATCTGTTGGGTGATAATGTTGGACTGTGTGAAAACCCATTAAGAAACTCATTGCTGCCGAGTCGATTCCGACTCATAGAGACCCTGTAAGACAGAGTAGAACTGCCTCAAGAATCTCCTCTATTTCCCAACAACCTTTTGCCAATGGTTTCATCATTCTTTGATGAATCAATTATTTTTCTGGGACCCCCTTGTGGTTTTTTCCCTAGTTTATCTACAATAAACAGGTGTTAGTTGTTGGGGAAAAAAATGTTTACTGCTCGTAAAAGGATGTAGTTTATGTAGTCTGTATCTGGGTCACAGCAGATGCTCAGTGATGGTAGCAATTTAAAGCAAAAACATCATCCCAGAGCAAGGCCACAGTCTCCTACCCACAAACCTACGGAAAACAAATGTTTCTTCATAAATGTGGCCCCCAGACTCTTCAGGAATTAAGACCTGACTGAACTGACACATTGTTGTTAGCTGCCTTTGAGTTGGCCCGGATTCATGACAACTCCATGTACAACGGAGCAAAACGCTGCTGGGTCTTGCACCATGCCCATGACCAGCTGCAATCGGGACCACTGTGATCCGGAGGGTTTTCACTGGCTGAATTTCAGAACTAGATCACCAGGCCTTTCTTCCTAGTCTCTCTTAGTCTGGACGCTCCACTGAAATCCGTTCGGCATCACAGCCGACACGCAAGCCTCCACTGAGAGACAGGTGCTTTGTCAGGAATCCAACCCACACCTCCCAGGTGGAAAGTAAGAATTCTACCACCGAACTGACGTTGCTGTTGTTAGTTGCCACCAAGTCAGCTCCGACTTGTGACAACCTATGTATAACAGAACGAAATGTTGCCTGGTCCTGCGCCATCTCCATGATCTTTGATATGTTTGGATCCATTGTTTGGCTATTGTGTCAATCCATCTCACTGAGGGTTTTCCTCATTTTAGCTGACCCTCTGCTTTACCAAACAGCATGTCCTTTTCTAGTGATTATTCTTTTCTGATGACATGTCCGAAGTAAGCAAAATGAACTGACATTAAAAACAAACCCGTCACTGTCTAGTCGATTCCGACACATAGTGACCCTATAGGACAAGGTAGAACTGCCCCATAGAGTTTCCAGGGAGCAGCTGGTGGATTCGAACTGCCAAACTTTTGGTTGGCAGCCGAATGCCTAACTACTGCTCCACCACAGCTCCATGAACTGACATTAGGCTACGTATAACCTAACACATAGGTATAACATCTATTCCACTAAAAGCTATGCCTCTCTACACACACTTTGAAACAGAAATGTCATGTGATCATGGAGTTCTGCCCCAGCCCCGCTGGGGGTACTACAGAACACAGTGTATGGAATAAACATTCCATTACCTCCTCAAATCCCAAACACATCTAGTCCTAAGCGTCTCAGATACACGACTGTCTGTGAATCTGTACCCCCTCAAAAAAAAAAAAAAAGTTACAAATAATACAATAATTTTACAGCCCACAGCAGAAAATGCTTCAAAAGGCGGTTGGCACAAATAATGAACCCAAACACCAAACCCGTCGCTGTAGCATCGATTCCGACTCATGGCGACCCTATAGAATAGAGTCGAACTGCCCCAGAGGGTTTCCAAGCAGCGGCTGGTGGATTCGAACTGCTGACCTTTTGGTTAGCAGCCTGAACTCTTAAGCACTGCACCGCCAAACCAAAAACCCAGTGCGGTTCAGGAATTCCGACTCACAGCGACGCCACAGGGTTTTCAAGGCTGTAAATCTCTGTGGAAGTAGGCTGCTTACATCTTCCATCCACGGAGCCCCTGGTGGTTTCGCACCGCCGACCTTTCGGTTAGCAGTGGGTGGCTTTAACCACTGCACCACCAGGCCTCCTTAGTGCCCCTCCATGGCGTAGTACTCACCCTGCGCGGCAGATCTCCCGCCATCCTCACGGTGGCGCTGTGGAGCCCTACCGAGGCTCCTAGGGGCGAGGCCTGCGGAATCTGCTTAAACCTGCGTGAGTCCTAACATGTGACTAGGCGTCTAGACCGAGGGTCTCTGGGCCTCAGTTTCACCGGGGTCGTGCTACTAAAGCACATAGCACAGTGCCTGATGGGAGCGGGTGCTCAGGGATCACTGGGACTGTGGGAACGATTTACGAGCGTGTGGGGGGTCCGGCATTCCTAGGACCGGCTCTGGGGTGTCTAAAGGTCAGTCACCCCGGGATCCCTTGGCAATCAGAAGGAATTGTGAGGGCCCAAGTTCTACTCGTCACGTGGGTCAGAATCGACGCCACTGCATCTAACAACAGAAAATAGGTTCTGTCTCCGTCTTAACTAGTGCTGAGCATACCCACCCAACCCAGTGCCCTCGAGTGGACTCCGAGTGCTGAACGTCCGGATTAATTCAGTTGTCTACAACCGGGGGGCTGGAGCGTGTAGGTTTCTGAAGTCAGAGGGCTGGAGTTGTCCTTGCTGTGGAGAAGCCTGTGTGGTAGGGGTTCAGCTAAAGAACTGGCCCGGAATTCTGAGAAGGGAGCCCTGGCCGTGCAGGCCTTAAGAGCTCAGCTGCTAACAAAAGGTCTGCAGTTCGAATCCATCAGTGGCTCCTTGGAAGCCCTATGGGGCAGTCCTACTCTGTCCTATGGGGTCGCTATGAGTTAGGATACACTCATTGGCAAGAGTTTTGATTTTCTGGTTTACCCTTGCGACAGACTGTAAATACGGGAAAATCCCTGTGGACAGTCACTGTTACTGGATGCACGTCAACACCCGTGGAGGCAGCAGTCAAATCAAATGACGTGTTGCACTGGGCAAATCTGCTGCAAAAGACCTCTTTGAAGTATTAAAAAGCAAAGATGTCACTTTGAGGACTAAGGTGCACCTGACCCAAGCCATGGCATTTTCAATTGTCTTCTATGCATGTGAAAGCTGGACAACAAGTAAGAAGGATGTAAGAAAAATTGATGCCTTTGAATTATGGTGTTGATGAAGAATATTGAATATCCCATGGACTGCCAGAAGAACAAACAAATCGGTCTTGGAAGAAGTACAGCCAGAATGCTCCTTAGAAGCAAGGATGGTGAGATTTCATCTTACTTAATTTGGACATGTTATCAGGAGGGGCCAGTCCCTGGAGAAGGACACCAGGCTTTGTAGAGGGTCACTGAAAAAGAGGCAGACCCTCAGTGAAATGGATTGACACGGTGGCTGCGACAATGGGCTCAAACGTAACAATTGTGAGGACGGCACGGGACCCAGCAACATTTCCTCCTGTTATGCACAAGGTAGTTATGTGTCCAGAGCACCTAACAGCAACATCAAGCCAAGCCCAGGGCTGAAGTCACAGCTAAACCCATTACTGGCTGTGGACGGATGGTCACACGGATGCAGGGCTGGATTAAGGCACGAGAGGGCCCTGAACGCTGACAATCTGTGGTGTCCCCTCCTCTGCTTACTCCTGCATTGCAACGGGATATGTGAGGTAGATATGTACATGTATATATAGGGGGGTGTGTGTGTGTTTGTGTGTGTGTCCTAGCTATCCACAATGTTACTTCTTTTTACATGTGACTATATATTTTTTTTTATAATATTAGCAATGAACACAAAAGTGACGCAGGCCATTTTAGCAGAATGAGATGAACTAGAGTATAAAATTTTTAGTGGATGTGGGGTGCTAAGATTTTTACATTATACCACATTTTCTACAAAAAGATTATTTCGCATATTCCAGAGCAAAGAAAATGAGTCAGTGAACCGAGCCGTTTTCAGCAGTCACTGTGAAATCCCCCTCGGCCCCCACAGCGAGGAACTGACGTTCCCAGTCTTGCCTTCAACGGCTCATGCTTCAGTTTTGCTGTTTGTTTTCTAATAAATGCAATGATTATAAAGGAACAGATGAAAAGATGTCCCAAAAGAAAATTTCATGACCAGAAAACAAATATTACAAATTACTATATTTTTAGATAGATCTTTCATCTCTAAGATGTGATAATTAAAGACATTTCTGTCTATTCTTTGTTCTTACGGATTCCTTCAGTGACTCCATCACAACTAAGCCGCTGAACAATATCCACTTCCGTACGTAACAGGGATAAAGAATTGAGTCTTTCTTGAATCCTCGTTGTACGCTGAGGGTTTTTGATTCTCTCGAGGGACAAAAATGAGCAGTCCTGTTGTGCAGTTTGTGATCGTTGAATTAGGAATATGCATAAAGCAATTTCAACATTGGGAAATAGGCATTGTGTTTTATCTTCTATTATGCCTACGTGAATAAAATTTTTTCTTCCCTGAATCTGTAAACTTAGTTCTCATGTAAGAATGTAATTGTATTTAAGTCATTGGGATACCCAGAAAGCTCACTGCTGCCACGTCGATTCATAGTGACCCTATAGGACAGAGTGGAAGTGCCCCATAGTTTCCAAGGAGCACCTGGCAGATTCGAACTGCCGACCTTTTGGTTAGCAGCTGTAGCACTTAACCAGTACACCACCAGGGTTTCCAGTTATCAGGAAAAGCCTGCACCAATTTTTTGGCTGCCTTCATGCCTTCTTCATCAGGTATATCCACGCCCTTTGTTGCTTTCTTGGAAGACAAATTTAGAAACACGCTCAGTTCCAAACAGAAACATAATGTGCACAATAAATAAATATTGAATTTTTATCCTCTTAATGTACCTGACCAGAGACCAGACCCGTTGCTGTCAAGTTGGTTCCGACTCATAGCGACCCTATAGGACAGAGGGCAACTGCCCCGTAGATTTCCAAGGAGCACCTGGTGGACTCGAACTGCTGACCTCCTGGTTAGCATCCATAGCTCTTAACCACTACAGGACAGGGTTTCCTTAATGTACCTAATACCTCGTTTATTAGCATATATAGAATAATATCAAGCACTGTGTCCCTTGCAACAGACAATAAGAAAATGAAACTCACTTGATACATAAATTGAAACTTTTCATGTTAGATAAATATTAGTATTTTCAGTATTTTTTGGACATTTGTATGTTAGTATTATACTAAATTATTACCCACGTTAGTATTATATTAAATGTATGCTAGATAGTGTCTGTGCGTATGCCAAACATTTTAAAGTTACAATTACTGTAAACATTATACAGTTAAAAAGTAACTTGATTGAGTTCATTTCCCTCACTTTTGCTCATCATCTGGGACTGGAGTTTCCGTTGGTTGTTTACCAGGATGAGCCCAAGAGCGCAGCCTTGTGTTTGTATCATGGCAAAGAGCATTGCTGGTCCTCCTGGCTGGAGTTGCTGGATCAGCAGACATGGATGTATGTAATGGGTCAGAGACCAGTTCTCCATTAATAGAATCCGTGCTTGCCCAGTAACCACTCATGTTGGATCCAGTTGCGTGCTGCGTGAATGTCGCAAGAGTTAGACTCGACAGCCCACCCCCACCTCTTGCTTATTAGAAATAGTGCCTTCCAAGAGACCCACTGAGATAAGGAGTCTCAACTACAGTGGAAGGTACCGTAGGAGACAGCTGTCAACGAAGGTGCTGAAGTGGTAGGCCTCATAGCTTCAACAGCCTTGCTTGTGGGCGCCCTCGTGACCCTGCGTGAGCTCCATTTCCGGCCGGCACGTTCTCACGCAATGGGGCTGGTGTCAGTTTTGTTTAGCGCCCTGCCAGTCCCCGTCGGCTGCTGTGCTTGCTGTTATGCCCTGCCCGCTTGGCATCTATAGGTCTCAGCTTTGGACAGCTGGTGACCCTGTGTTATTGATGCCCTAAACGTGTACTTTCCTTGCTTATTGGGTAATCTGTCCCTGCATGGGTGCTATGAATGGTGGAGGATGCTTTAGATAGGACGCCGGAATAAGAAGAAAACAGCACTGAACGGGGATGGGGGGAGCTAGGCGCCTTCCCGCAGCGGGAGGCTCTGGGGAGGTAGAACTCCCCTAGACGAGCTGCCTGGGATGTGCGCTGGGGATCCGGGACTCAGAGCGCAGGGAGCCCGGGCACCAAGAAACCAGTGGGTAGGGTGAAGGGTCTCCAAGGGGCAGGCCGCCAGATCCGGTGAGCGCCTGGGCTGGGTGCCCTCCCCGCCGGCCTGACGGCAGCTGGGCGCCTCCCCCCGGGCGCCTGCGGCCCTCCCGGATCCCGGCCCCTCCCTCGCTCCGGCCCCGCGCAGCTGCCCGGAGGAGGGGCGACCTCCACCTCCCGCCTGTTCCCGGAGCCGCCCGCCCCCGCGCGGGACTTCGGCCGGCACCCCCGGGGCGCTGACCCGCTGCCCAGACCGCCGTCCCGGGGTTCCCTGGGCGGGGCCGATCCCGAGGGGGCCCCGCGACTGCCTCCCCGAGCGGGGTGGGGAAGGGGACCTTAGCCCGCGCACGCCTCCGACTGGGCCTCCAGGTGAGCTCCTCCGGGTCAGGTAGGGACCCAGGCCGGGACCCCAGTGTCCCATCCCCACTCGCAGCTGGGGCGCCGGGGCCATGACCGGAGAGAAGGCCCCCGGGAGTCGCGTACCCCAGCGCCCAGGCAAACTTGTGCTCCTGGAAACCCAGACACGTTGGCAAGCCCTAAATCGCACCGGAAGGGCTCTGCTTAGAAAACAGGTTTTGTGACGCCCACGCCTCTCCTCCCTCTGCGCGCCCGCCCGCCCGCGCGCGGGGCCTCCCCTGGCCAAGTCGGCAGAGCAGCACGTGTGCCCAGCAGGGGAAGGGCCCGGCGCTCCGCACCCTATCGGGTTTATTACTTCTGGTGGCTCCTCCCCAGACTCTCTGACTCCGATGGAGAAGGCTGGTTCTTGATTTAGCAACGTGGACACCTTCTGCTTTTAGCCGCGGCCTCGCCTCTCAGTTTAAATCTTGGTCTTCTAAGTTACTTATATAACGTTCAATAGTTTTCTTTAAATTAACCCTCGGGCTCTTGTTGCGTCAACTTTAGACACCGTGTTTACTTCTGATTTTGAAAGACTGGAATATGCCAAACCTACTTTAAAAAAAAATAAGTTTAAGAAATGTTGTACACTGGAAAAAAAAGACAAATACGACAGAGTTGAATGAGAAATGACCGTCCTTTAAATACCTGCCGTTAGAGGCAGTAGGTTTTTTGTTTTTGTTTTTTGGCAATTACCTAAGTTATTATTTTTTCAAATGGCGTTAGTAACTTGTGAGCGCTGGTGAATCGTTTTTTACTGTTGCTGCTTTTTATACTCTGGGTAGTTACTTCCACATCGTGAGAGCACATCTTTGGACTGTTATTTTTTTCTTTATCGACTTCTAGGCAGTACCCATTCATCCTTTGCTAGAAATAGGTGGAGATTTAGACGCCCTTCATTATCCCCTCGCTTTCCCTCGCCGTATAACCACAGCTTTACTTGTAGTTTCTTTCCTGGCTAGTTTTGTAACACAAAATAGTCTTTGTAAATTTGTATTTCTTGTTCCATGAAGCGTATTAAGTGTTTCTTGCCTCCCCTTTTTTGAAGGCCTGGATAAGGAGCCTGCTTAAAAGTATTTTTTTAAATAAGAATTTAATATTTATTTAAATATTAATTTTTTTAACCAAATGAGGTTCTATATAGAAGCTCACAAATCAAATAGAAATGAATCTGCCTTACTTTTTTTTTTTCTATGATAAAAGTAATATACTCTTTTATGAAAAATGGAAAAGACGGGGACCATGGTTTAGGTTACAAGAGATGAAGGCGCTGTCACCACCCCCTGCAGTGTGGGAGCCTTGGTGGGTCCGTGTTAGGAAGAAAGAACTGTGAAAAGGCCGTCTTGGGACAATGGCAGCAACTATGGGAGGACTGAGTATTAGATGGCAGAGTGGATTTCTCTTCGTGGTGTTAAGTGGGATGGGAGTGGAGACCTAGAGAATGTTCTTATCTTTCTTAGAAGATGCTTGTTGAAGTATTTAAGGGTTTGGCAAAAAGGAAAAAAATATAAATATATATGTATGTATAAAAACCAGTCCGCATTGAGTCAATTCCAACTCACGGCCACCCCGGGTGTTGCAGAGTAGAACTGTCCGTCCTCGGTAGAGTTTTCATGGCTGTGACTTTTCAGAACCAGATCGCCCGGCCTTTCTTCCTAGGCACTGCTGGGTGGGTTCAAACTGCCAACTTTTCAGTTAGTGGCTGAGCACCTAACCTTTTGTGCTATCCAGGGGCCTATATGTATGTATGTGTGTGTGTGTGTGTGTGTGTGTATATATACAAATGTAGAGAGAGATTGGAGCCCTGGTGGCGTAGTGGTCAAGCGTTTGTCTGCTAACCAAAAGGTCGGCAGTTCGAATTCACCAGCTGCTCCTTGGAAACCCTATCAGGCCGTTCTACTCTTTCCTATAGGGTGCCTATGAGTTGGAATCGACTGATGGCAGTGTGTTTGGCTTTGTTTTGGTACAGAGATAAAGCAAATATTGCAAGATGTGGAGCACAAAAGGGCATTCATTTTACTCTTCTTTCAACTTTTCTATGCAGTGAACTTTGTAATACATTTTGGGGAAAACAAAGTTAGACAATTTAGAAACTAAAAGGGGGTGAAGATGTGTACAGTGGCACAAACTCCGGAGTCCTGGATGTTAGGTGCCGTCAAGTCGGTTCCTACTCAGCAGGCCAACGTACGACAGAACTAAACATTGCCCGGCCCTGCGCCATCCTCACAGTCACTGTTATGCTTGAGCCCATCGTTGCAGCCACTGTCAGTTCCTCTCGTTGAGTCGTCTTCTTTTTCACTGACCCTCTACCAGCCGTGATGTCCTTCTCCAGGGACTGGTTCCTCCTGACAACATGTCCGAAGTGTATGAGACATAGTCTTGCCATCCTTGGTTCTAAGGAGCATCTTGCTATACTTCTTACAAGACAGATTTGTTCTTGAGTCCTCCGTACCAGAGTTCAAATGTCAGCTCTACCACCTACTTGTCATGTGACCTTGCGCATGTCCCTTCCCTTGTCCAAGCCTCAGTGTCCCCCTTTGAAAACTAGCACCTACCTCATGTGGTTGTTTGTGAGAACCTGTGCGATTTGTAAAACACCTCGCTCATAACTAGAGCAGTTACTAGTAGTTTGTATTTTTTGACGGATTTTTCTTCACTACCTTAGTCTATTCACTGTGAATAACCACTATTAACATTTGGGCCCTTGCTCCCACTCTTTTCTAGGGATATATTTTGAACTTGGCATATTCTTTTTCTGTGTTAAAATTCATTGAATGGCCTTGATTGTGCCATAGGTGCAGTTTTTGTTTTGTTTTTTATTATTGTGCTTTAGGTGAAAGTTTGGAAACCCTGGTGGCGCAGTGGTTAAGAGCTCGGCTGCTAACGAAAAAGGTCAGCAGTTCGAATCCACCAGCCACTCCTGGAAACCTTACGGGGCAGTTCTATTCTGTCCTATAGGGTCACTGTGAGTCGGAATCGACTCGACAGCAATGAGTTTTTTTGGTTAGGTGAAAGTTTACAGAGCAAATTAGTTTCTCGTTAAACAGTTAATACATAAATTGTTTTGTGACATTGGTTGCCAAGCCCACGATGTGTCAACAGTCTCCCTTTCTCTACCCCAGGTTCCCAGTTTCCATTTGTCCAGTTTTCCTGTCCCTACCTGCCTTCTCGTCTTTGCTTTTGAGCTGGTGTCCCCTGAACTAAGAAGCACGTTCTTCACGTGTGTTAATGTTGGCCCTAAAGACCTGTCTAATCTCTGGTTGAAGGAGAAGCTTGGGAATAACTTCAGTACTGAGTTAAAAGGGTGTCCGGGGGCCACACCCTTGGGGTTTCTCCAGTCTCTGTCAGGTCAGTAAGTCTGGTCTTTTGTGTGTGTGTGAATTCGAATTTTGTTCTACTTTTTTTTCTCCACTCTGTCTGGGACCCTCTGTTGTGATCCCTGTCAGAGCAGTCGGTGGTGGTAGTCGGGCACCATCTAGCCTTAGGCAGTTTTTTGTTCTTCCTGGTTTCATTTCTTATTCCCTAAGCATTCTCCCCTTACCCCACACTCCCCCAGGCCTTGTTTCGGTGGCCGCGTAATTCTGACATACGGCGGTGCAGGCATGGACTCCTCCAGTCTCCTAGCTGGACGTTAACTGCTAATCATGGTACCAGGGGCCACAAGGGCAGCTAACATTTGTTAAGGGCCAAGCCTGATCTTATTTACTTTTCTACCACCCTGAGAGGTGGTGGCTGTGAGCCAGTTGCTGTCAAGCCAATTCCAACTCATGGTGAGTCCGCGTGTCAGAGCAGAGCTGTGCACCTCAGGGCTTTCAAAGATTTTTTAGAAATAGATCATCAGGCCTTTCTCCTGAGGTGCCTCTGAGTGGACTCCAACTTCCAGTCTTTCAGTTAACAGATGAGTGGGTTAACTGTTTAAATCACCCGGGAACTCCAGGAACTATTCAAAACAAAACAAAACAAAAAAAACAAACTCACTGCTGTCGAGTCTATTTCGACTCATAATGACCCTATAGGACAGAGTAGAACTGCCCCACAGGGTTTCCAAGGCCCTGATCTTTACGGAAGCAGACTGCTGCATCTTTCTTCTGCAGAGCGGCTGGTGGTTTCCAACTGTGGACCTTTTGGAAGCAGCTGAGCACTTTAACCACTGTGCCACCAGGGTTCCTGTCCAGAGGCTATTCCAAAACCAAACCTGTCACTGTGGAGTCGATTCCGACTCATAGCAACCCTATAGGACTGTGTAGAACTCCCCCACAGTGTTTCCAAGATCCAGCTGGTAGATTCCAACTACTGACCTTTTGGTTAACAGCCGTAGCTCTTAACTGCTGGGCCACCAGGGTTCCTGTCCATGAGCTATGAGTGGTCCACACACTCTTATCCAGAACCCTTGGGACCAGATGCATTTGGGAACCCAGCTTTTTGAATATTAGGCAAGTCATACAGAGCCTGTGTTACACATTACGTGATGCATAGTGCATTATGCGGCCTGGGGGAACAACGTGTAAGCAAACACACTGGTATTTCTACAGTGAAAAACGTCTTCATGCTCAGTGGGGTGACTAAAGACTACACAGCACCTCTGCTGCAAAAAACCTCTTTAAGTGTTAAAAACCAAAGATGTCACCTTGAAGACTAAGGTGTGCCTGACCCAAGCCATGGTGTTCTCAATCGCCTCACACGAATGCCAGAGCTGGACAATGAATAAGGAAGACTGAAGAAGAATTGATGCATTTGAATTGCGGTCTTGGCAAAGAACATTGGGTATACCACGGACTGCCAGAAGAATGAACAGACCTGTCGTGGAAGAAGTACAGCCAGAATGTCTCCTAGAAACAAGGATGGCGAGACTGCGTCTTCCATACTTTGGACATGTTGTCAGAAGGGATCAGTCCCTGCAGAAGGACATCATACTTGGTAAAGCAACGGGCCAGTGAAAAAGAGGAAGACCCTCGACGAAATGGATTGACACAGTGGCTGCAACAGTGGGCTCAAGCGTGACAACAATCGTGAGGATGGAGTAGGACCAGGCAGTGTTTTGTTCTCTTGTACCTAGGGTCGCTATGGGTCGGAATCAGCTAGACAGCACCTAACAACACAGAGCACCTCACATCAGTTTAGTCAGCTCCTGCCACGAAATGGGTCTGGGAGACTTTGGTTTTCAGAGCTTTCTGGAGCTGGTGATCGTGGACAGGAGCTTATGAACCAAACCAGTTTGCCCTCGAGTCGACTCCAGCTGTGTTTCATAGGGCTTTCTTGGCTTTGACCTTTTAGAAGCAGATTGTCAGGCCTTTCTTCCGAGGCACCTCTGGGTGGGTTTGAACTGCCAACCTTTCAGTTAGCTGCTTAGCGCTTAACCATTTTCGACACTCAGGGACTCACTGGACTGATTTACAGAGGGGAGATTTCACACTCAGAGGGGAAGTCATTTGTATAAGGTTATAAAGAACCCAGAAACCCTGATGGCGTAGTAGTTAAGAGCTACAACTGCTAACCAAAACGTCAGCAGTTCGAATCCACCAGGCGCTCTTTGCAAACCCTATGGGGCAGTTCTATTCCATCCTGTAGGGTCACTACAAGATGGCAACGGGTTTGGTTTTGGTTTATAAAGAACCTGGAGGTGTCCAACCATAGAAACTGCCATTTAACATCCACCCAGGTCACTTCCTCTTTGGGCATCACCAGCAAGTCCCAAAACCAATATCCCTTGCTAACCCCGAGGTGGCCTCTTAACGAGAAATGTCACTGCCACCTCCTGGAAGTGAAGCAGTAAAGAATTTACCAGGGTGCTTGACACAAAAAAAGCACTCAACAAATGTTAGTTATTATCCTTAACCCATAAAACCAAACCCATTGCCAGTGAGTCAGACTCATGGCAACCTCTGTGTGTTTCAGAACAGAACTGCCCCGTAGGGTTTCCTCGGCTGTCATCTTTATGGACTCAGATCGCCAGGCCTTTCTTCCACAGCACAGCTGGGTATGTTCAGACCGCCAGCCTTTAGGTTAGTCGTCGAGCACAAACTGTTTGCGCCACCCAGGGACAGTGCACGAAGACACAATTAGACTATTTCCTTCTCTGGTTTATAGAATTATGGTGTTCATTGATAGCATTATATTCTTTTAAATCGTGCAATAGAACATCCTTACAATAAAGTACATAAAACACATAGCTACAGTTTAACGAATAATTACAAAGCAGATACCCAGGTACCCAGGACCCAGGTCAACAACCAGAACGTTGCCAGTCCCCAAATGCTTTCCTGTGTGCATCTTCTGGTAGTAACCCTTTCCCTCCCCCAAAGCGAGCCACCATCCTTACTTTATGGTACTCATTCTCCTGCCTGCTTTTCTGTGTATAGTTTTAGTACTTACATACCATCCATAACCCAGACCCGTTGCCATCGAGTCAATTCTGACTTACAGCAACCCCATAGGACAAGAGTACAGCTGCCCCATAGGGTTTCCAAGGAGTGGCGGGTGGATTTGAACTGCTGGCCTTTTGATTAGCAGCCTGATCTCTTAACCACTGTGCCACCAGGGCTCCTGTACTATCCATAAACAGTAGTCATTACTGTAGCCTGTTTGTGAACTTTAAGAGTGAAACTTTTAGGGTGAACATATAATTTATCAGCCAAACCAGGAAATTTTGGAAGTAAAAGGGGTCAATATTAAATAATTGTTGTTATTTTTGTTGGCCGCTGTCCAGGTGGTCCCTACTCATTGCGACCCCATGCACAACTGAACGAAAACTGCCCGGCCCCGTGTCTCCCCATGTTTGGTTGGGTTTGGACCATTGAGATCCACAGGGTCTTTCACTGGCTGACTTTTCAAAAGTAGGTCACCAGGCCTTTCTTCCTGGTCCATCTTAGTCTGGCAACCCCACTGAAACCTGTTCAGCGTCATAGCAACACGGAAGCCCCCACTGACCGACGGTGGTGGCTGTGCATGAGGTTCCTTGGCTGGGAACAGAATTCTGGTCTCCCTCATGGAGGGCGAGAATTCTACCACTCAGCCACCATTGCACTCATTAAATAATTACCATGGGAAAAAAGTTATAATTACCCTGGGACAATAGGTGTAAACCAGGACTGCTTCAAAGTCCAAAACCAGGCTCCATCCCAGGTTGCCTGGTCATCCGGGGAATCGTATCCTTGGTGCTTTTTTGTGCCTCGCTCTGTTTTACCAGAATCATGCTTTTGAAATTCAATCATGTTGTTGTGGGTACTTGTCATTTCTCCCTTTTTATTGCTACATAGTATTCCATTCTGTTACTCTAATTTATTTATACATCCTGGTGGTATAGTAGTTAAGTGCTATGGCTGTTAACCAAAAGGTAGGCAGTTTGAATCCCCCAGGTGCTCCTTGGATACTCTATGGGGCAGTTCTGCTCTGTCCTATAGACTAGCTATGAGTCAGAATCAACTCCACAGTAATGAGTTTGGTTTGGTTTGGTTTTGGTTACTGTGAATGGACAAGGGGCCCTGGTGGCACAGTGGTTAAGCATCGGCTGCTAACCCACAGCTGCTCACAGGGTGAAGATGTGACAGTCTGCTTCCTTAAAGATTATAGCCTTGGAAGCTCTTTAGGGCAGGTCTACTCTGTCCTGTAGGGTCTCTGAGTCGGAATCGACTTGCCGTGGGTAGACATTTTGGCCAGTTCCAGTCTGGAGCTGCTATGATGAACCCTTGGACTTGTTTCCTGACTCTGGGGGTGGAATTGCTGGGTCACTGGGGAAGCACATTCTCAGCACTAGTAAAGAATGTCCACTTTTTTTCCCCAAAAACAGTTGTACCAACTTATATTCCCACCAGGCATGTACGGGAGAGTTTTTATTGTTAGTGTTGCCTGATTAGGGTCCGTGCCCTGGAGCACTCGAGCCAATGAAATGTGCTCCAAGTCAGTAAGAAAGAGAAAGTTTATTAGGAGGTGACACGTTGTTTTCATGGAGTCCCAAAGGGCAATTTCTACATCAGAGCTTATGTACCATTTTTGCGAGGGTTACGTAGTGTCTTCAGACACATAGCCCACAGATGGTTGGCTGAGTATACATCACAAGGTAATTACAAGAAACTCTTTATGAAGCTAAAGATATACACGCCAGACATCTGGACTTGGCTAGGGGAACTGGCCTGCCAAGTTTACTCTAACTGAGATAAGGAGCAAGAAGAAAGTTACAGACCAAAAGTGCCAGGCAGCCTTCCTAGCTGCTGCCTTGCAGGCTGGAGGCCATCCTGTAAGACAACAAAAAAAAGAAGGGAGACTAAGGCCGCAAGAGCCAAGAAGTCCCCACACCCCTTTGGACAGAGACCAGTGCAGCTGGTGTAATAAAAAAGTCACTAAAAGTCAGAGTGTACAGAATACCAAGCAAAAAAAAAACAGTACAGGTTACTTAGAGTATCATTATGGCGTTAGTTATGTCAAGCTCTCAATCACCCATTTTGAAAAGGAGAAAACATGCTGCAAGATACTAGGGTCACAAGAGTATTTTAGTAAATTATGGTGACTTTGCTACTGTTTTGTTAGTTTAAAAAAAAAAACTGTATTCTTTATTACACAATGCTCCTTGCATTTAAATTAGAATGCATCAAAAAGCAGATAAGTAACTTTGCCTCCCACTTCACCCACCCTGTCGCCCAGCAGGCAGTGGGTGACTTCCAGGGCACTGGCAATGAAATGAGAGAGGAATAGAAATACAGAATCATCTGTCACTGTCTCCTATGAAAGATGGTATTTAGCTCCCCTGCTCTACCAAGTGTCTTTTTAAAAAGGGGCCAGTATCTTTTGTTCATTTGTTTTTTTGTGCTTTAGATGAAAGTTTACAGAGCACATTCATTCTCATTAAACAGCTAATATGCACATTGTTTTGTGACGTTGGTTGCCAACTTCATGATATGTCAACACTGTCCCCTTCGCCGCCCCGGGTTTCCAGTTTTCCTGTCCCTTCCTGCCTTCTCTTCTTTGCTTTTGGGCTGGTGTGCCTATTAGTCTCGTGACTGAACTATAGACGCACGTTTCTCACGGGTGTTTTTGTTGGCTGGATAGACCTGTCTAATCTTTGACTGAAGGGTGTGACTTCAAATCTGAGTTAAAAGGCTGTCCGGGGACCATACTCTTGGGGTTTCTTCAGTCTCTGTCAGACTAGCAAGCCTGGTCTTTTGTGTGTGTGTGTGAATTTGAATTTCATTCTGCGTTTTTTTCCCGCTCTGTCCAGGACCCTCACCACCAATTTTTTTTAGTATTACTTATTATGTTGTTGTTGTTGAGAATATACACAGCCAAACGTACATCAGTTCAACAGTTTCTACACATACCATTTAGTGACGTTAATTATATTCTTTGAGTTGTGCAACCATTCTCACCCTCCTTTTCTGAGTTGTTCCTCCCTCATTAGCATAAATTCACTGCCCCCTAAGATTCCTATCTAATCTTTCAAGTTGTTATGGTCAATTTGATCCCATATAGATCTTTAAAAAAAAGCATAATGCTCAAAGCAGATGTTTTTTACTAGTTAAGCTAAACTATTGTTGGGTTTTAAGAAGACTTCAGGGGAATTTTTGACTTATGGTTAAGGTTTAAAAGTTGTCTCAGGGCAGTAGTTTCAGGGGTTCATCTAACCTCCATGGCTCCAGAAAATCTGGAGTCCGTGAGAGTTTGAAACTCTTTATTGCATTTACCCCCTTTTGATCAGGATTCTTCTATACAATCTTTGATCAAGATGTTCAGTAATGGTAGCGGGGCACCATCCAGTTCTTCTGGTCTCATGGCAGAGGAGGCAGGTGTTCATGAAGGCAATTAGCCACAGATTCCATTTCCTCCTCCTGTTCCTGATTCCCCTTCCTCCTCTGTTGTTCGAGGAGAATACAGACCAATTGTTGTGCCTCGGATGGCCGCTTGCAAGCTTTTAAGACCCCTGACACTATGCAAGGAACTAGGAGGTAGAACAGAAGTGCTGAACATGTTACTAGGCCAGTTAACTGGCATGTCCCATGGAACAATATCCCTAAACTTCGAAACCAAGGAACCAAATCTCATGACATGTTCATTTGTACATAAACAGCTTCAGCAGGTACCCTTTTTTTTTTTTTGTCATTGATGTAAATATGTCTACCACACAGCTTTTGCCAATTCAACTTTTTACAGGTGTACAACTTATTGACAGCAATTAAAATAATCAGCTGTGCAATCCTGCCCTTAATGCAATATTTCCATCATTCTTAAATCCCCCTCTTTTCCCTCCTTCTAACCCCTGGTAACCACTAATACACTTTGTACATTTGCCTTTTCTTGTCTTTTTATTTAAGTGAAATCATACAATATTTGGCCTTTTGTGAGTGACTTATTTCACTCAGCATAATGTCTTCCAGCTCCATCCATACCGTAGCGTGTATCGAGACTTCGTTTCTCCTCCTTGCTGAGTAGTATTCCATTGTACGTATGTACGACATTTAGTTTATCCAGTCACCTGCTGATGGGCGTTTAGGTTGTTTCCACCTTTTGGCTGTTGTGAATAGTGCCTCAGTGAACATTTGTGTATAAGTCTCTGTTTGAGTCTCTGCTTTCAAATCTTCTGAGTATATACCTAGGAGTGGAATTGCTGGGTCATATGGTTTTAGTTTTTTTAGGAACCACCACACTGTTTTCTACAGGGGTGTACTATTTTGCATTCCAGCATTTTCAACTTTTTTAATCTTAGCCAATCTAGCGGGAATGAAATGATATCTCATCGTGGTTTTGATTTGCAGCTCTCTGATGGCTGGTGACACTGAGCATCTTTTCATGTGTTTCGTGGCCATTTGAATGTCGTCTTTGATGAGATGTCTATTTAAGTCTTTCCCCCATTTTATGATTGGGTTATTTGTGTTTTGTTGTTAAGATGTCAAAGTTTTATATATATTTTAATTATTAGATTCTTGCCGGATGCGTGGTTTCTGAAGATATTCTCCCAGTTGGTTCCTTGTCTTTTCACTTTTTTTTTAGTAAAGTCTTATGATGAATAGTTTTTAATTTTTTTTGTTTTCTTTAAGTTTTTAATTTTTATGAGGTCTCATTTATTTATTTTGTCTTTTGCTGTTTGTGCTTTTGTTATTATGTTAGATAATCTGTTGTTAAAAGCTAGGCCTGACAGCGTTGCCCTTGCTTTTTCTTCTAAGGATTTTATGGTTTTACTTTGCACATCTAGGGCCTCAATCCATTTTGAATTCTTTTTTTGTGTGTGTGTATATGGTATGAGACATGGATCCTGTTTCATTTTTCTGTATGTGGAAATTCAGTTTTCCCAGCATCATTTACTAAAGAGACTCTTTTTTCTCCATCAAATGGACTTAGCGCTCTTGTTAGAAATCAGTTGACCGTAGATGTGTGGGTTTATTTCTGTACTCTCATTTCTATTTCTTGGTCTGTGTGTCTATTGTTGTACTGGTCTCAGGCTGTTTTGATTACTGTAGCTATGTAACCCGTTGCTGTCGAGTCGATTCCGACTCATAATGACCCTATGGGACAGAGTAAAACTGCCCCATAGGGTTTCCAAGGAGCGCCTGGTGGATTTGAACTGCTGGCCTTTTTGTTAGCAGCTGTAGCTTTTAAGACCACTACACCACCAGGATTTCCATAGCTGTATAGTACGTTTTAAAATTAGGAAGTATGAGTCCTCTTACTTTGTTTTCTCTTTGAACATCACTTTAGCTATCTGGGGCCCCTTGCCATTCTATATAAAGTTGAGGATTGGTTTTTCTATTTCTGTAAAGAAGGCAGTTGGAATTTTGACCAGGATTGCATAGTATCCATAGATTTCTTTGGGTAGTATTGACATCTTAACAATATTAAGTCTTCCAACCATTAACATCTTTCCGTTTATTTAGTCTTCTTTAATGCCTTTCAGCAGGGTTTTATAGTTTTCATTGTGTAAGTCCTTTGCGTTCCTGGTTAGATTTATTCCTAGGGCTTTTTTCCTCCTAGATGCTGTTGTAAATGGAATTGTTTCCCTAAGTTCCCTTTTAGATTTCTCACTGCTGGGTTTATAGAAACTCAACTGATTTTTGTTTGTTGACCTTGTATCTTGCAACTTTGCTAAATTCCTCTATTAGCTTTAGAAGTTTTCTTGTGGACTCTGAGATTTTCTGTACACAGGATCATATCATCTGTGAATAAAGATAATTTTACTTCTTTTCCAATCTGAATACCTTTTTCTTGTCTTATTGCTCTGAGACTTCTAATACAATATTGAATAGAAGTGGTGAGAGTGGGCACCGTTGTCTTGTTCCCCATTTCAAGGGGAAAGCTCCCAGTCTTTCTGCATTACGCATAATGCTGGCTGTTGGCTTTTTGTATATGCCCTGAATCATACTGAGGAATTTCCCTTCTATTCCAATCTTCTTTAGAGTTTTCATCAAGAAAGGGTGTTGGATTTGATCCAGTGCTTTTTCTGCATCCATAGTTCCATGTAGTTCTTTTCTTTTGTTCTATTCATATGGTGTATTATGCTGATAGATTTTCTAGCGTTGAACCATTCCTACATTCCTGGAATAAATCTGTCTTGGTCATGGTGTATGACTCTTCTAATATGCTCTTAGATTCTGTTCACTAGTATTTTGTTGTGGATTTTTGCATCTATATTCACAAGAGATTGGCCTGTACTTTTCTTTCCTTGTGGTATCTTTGGTTTTGGTATCAGGGTTATGTTTGCTTCAGAGAATGAATTAAAGAGTATTCCTTCCTTTTCTAGCTTTTGGAAGAGTTGAGACAGTACTGATGTCAATTCTTCTCTAAATGTTTGGTGGAATTCCCCAGTGAAGCTATCTGGTCCAGGACTTTTTTTGTTGTTAGGAGGCTTTTGATCACTGATTTGATCTCTTCACTTGTTATATGAGCCTGTTGAGACTTTCTGTTTCCTCTTGAGTTGCTCCACCAATTTTTAATATTGGTACTATTGTTTTTGAGATTCTCTGTTATTTACCTTGGCAACTTTGAATTTTATGCTTCACTTCTATTTTTCATTCTGGCAACTTTGGGTTCCCATGATGGAAAGTAGGTGAGCTAATAAGCGAGTCATATAAAGCCCATACTATACACCGCATGAGACCCTCAGTGGGAGCTGGGGGAGCATCATATGATCAGACACACTGGTATTTCTTTCCTCCCCAACTTTCTTTTCCTATCTTTTGTCACGTGTCCATTGACTTTTACATTGTCAAGGCTGATAACATCCACAGTCTGCACTATACCAGATTTAAGTCTTACATGCTTTAACTGCAACGCTTGCAGGTTTGCTTTAAAAGAAAAAAAAAGTTTTATTGAGGTATAATTTACACAGCATAAAACTCAGCCCTTTTAAGTGCACGATTCTGTGATTTTCAGTGAACTTACAGAGTTGTGCAACCATCACCATAGTTTTAGAGCATCTTCATCACCCCCAAAATCTCCCTTGTGCCTTTTTGCGATCGCTCCCTGTACCCACACCCAGCACTGGGCAACTGCTGACCTGTTTTCTGTAGCTATTGGCTGGTCTTCTCAGGCTGTTTCACAGAGTCGTACAATGTGTGGTCTTCCGCGTCTGGTTTCCCGCGCACTGTTCTTGGATGTGTTTGCTTTACAGCATGTAACAGCCGTTCATTCTCTTTCATCAACGAACAGTACTCCATTGTATGGAGGGGCCACATTCTGTGATCCGTTCACCAGTTGACAGACATTTAGATTGTTTTTAAATGTATAATGCTGGTGTGAACACTTGCATACAAGTCTCTGTGTGGATATATGTTTTATTTTCTCTTGGGTATATAAGTAGTAGAATTGCTGGGTCTCATGGTAAGTTTATGTTTAACCTTTTTTTTTTTTTAAATGTTCAACTTTTAAGGAAACTGCCAAATGTTTCCAAACTAGCTGCGCCATTTTACAGTCCCACCAGCAGTGTATGAGAGTTCCAGTTTCTCCACGTCCTCATCAACGCTTGTAAGCGTTGTGTCTTTTTTATAAAAGTCATTGTGGTGGGTGTGAAGTGGTGTCTCATTGTGATTTTAATTTGCATTTCCCTAGTGACTAGTATTGTTGAGCATTTGTGCGTGTGTGTGTGAAAAATATACACACCAAAACATTTTCCTAGTGACTAATAATGTTGAACATCTTTTTTTTTTTTTAATAGTGGGGAAAATATACACACCCAAACATTTGCAATCCAACAACTTTACATTTACAGTTCAGTGACATTAATTACATTTTTTATGTTGTGCCACCATTATTGCTATCCTTTTCCAAATCGTTCTACCACCAATAACAGAAACTCGATGCCTCCACCAACAAAAACTCCCCCTCTATTAAACCCATTGCCATCGAGTCAGTTTGGACTCATATGGACCCTAAGGACAGGGTAGAACTGCCCCATAGGGTTTCCAAGGCTGTACATCTTTATAGAAGCAGACCGCCACATCTTTCTCCCGTGGAATGGCTGGTGGGTTCGAACTGCCAACCTTTTGGTTAGCAGCTGAGTGCTTAACCACTTCACCACCAGGGTTCAACTCCCCCACGATTAACCATTAATAATCTTTGATTTCTATATATTTGCTTATTTATATAAGTGAGAGCATACAGTATTTATCCTTTAGCAGTTGACCTAGTTTGCTCAGCATGTTTTCAAGGTCAGTGGATGTTGTGGGGGCATCAGAACTTTGGTTCTCTTTACAGCTGCATAATATCCCACTGTATGTAGGCAGCACATTTTGTTTGTTCATTCCTCTGTTGATGGACATTTCTGTTGTTTCCACATTTTGGTTATTGTGAAAAGTGTTGCAGTGAACATTGATTACAAGGGAGCATATTTATATGTGCCCACTAGCCATCTATGTATCTGCTTTGATGAAATATTCAATTTTTTTCCCTCTTTTAACTGGTTTGTCTTATTATTGAATTTTAAGTGCTCTTTATATATTCTGGATACAAGTTCTTTATCAGATATATATAATTTGCAAATATTTTCTCCCAGTGAATGGTTTATCTTTACATTTTCTTAATGGCGTCTTTTGAAGTAAAAAGTTTTTAATTTTGATGAAGTCCAGTTTATCCCTATTTTCTTTTACGGACCATGCTTTTGGTATCATATCTGAGAATTCTTTGGTAACCCAAGGTCATGAGATTCTCTCCTATGTTTTCTTCTGAAAGTTTTATAGTTTTAACTCTTACATTTAGGTCTGTGATCAATTTTAGTCAATATTTGTGTATGGTATGAGATAAAGGTCTAAATTCATCTTTTTGCATGTAGATTTACAACTGTCCCTCCATTGGTGGAAGACAGTCTTTTTGCCATGAAAACCAATAAGTAATTCACATTATTATGAATGTGTTTATATGCATATACGTGTGTGTACATATATATGATATATTTTTATATATGTATGCTGAACAAATAATCTGAGAAGCTGGACTATACGAAGAACGCGGTATCAGGATTGGAGGAAGCCTCATTAACAGTCTGAGATATGCAGATGACACAACCCTGCTTGCTGAAAGCGAGGACTTGAAGCACTTACTGATGAAGATCAAAGACTACAGCTTTCAGTATAGATTACAGCTCCACATAAAGAAAACAAAAATCCTCACAAATTGACCAATAAGCAACATCAGGATAAATGGAGAAAATATTGAAGTTGTCAAAGATTTCATTTTACTTGGATCCACAGTCAACTCCCACGGAAGCAGCAGTCAAGAAATCAAACGATGTATTGCGTTGAGCAAATCTGCTACAAAAGACCTCTTTAAAGTGTTCAAAAGCAAAGATGTCACTTTGATGGCTAAGGTGCGCCTAATTCGAGGCATGGTATTTTCAATCACCTCATATGCATGTGAAAGCTGGACAATGAAAAAGGAATACTGAAGAAGAATTGATGCGTTCGAATTGTACTGCCAAAGAATACCAACTGTACCATGGACTGTCAGAAGAACGAACAAATCTGTCTTGGAGGAAATATAACCAGAATGCTCCTTAGAAGCAAGGATGACAAGACTTCATCTCATTTACTTTGGACGTGTCATCAGGAGGGAGCAATCCCTGGAGAAGGACATCACGCTTGGTAAAGTAGAGGGTCAGTGAAAAAGAGGGAGACCCTTGACGAGATGGATTGACATAGTGGCTGCAACAAGGGGCTCAAACATAACAATGACTGTGAGGATGGCACAGGACCAGGCAATGTTTTGTTTTGTTATGCATAAGGTCGCTATGAGTCTGAGCCTACTCGGTGGCAGCTAACACCACCACCACGTAGATACATACGTAAACTTTCTTTCTTCCTTTCCAGAGCCATGTAATGCGCTAGAATTACATGATCTTTTCTGCACATCAAATGTTGAAGTCTCTAGGCAACCGGAAGGAGAACGTACCTGGCCTACAGGTCAGATGGATTCCATTTTTCTGGCACTTCATCCAATGGATGTAACACAGTTTAGTGTGTATTGTATTTGACCATGACTTTTCTTTAAAAAATTTTTTGTTTCTCCTAGAGTTTCTCCTCCCTTTCATGAGAAACATGTTTCTGTGTCTAACTCATCCAATCTGTTTCTTGTAATTTCTTTATTTTTAATTCTTGAAGACATTCTTCCTTTTATAGTATCCTATTTTTGTTTTGCTTAGAACATCTTCTAAAGTCTAAGTGTACCCGGGACTGGCTACATGATTTTCAGGGTCCAGTGCAAAATGAAAATACAAGGTCCCTTGTTTAAAAATGATTAAAATTTAAAAATTCAGGATGGTGAAAGCAGGGCATTAAAAAGGCATGGAGCTCTTCTAAGCATGGGGCCACTGTGACCACACATGGTGCCAGCCTCGAGTGTACCAACTAGGGTCTTTTTTTTTTTTTTTCCCTTTGGACTCTTTTGCTCCTCTGAATTGTCTCTGTTTCCTCTGGGGTCAGTTTTCTTCAGTTCTGCTTATTTACCTTAGTTTTTCTTTTTCAGGCTGCTGATTTTCTTCAAATAGCTTGTGATCCTTGCTTGTCCAATCACATTTTCAAATGAGGGGCTGTATAACTCATTGTAGGCCACTGGTATGATATTTGGGGACACTATAAATATAGTCTTGCCTTCCCACTGGCCTCTCACTGAAATTGAAGGGATGACTGAGAACTGTGCTTTGTGGGCAGCACTTGTTTGAGTGTAGGAAGCCAATCTTTCTGCTGGGAGCTCTTACTCAAATGCAAGAATGGGGAAGGATTTGCTCAGGAACACCAGCAACCCAGACCCTTCCCATATACTTTATGCCATTTCTTTAGATATTAGTCCAGTATTGTTTTGGTTTCCTTGTGTGTGCATGTTGGGCAGCCCGAGGCCTGTGTGCCAGTAGATGGAGAGGAAGGAAAGTGCACAGGGAGCCAACTCGCACCACTTTTTTGAAGACAGACTTATAGCTGTGGTGCACTGAATTACTTAGTATGGCCCTTCTAGCCATAGCCTTTGTGACTCCCACACAATGATTCTTTGGGACTATGCAAATAAGGTGCTTGTGGCCCACCAAGGGGATTGGACAGCTTGCTAATAATGCAAATAAGGTGCATGGAAACCTTGTGGGGCTGGGACCATGCATATGAGGTATATGTAACCCTAATGAGGGGAGTGGTCAGTTTTGCCATCCCACTAGGCTTAAAATGAGCCACCCCAGAGGCAGGAAGAGGGGGCCTCACTACCAGCAAGAAGAAGAGCCAGGAATGGAGCACATCATGTGGGCCCAGGGTCCCTGCACTGACAACCTCCTAGACCCAGGTGACAGAGAGAGAAAGCTGTAACATCAGAGATGGCACAAGACGGTGAAAAGCAGTGGCAGAGAAATGAGAGCAGCAGAACCAGGAGACTGGTACAAGACAGTGCAGTGGGGTTCCCAGCCCACAGAGCAAGGTGGTTACAGCAGGTGTGCTGACCCACGGAACAAGAGAGCTGAGTGCCTTCAGGCAGGAGGCTTCCTGGCAGATTTGGGTGCCTCTGGATACTTGTTGGCAGAGCTAAAGGGCTTTGTAACACTTGCTTGAGCAGGGCAGAGGCCAGGCCGAGGGACCAAAAGGCCAAGGGCCAGAGAGAGGCCTGCCTATCAGCACGGCCAAGAAGCTGTCGTGACCGAAGAGCTATATCCTGACTCGTTCCTGATCCTGAATTTTAACCTGCTACTTCCTTAATAAACAGTGTCATAGTGCAAGAACTGTAAGTCTGTTTAAAATAAAAAACAAAGAATCTTATGACGGCGAAAAGGTTTCCCAAAATGAGAGAGACAGTGCTGGGAGAAATCCAACAAAGTGTTCCCGGGAACTAGAGTTAAAAAAAAAACGGAGGTTAATAAAGGCAAAAACCACAGGTAAGAGGCGGTACAGCTGGAGTACTTCTGACCAGTTAACATTTACGGAGTTGCAGGTGGCAGGGTCTGGGTCGATCGTCTTTGTAGGGGTTGACCTCCAGGTGACAAGATTTGACTTGTCCATGAGTTTCCTGGACACAGATGCATTGAACAATGGGCTAAAGCATAACAGCAATTATGGGCATGGCGCAGGACCGGGCAGTGTTGTGCACAGGATCCCTGACTCGGAACCGACTCCATGGCATCTGACAACAACAGCAGCTACGTTATACTGGTAGACTCTTAAAATATGAAAGCAAAGAGTTGGTTGGAAGAATAAAACGATTACAAGTAAAAATGCTAAGTATTCTAAGGGGAGAAAGGAGTCTTGATATGGAAAAGCTATAAACATGTCTCTCTATAACATCTGCCTACTCTAACCATAAGCACATCTTTCCGAAGCTCTCCCGCAATTTGTTCTCTTTAGCACCTGTGCGAGCAAGGCAAGCAAAAGTGTGTTCCTCTGTAGAACAGCTCGTACCCAGGTCAAAGGCGCAGTGGAAGGTTCTAGAGAGGTGACAGATGTACATGGACTCAAAGCGAAATGGGGTGGGTTTGGTTCACGGTATAGTCAGAGGCATCAGTTCAGTTAAATGCCTTAAATTTTTAATACTCCTTATCAAGCCCCACAACTGTGAGTATGGGCTGTGAGTTAGTTCTGTGTGGCCACTGCCACCAATTATCAAACCCAGTGGAGAAGCAGAGTGCCGTGGGAGGGATGGCTGGTGTCAGAATTGGTAGAAAGACTGGAGGGTTGAGGTTTGCCTGACCGCCAGCTCGTAGCTGTCAGCCTTGGGCTGATGATGCTGCTGGAGATCTCCTGCCCCTTGTGCAGTTGGACGAGGAGCTCCAACACTGCCGCCATTTACACAAAGGCATCATCTAAGCCGGTACAAAAACAGTTGCCATCAAGTTGACTTTGTTTCATGGCGACCCCATGTGTGTTTGGAGTAGAAATGTTCTCCATAGGGCTTTCAATGACTAATTTTCTCCAAAGTAGATTGCCAGACCTTTCTTCCAATGTGCCTCTGGATAGACTCAAACTTCCAGCCTTTTGGTTAGCAGCTGAGTGCGTCAACCATTTGCACGACCCAAAAAACAAAACCGAAAACAAACCTGTTGCTGTCGAGTTGATTCCAACTCACAGCAACCCTATACAACAGAGTAGAACTGCCCTGTAGGGTTTCTAAGGCTGTAATCCTTACAGATTAGAAAAATGAACAAATCTATCTTGGAAAAAGTACAGCTAGAATGCTCCTTGGGAGCAAGGATGATGAGACTTTGTCTCACATACTTTGGACATGTTATCAGAAGGCATCAGTCCCTGGAGAAGGACATCATGCTTGGTAGAGGGCCAGTGAAAAAGAGGAAGACCCTCAACGAGATGGACTGACGCGGTGGCTGCAACAGTGGGCTCAAGCATAACAGCGATTGTGAGGATGGTGCAGGACTGGGCAGTGTTTGGCTCTGTTTGTACACAGGATCACTGAGTCGGAACCAGCTTGATGGCACTTAACAACAATCTTTGTGGAAGCAGACTGCCACATCGTTCTCCCAAGGAGCGGCTGGTGGGTTTGAACCACTGACCTTTCTGTTAGCAGCCAAGTGCTTAATCTCTGTGCCACTGTATAAGCTACTACAGGCCCTGATTATCAAGAGCTCACTTTGCCTTCTTAAAAGGGAAGCCATATTGAATTTTCAATGTTGCAAACAATTCTAAAGAGCAAAGAATCCTAATTTTATCTTATTGATGATTTTTATGTACCCATTTGTTGCAGGTTAGAAATGACACTAGCATCACAGCTCAAGAGCAAGGAGTTCGAGTTTATAAGGGAGATTATCAGCAGAGGAAAACTTCCCGAAGGCACAGGAAGGAAGCCACTCTGTCTGAAATGTAAAAGACGGACAGGTCCAGGGGCGGGCGCCTGAAACACTCAGGCATTGCTGGTGGGAATGTAAAGTGGCACAATCATGCTGAAAACCTGTGGGGTGGCTGTTTGTAAAGTTAAATACACACTTCCCACGTGACCCAGCCATTTTGCTCCTAGATTTACCCAGGAGAAATGAAAGTATATTCACACAAAGACTTGTACGTGAGTGTTCACGGCAGCTTGATTTATATCAGCCTCAGGTTCGTATCAGCCTCGGCATCCGTTAAAAAAAACAGTTGCCACTGAGTTGACTCCAACTCATGGTGACCTCATCTGTGTCAGAGTAAAACCGCGCTACACAGGGTTTTTTTTGTTTGCTTGTTTGCTTTTCTTGATTATTTTATTGTGTTTAGCTGAAAGTTTACTCAGCAAATTGTTGTTCTTAGGTGCCATTCAGTCAGTTCTGACTCACAGTGACCCTACGTACAACAGAACGAAGCATGGCCCGGTCCTGTGTCATCCTCACAATCTTTGCTATGTTTGAGCCCATTGTTGCAGCCACTGTGTCAATCCTTCTTGTTGAGGGTCTTCTTCTTTTTCACTGACCCTCTACTTTACCAAGCATGATGTCCTTCTCCAGGGACTGATTCCTCCTGACAACATGTCCAAAGTAGGTAAGAAGTCTGACTATCCTTGCTTCTAAGGAGCATTCTGGCTGTGCTTCATCCAAGGCGATTTGTTTGTTCTCCTGACAGTCTGTGGTGTGTTCAGTATTCTTTGCCAACACCACAATTCAGAGGCATCAGACCTTCTTCAGGCTTCCTTATTCCCTGTCCAGCTTTCCCGTGTGTATGAGGCGATTGAAAACACCATGGCTCAGGTCTGGGGCATCCTGGTTCTCAAAGTGACATCTTTGCTTTTGAACACTTCAAAGAGGTCTTTTGCAATAGATTTGCCCAATGTAATATGTTGATTTCTTGGCTGCTGCTTCCATGGCTGTTGATTGTGGATCCAAGTAAAATGAAATCCGTGACAACTTCAATCTTTTCTCCATTTATCATGATGTTGCTTATTGGTCCAGTTATGAGGATTTTTGTTTTCTTTATGTTGACGTGCAATCCACACTGAAGCCTGTGTGGTCTTTGATCTTCATTAGTAAGTGCTTCAAGTCCTCTTTGCTTTCAGCAAGCAAGGTTGTGTCATCTGCATATTGCAGGTTGCTAATGAGCCTTCCTCCAATCCTCATGCCCCGTTCTTCTTCATATAGTTCAGCTTCTGGGATTATTTGCTCAACATATAGATTGAATAGGTATGGTGAAAGGATACAACTCTGACACTCATTTTTCCTGACTTCAAACCACGCAGTATCCCCTTGTGTCTGAACAACTGCCTCTTGATCCATGTACAGGTTCCACATGAGCACAATTAAGTGTTCCGGAATTCCCACTCTTCACAATGTTATCCGTAATAGGTTTATGATCCACACAGTCGAATGCCTTTGCATAGTCAATAAAACACAGGTAAACATCTTTCTGGTATTCTCTGCTTTCAGCCAAGATGCATCTGACATCAGCAATGATATCCCTGGTTCCACGTCCTCTTCTGAATCCAGCTTGAATTTCTGGCAGTTCCCTGTCAATGTACTGCTGCAACCATTTTTTAATTATCTTCAGCAAAATTTTACTTGAGTGTGATATTAATGGTGGAAACCCTGGTGTTGTAGTGGTTAAATGCTACGGCTGCTAACCAAAGGGTCAGCAGTTAGAATCCGCCAGGCACTCCTTGGAAACTCTGTGGGGCAGTTCTGCTCTGTCCTATAGGGTCGCTATGAGTGGAATCGACTCGACGGCACTGGGTTCGGTTCTCTTTTTTTTTGGTGATATTAATGATATTGTTTGATAATTTCTACATTCTGTTGGATCACCTTTTTTTGGAATGGGTAGAAATATGGATCTCTTCCAGTCAGTTGGCCAGGTAGCTGTCTTCCAAATTTCTTGGCATAGATGAGTGCTTCCGGCATTGCATTCGTTTGTGGAAACATCTCAATTGGTATTAAGTCAATTCCTGGAGCTTTGTTTTTCGCCAATATCTTCAGTGCAGTTTGGACTTCCCTTTTCAGTACCATCAATTCTTGATCATATGCTACCTCCTGAAATGGTTAAACATCGACCAGTTCTTTTTGGTACAGTGACTCTGTGTATTCTTTACATCTTCTTTTGATTCTTCCTGCATCGTTGAATGTTTTGCCCATAGAATCCTTCAATATTTCAACTCGAGGCTTGAATTTTTTCTTCAGTTCTTTCAGCTTGAGAAATGCTGAGTGTATTCTTCCCCTTTTGGTTTTGTAACTCCAGGTCTGTGCACATGTCATTATAATCTTCACTTTGTGTTCTTGAATTGCCCTTTGAAGTCTCTTACTTCATCATTTCTTCCATTCACTTTAGCTGCTCAACATTTAAGAGCAAGTTTCAGAGTCTCTTCTGAGATCCATTTTGGTCTTTTCTTTCTTTCCTGTCTTTTTAATGACTTCTTGCTTTCTTCATGGATGATGTCCTTGATGTCATCCCACAGTTTGTCTGGTCTTTGGTCACTAGTGTTCAATGCATCAAATCTATTCTTGAGATGGTCTCTAAATTCAGGTGGGATATACTCAAGGTCGTACATTGGCTCTCATAGACTTGTTTTAAGGGAGCACATTCCTACCAGTTGGTATTTATTTTATAAGCCAATCTGTTATTTGGGTGCAAAGAGACCTCTGGGAGTGGGTTCAGTTGCAAGTTAAAGGGTATCTTAGGACTATATTTTCGGGGGTTCCTCCAGTCCGCAGGGTTTTCAGCGGCTGATTTTTTGGAAGTAGCCTGCCAGGCCTTTCTTCCAAGGCACCTCTGGGTGGACTCAAACCTCCAACCTTTAGGTTTGCAGCCCGTGTCCATCATGATGAGTGGATAAATAGATCGTGGTTTATCTGTCCCATGGAATATTACTCAGGGATTAAAAAGAAAGTACTACTGACCGATACATGCACCAACCAGCATGAACTGAGCAGACACTGTGCTGAGGGAAAGAGCCGGACTCAAAGGAGCACATACTATATGTATCAGCCAGCGTCGGAAGGAGACTGACACCACACAGTCAGGAGTTATTAACTATAACAGGGGATTGGAGTAATGAGGAATTGGCTAGGAGGAAGTAAAGAGAACTATAAAAAATATAGAAATAGCAGATACAAGGAGCAGCCACTACCATGAGGTCTGAAAAAAAAAAAAAAAAACAGTTGCCATCTCGTCAATTCTGACTCATAGCGACCCTATAGGACAGAGTCGAACTGCCCCAAAGAGTTTCCCAGGAGCGACTGGTGGATTCGAACTGCCGGCCTTTTGATTAATAGCGGAGCTCTTAACCACTGGAATCGACTCGAGGGCACCGGGTTTTTTTTTTTTTTTCTTAACCACTGCGCCGCCAGGTCTCCTGAGGTCTGAGATACATCTCCCCAAAGATGACAGACAGCCCAGGCTGAGATGCAAGCCTGAAGGAGAAGCAAAGGAGCCCCCGGGGTGCCGCGCCCGCGGAACTGGCTGGAAATCCACCCTTTGGAACTTGCCAGACATTCGTCCTCTAGGATGCCCGAGAAAGCCGTTCAAGGGGAGGCACTGTGCTAGGAAGCCCCCTGCGGGGGCCAGGGGAAGGCGCTGGATGCTGCCATAACCGCGGCGCGCTGCAGGCTCGCGTGCTGGAGAAGCCGCCTGGTACCGGAGAACGCACAGGCGCCGCGGGCCCCACCGGGTAGCAGGAGCCTGGGTGGGTCCGGGGAGACCACGCACGCTTCAGACGGGCCTGCCTGCACTGCGTTAGGCTGCCGAAAGGGGCGCACGGGAACCAGCAGGAAAACCTCCTCCTCCTACAGCGTCTCTCCGGCGCCCTCTACTGAAAAAGTTAAACATCGCCTCGCCTGCAAAGGGAGAAGACTTGAAGGGCCAAGCTCCAATTCCGCGGCTTGTGGCTTTCAGGCAACTGGAGCCCTGTAGTGCAGTGGTTAAGAGCTCGGCTGCTCACCGAAGGGTCGGCGGTTGGGATCCACCTGTCGCTCCCACCCTATGGGGCAGTTCTAAGTCGTACTGTAGGGTTGCTGTGAGTCAGAACTGAGGCGACGGCATCGGATTTGGTTTTGGTTTGGCACACTGTATGATCCCATTTATGTGAAATTCTAGAAAATAAAAAAAAATTATAGGGACGGAAAGCAGATCAGTGGTTGCCTGGGAGTATGGGACAGTGACTTGGAAGGGGTGATAGAAATGTTTCGTATCTTGATTGTTGTGATGGTTACATGGTTTTATAGCAAAAAACCAAACCAAACCCATTGCCATCTAATCGATTCCAACTCACAGCGACCCTATAGGACAGAGTAGAACTGCCCCATAGGGTTTGCAAGGAGCAGCTGGTGGATTCCAACTGCCGACCTTTTGGTTAGCCGCCAAGCTCTTAACGGTGCATCACCAGGGCTCCAAGAAAAGGTCTCTGGCCCTACACAATTTGAGAAACTGCTGAGGAGATACTTAAATGCTTACTCTAAATGGTTCCCACGGATCTCTTCATTTTACAATAGCCCCATGTCTTGTTTGATAACTTTGGGGAGAGATTTTTGGACAGCTTTCTGTTTCTTTCCGTGCAGTATCATCTCCATTTTTCTCGTTGCTGTTGTTAGCAGACCTTTTGCAGAAAAGTACACAAACTACAGCTGGATGTCATTCTCTTGGGAGAGTTTTGTTCAGCAAGTATATTATCATTGAATGAATCATTGAGTCATTGGCCACAATCTCAAGATGTCAAAGATTCAGATTGCAGATTTTTAAATAAAATGAAATAGTTATTAAACCAACAAAAATACCAGAACTTCAGTACTTAAAAACAGCACGGTTTAAAAAAAAAAAAATCGTGCCTTTCCTGAATTACAGCTACTAAACTCAAAGCTAATAAAGAACTCGTGCACCAAAGCAAGTGGACAGACACCACCAAAGAAGACATTCAAGTGGCCAGCAGACACATGAGGAAATGCTCACGATGTCTAGCCAGCAGAGAAATGCAAATCAAAACCACAATGAGGTACCATCTCACCCCGGCATTACTGGCACAAATCAAGAAAACAGGAAATAACAAATGTTGGAGAGGCTGCGGGGAGATGAGAACACTTATGCTCTGCTGGTGGGAATGCAAAATGACACAATCATTTTGGAAAATGGTAGCGTGCTTCCTTAGAAAGCTAGAAATAGAAATACCATATGATCCAGCAATCCCACTCCTAGGAGTATATCCTAGAGAAATAAGACTCATCACAAGAATAGACATATGCACACCCGTGTTCATTGCAGTATTGTTCGAAATAGCAAAAAATGGAAACAACCTAGATACCCTTCAACAGATGAATGGATAAACAAACTATGGCCCATACACACAATGGAGTATTATGCAATGATAAAGAACAGTGATGAATCCGTGAAGCGCACATTACATAGATGAATCTGGAGGATATTATGCTAAGTGATATAAGTCAATCACAAAAGGACAAATATTATATGAGACCACTACTGTAAAAACTCATGAAAAGGTTTACATACAAAAAGAAACAATCTTTGACGGTTATGAGGGAGGGGAGGGGTTGGGACGGAAAAACACTAGACAATAGATAATGGGAACTTTGGTGAAGAGTAAGATAGTATACAATACTGGGGAACCCAGTACAACGTGTCCAAGGCAAGGTCATGGAAGCTCCACAGACACATCCCAACTCCCTGAGGGACCGAATTGCTGGGCTGAGGCTGTGGGGACCATGGTCTCAGGGAACATCTAGCTCAATTGGCATAACAGAGTTTATAAAGAAAATGTTCTACATTCTACTCTGGTGAGTAGCCTCTGGGGTCTTAAAAGCCTGTGAGCAAGCCATCTAGGATACTTCACTGTCTCACCCCTTTGGGAGCAAGGAAGCATAAAGAAAAGTAAAAATACAAGGGAAAGATTAGTCCAAAGGACTAATGGGCCACACCTACCATGGCCTCCACCAGACTAAGTCCAGTACAACTAGATGGTCCCCAGCTACCACCACTGACTGCTCTGACAGGGATCACAATAGAGGGTCTCAGAGGGTCTCAGACAGAGCTGTAGAAAATGTAGAACAAATTTCTAACTCAAAAAGAAAGACCAGACTTACTGGCCTGACAGAGACGGAGTATGACCCCCAGACACTCAGCTCAGTAATGAGGTCACTCCTGAGGTTCCCCCTTCAGCCAAAGATTGAACAGGCCCATAGAACAAAACAAGACTAAAGGGGCTCACCAGCCCTGGCGCAGGGACTGGACGACAGGAAGGAACAGGAAACCTGGTAATAGGGAACCCAGGGTTGAGAAGGGAGAGTGTTGACATGTTGTGGGGTTGTTAACCGATGTCGTGGAACAACGTATGTACTGTTTGATAAGAAACTAGTTTGTTCTGTAAACCTTCATCTAAAGTACAATAAAAAGAAAAAGAAATTGTGCCCCAAAAACTCAAGTAGGAGGGAGATAGAGTTGGAATTTGAACTAGGGTTTCTCTCAGCATTTAAGCCAGGACAGTTCTTTGTTGGTAGTTGTATTCTAGTAGCATCAGAAGTCCTCTAACTTCAGGGGGAGATAAGCATCATCTTCGGTGCAAAGCTGATTCCTGTGAGGTCAGACATACCTCCACTCTCCAACTTCTTCACCGTTTCTGACACCAGCCGCCTCCCCCCACCATGGCACTCTCTACTCTCTGCTCGGTTCAATAAATCAATAATTCGTTGCAGTGTCCACACACAACTCACAGACCATACCCACGATGATTCTGTGGTTTGTTAGGGAAGTAACAGGCTACAACTCAGGATCAAGATCAACTTGGAAGTAACAGGGTACAACTCAGGAGACAAGATACTGTTCTTCAATCAGGACAACTTCCCACCAAGATAGCTCTCAGCGTCTTCTCGGCCATGCCTGCAGACAGGCCCTTCTCTCAGCTGTGCCTGCTGCTAGGCCTCCTCGCAGCCTCTGCCTGGCTTGGGAAAGTGTTGCAGCTCTTTAGCTCCACTGACTAGTTCCCAGAAGCACCCCGCTCTGCCAGCAGGCCTCCTGCCCTCCTGCCCAAAGGCGCTCAGCTCTCTCTTGCTCCATGGGTTGCTCCTGGTTCCCGTCGCCCCTACTGCTGCTGCTGTTTCTCTGCTTCCGGACTCTGCTGTGGGTGCCACCATCTCACATTGTATCGTGCCATCTCCAGTGTTACAGCTCTCCCTCTCCTGTGGCTAGGAGTTTCTCAGCACAGGGACCCCGGGCCCAAAGGATATGCTCTGCTCTGGGCTTTTTTTCTTGATGGTAGTGAGATCCCCCTCAATCTGTGCAATTGGTCCTTATGTAAGCCTACTTCTTCTCAGCTTCAAGTTATGGCCCTCCCACCAGACCACAAACTGACCAATCGCTTTGGTAGGCCACTGTCACTTAATTTACATAGTAATCAACCAATTCCCACAAGGTCATTTAATCCTATTGGATGGTTTTACATACCTTATTTGCATAATAGACTAACCAATCCCTTGTAAGATTATGGCCAGCCAATCACTTTGGCAGAATTATAAATCCAAGGCCAGAAAGGCCCTATATACGGGAAACCCATTGCAGTCCAGTGGTACTTGTCCTCCACAACGCAGGTCACTGAGCATTATTCCGTTTAACTATTGTTGCGTAACTGGAAACATAATGGCTTAAACATAAAATGATACTTGGGAGGCGTGTGTTTCTTAGTTCAGTCAGATACACGAGACTAAATGGGCAGCTCCTGTTCAGAGGTGAGATGAGAAGGTAGAAAGGGATAGGAACTGGTTGAATGGACATGGAAAATCTGGATGGAAAGGAGGAGTGTGCTGTCACATTATAGGGATAGCAACTAGGATCACATAACAATGTGTGTATATATTTTTGTATGAGAAACTAACTTGAGCTATAAACTTTCACCCAAGCACAGTAAATGAATAAAAGAAAATAAGCCAGTGGTGAAATGATTGGAGACAGGTTTGCATCGTGGCTGTAGGCATGGAAATAAAGAATGGAACTGAAAAAAAAAAAAAAAATAGCAGCTTAAAACAATACCCATTTTAGTGGAGCCCTGGTGGCACAGTGATTAAGCGCTCAGCTGCTAACCAAAAGGTCAGTGGTTCAAACCTGCCAGCCGCTCCATGGGAAAAGATGTGACGGTCTGTTTCTGTAAAAATTTACAGGCTTGGAAACCTATGGGGCAGTTCTTCTACTCTGTCCTATTGGTTTGCTATGAGCTGGAATTGACTAAATGGCAATGGATTTTTTTTTGAGGGTTTTTTATTCTAGTACATTTGATCCTTATTGGAGCCCTAGTGGCTCAGTGGTTAAGAGTTGGGCTGCTAACCAAAAAGTCTGCAGTTTGAATCCACCAGCTGCTCCTTGGAAACCCTGTGGGGCAGTCCTCCTCTGTCCTATAGGGTCGCTATGAGTCAGAATGGACTCGACGGCAGTGAGTTTGGTTTTTTGGTTTAGATCTTGATTTTTCATGGATTTCATATTTGTGAATTTGCTACTTGCTAAAATTTCCTGTAACCCCAAAAATCACTACACGTGGTCATTCACAGACATGCACAGAGCTGTGAAGAATTTTAATTGCCCAACCGGCGTGTTCCCAGCTGAGGCTGAAAAAAAGCAACGTTCTGCCTTCTTGTTTCAGCTCTCACACTGTAAACAAGTATCCTCCCTGCATCTACGTGGCTCCACATTTTTCATAATTTTGTGCTTTTTGTTGGTGACTGCTGTTTTCAATGGCCCCCAACCACAGTGCTAAAGCGCCACCTGGTGTTCATAAGTGCAAGAAGGCTGTGGTGTGCTTTACAGAGAAAATACATGTGTGAGACACACTTGGTTCAGGCATGAGTTACAGTGCCGCTGGCTGTGAGTTCGGTGTTAATGAATCGACAATTTATATTCATGGAGGTGTCTTTAAACAGAAACACACATAAAACATGATCACGTATTGATTGGTTGACAAAAGTGTTGTGACCAGAGGCTCGCAGGAGCCTAACCAGGGGCAGTGGTTCACTATCCGCTAATTAAGTGTTTGCGGAGACTTTATAGAACATGTTGTTGTTGTGTGCCATCAAGTTGATTCTGTCTCATTGCGACATGTGACAGGGTAGAGCTGCCCCTTAGGGTTTTCTTGGCTGTAACCTTTACAAAGCAGATTGCCAGGTCTTCCTCCTGTGGAGCCACCAAGCGGGTTCGAACCACCAACTTTTTGGTTAGCAACTGAGTGCTTAGCTGTTGTGCCATCAGGGCTCCTTTTATAGAACATAACTATCGTGACTCAGGAGAATTGGCTACAATATTGTGTGGGGGTTAACTGGGGAGATTGGAGACTGACTGGGCTCAGCTAAGGGGTTTTTTATGGATTGAATTGTGTCCCCCAAAAATGTGTGTCAACTTGGCCAGGCCATGATTCCCAGTATTGTGCGATTGTTGACCATTTTGTCATCTGATGTGATTTTCCTATGTGTTGTAACTCCTACCTTTATGATGTTAATGAGGTGGGATTAGTGGCAGTTATGTTAATGATTTAGGACTCAATCTACAAGATTAGCTTGTGTCTTAAGTCAATCTCTTTTGAGATATAAAAGAGAGGAGCAAGTAGAGAGACAGGGGGACCTTATACCACCAAGAAAGCAGCGCCAGGAGCACAGTGCGTCCTTTGGAGCTGCTGTTCCTGTGCAGAGAAGTTCCTAGACCAGACCAGGGGAAGATTGATGACAAGGACCTTCCCCTAGCGCTGACAGAGAGAGAAAGCCTTCCCCTGGAAATAACGCCCTGAATTTGGACTTCTAGCCTACTAGACTGTGAAAGAATAAACTTCTCTTTGTTAAAGCCATCTATTTGTGGTATTGCTGTTATAGCAGCATGAGATAGCTAAGACATGGCTGTCACGTGATTACAGTCATACAGTGGCTGGGTCTGGGTCATCTGAAGGCTCCTTCACTCCCATGTCTACCACCTGGGATGGAAAGACTCACACAAGTGGGAGCTGGGGCAGCTGGGGCTCCTCAGGCAGTTCTCTCTGTCTTCACATGGCCTCTTTTGGATGCTGAGGGCTGGAAAAGTGCAGTGTGATAACTCGAGGGCAGCCAAACTTTGTATGCAGTGATACGGGAAGTGGTGTGCTGGAGCCAGCTTGCACGGGCTTGTAAGAGTTGATTGTGCACATCTCCTTCCAACATCACAGTACTGGAACTTCGTGATATCAGCACAGTGGGTGTATTTAACCCACAGAAATCAGCAAGTGCTACAAAGGTGGGCTCCCCCACTCGCGTAGACCTGGTTGTTGAACATTTAGCAGCACACCACTGGACTTGTCACCGGAGAATGGCCTCGGTTCTTGTCTTCGGCGTAGGAAAGAATTCAAACACTGAGACAAATAGTGCCAAGCGAGCAGAGGGTTATTAGCAAGCAGAGGGTTAGTAGTAAAAGTACACTTGACTAGGGAGCGTCAAGCGGGCCACTCAGGTAGAAAAAGAATCTGAGTGCCCCATAGTCATTTTTTTAGGGTTTTATACCCTTCTTGTCTCTTATCTGTCTCTGTTAACATTTAAAAGCCAGGACTGGACCGCCTATGGAGACTATTTCCTTGGCTTAAGGTTGAAGTACCAAGTTAGGGACCTTACCAAGTTAGGGACTTTATCAAGTTAAGGACTTTATCAAAGTAAAGACCCTTGTAAAGATCATTTCCTTGGCGTAAAGTTTAACTATGTAGGGACCATCTTATTGAGGAATGTTACCACCCCCTGCCTCTTCCTCTTCCCGAATGCAAGCTGTCCCCCTCCCTCATACAGACTCAGGGCTCCAAAGGCGTACATTCCAAGACAGTCAGGCAGAGGCTGTATCTCTGTCTTAGTCATCTAGTGTTGCTATAACAGAAATTCCACAAGTGGATGGATTTAACAAACGTAAGTTTATTCTTTCACAGTCTAGGAGGCCAGAAGTCCAAATACAGGGTGCCAGCTCTAGGGGAAGGCTTTCTCTCTCTGTCAGCTCTGGAGGAAGGTCGTTGTCATCAATCTTCCCCTGGACTAGGAGCTTCTCAGTGCAAAGACCTCTTTTTTTGGTGGATGTGGTCCCTGTGTCTCTCTGCTCGCTTCTCTCTTCTATATCTCAAAAGAGATTGGCTTAAAACACAACCCAATCTTGTAGATTGAGTCTCATCAATAACCACCAATGATCCTACCTCATTAACATCATAGAGGTAGGATTTACAACACACAGGAAAATCACATCAGATGACAAAACGGTGGACAGTCACACAATACTGGGAATCATGGCCTGGCCGAGTTGACAGATATTTTGGGGTGACACAATTCAATCCATGATAATCTCCTTTTGTGATCTGTTGTTGTTCGGTGCCATTGAGTCCGTTCAACTCATAGCAACCCTGTGTACAACAGGATGAAACACTGCCCAGTCCTGTGCCATCCCCACAATCGTTACGCTTGAGCCCATTGTTGCAGCCACTGTTGTCAGTCCATCTCATTGAGGGTGTTTCTCTTTTTTACTGACCCTCTACTTCACCAAGCATGTTGACCCTACTTTGACTTTGAGGAGGCAGCTCATATTTTAAGTGCCTTCCAACCCAAGGGGCTCATCTCCCAGCACCGTATCAGTGTTCCGCTGCTATTCATAAGGTTTTCACTGGCTAACTTTTTCAGAAGTAGACTGCCAGGTCCTTCTTCCTAGTCTATCTTAGTCTGAAAGCTCAGCTGAAACCTTTCCTCCTTGGGTGACCCTGCTGGTATTTGAATACTGGTGGCATTGCTGCCAGCATACAGCAACACACAAGCCCCCACAGTAGACAAACTGATAGACACCTTGTGACCTAGCCTTGGAAATCCCTGAATGGTGGTGTCACTTCTGTGGTGCTCTGAAAGCTGAGGCAGTTACAAAAGCCTGCCCAAGGTCAAGGGGAGGGGGTATGACCTCCACTTCTTGATGGGAGCAGCAAAGTCCTGGAAGAGTATGTATGTAAGAAAGGAAATTTTGGAAAATACAAACCGCCATAGCATCATGGGTCCCTGGAGACTCAATGCTGGTAGCATTCCCCCAGTCACCATGACAACTAATAACTCCCCACCGAAACACACACACACTCCCAAACACCCTGCAGCAGCATCACTGTGCCCTATTTATCCCAGGCCACCCCAGCCAATGGTGGACATTCAGCCTTGTGGACTTGGTGGGTCCAAGGTGCCTCGTGGCCTTCAGCAGAACGTCCAAAAGAAGCGTTTTATATGCTGAGGGCTCATATGGTGCATTTCTTTTGAAGGTCTTTGCTTCTTGACAAAGTCTGGCTGGCCACCTCTTTGTGTGAGGTGCCACCCCCAGCTCCGCACGTTCCTAAGAAGAGCAGACCCAGGGAACGAAACACTGATGAGTCTCATGTCCATGGCAGACAAGACGGTGGATTTGCTGACAAATCACCAGATGTTTTAATGTAACTAATAACCACCCCAGGTAAATACACAGCCTGGGCTCTCCAAAGTCCCTACCTGGACCTTCACTCTCCGTACTGGGAGTGGGGTGCGGGTGGGAGGGTCAGAATTTTTGCCACATCCACAGACCACTTGCACAATGCACTCTTCTTTCATTTTTAAAACAAGCCCTTAGTCATTCTATTTTAAAATAATAACAGCCAACATGAATTGAGCATTTATTGGGTGCGTGCACATAACCAGCATTCAATCACTGAATCCTTTTAACCCAGGGCAACCTCAGAGGCTCGTTTTTACCCATTCGAATGAGATGATGGGATTCAGTGAGATGATCCGGCACGGTGGCTTATTAAACCAAAAAAAAAAAATCCACTGCTGTTGAGTTGATACCCACACATAGCGGCCCTATAGTGGCTAATGAAGGGCCCAGCAAATGTCGCCAATATCATAGCCAAATAGCTGCTAGTCCCTTTGTACAATGTATTACAGAAATAATAGCAACTAACATAATTTAGTGCTTAATATTAAATTAATAGCACTCTTACAACCAGGGGCTTTTCCTTAATGCTTTACAAATATTCATTCATGTAACCCATCCAAAACCTTAGGAAATAGGTACCATTATCATCCTCATTTTCAGAAAAGGAAACTGAGGCCCAGAGAGGCTAAATGACTTGCCCCTGGTCATATAACTAGCAAAGAGCAGAGTGGGGACTTGAACCCTGTGGGAACTGGTTCCAGGCATAAAGCTTTCATCCGTAGGCCCTTCTGCCTCTGAGACAGAAAGGAAATGAGTTTCTGTCTAGGCCTGGAGCTAGTCACTGAGTTCTTGCTGACTAAAGGTATTTCACCTCGAAATGCCAAAGTTTCTTCATCTGTGAAGTAACTTTTTGTCGTTGCAAAAAAACTGTATATAACACATTTGCCAATTCGACATTTTTTTACATGTACAATTCAGCAATACCAGTTACATTAATCATGTTGTACAGTCGTCACCATGGCCAAGTTCTCCATCCCCATGAACCATACTTACTGTTTCCTAAGCAATGACTCACCCTTTCCCTTCTCGCCCCCACCAACCACTAATAAGCGTTGGTCTTTATACATTTGCCTATCCTAGACATTTCATATAAGTGGTAGCATACAATATTTGTCCTTTTGTGATTGACTTATGTGAAGTGAGTTTTTTTTTTTTTTTTTTTTTTGGTATTTTTGGTGAAAGTACACACAGCCAAAGAGGTTCCCATTAAACAGTTCCTAAACATCACGTTCAGTGACATTGGTCGTATTCTTCACGTCGTGTCAGCAGTCTCATTATTTCCATTCTAGTTGTTCCATTCTCATCAACTTAGTCTCACTTTCCTCCAACCCTCTCATCCATGTTTTAGAGTAACTGCTGACCATTTGGTCTCATACAGATAATTTTTTAAAAGAGCACAGTACTCAATGGTGATAGTCTTTACTTGTTGAGCTAAACGGCTATTTAGTTGAGGTGACTTCAGGGGGTAGTTTCAGTTCAAGGTTTAAAGAGTGTCTCAGGGCAATAGTCTCAGGGTTTCCTCCAGTCTCAAAGGGTCCAGTATGTCTGGATTCTTTGAGAATTTATAGTTCTAGTCCACATTTTTCCCCTTTCTATCAGGATCCATCTATTGAAACCCTGATCAGAATGTTCGGTAACGGTAGCTGGGCAGCTCCTAGTTCTTCTGGTCTCGTGGTTCATGGAGACAGTTGGTCCTGTGGTCTGGTTCCTTCTCTGAGTGTTAGGTTTCCTTCTCTCTCTTTTGCTCTGGACAAGAGTCCAACTGTTGTGTCTTAGATGGCCGCTCGCAAACTTTTAAGACCCCAGACACTACTCACCAAAGGTAAATTTTACAAACCATAGTATGCCAACTGACCTTTTTGACTAAAGGTATTTCACCTCAAAATGCCAAAGTTTCTTTATCTGTGAAGTGACTTTTTGTTGTTGCAAAAAAAATGTATATAACACAACATTTGCCCGAGGTGTGAAGTGTGTTTTTGATGTGATGATTCATTCATTGGTTCATTTAACATCATACTGGACACTTACTATGTGTCGAGCACTATTGTAGACACAACACTGTAGATATTGCAATATGCAAAAGAAACAATCTATGCCCTTATAGAGATGACAGTGTGGTTGGGGAAACAGATTGTAAAATTAATAAGTAAATTCTATATACTTATGTGTATGTGGGAGCCCCAATGGCTCAATGGCTAAGAGCTCGACTACTAACCAAAAGGTCGGCAGTTTGAATCCGCTAGTTGCTCCTTGGTAACCCTATGGGGCAGTTCTACACTTGCTAAAGTTGTCTACACTTGCTACCTCCATGTTTTCTCCTACTTCCAAAAAAAAAAAAAAAGACCAAACCCATTGCTGTCGGGTCAATTCTGACTCATAGCGACCCTATAGTCAGAGTAGAACTGCCCCATAAGGCTTCCAAGGAGCAGCTGGTGAATTTGAACTGCCAACCTTTTGGTTAGCAGCCATAGCTCTTAACCACAGCACCACCACCCATCTGTCAGTTTGTCCTACTATGGTCACTATGAGTTGGAATCGACTTGACAGCAACGGGTTAATCTATACGGGATTAGATCTCCAGGTCCTTTCTCCCTTGGAGCCACTTGTGGGTTTGAACCACCCACCTTTTGGTTGGCAGCCAGCGTTCCTTGATAGCACTTTAGAGAAGTGTGAAGTAGGGAAAAGAAATGAGGGAGTGTGTGTGGAAGGGGTGAGGCACTGAAATTATAAACAAGGCACCCAGGGAAAGCCTTGTAGAGAAGGTGACATTTGAGCAAAGACTTGAAGGAAGTAGGGAAGTGAGCAAAGAAATTATTTGTATCCAGGCAAAGCGAACAGCTGGTGTAAAGTGTGGAGGCCAGTGTGGCTGGAGCCCAGGGGAGCCAGAGGGAGAGGAGATGAGGACAGAGAAGGTGTGCAGGCAGGGACTGTGCCTTTACCCTGAGAGAGATGGAGACACAGGAGGGCTCTGAGCAGAGGAGGGATGTGACCTGACTCAGGTGTTCATGGGGCCCCTCTGGCTGCGTGTGGGAGAACAGACAATAGGGGATAGAAGCAGGGAGCCAGTGATGGTCCATGTGAGAGAGGACAAGAATGGATGAGTTCACCCAAGGGAGCGAGTGCTGGTAGAGCATAGAGGTGGTTCAAAGACTGACCTCTGAAGGGAAAAAGAAGAAAACCAAAGACACAGGGAAAGATTAGCCCAAAGGACTACTGGACCACAGCTACCGCAGCCTCCACCAGACTGAGTCCTGCACAACTAGATGGTGCCCGGCTACCACCACAGACTGCTCTGACAGGGATCACAATAGATGGTCCTGGACAGAGCTGGAGAAAAATGTAGAACAAAATTCTAACTCACAAAAAAAGACCAGACTTAATGGTCTGACAGAGACTGGAGAAACCCCAAGAGTATGGCCCCCGGACACCTTTTTACCTCAGTCATGAAGTCACTCCTGAGATTCACCCTTCAACCAAAGATTAGACAAGGCCCATAAAATAAAACGAGACTAAGCAGGCACACCACCCCCCAGGGGCAAGGACTAGAAGGCAGGAGGGGACAGGAAAGCTGGTAACAGGGAACCCAAGGTCGAGAAGGGAGGGTGTTGAGATGTTGTGGGTTGGCAATCCATGTCACAAAGCAATATGTGTATTAATTGTTTAATGAGAAACTAGTTCGTTCTGTAAACCTTCATCTAAAGTACAATTAAAAAAAAAAATGTTCGACCCCCAGAAAGCTGGAGACTTCCAATTAAATTTCAGTTAAAATCATAAAATTATGATAGAAAAAAGGATAAAAAGACTGAGCTCTGACAGGGAGCCACCAGGGAGATGGAGGACCCTAGAGGGTGTGGTTTCCAGGAAGCCAGGTGAAGAAAACTGTCCTTGGAGAGAGGTGACCAGTCTTGTGAGATGCTGCTGACAGGTCAAGCCATGTGAGGACTGAGCAGTGACCATTGGCTTAGCATCAGTGACCGCGACAAGAGCACTGGGTTACAACCAAAGAGGCAAAACCTGATCGTTGTTGTTCACTGCTGAGTTGGCTCCAATTCATGGCCACCTGTGTGCAACAGAACGAAACATTGCCTGGGCCTCTGCCATCTTCACAGTCACTGGTATGCTCGAGTCCATTGTGGCCGCTGTGTATTCTGAGTGCCTTCTAGCCTAGGGGCTCATCTTCCAGCACTATATTGGAAAATATTCTGTTGTGATTATTCATGGGCTAATTTTCAGAAGTAGATTTCCAGGCCTTTCTTCATGGTCTGCTGAAGCCCGTTCATCATGGGTGACCCTGCTGGTATTTGAAATACCAGGGGCATAGCTTCCATCATCACAGCAACACCCAAGCCACCATAGTAGGACAAACTGACAGATGGGCAGTGGTGCAGTGGTTAAGAGTTATGGCTGCTAACCAAAAGGTTGGCAGTTCAGATCCATCAGCTGCTCCTCGGAAACCTTATGGGGCAGTTCTCCTCTGACTATAGGGTTTCTATGAGTCGGAATTGACTGATGATAGCTTTTTTTATTTGTTTGTTTTTTTGGAAGTAGGAGAAAACATGGAGGTAGCACGTGTAGACAACTTTTCTGAGAAGTTTTACCATAAGGAGGAGGAAAGGAATGAGGCCGTAGCCGGAAGGGTAGGTGGAGTCAAGAGAGGGTTTGTTTTAGGGAGAAATGACTGTGTATGGGGCCTGATGGGCTGATCCAGTACAGAGGGGAGCTGAAGGTGCAGCAGGGAGAGGAGAGAACTGTGGGGACCTGGCCTGTAGTAGGCGGGAGTGGGAAGGGGGCCGACGTAGACAGGGGCAGCCCTAGTGGGAAAGCCAGTGTGTGGGCACAGGCACAGGTGGGTGGAAGATGGGGTGGCAGGGGCCTGTGGAAGTTCGAGTCTCATTGCTTGTATTCATTTTTCCAAATTAAGAAGCAAGGTTGTCAGAAGAGAGTGAAGAAGGGGAAGGAGGTGTTAGGAATAGAGGGGAGAGGAGAAGGTGTGAAATTGTTGTAGAAGAGATGGAGAGTAAGTGCCCAAGAGAAATGTTACATGGGCAGCATTGAGGACCCACCTGAAGGTCATGTTCACACATTTGAAGTAGACCAGACAGTGGGCTTGAGTTCTGTTCTCTAGCAATCTTAACCTGGGTGGGTACAGGCATGAAGTAAGTATAGGGTTGAATTTAACCTGGGTCAAGTGTAGGAGGAAGATGAGGGGACAAGGGTGTTGAGGGTGTGTGCAAAGAATGTTTATAATGATTAACCACGAAATTCAAGCTGGGTAAGGAAAAAATAGGAGCCCTGATGGCGTAGTGGTTAAGAACTCGGCTGCCACCCAAAAGGTCAGCTGTTCAAATCCACCAGCCACTCCTTGGAAACCCTATGGGGTGATCTATAGGGTCGCTATGACTTGGTCTGCACTCGATGGCAACAGGTTTTTGGTTAAGGAAGAAATGGAGCCTCAGTGGTGCAGGGGTTAAAGTGCTCTGCCGCTAACAAAAAGGTCAGCCTCTCAAACCTACTGGCCACGCTTCAGGAGAAAGATGTGGCAGTCCGCTTCCATAACGATTACAACCTTGGAAGCCCTATGGGGCAGATCTACCTGTCCTATAGGGTCACCATGTGTCAGAATTGGCTTTAGGGCAGTGGGTTTGGTTTTGTTGGTTTTAAGGAAGAAATCCTTCACCTGCATGTCAGTTTGTTGTACTGTGGTGGTTTGCGTGTTGCTATGATGCTGGAAACTATGCTTCTGGTATTTTACAGGGTCACTCATGGTGGACAGGTTTCAGCAGAGCTTCCAGACTAAGACCAGGAAGAAAGGCCTGGTAATCTACTTCCAAAAATTAGCCGATATAAATCTTATGGATCACAGCTGAACATTGTCCCACTAGCTTTCTTTAGATACATCATCAAGTGGGATCAATTGCTAGATAGGAGGACATTGTGTTCCTGAAGCAGAGGGCCCATGAGGTGCTAAAAGACCTTAGTGAGATGAATTGGCACAGTAGCCAGAAAGATGGTCATGAATATGCTGTCGATTGTGAGAATGATGCAGGACCAGGTAACGTCATGGTCAGGCCAAGGGGCTTTTGTCCCTGGGCGGGAAATAGGAGGTGGCCGGGATGAATTGACCTCTCTTTCCCGTGGAGCCAGGCGGCAGGAGATGGGTGCCCGGTTTTCGCATTCGTGGCGGTCCCCAAGTGGCCCACGGACCTGGGAGCGTCGCGGTCAAGCCGGCAGGGCCTTGCGTCTCTGGAGGCGGGGTAGGGCGGCCAGCTGCTCTGACCTCGCTGACCCCTCTCGACCTGCAGGACGCCAGCGGCCGGAGATGGGCGCCCGGCCCTCACGGCGGCAGCAGCCTGCGGACCCGCCCCTGGCCCTGGACGCACTGCCCCCCGAGCTGCTGGTGCAGGTGCTGAGCCACGTGCCGCCGCACGCCCTAGTGACGCGCTGCCGCCCCGTGTGCCGCGCCTGGCGCGACGTGGTGGACGGGCCCACCGTGTGGCTGCTGCAGCTGGCCCGCGACCGCAGCCCGGAGGGCCGCGCGGTCTACGCGATGGCCCAGCGCTGCCTGCCCAGCAACGAGGACGAGGAGGAGTTCCCGCTCTGCGCCCTGGCGCGCTACTGCGTGCGCGCGCCCCTCGGCCGCAACCTCATCTTCAACTCCTGCGGCGAGGGTGGGTGGCCGGGGCGGGGCCGGGGCGGGGGGGGCGGGGCCGGGGCGGGCCGAGGGGACCCAAGGGGGTGTGCAGAGTGCAGGCTCGGGCGGGGCAGGGGCGGGGCCGAGGAGACCCAAGCGGTGTGCAGGAGGCGGGCTTGGGCGGGGCAGGGGCGGGGCCGAGGAGACGCAAGCGGTGTGCAGGAGGCGGGCTTGGGCGGGGGGCGGGGCAGGGCGGGGCCGAGGAGGCCCAATCGGTGTGCAGGAGGCGGACTCGGGCGGGGCGGGGCAGGGGCAGGGGCGGGGCCGAGGAGACCCAAGCGGTGTGCAGGAGGCGGGCTTGGGCGGGGGGCGGGGCAGGGCGGGGCCGAGGAGGCCCAATCGGTGTGCAGGAGGCGGACTCGGGCGGGGCGGGGCAGGGACGGGGCCGAGGAGACCCAAGCGGTGTGCAGGAGGCGGGCTGGGGCGGGGCAGGGGCGGGGTCGAGGGGGACCCAAGGGGTGTGCAGGAGGCGGGCTCGGGCGGGGGGCGGGGCAGGGGCGGGGCCGAGGAGACCCAAGCGGTGTGCAGGAGGCGGGCTCGGGCGGGGCAGGGGCGGGGCCGAGGAGGCCCAATCGGTGTGCAGGAGGCGGGCTCGGGCGGGGCAGGGGCGGGGCCGAGGAGACCCAAGAGGTGTGCAGGAGGCGGGCTTGGGCGGGGCAGGGGCGGGGCCGAGGAGACCCAAGCGGTGTGCAGGAGGCGGGCTCGGGCGGGGCAGGGGCGGGGCCGAGGAGACCCAATCGGTGTGCAGGAGGCGGGCTCGGGCGGGGCGGGGCAGGGGCCGGGGCGGGGCCGAGGAGACCGAAGGGGGACCCACGGGTGTGTCCAGGATGCCGGTTGCGGCGAGGCGGGGCGGCCGGGGCCCGGGCTGGGGTAGAAACTGACCCGGGCGGGAGAAGCCAGGGGCCGTGGGCACAGCCAGAGAGGGAACGGATGGGCGAGACGGAGGGGGCGCTGGGGGCGGGGCTGCGGCACAGAGTTGTTCATTATTAGTGCTGGGTAGGGAGGCCTGTGGGCGTGGCCGGGCGGGAGGAGCCAGGGGCGGGCTGGGAGAAACGAACGGGGTGCTGGGGGCGCAGTCGCACGGGCGGAGGAGGTGGCATTGAGAGGTTGGGGGCGGAAACGCCGGCTGGGCGGGGTCGACACAGGAGGAGCCTAGAGGGTGGGGGGAGCGGGCGGGGCCGGGGGACAAGCCGAGCCGCTTCAGGGGCCGGAGGGACGTAGAGCGGAAGAGCGGGACCGAGGGGGAAGGTGCAGGTAAGTGGGGCTGAGGAGAAGCAGTCGGTGAGCAGGTGGCACAGGATGGCTGGCTGCGAGTGAGGGGCGGGGCCAGAGTGGCAGCCGCCACGGGGAGGGGTGGAGCGCGCGGGAAGGAGGAGCCAGTGGGCGGGCGGGACTGCGGGGCGGGCAGGTGGGTGAATCCCTGTGTTCAACCCTGTTGTGTCACACAGAGGGCTTCAGAGGCTGGGAAGTGGAGCACGGTGGGAATGGCTGGGCCGTGGAAAAGAACGTAATTCTGGTGCCGGGGGCCCCTTCCCAGACCTGCTTCGTGACGTCTTTCGAGTGAGTAGCCCCTGATCCCTGGGTCAAGGGCCGGGAGAAGGGAGGGGAAATCGTACCCCACCCCATCCTGTCGTCCTTACCCTCGCCCTAATCCACCTTCGCCTTCTCTCATTTAACAAATACTTGTTGAGGGCCTTCCAGGTACCAGGCACTGTTTTATATGCCACAGACAGGTACGGGAAAAATCAGAAAGATCAAGAACCTGCTTTTTTCCATTGTAGACGTAGGGTTTGGTGGCGACATTAAGCACATAAACAGCAAAGTAACAATAACACGACACACACTGATAAGGCTTACTCTCTGCCAGACATCGTTCTGAACACTGGACATATAACTCTTAATTGTCACGACAACTCTGTGGGGTATTGATAATATTTAGCCCCATTTTATAATAGGAAACTGAAGCACAGAGGTTACTCAATATTTGGGAAATGGTGGAGCCGGGGTTTGAACCCGGTAATCTGGCTCCAGAGTTTCTGACTATGATAAATGCTATAAAGACACCAAAAACAAGTTGATTGATTGATTGTGTTTTATCCTCGTACCCCATACCTGTTCTCCTTGCCCACTCCCAACCCATAGGCAACAACTGCAGTGTGGCAGTATCCATCGTTGGCGGTATATTAGTGATGCGGTGATATCTCGCTGCTGCTTTACTTTGCATTCTTTGCTACTAATTAAGCATTTCTTCGTGTTCTCGTTAGCTTTTTGGATTCCCTCTTTTGTAAATGGTCTGTTCATTATTTTCTTTTGAGGTTGATGTCTTTTTCTTGTCCGTATGAGTGAATCCCTTGTATATTCGAGATGCTAGTCCCTTGTCTCTCCCCAACACGGAAAACCTCTCCCACTCTGGCACCTGTAGTCACTGTGTCCACGGGGTTTTTTGTTAGGCAGAAATCATTGAATGTAATCAAATTCCCTTTTTTATTTGTTTTGTTTTTAGAATTTGTTTTGAAATTTGTTCAAAAAGTCTTTCCCCACTGCTAAATCATAATAATATTCTCTTATACTTCTAATAACTTCATGATTTTACCTTTCACCAAAACCAAAACCTGTTGTTGCCAATTCCAACTCATAACGACCCTATAGAACAGAGTAGAACTGCCCCATAGGATTTCCAAGGAGCACCTGGTGGATTTGAACTGCTGACCTTTTGGTTAGCAGCTGTAGCTCTTAACCACTGCAGCACCAGGGCTCCTACCTTTCACCATTAGGTCTTTAACCCACCTTTGAGTGTGCTGTTAGGAAAGATCTTGTTTTTTTCTCCCCCATATACTGAGCCAGTTTTTCCAACAGCATCAACTAAAGAGTCCATCAGTTCCCCATTGTTTGGTGGCGCTGCCACCTTTGTTTATGAAGTCCTCGTACACACTTAGGTCTGTGCCTGGGCACACTCTTGTCGACGTATCCGTTCCTCTGCCAACACTACACTTTCTATTACGCGGGCACATTCACGTTAGGAGAGAGGGACTGTCTTAGTTATCTAGTGCTGCCATAACAGAAATACCACAGGTGGATGGCTTTAACAAAGAGAAATTTATTCTCTCACAGTCTAGTAGGTTACAAGTCCAAATTGAGGGCGTCAGCTCCAGGGGAAGGCTTTCTCTCTCTGTCGGCTCTGGAGGAAGGTCCTTGTCCTCAATCTTGCCCTGGTCGAGGAACTTCTCAGGCGCAGGGACCCCATGTCCAAAGGACCCACTCTGCTCCTGGTGCTGCTTTCTTGGTGGTATGAGGTGGCCTGTCTCTCTGCTTGCTACTACCTTTTATAGTTGAAGAGATTGCCTCAAGAGACAACCCAATCCTGTAGATTGAGTCCTGCTTCACTAACACAACTGCCGCCCGTCCTCCCTCATTAACATCACAGAGGCAGGATTTACAACATATAGGAAAATCATACAATACTGGGAATCAGGGCCCAGCCCAGTTGATACACACATTTTGCGGGGGGCAAAATTCGATCCATGACAGGGACTGTTTACAAAGGTATAGGCAGATCTCAAGGGACAGATACCGTGGAACCCCAAGCTAGTTCACCATGGAGGGAAGGGACATTGCCACCCCAGGCCTTAAAGGGCCAGGAGAGGAAGCAGTTACTGAAACGTGAAGACAGAGAGGGCCATGAGAAGACAGTGCCTGACAGAGCTGTGCCCTTTGGCTGAGAGACAGAGCAGGGCCATGTTGATCTGATGAGGGAGAGGGAAGAGGATAAATACCCTGACTTGATTCTCTTTCCTCCCTGCCGTCCCCTGCTGGAGCTTGCTACTGGCTGACCCAACAGGAAGCAGAGGGTAAGGGAGACCAGTCCATGCAGGCTGTACCACTTAGAGCTTGGGCGTCAAACTGTAGAAAATCAAAATCCAAACCAACTGCCATCAAGTTGATTCTGACTCAAGGCGCCTCCATGTGTGCCATGAGTGGATTCAAACCACCAACCTTTAGGTTGGTAGTGGAGCACTCCTTAACTAATCGCGCCACCTAAGAAGGCTCCAGGATTCCCTGCTCAGGTACCTGATGTGTGGGTTTCCATTTGTACTCATGTTCAGGTCTCCATAAAAAGTAGGGCTGGGTTTGCATACAGCTCAGCCTCCTGGAGCCCAGAGCAGGATGCAGAGCGGTAGAGGGGATGTGAGAGGTGAACGGGAGAGACCATCATGAATCATCAGTCTTGTAGAGCAAACCCTGAAGGGCTGCTTTAGACAGGGTTATCAGGGAAGGCTTCCTGGAGGAGGTGATTTCTGGGCTGTGAAGGTCTGAGTGAGCCAGGGGCCTGCCCACCCCACCCCGACCAGCCTCCCTTCCCAGGTGGTGCTTCAAGAGGCAGCTTGTGGACCTGGTGATGGAGGGGGTGTGGCAGGAGCTGCTTGACAGTGCCCAAATCGAGATCTGCGTGGCCGACTGGTGAGTGGAGAGCCGCAGCCTATTCGCAGAGCACCAACTGTGGCCACAGCAGCTCTGCAGAAGGGACTTGACTGGAGCCCCCACCAACCCCATGGGGTGGCTGCCATTACATGCCCCTTCTTAGTGAGGCTGAGAGGTGAGGTGTCGCTTTCACAGCTGTGCAGCCAGGGAGGGTGGAGCTTGCTCCTCCTCACCCGCTCCCCAGAGAGACCAAGGTTGTTGACATGGGGGCTGCTGACTCATGTGGCTTGGCCTGAAACAGGGTGTTGCCCCCTCCCTCCCCACTGCCCCCAGCTCAGCACAGATCCTAAGCTGTTGTGGATGCCCGAGGCCTCAGAAGCCTTGGGAACATTGTGTCTTGAGCACTTACGTTCAGAGGGGCAGAGATGGGACAGGGCTGCTGGCTGGCTTCAAGCCTGTGGGCTTACCACAAGCCCTCTCCTTTCCAGAGTACCCAGGTTCTTCCCCAGGCCCCTCCTTCAGGCTCTTGGTCTCCACACAAAGTCCAGGCTCTTGCTGGGGAACAGGGGAGAGATCACCAGGCTGCTCCCCCAGCTGTGGCCACCCCCAGAGCATCCAGACTCCCACCCCCCCAGGCTCCTCCCCCAAGGTTCCAGGCCAGAATCTCTCCACCTGTCGAGCCAGTGTTGGAACCCTCATCAAGCTGTAGGGAAGCCCAGTCCTCAGCCCCCTCCCTGCCCTCAGAGCCCTGGTGGGGTGACATCAAGGCTCACTTTTACCCGGCAGGTGGGGCGCCCGGGAGAACTGCGGCTGCATCTACCGGCTCCGGGTCCGCCTCCTGGACGTGTATGAAAATGAAGTGGTCAAGTTCTCCGCCTCACCCAACCCGGTTCTTCAGTGGACTGAGAGGGGCTGCCGACAGGTGGGCTCAGGCTGCCTGCCTGATCACCCCTGACCCGCTCAAAGGCACGCACACCCCTGCCTCACCCTGATCAATCTCCGTTCTCAGCTCTCGTCACCACCGACTATCGTATAACAACAGCTAACAATCATTGGGAGCTCCTGTGTGGCACAAACTGTTAAGCACTCAATTACTAGCTGCAAGGTTGGGGTTAGAACCCACCCAGAGGCACCTCGGAAGAAAGACCTAGTGATCTGCTTCCAAAAGGTCATAGCCTAGAAAACCCCATGGAGCAGTTTAACTCTGTACACACGGGGTCCCCATGAGTCGGAAACGACTTGACGGTGACACTGAGCCATTATTGCACCCCAGGCTGTTTCAAGACCTTTTACGTCTCAATTCGTTTCCTTAGCGCAACAGCTGGGTTGTCCGACATACATTTATCGATTACCTCCTGTGAGCCCTGGTGATGCCGTGGCCGCTGGTCAGCAGGCTGGCAGTTCGAATCCCCCAGCTGTGCACTGTAAACCCTATTGGGCAGTTCTACTCTGTCCTGTAGGGTTGCCGTGAGTCGGAATTGACTTGAGGACAATGGGTTTGGTTTTTTACTGTGCTGGGAATGTGGCAGTGAATAAAAGCCCTTGCCATCTCCTCACTCTAAAGCTGAGGAAACTGAGGCACAAGGAGGTTAAGTGACTGGCCTGAAGTCACACTAAGGAATGCAGGGTCCCATTCAAGGCCAGGCTGGCTCCCATGGTGACCATCACAAGTCAGTTTTGAAAGTAACCTCTTAGGCGGTCTTCCTGCTTCCTCCCTTTGCCTCCTCCTCTCTCCCGCAGCAACGTCCAGAACGATCCCACTAACGTCCCCTCACAACTCTCCCCGGCTCACCTCCCTCCTGTGACTCCATCTCAGAGTAAAAGCCCACCAGGCCCTGCCCAAGGTGCCCTGTTACCTCCCTGACTCCTCCTCCTGTTTCCCTCCCCCTCACTCACTCTGCTCACTCTCCCATCTCAGGGCCTTTGCACGGGCTGTTCCCACTGCCTGTAACACGCTTCACCCAGATCCCCAGCTGGCTTCCCCTCCTGCAGGTCTCTGCTCCACCTTCTCAGTGGGCCCTCCTCTTCCTCACCTTAGAGTCCCCACTTGCCCTCTTCAGGGTCTGGGTCCCCCACTAGATTGTCAGTCCCACCAGGGCAGGGTGTATCAGCTGCTCTCTTCTCTGCGGTATGCCCAGCACGTAGAGCAGGGCACGGTGCACATTCAGCCCTTGGCAAATATTTGGTGGGTGGGGGGAGGCAGGCGCCCACGAGCCCTCACCCGCTTGCTCTCTGTCCCCCCACAGGTCTCCCATGTCTTCACCAACTTTGGCAAGGGCATCCGCTACGTGTCTTTCGAGCAGTACGGGAGAGACACGCGTTCCTGGGTGGGCCACTATGGCGCCCTTGTGACCCACTCCAGCGTGAGGGTCCGCATCCGTCTGTCCTAGTGACCAGCCCGCCAGGGCCTTCCAGGACATACTGTGGCTGCCTGATGTCACATCATCAACCCAGGACTTGGTAGCCGGGAGCCAGAGATGCCCAGGGACAGTGGGATCCCATCTGGCCTGTTCCAGGCATGTTCTCCATGTTGCCCCCTTGCTGCTGCTTCAGCATGGTGGCCCACACGCTGTGACCATCCATCCAGGGAGCCCACCAGGCTGTTCACGGCTTCCTCAGCTCCCCAGTTGGAGGCATCAAACTCAGAGACTGCTAATTTACTCGCCAATTGTTTTCTCATGTGTGAGGGTATCCACTGGTAGACTGAGTCAGGAAACAACGGGTGCAGGGGAGGCCTGACAGCCTGGGAACAGAGAACCTTGGCTGTGTTCCCAGGTGGGCTGACTGCTGGCAGGGAGCAGGGGTCAGGCCAGGCTTCAGCTGTGGGGCAGGTAACCAGCCGTCTGCACCCCCCTATCAGTACCTCCTTTTGGGCCAGGCCGACATTTCTCATAAACCCCTCAGAGGCAGGTCCCTGTACTTCTCCGTTGACCCCTAAACTCTGTCCCCTGCCAGGCAAGCCTCTCCTTTCTCTGCCTGGACTGTGTACAAGGTTTGTCCTGAAGAAAATCACCCTACCCCTCCAGTTTCTCCCACTGTTTCACCAGCCGGGCACAGCTAACAAACTCAGTAAATCCCATGCTAAACGTGAGCTGATGGGCAGTTTTTGTCTGCAATTGATGCACCTGACTGCCCCCAACTTGGATCCTGTAAGGCCTTGTGGGTGTCTCCAATCACAACAGCTTTAGGAGAGCTGTATGCTAAGGGCCGCACGGGACACGGAGGTGGCTTAGAGAACCTTGACATGGTTGTGCCGATGGCAGTGTTTAATGGCTTCTGGATCTGTCCTCAGTGGCCCTTCCCACAGCTCTCGGGCAGGTACCCCTATCAACGCCATTTAGTCCAGGAGGAAGCAGGCTGGGGGTCTGAATGACCTGCTCAGGGTGGCACGGTCACTAGGTAGAGGCAGGACGTGACCCAGAGTGGGGTTCCAGCTGGGCACAGCTTACCTATCTACTGGGCCAAGCAGCAGCTCATCTCGTTTAAACCAAGTCCACTGCTGTCGGAGCCAATTCCAGCTCACAGTGACCCAACAGGACAGCATAGAACTGCCCCATAGGGTTCCCAAGGCTGTAATCTTTATGGAAGCAGACTGTTGCATCGTCCTCCTGCGGAGCAGCTGGCGGGGGTTTGAACCGCCGACCTTTCAGTTGGCAGCTGAGCACTTTAACCACTGAGCCACCAGGGCTCATCTCATTTAATCCTCACAAAGCACCCCCCTAAGGTCAGTATCATTCTAAGTGCCACTTTCCAGGGGAGGAAACAGACCCAAAGGGGACACATAACATACCCGGGGTCACACAGCAATGATGAGGGGGAGGCAGGGTTTGAACCCAGGTCTGCCTGACACTAATAACAGAATAGCAGCTCCCATGTACGAAGCATGCATGCACACGCACACACACATACAGGAGGCACTATTCTCTATGAAGCGTGGAGACCTGGTGGTACAGTGGTTAAGAACTCAGGCTGCTAACTAAAAGGTCAGCAGTTCAAATCCACCAGCCGCCCCTTGGAAACCCTATGGGGCAGTTCTACTCTGTCCTATAGGGTCACTGAGTCAGAATCGACTTGTTGGCACAAAACAACAGTGTTTGAAGTTGTGCAGCCATTTAATCCTTCAACATCAGCGTTACAATTACCACCATTTTCCAGATTGGGAAGCTTGTGGGTGGAGCTTCATCTGCCCAGGTCCTACGACCATAGGAAATGTAGCTGGGACTCAGGGCCACCTACCTAACTCCAAAGCTTAAAACAGGAGTACTATCTGTATCTTAAGCACATTAAAAAAAAAAAAAAAAAAAAAAAAACACTGCCATGGAATCGATTCTGACTCATAGCGACCCTATAGGGCAGAGTAGAACTGCCCCATAGGGTTTCCAAGGAGCAGCTGGTGGATTTGAACTGGTGACCACTTGGTTAGCAGCCGAGCTCTTATCAACTATGCCAGATCGTCTCATTTAATCTTCAAGCAACTGAACAAAGGGAGCATTGTGAGAAGTGATCTCAGTGCCAAGCTCCACAGGGAGCAGAGGGCTAGAGGTTGCCATTCACTTCACACCGTGGGGGTCTCTGTGTTTATTACAACCCCTTCCCAGCAGATGGCAGTACAGTGTCCTGTCCCAGCAGAAAGGGAACCTCAGGCCAACACCACTGGTGGAAACCAAGAAGAGTCATGATAGACAGGTGCCTTTTCTCATTTACATCCAGGCCCCCCACGGGCTAACGGTGGTCCTGACCGGAGAAGCTGAGCCAGTATCTGAATCCAGGACTGGCCGCTGGAATTGTGTCCCAAGGACTCTGCTGGAGCCTGAAGAGGAAAGTTTTTTTCTGCGGGGATGCCCAGTCCCCCAGTGTCCAGGCGGTCACTTCTTCTTCTGTACATGGCCACAGTCGTATTTGCCGCGCACGACAGTGAGCTTGACACCAGGCAGGTCCTGGGTGTGGCCGCCCTGAACAAGGACAATCTGGTGCTCCTGCAGGGTGTGGCCCTCTCCAGGGATATAGCAGGTGGCCTCCTGGCCGGTGCTGAGCCGCACCCGGCAGCACTTGCGGTTGGCCGAGTTGGGCTTCTTGGGCTTGCGGACGAACGTGTGCAGAACCACACCCTTCAGCTGCGGCCGGCCTTCTGTGGGGCCCAGCTTCCGGGGCGGCCGCTTCGGAGGTCCTCGGCGGTGCATCTGGTTCAGGGTGGCCATGGGGCGGGTGGCCCAGAGCCGGGGAGCCAGGGCCAGACCTGGGGAGACACGGCCAGGAGGGAGGTGTTATCCCAACAAAGAGAGAATTTGGTGTTCCAGGCACTGTTCTAAGCATTTTACAAAGATGCGTTTGTTTAATGCTAGGCCTATTCTACTTCTCCAAAATCGACGTTGAAAACCCTCTGCTCTGATACACATGGGGTTGCCATGAGTCAGAACTGACTCGATCGCAACTGGTTTTTAGGGGTATCTAGAAATAATAGTAAGAACAAACACAAAAACCAAACCAGTTGCCGTTGAAGTTGATTCTAATTCATGGTGACCCCAAAGTGTAGAACTGTGCTCCACAGGGTCTTCAGTGGCTATGATCTTTCCAAAGCAGATCGCCAGTCCTTCCTTCCAAGGCATCTCTGGGTGGACTTGAACCACCCAACTTTCGGTTACTAGCCAAGCTCTTAACCGTCTGCGCCACCCAGGGACACACAACAGTAAGAAGAGCTGATATTTACTGAGCAACCACCATGTATCAGATTCTGTTTTAAGGATTTTACACGAATTAACTAATTTTAGTCTGCAAGGACGGTATTAATTTTTAACACCACTTAAAAATGAATAACACAAGTGATGCCCTCCTGCCAACTTCTCAAATGAGGGGGAAAAAAGCAAAAAACTTTTAGTTACTCCATATAATAAAAATCAGGAATCCTTGGCAAGCACAAACAGTAATGCTCAGCAACTAACCAAAAGGCTGGCAATTCAAATCCACCCAGAGGCGCCTGAGAAGGGAGGCCTGGCGATCTGCTTCCAAAAGATGAACAAAAACCAAACTGGTTGCCGCTGAGTCGCTTCCAACTCACAGAGACCCTATACAACCATTGAAAACCCGACAGAGCACGGCTCTGCTCCGAAATACATGGGGAAGCCGGGAGTTGGAATCAACTCCATGGCAACTGGTTTTGGTTATATAACAGAAGTATACGAAGTCATCTATCTAAATCTTGAAAAAAATGTTACAGCTTTATTTGTTCTATCACAGTGTAAAATATGTTATTTACCATGAAAATAAAAAATTTATGAGCCTTTTGGCATAACCAAAGAAGAAAAATAGTAACACAAGCGAACACGGGTGTTAACACTGTTTCTAGTACTGCCCTATGCATTTTACGTATATTAACTCATGCGCTCCCCACAGCAACTCTCAGGGGGACTCCAGGGAGGGGGTCACTGTCTCCTCCCAGCCACATCCAAGCCACCAGCAGGTCCTGGCAGTATCACCTTCAAAGCTGATCACCATCCGCCCCCTTCTCTCTCCTCTGCTGTGCCTGCTTGGTCTTGTCCATCCTGCCCCCCACTGGACTCCTGCATTGTCCTCGCTGGTCTCCCAGCTCCTGTCCCCTCCCCAAACATGTTCCCCACATGCACCTGAGTCAGTCATGTCCCTGCCCTGCTCACAGCCCTCGAGTGGCTCCCTCCCATTCACCTGCTCTGCCCCAGTCACCTCCCTAACCTCATCTCTCCACCCGCTCTCTTGCTCACTCTGCTTTAGCCTATGTCCCCAAAGACGTGCACAGAGAGGAGACCAGTGTGGCTGCTCTGCAGTCAGTCAGCAAAAAGATGAAAAGCCAGTGGGAGACGGAGATATATTTGCAAGGTGAGCCAAGAGGATTTGCTCCTGGATTGGATGGAGGCTGCAAGAAGATTCAGAGACGCCTGGATTCTCTTTTGCAAACACCCACTGACCACCTGCTCTGTCCTGGCCCCAGGAATGGAGGTACAGGGGTGACAGACCTGGGCCCTGCACTCTTGGGGTTCATGGTCCAGGGCTCTGAGGCCATGGCTCCATCCATTGATGCACCCCATGCCTCCTGTCAACTAGCACCAATGCGATTTCACCACGCAAACTTCACGCGCTCCCTCAGATCCAGGCAGGTCTGGGCCCTACTGTCCATTCCCATGTCTCCTTGTTTCCAGAGTTACCACAGGATTCCCAAAGGGGATGAAACAGTCTGCCCTTTCCTAGTGGCGTGCCCTTGGGCAAGGTTCTTTGCCCCACTCCTCATCTGTATGACAGGCACCATAATCAACCTGTCTCCCGAGCACTGAGCACTGTGTATGTGAGGCTACCACAAGACACTGCATGTCAAGCAGCCCAGATTTCCCAAGGCAGGGCCCAGGCCTTGGCGAGTAGCACACAGGATAAAAGTCTGCAGAGTGAAGTACGTAAAATACCTCACGTAGGGCATTGCCCGTGAGAAACATCTGATGCTTGTGAAAGGAGTAAGTGCATAAATAATCCTTCTCAGTGCCTCGCCCACACTCCAAAAACCAAACCCCTCGCCGTCAGTTGATTCCTACTCATAGCAACCCCATAGGGCAGAGTAGAACTGCCCCCATAGGGTTTCTAAGGAACGCCTGGTGGATTCGAACTGCCGATCTTTGGGTTTGCAGCCGTAGCTCTTAACCACTGCCCACCAGGGCTCCCTGACACACACTAAAGGCTCTTGAAAAATATGTGGAAGGGCAGAGCCTGTGTGGCCTTTTACCCTCAGTGAGACAGAACCACGTCTAAAACGCATGTCTCACCCACGGAAGGTACTGAATAAATATTTGCTGAAGAAATAAGTGATGGCGCCAAGCCCTGAGTGCAACTACTTAACACTCCCCACCTCTTGCCCTTGCGACCCAAGCTCCACCAAAACCCACGGTGAATCCATCCCTGATTTAAAACCCCGACTCCCTTGGGGCTGCGGAGAAGGCGATCAAGTCCCAGCGGTGATAACCCTCATGCAGGCCCGTCTCTGCGACGCGAGCCCCCCACTCACCACAGCTCAGGGACGTGTTGAGACTACGGAGAAGGCCGGACCACATCCTGCTGCCTGGAGCGCCCCTGTTACGGGATGAGAGGTTTAGAAACTGGAGCAAAAAGTGGCCGTAGTCGAACCAGGGTCCAAATTCCTCCCATCCCGTTCTGAGTCTCTGGTTAAATCTCAGGAAGTCCCTCTAAAGATCTAACCACAACCCCTCAAACTGCTAGTGGGACATCTTTCCATAAATTTAGCCTCGCTCGGAGTAGGCTCCCGGGGATCCAACCGCTTCCACCCGCATATAGGAGGAGAGGGCAGACTGGGGAGAGTCCCGGGAGGTAGGAAGAACCCGGGGTCTCCATCGACCTCACCGACCCCTAGCAGGGTCTGCAGTCACGCCGAATCTGGCCTCTAGCCCCTTCCGGAGGCTATCCCGACGGGGATTGGCTGGCTCTGCCGGCGCGCAAAGCGGAAGGGCGGGGCATGGGCGGCGATTGGTCAAAGAGAGAGTCAATCTCGGCCCGGGCTCGCCCCTTCCACGGTCCGATTGGCTCGACTCGAGCAGGAGGGCTGCTTTGCAATTGGTCTCAAGAGGGAGTGGGAGGGACGAAGGGGGGCATAGTTCCTTGTCCACCCAAGATGGCTGCGTTTGCGGCACGGCGCTTATGGCCTTTGATGGCTAGTCGGGGACTTCGGTCCCGGGGAGGCCGCTTCTGCAACCAAAGCTCAAGGAAAAATTTCACTACGAAGACGCACGACCGGAACCTCCTGTATGAGCATGCGCGCGAGGGCTACAGCGAGTTCCCTCAGCTGGACATGGAGCAGCTATGCGCATGCCCGGAGGAGGCCGCGCGCGCCCTGGAGCTCCGCAAGGGGGAGTTGCAGCCGGCTGACGTGCCCGCGATTGTGAGTGCGCCTGCGCCTGCGCCGGTGGGCGGGGGCGCTTTGCCTGTTGGCTGTTCGCTTTACGGAAGAAACGGGCTTGCAAGATACTCTCCAGCAGGGGGCGGGCTTATTTCAGGAACTTTCCTTCTTTCTCAAGTTTTAAAAGTGTTTGTGTTGGGCCAATTAGTTATTAAGGCCCTGCTGTATGCCAAAGGCTCATAGCGACCCTGTAGGACAGAGTAGAACTGCCCCCTAGTTTCCAAGGAGCGCCTGGCGTATTCGAACTGCCGACCCTTATAATTAGCAGCCGTAGCACTTAACCATTAGGCCACCAGGGTTTCACTGGGTTTGGTTTTTTGGTTTTTATATGCCAAAGATGCCTACTGTGTCCTGAACACTTATAATGTGCCTGTTTCATAATGCATGCTGGGTACCGCGCACTAGGCGCTTACTATTGGCCAGTACCGTCTGTGCGCTGGATCTTATGCCAGGCTTACCCTAAGGCCATAAAAAGGGGAGTGAGGAAGTGAATCAGAAGTTCAGGGAACTCTTGCCTTGGGGCAGTGAAAGGTGGTCTTGCACCTGCTCCACAGGTAGCAGGCAGTTAAAAACGTGTGTTTAATGGATGCATGATTCTATTGAGAGACATTTATGGAACACCGTGTCCCAGGTGTTGTGAATAGGATGGTGAATGATAACAATGAAACAGCTAGTACTTATATAATACTGCGAGCTAGGGGACTACGCCGGGGATTATCATATCTCTCCACCCTCCTGGGGAGCCCTGGTGGCTCAGTGGTTAAGAACTCGGCTGCTAACCAAAAACTCAGCAGTTCGAATCCACCAGGAGCTCCTTGGAAACTCACGGGGGCTACTCTGTCCTGTAGAGTCGCTATGAGTCGGAATTGACTTGACGGCAGTGGGTTTGGTTTTTTGGTTTGGTAGGTAACTTAGGGAGTTTCTGGGTGCAAATGGTTTAACAAGCAGCTGCTAACTGAAAGGTTGGATGTTTGAGGCCACCCAGATTTGCCTTGGAAGAAAGTCCTAGCAATCTATTTCTAAAAGATTAGCCATTGAAAACCCTATGGAGCACAGTTCTACTCTGACAGCTGGTAGTGGTGTATGTAATTTAGCGTCACACCCTGTCTAAGTTAGCTAGTGCTGCTATAACAGAAATACCACAAGTGGATGGCTTAAAGAAACAGAAATGTATTCTCTCACAGTTTAGGAGGGTAGACGTCCAAGTTCAGGGCATCAGCTCTAGGGGAAGGCTTTTTCTCTCTCCCAGCTCTGGGGGAAGGTGTGCCCAGCATTCCCTGGAGATCTCCATGTGTCTTGGCATCAATCTTCTCCTGGGTCTAGGTGGCTCTCAGCGCAGGTACCCTAGGTCCAAAAGATGCATCCCCTCCTGGCTCTTCTTTCTTGGTGGTAGGAGGTCCCACTTTCTCTGCCTCTCTCCTTTTATCTTGTAAGATAAAAGGTGTGACTCAAGCAAGGGTGTGACTTGAGCCTAGCCCTCTTGTAAGATTGTGACTCAGAATACACCCCGCATTGATCCTGCCTCATTAACATGTAGAGGTTAGGATTTACAACACATCACAAAATGGAGAATAATTACATCTGATCGCAAAATGGAGGACAGCCACACAAAACTGGGAATCACGTCCTAGCCAAGTTGACACATATTTTGAGGGGACACAGTTCGATCCCTGACATACCCTTTAGCAGGGTTTTTCAAACTCTGTGGCCAAAGGTAAGAATACATTTCGTATCCAGACCCAGTATACACATACTCAAAATTGAAACAAATTTCATTAGTAATTCTTGATTTTACTATGTATGGTGATGCATTCTTATTTTTTTTAGTTGCATTCTATTTCATTTTTAAAATGCTGGTTTACAGATCCTAAATTTATTTTAGAGTCCACTAGTAGATCCCAAGGAGCCCTGGTGGCACAGTGGTTAAGTGCCTGACTGTTAACCGAAAGGTCGGCAGTTCAAACTCACCAGCTGCTCTGCGGGAGAAGGATGTGGCAGTCTGTGTCGGTGAAGATTACAGCCTTGGAAACCCTGTGGGGTGGTTCTCTGTCCTACAGGGTTGCTGTGCGTCAGAATTGCCTTGATGGCAGTGGGTATGGTTTTATGGTCTTTAATAGATCCCAAAGCTTGAAAAACCACTTCTTTAGAGCATGAAACATGAAGAGGAGTATGGCTTTGCAGGTCATGGTTAGACGTGTGGTTCGTTCCTGGGGGCACTGGGCAGTTATGGATGTTTTTAACCAGGGGAGGAATGTAAAAGATCTCTCTATCTGGATTGGAGGGGGTGAGCCTGAAGGCTGGGAGGCTGGAATAGGGATTCTGGTGGGAGATGTCAGGGCTTGGAGTGGGGAGGAACAGGGAGATGGTGAGGAGGGAGACAAAAAGGACCAGACGTGGTGAATGGCGGTGGGGGATGGGCATCCAGGACGAGGCCCAGGATTTAGGACAGAGGGTTAGGAGCCCAGGGGGGCTCTTCCTGAAGAGGAGAAAGAGCAGACTTGGGTGAGTGTGAAGTGTCCAAACAACATCCAAGGGAGCCATTAGATGGGCAGCAAACCACCTTGTGTCCCACTCTCCTCTCCTGGCTTCCAGCCCCACCACAGCCCAGGGAGGTAGGACAGTATGATTTGAATCATTCTGCCAAAGAGAAAACTGAAGCCAGAGAAAGCAAAGGGATTTTCTGAGGGATCTGGGATCATGGAGGGGGTGGAATTCCTAGCAGTAGGTGTCCCCAAGGAAATAAGAGCTGGTGGGCGTGAGGGTCTCCCCCGTCCTTATCCCACCATGTTGTCAAATGCAGGTTTAGTTGCCATAAGAGCTCCTGGGAGAGGAGGCTCTTTTGCTGTCATGTTGTTGAGAAGTGAGCGGTCCAGGTTGGCAGGGGGACTCTGCTCCATGTGTCCATCAGGAGCCCAAGTTCCTTCCATCTTCTTGCTCTCCATCCCTTAGGATGTTGTCCTCTTCAGCTCCCCTCAGGGTCTATCTCCCAGTCTAAGGGAAGTGAGAAAGTCCAGGTTGCTAGTTTATCTTTAAGGAGGTGACCCAGGGCTCATACTGCAAAGATTTTGACACCAACTCCTCAGAGTTGGGCCAGACTTCACAGGTTGAGGGCATGGTCCCCCGCAAGGCTGCCTTCACTTCAGACCCTAGCTGCAAGCTCGGGGTCCCCAGACTACCCACACTTCAGTCCAAATGGCTGCAAAGTTGGGGGTTCCCAGCATCCCCTCAGGTTTTATCATTTGCTGGAAGGACTCACAGAACTCAGGAAAGCTGTATACTTACCATTATAGTTTTATTATACCAAACAGCTACAGATCAGAACCAGCCCTACAGAGAGACACATAAGGCAAAGTCTAGGAGGGTCCCAAAAGTGAAGCTTCTGTTGTCCTCTCCCAGTGGAGTCAGGGCACATCACCTCCCTGGCACATGGATGTGTGACAACACTCAGAGTATTGCCAACCAGGGAATCTTACCTAGGCTTTGGTTTGTTGGGGTTTCATTGCATAGCCAAGATTGAATCATTGGCCACATTATAGAGCTCAGTCTCCAGCTTGTCTCTCCAGAGGACAGGCTGGTATGTGGCTCAAAGCCCCACCCCTCTGTAATCATACGGTTGGTCTTTAGGGGATGGCCAGCCCCCATCCTGAGTCATCTCATTGGCATAAACTACTGAAGGGCCCACCATGAATAACCTCACCGGCATCAACTATCAGGTGTCGACTGAGGAGCCCACCCTGAATAACAAGGACTGGAATCACTTGAGAAGTTCCAAGGTCACCTCCCAAGAATACAGACAAATTATTGCATACATGGTTACCACTTCCACTCGTGTCCCTCAGCTGGCCTGGGTCACATGGACACAAGTGGCTGTAGGGAGACTGCAAAATGCATCTTAATTCTACGCAGCCACATGCCCAGCTAAACATCAGGGAGTTCTGGCACTGAGGGAATAGGAGAAGGGCTCCCTGGAGACAGTGAGGGGTGTCTGCCCCACCCCCCTGCAGGCCCAGGTGGCCAGTGGGGTGAGGTTCCAGCGAGAAGGGGCAGTAGCTGCTTCACCATCTCGCCTCCCATCTCCACCCTCAGATTTCAACGTGGCAGGAGCTGAGGCAGCTGAGCGAGCAGATCCGGAGCCTGGAGGAGGAGAAGGAGGCCGTGGCTGAGGCAGTACGGGCCCTGCTGGTGAGCATGGGGGTCACGGGTGGGTGGGGGGTTGCCGTGACGATGCATCTGGCTGCAAGTACAACGTACACATTGGCTGGGTGGTGCTAGGATTGATTAATCAGAGGCTCTCACAGTCAGAAGCCACATAGCAGCCCAGCTGGGAGGTCCTATTGTCAGCCCCATTTTGCAGACGAGGAGACCAAGGCCCAGAGAGGGAAGAGATTTGCCCAAGGGCACACAGCTGGTAGACGCCTGACATTTGGATCCAGGGCTGCCTGCTTCCTTCATCTGTTTAGGATTATAGAAGGTTCAGTACGTCAAAGGCGCTTGGTTGCAGGCCACCAGGTACACGCTCACAGACTTTGCCTCTCTGAGCCTCAGTTTCCTCATCTTCAAAATAGGGATCATGTAGATGCCAACTTCATAGAGTGGGTTGTGAGGAGACAAGATCACGTGGCCCACACAGGGAGCCACAGGTATGATGACTATCATGTCATCTTGCCTCCTCCCAGCTTTACAAATAGGGAAATTGAGTCACAGAGTGAAGGAGGGACCCAGCCAGGTTCACAGAGCCAGGGATTCAGACTCCCTGACCCTGTTTGACCTTTCACCCCTCCTTTTTTTCTTCCTCCCCCACTCCACTTCATCAACCTCATCACCGCCTCTGTCTCTTTTCCAGCAGGAAAACCAAGACAAGAATCAAGCGCTGCAGGTACTACCAGGAGTTGATGTCCTATCTCTGGGGATGGGGGGATGGCAGGAAGGATACCATATCAGTCATGATTCTTCAGTTGTGACAGAAAACACAACTCAGACAGGTATAAGAGAAAAAGAGACTTTACTGATTTATGAAACTGAAAACTGGCTTCAGGCACAGCTGGATCCAGGTCCTGTCTCCATGAATTGGTTCTGTGTTCCTCTCATTCCCAGACCAGCTTTCTCCCCTTAGGGGTCTGGGGTGGGCAGCACAGCTTGGGGTGGGGGAATCAGGCACAAAGATGACCACTTGCTGATAGCTCCAGTCGAAGTCCTGGAGCTGATTCTCGTTAGTTTAGCTTGGGTCATGGGCGTAACTCTTGAGCTGATCATTGTGGCCAGGGCAATGGAATGCTCCAGTTGGCCAGGCCTGAGTCATGTCCCGTGGATGGGCCATGTGGTGATGAAGAAATGCAAGGTGCTGGGCCAAAGGCAGAGGCAGTGAATATCTACCACGGAAGTTCTGCTTGCAGGGATCGAGGTCAGACTGGTTGAGGGGCCACCCCACCCTCCCCTAGGCTGACCCTGCTTGCCCCACCTCCAGGACCCCCAATATCAGAGTCTGCGGGCACGTGGCCGGGATATCCGGAAGCAGCTTAGCCCCTTGTACTCCAAGGAGGCCCAGCTCAAGGAGCAGTTCTACCTGCGAGCGCTCAGGGTGCCCAACCAGACCCACCCCGATGTGGTGAGTGCAGTGCTGTGTCGGGGGGCCCCAGGCCACCTAGTACCACCATCCCCCGACACCCACTGTTTCCCTGCAGCCTATTGGGGACGAGAGCCAGGCACGAGTGCTTCATGTCATCGGTGACAAGCCAGGTGGGCCATACCCTAGGACCTGAGAGCCAACCAGCCTGGAGACCCTAGGCTAGGGTGGGGTTGGGGGACTTCTGGGGTCTGCAACTGTGGCTGGGCCCTGCAGAACCCCTGGTACCACCTTCCTGTCCCTCTGGGCTCGTTGTCCTGAGGGATAGTTCTTGGGTTTTGTTCTCTTTTTTTCTCTCTCCTTCGGCTTTCTTGCCCTGTCTCCCTTCCGGGGGGCGTGCATGTGTGCCTTTGACCCTATTTCAGTCCCTGTCTTTCTCAGGCCCTTCCTCCCTGGCTGTGAGTGTGTCTCTATCTGGTTCCCTCTCTTGCTCTCTCTCCGTCTCATCTCCATTTCTCATTCTGTCTTCCAGTCTTTCTCCACATTTCTCTCTATCCTTATCATCCCATCTCTTTGTTTGTCTTCCTTTTCTCTCCCTTTTTCTCTTTCCCTTTCTCTTTTTCCTTCTCTGTCTTCCCTCAGTCTCTCTAGTCCTCTCTCCCTCTGTCTCCATTCCCTGTCTTGTTGTTAGGTGCCATCAAGTCAGCTCTGACTCACAGCGACCCTGTGTATAACAGAACAAAACGCTGCCAGGTCCTGCGCCGTCCTCACAATTGTTGCTGTCCTTGTGCCCATTGTTGCAGCCACTGCGTCAGTCCATCTCGTTGAGCATCTTCCTCTTTTTCGCTGACCCTCTACCAAGCATGATGTCCTTCTCCAGGGACTGATCCCTCCTGATAGTGTGTCCAAAGTACGTGAGACGTAGTCTCGCCGTCCTTGCTTCTGAGGAGTACTCTGGTTATACTTTTTCCAAGACAGATCTCCTGTCTCAACCAGTGTTTTTTTCTTTTCAAATAATATTTTACTCTGTTTTCGGTGAAAGTTACACAGCAGGTTAGGTTCCTGTTTAACACTCGTTGCACTTTACCCACATCCAGCTTTCTCCTTCCAACCTCGGGGCCACCTGGAAATCGGCGAAAAGCTGGATATCATCCGTCAGAAGTGAGCCCCTCTCCTGCCCCCTCAGCCCAGCCATCCCCACCCCAGCACCTGGCACCCAGCTCCTGCCTCAGGCTCATGAATGGGGTGTGGACCACCAGGACTGTACCCTGGCATAAATGTTTGATGCCCCGGCCCTGCCTGGCAGCTGGGCTTCTACCCCCAGGTGTTGACTCCCCCTGCCCCCCAGCCCTGGCCCACATGCACCTGCCCGTCTGCCTGTCTCCCAGGCGCCTGTCCCATGTGTCTGGCCACCGCTCCTATTACCTGCGCGGGGCTGGGGCCCTCCTGCAGCACGGCCTGGTTAACTTCACACTCAGCAAACTCGTCCGCAGGGTATGGACCAGGATGGGAAGGCTGCCTTGGGGGGTGGCCTCACGCTGAGCTGGGGGGAGCTGCGGGGAGGAGGGGTGACCTCTGATCTGGGAGCTCTGTGTGTATTACTGGCACAGTCAACTTTTACAACAGCTTTTTGAGGGCGTGCCGTCTTTATTCCCACCTAACAGCCTGTGCTCCTAACCCCAGCACAACACTGCCTATCAGCCGTATAAAAGGAGTGCTTCGGATACTGAAAGTGGCTGGAGGGGTTCATCGGCAGGGGCTGATTGCGTGGGGCCTCGTGGGCCATAGTAGGGGGTTTACACATTTCCCAAGGCCACTGGGGAGTCTTAGGCAGAGGACGGACATGGTCTGGTTTGTGCTGGAGAACTCCACCTCCAGCTGCCCTCTGTGGGAGGGCTGAGGACAGGTACTGGAGCTAAGTAAAGCTTGGGACACACAGTGAGGGCCAGTTCCTCAGCCACTGCTCTGGCTTTCCTCACTTCCCTTTGAGGTGGATGGAGTGTGGAATGACTTTAGCTCACTCTGCAGTGTCCCTTCTTCAGGCCCAAGACTGGGGCCCACTGTGGGCTCCTGACTCCACTCCTCACCACATCCTCTCCCCTCACAGGGCTTCATCCCCATGACGGTGCCAGACCTTCTCCGAGGAGCTGTGTTTGTGAGTGAGGCCCAGCTGTGTGCCCGCCCCCGTTCTGGGGACCCCCGCAGGGAGACCACCTGGTGCTGGGTTGAGGGTGGCAGGCTGTAGTAAGGAGGCCAGGGCAGTTTTAGACCTTCCCAGGGAGCAGCGGGGGACTGTTACTGCAGAACAAGGGGGCTGGGGTTACTTGTCCCCTGACTCCCGTGGCCCGGCCTCCTTCCCCAGGAAGGCTGTGGAATGACACCAAACGTCAACCCATCCCAAATTTACAGCATCGACCCCTCCCGCTTTGAAGACCTCAACTTGGCTGGAACATCAGAGGTGGGGCTTGCAGGTGAGCAGGGCCTGGGTGGGGAGTTGCTTCCTGTGTCCTCAGAGCAGGAGGGATTGTGGATGGACAACTGGGAGCATCCTGGGGGCGTGGGCGGGTGGAGAAGGGCACCTGTCCAGGATGGTTCAGTGGCCCCAGGGTCAGTGTGTCTAGTTGTGCGAGTTGTCTACTGCACAACAGCGTAGTGAAGATCCAGCCATGTGCTCTGGCATGGGGTTGTATCCGCCAAAGGGAGCTGCCTTTCCTAATTCTCACGAGGCTTCCAAGGGCTAGTGTTGACCCGGCTGACCCTGTCCTGCCCCCGTTTCCTCCTAGGCTACTTCATGGACCATGCTGTGGCCTTCAGGGACTTGCCAGTCAGGTGATACCCAGTTCCTTGAGACCTTGTCCCCACCTGTAACGTTCACTCTCCCCTCCCTGACCCAGCCTCACCTGCAACCCCCCCCAGGATGGTTTGTTCTAGTACCTGCTACCGAGCAGAGACAGACACAGGAAAGGAGCCGAGGGGGCTGTATCGAGTGCACCACTTCACCAAGGTTAGGGTAGTCCGGGACTGGGGCAGGGGTTTACCCCAATAGCCCAGGGCTTCCTGACCTCTGTGTCCCCTGCCCTGCCCCAGGTGGAGATGTTTGGGGTGACAGGCCCGGGGCTAGAGCAGAGCTCGCAGCTGCTGGAGGAGTTCCTGTCCCTTCAGATGGAGATCTTGACGGAGCTGGGCTTGCACTTCCGGTGCGTATGGTAGGGGGGAGATGGTGGACTAGCACTTCTGGTGCGTGGGTGGTGGAGGTGGTGGGCTTGTACTTCCTGTATGGAGAGGGCCGGGGGGTTGTAGAAGTAGTGATGGGCTTGTACGTACTGCATGGAGAGGGGTGAGGCGGTATGTAGTGGTAGTGGTGGGCTTGCACTTCCGGTGTGGAGGGAGCGGGCTGGTGGTGGTGGCCTTGTACTTCCGGTGTGGTGAGTGGGGGCCGTGGCTAGATACTGGCTGAGGGAAGCTACTCCTTTTCCCCGTGTTGAATCTCATCACCACATTCTTCGTCTTTGCCGTCTTTCTCCTGTGTTAGAATTATGGAGTTGGCTACTGTAACACAGACTCAAAATAACAAAAGCCTGAGCAGTAGTTAAGAATTAGAGTTGCCAACCAAAAGGTCAGCAGTTGGAATCCACCAGCTGCTCCTTGGAAACCCTATGGAGCAGTTCTACTCTGTTGGAAACCCTGGTGGTGCAGTGGTTAAGAGCTATGGCTGCTAACCAAAAGGGCCACAGTTGGAATGCACCAGGCACTCCTTGGAGCCTCTATGGGGCAGTTTCACTCTGTTCTATAGGGTAGCTATGAGTCAGAACCGACTCAACAGCAACGGGTTTTTTAAGCAATCCAAGACATCCCAGTGTTGAGAACCCAGGCCCCTTCCCTCTTGCCATCCCTGTCTTTAGGCTGTTGGCTTCATCCCTATGGCCCAAGATGGCTTCTCAGCATCCAGTGGGAAGGAGGTGGGGAAAAGGGACGACCCAAACGTTGCAGGCCATTTTCTCTGACCATCAGCCACACATGGCTTTGAGAGAGACTGAAAGAAGTGGGTTTTTTCCTGTGTGATCCATTACAAAAAGTGGGGTGCTATCATCAGAGATGAGAACAGACATCGTGAAGAACCGGTTAACTCTGTCACGTGTCCTTTGGCCTTCCTCCCTCCGCTCGCATCAGCTCATTTTCACCCCACTTCCTTGTCTCACCTGCTTTCTCACTGCCCACTGTGTTCCATCCTCTTCCCTTTGCTGCTGTCATCTCGTCCTCCTTGTTTACTTCCGTTTTCCTGCTTTTTTGCCCCTTCTTTCTCTCACCTCCGTTTCTGCCCCTACTTCCTCCACCCCCTTCGCCCTCCCCCTGCTGCCCTCGCCATGTCTTCCTCATTGGCCACAGGGTCCTGGACATGCCCACCCAGGAGCTGGGCCTTCCTGCCTACCGCAAGTTTGATGTTGAGGCCTGGATGCCTGGCCGAGGCCGTTTTGGAGAGGTGAGCCCCTGCCCCAGGGGGACACAGAGTGAGGAGAGAGCATGGGACGGCCCCACACAGCTGGTCCTGTAACCCTGCCCCCCCAGGTCACCAGTGCCTCCAACTGCACGGACTTCCAGAGCCGTCGTCTCCACATCATGTTCCAGACAGAGGAGGCCGGGGAGCTGCAGTTTGCGCACACAGTGAGAGCCTGCACCCCTTCCCCTCCCTCCCAGAGGCCTCAGCTTCCCTTCACCCGCCCCTCAGCCTACTCCTGCACCCACTCCTGAGCATGTCTCTCTTCCAGGTGAACGCCACAGCCTGTGCTGTCCCTCGCCTCCTCATTGCCCTCTTGGAGAGCTATCAGCAAAAGGTGAAGGGGCAAATGACCCCACCCGAGAGGCGGGTGGGGGGCCGGGGCAGGAGCAGTGCTCTGAGGCCTGTTCTCTCCTCAGGACGGCTCGGTCCTCGTGCCCCCTGTCCTCCAGCCCTACCTTGGCACTGATCGGATCACAACCCCAGCCCACGTGCCTCTCCAGTACATCGGCCCCAACCAGCCCAGGACGCCCAGCTCCCAGACCAGCCTGCCTTGAGCTGAGAAACCATGCTTATCTGCCAGTGGGGCTATTTCTCTCTCCTGGAGCTAGAGCACCCTGAATACCTGGGACCCATCCTGACATCTGTATTCCTCCTGTCAGCTCCACGCTGGGGGCCCTGGGCTCCAGGGTCCATCTCTCCTGACTCCCTAACCTCAACCTTGTAGCCCGTCAATGACTGCATGGTCATGGGGCCCCAGCTTGCACTGGGAACGTGTTGTCTGGAGATGAGAGAAGGAGGCCTCCCTCTCTGTCTTTCCTTCTTCCCTTCTTCTGGCCCCAGCAGTGCTGAGCAGAAAGTCTCCAATAAACGGTCAGGACAAAAGGCTTTGTGGATCTGTGCGAGAGGTAGATGCCCTTGTCCAACCTTCCGGGAGGTGCTGAGTGATTGCTCAGAGATGTATAGTCATCAAAGGGGGCTGTGGCTGCAAGGACCATGCCTAGAGGAGTCCAGCAACCGCCAGAGGACATGGGAGGTGGCTCAGGGGCCACCAGGGGGACCTGAGAACGCCGAGTCCTCTCCCTTCTCCAGGGACAAACCAGAGAAGCCGCCTTCCAATGGCTCCTTTGCTCTGACCCTGGCTTCCACTCCCGCATCGGCCCCCAGCTCCTCATCCAGCTGCCCCTTCCTCAGCTCCAGGGAGGGACCCAGTAGCCATTCACAAACTCAGGCCCAGACAGATCCTTTGATAGTTTTGCCAAGACTTGCTCTTCTAGGCGTCCCCATCTCAGTAACTGGAATCACCTGCCCAGTCGTTCAGGCCACAGCCCTCCAAGTTACTCCCTCCTCCTCGCTTCCCTCACCCCTACGTCCAGTCCATTAGCAAGCTCCACCTTCAAAATACTTCCAGAATTTGCCCACTTTTCTGCACAGCCCCAGCCCATTCCTGTCCACCACTGTCCCCCACTTGGATCATGACAGCAGCCTCCCTGCTGCCTCCCTACTCCACACATAGCCAGAGTGCCCCGAGAACACCCAAGCCCCATCACATCCCTTCTCAGAGGCCTCCCGTGGCTTATCTCACCGGGTAAAGCACAGAGCTGTCACCGGGCCCACAAGGCCCCACATGTCCACCCCTGCCTTCCTCCTCCAGCCATCTCTCCTGTCTTGCTCTGGCCAGCCGCGACCTGGCTTGCTGCTCTATGGCTCCAAACTCCTTCTTGACTCGGACCTTTGCGCTTGCTAGTCCTCCTACCTGGACCACTCTGCCCCCGATCCTGTGTGATTAGCTCCGTATTAACCATTGGGCCTTAGGCCAAATGCCACCTCCTCGGAGAAGACTTCCCAGACCACCCTGGGCCCCGTCACTCGGTACCTACATCCACACCCTGATGTGCCGCAGTCATTTTCTCTGTCGTGTCATCTGAGTCTTCTTTGTCTCCCCTTACTCAAAAGTCAGCCCCAAGAAGGAAAAGATGTTTACCAGTTTGTCCACTGCTCTAGCCCCAGGGTCCAGGAGCAGGCCAGGCATACAGTAGGTGCTCAATAAAGACTGTTGGCATGAAGAACATGCCAGGAAGGCTGCAGTTCCCACTGCCAGGCGCGTCCTAAGCGCTATGCACGTATTCACTTATTTAACCTTCACCGGCCAGCTGTGGAGTAGGTTGTCAGCTCTACGTTACAAGTGAGGAAACAGTCTTACAGAGGCATTGGTGGCTGTCACCGAATTGTATGTGAGAAACTGTTGCGATGACGTGTTTTCTTATATATATCTTACAATAATATTAAAAAAATTAAGAGAGAGCATTAGTGGTTCAGCGGTAGGGTTCTTGTCTTCCGTGCACAAGACCCGGTCTCAACTCCCAGCCGATGCAACCCACAGGAAGCCACCGCCTGTCCATCGAGGCAGGCTGTGAGGCTGAACAGGTTTCAGTGGAACTTTCAGACTGAGATGGACTGGAAGGAAAGGCCTGGTGCTCTACTTCCCAAAGTCAGCCAGTGAAAACCCTACGGATCTCAATGGTCCAGTCCACACCGGATCATGGGAGTGGCGCAGGATCAGGTCGCATTTTGTTCCACTGGCTTGGGGTCATCATATCAGGGGCCACTGGGCAGCAGCCCACAATAGCACGTTAAGCAACTGTCCCGGAGTTGCACAGCTGCTAGTGGGAAAGCTGGGACTCAGGCCAGAACTCAACCTCTAAGGAAGTAGGTCTATGAAGCCCACTTTCCAGATGAGAAAACTGAGGCCCAGAAAGGGGAGGCATTGCCTGAGGTCCTCTTGTAAGTGGCTGAGGCTAGAGTAGAACTCAGGTCAGCCTCCAAATGCAGCCGGTGAGCTCGTCAGCCCGTTTCTCTGGGAAAAGAACCCCCACCCTCCAGATGGCGATCACGTGCCGGAAGCCTCCAGGGGCAACGGGTGCAGGGCGGGGGGGCCCCCATGAATAATTAAGGGTCTCAAGCAAGGCGGCAGGCAGCGCTGCAGCTGTCGCCCCGCGGCGGGCGGGGAGGGGGCGGCGCTGACGTCACTTCCTGCCCTGCGGGGCCGCGGTCGCGGGTTATAAGGACGTGCCATCGGCCCGCACCCCGCCGAGGACCCCTAGTCCGGACGCCCACCATGCAGCGCCGCGGGCCCGCCTCCGTGCTGCTGCTGCTGCCCGCGCTGCTGGCGCTGCTGGTGGGGGCGGGTGAGTGCCCTAAACCGTGAGGGTCCTCGGTGTGACTCGGGTGATCGGGCGCTGGGACTAGAGGCCACGCGGGGCTGACCTCGAGTGGGGCGGTGCACCTGGAGGCGGACTGGGGAGGGATGTGTGGGATTAGCACCGGGGGCAGCACGCGGGGTGCCCGGACCCAGCTCCCATCTCCTCCTTCCTCTGCAGCAACAGCAGCTCCCCTGGCGCCCAGACCCTCCAAGGAGGAGGAGGTGAGGACTGTATGGACCCCTTTGTCCCACTCAAGCTCACCTGGAGCCCCACCCCTCCCTGCCCAGCCTGCTCCATGACCCTCACAGCCTCCTCTGACCTTTTACTCCTGCCCTCAGCTGACCCGGTGTCTGGCAGAGGTGGTCACAGAGATGCTGACACTGGGCCAGCCCCAGAGAGGACCCTGCATGGCTGTCCTCCACGGAGGTAAGGAGACGCCGGCCCTTCCCAGGACCCCTGCCCACCAGGGTTCTGCCCAGCTTTGCTCCTGTAAGCACATGGCCTGTGAGGGCACCTGGGGGAAGGGTGTCCCCTTCTCATTCCCAGAGATGCTCCCTGTGGGCTAGCTGGCACTGCCTGGCATTCCCAGCCCCACCCTCGGGGCTCCCTGCAAAGGTACAGGGTGGGGGCAGAGAACACCCCCCAGCTCCTGACCCCCTCTCCCAGTTCCAGGAACTTGTGCGGCCTCAGGCAAGTCCCAGAACTCTTCTAGGTTTGTTTCCCTGTTTGATGCACAGGGAGCTTTTTCTCTCCTTCCATCAGAGAGGTGCAAGACAGAGCCCTATGGCTGTGCATCTGCAGAGGAGAAAGGTCTGCTGCGTGAGGACTTCAAGAAGCAGGAGGCTGGAAAAACAAGGTCTAGTCAGGAGGTGAGGGAAAAGGAAGAGGAAGAAGAGGAGGAGGCAGCAGAGAGGACCCACAAGTCTGAGGTCCAGGAACAGGCTGTCCAGGAGCAGCTCCACAGCCTGCTCCACCAGGAGACTGAGGAGGAGGAGGAGGAGGAAAAGAAGAGGCGGGGCCCCATGGAGGCATTCAAGGACATGTGGAAGCAGCGTCTAGAGAGTGGAAGGGGTCCCCAGAAGCGGGTGGCAGAGAAGGCCAGTCATGAGCAGACAGCCCAGTTTGAGGCGGAGGAGAAGGGGGTGCAGGTGCTAGGCAGGGGCCACAACCTATGGCAGGGGGCCGAGAGAGGCGGAAGAGAAAGGCATGAGGACTCACCACACCACCACCACCACCCCCAGCCAGAAGCCGAGCCCAAGGAGGAGGAGAAGGAAGAAGCTGTAGAGAGGAAGGTGAGTGGAAGGCAGGCAGCAGCCAAGCTGTCATCACACCAATGCAATAGGGGAGTGGGGTTGACCAGATGGTCAGTGAAATTAAAACCAAATGGTAACAGTGTTGGGCCATCAACAGCAAAAACCATCATGAAGGGATCAGAGTAACCAAGACTGACTCCCCAAAAAACCAAACCCGTTGCCATCAGGTTGACTCTGATTCATAGCAACCCTGTAAGACAGAGTAGAATTGCCCTATAGGGTTTTCAAAGAATGGCTGGTGGATTCGAACTGCTGACCCTTTGGTTAGCAGCCTGAACTCTTAATCACTGTGCCCCCAGGGCTCCAGGACTGACACCAGAGGTAGGAACATTCAAGGGAGGCCTCTGCTTAACCAAGATGGCCACACTGAGATTACAGTAATACAAACGGCACAGAAACATCCCAGTTAGCCACCACTGGTAGTCCATAACAAGGAAGCTGGCCACCATGAACAGTGGCCACCATGCCTCATTCACCAGACTATAGATGGACAGCATTTTGGCTGGGTCATGGAAAGTAAGATGTCACCACGATTAGTGGCAGTAACCAATATAGCCATCACACACAAATGAGTCATGTTGGACACCTTTGCTAATCCTATGTCCACTGCTGTTGCCTATGGAGGCCTACACAGAGCTCACTGCTGGGTTATGCTGTCCAACATAAATCCTCAGGGTTCTGGCCACCAATATGGCCATCATTTTTGGTCCATGATGGCTAGAATGACCATTGCTGGCTGCCCTTGTAAGAACATGGCCCACCCACATTCACCAGCAACCACTGAGATGGCTTGCCTTTGAAGGTGGGTACAGACTACCCCATTTTCCATCCCACCAGGAACATGACTTGGAGCAGCTGAAGCACATGAGGGATGAGCTGAAGAAGGCAACAGAGATGCTAGGGGAGGAACTCAGGAAGGAGGGCTGACTCCCGACCTCATGCCCTCCTTCTTCCCGCACACCCTTATGGCTTGCGACTGTTGACCCCCAAAGCTCCCTCCTCACCTGGCACCCCACTCCACCTCCCAGCCTGGCTGGAGTGGGCAGAAGGGTGTACCTTGGAACCAGACCTGAGGGGATAACTCTGAGCTGGGTTGGGGTACTGGCTCAGACCTGACTCAGGAAAAGGGACCCCTTCCCCCCAACACCCATCTAATCCACTCCAACCCTTCTGAGTGAATAAAGCACAAAGAAAACCACCACAGCTGTGTAGCACTTGACTTTGGAGGGACAGGGACACAGGAATAAAGGGACCCCTCTGGTGGTCAGAACTGGGATTTTATTAGATTTGAAATTATATTAACAATTACACAAATTAGGGTCATCAGGAAGAGGACTGGAGGCTGGGGTGGGAGGTAGCTGGTCTTGGCTCCGGCCACTGTGGACCACAATGTCATCATATTCATCCTGGGGACAGAAGGGAGCCAGGCAGAGAACTCAGGCAACTGCCACCATGCCTGCTGCTCAAGTTCTTCCACCCTCACCCTAAGAACTGGGTCTTTCCTTGAAGCCCGAGTTCCCCTGCTCCTAGTTCTCAAGCCACTGTTTTCAAGATCATTTCTTCCAATGTCTGGGTTCTCTCACCACTACTTAAACAAAAAAACAAACCCATTGCCATTGAGTCAATTCTGACTCACAGCGACCCTACAGGACAGAGTAGAACTACCCCATAGGGTTTCCAAGGAGCAGCTAGGGGATTCGAACTGCCGACCTTCTGGTTAGCAGCCAAGCGCTTATTCACTGCGCCACCAGGGCTCCCCCACCACCACTACTTGAGTTCTGTTCCTGCTGCTGGCTCCATTTTCAACAACTTCTGCCAGCTTCTCCTATCTCTCTCCTCCACCGCTCAATGTCTTCTCTTGCTCCAGGTAGTTATCTCTGCTGCCTGGGTTCTCCAACTAAGCCTCTCCTCACTGCTGGCTAAGGTCTTTCCCCACCACTGCCAATTTTCAGATCACTGCCGCTCTAGGTCATCTTCCCACAGCCTGAGTTCTCCAGCTCTTGCTCCCCGAAAATCACTCCCCAAGGTACCACCCACCACCCAGTATAGCTAATGTCTTTCCCCACCTCTGCCATAGCCTTCATTGTCAACAAGCTGCCCACGTTCCCCTGACTGCTGGCCGCCATCACATACACCGCCGCCTGAGTTCTCTCATCACAGTGGCCAGGGCTGGGCTTGATGCACTGCCTACTTTCTCTTTGGCCCCTTCCCACCTGCCCGTTTACCCTGACCCCCCAGCTGGGCCGCCCGGTCTGTCCTCCTAACTCACGCCCTCATCTCCACAGTCACTGTCACTGCTGCTGCTGCTCCTGCAGGGGCCAGGCTTGTCATCCTCATCCTCGGGCTCAGGGGCTCCGTGGGCACGGAGGAGGCAGGCGAGAATGGGGTTGGGCCGGAGCGCGGCGCTGCCCAGTGGGGTGCGGCCGCCGTACATGCGGGCAGCAGGGTCGGCGCCCCCTCTCAGGAGAAGCTCCAGGACGTCAGCTGCTTGTGCCTCCACGGCCAAGTGTAAGGGGCTCCGGCCGCACGTGGGCTCCTGGAAGTGGCCACAAAAGAGAGGTCAGCGGGCCCAAGGAGAGGGATGAACACGGAGGTCCACCCTGGGGGGCAAGGCCCCGTCTCCCACACCCTCCCCTAGGGCAGCTCACTGGTTTGTTGAGGTCAGCTCCAGCCTCCCGGAGCAGCCGTACCATCTCAGCATCTCTGTGGATGACGGCCACATGTAGCGGGGTGTGGCCTGCAGACAGAGTGACAAGTGTCAGGCGATGGGGGTGAGGTGCCTGGGCCCCAAACGCCATGATCCTGGAATAGGGTCTTGTGGCTTAGGGGTGATCAGGCGTGGGGTTGAATTCCAGGGTACGCCAAAGAGGCACCTGGGTCCCAGACACCTATATTTCTGGTGGTCTGGGGCTTGCGGGCAGGTCCCAATGCCTGGGCTGTGGGATGTCTGAGGACTATGAGTGGAGGGACTGGGGTCTTTGGGTGGGAGGCCTGGTCTCGGACAGACTGAGAAGTGGCCCCTGAGTTCTAGATCTTGGGCCCAAGTCTCTGGTCTTATTTCGCAAAGGACATGGGTCCCAAACTCCTGGGTCCTGAGCAGCTGAGGGGCCTGTGACCCTGGGGAGAGGATGGGCCCGAACACTGGGTCCCAGATGATTTCAGTCCCTTTGTGCAAGGGCCTGGTCCCAGGTAGCTGGGCTTACAGGTGGAAGACCTGAGACTGAAATGTCAGGGCTCCGGGTAGACAAGTCCTTTTTCCCCATGAGGCCTGGCTAAAGAGGGCTGTCCCGGAACCCTGAAACCTATCTCTGGGGACCTGGGATACCAGAGTTTCATAGAAGGTTGGGCTTTGAATTCCTCAGGCCTGGGTGGGCCAGGGCATGTAGGTGGAGACAGGCGTCCAGGCTGGGTTGCGCCTTGCAGGTAGGGAGCCTGGGTCCCAATAACTGGTAGCTCTGGGCCTGTGGGTGGCATGCCTGGGTGCCTACTTGTCTGGGGCCTCCCGATGGGGATCCTGGGTCCCACACGTCCAGTTCTCAACGCCCTGGGTCCCCACAGCTGTGGTTATATTTTTCAAGTGGCTGGGTCTTGAGTAAGGGAAGCCAAGTCCAGAGCCAAGTGCTCTGGCCCAATGGAGGCCTGAGTCCTTCCCAGTCACTGAGGACCCTCACCCTCATAGTTTTCAGCTTCTAGCTGCAGCTTCCAGTCGTCCTCATTCTCCTCATCTTCCTTCTCCAAGCCGGGATCGGAGTATAAGGCAACAGAGGCACATTCAGTGTCAGGGGTGTGGTCGGGGTCCTGGGCATGGCAGGTGTCGAGGGCACCCCTGGGGCGCCGGGGGCGGGGCTGTAGCAGCACACGTGCGCAGGCATGCGCCCCCACGCGGCAGGCCAGGTGAAGTGCCGTGTGGCCCCCACGCTCTGCCACACACAACCCAGCGCCCGCTATGTACAACTTCTCGACTGTGGATGCCTCCCCCAGGATGGATGCCAGGTGTAGGGCTGTCTGCAGGAACAGAGGGCAAGGGTTAAGGGTCACACTGAGAACCCCAGCCCCCCAGCCCTATAATAGCCCCTGGTGGCTCACCTGGCCCAGGTCATTCTGCAGGTCTAGGTACTCGGTACCAGCTGCGAAGCTCAGGAGGAAATCCAGGAAGGGTTCATGCTGATGAATCACTGCCAAGTGCAGTGCCCTGAGGACAAAGGCAGAGGTCAGGGGACATAGGTCAAGTACTCCTGCATTCTTCCATTCAACAAACCTGAAGCACCTACTGGGTGCTAAGCATTATGACTACAGTTCTGGAACCAGCTGTGAGATATCTAGGAGGGTCAGAAGCCAGAGTTAATTCAGCAATGTTTATTAAGCAGGATTTCTGCTTCCATCCAAGATGAAGTGACATGGACCAGATTTCCCTCCCACCTGAAACAACCAAAAAATATGAGACATAATATATGAAACAATAGTTCTCAAGACACTGGACATTATGCAATAAATGACAGTGATCCCTGAGAGATGAAAAACAAACAAGGGGAGCCTTACAACCGAATGCCACTGCTTACTGACTTGAGTTTCCAAGCCACAGTTCGCTGAAGTGGGAGAACCCAAGCAGAGCCTAGCAGACTGAGTTGAGAAGATGGAGCTGAGTGTCTGAGGAGATGAAGGCGGCTAGAATTAGCAGGACACAGTACCCAAGAGGAGAGAGCTACACAGAGAGAGAGAACCCTGGAGATCTGCAGAGGGTCCCTCGAGTACTCAGCAGAGCACCGATCAGCAAATGTTTGTAAGGAAACTACCTGAGTCTGGGGAAAAAAGCCATCCAAAAGGCTCAGAGACCAGTGTCCCTGTCATTCACAAGGCCAGGAATAGTGCCTATTCACACCGGCCAGATGAGAAAAACTCATAATTCACAGGGCATTTGGGTAAAATGCTCGAGAAGGTTTCGCCTTGGTACTGGGAAATAACTTTAGCCCTATACTGAGCACTGCCCCGACCCACTTCACAAGTCATAAAAGCAAAACCTAAGAGGGTCAAACTGCTCCCAAGTAACTTAATAGCATCCCAGAACAAAACTCAAGAATACTCATAGGAATACAAAATTACCCAGCACTGAACAAGGCGAAATTCACAATGTCTGGCATCTAATCAAAGATTACCAGGCATGCAAAGGAGCAAGAAAATACTACCCATAATGAGAATAGTCAATCAATCAAAACTGACCCCAAAATAACACAGATGTTAGAAGTAGCAAACAAAAACATTAAAAGTCATTATAACTGTATTCTATATGTTCAAAATGTTCAGTAGAAACATGGAAGATAAAAGAAAAAGACCCAAATCAAACTCCCAGAGATGAAACTACAGCATCGATGATGAAAATTATACTGAATGGGATTAAGAACAGATTAGACATTGGAAAAGAAAGATTGGTAAATTGGAAGACACAGCGATCGAAATTACCCAGAATGAACCACACAGAGAAAAAACAATCTGCCCCCCCGCCAAAAAATGAAAAGAGGATCAGTGAACTGTGGGAAAATTTCAGGTGGCCTAATGTATGTGTAATTGAAGTCCCTAAAGAGGGGAGGGCAGAAAAAAATTTGAAAAACAATTTTCCAAATTTGATGAAAATGATAAACACACAGAATCCAAGAAACTCAATGAACCCCAAGCACAAAAAACGTGAATAAAATTACACCAAGGCCCATCACGACCAAACTGCTCAAAACCAGTAATAAACACAAAATGTTAAGTCAGTGGAAAAATAAAAAAATACCTTAAATACAGAGGAAGAAAAGGGTGACAGCAGATTTCACATAGGAAGTAATACAAGTCAGAGGATGGTAGAGCAGCATCTTTAAAGAACTGAAAGAAAAAGACTGTCAACCTAGAATTCTTCACTCAGGGAAAATATCTTTTAAAAATGAAGACAAAATAAAGATGTTTTCAGATATACAAGAGCTGAAAGAATTAACTGTCAGCAGACCCACACTACAAGAAATGTTAAAAGAAGTCTTTCCCACAAGGAAGATATTAGCCGAAGAGACAAAAAGGGCCACATAAAACCAGAGCCTCCATCAGCCTGAGACCAGAAGAACTAGATGGTGCCCGGCTACCACCAGTGACCACCCTGACAGGGAACACAACAGAGTCCCTGACGGAGCAGGAGAAAAGTGAGGTGCAGAACTTAAATTCACGTAAAAACCAGACTGAATGGTCTGTCTGAGACTAGAGGAACCCCAGAAGATATGGCCCTGGACTCTCTGTTAACCCAGAACAAAAACCATTCCCAAAGCCAACTCTTCAGACAAAGATTAGACTGGACTACAAAACATAAAATAACACTCGTGAAGAGTGTGCTTCTTAGTTCAAGCAGATAGATGAGACCAAATGGGTGGCTCCTGTGCAGAGGCAAAATAAGAGGGCAGAAACGGACAGGAGCTGGTTGGATGGACACAGGAAACCCAGGGTGGAAAGGGGAGTATGCTGTCATATTATAGGGATTGCAACTAGTGTCACATAACAATATGTGTATAAATTTTTGTATAAGAAATTAACTTAAGATGTAAACTTTCACCTAAAGCACAATAAAGAAAAATAAAAAAGTCTTTCAGGCAAAAGGAAAATGATATCAAATGGAAATATAGACATACACAAAGGAATGAGAAACACGAAAAATCGTAACTACAAATACATAAAAATTTTTGTGGAGTTTACAGCATATGTCTAAGTAAATGTATAACAACAATAGCATAAAGGACAGGAGAGACAAATGGAAAGACACTAATGTGTATTTTATATGGAGTCCCTATGTCCTTGGATGGTACAGTTACATGCTCAACTACTAGCCAAAATTTTGGCAGTTTGAACCCACCTAGAGGCACCTTGGAAGACAAGCTTGGCAAACTGCTTCTAAAAGGGCAGCCTTGCAAATCCTATAGAGTAGTTCTACTCTGCACACACAGGGTCACCATGAATCAGAACCGACTGGACAGCAACCAACAACAGCAACATATGGAGTCTCCGGTGGGGTAAATGGTCAACAAGCCCAACTGCTAACAGAAAGGTTGGGGGTTTGAGCCCACTCAGAGCCACTTCAGAAGAAAGGCCCCGTGATCTACTTCTAAGGAGTCAGCCATTGAAAATTCTATGGGGTACAGTTCCACTCTGACGCACACAGGGTCTCCGTGAGTCGGAAACGACTAGATGCAACATGTATGTATTACATAAATGGTTTTTTTACTATATGTGAAGTGGCATAATATCACTTGAAGTAGGCCATAATTTAAAGTTATATACTAAAAGCCCTAAAACAAGGTTCAGTAAACTTTCTCTGTAACGGGCCAAATATTTTAGGCTTTCCAGGCTGTATGGTCTGTGCCCTAACTATTCAACTCTGCTGTTACGATCCAAAAGCAGCCATAGACAGTGCGTAAACGAACGAGGGTGGTTGTGCTCCAATAAAACTTTATTTATGGGCACTGAAACTTGAATTTCATACAATTTTCACTTGTCATGAAATATTATTCTTGTTTGGATTTTTTTTTTTTTTAACCATTTAAATGTATAAAACCCATTCTTAGCTTATAGCCATACAAAATCAGACAGCTGACCAGATTTTGCCTACAGGCCATAGTATGGCAACCCCTGCCTTAAATCAACCACTTAAGTAACAAAACAAAGAGTTATAGCTAATAAGCCAAGAAATGAGAGAAAGAAAGTAGAATTACAAAAAATACTCAATTATTTCAAAAGGAGGCAGGAAAAAGGAAACAAAGAACAGATAGGACAAGTAGAAAACTAATAGCAAAATGATAAATTTAAATGTAACCATATCAATAATTACACTAAACAGTCTAAACAACCCCACTTAAAGGCAGAGATTTTCAGATTGAATAAAAAAGCAAAACCCATCTATATGCTGTCTACAAGAAATGCCCTTTTCACAATGTAGGCGAGGTCAGCACAACTGGACTAAATGAAAAGCAAGGAAGTTTCTGGAATAAACTAAATGCTTCGAAGGCCAGCATGGCAGAGGCAGGGGTTTGGGGACCATGGTTTCAGGGGACATCTAAGTCAATTGGCATAATAAAATCTATTAAGAAAACATTCTGCATCCCACCTTGGAGAGAGGCGTATGGGGTCTTCAACACTAGCAAGCGGCCATCTAAGATGCATCAATTAGTCTCAACTCACCTGGATCAAAGGAGAATGAAGAACACCAAGGACATAAGGTAATTACGAGCCCAAGAGACAGGAAGGGCCACATAAACCAGAGACTACATCAGCCTGAGACCAGAAGAGCTAGATGGTGCCCAGCTACAACCGATGACTGCCCTGACAGGGAACACAACAGAGAACCCCTGAGGGATCAGCAGGGCAGTAAGATGCAGACCCCAAATTCTCGTAAAAAGACCAGACTTAATGGTCTGACTGAGACTAGAAGGACCCCGGTGGTCATGGCCCCCGGACCTTCTGTTAGCCCAGGGCAGGAACCATTTCTAAAGCCAAATCTTCAGACATGGATTGGACTGGACAATGGGTTGGAGAGGGATGCTGGTGAGGAGTGAGCTTCTTGGATCAGGTGGACACTTGAGGCTATGCTGGCATCGCCTCCCTGGAGGGGAGATGAGAGGGTGGAGGGGGTTAGATGCTGGCGAAATGGAACGAAAAGAGAGAGTGGAGGGAGGGAGTGGGTTGTTTCATTAGGGGGAGAGCAATAGGGAGTATGTAGCAAGGTGTATATAAGTTTTTGTGTGAGAGACTGACTTGATATGTAAACTTTCACTTAAAGCACAATAAAAAAAATTTTTTTTAATGCCCTTTAAATATAAAGACACAAATAAGTTAAAAATTAAAAGATGGAAAAGATATACCATGCTAACGCTGGTCACAAGAAAGCTGGAGTATTTTATTATCAGAGTAGAGCCGTTAATATCAGAGCTTCAAAATACACAAAGCAAAAACCAACAGGATTACAAGGAAAAACAGACAAATCCCCAATTACAGTTGGAGATTTCAATACACCCCTCTCAATAATTGGTATAACAAGTAGACAGAAAATCAGCAAAACTAGAAAACACTATACACCAACTTGACCCAACTGACCTTTGGAAAACGCTCCTTGCAACAATGGCATAACGCACATCCTTCTCAAGCACACATGTAACATTTACCGAGACAGACCATATTCTGGGCCATAAAACAAGTCTCAATAAATTCAAAAGGATTCAAACCATACTAAGTATGTTTTCTGGCCACATGAAATCAAATTAAAAAATCTGTTAACAGAAAGAAGCGTGGAAAACCTTCCAAATATTTGGAAGCTAAACAACATACTTTTAAATAACCCAAGGGTCAAATAAGAAATCAAAAGAGAAATAGAAAGCATATTGAATTAAATGAAAATGAAAACACAACACATCAGAATTTGTGAGATATTGCTAAAGCAGTACCAAACCAAAACCAAACCCACTGCCGTCGAGTCGATTCCAACTCACAGCGAACCTACAGGACAGAGTAGAGCTGCCCCATAAAGCGTCCAAGGAATGCCTGGCGGATTCGAACCGCCAACCCTTTGGTTAGCAGTCGCAGCACTTAACCACTACACCACCAGGGTTTCCACTAAAGCAGTAGTAAGGGGAAAATTTATACAGCTATACGCCTGTATCAGATAAAAGGGAAAAGGCTCAAGTCAATAAGCTCAGCTCCTATCTTAGAAAGTTAGGAAAAGAAGAATAAATTAAAACTAAAGTAAGAAGAAAGGAAATAATTAAGATCAGAACAGAAATCAATGAAATAGAAAGCAGAAAAACAACAGGGAAAATTAATGAAAAAACAACCTGGTTCTTTGAGAAGGCCAATGTTTATTAACTGCCAAGGAAAAGAGAGTCCTGGAGATCTACTTCTAAAAAACCAAAAAAAACAGCCACTGAAAATACTGTGGAACACAGTTCTACCGACACACATGGGGTTGCCGTGAGTTGGAACGGACTTGAAGGCAACTGGTTGGTATGGATCTAGGAGATGGTGGGTGGTACAAATGGTTAACATGGTTAACATCCTTGGCTGCTAACCGAAAAGCTAGAGGTTTGAATCCACCTAGAAGCACCTAGGGAGAAAGGCCTGGAGATCTACTTCCAAAAAATCAGCCATCGAAAACCCTGTGGCACACAGTTCTGCTTTGATACACGTGGTGTTGTCATGAGACAGCACCAACTTCACAGCAACTCGTTGGTTACTACGGGTCTGGCACTGTCCAAGTCACTGGGGTACAGCAATAAACAAAACTGACAAAAGACCCCAGGCCTGTATGACTGCTATTCCTTCTGCCTGCAATTCTCTTCTTTCCAGATACCTATTTGTCTCATTTTCCTGCTATTTCTCCGTAACACTTGCTATCTTCTGATAGACTATGTTTTTATTTCCTTCCTTCCTGTCTTTCTTTCTGTCTGACCTTCTGTCTGTCTAGCTCTCCCACCTAGAATGTATGCTCCATAAGGACATAACTTTTTGTCTGTTTTCTTCATAACCTTATCACTGGCATCTAAAACAGGGCCTGGCACATGGTACCAAAAAAAAAAAAAAAAACCCACTACCATCCAGTCAATTCCAACTCATAGTGACCCTATGGGATAGAGTAGAATTGCCCCCATAGGGTTTTCAAGGAGCGGCTGGTGGAGTCAAACTGCTGACCTTTTGGTTAGCAGCCAAGTTCTTAACCACTATGCAACCAGGGCTTCAAAACATGGTAGTTTTCAATAAATATTTGTTGAATGGATGAATCCCTGCTCTCATGGAGCTTACAATCTCTCTCTGAATGAAAGATTTGAAAATTACTGCTCCAGAGGCAGGACCTTAGAGTCAGGGGCCAACTATAATGTCAGAAATCAAAGTCTAGGCTTACAAATCATGAATTAAGGATTAAAGACCATGTCTGGAGGTTAGAGGTCAGGAGGTTAGAGGTCTCGGGCCACATGAGGTCAAATTGGGTTTTGGGATCAGTGGGTTAGGGATGTGGATTCCAGGAACTAAGAATCAAGAGTTCAAGAAAGGAGAGTCAAAAATGATTGGGTTTAAAAAAAAAATTTACATATATATATATATACACACACATATATGGTTAAGATCAAAGTTGGATAGATTGATTTATTAAAGATTAGGATTTGGGAGTTAGACGTCAGGAAGTCAAGGATCAGAGGTCAGATTTAGGAGTAAAGGTTAGAAAGCCGGATCAGACCACTGGGGTATCAGGTAAAGCTGATCTTATCCGAGGTTGGATCCTTGGGGCCGGTTCGGGAGTCTAAGGTTCACTCACGTGTCCCCATCCTCAGTGACGTAGCCGAAGACGAGGGGCACCCACGAAAGCCCCGGGCCCAGCTCTGCGCCCAGCCCCGGTCCTCCGGGGACCGCTGCGTCCGGACCCAACGAGCCCAGGCCGCTGTCGCACCACTCATCCGCATCTGCGGCTTTCCCCAAGCACGCGACCCCGGCCATGCCCCCCTCTGCCTCCGGGACCCCAGAGGCCGCCCTCCGCCAGCCTGCCTGCCTCTGGGCTGTGCCCGGACCTCTGGAGCTTCCGCCCTGCGGGGAATTCCCCAACACTCCCCCTACTGTCTCCAATAAGAGTGGGCTAAATCGCTCACGTCCCGCCCAATCTCGCACCAAGACCAATCAGAGTGTCGGAATGGACTACAGCTCTCGACCTGTTCCCACATTTTCCGGGCGCCCTTTACCAACATGGCTGCCGACGCGCGGCCCTCTGGGACTCGTAGTCCGGCTCTCGTGTACCTTCCTTATCCGGAGGGACGCGCTCCGATCTTTGAGAGAATCGCTTGTCTGCGGCCGCTATTGCTTCTGGGAGTTGTAGTTCTCTGCCTCTTCCTTGCCTCTCCCCCTTCCGGTGCCGTCACGGGACAGAGCAGTCGGTGACAGCCCCGAGGGCCCCGGCCCCGCGCCCATGGCCGAGCCGGACCGTGAGTCGAGGGCTCTGGTGGGAGGGACGGGCCGCACCGGGGCCTGGTTTCGTGATCCAGGCCCTGGGGCCCGAGAGCGGGCGCGGTGGGGCAGGAGGTGGAGGCTGCGTGGGGGAGTGGAATTTGAAGGGCCATTGCTAAATGCTCTGTGTCGATAGGTTGTTGGGTTTCTGGGTCGCGAGGTTTTAAGGGTCACTTTACCGTGTTACTGATAATCGCATGTTTTTCGACCCTCGTTGCTAAGGACCCTCGTTGCCGCGATCCCGGTTGCTAAGGGTACCTGGTTGTTAGGGGCAGCTGTATGATGCTAGGCGGCCCCGGTGTTCCCTCCTATCTCTTCCCTCTAGTTCCTGTACCTCTCCTAAACCTACCACCGCCACCGCACCTCCTCTCCCAAACCCGCCTCCCAGCCAGGGTATCCCTTCCTACCTCCTTTCTTCCTAAATTTCCCTCCACCCTGGAAACCTAACCCCCTCAACACACACACACGGCTGTGCCCTTTCTAACTCTTTCTAACTCTTCTTCCACACCCTGTATCCCTTCCTTTCTCCTCTCTGTCCCCCTAAACCTGTCCCTCCCCTGCCTCTCTGTCCCTCACTAGCCACCTCCCTTCCCAGCAATCTCCACTCTAATATGATCAGCTTTTCCTCATCCCCTCCTCTCTACTCCTTACCCCAGTGTGACTAGGTCGGTGGGTCTTCTGGGTCCCCCTACTCCCGCTCTTAACCCCTTCATTCCCCCTTAACCATCCCCCCCTGCTGTAACCATGTCTGCTCCCCTCCTCCCCCAGCCTCTGACCCTCTGGAGACCCAGGCAGGGAAGGTGCAGGAGGCTCAGGTGAGATGGGGTAAAGGGTGGAATGGAGGGAAGGAGACAGATGGACTTGTTCCTACATCCCACACTGGGGGAGGCGGCAGAGGGAAACCAGTTCCCCTAGGGCCCCCAGCTCACTGCCCCAGGCCCTCTCCCCCACCCAGGGTGCAGCCTCCTGGGGAATGGTGGATTCTGGTGACTTTCAGAGAAGGGTGTGTTACCCCAGTCCCAGGCCTGCCCTCCCAGGTTCCCTCTTTCCTTGTCCCTCTTCCCCCCATCCCTTCTGAACCTCATTTGTACTGGGCCTGGGAGAGACACACATCAGATTTGGTCCCTGAACTCACGGCTCTCACAGAAAAATCACTAGAAAATGAGTCTATAAGGGAATAATGGAGGTATCTCAGGCCACTGTGGGAGTAAGCCTTGTGGGATCACAGACTCTACCTAGCCCCTTCCCTGGAGGAATCCACAGGCTGGCCTAGGAGTCAGATTGAGATATAGACACAGTGTAGTCGGTGAAGACTGGCTTAGAATGTTCCTACACAAGGTGACAAATGGTGTTCCAAGCAGAGGATGTAGTTTGTGCAAAGACCTGGAGGCATGAAAGACTGTGATCTGTTCAGTAGTTTGGTGGCTGGGGATGGTTGTTGTTAGGTGCCATGAGTTGATTCCAACTCGTAGCAGCCCCATGTGACTGAGTAGAACTGTCCTATAGGATTTTCTAGGCTGTAATCTTTACAGGAGCAGATTGCCAGGTCTTTCTCCCAGGTAGCCACTGCATGCTTTCGAACCCCCAATCTTTCAGTTAGCCACTGAGCACTGGCCGGTTGCACCACTAGGGCTCCTTTGGCTAGGAATGGTCGAATAATTATATCCATGGCTAGCATTGATTGAGTGCTTACTCTGTGCTGGAAACGCTGGTGGTATAGTGGTTAAGTACTACAGCTGCTACCCAAGAGGTCGGCAGTTTGAATCTGCCAGGCGCTCCTTGGAAACTCTGTGGGGCAGTTCTACTCGGTCCTATAGGGTGGCTATGAATTGGAATCTACTCAACAGCAGTGGGTTTGGGTTTTTTTGGTTACTCTGTGCCAGGCACTCTGTTTAGTGCTTTGTATGCATCGCCTGGTTTAACCTTCCCGATATCCCTGGGAGGCACACGCCCGTTGTGTAGATGAGGAATCTGAGGTATCTGGGGTATCTGGGGCAGAGGTGATAAGACTTGCCTTCTGTCCCTTGGCTAGAAGAGCAGGAAAGGGTTTGGAACTCAAGACCTTCAGCATACTGCCCTCCAGACACTGAGACGACAGGGCCGCCTCCTAGAAGCTGGAGGCTGGAAGACTTCGCCAGCACCTCCACCTCCCCTGTAGGCAAAGCTGCCCCTGGCTGGGCAGGGCCCTGGAGTCCTCCCACAGAGCCTCTTTGTCTCCAGCCCACCCACAGATGCGAGATGGCTTTGCAGATGTAGACCAGTGTAGATGCTGGGATTAAAGTACCTCACAGAGGCATAGCACAGTGACACTGAGGGTATGAGAGCTTCCCCTCAGGCCAGGGTTTCAAACCCCCCTAGCTCCCAAAGCACCACTGCTGTCATGTGGGGTCCAGAGAAAAAGGCTTAGTATTAGAAAGGGATCCTCAGTCCCCGAGAGAGATGGAGGACGTAAATCGCAGCATTGTCTCTGCAGTGTGGCAAAGCTGGAAACAGCTCAAATGGCTGTCAGTAGATGAGTTAAATGAACTGGTTCGTCCATACAATGGGACGCTATGCAGTTGCTTAAAAGGAGGAGGTGGGTCTGTACTGTACTGTTCTCTGGAAAACTGCAAGGTGCAGCCTCAGACTAGGGCCTGACCCATTTCTATCAAAATAGTGAACGTTTACATGTAGAGGAGAAAGCTGGCATAATTAACATCAAAACTTAACTAATAGCGGTTATCTCGATGGGGCCTGGGAGAGAGAACCATGAGGCAAGTGCCCCAAGTTACACATTTTCTAACCTTCAAAGTTTTTGCAAAGCTTGTGTAATCTTAAAAAGTGTCAAAGAAAGAATCATACCAGATAGTGTTAAAACATGGCGAGGGTGACTTTGATTCAAAGGGAAGTTGCAAGGGGAGGGGAAAGAAATACAAAACTGGATGGATGGAGCACTGTAGTGGGAGGAGAGGGAGCACTAAGGGTGAGACAGGGACACCAGGACTGTGTCTGACCCCCAGCCCTCTGAGATGCAGGACTGTGAGCTTTTCAAAAGAAAGTTAAGGGGGATGCTGGGGAGTCCCTGGGCGGTCCAAAAGGTTAATGTGCTGGCTGCTAACTGAAAGGTTGGTAGTTCGAGTCCTCCCAGAGGCACCTTGGAAGAAAGGCCTGACAATCTTCTTCTGAAAAACTCCGCCATCAAAAGCCCTGTGGAGCACAGTTCTACTGTGACGCACATGGGGTCACCACAAGTTGGAACTAACTCGACAGCAAATGGTTTTTTTTTTTTGGTGAATATTATACCGCGGTTGTGATTAGGGCCTGTTTGCGCAGAATTTTTTTTTTTTCTGTCATAAGGCACCTGGATCTTGGGGGACCCAGTATGCATTGGAGGTAAGGAAGGGGAAGCTAAAGTTATTCAAGGAGAGTAAATCGTTATGTCTTGGTCAGTGCCTTGCAGTAAGCCCTGTCATTTGGAAGGGGAGGTTCTGATTCAAATAAGCTTAGAGCCAGGGCAGTGAGTGATAGGGGAGCGAGTTGTGGGAGGGGTCTTAAGCAGGGGAGTGAGGTGGTCAGATTTGTGTTTTGGGGAATCATTACAGGGTCCAGCCCTGGTCTAGCACACAGCAGGTGTTCGTTCAGTGGTGGATAGTTCTGGAACTCTTGGCAGGCACCAGACCATGTTCTAGGTGCCAGGCATTCAGTGGTGAACGTGGCAGATCCAGTTCCCACCCTCGTGGAGGATTGAGTGACTGGAGAAGCCACAGACAAAGGCTTTGAAGTAGCCAGAAGCGGGCCAGGGCCCAGGCAGGCCGTCACGTGGAGGGGAGATGGGAAGTGGAGACTGAGGCTGAGAGGTCAGGAGGATGCAAGGCGAGGTCTGGGCCGAGAGGACAGGCTGGACCAGGTGGAGCTGTGGGGAAGTGGAAATGGTGCTCAAGAGGCCAGGTGGGCTGTGGCAGGAAGCGGGAGGTGCCCAGGACGAGGTGAGGCCCCCTGAGATGAGGTCCAGGAGGAGGACAGATTTGGGGGAGATGCTGAGGCCAGTTTGGGACACAGGAGAAGTGAGGGTCCTGGGGGTCATCCACAGGGAGGTGTCCAGGAGGCCGCCGACCCTGGATCTGGGGGCAGAAAGGTGGCCTCATCAGTGTCTAGCTTGAGGCATGAGTGTGGGTGAAGTGGATAGCCCAGGGTAGGTGGAGAGGGACGGCGAAGAGGACCCAGAGACCTGCAGTATGGGAGCCTGGGCAAGGGAAGACGTGGATAGAGGAGGCTGGAAGGGTCAGAGTGGAGGGGGCCTGGGGCTTTGAGGAGGGGCCAGTAGGGCCCTGTGGGGTGACGACCGTTGTCCACAGGGGTCACTTCAGTGAGGATGGCTGCAGGGCTGCTGGTGAGGGCTGGTGTGCCCACACTGCAGGGGACAAGGGGAACAAACAGCACAAGGCGAGGACGTGGGCACAGGGCCTGTGGTGCTAGGAAGAGCCAGCACTTACTGAACACTCACCCTGCTGGGTGCCGTTCTAAGCACCTTGCTTATGTTAACTCAGGTCATCCCCCATCAGCCCTCTGAGCGCCACTCAGAGATGCGGAGCACTGAGGCTCAGAGAAGTCACTCACAGGAGGCCACGCTCCTGGGGAGGAGCAGCGCTAGGTTTCCAGGCCAGAGCCTGCACGCTGTGCCCCAGCGTGTCCCTCCGCTGCCCCTCACTTCCTCAGGCCTCCCAGCCTGTCCCCTGAGCCCCAGGTGTCACCCCCCCACCTCTTCCCTCCCTCCCTGATCCCACTTCTCCAGCCTGGCCACCCCACCCTCACCCCTTCCAGGACTCAGATTCGGATTCAGACACTGAGGAAGGAGCCACTGGCGGAGAAGCTGAGAGTGAGTATCTTCCTAGGGGCACAGAGAGTGGGGTTCCTGGTGGAGGATTTCAGAGCAGGGGTCTGGGGGGCACCCCCTCGCCTCCGCCAGGGGTGACATTCAAAGTGTGTAACAGTGGAGTTGGTGCCAGTGCCATTAGTTTTGGGGAGGCTGGGGGATCCTGGGGCTGGGGCAGGGGTACCCTGTATACCTGGTCGAATGCCTGCCCCACCGGTATGTCTTCTTTTTGGCTAGTGGACTTCCTGCGGAATTTCTTCTCCCAAACGCTGGGCCTGGGCTCTGAGAGGGAGCGTCTGCTGGATGAGCTAACCCTGGAAGGGGTGACCCGCTACATGCAGAGCGAGCGCTGTGAGTCCCCTGCCTGCACTGGGCCGCTAACCCCCATCTCTGCCCCAAATGACTTCTCAGTCCCAACCACCTGAATCAGTCACATCTTTTGTTTGCAAGTAATAAGAAACCCAACTCAAACCGGCTTCAGAACCCATTGCCGTTGAGTCGATTCCGACTGATAGCACAACCCTATAGGACAGAGTAGAACTGCCGCCATAGGGTTTCCAAGGGGCAGCTGGTGGATTCGAACTGCTGACCTTTAGGTTAGCAGCCAAGTTCTTAACTGCTGCACCACCAGGGCTCCTTAAGCATTTTTAAAAAAGTATGTTGGCTCTTTAACTAAAGCCAGCTTTAGGTATAGCTGGATCCAGGTGCTTCCATATTGTTGTCAAGACTCTAACTCTCTGTTTCTAGGCTCTGCTTTTTTCTGTTTTGGGGGCGAAGATAGCTCCTGGCAGCTCCAAATGTTAAGTTTCAGCAGCCTAGCAGCTCCCACAGGAAAAGCACCCTTTTCCCAGTAGTTCAAGCAAAAGGGCAGAGATTGGCACCCATGGACCCAGGCTGGGTCACATGCCTACCCCAACCCACTCACCAGATCTCTGATTGGCCAGACCTGGGTCGCATCTCTATTGTTGAACTAAGGGCTGTGCTTTGATTGGTCAGGCCTGTGTCATAAAATGATGATAATAATCATAGGGTTATTGTCGGGTTAAATAGGTTGATGTAGATGTAAACGCTTAGAACAAGGCTCAGAACATAGCAGGAGATGCGTTTTTGCTTTGATTATTATTACAGGAAACGTGCTTCAAGTGTGGGTGTATAGGTGCATATTTACTGGGTCACCGTGTAATTTATATCTCTTGCTGTGAGTTGAGGTCACCAAAGTCTGAGAATCCAGGCCCTCGGCAGTCCTCAGCTGGAACAATTGACCTTTTCAGGGTGCTGAACTGCCTTTTGTTGAGGACGTCCTCTCCAGTTTCCCTGTCCTCCAGCGGCTGCCAGCTCCCTCCTCGGACAGCCAGGCTCGTTGCCCAGAGCTCCCTCCCCCAGAGCAGCCTGGGCAACTGTCTGCAGCCATGTTCTGGCCTGGGTGGGTCCCAAAGAGAATGTCAGCAGTGGCTACAAAGCATTTGTTCCCTCTGTCCTCCTGGCCCAGGGTTTTAGGGTCATTGGCTCATGAGAGTCCCTGTGAGGGATGATAAATAATCACACTTAGCTAAGCCTCACTGTGTGCCAGGCACTGGGCTGAGCACTCGACAGGTATTCTCGCATTTGATCTCCCTATTGTACCTCTGAGGGCATTCCAGGAGTGACCTGGACAGAGGAGGAAACTGAGGCACAGAGAGGTTGTGAGTTGGTGCAGGGCCACACAGTTGGCAAGTGGCAGGGTTAACATTCGACACCAGGCCACGTGTATCCAGAGCACATGCTCCCACCCAGGGGGCCTCCTGCAGGAGTCCCACTGGGCCTGGCCCGATGGCAACCCAGAGATGAAGCCAAGGGGTGAGGCTGTGGCAGGCCTCACCTTTGTTCACCCTTCTATCCTTCCTTGGACAGGACACCCAGAGGTGCCCATTTCACAGGGTGTCCAGGCTTCTGTCCAGCTATCAGTTGACAAGCAGATGCCAGGGTATCGTGTGGCAGGGCTGTCTGCCAGCCCACAGCTGAGGCAGCAGCAGGGCTGTTCCTGCGCAGCCCAGTGTGCTTGGGAAATGATTCAGCCCCAACCACATCTCCCCTTCTTCCTTCTGGGGGGAGCAAAGTGCTTATAACTCTATGAATCATGGGTCTCAAGAAGTTTAGTACACTGAGTCAAAGAGTTGAGGCGGAGCAAGATGGCGAAGTGAGTAAAGGCTCCCATTTACTCTCCCAGCAACTAACTCACTGAATAACGAATAAAAACAAGCACAGACTGAGATTGCAGAACTCCAGATGGCAGCTTAGGTGTTAGAGAGTTGGGGTGAGTCCAGAAGCAGGGAAGAGGAGGAGCAGGGATGACACAGAAGCTTGGAGAACCTACCTGCTAACATCAGCAGTGCTTGCTCACAGCCATTTTGGGACAGGGCTGGGTAACACTCCTAACAGGGAACACAGAAAAGGAGCTAATTTGAGGAAGCTGTAGCCCAGTGTTTTCTAAGGCAAAGCAAATTGGCTGTGGGAGTTCTCAGGCCGCATAATTGGGAGGGGGCAGAGGGAGACTGTGAGGCTGCAAGAGAGTACTGTTGAATCACTGAGGCCCAAGAGAGATGGGCACTAGGATTGGAAGGAACAGCAAAGACAGTAAGGTGAAAGGAATGCTTCAGACTGACAGAGCCACACAGAGAGATACAGCCCACAACAGGATACCATGGGCGAGCCTGTGTAGCGGCGCCCATGAGGGAAAGACATAGAGAGCCTCCCACCTTCGCATTTGCGACAGGCTAAACCCACCTGCCATGCATCCATATTGAATTCCAGAGATCAAGCATCCAGATCTCCTGAATCATCGCTGAAAACGAACCTTTTGTGGTTCTCAAGAGAAGATACCAAGCCCCCTGCGGCTGGGTGAGTTCTGACCCTGTGGGGCTGTCTGGAGCTGTCCCATGGGATTCCCAGGGCTGTGAGTCTTTGTGGAGACGAGCTGCTGCATCTTTGTCCTGCAGAACAGCTGGTGGATACGGGCCCCAGCCTTTCCGTTGGCAGCTGGGCACTTGGCCCCTGCACCACCAGGGCATCCAATCAGAAAATTTTCCCACAAAAACCAGAATAAAAAAAGATAACAAAATGGCCCAAGTTCAACAAAAAATAGTAAAACAAAAATCACAAGAGATGAAGAACCACTCAAAAGCAAAACATGAAGAAGAGGAAATTTCTCCTTTGGAGGCCAGAATAATCAAAGAATCGATGACCTTCAGACTGTGGTGCTAAATAGGTTTAAAGAAAGCAAAAAGTACACAGAAAACAAACTGGTGGAGATCAGGAAACAAACAGAGGAACAAAATGAGAGATTCAACATGGAAATTGAAGAAAAGAACTACTGGAACTGAAGAATAAACAACTAAATTAGGAAAAGCAAGAGAAACACTCGACAATAGAGCTGAACAGACAGAAGATAAAGTAAATGAACTAGAAGACGAAATAACTGAACTTATTAAGTTTTAAGAAAAACAAGAGAAATGAACAAAGAAAAGCAAACAAACCCAAAAGGAAATATGGGATTCAATTAAGAAATCTAACATTAGAATTACTGGAATCCCAGAGCACCATGGCAACAATAAAGGCATAGAAATGATTTTTCCAGGAGATAATCAGAATATCCCAGATATGAACAGAGAACCAAGCCTGCAGATACAAGAAGCTGCAAGAACCTCAATTAAAAGAGACAGAAGAAGGTCAACTCCGCTCCATATCCTGATAAAGTTCTTGAAAACCTAAGACAAGGAGAGAATTAGAAAAGCAGCAAGAGAAAAATACAGTGTAACATACCAAAGGGCGTTCATAATAATCAGTGTGGATTTCTCCCCAGAAACCCTAGAGGCCAGAAGACAATGAGGCGACATAAATAAAATACTGAAAGAAAACAATTGCCCACCAAGAATTCTTTACCCAGCAAAGTTGTCATTCAAAAACAAGGAGAAAATCAAGATATTCCCAAACAAACAGAAACTCTAGCCGCTTGCTCCCACCAGACCAGCTCTGCAAGTATTACTCAAGGTAGCACTCCCAGTGAAATGGCAAGAGCGTTAAACAAGTATTTGTGTCCATACATGGGGAGAAAAATAAAAAAGAAGAGAGATCTCCAAACAACACAACAACATGGGCAATCATAAGAACCAAGTATATGATATTTTCAGGGAATAAACTCAATAATTAAGTCCCGCGAATGATACGACATCAAGGTTGTAAGAAATAAGTACAAAGTAAACATCGAATATAGGTTGTATATTGATGTTAATGGAGACACACCAACAGAAATGAGAGAGGAAGGAGCATATCAAGAATAGATTTATTATGTTACTCTTGTATGTTAACTATTTTTCATATATTAAATGTTGTTGCAGTTGTAAGTTGTGTAATATCACATATGTGGTAACACTAAGAAATCACCAAGAAGAAACATTCAGAAGAAAAGAAGAAAGTTAGCAAATAGGCTTATCACCAAAAAAGCAGCCAAATACAAACAAAACAGAAAAATGAGAATAAAAGAACGAATAAGATATGAAACACTGAAAAAATAAATAGCAAAATGAGTGATTTTCATTTTCAGTAATAACCTTAAATGTAAATGGTCTAAATGTCCCATGCAAAAGGCAGAGGGTGGCAGAACAGATTAAAAAAAAAAAATGATCCATCCTTTTGCTGTCTACAAGAAACACACCTTAGACGTAATGACACAAACAGACTGAAAATAAAAAGATGGACAAAAATATTCCATGCAGTCAGTAAACAAAAAAGAGCAGAAATGGCCATACTGATATCAGATCAAAAAAAAAAAAGAGTTTAAATCAAAGTATATTACAAGAGATAAAGAAGGACATTACATAATAATAAAAGAGTCAATCCAGCAAGAAGATGTGACAATTATAAATATATGCGCAACTAACAGTAATAATCCAAAGTACATGAAACAAATACTGACTAATATGAAAGGAAAAATAGACAAATCCATAGTAATAGTAGGGGCCTTCAACCCACCACTTTCAGTTATAGACAGAATATCTGAAAAGAAGATCATTAAGAACATTGAGGACTTGAATAAAAACCTTAAGCCAGTTGGACCTAATGGACATATGTAGAATATTCCATCTGACATCAAAACAAGGATCATTTTCCAGAACAGACCGTATGCTAAAACACAAAACAAGTCTCAACAAATTTAAAAAGATTAAAATCATACAAAACATTTTCCCTGGCCATAACAGTATGAAGCTAGAACAGGAAAATACATGAGATCTAAATAATACACCACCAAAAAACTATTGGATCATAGAAGAAATCAAAAGTGAAATTTAAAAATTCCTACAATCAAATGAAAATGAAAACACAGCACATCAAAACCTTTGGGAAACAGCAAAAGCAGTATTCAGAGGGAAACTTATAGCAATAAATGTGTACATTAAAAAAAAAAGGAAGAAAGATTCAAAATCATTAAACTGACAACTTGAACAAATAGAAAAGGAAGAGCAAAAGAAGCCAAAGCTACCACATTAAAAAAGAAATAATAAAGGTCAGGGCAGAAATAAATGAAATAGAAAGTAGAAGAACAATAGAAAGAATCAACAAAACTACAAGTTGGTTCTTTGAGAGGATCAATAAAACAGACAAACCACCGGCTAGATTGACAAAAGGAAAAAAACGGAAGAGGCGAATAACCAAATTAAGAAATGAAATTGGTGACATTACAATGGATTCAACAGAGATAAGCTGATTACTTAAATAAAACCATAAGCCAATAATCATAACTGATTACTATGAAGAATTGTACTCCAACAAATCTGAAAACCTAGACAAATGGACAAATTCCTAGACATATACTACTTACCCAAACTAACACAAACAGAGGTAGAAAATTTAAACAGACCCATTACAAAAGAAGAATTAAAGATGTCATCAAAAAACTGCCAACAACAACAACAACAAAACCCAGGACCAGATGGCTACCCTGGAAAGTTCTACCAAACATTCAGAGAAGAATTGGCACCAGTCCTCCTCAATCTCTTCAAAAACAGAAGAGGAAGAAACACTACCAAACTCTTTCTATGAAGCCAGCATAACCCTGATACATAAACAAGGCAAAGAAATCACACACACACAAAAAGAAAATTATAGACCAATATCCCTTACGAACATAGATCCAAAATTTTTCAACAAAATTCTAGGCAACAGATTTCAGCAACATATCAAAAGATAAATAAATAAATAACCGTGATCAATTTGGATTTATACCAGGATTACAAGGACGGTTCAACATTAGAAAATCAATCAATGTAATCCACCACATAAATAAAGGAGAATCATATGATCATATCAATTGATGCAGAAAAAGGCATTTGATAAAATTCAACACCTTTTCCTGATAAAAATTATCAGCAAAATAGGAATAGAAGGGAAATTTCTCAACATAATTAGGGCATGTATGCAAAACCAACGGCTAACATTATACTCAACAGAGAAAGGCTAAGAGCCTTCCCTTTGAGAACGGGAATGAGACAGGATACCCATTATCACCACTCTCATTCAACATTGTATTGGAAGTCCTAGCCAGAGCAGTAAGACAAGAAAGAGAAATAAAACGAATTCAAATTGGAAAGAAAGAAGTAAAACTATCTTTATTTACAGATGGCAGGATCCTATACAAAGAAGACCCCAAAGATCTCACAAGAAAACTGCTAGAATAGAAGAATTTAGCAATATTGCAGGGTACAAAATCAACACACAAAAATCAGTTAGATTCCTCTACACTAATAAAGACTACTCCGAAAAAGAAATCAAGAAATCAATACCATTTGCAATAACCCTCAAGTCAATAAAGTACCTAGGAATAACCTAACCAGGAACATAAAAGACTTTTACAATGAAAATTATAAAACACTAGTACAAGAGACTAAAAGAGACCTACAAAAATGGAAAGACATCTCATGGTCATGGATTGAAAGGCTTAATATAGTGAAAATGTCAATTCTACCTAAAGCAATCTACAGACAGTGCAATCCCGATACAAATCCCAACAACATTCTTTACTAAAATAGAAAAACTAATAACCAATTTTATATGGAAAGGAAAGAAACCCCAAATAGCCAAAGCAATATTGAAGAAAAAGAACAAAGCAGGAGGCCTCACACCCCCCAATATCAAAACATGCTATACAGCCACTGTAGTCAGAACAGGCTGGTATTGGTTCAATGACAGACGTATAGACCAGTGGAATAGAATTGAGGACTCAGAATTAAACCCAGCCATCTGTGGACAACTGATTTTCGACAAGGGGTCATAGACCATTCAGTGGGGCGGAAACAGTCTCTTTAATAAATGGTGCTGGCAAAGCTGGATATCCACCTGCAGAAAAATGAAACAGCCTCATACCTCACACCGTACGCAAAAACTAAAAATGGATCCAAGACCTAAATGTTAAACCTAAAACCATAAAATTCCCAGGAGAATTTTGGGACCTAATCTTTTGTAAGAATAGGATAACAAACATAACAAACGCACAAATAGAAGAACACAAAATAGATAAATGGGACCTCACGAAAGGTAAAAACTTATGCCATCAAAAGACTTTATTAAAAGAAGAAATGGACAACTTACAGACAGGGAAAAAAATCTTTAGAAACGACTTATCCAACAAGAGTCTAATCTCTAAAGTCTAGAAAACTGGAACAAGTCAACAACAAAAAGACAAATGACCCAATCACAAAATGGTCAAAGGACATGACTAGAACCTTCACCAAAGAGGACATCCAAGCAGCAATCAAGCATATGAGAAGACGCTCATGAACCATTAGAGAGATGCAAATCGAAACTACGATGAGATACCATATAGCATCTTACCCCGGCTAAAATGGCACTGATAAAAAATAAAAAAAACAGATAACAAATGTTGGTGAGGATGTGGGGAGATTAGAACCCTTATCTGTTGCTGGTGGGACTGTAAAATGGTACAACCACTATGGAAAATGGTATGGTGCTTTCTCAAAAACTAGAAATGGAACTATCCTACAATCCAGGAATCCTACTCCTAGGTGTATACCCTACCGTGCTAGAAAGAATGACACGAACAGATATATGTACACCAATGTACGTTGCTGCTTTATCCACAATGGCAAATAAATGGAAACAACTGAAGTGCCCATCAACAGATGAATGGATAAGCAAATTGTGGTACATACATACACTGGAATGCTACGCAACCATAAAGAACAATGAGTCTACGAAACATATAACATGAATGGACCTGGAGGGCATAATGCTAAGTTACATAAGTCAAGTATGTAAGGACAAATATTGTATAATCCCTCTTTTATAAGAAGACAAGAGTAGATAGAGACCTGTGTTCATTGGTATTACCAGGGAGAGAAGGTGGAATGGGAAGGTATGCTTTATACCATAAAAGACTAGTTATTTTTGGTGATGGGAAAAGTGGCACCAAAAGCGAATGTAGTGAGCACAGCGCAAACAAAGTAGAAACAAGTGTTTGAGCACATATAGGTGGGTATAGGCACATTGGTATATGGGTAGGCACAGGTGTGTACATAGGTGACAATAGATAGAGATCTATACCCACCCACCACTGCTGTCGAATCGATTCCGACTCATAACAACCCTATAGGACAGAGTAGAACTGCCTCATAGAGTTTCCAAGGAGCACCTGGCGGATTCGAACAGCCGACCTCTTGGTTAGCAGCCATTGCACTTAACTACTACACCACGAGGGTTTCTGAGATATCTATAAGGTACGTGTAAATACAAATATATAGGTGCAGGCATATATATTCACTGGAGACACAAATAAGGATACCCCTCAGAAATAACCAAACCCCTTCCAACATTGGTCTTCTGGGTTCGAGGGCTTATGACCATAGTCTCATGGGACAACTCACTGGATTAGATAACGTGGTTCACAAAAATCATGAACCGCATCCTAGTGAAGTGAATAGCGTCTGGGGTCTTAAAAGCTTGCAAGCATCCATCTAAGACACAATTGTGGGTCTCTACTTGGCAGGAGCAAAACAGTAAGAAGGTAACAAAAAGCACAGAGAAGAAACAAGCCTACAGGGGCCACAGCCGCATCTACCCTGAGACCAGAAGAACTAGATGGTGCCCAGCTACCACCACCGACTGCTCTGGTCAGGGTCACAATAGATGGTCCTGGATAGAATGAGAGAGAAAAAAGGAGCAGAACTCAAATTCTTATTAAAAAAAGAAAAAGGCCAGACAAACTGCAACAGTAGGGGACTCCCTGAGACTATTGCCCTGAGACTCTTTTAACCTAAAACCAAGCATATCCCCTGAGATGACCTTTCAGTGAAATAGCAGAGTGGCACACAAGATGAAAGATACTACCCGTAAGATTGGTGATCTACTTCAAAACCATCAGTCTGAGACCAAAAGGTCAACAATTACTCAAAAGCAAAAATGAGAAGATAAGGGGGCAGGCAAACCAGAGTACTGGAAACGGAACAAATTGAACACAATTAAAGAGAATGCTGACACATTGTGATAACTGTAACTAATGTCACTGAACAATTTGTGTGGAAATTGTCAAATGGGAACCTAACTTGCTGTGTGAACTTTCACCAAAAACTCGTTTTTTTTTTTTTTTTAATTGTACCTTAGGTGAAAGTTTACAGCTCAAGTTAATCTCTCATACAAAATTTTCATACACAAATTGTCACGTGACACTAGCTGCAATCCCTACAGTGTGACAGCACACTCCCCCTTTCCACCCCAGGTTTCGTGTGTCCACCCAAGCAGCTCCTGTCCCCTCCTGCCTTCTCATCCTACCTCTGGCTAGGAGCCACCCATTTGGTCTGGTGTAACTGCTTGAACTAAGAAGCACACTCTTCGCAAGTATTATTTTATGTTTTATAGTCCAGCCTAATCTTTGAAGAGTGGGCTTCAGGTATGGCTTTAGTTCTGGGTTAACATAGCGTCTGGGGGCCATGGCCTCAGAGGGTCCTCCAGTCTCAGACCCTTAAGTCTGCTCTTGTTATGTGAGTTCGAGTTCCGTTGCACACTTTTCTCCTGCTCCCTCGGGGCGCTGTTGTGTTCCCTGTACTGCAGTCGTTGGTGGCAGCCGGGCACCATCTAGTTCTGGCCTCAGGCTGATGAAGTCTGTGGTTTATGCGGCCCTTTTGTCTCTTGGGCAAATATTTCCCTTGTGTCTTTGGTGTTCTTTATTCTCCTTTGCTCCAAGTGGCTTGGGACCAATTGATGTATCTTAGATGGCCGCTCACGACCTTTTAAGACCCCAGACACCACTTACCAAAGTGGAATGCAGAACATTTGCTTAATAAATTTTGTTACAACAATTGCTTTAGATGTCCCCCAAAACCATGGTCCCGTGACCCCAGCCCCAGCTACTCGGTCCCTTGAAGTATTTGGTTGTATTCTGGAAACTTCTCAGCTTTTGGTTTAGTCCAGTTGAAGATCCACCCATTTAAGTGTACAGTTTAATTAGTTTTAGAAAATTGTATTGTTACATAAGCGGCACCACAGTCCAGCTGAGGGACACTTCCATTACCTCACAAAGTTCCCTTGTGCCTGTTTGCAGTCAATCCCTGCTCCCATCCCTCGCTGTTATTTGTGTGGAAATTGTCGAACAGGAACCTAACTTGCCGTGTGAACTTTCACCAAAAGCTCAATAAAATTTTATTTAAAAAAAAAAATTTGTTGTTGTGTGCCGTCGAGTCAATTCCATCTCATAGCGACCCTAAACAACAGAGCAGAACTGTCCCGTAGGGTTTCCTGGGCGGTAATCTTCACCGGAGCAGATCACCAGGCTTTTCCCTTGTGGAGCCACTAGTGGGTTCAAACGGCTAACCTTTTGGTTAGCAGCCGAGCACTTAGCCGTTGCACCACCAGGGCTCCTTCAAAGAATTATAGCGAGTATATATAGTGGTTGCATGGTGCCGGGCGCTGGTCTAAGCTTTACGTGAATTTATCCATTCTCCTGTCAACGGTTCCACCAGGCCAGTACTGTGATTACGCCCATCTCACCGAGGAGGAGACTGATGCCCAGAGTGGTGACAAGAGCTGTCTAAGGTCACACAGCCATGCGCAGGAAGCCGAGATTTGAACTGTGGGCAGTTTGCTACAGAACCCCTTCTCCACTCTGCTGTCTGTTGGGTATAGGCTGAGAGTGGCGAATCTTTTTTTTTAATAATTTTTATTGTGCTTTAAGTGAAAGTTTACAAATCAAGTCAGTCTCTCACACAAAAACCCATATACACCTTGCTAAACACTCCCAATTACTCTCCCCCTAATGAGACAGCCCGCTCTCTCCCTCCACTCTCTCTATTTTCGTGTCCATTTCGCCAGCTTCTAACCCCCTCCACCCTCTCATCTCCCCTCCAGCAGGAGATGCCAACATAGTCTCAAGTGTCCACCTGATCCAAGAAGCTCACTCCTCACCAGCATCCCTCTCCAACCCATTGTCCAGTCCAATCCATGTCTGAAGAGTTGGCTTTGGGAATGGTTCCTGTCCTGGGCCAACAGAAGGCCTGGGGGCCATGACCACCAGGGTCCTTCTAGTCTCAGTCAGACCATTAAGTCTGTCTTATGAGAATTTGGGGTCTGCATCCCACTGCTCTCCTGCTCCCTCAGGGGTTCTCTGTTGTGTTCCCTATCAAGGCAGTCATCGGTTGTGGCCGGGCACCATCTAGTTCTTCTGGTCTCAGGATGATATAGTCTCTGGTTCATGTGGCCCTTTCTGTCTCTTGGCCTCGTAATTACCTTATGTCCTTGGTGTTCTACATTCTCCTTTGATCCAGGTGGGTTGAGACCAATTGATGCATCTTAGATGGCTGCTTGCTAGCGTTTAAGACCCCAGACGCCAAGAGTGGCAAATCTTTAGTCTTCACCTGCAAAGTATCAGGCTTTGGTAGCTGATGCTGTTTGATTACAGAGGAAAGTAATACCATGGAGAAATGTGTATGATACGCTAGGAACAGATGGTCCACCAAGACAAGGTCTGCAAAATGAGGTGTGGCAAGAGACTTCTGTACTGTCTGCAGCTCTTCTCTGAGAAGGCCCCCACCTACCCCCGCCCGTGCCTTATCACCGAGGTCTCATGCGTTTTCATCTAGACCTAGTTAGGAGGAGAAACTTCTACCTGTGGCCTTTTCCTGAGTCTTGTTGTGCGCCCTCCATTGGACTGGGATTCATAAAAAAAAAAAAAAAAAAAAAAATCCAAACCCATTGCGGTGGAGTGGATTCCAACTCACAGTGACCCTATAGGACAGAGTAGATCTAACCCTGTGGAGTTTCCAAGTCTGTAGTCTTTACGGAAGCAGACTGCCACATGTTTCTCCTGCAAGCGATTGGTGAGTTGGAACTGCTGACCTTTTGGTTAGCACCCAAGTGCTTAACCACTGGGCTGCCAGGGCTCCTTTGAATCTTCTCAATTTGGTACAACTTCAGGCAGAGGATTTTTCAGCCCTGTGGCTCTTCTGCCAGTCGACTCGACTGTGTGGCCTCTTCCCCTTCTGAGCCTCAGTTTCCTTGTCAGTAAAATGGGGATGTTAACAACACTGGCCTTACCTCCAGTTGGTTGGCAGGGAGGACTCCCTGAGATCTCACATCTGAAACACTTGTCCAGGGCCCAACAGACATTCAAGGGCAGCGGGGCCGTGATAGGTGGTGCTGTTTTAGGCGCTGAGGACGCTGGGCAAACGGAGCCTAACTCTTCTCCTCCAGGTCGCAGGGTCATCTGCTTGGTGGGAGCTGGAATCTCCACGTGTAAGTGCTCCTCTGCCCCAGCAGCCACACCCCCAGGAACTGGGGAACCCCTCCCAGGAGCTGGCGCCCGGCCTCGCAGGGGGAGGGTCGGTGTGGTATAATGGGGCCAGCCATCCCTGATGGCTTGCCTGGTGCTCCGCACCTCCCAGCCGCGGGCATCCCTGACTTCCGCTCACCGACCACCGGCCTCTATGCCAACCTGGAGAAGTACCGTCTTCCCTACCCAGAGGCCATTTTCGAGATTGGCTACTTCAAGGTATGTGCCCCCCTGGAAAGAATGTCCCCAACACTGATGGGGGCAGGGCGGGGTCACCAGGCTCCTGCCCTCATCTCCCCGGGGGCATCTGGGTGCCCATCTACCCTCCTGCCATCTCCCCCACAGAAACATCCAGAGCCCTTCTTTGCCCTCGCCAAGGAGCTCTATCCTGGGCAGTTTAAGGTGAGATCTTTTTTGGAGGGGAACAGGAAAAGTTGGGGGAGAGCAGGTGTGGGAAGGGCCCCCTCCAGGACTCTTCGGACAGTTATAGTGCAGTCACTAAGTCCATGGGCTCTGGGCCCTAACTGCCTGGGTTTTTGTGACCTTGAGCCTCAGTTTTCTCGTCTGTAAATTGGGGCTGATAGCAATACTGATCTCAAAGGGGCATTGTGAGGCTTAAGTGAGTTAGTGATGCATGTAAGAACCCAGACTCTGGAGCCAGGCTACCTGGGTGCGAAGCCCGACTCTGCACTTTACTAGCTGTGTGACCCGGTGCAAGACAGTCAAGCCCCCTATGCCTCAGTTTCCTCATGTGTGAAATGGGGATAATGACGTCTCTCCTCACAAGGTCATGGTGATGATTCCCTGAGGTAAAACAGGCCCAGAGCCCAGAACAGTTTCTGGCACAATCGCGGGAGGGACGTTGTCTGTAATTGTCAGCACTGTTATGATTACTCTCTCCAGCCCACCACCTGCCACTACTTCATCCGCCTGCTGAAGGAGAAGGGGCTCCTCCTGCGCTGCTACACGCAGGTAGGCGGGGTGCGGCGCGCTGGAGGAGGGGCGGGGGGCCCGGGCCGAGGGGCGGGGGGCCCGGGCCGAGGGGTGGCCGGTCCGGGCAGGGCTGAGCGGCTCCGGCTGCGACCCTGCAGGCCTGGCCCACTGCTTCCTTGCGGCGTGCCCTGCAGTCAGCCCTTTCCCGTCTCTCAGCCTCAGTTTCCCCTTCTGTAAAACAGGGCCAGAACAGCTTTGCTCCGTGCTGAGGTGGCCGTGAGCTCCCGTCAGCCGCCCGTGTGCACGTAGGCAGCCTACATTTTGTTATTGCGGCTTTCCAGCAGATGACACCAAAGTGACTCGATCTAGCAAGATCAGTGCACTGTGACAGTTTCCCACAGACGATGTAGCGTCTTACGGAAGGGGCGCCGTATGCGGGCCGTGGCTCATCCATGTCAAGTGCTTAGCCAAGGGCCTCTCACGGGGTTCCCAGGCACAGACGGTGTTGGCTTTTGGACTAGTTGGTGGGACATTTGGGGCCTCGCACCCCATCAGTAAAAAATGCTTGTGTGAGTACCATTGTTACACGGGTACTTGTTGGAATTACACGATGCGTTATTGCAATGATACCATGTATGTTATAAATCAGACCTCAGAGCCTGAATTATAGAATACGGGATAACACCTGAGTATAAGGAGGAGTTCTAATATTTTCTTCCTGCACCCGGTACTTTGGAGCCTGCGGCCCCAGAAGCAGCCACCAGGGGGCAGGAGGCTGAATCCTTTTGAGACCCGGATTTTTCAAATTGGGGCAGGTGCTGTGGCCTAGGGCTGAGTGTAAGGGGGCAGGGGTAGGGTGGGACTGTCCTCATTCCAGCAGGAGCCCAAACCAACCAACCAAACCCGTTGCCTTCCAGTCAACTGCGACTCATAGCTACCCTATAAGGACAGAGTAGAACTGCCCCGTAGGGTTTCCAAGGCTGTAAATCATTATGGAAGTAGACTGCCTCCTCTTTCTCCCATGAAGTGGCTAGTGAGCTCAAACCACCAACCTCTGGGTTAGCAGTCAAGCACTTAACCGCCACCCCACCAGGGCTCCTTAGCAGGAGCCTGGGCCTCAATAAACGTGGCCCTTCTTCCTGGAGAGTCAGCTTTATTCACGGGCCGTGGCTCAGACCTGATGGTGATGCAGGATCTCATGAAGTCCTCAGCACGGTCCTGCTGGGCCCTCACATGACAGCGCTGCACAGGAATGCTCGCCCAGTGCCAGACCAGTGCAGGCCCGGAGAGCAGTGAGCAGAACAGACCAGCAGCCCTGCCCTGGGGGAGCTGACCCTCTGCTGTGGGGAGAGGGCAACAGACAGGACAGGTAAAGGAGCACATCTCGGGTGTCAGGTGGCAACAGGACCACAGTTAAGCAGGAAAGGGGGATCAGGGCCACCGCATGAAGTGAGAGGCATTTTGGAATTTCATAGGAGTAGTCAGGGGAGGCCTGGCTGAGAAGGTGACATCTAAGCAAAGGCCTGGAAGAGGAGAGGGAGGGAGCCATGGGGCTACCTGGGAAGTGGGAACAGCCTGTGCAAAGGCCCTGAGGTGAGGTGGTTTGGGGCATGTTCAGAGAATCCCAAAAAGCTGGATCTGAGTGAGCGAGAGGGAGTGTAGTAAGGGAGGTGATGGGGGGGTGACATGGGGCCTTGTGGGCCACAGGGAGGACTCTCTCCATCACCCTGAGTGACATGGAGCCATAGGAGGGTTCTGAGCAGGGGAAGGACATGACCTGACTCGGGTGTTCATAGACTCCTTTGGGAATAGACTGTGGGGCAGGGAAACCAGGGAGGAGACTGCTGTGATGGTCCAGGCGGCGACCAGGGTGGACAGGACCAGGATGGGAGCCACAGAGGGGAAGAAGCGGGCAGACTCTGGGTCTGTTGTGAAGATGGGCCAACAGGACTCACTGATGGATTGGATGCGGCTGTGGAGAAAGAGAGGCGTCTAGGACAGCTTGGTGGGCTTTCCCCTTGAGCACTGCGGCTTTTACTAAGGTGATGGGCAGTGCAGGGGCAGGGGTGTGCAGATACAGAGTCTGGCTGAGGCATGTTGAGTTGGAGATACGTGTTAGGAGCCTGGATTTGAGCCACGAGGTCTGGGCCAGAGAAGCAGTGCATAGATAGCATTTAAACTCATGGGATGAGGGTATAGGGGGCCTCTGTGTGAGAAATCAAGGCCTAGGACTAAGGAGCTCACCAGGGCTGCTCAGAGCGCCCACATCCCAGCTCTGTCTGAGGCAGATTCTCCCGTCCTTATCCACCACACTGCATCGACTGATGTTTTTGTGTTTTATTTTAATGTTAAACCAATGTTAGTACATTCTGGGGTTTGTGTACTTGGAATATTTAATGCATGGAGTTAGCTACATCTATGTATTTAAAGGTGGAGCCCTGGTGGCGCAGTGGTTAAGAGCTCGGCTGCTAATCAAAAGGTCGGCAGTTCGAATCCACCAGGTGCTCCTTGGAAACCCTTTGGGGCAGTTCTACTCTGTCCTGCAGGGTTGCTATGAGTCAGAATCGATTCAACGGCAATGGTTTATTTTATTTTATTTTTTAATATATTTAAAATGGCATCTTACATAAACTGTATTAAGGTAGAAAATTTGTTTCCACTCTCACATGGCATGAAACTGTTTTATTCATATTTTTCACCCTTTCTTCAACGTCAGCCACGCTTTGAGTCGGTGACCTAGTTTTCTGGAACACATGGTCTTTACTCCTTTCTGAATTGTGATGATGCAGCACTTTTGAAATTGTGTATGATGCTATTTTTATCTCAAGACACAAGCATCTATTCAGACACTGGGACGGTTGCTTTGTTCATTCAAATTGCTGTGATCTCCACAGCAAAAGAGCTTATAGCACTTGTAACAGTACACGTAAACACAAGATATAAACATACACTGTAACATATGTATAGATGATATTCACACTATATATATGATTCTGTACCTCTCAGTCATCTAGTGCTGCCGTAACAGAAATACCACAAGTGGATGGCTTTAACAAAGAGAAATTTATTTCTTCACAGAACAGTAGGCTAAAAGTCCAAATTCAGGGCACCAGCTCCAGGGGAAGGCTTTCTCTCTCTGTTGGCCTTCTCATCAATCTTCCCCCAGACCAGGAGCTTCTCTGAGCAGGGACCCGGGGTCCAAAGGACACGCTCTGCTCCTGGCACTGCCGTCTTGGTGGTGTGAGGTCCTCCCTCTCTGCTAGCTTCCCTTTCCTTTTATCTCTTAAGAGAGAAAAGGTAGTGTAGGCCACACCCCAGGGAAACTCCCTTTACATTGGATCAGAGATATGACCAGATAAGAGTGCTATAATCCCACCCTAATCCTCTTTAACATAAAATTACAGTCACAGAATGGAGGACAACCACAGAATACTGGGAATCATGGCCTAGCCAAATTGATACACACATTTTTGGGGGGACATAATTCAATCCATGACACTGTACTTGGCTTTTTTTCACTTAACATTTTGTCTGGAAGACCCTATTTGTATTTATACCCACAGAGTAGCTTCATGGAAACCCTGGTGGCATAGTGCTTAAGTGCTACGGCTGCTAACCAAAAGGTCGGCAGTTTGAATCCAGCAGGCGCTCCTTGGAAACTCTGTGGGGCAGCTCTGTTCTGTCCTATAGGGTAGCTATGAGTTGGAATGGACTTGACGGTAATGGGTTTGGTTTGGTTTTGGTTAGTAGTTTCATGGTTTTTAAAATGTGTATCTTATTCCATTGTGAGCACTTTGCCTTTATTTAATTTAAATGTGAATTTAAGTATGTTCTAAATGTATCTTAACATATTTACATTAATAATAATAAATAATATAAATTTGTTGCTGTTGAGTGGATTCTGACTCATGGCGACCCCATGAGTGCGGAGTATAACTGCTCCATAGGGTTTAAAAGGCTGTGACCTTTCGGAAGCAAAGAGCCGGGCCTGTCTCCTGAAGCACCTCTGGGTGGCTTTGAACCACCGCCACCTCACTCTCCTCAGCCTTAAAGATAGGTCAGTGGAAGAAAAAAAATTGAACACACTGTTTGAGGGGAACGTGCATATTTTTAAAACCTTTAAGGAGCACCTCCACTGGAGGTCACAATTGGCAGTTTGAGAGCTGGGTACCGTAGGAAGGACTGCACAGGCTGTGCCCCCATCCAGGGGCACCCGGCTGGGGTCAAGCGAAGAGCCCAGCTCACTGGCTGAGTGTGCGCCCTGACGTGGCGCCGTGTCTGCTCAGGGAGGGTGGCATCTTCTGAGTTTGCACCAAAACGTGCTGCGTGGGCTGCCGTTGATGACGTCTCCATACAGTGATATTCAGAGAGGAAAGAGTGAGTCAAGTTTTAAAATATCAGGAGATTTCACATGAAAGTCTAGACTTCTGGCTTCTCCTGAAAATCCAGAAGAGCTGGCGGCACCCTGGGCCATGTTCCCCTTGGCCGTGGTTGGCTGGAGTTGAGTGGTCACTGCCCACTGGAGCAGCCACCGTTGGCCCAGGCCCTACCTCCCCACCATACCCTCTCTCCTTCAGGACACCCAGGCCAGGTGTTAGCTGCGTGCACTGTTGTTTTTCTTTTAGTTAACAACTGCTTCCTTGAGAACTACTTCCTTTCACCATCCTCCCCATCGGCCCTCCCCAGAGGCCGCTACTGCCACATGTTTCTTATGTCTCCTTTTGGAGACATCCCATACCTAGGCAAGCAAATACACAAATTCATATACATGTATCTTTTTGCCACACCATATACATACTACCATCAGTCTTCTCTGCTTCATAACATCTTAGAGAGATCATTTCACGTCAGTACATACATATCTGCCTTATTGGTTTGTGGTTCTGCCAGAAAAAGTGGTGTCAAAGAAAAGCACAGAGGCAGCTGGGGTTGCCCCGAGTCAGAATCAACTTGAGGGCAACTGGCTTTTTAAGGAGTCACTTACTTCTCCTGCTATTTTTGTAATATGCAAGCAGATTGCTTACTCGTGTGTGGGGGAGTCTGTGTCAAGTAACAAAGGCAAAACTAGAATTTATAATAGAGAAGGAAAGGGGGGAAAGCTGCTGCGAGCCTGGGAACAGTGAATCTTGTCTGCACGTTTTTTGGATTAGCTGATAGCTGGCAGCGAGCAGAGAGGTCCTTCGGGCATTCTGCCCTTGAAAGAGGCCCTTTCAGCTGCCTGTGGAGTCTCTGGGAAACATCGCACATTCCCCTGGGGCCGTGTGTGATGGGCCATCTGTGTGTCTGTTTGCCAGTGCCCTCCGTCAGCACCTGCCTCTGCAGCAGTCCTCAGGGGACAAGCATATCTGCTCTAAAGGCCCTGACCGTTCTAAGAAAAACAAGAGGGCACGTATGTCTGTGTGCAACAGAAGAGCACTCTTGTCTGCTTAATATAGAAAGGCTTTCTGTCTTTAAAGAACACAAGTTAATAGAAAGATTAGATAGGAAACGTAGGGGGCAGCGAGTTTATGTTAACTGGAGAGGAACAACTCAGAGAAGTAGGGTGAGAATGGTTGCACAACTCGAAGACGTAACCAGTGTCACCGAATTGCACATGTAGAAACAGTTGAGTTGGTATATGTTCTGCTGTATATATTCTCAACAACCACAATAAATATAAATTACACCTTCTCCTCACTTACCGACTGTCTTGTTATCCAACTTTTCACATTTACCACAGTAGTGAAAAATCTACTGTCCGACTATTTCGCACATTAATGACACACATCTGGCACTAACGAATGTCAAGGTATGAGGTGAGAGTAATGCTGGCTGTGATGCTTAAGGTTGTGTGTCAACTTGGTGCTCAGTGGTTTTAGCAGTTGTGTAATGATGTAGTCATCCTCCACTTTGGGACCTGATGTGCGGTCATCCTCCCTTTTCGCGTAACACCAATTTCGCATAACGATCTGGTCTTTGGAACCGAACCATGTTGATAAGTCAGGAGAAGGCACGTTTAAAAAAAAAACAAACCTATCCTAAAAGGGAAACATAACTCATATTTCAAAAAGCAATAAAGCAAGTGGTTACTTAGTGATGAGCACAAATATACACCCATAACATGAATTAAAAACAAAGCCTAAGTCAGTGTGCCATCTGACCGGTCAGTGGGAAGACGCCATCTGACCGGTCAGTGGGAAGACGCCATCTGACCGGTCAGTGGGAAGACGCCATCTGACCGGTCAGTGGGAAGACGCCATCTGACCGGTCAGTGGGAAGACGGTGTGATTGATGCCAAACAGACCGTCCTGACCCTTTCAGCTCTGTCACTGGTTGGCCAGGGCTGCTGCAGACAGCTGTGCAGGTCAGGCACTGCCCAAGGTGCTGTGCCTGAGCAGCTCCATTCACAGTGGGGATGTCCTAGATTTGTACATTCATTTCAACAAATTCGTGGAGCTGTCTTATTCTAACAAACAAATTTTCCTGAAAATGGAGGCAAAGTGGCCCAAATTTGCAGGAAAACACCATCTGTAGTGGGCTGGTAGTAACTGTGGGCCTGGCCTCATAGACATTTGAGTTTGGGTCCCTGCCTTCAAGTGGCCGTGACTTTTACCCCTGCGGTGGCACCACTGGAATGAAACGGAACAGTTTTCAGATGCACCCTGCCCTGGCAATTCCACTTGCTTCTCTTCAGCTCCGTGCCCTGCCTTCTGGCCCTTGACGGGTAGAGTTTGCTCCTCACCCCTCTTCCCTCCATCTTCACCTCCAGAACATAGACACCTTGGAGCGTGTGGCGGGGCTCGAGCCTGAGGACCTGGTGGAGGCCCATGGCACCTTCTACACGTCACACTGCCTCAGCCCCCTCTGCCGGCGGGAGTACACGCTAAGCTGGATGAAAGGTGAGAGACTGGAGGTCATCCAGGAGGGCCCACCACAGCTCACTGTTGGCTCGCCAGACCAGGAACCGGGTCCCGGCCCAGTAGGTGCTTGTGGCAAGCCTGACCTAAGCTAGTTCTGTCCCGCACCACTCTGCCTCTGCTTAGCAGATAATGGAGGTGGTGGCAGGAATTCTCTGCTCCCCGTACCACCTCACAACAATGCAACTTCCACACATACAGATGGGGCCAGCTGGTCCCACAGGGCTCGTGAAACCCCAGCTCTTTGTCCTTGTAGGTGCTCTGGCCCCATCTTTCATGAAAGGCCCATCAGGGAAAAGCAACAGCTTCCCAGAGCAGCACCATCCGATACAACTTCCTGAGACCATGGAAATGCCCTGTATCTGTACTGTCCAATAGGGCAGCCACTTGCCACATGGGGCCGTTGAGCCCTTGAAATGTGCCTAGTGTGACTGGGGAACTGAATTTCTAATTTTATTTCATTTTTCTTAATTTAAACTTAGAAAAACCACATGCGGCTATGGCTACCATACTGGACAGCCCTGACCTAGAGGCACGGGATTCAGTTAGCCCATGCGTTGGATTCAGGCCAGCAGAATCTGCAGTGGGGTCTGAAGCTGGTCATTGGCCTGGTTAGGGATGAAGGCTGGGGTGTCTCTAGGGCTGCTGATGACAGAACTTACTAGTCTCTGTTCCTGTAAGGGCAGGGTATAGAGAAAAAAAAAAACTCATCCAGTGCACATATCTTGAGTGCCATGAGAACCTATTTCTGACATCCATTGTGCTGACTAAGAAGCCGTTTATTTCCCCCGTGGACACCCGTTTCTGGCATTCTTTATGCTGAGTTAACAAAGCCGCAGCTGTGGCACTCGGCAGTAGGAACCCTGGAGTGTGGCCTTCCTGATAAAATGCCAGTCGACGGCCCTGGGGGTGAGGATTCCTGAATAGTCCAACTGCACACAGCTGGGGGTACTTTACAATTCACATTCCCCCCTATTATGGCCCCCTTACAGCAGCTCCACATACGTCACCCGCAAAATTATCACATGTCAACGCAGAAATGTCTTAAAGCAAATGACAGGCACTAAAATGGTGCTCTGTGAATGTTTGTTGAATGAAGGAACAGTTGGACGTATGAGTTAGGATTCTGTGGGTTGCAAGTGACAAAAATGCTTTCATAATTAATAAGGAATAAAAAGGATGGTTGTCATAAGGATGGTGCGTAGGGGTAGGTGGTAGAACCCGAGGGCAGGAAGCAGCTGGCCTAAGGTTTTCTGCCCATCCCAGTCATCTGCTTGTTCTCTCTCTCTCTCCCTAATACCAGGCCTGGGGCCCACTAGGCTTCTGTGATCCAGGATGAGGGTGGCCCTCAGAGACCTACTGAAAAATCTTTACCCCCAGCCCAAATTCCTCAGGGTGGGGGCTGGTAGAGTCCAGTTGCCCCTGTTGGGGTCAAGTGTCTGCTCCTTCATTTGTTGATTCATTTATTCCTTCATTCGCTAGCTATCGAGGTGGTGCTGGGAGCCACTCCATGGAATTCTATGGGTTGGGGGATGGAGACAGTTCTCTGGAAGAGAGGTCCTTTCTGGGCAGGGCACACACCCCAGGAAATGCCTGGTGACTGAGGGTGTGTTGTGTTGACAGTGGAGGAAGGGACACGCAGGGTGGTGCAGGGCAGGCCCCAGCTTGGAGCCTCTGACCACCTTCCCTGCCTTCCCCTTCCCTACGCCCAGAGAAGATCTTCTCCGAGGTGACTCCCAAGTGTGAGAAATGTCAGAGCCTGGTGAAGCCTGGTGAGCTTTGGGGCTGGGGGCTGGCCGAGGTGGCTCTGGGCTGGGACCCCCTCCACAACCCCTTCCCAACCAGGCCATGCTCCCCACTCCACCTGTCTTCCTGACCAGCACCCCAATCCCATCCTGGGGAGAGAGGGGTTCTATGCCCCCAGGCAGCCCTGCTGCTCCCCTACCCAGTCCTCAGGCCTGCCTTCTGCTCCCACCTGTGCTGTCTCTCCCTGTCCCTGTGTCCCTCGTGTCACTGTCTCTCTCTGTGTCTGTCTGTCCATCTGTCCCCACCTCAGACATCGTGTTCTTCGGCGAGAGCCTCCCGGCGCGTTTCTTCTCCTGCATGCAGTCAGTAAGTGCCACCTCCACCCCGTGCTGGCCCGGGAGGGGCGGCCTGGCCCTGCCCTGGGGTTGGTCACTGCCCAGCTGGCTGCAGCTATGGGCTTGCAGTGGGGCCCTCACTGGCTGCTTCCCCATCACAGGACTTCCTGAAGGTGGACCTCCTCATCATCATGGGCACCTCCCTGCAGGTGCAGCCCTTCGCATCCCTCATCAGCAAGTAGGTTGAGGTCGGGGCTAGGTGGGATTGGGCAGAGCTGGGACAGGCCCTCACAGCTCAGCTTGCCATCCCCCCAGGGCACCCCTCTCCACCCCGCGCCTCCTCATCAACAAGGAGAAGACGGGCCAGGTGAGCCAGCCTTTATTCTCACTCATACACACACACACACACACACACACACACGTGTGTGCGCGCACGCATGTGCACGCACGCCCCCTCTCCTCTCCTCCCCTTCCTCCTCCTTACACTTGTCCCAACATCCCCTCCCATTGACTTTGTCGAGGATGAGGGTACAGGTGCCTGAGAGAATTGCAACCTGGAAATCCCAGCACTTTGGGCCCAAAGCTCAGGCTTTGGAATTCTAGAATTCAGAGAGGTCTGGACTCTAGGCTACTTCGACTCTAAGACCCCACAGGCCCCTGCATCGTTCAAGGAGCTGAGAGTGGGGGGCACAAACGGGTAAGCGCTCTTGACTACCAGCCGAAAGGCTGGTGGTTTGAACCCACCCAGAGGCACCTCGGAAGACAGGCCTGGTGATCTGCTTCCAAAAGTCCACAAAACCCTATAGAGCAGTTCTGCTCTGCACACATGGGGTTGCCATGAGTTGGATCAACTCTACAGGAACTAACAACAACTGGATCATTCAGGACCCTCAGGCAAATGAAAGAAACCCAGCTCAAACGGGCCAGAGCCAAAAAACGGATGGAGTATGTCCTGGGGCTGCAGAGCTTGGGCCTAGCGGATCCCGGGGCTGCAGAGCTTGGGCCAGCGGATCCCGGGGCTGCAGAGCTTGGGCCAGCGGATCCCGGGGCTGCAGAGCTTGGGCCAGCGGATCCCGGGGCTGCAGAGCTTGGGCCTAGCGGATCCCGGGGCTGCAGAGCTTGGGCCAGCGGATCCAGCCTCCACAGTGCTGCCGGGAGCCTGCCCTCTCCCTCTCTCAGCTCTTTTCTGGGGTGGCCTCCCTCTCAGACAGGTGCTCCCTCCTGAGGATCCCCTACTCCTCCCTCTCAGGACATTGTCCTCACCTAACCCCAGGGTTTGCTCTGATTGGCTGTCCTGGAGTCACATGCACACTCCTGAACTCCGCAGTCCCTGTGTCCAGGAGGCTCGGCCACTGCGATTAGCCAGGCCTGGCCCCCAGGATTCCCCACCCTTAGAGCCCTGGTTTGGGTCTATATCATCTGGACCCAGTAGTCTTGAAAGCAGGGGAGGATGTTTCCCCGAAAGGGAAATCGGGACGTGGAGGTGGGGGCAGCTAAACATACTATGTGTCAATGTCTTAGTTATCTAGTGCTGCTGCGGTAACAGAAATACCACAAGGGTGTGGCTTTAAGAAACAGAAATTTATTTCTCACAGTTTGGGAGGCTAGCAGTCCAAATTCAGGGCACTGGCTGTAGGGGAAGGCTTTCTCTCTCTGTCGGCTCTGGGGAAGTGTCCTTGTGTCTTCAGCTTCAGCTTCCTGGTTCCTTGGAGCTCTCCATGTGGCTTGGCTTCTCTCTTCCCCCATCTCTGCTCACTTGTTTGCCTGTTTAATCTTTTTTATATCTCAAAGGATATTGATTTAAGGCACACCCTACATGAATCCTGCCTCATTAACATAACAAAGACAGCCTATTCCCAAAAGACATTATAACCACAGGCATAAACCAAAAAAAAAAAAAAAACCATTGCCATGGAGTCAATTCTGACTCACAGGAACCCTATAGGACAGAGTAGGACTGCCCCATAGGGTTTCCAAGGAGCTGCTGCCGGATTCGAACCACTGACCTTTTGGTTAGCAACCGAGCTCTTAACTACTGAGCCACCAGGGCTCTATCCACAAACAGAGGTTAGGACTTACGACACATATTTTTGGGGGGACACAATTCCATAACAGCCAGGCATAGTTTAAGCATTTTATGTGTTAACCCACATTATAACCCTGTGAGAGGGTACGATGGTTATCCCCCATTCTATGGATAAGGAAACTGAGGCACAGAGAAGCAAAGTCACTTGACCAAAGTCACAGAAGAAAAAAACCAAAACCCACTAACGTGGGGTCGATTCCAACTCATAGGGACCCTCTGGGACAGAGTAGGACTGCTCCATAGCGTTTCCAAGGCTATAATCTTTACAGAAGCAGACTGCCATATCTTTCTCTTGCCGAGCAGCTGGTGGGTTCGAACCCCCGACCTTTCAGTTAGCAGCCAAGCACTTTAGCCACTGCACCACCAGGCTCCTAAAGTCACAGAGCTGGGATACAAATCGAGGCCACCTGGATCCAGAGTCTGTGCTCTTTAATGCCCCCACCCCTGCCCCACCATCCTTCCCTCCCTCCCTCACAGACCGACCCCTTCCTGGGCATGATGATGGGTCTTGGAGGAGGCATGGACTTCGACTCCAAGAAAGCCTACAGGTAAGGCCTGGGTCTGGGGTGAGGGTGGAGCCAGGAGCAGCAGGGTCAAGGTTGGATGGAGAGCCAAGGGTGACACACCAATCAAGAGCTAGAGGCCACAGCCCCAGAGAAGGCTGGGGCTCTGACTCTCCGCCCGCTCCTGCAGGGATGTGGCCTGGCTGGGTGATTGTGACCAGGGCTGCCTGGCCCTTGCTGACCTCCTCGGATGGAAGGTAAGGAGCCTGGGGGACTCCAGTCCAGGACCCTAGTCCCACCCCACAGGCCCTCTGACCCCATGACCCGCTCTGTGACCTTTCCACCCTCTGTGAACTTTGCCCCTTGCAGAAGGAACTGGAGGATCTTGTCCAGAAGGAGCATGCAGCCATAGATGCCCAGTCGGTGTCAGGGGACCCCAACCCTGGCATTTCTACTTCCCCCAGGAAGTCTCCACCACCCGCCAAGGAGGAGGCCAAAACCACGGAGGGGGAGAAACCCCAGTGACACTGCATCTCCCTGGCAGGATGCCCAGCTCCTGTGGGGACAGCTGAGCCCCAGCCAGCCCTGCCCCTCTCTAACTTGCAGCTCTTGTGAGAGAGCTTAGACAGCTCTCCAGGCTCTAAACCACCCCCTCCCCAAACTGGGCACCCAGGCCTTCAAACCTAGCACAGCTCCTACATCCCCCAGGGGCCAGGTTCCGGCAGCCCCTGTTTAACAGCTCCAACTTCTAACCACTCCCAGGGCCAAGGATCAGCCTCTAATCTCTAACTGCTCCCGGGGGCGGAGTGCCCCCACACCTCTAACTGCCCCAGGACAGGGGTCCAAGAGCCCCACTCTCTATCGTGGGACTGGGTGGGCCAGGTCTAACCTCCTGTGGGCTGGGGCTAAAGGCCTCTCACATCTCTGCCTCCAACTTCCAAGTGGGTGCTGTGCCCCCTCCACCCGGAACCCACTTTCCACATGGGGTTGGGTGGAAGAGGTTGCTCATTGAAGACAAATTAAAAAAAAAAAAAAAAGTAGCAGTCAGCTGTCTGGCCTGGTCGTTTCTTGCTGTGGACACATGGGGGAGGAGCTGGAGGGAGAGCGTTGGACCTTAGGCCCCTGAGAAAACCAGAACATGAGCAGGCTCTCATGGGAAGCGGAGCAAGGGGCACCTCATGGCTCCTAGCCCTGAGCTCTCAGCCTGCCAGGGACCCTTGCTCCACGGCCCCCCGGTCACCTAAGACCTGAGCCCCTGGAAAATGGGAGGAAGGTCGATTTCAGATACCCCCCAGCCCCGCCCCTTCTCCCCAGCCGCTCAGCTTCCTCTCTCTGCAAGGCAGGCTTTCACTTCCTGCTACACAGGCCTCCCCTCGGAGAACAGGTAGGGGCCCCCAGGGACCCGAGCATCTTGCATCTCCACCCCCCACTGCCTTCCTTTTGTATCAGACAGCTGCCCCCTCCCGCCCTGCCCAGCACCACCCCCATGCTCGTCCCCATCCCTGTCCTTGGCCCCCAGGCAGGCATCTGCCTCCTTCCACCCCCTCCTCTGCCCGCCCCTGGACACCTGCCTTCTGCCCTATCCCTACCTAACACTCGGGCTTCTGGCCAGTGAGCTAATTTATTTGTTTTGGTGTTGATCACCCATTTTTTATGTCCACCCCAAGCAAGAATGGGAACCCCTGAAAGCAGGGGCCTGTCCTGTTCACCCCAGGGCAGTGGCCCCTAATTCGGGGCCTGTACTCAACTAAGTATTTGCTGGATGGATGGACGGATGGATGGATGGCTGGGTGGATGGGTGGGTAGGTGGATGGGTGGGTGGGTGGATGAGTGGATGAATGGAGCCTCCCTTCCCAGACACAAACAGTTCCCACTCCCAGGACTGCTGCAGGGAAAACAATTCAAAAATGCCCACCCCACAGTGATGAGCCACATAGCACTCTGTACCTGGTTAAGAGTTGGGTCTGATGGATGGAGGAATAGAGGGATAGACGTGTGATGACGCAAAAAGAGTGAAAGCGTTAACGGTAGAACCTAAGGGGTGGGCGTACTGGTGTCCCCTGTAAAATTCTTCCAGATTTCTGTAGGTTTGAAAATCCTCATAATAAAACGACGGTGGTGGGGGGAATTCAAGGGAGACTCCGTGGTCTGGGAAGAGAGGAGGACAGGCTGTCGTACAACACTTGGCAAATCTGTGGGGTCCCTACTATGGATTAAGCACAGTTCCAGGCACTGGGTTTCGGCCAAGTGTTGTTATTCTGCAGGTACACACTGGTATGGACACACCGGTTGTTAAAATCTTGAAATATTTCCCTACTCCTTGTAGATATAAACAGCCATTGTTTTGAGTCCCCATGCCCCCCAAAACCGCAGCCTGTCTGCCATTTAGCAACTAAAGAAGTAATGCCTGGCCTAGCAAGGGGCCTCTGGGGCTCATCCTGATGGGCCAGGGCTCTGCCATGTTGGATGTTGACTTTGCTCCCTGGGCTGCAGCAGCCTTGAGCACCATCTTCCTCCCTAGCAGGGACCTGACCATGGCCCACTGGCCTCCCGCATCCTGAGGATGGCCCAGCTGGAGGACAAGGCTTCCGACAGAGAGAGGTGAGGGTTTAGGGGCTGGGTTTCCATCTCTGCCCCAATCCAGAAGCTGTTGACGCAATGCCCACCACTCACAGGACCCCAAAACCCACTCTCTGACCTGTCATCCCTGGGATGTCCCCTTCTAAGTGACTAACACCTACCTCTGGCCCCTCACCTCCTGGATCCTGCCCATCCCAGGCTGGCACCATTGCAGGAGAATGGAACAAGAGAGACCCCTCTAGGGGTCCTGAGGTCTCCAGAGCCACTCCTTCGCCTTCGGAGGACATGGGGGGTCTGGCAGATCCCAGAGCTGGATGTCCAGGATGCAGAGGCCCTGCTGGAGCTGTGGCCACTGGGGGTGAGTGCTCACAGCTGGGAGCCAGCTTCAACTGCCCGTGACACCCTGATGACTCATCTGGGTGCTAGTGACAAACCTACACATATGGGAAAACCCAAAATGCTGCTTTCTTCTTCTTCTTTTCCCTCCTCCCCCTCCCCCTCCTCCTTCTTATTTTTATTATTATTATTATTCTTTAGTAGGAGTGTGGAGGGTGAGTCAGCAGTTATCTGTTCTCTGTGAAAGTAAAAAAAAAAAAAAAAACCCACTGCCATCAGTCAATTCAGACTCATAGTGACCCTATAAGACAGAGTAGAACTGCCCCATAGGGTTTCCAGGGAGTGCCCAGTTGATTCCAGCTCATAGTGAGTCTCTTCCAAACCCAAAAGCCACTGCCCACGAGTGGATTCCGACTCATAGCGACCCTATAGGACGGAGTAGAAATCTCCCCATAGGATTTCTGAGGCTGTAAATCTTTTAAGGAAGCAGACTGCCACATCTTTCTCCCACAGAGCGGCTGGTGGGTTTGAACTACAGATCTTTAGGTTAGCATCCAAGTGCTTTAACCACTGCACCACCAGGGCTCCTGTGAGTTCTTACCAAAAAAACCCATTGCCGTTGAGTCAATTCCAGCTCACAGAGACCCTATAAGACACAGCAGAACTGCCCCAAAGTTTCCAAGGAACAGCTGGTGGACTTGTACTGGTGGACTCGAACTGCTGACCTGAGTCTCTTACAGGGGTCGTAAATTCATGCGGGCACCTGGTTCTCAGGATTTTTTTGGTCTTGTTTTTTACAGATAGAGAGATTGGCTTAGATTTCTTTTTTTGTTTGTTATTTTAAAGCAATAACTCCCCATTCCCCCTTCCCTGCCAGCCCCTGGTAACCACTTCTGTCTCTATGCGTTTGCCTATTGTAGAGATTTTATGTAAGTCGTATCATTCAGTATGTATCCTTTTGTGTCGGCTTGTTTTTTTGTAGCATAAAGCTTTAAAGATCCATCCTTGTGGTAGCTGGGATCAGCGCTTCGTTTGTCTTTACGGCTGAGTAGTATTCCATTGTGTGGATAGACCACGTTTTGTTTACCCATTTGTCTGTTGATGGGCACTTGGGTTGTTTCCACCTTTTGGCTGTTGTGACTAATGCCGCAATGAACATCTCTTAAGCTCTTTTCTTATAGCTGTCATTCTCTTACAGCTGTCTTTTTGAGTCCCCTCTGTCAATTCTTTCGGGCGTGTACCTAGAAGTGGAATCGCTGGGTGATGTGGTAATTCTCTGTTTCACTTTTTGAAGCACCACGACACTGTTTTCCACAGCAGCTATGCTATCTTACAAGCCCATCAGGAATGGATGAAGGCTCCAGTTTCTCTGCACCCTGGCCAGCATCCCTGGGCTTTCTGGTTTTTTAATGATAGCCAGATAATGACTGTCAAGTGATCTTATTGTGGTTTTCATTTGCATTTCCCTGATGACTAACGACATTGGCCATCTTTTCTGGTGCTTTTTGGCCGTTTGTATTTCCTCTTTAATGAAATGTCTATTCAAGCCCTTTGCCCCCCCCCCCCTTTTTTTTTTAATTCCTTGTCTTTTTGTTGTTAAGTTGTAAGAGTTCTTTACATATTCTGGACAGTACCCTTATTGGATACATGGTTTCCAAAAATTGTCTCAACTTTCTTGATAATTAGTGATGTTTTTAATTGTGATGAGGTCCTATTTATCTATTTTGTCTTTTCCTGCTCTTGTGTTCGGTGCTGTATGTAAGAATTCATTGTTAAACATTAGGCTCCGAAGTGTTACCCCTACGGTTTCTTCTAAGCGTTTTATGGTTTCGGTTCTTACTTTAGGTCTTTGATCCATTTTGAGTTAGTTCTTGTATATGTTATGAGGTGTGGGTCATTCTTTTGCTTGTAGAGATTCAGTTGTTCCAGCACCATTTATTAAAGAGACTATTCTTTCCCTTTTGGACGGACTTAGCGCTTTTGTCAAAAATCAATTGACCCTATATGCACAGGTTTATTTCTAGACTCTCAATTCTGTTCCATTTGTCTGTATGTCTATCATTATACCAGGACCAGACTGTTTTGATTACTGTAGCTTTGTAATATGTTTTGAGATTGTCCTTCTTTTGCAAGAGTGCTCTGGCTATTCGGGTCCCCTTGCAGTTCCACATAAATTTGTGGACCAGCTTTTCCATTTCTGCAAAGAGGACTGTTGGAATTTTGATGGGAATTTTATAGAATCTTTTTATAGACTTTTTATAGACTGCTTTTGGTAGTATTCACATCTTAACAATATTAAATCTTCTGATCTATGAGCACAGAATTTCCTTCCATTTATTAAGGCCTTCTGTAATGTCTTCCAATAATGTTTTATAGTTTTCAGTGTACGAATCTCTCCTTGGTTAAATTTGTTCCTAGGTTTTTTTTTTTTTTAGATGCTATTGTTCCCTTAATTTCCTTTTCAGGTTGCTCATTGCTAATGTATAAAAACCTGACTGATTTTTTATGTGTTGACCTTGTATCCTGCAACTTTGCTGAATTCACTTATTAGTCCCTAGGTGGCACAAAAGGCTAAGCACTTAACTACCAACAGGAAGGTCGAGAGTTCAAACCTACCCAGAGGCACCTCAGAAGAAAGACTGGCCTGGCAATTTGCATCTGAAAGGTCACAGCCTTGAAAAGCTTACTCTGCACACATAGGGTCAGCCATACTCAGAACTGACTGGAGCTGCAACATCAGCTTTCCTCTGGAATCTTTGGGACCTTCTATATATAGGATATAGGGTCGCTGTGAGCTGGAATAGCCCCGACGGCACTGGGTTTGGTTTGGTATATATAGGATCATGTTATCTGCTAAAAGGGATAGTTTTAATTCTTCCTTCCTGAAAAGCTATGGTTTTTTTCTTAAATGCCCTTTGTCAGATGGAGGAATTTTCCTTCTATTCCTAGTTTGCTGGGTGTTTTTATCATATAAAGGTGTTGGGTTTTGTCAAATGCCTTTCTGTATCAATTGAGGTAACCAGATGGTTCTTTTCTTTCATTCTATTCATGGGATGTATTACATTGATTGGTTTTCTTATGTTGAACCACCCGTGCATTCCTGGGATAATCCCCCTTGATCATGGTGTATTATCCTTTTCATATGCTGTTGGATTCTGTTTTCTAGTATTTTGTTGAGGGTTTTTACATCTATATCCATCAAGAATATTGGCCTGTAGTTTTCTTTACTAGTGGTGTTTTCATCTGACTCTGGCGTCAGGGTATTGGTGGCATCACGGACACAGTCAGGAAGTGTTCCCTCCTCTCCTAATTTTTCCAAAGAATTTGAGAAAGACCAGTGTTAATTCTTCTTTAAATATTTTATAGAATTCCCCAGTGAGGCCATCTAGTCCAGACTTTTCTTTGTTGGGAGGTTTTTGATTACTGATTCGCTCTTTTCATTTGTTCTACTCCTGTCGATATTTTCTATTTCTGCTTGAATCTATTTAGGTAGTTTGTGTGTTTCTAGGAATTTGTCCATTTCGTCTAGTTGATGTAGTTTGTTGGCACACAATTGTTCATAATATTCTCTTATAGCGCTTTTTATTTCTGTAAGGCTGGTAGTAATGTCACTACTTTCATTCCAGATTTTCGTTAACTATGTCCTCTCATTTTCTTTGTCAGTCTAGCTAAAAGTGTGCCAATTTAGTTGATCTTTTCAAATAATTAACTTTTAGTTTCCTTGATCAAAGAGGCTGTTTATTGGTTCAAATGACTGAAAAACTAGAAATAAAATTAGCTTCAGGAATATCTGGATCCTGAGCTTCAAAGGACTTAAGAATTTGTCTTCATCCCATTTCTTGACTTTGCTTCTACCTGTGGGGAATTCATTATCAGTTAGGAATGCTTTGGGCTGCAAGTTACAAACTAGTTCTACAGTGGCTTAAACAAACAGGACTTTATCTTTCTAACATAACCAGAAAGGGAGCTGCTGGCTCTAGTTCAGTAACATCGGGACTGGCTTCTCTGCGAGTGTCATGGCCTTTCCTCTCGGTTGCCCAGTGGCTGTCCCTGGTCCCAGCATATGTGTACATTTCAGGCAGCAAGAAGGGGAAAAGGGAGGCATCAATTTATTTTATCAACAAAAAAATTCACAGTTGAATCAAAATCTATGGATGGGGCCAACATAGCAATATTTTTAAAAGCTCATCTAGGAATTATGATATACAGTCAGAAGTGAGAGTTACTGCCTGCATCAATCATTATCCATGTTCAATGTCTGGGTATATTAATGCCCTGAACAAAGTTGCAGTTCTGTAAGGAATAAAGGGATAGATTTGGATAAGGCAACTAACAGTGTCTGCCATAGTTTCTTCTTCAAGCAGTCTTTCTCTTCATGGTGGCAAAGATGGCTGTCCCATGGCTGTCCCCAGCTCAGGGCTACATTCCACCAGTTTAGCAAGCTTGGTGGAAATAGAAGCCTCTTTCTGAATAGCTCCAGAAAAAGTCCTGTGGAAGATTTTCATTGGCCGAACTTGGTTCACATGTTCATCCCTGAACCAATCAGTGGTCAGAGAGCACAATCATCCTATTGGCTAAGTTAGGTCATGGGCCCAGGCCTGGGACTTGGGAGGAGTCAGCCCCACCCACATGGAATGAAAGTAGGGAGGGGGCTAACCTAAAGGGAATTCGAGATGTGGAACCGAAACTAAGGAAAACGAATGCCAAGCAGGCAAAAGTAACAGACATCTGCATACATCCTCTTCAAACTGACCTTTGCCTCTACCCCCTGTCCCTCCCTCCAGAGTTTCCTTGTCATAGGACATGGCCCCAGTCAGTACCTGGTGCTGAGGACCGGACCTTCACCAGGGGAAGTAAAAACCTACCAGATCAAGAAAATTCCTGGAGGTGAGGAGCTTACCCCTGAGATTCCAGTCCAAAGCCAATTTACCACCAAGAACTGTCAACTTACTTGTAAAATATCTCCTGAGTTTTCCCAATCCTGTCCACCTCCATCACCATAGTCTGAACACCATGACCTCTTGCCAAACTAGTGCAGTATCCTCCTCCCTGGTCTTCCTGTTCCCACTCCTTCCCTCCTGCAATTCATCCTGACCACAGTAGCCAGAATGGCATTTCCAAACATCCACCAGATGTTACACACCTGCCCCCAAACCTACAGAAGTTTGTAACATTCTTAGATAAAAATTGAAAGTCCTCACCATGGCTTACAAGGTGCTGCGCGATCTAGCCCCTGCCTGCTGATCCTCACTCACTCTGCTCCAGCCACACTCTTCTCCTTTCTGTTCCTTGAACATGCTAAGCGTGTTCTAGATTCAGAACGACTTTGCATTTGTAGTTCTCTCTGCATGAGCGCTCTTCCTTGAGTGGTTGGTTTAGTCTCTCCATCCTTCAGGTGTCTGCTGACATGGAACCTTCCTTGACCATCACAGCCGATATGCCCCCCAGTCATTTTCCATCACTTAATTTTTTTCATAGCACTCACTACAATATACACTTATCTTTGTTTACTCATTTATTTTCTGTTTCCTCCTACTAAAAAAAGTCAGCTACAAGGAAGCAGCAAACTTGTCTGCCTTTTGACAACTGAATCCTCATTTCCTGGAAATGATAGGTGCTCAGAAATATTTGTCTAATGAATGAATCCTGTATGGTGGGGTACAAGAGTGAAAAAAAAAAAAAGAGTAAAGACACAGGAAAAAATGGGAACTCCAAGTGCTGGAAATTTCCCTGTTCCGAAGGTCCCTGAGAGGGCGGGGGGGGGGGGGGCGTTGCAGGAATGGGGAAGGGAGAGCGATAGGGGAGAGGAAGCTGCCACCCTTCAAGTTTTCTTCCTCCTCCCTCCTTGCCCCTCCCCCAGGTGTATCTCTGGACTCCTCTAACCTCTGCATGCCAGACCTGCCCCATCTCCTGGCCTTCCTATCAGCCAGCAGGTACAGGCTACCCATCATATGGGCCAAGAGGGACCCTTCCCCAAGATACCCAAACCACGCCGTGACTCCCTCTTTTTTCAGGGATGTTTTGCCCAGAACACTGCTCTTGCCCCCTCCAACTCTAGGGCCTTGGAACAAACACACAGGTGAGGCATAGTCCTCCAAGGGAGGTAGAGGCCAACTTTTCAGCCTCTTGGTCCAGGGGGATGGGACTTGGGGGACCAGTCTACTGGGTTTGAGAGTTGGAGGGAGTTGGGAGCCTGAACTTTGGGGTCCCTGAGCGAGGAGGGGATAGAAACCCAGACTCCTTGGTCTGTGAGAGGAGGGAGAGGACAGCCTAGACTCATTGATCTGAAGGAGACTAGGAACCCAGACTCCTGAGTTCTGGGGGAGGAAAGGGCTAAGGGCCCAGACTCCTGAGTCTGAGGGAGAAAGGGGCTAGGGACCTAGATCCCTGGGTCCTGGGAGAAAAGGGGTCTTGGGGCCAGGTTTCCTAAATCTGAGGGGGGAGCGGACTGGGGGACTGTACTCCTGGGTCTGAGGGAGGAGGGGGCAGGGGCTAAGTCTTGGCACCACTTTAGTAAAAAGTCTGGGAGCTAAGTGTCCTGATGTCCTGAAGAGACCAGGGCTGACCCCTAGGACACTTGGGACATCTCACTTTTGCTGGCCCCCAGATCCTCCACAGATTGGCAGGGTCCAACTCGACACCCCAGGAAAGGCCTTCTCTGTGGTGAATCAGCTCTACCTGGAGACACACAAAGAGCAGGGGATGGAGCAGTTCCTCCCAGAGACCCCACCAGAGACTGCCCAGAGCAACAGTCCAGGTTAGCCAGGCGGGGCCCTGGACCCCTGGACCCCTGAGGGAAGAGGGATCTGCAGCACTGTTCTGTGAGATCAAACCCTCTCCTCACACTCCAGCCCCCAGCAACCACACCCCTCACCGTGTCTCCTGGGTGGAAGGCCCACTCAGCCCGGAAGTGCACTATCACGGGTCCGCTCTGGCTACCCTGGTGGAGAAGGAGGAGGAAGTGGAGGAGGCCTACAAAGATGAAGAGGAGGGACCTGACGACGCCCTCACGCTTCACGTTCGGGCTCTGGCCAGGTCCTGGAGCAACTACGTGGCCAGGCAGTTCCGAGGCTTTAGGGCGCGCCTCACCTCGGCAGCAGGGGGCTCCCACAGGCCTGGGGACCCAGCCACAGAGCTGCTTCAGGATGTGCGGCACCTCCTTACTGACCTCCAGGAATACCTAGTAAAGGACCCAGAAGTCAGGGCCGTCTTTGGGAGCATGGCGCCTGGGGCAGCCCAGAAGGACCAGGATCTTGGTAATGAGGAGTTTCCTTGGAGGGAGACTTATGGTCACTTCCTGATCTCCCATGGGTTCAGGTTTACTGTTCTTAGCCCTACTTATGTATTCACATTCAACTTTTTTCTCTTCAGTCTTGTGCATACCTATTTGCAGGGATTTTTTTTTTTTTTTTTTTCCTCATATAAAAACCAAACCGTCGCGGTGGAGCCGATTCCGACTCAGGGCGGCCCGCATCTGTTCCTACGTTGTAGCAGCACCTATTCTGTTCACCACGTGCTCCATGTCACACACCTGTGTGCACAGCCATAGCCTTCCCTGCACGTGCGGACACCCATGCTCCCTCTCCATCCGTGTTCACGTCATGGCTACACTTGTGGGTGGCAAAAGCGAGGGAGGGATGGCAGTCCGCCCGGGTGGGGGGTGGACCGAGTGGGTGGCCTGGGTCAGCCTGGCGACCCCTCCTTGGCTCAGCTCTCATTCCCGCAGGCCCCGCGGTGGAGGCGGCGGTGTGCCGGGCGGTGCTGGCGCCCCTGAAGCCTGCCCTGTGGACTCAGCTCCGCACCCTCCGCGCCCCGGAGCTGAGGCGACTGCGGCGGCGACAGATCGCCCTGAGGGCGGAGGCGGGGCCTCCGGGCGCCCAGGGGGCGGGGCCTGAGGGGCTGGGCCCCGCCCCCGCCCTGCGGAGCCGCATCCACAACCGCCTCGTGCGCCTCCACGCCTCCTGCGCCCCGCGCCGCAAGGTGGCGCTGCTGCTGGCGGTGTGCGCGGATATCTACGAGGGGCTGGCCCGCGGCGGGGAGCAAGGTAAGGGAGGGTGGTGGCTACCTGAGCGGGCTGGCTGGAGGTTGAGGGAGGCATCCGCTTGGCCTGGGAAGCCAGGTAGGAGGCGTCTGTGGGCACGTCCGGGGTAGAGGGTGTCTGCGTGGCCTTGGGGGTTCTGGTAGGAGGCGTTTGCATGCCCAGCAAGGTGGAAGGGCAGCCAGCTAGTTCGCGACCCAGAGAGTCAAGCGGACGGAAGGTGTTTGCGTGCCCCCGCTCACCCCCGGGCCTGTCCTCGGGCTTTCCCAGAGCCCCAGGGGGCCGACGCTTTCCTGCCGGCGCTGACAGAGGAGCTGATCTGGAGTCCGAACCTTGGAGAGACGCAGCTGGACGTGGAGTTCCTTATGGAGCTCCTGGATCCCAACGAGCTGCGGGGAGAGGGTGAGCCTCCACCCCCAGAATGCCGGGGTCCAATAAGGGGCGCTCTAGGGTTTAAGGACCCTTTCTAGGGCCACCCGAGGCCCCGATGCCTCTCCCTGAAGGGGAAGGCGGGCAGACTGCGGGGGCACTCTGGTTGGCGAGGGAAGCCGGGAGGGCTGACGTACCCTCTCTGTCCCCCAGCCGGGTACTATTTGACCACGTGGTTTGGAGCACTGCACCACATTGCCCACTACCAACCCGAGGTGGGCCGTGCACCCCAGGGGCTCAGCTCCGAGGCCCGCGCCTCCCTTCGCCAGTGGCACCGCAGGCGGACGTTGCACGGACAGGAGCACGCCAGTACCGAGGTGACCACCGGCCAGGGCTGCAAACAGAGGGTAGGGCGGGACCTATTGCCCTTCTGACCCAGGCTCCCCCCTCTCCCCCCAGGCTGACCTCCCCTTTGAGGAGCCATGGACAGTGGGGACAAAGCCTGGGAACCTCTAATGGTTAGAAGCCTCAAACCCCTCTGCTGTTCTTCAAGCAAGATGGGGGAGACTCACCCGGACAGCACCAACTTCTGACCCCTGTGGTTTAGGGGCAGCAAGGGGGAAGGACAGTACTGGGGTGGGGTGGGGGGTCCCAGGAAAAGGGAACGGCCTACCTCTGGCCTCTGTACTGGTTGTTCCCTCTTCCTGGAATGCCCTTCCCTAACATGCACACTGCTCCTTCCCTCCCATCCTTTTGGTCTTTACTGCAGATGTGCAGATGTAACCTTCACAGGAGGTCCTTCCAGACCACCCTGTCTACAACTTTGACCCCTCTCATTTGACCCTCCCTGGGGTAGGCAGAGTAACTGCCCGCCCCACAAATGTCTATGATCGAATCCTCAGAACCAGTGACTATTACCATACATGGTGAAAGGGCCTTTACAGATGTAGGTAAATGAAGCATCTTGAGATGGGGAGATTTTCTGGGATTATCCAGGTGGGCCCAGTGTAATCAGCAGTGTCACCATGAGAGGGAGGCATGAAGGTCGGAGTCAGAGAAGGAGATGTGACAATGGAAGCAGATGTAGAGTGGGGTGACCAGGAGCCAAGGACTCTCCCCAGATTCTAGAAGCTGGTAAAGACAAGGACTGGACTCTCCCCTAGAACCTCCAGAAGGAACCTAGCCTTTGATTTTAGCCCCGTCAGACCCACTTCAGACTTCTGACCTCCAAAAATAAAAAACCAAACCCGCTGCCATTGAGTCGATTCTGACTCATAGTGACCCTACAGGACAGAGTAGAACTGCCCCACAGGGTTTCCAAGGAGTGCCTGATGGATTTGAGCTGCCAACCTTTTGGTTAGCAGCCGTAGCTCTTTATCACTGCACCACCAGCATTTCTTCTAACCTCCAGCTCTGTAAAATGATAAATTTGTGTTCTTTTAAGCCACCAAGTTTATGATCACTTGTTACAGCAGCAACAGGACATGAATACAGCTTCTCAGCACTTACTCTATAAACAAGGAGAAGTGGAGTTAATGCCCAACGCGATAAGTAACGCCGATCCGGGGCTACAAAACTTTACTGGAAAAGTAGGAAAAACCCTCACAATCCATCTCATGAAGAGATGTATTGCTATGAAATTGTTAACATTTTATGTTCTATAACGATCAAGATTCTGTAAGTTTAGATGTCAACTAAAAATGCGCCAGGGAACATGGTTTTTCTTTCTGCAATTGTTTTTGGAAGCCAGCAAGCTTGAGGACAGCCGAGCCAGGCAGTGGTGAAAGGACACAGGGATGGGGCGGGAACTGCAGGACTCAACCTCTGAGATAATGTTCATTCAGAGCTGAGGGGGCGGCCACACCCCAGGGCCTTTGGGTATCCAGCTCTTCCTTCAGGGAAGAGCCAGGCTGGACACCAGTAATCTCACTGTGTTTATTTTTCTCATTGTTTTAGTCACATTATCTAACCTATGGTCCAAAGTCAAACTTCTCCAATTGTTCCCCCAAAATAGCTTTTATCAGTTAATCTAGAATTGAATCCAGGATCACACACTGCACGTAGTTGCTTTGTCTTCAGTCTCGTTTAATCTGGAACGGTCTCCCTCACCTTCTTTGTTTTGTCCCGACGGTTTTTTGGAGAGCCAAGGCCGGTGTCTTGTAGACCGTCCACTTCTTCGAATTGGCTGATGTTTCCTCACGATTAGATTCTGGTGCTGCATTTAGGGACAGAATACTGCGTCGGTGACACTGTGTGCTTCTCAATGCATCACTTCAGCAGCTTGTGACCAGTGAGGCTGAGTTTGGTCCTTTAGATGAAGAAGTGACCTCCAGGTCTCTCCACTATAAAGATGCCTTTTCCCCTTTAAATTATCACGTCATCTGTGGTGACACCTTGGCACCCTGTGAATAACCTGCTCTCCAACAACCTTCCACCTGATGCTTTTGGTGCCTTTTCATGATTTTTGCTGACTCATTGGTTTATTTATATTGTTACATCCTATCTATGGCAGTTGATTTCAGTTTCCCACTTCCTGGAATGAAATGACATTTCCTGTTTAAATAAATGTGTTTGAATAATAATTTTTTTAAGTGAGTTGATTTAAAGAGAAGTATTCAGTAGACTCAGTAGTTCAGATGATGTGTGGATGTGTGGCAAAGTTAGGCAAGGTGAAATTCAAATGGCAGAAGTTTGGGGTATCACTGGTGTCTTAGTCATCCAGTGCTGCTATAACAGAAATACCACAAGTGGATGGCTTTAACCAAGAGAAATTTATTTTCTCACAGTCTAGTAGGCTAGAAGTCCAAATTCAGGGCATCAGCTCCAGGGGGAAGGCTTTCTCTCTCTGTGGGCTCTGGAGGAAGGTCTTTCTCGTCAATCTTCCCCTGGACTCGGAGCTTCTCTGCACAGGAGCCCCAGGCCTAAAGGGCATGCTCTGCTCCCAGTGCTTCTTTCTTGGTGGTGTGAGGTCCCCAACTCTCTGCTTGCTTCCCTTTCCTTTTATCTCTTGTAAGATAAAAGGTGGTGCAGGCCACACCCCTGGGAAAGTCCCTTTACATTGGATCAGGGATGTGAGCTGAGCAAGGGTGTTATATCCCACCCTAACCCTCTTTAACCCTAGGCAGAGATTATGATTTATAATACCTAGGAAAATCACAAAATGGAGGACAATCACACATGGCCTAACCAAGTTGACACATATTTTGGGGGGACACAATTCAATCCATGCCAAGTGGTTTTGGGGTCACCCTTGGCCTCGTTTTTGTTCTGGAGCACTGGGCCTTCAGCTGGACACCTTCCCCTGGGTACTTACTTCCACCACATTCCAAACTGACCTCAGCATCTCCCCCAAACCTGCACTCCTCCACGTGCCTGTTTCAGGGGGGCCTCATGGTCCCCAGGTCTCTAGGCCAGAGCCCTGAGCCTTGTCCTGGATACCTCCCTTCCCCCTTCTCCAGGCCATCAGCCCCATGGCCCGTGCATTTGGACTCCTGAGTGTCCTCCTTCCCACCTGCCCCACTGTCCCCTCCACAGCCCCACCCGGTCAGCCCCAACCACCCCTGTGCTCCTGCACTAATCCTACTGCAGGGTAGCTCTCTTAGCTCCTCAGCAAGCAGGCCTTTCTCTCCACCATGCACGCCCTCTTTCAGCCATACAGGCCTGCTGTTTCTTTCTTCTTGCCTCTCTTGCCTTTTTTCCTTTCTGCTTCATTCCTCCTTCTCTTTCTGTCTGCCAGCCTCTCCGGGGCTAGCTGCATATATAAGCAAATTCCTCCTCAGTTTTAAGGCATGGCCCTCCCACCAGGGCCAGGAACTGAGTAATCCCCTCTTGGTAGGCCACAGACACTTCATTTGCATAGTAGGCTATAGTCACATCATTTGCATAGTTTATACTCACTTCCTTTGCATAGTATATATTGACCACTCCCTGCAAGATGCATACCAATCACAGGGCAGGCTGCAGCCCAGGGCCAGACAAACAGTATCAAACCACAAGCTGTTTACAGCTTACCCAGGAAACATCAATCACCCTGGACAAAAGTAAAAAATCCCCTAGTGTAGACAACTAGGGCAAAGGTAACTCCTCAGGGCTTAGGGGGAAAATCTCTCAAGCTGTTTTTCCAAAGAACCAAGGCAAAAAGCCACATAAAGGAACTCATTTCACCACAGTTACCTATATATTTACCGCAATGAAAAAAAAAAAAGGCAATGCAATTTTATTTTTTGTTATTCAGTTTCTAAGTTGAACCCTTATCCCACTGTGGTGGGAGGAAATTTGAGCTGGTGCTTTTCACTGCTATAAATCCCCTACACCCTGGTTTGTCACCACCAGAAATCCCCTAAACCACCCTGGTTTGTCACAGGGACTTTTCATAAGAGTCACCTGGAGATAACCCACCCTGCTGGCCTTGAGGCCCCTTCTCACCCCGCAGTCCCATCTGTTTTCCCCAGGCTGGCGTCACACAACTCCATTTCACTCCAGGTAAAAGCCGGGGTCCTCCCTGTGGCCCATGAGGCCCCACACCGTCTGCCCCATCACCTCTCTCCTCATCGTCCTTTATCTCCTCCCACTGGCCTCCTTGCTCACCCAGCTCTAGCCACATGGGCCTCCTCACTGTTCCTCAGGCTTGCCAGCACCCATCCACCTCAGGGCCTGTGCCTGGTTGTTCCCCATACGTGGAACACTCACATGTCTGAGTCCCTCATCTCTTTCTGAGTTTTACTCAGATGGCACCCTATTAACTTCTTCCCAGACCACCCAATTCAAAAGTATAGCTCCGGATACCCTGCTAACTCAGAACCGAAGCCACTCCTGAAGTCCGCCTTTCAGCCAAAGATTAGACAGCCCTATAAAACAAACAATAACACATGTGAGGAACGTGCTTCTTAGTTCAATCAAGTACAGGAGACCAAATGGGCAACACCTGCCCTAAAGCACAGACAAGAAGGCAGGAAAGGACAGGAAACCTGGATGAAGAATGGACACGGGGAACCTGGGTTGTAAAGGGAAAGGGGGAAGAGTGCTGACACATTGTGGGGAATATAACTAATGTCACAAAACAATTTGTGTATAAATTTTTGAATGAGCAACTAATTTGCACTGTAAATTTTCACCTAAAACAATAAAATTAAAAAAAAAAAAAGCACAACTTCCCTTCCTGATTTATTTTTAATCTGATTCTATATACCAACGGTTCTCAGCAGCAACTTGTCCAAAATATGAGTTCCTAGGCCCCACCCTAAACCTGAAGGAGCCCTGGTGGTACGACAGTTAAGTGCTCAGTTGCTATCTGAAAGGTTGGCAGTTCAAACCCACCCAGGAGAAAGACCTGGTCCCCATAAAGATTACAACCAAGAAAACCTTATGGGGCAGTTCTACTCTGTCAGATGGGGTTACAGTGAGTCAAAAATCGACTTACTGGCACCCAACAACGATGATCTCTATCAAACTGTCTACCAACTGAAACCAAACCCATTGTTGTCGAGTCAATTCCGACTCATAGTGACCCTATAAAATAGGACGGAGTAAAACTGTCTCATAGGGTTTCCAAGGAGCAGCTGGTGCATTTGAACTCACGCCTTCCGGTTAGCAGCCGTAGCTCTTAACCACTACGCCACCAGGGCATAGATAATCGCTAATGCTTAAAAGGGTGCGTGCCACACCTTGGGAAGCCCTGGTGGCGTAGTGGTTAAGTGCTACAGCTGCTAACCAAGAGGTCAGCAGATGGAATCCACCAGGTGCTCCTTGGAAACCCCATGGGATAGTTCTACTCTGTCTTATAGGGTCGCTTTGAGTAGGAATAGACTCGATGGCAATGGGTTTGGTTTTTCGGGGTTTTTCTTGCCACACCTTGAGTCCCTGGGTGACACAAATGGTTAAGTGCTCGGCTTCTAACAGAAAAGGCTGAAAGTTCGAGTCCACCTACTGGGACCTTGGAAGAAAGGCCTGTGATCTACTTCCAAAAGATCACAGCCATTGAAAACCCGATGGAGCACATTTCTACTGTGACACACATGGTGTCGCCATGAGTTAGAACGGACTCAACAACGGTCGTTTTGGCCGTGCCCTCTAAGGTAACTTCCACATTATCAGCATTTCCTTTTTGCAGAGTAAGACACTGAGAGACAAGGGAACTTGTCTAAGGCCACACAGCTAGGAAGCAGCAAAGCCAGGATCTGAACCCAGACTGGCTGGCTCCCAAGCAGGTGCCCCAACCACTAAACCATTCCACCTGTGCCGAGAGAGGATCTAAGCCACATGGATGCTCCGCGAGGGCAGGGGTTTTTGTCTTGTTCACAGTTTATCCCCAGTGCCTAGAATATGGCCTGGCACAGAGTTGTTGCTGGTTCGTGCTGTCAAATGGACTCCAACTCACGGTGACTCTATAGGACGGGGTAGAAACCACAGGATTTCCAAGGAGTGCCTGGTGGATTCAAACTGCTGACCTTTTGGTTAGCAGGCGAGCTCTTAATCACTGCGCCACCAGGGCTTCAGGCACAGTGTAGTGCTCACTAATTACTTCCTGAATGAATGAACAAATGAATGAAAATAAGGATGGAACTTTCTACCAGTTTATTACTGTTATTGTTATGAAATAACTGACACCAGGGTACAATCACTTTGGAAAGAGTTTGGCCAAACCTGTTGCTGTCAAGTCGATATCGACTCATAGTGACCCTACAGGACAGAGTAGAACTGCCCTATAGGGTCTCCAAGGAGCAGCTGGTGGATTCAAACTGCCAACATTTTGGTTAGCAGCCAAGCTCTTAACTACTGCAACCACCAGGGCTCCTTATAACAATTTATCAGTTTCTTAGAAAGTTAGACATATCGGAAGAAGCCCCATTGTCCTTTAATAGGTGAATGGATAAACTGTAGAACATCCATAAGGAGCCTTGGGGGTGCAATGGTTAAAGCGTTCGGCTGCTAACCAAAAAGTCAGGGGTTCGAACCCACCAGTTGCTCCACAGGAGAAAGATGTGGCACTCCACTTCCATAAAGATTACAGCCTTAGAAGCCCTATGGGGCAGTTCTACTCTGTCCTATAGGATTGTTATGAGTCCACTCGACGGCAATTTTTTTTTTTTTTTTTAGTATACCCATGTAATGCCAGAATGCTCCTTAGAGGCAAGGATGGCGAGACTGCATCTTACATACTTTGGACACGTTGTCAGGAGGGCTCAGTCCCTGGAGAAGGACATCATGCTTGGCAGAGTACAGGGTCAGCAGAAAAGAGGAAGACCCTTAACGAGGTGGATTGACACAGTGGCTGCAACAATGAGCTCAAGCATGACAACGATTGTAAGGATGGCACAGGACCGGGCAGTGTTTCGTTCTGTTGTGCACAGGGTCGCTATGAGTCGGAACTGACTCGACGGCACCTAACAACAACAACATGTAATGGAGTATTATTCAGTGATTTAAAAAAAAAAAAAAAAAGAACTATCAAGCTATAAAAAGATACAGAGGAAGCTTAAATACATATTACTAAGTGAAAAAAGCCAGTCCAAAAAAGCTACATACTCTACGATTCCAACTAGATGATGTTTTGGAAAAGGCAAAACTATAGAGACGAGGGGAGGGATGAATAGGTGGAGCGCAGGGCATTTTTAGGGCAGTGAAACTATTCTATATGATGCTATAATGGTGGACACATGACATTAAGCATTTGTCAAAACCCACAGAATTGTACAACACAAAGAGTGAACCCTACTGTAAACTACGGACATCAGTTATGTAAAAGGGCAGCATCAGAAGTCCTATGCTAACTGCACAAGGGGGAAGGATAATCACCATCAACATCAGCCCAAAGCTGATTCCTGTGAGGTGGAGCTCAGACGTACCTCCTGCCTCTGACCTTTACCAATTCTGACACCAGCTGTCCCTTCCACAGTACTCTCTGCTGGGTGTGATAATTCCCTGTAATGACCACACAGAACTCACAGACCATACTCACTGTTATGGGCTATATTAGGGAAGTAACAGGTTACCATTCAAGATCAACTTGGAAGAAACAGGGACAACTCAGGATACAGTTCTTCTATCCGAATAGCTGCTTCTGGGCTGTGTCCACAGGCAGGCCTCTGCCACCAGGCCCGGTTGGAGCCTGGCCTCTGCACTGCTCAGGCAGGTGGTACAGCTCTTTAGGTCACCAATAAGTGCCCAGAGGCACCCCACTCCACCAGCAAGCCTCTTGCCTGAAGGCCCTCAGCTTCCTCACTTTATGGGTCAGCAACTCACTGTAGCCACCTCGCTCCATGGGGTGGAAAGTCCACTGTACCGTCTCGTGCTGGTCTCCTGGTTCTGCTGCTGCTGCTGGATGCTGGACTCTGCTGTATTTGCTGCTGCTTCTCACCATCTCGCACTGTCTCCAGTGTTACAGCTCTCTGTCTCCTGGATCTAGGGGATTATCAACACAGGGACCCTGGGTCCAAAGGATGCACTCCACTTCCAGCTTTTCTTCTTGATGGTAGCAAGGTCCCCCTCTCAACCTCTGGGATTGGCTCTTTTAGCAAGGTCCCCCTCTCAACCTCTGGGATTGGCTCTTTTAGCAAGGTCCCCCTCTCAACCTCTGGGATTGGCTCTTTTTAAGCCTAGCAGGATGGCAAAACTGACCAATCCCCGACAAGGGTTCCACAGGCCTTATTTGCATTAAAAGACTGTCCAATCCCTGCAAGGGTTCTGCACACCTTATTTGCATAGTCTCACCCAATTATTTTGTGGGAGTTAAAAGACCATGGCTAGAAGGGCCATATTAAAGCAATTCACTGCACCACAAGTTAATAGTCATGTATCCATATTGGTTCATCAGTTGTACCATGTGTACCACATGAATGAAAGATGAAAATAATAGGCAAAAACTGTGTGCAGGGGATAGAGAGGACTCGCTACATTCTGAGCAATTTTTCTGTACATGTAAAACTGCTCTAAAAAAATAAAGTCTACTGAAAAAAAAGAGAGCAGACATAAAACTTTTTAAAAATTAAAACAAGTTAGACATATGCCATTACATGGTCCAGGCATTCCACTCTTAGGTATACGCACTAGAGAAATGGAAGCACGCGTCCACACCAAGACTTGCCCGTGAATGGTCATGGCACCTTTATTTGTAATTGGAACACTGGAAACAATCCAAATGCCCATCAACAGGTGATTTGATAAACAAATTGTGGTGCATCCATGCAATGGGATAGTACTCGGGAATAACAAATTATTGATACATGCCACAACATTTATGAATCTCAAAATAATTATGCTGAGTGAAATACGCCAGACATAGAAGAGGACATACTATATAATTTAATCCTCAAAAATGCAAACTAACCCATAGTGACAGAAAGAAGATCAGCGCTTGTCTGGGGATGGGTGTGTGTGTGTGTGTGTGTGTGTGTGTGTGTGAGAAAGAGAGAGAGAGGGTTTACAACGAGGCATGAAGTAGCATTTTTGGGATGATGGATACATTCATTATACAGTGAAACCTGTGAGAGCTGGAATTCGACGGGATTGCCTTTTCTTCCAGGTCTCCCAAGTTTTCCGTCTTTGACAGGGCTCAGTCTTACCACTTTTCTATCGCTTGTTTTGGTGGAAAATATTTGCGTTTTCCTTCTCTGACAGCCTTACACAGGTTTTACTGTATTATGTTTATTACCTCGACTGTGGTGGTTACACTGATGAATATATATGTGAAAAATCATCAAGTTATACACTTAAAATTTCTTTTTTTTAATGTCATTTATACCTCAGTAAAGCTGGGGAGGAGAAAAGGGAGGGGAGTGTTAGCACTGTGTAATGCAGCTGAGGACTTTTCCTCCCCCAGGATGGTTTGCCCACAGGCCCCTGAGGGCATCTATGTTTTCAGTCTGAGGCCCAATAGACCATGAAACTATTTCTCTCTGGAACCTGAGAGTCTTAAAAAAAAAGAAGAAAAAAGACAGCTGGCTTATTTCCGCTTTGGGGACCTTTAACAACTCTCTCTTGAGACCCTGAGCCCACAGGAGACCAATTTCTTGACTGAGGAAAGGGAAAAATGAAAGTATGCATAGGAGAGAAAAGAACCCCCGGCAGATGGGAGCAGGGATGGTTTACCGGGTCACGGGTGGGAAGGCAGAGTGGGTGGATGTGGTGGAGGGTGGCTTTGGTTCTCTCAGGAAGCAGGAAGAAGGCCACTGCTGCGCGTGACAATGAGGGAGGAGCTGTTGAAGATTTGAGAGGAAGGTATGAAATGTCATCTGGGAGAGTGAAGGGACCAGCGATAGAAAGTAAAATTGCTGGGCAGTGTTGTGGGATCACTGAAGTTAGAAGGCATAAATTCAAGGTGAGTCCAGGTAGAAACGGTGCATATTTGCCTCAAACCACATTCAGCTGCACAGGTGCAGGCACCCAAGAGGAGAAGCCTTGGATTTAACAAGGATTGGGATTTTGCCAGATGCGTATGGTGGAAAGAGAAAAGTGAGCAGAGATTGTATGTAAAGGCGTGGTTATAATGGCTGGTCATGGATTTAATCTGTGTGAAGACATGAGAAGAGAGTGAGGGGCTTTGGAAAGGTTGTAGGGCCAATGGATTGTTGGAGTTGAATCTCTGGAGGGAATGAGCTAGAAAGAGAAGAGGTGATGGGAGATTCTCAAGAGGCTGCAGTTATTTAGATAAGGTGTAGATGTGACCTTGGGAGGAAGAAGTGGAAGGAAGACGAGATCACTGGAGGAAAGGAGGTCAGGGAACTGAGAGGCTGGGGGCGGGGGGTGGAGTGTCAAAGAATAATCTACCTGGATATAAGAATCACCAAAAATTATGATAGGAGCAGTATGAGCTGGGAGCTAAGATGATACAAAAGTGAAGAGTAGTGATCTGTATCAGTAGATGATGCACAAGGTAGGTAATGAACAGGTACTCTAACGACATGAGATTCATGGCTGGGTGGGCGCTGGTAGGGTTGAGGGAGAATGATCTGCAAGCAGCATCAATGACCAAAAAGACCTACTTACTTGAAGGGCCACTGAAGAAGGCATGTCCTCAGAGGAGAGCCGGGTTCAGGTTATCACAAGAAGGTGGAATGTTCAAAGAAGAAACAGGAAAGAAGAGATTTTACCAAAGATAGGCCATGAGAACCAGGAGTTGGGAACTGAAATTATGGAGAAATGAGTGAGAATGAGTCAGGATGGATGTAGTAGATGTTGGCACTAATAACAATAATAAAGAATTACCAATGTGCCAGGCACATTCATTCATTTAACCTCCCTAACAGCCCTTTGAAGTAGGTTCTGTTATTATACCTATTTTACAGATGGAGAAACTGAGGCACAGAGAGACGCGACTTGCCCATTGAGACACAGTGGATAAAATTAGAACTGGGATTCAAACCAATGAGTTCTGGCACCAGTGTCCGTGTTCTTAACCACCACACTACACTCCCTACAACAGAGAAGGGTGTTCAATAAACATTTGTTAAATAAGTGAAAAGAAATATTTGCCACATGAAAAGAATATGGGAGGTTAACTTCTAGAATGGCGGAGTAAGGACCTCTAAGACTCAGCTCTTTCATAAAAACAATGAGAAATATGGCAAAAAATGTCTAGATCAATTTTTGCAGAATTTTAGAAATTAACTAAAAGCTTGCAACAATCCAAGGAAAGTTTATTCAACAAAGACAGCTAAATCTCACTAAAAAGAGCAAGTTTTGTGACATTATAACTTGTGCCAATCCTATTTCCCTCTCCTTAGCTCCAATATATTTGACAAATAATAGCCTCACAACTATGATAGCTGTGAAAACCAGCAGCTTAGCAGCAATTAGAGGAGGCAAGAGGAATTTGGAGCTCTCCAAATATCCCATCCCCAGAGAACTGTCACTATTTGACTTGTCTGGCAGGATGCTGAAAAGTTCCATTCTTGGGGCTTGTCTTTATTTCCCCTGACTCAGAGTTTACTCATTTCTATCCCCAGGGCATTTGCCAAAAAAATCAGCAGCAATTGTTTAGGATTGCAGCTGCCTGAGGTGGCATTACCAGTTGGGGCTAACAAGAAGCTGACCATAAAACTTAAAAGGAAAAACTATGGAATGAGATGTTCATGGGGGGCTTTGTAAAGCTCTGACATATTCTTGGGTATCTAGATGGCCACATGCATATGCAGGGCTCTGTGCATACACAAAAAAGACCTGAAAAGGTCCCAGTCTCTTTGCTCTGACTGACATTCAGGTTCTGTGAAAGCAGGATGTGAAGGTTAAGGCAGAGTGGCAAACTGAATGCAGGAGTGTGAGGATCCACCACAAACAGGACCCCTTTGGCAAAGGCTGGAGACATTGTTTCACAGTATTTAAGAGAATCTCTGTCCAATACTTAGCTCACCACTAAGCTAACCAAGCAGAGACATCAGTGGCCACATAAGACAAAGAATACAGACTTTAGAGAATTAGTGCAGGGCCTAAAATAAACCAACAGCAAGTACAAGAACAATAAACATCAACAACAAAAAATCCTGGGAAGGAAGACAAATCTGATTTTCAGAGTTGCAACATTGTATTATTTTAGATGTCTACTTGTTAACAAAAATTACAAGACACGCAAAGATACAGGAAAGCATGACTCATGTTGTTTGTTAGGTGCCGTTGAGTCGGTTCTGACTCAAAGCGACCCCATGTACAACAGAACACGACACTGCCAAGTCCTGTGCCATCCTCACAATCGTTGATATGCTTGAGCCCATTGTTGCAGCCACTGCGTCAATCCATCTCATTGGGCATCTTCCTCTTTGCTGACCCTCTACTTTACCAAACATGATGTCCTTCTCCAGGGACTGACCCCTCCTGATAATATGTCCAAGCATGTGAGACGTAGTCTCGCCATTCTTGCTTCCAAGGAGCATTCTGGTTTTACTTCTTCCAAGACAGATTTGTTCATTCTTTTGGCAGTCCATGGTATACTCAATATTCTTCGCCAACACCACAATTCAAAGGCATCAATTCTTTGGTCTTCTTTATGTATTGTCCAGCTTTCACATGCATATAGGATAATTGAAAACACCATGGCTTGGGTCAGGGGCACCTTAGTTTTCAAGGTGACATCTTTGTTTTTTAACACTTTAAAGAGGACTTTTGCAGCAGATTTGCCTAATGCAATGCATCTTTTGATTTCTTGACTGTTGTTGATCTATACACAGTAAAAAAAAAAAGAAGTCAATAGAAATTGTACCTCAGGAAGTCCAGACATTGAACTTACTAGACAAAGACTTCAAATCAGCTGTTATAAATATGTTCAAAGAACTAAAAGAAACCATGTCTAAAAAATTAAGGGAAGTATGAGAACAGTATCTCACTAAATAGAAAATACAAATAAAGAGATAGAAATTATAAGAAATTCTAGAGTTGAAAAGTACCATAACTGAAACAAAAAATTCAATAGAGGGGCTCAACAGATTTGAATTGGTAGAAGAAATAATCAATGAACTTCAAGGAAGATCAATTGAGATGATCTACTCTGAGGAACAGAAAGAATAAAGATTGAAGAAAAATGAACAGAGCCTCAGAGACCTGTGGAACACCATTAAGCCTACTAACATATGCATAATGGGAATTCCCGGAGAAAGAAAAGGGCTGAAAGAATATTTGAAGTTAACTGTATCCGGCAGCATATTAACAGGATTATACACCATGACTGGGAAGTATATATCTCAGGAATGCAAAATTGGTTTAACATATTAATATCAATCAAAATAATACACCATATTACTAGAATGAAGGACAAAATCCACAGATCATCTCAACAGACGCAGGTTAAATATGTGAAAAAAATCCAACACCCTTTCATGTAAAAAAGAATCAACAAACTAGGAATAACAAAGAACTTCCTGAACTTGATAAACGGCATCTGTGAAAAACCTACAGCTAACATCATACTTCATGATGAGAGCCTGAATGCTTTTCCTTTAAGATTAGAAACAGGACAAAGATGTTCATTCTCACCACTTCTATTCAACATTGTACTGGAGATTCTAGCCAGCACAGTTAGGCAAAGAGGGAAAACAGGCAGCCAGATGTAACATGATCTTTTTCAGAGAAAATCCTAAGGAACACACACACACAAGCTTATTAGAACTAATAAGTCCAGCAATGCTGCTGGATATGAGATCATTATACAAAAACGCATGTTACTTTCATACACTAGAAATGACAATCCAAAAATGAAATTAAGAAAACAATTTCATTTACAATAACATCAAAAAAGAAAATACTTAGGCGTGCAAGAAACAGAAAGTAACAGAAGAGATGTGAGACTTGTATACTGAAAACTAAAAAATATTACTGAAAGAAATTAAAGAAAATTAAATAAATGGTAACACAGCCCATATTCATGGACTCTAAGACTTAAAATTGTTAAGATGGCAATACTCCCCAAATTGATATACAGGTTCAATGCAATTCTTATCAGAATTCCAGCTGACTTTATTTTTAGAACTTGACAAACTGATAGTAAAATTAATATGGAAATATAAGGACACAGAGAACAGTTAACACAATCTCAAAAAACAAAAGCAAAGCTGAAGGACTCACACGTCTTGATCTCAAAACTCAATGCATAGCTACAGTAATCAACATATTGTGATACTGGCATAAGGATAGACATATAGATCAATGGGATAGAATTGAGAGTCCAGAAATAAAACCTTACATTTATGGTCAATTAATTGTTGACCATGGTGACAAGATAATTCAATGGGAGAAAAACTAGTCTTTTCAACAAAAGATCCTGGAACAACTGAATATACACATGCAAAAGAATGAAGTTGGACCCTTACCTCACACCACATACAGAAATTAACTCAAAATGGATCAGAGCCTGGAATCTAAGAGCTATAAATATAAAAAATATTAAAAGGAAACATGAGAGTCTATCTTTGTGACTTTGAGTCAGGCAATGGTTTCTTAAATATGACACCAGAAGCACAGGTAACAAAAGAAAAAAAAATAAATTGGACCTTGTCAAAATGAAAAACTCTCTTGCTTCAAAGGACACCATGAAGGAAGTGAAAAGACAACCCACAGAATTAAATTTGAAAATATTTGCAAAGTACACCTCTGATAAGGGGCTTGTATCCAGTATGCATAAAGAACTTTCATGACTCAACAATTAAAAGACAAATGACAATTTTTAAAATGGCTAAATGATTTGAATAGATATTTCCCTAAAAAAGATATACAAAGGGCCAAAAGTACATGAAATGATGCTCACCATCATTAGTCATTAGGGAAATGCAAATCAAAACCACAGTGAGATACCTCTTCACACTAACTAGGATGGATATAATCAAAAAGGAAGATAATAACAAGTGTTGCGTAGGATATGGAGAAATGGAACTCTCATACACTCCCAGTAGGAATGCAAAATGGTGCATCTGCTTTTGAAAACAATTTGGCAGTTCCTCAAAAAGTTAAACATAGAGTTTCCATATGACTCAGCTATTCCACTCCTATGTATATACCCTGAGAGAACTGAAACATATGTCCACACAAAAACCTGTACATGAATGTGCATAGAAGCACTATTCATAATAGCCAAAATGCTGAAATAACCCAAGTGTCCATCAACTGATTAGTGGATAAACAAAATGTGCTGTATCCAGACAGTGGAATATTATTGGGCCATCCAAAGCAATGAAGGACTGACACACGATACAACACGGTGAACCTGAAAAGCATCCTAAGTAAAAGAAGCCAAACACAAAAGGCCACATATTATATGATTCCATTCATATGAAATGTCCAGAAAATCAAATCCATAGACAGAAAATAGACCAATGTTTGGCAGGCACTGAGGCGGGAAGGAAGGAGTGACTGCTAATGGATATGATTTCTTGTGAGGGGTGATGAAAATGATCCATAAGTAGTGGTGTGGTTGCACAACTGTGAATATACTACTGAAGGATAATTTGGTGAAATCATTCAAAATACAAAATGTACACATTTTGGATTATTTTGAGAATCAATAACAAAATGATAACTAAAACACTCTTATTTGTTTCAAAGAAATTACAATAGACACTAGAAAATATTTAAGGCTCTAGAATGCAGCTAAATCAGCATTGGAGAGGGAAATTCATTACCTCAAATGCTTATATTGCCAAAGAAGAAAGGTTTCAAATTAATGAGCTCATCCAATTTAAAAGTTAAAAAAATAAACAGCAGAGCAAATCCAAAGAAAGAAGGAAATAATAGACAATAATAGAATAGTTAATGAAATAAAATATACTTATTCTTTGAAACAAAACTTTTATTTATTTATCTTAGAGACGTATTCAAATATACGGAAAATTATGTAAGTCGATTCTCATTATTCATGGTAGTTATGGTCTATAAAGTTGCCTTGAACTCTGAATTAGGAATATCGAGCCAGCCATTGCTTGCAGGAGAATTATGGAGCTAGGTTCCTATGAGTCTCTGCTCAGATTTTCATCAACCAATCAATACATAACCTTGTTTGAAACCCTGGTGGCATAGTGGTTAAGTGCTACGGCTGCTAACCAAAGGGTCAGCAGTTCGAATCCACCAGGCGCTCCTTGGAAACTCTAGGGGGCAGTTCTACTCTGTCCTCTAGGGTCACGATGAGTCAGAATCAACTTGATGGCAGTGGGTTTCTTTGGTTTAAAGTTGTTGTTTTTGTTAGGTGCCATCAAGTTTGCTCTGACTCAAAGCGGCCCTTTGTACAACAGAACGAAACACAGCCCGGTCCTGCGCCACCCTGACAATCGTTGTTATGCTTCAGCCCACTCTTGCATCCACTGTGTCAATCCATCTCTGTTTCAAGGCACTTTATTTAATATATATATTCTTTAAAAAAATTAGTTTTATGCAGTGTTTCTTTATAATAAAACACTAGATAAGAAAGGTTTAACATTTTCCTGACCCCGGATAATGTGAGTGTAAATTTCTTTGGCTGTCAACCTCACGATTCACAAACTTAGCCACTTTTCTATCTTTCCCATAGCTTCATCATTACTTTAGCACTTTCCAGGGAAGCCTCACGTACAGATCAGCACATTTCCTGTTCCTTTTTCTGGATGTACTGGATTGTTGATCATTAGTGTTGAAGTCACAGCCAGCACTTCTGAACCAAGATGACGCAACACATATATTTCCTCCGCAAGGCACACCACAGCACTTCAGCACTGTGCTTGGCAGCCATTTTAAACAGCGAAGTCACCACCAACAAACCGTATTTACAGTATGAGAGCTAACACGAGAAGGCAGAGTGTCGCCTTGTTCGGCCTCAGCTTGGAAGGTACCTGTCAGGTGACTCAAAATTTTCACTGCTCTTCTCATGTCAACAAATGACCACCAAAGTGCTGTATTGATTTCAGGGTTATAAATAAAAAAAAAAATTCTCACAACAGGTCCAATAAGCAACATCATGATCAATGAAGAAAAGATTGAAGTTATCAAGGATTTCATTTTACTTGGATCCACAATCAACGCCCATGGAAGTAGCAGTCAAGAAATCAAACAACGTATGGTACAAGGCAAATCTGCTGCAAAAGACCTCTTTAAAGTGTTCAAAAGCAAAGATGTCACTTTGAGGTCTAAGGTGTGCCTGACCCCAGCCATGGTATTTTCAGTCATCTCGTATGCATGCGAAAGCTGGACAATGAATAAGGAAGACCGAAGAAGAATTGATGTCTTTGAACTACGGTGTTGACAAAGAATACTGGATATACTACAGACTGCCAAAAGAATGAACAAATCTGTCTTGGAAGAAATACAGTCAAAGTGTTCCTTAGAAGTGAGGATGGGGAAACTTTGTCTCACATACTTTGGACACGTTATTAGGAAGGACCTGTCCCTGGAGAAGGACATTATACTTGGTAAACTAGAGGGTCAGCGAAAAAAAGAAGACCCTCAATGAGGCAGACTGACACAGTGGCTGCAACAATGGGCTGAAACATAGCAATGATTGAGAGGATGGCACAGGACTGGGCAGTGTTTTGTTCTGTTGTACATAGGGTGGCTATGAGTTGGAACCAGAATACCTTACTGAGCAGTAACCTGGGCTAGAAGAAAACACACCAAACACCTGAATTCACGGTAACGTCAATTGGAACCCATTTAGTAGTACAAAAACAACTCCATTCGTCATAGGCTAGACGTTTTTTCCTGGGTCCTTTGCACGTATCCTTGCACGTAAGCACTAAGTATATAGCGCTCCCCCCCGCACACTGTCGTGAGCAGACCTCTACCCAGGTGACATAGAACACTTTGCTGTTTGTTGCAAGAATCTTGGCATTGATTTTTGTATGTAAGTTGCCTAATAAAAGCTAGATCTGATCAACCTGGCTTTTACTATCTCTTTTTTCGGAATCCAACCCATGCCCCTCAGATCCATGTTTGTCGCTGGTCCAGTGCGGTGTGGCAGACATGGAGAGGGGCCTAAAGGGTTGCCATTGTTTTATTTGCTAAGTTAGGAGGGGAGTATCTGGGCATTTTATTATAATTTCTAATTGTCCTTTCTTTGGTTTATATATATTATTTGTCTGATAAAACTTTTCAAGGGCCAAAACAGAAAAGAGCGCAAAAACTCTTGAAATTGGTGGCAGTGTGTCTTAGTTTCCTAATGCTGCCATAACAAAATACTACAAAGTGGGGGACTTTAAAGAACAGAAATTTCTTTTCTTACAGTTCTGGAGGCCAGAAGTCTGAATTCAGGGGACAGGCAGGGCTATGTTCTCTCTCTGTCTCCGTGTTGATTCCTCCCGAGGGCTTTGAGAGAGAACTGTTCAGTGGCTCTCTGCTAGCTTCTGGTGACTGCCAGTAATCTTCGGCGTTTCTTTTCTGCTTTTAGATGTATGTTTACACAGCATAGGCCTTATTTCTGTGTCTGTTCTTCCCGTTTATAGGATATCACTCAGAAGGGATTAAGATTGAGACTGTTAAAGAGAAATTGAGGACCAGAAGAATTGACAAATTCCTCCACATTCACAGGAAAATTCATGAAGGTCACTGACCCTTGTCGAATGTACCCCGAAACAGATAAAAAGAAATAACGGGGAGACACAGTACCTGCGTAAGTCCTCAAATCCTCCTTTTTGGTAAACCAGAAACTAGGTCAGCGTTTATCTTATGCAAAGAATTTAACTTTTGGTAATTTCCCTTGCTTCCTGAGAGAGAATTCTAAAACTTTAGAATTTCCTGAGTAGTTGAAGTGCTTTGATTATCTTAAAACCTCTGGGGTACACCTGAGCATTTGTGCAAATAAATGGGAGCTGGCCAGCCACACAGACCACCTACTAACCTCATCTCAGGAAGGGGCATATCCAATCAATCACGTTACGCTTAAAACCAAAAAACCAAGCCTGCTGCTATTGAGCGGATTTCGACTCAGCGATCCTATGGGACAGAGCAGAACTGCCCCATAGGGTTTCCAAGGAGCAGCTGGTGGATTCAAACTGCCAACCTTTTGGTTAGCAGCCAAGCTCTTAACTACCACACCACGAGTACTCCTTGTTAAGATTAGCCAATGGCTAATTTTCTGCTCTACTTCATCCATAAAAACTCATTGTGACCGGCCTAAGGTGAGCTTTCCTGTTTTTCTGAACAGAAAGGTCTCTCTGTAGGCCTACAGATTTAGCTGCTCGAATAAGCCTCTATGCTTTAATTATTTCTGTGCTCCGATTATGTTGACAGATCTCACCGTATGCCGGTATGACCTCATTTAATTTAACTGACAAGAGAAGAAAAATCCTTTTTCCAAACGAGGTCATATTCACAGGTACGGGGTTAGGACTTTAACATGCCTTTTCCGGGGACACAGTTCAGTCCACAACACAGCGGTTGCTTTCTGAGAGGGGAATGGGATGAGGAGGGAGGAAGACCGTTTGCTGCAAGCTACTTCACACTGCTTGATGTTTGTGTCATGTTCACCTGTTACCTAATTGAGAGATTTTTTTCAATTTTATTTCTTATTTATTGTGCTTTAAGTGGTAGTTTACAAGTCAGTCTCTCATACAAAAACTTAGACACACCTTGCTATATACTCCTAGTTGCTCTCCCCCTAATGAGACAGCACACTCTTCCTCTCCACCCTGTGTTTCCCACGTTCATTCAACCAGCTTCTGCCCCCCTCTGCCTTCTCATCTCGCCTCCAGACAGAAGCTGCCCACATAGTCTCATGGGTTTACATGAGCCAAGATACTCACTCCTCACCAGTATCATTTTCTGTCTTATAGTCCAGTCCAATCCCTTTCTTAAGTGTTGGCTTCAGGAATGGTTCCAGTCTTGGGCTAACAGAGGGTTCAGGGACCATGACCTCTGGGGTCCCTCCAGTCTCAGTCTGGTCTTTTTACTAGAATTTGAGATCTGCATCCCACTGTTATCTCTCAGGGTAATTAAAAGATTTTTAAAATTAAATTTGTTTTGAAATAAAAAAAGGGTACGGGCCAGGGAAGCCCTCACCTCCAGCTGGATGTGGCTTCTGCAGGTGTTTGAGGGCTATTTTGCATGTCCCAGATGGTCACTGATGTGGAAGGCTGGTCTGAGGAGGCCATGGGACAGGCTGGCATCCAAGGGGTGAGGAGTGTGGATTCTCCTTCAAAATGTAGTATCTCACGGTAGAAAGAGTCCCTGTGAGTCAGGGGGAGACTTGGCCCCTCAGCCTATCCTATGTACTCTCCTTTTTTCATTTTATTGTGGTTTGGGTGAATGTTTGGAGCCCTAGTGGTGCAGTGGTTAAGAGCTCGGCTGCTAACCAAAAGATCTGCAGTTTGAGTCCACCAGGTGCTCCTTGGAAACCCGATGGGGAAGTTCTGCTCTGTCCTATGGGGTCACTATGAGTCGGAATCAACTCAACTTGACAGAACCAAGTTTTGGTGAATGTTTACAGAGCAAACTAGCTTCCCATTTAACAACTTATGCACATTTTGGTTCACGGCATTAACTGCAACCCCCTCAATGTGACAGCACTCTACCCCCTTCTTCCTTGGGTTCCCCGTTTTCATTCGCCCATCTTTTCTGTCCTTTCCTGCCTTTTGGAATTTGTCTTCGGGCAACTGCTGCCCTCTTGGTCTCATGTGGTTGATTACGCTGAGGAGCACATTCCTCATGGGTGTTATTGTTCACTTTACAGGCCTGTCTATTGTTTGGCTGAAAGGTGATCTCTGGGAGTGGATTCAGTTCCAGGTTTGAAGGGCATCTAAGGGCCATAGTCTCAGGGGTTCCACCAGTTTTTAGCCGACCAGTAAGTCTAGTCTTTTTTATGAACTTGAATTTTGTTTTACATTTTTCTCCCACTCTGTCCAGGATCTTCTATTGTGACCCTGACCAGAGCAGTCGGTATGGGTAGTCAGTCATTATCTAGTTCTTCTGGTCTCATGCTAGTAGTGGAGGCTGTGCTTTGCGTGGTCCATTAGTCCTTTGGGCTAATTGTTTCCTTGAGTTTTTTATTTTCCCCACTTTTCTTTGCTCCAGACAGGAAGAGACCAACAGTTGTATCTTAGATGGTTGTTCACAAGCTTTTAAGACCCCAGCTACTACTCACCAAAGTAGGATGCAGAACATTGTCTATATGGACCATGTCATGCCGACTGACCTATATGTCCCGTGAGACTCTGATCTTAAGCCCTCAAGCCCAGTGACTCAGTCCCTTGAGGTGTCTGATTATGGCTAAAGAGCTTTCACAACTCTGCCTCCTGTGTGCTCTACTTTCAAAACAGTTCCAGGACCCATCCTCCCTGGTTCCCATCCCAGTCTCATCCACCCTTTTTCCCCAGCTGGACCATTGCAGCAGCCTCCTCACTCACCTTTTTCCTGTGCCGCCCCCCCCCCCCCCCAATCTGTTCCCCACAGCAGCCAAAGGGACCCTGTGAACACCTGAGTCAGATCAGGCCTTCCTCTGCTGGAAGCCCCTCCATGTCTCCACCTACAGAGTAAAAGCCAAAGTCCTGCCCTTGGCCCACGGAGCCCCACACAGCCTACCCCATCACCCTTCTGACTTCATCTCTTACCACTCCCCCACTTGCTGACTCTTCTCCAGCCACACAGGCCTCCTTGCTGTTGCTGGAACACGCTAGGTACATTTGTGCCTCAGGATCTTTGCGCTGGCTGTTTTCTCTGCTTGGAACGCTCTTCCCCCAGTCTGCACAGCAGCTCCCTTTTTACATCTCCTTCAGGGCTTTGCTCAAATGTTGCTTTCTCAGCGAGGACTCCCCAGCCACCCTTTAGGGTGTAGCAAACTGCCGCTGGACTTGACAGCAGTTATCACCTTCTGACATTATGTATGTTTTACTTATCTTGTATATTGTCCATCTTTCACTAGGCTGTCACCTCCAGAAGGGTGATTTTTAATATCTTGTTCACCATTTTATCCCAGGTGCCCTATAAAATATTGGCTTAATAAACATCTATTGAATGAGTGAATGACCACAGAGCAGTCCATTAGAGGGGCTAAGGCTTGCACACTTCCAATCCTCAAAGAGCCCAGATTCTAGTTAGGAGACAAAAAATAAACAAATAAGCTAAATATTTTCACAGGGTGATAAGCACAAAACCTAACCCACTGCTGTCCAGTTGATTCCAACTCATAGCGCCCCTACAGAACAGCAGAACTGCCCCATAGGGTTTCCAAGGAGTGCCTGGTGGATCCAGCTGTCGACCTTTTGGTTAGCAGATGTAGTAAACCACCAGGGGTTTCAATAAGAAAGGCAAAGAAGGAGATAAACAGGGAGCCATAATTATAATGTGGATGGGGGCTTACTAGGCTGGGGTGGTGGGGAGGCGACATTTGAGCCAAAGCCTGTTGGATGAGGAGCAAAGATCTGAGAAAGGAACATTCTAGATAGAAGGAACAGGCAGTGCAAAGGCCCTGAGGTGAGAATGAGCTATGAGTATTTGAAGAACAGAAGGAAAGTCAGTGTCTTCGCCGTGTTGAGAACAAGTGGAAAGGGGCAGGCGTGAGTTTAGGAGGGTCTGCGGGCCATACCTCTGTGGGTGTTGAGGGGAGCAATTTTTTCTTTGAGAGGCTGTTCAGCTGTGGTGACTTCGAGCTGGTCTATCCCCTCCATGGGCTTCGGTTTTACATCTGTGGAATGGGAGCAGGCCTTTGAGGGCCTCTGTTTCCAGACATTCTGGGCATTCCTCATGACAACGCTTTGAGACAGGTGCTATCACCATCTCCCTTTTGGATGAGGCAACAAAGGCTCAGGAAAGGCTAAATCAAGTTCCCAACGCCAAAGAGCTATTAAGTGCAGCCTCCATATTTGAACCCAGGCAGCCTGGTTCCACAGCCCATAGTCTTAATCTCCGTTCCATGTGGCTAAGAGCTACGGCTGCTAAGGAAAACACCCGGCAGTTCTCTGTATACCCTATGGGGCAGTTCTACTCAGTCTTAATGGGTTGCTATGGGTCGGAATCCACTCGACGGCAACCGGTTTGGTTTGGTTTTTGTAATCATTAACAGGTGCTGCAGAGCAGTGGTGACATGAGTCGGCTTTGGTGTCAGACAAACCCTGGCACAGCACTTAAACAAGCTGTGGGACCTTGGATCAGTCTCTGGCGCCCCGAGCCCGTTTCTGCGCATGTACAGTGTGCATCCCAACATGTGCCCCAAACAACAGAACACGTGGTTACCCAAGAGAAATGATCGCGTGAATCCTAAACAAGAGCGTAACTTTCTACCTGACACGGTTGTTCTAATTGCAAGGAGGGGACAGGGTGGGTTTTGAGCCCCTTTTCCCCACTAGCCTTCTAGCCGTGTTCCTCCATTCAACAGCGGAGCAACTCTCGGTCTCCCCCCACGCCACCCGCGCCCCCCTCGAACACACACACTTTCCCCCCCACCGGACGGAAAAGCGGTCGCGGTCCCTTTAAGGCCCGCCCCTCCCTCCCCCAAAACTTCCAGTGTCTGCTCCCTTTTCGATCCGGGACGGCCGGCCGGGCTCGCCGCCGAGCTGGTAGGGGCTGGGGCCGAGGGGCCGTGCAGGGGTGCGGGGGCTTTCGTGGGAGGCGCCGCCGTGGCCCGCGGCCGCCGCCGGGGCGAAAGGGGTGGGGGCGGGGCGGCGCGCGGGGGTGCAGGAGCGCTGCCGGCCGGTCGCTCGCGAGGGCGCCGGGCGCGGGCGGCGGGGACGTGGAGCCCGGGGCCGTGGAGCCCCGGGCCGGGTCGCCGCGCTCCGTCCGCCCGGCCGCGCCGCCGCCGCGAGGGGCGTCCGGGCCGGGCGCGGGGGCGGGGAGAGGAGGGCCCCTTCCCCTCCCCCCACCGCATTCCTCTGACGTAGGGCCTGGCGACCCCGCCTTAGAGTGGGCCCGGCCGCGCCTAACGCCCCTCGCACGGGTCACGTGGGCACGACGTCGCGCCGCCCCCGCGGGCGCGGAGCCCCGGTCGGCCGAGTTCCCGGGGTGGCCAGGAGCTGGCTTGGGTCCCCGTCAGCCTCCGTGACTTTCGTCGCCCCCTAAGGCGGAAGGCCCGCCGCTGTCGCGCCTTGTTAGTGCCACCGGCCCCACGAGGGCCCCTGTCTCGGGAACCCCCTTCCCCCGGGGGAAGAGGCTCCAGATCGTCCCCCGCATTCCCCAGGGCTCCAGGCTGACTTGCTAAGTACGGTGTCCCCCCAGCGGCCAAGTCGGCCGCCTTTCTCCGCCCGCCGCCCCGCACCGGGAGCTGGAGTTGCCCTCCCCGTTGCGGCTGTTCGTTTTGTCGGGCCCTTGTGACCGAGGAAGGGCATCGTCTGCAGGGTAGTCCTGGGTGGCCGAATCTCGCCCCCGAGGAAGGAGGGCCGGACAGACCCGTAGGCCCCAGGAACGACTCCCCCTGGCAGCGCGCTTGCAGTGTCCCAGGCGCTGTGCGAGGTGCTCGGTAGGGCGAGGCGGGGACCACTGCTCCTTGGCCCCCAGGAGGCTTCCGGACCGAGGGAAAAGACAGGCCCATGCTGTTAGGGCTGTCACGTGGGACCAAAGGACAGGGTGGTCAGAGGTTACGGAGGAAGCCCGGGAATCTGCACTGCTAGGGGCAAGGCACGCTTTTGAATTCAAGGAGGGGACCCGTGGACTGAGCCTGCACCGCACAAAAACCGAAACCAAGCCCGTTGCCGTTAAGTCGGTTCCGACTCATAGCGACCCTATAGGACAGAGTAGAACTGCTCCGTAGGGTTTCCAAAGAGCGCCTAGTGGATTCAAACTGCCGACCCTTTGGTTAGCAGCGGTCGTAGCTCTTTACACCACTTTGGCAGCAGGATCTCCCCGCTCCGCACAGGCAGGAGGAATTGTCCCGTAGCTCTCAGAAGGGACAGTGAGGGCCTGCATAAGCACAGACCGAGAGGTGCGCAAAAGATGGTGCTCTCTCGCAAACGGAAAAGTTACTGGGGCTGAATTTAGAAGTGGAGCGGTGAGATGACGCCGGCGAACCGGACCGGGTCCGAGAGCGGACGGGAGCAGCGAATGGCTTTAAGGGAAAGATTCAAATTTGGGTTACAAAAATTCCTCCTGCATTGTGAAAGCTGAAGTGGAGAGGAATAGGGTATGGCGATGGGGCCAAAACTGTCCTGGGAGCTGCACTTCCGTCCTGGTCTAGCCTGCCGGCACTGGACACAGGGGAAGAAACAAAAAAACCCGTGCCGTCGAGTCAATTCCGACTCATTGCGAGCCTACAGGACAGAGCAGAACTGCCCCATAGTTTCCAAGGAGCGCCTGGCGGACTCGAACTGCCGGCACAGGAGGCACTCGGTAAAGAACTGCCGGGTTTCCTGGCCTTCGCTGTCTTAGGCGGCAGCTCCGGCCGAGGGGGTAGCCGAAAGCACGTTCGCGCAACCGTTCTCGCCCGCGGTCCTCTACTAGACTGCGCCAAAGGTGCTGCTCCCCTTTGTCACCCAATCAGAAGCCATCATTAGTCCTACCGACTGAGGGGACGCGGTCCACTCTCTATTGACCAATCGGGTGGAAATGCAGGAGATAGGGACCCGCATTAACCACTGGAGAGAGGCAAAAGGGAGGGGTTTCCTGTTATCCATGCGGAATGGCGCGGGAAAGTAGTCGGCGGACTGGGAACGAAGGCGCTTTCGGTTCGTTGTATTAGGCAGTAAACCAATGAGAGTGGGAAGGAGGCGGAGCTTCTCAGGGAGGGGGTGGAGACTTAGGCGCCCATCCGGTGTTCCTAGGGAGGCCAGGCCTAGGAGCTTTAGTGCCAGAATTTCGACCTATTAAATTCGAGTTTATTTTAAGGCGGCGGGTTCAGCAAAATGACTGGCAGAAAGCGCTCGCCTATAAGGAGTGCCCCGGACAAACGTGGGCGGACCCTTCCGCAGAACGGCGTGGGCAGCACCCAATAAACGCACGAGGCGTGAGGCGCCTTCCCCTCCCCCCGCGGCGGGACCAGTGGCTCCCCCTATCGGGTGGGGGCGGTGGGTGACGGGCGTGTCCCTCCCCCAATGAGAGGCGGGGGGAGGCGGGTTTTGAGCCGCCATGTCGCGGAGGCTGCTGCCCCGGGCGGAGAAGCGGCGGCGGCGTCTGGAGCAGAGGCAGCAACCGGACGAGCAGCGGCGGCGGGCGGGAGCGATGGTGAAGATGGCGGCGGCGGGCGGCGGAGGCGGCGGTGGCCGCTACTACGGCGGCGGCAGTGAGGGCGGCCGGGCACCTAAGCGGCTCAAGACTGACAACGCCGGCGACCAGCACGGAGGCGGTGGTGGCGGCGGCGGAGGAGCCGGGGCGGCGGGCGGCGGCGGCGGGGTGAGACCAGATTCCAAAGCGCCGGGGGTGGCCGGGAAAGGAGGGAAAATTTTCACCTTGTGGATATGTATTGGGGGGGGGGGGGGTGTCTTTTGCGCACGCGCTCAGGCCCTCGCGCCGTTGACTGGGTGGGGGAGGGGCGGGCGTTGGGCAAACGGCGGGGTTTGCGCGAGGACAGGCGCTTGCGCGTGCGCGTCATTCTGAGATGGGGGAGGAGGGATGCCCGGAAAAGGCAGCTCGCGCTGCCGGTGGTGCACCGCGCAGGCGCGGCGCGGCTGGCGTGTGGGGGCCGGACACGCGGTCGGGCTTTTTTTCCCCTTTGCCATTATTTTCTGCGGTCCTCCTGCGCAGGCGCATTTCTCCCGCCCAGCCTCGTGGGCGGTTGCGGGGGCGCCTCCAGAGCGGGAACGGGTGGGCGGTGGCCTCGTCACCTCCTGAGCAGAGAATTCGCCTCGATAGATAAACTGTTTGAGAATATTCCTGAGAGTTAGAACGGACTTGCATACTTTTATGACGGTCGAAAACGGGAAGGTTGGAGGTTTTTGTCCGGCTCTCTCTCCAGGTTCTGGAAGTTGTACTTGCAGAGTTTTCCGTAGTTTCGTGGTGGTGCACGGTTATAGTTCACTAGAACTTTAAACTGTTTCAGGTTTTGTTGCACACATTTTAAGTTCATTCTAGTTGAATTCATAAAACTTTTTTTTAAGTAGGGCTTAAGCTTTTCAACTTAGAGAAAAGCCGGTGAAGAAAGCTGAGGCGAATTAGGTTGTAGTCAGCAAGGGGCAGTCTGGGATGAGAACTCAGGGCTGTGGAACTCCACACCGCCGAGCCCGGCGGCTCTACCTCCTGTGGCTTGTGTAGTTCGTTCCTGAAATAGAACCTACTTCGGCTTCTGTTCCGTGGGCTTCTGCCCGGTTGTGACAGGAGGTTGGGCCCAGAGCCCAGGAGAGGTGGCAGAGAAAGTTACTGTTTTGCTGATTCCCAGGGGCTTCTGTGTGGGTGGAAAGATAATTCCCTTGGGAAGGGAGCAGTCATGGTTGTTAGTGCTCGAGTTGGAGTTTCTCTTCTTCCTGAAAGGCGTTTCTCCTCCAATTTTTGTCTTAAGTTTGGGCTAGTCAGTATTTTTTAGAGAGCAGGTGTAGCCTGGTGAGTGAGTGGAAGCTAAGAAGGGCCAAGGCTGGCCTGGCTGCCACAGCTTCTGGGACACATGGTGGTTTCCCCTGACTGGACCTGGGGGTGGCTGGTGGGGAACAGCAGTGCTTGGCCAGGTGGGGTGGTAGCAGCCTGCTCAACCAGAGAAAGGGTAGAGGAGCTGGGGCAACTGCCAAGGGAAAGCCCTGACTCCTACTGCAGTAGCCAAGTGTTTGCTGAGCCTTTCCTGCATCTTCCAAGTCACTTTTTTTCCCCATGTTTCCTTGATTGAGAGAACCAGTGACAGGCAGGTCCTTGAAAGAATGTGAGATTGGGGCTTAATTGGTCCTCTTTTCTGCCTTTCTTCGAAGCTACAGCAAGAGCCAGTGGACAGGTGGCCAGCTACTCAGGGCTTCAGCTCTGCTGGCCTACAAATTTTCTGAATTTTTTGGTGGTGATTGGCTTGAATTACTGCCCCTCATTTGTTCATGTACCCTTCCTTGATGACACCCAACTGTTTCATCTGACTGGGTCTCCAACAGTACAGAGACCAGAAAATGAAGTCTTGTTTTTGCTTTCTTTCCCCAGGAGAATTACGATGATCCGCATAAAACTCCTGCCTCACCAGTTGTTCACATCAGGGGCCTGATTGATGGCGTCGTGGAAGCTGACCTCGTGGAGGCCTTGCAGGAGTTTGGACCCATCAGGTACCAGGCTCAGAGGCCAAGCGTTGGGTTTCCAGAGAAGCCAGCTTCTCGGCATTCTTGGGCATCACTGGTTTCTAGTCGAAAGTAGTGACTTGGCTTTTCTGGTCCAGGTTCCTTTGGCTAGGTCCTGGGACCCCTCTACCCTTGGGGTTGGTTATTGTACTTTGGATCAGGTTGTAGCAAGTTCATTATTTTTTTCCACTTCTCTCTAGTAGTTTCTAGTCGGTTATTTCGTTTAGTAAATATCAGCTAAGTGTTTAGAACATATTAGATGTTGGGAGCATAGTGGCAAACGGAAGTGTCCTGGACACCGTCCAGACCGTTGCCTACCCGGAGTGATTAGCCCTGTGGTAGGGGAAGACCAGGACTCAATGGGAGGCATCTGATGCTGAGGCGAGAAGGGCATAGGAGAGCTTCCCAGCAGAGGTGATAACTAAGCTATACCTCTTTTGCCTGTTGTGCTGCTTGTGGCAGGGGTGTTTTAGATCAGGAAACCACGTCTGGGTATGGAGGCGTCCAGAGGCCATGGAAGAGTCAGTTCACAGGAACGTGGAGGACGTTGTCTTTGTTCTTCTGTTTATGCCTCTGAGAGGGTTGAAACCTGTGTTCTCTCTGACAGCTATGTGGTGGTAATGCCTAAAAAGAGACAGGCGCTGGTGGAGTTTGAAGATGTGTTGGGGGCGTGCAACGCTGTGAACTATGCAGCCGACAACCAAATCTACATTGCTGGTCACCCAGCTTTTGTCAACTACTCTACCAGCCAGAAGATCTCCCGCCCCGGGGACTCAGATGACTCCCGGAGCGTCAACAGTGTGCTTCTCTTTACCATTCTGAATCCCATCTATTCCATTACCACGGTGTGTGCTTCCGTGAGGCCCTCTCCCTTCTTCCCCATCCCCTTTGAGCCAGACTGACTCGCCGGAGGCCCTTCATCTTGCTTCTTTGGGTTTTTACAGGATGTTCTTTACACTATCTGTAATCCTTGCGGTCCTGTCCAGAGAATTGTCATTTTCCGGAAGAATGGCGTCCAGGCTATGGTGGAATATCCTTTGCTGGGAATTGGATGTTCCTTGGTTAGGGACTCTCTTGGGTTGGCAAGAGTCGGTTCTTTCAATCAGCACGTATCTACTGAATGCCTGCCACGTGCTAGATGCCATCACAGCCAGAGGCTGATGGGGAGATGGCTGTTGAACAAGTCATCAGATGCAGGGTGGGAAAGTACAGATCTTTAAGTATGATGAAGAGAAAGGACCAGGGTGGTGTGGAATACAAAGGCGAAAGAAATCTAAAAGGAAATCTTGGAATGTCTGTGAGGAAATGCTACCCAGTTCTCATGAGATAGGAGTTGGTATTCCAGTTAGAGGAAACTGTGTGCAAAGGCCCTAAGATGGGAAGGAACTGAGTGTTGCAGAACTAGGTGGATCTGAGGACTGAAGAGCAGCTGACAAGGGGGAGAGGAATGTGAGCATTGGAAGAAGTTAATAGGGCATTCTGGGTAGTGGGTGGGGTGAAGTCAGGCCCAGGGTGTGCCACTGATGAGCTTAGGGCAGGGAGGTAACATGGTTGGTTACCTCCCTGCCCTAAGGAATTGGGGGAAGGAGAACGGCTGGGGTAGTGGTAGGGGTGGTTGCTGCCAGCAGCACCTCTAGGCTGGGGTGGGGGTGGGTACAGAGCACAAAGGCACTGGCCAGTGGTTAGTGGTTGTGGGGAGGTAACTGACCCCAGATCGCACATGCATCACAGTTTTCGGCTGCCACCTTACCCTTGTCTCTTTTCTGGGACTGTTGGAGATCTTTCTCAGAGATCTCCCATGACAGGATTTTCCTTATCTTGATTTACATTTGACTCTGTACAGAGCGCCCAGCGGGCCAAGGCCTCACTCAATGGGGCCGACATCTACTCTGGCTGTTGCACTCTGAAGATTGAGTATGCAAAGGTAGGCGTGGGTGGGGACTGCCCCTTGTTAGCGACCAGGTGAGCTGGGGCATGGCTGATTTCAAGTGTCATCTTCTTGTCCCTGCAGCCTACACGCTTGAATGTGTTCAAGAACGATCAGGATACTTGGGATTACACAAATCCCAATCTCAGTGGACAAGGTAATCCTGGTGCCCACTTTGTGCTAAACATACCCTGCCTTGTTGTTATTCAACTAGCGCATTTCATAGATCTGGGTTCAGGGTTATGTAATGCCATTGGGCTCCCTGTGGACACGGGAGGGCCTTGGGGAACAGACGCTGGAAAAGCACACCCCAGCGGGGGTGAGCATGATTGAGGGGCCTCTGTAGGTCTTATCTCCTTGAGGCTCTTTGTTGTAGCTGATGGGGGAGAGGCAAGACAGAGGGTTGGATGGGGTGCGGAGCAGGACCTCCTGAGGATAGAGCAGGGTGATGGTCTATAAACCAGTAGCAGCTTCTAGCTGGATTCTGCTGCCTCTTTTCTAGGAGTCTGGTTAGGGTCACTGACTCCATTCTCACTTACAAGGGAGTGGTCCCCTTGCTCTTTACTGTGGAGGGTCTGATTGTGGGGTTAACAGATTGGGGAGGTGATGAGGGCTCCCGGGCTCTTGCAGCAAAGCCTTTGAGCAAGTTGATCTCGTGAAGGTGAGACACTGGATTGGAGCAGGGCGGACACGGCTCACCTCACTTGGCAGAGGGGACTCAACAGCTCTGCAGAGGGCCCTAATGGACAACCCCCTTCCTAGGGTCTTTCAAGCATGACTTGCCTTTGATAGGAGGGGAGAGGTGGAGGATTGCCTTGAAAAGCAGCGGCACCCCCTCAGCAAGACCGTCCATCTGTGTTTGCCTTGGTCTGATACGTCCGACTAGGCCACGGGCTGAGGGAGGAGGCTGGTTGCTGCCATCTCACAGGCCCCGGGAGGCCAGAGGTCCCGGTTCCTAGACAGGCCTGTCTTGCTCACCCTTGCAGCTGGGACGCAGTGGGCAGGGTGGGCTAGGCTCTCCCCAGGACCCAGCTTGCACAGAGGGCCCTGCGGGCTCGGCTGCCCTTTCCAGAGGTCAGAGGCAAATTGGTGATGGAATGAATGTACCAGAGCGGGCAATGGCATTACATGACTGCTAACAGAAACATGGCAACCAACCATTTCTTCTCCAAGGAACATAAGTAGAAGATGTGCAGACCAGCAGGGGCTAGTGGCAGGGGCTGGCTGTGCATTGGTTTTGATGCCTCTCAGCTTTGGCTGCCCCAAGGCTGGGGGCCAAAAAATGGGCTGCTGAGGTAACCTGGAGTGAGGGCGGTGCTTCGCCACCCCTCAGGACCCATACTTCAGCGGCTCTGCCTCTGCACATTGCTCACCAACACACAGGGTAGAAAACCACTAGCTCTTCTTGGAGAGAACAGAACATGCAGCCTCCACCACGTCCCCAGAAACAGCCGCAGACTTGAGCTCACTACATCAAGAACACCACACCGCGCTCCAAGGAACAGCTACAAGCACAGAGGCAGAGGCAGACAGAGACAAAGAGAAAGAGACGCAACATGGCAGCAGACACTGCTTTTTATTAAACATTTTTTAAAAAGTCAAAATCCAAGCAAACTCGAACCCGAGAATGTACACAGAAGTAGGAAACACAGAGAACAGAGCTCTCCCAGCCAGCCAGCGGTGCTCTTTTCGGAGAACGTTTCGTAGACTGAAGTAGATTCCATGGGCCTCCAAGACAATAGGATCCTCTCCATTCCTCGCCATATGGGTGTTTTTGTTTTGTTGTTGTTTTTTAAGTTCTTTGGTTTTGGGGAGGGCCTTCTTTTTTTCTTTTCTGTTTTGATATTTTTATTTTTTCTGCAGTCACCGGCTGCCAACATAATCTGCACCAACTGGAGATCAGAAACCAAAAAAAAAAAAACCAAACCACAACAGCAAAAAAAAAAAAAAAAATCAAAAAACCAAAACAGACCTAAAACCAGACAGCCAAACAGCTCAGAGGCACACAGTTACCTGCTGGCGGGTAACCGGGCGTGCTCCCAAGGCCAAAAGCGCGGGCATAGTGGGGCCACTGGCACACTCCATAACCAGGAGACACGTACACGGAGCGCTACACAGCCAGAAGCACCGCACCACCGCACTGAGCACATAAATGTGAGGAGCTGACAACACGGAGGGACACTACCCACCTCATACACCTTTATTTGCCACTTTCTGGTATCTTCTGAGGACAGAACATCTGAGAGCCAATTTTGATTTAATCAAAGCATTGACTTTTAAATCAATTCTTTAAAAAAAAAAATTATAGCGGATGTGTGCCGTAACTTGTATTTATGACTGTAAAACCATGTGATGCAGGGTCGCAGTGTATGTTTGATGGGACGCCATCTTTCAGAACTGTGCTAACTCACTGTTGAAGCGTCCAATGGTAAGAGAAAATACAGATTTGTTTTTTGTGACAAATGGATATTGTACTCTGTACTTCTGTAAGTAGCCATTTTCCATCTTTGTAATGATTGGTTGTGGAAACAACCCTGGCTGGGTGGCAGGAAAGGGCAATGGCCTCAAGAGCTCTGGCTTTGGAGTCAGCCAGACCTGGGTTCAAATCCTGGCTCAGCCACCAACTGTTCAGTTTTCTTATTTGTAAAATGGGGCTGAAATAGTACCTACCTCATAGGGTTGTTGTGAGGAATTCTACAAGCTGTGATGTCTGTAAAGCACTTAGAGCAACGCCTGCCACTCAAGCGTTCAGTTAACGGTAGTGATCATGAACTGAGCCGGGGACAGGAGGTGGATTTGCGCCATTGTCTGGGTCCGAGAATGTTGATGCCTTGTATATGATTGCTTATTTGAACTGATTGTTGATGTTGCCCTGCTTGTTGGCTCCTGTGGTCCCTTTTCTTGGGTTGGATGGGCCTGGGCGGGAAGGTGACTGGGATGAGGGTTGAGAAGGGTGGGACCTAGAGCTCTTGGAACCTTGGGGGCCAAGTTTTATCTGTCTGCCTTCCTGGGATATTTTCCTGCTTTTAATCGAGTCCTTCATTGGGAGTTATATTTTAGAAGGCTATCCTTGGCCCTCATTACATACCAGACTTCTGTAGCAGCTGCAAGTTCCTCGGAGGGCCTGTGAGCTGGGCTTCCCACTAGGGCCAGGCAGGCGATAGCCCAGAACCTAGCCTTATCTTTTATAGAAAAAGGAAACTCAGCCGCTTGGGTGTGGGTAGGGGTGAGAAAGTAAGCCTCTGCCTGGAGGCTTGAGTTTCATACCCATCCCTGGATTAGACTCAAGGAAGGAGGGGAGGCCCCAGTAGGTTCCTCCTGTAAGGAGGGAGGGTTTACAGCAAGGCCCATGGGAGCTGAGGGATTTCGAGACTAGCCTCTAGTTAGGAAGGGGAGAGACTCCTTTGCAAGTTGGGCTCTAACTGTTTTTTCTGCCCGCAGGTGATCCTGGCAGCAACCCCAACAAACGTCAGAGACAGCCCCCACTCCTGGGAGATCACCCTGCAGAATATGGTGAGGGCAGGGGGTTCCCCTCCGTGGACTCCCGTGGCTCATGTGCCTCTGCCCGCCGTCCGCCACGCAAATTCTCACCCGTCCTCCCTCTCTTTCCTTCCCACCCCCCAGGAGGGCCCCACGGTGGGTACCACAGCCATTATCATGATGAGGGCTACGGGCCCCCCCCACCTCACTACGAAGGGAGACGGATGGGCCCACCTGTGGGGGGTCACCGCAGGGGCCCCAGCCGCTACGGCCCCCAGTATGGGCATCCCCCACCCCCTCCCCCACCACCCGAGTATGGCCCCCACGCCGACAGCCCTGTGCTCATGGTCTATGGCTTGGATCAATCTAAGATGAACTGTGATCGAGTCTTCAATGTCTTCTGCTTATATGGCAATGTGGAGAAGGTGAGCTTCCGCTAGGTCCGCTTCTTTCTTTGTAAACCTGGCAGGCCTGTTTTCCCCTGTGGGAGGCTTGAGCCTCAGGACTTGGCAGTCAGCAAAGTGGCAGGGGAGCCTGGCTGGGAGCGGGCAGACCCAAAGCGCAGTTGACTCAGGCCAGGCCACCAGCTGCAGACAGGTTTTGTGTGGTCGTCACCGGTGGGCGGCTTTTCGTTTCTAATGTTAAAAAACGAGGATGATACCATACAGTAGTTAAATTGTATCATTATATAATCTTATAAACTATATCAGAATTCACACATTGAAGTTAGAAATCATCACACGAGGGTTTCTTGCAGAAGCTTGAAATGATCCGTTAACACTGAACCTTCTTGTTTTCCTTATGGGACAGTTGGGGCTGACTGGTGGCTGTCCCCTGAGACCAGGTGGTTTGTCCTTATATCAGACCTATCTGGGCCCCAGAAACATTAGCATTGGAAGCTCTTGGCCTGGCCTGTAGTGATGGTAGTTCTGACGCTTTAACTTCCTTACCTGTACACCTGGTGCTGGTGAGAGTAATGAGGTGTAGTAACTTGTTACACTTCTGTAATAACCCTTAACGAGATAGGAGGGCAAATGGAGGCACGTAGATTAACTCAGTGAGGTTTACATAACTTTTATGTGGAAACAGGATTCAGCTAGGAGGCTTGGCTTCAGAGCTGGCACTGCGCTGTTCTTAAATATTTTTATATACTGTTATGGTGGAGAAATACATTATGATCCAATATGTGTAGATGAGTGTGTGTGTGTATAACAAACGACGTTGACAGGAACAGCTGTTTCTGTTTTCTGGCTATGTACCGTTTGCTGTTGTGCTTTATTAACTGGCCCACTCTTGGGTCCTGGCCTTGCCTAGGCTCTGCTGCCCACCTTCTGTTCAGCACTTTCTGGGGGCCAGGGTGCTCCTCCACCCTCTTGGCCTCCTGTTCACAGATGGGGAAAGGGAGGGCGAGGTCCAGAGTAGGGCTAGTTCCTTCTAACTGATAAGGGTGAAAGAAGGGCCCCTGGAAGCAGGGCAAGTGCTAACTGCAGCTGTTTTTTTCTTTCCCCCAAGGTGAAATTCATGAAAAGCAAGCCAGGGGCCGCCATGGTAGAAATGGCTGATGGCTATGCTGTGGACCGAGCCATCACCCACCTCAACAACAACTTCATGTTCGGGCAGAAGCTGAATGTTTGGTAGGTACCCTAGTCTCCCAGGCTGGAGGGAAAGGGAGTGGGGCCCGCTCCAGGCACAGCCCAGCAGAGGAACAAGGAGACGGACAGGGGTGGGTGTGTGGGGTGTTCCTGGTGTTCTCTGAAACAGTGAGAAAGTGGGTTGGCCTGGCCTCAGCTGTTGAGCAATGCTCCCGAGGCTCCCAGGGCTTTCTGACGGGCCCAGGGCCAGAGTGCGGGGCATGGGGTACAATTTCTGGGTCTTGACGAAGGGCTCTCCTTTTGTTCCTGCAACAGTGTTTCCAAGCAACCAGCCATCATGCCTGGTCAGTCATACGGGCTAGAGGACGGGTCCTGCAGTTACAAAGACTTCAGCGGCTCAAGGAACAATCGATTCTCCACCCCGGAGCAGGCAGCAAAGAACCGCATCCAGCACCCCAGCAATGTGCTGCATTTCTTCAACGCCCCCTTGGAAGTGACTGAGGAGAACTTCTTTGAGGTGGGTGCCACGGAGGCTCTCAAGGAGTTGGTCCCTCAGCACAGCCATCTGAGCAGGTCATTTATTTAATTTGCTCTTTCAGCAGATATTTCCTGAGCTCCTGCTCTGCTAGGCCTTGAGTTTAGTGCTGGAAGCACAGCAGGGACCAGGACAGACTAGGATCCTGCTTACAGGTTTCTGCCAACAGCAGGGATCAGAGCCCAGTCTCAAAACAGCCACGTTGTCAGGGCCCCAGGGTGCCTAGATAACATCAGAAGGTGAGGTCAGAGGGGAACTAGGGCACCTGTGGGGGGTAGCGGAGATGAGGGCTGACTGGCTGAGTTGGACATTGGATCTTGCTCTGGCCTGAGAGTTTGCTGTTCAGTAAACATTTACTTAGGATCAATGCACTCCAACAGCTGCTGAAGGGGGAAGTGTACAAAGTCCTTCCCAGTCCTTGGCAACATTGAGAGTGGAATTTTCAGACCTGTCTTGTGTAGAAGTTAGAAACCCTTTTCTCCAGAACACTCCAAGCACTCAGTCATGTGGGGTACAGTTGCCATGCGGTGCTGCCTGCGTCTTTGAGTCTGGTGTCTCCTTTGCAGATCTGTGATGAGCTGGGAGTGAAGCGGCCCTCCTCTGTGAAAGTGTTCTCAGGCAAAAGTGAGTAAAGTGCCCCCGCCTTCCTCCCAGGTTCCTGGTCTGTAGACAGGCGACTGGCGGCTTCCTGCTGCAGTCAGCTGAAACCTTTGTCTCCCCTCGCGTTCTAACCAGGTGAACGCAGCTCCTCTGGGCTGCTGGAGTGGGAATCCAAGAGCGATGCCCTGGAGACGCTGGGCTTCCTGAACCATTACCAGATGAAAAACCCAAGTGAGTATCTGCATGTCCTGCAGTCATCTCCCTGCTGGCCTCATGGCTGACTGGCTTTGGGCCAGAGCAGGCCCGTCCTGCCATTGAGACAGGGCCTCAGACAGTCCCTCTCTGTTTCTGACACAGGCCGGCAGGCAGGCAGGCAGGCGGGACCTGGTCGCCAGGAGAGCTACCTGATGGTCCCCATAGGAGGGCCAGCCTGTTGTTTGCTGCCACCCACTCCACTAGCTTGGGAGTTGCTCAGGCGGGTCTTCCAGGGAGCTGGCATTCTCTCAGCGTCAGAAGCTGCCAGTAATACCCCTAGCAGAGCAGTGTCAGCCGGAGAGGTTGGCTCAGGCAGTACTCAGGCAGAGGGCTAGCAATGGGATTCTCCACGAAGATAAAGGAAGGGAAGGAGAAATGCTTTGTGCATTTGGTTCATTGTTAAGTCTCGCATCTGGCAGAGACCAGTTAGAGCCTGCAGTTGAGCTGGAGAAAATGGGAGATGTGTGGAATATGGGATGCGGGTGGGGGAGCTGCCAGGTAGAGCGCAAGCTAAACCTATTTTCTCTCCCCCTTCTTTGCAGATGGGCCATACCCTTACACCCTGAAGTTGTGTTTCTCCACTGTTCAGCATGCCTCCTAATTAGGTGCCCAGGAAGAGTCCCATCTGAGCAGGAGAACATTTTTCCTTTTTGCCGTTTTTGTTTGGGTTTTTTTTTTTTTTTTTTTGCAGAAGTTCTTGTATTCTTTTTTTTTAATGCTAGGTTAGTTGAGCTTAACCATAATGGAAATGCTGGAAGTCTGGAGGGGAGGGGGAGGGGAACTGGTATCTCCCAAGATTAACCTTCACTTTTTAAAAATTACTGTACATGTGATTTTTTTTCCCCCGTTCATACATTTGTGCTGCCCGTGTAATCTTGGCACATTTCAATAAAATTGTTTGGAAAAGAAACAGCTCTTGTTGGTGACTTCTAGGGGGTGTATATTTTTTTCCCTCTGCTTGGTCTTCTGAAGGAGGTACAGGCAGGCCAGTGCCCAGGCCCAGACCTGAGAGGAGCCAGGTGGGCCAGAGCTGCAGGCCAGGAATGTTGCGAAGAAGTAGGGAGTCTTTTGAGGAAAATCCTCATGGGCCCAACCCAAGCAAGTTCAGTCTAGATGGAGAGTCACTTAAAAGTCAACAGCAGGGGTCTTAGCCCTTCTGCAAAGAAAACACCTTTGCAGAAAAATACAGTTCAAAAATAAAACTCCAGAAAGATAAAATTAAGAGACTCCTAATCCCTTCACCCAAGATGCTTTGTTCTGTGTTCTGTATCATACCACATACAGAGGTCCCTCTACCACTGCAGAAGACCCCTGTATGGCTGTGCCATTAATTTAACCTGGTCCCAAAGATACTCAGTTTCTTGCTACTGTAAATAGTACTGCAACAACTATCCAAATACCATATCCACCTTCCCTTATAGTAATCTGGAGATAAATTCCTACCAGTGGAATTACTAGCTAAAAGACATGTACAATTGGAATGTAGGTGCTCCGTAATTGTAGATGTGAACTTTTTTTTTTAACTGTGCTTTAAGTGAAAGTTTACAAACCAAGTCAGTCTCTCATACAAAAATTTATGTACAACCACTCTTTCCCTCCACTGTTTTCCTATCCATTTGGCCAGCTTCTGACCCCCCCTGCACCCTTTCATCTCCCCTCCAGACAGGAGATGCCAACATAGTCTCTTGTCTACTTGATCCAAGAAGCTCATTCTAAACCAGTATCAATTTCTATCCCATTGTCCAGTCCAATCCCTGTCTGAAAAGATGGCTTTGGGAATGGTTCCTGTCTTGGGCTAACAGAAGGCCTGGGGATGATGACCACCTGGGACCTTCTAGTCTTAGACTATTAAGTCTAGGCTTTTTATGTGAGTTTGGGGTCTGCATGCCACATTGCTGCTCTCCTGCTCTCTCGGGGTTTCTCTGCTATATTCCCTGTCAGGGCAGTCATCAGTTGTAGTCAGGCACCATTGAGTTCTGGTCTCAGGCTGATGTAGTCTCTGGTTTACCAGACCCTTTCTGTCTCTTGGGGAAAACCCTGATGGCATAGTGGTTAAGTGCTACAGCTGCTAACTGAAAGGTTGGCAGTTCGAATCCGCCAGGCGCTCCTTGGGAACTCTATGGGGCAGTTCTACTCTGTCCTATAGGGTCACTATGAGTCGGAATCGACTTGACGGCACTGGGTTTGGTTTTTTTTTGGTTCTGTCTCTTGGGCTCATCATTACCTTGTGTCTTTGGTGTTCTTCACTCTGCTTTGCGCCAGGTGGGTTAAGACCAACTGATGCATCTTAGATGGCCGCTTGCTAGCGTTTAATAAGATTCTAGTCACCACTGTCCAAAGTGGTATGTAGAAGGTTTTCTTAATAGATTTTATTAACACCAGTTGGCTTATATATCTCAGGAGGGGTTGGTCCCCAAACCCCTGTCCCTGCTACACTGGCCTTTGAAGCATTCAGTTTGTTCAGGAAACTGCTTTTGGTTTAGTCCAGTTGTGCTGACCTCCCCTGTATTGGGTTGTCTTTCCCTTCACCTAAAGTAGTTCTTATCTACTATCTAATTGGTGCATACCTCTCCCTCCCGCCCTCCACCCTCTCCTAACCATCAAAGAATATTTTCTTCTCTGTTCAAACTATTTCTCCAGTTCTTATAATAGTGGTCTTATACAATATTCCCCTTTTGCAACTAATTTCACTCAGCATAATGCCTTCCAGATTCCTCCACGTTATGAAATGTTTCACAGATTCCTCACTGTTCTTTATCGATGCATAGTATTCCATTGTGTGACTATACCATAATTTATCCATTCATCCGTTGATGGGCACCTTGATTGCTTCCATCTTTTTGCTATTGTAAACAGTGCTGCAGTGAACATGGGTGTGCATATATCTGTTCGTGTAAAGGCCCTTCTCTAGGATATATTCCAAGGAGTGGGATTGCTGGATCATATGGTAGTTCTATTTCCAGTTTTTTAAGGAAGCGCCAAATCGATTTCCAAAGTGGTTGTACCATTTTACATTCCCACCAGCACTGTATAAGTGTTCCAGTCTCAACACAACCTCTCCAACATTTATTGTGTTTTTTGGATTAATGCTAACCTTGTTGGAATGAGATGGAATCTCATTGTAGTTTTGATGTGCATTTCTCTCATGGCTAATGATCGTGAGCATTTCCTCATGTATCTGTTAGCTACCTGAATGTCTTTTTAGTGAAGTGTCTGTTCATATCTTTTGCCCATTTTTTAATTGGGTTATTTGTCTTTTTGTAGTTGAGTTTTTGCAGTATCATGCAGTTTCTAGAGATCAGGCACTGACCGGAAATGTCATAGCTAAAAACTTTTTCCCAGTTTGTAGGTAATCTTTTTAATCTTTTGGTGAAGTCTTCGGATGAGCATAGGTGTTTGATTTTTAGGAGCTCCCAGTTATCTAGTTTCTCTTCTGCATACTATTTATGCCATGTATTAGGGCTCCTAATGTTGTCCCTATTTTTTCTCCCATGGTCTTTATTGTTTTAGATTTTATATTTAGGTGTCTGATCCATTTTGAGTTAGTTTTTGTGCATGGCGTGAGGTATGGGTCTTGTTTCATTTTTTATTGCAGATGGATATCCAGTTATGCCAGCACCATTTGTTAAGGAGACTCTTCCCCATTTAACTGACTTTGGGCCTTTGTCAAATATCAGCTGCTCATATGTGGATGGATTTATGTCTGGACTCTCAATTCTGTTCCATTGGTCCATGTATCTGTTGTTGTACCAGTACCAGGCTGTTTTGACTACTGTGGTGGTATAATAGGTTCTAAAATCAGGTAGAGTGAGGCCTCCCTCTTTGTTCTTCTATTTCAGTAATATTTACTTATCCAGGGCCTCTTTCCCTTCCATATGAAGTTGGTGATTTGTTTCTCCATCTCATTAAACAATGCTGTTGGAATTTGGATCGGAATTGCATTGTATCTACAGATCGCTTTTGGTAGAATAGACATTTTTACAATGTTAAGTCTTCCTATCCATGAGCAAGGTATGTTTTTCCACTTATATAAGTCTCTTTTAGCTCCTAGCTTGTCATAAATACAATCGTTTTACTTGGTTTTTCCGGTCTTTGTTGTAAGAGGGCTCCCCAGAAGTGTCTTGTCTATTCCACCATCTTGGCCCTGCCTCTAGACATGAACTTTTGAAGACGGTTTAGAGTTGGGAGTGCAGGTCCTAGCCTTGAAGAAGCCTGGTTTGAGAACCTTGGCTCCTACTGGAGAGAAGAGGCTGCCTCAGAGCAAGCAGGTCTCAGGTGCAGTGACTTGATTACCGCATGTGGGCTTGAGAAAGAATCCAGTCTTTGGAAATTTACTGTGATGTTAAACTCACATGGTTAACATCTACAGAAGTCACATGGCATCATCTATCAGATGGACAAACTGCTTCACCAGGGAAAGTTTCAAACAGCCTCTAACAAGCAGAAACCGCGGTTGTCTTCCAGCCAAAAACGAAATCAAGTAGGATTTGTTTTTTGCTTTTTTAACCTACAGAGACCCCTGCTGGTGCAGAGGTTAAGAGCTATGTCTGTTAACCAAGAGGTCATCAGTTCGAATCCCCCAGCTGCTCCTTGGGAACCCTATGGGGCCGTTCTACTTGGAACCGACTTAACGGCAATGGATAAAGTGGGTAAAGAGTGAGGTTCCCTATTCTGTCTCCCTGCACCCAGTTCCATTCATTATTAGCAATGTTTTGAGTCTCCTCACACAGTCTACATATATACTGTGTTCCATACACATACATCCATGTGTTGCCGGGTACTAAGTCAATTTTGAGTCAGCCCCACGTGACAAAGTGCAACTGCCCCATAGAGCTTTCTAGGCTGTAATCTTTATGGACAAAAGCCTGGTGGTGCAGTGGTTAAGCACTCAGCTGAGAACCAAAAGTTTGGTGATTCAAACCCATCAAATGTTCCGCAGAAGAAATACGTCGCTGTCTGCTTTCACAAAGAGAACAGTCTTGGAAACTCTATGGGGCAGTTCTACGGCACTCTGTCCTATAGGGTCTCTATGAGTCAAAACGACTCAATGGCAATGGGTTATCTTTACAGAAGCAGGTCACTAGGCTTTTCTCCCACTAAGTGTCTGGATGGGTTCAAACCTACACCTTTTGGTTAGCAGCCTAGTGCTTAAGTGTTGTGCAGCTAGGGCTCTTTTACAGCCATGTACGACCATCTATTTTACACCACGTGGTTATACACAATGTTTTGTATCTTAACTTTTCTCACTCAGTATCGGCATAGTGGTTTCATTTTTTCATTTTGTAAATAAACAGTCCTCTGTTGATGGATAGGCAGCCTCTGCAAAAGCAGAGAAGACGTGTTCAAAAAGAAAGATACATCCTTCAGTCCCATCTGACCAGAGACACATGTGTCTACTGCCTTAGTGAACATCTTCCTTGACATTCATTCCTAAGCAGTTTTACAGCACTTACTATACGCTGCTGTTTTTCAAAGTGACTTTCTTTCTAAGAACATGGACTTTAGAGCCACATAAATCCCTATTTGAGCAATACTGAAGCCCCCAAACAAAAACCAAACCCGCTGCCGTTGAATGGATTTCAACACACGGCCACCCTATACGACAGAGTGGAACTGCCGTGTAGGATTTTCAAGGAGAATTTGAACTGCACTCCCAGCGACCTTGAACTAGTAACTTTCACTCTGAAAAGTTTCCTCTGGACGCTTCCTGGTGTTGTGGAAATTCAGACAGACTGGATACATACATTTAGCTCTGCATGGTACAGTCAGTGTTCAGCGCTGCCCGTCTGTACTTTGATCCCGTTACGTGGGTAAGCTCATAGTGCTGGATGTTCTTTTTTTTTTTTTTTTAGTTAACACGCAATACAACATTATCACAAACTTCCAGCGCTGCAGTTAATACCCTCCCTGGACATTAAGGCTGTGTCTACCTTCTCCGCCATTACGAAACAGCGCTGTGATCAGCTTCATACAGAAACGTTACCCGGCAATAGGTTACACTCCTAAGACTGTTTATAACTTCCGGGGCCAAAATTCCCATTTCCACGCTTTTTTTTTTTCCTACCTCTGCAATTTTTCCAAGCCCGGCCAGCAGAAGAACTAAGAACGCAATTTCCGGTTGCCCTTAGTAGAGATGGCGGGCAGAAAGGCATGCTCCCTGGCCAGTCTGTGGCTTCGATGCCCTCACTCAACATGGCGGTCTTCCGGGCCTGCCCCCCTTGGCTTAGTCCGGTCGTTTAGGTTCGCCACTCTGTGAGCATGGCGGTGGCGGTGGCGGTGCCGTTGGCGGCGGCTTCTCGCGGACTCCGGGGTCTGATGCTGCGGCGTGAGTCGCCTCTTGACTTCCGGGGGCTCGGCGCGGATGTCGCGCTGTCGTCGCGACCATAGGACGGAAGGCGCCTGTCCGGTGTCTAGGGCTCCGGGGTCCGTGCGCTCCGATCTGAATTTCTCCCAAATTCTGGGGGCCTGTCTGGTGTCGATGATGGCGCGGTATTCTAATCTCACGATCAAGGGTCTGAGGTGGTTCTCAAACTGAGGCCACTGCCGAGGGAGGCACCCCTAATCTTGAGGGCTGAGTCTTCCTAAACGAGGCCTCTGAGTGGCCTGTGGTCCCCATCTGGGGGCCCTGAGAAGTGTCCCCTCTGGTCTTGAAGGTGCCGTGTCCCCATTCTGGGTCTTGGAAGAGCCGGTCTCTCAGTCCGGAGTGTTCGGAGGTCTTTGGGGTCAGCACTCTTTCTTTCTCTTCCCAGGGCTTTTGGCCCCCACCCAGCCAGGTCTCACATGTAGCTGTCGCCCCTTGAGCTCCCCTGCACAAGATGAGGCCTCCCAAGCAGCCCCCGTCAAGGCGCCAGGCCACAGCTATCAGTCTCTTCGGGTGACATCTGGCCCAGGACACATTCTGCATGTGCAGATAAACCGACCTGAGAAGAGGAATGCCATGAACAAGGCCTTCTGGAGGTCTGACCTGTGTATCCTGGAGGCCTGCCTGCAGGAGGAGGCAGAGGCTGAGGGGCTGGGTAGGGGTGGAATGCAGTGGGTAGATGGGTGTGAGGGTAGAGGATTCCTGCCTCAGACACAGCCCTTTTCTCCCTGCTTCTCCACAGCGAGATGGTGGAATGTTTCAACAAGATATCCGAGGATGCCGACTGTCGCACTGTGGTGATCTCTGGTGAAGGAAAAATGTTTACTTCAGGTACCAAGTGTACTTTTCACACCCACCCCCACCAGTCTCTCCCACTCCTGGACATAGAGCAGAGCTTCTGAAGTAGGGTTTTAAGCAGTTTCTAACTGCCACTTTTATCATTTTTATAAAAGGCCTAATTTAAAACATTCAGATACAGAATTTAGCCCACCAGAACGTGTCCGGGCCATGGACCCTGATGTCTGGGTTTCCTTTCTGGATCTGTGATCTTGGGCAAGGCACTTAACCTCTGAGTCTTGGTTTCTGCATCTGTAAAGTGTGTTCTAGGGTAAAACCTCTGAGAGCCGGAACCTGTATAAGGTGGAAACCTGTCAGAGAAGGAAAAGTCAAATATTTTCCACTAATAGAGAGCCATAGAAAAGTGGTAAGACTGCATCCCCATTGTATTGGGAATTCCATGTTGTGGAGACTCTGGATTGTATTATATAACTCCAAAGAGTGTCAGATTTCCTCTTTAGTGGGTTGGTTGGAAATGAGGGTAAAGTCCGTGGTAAGACGGACTTGCCAGACCTGGAAAAACAAGGCAGTCCCACTGGGTTCTAGCTCTCACAGGTTTTACTGTGATAGTGACATGCTTTCATGCAATTACTTAACACGCAATAACTGATTTCCACATAGCCAAAACAAAAAAAAACTGCCATTGAGTCAGAGTAGAACCGTGCTCCACAAGGGTTTCACGGATGTGACAGTTCGGGAGCAGGTCATCAGACCTTTCTTCCTGGGCGCCTCTGGATGGGTTTCAACTGCCAACCTTTCTTTAATTTCTCTTTTGCACTTTGCACTACCTGACAAAATATATTTTCTTATTCATCTGGTTGTCTGTCTACTGTAGTGGTTTGGGGGTTCTAACCTGCTGCGCCTGGGCTCTGTCCTCTGGGTGGGGCCTGGGAGGCTGAGTGAACCCTCACGACCCCCACCAGGTATTGATCTCATGGACATGGCTTCAGTGCTCCTTCAGCCCCAAGGAGATGATGTGGCCCGCATAAGCTGGTACATGCGTAACCTCCTCAGCAAACACCAGGAAACTTTCAGCGTCATCGAGAAGGTGACTCTGGGGCTGGCAGGGTGTCCCCACTGCCCACCTCTCCTAGCTGGCCCTGACCCTGCTGCAACCTTTCCTTCCAGTGCCCCAAGCCTGTCATCGCAGCCATCCATGGGGGCTGCATCGGTGCAGGTAAGTCTGCACCCCCACCCAGGGTGTTCACTCTGGCTGGCCCCTTTGGCTGCTGGCCTTCAGCCTCAGCCAGTGACCTACAGCCTCAGAGGTGTGGCTGCTTAGACCTGATCCCCAGATTCAAGCCCACATCCCAGATGCAGGGGTTGTCCTTGGGGTGTTTAGTGTCCTAACCTCTCTCTTCCAGGTGTGGACCTCATCACCGCCTGTGACATCCGGTACTGTGCCCAGGATGCGTTCTTTCAGGTGAAGGTGAACCATGCTTCCCTGAGCTTCAGCTACTCAGGTGCCTACCCCCTCCTCACTCCACCTTTAAATCTGGGCAATGAGTGGGGCAGGAGGGCCTAGAGGAGCCTGAGGGCTTCTGGGAAGAGTTAGTCAAAACTGAACCCTAAAACGTAGGTTTGGCTAGAGAAATGAAAACCGTCACACAAATAGACATATGCTCACCCACGTTCATTGCAGCATTGTTCACAATAGCAAAAACATGGAAACAACCTAGGAGCCCGTCAGTAGATACATGGATAAACAAGCTATGGTACATACACACAGTGCAATACTGTGCAACTATAACGGAAAACGATGAATGTGCAAAGTATCTCACAACTTGGTTGAATCTGGAGGGCATTATGCTGAGTGAAATCAATCAATCAAAAAAGAACAAATATTGTATGAGACCACCACTATAAAAACTCATGAAAAAGTTTACAAACAAAGAGAACCAATCTTTGATGGGTATGAGGGAGAGGTGGGATGGGAGGGAAAGGCACTAAATAGACAATAGACAAGTGGTAACTTTGGTAAGGGTAAGACGGTACACGATACTGGGGAAGCCAGCACAGCTCATCCAAGGCAAGGTCATGGAAGCTCTATAGATACATCCAAACTCCCTGAGGGACTGAAGTGCTGGGTTGAGGGCTGGGAGGACCGTCTTCTTGGAGCACATGTAACTCAATTGGTGCAACATAGGTTATAAAGAAAACATTCTAATCGTACTTTGGTAATTAGCGTCTGGGGTCTTAAAAACTTGTGAATGACCATCTAAAATACTGCACTGGTTTCACCCTGTCTGGAGCAAGGGAGGAAACCCTGGTGGTGTAGTGGTTAAGTGCTGTGGCTGCTAACCAAGAGGTCGGCAGTTCAAATCCGCCAGGCACTCCTTAGAAAGTCTACGGGGCAGTTCTACTCTGTCCTATAGGGTCGCCATGAGTCGGAATCGACTCGACGGCAGTGGGTTTGGTTTTGGTTTTGGAGCAAGGAATAATGAAGAAAACCAAAGACACAAGGGTAAGATTAGTCCAAAGGGCTAATGGACAACAACTACCACATCCTCCATCACACTGAGTCTAGTACAAATAGATGGTGTCCGGCTATCACCACTGACTGGTCTGACAGAGAGCACAATAGAGGGTCCTGGACAGAGGTGGAAAAAAATGTAGAACAAAATTCTAACTCACAAAAGAAGTCCATGCCTACTGGTCTGACAGAGACTGGAGAAATCGTAAGAGTATGGCCCCAGATACTCTTTTAGCTCAGTAAAGAAGTCACTCCTGAGGTTCACCCTTTAGCCAAAGACTGGACTGGCCCATAAAACAAAACAAGACTAAATGGACACACCAGCCCAGGGGCAAGGATGAGAAGGTAGGAGGAAACAGGAGAACTGGTTAATGGGGAACCCAAAGTTGAGAAGGGAGAGTTGACATGCTGTGGGGTTGGCAACCAATGTAACAAAACAATATGTGTATTAATTGTTTAGTGAGAAATTGGTTTGCTCTGTAAACCATCTAAAGTACAAAAAAAAAAAAAAAAATCCACAAGGAAAAAGGCTTGGCCATGGGAGGGAGCAAGAGTAGGTGGTCCTGGTGAGGTCAGTAGTGAATAGGAGGTGGAATGAGGCCTGCACGTGGTGGAGGCTGGAGCTGCTGATGGCTCAGTGCTGGGGAGAGCTCAGTGCAGCGACACAGGGTCAGATGGGCAGTTAGGAAGGCTTCCCCACTCCCCGCCCCGGAGATAAGCTTGGCTGACCCCAAAGAATGGAGAGGGCAGAGGGAGTTGAAGGGTGGGCTGTATTCTAGACTGAAGGACTCTGCCCAGTCAATGTCTGTAGATGGGAATGGAATGGGGTGTTTGGGGACCCCCTGAGCTGGGAAATGGGGCACGACCCCCTTCCTGGCTGAGCTGGGGTCAACCCCAGCGGTCAATGAAAACCAAATGACTGCCCCCAGGAGGTGGACATCGGTCTGGCAGCCGACGTGGGAACCCTGCAGCGTCTGCCCCGGGTCATCGGGAGCCAGAGGTGAGAGGGGCAGAGAGAAGAGGACCGCAGGGCGCCCCCGACGCGGGGAGACGGCCGTCCCTGACGTCCCGCCCCTCTTGCAGCCTGGTCAACGAGCTGGCCTTCACCGCCCGCAGGATGATGGCTGACGAGGCCCTGAGCAGCGGGCTGGTCAGGTAGGGCCGAGGCCGGGGGCGCGGGGCGGCCCGCCCCCAGGACTCCTCGGCCCGCGCGTTCCTGGATCGGGGTCCGCTGCCTGCTCCGATCGGCCCGCTTTACGGCGGGGCTTCGCCGTCCGCTCGGACGGGCCCCTTCCTCCCTGCGGGCGGGAGGACGGAAGGTGAGGAAGCCCCGCCCCGCCGCCCGATCCCGGTTCCCTTTCCTCCGCAGTCGGGTGTTCCCAGACAAGGAGGCCACGCTCGACGCGGCCTTCACGCTGGCAGCCGAGATTTCCAGCAGGAGCCCCCTGGCGGTGCAGGGCACGAAGGTCAACCTGGTCTACGCCCGCGACCACCCGGTGGCTGCCGGCCTCGAGTTCGTGGTGAGCACCTCCTTCCAGCCAATCACAGCCCGCCTCCCGTCCCAGAGCGGCCAGTCAGAGCGCAGCAGCTGCACAGGCCGTGTCCTGATTGGTGGGCTGCTGGCTGCCCCGTTTCTCATTGGCCCAGCGCTAACCTTGCCCTGCGTCTTCTGTTGCCATGGCCCTCCTTCTGCAGCACAATTGGAACATGAGCATGCTGCAGACCGATGACGTCCTGAAGTCTGTCCAGGCCGCGATGGAGAAGAAGGATCTGAAAAGCGTCACCTTCTCCAAGCTCTGAGAGCCCGCGTGCCCTGGGTCTAGCTCTGTCCCGCCTTGGTGCCTCCTCCCAGTGTGTAACTTCACAACACGGATTTCCTCGAGCACAAGGCCTTGTGTTTGCCCCATGAGCAATAAACCCATGTAAAGAACCTGGTGACCTTGCTGGGGAGAGAGGATAGGCAGAGAGGGGCCGAGATGCACCTGGGGCTCCAAGGAGCACGGTTGTGCTGAAGGCTGGGGACAGAGGTCCGACCAGTGGAATGGGTGCCACGTGGGTGATGACCGTCAGGAGCTAGGGTGGGCAGGCGCGGGCCGATAGTGTGGGGGCGTGGAGCGATCACGGGTCGCAGGGCTCCCCCTGGGCTGGGAGGCTCCAGATGGTCTGCTGTCTGCCCCTGGGGGAGGGTGTCCTTCCCCGCCTGACACCCTCTCACTGCACAGCAGATGGGCTCCGGGCCTGAAGTCAGCATGGGGTTTGATTCTGGGCTCCCCTCATAGATATCCCGTCTTGGGCCAATTGTCTCACTTCTTTTATCTTCAGGTGTTCTTACCCAAATATACCCCAACCTTCTGGTTTTATGTGTTTGAAATGAGCACAAGAGCCAACAGTTCCCATCAAGTCAATTCTGACTCATGGCGACCCCATGTGTGTAGAGTAGTATTGCTTCATAGGGTTTTCATGGCTAACCTTTTGGAAGCAAATCACCAAGTGTCTTAGTTATCTAGGGCTGCAATAACAGAAACAACAGAAGTGGATGGATTTAGCAAAGAGAAATTTATTCTCTCAGTCTAGAAGGCTAGAAGTCCGAATTCAGGGCATCACCTCTAGGGGAATACTGTCTCTGTTGACTCTGGGGGAAGGTCCTTGTCATCAATCTTCTCTTGGTCTAGGAGCTTCTCAGCACAGGACCTCAGGTCCAAAGGACAAGCTGTTCTCCTGGCCCTTGTTTCTTCGTGGCATGAGGTCATCCCCCCTCCTTGCTTTTCTCTTTTATATCTCAAAAGAGATTGACTCAAAATACAATGTCACCTTGTGGATTGAACCCTGCCCATTTAACATAACTGTCTCTAATCCTGCTTCATTAACATCGTAGAGCTAGGATTTACAACACATAGGAAAATCACATCAGATGACAAAATAGTGGACAATCACACAATACTGGGGATCATGGAGTAGTCAGGTTGACACATTGTGGGGGGACAGTTCAATTCATAACATTCCAACTTTTGGCACCCCAGAATTCTTGCCCTTGCCATGTGTAAAACACATTCACCCCATCATACCATAGCAAAAGTCTTAAGTACAAAATCCAAAAATTTCTCTTCATCCATGAAATCTAGAATACAGATTATTTGCTTCCGAAGTCCAGTGGTGGAACAAGCACAAGCTAAACATTTCCATTACAAATGGGAGAAATTGGAAGGAAAGAAGGGATAACAGGCACCAAGCAAGTCATCAGAACACATTACGTTAGCTCTCAAGGCTTGAAGATAATCCTGTGTTCTCTGAGACCATTTAGACAACGGCCCTGCCCCTCAGGCTCTGGTGTTGGCCACGTTCTCCTGATTCTGGGTGGAGGCTCCTCTGTCTTGGGCTTCAGCTCTGCCTTCCAGGCCCACTGGGACAGCAACTGTGCTCCCTTGTCTTTAAGGGACCCCATTCTAGTCCATCTGAGTGGTGACTCCACCCTATGAGGCCCCAGATATTGTGGCCTTACCCTTTGAAACTGAAGCAGCTCAGCTTCCTGTGTTCCTTACCTCTTTGGGTTCTGTTTCCTGGTTCCTTGGCCTCTCAACCTCTCGGGCCTCACGACTACATCTGCCCTGCTGGGGCAAGTGTTCCAAAGCTCTGTAGCTCCACCAGTGACTGCCTGGAGGCACCTCACTCCACCAGTAAACTTTGGCTGGAAGACACTCAACTTTTGCTCCATGGGTGGGCAAGCCTGGCTCTACTAGTTAGTGCCCAAGGGCACTCCACTCTGCCAGGAAGTCTCCTGCCAAAGGCACATAGCTCTCTTGCTCTGTGGGATGGCTCCAGTACTATCTCGTGCTGATCTCCTGATTCTACTGCTGCCATTTCTCTGCTGCTCATTTTCGCCATCTGTGCCATCTCTACTGTACAGCTCTGTTCTTTCCTTCCAAGTCCTCACCAGAATTGTCTTCAACGTCCATAATTCCACCAACAGCCTCTGTAAGGCAATCTAGGCCTCTACTATTAGCACTTTAAAAACTCTTCCAGCCTCTATCCATTCACAGTTTCAAAACTGCTTGCACATTTTAGGTATCTGTTAGGGCAGTACCTCACTCTTTTGGTACCAAATTCTTAGTTATCTGGTACTGCTTTAACAGAAATATCAAAAGTGGATGGCTTTAACAAAGAGAAATTTATTCTTTCACAGTCCAGGAGGCTAGAAGTCCAAATTCATGGTGCTTGTTCCAAAGGAAGGCTTTCTCCCTGTCGGCTCTGGAGGAAGGTCCTTGTCATCAGTCGTTTCCTGGTTAGGAGCTTCTCAGCACAGGGACCTCGGGTCCAAGTGACACGCTATTCTTTTGGCTCTTGTTTCTTGGCGATAGGAGGCCCTCTCCTCTCTCTGCTTGCTACTCTCTTTTCTATCTCAAAAAATTGTCTTAAGACACAACCTAATCTTATAGATTGAGTCCTGGCTCATTAACATAACCGCCTTTAATCCTGCCTAATTAACATCATAGAGGCTAGGATTTACAACAGGTAGGAAAATCACATCAGATGACAGTACTGGGAATCATGGCCTAGCCAAATTGACATACATTTCTGGGCACGCAATTGAATCCATAACACCAGGGCTTTTATCCGAGACACCTCTGGTGGGTTTGAACTGCCAACCTTTTGGTTACTAGCCAAGTGTTTAGCTTTTTATATCAGCCAGGGACACCCTGAGGACAAGAGAGCAAGCACTAATTTCAGTGCCCTCTATATACTAAGTCCTGTTGCAAGCATTTTATATTTATCACCTTACTGGTTGCTTACAAGGACCCTATAAGGCTTATGCTATTATTACCCCCATTTTACAGATAGGCAAATGGAGAAATTGAGGCTAAGGCACTTTGCAAAGATCCCACAGGTAGGAAGAGCCAGAGGTAGGATTTGAACTCAGAGCCTCTGGCTCCAGAGTGAGTGTTCCAAGCCACTATATGTACAGTATAATGTACACGCCAGAAGCATGCGGTGACCACACAATCAATGTAGATCCTTTCACTGTTCCCTGGAGACTTGGGAGCCCCCAATTCCAGCTCCCTCTGCTTTCCCCAACTTCCACTGCCCACTTGTCCCAGCCACTCCTGCAGCCCTGCCCAACCCTCCTGGTCTCACCCTCCCTTTGCCAACAAAGGTCTGGGCAGGGTTTTATGGGCTGTGATAAGACCCTGGCAGGGCCGAAGTTCACTTCCTCTTTGCTGAAGGGCTTGGGGGAGAGGGCTCTGGCCCAAGCCCCCCAGGCCTGTCCTGGATGATTCAGGTCCTGGCTGACCAGTGAGGCTAACAGGGGGGAGACTAGGGGATGCCCAAGGAGAGAAAGGGAGCTGGGATTCCCAGAGGAAGGACCCTCGTGGACATTGCCCTGCCAGCCACTCCCTGATTCTCGGGTATAAGAGCCACCTGCCACCTGCCACCATTCCCCACTCCTGCAGCTCTTCTTGCAAGACGCACCGCCAGCCCAACCTCTCAAGATGGCCTATGTCCCCGCACCTGGCTACCAGCCCACCTACAACCCGGTGAGCGAACAGCCCATGTCCAACCCCAGGCTGTGGCTTAGCTCCACTCTTTAACACTTGTGGGGCCCCACCTGACTTACCCAACACTGGCCCTGGGGTCTGATTAACTCCCTGCATGAGCCTCAGGTCTTTCATGCCCACCCCCTGACTCCTGGCCTCTTCCTCGCCGCACTGACCATCACCTGTTAGTTTCTTCTCCCTTACTTAAGGAGGGGGGCTTCCTTCATGAGAGATAAGGGCTGGCCTTCCTCACTCGGCCCCTTCTACAGACTCTGCCCTACAACAAGCCCATCCCGGGAGGCCTCAGTCCAGGAATGTCCATTTACATCCAAGGAGTGGCTAGCGAGCACATGAGGAGGTAAGACCCATCCAGGGCTGCTAGGCCAGGATGGGGGTTATGGAACAGGGAGTTTCTGGGCAGTGGGGTAGGAGGTCTTCTCTTCCTCCACCCTGGTTGGGGAGGGGGCTCTCTGCCACCCCACCCGATAGCCAAAGACCAGGCCTGGTCTAGGAAATCCAGAGCTGGGTGGTCAGATGAGGAGAGGGACCCTGGGGCCCAGGGCGGGTGAGGGAGGGCTCACCGAGTTGGGAGGCTGGATTGGAACTGACAGCATGAGCTAGTATCGAAGGCTCAGAGCTACCTAGGTTCAAATGCCACCTCTGCCACTTGCCAGCTGTGTGACTAGGAAAGCTGCTATACCTCTCTGTGGTTTAGTATTCCTCTGTGAAGTGGGACTGCCGTGAGGATTCAGTGTGTGAAAACGTGGCTTAGGTAAAATTACCAGTTGCCCTTGAGTTGATTCCCACTCAGGGCAGCCCCATGTGCGTCAGAGTAGAACTGTGCTCCACAGGGTTTTCAGGGGCCGATTTTTCGGAAGTAGATCACTAGGCCGTCTTCTGAGGCTCCTTTGGGTGGACTTGCACCTGCAACATCTCGGTTAGCAGCCGAGCACCTTAACTATTTGCACCACCCAGGGACTTGGTAAAATACACGCTATGTAAGTCTTAGCATATTTTATGGCTTTAAAATGGAGATAATTATAAAACTGACACATATGACTGTTGTTTATTTCTTCACTGTTGAATTTCTCCGTTGAGAGCCAGCCCTGTGCCTAGACACTGGGGTTGGAGCCATAAACAAGACAGACAAAGACCCCCTCCCCTCGTGGACTAACATCCTAGTGGATGAGACAGATAAAAAATAAGTCTGCCCCTTGAATCGGGAACAAGACAAGGGTGCCTGCTGTCACCACTTCTATTCAATATTTTATTAGAAGTCCTAGCCAGAGCAATAAGACAAAGAAATAAAAATCATCCCTTTTGGAAAAGAAAAAGTAAAACTGTCTTTATTCGTGGATGACACGATCCTATATATAGAAAATCCTAAAAAGCCCACAAGAAAACTCCTAGAGCTAATAGAAGAATTTAACAGTTACAGGTTACAAGGGCAACAAACAGAAATCAGGTGGGTTTCTATACACCACTGATGTGAACTCTGAAAGGGAAATTAGGGCAACAGTTCCATTACAGTAGCACCTAAGAGATAAAATACCTGGGACTAAATCTAAACAGGGACATGGAGGACTTATACAATGAAAACTATAAAACACTTCTGAAAGGGAATAAAGAAGACTTCAGTAAATGGAAAGATGTTCCATGTTCATGGATTGAAAGACTTAATATTGTCAAGATGTCAGTAGCACCCAAAGCAATCTATAGATTCAACACAATCTGGATCAAAATTCCTATAGCCTCCTTTACAGGAATAGAAAAACCAGTCCTCAACTTTATATGGAATGGCAAGAGGCCCACAAACAGCTAAGACAATGTTGAAAGAGAAAAACAAAGTAGGAGAACTCTTACTTTCTGATTTTAAAATATACTATACAGCTACAGTAATCAAAACAGCCTGGTACCAGTATAACAATAGTCATGTAGACCAAAGAAATAGAATTGAGGGTCCAGAAATAAACCCACACATCTATGGTAACTGATTTTTGACAAGGGTGCTAAGTTTCTTTGATGGGGGGAAGAAGAGTCTCTTTAATAAACCGTGCTAGGAAAATTGGATTTCCACATGCAGAAGAATGAAACAGGATCCATGCTTCACACCATACACAAAACAAATTCTAAATGGATTAAGGACAAAAATGTGAAAACAAAAACTATAAAATTCTTAGAAGAAATAGCAGGGGCAATGCTGTTGGGCTCAGCTTTCAGCAATGGATTATCTAATATAATAACAAAGCACAAACAGCAAAAGAAAAAAAAAATTAAATGGGGCCTCAAAAAAAGTTTGCTCATCAAAAAACTTTACCAAAAAAGTGAAAAGACAAACTACTGACTTGGAGAGTAAAAAAAAAACAGAAAATAAATGTTGGTGAGGATGTGAGGAAATTGGAACACTCATCCATTGCTGGTGGGAATGCAAAATGGTACAGCCCTTGTGGAAAACATTGTGAGTTTTAAAAAAAAAAAACGAAAAATATATGCCCTAGAAATTCCACTCTTAGGTATATACCCAAAGGACTTAAAAGCAGAGGCTCAAAAAGAGACTTGTACACCAATGTTCATTGCAGCACCGTTAACAATTGCCAAAAGGTGGAAACAAATGCCCGTAACAGATGAATGGATAAACAAAATGTAGTACAAACATGCAATGGGCTACTACTCAGCCTGTAGAAGAAATAAAGTCTTGATCCATGCTGCAGTATGGATGGAGCTCGAAGACATCATGCTGAGCAAAATAAGCCAATCACAAAAGAACAAATATTGTATGACTTCACTTACAAAAAAAAGAAGAAAAGGCAAATACATAGAGGCCACAGTTTATTAGTGGGTACCAGGGGTGGAAGGAGGAGGAAAAGAGGGGAGGTTAACAGTGATGGGCAAATCGCATTGATTAAGGTTAGGGTTGCAGAGTTAGTTATTGTAATTGCTGTCAATAAGTTGTACACCTATAAAAGGTAGAGTTGGCAAAAGTTGTGCGATAGATGTCTTTATAACAATGACAAAAAAAAAAAAAAAAGAGTAGCTGCTGAGGCTGTTTGTGTACAACCAAACACCTTGTAGGATTTGGTTCCTTGGTTTGGAGGTTTAGGGTCATGGTTTCATGGGACATCCCAGTTAACTGGCCTGATAATGTGTTTAGAGCTTCTGTTCTACCTCCTAGTTTGCTGTGTACTGCATGGGGTCTTAAAAGCTTGCAAGCGGCCATCCAAGGCACAGCAGTTAGTCTCTATTCACCTGCAGTAACTAAGGAAGAAGGAGAGTCAGAAATAGGAGGAGGATAGGAAATGCCTGGCTAATTGCCTCCATGAACAACTGCCTCCTTTGCCATGAGACTAGAACAGGATGGTGCCTGGATACCATTACTGAACATTTTAATCAAAGATTCCATAGAAGAATCCTGATCAAAAGGGAATTTCACGGACTCTAGACTTTCTGGAGCCATGAAGAGTGGATGAATCCCTGAAACTATTGCCCTGAAATAATCTTTAAACCTTAAACCGAAAATATTCCGTGAAGTCATCTTAAAACAGAACAATAGCGTTGCTTAACTAATAAAAAAGATCTGCCTTGGGCATTATGCTCTTTTAAGAACTGTCTATATAGGATCAAACTGACAATAGCAACTTGGAAAGATTAGATAGAAACCTTAGGGGTCAGTGAGTTTATATTTATGAGGAGGAATAACTCAGGAAAGGAGGGTGAGAATAGTTGCACAACTCAAAAACGTAAGTGTCAAAACTGTTGAATTGGTATATGTTTTGCTGTGTATATTCTCAACAGCAACAACAAAATAAATAAAATTTGAGAAAAATAAATAAGTTGAACATATAACATGTCAGTGGTTAAAAATAAGGAGGGAAGGGGAATGGGGAGAGTATGTGTACATGGGGAGAGGGGCATTGTCCCTTTAAATAGAGTGGTCAGGGATGTCTCTCTGGAAGGGAACATTTCAGCATAGACCTGAAGGAAATGAGGGAGGGAGCCCTGGGGATATCTAAGGGAAACGTGGTCCAGGCAGAGGGAACAGCCCATGGAAAGACCCTGGGGCAGGTGTGTACCTGCCCTGTTGGAATAACCTGGATGAGGTTGGGTCATAGGGAGGCCTGGCGAGGGCAGGGGCAGATTGAATGAGGGCCAGGTGATGGGAGATGAGGACGGAGAAGTAGGGGGTGCAGGTCAACAGGACCTCGGGAACCACGGAGGGCTCTGAGCAGAGGAACATGCTGTGACCTGGGTGTGCGCAGGGTCCCCCTGGCTGCTTGTGGGTTATGGCTCTTGAGGACCAGCGAGGGAGCTGGGAGACCTGAAATGAGCTGACAGATGTAAAATGCTTGGGACAGCGCCTGGCCCTGTAAATAAATGCGGTAATCCCAGCTTTTGAAGTATTTGGAGTTGTGAGAGGCTGGAGCAGGTGGTCTAGAAGGAAAGGGAGTGAACTAAGGGGTGGTGGTGGGGATCTGCCTCCTGGAACTCAGGGACGCAACCTGGCCCCCGCCCCTACTTGGTCAATGTGCCAAGGTCCCCCCCCTCAGAGCTGGTGCTGAGGTCTGGTCTGTGAAGCCTGGGGCCGGGTAGGAATGAGAGGGCTTCGTGTGCTCAGGAAGGTGGGACCAGGGATCGAGTCCTTCCTGTCTCACTAGGTTCTTCGTGAACTTCCTGGTGGGGCAGGGCCCAGGGGCAGACATCGCCTTCCACTTCAATCCTCGTTTTGATGGCTTGGACAAGGTGGTCTTCAACACACAGCAGGGCGGCAAGTGGGGCAGCGAAGAGAGGAAAAGGAGCATGCCCTTCAAGAAGGGCACCGCCTTTGAGCTGGTGTTCATGGTCTTGCCGGAGCACTACAAGGTCTGAGGGGAGGGCGGGTGGGGGCTCCCCTCTTCCCTCCCTCCCTTACTCCTTTCTTCCTTCTCTATTTCCTTCCTTCCTCCTTTCTGTCTCCTTCCCTCCCCTCTTTCGTTTTCTCCCTATTTCCTTCCTCATTTATTCTCCTCCCTCTCCTCCTCTCCCCTCCTTCCTTCTTTCTCTCCTCCCCTCCCTTATCCTTATTCCTTCACGCCTTATTCCTCCCTCCCTTCTTTCTTTACTTTCTCACTTATCATTTTGCATGTTAGACCCCGGTGTTGTTCTGTGCATATTGGGTCTATAGCTCTTGACAGCTGCGCAGGGCCTCTGGTATCTGTCTTCCTTCAGTTCCACACTCCCCCAACCTCTTGCTCCCATACAAAAAGCTGCAGTGGACATCCTTGTGCCCACTTCCACATAACCCAAGAGAAGAGTCTGGGGCTGGGAGGATTGTTGGATTGGTGAATCTCCCTGGACTTTATTCATATAGGCACCAGATTTCTAACCTCATCATCAAAGGTTAACATCATGGTTTGGTGTTGGACAGACCAAGGCTCAAGCCTGGGCTTCTCCGTGCTTGGTGTGGTGCCCTTGAGCAGGTCATTCCAGTGTCTGGAGCCTCCATTTATTAAACAATGTGAACAACCCCAGGTCCTGCCTTGCAGGGCTGTTTAGAGACTCCATTGATACTACCATGTAAAGTACTTAGCACATAGTAGGCATTCAGTCCTACTCAGAGTTGGCTCACAGCACCATATCCTTGCTTAGCTCTATGACTAGAAATCACGAAGATGAATTTCAAGGATGCTGAGATATGATAACAAGGCTCAGGTTGTACACAGTATTTCCACAATGCCTTTTATGTGCTTCTCTGGGTTTGAATCTTTCCAGTAATCTCAGAGAGGAGTGAACCCTCATTTTAGAGATGAGGAAACAAAAGCTCAGAGAGGTGAAGTGACTAACTGAGGTCACACGGCCAGGACATGTCAGAGCTAGAACCCAAAATCTTTCATTTGATGCCAAAACCAGGACTCAGGCTTGGTTTTCTCCCAGTCTGCATCGCAAGACTAAATTCTCTATTCCCTCCCATTCTATAATCTGTGAGCTGATTTATGAACCCTGCTTGACCTCTGACCTGTGGACTCCAAGGACTTTGGAGCTATCTCACGTTGCTCCCTAGACTTTTGACTCCAAGTTGTACTTTGAAATCTCCACTCTTTGCTTCTTGTTTCTACCTTCCCAAGGTCATAGGTGTTGACTCTTGACCTCTCATCCCTGCCTTCCAGGTGGTGGTGAATGGAACTCCCTTCTACGAGTTTGGGCACCGAATCCCCTTACAGTTGGTCACCCACCTGCAAGTGGATGGGGACCTGGAGCTTCAATCCATTAACTTCATTGGAGGCCAGCCTGCCCCAAGCCAGGTGTGTGGTATCTCCCCCTTACTTGCTTCCTGTCTTCTTTAATTCATTCCCACGTTCATTTATTTCCCAAGCACATGTCCTATGTGGATCCCTTTGTTGAGTGATACTGGGACCCAACAGTGACCAAAGCAGTCCACTGGGAAGACAGACGTGTCACAAGACAGTGATGGCCGTGAGTGGTCAGATCTGGAAAGGGGAGATGCAGCCAGAGGGGTTGGGGCCAAGATAGAGGAGGTACAGACAAAGGAGTCAGAGGTGGGATGAGGGATATACAAAAGGTTTGAGGAGTCCAAAGGAGGGGCCTGACCTAGTCATGGGGTCAGCAAGGGCTTCTGGAGGAGAGAAGGTGTGTAGGCTGAGTCAGGAACTGAAGGATGAGGAGGAATAAAGAACACATGAAGAGCAAACTTATGGGAAGTTGCTCAATTTCATTAGTTATCTGGGAGAGACAATTAAAACCACAGTGAGCTACCACTACAGCTCCAACAGAAGAACTACAATGAAAAAGGCGTATAATACCAAGTGTTGGTGAGGATGTGGAGCAATCAAAACTCTCATACACTCCCATACTGTTAAGAGTGTAAATTGGCACAGCTACTTTGGAAAATGGTTTGGCAGCATCTGTGAAGGTTGAACAAACACATGCCCAAGATCCAGAAACTCCGTTCCTGGGTATATGGTGCACGTATCACCACTCAAACACACGTACTAGAATATTCACAGCAGCACTATTTACAAAAGCCCCAAATTTCAAACTACCAGAATGTTCTCCAATAGCAGAATGGATAGACACAATGCCTTAGCCACTCAAAGGCAAGGACAAACAATTTTCATCTACACACAACAGCAGAGTGACTCTTTGTAATAAAATTTTGAGTTGAAAAAGCAACTTTGTAGCTCATAAATTAAGAGAGGCACAACATATTGTTAAGGAATCTAGAGACGTATGTGGCAAAACTACAAAGAAAGAAAAGTCCCTGTGTATTTCATTTCAGGTAGTGTAACCTGGGGGGAGGTGGAGGAATGGGATTAGGGAAGGCACACAGGTAAATATGACAAAAGCTTACAGTGTGACATACACACCTACTGGGTGTGGGCACTGCTCTAAGGGCTTTACACTTACCAACTCCTTTAATCCTCCCAGAGACCCAAAGGGAACATACTGTTATTGTCATCAGCCCCATTCTATAAATGTGAAAACGGAGGCACAGAGAACTTAAGTAACTTGCCCAAGGTCACAGAGCTTGTAAGTGGCAGAGCCAGGGATCAAACCTAGTCAGGGCCTGCGCTTGTGACTATCCTGCTCTTCTACATCCCTGTGAAGAGACACTGACAATGTCTTCATTCAGAAGAGGACAATGGGCCTGCAGTTGTTCGTTTTATTATCGTGCTTTATCAATTTTTTCAAAGAAATTAAACAATAATATTATTTTAAAAGGGTTCTCAAAATAGCTGGTTTAAAATAGAAGTCAAGGCAAAAAGGAGTTAATTAGAAAGGGGAGAAAACAGAGAGTCGGTAAAAGTTAAATAGGGAGGGGAAAGATGTTCCAGGCAGCAGGAACCACTTGTGCAAAGATGTGGGAGAGAGAGCTAGAAACAGAGACACACACACACACAGACCCTGAGAGATATAAGGGAGAGACAGAGAGATCCTGCTTGGCTGGCTCTAGGGACTCCCAATTGCCTCAGTGGTGGGACTGTTGAGTGAGGGAAACTGGTTTAAGATGAAGTGAGCAGAGATTGTATTGTGTGGGGTCTGGGAAGATGTGCTGAGGAATTTACACTTTATCATGCAGTTTCTGAGTTCTGGGGGTAGAGAAGGATGAATGAAGGCCCTGGGAAGGATTGAGAGTATAGGGGAGAGTACAGAAAATAGGATTTGCCAGGCGTTGTCCTAAACAGGTGGTATGAGGTTCACTGCATTGGAGATCCCCAAACTTTGCGTTCCCATTCCACTAATTAGCCATCTGGGTGTCACTCTTTGACTCCAGAGTTTCCTCGGACAGTGGTGGTGGGTTTCCCTGGGGCAGACACCATTGATGCCCTCCAGTCTCTAGTTTGGGGTCCCACTCATCAACTCCTTCTCTTTCTGTGCCCACAGAAACCCACCGCTAACCCTGCATACCCAGTAAGTATCTGCTGGTGGGTAGTCATTTCCCCTTGAGGGGATGCTCAGTAGCTGAGGTTGTCCTGGAGCAGGACTCCCAGACCCTCTCATCATTCTTGCCTTCCATCCCCACGTATAGGGTCCTCCACTACCAAATAACCTGCCTGTAAGTGAGGGTATTGTATGGGAAAATGACAGGGGGATGGCAAGAACTGGGAGGATTTAGCACAGTCAAACCATCAGCCATACCAAGCCAGCACCTAGAGAAATGCCTGCATAGTAGGTGGGCTATAAATGTTTGTCAGATACTGTAGAATAACATCTCTTCTTTCTCCCTTCACAGACTATGGAAGGACCCCCAACTTTCAACCCGGTATGGCATCCTGAAGGGGTTATGGCTCTGTGGTGGGTGACTTGAAGGCATGCAGGGACTGATGGCAGGAAGGGGGCCCTGATCTGTGGGGAACTTTGAGAGGGTAAGAAATATAGTAGGAGAGGGCTGTTTGGGTGAGGAAGTGGGGAGACGATGAAGTGGAGGGTCAAAATGAGGGAAGGGACAGAGGTTGGGGAAGCGTCCCAGGAAGAACAAGGCCCTTCTCTGGAAATTTCATTCTGCATCTGGGTTCTGATGGCTCGAGAGAGGATGAGATCTCAGGTTCTCTTCCCACAGCCTGTGCCATTTTCTGGGAAACTACAAGGGGGGCTTATAGCCCGAAGAACCATCATAATCAAGGGCTTCGTACCCCCATCAGCCAAGAGGTACAGGACCGGGGCTGAGGTGGGAAACCCCCACTCCCCTTCTCCCTCAGACTCAGGAGTCTGGGACCCCTCTTCCCTCCAGATCCCAGTCCTCCCTCAGACCCAGCAGTCCAGGCCTCAGTCTCATCCTTCCTTGGGGAACCAGGAACCCCTGTCTGACACCATATCTCTCTCTGCCCCTAGCTTTGTCATTAACTTCAAGGTGGGAGCCTCAGGGGACGTGGCCATGCACATTAACCCCCGCCTGAAAGAGGGGATAGTGGTTCGGAACAGCCATCTGAATGGGTCATGGGGACCTGAGGAGAAGATGATTTCCTACAACCCATTTGCTCATGGACAGTTCTTTGATGTGAGTCTGGGGTCTTTATCCCCCGTTCCCTCCAAAGCCTCTGTCCTGGCCCTAGCCTCATGCCCACACTTCTCCCTACAGCTGTCCATTCGCTGTGGCATGGATCGCTTCAAGGTCTATGGCAATGGTCAGCACATCTTCGACTTCCCCCATCGTTTCATGGCCTTCCAGAGGGTGGACGTGTTGGAGATCACGGGTGATGTCACCTTGTCCTATGTCCAGATCTGATCTATCCCCGGGGCTACAGCCCTTGGAAACACAGAGGGAAGGATTTCCTAGGACTCCCTTCTAAGCCCCTAATAAAACGTCTGAGGTTGTCTCATGAGTGTATTTGACTCCACCATCACCTTCACTCTTCCTTCCTTCCTTGGTTCAGTCATGCATCACCCGTTCATCCATCTAATCACCTGTCCATCCATCTTCCCTTCATGATAAATCTACTTATATGCCAGGCAGTGCTTTTTGGGCTTACTTGTATCAACTCATTCATTCCTTACACCAACTCCAGAAGGTAGGAGCTGTTATTTTCATCCCGGTACAATCGGTGAAGAAATAGGTACAGAACAATTAAGCATATTGTCCAAAATCACACAGCTCATAAATGACAGAGCTAGAATTCAAATCCAAGTGGTCTCTGGCTCCCAAGGCAGCATGCTTAGCCACTGCATGACCTATCATTCCATCCATGCATCCAGCTACCCACCCATCTATCTCAACTCCCATCAATCTCTTCATGCTTTCATTCAACTAAAAGTCCAGCCAGCCGGTCAGCCAGCCCTCCACCCAAGCATCGAACCATTCATTCACTCATCTATTTCTCCATCTATCCATCTTTTTGCCCAACCATGTCTTAGTCATCCAGTGCCACTATAAAAAGAAATACCACAAGTAGGTGGCTCTAACAAAGAGAAATGAATTCTCTCACAGTCTAGTAGGTTACAAGTCCAAATTCAGGGTGTCAGCTCCAGTGTATGGCTTTCTCTCTCTGTTGGCTCTGGAGGAAGATTCCTTGTCATCAGTCTTCCCCTGGTTGAGAAGCTTCTCAGGTGCAGGGATCCCAGATCCAAAGAACACGCTCTGCTCCAAGTGCTGCTTTCTTGGTGGTATGAGGTCCCCAGTTTTCTGCTTGCTTCTCTTTTCTTTTTATCTCTTGAGAGATGAAAGGAAATGCAGGCCACATCCCAGGGAAACTCCCTTTACAATGGATCAGGGATGTGACCTGGTAAGGGTGTTACAATCCTACTCTAATCCTCTTTAACATAAAATTACAATCACAAAATGGAGGACTACCACAGAATACTGGGAATCATGGCCTAACCAAGTTGATACTCACATTTTTGGGGGGACATAAGTCGGTTAAGTCAATCCATGACAAACCATCCTTTTGACCAACCCTGTGTCTATCCATTTATCTTTCCAACCATCCATATTATCATCCATCAGTCTTTCCAAATATCCATCCAACCATATCTTCATCCATTCATTCAAACATTCAACTGTTTATCCACTCATCTATTTCTCCATCTGTCTGGCTGTTTATCCAACCCTTCATCCACCCTTGCATCCCTCTGACCATCCATTACTCTCTCCATGCATTCATCCATCCAAACATCCCACCAACCATCTATTTATTCATAAATCCATTTGTCTATTCATTCTACCATCTTTACATCCAACTCTTTATCGATCCATTCGTCTCTTCATCCTCCATTTGTCCATGCAATTCTCTGCCATTCATCCATTCACCCATTGTCTTAGATATCTAGTTCTGCTTTAAGAGAAATACCACAGTGGGTGGCTTTAACAAACAGAAATTTATTTCCTTACAGTTTATTGTTGTTGTTAGGTGCCATGGAGTTGGTTCTGACTCATAGTGACCCTATGTACAACAGAATGAAACACTGCCCTGTTCTGTCCCATCCTCACAATTGTACTTGAGCCCGTTGCTGCAGCCACTGTGTGAATCCATCTCCTTGAGGGTCTTCCTCTTTTTCACTAACCCTCTGCTTTACTAAGCATGATCTCCTTCTCTAGGGACTCGTCCCTCATGATAACAGGTCTACAGTGTGAAGGCTGTAGTCTTGGATCTTCATCAGTAAATGCTTCAAGTCCTTCACTTTTGGAAGCGAGGTTGTGTCATCTGCATATCCTAGGTTGTTAATGAGTCTTCCTCCAATCCTGATGCATTGTTCTTCTTCAAATAGTCCAGCTTCTCAGATTATTTGCTGAGCATACAGATTGAATAAGTATGGTGGAAGGATACAACCCTGACGCACACTTTTATTGACTTTAAACTGTGCAGTATCTCCTTGTTCTGTTCAAACTACTGCCTCTTGATCTAAGTAAAGGTTCCTCATGATTACAATTAAATGTTCTGGAATTCCCTTTCTTAGAAATGTTATCCATAAATCATTATGATGCACACAGTTGAATGCCTTTTTGTATAGTCAGTAAAACACAGGTAAACAACCTTCTGGTATTCTCTGCTTTCAGCCATGATCCATCTGACGTCAGCAATGATATCTCTTGTTCCACATCCTCTTCTGAATCTGGCTTGAATTTCTGGCAGTTCCGTGTTGATATTCTGTTGCAACTGCTTTTGAATGATCTTCAGCAAAATTTTACTTGTGTGTGATATTAATGATATTTTTCAATAATTTCCACATTCTGTTGGATCACCTTTCTTGGGAATAGGCCTAAGTATGGATCTCTTCCAGTCGGTTGGCCAGGTAGCTATCTTCCAAATTTCTTGGCATAGACAAGTGAGGGCTTACAGTGCCACATTCGTTTGTTGAAACATCTCAACTGGTATTCTATTAGTTCCTGGAGTCTTGTTTTTCACCAATGCCTAGTGCACCTTGGACTTCTTCCTTCAGTACCATCAGTTCTATGTTACCTCCTGAAATGGTTGAATGTCGACCAGTTATTTTTGGTACAGTGACTCTGTGTATTCTTTCCATCTTCTTTTGATGCTTCCTGTATCATTTAATATTTCCCCCACAGAATCCTTCAATATTGCAACTGGAGACTTGAATTTTTTTTCTTCAGTTCTTTCAGCTTAAGAGATGCCAGGCCTGTCCTTACCTTTTGGTTTTCTATCTCCAGGTATTTGCACATTTTGTTATAATACTTTACTTTATCTTCTCGAGCCACCCTTTGAAATCTTTGGTTTAGGAAGTTAGAAGTCAGAATTCAGGGCTCCGGCTCTAGGCGAAGCCTTTCTCTCTCTGTTGGCTATGGGGAAAGGTCCTTGTTTCTTCAACTTCTGCTTCCTAGTTTGTTGAATATGCCCATATGTCTTCACATCTATCTTCCCTGTCTCTGCACAATGTTTGGTTTTTAATCTCTTTTATATCTCAAAAGAGGTTGACTCAAGACACACCTGACACAAATCCTATCTCATTAACATAGCAAAGACAACCCATTCCCCAGTGGGATTTATAACCACAGGCATAGAGGTTGGAATTTACAGCACATATTTTCTGAGGACACAATTCAATCCATAACACCCATCCATTCATCCATCCTTCATGTTGTTGTTGTTAGGTGCCGTAGAGTTAGTTTGGACGCATAGCCACCCTAAGTACCACAGAATGAAACACTGCCAGGGCCTGCACTGTGCTCACAATCATTGTTATGCTTCAGCCCATTGTTGCAGCCACTGTGTCAATCCATCTCATTGAGGGTCTTCCTCTTTTCCTCTGACTCTGTACTTTACCAAGCATAATGTCCTTCTCCAGGGACTGATCCCTCCTGACAACATGTCCAATGTATGTTAGATGCAGTTTTGCCATCCTTGTTTCTAAGGAACATTCTGGTTGTACTTTTTCCAAGACAGATTTGTTCGTTCTTTTGGCAGTCCGTGGTATATTCAATATTCTTCTCTAACACCACAGTTCAAAGGTGTCAATTCTTCTTTGATTTTCCTTATTCAGTGTCCAGTTTTCACATGCCTATGATGAGACTGAAAACACCATGGCTTGGGTCAGGCTCACCTTAGTCTTCAAGGTGACATCTTTGCTTTTCAACACTTTAAAAAGGTCCTTTGCAGCAGATTTGCTCAATGCAATGCTTCTTTTGATTTCTTGACTGCTGGCTGCCGTGGGTGTTGATGGTGGATCCAACTAAAATGAAATCCTTGACTACTACTTCAATCTTTTCTCTGTTTATCATGATGTTGCTTATTGATCCAGTTGTGAGGATTTTTGGTTTATTTATATTGAGGTGTAATCCATACTGAAGGCTGTGGTCTTTGATCTTCATCAGTAAGTGCTTCAAGTTCTTTTCACTTTCAACAAGCACGGTTGTGTCGTCTGCATAATGCAGGTTGTTAATCCTGATGCCTTGTTCTTCATATAGTATAGCTTCTTGGATTATCTGCTGAGCATACAAAATTTTTAACTTTTTTTAGAGGGCCCTTTGCATGGCACCTGCGTATAAGATTTCAGTAAATTCTTCCTAAATGGCTAGGTAATAGAAGACAGAGAAAATATATAGAAATCCCTCCAGAAGAAGAGAATGACTTAGCTTTCAACTTGCTTAATAATGAGACATACAAATTCTTTTGGGAGCCATTTTATTATTATTATTATTTTCACTCTTTTTTACTGTGCCTTAAGTGAAAGTTTACAATTCAAGTCAGTTTCTCATACAAAAACTTATTTATACACACATGGTTGTGATCCTAGTTGCTCTCCCTGTAATGCGACTGCACGCTCCTCCTCTCCACCCTGTATTTCCCATGTCCATTCAACAAGCTCCTGTTCCCTCTCCCTTCTCATCTTGCCTCTGGACAGGAGCAGCCCACATAGTCTCATGCATCTACTTGAGCTAAGAAGCACACTCCTCACCTGTATTATTTTATGTCTTATAGTCCAGTCTAATCTTTGTCTGAATTGTCAGGCTCGGGAATGGTCAGCATACAGACTAAATAGGTATGGTGAAAGGATACAACCCTGACACATCTCTTTCTTGACTTTAAACCACAAGACTTTAAGCCTCTTGATCTATATAGAGGTTCCTCATGAGCACAATTAAGTGTTCTGGAATTCCCATTCTTCTAAATATCCAATATTTGTTATGATTCATGCAGTCGAATGCCTTTGCATAGTCAATAAAACACAGATAAACATCCTTCTGGTATTCTCTGCTTTCAGCCAGGATCCATCTGACATCAGCAATGATATCCCTGGTTCCACATCCTCTTCTGAATCTGCCCTGAATTTCTGGAAGTTCCCTGTTGATATACTGCTGCAGCTGCTTTTGAATGATCTTCAGCAAAATTTTGCTTTCGTATGATATTAACGATATTGTTCGATAAGTTCCCCATTCAGTTGGATTACCTTTCTTGGGAATAGGCATAAACATGGATCTCTTCCAGTAGGTTGGCCAGGTAGCTGTCTTCCAAATTTCTTGGCATAGACGAGTGAGCACTTCCAGCGCTGCATCCGTTTGTTGAAACATCTCAATTGATATTCTGTCAATTCCTGGAGCCTTGTTTTTTGCCAATGCCTTCAGTGAAGCTTAGACTTCTTCCTTCAGTACCATCAGTTCTTGATCATATGCTACCTCTTGCAATGGTTGAATGCCGACCAATTCTTTTTGGTATAATGACTCTATGTATTTCTTCCATCTTCTTTTGATGCTTCCTGAGTCAGTTAATATTTTCCCCATAGAATCCTTCACTATTGCAACTTGAGGCTTGAATTTTTTCTTCAGTTCTTTCAGCTTGAGAAATGCTGATGTGTTCTTGCCTCTTGGTTTTCTATCTCCAGGTCTTCGCACATGTCATTATAATACTTTACTTTGTCTTCTTGAGCCGCCCTTTGAAATCTTATGCTCTGTTCTTTTTACTTCATCATTTTTTCCTTTTGTTTTACCTGCTAGACATTCAAGAGCAAGTTTCAGAGTCTCTTCTGGCACCTATTTTGGTCTTTTCTTGCTTTCCTGTCTTTTTAATAACCTCTTGCTTTGTTCATGTATGATGTCCTTGATGTCATTCCACAACTTGTCTGGTCTTTGATCATTAGTGTTCAGTGCATCAAATCTATTCTTGAGATGATCTCTAAATTCAGGTGGGATATTTGTACTTTGGCTCTCGTGGACTCGTTCTGATTTTCTTCCTTTTCAACTTGAACTTGCATATAAGCAGTTGATAGTCTGTTCCACATTCAGCCCCGGCGTTGTTCTTACTGATGATATTGAGCTTTTCCGTCGTCTGTTCCCACAGATGTAGTTGATTTGATTCCTGTGTATTCCATCTGGTGAGGTCCATGTGTATAGTCACTGATTATGTTGTAGAAAAAACGTATTTGCAATGAAGAAGTCATTGGTCTAGCAAAGTTCTATCATGTGATATCTGGCATTGCTTCTATCAACAAGGCCGTATTTTCCAACTACCAATCCTTCTTTGTTTCCAACTTTTGCATTCCAGTCACAATTATCAAAGCATCCTGATTGCATGTTGGATCAACTTTAGACTGCAGAAGCTGGTAAAAACCTTCAATTCCTTCATCTTTGGCCTTTTAGTGGTTGGTGCCTAAATTTGAATTATAGTCGCATTAACTGGTCTTCCTTGTAGTGTATGGATGTTATCCTATCACTGACAGCGTTGTTCTTCAGGAGAGACCTTGAAATGTTCTTTTTGATGATGAATGCAACACCATTCCTCTTCAAGTTGTCGTTCCTGACATAGTAGACCGTATGATTGTCTGATTCAAAGTGTCCAATGGCAGTCCATTTCAGCTCACTAATGCCTAGGTGTCTATGTTTATGCTTTCCATTTCATTTTTGATGATTTCCAATTTTCCTAGATTGATACTTTGCACATTCCACATTCCGATTACTAATGGATGTTTGCAACTGTCTCTTCTCATTTTGAGTTGTGCCACATTAGCAAATGAAGGTCCCAAAAGCTTGACTCTATTCACATCATTAAGGTGGACTCTACTTTGAGGAGGCAGCTCTTCCCCAGTCGTTTTTTGAGTGTCTTCCAACCTGGGGAAGAGAGACTCCATAAGAAACAAAAAACAGACTTTAGTTTTAAATAATATTCTCAAAATTACTAAATGATCAAAATTTTTTTCTCTGGTCTCTTCATGAAAAATTGGCAAAAATATAATAATCACTTTTATATTCAATTTATTTATATTGTTTATGTACTAATGTTTCCCATAATTAGAATTTTTTTTTTTTTTGCTTTATGATTTTTGTGGTGGGTGACGGTGACCAGGTGCTCACATCATCAATAAGTTCTTGATATCTTACTGCTTCCGATCTAACCACTTCCATGCCAGTGATAATGTGGAAGAGAGAAAGAAGGAAGAGTACTGGAGATAGAAAACTTGGGGAGAGACCCAAGCAAGATGAGTCAGATTTTCATAAATCTAATGAAGTTTATTTTAGTTTGGATTCCCTGGAAACAGATTATGAGTGGAAACTTCCAAGCAGAAGTTTTTTTTTTTCCTTCTAAATTTTATTAGTTTGTTATCGTTGAGAATATACACAGCAAAACATACTTTAATTCATACATGTACAATTTAATGACCTTTATTACATTCTTTGAGTTGTACAATCATTCTCACCCTCCTTTTCTGAGTTGTTCATCTCTCACAAAGAGAAGTTTTACTGTGAGGGCTCTTCAAGATAGATTTGTAAGGGAGTGTTATTGGTACAAAATACAGCAAGTGTAACTGTTCATGATACTTCTTTCTGGTAGGGATGGAAAGATTGCATTCATCAGGTCAATTACCACACATCACATAGCAAGGCTGTGTTAAGCTGCTTTAGCAAAGTTACCATACCCAGGACAATAGTTGTAAGGCCCACCAAGGCAACTACTTATTTAAGTTTTCAGAGTCCTCTGTCATTCACTCTGATCCATCTGAAGAGGCAGAGAGGTGATTAAAAGGGGTATGACTGAGACTATCCCCTGCATCCTGTAAGTGTTTGAGGGTGGCACTAATCACTTTCTTAACCCATGATAATTTTCTTTTACTATAGTGACCAGGGTGGGAAGGAGCCGGTTTCAAAGGCTTCTACTTGGCCTGTCCCTAATATGATAGCTCCATGAGCCAGACCTGGGCCAGGACTGTATTTATTAACTGCCTCTACATGACCCTTACTATCACAGGAGGGCCATAATGGCCCACTGTGTCCCCAGCATTAATGTTAATTCAGATTCTGTGTCCAACACTCTCAAAAATGTTTCGGTTTTCACCTTTATCAGTGCACAGTTACCCAAGGAAATGGCATTGCCAGTGATGTGTCAGTAAATTTTTCTAGGAAAACCTCTGATTTGTAGTGTCTGCCATTTTCCAAGGTTTAAATACTCCTGCATGGCCAGTTTCAAGCTACCAACATGATATCACTGAGCATGGAATTAGGAAGAGATGTGCAGTTTTATAGTTTTACATAACCAACTGCATAAAAAAAAATTTTTTTTTAATAGTGAAATGTAGTAAAATAATTAGGAAGTGATGTTTTTGAGTCCTGGCTTTGTTTTAAGGCTGTTGTTGTTAGGTGCTGTAGAGTAGGTTCTGACTCTCAGAGACCCCACGTACAACAGAAAGAAACACTGCCCAGTCCTGCACCACCCTCACAACCTTTATTCTTGAGCCCATTGTTGCAGCCACTGTGTCAATCCATCTCGTTGAGGATCTTCCGTTTCTTTGCTGCCCCTCTACTTTACCAAGCATGATGTCCTTCTCCAGGAATTGATCCCTCCTGATAACATCTCCAAAGTATGTGAGACATAGTCTCGCCATTCTTGTTTCTATGGAGAATTCTCATTGTACTTCTTCCAAGACAGATTTGTTTGTTCGTTCTTTTGGCAGTCCATGTATATTTAATATTCTTTGCTAATACCACAATTCAAAGGTGTCAATTCTTCTTTGATCTTCCTTATTCATCGACCAGCTTTCATATGTATAAGAGGTGATTGAAAATACCACAGCTTGGGTCAGGCACGCCTTAGTCCTCAAGGTGTCATCTTCATTTTTTTTAACACTTTCAAGAGGTCTTTTGCAGCAGATTTGCCCAGTGAAATGCATCTTTTGGTTTCTTGACTGCTGCCTGCATGGGTGTTGACTGTGAATCCAAGTAAAATGAAATCCTTCAGGAAGACTCTCAGTGAGATGGATTGACACAGTGACTGCAATAGTGGGCTCAAGCATAACGATTGTGAGGATGGTGCAGGAGTAGACAGAGTTTTGTTCTATTGTACATAAGGTCTCTATGAGTTGGAACTGATTCAACAGCACCTAACAACAACAAAAAACTTGAGGAAATAAAAACGGAAACAAAAAGAATCCCAAAGCTACCAGAAGAAAGGAAATAATAAAGATCAAAGCAGAAATAGATGAAATAGAGGATAGGAAAATAATAGAAATAATCAACAAGATAAAAGTTGGTTTTTTGATAGAATCAATGAAATAGACAAACCACTGTCTAGACTTAAAAAGGAAAAAAGTGAGAAGATACAACTAACCAAAATAGGAAATGAAATTGGAGACATTACAAAAGGTCCAACTGTGAGAAAGGGAATTATACAGAATACTTTGAAAAATTGTACTCTAACAAACTTAAAAACTTAGGTGAATTGGACAAATTCTTAGAAATACGTATCTTTCCTGTACTAACACAACTAAAAAAAAAAAAAACTAGAGGTAGAAAATCCCAATGGACCTCATAAAAAGAGAAGAAATTGAATCAGTCATCAGAAGCCTCCCAACAAACAAAAAGCCCTGGACTAGATGGCCTCACTGGGAAATTTTACCAAACATTTAGAGAAGAATTGACACCAATCTTACTCAAACTCTTCTAAAGCATAGAAGAGGAAGGAATACTCCGTAACTCATTCTATGAAGCCAGCATTATCCTGATAATAAAGCCAGACAAAGACACTATAAGAAAGGAAAATTACCGACTAATATCCCTTATGAATGTAGATGCAAAAACTCTCAACAAAACTCTATCAAATAGAATTGAACATATGAAGAAAATTATGCACCATGACCAAGTGGAATTTATTCCAGGAATGCAAGGATGGTTTGTTGTTGTTAGATGGCATCGAGTCAGTTCCGACTCACAGGTTTAACATTAGAAAACCAATCAATGTAATACACGATGTTAATAAGATAAAGAAAAAGAACCACATCATCACCTCAATAGATGCAGAAAAGGCATTTGATAAAGTCCGACACCCTTCCTCATGAAAACTCCCAGCAAAATAGGAATAGAAGGGAAATTCCTTGACATGATTAAAGGCAGATATGAAAAACCAAATGCCAACATTCTACTCAATGGAAAAAGACTGAGAGCTTTCCCCTTGAAAATGGGAATGAGACAAGGATGCCCACAATCACCATTTTTATTTAATATTGTACTGGAAGCCCTAGCCAGAGCAATAAGGAAAGAAAAAGAAAGAATATCCATGTTGGAAAGGAAAAAGTAAAATTATCTCTGTTCACAGTTGACATGATCCTAGACATAGAAAATTCCAAAGATTCCACAAGAAATCTTCTAGAGCTAATAGAGGGATTTAGCAAAGTTACAGAATACAAGGTCAACACATAAAAATCAGTTGGGTATCTCTATACCAACAATTTGAAACCTGAAAAGATTAAGAAAACCACTCCATTTACAATAGCATCTAAGAGAAAAAAATATCTAGGAATAATTTACCCAGGGATGTGAAAGACTTATACAATGAAAACTATAAAACACTGCTGAAAGAGACCAAAGAAGACCCAAATAGATGGAAAGATTGTTCCATGTTCATGGATTAGAAGGCTTAGAGTCAAGTCGTCAATACTACCCAAAGTGATCTACAGATTCAAATCAATCCCATTCAAAATTCGAACAGCATTCTTTACAGAAATAGAAAAACTAACCCTCAATTTTATATGGAAAGACAAGAAACCTTGAAAAGCCAAAGCAATTTTGAAGAAGAACAAAGTAGAAGGCCTCACACTTCCCAACTTCAAAACACATGGCCCAGCTACAGCAATCAAAACAGCCTGGTACTGGCTTAATGATAGACACATAAACCAACGAAATAGAACTGAAAATCAGAAATAAATCCACACATCTATGGTCATTTGCTTTTTGACAAGGGAGCTAATGAGGAAGGCAGGGCAAGAGGGTTTTTGTAGACAAGAAAAGTCAGCAGCCAGGTCTCCTTGGGGGACTCCGTAGGTGTGCATGAGTCAAGTGACAGAGAACTCAGCAGAGTTTCTTCAAGAAACTCAACACTTGGGGAGGCAAGATGTACAGTTGTTAAGGCCAGGGGTTCAGACAAAGCTCAGTTTAAACCCTGCCTTCACCACTTATTTGTTGTGTAAACGTGTGCACATCCCTTAACTTCTCTGAGCACCAGCTTCCTCAAGGTCAAGGTAGGAAAAATCGCAGTACCTTTCTGTGGGGTTTACATCAACTTTGCACCAAGAATTTGGTCTTCGCTCTCAGTTTCTGCGACATAATCTCTCTAAAAAAAAAAAAAAAAACTCTTGTAATTTAAGTGTCTTTGAAAAGGACTCCAGACCACATTTAATTAATAGGCTAGGTGAGAGGATAAGTTGATTTCTGGGGTGGGGGCTGGCCAGGCCAGAAATATTCACCTGGCGATACTTCATGACCACCTCATGATATCAACTGACATCAGGGGACAGAGGCTGGGTATGCATTACATGATGAGTACCCAATAAAAATACTGGATGCTGAAGTTCCATGGGCTTCCTGGTTGGAGAAAAACATTCATGCATGTGGGAAGATAGTATATTCTGTTTGGGGATGTGGAAGTTCTGCACTAGGAACCCTGCTAGACCTCACCCTATGCATCTCTTCGTTTGTATCCTTTTTCCCATGATAAAACTATAATTGTAAGCATAATCCTTTCCATGAGTTCTGTGAGTTTAACTAGCAAATTATACCCAAGAGAGTAGTGGAAGCCAGCAGGTCAGAAGTATGGGTGTCATGAGGACACCCAAGCTTGTGGCTGGTGTCCAAAGTCTTGGACCTACTTGGCAGTCTGGAGGACAGTGTCTGTTAGCTTGTGGGCTGCGACCTACCTGTAAGTGGTCACGGTCAGAGGAGAGGTGCTGCATTGGCAGCTGGTGTCATAACTAAACAGAGAAGTGAAAAACGAGGGTTTGACTGATGTGGATTGTTATCCTCACACTACCTCAGAAAACAAAAATCTTCACAACTGGACCAACAAGCAACATCGTGATAAAAGGAGAAAATAGTGAAGTTGTAGAGGATTTCATTTTACTTGGATCCAAAGTCAGTGCCTCCGCCCCCCCACCCCCCACCAAGCAGCAGTCAAAAAGTCAAATGGTACCAGGGAGGTAGATCCAACATGGCGCTATAGACAGAAGCACCATGTTGTCCCTCTGCAGCAAAGACCTGAGAAACTAAGTAAAATGGATACAAATGTCAATCCTGGAACTCTTAGCAGCTAATGAAGGAATAAAGAGCTTTATCAAGAACCGAATGGAATAAGAAACTGACAGAGAACGAGGAGAGCTGCGGAGAGGAAGTCCCCTACCAGCTAACATGGCGGGATATGCCATCTTGGGCAATGCATACAGGGAGTACAGGAAGGCAACTTCATGAAGCTCCCAACAGGAGACAGAGCACGCAGTAACCAGGGATACACGATTTCCTACCCACCACCCTTGTTTCTTGTATGAGGCCTCTGCTGTTTTCCAATGGGCCATGGTCGCTTGGCTGGAGAAATACCAGGTCACTATTACCTGCATTCGCCATCTTGGACCTCAGCCACCAAGGACTGGGGACAGGGAGTACAGGAAAGCAACTCCATGGAGCTCCCAGCAGAAGACAGAGCACCTAGTAACCAAACATACAGTCTTTCCTACCCCCATCCTTCTTCCTTCTATGCAGCCCCGGCACTTTCCAATAGGCCACGGTTGCTTGCTTGGAGAGACACGAGCTCACTGCCAGCTGGAGTCTGTCCCGCCCCTCCCGCCCTGTCCCTTCAGCTCCATTTTTTTGTTTGTTTGTATTTTTGTTTGCTTTTTGACTTTTTTTTTTTTTTTGCTTTTTTTGTTGCTTCTCTCTCCTTTCCTTTACTTTCTCTTGCCCAGCTACCCCTGTGTGCCACCCCCTCCCCTTCTTGACGGACTGTGATTTTTTTGTTTGTTTGCTTCCCTCACCCCCTTTTTTTTTTGTTTGTTTCTTCTCTCTCTTTTCCTTCCTTTCCTTTCTCCCATCCACCCCGCCCTGTGCACCTCCCCACCCTTCTTGGTGGGCTGTGTTGTACCGTTCAGCTGGAAAGCCTCTGGCACGCAGCCTTCCCAGGTCTGCACTACCCACACAAGCAGGTCCCCTCAGCATCATAATTTTTCTTTTTCTTTATCTTTCCCCTTCCCCTTTTCCTTCTCCCTCCCACTTAGGCTCTGTGTTGCCTCTGCCCCTTCCTGACCGGCATGCCATGCCACCTGGTGAGAGAGACATCAGCTTGCTGCCACCCAATTCCACCTGAACCCCAACAGCCAGCTCCCCCACCACCATATATATTTTTTGTCGTGGTGGTGGTTTTTATTTCATTATTTTTTTGTTTGTTGGTTGGTTTCTTCTCTCTCTTTCCCCTCTTTCCTTTCCTTTCTCCTGCCCACACAGCCCCATGTACCACCACCCCCCTTCTCGACTGCCCAAGCCATGCTGCTCAGCTAGAGGGCCACCAGAGCATGGCCTTGCCCAATAAGCCCCACCTCTTCCTGCCAAATTCTACTGCACTGCCATTTTTTTTTGTTTTTATTTATTTTTTACTTCAGTTTTTGCTTTTTTTTTTTTGCTTTTGTTTCTCTCTCTTCTTTCACCCACCCACTTAGCTCTGCACATCACATCCTCTCCTGCCTTTCTGTACGGTACAGCAAGTGCCATGCCCCCAAGTGGTACTGATGCAGTCCCCTGAACCTTGCCCTGTATTTCATCCCAACCCCACCCCATTGCCCCCAGTTTGTGCCACAAACCACCCATCCCCGACCCTCCACTCCCGTTGGACCCATGCTGCTGCACCATAGCTGAGTGACCAACTGCACACCTGGACAAAGTGGTGACAAGTGTCATGCCCAGAGGCGGGCAAGCAACAAAACCCACACAGCCTATCTGCCCAGACATAACCACATAAAATAGGAAGGCAGGATGAAACAATCAAATCTACAATCAATAAATGAAGAAAATAATTCCTGAATGTCCTGGAGACAGCAGACAATATGAAAACATTTTTTTAAAAAAGGAGAGGACGGCTCTAGAAAGTGACCAAAATAAAATGCCAGATGACCTCCTACTAGGAGAAAGGCACTGGAACTATCTGATATGGAATTAAAAACTCTAATATTCAGGGTTCTCCAACAGATGAAGGAAAATGCAGACAAAATCATGGAAAAGACAGACAAAACAATAAAAGAATTCAGGGAAATAATACAAGAATAAAATGCCAAAATAAATAACTAGAAATCAGCAGTTAGAAATCCAAAAGATAAACAACAAGATCTCAGAAATCGACAGTGCAATAGAAGGATTAGGAGCAAATCTGAAGCAATGGAAAACAGAATTGGTGAAATTGAAGACAAACCCTTGGATACCACTTTGAGGAAATATCAGAGAAAAGGGTGAAGAAAAATGAAGAAACCCTGAGAATAATGTGGGATATAATCAAATGCAAAAATTTGAGAGTGACCGAAGTTCCAGAACAAGGGGAGAAAACAGAAAACACAGAGAGGATCATTGAATATTTACTGATATAAAACTTTCCTAATAGCATGAAAGACAAAAAGCTGACCACCTAAGGAAGCTGAACAAATCCTGTATAGGATAGACCCCAAAAAAGAAACACCAAGATATATCATAATCACGCTCATTAAAACCAAAGACAAAGAAGGAATCCTGAAAGCAGCTCAAGAAAAATGAAAAGTCACTTACAAAGGGGAAACAATAAGACTAAGCTCTGATTACTCAGCAGAAACCATGCAGGCAAGAAGGCAATGGGATGTCATACATAAAATCTTGAAAGAAAAAAACTGCCAACCAAGAATAATATATCCTGCAAAACTCTCTATCAAACATGATGGTGAAATTAGGACATTTCCAGATAAACAGAAATTAAGGGAATACGTAAAAACAAAACCAAACGTACAAGAATAATTAAAGGGAGTCCTTCAGTTAGAGAACCAACAACATCAGACAACGACCTGATTCTAGCACATAAGACAACATCAGCCAGATACCAGCCTAGGTAATGAACTCTCAAGGATAAAACAAAACTAAAAAATTTACAGCAGGGAACCAGAGAGGTCAATCTGCAAATGACAACAATGTCAGAACAATAAAAGAGGGAATAAACGGTGTAGGCATAGAACTTTCAAATGGAGAGCAAGTCAAGGTGTTATCAAGTAATAAAAGACTGGTTCAAATGTAGGCAGATAGAGGGAAATTTCAAGGTAACAACAAAGAAAGTTAACAAACCTATTCATCAAAATAAAGAAGAAAAACAAAGTCTCAGTAAACACAAAATCTACAAAAATGAAAGAAACACAAAGAATATCCAAAAACAAAAGGACTTCATCACAGGAGAGTTAAGAGGAACAAAGAAGATGTCAGCACCACACACACACACACACACAAAAAAACCCTTTACAATATGACAGCAATAAACTCACACCTACCAACAATCACACTGAACGTAAATGGCTTAAATGCACCCATAAAGAGACAGTGACAGAATGGATTAAAAAACAGGACCCATCAATATACTGCCTACAGGAGACACTCCTTAGATACCCTTAGAAATGAAGACATAAATATATTAAAAATCAAAGGATGGCAAAAATACATCAAGCAAACAGCGACCAAAAAAGAGCAGGTGTGGCAATATTAATCTCAGATTAAATAGGCTTTAAAACAAAATTCACCATAAAGGACGAGAAAGGACATTATATAATGATTAAAGGGACAATCCACCATGAGGACATAACCAGAATAATAAATATCTATACACCCAGTGACAGGGCTCCTAAATACATAAAACAAATTCTAGCAGCACTGAAAAGAGAAATCGACAGCTCTACAATAATAGGGGACTTCAACATACCACTCTTGTTAAAGGATAGAACATCTAGAAAAAAACTTGACAGAGATACAGAAGATCTAAAGGCCACAACCAACCAACCTGGCCTCACAGACATATAGAACACGCCACCAAACAGCAGCAAAGTACACATTCTTTTCCATCGTTCATGGAAAGTTCTCCAGAATGGACCATCTTAGGCCACAAAGCAACCCTTGACAAAATCCAAAACACTGAGATAATACAAAGCATCTTCTCTGGTCACAACACCATCAAAGTAGAAATTAATAACAGGAAGAACAAGGAAAAAAAAATCAATCACATGGAAACGGAATTACACACTGCTTAAAAACCACAGGGTAACAGGAGAAATCAAAGATGGAATAAAAAATTTCCTAGAATCAAACAAGAATGAAAACACATCACACCCAAACTTCTGCAACACAGCAAAGGCAATGCTCAGAGGTCAATTTACAGCAATAGATGCGCACATCAAAAAAGAAGAAAGGGACAAAATCAAAACATTAGCTACACAACTCAAACAAATAGAAAGAGAACAACAAAAGATGCCCACAGCGACCACAAGGAAAGAAATAATGAAGATTAGAGCAGAAATAAATGAAATAGAGGATAGAAAAACAAAGAATCAACAAACCCAAAAGTTGGGCGATGTGTCTGTCGTTGTACAAGTATCAGGCTGTTTTGACCACCGTAGCTGTATGGTAGGTTCTGAGGTCAGGAAGTGCGCGTCCTTCTACTTTCTTCTTCCGTAGTGCTTTACTTATCCTGGGCCTCTTTCCATTCCATATAGAGTTAATGATTAGTTTTTCCATCTCATTAAAGAATGCTTTTGGAATCTGGGTCGGGATTGCACTGTATTTGTAGAATGCTTTGGGTAGAATTGACACTTTCACAATGTTAAGTCTACCTACCCATGAGTATGGTATGTTTTTCCATTTATGTAGGTCTGTATTGGTTTCTTGCAGTAGTGTTTTGTAATTTTCTTTGTATAGGTCTTTTACGGGAATCCTGGTGGCGTAGTGGTTAAGTGCTACGGCTGCTAACCAAAGGGTCGGCAGTTCAAATCCACCAGGCGCTCCTTGGAAACTCTGTGGGGCAGCTCTACTCTGTCCTATAGGGTCGCTATGAGGTCTTTTACATCCCTGGTTAGATTTATTCCTCCTTTTTTTTTTTTTTTTAGGGGCTATCGAATGGTATTGGTTCTCTGACTTCCTTTTTGTGGTTTTCTTTATTGGTGTATAGGAATCCAGCTGATTTTTGTATGTTTATCTTGCACCCTGCTAGTCTGCTGAATCTATTAGTTCCGGTAGCTTTCTCATGGAGTCTTTTGGGTTTTCTATGTATAGTATCATATCACCCACAAATAGGGAGAGTTTTATTTCTTCCTTACCAATTTGGATGCCCTTTATTTCTTTTTCTTTCCTATTGCTCTAGCTTTTTTTTTTTATTGCTCTAGCTAGGACTTCCAGCACAATGTTAAGTAAGAGTGACGGTAAAAGGCATTCTCGTCTTGTTCCTGTTCTCAGGGAGAATGTTTTCCACATCTCTCCATTAAGAATGATGTTGGCTGTTGGTTTTGTACAGATGTCTTTATTATGTTGAGGAATTTTCCTTCTATACCTATCTTATTGAGAGTTTTTATCAGGAATGGGTATTGGACTTTGTCGAATACCTTTTCTGAACTGATTGAGATGATCATGGGATTATTATATTTATGTGGTGGGTTATGATGATTGATTTTCTAATGTTGAACTATCCTTGCATACCTGGTAAGAACCCTACTTGGTTGTGGTGTATTATTTTTTGATATGATGTTGAATGCTATTGGCTAGAATTTTTGCCTCTATATTCATAAGGGATATTGGTCTGTGATTTTCTTCTTCTTTTTTTTTTTTTGTGGTGTCTTTGCCTGGTTTTGATATCAGGGTTATGCTGGCTTCATAGAATGAATTCGGACGGATTCCTTCCTTTTCTATGTTCTGAAATAGTTTGAGTAGTACTGATGCAAGTCTTCTCTGAATGTTTGGTAAAAGTATCCAGTGAAGCCATCCGGTCCAGGGTTGTTTTTGTTGTCGGGAATTTTTTTTTTAATTACCTTTTCAATCTCTTCTTTTGTTATGGGTGTGTTCAGTTTTTTAACTTCAGTTTGTATTAGTTTGGGTAGGTAGTGTGTTTCTAGAAATTTGTCCATTTCCTTGAGGTTTTCAAGTTTTGGGAGTATTGTTTTTCATAGTACTCTGTTATGATCCTTTTTATTTCATTTGGGTCTTTTGTAATGTCCCTTATTTCATTTTTTATTTGGGTTATTTGTATCCTTTCTTGTATATCTTTTGTCAATTAGGCCAATAGTTTGTCAATTTTGTTGTCCTTTCAAAGAACCAATTTTTGGTTTTGTTGATTATTTCTCTATTCTCTATTTCATTTATTTCTGCTCTGATCTTTATTATTTCCTTTCTTTTGGTGGCTGTGGGCTACTTTTTCTGTTCTCTTTCTATTTGTTTGAGTTGTGTAGCTAATGTTTTGATTTTGTCCCTTTCTTTTTTGTCATGTGCATCTATTGCTATAAATTGACCTCTGAGCACTGCCTTTGCTGTGTCCTAAAGGTTTCAGTATGATGTGTTTTCATTCTTGTTTGATTCTAGGAATTTTTTGATTCCATCTTTGATTTCTTCTATTACCCAGTGGTTTTTAAGCAGGGTGTAATTCAATTTCCATGTATTAGTTTTTTTTTTTTCCTTTGCTTTTCTTGTTGTTAATTTCTACTTTTATGGTGTTGTGATCAGAGAAGATACTTTTTATTATTTCAGCTTTTGGGATTTTGTTGAAGGTTGCTTTATGGCCTAAGATGTGGTCTATCCTGGAGAACATTCCATGTAGTTTGGAAAAGAATGCGTACATTGCTGCTGTTGGGTGGAGTGTTCTATATATGTGTATGGGGTCAAATTGGTTGATTATGGCCTTTAGATCTTCTGTACCTTGCTGAGTTTCTTTCTAGATGTTCTGTCCTTTACTGAGAGTGGTTAGTTGAAGTGCCATAGATTGAATTGTGTCCTCTAAAAATATGTGTATCAATTTGGCTAGACCATGATTCCCAGTATCATGTGAATGTCCACCATCTTGTCATCTGATTTGATTTTCCTATGTGTTTTAAATCCTACCTCTATGATGTTAATGAGGTGTGATAGGTGGTAGTTATGTTAATGAAGCAGGACTCAAGCTACAAGACTGGATTGTGTTTTGAGCCAATCTCTTTTGAGATATAAAAGAGAGAACCAAGCAGAGACACAGGGGGACTTCATACCATCAAAAAAGCAGCACCGGCAGCAGGAGAGTATCCTTTGGACCCAGGGTTCCTATTTGGAAAAGCTTCTAGTCCAGGGGAAGATTGATGACAAGGACCTTCTTCTAGAGCTGACAGAGAAAGCCTTCCACTGGAGCTGATGCACTGAATTTGGACTTCTAGTCTACTAGACTGTGAGAAAAATTTCTTTATTAAAGGCATCCACTTGTGGCATTTCTGTTATAGCAGCACTAGATAACTAAGACAGTTTCCTACTATTATTGTGGAACTGTCAGTTTCTTTTTTCAGCGTTGTTAGAGCTTGTTTCATGTATTTTGGAGCCCTGTCATTGGATGTGTACATATTTATTATGGTTATGTCTTCATGATGGATTGTCCCTTTAATCATTATATAATGTCTTTGTTTGTTTTTTATGGTGGGTTTTGTTTTTAAGCCTATTTTATCTGAGATTAGTACTGCCACTCCTGCTCTTTTTTGGTTGCTGTTGCTTGATATGGAAACCCTGGTGGCATAACAGTTAACAGCTATGGCTGCTACCCAAAAAGGCGGTAGTTTGAATCCACCAGGCGCTCCTTGGAAACTCTATGGGGCAGTTCTGCTCTGTCCTGTATGGTCACTGTGAGTCGGAATCGACTTGTCGGCAATGGGTTTTGGTTTTGCTTGATAAATTTTTTTCCATCCTTTGATTTTTAATATATTTATGTCTTTGTTTCTAAAGTGTGTCTCTTCTAGACAGCATATTGATGGGCTCCCCCCCCCCCCCCCGCTTTTTTTAAATCCATTCTGTCACTCTGTCTCTTTATGGGTGCATTTAAGCCATTTACATTCAGTGTGATTATTGATACATTTGAGTTTATTACATGTCATTTTGTAGTTTTTTTTTTTGTGTGTGTGTGTGGTGCTGATGTTTGCTTTGTTCCACTTATTCTTCTGTGCTGAATTCCTTTCATTTGTGGATATTCTTTTTGTTTCTTTCATTTTTGTGTTTACTGAGACTTTATGTTTTTCTTCTTTATACTGATGAGTAGGTTTGTTAACTTTCTTTGTTGTTACCTTGAAATTTCCCTCTATCTGCCTACATTTGAACCAGTCTTTTATTACTTGATAACACCTTGACTTCCTCTCCATTTGAAAGTTCTATACCTACGCCTCTTATCCCCTCTCTTATTGTTCTGACATTGTTGTCATTTACAGATTAACCTCTCTGGTACCCTGCTGTAAATACATACGTATATATATATATATTATACTTGAGAGTTCATTACCTAGGTTGGTATTTGGCTGATGCAGTCTTCTGTCCTAGATACAGGTAGTTGTCTGTTGTTTGTTCTCTAACAGAAGGACTTCCTTTAATAATTCTTGTAAATTTGGTTTGGTTTTTATATACTCCCTTAATCTCTGCTTATCTGGAAATATCCTAATTTCACCATCATATTTGAGCGAAGGTTTTGCAGGGTATATATTTTTTTTTATTATTTTAGGTTAACAATTTTTTTCCTTCAAGGTTTTATATCTGTCATCCCATTGTCTTTTTGCCTGCATGATTTCTGCTGAGAAATCCATGCTTAGTCTTATTGGTGCCCCTCTGTATGTGACTTTTTGTTTTTATCAAGCTGCCCACAGGGTTCTTTCTTTGTCTTTGGTTTTAGCGAGTGTGACTATGATATGTCTTGTTGATTTTCTTTTGAGGTCTATCCTATATGTGGTTCATTGAGCTTCTCTGGTGGTCAGCTTTTCATCTTTTATAATATTAGGGAAGTTTTCTGTCAGCAATTCTTCAATGATCCTCTTTGTGTTTTCTGTTCTGGAACTCTGATCACTTGCAAATTTTGCTTTTAATTATATCCCACATCTTTCTCAGGGTTTCTTCATTTTTCTTCTGTCTTTTTCTCAAAGTTGTATCCAAGGATTTGCCTTCAATTTCACTGATCCTATCTTCCATTGTTTCAAATTTACTCCTCAAACCTTCTATGAGACTGTCCATTTCTCAAATCTTTTGGATTTCTAATTATTTTATTTTATTAATGATTTTTAGTTGTGTGTTTATCTTGACGTTTTGTTCTTATGTTATTTTCCTGAATTCTTCTATTGCTGTCTGTCTTTTCCATGATTTTGTCTATTTTTCCTTATTTTTGTCTGCATTTTCCTTCATCTCTTGGAGAGCCCTGACTATTAGAGTTTGAATTCCATATCAGGTAGTTCCAGAGCCTTTCCTTCTACTGGATGGTCATCTGGTGTTTTATTTTGGAAGCTTACTGGAACCATCCTGACTTTTAAAAAAAAAAAAACATTTTTAATATTGTCTCCTGTCTTCAGGACATTCAGTAATTATTTTCTTCATTCATTGATCATAGATTTGTTTGTTTTATTGTGCTTTTTCATTTTATTTGGTTATGTCTGTGCAGGTGGGCTGGGTTTCTTTGTTGTTTGCTCATTTGTGGGCACAATACTTCTTACCACCTTGTCCAGGTAGGCAGGGCCAGTTGCTTAGCTATGGTGCAGCAGGACAGGTCCAGCAGAGAGGCAGGGGAGGGAGTCATGTGCAGCACGTACTGGGCTGGTGGGGGAGGGGCTGGGGGCAGTGCAAAGTGGGGTCCGGTGCTGTGCCTGTGCCACTCGGTGGGGCAGTACTCAGTGCACAGTAGAGATAGGCAGGAGGGAAGGGGGAGGATGTCATGTGTAGAGCTAAGTGGGTGTTGGAAAGAAGAGAGAGAAACAGAAGCAAAAAAAAAAAAAAAAAAGCACTGAGGGAGGCTGCCATTGCAGTGGTGTAGACCCAGGGAAGCCATGTGCCAATGGCTTTCTAGCAGGGTGGTGCAGCACAGCCTGTCAAGAGGGGCCAGAGATGACACACCCAGCTAGGTATGCAGAAGAAAGGAAAGGAAAGGAGAGAGAGAGGAAGAAACTGGGGGGGGGGGGGGGGGAGAGAGAGAGAAAGGCACAAGTGGCCAGGTGGCTAGGAGAAAGGAAAGGAAGGAAGGTAGACAGAAACAAGAATGTGAGGAAAAAAAAAAAAAAAACAGGTGGTCGGAAGGAAAGGAAGAAAAGTAGAGAGAGACAAGAAACCGAGAAAAGAAAAAAAATAAATGCTCTGAAGGAGCCCACCAGAAGCGGCTTCCCAGCCAAGTGGCTGCACAGCCCATCAAGAAGGAGGAGAGATGGCAAACTTGGCAACAGGTGTTTGGGAGAAGGGTAAGGAAGGAAGGTAGAGACAAGAAACTGAGAAAGGAAAAATTTTAAAAAGCCCCAAGGGAGCCCACTGGCATGGCAGTGTGGGCCAGGGAAATGACATTCCAGCTGAGCGGTGCTGCACAGCCCATCTAGAAGGAGCAGAGATGGCATACAGTGCCAGGTGTTCAGGAGACAAGACAGGAAGGAAGGTAAAGAGAGAGAAGAAGTTGAGAAAGGAAAAAACAAAAACCGCAAAGCCCCAAGGGAGCTCATGGGCTTGGCGGTGCAGGCCGGGGAAGTGACACCCCAGCCAAGAGGCACTGCAGAGGCCATCAAGAAGGAGCAGAGATGGCACAGGGTGTCAGGTGTTTGGGAGAAAGGAAAGGAACGAGGTGAGAGAGAGATAAGAAATCAAAACAAGCCAAAAAAGCAAACAACAGCAACAAAAAAATGGCACTGAAGTAGCTGGCTGGTGGGACTGGGGTGGATCCAAGTGGCAAGGAGCTGGTGTCTCCCTGGCCAAGGGACCTCAGCCTGCAGGAGAGTGGCACAGGCCGTGGAGAAGGAAGATAGGTGGGGGGTAGGAAAGCAAATATCCCTGGTTACTGGGTATTCTGTCTCCTGCTGCAGGCTCTGTGAAGTTGCCTTACTGTACTCCCTGTCTGCTGTTCTTGGTAGCTGAGGGGTCCAAGATGGCAAATCCATGCCGTGTTAGCTGATAGGGGACTTCCATTCAGTAGCTCTCCTCTTTCTCTGTTCTCTGTCAGTTTCTTATTCCATTTGGTGCTTGGTTCAGTCATTTATCCCTTCATTTGACGCATAGGGTTCCAGGATTGATATTTATATCTATTTTACTTAGTTTTTCAGGTCTTTGCTGTGGAGGAACGGTGTGGTAGTTCTGTCTATAACACCATGTTGGCTCTGCCCTCCTCATGTTCTGATTATTAATGGATGTTTGCAGCTGTTTCTTCTCATTTTGAGTCGGCTGTCAGCAAATGAAGATCCCGAAAGCTTGACTCCATCCATGTCATTAAGGTCAACTCTACTTTGAGGAGGAAGCTCTTCCCCAGTCATATTTTTAGTGCCTTCCAACACGAAGGGCTCATTTTCCACCACTGTAGCAGACAACGTTCTCCTGCTATTCATAAGGTTTTCACTGGCTGTTCTTTTCAGAAGTAGACTGCCAGGTCTTTCTTCCTAGTCTTAGTCTGGAACTCAGTTGAAACCATGGGTGATCCTGCTGGTACTTGAATACCGGTGGCATAACTTCCAGCATCACAGCAACATGCAAGCCCCCACAATATGACAAATTGACAGCCGGTTTCTGCAGGTGGAAATCCAATTTTCCCAGCACTATTTATTGAAGAGACTTTTCCTTCCCCATTGAATGGACTTAGCGCCCATGTAAAAAATCAGATGACCACAGATGTGTCGGTTTATTTCTGGACTCTCAGTTCTATTCCTTTGGTTTATGTCTATTTGGTTTATGTCCACCACTACCAGGCTGGTTTGATTACTCTGTGTAACATGTTTTAAAATCAGGAAGTGAGTGTTCTCCTACTTTGCTCTTCTCTTTCAACATTGTGTTACCTGTTTGGAACCTACTGCCATTCCACATAAAGTAGATGATTGCTTTTTCTATTTCGGTAAAGAAGGCTGTTGTAATTTTTTAAAATTTTTTATTGTGCTTTAATTGAAAGTTTACAAATCAAGTCAGTCTCTCATACAAAAATTTATATACACATTGCTATGTACTCCTAGTTGCTCTCCCCCTAATGAGTCAGCACACTCCTTCTCTCCACCCTGTATTCCCTGTGTCCATTCAGCCAGCTTCTGTCCCCCTCTGCCTTATCAACTCTCCTCCCAACAGGAGCTACCCACATAGTCTCATGTGTCTACTTGAGCCAAGAAGCTCACTCCTCACCAGTATCATTTTCTATCTTACAGTCCAGTCCAATCAGCTGTTGGAATTTTGATCTGGATTGTGTCGAATCTATGTATCACTTTGGGTAGTACTGACATCTTGGCAATATTAAGTCTTCCAATCCATGAACATGGAAAAATTTTCCACTTTTTGAAGCAATCTTTAATCTCTTTCAGCAGTGTTTTATAGTTTTCTTTGTGTAAGTCCTTCACATCCCTGTTCAGATTTATTCCTAGGTATTTTATTCTATTAGATGCTGTTGTAAATGGAATTACTTCCCTAATTTTTATTTCAGATTTCACATTGGTGCTATGTAGAAACCCAACTGATTTGTTTGTTGACCTTGTACCCTGAAAATTTGCTAAATTCCTCTATTAGTTCTAGAATTTCTCTTGTAGACTCTTTGAGATTTTCTGTACATAGGAGCATGTCATCTGTGAATATAGATAATTACACTTCTTCTTTTCCAATCATGATAACTTTTCTTACTTTTACTTGTCCTATTGCTCTGGCTAGGACTTCTGATACAACATTGAATAGGAGTGGTGACAGCAGTCACCCTTCTCTTGTTCCTGATTTTGAAGGGAAAACTTATTTATGTTTTATCTGTTTCCGCTAGTAGGATGTCAAGTCCACAAGGGTAGGGGCCTTTGTCTCTCATGTTTATGGCTCCACCTCTAGTGTCTAGGCACAGGGTTGGCTCTCAATGAAGAAATTCAACAGTGAAGAAATAAACAACAGTCATATGTGTCAGTTTAATTATTATCTATATTTTAAAGCCATAAAATATGCTAAGACTTACATACAGCTTATTTTACCTAAGTCCCCGGGTGGTGCAAATGGTTAACGTGCTCGGCTGCCCGGAGCAGTCTCAGAAGTCCTGGTGATCTACTTCAGAAAAATCAGCCATTGAAAACCCATGTAGCATGGTTCTACTCTGACACAGGAGAGGCTTGGCTGGTGGTGCATCTTGCAAGAAGAGCTGCAGGAGTGGGGAATGGTGACAGGTGGCAGGTGGCTCTTAAGCCTGAGAATGAGGGAGTTGCTGCTGGCAGGGCAAGGTCCATGGGGGTCCTTCCTCTAGGAATCACAGCTCCCCCCCTCTCCTTGGGCACCCCCCAGTCTCCCTTATCAGCTTCACTGGTGGTCAGCCAGGACCCAAATCATCTGGGTCCGGCCTGGGGGGCTTGGGACAGAGTCCTGTCCCCCTAGGCCCTTCTGTCAAGAGGAAGTGATTGTGAACTTCGGCCCTGCCAGGCTCTTATCAGAGCCCATAAAACCTGCCCAAACTTTTGTTGGCAAAGGGTGAGACCAGGAGGGTTGGGCAGAACTGCAGGAGTGGTCAGGACAGGTGGGCAGTAGAAGTTGGTGAAAGCAGGTGGAGCCAGAACTGGGGGCTCTTGACTCTTCCCAGAAAAGCAAAAGGACCTACATTGATCGTGTGCCCACTGCATGCCTCTGCCATGTACATTATACTGTACATACAGTGGCTTAGAACCCTAACTCCAGAGCCAGAGGTTCTGAGTTCAAATTCTGCCTCTGGCTCTTCCTGGCTGTGGGATCTTCAGAAGGTGCCTTAACCTCAATTTCCCCATCTGTAAAGTGGAGGTAATAATAGCATGAGCCTTATAGAGTCCTTGTAAGCACCAGGTAAGATAATAAACTCCTTGCAACAGAACTTAGCATACAGAGGGCACTGAAATCAATGCTTACTCTCTTCTCCTCAAGGTGCCCCTGGCTGATACAAAGGGTTAAGCACTCAGTTACTAACCAAAAGGCTGGCAGTTCAAACCCACTCAGAGGTGTCTCAGAGGAAAGGCCTGGCGATCGGCTTCTTAAATGTCACAGCCATGAAAACCCCGAGGAGCTGTTCCACGTGGCATACATGGGGTGTCCGTGACTCAGAGTCTGCCTGGGAACAACTGTTGGCTCCTGTGCTCATTGCAAACACATAAATCCAGGAGTATATGTGGATAAGGAAACCTGGAGCTGAAAGAATGGTGCAGCTGGCCCAAGACGGGATATCTATGAAGGGAGCCCAGAATCAAACCCCATGCTGACTTCAGGCCCGGAGCCCATCTGCTGTGCAGTGAGAGGGTGTCAGGCGGGGAAGGACACCCTCCCCCCAGGGGCAGACAGCAGACCATCTGGAGCCTCCCAGCCCAGGGGGAGCCCTGCGACCCGTGATCGCTCCACGCCCCCACACTATCGGCCCGCGCCTGCCCACCCTAGCTCCTGACGGTCATCACCTACGTGGCACCCATTCCACTGGTCGGACCTCTGTCCCCAGCCTTCAGCACAACCGTGCTCCTTGGAGCCCCAGGTGCATCTCGGCCCCTCTCTGCCTATCCTCTCTCCCCAGCAAGGTCACCAGGTTCTTTACATGGGTTTATTGCTCATGGGGCAAACACAAGGCCTTGTGCTCGAGGAAATCCGTGTTGTGAAGTTACACACTGGGAGGAGGCACCAAGGCGGGACAGAGCTAGACCCAGGGCACGCGGGCTCTCAGAGCTTGGAGAAGGTGACGCTTTTCAGATCCTTCTTCTCCATCGCGGCCTGGACAGACTTCAGGACGTCATCGGTCTGCAGCATGCTCATGTTCCAATTGTGCTGCAGAAGGAGGGCCATGGCAACAGAAGACGCAGGGCAAGGTTAGCGCTGGGCCAATGAGAAACGGGGCAGCCAGCAGCCCACCAATCAGGACACGGCCTGCGCAGCTGCTGCGCTCTGACTGGCCGCTCTGGGACGGGAGGCGGGCTGTGATTGGCTGGAAGGAGGTGCTCACCACGAACTCGAGGCCGGCAGCCACCGGGTGGTCGCGGGCGTAGACCAGGTTGACCTTCGTGCCCTGCACCGCCAGGGGGCTCCTGCTGGAAATCTCGGCTGCCAGCGTGAAGGCCGCGTCGAGCGTGGCCTCCTTGTCTGGGAACACCCGACTGCGGAGGAAAGGGAACCGGGATCGGGCGGCGGGGCGGGGCTTCCTCACCTTCCGTCCTCCCGCCCGCAGGGAGGAAGGGGCCCGTCCGAGCGGACGGCGAAGCCCCGCCGTAAAGCGGGCCGATCGGAGCAGGCAGCGGACCCCGATCCAGGAACGCGCGGGCCGAGGAGTCCTGGGGGCGGGCCGCCCCGCGCCCCCGGCCTCGGCCCTACCTGACCAGCCCGCTGCTCAGGGCCTCGTCAGCCATCATCCTGCGGGCGGTGAAGGCCAGCTCGTTGACCAGGCTGCAAGAGGGGCGGGACGTCAGGGACGGCCGTCTCCCCGCGTCGGGGGCGCCCTGCGGTCCTCTTCTCTCTGCCCCTCTCACCTCTGGCTCCCGATGACCCGGGGCAGACGCTGCAGGGTTCCCACGTCGGCTGCCAGACCGATGTCCACCTCCTGGGGGCAGTCATTTGGTTTTCATTGACCGCTGGGGTTGACCCCAGCTCAGCCAGGAAGGGGGTCGTGCCCCATTTCCCAGCTCAGGGGGTCCCCAAACACCCCATTTCATTCCCATCAACGTACATTGACCGGGCAGCATCCTTCAGTTTAGAATAGAGCCCACCTTCCAACTCCCTCTGCTCTGTCCATTCTTTGGGGTCAGCCAAGCCCATCTCCCGAGGGAAGCCCTCCTAACTGCCCATCTGACCCTGTGTCCTGCATCCCTGGGCTCTGTGGTGCCTCCCGCCCTCCCCGACACTGAGCCATCAGCAGCCCCAGCCTCTAGCACGAGCCAGCCTCATCCCATCTGCTACCTCAGTTCCCTCTTGACCTCACCGGGATGGCCCACCCTTGTTTCTTCCCACAGACAAGTCTTACTTTTTAAGGTTCAGTTTTGACTAAGTGTTCCCAGAAGCCCTGGGGCTCCTCCAGGCCCTCCTGCCCCACTTACTGCTCAGATTTAAGGGGGGCTGGGGAGAGGGGCATCTGGAAAGCAGAAGCTCAGGAGAGGATGGCTCACCTTCACCTGGAAGAATGCGTCCTGGGCACAGTAGCGGATGTCACAGGCAGTGATGAGGTCCACACCTGGGAGGGAGAGGCCAGGACACTAAACAACCACAAGGTCAGCGCCTCCATCTGAGGACGTGGCCTTGCATCTGGGGATCAAGTCTAAGCAGCCACACGTCTGAGGCCGTAGGTTACTGGATAAGGCTCAAGGCAGCGGCCAAGAGGGGCCTGGCCAGGGTGAACACACTGGGTGGGGGTGCAGACCTACCTGCACCGATGCAGCCCCCATGGATGGCTGCGATGACAGGCTTGGGGCACTGGAAGCAAAGGGAGCAGCAGGGTCAGGGCTGGCCAGAGAGGTGGGCAGTGGGGACAGCCTACCAGCCCCAGAGTCACCTTCTCGATGACACTGAAAGTCTCCTGGTATCTGCTGATGATTTTACGGAGGTACCAGCTTCTGCGGGCCGCGTCGTCCCCTTGGGGCTGCAGGAGCACTGGAGCCATGTCCATGAGGTCGATGCCTGGTGGGGAGGGGTAAGGGAGTTCACTCAGCCTCCCAGGCCCCACCCATTGCCCCAGCCAGAGGTTAGAACCTGGACACAGCAGGTTAGAACCCCCAAACCACTACACAGGAGGAAAGAAGTCACACAGGACTTACCGATGATTGGGTGTGGGGTAAGATAAAAACATGAATAAAAGCTAACGTTCATTGAGTCACTGCCCATGTATTCCTCACAACCCTATGACCTATGTCCTATTAGCACCTCCATTTCCCAGAGGGGTAAACTGAGGCACACTGGCTTGGGAGTCGTGGACCTGGATATTGAACCCAGGGCTACGTGGCTGGCTCCAGAGGCCATGCTTTCAGCCACCACGCCACCCGCACAGAAGTCCAGGTGTGTCGCCTGAGCAACGGATCACACTGGGGAGATGTTTCCTGAGGTGGGGAACACCAGGATGAAGCAATTTCTGTGACTCCAACTTCAAAATAAATCGCAAATCTGACCTTTTCTCCACCATTCTCCATGACCCCCACTTTGGTCCTGGCCACGCTCATCCTCCCTGGTCTCCCTGCTCCCACCCTTGCCCCCCAAGTCTGTTCCCCACCCATAGACAGAGAGACCCTGTGAATGCCGAAGTCAGGCTCTTCCTCTCTCCGCTCCGCTCTCAGTTGGTTGTTAGTTAGCACTGAGTCAGCTCTGACTCATGGCAACCCTCACAGCGACCCCATGTACAATAGAAAGAAACACTGCCTGGTCCTGCACCATGTTCAGGACCATTGGTATGCCACAGGAGGGTTCTGAGCCGAACAACACTTCACCTTCTCCCTCCCGCTGTTAATCAGTCTCACCCCATTGCCCGGCCCCTCAGCAATGCTGTCTGTCAGACCCTGAAAAATCCTCCATACATTTGGCTACACCACTGACTCGGAGGCTTCCTTGCCTCCACTACTTGCTGAAACAAGCAAGACCGTAGGAGTACTGGCCAGGGTAGAGCTGAATTTGTGCACGTCAAATTCATGTGGGCAGGACTTCCCTGCGTGACCTGGGCCAGGCAACTTCATTTTTGAAGCCTGGGGTTTCTTCTCTGGAAAGTGAGGATAAAACCCTCCCAAGAGCTGATGGGGCAACAAGGATTCAAAGAGATGGAGCCCCAGAGGCACTCCGCACAGTGTCCGGCATGCAGCGGGATCACAACAGTTACTATTATTACAGGCTCCACTCCAATGGAGGTCAAGGCCATCTACGTCAGCCGGCTGGCATCTGTTGGCCCTGCGCTATGTCTGGGACGCCTGTGTGACTCATCCAGTGTCGCACTTACTCCCAGGACAAGCCTGGCCTGGCACCCTGCAACAGTTTCCCCCACCGGCTTTTCTGGTTTACCTGCTGTTGTTCTATGGATCACTCTGGCGTGGCCTTTCTAGTCATAGTCTTGTGACTCTCACCTAAGTGATTGGGCAGGACTGCAAATAGGGTAATTGTGGCCCACCAAGGGGATTGGTCAGTTTTGCCATCCCGCTGGGAAGGAAGGAGAGGGTCTCACCGCCACCAAGGAAGAACAGCCAGGAGCGGATAGTGCATCCCTTGGATGTGGGATCCCTGTGCTGAGAAACTCCTGGATAAGGAGACTGAGAATGGGTGAGTTCTAACCCTGAAGACTGTGAGAAACCACTGCAGAAGAGACCAGCAGGAGAGGCTGGCAGGACCAAGAAACCTGAGTTCCTGGGGTGTCTCTGGGGACATATTGGCACAAAGGCTGAGGGCCAGAGAGGTGTGCCTGCAACCATGGCTGAAAAGAGGCTGTCCTGATGGATGAACTGTATCCTGAGTATTCCTCAACCTAAATTATAACGTGTTACTTCCCTAATAAATCCCGTACCATGAGTATTACCTGTGAGTTCTGTGTGGCCCTTGCAATGAATTATTGAATACAGCTAGAAGTAGAATGTCATGGGAGGGACGGCTGGCGTCAGAATTGGTAAGGACGGTGGAGACAGGGGAGGTATGTCTGACCTCTGCCTCTTAAGAATCAGCCTTGGGCTGCTGATCTTGATTTTCCTTCCCCCTCTGAAGAGAGAGGCGGTCAGATGCTGCCCCTTGCCATTTTTATAGTTGGTGTCATAGCGAGATTCTTCGCAATGGCTCCAGACTCATGGAAGCACAGGGCTTTGTAAGATAAAGAATGAAGTGAAACTTGTGATTCTCAGATGGTTACTTTGGTTGTTGTTGCCTGTAATGGCTGAGATTCTTCAAGACCAAGAACATGCGTGTCTCCTCAGAAATGGATGGTTTGATAGGTACCAGCAATTTAGAAATTGGCTATCTAAAATGGAGGGAGATAAAGGAATGAAATGGCTGGCTTACATGCTTTTGTGGGTGTGCTTACACTCAATGAGGGACACAAGGAAGGATCCCTACTGAATGTTGTTGTTAGGTGCCATTGAGTCAGTTTCGATTCATAGCGACCTGTGTACAACAGAACGAAACACTGCCCGGTCCTGTGCCAACCTCCCAAGCATTGTGATGCTTGAGCCCATTGTTGCAGCCACTGTGTCAATTCATCTCATTGAGGGTCTTCCTCTTTTTTGCTGACCCTCTACTTTACGAAGCATGATGTCCTTCTCCAGGAACTGGTCCCTCTTGGTAGCATGTCCAAAGTATGTGAGACAAAGTCTCACCATTCTCACTTCCAGTGAGCACTCTGGCTGTACTTCCAAGACAGACCTGTTTGTTCTTCTGTCAGTCAATGGGGTATTCAATATTCTTTGTCAACAACATAATTTAAAGGCATCAATTATTCTGTGGTCTTCCTTATTCACTGTCCAGCTTTCACATGCATATGAGGTGACTGAAAACACCATAGCTTGGGTCAGGTGTACCTTAGTCCTTAAAGTGACATCTTTGCTTTTTAATGCTTTCAAGAGCTCTTTTGCAGATTTGCCCAATGCAAGGTGCCCTTTGATTTCTTGACTGCTACTTCCATGTGTGTTGGTTGTGAATCCAAGTAAAATGAAATGCTTTACAACTTCAATCTTTTCTCCATTTATCATGATGTTGCTTCTTGGTCCAGTTGTAAGGATTTTTCTTTATGTTGAGGTGTAATCCATACTGAAGGCCGTGGTCTTTGATCTTCATCAGTAAATGCTTCACATCCTCTTCACTATCAGCAAGCAAGGTTGTGTCATCTGTACATCACAGGTTGTTAGTGAGTCTTCCTCCAATCCTGATGCAGTGTTCTTCATACAGTCCATCTTTTTGGATTATTTGCCCAGCATACAGATTGAATGAGTATGGTGAAAGGGTACAAATCTGACACACACTTTTCCTGACTTTAAAAAAAAAAAAAAGACACTGTATTTTTTTGTTTTGTTCAAACGACTGCCTCTTGGTCTAAGGATAGGCTCCTCATAAGTACAATTAAGTGTTCTGGAATTCCCATTCTTCCCAATGTTATCCAAAATTTGTTATGACCCACACAGTTGAACGCATTTGCATAGTCAATAAAACACAGGTAAACACCCTTCTGGTGTTCTCTGCTTTCAGCCAGGATCCATCTGACGTCAGCAATGACATCCCTGGCTCCACGTCCTCCCCTGAATCCGGCCTGAATGTCTGGCCATTCCCTGTCGATGCTGCAGCTGCTTTTGAGTGATCTTCACCAAAATTTTACTTCTGTGTGATATTAATGATATTGTTCGATAATTTCCACATTCTGTTGTATCACTGTTCTTTGGAATGGGTAAAAATATGAATCTCTTCCAGTCAGTTGGTCAGGTAACTGTCTTCCAAATTTCTTGGCATAGATGAGTGAGCACTTTCAGCGCTACATCCATTTGTTGAAACATCTCAATTGGTATTCTGTCAGTTCCTGGAGCCTCGTTTTTCCCCGGTGCCTTCAGTGCAGCTTGGACCTCTTCCTTCAGTACCATCAGTTCTTGATCATATGTTACCTCCTGAAACAGTTGAACATTGAATAATTCTTTTTGGTACAGTGTGTATTCTTCCCTCCTTCTTTTGATGCTTCCTTTGTCATTCAGCATTTTCCCCACAGAATCCTTCAATATTGCAACTCAAGGCTTGAATTTTTTCTTTGGTTCTTTCAGCTTGAGAAATGCCAAGTGTGTATTCTTCCCTTTTGGTTTTCTATCTCCAGCTCTTTGCACGTGTCATTATAATACGTTACTTTGTCTTCTCAAGCTGCCCTTTCTGTTCAGCTCTTTTACTTCATCATTTCTTCCTTTCCTTTTAGCTAGTGGACGTACAAGAGCAAGTTTCAGAGTCTCTCCTGACATCCATTTTGGTCTATTCTTTTTTTTTTCCTGTCTTTTTAATGACCTCTGAATTTTTTTTTTTTTTTTTTTTTTATGGATATCCTTGATGTCATTCCACAGCTTGTCTGGTCTTCCATCATTAGTGTTCAATGCATCAAATCTATTCTTGAGATGGTCTCTAAATTGAGGTGGGATACACTCAAGGTCGTACTTTGGCTCTCATGGACTTCTAATTTTCTGCAACTTTGGCTTGAACTTGCACATGAACAACTGATGGTCTTTTCCACAGTTGGCCCCTGGCTTTGTTCTGACCAATGATACTGAGCTTTTCCATCATCTCTTTCCACAGGTGTATTCAATTTGATTCCTGTGTGTTGCATCTGGTAAAGTCCATGTGTATGGTTGCCGTTTATGTTGGCAAAAAGTATTTGCAAAGAAGAAGTCATTGGTCTTGCAAAATTCTATCATGAGATCTCCAGCGTTGTTTCTATCACCAAGGCCATATTTTCAATAACCGATCCTTCTTACATTCCCAACTTTCACATTCCAATTGCCAGTAATTATCTATCCATCCTGATTGCACGTTTAATCAATTTCAGACTGCAGAAATTGGTAAAAATCTTTAATTTCTTTATTTTTGTCCTCAGTGGTTGGTGTGTAAATTTGTATAGTAGTCGTATTAACTGGTCTTCCTTGTAGGTGTATGGATGTTATCCTACCACTGACAGCGTTGTACTTCAGGATAGACCTTGAAACGCTCTTTTTAACTATGAACATGATGCCATTCCTCTTTAGTTTGTCATTCCCAGCATAGTAGACCATATGATTACCTGATTCTAAACGGCCAATATCAGCTCATTTCAGCTCACTAATGCCTAGGATATCGATGTTTATGCATTCCCTTTTATTTTTATTATTGTAATTTAGGTGAAGGTTAACGGAACCAACCAGCTTCTCTTTAAACAATTAGCATGCATGTTGTTTTGTGACACTGGTTACCAATACCACAATACATCAACATTCTCCCTTCTTGACCTGGGGTCCCCCATTACCAGCTTTCCTGTCAGCTCCTGCCTTTTAGCCTTTGCCCGTGGGCTGGTGTGCCCCTTTAGTCTTGTTTTGTTTTATGGGCCTGTCTAACCTTCGGCTGAAGGGTGAACCTCAGGTGTGACTTCATTACCAAGTTAAAAGGGTGACCAGGGGCCATATTCTCGGGGTTTCTCCATCTCTGTCAGGTCAGTTAAGTCTGGTCTTTTTTTTGTATGTTAGAATTTTGTTCTACATTCTTCTCTAGCTCTGTCTGGTACCCTCTATCGTGATCCCTGTCAGAGCCGTAGGTGGTGGTAGCCGGGGACCATCTAGTTGTGCTGGACTTAGTCTGGTGGAGGCTGTGGTAATTGTGGTCCATTAGTCCTTTGGACTAATTTTTCCCTTGTGTCTTTAATTTTCTTCATTCTCCCTTGCTCCTGATGGGGTGAGACCAGTGGAGTATCTTAAATGGCCACTCACCAGCTTTTAAGACTCCAGTTCCATTTCATTTTTGAAGATTTCCAATTTTCCTAGATTTATACTTTGTACACTCCACGTTCTGATTATTAATGGATGTTTGCAGATGTTTCTTCTCATTTTGAGTCATCCCACATCAGCAAATGAAAGTCCTGAAAGCTTGACTCATCTATGCCATTCAGGTCAACTCTAATTTGAGGAGGCAGCTCTTCCCCAGTAGTCTTTTGAGTGCCTTCCAACCTGGGGGGCTCATCTTCCGGAACCGTAGCAGACAGTGTTCCCCTGCTATTCATAAGGTTTTCACTGCCTAATTTTTTTCAGAAGTAGACTGCCAGGGCCTTCTTCCAAGTCTGTCTTAGTCTGGAAGCTCAGCTGAAACCTGTGCACCATGGGTGACCCTGTATTTGAATACTGGTGGCACACTTTCCAGCATCACGACAACACACAAGCCCCCACAGTATGACAAACTGAAAAGATTTCTTTTTCCTGATGGTCTGGGGAAGAGGGCTGAAGAAGATGCAGATAGGATTATATGCATTAATTGTGATTGTAAAAACCGTAACTGTGGACGCTGTGTGAAAGAGTGGACTAAGGGGGAGTCCTTGAGTACTGTGGCCAAACCTAAAGTTCCTTAAAAGTTTTGCTATGTTGATACCTTGCGAGGCTCAGAGCAAGGGAATAATCTTCTCTCAGTTCAATTTTGTCAGACATCAGAAAGGGTGAAGCTAAGATGACTTTTGGAGAACCTGACCACATCAAATGAACACCTGCAGCCGACCTGAATAGCTGGTACCTGAGCAACCTCACCCTAAGGACTTTTTGCCCTGCTGCAGGACTAATTGTTAATGACTATTTTGGACTGGTAAAATGATCGGGAGGGGGAAGTCATCCTCCAAGTATGAAAGAACCATGGCTAGAAAAGCTAGGGGGTGGCCTGCGGTGCGATGGATCATTTTTGTGTGGCCTTTCTAGCCATGGTCTTGTAACTCCCACCTAATTGATCGGGTGGGACTGTGCAGATAGGGCAATTGTGGCCCACCAAGGGGATTGGTCAGTTTTGCCATCCCTCTGGGCTTGAAATGGGCCACCCCAGAGGTGGGAAGGAAAGGATCCCACCACCTCCAAGGAAGAACAGCCAGCAGCAGAAAGCATGTCCTTTGGACCCGGCATCCCTGCACTGAGAAACTCCTGGAACCGGGTATCAAGACAGATTGAGCTGTAACCCTGAAGAAAGTGAGAAGCGGTAGCAGGAGAGACCTGCAGGAAACCATGTGGTGGACTTCCCCATCAATGGAGTGAGAAGGCTGAGTGCCCGGGGTGCCTCTGGGAACTTATTGGCGGGGGCTAAAGGAGCTTGATGGAAGAACCATATCCTGAGTGTTCCTGAACCTGAATTGTAACCTGTTATTTCCCTAATAAACCCCATAACTGTGATTATTGTCTGTGAGTTTTGTGTGGCCATGGCAATGAATTATCTAGCAGAGAGAGTGCCGTGCATGGGATGGACAGTTGGTGGCAGAACCTGTAAAGGTGGCACCAGAGGGAGCATGTCTGACCTCTGCCTCACAGAAATCAGCCTGGGGCTGTTGCTATTGATTCTCCTTCCTCTTATGAAGTTAGAGAAGGTCAGACACCACCCCCGCTCCATTTTTACACCCACACTACCTAGACCTGTAAGAGCTCAGCTACTAACTGAAAGGTTGGCAGTTTAAATCCACCCAGAGGTACCTTGGAAGAAAGCCATGGCAACCTACTTTCAAAAGATCACAGCTATTGAAAACCCTATGGAGCACAGTTCTACTCTGATACACATAAGGCTGCCATGAGTGGAAACCAACTCAATGGCAACTGGTCTGGTTTTTTTTTCCTGGACCTGTAGACTCTGGCATTTGTAACCCCTGTCCTCAGGCTGTGGAACAAGTTGTCCCAGTCATTGCAGAGTCTCCTCTTGTCCTGATGACTTTCTACCAGCCCTGTGAACCTCTAAATACTCCAAATATCATTCATAATCATCATCAAGTTATTCATAATCATAAATAACAGCAGCACCATTAACGATGCACACAGTGTGCTCTAGGCCTAAACATGTTGCAAGTGTAAACTCATTTAAGCCTCACAGTGACCCAATGAGGCAGGTGCTAACAATGAGCTCAGAGGGATGAAGGCACAGTGTGCAGGTGGCACAGGTGGGAGGAGCTTTAGCCAGCGTGCCAGACACCTGGGCTACAGCCACTTAGTGGTTAAGAGCAAGGGCTCTGCAGCCAGGAAGCCTGAGTTTGAATCCCAGCTCTGCCACTTACCGGCCCTCTGAAGTTTCTTCCTTCTCTGGGCTTTAGTTTCCTCATCTATAAAATGGGGATGATAATAGAAGGAACTCAGAGGGTTGTGGAGAGAAGCAATTTGTTAATATGTGTAAAGTGTTTAGAGTAGGGCCTGACACTCTGTGAATGCTAAATACACGTGGGTTTTTTTTTTTTTTTTAGCAGTAGTTCATTTCTGCCACTGGATCACTACGCAACCCTGAGTTTCTTCTTCCTGGCCTTCAGGGTCTTGCTGATGAAAACGGAACGAGACAGCCACAATTGGCTGAGAACTGGAAGACAGATGAGGGCTCCAGGCCTGGCCCAGCCACAGACGAATCCTCACCTCTCACTTCTCAAACCTGAGCTTCCTGGCAGCCAGGTTGGGGACAGGCGCTGGACTGACCTTGCTGAACTAATGAAAGAAAGGAGAAACAGAGAAAGGTATAGAAAGAAAATGAGGGACATGCAAAGATGTTAACAGAGGAAACAGAAAAAAGAGACTGTTTACTTATTTGCCTTCCCCAGAGAGCTGAGAACCCCATGCAGGCAGGGATGGGGTGGTCTCAGTCTTCACGGGTCCCCAGCACTGGGCTGGGCCCCATGCAGCTGTCAGCAAATGTGGGTGGGGGAATCAGTCTCTAGATAGTGCACACTTGTTATTTTTCGTGATGGGAATGGTAGCACTTAATGTGGGTGAGGTGCACACAGCTTGATCAAGGTAGATGCCACTCAGGTGTGCACAAAAGAATGCTTTTGGTAAAGGAGAAGACATACATAATTAGACAACACCACCAACAACAACCAAAAAAAAAAGATGTGTGTGGTTACATATGAATGTATATATGCACATACGTGTATGTGTACATACGTGTGTACACATATGTATACACATACAGATTTATCTATATGGCTATGTATACAGAGGTGTGTGTGTGCCTGCATATGTACGTATTCATACAGACAACAAACTACTTAGTGGGCATAGCTATGGATACTTCTGAGACAAAAATCAAACGCCATGTGAGTTTGGTCTTCTGGGTTTGAAGAATGTGGGGACATAGTCTCATGGGACAACTCAGTCAATTGGCATAATACACTTCATAAAGTTTATGTTCTTCATACTAGTTTGGTGAGTAGTGTCTGGGGTCTTAAAAGCTTGCAAGTTGCCATCTAAGATACAACTATTGGCTCTGCTCGTCTGGAGCAAAAGAGAAAGAAGGAAACCAAAGACTCAGAGAAGATACTGGTCGACAAGACCAACAGTCTACATGAACCATGGTCTCATCTATCCCGTGACCAGAAGAACTAGATGGTGCCCATCTACCATTACCCACTGTTCTGAGCAGGGCCACAATACATGGATTCTGATAGCATGGCAGAAAAATGTGGACGAGAACTAAAATTTCTTAAAAAGTCCATAATTACTGGACTGGTTGAGACTGGAGGACACCTTGAGACTATTGCCCTGAGATACTCTTTAAACCTTGAACCAAAACTAGCCCCTGAGGTTACTTTTTCTTTTTATTGTGCTTTAAGTGAAAGTTTACAAATCAAGTCAGTCTCTCATACAAGAATTTGTATACGCCTTGCTTTGTACTCCTAGTTGCTCTCCCCCTAATGAGACAGCACACTCCTTCTCTCCACCCTTTATTCCCCATGTCCATTCAGCCAGCTTCTAATCCCCTTTGCCTTCTCATCTTCCCTCCAGACAGGAGTTGCATACATAGTCTCATGTGTCTACTTGAGCCAAGAAGCTCACTCCTCACCAGTATCATTTTCTTTCTTATGGTCCAGTCCAATCCCTGTATGAAGTGAGGTTACCTTTGATCTAGATAACAAATTGGCTTATAAAATAAAGATTATAACCTGTGAGTACTGAGCTCCTTTAAAAAATCATCTTTATGAGGCCAAATGGTCAACAATCACTGTAAAGCAATGATGAATAAATAAGGGAGGAGGGAAACTAGATTACTGGAAATGGAACAACCAGAACAGAAGTATGAGAATGTTAACACACTGAAAAATGTAACCAATGTCACTGAATAATGTGTGTGGGAATTGTTAAATAGAAACCTTATCTGCTCTGTAAACTCTCACCAAAAACACAATAAAATATTATTTAAAAAAGAAAGGAGTGAAATGTCACATTTCACTTCTGATGTGGACCTAAAGGCCCAACCCTCCTGCAGATAACAACCATGAACTCTGGCTGGCAAGACACAGGAAAGCCACTAGTGAAGGCACTGGGCTAATTGTGGAGGGAGTCAGCACTTAGAAGACGGGACTGGCAGAAAGTGAGCTACCTGCTTTTGAAGCTTTTAGCCTGAGGGCAGGATAAAGTAGTGCCTGAAGAACCAAATGCTGGAGTTATGGTGACTTATTAGCTGCCGGAGTGAGGAGGAAATCCCCGAAAGAAGACAGCCAGAGAGGGGAGCCCCAAATTCTGTGTATAAACTCTGCCCGTATCTCTGGCTGACTCATGAACCATGCAGGCAGCCCAGCAAAAGTTGGAAAAACTGAACTGACATTTGAACTGTTGCCCAAGATACGGACTTAACACACATTTCCAACCTAGCCACTAAAAAGAAAATTCAACACTCTTTGGAGTTACATAACCGAATCCAGAGTCTCCACAACGTCACATCCCCAATATCCAGGTTACAATCCAAAATTAGTCAAAATACAAAAAGATAAGAAAACGAGACCCATTTTCAAGAGAAAAGACAAGGAACAGAGACTGACCCCAAGATGACTCAAATCTTACAATTAGAAGACAAAGATTTTAAAGCAGACATTCCAACTATGCTCAATGACACAGAAAAAGAGGCTTACAATAAATAAAAATACAGGAAACTTGAGCAGAGGAATGGAAAATACACAAAAGAAAAAATGGAAATTTGAGAACTGAAAAATACAATATCTGAAAAAAAAAATAACTGGATGGGCATAACAGCAGAATTGAGATGACAGGAAAGAGTCAGTGAAGCTGATCAGTGGAAATGATCCAATCTGAAGAACAGACCTGTGGGGCAATCAAAAGATTAAGCATACATGTATTTGGGCGGCACAAACAGTTAAGCACGCAACTACTCACCCAAAGGTTGGCAGCTGAAACCCACCCAGAGGCGCCCAGGAAGAAAGGTCTGCTGACCTGCTCCCAAACTGTCACATCCGTGAAACCCTTGTGGAGCACGGTTCTACTCTGACTCAATGGCAGTTTTTTTTTGTTTTGGTTATGTGGAAATCAGTTATTGTGTGTCAAGTAACTGCATGAAAGCATGTCACTATCAGAGTAAAACCTGTGAGAGTTAGAACCCAGTGGGACTGCCTTCTTTTTCCAGGTCTGGCAAGTCTGTCTTACCACAGACTTTATCCTCATTTCCAACCAACCCACTAAAGAGGAAATCTGACACTCTTTGGAGTTATATAATACAATCCAGAGTCTCCACAACATGGAATTCCCAATACAATGGGGATGCAGTCTTACCACTTTTCTATGGCTCTCTATTAGTGGAAAATATTTGACTTTTCCTTCTCTGACAGGTTTCCACCTTATGCAGGTTCCGGCTCTCACAGGTTTTACCCTAGAACACACTTTACAGACGCAGAAACCAAGACTCAGAGGTTAAGTGCCTTGCCCAAGATCACAGATCCAGAAAGGAAACCCAGACATCAGGGTCCATGGCCCCGACACGTTCTGTTGGGCTAAATTCTGTATCTGAATGTTTTAAATTAGGTCTTTTATAAAAATGATAAAAGTGGCAGTTAGAAACTGCTTAAAACCCTACTTCAGAAGCACTGCTCTAATTCCAGGAGTGGGAGAGACTTGTGGGGGTGGGTGTGAAAAGTACACTTGGTACCTGAAGTAAACATTTTTCCTTCACCAGAGATCACCACAGTGCGACAGTCGGCATCCTCTGATATCTTGTTGAAACATTCCACCATCTCGCTGTGGAGAAGCAGGGAGAAAAGGGCTGTGTCTGGGGCAGGGATCCTCTACCCTCACACCCATCTACCCACTGCATTCCACCCCTACCCAGCCCCTCAGCCTCTGCCTCCTCCTGCAGGCAGGCCTCCAGGATACACAGGTCAGACCTCCAGAAGGCCTTGTTCATGGCATTCCTCTTCTCAGGTCGGTTTATCTGCACATGCAGAATGTGTCCTGGGCCGGATGTCACCCGAAGAGACTGATAGCTGTGGCCTGGCGCCTCGACGGGGGCTGCTCTGGAGGCCTCATCTTGTGCAGGGGAGCTCAAGGGGCGACAGCTACATGTGAGACCTGGCTGGGTGGGGGCCAAAAGCCCTGGGAAGAGAAAGAAAGAGTGCTGACCCCAGACAAAGTCCCTTCAAACTGAGAGACACAGACTCTTCAGTGACCCGGACTGGGGACACAGCACCTCCAAGAGCAGAGGGTACGATCCTCAGGGTCCCCAGATTGGGGAGCACAGGCCCCTCAGAGGCCTCGTTCAGGAGGACTCAGCTGTCAAGGTTAGAGGTGCCTCCCTCAGCAGTGGCCTCAGTTTGAGAACCACCTCAGACCCTTGATCGTGGGACTGACCCCGGATCAGGAATACTGCGCCATCAGCGGCCACAGATTGGAACACAGGCCCCCAGAACTAGGGTGACATTCAGATCGGAGCGCACAAACCCCTGAGTCCGTGACTCCGGACATGCGCTTTCCGTCCTATGGTCGCCATGACAGCACCACATCAGCGCCGATCGCCCAGAAGTCAAGGGGTGACTCACGCCGGGTCAGCGAGCCTCTAAGTCCGCGAGAAGGCGCCATCTCAGCCTTCGCCAAAGGACAGAGTGGCGAGCGTAACAGGCACGTGAACGCCAGGGGGCGGGCCCGGAAGGCCGCCATGTTGAGTGAGGACATCGAAGCCACAGCCTCCCCGGTGAACCGGCCTTTCTTTCCGCCATCTTTACTAAGGGCAAACGGAACTTGGGTTCTTAGTTCTCCTGGTGGCCCAGCTTTGGAAAGTTGCTAAATTACAGCGGGTCGTGGAAAAGGAAACCTGGGCTCAGTACCTTATAAAGGCTCTTGGAAGTGTAAGCTTTAGCCCTGTATTTTACATCTAGGAACCTGGCCTAAGAAAATAATCCACACTATCGTTTTTTTTATTGTTAGATAAACCATGGTGTTTTCAGTCGCCTTGTATGCATGGGAAAGCTGGATGATCAATAAGGAAGTCGGGAGAAGGATTGATGCTTTGGAATTGTGTTGGTGAATAATATTGAATATACCATGGACTGCCAGAAGAACAAACAAATCTGTCTTGAAAGAAGTACAACCAGAATGCTCCTTAGAAGCAAGGATGGCGAGATTACGTCTTACATACTTTGGACATGTTATCAGGAGTGACCAGTCCCTGAGGAAGGACTTCGTGCTTGGTAAAGTAGAGCGTTATCCAAAAAGATGAAAACCTTCAGTGAGATGGACGGACACAGTCGCTGCAATAATGGGCTTGAGCATAACAATGATTTTGAGGATGGCAGAGGACTGGGCAGTGCTTCATTCTGTGGTACATAGGGTCACTATGAGTTGGAGCCCAGTGGACGGCACCTGACAACAACAACATTATTTTTGGGTAAAGGTTCTGGGTAAGGCTCATCACAGCGCTGTTTCATAATGGCAGTAGAAGGTGGACACAGCCTTAACGTCCAGGGAGGGCATTAACTGCAGTGTTGCAAGTTTGTAAATCATCTTGTATTTCCTGTTACCTAAAAAGAAAAAAAAAAAAGTTAACCTCCAGCATTAGGAGCTTACCCACTTAAAGGGATAAAAGTACAGACGGGCCAGAGTTGAACACTGTGTACCATGCTGAGCTAAATGCATGTACCTAATCTGTTTGAGTTTCTACAACACGTGAAGTGTATTATTTTCCATTGGACACAGAAGAAATGGGCTCAGAGGGGCAGCCACTAGTTCAAGGTCACTGGGCTTCACTAGCTGCAGTGGGGATTTATGTGGTTCCAAAGTCCAAGTTTTTAAAATGTTTGTTGAAAAGATAAAGCCACTTTGGAAAAACACAGCATATAGAAAATACTGTAAAACTGCTTAGGAATGAATGTCAAGGAAGATGTTCACTAAGGCAGTAAGCAGATGTGTCTCTGGCCAGATGGGACTGAAGGAAGTATCTTTGTTTCTTAACATGTGTCCTCTCTGGTTTTGCAGACTAGACATACTGGCCATTTTGGAAAACAGAGTACCAGAGGCTGCCTATCCATCAACAGAAGACTGTTTAGTTTAGCTACAGAATGAAAAACTGAAACTGCTATACAGATACTTAGAGAGAAAAGATACAGAACGTTTTGTATGACCACTTGGTGTAAAATAGATGGTTGTCCATTGCTGTATGAGCATTCTGGTCATGAAACAGTTAAGCTCTTGGCTGGTAACCAAAGGTTGGAGGTTGGAATCCATCCAGCCATTCAGGGGGAGAAAGTCCTGATGACCTGCTTCTGTAAAGATCACCTATTGCTGTCCAGTCAATTCCAGCTCCTACAGACCCTATAGGACAGAGTACTGTAGAACTGCCCCATAGGGTTTCCAAGGCTGTAATCTTTCGGGAAGCAGACTGCCCATCTTTCTGTTGGGGAGCAGCTGGTGAATTTGAACCACCAACCTTTTGGTTATCAGCTAAGCACTTAACCACTATACCACCAGAGCTCCTTTCTGTAAAGGTTGTTGTTACTCTTGTCAGGTGTTGTTGAGTTGGTTCCAACTCATAGCGACCGTATGTACAACAGAATGAAACACTGCCCGGTCCCTTGCCATCCTCACAAGTGTTGTTATTCATGAGCCCGTTGTTGCAGCCAGCGTGTCAGTATGTCTTGTTGAGGGTCTACCTCTTTTTTGCTGACCTTCTTCTTTACAAAGCATGATGTCCTTCTCCAGGGACTGATCCCTCCTGATAACATGCCCAGAGTATGTGAGACGAAGTTTGGCCATCGCTGCTTTTAAGGGGCATTCTGGCTGTACTTCTTCCAAGACAGATTCGTTTGCTCTTTTGGCAGTCCACGGTGTATTCCACTTTTTTTGCCAACACCGTAATTCAAAGACATCAATTTGTTCCCTTGGGTCTTTAGTTTTTTTCCCCGCTCCTTTGCTCCAGACTAGAAGAGACCGATAGTTGTATCTTGGATGGCGGCTCACAAGCTTTTAAGACCCCAGACGCTACTCACCGAAGTAGAATGTAGAATATTGTCTTTGAGAACTATGTTGTGCAGATTCACGTAGATGTTCCCTGAGGCTGTGGCCCTTCACCTTCGGGCCTGGGAGCTTCATTCTGTGAGGTGTTTGGCTATGTCTAAGAAGTTTCCCCTTCTGTGCCACTTGTGTGGTCTGTTGTCTGTATTAATATATGTGGAGCACCTACAGTCATGCATTTAGAAATTTCCACCTCCAAACCTGTATCTGCCCGTGGGTGTGTCCCCTTACCCCTCCCTCCCCTCTTGGCATATCTGTCTATCTGTGTATTCATTCGTAGATTATTGTTTGTTGATTCTATTGTTGCAGGATTGTCTATAATATAGTAAGTTACTGCCTTAGTTGTCCAGTGCTGCTGTAACACAAAGACAAGTGGATGGCTTCAATAAACAAGTTTATTCTCTCACAGTCTAGTAGGCTAGAAGTCCAAACTCAGGGTGTCAGCCCCAGTGGAAGGCTTTCTCTCTTTGTCTGCTCTGGAGGAAGGTCCTTGTTATCAATCTTCCCCTGAACTAGGAGTTTTTCAGCACAGGAATCTCAGGTCCAAAGAACACGCTCTGCTCCTGGCATTGTTCTCTTGGTAGTATGGGGTCCCCATGTCTCTACTTGCTTCTCTCTTTTATATCTCAAAAGAGAGTGATTTAAGACACAACTAATCTTATAGATTGAGTCCTACCTCATTAACATAACTGCCACTAATCCCACCTCATTAACATCATAGAGGTAGGATTTATAACACATAGGAAAATCACATCAGGTGACAGAATGGTGGACAATCACACAATACTGGGAATCGTGGCCTGGCCAAGTCGACATATATTTTTGGTGGACACAGTTCAATCCATGAGAGTTACCATGTTGTTGTTGTTAGGTGTTGTCGAGTCATTTCTGACTCATAGCGACCCTGTGTACTACAGAATGAAACACTGCCCAGTCCTGTGCCATTTTCACAGTCTTTATTATACTTGAGGCCATTGTTGTCACTGTGTCAGTCCACCTCGTTGAGGGTCTTTCCCTTTTCCACTGACCCTGTACTCTGCCAAGCATGATGTCTTTCTCCAGAGACTGATCCCTCCTGACAACATGTCCAAAGTATGTAAGACGCAGTCTCACCATCCTTGCTTCTAAGGAGCATTCTGGTTGTACTTCTTCGAAGACAGATTTGTTCGTTCTTTTGACAGCCCGTGGTATATTCAGTGTGCTTCGCCAATACCACAATTCAAAGGTGTCAATTCTTCAGTCTTCCTTTTTCATCATCCAGCTTTTACATGCATATGAGGTGATTGAAAACACCATGGCTTGGGTCAGGCATACCTTAGTTTTTAATGCAACATCTTTGTTTTTTAATACTTTAAAGAGATCTTTTTTTTTTTACATTTTTTATTGTACTTTAGATGAAGGTTTACAGAACAAAATAGCTTCTCATGAAACAATTTGTACACATATTGTTCTGTGACATTGGTCGCCAACCCCATGACATGTCAGTACTCCCCCTCTCTTGGCGTTGGGTTCTCTATTACCAGCTCTCCTGTCTCCTCCTGCCTTCTAGTCCTTTCCCCTGAGCTGGTTTGCCCATTTGCTCTCCTTTTGTTTTATAGGCCTCTCTAATATTTGACTGAAGGGTGAACCTCAGGAGCGACTTCATTACTGAGCTAAAAGGGTGTCCGGTGGCCATACTCTTGGGGTTTCTCCAGTCTCTGTCAGACCAGTAAATTTGGTCTTTTGTGTATGTGTGAGCTAGAATTTTGTTCTACATTTTTCTCCAGCTCTGTCTGGGACCCTCTATTCTGATCCCTGTCAGAGCAGTTGGTGGTAGTAGCTGGGCACCATCTAGTTGTGCTGGACTCAGTCTGGTGGAGGCTCTAGTACCTGTGATCCATCAGGCCTTTGGACAAATCTTTCACTTGTGTCTGTCTTTGGTGCATCGCAGAGTCATCATTGTTGTTTATCGTTGCATAGTATTCCACTGTGTATATGTACCATAGTTTATTTATCCGTTCATCTGTTGATGGGCGTCTAGGTTGTTTCCATCTTTTTGCTATTGTGAACAATGCTGCAGTGAACATGGGTATGCATATGTCTATTCGTGTGATGGCTCTTATTTCTCTAGGATGTATTCCTAGGATAAAGACATCTTTTGCAGCAGATTTGACCAATGCAATATGTCATTTGATTTCTTGACTGCTGCTTCTGTGGGTGCTGATTGTAAATCCAAGTAAAATGAAATCCTTGACAATTTCAGTCTTTTCTCCATTTATCATGATATTGTTTATTGGTCCAGTTGTGAGGGTTTTTGTTTCCTTCATGTTGAGGTGTAATCCATACTGAAGGCTGTGGTCTTTGATCTTCATCAGTAAGTGCTTCAAGTCCTCTTCACTTTCAGCAAGCAGGGTTGTGTCATCTGCATAATGCAGGTTGTTAATGAGTCTTCCTCCAATCCTGATGCCTGGTTCTTTTTCATATAGTCTAGCTTCGCAGATTATTTGCTCACCACACAGACTGAATAAATATGGTGAAAGGATACAACCCTGACACACAGCTTTGCTGACTTTAAACCACACAGTATCCCCTTGTTCTGTTTGAACGACTGCTTTTTAATCTATATACAGGTTCCTCATGAGCACAATTAAGTGTTCTGGAATTCTCATTCTTTAAAATGTTATCCATAATTTATTATGTTCCATGAATGCCTTTGCATAGTCAGTAAAACACAGGTAAACATCTGTCTGGTATTCTCACCTTTCAGACAGGATCCATCTGACATCAGCAATGATATCCCTGGTTCCACGTCCTCTTCTGGATTTGGCTTGAATTTCTGACAGTTCCCTGTTGACATACTGCTGCAGCTGCTTTTCAATGATCTTCAGCAAAATTTTACTTGCAGGTGATATTAATGATACTGTTCGATAATTTCCACATTTGGTTAGATTATCTTTCTTGGAAATAGGCATAAATATGGATCTCTTCCAGGTAGCTGTCTTCCAGATTTCTTGGCAAAGACGAGTGAGCACCTTCAGCGCTGCATCCATTTGTTGAAACATCTCAACTGGTCAGTTCTTAGAGTCTTGTTTTTCACCAATGCCTTCAGTGCACCTTGGACCTTTTCCTTCAGTACCATTGGTTCCTGATCATATGCTACCTCCTGAAATGATTGAAGGTCAACCAATTCTTTTTGGTACAGTGACTTCGTGTATTCCTTCCATTTTCTTTTGTTGCTTCCTGCATCATTTAGTATTTTCCCTGTAGAATCCTTCAATATCGCAACTTGAGGCTCGAATTTTTTCCTTAGTTCTTTCAGCTTGAGAAATGCCCAGTGTGTTCTTCCGTTTTGGTTTTCTCTCTCCAGGTCTTTGCACATGTCATTGTAATACTTTACTTTGTCTTCTCGAGCCGCCCTTTGAAATCTTCTGTCCAACTCTTTTACTTCATCATTTTTCCCTTTTGCTTTATCTACTGTATGTTCAAGAGCAAGTTTCAGAGTCTCTTCTAACATCCATTTTGGTCTTTTCTTTCTTTCCTGTCTTTTTAGGGACCTCTTGCTTTTTTCATGTATGATGTCCTTGATGTCATTCCACAACTCGTCTGGTCTTCCGTCATTAGTATGCAATGGATCAGATCTATCCTTGAGATGGTCTCTAAATTGAGGTGGGATATACTCAAGGTTGTACTTTGGTTCTTGTGGACTTGTCCTAATTTTCTTCGGTTTCAACTTGAACTTGCATATGAGCAATTGATGGTCTGTTCCACAGTCAGCCCCTGGCCTTGTTCTGACTGATGATATTCGGCTTCTCTGTCATCTATTTCCACACGTCTAGTCAATTCGATCCCTGTGTATTCCATCCGGTGAGGTCCACTTGTATATTCACCATTTATGTTGTTGAAAAAAGGTATTTGCAATGAAGAAGTTGTTGGTCTTGTGAAATTCTATCGTGTGCTCATTTCTATCACCAAGGCCAAATTTTCCAACTATTGCTCTTTCTTCTTTGTTTCCAACTTTCACATTCCAATCACCAGTAATTACCAATGCATCCTGGTTGCATGTTTGATCAATATCAGGCTGTGGAAGTTGGTAAAAGTCTTCAATTTCTTCATCTTTGGCCTTAGTCGGTTCGTGGGTTAATTTGAATAATATTAGTATTAACTGGTTTTCGTTGTAGGCATATGGATATTATCCTATCACTGACAGCGTTGTACTTCAGGATAGATCTTGCAACGTTCTTTTTGATGATGAATGGAAAGCCATCCCTCTTCAAGCTGTCATTCCTAGCATAGTGGACCATATGATTGTCTCACTCAAACTGGCCAATACCAGTCCATTTCAGCTTACTAGTACCTAGGATATTGATACTTATACATTCCATTTCATTTGTGATGATTTCCAATTTTCCTAGATTCACACTTCATACATTCTATTCTCTTATTAGTGGATGTTTGCAGCTGCTTCTTCTCATTTTGAGTCTTGCCACATCAGCAAAGGAAGGTGTTGAAGGCTTGACTCTATCCATGTCATTAAGGTTGACTCTACTTTGAGGAGGAAGTCGTCTTTTTTTTTTAATAATTTTTATTGTGCTTTAAGTGAAAGTTTACAAATCAAGTCAGTCAGTCTTTCACATATAAGCTTATATACACCTTACTCCATACTCCCACTTACTTTCCTCCTAATGAGTCAGCCCGCTCCCTCCTTCCAGTCTCTCCTTTCATGACGGTTTTGCCAGTTTCTAACCCTCTCTACCCTCCTATCTCCCCTCCAGACAGGAGATCCCATCACAGTCTCAAGTGTCCACCTGATACAAGTAGTTCACTCTTCATCAGCATCTCTCACCAACCCATTGTCCAGTCCCTTCCATGTCTGATGAGTTGTCTTCAGGAATGGTTCCTGTCCTGGGCCAACAGAAGGTTTGGGGACCATGACTGCCAGGATTCTTCTAGTCTCAGTCAGACCATTAAGTCTGGTCTTTTTATGAGAATTTGGGGTCTGCATCCCACTGATCTCCTGCTCCCTCAGGGGTTCTCTGTTGTGCTCCCTGTCAGGGCAGTCATCGGTTGTGGCCGGGTACCATCTACTTCTTCTGGTCTCAGGATGATGGAAGTCTCTGGTTCATGTGGCCCTTTCTGTCTCTTGGGCTCATAGTTATCGTGTGACCTTGGTATTCTTCATTCCCCTTTGATCCAGGTGGGTTGAGACCAATTGATGCATCTTAGATGGCCGCTTGTTAGCATTTAAGACCCCAGACGCCACAGAGGAAGTTGTCTTTTGAGTGCCTTCCAACATGAGGGGCTCATCTTCTGTCACTATTTCAGACAGTGTTCTGCTGCTGTTCATAAGGTTTTCACTGGCTGTTTTCTCGAGTAGACCACTGGTTCCTTCTTCCTAGTCTGTCTTAGTCTGGAAGCTCCACTGAAACCTGTCTGCCATGGGTGACCCTACTGGTACTTGAATATTGGTGGCATAGCTTCCAGCATCACGGCAACATGCAAGCCCCCACAGTAAGACAAACTGACAGACGTGTGGGGAAGAGTTACCATAGTTGTCCTTTATTCCCTTATTCCTCTCAGTGCTCTCTCTTGCCTTGGTCATGTTGTGCTGACTTCTCCCTTATTGTGTATTGCCTTTCCCTTCACCTGTATTAACGCATGTCTCTACTCTCTCTTTGGTAATTTTCCCTCCCTTCCCCATCCCTGGTGATCATGAAGGAGTCTTTTTATTTTCCTTGTGTGTAAAACTTTTGTTGTTAGTTCTTAAAAATGGTCTCATACAATATTTGTCTTTTTGTGGTTGGCTTATTTCACTCAGCATAATGCCCTTCATATTCATCCATGTTGTGAGATGTTTTGTGAATTTGTCATTCTTTATTGTTGTGTAGTATTCCATTGTGTGCATATACCACATTTTGGTAATCCATTCATCTGTTGATGGGCACTTAGGTTGTCCACCTTTTTGCTCTCATGAGTAATGGTGCAATGAACATGGGTGTGCATATGTCTATTCATGTCACGGCTCTTATTTCTTTAGGGTATATACCTAGGATGGGGATTGCTGGATCATATGGTATTTCAATTTCTAGCTTTTTGAGGAAGTGCCGTACCATTTTCCATAGTAGTTGTACCATTTTACAGTCCCACCAGCAGTGTACAAGAATTCCAATTTCCCCACATCCTTACCAACATTTGTTATTTTCTGTCTTTCCGATTAGTGCCAGTAATGTCTGGGTGAGACAGTAACTCATTGTAGTTTTGATTTGCATCTTTCTAATTCCTAGTAGAGCCCTGGTGGCTCAGTGGTTGAGTTCAGCTGCTAACCAAAAGGTTGGCAGTGTGAATTAACCAAGCCATTCCTTGGAAACCTTATGGGGCAGTTCTTCTTTGTCCTATACGGTTGCTATGAATTGGAATGGACTCAACTTGGCAGTGGGTTTTTCTTAATTGCTGATGATCATAAGCATTTCTGCATATGTTTATTAGCAGTCAACCCCACTTACTTTTAAGTGACTCTCCCTAGACTGAGCTTGCTTGGGTAGGGGCCATGAGGAATGCCACCAGACCTCTCGGATTTTCCTTAAAAGACTCCTTAATTCTTCCCATCATTCCTGGTCTGCAACCCTAGCCCACCTGGCTCCTCTCAGGGCTGGGCCTGCATCCCCCTAGGGCCTGGGCTTGGGCTCTGGCCTGCCTTCACTTCTTCAGAAGATGAGTCAGAGGGAAAGAAATAGACACACCCTGAAAATCACCAGAAAGTGCTCTGTTTATTTTCCAAACAATTTTCTTGAAATGTTCCAGGAGTACATGGGCCGCACAAATGTATGAACGGGGGGGAAAAAATTACATGTACAGTAATTTTTAAAAAGTGAAGGTTAATCTTGGGAGATACCAGTTCCCCTCCCCGCCACCCGCCCTCCAGACTTCCAGCATTTCCATTATGGTTAAGCTCAACTAACCTAGCATTAAAAAAAAGAATGCAAGAACTTCTGAAAAAAAAAAAAAAACCCAAACAAAAACAGCATAAAGGAAAAATGTTCTCCTGCTCAGATGGGACTCTTCCTGGGCACCTAATTAGGAGGCGTGCTGGACAGTGGAGAAACACAACTTCAGGGTGTAAGGGTATGGCCCATCTGCAAAGGAGGGGGAGAGAAGACAGGTTTAGCTTGCCCTCTACCTGGCAGCTCCCCCACCCGCATCCCATATTCCACATATCTCCCATTTTCTGCAGCTCAGCTGCAGGCTCTAACTGGTCTCTGCCAGATGCCAGACTTAACAATGAGCCAAATGCACAAAGCATTTCTCCTTCCCTTCCCTCATCTTCGTGGAGAATCCCACTGCTAGCCCCCTGCCTGGGTACCGCCTGAGTCAACCTCTCCGGCTGACACTGCTCTGCTAGGGGTTTTACTGGCAGCTTCTGACGCTGAGAGAATGCCAGCTCCCTGGAGGACTCGCCTGAGCAACTCCCAAGCTTGTGGAGTGGGTGGCAGCAAACAACAGGCTGGCCCTCCTATGGGGACCATCAGGCAGCTCTCCTGGCGACCAGGTCCCACCTGCCTGCCTGCCTGCCGGCCTGTGTCAGAAACAGAGAGGGACTCTCTGAGGCCCTGTCTCAATGGCAGGATGGGCCTGCTCTGGCCTGAAGCCAGTCAGCCATGAGGCCAGCAGGGAGATGACTGCAGGACATGCAGATACTCACTTGGGTTTTTCATCTGGTAATGGTTCAGGAAGCCCAGCGTCTCCAGGGCATTGCTCTTGGATTCCCACTCCAGCAGCCCAGAGGAGCTGCGTTCACCTGGTTAGAACGCGAGGGGAGACAAAGGTTTCAGCTGACTGCAGCAGGAAGCCGCCAGTCGCCCATCTACAGACCAGGAATCTGGGAGGAAGGCGGGGGCACTTTACTCACTTTTGCCTGAGAACACTTTCACAGAGGAGGGCCGCTTCACTCCCAGCTCATCACAGATCTGCAAAGGAGACACCAGACTCAGAAACGCAGGCAGCACCGCATGGCAACTGTACCCCACATGACTGAGTGCTTGGAGTGTTCTCGAGAAAGGGTTTCTAACTTCTACACAAGAAAGGTCTAAAAATTCCACTCTCAATGTTGCCAAGGACTGGGAAGGACTTTGTACACTTCCCCCCTTCAGCAGCTGTTGGAGTGCATTGATCCTAAGTAAATGTTTACTGAACAGCAAACTCTCAGGCCAGAGCAAGATCCAATGTCCAACTTGGCCAGTCAGCCCTCATCTCCGCTACCCCCCACAGGTGCCCTAGTTCCCTCTGACCTCACGTTCTGATGTTATCTAGTCACCCTGGGGCCCTGACAACGTGGCTGTTTTGAGACTGGGCTCTGATCACTGGGTCTGTGAGGCATCCTTCCCAGTAGATGAACTTGACAAACAAGCAGAGAAGGAGCATGACAAACTCTACAGTCAGCAGAAACAAACAAAGAGCATGTGACGGGGGCTGGTAGAGTGGGACCATTCTCCTGCTTGTCTTTGGGCAGGAAAGAATCACGCCGTGCCATTAGATTCAGGACCACGGAGAGTTACAGTCAATGTCCTCAACCCCCAACATTTGGGTCAGGCAAAGCCTCAGGGGCACCAGGATTTTGGGACTCCTCCAGGCATGAACCCCCTCAGAGGAAGGGCACAGACACCCACAGCCACTTACACAGCCTCCTGCATGACTATGGAGAGCAATAGCTGATGCTTTTCTCCATCATGACAAACTGTATTTTCCAGTAATGATCACAGTAGTATCTCCATCCCACATGCTCACTGCAATGTGACACTGTCACTTCTCCAGTGGAGTGGAGTTTCTTCCTATCTGGTCAAGGCCTGAGATGGTTTGGATGAATAGAACACAGAGCCGTTTCTGGATGTACCCCTTACTTGGCCTGCAGCTTTCACGTCCTACCCCTTAACCTCTGTCTCTGAGGGTAGCCAGCCCACAGGTAAGGAGTCCAACTACTCAGGGAGTGCAGTGCTGTCAGAAGTCGGAGTCACATGGAGAGGCTGATGTAGGTGCTCTGGTCACTCTCTGTCTCTTGGATCCAGGAGCTTCAGTGCAGGGACCCCAGTTCCAAAGGATGTGCTGGCTCCTGGCTGTTCTTCCTTGGTAGTGATGGGATTCTCTCCCTCCCACCTCTGGGATGGCTCATTTCAAGCCCAGTAGGATGGCAAAAATGACCAATCCATTTGTTGGGCCACAATTACGCTATCACACATTTCCTGTCCAATCACTTGGGTGGAAGTTACAAAACCATGGTTCGAAAGGCCACATGAAAGTGGTCCACAGCAATAGTCTAGCTTCTCGGATTATTTGCTCATCATACAGATTGCATAAGTATGGTGAAAGGACACAACGCTGCCACACACCTTCCCTGACTTTAACCACGCAATATCCCCTTGTTCTATTCGAGTCACTGCGTCTTGGTGTAAGTACAGGTTCCTCAGGAGTACGTTTAAGTGTTTTGGAATTTCCATTCTTCGAAATGTTATCCACAATTTGTTATAATCCACAGAGTTGAATGCCTTTGCACAGTCAATAAAACACGGATAAACATCTTTCTGGTATTCTCTGTTTTCAGCCAGGATCCATCTGATATCAGCAATGATATCCCTGGTTCCACGTCCTCTTCTGAATCTGGCTTGAATTTCTGGCAGTTCCCTGTTGATGCTTTTGAATGACAGTCAGCAAAATTTTACTTCCATATGATATTAATGGTATTGTTTGATAAATTCCACATTCTGTTGGATCACCTTTCTTTGGAATGGGTACAAATATGGATCTCTTACAGTCAGTTGGTCACATACCTGTCTTCCAAATTTCTTGGGATAGATGAGTGAGCACTTCCAGTGCTGCATCCGTTTACTGAAACATATCAGTTGGTATTCCAGCAATTCCTGGAGCCTTGTTTTTCACCAATGCCTTCAGTGCAGCTTGGATCTCTTCCATCAGTACCATTGGTTCCTGATCATATGCATGTTGACCAATTCTTTTTGGTACAATGGCTCTGTGTATTCCTCCCATTTTTTTTTTTTGATGCTTCCTGCATTGTTTAATATTTTCCCCATAGAATCCTTCAATATTGCAACTTGAGACTTGAATTTTTTCTTCAGCTCTTTCAGCTTGAGAAATGCTGAGCGTATTCTTTCCTTTTGGTTTTCTATCTCCAGGTCTTTGCAGATTTCATTATAATACTGTAGTTTGTCTTCTTGAGCTGCCCTTTGAAATCCTCTATTGAGCTCTTTTGCTGCATCATTTCTTCCTTTTGCTTTAGCTACTCTGTGTTCAACAGCAAGTTTCATAGTCTTTTCTGACATCCATTTTGGTCTTTTCTTTCTTTCCTGTCTTTTTGATGACATCTTGCTTTCCTCACGTATGATGTCCTTGATGTCATTCTACAACTCGTCTGGTCTTTGGTCATTAGTGTTCAATGGGTCAAATCTATTCTTGAGATGGTCTCTAAATTCAGGTGGTACGTACTCAAGGCCATACTTTGGCTCTCGTGAACTTGTTCTAATTTTCTTCAACTTGCATATGTGCAACTGATGAGCTGTTCCACGCTGATATTGAGCTTTTCCATCATCTCTTTCTACAGATGTACTCAATTCGATTCCTGTATATTCCATCTGGCTAGTATAGTCGCTCTTTATGCTGTTGAAAAAGAGTATTTGCATGAAGAAGTCATTGGTCTTGCAAAATTCTATCATGCAATCTCTGGCACCATTTCTAACACCAAGGCCATATTTTCCAACTACTAATCCTTTCTTCTTTGTTTCCAACTTCCACATTCCAAATACTAGTATTTATCAATGCATTTTGATTGCATATTTGATGAATTTCAGACTACAGAATTTGGTGAAAATCTTCAATTTCTTCATTTTTGGCCTTAATTTTGGTGCATAAATTTGAATAATAGTCATATTAACTGGTCTTCCATGTAGACTTATGGATATTATCCTAACACTGACAGTATCGTATTTCAAGATAGATCTTGAAATGTTCTTTATGACGATGAATATGACACCGTTCCTCTTCAATTTGTTATTCCTGGCATAGTAGGCCATATGATTGTCTGATTTAAAATGTCCAATACCAGTCCATTTCAGCTCACTTATGGGTAGGATGTCAATCTTTTTGTATTCCATTTCATTTTTGACAACTTCCAATTTTCCTAGATTCATACTTCATACATTCCACGTTCTGATTATTAATGGATGTTTGCAGCTGTTTCTTCTCATTTTGAGTCATGCCACATCAGCAAATGAAGGTCCCAAAAGTTTGACAATAGCATCTAAGAGATTCAAATACATAGGAATAAATTTAACTAGAGTTTTCACCTTGGGAAACTTTCCTGGGTATGTAGTTGAAATATTACCATAATTTGCAAAATCATATATTAAACAAACATCAATCAATTAAAAAGAATTAAACAAGGATGTGAAAGACTTATACAATGAAAACTATAAAACATGCTGGAAGATATTAAATAAGACTGCAATAAATAGAAAGATGTTCCATGTTCGTGGATTGGAAGATTCAATATTGTTAAGATGTCAATACTCCCCAAAGTGATCTATAGATTTGATGCAATACCGATCAAAATTCCAACAGCCTTCTTTACAGAAAAACCATTTCTCAACTTTATGTGGAATGGCAAGAGGCCCCAAATAACTAAAGAAATGTTGAAAGAGAGGAATAAAGTAGGAGTGCTCACACTTCCTGATTTTAAAACATATTATACTGCTACAGTAACCAAAGGACCTGGTACTAGTATAACAATAGACACATACACAACGGAATAGAATTGAGATCCAAAAATAAACCCATGCATCTATGGTCATCTGATTTTTGACAATGGTGCTAAGTCCATTTGATAGGGGAAAAAGGGCCTCTTCAATAAAAAAAAAAAAAAAATTTTTTTTTAAATAGTGCTGGAAAAATTGGATGTCCACATGCAGAAAAATGAAGCAGAATCCATGCCTCACACCATACACAGAAACAAATTCAAAATGGATTAAAGGCCAAAAAGTGAAAACTAAAACCATAAAATTCTTAGAAGAAAATGCAGGGGCAACACTGTCAGGCCTAACTTTCAAAACGGATCATCTAATAGCAGAAGTACAAACAGCAAAAGACAACATAAATAAACGGGACCTCATAAAAATGAAAAGGTCTTGTTTATCAAAAGACTTTACCAGAATTGTGAAAAGACAAGCTACTAATTGGGAGAATATCCTTGGAAACCATATACCCAACAGAACCAAAAACAACTTAAAAACAAAGACAAATAACTGAGTCATAGAAGAGCAAGGGACTTGAATAGACATTTCGCCAAAGAAAACATTCAAATGGCCACCAAACACACAAAATGATGCTCAACATCATTAAACATGAGAGAGATGCAAATTAAAACCACCATGTGATACCGCTACGATGGCTAAGATTGAAAGAAAGAAAGAAAATAACAAATATTGGTGAAGATGCGCAGAAATTGAAATCCTTATCCATTGCTGGTGAGAATGAAAAATGACAGCATCACTGTGAAAAACAGTGTGGCAATTCCTCAAAAAACTAAAAATAGTACAACCATATGGCCCAGCAATGCCACTCTTAGGTATATATTCAAGACTTGAAAGTAGAAACTCAAACAGACATTTGTACACCAACGTTCACTGCAGCAGTATTCCCAACTGCCAAAAGGTGGAAACAACCTAAATGCCCATCAGTGGATGAATGGATAAACAAAATGTGATGTATATGTACAATGGAGCACCACTCAGCCTGTATGAGCAATGAAGTGTTGATACAAGCTACAGTATGAATGGAGCTTGACGACACTATGCCGAGTGAAATAAGTTGGTCATAAAGGACAAAAATTGTATGACCTCACTTATATAAAGACAAGAACAGGCAAATGTATAGAGATCAAACTTTCTTAGTCATTAGCAAGGACAGGAGGGAGGGAGAGAGGGGAGGGTGGCTACAGTGTATGGAGTACTGAGTTTCAGTTTACAGTAATGGAAAAATTGCATTGGTTAACGGTAGGGTAGGTGAATGTAATAGCTGTAAAAAGTTGAATTGGCAAAAGTTGTGTGATATATTTACAACAATGACAAAAAAAAGTAACTGCTTGTTTTGCAAGTTTAGGGTCATGGTTTCATGGGACATCCCAGTTAACTGGCCTAATAACATGTTTAGTGCTTTTATTCTACCTCCTAGTTCATCATGTTGTGCCTGGAATGTTAAAAGCTTGTAAGTGGCCGTTCAATGTACAACACTTGGTCTGTATTCACCTGGAGCAACGGAGGAAAATGCAGAGCCAGGAACAGAAGGAGGAAATGGAATGTGTGACGAATTGCCTCCATCAACGACTGCTTCCTTTGCCATGAGACCAGAACTAAATGGTGCCTGGCTACCATTACTGAAAGTTTTGACAAAAAATTCTATAGAAGAATCCTGATGAAAAGGGGGAAATTGCAAAGTAGAATTTCAAATTCTCACGGAATCCAGATTTTCTGGAGCTATGAAAGCTGGATGAACCCCTTAAACTGTTGCCCTGAGATAATCTTTAAACTTTAAATCAAAAGTATCCCTTGAAGCCGTCCTAAAACCAAACAATTATTTAGCTTAGCAAGTAAAGAATGTTGGCCTTGAGCATTATGCTCTTTTCAGAACCATCTATACGGGATGAAGTCGACAACAGCGACTTGAAAGATTAGATAGGAAGCTTCTGGCAGTCAGCTTGTCAACGGGGGGAACAACTCAGAAAAGGAGGGTGAGAATGGTTGCACAACTCAAAGAATGTCATCAATGTCACTGAACTGTACAGGTACAAACTGTTGAATTGGTGTCTGTTCTGGGGCCTCAACAACAACCACGAAACTAAAATAAATTATTAAAAAAAAAAAAAAAACTAACGCACACAAACACATACCCAGTCCCACATCACAGATAGCTTATTTTCTCAGTGTCCATTTACACAATTTTAATAAAAAAAGTAGAAAAATAAATATTTTGTTGGGTCAGAGTTTCAGTCTCTGCACACATACATAAACAGCGATTTGGCAGCAATAATTTAAGAACACTGGTCAGTGCATATATACAATGTCTGGGGTGCTGGGAGAGGTTGGATGGTGGGTCTGAAGGTTCAGACACACTGGTTCCTGCTGGCGATATATTTCAGGTTCTGTGTGAGGAGGCGGAAAAGGTTGTACATGACAGAGTCCTCGAGGCAGCCTCGGGACTCCTGTGGGGGAGACGAGTTGGTGGTCCCCCACTGCCTGGCATCAGCCTCCTCCCCTATGCAGGGCCCTGGCATCTGCCCCTCCCTGTCACTCACCATCTTTGTGGCCTCCTGGAGCCTGTGCAGCCAGCGGTGGAGGCAGCCCCTGGGTCTGGGACCTGCTGTGGGTTGAGCCGGGTCCTGTGGGCAGACTACAGGGGTGTGTGAGTGTGAGACAGGGCCTGGGCAGAGGGGTGGGATCCCGCAGGGCCAGAGCCCACAGAAGGGTCTTGGCTGCCCCAAGGATTCACACAGGCCCTGAGCTTGGAGTGGATGTGGTGCTGCGTGTGAAGGGCCTGGTCTGGGACGGCCCCCAGGGCTGAGTCAGCCACGGTCCCCAGGACCTTTACTGTCAAGGCTAGCTCAGCTTCCAAGGCCACAGGGCACTCCCACACCTGAGGAGAGGAGACAAAAGACAGGTAAGCATTGCACCTGAGAGAGAAGAGGTGAGGTAGGCAGATGAGTGGGGATAGAGGAAGGGACAGGTGAGGGCACAGCTAGTGTGCTCAGGTGAGAGAAACAGGTAAGAGAGGACTAGGATGGGGGAAGAAGAGAGCGACAGGTGAGGAGAGGTGAAGGGGCCACATAAGGTGCAAGATGAGCAGGGCCAGGTGAGGGCAGGGGTGGCCCTGACTCTCCCAGCTCATCTGTAGCTGCCTCAGGTCCCAGGTCCTAGGGAAGAGACGGGAGCTGCAGCTCCAGTTCTTCAGCAAGAGAGACTCTTCGTAGAGAGCAAGGGTAGAGGTTAGCCTACAGCAAGAAGGTGGAGGTTAGACCACTCTGGCAGGACTGAAGGATGGTTAATAATAGGAGTAAAGGTTAACTCACCAAAGGATGGTAGAGACCCCTCCAGTGTAGTAGAACAGGGGTTAGCCCACTGCAGTAAAAGCAGATCACCCAGTGAAGGAAGAGTGGAGGTTAGCCCAGTGAAGGAAGAGTGGAGGTTAGCCCAGTAAAGGGAAGGTAGGTTTACCCAGTGAGGGAAGAGTGGAGGTTAGCCCAGTAAAGGGAAGGTAGGTTTACCCAGTGAGGGAAGAGTGGAGGTTAGCCCAATGAAGGAAGGGTAGAGGTTAACCCAGTGAAGGGAGGGTGGAGGTTAGCCCAGTGAAGAAGGTTGGGGGTAGCTCAGTGAAGGAGGCAGCAGAGTGTAACAGGGTTAGCCCACGGAGGAAGGGGAGGAGGCTAGCCCACAGCAAAATGGACAGAGGGAGACACAAAGGCATCTTTGGCCCTCTTGAAGGCCTGCAGCTGCTGTGGGGACAGAGACTTGAACTGGCCAATGTGGCAGTCCCTTGCATCCAGGAGGGCCCCACTGGGTGTGGGAGTGGGAATTGCTTCTGTCATGGTCAGCATAGTGGCCATCAGCATCAGTGCCAGCTGGCAGCCCACAGCCATATGTATGTAATGGATAGATGGGGAGATGAGGGGATGGGGAGGTGAAGGGGTGGGGAGGCAAGAGGGTAGGGAGCCAAGGGGGTGGGGAGATGAGGGGATGGGGAGACGAGGCGACAGGGAGGTGAGGGGATGGAGAGGTGAGGGGATAGGAAGACCAAGTGCTTAGCATGGGAAATGGCAGGAGTTGAGGGTCATGGGCAATGACAGAGGGGTGGCTCACCCGGCTTCATTCCTGGTTTCCTCTATGTCAGGGAGAGGGGGATCCAAGTGCTGCCCTGTAGCTCTGTCACCGGGAGTCTCTCACTGGGTCTCGTTGGAAGTCTCTGACCTCAGTCTCCTCTTCTGGGTCTCAGCCCACTTCTTTATCCTGGACCATGTCTCCGAATTTCCAGCTCCATCTGGGATGTAGCTCCTGCCAGAGCCCCGTGATGCAGCTTTTAGCGTGAATAGAAGGGCAATCCCAGCTGATATAGGAAAAGTGAAAAGAGACTCAGGATGACACCCACCACCAGGGGAAACCCCAGGTTGGGAACATCCAGAGCAGGGCGGGGCCAGGTGAGGTAGGTGACTCTGGAGCGAAAGAGAAACTGACATGGACTCTGTGTTCACTCCGTGATGGTGAAGTGCGGTTATGGTTAGGACAATCCTCATGGCTGGGGCAGCTTCAACCTGAACAGGAGGGAGCTTAGGTGCCCGGATGGGGCAGGGGTGGGTGCTTGTCTTCTAGCAGGTCACCCAAATGTGAGGAGGGAGGGTGAGGAGACACCCAGGAGGTATCTCCATGAAGGGGCTGGAGACTCCTAGAGAGAAGGTGCTTAGGGGGAGGAACTAGAGAGACAACCCAGGGAGACAGACAGTGTGGGGCCGGAAGAGAGAGGAGGTCAGAAAGGACAAGATACCCAAGTACAAGGAAAGGAGCAGACCGCCCCCGTCCTCCCTCACCTGACACCAATAGTGGGAGGGGAACTGAAGAGTCTGCTGAACAATTCAGGTGCAGCTGAAGTCTTCGGAAGAACCAGATTGGGTGCTAGCAGCCCCTGCCTCCCTCCCTCCCTCCCTCCCTCCCTCCCTCCCTTTACTCAGCAATTATTTAATGAGCAGCTATCATGGGCTGGGCGCTGTTCTAGATACTGGAATCCTAGTAGTGAACAAATCACTAAAACTCCTGCCCCACATGGAGTTGACATTCTCATGGAAGGGTCAGACAATAGCAAAATAATAAACTGAATACATATGACATCAGGTATTAAGAAGTGCTTTTGAAAAAAAAGTAAACAGGGGATGGAGTCTATGGTGAGGTCAGAGGTGGCCTGTTAAACAAGACGGTTGGTGAAAGTGAGGTCTGAATGAAGACTGAAGGAGGGGTGGGAGGGAACCATGAGGACATCTGGGGTACAGCCTCCCAGGCAGTGGGAGCAGCCAGTGCAAAGTGAGCATAACGACAGATTCTCTTGCTGGCACCTCCCTGTCCTGGAGGCTTTCCACACATGAGAGCACTGAACACTCTCATCACCTCTGAGGTAGTGTGAGAATAATAATCCACATCTGTCTAACCCTCACTTTTCATTTCTTTGTTTAGTTCTGACACCAGCTGCTCACGCAGTACTTCCTCCTCTGACCATGACCACCTGGAGGTAGGGCACAGCCCACAAGTTAAAGGACACTGCCTTCCAGACTGCCAAGTAGGCCCAGGACTTTGAGACACCAGCCACAAGCTCGGGTGACCCCATGACCCACACTTCTGACCTGCTGGCTCCTACTGGCTCCCTTGGTTTTTGTAATTTGCTGGGACAACTCACAGAACTCATGGAAAGGATTATACTTACAATTTTAGTTTTATCATTGGAAAAAGGATACACATGAAGAGATGCATAGGGTGAGGTCTAGGAGGGTTCCCAGTGCAGAGTTTCCATGTTCCACATGCATGAATGCCTTTCTCCAACCAGGAAGCCCATGGAGCTTCACACTGGTCCATTACATCAATGATATTATGCTGATCGGACCTAGTAAGGAAGAAGTGTCAATGACTCTGGACTTATTGGTAAAACATTTGCGTGCTAGAGGGTGAGAAATTAATTCCACAAAAATTCAAGTGCCTTCCACCTCACTGAAATTTCTCAGATCCAGTGGTGTGGGGCGTGTCAAAATATTCCTTCTAAAGTGAAGGATAAGTTATTGCATCTGGCCCCTCCCACAACTAAAAAGGAGGCACAATGCCTACTGGGCCTATTTGGATTTTGGAGGTGACATATCCCTCATTTGGGTGTGCTACTCTAGCCTATTTATCAAGTGACTCTCAAAGCTGCTGGTTTTGAGTGGGGCCCAGAACAGAAGAAGGCTCAGCAACATCTCGTTGTGCAAAGGGCTCTGGCACTTGGGCCATATGACCTGACTGATCCAATCGTGCCTGAAGTGTCAGTGGCAGATAGAGATGCTATCTGGAGTCTTTGGCAGGACCCTATTGGTGAATCACAGCACAGACCCTTAAGATTTTCGAGCAAAGCCTGCCTTCCTCTGCAGATAACTACCCTCCTTTTGAGAAACAGCTTTTGGCTTGTTACTGGGCCTTACTAGAGACTGAATGTTTAACCATGGGCCACCAAGTCACAATGCGGCCTGAGCAGTCTGACCCATAGAGAAACAAAGATGGATGTGCACAGCAGCACTCCATCATTAAATAAAATCATTAAATAGAAGTGGTATATACAAGATCAGGCCTGAGCAGGACCTGAAGGCACAAGTAAATTGCATAAGGAAATGGCCCAAATGCCCATGGTCTCCACTCCTGTCACATTACCTACCATTTCCCAGTCTGCACCTATGGCCTCATGGGGAGTTCCTTATGATCAGCTGACTGAGGAAGAGAAAACTTGTGCTTGGTTTACAGATGGCTCTACACGGTATGTCCTGAAAGTTGACAGCAGCAGCACTACAGCCCCTTTCTGGGATCTCCCTGAAGGACAGCGGTGAAGTGAAATCCTCTCAACGGGCAGAACTTTGAGCGGTGCTACTGGTTGTTCACTTTTCTTGGCAGGATATATTGCCAGATGTGAGATTGTATACTGATTCATGGGCTGTGGGCAATGTATGGTCAGGAACTTGGAAGGAACATGATTGGAAAATTGGAGACAAGGAGGTATGGAGAAGAGGTATGTGGATAGAAGTGAAGATATTTGTATCTCATGTGAATGTTCATCAAAGGGAGACCTCAGCAGAGGATTCTAACAGTCAAGTGGACAGGATGACGAGTTCTGGGGAAACCAGTCATCTTTCTCCAGCCGCTCCTGTCATCGCTCAATGGGCTCATGAACAAAGTGGCCATTGGGGCAGGGATGGAGGTTATGCATGGGCTCAGCAACATGGACTTCCACTCACCAAGGCTGATCCTGCTACAGCCACTGCTGAGTGCCCAATCTGCCAGTAGCAGAGACCAACACTAAGTTCCTGATATGGCAACATCCCTGGAGGTGCTCAGCCAGCAACCTGGTGGCAAGTTGATTATGCTGGACTGCTTCCATCATGGAAAGGTCAGCATTTTGTTCTTATTGGAATAGACACTTACACTGAATATGGATTTGCCTTCCCTGCATGCAATGCTTCTGCCAGAACTACCATCCGTGCACTTTTGGAATGCCTTATCTGCCATTAAGGTATCCCACACAGCATTGCCTCAGATCAAGGTACTCCACAGCAAATAAAATGCAGCAATGGGTCCATGATCACGGAATTCACTGATCTTCCCAAGCTCCCCATCATCATCATGAAGCAACTGGCTTGACAGAATGATGGAATGGCCTTCTAAAGACACAGTTGCGATGCCAGATGGGTGGGAATACCTTGCAAGGTTGGGGCAGTGTTCTCTAGCAGGATGTTTGTGCTCTGATGTTATCAGGAGGGATCAGTCCCTGGAGGAGGACATCATGCTCGGTAAAGTAGGGGGTCAGTGCAAAAGAGGAAGACCCTCAACGAGATGGACTGACACAGTGGCTGCAACAATGGGCTCAAACATAACAACCATTGTGAGGATGCTGCAGGACCAGGCAGTGTTTCACTCTGTTGTACATGTGGTCATTATCAACTTAACAGCACCTAACAACAACAGAACAAGCCGTTAAAGGGTGGATTTCCCCATTTTCTCTCCCTGCATCCAATTCTATTCCCTATAGAACAGTCCCTGTTTTGAGTCTCCTTACACAGTCTATGTATAAACTGTGTTGCATACACATACATCCATGTGTTGCTGGGTGATGCTGACTCAATTTCAACTCAGCAACCCCATGTGACAGAGTGCAACTGCCCTATAGGGTTTTCTAGGCTGTAATCTTTACAGAAAGGTGCCCTGGTGTTGAAGTGGTTAAGCACTGAGCTGTTAACCAAAAGGTTGGTGCTTCAAACCCACCAGCTCCTCCACAGGAGAAAGATGTGGCAGTCTGCCTCTGTAAAGAAAACACCCTTGGAAGCCCTATGGGGTAATTCTACGGTATTCTGTCTTATAGGGTCTCTGTGAGTCGGAACTGACTTGACGGCAATGAGTTATCTTTACAGAATCCAGTCCCTGGATCTGTCTTCCACTGAGCAGCTGGGTGGGTTTGAACCGCCAACCTTTTGGAAAGCAGTCAAGTGCTTAACCATTGTACAACTAGGGCTCTTATACAGCCCTGTACAACCATCTATTTTACACCAAGTGGTCATACAAAGTGTTCTGTATCTTAACTTTTCTCTCTCAGTATCTGCACAGAGGTTTTGGTTTTTCATTTTGTAGATAAATGGAACAGTCCTCTGCTTATGGATAGTCTGCCTCTGGTACTGTTTCCCAAAATGGCCGTATGTCTAGTCTGCAAAACCAGAGAAGACACATGTTCATTAAGAAAGAAAGATAACCCACTGCCTTAGTGAACATCTTCCTTAATATCCATTCCTAAGCAGTTTTACAGCACTTTCTGTACACTGCGTTTTTCCAAGGTGGTTTTATCGTTTTAACGAACATTCAAATATTTTAAGAACATGGACTTTGAAGCCACATAAACTTCCGCTTCAGCACTACTGAAGCCCAGTGACCTTTCAACTAGTGACTTCCCCTCTGAGCCCATTTCCTCTGTGTCCAATGGGAGATAATACGCTTCGTGGTGTCGTAGAAATTCAAATGGATTAGGTACATATATTTAGCTCAGCATTGTACACAGTGTTCAGCGCTGCCCATCTGTACTTTTATTGCTTTACATGGGTAAGCTCATAGTGCTGGATGTTAACTATTTTTTTTTTTCTTTTGAGTTAACACAGAATACAAGATGATGACAAACTTGCCGCGCTGCAGTTAATGCCCTCCGTGGACATTAAGGCTGTGTCTACCTTCTCTGCCATTATAAAACAGCGCTGGGATGAGCTTTATACAGAAACTTTATCTGACAGTAGTGTGAGTGATTTTCTTAGGCCAGATTCTATTACAGGTGTGGAGAGCAGGCTACCTGAAAGCAAAATGTAGAAGCAAACAACATGTGAAGAAAGGAGATAAGGAAGATGATGCAACCTAGAGAAGAAAAACAATCTTATCAACAGAAGACACTGGGAGCAGCTAAGTCACAAACAATGACTCATCAGTACCAATCAAACGGGCTCAAAGAGCTCCAACGTGTATAAAAGAAGGGACATTGAGACTCAATTTTGCTCGGAGTCATAACCAAAGCCACCTCGGTCATATGTTGCGGACTGGGAAGCAGTGGGCTGTGGCAGCTCGCCTGGCTTACTCTCGACCTTCCTCCTAGTCCAACACATGTTTCTTGTTGCTCTGCTATCTCGGTCATACGTTGAGGGTGGAGAGTGAGCTAGGAAGCAGTGGGGTGCAGCAGCTTGCCCGTGCTTACTCTTAGTTCACTCCCGACTCAACACACATTACTCCAGTCATACGCTGAGAGCTAAGGGATAATAAGCTCTTGTGCTCAAGAGACATAACAGAGATCCACAAGAGATTCTCGGGAATTGAGGCTGGTTTGACATCCGAGCCACTGATGACGATGCGGTCAATAGTTGGCCTGGACCAGAGAACAACAACGCCCAAACACTGTCCTCATTTGCCGTAAGCTTGCTTTTTTCCTTCTCCTTTCCCCTGGTGAATTGAGATCTCTGGCGTCTGGGGTAGCCAAGAACCTGTGTGACTAACAACTAATAAAGACCTTGTGGTAAGACACAAATCGTTTGGAGTAGTCGTTGCGACTCCCTCTTCATGACAACAGGGTAGGGCTTCTCAGCTCAGGACTAAGCCCTGACTAGGTTCTTACCTTCTTCTGATCAAGAATGACGAGGAGAGGCTCAGAGTTTCCACACGATCAAAGGCTTATTAGGGACAGAGTAAAAGGCTCGCGATGGAGAGAGGGAGAGGGGTTTCCACTTATGCTAGCCTCCAGTCTCTCACTGGACAAAAGGTTTCCTAGGGCTCATAAAACTTTTTAGGCGGGAAAAGGGCATTATCTTTATTCATTAGATGGTTGGAGACTTCTAGGAGAAGGGGGAGATTAAGGAATCTACATGCACGCAGTTAGAATTCAGGATGGACTTCCTCGCAGAGGTTGCTGGAACGAAGATGGAGTCTGTCACAAAGGCTGCCAGGAAGTCGAACAGGACTTCTTCTGGAATGTTGTGCATGCGTGATGCCTCTGGATCTTGGTTCAAGCCCTGGCGAGAGGTCCCTGTTCATGTTTGTCTCACGTGGAAGGTCATTCATAGTCCACGCTGATCTTTACTGCGCACGCTCTGCACCTGGTGAGGCCTTGAAAAACAACTCAGGAGGGTGATCAGTAATTTATAGCTGGTCAAGTATCCAGGGCCTTGAAATGTAGCCCCTCATCTTGTCTAAGCACCTGGTTTGTTAATTACAAGTAGTTTTCCGCCGCCAGCAGCAAAAGTTGTATGGTGGTCTGCACTTAGGTTTAGATTCAGAGACTAATTATAGCTGGTCGTGCATACAGGGCCTTGAAATGTAGTCTTTATTTAATTCAGCCAGCTCATCTCAGTTCCTCGAAGAAGAATTACTGGACTAAAGGTTACGCCCCTAAGACTCTATAACTGACTGGGCCGAAAGTTCCTCTTATAAGCTTCTCTATAACTCAATTTTCCAAGCCCAACAGGAAGGAAACAAATAACGCAATTTCCGGTTGCCCTTAGTAGAGATGGCGGAAGAAAGGCATGCTCGCTGGGCAGGTTGTGGCTTCGATGCCCTCACTCAACATGGCGGTCTTCCGGGCCTGCCCCCCTTGGCTTAGTCCGGTCGTTTAGGTTCGCCACTCTGTGAGCATGGCGGTGGCGTCGGCGGTGGCGTTGGCGGCGGCTTCTCGCGGACTCCGGGGTCTGATGCTGCGGCGTGAGTCGCCTCTTGACTTCCGGGGGCTCGGCGCGGATGTCGCGCTGTCGTCGCGACCATAGGACGGAAGGCGCCTGTCCGGGGTCACGGGCTCCGGGGTCCGTGCGCTCCGATCTGAATTTCTCCCAAATTCTGGGGGCCTGTCTGGTGTCGATGATGGCGCGGTATTCTAATCCCACGATCAAGGGTCTGAGGTGGTTCTCAAACTGAGGCCACTGCCGAGGGAGGCACCCCTAATCTTGAGGGCTGAGTCTTCCTAAACGAGGCCTCTGAGTGGCCTGTGGTCCCCATCTGGGGGCCCTGAGAAGTGTCCCCTCTGGTCTTGAAGGTGCTGTGTCCCCATTCTGGGTCTTGGAAGAGCCGGTCTCTCAGTCCGGAGTGTTCGGAGGTCTTTGGGGTCAGCACTCTTTCTTTCTCTTCCCAGGGCTTTTGGCCCCCACCCAGCCAGGTCTCACATGTAGCTGTCGCCCCTTGAGCTCCCCTGCACAAGATGAGGCCTCCAGAGCAGCCCCCGTCGAGGCGCCAGGCCACAGCTATCAGTCTCTTCGGGTGACATCCGGCCCAGGACACATTCTGCATGTGCAGATAAACCGACCTGAGAAGAGGAATGCCATGAACAAGGCCTTCTGGAGGTCTGACCTGTGTATCCTGGAGGCCTGCCTGCAGGAGGAGGCAGAGGCTGAGGGGCTGGGTAGGGGTGGAATGCAGTGGGTAGATGGGTGTGAGGGTAGAGGATCCCTGCCCCAGACACAGCCCTTTTCTCCCTGCTTCTCCACAGCGAGATGGTGGAATGTTTCAACAAGATATCAGAGGATGCCGACTGTCGCACTGTGGTGATCTCTGGTGAAGGAAAAATGTTTACTTCAGGTACCAAGTGTACTTTTCACACTCACCCCACCAGTCTCTCCCACTCCTGGAATTAGAGCAGTGCTTCTGAAGTAGGGTTTTAAGCAGCTTCTAACTGCCACTTTTATCATTTTTATAAAAGGCCTAATTTAAAACATTCAGATACAGAATTTAGCCCACCAGAACGTGTCCGGGCCATGGACCCTGATGTCTGGGTTTCCTTTCTGGATCTGTGATCTTGGGCAAGGCACTTAACCTCTGAGTCTTGGTTTCTGCATCTGTAAAGTGTGTTCTAGGGTAAAACCTCTGAGAGCCGGAACCTGTATAAGGTGGAAACCTGTCCAAAACCAAACCAGACCCCTTGATGTGGACTCGATTCCATCTCATAGTGACCCTATAAACAAAATAAAACAAAAACCCTTGCCATTGAATCACAGTAGATCTGTACCACGTAAGGTTTTCAAGCTTATGACTGTTCGGAAGCAGGTCATCAGACCTTTCTTCCTGGGTGCCTCTCGGTGGGTTTGAACTGCCAACCTTTGGGTGAGTAGTTGAGTTCTTAACCATTTGTGCCGCCCAAATACATGTATGCTCAATCTTTTGATTACTGCACAGGTGTGTTTTTCAGCTTGGATCATTTCCACTGATCAGATTCACTGACTCTTTCCTGTCATCTCAATTCTGCTGTTATGCCCATCCAGTTATTACTTATTTATTCAGATGTCGTATTTTTCAGTTCTTAAATTTCGTTTTGTTCTTTTTATATTTTCCATTCCTCTGCTCAAGTATCCTATGTTTTTATCGTAAGCCTCTTTTTCTGTGTTGTTGAGCATAGTTGTAATGTCTGGTTTAAAATCTTTGTCTCCTAATTTTAAAATTTGAGTCATCTTGGGGTCAGCCTCTGTTTCTTGTCTCTTTTGAAAATGGGTCTCATTTTCTTGTTTCTTTGTATTTTTACTAATTTTGGATTGTAACCTGGATATTGGGGATATGATGTTGTGGAGACTCTGGATTCAGTTATATAACTCCAAAGAATGCTGAATTTTCTTTTTAGTGGCTAGGTTGGAAATGTGTGTAAGTCCGTGTCTTGGGCAACAGTTCAAATGTCAGTTCAGTTTTCCCATCTTTTCCTGGGCTGCCTGCACGGTTCATGAGTGAGCCAGAGATATGGGCAGAGTTTATACACAGAATTTGGGGCTCCCCTCTCTGACCGGTTTCTTGTTGGGATTTCCCCTTCACATTCCAGCGTGTATACCCTGTAACTCTAGTCTTCCTTCTTCAGGCACTACTTTATCCTGCCCGCAGGCTAAAAGCTTTAAAAGCAGGTAACTAACTCACTTTGTACCAGTTCCTGGTTCTAAGTGCTGACTTCCTCCAGAATTGGCCCAGTGGCTTCAGTAATGGCTTTCCAGTGTCTTGCCAGCCAGAGTTCATGGTTGTTATCTGCAGGAGGGTTGGGCCTTTAGGACCATATCAGAAGTGAAATGTCGCATTTCACTCCTTTCTTTTTTAAATAATATTTTATTGTGTTTTTGCTGAGAGTTTACACAGCAGATTTGGTTTCTATTTAACAATTCCTACGCAGATTATTCGGTGGTATTGGTTACATTTTTCACACTGTGTCAATGTTCTGATTAATTCTGTTCTGGTTGTTTGTTTCCAGTAATCTGGTTTCCCTGCCCCCGTATCTCTTCATCTTTGCTTTGGAGTTATTGTTGACCATTTGGCTTCATACAGATGATTTTTTAAAGGAGCTTAGTACACGCAGGTTATGTTCTTTATTTTATGAGCCACTCTGTTATTTAGCTAAAAGATAACCTCAGGGGTTAGTTTTGGTTTGGTGTTTAAAGAGTATCTCAGGGCGATAGTCTCAGGGAGTCCTCTAGTCTCAACAAGTCCAGTAAGTCTGGAGTTTTTATGAATTTGAGGTTCTGTTCTACATTCTTCTCCTGTGTTGTCAGGATCCATGTATCGTAGCCTTGCTCAGAACAGTCAGTATTGGTATCTGGGCACCATCTATGTCTTTTGGTCTCAGGGTAGATGAGGCCGTGGTTCATGTAGGCTATTAGTCCTGTAGACTAGTTTCTTCTCTGAGTCTTTGATTGCCTTTCTCTTTTGCTCCAGACAAGCAGATACCAATATTTATATCTTAGATGGCTTCTTGCAAGCTTTTAAGACCCCAGACACTACTCACCAAACTAGGATGTAAAGCGTACGCTTTATGCCAGTTGACCAAGTTGTTCCAGGAGACTATGGTCCTAAGCCTTCAAACCCAGAAAACCAAACTGGCAGAGTGTTTGGTTACGTTGAAGCAGTATCCGTAACTGGGCCTACTATGTGGTTTATTATATATATGAGCATATATGCAGGCACACACATACCTGTGTGTACACATGTAGATATACCTGTATGTGCGTGCAGAGGTGTACACATGTGTACCCATACACATATATACCTAAGTAAATATACACATATATACCTAAGTACGTACGTATGTAACCACATGCATTTTCTTTTTTTGGGTTGGTGGTGGTGGTGTAAAATTACGTATATCTTCTCCTTTACCAAAAATATCCTTTTCTCTTGTCCACTTCTTAGTGGCACCCTTTACCTTGGTCAAGCTGTGTGCACCGCACCCACATTCGGTGCTATGTTTCCCATCACTGAAACTAACAAGCGTCCACTCTCTAGAGAAAGTCCCCCACCCCGCCCCCACCCGAATTACTGATGTCTGTATCAGACCCAGCCCAGGGTCTGAGAAGTGGGAGGTGAGGATTCGTCTGTGACTGGGCCAGGCCTGGAGCCCTTGTCTGCCTTCCAGCTCCCAGCCAATTGTGGCCGTCTCATTCTATTTTCACCAGCAAGACACTGAAGGCCAGAAAGAAGAAACTCAGGGTCACATAGTGATCCGGTGACAGAAAGGGACTACTACTTAAAAAAAAAAAATAGCTTAGAGACCCTATTCTAAACACTTTGCATATATCAAAGAATTGTTTTCACCACAACCCTGTGCATCGCTTCCACTATCATCCCCATTTTGTAGATGAGGAAACTGAAGACCAGAGAGAGAAAGGAGCTTCCCAGGGCTGGTAAGCAGCAGAGCTGGGATTTAAACTCAGGCTTCCTGGCTGCAGAGCCCTTGCTCTTAACCACTAAGTGGGTAGCCCAGGTGTCTGGCACGCTGGCTAAAGCTCCTCCCACCTCTTCCACCTGCACACTGTCCCTTCACTCCTGAGCTCATTGTTAGCACCTGCCTCATCCGGTTGCCGTGAGGATTAAATGAGTTCACATGACAAAATGTTTCGGCCTGGAACATAGTACGTGCGTTATTAACGGAGCTGCTGTGATTTATGATGATGATGATTATGAATGATATTTGGAGTATTTAGAGGTTCACAGGGCTGGTAGAAAGTCACCAGAACAGGAGGAGACTCTGCAATGACTGGGACAACTTGTTCCACAGCCTGAGGACAGGGGTTACAAATGCCAGAGTCTACAGGTCCAGGAAAAAAACAAACAAACCAGCTGCCATTGAGTTGGTTCCAACTCATGGCAACCCTGTGTGTGTCAGAGTAGAACTGTGCTCCATAGAATTTTCAATAGCTGATCTTTTGGAAGTAGATTGCCAGGCCTTTCTAACGAGGAACCTCTGGGTGGATTTGAACCGTCAACTTATCGGTTAGTAGCTGAGTTCTTACAGGCCCAGCTAGGGCGGTTAAACCAGAAAAGCCGGTGGGAGAAGGTGTCGTAGGGTGCCAGGGCAGGCTTGTCCTGGGAGTAGGCAGCATCTGATGAGTCACACGCATCTCAGACATGGCGCAGGGCCAACAGACGCCAGTGGGCTGACGTAGATGCCCTTGGCCACCACTGGAGTGGAGTCTGTAATAATAGTAACTGTTGTGATGCCGCTGCATGCCAGACACTGTGCTAAGCGCCTCTGGGGCTCCATCTCCTTGAATCCTTGCAGCCCTCTTGGCTCTTGGGAGGGATTTATCCTCATTTTCCAGAGAAGGTACTCCAGGCTCAGAATATGAAGTTGCCTGGCCCAGGTCACACAGGGGTGTCCTGCCTACATGAATTTAACTTGCGCAAATTCAGCTCTACCCTGGCCAGTACTCCTACGGTCTCGCTTGTTCCAGCAAGTAGTGAGGCAGGGAAGCCTCCGAGTCAGTGGTGTGGCCAAATGTATAGAGGATTTTTCAGGGTCTGACAGACAGCACTGTTGAGAGGCCAGGCAAGGGAGTGAGAGTGATTAACGCGGGTGGAAGAAAGCGAAGGGTTGTTTGGCTCAGAACCCTCCCATGGCTCCATCTCACGCCAGGTAAAAGCCAGAGTCCTCCCCATGGCCTACAGATCCCCCACGATCTCCTGTCACTTCTCTGACCTTAGCTCTCCCCACTGCCCCTGGTTCACCTGCTGTGGCCTTTTCAGTGATCTTCAGACAGGCTTGCCACATTGCTACCGCAGGGCCTTTGCACTGGCTGTGCCCAATACTTAGAGCTCTCTCACCCAGGCATACCATGGCTTCTTCCCTCTCCTATTTCAGGCCTTCACTCAACTGTCACCTCCTCAGCGAGAGGATTCCTGACTACTTTCTTAACCCTGCACCAGCCCTTGCTGCACGTGCAGATACACACACACACACGCCATCCTCCTTCCTTTAATTTCTCTTTTGTACTTTGCACTACCTGACAAAATAGATTTTCTTATTTACTTGGTTGTCTGTTTCCCCCATAGGAGGGCAGCTCCGTGAGGTCAGGGATTATTGTTCCAGGCCCTGGGGATACAGTGAGGGAGAAACACCTGTAACCATGGAGCTCACATCCTAGAAAGGGAGACCTGCCCTAAGCCAGATAAACAGAGTTGTAGGATACCACTGAGCAGGGTGGGAGATAATAGCAGAGGAAGGAGATGGGGATGGGCAGGCAGGCAGGACCCTGCTCAGGTAACCTTTAGACTGTGGCCTGAGCAAAGTGGTGGGGTCAGTCTAGTGACTGTTGAAGGGGGAAGGACTGTTGTAGGCAGAGGGAGTAGTCGGCACAGAGGCCCTGCGCAGGGATGGTGTTGTCTGGTTGGAGCAGGGTGGGGGCAGTGTGCCTGAGGTGGAGATAGACAATAGGTCAGAAGCGATGCCCCTGTAGGAGCTGGTAAGCATGTGGCAAGGACTCTGCCTTTTAGTGGAAGTAAGCCACCACCTGCCTGTCAGTCCGTTTTACTGTGGGGGCTTGTGTATTGCTGTGATGCTGGAAGCTTTGCTATTGGTATTTCAAATACCAGGTAGGTCACCCATGGTGGGCAGGTTTTAGCAGAGCTTCCAGACTAAGACTAGGAAAAAAGGCCTGGCGATCTGATTCCAAAAATTAGCCAGTGAAAACCCTGTGAATCTCAACAGAAGATTGTCTGAGATAGTGCAGGGAGATGAGCCCCCTAGGCTAGAAGGCACTTGAAATACCCAGTGGCTGAAACATGGACGCGAGCATACCGACAAGCATGAACATGGTGCACGATCAGGCAACATTTCTTTCTATTGTACATGGGGCCGCCATGAGTAGTAGCTGACTCGACGGTAACTAACAACCAAGTTGGAGTGGAGGGGAAACAGGAAGGACCTGATATGACTTCGGCATTCACAGGGTCCCTCTGTCTATGGGTGGGGAACAGACTGTGGGGGCAAGGGTGGGAGCAGGGAGACCAGGGGAGATGAGGGTGACCAGGACCAGAGTGGGGAACGCAGAGAATAATTGCTGGAGGAAAGGTCAGATTTGGGATTTATTTTGAAGTTGGAGTCACAGAAATTGCTTCATCCTGGTGTTCCCCACCTCAGGAAACATCTCCCCCATGTGATCCGTTGCTCAGGCGACACACCTGGACTTCTGTGTGGGTGGCGTGGTGCCTGAAAGCATGGCGTCTGGAGCAAGCCACATGGCCCTGGGTTCAATATCCAGGTCCACGACTCCCAAGCCAGTGTGCCTCAGTTTACCCCTCTGGGAAATGGAGGTGCTAATAGGACATAGGTCATAGGGTTGTGAGGAATACATGGGCAGTGACTCAATGAACGTTAGCTTTTATTCATGTTTTTATCTTACCCCACACCCAATCATCGGTAAGTCCTGTGTGACTTCTTTCCTCCTGTGTAGTGGTTTGGGGGTTCTAACCTGCTGTGTCCAGGTTCTAACCTCTGGCTGGGGCAATGGGTGGGGCCTGGGAGGCTGAGTGAACTCCCTTACCCCTCCCCACCAGGTATCGACCTCATGGACGTGGCTCCAGTGCTCCTGCAGCCCCAAGGGGACGACGCGGCCCGCAGAAGCTGGTACCTCCGTAAAATCATCCGCAGATACCAGGAGACTTTCAGTGTCATCGAGAAGGTGACTCGGGGGCTGGTAGGCTGTCCCCACTGCCCACCTCTCTGGCCAGCCCTGACCCTGCTGCTCCCTTTGCTTCCAGTGCCCCAAGCCTGTCATTGCAGCCATCCATGGGGGCTGCATCGGTGCAGGTAGGTCTGCACCCCCACCCAGTGTGTTCACCCTGGCCAGGCCCCTCTTGGCCGCTGCCTTGAGCCTTATCCAGTAACCTACGGCCTCAGACGTGTGGCTGCTTAGACTTGATCCCCAGATGCAAGGCCACGTCCTCAGATGGAGGCGCTGACCTTGTGGTTGTTTAGTGTCCTGGCCTCTCCCTCCCAGGTGTGGACCTCATCACTGCCTGTGACATCCGCTACTGTGCCCAGGACGCATTCTTCCAGGTGAAGGTGAGCCATCCTCTCCTGAGCTTCTGCTTTCCAGATGCCCCTCTCCCCAGCCCCCCTTAAATCTGAGCAGTAAGTGGGGCAGGAGGGCCTGGAGGAGCCCCAGGGCTTCTGGGAACACTTAGTCAAAACTGAACCTTAAAAAGTAGGACTTGTCTGTGGGAAGAAACAAGGGTGGGCCGTCCCGGTGAGGTCAGGAGGGAACTGAGGTAGCAGATGGGATGAGGCTGGCTCGTGCTAGAGGCTGGGGCTGCTGATGCCTCAGTGTCGGGGAGGGCGGGAGGCACCACAGAGCCCAGGGATGCAGGACACAGGGTCAGATGGGCAGTTAGGAGGGCTTCCCTCGGGAGATGGGCTTGGCTGACCCCAAAGAATGGACAGAGCAGAGGGAGTTGGAAGGTGGGCTCTATTCTAAACTGAAGGATGCTGCCTGGTCAATGTATGTTGATGGGAATGAAATGGGGTGTTTGGGGACCCCCTGAGCTGGGAAATGGGGCACGACCCCCTTCCTGGCTGAGCTGGGGTCAACCCCAGCGGTCAATGAAAACCAAATGACTGCCCCCAGGAGGTGGACATCGGTCTGGCAGCCGACGTGGGAACCCTGCAGCGTCTGCCCCGGGTCATCGGGAGCCAGAGGTGAGAGGGGCAGAGAGAAGAGGACCGCAGGGCGCCCCCGACGCGGGGAGACGGCCGTCCCTGACGTCCCGCCCCTCTTGCAGCCTGGTCAACGAGCTGGCCTTCACCGCCCGCAGGATGATGGCTGACGAGGCCCTGAGCAGCGGGCTGGTCAGGTAGGGCCGAGGCCGGGGGCGCGGGGCGGCCCGCCCCCAGGACTCCTCGGCCCGCGCGTTCCTGGATCGGGGTCCGCTGCCTGCTCCGATCGGCCCGCTTTACGGCGGGGCTTCGCCGTCCGCTCGGACGGGCCCCTTCCTCCCTGCGGGCGGGAGGACGGAAGGTGAGGAAGCCCCGCCCCGCCGCCCGATCCCGGTTCCCTTTCCTCCGCAGTCGGGTGTTCCCAGACAAGGAGGCCACGCTCGACGCGGCCTTCACGCTGGCAGCCGAGATTTCCAGCAGGAGCCCCCTGGCGGTGCAGGGCACGAAGGTCAACCTGGTCTACGCCCGCGACCACCCGGTGGCTGCCGGCCTCGAGTTCGTGGTGAGCACCTCCTTCCAGCCAGTCACAGCCCGCCTCCCGTCCCAGAGCGGCCAGTCAGAGCGCAGCAGCTGCGCAGGCCGTGTCCTGATTGGTGGGCTGCTGGCTGCCCCGTTTCTCATTGGCCCAGCGCTAACCTTGCCCTGCGTCTTCTGTTGCCATGGCCCTCCTTCTGCAGCACAATTGGAACATGAGCATGCTGCAGACCGATGACGTCCTGAAGTCTGTCCAGGCCGCGATGGAGAAGAAGGATCTGAAAAGCGTCACCTTCTCCAAGCTCTGAGAGCCCGCGTGCCCTGGGTCTAGCTCTGTCCCGCCTTGGTGCCTCCTCCCAGTGTGTAACTTCACAACACGGATTTCCTCGAGCACAAGGCCTTGTGTTTGCCCCATGAGCAATAAATCCATGTAAAGAACCTGGTGACCTTGCTGGGGAGAGAGGATAGGCAGAGAGGGGCCGAGATGCACCTGGGGCTCCAAGGACCATGGTTGTGCTGAAGGTTGGGGACAGAGATCCGACCAGTGGAATGGGTGCCACGTAGGTGATGACCGTCAGGAGCTAGGGTGGGCAGGCGCGGGCCGATAGTGTGGGGGCGTGGAGCGATCACGGGTCGCAGGGCTCCCCCTGGGCTGGGAGGCTCCAGATGGTCTGCTGTCTGCCCCTGGGGGAGGGTGTCCTTCACTGCCTGACACCCTCTCACTGCACAGCAGATGGGCTCCGGGCCTAAAGTCAGCATGGGGGTTGATTCTGGGCTCCCTTCATAGACATCCCGTCTTGGGCCAGCTGCACCATTCTTTCAGCTCCAGGTTTGTTTATCCACATATACTCCTGGATTTATGTGTTTGCAATGAGCACAGGAGCCAACCAGTTGCTGTTAAGTCGATTCTGACTCATGGCGACGTCATGTGTGTAGAGTAGTATGGCTTCATAGGGTTTTCATGGCTGTGACCTGTCAGAAGTAGATCACCAAGCCTTTCTTCTGAGATACCTCTGGGTGGGTTTGAACTGCCAGCCTTTTGGTTAGTAGCCAAGTGCTTCAATGTTTATGCCACCCAGGGACTCTTGAAGACAAGAGAGCAAGCATTAATTTCAGTGCCCTCTGTGTGCTAAATCCTGTTAAGAGCTCTTGATATTTATTAACTTACTGGTTGCTTACAAGGACTTTATAAGGCTACTAGTATCATTGTCCCCATTTTACAGATTGGCAAATGGGAAAATTGAGGTTAAGGCACTTTCAGAAGATCCCACATGGAGTTACTGTCATTACTGTCAGTAAATGGTACACCTGTAAAAAGTTGAATTGGCAAAATTCTGCAATAGGTGTATTTACTAAGTGATAAAAAAAAAAAAAAAAAGTAGTTGCTGAGGCTGCTTCTGTACAACCAAGCACCTCATGGGATTTGGTTCCTTGGTTTGGAGGTTTAGGGTCATGGTTTCGTGCGACATCCCAGTTAACTGGCCTGATAACGTGTTTAGTGCTTCTGTTCTACCTCCTAGTTTGCTGTGTACTGCCTGGGGTCTTAAAGCTTGCAAGCGGCCATCCAAGGCACAGCAGTTAGTCTCTATTCACCTGGAGCAACAGTGGAAGAAGGAGAGTCAGAAATAGGAGGAGGATAGGAAATGCCTGGCTAATTGCCTCCATGAACAACTGCCTCCTTTGCCATGAGACCAGAAGAACTGGGTGGTGCCTGGCTACCATTACTGAACATTTTGATCAGAGATTCCATAGAAGAATCCTTGTCAAAAGAGAATTTCATAGACTCTGGACTTTCTGGCCCCCATGTGTCTGTCGGTTTGTTGTACTGTGGGAGTTCACGTGTTGCTGTGATGCTGGAAGCTATGCTGCTGGTGTTCAAATACCAGCAGGGTCCCCCTTGGTAGACAGGTTTCAGCTCAGCTTCTGGACTAGAACAGACTAGGGAGAAGGACGTGGTAGTCTACTTACGAAAAAAATTAGCCAGTGTAAACCTTATGAATAGCAGTGGAACATTGATACTGTGCCGGAAGATGAGCCCCTCATGTTGGTAGGCACTCAGAGTATGACTGGGGAAGAGCTGCCCCTCAAAGTAGAGTTGACCTTAATGACTAGGATGGAATTAAGCTTCCAGGACCTTCATTTGTTGGTATGGCATGACTCAGAATAAACAGCTGCAGACATCCATTAATAATCAAAATGTGGAGTGTACAAAGTATGACTCTAGGAAAACTGGAAATCATCAAAAATGAAATGGAACGCATAAACATCAATATCCTAGGCAGTAAAAAGGTAGAATGGACTGGTATTGTCCGTTTTAAATCACAGAATCGTATGATCTACTATGCTGGGAATGACAAATTGAAGAGGAATGCCCTTGCATTCATCATCAAAAAGGACATTTCAAGATCTGTCCTGTTTTCAGTTACAAAAGAAGCCAGCAGAAAGGAGAGGAGCTTCCTACCACCAAGAAAGAAGTGCCGGGATCGGAGCAAGTCCTTTGGACCAAGGGTCCCTGCACTGAGAACCTTCTACACCAGAGGAAGTTTGATGACAAGGACCTTCCCCCAGAGCCAACAAAGAGAAAGCCTTCCCCTGGAGCTGGGGCCCTGAATTTGGACTTGTAGCCTTCTAGACTGTGAGAGAATAAATTTCTCTTTTTGAAGGCCATCCACTTGTGGTATTCCTGTTATAGCAGCACTAGATAACTAAGACAGGGTAACTTCTTAGCAGACCCCAGAAGCTGAATCCTAAACAGAAGGTGGAAAAGTAGAAAAGAAACTCAATTTGAACCCAGAACCCCCAAGCAACTCAGGACTCAGTGGCACCAGGTACTTCTGGGGGTAGGAGATGAAGGACACCCCCAGGATGGCAGTGATGGGCAGTGCAGGATGACAGCTGCCACAGAACCCCAGCCCCATTTGCCACCAGGTAGGAAATGGAGGGCAAGCAGGACGGGCACCCACGCGAGGAGGCTCCAAGGGTGAAATTTCTGAGAAGGTGAAGCTGATAGAATACCTGATGCATCTGAACATACTAAAAGAGGGTTAGTCAAGAGACAGAGCATAGAGGATTTGAATTCATAAGAATTACCGAGGAAACTCAGCAAGACAAAACAACCAACTCCAGGGGAAATAAAAAGGTACATCAGAAAGGAAGACTCATCTATCACATGGCTGCGTGGAAATGGTTAACACACAGTCCCAGTGATGTAAACACTGAACCAAAAGACTACTTCGGTCAACTCTTGTGAAGTCATCATCCACTTTCCCAGTTGTTAATGTGTTGCCACACCTGCCATTTCTCTCTCTATAAACCATCTGAGGGTGGGTTGCAGGCATCATGACAATTCAGCTCTAAGTACTTCAGTGTGCATTTCTTAAAAATGATCCTCCTATATAACCACAATGCAATTCATACCTAAGGACATTGACATAAATTTAATATATTCAATGTTGTTGTTAGGTGCTGTTGAGTCGGCTCCAACTCATGGTGACCCCATGTACAACAGATTGAAACGCTGCCTGGTCCTGCGCCATCCTCACAATCATTGTTATGCTGGAGCCCATGGTTGCAGCCACTGTGTCAGTCTCTCGTTGAGGGTCTTCCTCTTTTTCACTGACCCTCTACCTTACCAAGCATGATTCCCTTCTCCAGGGAATAATCCGTCCTGATAACATGTCCAAAGTATGTGAGATGCAGTATCGCCATCCATGCTTCTAAGGAGCATTCTGGTTGTACTTCTTCCAAGACAGATTTGTTTGTTCTTTTGGTAATCCATGGTTTATTCAACGTTCTTTGCAAATATTGCAATTCAAACGTGTCAATTCTTCCATCTTCCTTATTCACGGTTCACCTTTTGTGTGCATATGAGGCAACTGAAGACCCGTGGCTTGGGTCAGGCACACCTTAGTCGTCAAGATGACATCTTTTCTTTTCAACGCTTTAAAGAGAGAGGTCTTTTGTAGCAGATCTGCCCAATGCAATGCATCTTTTGATTTCTTGACTACTGCTTACATGGTTCCGAGTGGCTCCAAGTAAAATGAAATCCTTGACTTCAGTCTTTTCTCCATTTATCAAGATGTGGCTTAATGGTCCAGTCATAAGGATTTTTGCTTTAAGTTGAGGTATAATTGATACTAAAGGCTATGGTCTCTGATTTTCATTAGTGTTTCAAGTCCTCTTCACTTTCCGCAAGCAAGGTTGTGTCTTCAGCATATTGCAGGTTGTTAATGAGCCTTCCACCATTCCTGATGCCTTATTCTTCTTCGTATAGGCCAGCTTCTTGGATTATTTGCTCAGCATACAGGTTGAATAAGTATGGTGAAAGGATACAACCCTGACGTACACCTTTCCTGACTTGAAACCGCGCAGTATCCCTCTGTTCTGTTAAAACGACTGCCTTGTGATCTATGTACAAGTTCCTCATGAGCACAATTAAGTGTTTTGGAATCCCCATTCTTCCCAATGTTATCCATGATTTGTTATGATCTGCACAATCAGATGCCTTTGCATAGTCAATAAAACACAGGTAAACATCCCCTGGTATTCTCTGCTTTCAGCCAGGATCCATCAGACATCAGCAATAATACTCCTGGTTCCACATCCTCTTCCAAAAACGGCCTGAATTTCTGGCAGTCCCCCATCAATATACTGTTGCAGCCCCTTTTGAATGATCTTCAGCAAAATTTTATTTGCGTGTGACTTAAACGATATCGTTCGATAATTCCCACATTCAGTTAGATCACCGTTCTTGGGACTAGGCATAAATATGGATCTCTTCCAGTTGGTTGGCCAGGTAGCTGTCTTCCAAATATCTTGGCATAGAACAGTTAGCACTTCCAGCGCTGCATTTGTTGAAATATCTCAATTGGTATTCAGTCAGTTCCTGGAGACTTGTTTTTCGCCAATGCCTTCAGTGCAGCTTGGAACTCTTCCTTCAGTACCATGGGTTCCTGATCATAGGCTACCTCCTGAGATGGATTAACGTTGACCAATTCTCTTTGGTACAGTGACTCTGTGTATTCCTTCATCTTCTTTTCATGCTTCCTGCGTCAGTTAATATCTTCCCGGTAGAATCCTTCAGTGTTGCAACTCCAGGCTTGAATTTTTTCTGCGGTTCTTTCGGCTTGAGAAATACTGAGTGTATTCTTCCCCTTTGGTTTTCTATCTCCAGGTCTTTGCACATGTCATTATAATACTTTGTTTTCTCGAGCTGCCCTTTGAAAATTTGTTCGGCTCTTTTACTTCATTTTTTTTTTTTCTTTTCAGAGTCTCTTCTGACATCCATTTTGGTCTTTTCTTTCTGTCTTGTGTTTTTAATGACCTTTTGCTTTTTTTTCATGTCTGATGTCCTTGATGTCATTGCACAACTCATCTGGTCTTCAGTCATTAGTGTTCAATGCATCAAATCTATTCTTGAGATGATCTCTAAATTCAGGTGGGATATGCTCAAGGTTCCCCCACATGTCTGTCAGTTTGTCATACTGTGGGGGCTTGCGAGTTGCCGCGATGCCGGAATCTATGCCGCTGGTATTCAGATACCAGCAGGGTCACCCATGGTGGACAGGTTTCAGCTGAGCTTCCACACTAAGACAGACTAGGAAGAAGGACCTGGCAGTCTACTTCTGAAAAGAATTAGCCAATGAAAACCTTATGAACAGCAGTGGAACATTGTCTGATAAAGTGCGGGAAGATAAGCCCCTGAGGTTGGAATGCACTCAAAAGACTACTGGGGAAGAGAGCTGCCTCCTCAAAGTAGAGTTGACCTTACTGACATGCACGGAGTCAAGCTTTCGAGGCCTTCATTTGCTGACGTGGCACAACTCAAAATGAGAAAAAGTAACTGCAAACATCCATTAACAATCTGAACGTGGAACATACAAAGTATGAATCTAAGAAAATTGGAAATTGTCAGAAACAAAATGGAACTCATAAAGACTGATATCCTAGGCATTTACTGAGCTGAAATGGACTGATATGGGTCATTTTGAATTGGATAATCATATGGTGTACTGTGCCGGGAATGACAGCTTAAAGAGGAATGGCTTTGCATTCATTGTCAAAAAGAACATTTCAAGATCTATCCTAAAGTACAACGCTGTCAGTGATATCCACACACCTGCAAGGAAGACCAGTTAATGCAACCATTACTCAGATTTACACACGAACCACTAAGGCCAAAGATGGAGAAATTGAAGATTTTTACCAGCTTCTGCAGTCCGAAATTGATCAAACATGCAATCAGGATGCTTTGATAATTACTGGTGATTGGAATGTGAAAGTTGGAAACAAAAGAAGAAGGATCCATAATTGGAAAATATAGCCTTGGTGATAGAAATGATGCCGGAGATCTCATGATAAAATTTTGCAAGACCAACAACTTCTTCATTGCAAATAGCCTTTTTCAGCAGCATAAATGGCGACTGTATACATGGACCTCGCCAGATGGAATACACAGGAATCAAACCGACTACATCTCTGGAAAGAGACGATGGAAAAGCTCAATATCATCAGTCAGAACAAGGCCAGGGGCCGACTGCAGAACGGACCATCGATTGCTCATATGCAAGTTCAGGTTGAAACTGAAGAAAATGAGAACAAGTCCACAAGAGCCAAAGTATGACTTTGAGTATATCCCACTTGAATTTAGAGACCATCTCCAGAATAGATTTGATGCATTGAACACTAATGACCAAAGACCAGACGAGTTGTGGAATGACATCAAGGACATCATACATGAAGAAAGCAAGAGGTCATTAAAAAGACAGGAAAGAAAGAAAAGACCAAAATGGACGTCAGAAGAGACTCTGAAATATGCTCTTGAATGTCGAGCAGCTAAAGCAAAAGGAAGAAATGATGACATAAAAGAGCTGAATAGAAGATTTCAAAGGGCAGATCGAGAAGACAGAGTATTATAATGACATGTGCAAAGACCTGGGGGTAGAAAACCAAAAGGGAAGAACATGCTTTGTATTTCTCAAGCTGAAAGAACTGAAGAAAAAATTCAAGCCTCTAGTTGCAATAGTGAAGGATTCTATGGGGAAAATATTACACGATGCAGGAAGAATCAAAAGAAGATGGAAGGAGTAAACAGAGTCATTATACCAAAAAGAATTGGTCGATGTTCAACTATTTCAAGGTAGCATATGATCAGGAACCGATGGTACTGAAGGAAGAAGTCTAACCTGCACTGAAGGCGTTGGCGAGAAACCAGGCTCCAGGAATTGACGGAATATCAATTGAGACATTTCAATAAAATGGATGCAGCACTGGAAGTGCTCACTCATCTATGCCAAGAAATTTGGAAGAGAGCTATCTGGCTAACCACCTGGAAGAGATCCATATTTATGCCTATTCCCATGAAAAGCGATACAACTGAATGCAGAAATTATCTAACAATATCATTAATATCACATGCAAGCAAAATTTTGTTGAAGATCATTCAAAAGCGGCTGCAACAGTATATCCACAGGGAACTTCCAGAAATTCAGGCCAGATTCAGAAGAGGATGTGGAACCAGGGATATATCATTGCTGATGTCGGATGGATCCTGGCTGAAAGCAGAGAATACCAGAGGGTGTTTACATGTGTTTTATTGACTGCAAAAGCATTCGACTGTGTGGATCATAACAAATTATGGATAATGTTGCGAAGAATGGGAATTCCAGGACACTTAATTGTGCTCCTGGGGAACCTGTACATGGCTCAAGAGGCAGCTGTCTGGACAGAAAAAGGGAATATTGCATGGTTTAAAGTCAGGAAAGGTGTGCATCAGGGTTGTATCCTTTCACCATACTTATTCAATCTGTACGCTGAGCATCTAATCCGAGAAGCTGGACTATATGAAGAAGAACACTTCATCAGGATTGGACCTGTGTTACACAGATGACACAACCTTGCTTGCTGAAAGTGAAGAGGACTTGAAGCACTTACTGATGAAGATCAAAGATCACAGCCTTCAGTATGGATTACACCTCAACATAAAGAAAACAAAAATCCTTACAACTGGACCAATGAGCAACATCATGATAAATGGAAAAAAGATTGACATCATCAAGGATTTCATTTTACTGGGATCCACAACCAACAGACATGAAAGCTGCAGTCAAGAAATCAAAAGACGGCATTGCAGTGGGCAAATCTGCTTCAAAGGACCTCTTTAAAGTGTTGAAAAACAAAGAGGCCACCTTGAAGACTAAGGTACGCCTGACCCAAGCCATGGTATTTTCAATCACATCATGTGCATGTGAAAGCTGAACAATGAATAAAGAAGGCTGAAGAAGATTTGACGCCTTTGAATTGTAGAGTTGGTGAAGAATATTGAATATACCATGGACTGCCAAAAAGAACAAACAAATCTGTCTTGGAAGAAGTACAACCAGAATGCTCCTTAGAAGCAAGGATGGAGAAACTGTGTCTTACATACTTTGGACATCTTTTCAGGAGGGATCAGCCCCCGGAGAAGGACATCATGCTTGGTAAAGTACAGGGTCAGCAGAAAAGAGGAAGACCCTCAACGAGATGGATTGACACAGTGGCTGCAACGATGGGCTCAAGCGTAACAACAATTGTGAGGATGGTACAGGATTGGGCAGCGTTTCGTTCTGTGGTACATAAGGGTCGCTGTGGGTCGGTACCGATTCGATGGCACCTAAGAACAACAGCGACGTTTCCAATCTGGATACCTTTTGTTTCTTTTTCCTGTCTTATTGCTCTGGCTAGGACTTCTAATGCAATATGGAATAGAAGTGGTGAGAGCAGGCACATCTGTCTTGTTCTTATTTCAAGGGAAAGCTCTCAGTCTTTATTAAGCATAAAGTTGCCTGTTGGTTTTTCACATATGCCCTGAATCATGTCAAGAATTTCCCTTCTATTCCAATCTTCTTTAGGGTTTTCATCAAGAGTTTTGGATTTTATCAAATGCTTTTTCTACATTCGTAGAGATGATCCTGTGGTTCTTTTCCTTTGTTCCGTTGATGTGGTGTATAATGCTGATTGATTTTCTAATGTTGAATCATCCCTGCATTCCTGGAATAAATCTCACTTGGTCATGGTGTATGACTCTTTCAATATGCTGTTGAATTCTGTTTCCTAGTATTTTGTTCAGAATTTTTGCATCTATATTCATAGGGGATATTGGCCTGTAGCTTTCTTTCCTTGCAGTGCGCTTGTCTTATTTTGGTATCAGGGTTATGTTTGCTTCATAGAAGAAATTAGGGAGTACTCCTCCCTTCTTTATCTTTCAGAGGAGTTTAAACAGGATAAGTGTCAATTCTTCTCTAAATGTTTGGCAGAACTCCCCAGTGAACCATCAGGTCCAGGACTTTTTCGTTGGAAAGTTTTTGATCACTGATTCAATCTCTTCACTTACTTTGGGTCTGTTGAGCTCTTCTATTTCCACTTGAGTCAGTTTGAGTAGGTTGTCTGCTTCTGCATTTGTCCATTTCATCTAGATTATCCAGTTTGTTGGAAACCCTGGTGGCGTAGTGGTTAAGTGCTACGGCTGCTAACCAAAGGGTCGGCAGTTCAAATCTGCCAGGCGCTCCTTGGAAACTCTATGGGGCAGTTCTACTCTGTCCTACAGGGTCACTATGAGTTGGAATTGACTCAACGGCACTGGGTTTGGTTTGGTTTGGTTTTATCCAGTTTGTTGCTGTATAGTTTTTAATAATATTCTGTCATAATTCTCTTTATTTCTCTTTGATCAGTTGTAATATCTCCTGTTTCATTTCTTATTTTGGTTATCTGCCTCTTTTCTCTTTTTTTTTTTTTTGAGCCTAGCTAAAAGTTTGTCAATTATATTGATCTTTTCAAAGAGCCAGCTTCTAGTTTTGTTGATTCTATTTTTTTTTTTTCTGTTTTCAATTTTATTTATTCAGCTCTGATCTTTATTTTCTTTCTTCCGGTAGGTTTAGACTTAATTTGCTCTTCTCTTTCTACTTCCTTAAGTTGTAGAGTTAGGCTGCTGTTTGAGATCTTCTTTTGTCACGTAGGTGTTTATTGCTGTAGGTTTCGCTCTGTGTACTGCCTTTGCTGCCTCCCGTATGTTTTGATATGTTGTGTTTTCATGTTTATTTGACTCTAAGTAATTTGCTATTTCTTCCTTGACCCATTGATAGTTTAATAGTGCATTGTTTAATTTCCATATTTTGTGTATTTTCCAGTGGGTTTTAAAAATTTTTCTGTTATTGATTTCTAGCTTTACTCTGTTATAGTTGGAGAAAATACTTTGTATGATTTCAGTCTTTTAAAATTTATCAGGATTTGCTTTGTGATCTAATGTGTGCACTGTCCTGGAGAATGATCCATGTGTACTGGAATAGAATGCATATTGTGCTCTTGTTGAGTGAAGTGTTCTGTTAAATCTAGTTGGTTTATAGTATCGTTCAGGTCCTCTGTCTCCTGGTTGATCTTCTTTCTAGATGTTCTGTCCAATATTGAAAGCAGTGTACTGAAGTCTCAAACTATTATCGTAGTACTATCTATTTCTCTCTTCAGTTCTATCAGTGTTTGCTTTATATATTCAGGTGCTCCAACTTTGGTGCAACTAATCATGGTGGAACTAAGTCATCTTGACGAATCCATCCTTTTATCACTATATAATGTCCGTTTTTATCTCTTCTAACAGGTTTTGTCTTAAAGTCTTCTTTGCCTGATATTAAGATTGCCACCCCAGCTCTCTTTTGGTTATTACTTGCATAGAATATTTTTTTTCTATTCTTTCACTTGCAACCCGTTTGTGTCCTTGGGTGTAAGATGTGTCCCTTGTAAACTGCATATAGTCGGATCATATATTTTTTTAAATCCATTCTGCCACTCTCTGTGTTTAAATTAATATATTAACCCAAACCAAATCAACCATTTGCTTTCGAGTTGATTCTGACTTATAGCAACCCTATAGGACAGAGTAGAACTGCCCCACAGGGTTTCCAAGGATTGGCTGGTGGATCCGAACTGCCACCTTTCTGGTTAGCAGCTGAGTTCTTCACCGCTGAGCCACCAGGGGTCCAAATTAATATATTAAAACATATTAAATATATATTATTGTTATTGGGTACCGCTGAGTTGATTCCAACCCATGGCGACCCATGTGATACAGGAACACTGCCCCCTAGGGTTTTTCTGGCTGTAATCTTTTTGGGAGCTGATTGCTAGGTCTTTCTCACACGGAGCCATTGGGTGAGTTCAAACCACCAACCTTTCTGTTAGTTGCCGAGCACTTAACTATTGCACTACCAGGTCTCCTTAAATATATGTCAATATATGTCATATACAAAAATATATTTAAGAAAACCCAAAAATTTATATATTAAATATGTTTTAAAATACATATTAAAATAAGTATATCTTAAATTCATAGATGTGGTTTAAACCATTGAAGATATATAAACTAAGTTTATAATTGAGACCAAACATTACAGAAAAAAAGGCCTTAAAGCTGATTGGATTGTTAAAATTTACTGTATTTATAAACAGAAACTATGTGTGTCAATATGAAGTCCATTTGAAATCTGTGTGTTTGTGTCCGGTTGCTGTGGTGTTGATCCTGACTCATGGCAACCCCGTGTGTATCAGAGTAGATTTCAAAAGGACTTATAAGCTTAAGGAAAAAAGAAGTCAGCTTTTTTTTTAATGTGTACTTTTATCATTGTTTTTATTGTGTGCCTTCGAATGGATTCCAGCTCATAGCAACCCTGTAGGACAGAGTAGAACTGCCCCATACGGTTTCCAAGGAGCAGCCGGTGGATTTGAACTGCTGACCTTTTGGTTAGCAGATGAGCTCTTAACCACTCCACTTTTCACCAGAAGGTTAATTTGCACCCAAAGCAGCCCCTGAGTGATCTTTGCTATGCATAAAAAACAACCAAAGTCATCAACCAACTGACCTTGACCCAAGCTGGGGTGTTCTATTCCTATATCCATCCACTGTGCAACTAGTTACTTTTTCCCTAAATTATTTCCCGAATTTCACCTGAATTCAGGAAACTTGGGAATTCTCCCACTCTCCCACTTCCTTATTTTCCTGGTGAGTAAGACTTTGTGACTCCTAAAAGTTGAGGAATGACAGTGGTTTCCTGGGGCAGGTGGGAGGCTGGCTGGGAGGGGGCAGGAGGAAACTTGATCGGGGTGACGAGTAAACAGGTCTACACATTAGTCCATAGTGTAGCGGTTATCATGTTCGCCTAACACGTGAAAGGTCCCTGGTTCAAAACTGGGCAGAAACAAAATGCAGTATTTGGAGCCCTGGTGGCAGTGGTTAAAGATGGGCTGCTAACCAAAAGATGGAGTTCGAATCTACCAGCCACTTCTTGAAAAACCTATGGGGCAGTTCTGCTCTGTCCTATAGGATCCACAGGAATGGGCTTGGTTTGGGTTTTTTTAAAAATACATTTTTCAAAGGGGTCCTGGTGGCACTGTGGTTAAAGTGCTCAGCTGCTAACCAAAAAGTCGGTGGTTCGAGCCTACCAGCCGCCCCACAGGAGGAAGACAGGGCAGTCAGTTTCTGTAAAGATTACAGACTTGGAAACCCTGTGGGGCAGTTCTATTCTGTCCTATAGGGTTGCTATGAGTCGGAATCAACTTGACGGCAATGTTTTTTTATTTTTATTTTTTTAAATATACATTTGTCAAGGTGCCCTGGGTGTCCCGTGGTTAAGCACTGGGTTGCTAACCTAAAGGTGGGCACTTTGAGCCCACCAACCACTCCACAGGATAAAGATGTGGCAGTCTGCTTCTGCAAAGATGTACAGCCTTGGAAACCCTGTGGGGCAGTTCTACTCTGTCCTGTAGGGTCACTATGAGTCAGAATTGATAGCAACGAGGTTTTTTTTTTATACATATGTTCAGCTTCCCTAGGTGGTGCAAACGGTTAAGCTCTCAAGTACTAGCCAAAAGGTTGGCGATGTGAACCCACCCAAAGGTGCCTCAGAAGACAGGCCTGGCAATCAGCTTCCAAAGGTCACAGCCTCGAACAGCCTACGGAGCAGTTCCACTCTGCACACATGGGGTCATCGTGAGTCACAACCGACTTGACAGCGACTAAAAACAACATACGTTTGTCGGAGTCCCTGTGTCATGCAAACAGCTCCCTTGGCTGCTAACTGAAAGGCTGGAGGTTCGAGTCCACCAGAGGCACCTTGGAAGAAAGGCGTACTTCTGAAAAAGCAGCCACTGGAAACTCGAAAACCCTATGGAGCACAGTTCTGCCCTGACACACATGGGGTCACCTCCGTAGGGTTTTCAGTGGCTGAGTTTTCCAAAGTAGATCAGCAAGCCTTTCTTGCAAGGCACCTCGGGGTTAGCAGCCAAGCACAATCAACTCAGATGGCAACTGGTATATAATTGTCAAACTTCACAAACTAAACTCTTAAAATCTGCACAGTTTATTTAATGCAAATTACACCTCAATTATTTTTATTGGGAAATAAGTACATGAATTAATTACTTGGAAATGAAAAAAGTGCTCACAGAAGTATTATTTCAGAACTGATAAAAAGATCATAAGCCCAAATGAATAAGAATCAAGTGTGCACCAATCAGAGCTAAAGAAATGACCCAGGTTTTCAAACTGATAAAAGACTGAGCGCAAAAAATTTGGCCCATCACCAAAGGCAAGCTGGGACCGTGCAGGCTGGCTGCCTGTGAAGAAATATCAAGCCACAGTGGGGAAAAAAAAAAAAGATGAGTCACTGGGAGATACAGTCGCAATGTATGGAATAGGAACAAAGAAATCTAAGGAAACCCTTATTTTTAAGGAATACCTCACCAGAATTAACCGCACCAAGTCGGAGCTGGCGGTGCTGTAACCGGAAAGCATACCGTCCTGTTACATTATGCTGACGAGACCATCACACACACACCCTGGTTGCTTCCTTGCTGTGTGGCCTTAACTGAGACTGCCCCTGTCTAAGCCTCATTTTCTCCTCTGCAAAATGGGGGTGCTTGCAGCTTCCATTACAATGCAGCTGCCCAGCCTCCCTCTCAGAGGCTCTAAACCAGTTGCATTCCCGTGAATTCCGACTCAGGGTGACCCCACGTGTGTCAGAGTAGAACTGTGCTCTGTAGGGTTTTCAATGGCTGATTCTTCAAAAGTAGGTCGCAAAGGCTTTCTTCCCAGGCTCCTCTGGGTTACCAGCCAAGCACAATAACAGTTGTACCACCCAGGGACTCCTCAGAGGGCCTAGCTCCCTGAATCACACCACCGTGGGTGCCTCTGTACGTCGGGTGGGGGGATGGGAGAGAGTCCGGGAGGCTGGGGGTGGCGCAGGTTCTGTGGCTGCTTGTCTGCACCCAAACTTTCCATTCCCCAGCCTGCCTCTGCCCCAGGCCGCCTTCCAGCCTGCTGGGTGGGGCTGGGGGAGGGGAGTGAGATGTGGAAAGAGCTGGGAAAGACAGCTAGGCGTGGTTTCTGCACAGCTCCCCCGCCCTGCCTCTCCCAGGCCTTCCAGAACCTTCCCTGGGCATCTCGATTCCCCCCTACCCCCTTTCCTAGATTCCTGTGGGGGCTGGAAATGAGGCTGGGTGGAGGGTCCCCACTTTGTTCTTTTTCTTGGGCTGAGTGGTAGGCGGATCCTAAGACATCCCTCCACCCCCTGCAATCTTAACGGGGCAGGGGGGATGGTGGTAGCAGCTTGGGAAGGAGGGGCCAGGAAAAGGACAGATGGGGACAGAGGGAAAGAGAGAAGAAAACCAAAGACAATTGCTTCCCGGTCCTGAGCCTCAGAAGCCCTGATGGTGCAGTGGTTAAGCTCAGCTTCAAACCAAAAGGTGGGCAGGTCCATTGGAACCCACCAGCTGCTCCACAGGACAAAGATGTGACAGTCCGCTTCCCTAAAGATTTCAGCCTTGGAAACCCTATGGGGTCCTTCTACTCTTTCCTCTATGGTTGCTATGGGTCGGAATAGACTCCACGGCAGTGGGTTTTGGTATTCTGAGCCTCAGTTTCCTCATCTGTAAAATGGGGACGATCACTGCCCCTCTCTCCTGGGCTTGCTGTGAGCAACAACAATTTCTGGCATATCCTGGGCACGCCCAGGGGTTTGGGAATCGGCAGCTGTTGTCATTCCTTTTACTGCTGCATTTCACCTGTATGTACGGCTCTAGGCACCTGGGGTACAACAGTGAACAAATGAGGAGAAAATCCCTGCTCCCTGGGAACTCAAGTCCTCTTATTAGTGGTGGCGTGGTAGTTATAATTATTTTTGCAGAGGCGGAAACGAGTTTTGGTGAAGACAGATCCTCAGCTCCAGGCAGGAGGCTGTACAGCTGGGAGAGGGGGCCGGAGTCCCAGCCCCCAGCTTGGCTTCTCAGGTGCCAACTTTTCCATGTATAAAATGGGCATGGCGTTTCTCTCCGCCAGGCAGCGGGAAGATGGCACTGGCACAGTGAGCTTCTCTGTTATCACCATTACTGTTACTATTATTATTAGCTCCAAGGAGAGGGGGTAATGTGCCTGGGAACTCCCAGTGAGTGGAGGGGGTCAGAGATCCCAGGAAATGATGTGCCAGCCTGGCCCCAGGGCTGGTGTCTGTGCCAGTTGTGGGCGGTGGGCAGGGAAGCGGGGTGAGTCACCCCAGCCAGCCCCACCCTGCTTTTTCTTAAGGGCCTCCCAGTCGTACCTGCCACCCACTGTTGCAGGTCCCACTTGTCCCAGCCATGGCGGAGAGCTTCGTAAGTACTGCAGGGGCCCAGGGGACAGGGGGGACAGGGGAGACGGTCTGGTCCATGCTGGGGGCAGGCCCTGGGACTGCCCAAGGTTTCCTGTTGCAAGGGGGCACTGTGAACTGTCAGGGGCTTCTGGGTTATCCCATCCCAATTTTCCCCTTCTCCCTCTCCGTGCTCCTCTTGGTGTCTGTCTTTGAACATTTTTTTCTCTCACTTTCTCTCTCCCTTTCCCTCTCTGGGTCTCTTCCCTTTCTCTCCATCCTGTCTTTCTGTTTTCTGCTGGTCTCTGTCCTGTTCTTTTTCTCCCTGCCTCTGACCCATCTTCTGTCTCTGGTTCTCCTTGGTTTATCACATCCTCTGACACCCCTCTTCTCACAGACCATCCCCCACAAGACCTCCCTGCCCCAGGGTATCCACGCAGGCACCGTGCTGAGAATCCGTGGTTTGGTTCCCCACAACGCTGGCAGGTGAGACCCCAGACTCCAACCATGAGGGGTGGGAGGTCTCCCCAGGCTCAGCTGCTCTAGAGTTCTTGCAGCCCAGAGATTGGGGGTCTCCAGGGCCATCTCTGTCCACCAGAGTCCTGGCTGCCCCAGGCTATCCCTGACTTGCTGAAATTTGGGCATCTCCACCTATTCACCCCATGACTGCGTGACTTGGGTCCCTAAGTCTAAGAATTTGGAAGTTCCAGGGAATCTTAGGGTTCCTGTGATTTCGGAGTCTAGCTCCCCATGGACTCTGGAAATATGGGAATGCCTGGTGATTGTAGAGGAGCCCTGGTGGCACCGTGGTTAAGTGATACTGCTGCTAACCAAAAGGTTGGCAGTTCAAATCCACCAGCTGCTCCTTGGAAACCCTATGGGGCAGTTCTTCTCTATCCTATTGGGTCACTATGAGTCTGAATCGACTAGCCGGCAACAGGTTTAGTTTTGCGGGGGGAGTGACTGTGAGGCGCCCTGGGCATCTGAGTCCTCGGCAAGCAATTGTATGACTTCCTGCTTATGGGGAACTTAAGTCTTCTAGGAATCAAGGGTACCCTGGAAATATCGGGGTCCCTGGCTATTGTTCCTAGCTCTCTGGAATAGGGAGCTTCCTGGGACTTGGGGGTATCCTGCATCGATACCATGTCTTGGCAGGTCCCAGAGCCTTTGGAAATGAAATGAGGGGAACCCTGATCTGCGTGGATGTGTGCCCAGGCCTCCAATAAATCTTTGCATGCCCTGGAAATCCACGCTCCCTGCTATCAGTCTACCTCCCTCCGTGGGGTCTGATGGCTTCAGGGCCCTGTAAATGTGGAGGTGCTTTGGGAATGAGGCGGGGTCCCCGACCACTGGCCCTTGACCTTGATCTGAGCGGGTTCCCAGCTCCTGATGCCCGCCGCCTCTAGGTTCCACGTAAACCTGCTGTGCAGCGAGGGGCAGGACGCCGACGCCGCCCTACATTTCAATCCCCGGATGGACACTTCCGAGGTGGTCTTCAACAGCAAGGAGCAAGGCGCGTGGGGCCCCGAGGAGCGCGGCAAGGGCGTTCCCTTCTACCGCGGGCAGCCCTTCGAGGTGCTCCTCATCGCCACCGACGACGGCTTCAAGGTGGGACGCGACAGGGGTGTGGACACCAAGGCCCTGCCCCTCCAGCGGAGGGCAGGGCCGCTGCTGCGGTGGAAGAGCCGGAGTGGCCTGAGAGCTGGGGATGGGGGCGCAAAGGCGTGGCCAAGGCGAGGAAGGGACATCCCCAGACGCTCTCCCTACCGGGACCACCCCGCGAGGGGCGGCTGTGTAACAGGGCACGGACGAGACCAGCAAGAGGGGAGTGCCAAAGGCGTGTCCTAGCAGAGGATGTGGCCCCCAGACTAGCCATCCCTTATCCAGCCCCAAGCCCCATGTAAGGGCTCTGCCGTAGGGAGAAGAATGGGCTGGGCCCGGAACGACAACCCAGGGGAGGGGTCGCTTCCAACCCTCCCACTCCCACACGGTTCACCCCCTTTATAGCGGACGCCCTAAGAATAACAGCACCAGCCACCAACACTTAAAAAGCACTTGTGTACCAAACAGTAGACGCATCTCATCCTTAAAGCGAGAGGTTAGAATCAACACTAGCCCCGTGTTCCAGGTGGGGAAACCGAGGCCCAGCGGGGCTGCGTGACTTGCCCAGGGTCACACAGCGTGTGTCAGAGTCGGGTGCGAACCCACGTGGTCAGCCTCCGGAAGCTTATCCAGGGCCCCCTTGCCCCTCCAGGCCGTGGTCGGGGACTCGGAATATCACGTGTTCCGGCACCGGATGCCGCTGGCGCGCGTGCGCCTGCTGGAGGTGGGCGGGGACGTGCAGCTGGAGTCGGTGCGGGTCTTCTGAGCCGGAAGAGGGGGGAGGGCACGGGCGGGCTCCAGGGCCTTCGGATGGTGAATAAAGTCGTGGCCCCCAGGGCTCCTGATGGGTTTGTGTCCTTTTATGCAGATAAGGGAAACTGAGGCTCAGAGAGGTAAAGACACTACTCGGTGTTATACAGCAAATCCTTGACGGAGGCAGGATTCGAACCGGGACCTGATAAGGCAATTTCTGTAGGAGACTTGCGATCTGGTATGGGGATGGGTCGAGGGCTTGTCTTGACGCTTCACTTGGCAAAGCAAACTCCATTGCCGTCGAGGTGATTTCGACTCGCAGCGACCCTATAGAACTGACCTATTCAGAGTTTCCAAGGAGCGCCTAGTGGATTCGAACTGACAACCTCTTAGTTAGCAGCTGTAGCGCTTAACCAGCAAGCCAGATGTAGTCGCATTAAGTGCTTATCTGGAGTGGTTGGGGGTGATCTGATGAAGAATGGAGGGGGCTCAAGCCGTCCGATGGCACCCCCACCGCGGATTTAACGGACCCCAAAATGGGTACATATGTAAAAAAAAAAAAAAAATGGGGGGGTGAGCCTTCCGAGGGTCCCCACACTCAGGCTCCCGCGCCCCGGGCCGGCCACGTCTCGGCCTCTCCCTTCTCCCCAGGCCTCTCGGGGCCGGAGCTGGCCCGCGCGGGGCCGGGAAGCCGGCTCCAGGCGTCGCCCGCCCTCCGCTCGGCTCCGGGGTCGGAAGAGCCCCCGGCCAGGCGCGCCCCGGGCCAGACGCGCCTAGAAGCTCCGGCCGCTTCTCGGAGCGCGAGCGGAGGCGAGAAGGGCGGGCTCCGGGCTCCTGGCTCCCCGCTGCCGTAGCGGCCCCGTGACCACACTTGTCCCACCTCGGCTAACCCAGCGACCCCTGAGACCCCCGCCCCAGTGATTCTGTCGGGCGCTCAAGGGTAGAGGCTCAGTCCACCCCCAGCACCAGCAGGTGACCTTCAAGGTGCCAGGGACGTCGCTGAGGTCCCACTTAATGGCGAGGGAGGGGGCGAGGGACCACGTGAGTCCCCGAGCCCGCACCTTGAGCAAGGTGGCAGGGAAGACCCGGCCCGGGACAGCCTTGGAAAACTGAACGTGGGGTCACCAGGCTCGCGGCTGGCTCAGCTTCGAGCCCGAACCCCACGCAGCGTGTGACAGGCCGCCCCCTGGCGGCCGCCGCCGTCGTTGCAGTCTAGGCCTCGGAGCTCGGGTCTGGTTATTAGGGCGCAGTAGGGTGATGGAAGCGCCAGGCTCTGCTGCGGCCAGGCTCCAGGCATTTCAGAGCCGGACATTTTTCTAACCCCTTGCGACCCTCTGGCAGGGCCGTGGTAATGTATGAAACCCCCCAAATTCCATTTTCACGTTTCCTTCTCCAAACCAGCACTGGCTAACCGCCTCCTCTGGGCCCGCCCCCAAGCTGGACGGTGCAGGGGACACACGGTGACCAAGAGAGACCCGGGGCCTGCCTTAGGGCGCTCTCGGACCCATACTCACACAGCGACAGCGCATATTGGTCCAGGTGGGGATGGAGGAGTCACTGGCAGAGGAACGGGGCCGGCACGGGGGCTGTGGGAGTCCCAAGGGGGGGATGTAAGAAGAGTGTGGAGGCTGAGGGTATCCGGGCAGACTCTACAGGCTTCACATTAAACCAAAACAAACAAACAAACAACAAAAAAACCCACTGCCATCATAGTGACCCCATAGGGCTTCCAAGGCTGTACATCTCCACGGAAGCAGCAGCCTACCACGTCTTTCTCCCACAGAGCTGCTGGTGGTTTCGAACCACCAACCTTTCCGTTAGCAGTCTATCGCCTTAGTCGCCTTAGTCACTGCGCCCTATAGGACGGAGTAGAACTGCCCCAAAGAGTTTCCAAGGAGCAGCTGGTGGATTCTAAATGCTGACCTTTTGGTTAGCAGCCAAAGTCTTAACCACTGTGCCACCAGGGCTCCCACATTAGTCCAGGCTTATGCAAAGGCCCTGAGAGATAAAGTCACACAATGAAGGCCTGACAGCTTGTCACAGTTCTGCTCTGCGTGGCAGAGATTCATCTCCCTGCTCTCATGCCACAGAAATCCTGTGCTTCCCCTATTCTTTGACCTCCTACCTGTTGTAAGGTAGCCCCCTTGGCATGGGTTGGCCCAGGGACCACTGTGCCTTGCTCTCCAGTCATTGTTATACTAGGACCCTGCACTGACCTTCTCTGCCCAGAAAAGTGCCTGTTCATCCTGCCGGCCGTATTCCGTACCCAACCCCATTTCCTCCCTCCAATAATATTCTTTCTCTGCAACCCAGAGAGACTTGAAGTCAACATCTAAATCAGCATTTCCAAATGACTGTCACCTGTCATCTCCTTTGTGATGTTACCTAATATTTTTCTCCAACGGTTATACATTGAATTGTGTCCCCCAAAAATGCACGTCAGTTCGGCTAGGCCATGATTCCCAGTATTGTGTGATTGTCCATGATTTTGTCATCTGATCTGATTTTCCTATGTATTGGACCTCCCACTTCTATGATGTTAATGAGGTGGGATTATCGGCAGTTATGTTAATGGGGCAGGACCCAATCTACGGGATTGTATTGTATCTTAAGTCCATTTCTTTTGAGATATAAAAGAGAGAAGCGAGCAGAGAAAGAGGGGGATCTCATTACCGCCAAGCAAGAAGAGCCAGGAGAATAGTGCACCCTTTGGACCCGGGCTCCCTGCGCTGAGAAGCTCCTAGACCAGGGGAAGACTGATGACGAGGACGTTCCTCCAGAGCTGACAGAGAGAGAAGGCCTTCCCCTGGAGCCGGCGCCCTGAATTCGGACTTCTAGCCTCCTGGACTGTGAGAGAATAAATTTCTGCCTCTTAAAGCATCTCCTTGTGGTATTTCTGGTGTCGCAGCACCACATGACTCAGACACCAGCACACGCATTGCCTACTCCATTCACAGGCATTTTTTGAGCATCTACTGTGTCAAGCTCTGTTCCAGGGACGGGGGGTTATGAAAAAGACAAAGACCCCCGAGTCTCTGCTGTATGTTAGACACTGTTCATCAGCCTGTGAGTCCTCAAAACACCCTGCGAGGTGGCTGTTCTTACTTCTCAGATGAGGAAGCTGAAGCTCAGGAAGGCTAAGGGGCTGATTTGTTCAAGGGCGCAAAGCAGGTGGAAGGTGGAGCAGGGACCAGAGCCGAGTCTTACTGAGAAATTGTGGGGTTTTTTTAAAACATTTTATTATGCCTTAGGTGACAGTTTACATGAAAATTAATTTTCCAATCAGTGACTCTTACACACATTGTTTTATGACTTTGGTTGCACTCCCGCGATGTGTCAGCACTCTCCCCATTTGCGCCCTGGGTCCCCCATTTTCATTCGTCCTGTTTCCCTGTCCCTCCCTGTCTTCTCATCTTTGGTTTTAGGCAAATGTTGCCCTTTCGTCACCACAGTCTGCACGGATGTTGTTGTTGATTCTATGGCCCCATCTGTTATTTGGCTGAAAGGTGACCTCATAGTTTCAAGTTAGAAGCGTGTCTTAAGGCAGTAGTCTCAGGGGCTCCTCCAGTCTCTCTCAGATCAGTAAGTCTGGTCTTTTTTTTTTTTTTAAGTTTTGTTCTACATTCTTTGCTATTCTAACCAGAACCTTCTTTTTTTTTTTTTTTAAATATCAACTTTATTGAGGTATAATTTACATATAACTCACCCTTTTTAGGTGTACAGTTCTATACATTTTGACCAATACATACCGCTGTGTGACCACCACCAAAGTCAAGGCACAAGACATCCTTTTCAGCCACACCCAGCTTTTCCAACCCCCCTTCCCAGCCATACTCCCGGCAACCACTGATCTGCTTCCTATCACCATCAATCAGTTTTTGCCTGTTCTAAAACTTCCTATAAAAGTACAGTACATACTCTTTTATGCCTAGAGTTCTGCTGCTAACCAAAAGGTCGGCAGTTCAAATTCACCAGCCGCTCCTTGGAAACACTATGGGCAGTTGTACTGTCCTACAGGGTTGCTACGAGTCGGAATTGACTGGACCACAACAAGTTTTTAACGGGTACTTTCACTCAGCATGTTTTTGAGGGTCATTCATACCACTGCAGGTATCCGTAATTCATTACTTTTGATTTGAATCCATTTTTATTTGAGTCATATTTCATGGCATGAAGTATGATGTCAGCTATAGGTTTTTTGTAGATGTCCTTAATCAGGTTAAGGACCTTCCATTCTATTCCTAGTTTGTTGAGTATTTTTCACCTAAAAGGGTATTAAAAAACCCAAAATCCATTGCCGTTGAGTTTATTCCGACTCACAGCGACCCTTTAGGACAGAGTAGAACTGCCCCATAGAGTTTCCAAGGAGTGCTGGTGGATTTGAACTGCTGACCTTTTGGTTAGCAGCCAAACTCTTAACCACTGTGCCACCAGGGTTCCAAAAAGGGTATTAGATCTCTTTAAATGCTTTTGTCTACATCTCTTGAGATTAGTATGTGTTTTTTTTTTGGTCCTCTGTCTTACTAATGTTTTGTATTACACTCTTTCATGTTCTGATGTTAAGCCAATCTTACATTCCTGGAATAAATTCCACTTGGTTATGGTGTATAATCATTTTTACATGTCATCTGGATTCAGTTTGCTAGTATTTCATTAAGGATTTTTGTACCTATGTTCATGGAGGGTTATCGGTCTATAGTTTTCTTGTGGTATCTTTGTTTGACTTTGGTATCAGAGTAATAATGGCCTCATAAAGTGATTTGGGAAATGTTCCTTTCTCCTCTATTTTCTGAAAGAGTTTGTGGAGGATTGGTATTATTTAGTCCTTTCATGTTTGATAGTATTTACCTTCTGAGTCTGGGCTTTTTTTTGTGGGAATTTTTTTTTAATATTTTATTTTTGGTGAAAATATACACAGCGGAACATATGCCCATTCAACAATTTCCACAAGTCGTTGGCGTAGGTTACATTCTTCACGTTGTCTCAGCATTCTGATTATCTCTACCCAAATTATTTCTCAACTATTGAGTTAGGCTCAGTGCCCCCTAAACTCTCATCTCTGCTTTAGAGTTGCTCTTGTCAGTTGTTTGGTTTAATGATGACATCAGAGGATAGTTTTGTTCAAGGTTTAATTATTATCTCAAGGCATTAGATTCAGGTGTTCTTTCAGTCTCAATGGGTTCATAAGTCTGGGTTCTACAAGCGTTTGAAATTCTGTTCTACATTTTCCCCTTTTGATCAGGATCCATCTATGGAGACCCTGACCAAAGTGTTCAGTAATGGTCTTTGTGGGAATATTTTTTAAATTACTCAATTTCTGTACTTGTAATTTGTGTCTTGCTAGGAATTTTTCCATTTCATCCAAGTTGCCTAGTAGCAGAAGCAGAGAGGAGTCCAAGAACCTCCTAAAAGAGTTGTAACACAGGTCAAGGGCTATAACACAGAAGGTGGTGACAGGCCCAAAATGGGCCCTGAGGCAGAGCCGGCAGTGATAGGGCTGGAAGGGGTCCTGTAGCAGAGTAGGTAGTGATGGCAGAAACCTGCTTCTAGGAAAGCAGCTAAGAGAGCTGAGCAAGCTGCTACACTGGCTATGAGCTGGGCCGGTTAGCAGTGGAAAAGCCAATGGCAGGGAGGCCAAAGGCAGAGAGACCTGTGTGGCTGAGAGGGGGTACGCATGGCCAACAGAAAACCTAACCCGAGGGGGTGAGAGAAAGCCTGTCTTGAGGGAGCCAAGAGGGGGAGTGCATAGCCGAGAAAAGAGCTTGCCTGCTTGTATGGCCAAGAGATGCCGAGAGAGCTTTCCAGCACTGAATAAAGTAGGGGTGTGCTCTCTGATTTGGGGGAGTCTTCTAGAACTTGCCTATGTGCTTCTTGATCTGATCTTGGGTTGTAGCCTGTTACCTCCAAGTTGATCCTGATCCTGAGTTGTAGCCTGTTACCTCCTTAATATACCACATAATTGTGGGTATGGTTCTGTGTGGCTATTGCAACGGATTATCAAACCCAGCAGAGAAGTAGAGAGTGCTGTAGGCGGGACGACTGGTATCAGAAATGGTGATGAAATTGGGGAGCGAGGTATGTCTGGCTTCCGCCTCATAAAAACCAGCTTTGAGCTGGTCCTGGTTCTTATTCCTAAGGAATCTAGACAAGTTTTGATGCTCTATGACAATAATATTCCTTTATGTTATTGTTGTTTGGTGCTGTTGAGTCAGTTTCAACTCACAGAAATACTGTGTACAACAGAACCAAACGCTGCCCGGTCCTGCACCATCCTCGCAGTTGTTGCTGTGTTTGAGCCCATCGTCGCAGCCACTGTGTCAGTCCATCTCATTGAGGGTCTTCCTCCTTTTCACTGACCCTCTACTTTACCAAGCATGATGTCCTTCTCCAGGGACTGGTCCCTCCTGATCACATGTCCAAAATACCTGAGATGAAATCTTGCCGTTCTTACTTCTAAGGAGCATTCTGGCTGTACTTTTCCAAGACAGATTTGTTCGTTCTCCTGGCAGTCCATGGGGTAGTCAGTACTCTTTGCCAACACCATAACTCAAAGGCACCCATTCTTCTTCGTTCTTCCTTATTCGTTGTCCAGCTTTCACATGCATATAAAACAATTGGAAGTGCTATGGGTTGGGTCAGGAGCACCTCAGTCCTCAAAAGTGATGTCTTTTCATTTTAACACTTTAAAGAGGTCTTTTGCAGCAGATTTTCCCAATGCAATATGTTGCTTGATTTCTTGACTGCTGCTTCCATAGGTGTTGATTGTGGATCCAATAAAATGAAATCCTTGCCAACTTCAATATTTTCTCTGTTTATCATGATCTTGCTAATCGAATAAGTATGGTGAAAGGATACAACCCACAGATTTTCTGATTTTCAGCCACGCAATATTCAGTTGTTCTGTTCAAAAGACTGCTTCGTGGCCTGTGTACAGGCTCTGCGTGGGCACAACCACATGTTCAATACTCCTTTATAATGCTTTTTTAAATTTCTGTAGAGTCAATAGTGATGTCCCCTCTGTTCTTTCCTGATTTTGGTAATTTGTGTCTTCGTTCTTTTTTTCTTGATCAGTCTTACTAAGATTTATTAATTTTGCTGATCTTTTCAAAAGAGCCAACATTTTGTTTCACTGATTTTCTCTATTGTTTTTATATTTTATATTTCATAGATTTCCACTCTGATCTTTGTTTCCTTCCATTATTTTGAGTTTGAGTTATTCTTTTTCTAGCTCTTGAGGTAGAAACTTAGATAATTGATTTTAGGTCTTTCTTCCTTTCTGATATGTGTTTAAAGCATAAATTTCCTTCTAAATACTGCTATAACTATATCCTATACACTTTGATATGTTGTGTTTGATTTTATATCAGTTCAAAATATTTTACAAATTCTCTTGTGATTTCTTCTTTGACTCATGGGTCATTTAGAAGTGTGTTGTTTAACTTCCAAATATTTAGAGATTTCCCAAATTCCTTTCTATGATTGGTTTCTAACTTAATTCCATCATGGTTGGAAAACATACTTTGTATGATTTCAACTTGCTTAAAGTTACTGAGACTGACTTTATGGCCTATAAAATGGTCTACTCTGGAGAATTTTCCACACTTATTTGAAAATAATGTGTATTCTGCTTTTGTTAGGTTGAATGTGCTAACTGGTAAGTCAAATTTGTTGATAGTGTTGTTCATGTCTTCTGTATCCTTACTAATTTCTGTTTAGTTGTTCTATCAACTATTGAAATCTGTAATTATAATTGTTGAACTCTATTTCTCCTCTTAAATCCATCATGCACTTTGGGACTCTGTTGTTAGTACACATTTGTAATTACTGTACATCTCTGAAGTATTGACCCTTTTATCACTGTGAATATTCCTCTTTGTATGTAGTAATATTTCTTTTAACATCTGTCATGTCTGATATTATTGTTGCGCTTCTAACTCTCTTATAGCTACTGTTTGCATGGTGTATCTTTTTTGATTGTTTTGTTTTTTAAAAAAATTTACCATGATGAAATATATATAACAAAACATTTGCCATTACCATCATTTTTACATGTATAATGCAGTGACCTTAATTACATTCCCCATGCTGTGAGCATGGTATATCTTTTTCTTTGTTTTTACTCTCAATTTATTTGTGCCTTTAACTCTAAAGTGTGTCTTTTGTAGACAACGTGTTGTTGGATTTTGCTTTGTTATCCAGTCTGAGAATGTATTAGCTACCTTTCGCTGTATAACAAATTATCCCAAAACTTAGCACCATGAAACAGCAAACATTTATTATCTTACACAGTCTGTGAGGGTTGGGAATCTGGGAGTGGCTTACTAGGGTGGCTGTGGATCAGGGTTTCTCACGAAGTCACAGTCAAGTTGTCAGTGGATCTGTCATCATCTAAAATAGGAGCTGGCAAACTACAACTGTGGGCCAAATCACCCTGCTGCCTGTTTTAATATGTCTCATGGGCTAAGAATGGTTTTTACACTTTTAAATGGTTGGCAAAAATCAAAAGAAAAATAATATTTCGTGACACTGAAAATTACATAAAATGCAAATTTTGGTGTCTATAAATAAAGTTTTATTGGAGTACAACTTCGCTCATTCATTTACGTCTTGTTTAATGGCTGCTTTTGTGCTACATCAGCAGAGGGCCGTAGTTGCAACAGAGGCTGTAACGCCCACAAAGCCTAACATATTTACTACCTGGTCCTTTACAGAAAAAGTATGCTGTTCCCTGTTGTAAAGCCTTCCAAGAAGTCTCAAGTACATGGCTCTTGGCAGGAGGCTTTAGTTTCTTGTCATCTGGGTCTTTCTACGGGGCTGCTCGAGAAATGGCAGCTGTGTGATATGTGACTAATTGCCTCCATGAACAACTGCCTCCTTTGCCATGAGACCAGGAGATCTGGATGCTTCCCGGCTACCATTACTGAACAGTTCGATCAAAGATTGTATAGAAGAATCTTGATCAAAAGGGGGAAATGCAAAACTGAATTTCAAATTCTCACATAATACAGACTTTCTGGAGCCATGGAGGCAAGATGAACCCCTGAAACAATTACACTGAGATAATCTTTAAACCTTAAACCAAAAATATCCCCTGAAGTCATCTTAAAATCAAACAATAGTTTAGCTTAACTAATAAAGAACATCTGTCTTGAGTTTTGTGCTCTTTTAAGAATGATCTCTTTGGGATCAAATTGACAGTAGCAACTCAAAAGATTAGGAAAGAAACTTAGGGGGCAGTGAGTTCATGTTAATGGGGCAAGAACAATTCAGAAAATGAGGGTGAGAGTGGTTGCACAACTTGAAGAGTATATTCAATGTCACTGAATTGTACATGTAGAAACTGATGAATTGATGTGTGTTCTGCTGTGTACATTCTCAGCAACAACAATAAAATAAAGTTTAAAAAAAGAAGAGAAATGGCAGTTGACTTCCCCAAGAGTGAGTGATCCCAGAGTGAGAAAGTGAGAGAGCATGCCCAAGACAGGAGCTGCATTGTCTTTTAGAAACTAATCTGAGAAGTGATATACTATCACGCTATATTCTACTAGTCACACAAACCAACTCTACTACAATGTAGGAGGGAATTACACAAAGATGCGAATACTAGGAGTCAAGGATCATTGGAGACCACTTTGGAGGCTGGTAACTACACGTTAAGTTCTGACTTTTCACTGAAGTATTTCATTTTTGTTGTAATTACTGATATGGTTAGATTGATATCTGCCATTTTGCTATTGGGTTCCCCCCCACTTAAAAAAAATTGTTATTTGTCCCTCATTTACTACCTTGTTTTGTGTTAAACAATTTTTAGTGTACCATTTTAATTCTGTTATTTTTAACTATGTATTTTAAAAGTTGTGTCTAAGATGTCATTGTGAGGGTTACAGTATTGCAATGATAACCCTAAGGAAAAGAATCAGCACAAAGCTGATTTCTATAAGGTAGGGTCAAATATACCCCTGTCCTCCAACTTCCCCACCATTTTTGACACCAGCCACTTTCCCTATGGTGCTCTTTCTCTATTGGGTTTCATAAGGGTCACAGAGAACTCATGTAAACAACATAATTGTAACAACAACTTTAGTAACAGAGAAGGAAATGATGAATATAAACAGAAACGAGGAAATGGAAAGGGCGAGGTTCACAAGGGGTCCCAGTATGGGGCCTCAAAGCGGACCCGCTTACCCTTCCTGAAAACCACTGTTCATTCTCACCCATCAGGAAACTTTCAAATAGGAAACTCGATGACGACATTTGGCTTGTCTATTGCTTCTCTCAGCTCTTGGCCGTGGTTCAGTCTTCGCGCTCTGCTGCTACCGTCAGGGTCTGCTTGCTTGGTTCCCTTCTGGTACCACCACAGCTGCTGCCTCCGTCACCACGGCAGGTTTACTCAGTCTGGGAGGGTCATAGTTCAGGGCCCACGGCCGTAGGACACAAGCCTCTCCTGGCTCTCATAGATCAGGAAACCATATCTGAGCCTCCATGTTCTGGGGTTTTATCAGTCACTCTTTGGGCCCCCTCAGCCAATCTGTGTAAAGGTCAACTACTGAGTGGGGCTCTCCCAGCCAATCTGGGTAAAGGTCAGTTCCTGAGTGGGGCTCCCCAGGCAATTCAGGTAAAGGTCAGACTGGGTGGGGCTCCCCAGCCAAACTGGGCAAAGTTTGGTTACCAGACAGGACCCTTAGGCAGTCTAGGTAAAGGTCAACCCTGCTGGGCTCAGAAACCAGGACCAAAAAGCCAAATTGCTTTTTATATTAGGATGATTCCGTAGCAAGTATACATCATAATTTATCACAGTCTAATTCAGGTTCATATAGACTTAATTCCAGTAAAATACAGCAACTTTGCTCTAATCCCCATTTTCCCATCCTCATTTGTGCTATTATTCTTATATATATATTACACTACATATGTCATAAACTCAGTACAGTGTTATAATTTTTGCCTCATACAATCTTACAATTTTAAAAGGGAAAATATATATTTATATAGTTAAAAAAAAATTACTGGTATATTTACCATTTCTAGTGCTCTTCATTTCTTCCTGTGGGTTTGAGTTTCTGTCTGGTGTCATTTCCTTTCAGTGTGAAGGACTTCCTTTAGTATTTTCTATAGGACAGGTCTGCTAGCAATGAATTTTCTCAGTCTTTGTTTGTTAGGAATGTCTTTCGTCTTTGGTTTTGAAGTATAGTTTTGTTGAATATGGAATTATTGGTTGTCTGCTGTTGATTTTCTTTCAGCACTTTGAATAAACTGTTCAAGTGCCTTCTGGCCCACATTGTTTCTATGAGAAGTTAGCCGTTAATTGTATTGTTTCCCTGTCCATGATGAGTTGTTTTCCATTTGCTGCTCTCAAGATTTTTTTTTTTTGGTCTTTGTTTTCCAGCAATTTGACTATGATGTGTCTAGGTATGGATCTCTTTGTATTTAATCTATTTTGGGGTTCATTGAGCTTCTTGGATCTGTAAGTTACTGTTTTTCATCAAATTTGATAAGTTTTGGGGCATTATTTCTTCATTTTTTTTCCTGCCCCTTCTCTCCCTCCTCTCCTCCTGGGACTCCATTGCACGTATGTTTGTTCACCTGATACTATTCCTCAGGCCTCTGAATCTGTTCTTCAAATTTTCTTTTTCTCTCTGTTCTTCAGATTAGATAATTCCTATCAATCTATCTTTAAGTTTACTGATTCTTCTGCCATCTCATATCTTCTGTTGAGCCCACCTAGTAAATTTTTATTTTGGTTATTGGGCTTTGTCCTGTCAGGCAATTCAGCTTTCTGCAGTTCAGATTCTTTCAAGCCTTGTTTATAACTTTTATTAGGGTGGGTCTAGAATAGCCTTGGAGTCCTTGGGTGGTGTAATCAGTTAAATACTTGACTACTAACTGAAAGGTTAGTGGTTTGAACCCACTCAGAGGCAGCCTGGAAGACAGATCTAGTGATGTGCTTCTAAAAGGTCACATCCTTGAAAACCCTATGGAGCAGTTCTACCCTGTAAACATGGGGTCACCAGGAGCCAGAATCTACTCAAGGGCAACTGGTTAGAATAGCTTTTACTCTAGGGATGGTTTAGCCCCATACTGAAGAGCGGCTCTTCTGGAGTCTCTGCGGAATGTCCCAAGTGGTCAGTGAAGTCTCATTACTCAGGTTGGTGAGAACTCAATCCCCAGATCTGTATGAGCTTTTGGAATTGTTTGGCTTATAGCTTCTCAGTAATTATTCTTTCTCCAGAATTTGTTTTCTGTTTGGTCTCATGGGGTCTCACCCTACACATGCACAGATTGTTATTTTGCTTAAGGCTCAAGGGAACTTTTAAACACATTCCTGGAACTCTTTTGGTGTGTAGCTCCCACCCGTCTGGAGCTCTGCCTCTCTGAGGCAATGTTTGCTGCCTCAGCCTCCTTGAATTCTCATCTCTGACTCCTCAGCTCAGTGAGATGTCTGGTCTTTGTTGGGTTCCCCTCTCTCTGTGGTCTGTAAAGTGTTTCCAAGCAGAAAGTCAGGACCATTATAGGACTCACCTTGCTTGTCTCCCCTTTTCAGAGATTACCGTCCTATGCTGCCTGTTATCCAATGCTTGAAAACAGTTGTTTCATACGTTTTTCCAGTGTTCTGGTTGTTTACAATGGGACTATACTATCAAGTTTTCATTATTCATCATGGTGGAAGCAGCATGTTCTTTAACTCACTTATTCCACTTAATAATATGTCAAAAGAATTTTCCCTTATAATTAAATATTATTAATATTTAAAAACAGCTATATTTACAAAATATGACAACTGACATGTGGGAAATTACCCTAATGCAATGGTAGCCTACAGGTACACTACTTAGCAAACTCTTCTGGAGGTCGTGAAACAGAAAGGCTCACATTCCAAATTAAAAGGCTGGAATCACTCAGCTTATTAAATCAATTTCAGAGATACAGAGAGAAGTCAGGGGAAAGATATTGGCTAAGTTAGCACACTTAGGATTGGGTGCAAACAGGGTAAAAGGACCACACTCCCTGAATCATGGGGAATGCAATATTCATATGTCCTGTCTCTCGCTTTCTGAGCATTAGCCTTCCCTACTGATAGTGTGGTTACAGGGCCAGAGTTGAGTCTGGAGCAAGGGGGCCCATGGACAGAAGGTGCCTTGGGCCAAGGACACACTTGCTCTATTTGAGCACCTCCTCATAGCTGTAGCTTATTAATTAGTCTGCTGAATAGGGGGCAGAGAACACATAGAGCTACAGTGGGTTGTCACCAATGAGTGGCAGAATTAAGGCATCATGAATGTTAAGTGTTCCTACATACTCAGCGTATCCTGAATATAGTGTGGGAAGAAGATGTGGCTGTCTGCTTCCACAAAGATTTACAGCCTTGAAAACTCTGTGGGGCAGTTCCACTCTATCCTACAGGGTTGCTATGAGTCGAATTCTACTCGACGGCAATGAGTTTGGAATATAGTGAGGAGCCCCTGAGTGGCCCAGATGGTGATGTGCTCAGCAGCTGTTGTGGATTGAATTGTGTCCCCCCCCAAAATGTCTGTCAACTTGGCTAGTCCATGATTCCCAGTACTGTGTGATTGTCTACAAATCTGGTCTGATTTTCCTATGCATTGTAAATCCTACCTCTATGATGTTAATGAGGTGGAATTAGTGGCAGTTGTGTTGGATTTTGTCTTAAGTCATTCTCTTTTGAGATATAAAAGGGAGAAGTGAGCAAAGAGATATGGGGGCCTCATACCACCAAGAAACTAGAGCTAGGAGAATAGTGTGTCCTTTGGACCCGGGGTCCCTGGGCTGAGAAGTACCTCAGCCAAGGGAATATTGATGACAAGACCTTTCCCCAGAGCCAAAGAGAAAGAAAGCCTTCCCCTGGTGCTGACACCCTGAATTTGAACTTCTAGCCTCCTAGATTGTGAGAGAATAAATTTCTGCTTGTTAAAGCCATCCACTTGTGGTATTTCTGTTATAGCAGCACTAGATAACTGAGACATCTGCTAACCAAAATGTTGGAGATTCAAGTCCACCTGGAAGTACCTCAGAAGAAAGGCTTAGTGATCTACTTCTGAAAAGTCAGCCATTGAAAATCTTGTGAAGCACAATTCTGCCCTGACACACATAGGATCCCCATGAGTTGGAGTCTACTTGAAGGCAACTGGAGCTGGAATACAGTGCTTCTTAACTGGAGCCCTCATGGCACAATGGTTAAGAGCTCAGCTGCTAACCAGAAGGTTATCGGTTCAAATTCACCAGGTGCTTCTTGGACAACCTATAGGGTAGTTCTACTCTGTTCTATAGGGTCGCTATGAGCCAGAATTGGCTCGACAGCAACGGGTTTGTTTGTTTGTTTTGGTGTCTGTTTAGTTCTTCTATGCACACTTGGAGTATAATGAATATTTAGGACTCAGTTGTCTTATGAATATTACACATAGATATTCAAATATTAGGATGAATATTCACTACTTCCATATTTCACACACACATGTTCAACTTGCTAACTGCTTATCCTATACTTAACACATTCTATGAATTCTGTGTTTAACACACATTTGCTTGCTAGCTACTTACCTGTACTTGACATATCTTAAAATGTTTTGATTATGTTTTACAAATGTGTTCATTTTCTATAATAGATTTGAATGTTCTGAAAAGAAAATGCACATTATTCCATTCTAAGGCTGTGTTATAATGTATATGGTCAATTACCTATTGTTATGGATTGAATCGTGTCCCCCCCAAAAATGTATGTCAGCATCACTAATCCATGATTCCCAGTGTTGTGATTGTCCACCATTTTGATGTTAATGAGGCAGGATCATCAGCAGTTATGTTAATGCTAAGATGTTAATGAGGCAGGATCATCAGCAGTTATGTTAATGAGACAGGACTCAATCTGCAAGATTAAGTTATGTCTTAAATCAATTTCTTTTGAGAAATAAAAGAGAGTAGCAAGCAGAGAGACAGAGGGACTTCGTACCACTAAGAAAGCACCACCAGGAGCAGAGGATGTCCTTTGGACCTGGGGTCCCTGCGCTGAGAAGATCAAGCTTCTACAGCAGGGGAAGACTGAGGACAAAGACCTTCCTCCAGAGCTGACAGAGCTTCCCCTGGAGCTGGCACCCTGAATTTGGACTTCTAGCCTCCTAGCCTGTGAGGGAATAAATTTCTATTTGTTAAAGCCATCCACCTGTGGTGTTTCTGTGATAGCAGCACTAGATAACTAACACACCCATGTTTGGATATTTCAGTTGTTTTCATTTCAGTTGTTTTCTCTTTACAAATAATGCTATGATAAACAGCTTTGTACATGATTATTGAGCTGCATATCTGATTATCTATTCAGAATAAATTTTCAGGAGCAAAATTGCTAGTTGTCAAAAGATATAAACAACTGTAAGACTCTCTTGATAGTTATTGCTATATTATCCTCCAGAAGGCTGTTCTAGTTAATAGCAGCAGTGTTTGAGAACACTCAAACCCTAGATCTCTTGTCAACTTTGAGTATTACAGTCAAAAAAATATTTTGTATATATTACATTTTGTATTTTAGAGATCAATGTAGTTTTTACATTTTTATCAAATTTTATTTCTTCTGAGAATATTCATTTTATTACTATGGAATTTTGGTAATTGATTTGTAAGGACTCTTTATTACTGATGGACATCAAAGACTTCCTTTACACATGTATTTTTCCTATTTCTTATTGTCATTTGCATTTTCACTTTCTGGTGCTTTTCTGATGTATAGAAGTTGTTGATTTTTATGTAGTCAAATCTAAAAAAAAAAAAAAAACCCAGTGCCGTCGAGTCCGACTCATAGCGACCCTATAGGACAGAGTAGAAGTGATCTTAAATTGTACAACCACTGTGGAAAAGTTTGGCATTTCCTCAAAAAGTTAAACATATAAATACCATATGACCCAGCAATACCAATTTTAGGCATACTGTCCAGAAGAATGAACAAGTCTGTCATGGAAGAAAATACATCCGGAGTGCTCCTTAGAAGCAAGGATGGCGAGACTTTGTGTCACATACTTCGGGCATGTTATCGGGAGGGACCAGTCCCTGAGAAGGACATCATGCTTGGTAAGGGTCTGCAAAAAAAAGACCCAAGCGAGATGGACTGACACAGTGGCTGCAACAGTAGGCTCAAACATAGCAATGATTGTGAAGATGGTTCAGGACTGGGCAGTGTTTAGTTCCGTTGTACATAAGATTGCTATGAGTTGGAACTGACTCAAAGGCACCTAACAACAACGACATCCAGAAGAAGTGAGGGCAGGAGTACAAACAGAAACCGGTGCACCAATATTCATTGCAGCACTTTTCACAAGAGCCAAATGTGGGAACAACCTAAATGCCCAACAACGGATGAATAAACAAAATGTGGTATATACACACAATGGACTATTACACAGCCATAAAGAGAAATGAAGTCCTGATGCATGCCACAACGTGGATGAGCCTTGAAAACACCATGCTAAGTGAAATAAATCGTTTGCAAAAAGAAAAATACTGTGTGATCTCACTTACGTTAAATAAGCAAATATATAGAAACCAAAGATTATTAGTGGTTACCAGGGGTGCGAGGGAGGGGGGAAAGGGGAGTTTTTGTTTAGGGGGCGTTGAGTTCATATTAATGATGGTGGAATTATTTGGAAAAGGCTAACTAGAATGGCTGTACAATTTGAAGTATGTAGTCAATGTCGCTGATTTGCACATATAGAAATTGTTTACATGGAGTACGTTTTGTTATATGTATTTTTACCACAATAAAAAAATCTGGTCATCTTTGCCCTGACAGTTTCTTACATTGTTCTTGTGTTCATAAAGCTTTTTCCAATTCCGAGATGAAATAAATATTTTAGAGTTTCTATTTAAATTTAATTCTTAATCCATCTGGAATTTTTTTTTTTTTCCAAAAGATTAACTGATTTTCCCTGAACAGGTTCTCGATCGTTTTGTCTTATCCCACTGACGTGAGATGACGCCTAAATTGTACACCAAATCCTTAAACACGCTGAGGTCGGTTTCTAGGTTCTCTCTCCTCTGCCATGGTCCTACATTTAAGTTTTCAACCAAAGAAATTTCAGAATTAATGTTTCAACTCCCCTTCTTCTCCTCCTTTCCAATCCCATTGGATTTTAAAAAGAACAGTTTTGTTGAGATATAATTTACATAACATAAACTCATCCATGTAAAGTGTACAATTCCATGATTTTAGTATATTCACAGAGTTGCGACATCTTCAGCAGAATCAATTTTAGGACATTTTCGTCATCCCCAAAAGAAACCCTATACCCATTAGCAGTTACCCTTTTTCCTCCCAACCACCCCAGCCCTAGGCAATCACTAGTCAACTTTCTGTCTCTCTAGATTTTTCTATTCTGGACAATTCACATAAATGTAATTATACAATATGTGGTGTTTTGTGACTGGCTTATTTCACTTAGCATAATTGTGGTAGCCAGAATATTGGCCCTCCAAAGATGGCCATGTCCAATCCCTTGAACCCCTGAATATGTTACTTTACACGGTAAAAGGGACTTTGCGGATGTGATTAAGTTAAGCATCTTGAGATGGGAAGGTTATCCTGGGTTATTTAGGTGGGTACATTTAATCACAGGGCTCTCTACAAAAGGGAGGCAAGAGTGCCAGGGTTAGAGATAGGAGATATGATGATGGAAGCAGAGATTGGGTTGATGTGTTTTGAAGATGGAAGAAGCCACAAATCAAGAAATACAGGTAGTCTCTAGAAGCTGGAAGAGGCAAGAAAGGATGTTTCCCACAGTTGAAGAGATTAAAGAAGATTTAAATAAATGGAAAGATGTTGCATGCTCATAGTGTATGTTTTGTTATATACATTGTTAAGGCATCAATACTACCCAAAGCTATCTATAGATTCAATGCGACACCAATCAAAATTCCAACAGCCTTCTTTTCAGAAATGGAAAAACAAATCCTCACCTTTATATGGAATGGCAAAAGACCTTGAATAACTAAAGCAGTGTTGAAAGAGAAGAACAAAGTAGGAGGACTCACACTTCTGATTTTAAAACTTACAACCACAGCAACGAAAACAGCCTGATACTGGTAGAACAATAGACAAATAGACCAATGGAATAGAATTGAGAGTCCTGAAATACACCGACACATCTGTGGTCAACTGATTTTTGACAAGGATGCTAAGTCCATTCGATGGGGAAAGAAGAGTCTCTTCAGTAAACGGTGCTGGGAAAATTGGATGTCCACAAGCAGAAAAATGAAACAGGATCCATGCCTCACACCATACACAAAAACAAATTCAAAATGGATTAAAGACCTAAATGTGAAAACTTAAACCATAAAATTCTTAGAAGAACGAGTAGGGGCAAGGCTGTCAGGCCTGGCTTTCAACAGTGGATTATCTAAGTTAATGACAAAAGCACAAACACCAGAAGACAAAATAGATAAGTGAGACCTCATAAAGATTGGAAACTTTGTTCATCAAAAGGCTTTATCAAAAAAGTGAAAAGACAAGCTACCAACTGGGAGAATATCTTCGGAAACCATATGTAGAATAAAAATCTAATAACCAAAATAATTGTTTCTCTTCCTTTTCCTTGTTATACTTGTCAGGGAATTTTTCCATTTTATTTTTTAAAAAAAACAGTTCCAATATTATTATCTTTTTAGCAGCTTTATTTAGATGTAATTCACATACAGTATTAGTTCCAGTCTTAGTCATCTATTGCTGCTATAACAGAAATATCCCATGTTGGTGGCTTTAACAAACAAATTTATTTCCTCACAGTTTAGGAGGCTAGAAGTCTGAGTTTAGGGTGTCGGCTCTGGGGAAGGCCCTTTTTCTCTGTCGGCTCTAGTGGATGGTCCTTGTTTCTTTGAGCTTCTGCTGCTGGGCGATCTTCACGTGGTTTGGCATCTTTCTTCCCCCATCTCTGCTTCTCTCATTTGCTTGCTTAATCTCTTTTATATCACAAAAGAGATTGACTCAAGATACACCCTAATCCTGCTTCATTAGCATAACAAACAACCCATTCACAAATGGGATTATAACCACAGGCAGAGGCTAGAATTTACAACACATATTTGGGGGGACACAATCCAATCCATAACAGTTTCGTATTGTTGTTGTAACAAATTACCACAAATTCAGTAGTTAAAACAACACAATTTTTTTTATTTTACAGTTCTGGAGGTCAGAAGTCCAAAATGGGTCTTGCTGGCTGTCTCAGTTATCTTGTGCTGCTATAACAGAAATACCACAAGTGGATGGCTTTTACAAAGAGAAATTTATTCTCTCACAGTCTAGGAGGCTAGACGTTTGAATTCAGGGTGCCAGCTCCAGGGGAATGCTTTCTCTCTCTGAAGGCCCTTGTCATCAATCTTCCCCTGGTCTAGGAGCTTCTCAGCGCAGGAACGTTAGGTCCAAAGGACACACTCTTCTCTAGCTGTTGTTTTCTTCATAGTATGAGGTCCCCATGTCTCTCTGCTCGCTTCTCTTCTTATCGCAAAAGAGATGGGTTTAAGACACAATTTAAACTTGTAGATTGAGTCCTACCTCGTTAACATAACTGCCACTACTCCCACCTCGTCAACATCATAGAGGTAGAGTTTACAACACACAGGAAAATCACATCAGCTGACAGAATGGTGGACAGTCACACAGTCCTGGGAATCACGGCCTAGCCAGGTTGACAGACACTCTGGGGGGACAAAATTCAATCCATAACGTGGCTGAAATCATAGCTGCATTCCTTCGGAAGGCTCTAGGGGGGAATTAGTTTCCTTGCCGCTTCCAGCTTCTAGAGGACACCTGCACTCCTGGGCTCACAGCCTCTGCCACCGTCTGGAAGGCACATCGCTCTAACCTCTGCTCCCAGCACTGCACCTCTTCTCTCTTGTGACACCCCCGCCTTCCTTACAGGGACCCTTGTGATTGTACTGGGCTCACCTCGGTGAGCTAGGATGATCTTCCCATTTCATGATCCTTAACTTAATCACATCTTCAGTGTTTACCAGGTAAGGTAAAATATTCATAGGTTCTGGGGATTCCGTCTTGGATATCTTTGGGGGCTATTATCCAGCTTACTTTAGATACCATACAGTCCACCCATTTAGAGGGTATAACTCAAGGTTTCGTAGTACAGTCACCGAGTTTTTCAGCCATCACCACAATCTAATTTTAGGGCGTTTTATCACCCCACAAAGAAACCTGCTAGCAGTCATTCCCTCGTTTACTCCTCGCCCCAGCCCTTGGCAACTTCTAATCTACTTTCTGTCTTAGACTTTAGATTTGCCTATTCCAAGCATTTTATATAAATATAATCATATGACTGTTTTTTGTGTCTGACTTCTATCACTTAGCATAACGTTTTCAAGGTTTATCCATGTTGTAGTGTGTACAACAAGCTACAGAACCTCATTCCTTTTTACGGCTGAATAATATTCCATTGTGTGGATATACCACGTTTTGCTTATTCATCCACAAATTGAGGTACATTTGGATTGTTTCCACTTTTTAGCTATTGTGAATCATGGTGCCATAAAATTTCATGTACATGTAGTCCCTGACTTAATGATGGAATTTCATTCCAATGATTCCCACGTAAATGGGTTCTGATGTTAAGTTGGATACCTTATTTTTTAGTTTTCATTATTATTGCCTTTTATTATCAGTATCTTTATAAATTCAATCTTTATTTGTCTTTGGGGGTTGGAAATATTACATATAAACTTATGGATATATTTTAATACATACTTAACAGAAAAACACAAATCATAAAAAAAGAAAAAAAGATGGTTGGGTGGTTTGTCTTAAGCCAAATACATCGTAAGTCGGGGACTACCTGTTCAGGTTTTTGTGTGGACATATGTTTTCAGTTCTCTTGGGTATATCCCGAAGAGTGGAGCTGCTGGGCCACAGGGTAACTTTATGTTTAATCTTTTGAGGAAATGCCAAAACACCTTTCACTGTGGTCACACCTATTACATTCCCACCAGCAATGAATGAGGGTTCCAGTCTCTCAGCATCGTCACCAATGCTTGCTGTTGTTGTTGTTAGGTGCTGTCCAGTCAGTTCCGACTCATAGCGACCCCACGCAAAACAGAACGAAACACTGCCTGGTCCTGCGCCATCTTTTCAATCGTTGTTACGTTTGAGTTCATCATTGCAGCCACTGTGGCAGTCCACCTCGTTGAGGGTCTCCCTCTTTCCCCCTGACCCTGTACCCTGCCAAGCATGATGTCCTTCGCCAGGGACTGATCCCTTCTGACAACATGTCCAGAGTATGTGAGACGCAGTCTCGACATCCTTGCTTCTAAGGAGCATTCTGGTTGTACTTCTTCTAAGACAGATTTGTTCGTTCTTTTGGCAGTCCATGGTATATTCAATATTCTTCGCCAACACCGTAATTGAAAGGCGTCAACTCCTCTTGGGTCTTCCTTATTCATTGTCCAGCTTTCACATGCATATGATGCGATTGAGAATACCATGGCTTGGGTCAGACACACCTTAGTCTTCAAGGTGACATCTTTGCTCTTCAACACTTAAAAGAGGTCCTTTGAAGCAGATTTACCCGATGCAATGCGTCTTCTGATTTCTTGACTGCTGCTTCCGTGGCTGTTGATTGTGGATCCAAGTAGAATGAAATCCTTGACAACTTCAATCTTTTCTCTGTTTATCATAATGTTGCTCATTGGTCCAGTTGTGAGGATTTTTGTTTTCTTTATGTTGAGGTGCAATCCATACTGAAGGCTGTGGTCTTTGATCTTCATTAGTAAGTGCTTCAAGTCCACATGTCTGTCAGTTTGTCATGCTGTGGGGGCTTGTGTGTTGCTGTGATGCTGGAAGCTATGCCACCAGTATTCAGATACCAGCAGGGTTACCCATGGAGGAGAGGTTTCAGCTGAGCTTCCAGACTAAGAGAGACTAGGAAGAAGGACCCGGCAGTCTACTTCTGAAAAGCATTAGCCAGTGAAAACCTTATGAACCCTTGCTATTGTCTATCTTTTTTCATTATAGCCATCTAGTGGGTGTGAAGTGGTATCTCACTGCGGTTTTGATTTGCATTTCTCTGGTGACTAATAATACTGAGCATCTTTCCAAGTGCTTACACATTTGCATGTCTTCTGTGAAGTAATGTCTGTTCAAATTCTTTGTCTACTTTTAAGTTGGGTTATTTGTCTTTTGATTATTGAATTGTGTTTCTAATATGCACTGAATACAAGTCCCTTACCAGAGGTATTATTCTCAAATATTTTTTCCAATCTATCAGTTGTGTTTTCGCTTGCTTCAGTGTTTTGTTTGCAGCCCATTTTTTTCATGCAGTCCAACTTATCCATTTTTTCACTTATTGCCTGTACTTTTGGCATCATATCTGAGAAACCATTGTCTAACTCGACATCACAAGCGTTTTCTCCTATGTTTTCTTCTATAGCTTTTACATTTAGGTCTTTGATCTATTTGGGGTTAGTTTTTGTGTATGGTGTGAGGTAAGGGTCCAAATTCATTCTTCTGTGTATATTCAATTGTCTCAGAATTTGTGGAGAAGGCTATTCTTTCCCCTATTGAGTTGTCTTGGCACTCATGTCAAAAATGAACTGACCACAACAAAATTAAAAAAAAGAAAAGAAAACCCCATGGAGCACAGTTTTACTCCAACACAGAATTGGCTCGATAGGAGCTGATTATTCACAGCTTACTGCAGTTTTGATATTCCCCTGCCCACTGCTGGGGCCACAAACTTCTCTTGTGTGTGGGTGAGGAGAGAGGAAAGACCAGTTGACTGCTGGGCCGGCCTAAAGCAGGTGAGCAAACAGACCCAGCACCAGCGGAGGTGTTTCTGTTTCATTGATCTACACATCTCTTCTTATCCCAATACTTGATTGAAAACTGTAGCTTTGTAGTAAGTTTTGAAATCAAGAAGTGTGAGGCCTCCAACTTTGTTCTTTTCAAGATTGTTTTGACTCTCCTACGTTCCTTGCATTTCCATATGAATTTTAGAATCAGTTTCTCAATTCCTGCAAAAAAGACATTTGGGAATTTGATAGGGATAGCATGAGTCTGAATGAGCTCTACAGGAACAGGTTTGGTTTTGGTTCGCATTGACTCTATAGATCAGTTTGAGGGAACGTTGCCGTCTTAACATTATTAAGTCTTCTTATCCATGAACGTAGGATTTCTTTCCATTTATTTATTCTTTAATCGGCAATGTTTTGTAGTTTTTCAGTGTACGACAATCAGTTCCTATATTATTTATCAATTTTATTGCCTTTCAGTTCTAACTCATTAACATCTACTTTTGTGTTTATTATTTTATTCCACCTACTTTCGTTTTCTGCCTCATTCTTTCTTATTTAATATTGAAATTTTTTTAGCAGCTGCTACCCTTTTAAAAAAAAATTAGTGTTTTATGTGAAAGTTTACAGCACAAATTAGTTTCTCATTCAAAAATTTATGCAAAAATTGTTTTGCGACATTGGTTGTAATTCCTGCAACGTATCAGCACTCTCCCCCTTTCCCTTTCCACCCTGGGTTCTCTGTGTCCACTCATACAGCTTTCCTGTTCCTTCCTGCCTTCTCGTCTTTGCTTTTGGGTGGGTGTTACCCATTTGGTCTCCTATACTTGATTGAACTAGGAAGAAATTCCTTGCATGTGTTATTGTTTGTTTTATGAACCTGTCTAACCTTTGGATGAAGGGTGAACTTCAGGAGTGACTTCATCACTGAGCTAAAAGGGTGTCCACGGGCTATACTCTTGGAGTTCCTCCAGTCTCTGTCAGACCAGTAAGTCTGGTCTTTTTTTGTGAATTTGAATTTCGTTCTACATTTTTTGCCCACTGTGTCTGGAACCATCTATTGTGATCCCTGTCAGAGCAGTCAGTGGTGGTACCCAGGCACCATCTAGTTCTTCTGGGCTCAGGCTGGTGGTGGCTGTGGTTCACATGGTCCCTTAATCCTTTGGACTAATATTTTCCTTGTGTCTTGATTTTCTTCATTCTCTGCTCCAAATGTGATGGGACCAACAGATATATTTTAGATGGCCATGCACAAGCTTTTAAGATCCCAGATGATACTCAACAAAGTGAGACACAGAACATTTTCTTTATGAACTATGTTATGCCAATTGACTGGATGTCCCCCAAGACCATGGTCCCCAGACCTCAGCCCCAGTAACTCAGTCCCTCAAGGTGTTTGGATGTGTCTAGGAAACTTCTATGACTTTGTCTTGGTCAAGTTGTACTGACTTCCCCTATAGTATGTGTTGCCTTTCTCTTCACCAAAGTTAACACTTGTCTACTATCTAGTTAGTGATTTCTCTCCCCATCCCCCCTGCCTCATAACCACCAAAAATTGTTTCTTTCTGTGTGTAACCCTTTTCGTAAGTTTTTATAATAGTGGTCTCATATAGTATTTGTCCTTTTGTGATTCACTTGTTTCATTCAGCATAAAGCCCCCCAGATTTATCCATGTTGTGAGATGTTTAGTGAGTTCATCACTGTTTTTCATCCTTGCATAGTAGCCCATTAGGTGTATGTACCACAGTTTTTTAATCCGTTCACCTGTTGATGGACACTTAGGTTGTATCCATTTTTTGCTATTGTGAATAATACTGCAGTGAACATGGGTGTGCATATGTCTATTTGTATGACAACTCTTATTTCTCTAGGATATATTCCTAGGAGTGGGATTGCTGGATCATATGCTGTTTCTATTTCTAGCTTTTGAAGGAGATGCCATATCGTTTTCCATAGTTGTTGTACCATTTTACATCCCTACCAGCAATGCATGAGTTTTAATCTCCCTGAAAACTCTCCAACGTTTGTTATTATTATCATTTTTTAATTAGTGCCAGTAATGTTGGGGTGAGATGGTATCTCAGTGTAGTTTTGATTTACATTTCTCTAATGGGTTTTTTTTCTTTTAATGGCTAATGATCACGAGCATTTCCTCATGTGTGTGTTGGCCACCTGAATAGCTTCTTCCGTGAAGTGTTGGTTCATATCCTTTGCCCATTTTTTAATTGGATTGTCTATTTGTTATTGAGGCGTTGAAGTATTATACAGATTTTTTGGAGATTAGACCCTTGTCAGACATGTTGTTGCCAAATTTTTTTCCCAGTCTTTAGGTTCTCTTTTTACTCTTTTGGTTAAGTCTTTTGAGGAACATAAGTATTTAATTTTTAAGAGCTTCCAGTCATCTGGTTTATCATCTGGTGTTTGTGCATTGTTAGTTAAGGTTTAATACTGAAATAATTTAAGGCTACAAATATACCTCAGGTTATGGTATGTTCTGACATATGTATTGTTTATTATTTTCTAAGTAGTCTGTACTTTGCATTTTTTTCCTTCTTCATCTAAAGAGGTTAAGAGAGTATTTTAAGATGTCTGAATACTGGTAGTTTTCTGTTCTTCCAATTTTTATTAATTTCTAGTTCTATTGCAATATTTGTTATATCTGCTATTTCTCTTTCCTAACTTATCAAATTGTCTAAAGTTCCCAAAACAATATTGAACAATAGTGATGACCGTAGCCATATTATCTCTTCCTGCTTGTGATGGGGACTTATCTGTCGTTTAATAACTTCCTATGCCATTTCCCTTCTTTTTTAAATTGGGTTCTGTGAATGATAGATGCTTGAAAACAATTACGTACACATCTAGATATAGATGTATAGTCCCTGGGGGTTGCAAATGGTTTGCTCTTGACTAACTAACCTAAAGGTTGGCCGTTTGTACCCACCTAGCAGTGCTGCAGAAGAAAGGCCCGGCAATCTGCTTCCATAATGATTACAGCCAAGAATACTCCATGGAGCAGTTCTATTCTGTAACACATGGGATCACCATGATTTGAAATTGACTTGATGGCAGCAGGTGTGGTGTATGTATATATATATACACAGTATTATATACTGTATGTATGTGTGTATATACACTCACATACATACAGAGAGAGAGACTGTGGGTGGCGAAAACAGTTCTGTGCTCAGCTACTAACTGAAAGACTGGCGGTTTGGATCCACCCAGAGGCACCATTACAACCATTGAAAACCCTATGGAGTGTTATTCTACTCTGGCACACATAGAGTTGCCAAGAGCTGGAATTGATTCACTGACAATGGGTTTTATATATAAAATGAGGGATATCATTGCTGATGTCAGATGAATGTTGGCTGAAAACAGAAAATACCAGAAAGATGTTTACCTGTGTTTTATTGACTATGCAAAAGCATTCTTCTGTGTGGATCGTAACAAATTATGGATAAAAACCAACAAAATGGGAATTCCAGAACACTTAATTGTGCTCGTGAGGAACCTGCCCATAGACCAAGAGGCAGTCGTGTGAACAGAACAAGGGGATACTGTGCGGTTTAAAGTCAGGAAAGATGTGCATCAGGGTTGTATCTTTTCACCGTACTTATTCAATCTGTATGCTGAGCAAATAATCTGAGAAGCTGAATTATATGAAGACTCATTAACAACCTGCGCTATGCAAATGACACAATCTTGCTTGCTCAAAGTGAAGAGGACTTGAAGCACTTACTGATGAAGATCAAAGACTACAGTCTTCAGTATGGATTATATCTCAACATAAAGAAAATAAAAATCCTCACAACTGGTCCATTAAGCAACATCATGATAAACGGAGAAAAGATTGAAGCTGTCAAGGGTTTCATTTTAGTTGGATCCACAGTCAATGCCCATGGAAGCAGCAGTTAAGAAATCAAATGACACATTGGATTGGGCAAATCTGCTGCAAAAGATCGCCATAAGTGTTAAAAAGCAAAGATGTCTCTTTAAGGACTAAGGTGCGCCTGACCCAAGCCATAGTGTTTTCAATTGGGTCTATGCATGTGAAAGCTGGAGAATGAATAAAGAAGACCTAAGAAGAACTGATGCCTTTGAATTATGGGGTCCGCGAGGAATATTGAATATACCAGGGATTCCCAGAAGAAGAACAGATCTGTCTCAGAGGAAGTACAACTAGAATGCTCCTTAGAAGCAAGGATGGAGAGACTTTGTCTTAGGTACTTTGGTCATGCTATCAGGAGAGACCTGTCCCTGGAGAAGGACACCATGCTTGGTAAAATAGAGGGTCAGTGAAAAAGAGGAAAACCTTCAATGGGATGGATTGACACAGTGGCTGCAATAATGGGCTGAAGCATAACAACAATTGTGAGGATGGTGCAGGACTGGGCAGTGTTCTGATCTGTTGTACATGGGTCACTATGAGTCAGAACTGACTTGAGGGCACCTAGCAACAACAGCGATATATATATTATATATATATACACATGCATATATATATATGCACACACACACATACACTCATATATACACACAGAGCCCTGTGGCACAGTGGTTAAGGGCTCATCTGTTAACCGAAGGGTTGGTGGTTCAAGCCTAGCAGCCACTCCTTGGGAGAAAGAGGTGGCAGTCCGCTTCCATGAAGACACACGGTCTTGGGAACCTTAGGGGGCAGTTCTACTCTGTCCCATAGAGCTACAGGGTCACTTTGAGTCAGAATTGATTCAACAGCAATGGGTTTTATATATACAGACATACATACACACACATATGTACAGATATATATATATACACACACGGCTATTAAATTAACCTTATTAATGATATTATTCAAAACCTATTTTTTCTCCTTGATATATTGAAGTCTAATAATAAACCCCTTGCTGTAGAGTTAATTCCAAATCATAGTGACCCTACAGGACAGAGTAGAACTGCCCCATAGGGTTTCTAAGGAGCAGCTGGTGGATTGCAACTGCCAACGGTTTGGTTAGCAGCCGAGCTCTTAACCACTGTGCCACCAGGGCTCCAAATAACAGTAGGTTAAACGTGCTCACCACCATGTTTCTGAGTGTTTTCTTTATGTTTCTAATAGCGTAATAATGATCAGGACAGCTGCATTTCCATTGTGGGTCCTACATTTACCGATATAAAATAACTGCTTTTGTCCAAAATAATGCTATATCCCTTAAGTTTTCTCTGATATAAAATTTTCCATTCTGAGTTTTATTTGCTTGTTTGTATTTACCTATTATCTATTTCCAATCCTTTTATTTTAATAAACACTTCTGTGTTGTTTTCTTTGGAGAATGTTTTGATAAAATCTGTGTAAAGTTGAATTTTGTCTGTTGACTTACCCTAGTACATTTGCATATTATTGATATAACTGATGTGTTTGGCTTTACTGTTATTTCATGCTTCCTGTTTTTGATTTTTAAAATGATTTTCTGCATTTCCCTTTGTTTTTTGACCTTTGTTGTCATGGATTGAGTTGTGTCCCCTAAAAGTATTGGTCAGCTTAGCTGGGCCATGATTCTCAGTATTGTCTGATTGTCCACTTTTTCATGTGATTGTCCACCATTTTATGTGATTTTCGTATATGTCGTAAGTTCTATCACTATGATATAATAAGATGGATTGGCAGTAGTTATACTGACGAGATCTACAAGATTGGGTAATGTCTTGGGCCAATCTTTTTTGAGATGTGGAAGAGAAAAGCGAGTGGAGAGACTCGGGGACCTCATACCACCAAGAAAGCAGCGCCAGGAGCAGAGCGCTTCCTTTGGATCTGAGGTTCCTGCGCTGAGAAGCTCCCAGACCAAGGGAAGATTGATGACAAGGACCCTCCTCCAGAGCCAACAGAGAGAGACAGCCTTCTCCTGGAGCTGACACCCTGAATTTGGACTTACAGCCTACTAGACAGTGAGAAAGTGACTTTTGTTTTGTTGAAGCCAGCCACTTGTGGTATTTCTGTTATAGCAGCACTAGATGCCTAAGACATTTGCCAAAAGGATTATATCTTCTTCTGTTTTCATTTTAAGCTATTCAACTGATTTGAAAGCTATAATCCTGTCCTTATTCTGCTAATGGTTACCTGTTGGTTTTTTTAAAGCCCATACTTGAATCTGTGGTTATTTAACTGTCAATGTCAAGAACTGAATGTTACTGGTAACTCTCCTCATGCGATATGAGGGGGATAGTGTGACTATTTCTTCTTTCCAGTGACTCCTTCTAGTTTTTGTTGATGTAATTTCACGTTTTCTTATTATTTCTTTGCCTCTCCCTCCCCAGTATTTGGAGCCTCTATGAGGTCACCGTTATGGATTGAATTGTGTCTCCCAAAAAATATGTGTCAACTTGGGTAGGCCATGATTCCCAGTATTGTGTGGTTGTCCACCATTTTGTGATCTGGTGTAATTATCCTATGTACGGTAAACTCTAACCTCCACAATGTTAATGAGGTGGAATTAGAGCCAGTTATGTTAATGAGGCAGGATGCAATCTGCAGGATTAAGTTGTATCTTGAGTCAATCTCTTTTCAGATATAAAAGAGAGAAGTGAGCAGAGAGGAGAAGGAATCTCATATCACCAAGAAAGAAGCACTGGGAGTGGAGCACATCCTAGGACCCGGGGTCCCTGCCCTGAGAAGCTCCTAGACTGTGGGAAGATTGATGACAAGGACCTTCCGCCCAGAGCCGACAGACAGAGAAAGCCTTCCCCTGGAGCCGATGCCCTGAATTCGGACTTCTAGCCTCCTAGAATGTGAGAGAATAAATTTCTGTTTGTTAAAGCCATCTACTTGTAGAATTTCTGTTATAGCAGCACTAGATGATGAAGACAGTCACCAAAGTAGCATACAGAAGACAAAGACAAGACCGGGCTCTAGAATTTTTTTTTTTTTTAATAAAGTTGTGTGAGATACCACTTCACCCTCATTAGGATGACTGTTATCAGGAAAATGAAAAACAAGTGTTGGCGAGAATGTGGAGATATTGGAACCCTCATCCATCGTTGGTGGGATTGTAAAACGGTCCAGCTGCTGTGGAAAACTATTTGGTGATTCCTCAAAAAGTTAAACATTGAAAGACCATGTGATCCAGCAATTCCATTCCTAGGCATACACAAGAATCTTGAAAGCAGGGACTCAAACTGATACTCGTACACCAATGTTCATCGCAGCAAATTCACAATAGCCAAAAGGTGGAAACAACCCAAACGTCCATCAACAGATGAATGGGTGCACAAAATGTGGTATATCCACACAATGGAATATTATTCAGCCACAGACAGAAATGAAGTTCTCATACGTCCTATGACATGGATGACCCTTGAAAACGTTATGCTGAGTGAAATAAGTCAGATCCACAAGGACAAATACTGTGTGATCCCACTTCTGTGAAATCTCTAGAATAGGCAAATGCATGGAGACCAAAGTTCATCAGTGGTTATTAGGGCAAGTGGGGGAGGGAAAGGGGAGTTATTGCTCAAGGAGCACTGAGTCTCTGTTAAGCGATGAAACGTTTGGAAACCAACAGCGGTGAATGTAATCAATGGCACTCAACTGTACGTGCAGAAAGGGCTGAAATGGCAAATGTTTTGCTATGTATATCTTTACCACAATAAGTAAATAAACACATTTTCGGGGGGACACAATTCAATCCATGACACTCCCTTTCCATACTAATTACTCCCTTCTCTGTCGGTGGAAGGAGCCCTGGTGGTGCAGTGGTTAAAAGCTCGGCTACTATCCAAAAGGTCAGCAGCTCAAATCCACCAGCCACGCCTTGGAAACCCTATGGGGCAGTTCTACCCTGTACTGTAAGGTCACTATGAGTTGAAATCGACACTATGGCAATGGGTTTTGTTCGTCGGTGGGAAACCTGGCTCCCATTAGCCTTCACATATGTGCTCATGTAATCAACGCCCCCCCGTGTAGCCGAGCCCCAATCACTGTCACTGTCCCTCCCTGTATGGACACCCTCTACCCTACTGGGACCCTGACTGCCCCACTGGGCCCCCTTCTACACATTGGACACAATGGACGGCCCTTGGCCAGTGGCTGGATAGTGCTGGATGCAAAGGCCTTTGCCTCAATTTGGGACAACTCTGAGGGGTCATCTCAGCTCCAGAGAGCCCCATAGCCTTGTCTCGGGCCTCCTCGCAACCACGTCGTGCCTCAGCTTTTCCCTTTGCCCAATCCTGTTCCCCTTACTTCCTTGCATATGTGTCTCCTGAGAGCCAAAGAAAAAACTCACCGCTGTCAAGTCAGCTCCAACTCATGGCGACCCCCTGTGTGTCCGAGTAGAACTGTGCTCCACAGCGCTTTCAATGGCTAATTTTCGGAAAGTAGATCACCAGGCCTTTCTTTGGAGCTGCCTCTGAATGGATTCAAACCCCCAACATTTTGGTTAGCAGTCAAGTGCGTTAGCCATTCGTACCACCCAGGGACTCCCAAATAACCTTTCTGCATGCAATTCTCTACTCAGAGTCTGTTTCTAAGAAACCCAGCTGTTATGGATTGAATCATGTCCCCCCAAAATGTGTGTCAACTTAGCTAGGCCGAGATTCCCAGTCTCGTGTGATTGCCCACCATTTCGTCATCTGAAGTGATTTTCCTATGTGCTGTAAATCCTACCTCTATGACGTTAATGAGGCAGGATTATCGGCAGTTGTGTTAATGAGGCAGGACTCAATCTACAAGATTAGGCTGTATCTTCAGTCAATCTCTTTTGAGATGTGAAAGAGAGAATCGAGCACAGAGATGGGGGACTTCAAACCACCAAGAAAGTAGTGCCAAGAGAAGAGTGCATCCTTTGGACCCAGAGTCCCTGCACTGACAAGCTCCTAGGCCAGTGGAAGGTTGATGACAAGGACCTTCTCCCAGAGCTGACAGAGACAGGAAGCCTTCCCCTGGAGCTGGCACCCTGAATTTGGACTTAGAAGCCTCCTGGACTGTGAGAGAATAAATTTGTGTTTGTTAAAGCCATCCACTTGTGATATTTCTGTTATAGTAGCATAGATGACTAAGACAGCAACCTAAGACACAGTGTGATATAAAGATGTGTGTCATGTGTGTCATTTAAGCTGCACTGTCGACTTCACTGGGTCACTGGGTTCTAAGCCCCAGTGCCATCGGGTCGGTTCCAACTCAGAGCGACCCTCTAAACAATTGTCCTAAACTGGAACACATGTGTCCAGGATGGTCAGCCAGCAGCTGATCCAAAGCCATACTCTATAGGAAGTTACTACGGGCCTTCAGCAATTTATCTCCGAGAATCACCAGAGAGTTGATTACCATGATAAATGTTAGAAATGGGTTTTTATTGATGTATTTAGTTAGTGTGGGGCATTGGTGGTTCAGTGGTAGAATTGTTGCCTTCCACACAGGAGACCCGGGTTCAATTCCCGGCCAGTGCACCTCACGCACAGCCACCACCCGTCTGTCGGTGGAGGCTTGTGTGTTGCTATGATACTGAACAGATTTCAGCAGAGCTTCCTAAGACAGACTAGGAAGAAAGGCCTGGTTAACTACTGATAATCAGACAAAGCAAATCCTATGGATCACAATGGTTTGATCTACAACTGATCATGGGGCTGGCACAGGACCAGGAAGTGCTTCATTCCGACATACATGGGGTTTCCATGAGTCCCAGGCTGACTCAACAGGTGGCTAACCGCAACATTTAGTGAGTAGCTTATTCATTCGCATAAAAACCCGACCCACTGCCATTGAGTCAATTCCAACTCATGACAACCCTATAGGACAGAGTAGAACTGCCCCACAGGGTTTCCAAGGAGCAGCTGTATGGATTTGAACTGCCGACTTTTTGGTTAGCAGCCAAGCTCTTAGACACTGCGCTACCAGGGCTCCTAATTAACATAATGATTATTAAAATGGGCTCTTATTGGTGAAATTGGTAGAATACAACGTTGGCTAAAATATTTTAGACACTTGTTTGAACAGTGTTCGAGAATTTAACCAGTCTTTATCTTTCACTCTCAAGGCATGAGTCCTAAATGTTCCTGTGCCCAACCAATAATTCCAGAAAGGTTCTGGTTGCCTGATGTCATTTCTAAGGGTACTGAATCCTCCTTCAAGGATATGGTCAAGTTCATCTCAAATGAACCTTTTAGGCAAGGTGAACCAGAGCGCCTAGAAGGATGGCCTGTTGGGAGTTCATCAAACTTGCAGAACCAGCTGGCTGACTGTTCTGGTGCCTGCTTCCTTGCCCTCTTCATCTGGGATTGCTTTGCTTCCAGCTGGTCTCAGTTGGGCTGGGTCTCAGCTCTGCCTCCCCTTGTATGGGCTTCATTCTCAAGTATAATTTTCCTTTAATGCCACTTGGCTTAAGCCATGTAGATATACTCAAGTGTCAGCTCTTTCTGGTAGATAACAATAGATGCCAAGAATTGGACGTAGGTGAGGGCCAGAGGCCTTTTCCCTCACACTCCAGGACCAAGATCATTTATGGTGCCAAGATACAAAGACCTGGACCCCTTGGCTCAATTTGGGACAACTCTGAGGGGCCATCCCAGCTACAGAGAGCCCCATAGCATTTTCTGAGGCCTCCTTGTGACCACATTGTACCTCAGCTTTTCCCTCTGCCCAATCCTGTTCCCCTAACTTCCTTACAGGTGTATCTCCTAAGACCCAAAGATACTAAATGGGATTAAATGACACCAGGGGGTTTGTTTCCCTGGAGCAGACTGAGCCCTTATAGATCAAGCATTTGCTATTATGTGTGTAAGGAAAGTTGTCAACAAATACAGACACTTAAAAGACAACCATTCTCTGAAAACTGATAAATAAAGCAGAATCAAGGATTTATCTTGTCTTTCCTTCATGAGCTGTACCTCAGGGTAACCAAACAACAGATGCAAGGAAGCGCCCTTCATACAATACTTCAACTAGTAAATGAAGAGGAAATGATAGAATTACAATGTCACCATTTTTCAATCGCCATTTTGCATTAATGGGTGTAGGTATGAACACCTGCCGCAAACATCACAAACATGGAGACAGTCAGACAATACATGATGTGCCTCCTGACGGAAAAACCAAACTCCACCTAGGAAGTCACCTTACCAAAAAAAAAAAAAAATGAGCCTGAAACGAATTAAGCCTCATCTAGCTTTAATGCCCAGTTTACAGGGACTGCAAGAAACAGAAGTACATGTTAAATGACACCAAGGAGTTGCATCAGCCAGACCTAGACTGTGGAAAACTTTCCAGGACAAACTACCTTGATCTTCACCAAAGAAATTTCAATGGGTGGGGAAGGAGCTAAAAGGAGAAACCTATAGGTCAGAAGAGATTTGAAATATATGTCGATAAAATGATACTTGTGAAGAGTGTCCTTCTCAGTTCAAGTAGATATATGAGACTAAATGGGCAGCTCCCGTCTGGAGGAGAGATAAGAAGGCAGACAGGGACAAGAGCTGGTTGAATGGACACAGGAAATCTGGGGTGGAAAGGAGGAGTGTGCTGTCACATTATAAGGATAGCAACTAGGGTCACATAACAATGCGTGTATAAATTTTTGTATGAGAAACTAACTTGAGCTGTAAACTTTCACCTAAAGCACAGTTTTAAAAAAAAAAAAGAAAAGAAAGAAAATAAATTTTAAAAACAGTTAAGGGGAAATAATCAGAAAAATAAAATAAAATGCATGTCAATCAACTGCAGCATTGGTTCCCTCAAACAAATAAACTGCTAAAAAAAATTAGTACATTTATGAGACAATTGGAAAACCTGGTGGCCTAGTGATTAAGAGCTACAGCTGCTAACCAAACGGTCAGCAGTTCGAATCCATCTGGCGCTCCTTGGAAACTCTATAGGGAAGTTCTACTCTGTCCTATAGGGTCTCTACGAGTTGGAATCGACTGGATGGCAATGGGTTTGGTTTTTTTGGTTTATGAGACAATTAGAAATGTAACATTGACCAGATACATGAAGATATAAAATATTGTTAATTTTTTAGGTGTGACAGCAGTATTCAGGTTATGGCTTTCTTTAAGGGTTTTGAAATATTTACTAAGGAAATGAGTTGATATCTGGGATTTGCTTCAAAATTATATGAGGGGGGTTGAAGGGGTGGTGTATAAACAAAGCTGGATTAGCCAGGAGTTAACCATTGTTGACCACCACCTGTCAGTTTGTCGTACTGTGACAGCTTGCATGCTGCCATGATGCTGGAAGCTTTGACACTGGTATTTCAAATACTAACAGGGCCACCCATGGTGGACAGGTAAGAAGAAAGACTTGGTAATCTACTTCCAAAAATTATCCAATGAAAACCTGATGGGTCACAACAGAATATTGTCCGATATGGTGCTGGAAGATGAGTCCACCAGATTGGAAGATACTACAGTGGACTCAAAAACCCATACCAACAATCATGAAGATGGAGCAGGACTGGGCAACGTGTCATACTATTATACATAAGGTCACCATGAGTCAGAGCTGGCTTGAAGACGACTAACAAAACAATTGTTGAATCTGGTGAAGAGGATATGGGGGTTTACTACACATTCTGTCTACTTTTATTTATGTTTTAAATTTTCCATAACAAAAACTACCTTTAGAGAATGGTATTATATACTGTGGGTAGTCTTCTGAGACTCAGTTTTTCACTCAACATGATCTTTCTAATATTCGTCGATGTTGGAGCTGCAATTCATTTATTTTTCACGGCTGTGTAGCATTCCCTTGCATGCATATAGCACAATTGACTCGTTTTACTCCATTAGTAAATTGGAGGGTTTTTTTCAATTTTTTCCTATTATAAACCATGCAACCATTAACATTCTTGCACGTGTCTCCTGGGCCACATCTACACACATTTCTTTAGGGGTCAGTAGTAGAATTGCTGGGCTACAACGTAGGCATTTTCTAAGTAATGCCAAACTGCCTTCCAAAGTGTTTGTACCAAATAACACCACTTGATCAACACTTTTGTTGCTCCAGGTCCTTACCAACACTTGGTATTGTCAGACTTCTAAAGGTTTTTCCTAATCTAATGAATATAATGATATCATCATAGCCTTAATTAGCATTTCCCTAAGGTTGAGCTTGTTGTTGTTGTTGCGTACCATTGAGCCAATCCCAACTCATAGTGACCCCACAGGACAGAGCAGAACTGCCCCATAGGGTTTCCAAGGAGTGGCTAGTGAATTCCAACTGCCGACCTTTTGGTGAGCAGCCAAGCTCTTAAGCACTGTGCCACCAGGGCTCCAGTAGGTTGAGCTTCATGGATATTAATTCCTCTTCTGTGATTCTGAAATTGCTTATTCATGTCTTTTGCCCATTTTTCTATTTAATTAACTGTTGTTTATTTACATGAGCTCTTTATATATTCTGGGTACTAATCCTTTGAGAGGCAACATACTCTATAGTGAAACCAAACCACCTAGATTAAAATCCTGATTCTGCAACTTCTCTGCAAAATCCTTGCACTTCTCTGTGCCTTGGTTTCCTCATCTGTAAAATGGGGGTGAGTCCTGGTGGCGCAGTGGTTAAGAGCTCAGCTACTAACCAAAAGGTAGGCAATTCGAATCTACCAGCTGTTCCTTGGAAATCCTATGAGGCAGTTCTACACTTTCCTGGATCAGAATAGACTTGATGGCAATGGGTCTGTTTTTCTGTTTTGTTTTGTTTTTTTGAACATGTGGGTCACTGTGGGCCTTACCTCTCAGAGTTCATGTGAGGATTGTTGTTGTTGTTGTTGGTAACTGCCATGGAGTCAGTTCCAACTAATAGCGACCCTGTGTACAACGAAGCGAAACACCGCTCAGTCCTGAGACATCCTCATAATCGTTGTGATGCTTTAGCCCGTTGTCCATCTGTCTCGTTGAGGGTCTTCCTCTTTTTTGCTGACCCTCTATTTTACCAAACATGATGTCCTTCAGGGACTGGTCCCTCCTAACAACATATCCAAAGTACGGGAGACACAGTCTCACCATCCTTGCTTCTAAGGAGCATTCTGGTTGTGCTTCTTCCAAGACAGACTTGTTCACTCTTCTGACAGTCCGTGGGATGTTCGATATTCTTCTCCAACACCACAATTCAAAGCCATCAATTCTTCTGTCTTCCTTATCCATCGTCCAGCTTTCACATGCATACGAGGCAACTGAAAACACCAAGGCCTGGGCCAGGCGCACCTTATGCCTTAAAGTGACATCTTTGCTCTTCAACACTTTGAAGAGGTCTTACGCAGCAGATTTGTCCAATGCAATGTGTCGTTTGATTTCTTGACTGCTGCTTTCATGGGTATTGATTGTGGATCGAGATAAAATGAAATCCTTAACAACTTCAATATTTTCCCCATTCATCCATTTATGATGTTGCTTATTGGTCCAGTTGTGAGGATTTTTGTTTTCTTTATGTGGAGGTCTTTGATCTTCTTCAATAAGTGCTTCAAGTCCTCTTCGCTTTTAGTAAGCAAGGTTGTGTCACGTACATATCGCAGGTTGTTAATGAGTCTTGCTCCAATCCTGATGCCTCGCTTTTCTTCATAGAGTCCAGCTTCTCTAGCTATTTGCTCAGCATACACGTTGAATAAGCATGGTGAGAGGATACAAGCCCAATGCAAACCTTTCCTGGCTTTAAACAATGAAGTATCCCCTTATTCTGTTCAAATGACTGCCTCTTGATCTATGCACAGATTTCTCATGAGCACAATTAAGTGTTCTGGAATTCCTTTTTTTTTTTTTAATTAAAAAAAATTTATTGTGCTTTAAGTGATAGCTTACAAATCAAGTCAGTCTCTCATACAAAAATTTATATATACCTTGCTATATACTCCTAGTTGCTCTCCCCCTAATAAGACAGCACATTCCTTCTCTCCACCATCTATTTTCAAGTCCATTCAGCCAGCTTCTGACCCCCTCTGCCTTCTCATCTCCCCTCCAGACAGGAGCTGCCCACATAGTCACATGTGTCTACTTGATCCAAGAAGCACACTCCTCATCACTATCATTTTCTCTCCTATAGTCCAGTCCAATCCCTGCCTGAAGAGTTGGCTTTGGGAATGGTTCTCGTCTTAGGCTAACAGAAGGTCTAGGGACCATGACCTCTGGGGTCCTTCTAGTCTCAGTCAGACCATTAAGTCTGGTCTTTTTACAAGAATTTGAGATCTTCATCCCTCTGCTCTCCTGCTTCCTCAAGAGTTCTCTGTTCTGTTCCCTGTCAGGGCAGTCATCAGTTGTAGCTGGGCACCAACTGGTTCTGGCCTCAGGCTGATTGGAATTCCCATTCTTTGCAATGTTATCCACAATTTTTTATGATCCACACAGTTGAATGCCTTTCCATAGTCACTAAAACACAGGTAAACATCTTTCTGGTATTCTCTGCATTCAGCCAGGATCTATCTGACATCAGCAATGCTATCTCTGGTTGTGTGTCCTCTTCTGAATCCAGCTTGAATTTCTGGCAGTTCCCTGTCAATGTACTGCTGCAGCAGCTTTTGAATGATCGTCAGTAAAATTTTACTTGTGTGTGATATTAATGATATTGTTTGATAATTTCCACATTTGGTTGGATCACCTTTCTTGGGAATAGACATAAATATGGATCTCTTCCAGTCCATTGGCCAGGTATCTGTCTTCTAAATTTCTTGGCATAGATGTGTGAGGACTTCCAGTGCCGCATTCGTTTGTCGAAACATCTGTCAATTTCTAGAGCCTTGTTTTTCCCCAGTGCCTTCAGTGCAGCTTGGACCTCTTCCTTCAGTACCACAGGTTCCTGATCATATGCTACCTCCTGAAACGATTGAATGTTGGTCAGTTCTTTTTGGTACAATGACTCTGTGTATTCCTTCCATCTTCTATTGGTGCTTCCTGCGTCATTTACTACCACCTAGCCCTGGCGGCATAGTGGTTAAGAGCTATGGCTACTAACAAAAGGTCAGCCATTCAAATCTACCAGGTGGTGCTTGGAAACCCCATGGGGCACTTCTACTCTGTCCTATAGGGTCGCTATGAGTCAGAATGGACTCAACGGCAATTTACTGTTTTCCTTACAGAATCCTTCACTATTGTAACTTGAGGCTTGAATTTTTTCTTCAGTTCTTTCAGCTTCAGAAATGCAGAGCTTGTTCTTCCCTTTTGGTTTTCCAACTCCAGGTCTTTCCACATGTCATTGTAATACTTTACTTTGTCTTCTCGAGCCAACCTTTGAAATCTTCTGTTCAGCTCTTTTACTTCATCATTTCTTCTGTTGGCTTTAGCTACTCAAGGTTCAACAGCAAGTTTCAGAGTCTCTTCTGACATCCATTTTGGTCTTTTCCTTCTTTCTTGTCTTTTTAATGACCTGTTGTTTCTTCATGCCCTTGATGTCATTGCATAACTCATCTGGCCTTCGGTCATTAGTGTTCAGTGGGTCAAATCTATTCTTGAGATGGTCTCTAAATTCAGATGGGATATACTTAAGGTCATACTTTGGCTCTTATGAACTTGTTCTAATTTTCTTCATTTTCAACTTGAACTTGCATATGAGCAATTGATGGTCTGTTCCACAGTCAGCCCCTGGCCTTGTTCTGACTGGTGATATTGAGCTTTTCCATCATCCCTTTCCATAGATGTAGTTCATTTGATTCCTGTGTATTCCTGTTTATGGTGAAGTCCATGTGTATAGTTGCCATTTATGTTGTTTAAAAAAGGTATTTGCAATGAAGAAATCTTTGGTTTTGCAAAACTCTATCATGTGATCTTTAGTTTTTTTTTTTTTTTATCACCAAGGCCATATTTTCCAACTACCAATCCTTCTTCTTTGTTTCCAGCTTTCACATTCCAATCACCAGTAATTATCAATGCATTCCAATTGCATGTTTGATCAATTTCAGACTGCAGAAGTTGGTAAAAGTCTTCAATTTCTTCATCTTTGGCCTTAGCGATTGGCACGTAAATTTGAATAATAATTAGCGTTTTAGTTATCTAGTGCTGCCATAACAGAAATACCACAAGTGGATGGCTTTAACAAAGAGAAGTTTATTTTCTCACAGTCTTGTAGTTTACAAGTTCAAATTCAAGGCGTCAGCTCCAGGGGAAGGCTCTCTGTCTCTGTTGGCGCTGGAGGAAGGTCTTTGTCTTCAATCTTCCCATGGTCGAGGGGCTTCTAAGGTTCAGGGACCCCGTGTCCAAAGGACGTGCTCTGCTCCTGGTGCTGCTTTCTTGGTTGAATGAGGTCCCCAACTCTGTGCTTGCTTCTCTTTCCTTTTAGCTCTTGAGAGATAAAAGGTGGTGCAGGCCACACCCCAGGGAAACTCCCTTTACCTTGGATCAGGGAGATGACCTGAGTAATGGTGGTGTTACAATCCCACCCTAATCCTGTCAACATAAAATTACAATCATGAAATGGTGGACAACCACAGAATACTGGGAATCATGGCCTAACCAAGTTGACACATATTTTGGGGGGTACACAATTCAATCCATGACAATTAGTCATAGTAACTGTTCTTCCTTGTAGGCTTATGGATATTATCCTATCACAGGCAGCATTGTACTTCAGAATAGATTTTGAAATGTTCTTTTTGACAATGAATGCAACACCGTTCCTCTTCAAGTTGTCATTCCTGGCATAGTAGACCATATGATTATCTAATTCAAAATGGCCAATACCAGTCCATTTCAGCTTACTAATGGAGCCCTGGTGGCACAGTGGTTAACAGTTCAGCTGCTAACCAAAAAGGTTGGCTGTTCAAATCTACCAGCCACTCCTTGGAAACCCTATGGGGTAGTTCTGCTCTGTCCTGTAGGGTCACTATGAGTTGGAACTGACCCAAAAGCAACACGTGTTTAATGCCCAAGACATCAGTGTTTGTGCATTCAAGTTCATTTTTGATGATTTCCAATCTTCTTAGATTCATACTTCGTGCATTCCACTTTCTGATTATTATTGGATATTTACACGTTTCTTCTCATTTTGAGCCATGCCACATCAGCCAATGAAGGTCCTGAAAGCTTGACTCCATCCACATCATTAAAATTGACTCTACTTTGAGGAGGCAGCTCTTTCCCAGTTGTATTTTGAGTGCTTTCTAACCTCAGGGGCTCATCTTTCGGTGGTATATCAGACCATGTTCCACTGCTGTTCATAAGGTTTTCACTGGCTAATTCTTTTCAAAAGTAGGCCACCAGGTCCTTCTTCCTAGTCGATCTTAGTGTGGAAGCTCAGCTGCAACCCGTCCACCATGGGCGACCCCGTTGGTAGTTAAATATTGGAGGTTTAGCTTCCAGCATCGGAGTAACATGCAAGCCCCCACAGTATGACAAACTGACAGACGCGAGGTTGAGCTTGTTGTTGTTGTTGTTAGGAGCTGTCAAGTCGGTTCCCCAATGTGTCCGTCAGTTTGGCGTACTGTGGGGGGTTGTGTGTTGCTGTGATGCTGGAAGCTATGCCACCAGTATTCAAATACCGTCATCTATGGCAGACAGGTTTCAGCTGAGGTTCCAGACTAAGACACAGTAGGAAGGAGGACCTGGCACTTCTGAAAAGAATTAGCCAGGGAAAACCTTATAAGGTTGAGCTTAGTGGCCATTAATTCTTCAGCGATTCTGAAATTACCTATTCATGCCTTTTCCATTTTTCTATTTGATTGACTGTTGTTTATTTATAAGAGCTCTTTATATAGTTCCTCATCTGTAAAATGGAAGTGGAGTCCTGGTTGCATAGTGGTTAAGAGCTTGGCTGTTAACCAAAAGATTGGCAGTTTGAATCCACCAGCTTCTCCTTGAAAACTCTTTAGGGCAGTTCAACTCTGTCCTATAAGGTCACTATGAGTTGGAATCGACTCAGTGGCAATGGGTTTGGTTTGGATTTTGAAAAATGTGGGACACTATAGACCTTACCTTTCAGGGTTCCTGCAAGGATTAAATGAGATCATATTTGGAAGAGCAAAGATAGGAGTAGGGATATTATCCTGTCACTGACAGTGTTGTACTTAGATGCCTTAGGCTGTGTTCTCTAGAGAAACAAAATCTGTGAAGCATATAAATATATATAGAGAGAGAGATTTATATCAAGGAAATGGCTCAAATGGTTGGAGAGGCTCTAACGTCCCAAGTCCATGGGTCAGGATAGAGGCTTCTCCTGATTCTTGTAGCTGCAGGGCCTGGTGAACCCAAGATAGTCAGGTTGGAGAGCAGGGCTTTACTCATAGGCTGTGAAGATCAACGAATGCCAAGATCAGCAGGCGAGGCCACAGGTAAGCTGCTAGCTCAAGTCCCAAGAACAGAAGCCAGCTGCAGGATCCAGAATGAGCAAAAGCCCCTCGAGCCCTGCCAGAACTTCTGCCCACACTCGATGCAGGCCACATGCCCAAGGGAGCCCCCCTTCAAGTGATTGGCTATTCACAGCAGATACCATTGTGGGGGTGATCACATATCAAATCTCAACAGGGAAGTGACCACAACATCACATGGCTACAGAGACACTGAGAATCATGGCCCAGCCAAGCTGACACACAATCTTAACCATCACACTGGAGCAGAGTAAACACTCTATAATAGTAAGCATTTGCTATTATATTCGTAATATATGCAATCCCACACATCTGTCAGTTTGCTGCACTGTGGTGGCTTGAGTGTTGCTGTGATGCTGGAAGCTATGGCACCTGTATTTCACATACTAGCAGGGCCACCCATGGTGGACAGATTTCAGCTGAGCTTCCACACTAAGACAGGCTAGGAAGAAGGACCTGGAAGTCTACTTCTAAAAAGCATCAGCCAGTGAAAACCTTACGAATAGCAGCAGAACATTGTCTGGTATAGTGCTGGAAGATGAGCCCCCCAGGTTGGAAGGCACTCAAAAGATGACTGGGGAAGAGCTGCCTCCTGAAAGTTGAGCTGACCTTAATGACGTGGATGGAGTCACGTATTCGGGACCTTTATTTGCTGATGTGGCACGACTCAAAATGAGAAGAAACAGCTACAAACATCCATTAATAAGAGGAACATGGAATGTTATTGGAAACTATCAAAAATGAAATGGAATGTGTAGATATAGATATCCCAGGCTTTAGTGAGCTGAAATGGACTGGTATTGGCCATTTTGAATCAGACAATCATATGGCCTACTATGTCGGGAATGACAATGAGTTCTTCACTGAAAATACCTTTTTTCACCAACATAAACAGTGACTATACACATGGACTTCACCACATGGAATACACAGGAATCAAATTGACTACATCTGTGGAAAGAGACGATGGAAAAGCTCAATATCATCAGTCAGAACAAGGCCGGGGCCATCTGTGGAACAGACCTTCAATTGCTCATATACAAGTTCAAGGTGAAAGTGAAGAAAATTAGAACAAGTCCATGAGAGTCAAAGTATGACCTTGAGTATATCCCATCTGAATTTAGAGACCATCTCAAGTAGTTTTGATGACTTGAATGCTAATGCCCGAAGACCAGAGGCGTTGCGGAATGATATCAAGGACATCATATATGAAGAAAGCAAGAGGTCATCGAAAAGACGAGAAAGAAAGACTAAAATGGATTTCAGAAAAGACTCCGAAACTTGTCTTTGAACATAGAATAGCCAAAAAGAAAGGAAGAAATAATGATGTAAAAAAGTTGGACAGAACATTTCAAAGTATTATAATGACATGCGCAAGAACCTGGAGTTGGAAAACCAAAAGGGAGGAACACACTTGGCATTTCTGAAGCTGAAAGAACTGAAGAAAAAATTCAAACCTCGAGTTTCACTATTGATTCTACGTGGAAAACAGTAAACGATGCAGGACGCAAAGAAGATGGAAGGAATACACAGTCACTATACCAAAAAGAATTGGTCGACGTTCATCCATTTCAGGAAGTAGCATATGATCGTGAACCAATGGCACTGAAGGAAGAGGTCCAGGCTGCTCTGAAGGCCCTGACAAAAAACAAGGCTCCAGGAATTGACAGAGATATTTCAACAAATGGATGCAGTGCTGGAAGTGCTCACCCATCTACGCCAAGAAATTTGGAAGACAGATTCCTAGCCAACAGACTGGAAGAAACCCATATTTGTGCCCATTCCAAATAAAGGTGATCCAACAGAATGCAGAAATTATCGAATAATATCACACACAAGTAAAATTTTGCTGAAGATCATACAAAAGCACTTGTAGCAGTACATTGACAGGGAACCGCCAGAAATTCAGGCCAGATTCAGAAGAGGACGTGGAACCAGGGATATCATTGCTGATGTCAGATGGATCTTGGCCGAAAGCAGAGAATACCAGAAAGATGTTTACCTGTGTTTTATTGACTATATGAAGGCATTCAACTGCGTGGATCTTAACAAGTTGTGGATAACTTTGCAAAGAATGGGAATTCCAGAACACTTAGTTGTGCTCATGAGGAACTTGTACATAGGCCAATAGGCACTCATTCAAACAGAACAAGGGGATACTGCACGGCTTAAAGTCAGGACAGGTGTGCATCAGGGTTGTATCCTTTCACCATACCTATTCAATCTGTATGCTAAGCAAATAATCCGAGAAGCTGGACTACATGAAGAAGAACAGGGCATCAAGATTGGAGGAAGACTCATTAACAACCTGCAATATGAAGATCATACAATCTTCCTTGCTGAAAGTGAAGAGGACTTGAAGCACTTACTGATGAAGATCAAAGACCACAGCTGTCAGTATGGATTATACCTCAACATAAAGAAAACAAAAATCCTTACAACTGGACCAATGAGCAACATCATGATAACTGGAAAAAAGATTGAAGTTGTCAAGGATTTCTTTTCACTTGGATCCACAATCAATGTCCATGGAAGCTGCAGTCAAGAAATCAACGTATTGCATTAGAAAACCCGCTGCAAAAGACCTCTTTAAAGTGTTAAAAAAGCAACGATGCCCCTTTTAGTACTAAGGTGCGCCTGGCCGAAGCCCTGGTATCTTCAATAGGTGTCAGTAGCTGCTGGGTTTCGTATCCTGGACACCTGGGCTGGTGCACTTCGGAAGAAATCGTGCTCCCTGAATTGGCAAGATTTCTTTGGGTTCCTAGTGACAAAAATAAAACTAAATAAAAATTAAATTAAAAATAAAAACTGGGGATTAAAAAAAAAAGTAGCAGAATGTATTGGTTCCTTGAATGGAGGAATCCTCAGAATCTTCCTCTCCACGTAGCTTGGCTCTGCACTGTCCTCCTTCTCAGATAGGGTCTCCTAACAGTGTGGCTGTTCTGGATTGAATTGCGTCCTCCAGAAACATGTCCTGCAAATTCTAACCCCTCTACCTGCACACTCGGCTACTAACCATAGGGTCAGCAGTTGGAATCCATCAGCTGCTCCTTGGAAACCCTACGAGGCAGTTCTACTCAATCCTATAAGGTGGCTATGAGTTAGAATCTATTGGATGGCAACAGGTTTGGCTTTTTTTTTTTTTTAATATATACCTATGGAGGGAAACTTGGTAGTGCAGTGGTTAAGAGCTCAGCTTCTAACCAAAAAGGTCAATAGTTCAAATCCACCAGCTGCTCCATGGAAACCCTATGGGGTAGTTCTACTCTGTCCTACAGGTTCAGTATGCGTGGGAATACCTTCGACAGCAATGTTTTTATACCTGTGGAAGGAGCCCTTGTGGCACAACAGGTAAGTGCTTGGAGCTAACCAAAAAGTCAGGAGTTCGAATTCACCAGATCTTGCAATCTGCTCCCATAATGATTAAACCCCAAAACCAAACCTGTTACCAACAAGTCAATTCCAACTCATAGTGACCCTATAGGACAGGGCTGGTGCATTTGAACTGTCGACCTTTTGGTTAGCAGCCGAGCTCTTAACCACTGTGCCACCAGGGCTCCCCTATAAAGATTATAGCTTTGGAAACCCTATGGGGCAGTTCTACTCTGTCCTGTGGGGTCTCTGTGAATCAGAATCAACTCGACTCAATGACACACAATAACAACATACCCGTGCATGTAGTTTCCATCTCAGAATAAGGTTTTCTCTGTTAAATGAGGGCGCATCAGTGTATAGTATGTCTTAAACCAATCACTTCTGAGATTTGAAAACGGTGAGTTAGACACACAGTCACCGCAATATGTCAGTCAGTCTTTACTACATGCTTCCTCCTCTTGTTGGTGGTACTCTGGGGCAAATAAAGGGGCGAGGGCTGTGACCTCAAAGGGTGGGAACGTGGAGAACAGATAACGGAATGGCAGAAGTGACCACGTATGTGGCAGAAACAGCAGCCCAGAGCCAGAGGTGATGGTGCCCGTGGATGGAATTGCGGGGTATAGTTGTAACACCTAACTTTTACTGAGCACCTACAATGTGCCAGGCACTGCTCTGAGCACATCCCATGTACTGACTCCTTGACTTCTCAACAACAACCCCCTGAGGAAGGTCCCACCAGGGACAGATTACCCAGGAAGCAAGGTAAGCATGTGCTTAGGGCATCAACAAAACAGGGGCACCAGTTGTCCAAAGCAAAGACCCATAGATGCTCAGCAGACAGGACACAAGGAAAAGCAAGCGCCACAGTGGAAAGGAACTGGCAGGGCACTAAATGAAACTGAGACCAGCTCCAGTGCGTGAGAATGCGCCGGCCGGAAATAAAGCTCACGCAGGGTTGCAAGGGCGCCTACTTGAAAGTCTGTTGAAGCTATGAGGCCCCTACCTCTTCAACACCTTCCTTGACATCTGTCTCCTATGGTACCTTCCAATGTAATTGAAACTCCTTGTCTCAGTTGGTCTCTTGGAAGATACTATTTCTTTCTAAAAAACAAGAGATGGAAGTGGGCTGTCGAGTCTAACTCTTGCTACATTCACCCAACATGCAACTGGATCCAACATGAGCCGTTACTGGGCAAGGACAGGTTATGTTAATAGAAAACAAGTCTCTGATCCATTTTGAGACAACCGTCTTGTACATCTACATCTGCTGATCCAGGAACTCTAGCCAAGAGGGCCAGCAATGCCCTTTGCCACCACAGAAACAAAGGGTATGATCTTGAGAACTTCCAGGTAAATAAACAATGGGAACTCCACTCTCACAGGTTCCCTGTCAGTCGGAACCAACTCGATGGTACCTAACGACAACAATATCTAACACGGATAGTTTTAATTTATGTATCAAGTGAGTTTCATTTTTTATTGTCTGTTGCGTGGGACATGGTGCTTGATATTACTCTATGTATGCTAATAAAAGAGGTATTAGGTATATTAGTTGTTGTTGTTAGGTGCTGTCAAGTCGGTTCCAACTCATAGTGACCCTGTGTACAACAGAATGAAACACCACCCATCCTGCACCATCCTCACAATTGTTGTTAGGCTTGAGCCCACTGTTGCAGCCACTGTGTCGATCCATTTTGTTGAGGGTCTTCCTCTTTTTCGCTGACCCTCTAAAAGGATGAAAAATTCAATATATCTAACTCACGTATCCCATTGGAATGTGCGAGTAAGCAGGGGAGAGGACACCACAGATTATCAGTGTTTAGGGCCCTCCCATGCCTTAATCTGGCCCTGGGTCCTACTATCACTCTCACTATAGAGATGAGGAAACTGAGGCATGGAGGGGTTAAGTGACTTGCCCAAAGACACACAGCTGTAGTGGCAAAGCTGGGATTTGAACCTAGGCCCTCTTGCTCCTAACCCTGGCACATGCTCCTAACCTCTCTCACATCCTTACATAGGGCCCCTGGAGAGGGAGGTCTTGGCAGTTCTACAGGAAGAAAACCTGCTGTATAACCGTGTTCAGTAGCCACACAGCTGGGGACTCAGACAACATCTGTTGGTCCACTTGGAGGGAAGGATACAGGGGACTGAGGGACAGCTACAATGCCACGAAGGGCACAAGGCTTTGCCAGGGTAGGAGACCCTCTTGCTGAGGGCATGCAGTCTAGTAGAGTGAGTACTGATGGGTTTCTGGCCTCTCAGGACCTATTTGTCCATTTCTTCTAACGGCTTCAGCATCCTTTCGGGGAAATACTGCTCTACGCTCAGGTCCCAAGCTCCCAGAGGGTGGCCCTCAGATCCCAGCACGGGGCAGGGAGGTGCAGAGTCGCCCTGCTCGGTCAGCCCTGCCTGGGTGACCAGGCTGAGGACCACCTAGCCAGGGAAGGGAGGAGGCAGCAGGGGCTCGGGTCCTGCTGTGGGTGACATAGAAGGGTTACCTGTGGGTGTCAAGGATGGAGACAAAGGTGGTGAGGGACAGACGGTGAGGGAGGCCCAAGAAAGACAGGCAGGTACAGAGAGAACCAGACATACAGAAAGAGACATGGCGACAGAAAGACAAACACAGAGATGAAACACACACACACACAGACACAATGAGACAGAAGGAGAGACAGTGAAGTGAGAAGGAAAAGAGACACAATGATATACAGAGAGAAGGTGTCAGACGGTGAGAGAGACAGGAGTGACACAGGTAGACACCTCTCCTCCCCGCGCCCACCCTCCCCCAGGCCCATGGAGGGAGACACAAAGGGAAAAGCAGACAGAAACTCACCCCCACAATGACCTCCTTCTGGGTTACTCCCACGGCTGCAGCTGGTCCTCCCTCTGCTCTGCCGGCCTTCCCTCCTGCTGCTGGCCAAGCCCATTAAGCTGCTATGCAGGCCACAACTGAAGGCCCCACGCCCCGGGGAAGAAACCACTGAAGAGGCGTCCCTGATCCCTGGCACCCCAAACCATCAATTAATATTAACGAGAGAAGATGCCCCCATCAGTGCTCAGATGGAGCAGAGGCCCCGCCCCCATGACCAGGAGGTTAAAGGGCCTGGGGCCAGCCCACGAGCCTGGAGTGTCCAGATGGCGTGCAGCAGCGGGAGGGTGACCATCCAGCTGGTGGATGAGGAGGCCGGGGCTGGAGCTGGGGGCCCGAAACTCTTCCGGGGCCAGAGATTCCAGGCAATCCGGGCAGCCTGCCTGGAGGCAGGGATCCTGTTCCAAGACCCCTACTTTCCTGCTGGCCCTGATGCCCTTGGCTATGACCAGCTGGGCCCGGACTCAGAGAAAGCCAAAGGGGTGGAGTGGATGAGGCCTCATGTAAAATGTGGCTGGGGGCTGGACTCCTGGGTCTGAGGGAGGAGGGGGCTGGGGGCCTGGACTCCTGGGTCTGAGGGAGGAGGTGGCTGGGGGCCTGGACTCCTGGGCCTGATGGAGGAGGGGGCTGGGGGCCTGGACTCCTGGGTCTGAAGGAGGAGGGGGCTGGGGGTCCAGACTCCTGGATTCGAGGGAGGAAGAGGTGACTGGGACCTACCCAGAGCAGGCTCAGTCATGCTGGGTCTAGGGAGCCTAAGGAAGCCAAAAGCCTGCCCACGGGCTTTACGAGGACTTTCATAGGCTGAAGGCTGGAGGAATGGAGGGTAGGAGAGGTCCCAGGCATCTGACCTCCCAGTCACTCCTGCCCTACCTATCCTGGGCTGAAGCCTGGAATCCCCTGCTACCCCCAGGAGTTCTGCACTGAGCCCCAGTTCATCTGTGAGGACATGAGCCGGACAGACGTGTGTCAGGGAAAGCTGGGTGAGACTCCTGAAGCCGTCTTGAATCCCCAGATGCAGCTGGGACCCTGACAGCTCTGCCTCTGGGTCAAGCCCTCTGCTCCTCTGTCCCTCCTCTGTTCCTCAGTTTCCCCCCTCTGCCCCTCGGTCTCCCCCCCCCCCTTTGCCCCTCGGTCTGCCCTCTCTCTGCCCCTCAGTCTCCCCTCTCTCTGCCCCTGTCTCCCCTCTCTCTGCCCCTCGGTCTCCCCCTCTCTCTGCCCTTAGGTTTCCCCTCTGCACCTCAGTCTCCCCCTCTCTCTGCCCCTCGGTCTCTCCTCTCTCTGCCCCTCATCTCCCCCATCTCTGCCCCTCAATCTCCCCCTCTCTCTGCCCCTCATCTCCCCCTCTCTTCTCCTTGGTCTCCCCCTCTCTCTGCCCCTCTGTCCCCCCTCTCTCTGCCCTTCGGTCTCCCCCCTCTCTGTCCCTCAGTCTCCCCTTCTCTCTCCCTCAGTCTCCCATTTCCTTGCTCCTTGGTCTCCCCTCTCTGCCCCTCAGTCCCCTCTTCCCTGACTCTGGGTCTCCTTCTCTCTGCCCCTGCCCCCCCGCCCCACTCTGCCCCTTGGTCTCCCCCGCTCTGCCCCTCGGTCCCCCTTTCCCTGCCCCTTGGTCCCCCTCAGTCTCCCTCCTTCTGTCCATACCCAATCCCAGCCTTTTCTCCCCAGGTAACTGCTGGTTTCTTGCGGCCGCCGCCTCCCTCACTCTGTACCCCCGACTCCTGTACCGGGTGGTGCCCCCTGGACAAGGTTTCCAAGATGGTTACGCAGGTGTCTTCCACTTCCAGGTAGGGCCCAGTTCCTCTGCCTGTGCCTCAGTTTTCTGCATGGTGACATGGATTTCACCGTTGACATTGTCCCTTTGGGGTTGTTATTCTTGGATCTGGGACCAGCACGAGAGGGTCAGGGGTCAGAGGTTGAGGCCCAGGCAGGGCTCAAGGTCAGAAGCCAAGCCAGGGCCCTGCCCCGCCCTTTTTCCTGCCAGCTCTGGCAGTTTGGCCACTGGGTGGACATCGTGGTGGACGACAGGCTGCCCGTGCGTGAGGGGAAGCTGATGTTTGTGCACTCAGAACAGCGGAACGAGTTCTGGGCCCCACTGCTGGAAAAGGCCTATGCCAAGTGAGGACTCCAAACCCCCAACAGCAACTTCATATCCCGTCAGCAGGGCCCAAGCTCTGTGGGACCCCCAGAGCCCCCAGGGATCCCCAGAGCCCCCGGTAACCCCAGAGCCCCCAGGACTCCCAGAGCCTGCTGGGATCCCCAGAGTACCCCAGGACCCCCAGAGCCCCCAGTACCCCCCAGAGTCTTCCAGGACTCCCAGAGCCTCCCAGGACCCCCAGAGCCCCCCAGGACTCCGAGAGCTCCCTGGGATCCCCAGAGCACCCCAGGACCCCTGTACCCCTCAGCTTCTGGAAATCTTGAAACATAGGTCCGAACCCCTCAGACATCCCCCAATGATCCCAAATGTCATAGCCCCCAGGAACCAATGTCACCCCAGGCCTGAGGACCCCCAAATCTTAGATACCTCCCATCATCAACATTTCCCACAAAACATCCCTAGAGACTCACCAACCACCCATGATTCTTAAGGACCCAGAAATCACTTCATCATGCTCGGGACTCAGCATATCTAAGACTTATCCCCCCAGGGGACCTGTAATATCAGACCATCTTTCCTGTCCATTCGGAAACCCAAAGCACTCCCCAAATATTGGGTGCAATCTCTGGGATCCTCAAATGTCTGTCATTGACTGTCCCATGGCACTGAAGTCCTAGATAGTCCCCATAGGGACTGCCCTCAAACCAGACATCTCCCAGGGATGCAGACATCCCCTGGTCCCCAGAATTCTGGCAGAGCTCCCCTGTAGGCCACAAATCACACAGTTTCTATGGTCCCAGAGACCACAGGTCCAATTTCCAAGAGATTCCAGAGTGTGCCACAGTCTCTACTCCAAGACACCACAAATTTTGGGGTAGCCCCTAGGGAGTCCACATCCTGGAAGGACCCAGCTAGAGGTCCCTCAAATCCCAGGGGGTTGCCCAAGACACTCACACATGCCTCAGACTCCGCACCCCAGACCTGCTCTTACAGGCTCCACGGCTCCTATGAGGTGATGCGTGGTGGCCAAATGAATGAGGCCTTCGTGGACTTCACTGGCGGCGTAGGTGAGGTGCTCTACCTGAGGCAAGGCACCCCAGGCCTCTTCACTGCCCTGCGCCATGCCCTGGCCAAGGAGTCGCTGGTGGGAGCCACTGCCCTGGTGAGAGTCGGACTTCCGTGCAGACCCCCACCAAGACCAAAGCACATTCAGGGGTGGGCAGGGATGAGGTGGGGGTGCTGTGTCTCTCTTTTTCAGCTTTCACTATTTTCTCTCACAAATCAAACTGGAGCAAGTCAAATGGAAATTTATTTGCTCTCATAAGTGGATTGCCTTCAGGTACAGCTGGATCCAGGTGCTCAGAGGATGTTATCAAGTGTGTTTTTCTAATCTTAGTTCTCAGGCAAGCTTTTCCCTCATGAGCACAAAGGAGGCCCCCAGAGCTGCAGGAACTTCCCATCACCCCGGGAGTAAAAAAAATAAAAGTGCCTCTTCCTGAGAATTTCAGTCATAGTCCCAGGATTGATTCTCATGGGCTTGGCTTGGGTCAAGTGCTCACCTATGACCCAATCACACATTCATTCACCGAGTTCATCTAACTCATTCACTCATTCATTTACTTCTCTACTCAGTTACTGGTTCTCTTTGTCTTTCCTCTCTCTGCTCTGTATCCTTCTTGTCTTTATGTCTCTCTCCTCTTCCCACTTATTTTTGTCTTATCTCTGTCTCCTTCTCTCCTTTCCCTCTCATCTTCACTCACCAGCCCCCACACCCTCCCTGAACCCTGTGCCATTCATATGGGTGCTTTGGTGGCAGAAAGTTGGGGGGCAGAGAGGAGCGGTCAGCCTCCTGCTCCCCACCATGGCCTCACTGTCCCCTGTCCTCCGCCCAGAGCGATCGGGGTGAGTACCGTACGGAAGACGGGCTGGTGAAAGGACATGCATACTCAGTCACGGGCATGCATAAGGTGAGGACCCTCCCTGGGGAGGGGCCAGCAGGGGTGCCCAGGAGCCACCCCCCACTGACACCTCCGACAGGTGTCCCTGGGCTTTACGAAGGTGCGCCTGCTGCGGCTGCGGAACCCCTGGGGCCGCGTGGAGTGGAACGGGGCCTGGAGCGACAGGTGGGATGGGTCCGGGGCGGGTGGGGGCTTTGGCCCCACCCGCCCACCTCTCACACCCGAGTATCCCCAGCTGCCCACGCTGGGACGCGATTCCCGCCGAGTGGCGAGATGCCCTGATGGTGAAAAAGGAGGATGGCGAGTTTTGGTGAGTTGGGCAGGGTTTTAGTTCCGCCTCAGGAGGGGCTGAGTCCTGCTTCAAAGACATGGGAGAAATTCAGGGCGATGTAACCCAGTAGGGAGGAACTGGCCGTATTACTATTACTTTCGGATAATCCTGGGGTCAGGTTCTATCCAGTGGAGTCGAGAAAGAATTAGCGATATTAGGGGAATCTGGAACCAGTGGCACAGCGGAAGAGGGGTCTGGTGGCCCTTGTGAACATCACAGCCGAGAAAGCCCCACGTCGCACAGTGTCAGCGTCGCGTGCGTTGTCACCAGTCAGAATCGACTCAGAATCAACTGCGACGGGTTCGGTTTTTTGATTTGTAGGATTGAAGGGAAATGGGTCATTTAAGGCAATTGAGGGAGGCTTGGTGATATTTGGGGGAGTTTCTTGAGCCTTGGCAACACTGAGGGGCTGAAGGATAGCTGTTAATTAAGAGTCTGAAGGTCTTGATGTTCGGGGGTTGAAGGCAATCTGGCAATATTTAGCGGGGAGTTTGTGGATCTTGGCTATTTGGGGGGCACTTCTGGGGACTTGGAGAAATCTGGGAGAGTTGGTGGGCTCAGCGCTATGGGGGTCGTGCCTGGAGACACGGTAATATTTGCGGGAAGCTGGAGGGTACTTGGCAGTATTTTGGGCATCTGGGCTGCTCTGCTATCCTTCCTGGGGTCTTGAGGTGTTTGGGGGTGCTGGGTGGGAGCTGGGCAGCCTGACTACGGGACGTGTCCAGGATGGAGCTGCAGGACTTTCTCCGCCACTTCGACACCATCCAGATCTGCTCGCTCAGCCCTGACGTGCTGGGCCCCAGCCCCGCGGGGGGCAGCTGGCACATCCACACCTTCCAAGGCCGCTGGGTGCGAGGCTTCAACTCTGGTGGGAGTCAGCCTGGTGCTGGTGAGGCCTGGAGGGAACCTCCGTGAGGCAAGCAAGGGACGAGGGGAGCTGTGTCTGGCCAGGTAACCCATTTCTTTCTCCCCAACTAGACACCTTCTGGACCAACCCTCAGTTCCGGCTGACGCTGCTGGAGCCTGATGACGAGGAGGAGGAGGACGAGGACGACCCAGGGCCATGGGGGGGCTGGGGGGCGGCAGGGGCACGGGGCCCAGCGTGGGGGGGCCGCATCCCCAAGTGTACTGTCCTCCTGTCACTCATCCAGAGAAACCGACGACGCCTGAGGGCCCAGGGCCTCACCTACCTCACCGTGGGCTTCCACGTGTTCCAGGTGAGGGTCAGGGCTAAGGCCCAGGGGCTGAGCCCTGGAGGACAGGGACCAAGGGGAATCTGAGGGGGGTCAGGAAGATACGGGGGGGTCAGAGAGGGGAGAGGGACTGAGGAAATCACAGGGAGGGGTTAGTGAGGAGGCAGAGAGGGGCTGGGGGTCAGGGAGGAATCACAGAAATGTCTGAGGGGCTGAGGATCACACAGAGAAGGGATTGGGGGCACAGAGCTGGTGGGAAGGGTCAGAGAAGGGCTGGGGGTCAGGAGCTGTGTGACGGGTAAACTGGGAAGAAGGGAGAGGTCTGAGAGGTGAGAAAGGTGCAGAGGTGTGGAGGGGGCAGGGAGGGGGCTGTAAGGTGCAGCCACCTCTCCCCAGCCCCTGACACCCCTTGCTCTTCCTTCTCACAGATTCCAGAGGAGGTGGGTCTCAGTGGGATCCCCAGATCCCAGTCCCTGAACTAGCCCCGGGGGCTTGGACAACCTGAGCTGGTGGGGTTGGGGGTGGGGGTCCAGGGCAGGGAGGTAGGGTCGGGGCCCGGGGAGAGCCTGGGGTGCTGGGTGGGATGGGGTGGGTTTGGGCGGCGTGCGGTGGGTGGGAGGGCTGGGCTGGGGTGAACTTGGGGGGTCTTGGTCATGCCTGGGCGCGCCCCTCTCCTGCCCGCTCCTCCAGCTGCTGGGCCTCTGGGACTCCCCGCGCAGCCGCGCGCTCCTGCCGGGCCTGCTGCGCGCCGACCGCTCGCCCTTCTGCGCCCGCCGCGACGTGAGCCGCCGCTGCCGCCTGCGGCCCGGCCACTACCTGGTGGTGCCGAGCGCGGCCCGCGCCGGCGACGAGACCGACTTCACGCTGCGCGTCTTCTCCGAGCGCCGCCACACGGCCGTGTGAGCCCCGCCCCGGGCCGCTAAACCCGCAGAGACCAGCCCAGAGCCCCCCCGACCCCGCTCCCGGAGCCCCCGTCCCACCTCCAAACCCCCAGCCCCGCGTGGGGGTGCCCGGGGCCCCTAGACCCCGCCCCGCCCCGAGGCCCTAGCTGTCGAACGACCAGCCTGTCCCCCCTTCCCCTCCGGAATTTGCAGGGAGATCGATGACGTGATCAGCGCTGACCTGCAGGTCCTCATGGTGAGGGGCTGCTCCGGGAGGGGGCGACCGCGGGGGGGGGGTCCTCTGGGCCAGAACTAAACTCCCCCCACCCCACAGGTCCCCTATGTGCCCTTGGAGCTAGGCCTGGAGCAGCTGTTTCAGGAGCTGGCCGGAGAGGTGAGGAGGGGGCCAGGGCTGGGGATCTTGTGCCCCTCCTGCTGCGTGCTTACGTCACATGACCATCCCTGCCTCAGGGCCTTTGCACAGTCTGTACCCTGGGCCTAGAAGGCCCCCTCCTCTCCCTTCACATCTGCCATGGCTGAGGCCTGGTCTTTCTAATCAGCCTTTCTCTGGAAGTTCTCCCTGCCCCCTCCCGGAGCTGGGCTCCTACAGACTAGGGCTCCCCGCTCACAGCCCTGACCACTTGGGGCTGCCACTTTCTGGGGATGGGTTCCTCTCCCCTGCCCATGTGAGCTCTGAGAGGGCAGGCCCAGGCTATCTGTCACTGCCTGTCCCGGAACTGCCCAGCATAGGGCGGGCCCAGGGCACTTTGTGGGATGACTTCATGAGGAGTGGTCCCACAATAAGCCTCTCCTTGACCAGGAAGAAGCACTCAGTGCCCACCAGCTCCAGGTCTTATTAAGCATTGCTCTGGAGCCCGGTGAGTTGTGTGTATGGGGTGGGGTGGCGGGGAGTCTTGGCCAGGAGTCCTTGCAACCAGAACTGGACCCCTTGGTGCCCCGTGCACTAGTCTTAATTCATGATCCTGCTGGGAGGCCACAGTGGCGGGTCCTGTGGCAAGACCTGTGGCCAGGGTCACGCCACTCACAAGCAGTAAAAGGCTGGGAGTGTAGCTGCTGTGAGCTGACTCAGAACCACTCTGTCTCGGTCCATATCCCAGTCTTGCTAGTTAGCGGCAGTCAGCTAGGCTGTCTGTGCCTCAGTTTCCCCATCTATAGAACAGAGATACCACTAATGCCTACTTCAGAGAGTTAATGCTCTCAAAGCACTCACAATGGCCAGTACCCAGGATGTGCTGAGTTTTTACTTTTTTTTTTCTTTTCTCCTATAGCCAGGGCCCACGCCCGGAACCCTGGGGAGATAGGACTCAGGACCTGCAAACAGCTGCTGCAGTGCTTTGGGGTACACGAGGACAGTGCCTGGGTTGGGGGGGGCCTCTGCTCCCCTTCTGGGGACACTGAGTTTAACCAGATGCCCTCTCCCCAGCACGGGCGAAGCCTGGCCCTGCCCCACTTCCAGCAGCTCTGGGGCTGCCTCCTGGAGTGGCAGGTATGGTGGGGCTGGGTGGGGCTGCCTCCTTTTGGAGGAGGGGTACCTCTACTTGTAGGCTAGCAGGCCCCAGAGGACAAGCCAGGACTGGACCACCCCACAATGAGGGGGGGTCTAGGCTGGGACATCCCTGCCCCGGCCACCTCTCTAGTCTCTCTAGGGGACTCAAGCACAGCTACAGATTGGGAAACAGAGGCCTGAAGCGACTAAACCGTTTGCCCAAGGTTCACAGACGGGAAGAAGGGAGCTGGGATAGGAACCCAGGCGGCCTGGCTCTCAAGGGCCCTTTTTCAGTTCTCTTCGGAGTGCTCAGTTGTTGCTCAGAGGCCTGGGGGTGGCACTGATCCCTGCCACCCCGCCCAGGCCACATTCGACAAATTTGATGAGGACGCCTCCGGAACCATGAACTCCTACGAGCTGCGGCTGGCGCTGAACGCGGCAGGTATGGACAGAGGTCCTGGGGGGTGGGTACCGGGACGGGCCCTGCTCCTCCTCTGCCTGGTCTTCTCAGTCCCGCCACCCACCTGGCTGCAGCCATGCCCAAGGCCACGCCTTCACTGCTGCCAGTGCCCGGCAGGGACTGTGACCCCGAGAGGCC